>NC_142245.1:101776455-104276455 GCF_052056855.1 Sturnus vulgaris | reverse complement strand
ATGATCTAAGTGTCCATGCTCACTAATGTCAAATAAAAATGAGACAATCCAATTTGAAACTGGGACCGGATGCATTTCCAAAATCCAAGCAGGTTTCTGGGGCTGCAGATGAATGGAAATAATTTGCTGACCAGATAAAATCAATCCATGGTTTTTTCAAAGCCAGCTGTCACAAAGTAACAAAGTAAACAAAAATTATATTTTTATAATGCTGATAGAGTGCAAAGGATTTAGAGACAAATTTCATTAAAAGAGGGATATAGAAGTGTAGCTGATCTGGTTCTGTTTTCCAGACAGTATTACTGTAAGCCATAATGCCCTTCCCCTGGAGAGGCCAATGTGCCCTGTGGGACAGCCTTAATATTCTCCTCTGTTGAGAGAAGATGCAGAAACCATGATGACCTAGAACACAGGACCTTTCCAAAACCAAATTTATAAACACTTCCCATCCACAGGGATCAGAAACAGAAGGACTGGAGTGCTGTGTAGTATAGGGATTATTAAAATGAGCAAAGCTGTGACTACTCGGGCTCCTCTGTGATGGTCTTTGTACTTTGTACCAACAGTGAAATTCAAACAGTTTTTCTACTGTAGATGGCAGCTAACAAGAAAAGTTCTGAAAAGACTGCAGTTTGTAAAATAATTGCAAATTGATTTTCTTGGTTAACTCCTGCTATCACTCTTTGGCTCCAGACTACACATGCCATTCTGAAGATGTGTTTACAGGGGAAGAGTGTGTGAACAGCCCTCTCTGTCACCTCACTCCAGGACCCCTTTCCTTGCACCTTGCCCTCCTCCCAGCTTCAGCCTGGCAGAGGCTTTGTCCTGGGTTTCCCAAACCTATCCACCAGCTCTCAAGTGAGACCTTCTCTAGCTGGAAACCACACAGGTGCCTTTGTTCACCAGTGACCTCCAAAGAACAAACACACAGCTCGTTCCCAGCCTGCGAGGAGAAGTCCTTCCCTCTCATCCTGCCAGAGGGCTCAGGCTGGGCTGTAAATTCTGTTTTTCTTTCAGCCCAAGTCCATTTGAAGTCCATAGACTTGTGTTGCTGAGAGCAGGACATCTGTCCTTCACAGCCACCACAGCTTCAGCTTTCTAGCATGCTTCTATTTTTATGGAAGGGTAAGGAAAAAATAAAGATGTTTTGACACAAAGTATTCGGAATTATTCTAATGCCTACAGTATTTATTAAACATGCACATTCATTTGGCACACAATGAAAATTCTGGGGTTTAAGAATCATTTGAGCACCACCTACCTGAATATGTCAAGAGATGAAAATGAAGCACCAAAAATTATTAGATACTTAAGCAAAAGAAGCAGTATATTTTTGCTGGCATTTGACATTATATTGTAAATTACTTTCCAATATTCATTAATGGAAAAGTTTTATGATTGAATAGGAATAGATGCTGGAAAAAATAGTTGTTTCTTTACACCTTCACAAATTGGAAATGCTATTTTAAATGTTTACAAAGGCATGGATTTGAACACAGTTTCACAGTTTCTAGTGAACTAATCTAGAATAAAAATGATTGCTCACTTTCCCACAGGAAGAAATCCTTATGTTTCACTCATGCTCCCTTTCCTGCATGATTAACGGGTACTTCTGAACCAACAACAGATGACCTCCAGTAACCATTCACAAGAGGCTAAAGTCATAAATAGATACAGTCTGAAAAATATTTATCTAAAAGAAAAACAACTCTCAAATCGGCTGAGCGACATGATAGGTTTGCTTGGCACATATTAAGATATAAGGATTTACTCTTCCCACAGCTTAGAGCCTGTGCAAGAAAAGCAATAAAAGATCTAACAACTAAGAAAAACAAATCAGATATAGTTATAAATATCTATGTTGGTAATGAATATAAGCTGGTTATATTTCACTGATAGAAAAACTAGAATTGCAGAGAAGCTTTATCATGACTTTCAAACATTAGTGCAGATTGCATTAAGCTCAGATCTCAACATTAACAGAAAACTCATTTGTATATAGACAACAAAGTCTATATAATATAAATATCTATTAATAATAAGCAACTATACTAAAGACATGGGTAAATACAGCAAAAGAGTATAAAAAAAAAAGACTGCATATAACTGCCCAAATAGGCAATGCTGGAAGTTAAATCTTGTTAATGCCTTATTGAAATGAAAGTTACAACATCAGCACAACATTCTCTAAAAGTTAGGAAGCACCTGGAAATGCCTGTTGTGGGTAGCAGCTGTTCTCCGAAGAGGCAATCTATCCCCAGAAGCTGTATTCCAAGCAGATCAGCTTTTTCAGTTTTTCCCTTAATTCTATGACCTTTGTGGTGGCAAAGCAGAGTTCAAAGGTGTGCACTGCCCCATTAATTCACTCTAGGCTTTCTCCTGTTGCCAGTAACTCACATGTCAGGGTTGCTGGCTCTTTTTGCCTTTATCAAAGTGAAGCAGGATGTAGATCTGCACAGTCAGGGGCTGTGGGTGCTGCCTTAGTTTGGTTTGACAGAGAAGGGGAAAAGAGTAGGAGGAGGTTTTGGGACCTATTTGAAGTATCTTCCTCTCCAATTAAGGAGCCATGCATGTACTGCAGCTCAGCTGGAAATGAACTAAGCAAGAAAACTGGCCAGGCTCCGAGAGGTACAACAGCATTTACAGTGTGATTCACAGATTAAATACTTGCTGGTGGGACACAGAGATGGAATTTATTTCACTGATGTTTGTGGAAGGAGCTAAACAGGGGGGTAAGGACAGAAGTGTAAGACTCTCGTGTCCCTGACTTTCTTCTATTCATCTTTCACATTCAGACTTTACAGGCTGCTTGAAGCTTCAACCATGGGTCTTGAAGCTTTTAGTACTTAAGATAATTAGGTGGCACAGGTGATGTCAGAAATTAAATACAAGGCGATTTCATCATTCATACAGGGAATGATAAAGCTCTACAAACCACAGATGTCTGGCATCTATTCAGGAAATAATTGAAGTATTTTGTTCAAAATCACAGGAGACTGGGTGCAAAGTTTAATGATTATGTAGCTGGCACTCTTCAAGCACACTCATGGACTGGTTGATGAACATGTCAAATGATGTAAAATACATGAATGTAAGCAAAACATAACAAAGAAAGTTAGACCCTGACTTTAAAATTAAAGTGGTTATATTGCACAACCTTGAAACTAGATTTGGTGTCAGTTCAGTGCTTAGAAGTAATTTAAAAAGTAATAATGCCTCTAAGGAAAGAATTGAACTCCTAAGTATAAAATGTGGCTATATTTCTGCTGTCAGCACACTGAATCAAATGATATCTGAAAAATAAAGAAAGTATGGAAAAAACCTGTCTGTCCAGACTAAGGAAAAAGAGATTTCACAGAACTAAATGGAGTCAAGGGGTTAAGGACAAGGGCTCAAAACACTTGAGGGGATAAAAATGTAAACTGACATATTCAAAAGAGCCCAGGGAAATTAGACTTTTGTATTCAAATACTGTCAGAAAACAAATTTTTCTGTTGCCATGGAAATTGAAACAAAACCAAAACCCATTGACAATCACAATGGGAGGGCAGGATTTTGAAATTTCCGCTGGAAGAAAGCTTCCAGGCGGAAAAAAAAAATTCAGAGCCATAAAAATACATTGCTTCTGGCAGATGAAACACATACAGGTAAGGCTCAGGATTTCCTTTCAGTAGTCCAGCTCACCTCTACTTACATAGTTAAAATGTTAATAGCTATATAATAACAAACTATAAAAAAATTCTCAGTACTACATGGAAATATGTGCATGATAAATTGAACCGATTAAAAAGGGGAATGCACTTTGACTTTTAAAATCAGAGAAGAAAGAGTTATTAGTGATTCCTTACAACTGTGTTTTGTGTGTAGTGCTCACATACCAAAAATCATCTATACCAAAAAAATTAGGCAAATACATTGAAGACTGGTAGTAGCCATGGAATTTGCCCTCATGGCAGATTGTCCCTGTGTCTCCATCATGATCCCAAGGACTATTTTACCGAGTAAAATATTATTTCACTTTTTATTGGCATGTATTCCCAGTTTTATCCTCAAAAATCCTTCTTCCTTTTCCATGGGAAAATACTGGCCCATACCCACCAGGTAGATGAGCCCCTTCCTTTGAGTCCAAGATAGAGTCACAACAGCCATGCAATGTACAAGGCTGGGTCCCACCATCCAGCTCTTTTATCCTCAGCACAACCCAAGGGCTGAGGCCAAGGACACCTCTGGACACAGGTAGGTAGCCCAGTAAAGCCATTACTGAAGCCACCGAGTCAGAACTTCAGTGGAGCACATTTTCCTAACCCAAATTAACTGAAAAATTATGCAAGCCATAGGTCAGACTCAATGGCCCTGGTCAGAGGTCTTTTCCAACCTCACTGATTTTGCGATTCTGTGATTCAAACTGCTGCTGCAAGTATGGAGTCACTGCAAAAAGAGTTGGGTCTCCATCAAGAAGACAATGATCCAGGACCTTTTGAACTCCTCAGGCTCACATCTCCCTTCTCTCACTCAGCAGAGAATTACT
Organism: Sturnus vulgaris; assembly: GCF_052056855.1. NCBI lineage: Eukaryota > Metazoa > Chordata > Aves > Passeriformes > Sturnidae > Sturnus > Sturnus vulgaris. The sequence continues at coordinate 104,271,927 of NC_142245.1, read as the reverse complement.
ATTATTATTCTAAACTCGGGTCATTGAAGCAATCTGCTCTACCTTTACACAGATTTGGATCAGCATGACTGAGATAGTGAGCAGCTGGGGCTGAGCAAGGGCCCACAGGCAAACAGGAGGAATTCTTGAGCCTCTTCCACCATCAGCCCTTTATCTTCATTCTCCTTGGCTTGAGCTTTGTGCCTTTAACAGTCCAGGAAAAAAAAGAAACCCATACTAGTCTTGCAAAAGACTTTCATATACAATGAGATTTCTCTAACTGCCCAAGCCTTCTCTTCTCTACACTAAACAGCATGAATATTACGTAATAATATTACAACATTTCTTCTTGAGCTGACACATCCATTTAAGAGCACTGCAGCTTACCAGCCATTAGGCAGTTACTGGTTGGTGCAAGTTTATTTACTGAAGAGTACTCTATTCAAAACATACTTGCTAATTACTGCAGAAGAACACACATATCCATTTGTTAATATTACTTAAAAGAAACAATGATTTTCTCTCTTATTAGCCTTCAGTTAGATTCCCATCAAAGGAATCACATGAACAGAAGGAGTCCAACAGGCTTTTCATGTGTTTTCTTTTTTTGTGCTCGTAATGCAGCTCTCCCTCACAAACTTGTTAAAATGGACTTATTTCCTTTACCAGGATGTGATTTTCTGGTAACTGCTTTTCATTTTCCATCTTGAACAAAGTAGATAATTCATTTCTCTTTACCAATAACCTGAGTAATTGGTGAAGTGTCACGTACATCAATGGATGCATGACAGCAATCATGGAAGTAACAAAGATTTTATCTTTTTTCTCTGACTTCTCCAAGGAAATTAAGCATTTTCCAAAGAATAAAGCTAAAACCGGATGAGAACAATTTTTTTGTGAATAGAAAATTCATTGAAAAAAGCTGTGACAGAGAAACTTTATACTTGAATCCAGCCCACAGTTGGGAATCTTCTACAAAACAAACAAACTGAACAAGAACAAAAGAAAAAAGGCAGGAGGGATTTTGGACCAGTGCACATTTCATTGTGAAATTTTCTGAGAGCTTCTTGTTTCCAATGATGCTGAAATCTTGCATTTCAACATATTCTAAAAAAAAATATTTTTTCATTGTGAAACTTTTGTTTTTTAATGACAAACCAGTCTAAGTTTAATTAGATGCAAAAGAATTAACTCCTCCAAATCAAATGAAACATTGAGTCAAAGTAAAAAAGCTCAAGGGGTCTTAAATTACAGATTTTTAAAAACAATTTAGTTCAGCAACCAAGTTAAAAAAAAAATCTATTGTTTGGTGTAATAAATTATATTTTTTTTTATATAACTATGACAGGACAGCATGGGGAACAATTGCTTTTCTTCCCCCTCAAACTAGTATGTCTTCCCTTTTTTTCTTAGACATTTCACTAAAGACAGCTCATGTTAAATAACTTGGCCAAAGCTAAAATCAATTCTTCCAATACGTGCTCAACTTTTTCCACTTCTCTATACTAAAGTCACCGTTTTCCCAGTGATGGGGACTTCACACTTCACCACCCCACTTTGGACCACCACACCCCTGCTAGGGAAGGAGCAGAGACTGAGAGACCACTGCCAGCCTACGTAAATGCCAGAAATGTCAGAAAGAGAGGAAAAAGATGTGATAAAGACCAGAAGTGCTGAGGACAGAACGGCTGGCACAGCATCACAGGTCCCTTCAGGCAGGGCTGCCATGTTCAGTAGCCCTGAGCTGTTCCAGAAGCAATCCTGGACCCAGCCCGGCTCTGTCCCAATCTCCGAGCCTGCTCTACTGCAATGCCCACAGAGGTCTCCTCCTGCTTCCAGCAGGATTGGCTGCTGATCCCTTCAGTACTCTTGCTCCCAAATGACCACTACAAAATGCTTAGTGTACACTTTCCCAGCAACTGAGCTGCCTTCACGCTGCCAAAGATAACTTTTAATTAAGGTGTCAAAACCTGACAAGATCGATCACAGAGGTGGTTTCCTCCATGCTGAGCTGTCTCAGATTCCAAACTCCTTCTTCAACTATACCTTTCAACCACTTAATTAACAAGTAGTTCATCATTCGACTTGCCAAGAAAAAGGAATCTCAATCTCCACAAAAGGAGTCAGAGAGAGAAAAGAGCCAGCAACTTTTTTTCTTACTTTTCGTTATGTTTATGTTCAAAAGTCTATAGAGCTTGTTTTTTGATGATTTCACCCAACAATGATCACTTTGATAACTGTGGAATTATTTGGCCATGAGAGTTACTATTTAAATATTTTTGCTTGCCTTTTTTCACCACAAAGAAGCCAAGCATTTTTCTTTTTTTCATCTTCATCCAAAAAAACCCAGTCAATCAGCCCATGTAAGGCTATTCCAATTTTTTTTTTGTATGGTGGACTAGATTTGTGATGGGGAACTGGATACTGAAATTATATGCAGAAGAACAGTATTTTAGCAATACAAAGCATTTCTTCTGACCTTATTCACTTCAACCCTTTCTTTTAGTTTGCTGAATAGCTGGGAACATTGGATGGATTATAAAGCCTGGCACATGCTGTATGCACAGAAGGGGAGTGTTTGTTTCCAAAGCCCACTTGGAGGCAAAGAATTACAGAATCAAAAGGAAAACAAAGACTGCAAAGTGTGCTAGACTACTCCCCTCCCAAAGCAAATTCATCTCCCAGGTTACATTCCACAGTGGTTTATCCATTCCATAATGACCACAAGAAGGGAGAAGGCACTTTGCAAAAGCTATGCTAAGACACACAGTCCTTTTACTTCCAAGCACAAGTGCAGGCTGGGCAGAGACTGGATTTAGAACAACCTCAAGGGGAAGAACTTGGGGGCATTGATGGATGAGAAGCTCAGCGTGACTCTGCAATGTGCCCTTGCAGCCCAAAAAGCCAAAGGCAGCATCCAAGGCACTGTGGGCAGCAGAGAGGGAGAGGAGCTCTGCTCCACTCTCATGAGACCTCACCTGCAGTGCTGCATCCAGCCCTGGGCTCTCCAGCAGAGAGCAGGTCTAGAAAAATCTACAAGGATCATCAGAGTGCTGGAGCACCTCTCCTATGAAGACAGACAGAGAGCTGGGGTTATTCAGCCTCGAGCAAAGAAGGCTCAAAGGTGACCTTAATTGTGGCCTTGAGTAGACAAAGGGGAACTACAAGGGAGCTGCAGAAGGACATTTTATCTGGGCATGTAATAACAGGACCAGGGAGAATGGCTTTAAACTGACAGAGGGTAGATTTAGATTGGATGTAAGGAAAAAATTCTTTACTATGAGGGTGGTGAAACATTAGCAGAAGTTGACCAGAGAACCTGTGGATGTCTCATCTCTGGAAATGTTCAAGGCCAGGTTCGATGGGGCTTTGAGCAACCTGGTCTAGTGGAAGTTGTCTCTGCCCATGGCAGGGAGTGGGAACTGGATGATCTTTAAGGTCTCTTCCAAGCCAAACCACTGTTTGATTTTCTATAGGAGTTGAAGAGAGGAAAAGTTTCAAGACATGGAAGATAAGATTTTTTCCAACAAAGCATCTTTGCAGCAGTTTCTCTCTACAGACGTGGCTATTGCCATCAGCCCCCCTTTCCTACTTCATTACCACTTTTCAGTTGCTCCCATTACATCTCTTGTCTGTTTTCAGGTCTGAGGAACCATTTTAACACTTGGAAAAACGGGCATTGGACTGAGAAGGACATTGTGGAGAGGGCACAGAAGGCTGCAGTCAGTGCCACCTGAGCAGCAGAGAGCCACTGGTGCAGAGATGTTTTCTCCCCACCCATCACCCCAAGCACAGAGCATACAACAGCTGTGGCACATCCAGCACACAGATCCCCTACCCCAGTCCTCAGATTCCTTCAATGCTTATTTTCATAGGGACTCTCAGTGGCCCTAAAGGCTCTTGGAACTCTAAAGTTTGTTATGCCATTCCCGTTCTTGCTCAGTCATTACTACTATGACAAGGCAGAAAAGCCAGAGCAAAAAAAAATTGGAGCCACCTCTCCAGCCTCATTTCAGTATTTGCTTTCAAGGAACAGTTGTGTTTTATAAACCCTTTCTATATACCATAAATCTTCTTGAGATTAATTGACACATTAAATGGAGAATACAGATGTTTTCAGCAGGTGACAATACAGTGAAAGCAAGCCAACAAAACTCAGCAGTTCTGCTGCAAATGCTTTTGGCAAAGCCCCACAGTCCCACCTGCCTGTTCTCCCTGCACTCTCTGGAATGCAGCAGCTCCTGGACAGATTAGCAGAGGTTACCTTTGCTAACAGAGAGCTAAAAGCCTGCACAATAATGCTCTGACAGCTGTCCAGTCAGTCTGTATATGGCTAGATACATGAAATTCCAGAAGCAATAGACTCCCATTTATAGAGACAGCCTAAGAGCCAAGAGTACATTACTGCACCAGAATATGCAACTAGAACAGAACCAGATTAACACTTGCATTTTTATTAACCTTTCATTCACTGAACACTGTCAGAACTTTAGTTTTGTGGCTTGAGATACATTAAATGTGCCATACTTATGCGTAAATTTGTGTGTTGCTTAGGAATGCTTCTGATGAGCTTTTAAATTCACTATCAAGACTGAAATGCTAAAATCTAACTTTTCCTTCACATTCAGGGACCTAAAAGAAATCTACATATAAAGATTATCTATTATTTATTTTGATTCTTCAGTCAATTAAAAAAAAAAAAAAAGTCAGTGCAAAAGTGTGTGATGCCAAAGGCAAAAGCATAAAATATATAAATAAATTATAGAAGCTACACACACATACCCCCCCCAAACCTACCCACCAGCCAGCTCTCTTTCTATACCTCTAACTGGAGCTAATTTAATCTTTAAAATACCCAGCAAGGAAAAACAGTGCTGTGATTTCGGTAGCTATGTTTCAGCCTTTAAAAAAAACCTCGGAATGTGAAAATTAGTGTCCCAAGGGAAGTGGGGTGTTTACAAAAAAGTCATGTTCTCTTTTAACCACCTTAAGTTCGTTGTGCCCTTCATTTCATTCAATGCTCTCCATCACTGCAGAACAGCAAGACTTTTACTCCATCCCCCCTGAAATATTTAAGGAAATAAGAAAATAACTGTTTTGCCTTCCACAGAAGAGGCTTATAAAGCCATGCTGTCTGACACCAGGATCATTCTGGTTCATAAGGAATTCGTTCAGTGAGTATTTAACCAGCTTTTTGGCATCTGGAATTATTTATTCAGCACTTTTTCTCCCAAAGATACACAATCCAAGTATATAAGATCGCAGCTGTATAAACTGAAGAAATGCATACTCAGTTGTATATTTGAGGTTACACTATCTGGAATAAAATAAGGTCTCAGGACCTAAGATGCCCTTCAAATACTTTATTTTAAAAAAATACCTGAAGTTCTAGAGTTCAAAATTCAGGAGCAAGGGAAGTCTCTTTCCATGAAATGCATGTCATTTGATGCTGTCAAAAAATAATATTGAGCTAGAGAAACAACTTCGAACTCTTTCATGCTTATGGTTTCTAGGAAATGGGGTAGAAGCTGCAAGGATGATTTATGGCATGTGCAATGCTTCAGAAAGATCCAAGGTCCAGTCAGCCTGAAAGGCAGTGACAGCATCACATCTAGAAACTGGCTGAGAGAAAAGCACATATTGTAGCTGTAACTCAAAGCCTGTGGGAAGACAATACATTATTCCACCTCATGGAAAGGGTTCAAGGCTAAATATGAGATTCTACCTGTGATTCTGTAACAGCCCTTGGATTAACATAACACAAAGCAGCCTTCAAATGGCTGCTGTTCAATATCTGACCCTTCAGCTTCTTCCTCATTTCTGCTTTCTCTCCCAGGTCTGGTAGAGGTGTAGGAGGGTGGCAACACCAAATTCAGTGATATTATTTTACCTTCCCAAAGGCTATTTCATACAGACCTCATTATTTTCCTGCACCACCACATCCCTCTCTAGGGACCACTGGCTCCACACTGGTGCCCAGGAAGGGTCTGCTGAGCAGCCCACGAGGCTACAGGGGTCCCTCAGCCTGCATGGCCAGTGTTAAAAGGGCAAAGGAAGAAAGGGAAGCCTGCACACCACTGCTTGTGCATGGTCTCTTGCTCCTTCTCACCACTCAGACAGCTGCAACAATGAAACAGCAATGGCAGCTAAACCAGCATTTCTGCAATTTCCCTGAGCCAAGATTTTTTTTTTCCATCTTTAATGCTGCAATTCCAAGACTTGGCACTTGGCTCCATTATTCTATTTGTATTAATGCACGGGGCAGATTTTACAACACATGACACAGTAAGAATATTTTATATGGCTTACAAGCCAAGAAATAATGCAAATTTGGGTCATAAAAGTACTGACAGCATATTGTGCCTGCCCCTTTTGCCAGTTTGCTCCCTGTCATATTTTATTATGTGTTTGTTAAAATTACTACAGGAGGCTGAAATTCCATTTGCAGGTCATTACTGACTGTTAGTGGACAGTTAGCCAGCTTTTTGGGAGAGTCCAAATGAGATCACATGAAAGTACCTGGTATTGGCTCTCCTTCACTTAATGCTCCTCCACCCCATCTGCCTCATCCTGGGAACCCAAATCCTTGGCTAAAGGTTCATGGATCTTTTAGGGATGCTGCAAAGTCTCTCCCTCCCACTCACATATGTGATTTGGAGAAAAGTGATGGGTGTGTGGATGAAAGAGCCCTTGAGCCACAGCCTTTGACCTGATAAAAATGAATGAAGTCTTCTCTCTCCAATATATTCATTAAACAAATATGAAATGTAGGTGTTTTACCAGCAAAGGTGTCATACCTTATCTGATCATATCATATACCAAAATGAGCTCTGTCCAGAGGGCAGAGATATAATTACATATAAATTATATCCATCCCCAAGGAGCTCTGCCTTTACTCCTTACCCACCTGTAACAGCCATCAGCCCATCCCACAGTGAATTACCACTGAGATGGGAAGGCATTGACCTGAGTTTAAGTCAGTAACATCTTGTAACTTGTCTAGAGACACACCGTGACCTTCTCTTCTGACAGATTGTGCTTGGACCATAGGCTCATCAGAAAAAAATTAACTACAGCTACACACAAAATTAAAAGAGAAGGTCTCAGCAAGCCATGATGTTTTGCTGTGCTTGGAAGAGATACTGCAATTCTTGTGCAGCTGGAAAATGCTGAGACGGTTTTAATGGCATCTGCTGTCCCTTGATTGACAGAGCATAAACATTTCAGAAATACAGGAAACAGCATTGCAGCCACACAGCACCAGACAGTATTATTTACTGACTGTGACCGAGCTACTGCAATCAGTCACAAACTGCACATCCAACTCAGGGTTATTGGGATTTCATTTGAGAAATGTCCTCTTCTGGATGAAGAGGTATTAGCAGCTTCACAAACACTGTCAGCTAATCAAAAAATATTAGAGGCACTCTGCACAGCTTAGTGGTTTTCTGTCACTTGCTCTAGATGTTAGGAATATGTAGAAATGAATAAATGTATTAATACACAGCAGCCTGTCAGGAGCCTTTGGCATGCTGTGAGTCCATGTACTGCATTTGTCAGTCAAATCTGCCTGGTACTCCCAGCAGTCCCTGACAGCAAACAGTTCACATGGGAATCAACAAGAAATCTGCTTTTAAATGCCAATATCTGGCATTATCACAGAATCACAGAATATGCCGAGTTGGAAGGGACACACAAAGGTAATGAAGTCCAACTCCTGACCCTGCACAGGACACCCCCATTTATCACACCATGTTCCCTAGAGCATTGTCCAAACACTTCCTGAGCTCTGTCAGGCTGGTGCTGTGACCACTGCCCTGGGGAGCTGTTCCAGTGCCCAAACACTCTCTGGGTGAAGAACCTTTTCCTGATATCCATCCTAAACCTGTCCTGACACCACTTCAGGCCATTCCCTCAGGTCCTGTCACCGAGTGAGGAGATCACTGTCTGCCCCTCCCCTTCACAAGCAGGTTGTGGACTGTGAATTTCTACCTAAGCCATAAGTGGTATTTCATTTACAGACTGACAGAAATGTGATGTTTATTTACCCCACATTTACGTTCCACAATCTGAGCATCTTACTGCCTGTGCTCACTGATTTCATCCCTGCTAAGTTTTGCTTGCTGCTATCCAGGTAGGTGGAACATGTCTTTCTGGATTCAGAAAGACCCGCATTTTTGGACATAGACTGCTGGATTACAGGCTGATTGGGAAGGGGGGGGGGGCAGGGTAGGAGCAAGAGGGGACTGAAGGGAGAAGGAAGGAAAGGAAAGAAAAGCACTGGAGGAAAAAAAAGACAAAAATAGCAAATAAATGAAAAAAATGTGAGGACTCTGTCAACTTCTTTCTCTTCTCATTTCTTCTGAGGTCCTCTCATGCTTCTCCACCACTCTTTTTGAATGACTGCTTCCTGCCTTCTCCCATTTCTCTTTTCTAATTCATTTACACTGTATTTTCTCCTCTACCAACATACCCCAAAAACCAGTGCCAGTGCCAGAGCCTGCCCCCAGCAAGGCAGGAGCTGTGGGCATGGGGTGATGTCCCTGCCAGTTGGAAGCCTCTCAGAGAGAGCTGCAATGCAGTGCTGCCTTCCCATTATACACTAGGAAAAATCAGGCAATGGTGCACGCTCCTGTGGAAATACTGGATATCAAAAGGGAAGAGTTTGGCATCAAAACAAAGAAAGCAACAACATGCCAGTAAATTGTTTTGTATAAAAATGAACAAATCTCTCCCATACAAAATTGGATGCACGTCTAAATGGTGATCTCTGTGCTTTGGTGTCTGAAGCAGAGCAGCTGGGTGGTGAGAATTTAGGAAGCATTTTTAAAGAAAAAAAATGTGGCTCAGGAAAAGAAAAAATATCCAATATACCTTCTGTTGACATTGATATCACAAATCAACAATATGCCACTGTAGACCAAGGAAGAAGACAAATTCAAAAGAATAATCTCCTAGAATGTGCAGGATCTCAGTCTCTGCTCTCATCTGCTTCCTTCTGGCACTTGAGGCTTGTGACACTCTCTAGCACCAGTGCATGTCACAGCACTGCAGCTCTGCCCTGAGAGGAGTATTTTTTGGCATGAAGCACAGCTCATGTCCTCCTCACAGTCACACCTGTGTGAAACCAAGGAGCTGGATTTATTCAAGCAAGGGGATAAGGACACAAGAAAGCCATTTTTAAGATACAATTGATTTGAAAAAGGCCAAGATGTCATCACAGAAATCAAAATAGTGTATAGTAAATGATATATGGATATGTACTTTACCTTCTGATGGGTTCCAAAAGATATCTCTTTATATATCTTACTTTGTTGCAAGCTGTATCAATGCATAGAGAAAGTTAGAGTAACTTAAAAAGTCTAACAGCCTTAAGACTGATTCATGAGTTCAATTAAAAGCTTATCAATTTTATGACAAATTAACACTCAGTAAAATTTAATCCACAAAGTCGTATATTCTGTGATCCTTGAGTAATGCCTGATACACAAAACAAAATTTTTCAGTAGCACTTTTTCAACTATTTGATACAATTTCTTGAGTGTTTTGTTGCATTACAATATTTTTCATTGCTTTTCATCTTCAGTGGCAATGTAATATATATAAATATATCTTTACATGGACACCACCAAGAGATTTTCTTTGGACAGTAACTTTTCTTTGGAGAGTAACTTTTTTATTGTTATTTTGCTGGTTCCTATTAGATCCATATGCACATACATGTTTAGTATTTTGTATCATTGCATCTTTTTAATGTTAATTGTCAGCAAGAACAAATCACATTTAGGCTAACTGCCTTTTGCTATTCCTACAAGAACTATGGGTAGAATTATCTTTCATTGTGAAGCATCACATACCCTTAAAACAAGGGTAAGTCAGCAAGTAGCAAGACAAATTTTGAGGTTTCTCCAAAGCTCAAAATATTTTAAGTCTCACATCACTATATTGATTCCACAGCAGTCCTGAGAGACACATCTTTACAATGAATACATTGATGCTGTTCTTTTTAGTTTCTCCATCTCAGAAAGAGGTTAGAGCTCTGTGCCTTAGTAAATTTAAGCGCACCTCAGTTACTTATTTAATGCATTTTGCAATAGAAAATCTGGCAGACACATGAAAAATCAAGTTTCTGCAGTGACTAAAATCAATTGTCATTTTCTGGTATCTCACTAAGTTTTGAAGTCAATTCCTATGGAGTTTGATTTTCTTGAACAGAAGTTCAGTGCAGGCTTCTGTATTTGACTCAATAATATTAGAAAAAATAAAATAGTCAAACCTCTCTTTAAGGAAAATATTGACATCACAGTGTCTTCTATTCTCTATTGCCCAGCATCTGATTTAGTCACTAGACAAATGAAAGAAAATGGGTGTTCAGAAACACCACGGACTTTAAGGTCCACTAACACTCTAAGGTCCTTGAGCTTCTCCAGCACTGCTTGAACCACAGCAGAGTTAGCTGGCTGCTTAAGAAATCCCTGGAGAGGAGGGGAACACACAGAGCTGCAGGACTCTGCCAAGCAATGAGCACTGCTCCAGCACATAGCACACACCAGGAAAGCTGCCACCAGCAGCAGATGAGCTTTAGAAAATGAGTTGAAATAGTTCCAATACGGATGTCCACGTGCAATGCCCACCCTACATCTCTGATGGGCAACAAATGGCAGAGAAGAGCACGTCCTCACATCTCCACTGCTTGGCCCTTCAGCCCTGGACAGACCCAGCACAGCAGCCTTGGGATGCTGCTGCCACCACTGAGGCAGCAAAGCCCAGCAAGGAGCTGCACTGGCAGTAGTGAGCAGTAACTTCTAAAGACCACCACAGATGTTTGCTCAGTGCCCACAAATCACAGTCCTTGGGGAAGCCACCAGGGTGGCCTTAATCACAGCAGGATCCCCTCCAGGCACCAGAACTGCTCAGGGTCACAACAGCAGGAGAGGTGGCTAAATGGTACAAAAAGCTCCTATCCTGCTTACACCACACACTTCATCCTGGGACTTATGACTTAAAACCTTCAGGACCTGATAGAGCTTGGCTATGGCTGGATCCTAAGAAAAATATAGGCACAATGGGAATCATTTATTTTAACAAACTAAAAATGTATTGTGCTTTTGGAAAGAAATTAATAAATATTATGCTTCCATGGAATAAAAACAATATGTACCAATATATTTTCTGCCCCAACTTATGCAATAGGTTCCCGAATCTAAAATTACATAAATGTGTTAGTGAGCACAGTTTTACATGTACACAATTCCTTTGTTTATCTAATGTATTTGCAGGTAAAAACTTCACTAACTTGTGCAATAGTTCTTACATGTTTACAATACATTTCTACCTGAAAAGCCGCAAATTATAAATGCAAATTCTGTGTAAGATATGAGACTGCTGCAAGGGAAAAAACAGTGAACAAATCAAACAACAATACCCACAAAACCAAAAAAAAAGACTTATTTCACATTTAAAACTCTTTTCCCAACTTTTGTCCCCAAAAATGCATAACATTAGTTGTGTAAAAACTAAACCACTATATGAGGCATATTTTAAAGCCTCATATAAAGAATGAAGCTTTTATGGCATCCTCAGAGCAAAGAATGTCCAAATATGGCTGAGAGTTAAGTACCCTGAGAATCGACTGCTCTTAATGATTTCACTGAAGTTTATCAGTCCACATTTACCAAGAATCAGAAGAGAAATAATGAGAAGCAAATGTGATTCAACTCATTTTCCTGTACCATTCTCTAAAGATACTGTGTTATAAACATCCTCCATATCTTGGATACTGGAGGCATCTGTTGAATCTTGGTCACTGACTACAATTCCTACTGAAGAAAGGCTGGAAATGAAGGAGTGCATCTTTTTTGCATAAATGTCCCTAATGTTAAAATAGGGTAGGTCATTGCTTTTCTCTTTCCGATCATTGTTGCATTGGTCCCTATCAATAGCTTTTTGCTTTTGGTAGTACTTAGAAAACTTATTGAAAATAATGGTGATTGGAAGTGCTACCACCAGGATCCCACAGATAATGCAGAGGGTGCCAAGCAGCTTTCCAGCCAGTGTGACTGGGTAAGTGTCCCCATAACCAACAGTGGTCATGCTGATGGTTGCCCACCACCAGCAAATAGGGATGCTCTGCAGCTCTGATGAGTCATCATCCTTCTCCACTGAGTAGACAAGCACTGAAAAAATAGAAATCCCAACTGATAAAAACAAAAGCAGAAGTCCAACTTCTTGATAGCTGTGTCTCAACGTGGCGCCCAAAGAGCGCAGTCCTACAGAGTGCCTGGCCAGCTTCAGGATGCGAAATATCCTCATTAACCTTAGGATCTGAACCACTTTCCCCATGTTCTCAATATCTTCACTTTCTTCTTCCTTCGTGTCCACAGCCAGTGTGGCATAAAATGGGATAATAGAGACAAAATCAATGATGTTCAGTGGTTTCTTCCAGAACTTCTTTTGACTCGGAGCAGTGAAGAGCCTGATCACTAGCTCAGCAGTAAACCAGATGATGCATGTAATCTCCACAGCTTCCAGCACAGGGTCTCCAATCTCCCTGTCATTGGCATCCAGCCTTTGAAATTCTGGCATGCTATGAATGCACATGGCCACAATTGATGCCAGAACAACACTCAGGGATGACACGGCAATTAACTTGGCAGACAAGCAGTATGCAGGATTTTCCATTCTGACCCAGATCTTCTTTCTTATTTCACCAAAGCACAGATTATCAAACTTTTCTAGCTCTTTATCAAATATGGATGACTCCTCATTGGAGGAGTCCATACTGTCATTGCTCTTCTGATCCCAGTCTTTATCAGGACCTTCTTCTTTCCGTTCTTGGTACCGATTGCTGCAGCAGGAATCAATAAACAGCTCATTTATCCCCCAGTATTCTATTTCCTGGCAGAAGGAAAAGACACAAAGTTCTTCCATAACGTGAAGTTTGCCCGTATAGTAAAAATTCAGAACATATTGGAATAAGGAAGGATTCCTGTCAAAGTAATATTCCTTGTCTGCCACACTATAATCATCACACAATTCTAGAATAGCCTCTTCTGAATGGCATTTGAGAAGTTTTCCGAGTCTGGTATGGGGAAATCGGAGCAAGGTGCTTTGATCCACTGACTGCTTAAAGCCACCCACATTCAGATTGATAAGTTCTGCATCTTTGCCAGGTCTGCGGAAAAATTCACCATAAACCATTTTGGACAGACGAGTTCCACTGCTGTTGCCCAATGAGATTACATAGAACCTGAAAAGAACACAAGATATTGTTAGAGTATTTAATTCAGTTTTGCTCTTGTGACACATTCTTTTCTCCATCTCTGGTTACTGTGTAATGGTGTAGCAGAAAAAACAAAAAACAGAAATTAAATTATGAATACCCTTATTCAACATTTCACAGGTGTAGTTTTAAATTAGTTTGGTTTACAGCTTCAGCAAATTTGAAAGCAGTAGGTTCTGGTTTAGGTCTCCTTTTTACCAGGGTGAAGGAAGACTGCCAAATTCATCTGCAAATCAGTCTGTTTTACTATCACACTGAAATTAAGTCATGAAGTCCATGTACTTTAATGATGCAAAAAATCTTTAAAGAGAAAACTTATCAGTCAATCAAAACATTTAGGATAAAAGTTTTGAGCAAATTTCTTTCAATTAGTTTCAGCTGAGTTGTATTAATTTATATGATGTTGAAATTTATAATCCACTAGTCCCAATGTTATTTGTTTGAATGTGGACTGCAATTACTTTTGCTAACATATCAATTCATTTACTTCCAGGGTAACCCACACAAGAGCATTCTGAGTTCTTGAAAACATACCAAAACGGCATTTGAAGCTTTTCAATTCCTGACTTCAGAATGCTGTAGTACACACTTGGGTATCTGCACTCCCTCAAGTATTTTTCCATCTGCCTTCCTACTCACATGAAATGTCACAACCTCTTACAACCTTGGTCAGTTCCAGAAGCAATTCCTATTCTGCCACAGCATAGCTACAACCACTACAGAAATGCTGAGAAGTTGGTGTTGAAGAGCCATTTCTGGAAACAGAGCTTTCAGAGATGGAACCTTCAAAGTAATTTTTCCTCCACAGCTAACTGTGGATACCTGCAGATGGACAGAAGGATTATTAAATGTTTCCATATTTTACTATAAATTCAGCTGAAACTGAATTCGAAAGGCAGTTATAGTTCCTAGTGAGTACATTAACTTTTACAGAACTGTTTTCTTGCTTTCCTTCCAAGGAGAAGTCTTTATGAAGCCACAACTGGCAGTTCTTACACTTGCCATCAGATTATATATAACCAGATTATGAGGAGAGCAAATGTTTTTGATCTCTGACACTTAAACACTAATTCATGTACACTAAGCTAATTTATTTCAATTTAGTATGGAAATCAGTTCATTTTAAATATGACAAGACAGTATCAAAATCCCCCTGTACTAAGAGATGACACCATATGGTCTCATGCTCAGCATGAGCTGGTGGAAGAGGGAAAGGAGGGTGACACTGAGTGATGATGTCTCCCCAAGTCACCATTAAATGTGATGAAGCCCTGCCTTCTTGGGGATGGCTGAACACCTGCCTGGCCATGGGAAGGGGTGAATTAATTCCTTCTTCTGCTTCACTTTTGCTTTACCTATTAAACACTTTTTATCTCAACTCACAAGCTTTCTCATTTTATGTCTCTGGTTCCCTGCCCTAACCCACAGGGGGTATGTGAGCATGGGGTTGAGCTGCCAGCTGAGATTAAATCACAACAACATGGAAATGACTTCAGATATAGTTTGAAAGCAGATATTTGCTAGCTAATAGAGTGGTTGTGAGACACATTTGCTCCAGACATTTCCCAAGGCTTCAGTTTTTAGGAATCATTAAGACATAAAATAAGACCATTGATCTCACAGAAGAAGGGCAGCAAGACTCATCTGATAAACATCACCACACTTCACTTACAATCTAGAGCCAAGCTCTGTTTTATAGCACTATAAATTAAAAAAAAATAGCCATAAATCTGGAGTAGGGTGACTGGAGGTCAAAGTATATTCAGACCCAAAAAAACCTCTAGTTATTGATTCATTTTAGTCAATAAAATCTCCACTTCTAGCAATTCATTAGCACAAGAACACTGGCAGTGTAAGTGAGCACTGTAAAAACCAGGCAAGATCTCAGATCATGGAGTCATAGACCAATAGAATGGTTGGGGTCAGAAGGGACCTCAAAGATCACCTCATTCCTACCCTCTCTGACAGGCCCAGGGACACCTTTCACTAGACCAGGTTGCTCAGAGGCCCATCCAACCCAGCCTTGAACAATTCTGGATGTAGTGGGAATAGACATCAACAGCTTCTCTGGGCAACCTGTGCCAGCGTCTCACCAACCTCACAGTAAAGAACTCCTTCCTAATATCTAATCTCAATCTACCTTCCCTCAAGTTAAAGGCATTACCCTTCTGTCTGGGGGCACTTCTGACCATGACTAATAATGACAAATACAAAGCAAGTTTTACTCAGAAATAACTAAAACAAGAACTTAGTGCTCAGCAAATTCTTAGTACACTACACTGACTTACTGTTGAGACAGCAACATAAAACCATATTGATTATGCAGATGATATTCATAATGGTGCCTCCACGAAATTGCTCTGTATAATAAATTCAATGAGCAATAATTTACTGCTTTATTTTGAGGGTACTGTAGTCATAATTTGTGCAAGATACCAAGAGAAAGTGTATCTTGCTTAGAAAGACCATGGGCTGGAACCTGCTTAATGTATTATTACTATAAGTGATACAGAAAATAGTATGAAAGATTCACTGTAACTATGTCAAGAGGAGCTTCATCATCTGAAGAATGTCTTGTTTGACTTGCAGAGACCTTGTTTCCTGAGCCATGGTCAGGACATTGTTGTGCCAGTTACCATCAGAACAATTTGTGTCATTTTAACAAGTGACTCAAGCATCAGGTCAATGACCACAGATGATAACTTCTGTCTCAGCACAACATGCTCTCTACTCAAGGAAACCACTCACTCACTCAGGAACCCTTTTTCCTCAAGGGTAAAAACCCTGCTCAGCTGGAAATGATGTTTTCCTGGAGTGCCAAGGCCTGTGCCATGAATATCCTAGAACATAGAACTACCACAAACTTTGCAAATCTCAACTTGAAGTGCAACATTAACCTCTTTGATATTCTTCAAATATAGATAACATAATAAACTGATAAGCATAACAAATCACACAATTCTTGCCCTGGAGAGAGTATAAGAAAGCAAATAAACACATACCAGATGTTAGTTACTTGTTTGCTTAAATTGCTTCAGCTGTCTCAAGGAGCTACTGGGTAAGAATTCATATAGAATATAAAATGAAACAAGGCACAGAAGAAAAGATGCTTACTGGAAGAATGAACATCATTTTCCAAGATAACGAAAAAAACCCAACAAATAGAAGTTCCAAATGTTAAGCTTCAGGGCTAAATAAAAGTCAGTCATAAGGAAAACTGCGTGAAAAGGATACAAACTTTAGAATAAAAAGCAGAATGACAGGATCTAACTCTTCCCAGAACAATTTAGAGATGGGCTCTAGCCAGTGCTTCTGCAGTCACACACTGTTGGTGAGGCCACAGGCCCATTGTCTGGCTTGGAAGGGGAGTTGCAATTTTAGCTTTTAGCACGCTGTGAAATCCCTAAAGCTCTCAAAGGGGGAGTCACAGAGACAGTTTGCAGATGCAGCCCCTTTGAGACAGCTATGCCACAGATGTATAACACATCCCAAAATGCTGTGGTTTCCAACCTCTTCTGGAAAAAAACATTTAGAGACTGTTAGTGACCATGTGGATCCCCATACTACACATTAATTTGTCAGCAAAGTTCCTCTTCCTCAGTTATGTTTTGCAGAATATCTACACAAAGTCCCCATTCTCTGTGAGGTCCTACACCACAAGCTTCAGAATATCTCTTTGATGTGTTGAATCTTTGAGCATGGCATCACCTTGGCTACTGGTAACTCCAAATTGGGGCAGTTTAATCTTTTGTTAGCATTAATCTGTGATTGTCCAGGCACAACAGAAAGAAAGTTGAGCTGGTTTACAACTGTTGTGATCTGCTGTGTAAAATACTAAAAGAGAGCACATGCCTACAGATTTTCTACCAGTTTCCTTAATGGCTATGTTGTCTTAGCCTCACCTCCTGCTTCCTGCACAGTTACACTCCATAAACCTCTCAAGATTAAGTTCACATTTTATCATGGTTTCCTCTGCCTTGAAGGAACATAAATAAAAGGGCCCACAGTGAAGTCACAAGGGATAAAACACTTCTGTGAACCTGAAAGGTCATGCAAATCCTGGTAACTCTACAAAGCATTTCCAGAGCTCAAAGTAATTTTTTCCCAAGGAATCTGATGATTTCGGTAGATTTCCATTTTAGGGTTCCAAACACAGGAAATTCAACTACGAGCAAATTCCCTCTAAAGAATCTTCCTTTGGCACTCAGCCATGCCCAGGAACCAGATTTTGTCTCCTAATGATGCAGACAAACACCTGGGCTGTCACTTCTGCTAATTTCCCGACAGTTAAGAACTTCTACAAATCATCCAAGCTACACACGTGCAGGTTTTTACACCTAAGTGCTTCTAAAATGCTGTGGATAACAAGCCATAACAACCTTCAGCTCAGGATCAACATTTCACTGATTTTTAAAGTGTTTTAATTTCTCTACTCATCATAGGGCAAATACTTGTCTAATGCACCACCCAGAAGTACTGTCTACATTTCCTGACCCACTGAGCAGAGAAAAACATTTAAATGCATATATAATTTACTTGATCAATCACAATTAGGGACTTGGACTGAAATCCAGTTAGCATGACTTAAGTTGTTGTCTGTTAGCTGGGCAGTAATAACTGCTTTAGCACACTTAATTAAGCCTGGAAAAAGGTAAGGCACAGCCTCTTTCACTGTGATATAAGCTGCAACATTCATCTTTTTGTAATACTTGACAGAGTTAAATTAATTGTAAAGTCATTCACAGACTATGGAGGCAGA
The DNA here is from genome assembly GCF_052056855.1 of Sturnus vulgaris. Lineage (NCBI taxonomy): Eukaryota > Metazoa > Chordata > Aves > Passeriformes > Sturnidae > Sturnus > Sturnus vulgaris. The sequence continues at coordinate 104,253,907 of NC_142245.1, read as the reverse complement.
GGTTAACTTTAAAAAGTCATCTAGCACAAACAGCAAGACCATCTTAAGAAACCACTCTGTGGTTATGGACACTCTGAGGCAAAGAGGATAAATTAATAAGCTAAATTATTTTCTAAACTGTAATTTATTGTTTTTATTCCACTGGCAGTATCATCCTTTATCCAGAATACTGCATTAAAATGCCATGAAAATAACAGAATTATGCAACTACATTTCTTTTTAAATGGATTCAGTACAACCTCCCAGAAGACCTCAGGTAAACAAAGTTTGAGATGAAGTAACCAGGCCAAATTTTGTTCTGATGTTACTCCCATGTAAGCCTACTTGGCTCTGTTCATCCCAGTACAATTCTACTGTCACCAGGCTGCTTCAGAAACTGAGCTTGTGCCAAATGTTTGTGCAACTTTGCAATACAATGAAAATCAGAAAGAGATGGTCACCCATTTAGAAACAACAATAGCTGCTAGAAGCACTGCTGACATTCAAATGTAAAATTATTTAAATATTAGTACCTGTTGAAAAAATAATCTTCAAATATAGGGGGTTAAAAAAAAAATCTCCTCTGAAAGACTGATAAGGAAGAAATGAAGCTGTTACAACTGAGAGCAAAAGAACACAGGCAAGAATAGAAGAACAAGCACCTCCAGCCCATGGTTCACAGCACTCACCTCAGGCACAGGTTTTTGGAGGTGAATCACCAGGGGTGGGGTCCACCTCTGCCATACTAGATAAGCAGCCTATATGAGTAGTGCCATAAGGTGTGTAACCTCCATGGGACTAATACAACATAAAATGAAAGCTCCCAAAATGAAATTCTGGTATTTCCACTATGAAGATGCTGGTGAGGATAGATGCAATGCCAAGGGTTAGGTATGAGAAAGGGCCAAGGGAAAACACACTGGCTGGAGCCTACACCTGACAGAAGCTTCTTTGGGAATGCAGTCTGTGATCTGAACTGCTTTCTCATATTCATAAAGAACAAGTAGCAACATCTAATACCACCCAGTTACCAGAATGTCACCTTGTAAAATGATTAAAGTGAAAAAAAGAAAAAAAAAAGTTACTCTCTCTGTGTTCTCTCTCTGACTTGAAAAGCCCCTGGAGATAACACACATTTACAAGAGTTAACAAGGCTTGCACCTTGCAACGTTCCCAAAGGCTCTGCAATTTATATTCTGTTCATATAAATTAAAAAATCATTATCCGCAACTAAGTGGAAGTGACAGATTAAAATGTGCTTGCTTGAAAACCAACCTGTAAATCCCTTCCACTTAAGCACAGTTAGAATGCTGCAGTTGCCACACCTGTTCCACAGACAGCTCAGACACACAGCTCACCACATTAAGCAGTTCCCTGTGTTCTATCATCCCAACGGCTGAAGTTCACAGAAATATCTGAGAAGATACCAAAGGCTTTGTTACACAGGTCAGCATTGCTGTGGTTTGGTGGTAAAAGACATTGTTTCTATCCAGGTTATTTTGGCAATAATCTTGTTTGACAGGTCGTATTAATGGCACCCATCAAGAGCACAGCTTCAAAACATGAAGTACTATCTGAAGTGGACATTGTAACTTGTAGTTCTAGGTACCTTTGTAATGAGTGCAATTTCTATGGATCCCTTCTCCAAATTATTTTTTTCTACCCCATTATTTCCATTTCAGTGATCACAATGAACATGAAATGCTATTGTTACACTTACCGTGGTAATTTGTGGTACCACTAGTTGTTAAAAATATCTGATACATGATCCCAACATCAGACATTTCCATACAGAAAAAGAATGCAGAATAAAAATATATCAGTATATTTCTTAAAAATAATTCTGCATTCCTCCTTCAACATTGATTAGTCTAGAACCTAAGAAGATCCTTGGTGAAAGTGTAATTCTCTTATAGACAATGTTTGGTTTTGAAAGGTTACCTACCTAAGCAAGGAAAATAATGCAGATACCCTGACACAGAGAGCAGAGTCCCTGAAGTCACACAGCACATCAGCTGCCCACAAACAAGCCCACATCCCCCTCACACCATTACCTCATTCACAGTCTCCTCAAAAGCCATCACACACCATTCCAGGTACTGGTACCCTGAGACATGTGGGCCCAGAGCCAGCAGTCAAATGCATCCTGACAGTTCAGCCCTATAGCAGCTAATAAAAAACAAACCCCCCACATATTTATCTAGCATAGAAAATCTAAATACCATTCCTGCATTTACAGTGCAGTTTCAATGTCCACGGTTGCATCCAGGGGCTATGATGGCAGAGGTGAGAAACTGCCCCATCTATCCCACCACAACTCCTCCAGGCCTAACGTGAGGGATGAGCAATTGGACATGACATATTTGCTCTAATACACTAGTCCATGAACCCCTGAAGACTTTCCTGAGTTTTTAATGAGTGTTAATGCCTCACAAGCCTCTGCACAGTGGCAAATTATACCCACGTAGAGCCATAACTCTTCCATGTTTAGGAAAGGAATGCTGACCTTGGTGCAATTCAGAATATTCTTAACTCTTGTGGAAGGGGTACAGAGTGTAAAAATTAAGATTTAACTCACTGCCAAGAAGATTTAACTCACTGATCTGATACTCAAAATCTTCTGTTTGTTCGTCCATCCTACATTTTCTAACTGCAAAGTAAAACTACTTGTCCTCATTTCTAACTTTGGAGTCTGAGGAACTGTCCTCCCATTCCTAGTACAGATGGCAGAGATGTTGATTATTTCTGCTCCCAGATTATCTCTTCCCACTCCTAATTTCTTTATTTTTTTTTAATTAATTTTTTCATTTTTGGAAGCAAGGTAATATTTATATTACCTTACTATAAATATAAATTTTATATATGTATATATTATATAGATGTAATTTTTATATTATTTATATTTATTATTTACAAAAAAAATCCAATCACAAGAGTCAGTTTCACCGGGTGAAAAAGTTGTTATGAACAATCTAAAATCTATGCACCACAAAGTAGGACTTTTCTTCCTTAAACTGGGAAGAGACATGAACATAACCACCAGGATTATGTTATAACACATTACAGCAGAAAAAAATGTCAGGAGACCTGAAATGAGTCATGTCTGTGCTACCAGCAACAGCTTCACTAGCAGCAGCCACAGGAGCAGCTGAGCTAAAAGGGCAATTCAGCTGCAGAGCACAGGGCTAAAAGCATTCACCTGGCTACACATAACTTTTGAATCCATTATAGGTTTATTCTGCAAAGTCCTGGCTTTGGGATAAGCTGCTTGAACAAAAAAAAAGTCTCTTCCCACAATACTGTTCTGGGTGTACCTCACTTCATTTGTTGGAGGGTTTTTTATTTATTTAGAAATAAGATGCTTGCATTAGTAATATACCATTGAATACAAAAAAACAGGCTCAGAATGGACCTTGAAGACTAATGTAATTTAGCTTTTGCCCCTTCTCAAGACAGGATCAGCTACTTCTAGACAAATTTTGGCTGATGTTTATTAAATGTCCCACGATAAAACCTCTCCAAAGAGGTTTTGGAATCTGGTCCAATGCTTGAATACCCTAGTTCTCTCAAAATTATTTTCCTAACATCTACTTAAGCACACTGTGCTGCAGTCCAAGCCCATGCATGAGCAGATTTGGAATGGGATGGAGCCACTGAGGATGGACAGCAGAAACAGACTATCTACAAATTCTCCACAAGTCAGCTCCTTCCTTTGCTATCTATTTAATTTTACTTGGCAGTCTGAGTAGATAAAGTTACATTGCATTTATTTTTTTATGTTTTGAAAAAATTCTATTCATTTCAGAGATAAATAAAGGTTTTCTTTACCATGGTGAAATTCTCCAAGATATTCAGAGTCTCTTAGGCAACAAGAACACAAGCAATTGTTATTGTGAATATTTTGAGTGAAACTTTCAACTGAAAATCTGTAAAAACACTTGTGTTTGCAGCATGTTAATCTCACTGAAGGAGTCAGTACTGTTCAACATAAATTCTCTTGACCCCAGACAACTCTGAAGCACAGCTCCAAATCTCACTTACGTATAAGTTCTGCAGTCTGCTGTGAACCAACATTCACTTTCAAAGCATCCAAGTAACTTTTACAATGTGCTAGTATGCGTGACTTGAGGCCACAGGCTAAGGAAGGGTATGTGGAGGCAGCTGGAGAAAATATCTGCAAGTGACATACAGTCCAGAGCCATGGTACAAACCTTACCCACACTGAGGCTTCCAGAAGCCTCCATTTCTTGGAGCACTCAGATTTTGGTACCTGCTCACTGCTCCTATGCTGGGCATCCTTTGGTTCCACCACTCCTCTTGACTTTCCAAGTGGCACAAGTGACACCATCCTTTGGAGGTCATCTTGTCCCATCCAGAGTCAAAGCTGGTTCAGTTAAAGAAGGCTGTTCAGGGCCAATTGATTTTTTTAACATCTCCAAAATTTCTCAAACTCTCTGGTAACCTGGTACACTTGGACCCTTCTTATGGGGAAAATATTTCTCCTAAAGCCTAATTAGACACTCTTTTGTTCCAATTTGGGATCAGTGACTTCTTCTGTGGACCTGGTGCCTACAGCCTTGCTGCCAAAGCCCAGGATGCAGCTGGCCCTCACTGTGAGGGCACAGTGCTCACTTGTGCTCTACATGCTGCCTACCACAATGCCCATGTCCTTCTCTACAGAGCTGCTTTCCATGCAATCAGAGCCCCCAGCTGTTGCATGGAGCTACTCCATCCCAGATGGAGCTTCTCCAAGATGCTAACAGCCCTTTTAACAGCATCCCATCAGTCAAACAGTGTATTATTAATCATCTCAGTCCTTAAAAAACAAAGGTGTTTTCCCTGTTTATTTCAACTTGGCTGTCCCCACAAAGCATTCAGCAGAAAGGACATTTGCCAGAAAATGTGTGAAGCGTGACAGGCTAAGATACAGAATTGCATCACTGCACCACTGTTCAATTGAATATTCATAGAAGCTGAGGCATTGTCATTGCACACAGAAAGGAACAGCCAGCAAGTAAGTTTTTTCACAAAGTAAGTATCAGTCCTAACCAGTGCAATTCATTTCAGCACCTGTCAGTAGTGCTACCCATTGTTTTTCCAGGAAGTGCTGAGTAGACACCATCACCTGGATTTGCACATGCAAAGTAATATCACACATGGGCACAATTTGTAAGGTACTGGAGGTGCTATGTGTGTGGGGTGGATTCTGGCTAGTACATGTGTTTGCACAGCCCATAACAACACAGCCATTTAATCAAATCAATGTCAGACCTTATAAAATTACTATGGTGCCATTTTCGCTATTGTCTTCCAATGACACAAAGTTTGGAACAGATATAAAGCCCAACCAGATTAGAAAAAAATTCAGAAGTCAGAATTCAGCGCTTTCTCTCCTTACTTCTCCCACCTTTTTTTGCAAATACATTTTTTGGATGTTTAAGATGACCCACACAAATGTCCAGAAAGGAAAAATGAAGGTGTGTAGCTGTATAAATCCTATCCCACAAAATTAGCAGATGTTTTGTGGAAGACTTTAACAGGACAAGGGTTTTCTTAGGTTATTGCCTAGGCTAAACTTCAGCTAAATAGATTCATAAATTCCCACAACAAGCCCCCAGGATTTTGAAGGCACCACACACCAAGAGGTCCAGAGGGAGATCTGAGATCCTAAGTACATGTCTTCCAAGAAAGAATTAGAGTTAATTAAGCATATGCAGTGCATTGGAAAAAACTAAGAGCAATACATATTTGAGTGTTGTTGGTAGTTTCCCTTTATAAGCTGCTGCTTGAAGCAAAGTACCACTGAACATCACTGTAAGCAAAAACTTGTTTGGCCTTAAAGGCAGTGCTAATCTACAACTCTCTAGAAGAAAAAGAAGATACTTGAAATTATTTTTCTTTCTCTCTGCTTTTGAATCAAGCGCTTTAGTATGTGCTCAGTAAAACTCTGGAGAGAAAAACGACAACTTCTGCTTCTCACTTCATTTGTGAGGCAGTTTTCCCACAGTCCCTTTGTATCTAAATACATAAACTCTTGATATAATCTGAAATCAGTAATACTTATCTAAGAGAACATTTCTGATTGCCTAAGACCCAAGTCCCAGGGCCAGGAGCTTTCAGAGGTGCCAGCTGAGACTCAGTCCAAATATTTCAGAGACTTGGTCCAAAGTTTTCAGTTGAATGCACACAAGCCAAAGGAGTCTTTTCAAGTCACATAGGACTTCTTACAAGCTAATGAATTTAAAAAAGCCCCTCAAACCAGGGCTTTTGCTAAGCTCCAAGGTGATAGCTTAAGAAGGCTGAAACACATCCCCTGGCTCTAGCAGCTACAGAAGACCTCAGAAAACACTGGCTTCATGGTCAGGAAATGGATGGAGCATCCCAGAGACCCAGGAACAAGTATTTTGCATAGCATCAAGTGCTTGCAGAATAAGCTTTTCTCAATTCCAAGATTCACAGGTTTCAATGTGAATCATGAGCTAATTTTTCCTTTGTTTTGTAATTTTCTGTCATCATAACAAAATTAATCAAAGTAAGTGGGAAAATTTTCTCTTTGCCTGGCCTAACACACAGCAAACTGTAAAACAAAATCACGACTCCCTGAAAAGAACAGCTTACAATGAGAACATAAACACCATTACTGTTTCCAGACTAATAACACTGAGCTAAAATATCACCAAGAACTCGTTCTATCCCCCTTGTCCAGCTCATGCTTTTACCAATTTCATGGGTGAATTAAAAGAGCAGTATTGATCTATGCTGGCTGCCCTTTTCAGAGCAAACATTGCAGTGGACAGGAGGACACACAGATCTTAGCTTAAGAAGAATATACAAGGCAGCATCATTTACAGCAGCTTATTCAAGGGAAAAGGTGTCTGCCCCTAAAATGTCAGGCTGAAACCATCATTCATGCTTGTCACTAGCTACAGCTAAACCATGGAGGACTGATTTACATTTGTGCTGCAGTAATCAGTGAGCTGTTTTCAAAATGAAAACCTAACTTATGGCTCTATTTGCTCTTCTCTCAACAGGCAATAAATGGAGTTCATAAAATTACAAAGCAGCTTTGGAATCGTAACCTAATTAAAGCAGCAGTAACTGATTGAAATAACTGAAGAATTATATATATACACACACACATATATAAGATAAAGTCTTCAAAAAAAAGTAATCTTCTCTGGGACATACCCAGTCTTCTACCACTGCTGTTTTAAACATACTGATTGACAACAACTGTCCACAAAATTAATATTGTAGATTTGTAATTGTATCTCACAAACGATGAGGCTCATTCTTCTTTCACTGAAGCCAGGAGTGAGAGCTCCCTTGCTCCCTGTAACTCACACCACCACAGTACCTAAAGGGTTTTAGAGCTGAAGCCTCCACAGCAGTTAACACTGCTGGAAGAAGCAACAGCTCTTGTCTGCTGAAGGAGAGGAGATAGAAGAGAAGCAAGGAGCACAGCATAGCAATCAGAAGTGCTTGCAATTTTTATGACACTACCCAGGCTGTGTTGTAACTCCTCCATGCAAACCAAAGCTGTCATAGATTTTTCCTGATTTGGTTATCAGCCTCCCACAGGTAACCTGCCTGTGCTTACATGAACATCAACAGTCAATTTGTTAGGCTCGAAGCACAAAAACCAGAGAAATATGAAACTCTCTATGGGGCACAAAATTGCCAATACTAAGTTTTACAAGATTGATGTACAAGATAGTTTTAGTCCATAAATCTCATAGCACTTTATTAATGCCGTGAGGCAGATACCTTGAGCTCCATACTTTGGAAGCTGAACCTGAGACTTGAGATGTGACCTTTTCAATGTCATGTAGCAGGCCAACACGTTCTACTTCAACATTCCCAAGTTCATAAAGTCTCTGCCATTGCTTTGAGGAGAAGACAAAAAATCCTCTGAACAAGCTGAGCTCTGAGCCTGTCATTAGAGTAGCACTGGGCTATAACGATTAAACATATGGAAGAATTAACCAGTTTTAAAAATATCACTTGGCATCTAAACTGCTTGTCCAAGCTGATGAACAAAGCACAAAAATGTAAAAAAGGAAGAAAAAGGAGGAAGCTAAATTCTGCCTCAGATCATAAATAACCTATCCTCCTTAAACCAGCAACACTCAATTTTGCCCATGAGACCTTTGCTGGTTTTTACCGGCAGGCTGGTACGACCAAAAAAATTCAAAAAAGGGGAAAAGAGGAAAGTTATTTTCTTAGCCTCTACCTTAATATAGTCCTGTTCAGAGCATACACAGCTCCAGCTGCACAGGTGCACCTCCAGAATACTCCACAACACCTCACAGGGCAAGAAGGGACAAGTGCATCTCTTGCCGATGCTGGCAGAGGTGAGGATGATTCCAGGCTGCCCATCTGCCACGGGATTGATTCTGGATTCACAGCCCAGCAGCCCTCCCTGCCCAAGGTCAACCTTTAAGACATAAACCTACCCAGAGGAGATGGCAGCAGACACTGAGCAAGCCAAAGTCAGGCTGACGTCTGCAGCCAGGGCAGTGGCTGCTCTGAACAAAAGACAGCCCTGAAGGGCTGAGCTGTAGTGGCCTCTCCTGGAGCCCCCTCCCAGAAATTCCTCAGCAGCTATGAGAGCTGGTACACCAAGACCCCTCATCTCAGTCCCCACTCACCTGTCAGGGATGGGAAGGCAAAATGAGTAAGAGACCTTAGTTTGAAGGGCAAGAAGATGAGCTGGAGAGTTTGTGGATAAAAGAAATGAGAACAGAAATTCATGCTATGACTAGGGACATCAGGAATACCCAGCAGACAGACATCAGTGACAGAAACCATTTGGAGAGGACAAAATGAGTGAGCCCTTCCACACCTTTATATCAACATTACCAATACACAAAGACCACCATGTTTACTCTAGACCTACCTGAGCTCCTCGCTGAACAGTGCACAAAAATCGAGGTGTCAGGCTTTACCTGTAACATAGCAAATGGCCCCAAATGTGCAGCAAACTAAGCCGAACAAGAACAGTGACCACAATGGGACCTTCAAATCATAAAGCTCATTTTCCCAGAAGACAGATGGCTCTTGAAAATTACTGTGGAATGAGCTCCCTCAGAAACTAAGGACGAACACAGTCAACACCATCTCCCTCTGCAAGAGATAAATACTCTAGAAGTCATCTCCTCTAAAACAGAATGAAAACCAAAAGAAAACCATTACAAGCAACTGTCACATACAGAACGCCCTTGCAAGAAAAATGAGCCAGTTATCCACAAACGACAGACGACAGCAGTTTAACACACTGCTGTAAGGACGTCAGGTACATTATGAATGAGACAAGATGAGCAGAACTCATTCACATAAAATGGAAAGTACAGTATTAAGGAAAGAAGCATCAGTAAAATATGGGAAAATGAAAAGGACCGGAAGAAAATGAGGTATAAAAAAGAAAAAATGGAGCAACATACTGAGATAGTACCTTGAAGCAGATGACCCCCTGGCATTGACTGGAGCAGAACCATTGTCTGGAACAGGTCAAGGACAGTTTCTATCAGCTGAGGATTTGGTCCTCCACACAGAACCAGGCAATGGCAATGACAGGATCCTGCCTGATTTTATTGGGATGCCTTCCTCTTCAGAAAGTAAAGAGGCACAGGAAGAAAATAAGGTGATGCCATAAATTAAAAGGCAAGGCTTAACAGAAATAAAATAATAGACTAAAAACAAGAAATAAAAACAAAGGCAAGATAAAAAGAAAGTATCCAGAGATTAGTGGAATACATTTTATTTATTCATGATCTCTGTTTTATTATGTGTCCTTGGCAGATGTCCCACAAATGAAAACTTGCAAGGCAGATAATGATGCAAGTTTAGAGACTTGAGCCTTGTTTCTTCTAGTCATTAGCCTTGGGCAGATCTTTTTAATATATGTGCCCCAATAGGAAGTAAACAAGTTCCTTAAATAACAGTCTTTAGACAGGAGACATGCTACAAACAAACGGCCTCAGACAGGGACTCCAGCAGATAAGACCAAAAGTGTCAACCTGTTTTCAAGCACCCAAGCTGAAGGTCAGGCTGCTAGTACAGGTATTGCCCAACAGGGTAAGGTGTGCTCTGACCACTCACCAAGACCCTGCCTTTCACACAGCCTCCTTGTTCAGCAGCACTTGTTTCACCTGAGAGCATGTGTGCTCAGCCTGCCCGGTGGCAGGGACAAGGATGCCAGCAGCAGGAGCCAGGGGAGCAGGCTCTGGAGTGATCCCAGCACTCGTGTCCAACACCAGCCTGGCCGGGGGCTCAGCCAGAACAAAATGCACACGTCTGGCTGATGCAGCAGTGCTGAGTGCTCAAAGTGCCTCCACTCTCCATGCAGGTTTAAGGTGCCTCTGAAGCTCAGCTCAGTCACTGCAGAGCCTTGTTTTGCACTGAGGCTAATTGGTCTTGGCACTGAGTGTTAGTTGTTGATTTTATCCTGCCTCTGGCTATAATTGCACAACTAAGGTGAAACTGGTGGCTAAACACCGATTTGTCATCTTTTCAGGCTTAAGGTAGTTTTATTCTTCTTGCCCTGGCAAAGTTGCTGAGTCCTAGAGAGGGTGAGCAAAGAAATGCTTCTCCTTCAGGACCTCTCTGTTTCTACAAAGGACATTTTAGTAAAACATCTGACCTCACCTGTCCCAGGAACAATACTAGGGGTCACACTACAGTTTGCATCAGCTCAGCTGAAAGCTGATCATTGATTTTCTTTTGCCCACACTCAAAAATAGGAAGTTGAAAGGCTGCTACAACTTCTGTGGGTTGCCTTAGTGCTGAGACAGATAATAAGACATGGACATTTACAGACAAGGAAGAAGGTCTCTTTAAAAAGAGCTTTAATGCCTTTGCTATGAATACATACAGATTTATTCTTTTTTTAATTGCAAGACCCACTTAAAATCTGTCCAGACTGTATAAAGCAGATTTAACAGACAAGTAAATAACTGATTTAGGAAATCTGACATTATTTCTGGACCTTCCCCATACTTTAATCCCTGAAATTGAAAAAAAAAATCTAATGATACTGCACCTCTTTTTAAAGATAACTGTTTTGAAATCTACAACTAAGAAGTACCCATGTAAAAGCTAGGTATGACTACAGTCAGTTAAAGTTCCTTTACCATCATTTAGCTACCCACCTCTATTTAAATAATTTGCACAATTTCAGAACATAAAATCATTTTTGTCTACCCACAGTGCTATCTCAGCAGAAATTTAGATACAGAAACTAAAAAGTTTCTTCCTTATAAGCCAATTATCTTTCATTCCCCCAAATGATTACTGGTTTCAACACTGCTGCCATGGGCAGCATCCCCCCAGCAGCAGCAATTAGACACATCTTGCAAAGTTGAAAAGCCACCTCTACTTCATGGCTTAGGATATCAACGCAGATCAAATCTTACCAAAACTGGAGGCTATTTAACCCTAACTGATTAGGGGACATAAAGATTTTGGGAAATGCTGCAATTTTGACTGAGGAAAGTAAGACTGAGTGGTTCAGGACATATCTCTGAAAATGAGATCTGTCCCAGGTATCCCAAGTCAGACACCCAGAACTGGACTGACACATCCCCTCTGAAACTCCCGGCTCCCATACAGAAGGTATGCCTGCTCCCCCTGCCCCTTAGGACGTAAGCCTGAGTGCCTTATGCCATCTATTGGCCTAGAGCAGCGACAGGCGCTCCGAGGAGAACTTTAATTCTGGGAAAGCGACTGTGTTAAAAGGAATCTGTCAGTAGATCTGTAAATTCCGCTAATGGAAGGAATCAATACACTGCCGCTGCTCAGATCTTGAGGTCTACCTTGCCCAGCAGACACACTGAGTTCAGATCCCAGAATAACCAGAAGCTGTGCTTTGCATTAGGCAAATGTAAAATAGTACTGATACAGAGCGATCTCGCAGGCAAGAAAATTCAGAAAATAAGCAGAGAGAATTTTCACTGTCTGACAGATGAACATTTAAAAAGTAATTAAAAAAAAAAAAAAAGAGGAAGCGCCTTCAAAATCCACTTAGTTCTAAAATCTCGTTAACTATCCCCAAACTTAGTTAAGTCTACTTTCAATCGGACGCGCACAGAGAAGAAACTCCTTCCACATTTCCTCAGCCACAGGCGGTACTGTAGCCATTCCCACTGCTTAAAGCTAGATTACTTTTTAACCCAAACGAGTTTCTAAAAGACAAGGCAGTGCTCTGCAATGCGAAAGGACTCAGAGGCATCGCTATTGATCCGGTCCCGCGCAGGCCATCAAAGCAGCGGCGGAGAGCTGGGCAGGACGCGGCCCCTCCGAGGGACAGAGCGGTGCCCGGAGCCGCCTCCCTGCAGGGCGGCTGCACGTCCCTGCCGGACGGCACCGGGCAACACTTGGGCGGGGAGCGAAGCCGGCCGAGGCTCCCCCTGCCCCAGCTGGCATCCCGTGAACCGCTCTTCATCCTCTTCCTCCTCCTCCCCCGACTGCTCGTCCCGCAAAACGCAAGGAGAAGACACCGCACCTCCGGCACCGCAGCTCCCTCGCTGTCCCCCCCGAGCCGCTCCCGCTCCCCGGGGCAGCGCTGCCTACCTGAGCCGCCGCCGGCCGCCCCGCCGCGCTCCGCCCGGGGCCGCCCGAGGTGGGAGGGGAGCGCAGGCGGCGGCAGGCGGGCTCAGGCCAGTCCCCTCCCCGGCCCCGGGCATCCCCCGGCCCCGCGCCCCGCTCCCGTCCCGGCGCGCAGAGGGCCGGGCCCTGCCTGTGCCCCCGGGGGTCCTGCAGCGCCCTCGGGGGGCTCCGCTCCGCTCTCCGCGGTCCCGCAGCGTGCCACAGCCTTGCCTCCAGGGATCCCGATCCGCTCATTCCCGGGCGGTCGGTGTTCCCCAGAAGTCCCGCTCCACGCCCCGGGGATCCTGCTCCGTGACTGTACGGGTCCCACCCCCAAGCTTCTCTGTTCTCTCCCGGAGCGCTCCCGCACTTTGCCTGTCGGTCCCGCACAGCCCCCCCGGTGTCTCGCCCCGCGCCCGGGGAGGTCCCGCTCGGTTCCCTCGGGGAGTCCCGCACCCACCCGGATCCCATGCCCGGAGCTCTCGTGGGGACCTGCCCGCTCCTCTGCCCCGCGTAGCCACCTACCAGGCGCCCCCAGCAATTCCCCGCGGTCCCGCGGCTCGGGGGACAGCCCGTGTGCGGAGGGGCGATGCTGCCGAGGCGGAGCGGGCTGGGGCCGGGGCCGGGGCCGGGGCTGCGGCAGCGCCGCGGAGCCAGAGCCGCCCGTGCCCGCTCTGGGCTGCGGGGCTCGCCCCGTCCCGCTTTTGTGCGGCGCTGCGCGCTGAGCTGTCAGCGCCCAGGGATTGATCTGCCATCGATTCCCAGCGCCGGGCTGCTGAAGTGGCACATAGGCGGCTTGATTAGCTCAGGTAGAGCCTGAGATGCGGAGTGTCCCCCGCACGCTGCAGAGGGAAGTAATTTGTTTTCCGTGTTGCGCCCCGGAGTAGCTGTCTGCTTGAGCCCGGGCTCAGTTCTGCCCGAGTTAAAGTCAGAGGGCAATGGGAAGCCAGGCCAGCTCCCAGTGTAACTGGAAAGCACAGCTGCGACAGCGTTCTACGATTAAACATTCTGTGTGTTTCAGTGGTGTCGTTTTGAAAATTGCCAGTAATGAACGAGGAGGTTTATTCCTTCTTTATAAATTTTGACACAATTTATTTTCCGCACTTTTGCCAAATGTTTCAAAACTTTTCACTAAGAAAAAGTACTTTGAAACATCATCATCAGAACTAACTGCAGGATTAGAGGGGGAAAAAATCTGTTTCATAACTATTTCTGCCAATTATTTTCCTAATCAATTTTACCTTGAAAAAAATCTTGCACAAATATTGCATAAAATTCTCCTCTGTTTTGGGGGAGATTTATTTGTGGTAGGTGTTTTTCGAATTCATTACATATTTTAAGGAGAAGAATTCAACGACCTATTTTTTTAGAGACAATGCAAATACTTACTATGCTGATGTGTTCTTGTTGTGGTAATAATTTTTTGGCTTATAAGAGTCCTCAGTTGTGAAGACTGAGGAGAAGGGGGATCCTAAGAGAATACATTTCTCTCTGATTGTGTTTACTGTTATTCCCTTAAGATACCATTGCTGTGCAGAGAGGATTCATTTTATTACGTATTATGGTGTATAACAGCATTAATAAATTAAATTTTTATCACATTTCTCTTTCATTAATCACATAAGTTTTAATCACTGCAGATTGTCCAGGTATTACATCAACCCTTCAACGTTGTGCACAGCAAAATGCATTTATGCTACACATTTTTCAAAACCCATAATAAACCAGGAGTACAGAATGACATTTAGTTACAGAAAGTTTGTGAGAGAGCCATGCCCTGAGTGCAAAGCGAGTTCCTCAGAACTGTTCGAATATCAGAATGTGAACAGAATACTTCCCGAAGACGAATGAGGTCATCTTAGTGGGTCATTTGGAGATTTCAGCATAAAATTTGAAAGATCCTGCAGAAATATTGTTATTGACTTTTGGAAATGATACTGCAGCACTGCAGCCCATCAGATGGTTACACAACCTCAAGTCATCACAAGCAAGAATGTGAGATGCTGAAAATTGCCCAGGAAGCTGAGCTGCAGCTGTCTGGGCAGCAAGGACACACACGTTTGTAACTCACAGTGACATCTATAGTGACAGAGGGGGAAGTGGTGGGCTTATTACCTGTGTCAACACGCCTGGTGACACTGGTCACTCTGTCATCAGTGCCTGTTGTGGGCACTGGATGTGTCCCATGGTACTGCTCTGCCTGGTAGAGGACAGAAACATGCTGTCTTGGCTGCTCATCAAGCCTGTCGAGCTGCAATCTGCATTATCATAACTTAGAGCTCCTTACATCAGCATGATCCTGCATTGCTCTTTTCTAAACAACAGACCCAGTCCCCTGAGGACAGCACATTTAGAAAAGCCAGTTCTTTCCTCCCAGTGTTCTGCAGACCCAGGCATCTTCTCTATTTTATCTGCATCAAGAAATACCACAAGACATAGGAATTGAATTTATTTTTGTACTTGATGCATCATGGTTTCTTTTCACATAAGCAGTGTCTGAGCACTGAGATATCTGAAGAAACATCTTTCCTCTCAAAGCAGTTTTTCACATGATTCCTCTAAAACACAGCAACTCCCCTGAGCTGTGAGCATGCTTTTACATGGAGGGATGACTTGTAGTTTTTTGGCAGGTTTTAGCAACTTCATTTTAAAACACGCCCTGGAATTTGCTTGGCTCAATCATCTGGAAAAGGAGAGAGGTCATTTCTATCTTCCTCATGCAGAAAAACTTATTGGCAGCTGTTTATGGTGGGCATGAGCCTAGTTCCTGGCAGAGAGAAAAAGAGTTGAAAGGAAAACTAAGCTATAACACCATCATCTTCATTGCCCTGCAGTGGTTTATAATATTGCAAAATGGTGTTAACTGTTGCTCACCAGCTTAAAAGGATTGTGAGACAAAGACTGTTAGGGAAAGTGGCATATATAAAGCTGGCTTACAGTACCTTGTGCTCTAGCCAAGAGTCAACCAGAAATATTATTCAGCAACAAATAATTACAAAATGTCCAGATTGGTCTTTAGAAATATTAACTCCTTCAAAATGGCTGGTAATAAGTTAACTCAAGAGAAAACTGTTGTTTTAAATTCTTCTTAAGATAAGAAGATTTTCACCGGTGGAGTGAATGGAGTGAGGAGTGAACATATGGCTACATCGGAAGGGATTGTGACCCCCCCATAAAATAGCTTACATCCTTTTTATGGCTCTTTAAAGCACGAAGTGGGCCTATTCAAAGTCAAGCTGTCACTGACTAATCTAAACTGGAAACAACAATGCCCTGCCTGAGCACTGTGTTTGTTGTGTTTGTGTAACGTTTCCATCCCTAGGGACTGGCCATTATCCCCCCCTATTTGTTTTCTTCCCTGAATTGCCTGCATCCAACCAAATTCTGTCATCAGTTACACCAGGGGGACCCTATTAAAGACAAATGGACTCAATGTTCTTCCTGAAGAAATGCTCGTAATTTAAGATGCACGACTGTGGGACA
Organism: Sturnus vulgaris; assembly: GCF_052056855.1. NCBI lineage: Eukaryota > Metazoa > Chordata > Aves > Passeriformes > Sturnidae > Sturnus > Sturnus vulgaris. The sequence goes on along the minus strand of NC_142245.1, from coordinate 104,237,860 downwards.
AATTTAGAGTAACTTTGCCTTAGGTACTTTCTTGGGGAAAAAGGAAAAAAAAATGCTGATTAGAATGGCAACTCTCCTGTCAGTGGGAGCTGAATCTGCTCTACTCTGCCTGCTGCAATCCCATCCATTCCAGCCTGCAAGAGGACACATGGGACAGGGACTGCACCACCACTTGCAGCCCCTGCAGTGCTCGCTGGTGACCATCCCCGCCCACCACAGCAGCCAGCGCAGGGGTTTCCAGTTGCTGAACAAAACCAGATATGAATCACAGCCTTTCATACTCCCATTGACTTACATGTTACTCCGTGAAGGACTCGGGCTTTCATTTGCACCCTGGCTAGATGAAAAGTGCCTCATTCAATTGAGTTTTACATGGGGTTTGCACTACTTCCAAAAGCTTAGTCCTGCCTCTCATACAAATCAGAACTACTGTTGCAGTATTATGTTTTTGCATTGTCACAGCTGAGAGGCAAAGTGAGCCCACTTGTACTTGCTTTTGTATTCCAGACCTGGGGACTGTCTTATGCTCTTTTGATTTAAGAAAGTCAGTGAGAATTTCCAATTCTTTTTATTCAGTTCAAGAAGATAAACTTTATCTGTGAATGGCAGGGCCTCTCCTTAATTATCCTGAGAAAATAACTTTATATAATACAACCTAGTGCCTTCAATTCACTAAATAGAATATTTCTAATAATAAAAAAAAGTATTACCAGAAGAAAGTCAAAGGGTTTTGAACGGTTTGTGAGGCAGCATGATCCAGTAACTTGAGGAAACACTGCATCTGCTGCAGAGTCAGGAACAGAACTTAGAGCTCAGGAGGGTTTTTTACTATTTTTTAATGCTGAAATTGGTAGTAAAGTATGAGTAATCAGAGGAGTACACTGCATTTGAATTTAAAAGCATCTGCAAATGTTGCTAGGAATAAGTGAACCATAACAGATCTTCCATTAAGCGGAAGGTAAGAAATTTATCAGTGTCAGTTCCCTGGTTACCAGGCTATTGACACATTTCTTAGACAGATAAGTCAAATGTACATGTGCATTAAACATATTGCATTTCTGAAAATTATGTTTTCCATTAATTATGAAAACATATTAACACAGAACCTTGTTTAACAGAAGATGGACAGTAAATTACTGAATCGCTACTCAGCACAGTAGGTAGGAAATTCCTGGTACATTTTCTAACTCAAAGCAGTCTGAAATGAGAATGTGAACTGTAGCAGGATGTGTCTAAAGCAGAGCCTTGTGAGTACAATATATAAAAGACAGCTCCTGTGGAAATGTTGAATGTAGCAGCTGTCATTACACAGGCTACCAATACAGTAATTACACCTCGGATATGTAACCTGGCTTGCCTGTCACAGCTGAATTCTTGTTTACAACAAATACACTGGGGTTTACAGAGCTGTGCCTTTTTAAAAAATAATGGGAAAACATAGTTCCTAAGGAAAAAAGAAGACAAGGTATTTCAATGGGAAAAGAATATCTGTAAAGAATGGTGAAAATGGCTTCATGAAATCTTTTAATTTCTCCTACAAGTTTATGGCAGGGGAAGGAGTAGGTATGTGTGCTTAGGAAGCTGCAGAAGAAGGTGGGGCCTTCTTTTGTTAACCTTTTTTCTCTTTATTTTTTCTTTTCTCGTTTGCTGTCTTTCTTCTCCATTTTCAACTCCATTACTATTCAATATTACTAAGGTAGTCCCTTAGGAATCTCAGTCCAGGCACATAATTTCATTTGGATAGTTGGGATGCAGTCAAGTACAAAGGAAGAAATTCTGAAGATTGAATAAGACAAGGGTATAGAAGAAACTGGAAATCAGGGTTTGGGAGGCAAGATAGTACTAAAATGAATAGAGCAATATTAAAGCTACAGCAGTGTTTCAATTCCCCTTAATTCTTTTATTCAATTTATCTTCAAATCTATAATGCTTTTTCTTCTACTTCTAGTTTCTTTTCATTTCTTTTGGGGATTTTTCATTATTTTGCATTTATGTTCAGCTCTGAAGTCCTTGACATGTCCATTTCTCCAACTTTCTGTCACCACCTGTGTGGGTGAAAAATAGGATTGCAAAGATTTTCTTCAGTACTTCAGAGAAAAATGGGCCAGGAATCAATATTGCTATACTGGCATAGTAAGGGTATTTACATCTGAAAGCATTCTACCTTGCTCTTCTCATGAATAATGAAAGAAATCATGGCATTCTTGTCGGACTGGGCTAGTCCAAAAAACTCTTTGGAGAACATGAAGGGACTACTACATTTTCATTTCCATCCTTTGTTCACTTATTGTGTTCTGGAAAAAAACTTAGAGCACTAAAAGGTAAGAATTTTGTTCCCATTTTGGAAAGTTTATATTCTGAAGAATCTATGGATACAGACCATTGACACCGCTACTATAGAAGTTCCAAAGAGGTTTGATACAGAAATCTTCCAGTTCTAGAGACACTGCATTTTAGTAAAATGATAAGAAGTTCGCCTATTATCATCTCTTCAAAGGCTAGGTCTTCAGCCTAAGATAAACAAGACCTTATTTTTATCAGTGATAAGTGGTTTGATGTATTCTATATATCTTAAACAGCACTTGATAAGAATTGGTTTTTTGGAGGAATGCTCATCTTCATGTGATTGAGTACAGGACAAGCTTAAGCCTAATGGCTTGTGCTAGGAACCTAAAATCAAAGGATTAAAAATCTATTTCTGGGTAAGACAAAGGATATTTACACTACTTTTTTTTGTGATGAAGCAGTTGCACAAGAAGCATTCTCCAAAAAAGGCAGCATCCACAAAATGACTGCACAGGTTGTTACAGATGAGGTACTAACATGTTCTTGATGATGAAAGAAGAAACACTGGCATTCAAGAAGGACTGCTTGTTCTGCCCTCAAAAGAATCGATAACCATCCTCATCACTGTATCAACAAACAGGGCAAAAATGTAGAGGTTGAGTGAAGAAAGTGGATTAAATGGGGTGTCTTACTCTGCGTTGCCAAAGCCTTCTTTGGCTGCTATCTAATTTTCCATCAAACATCAATATAATCTGTTGCATTATGCTTTACACTTTCCCCAGAAATCTCCCTGAACCCAGAACATGAGCATCTCTGAAACCTCAACTTTAAACTCATGTCAGGTCAAATTCCCAGCAAAGAATGACTAAGCAGGACAAAGGCTGGTGGCCAAAAGTACTTATGATTGGCTTACTTTTCACAGTGCACAAGATATTTTCGTGGGGCCTTTCTGTCCATTTTTGTGTAAACAAGCAACATTTCATATAGCTTTGTGTTTAGCATTTCATATAGATTTTGTGTTAGCTTTGTGTTTAGCAGGGCATATAACATTTTGTTACAGTTTTATGTTGCTTGAAGGCGGGAACTTTTTTACATGCAGTTTAAATGCAATGAGGGGCAAGGCCTTTTAAGGAACCCATCTGCTCAGAGATTAGACTTGAAAGAGCAGAGAAAGGTGTCATTAAGGCAACTAGTCACCACATGGATATGAGCCACGAACAGAACATGACCATAAAAAACCCAAGGCATCTTCAGCAGAGATAAAGTTTCCTATCATTATGCACAGTGCTGGTAAAACCTCATTTGTGTTCTAGTCATCTATATTACAGAGAAACGTGCTACTAAGACGTTCAGATGAATGGAGAATCAACTGTAAAATAGGATGAGAAAAATTAGGGTGCTTCAGTCCACAAAATTAAGAGTACCAGTATGAGTTCTCCATTTGAAAATGAGGCAAAAATCAGAAGGTGTATAAGAGTAAATTAGACTCACAAGCTGTATTGGTACAAGAACAAATCAATATAAACTGCTCAAGAACCCAGTCTAGATAAAAATTACATTTCCAAATGGCAATGAAATAAAGGTCTGAATCATTCTTTCATTAGAGAGTTTGAGGGAGGAAGAAATTATAATAGTTTTTTGAGTGTGTTTTTTGAACTTGGTGGAAATTATTGTCTCGAGGATTATCTATAGTATTGGGGTACTAAATACAAGGATTTATGTACTCATAAACTTCTGAGATTTTTAAGGATACCACTGCAAACAAATGTGGAAAACCTCCAATTTAAAGTAGCACCATTTAACATTTGCACAAAGGAAGCTATGATTTGTCAACATGATCAAAAGCACTTTTAATGCTGTATCCAATTTCTTGTCCTGGTTAAAATCAGGTACTTTAAGAACTGCTTCCTTCAGCAGCAAACATCTATTTATATATCCAGTTTGAGTGTGAAAGCACCAGATAAACATAGATGCAAGCAATGCATCTTATGAGACTGGTCTTACCAAAGTCAAAACAGGCAGGCCAACAATAAATTAGCTATGGAACAACCTGATTCCTTAATGGAAAGAATAGATGAATCCCACAGCGAGCTTAGGTTTAATGGCACTGTAGCACCCTCCTGTACAAATGCAATAAATAGTACAGAACTCAGTAAAATATTTATCTGAATGAATTATGAAGGTTCTGACAGTATCAAAACATGAACTTTTATACCCTACAAGTGTGTGAACAGTATTTGGATGATCCCTGTAACATCTGGATTTTTCCAGGTGTCTGAATTAAAGTAGTTGCAGCAGAATCTGTTACTTTATTAATACTTACTTGAACATCAGCACACTGACTGCATGAGATAAAAAAAAAACAAACCAAAAAACAAACAACACTTATCACCTTAAAGGGATGAAGATATTCAAAGCACATTAAAAGAAAGTAAACATTAATGTTGCTTCCCAATGCCGAGTTGGAAAGAGATGGCAAAGGACTTTAAAGCAAACTACTTTGCAAACACAGGATTCAGTTGCTACACACAGAAGCTCTAAAATCTGAGATATCATCTGGATTAACATGCAATATTATCAGGCTGATGGATAGTTTTGAAACCTCCATCCTAATTCCTATACTGATGTCAGAGTGCTGCTTTTTAATTTAACCACAATTTTGAATGGAGATCCCTTTACCTTATGTAAAATTAAGTCATATCACTAACTATAACATGATTTTGTTTTATTGTAGTAGCCTTGCCTCTAATATGTATAAAATCTCGATTAGCATATTTGTATGCTGTTTAGGGCAATGGCAAACATCATGCACTCCCCAGCTGGAGCCCTCCCTGGGCTCATGGGTGGCCAGGGCATTGCTGCTCCTTCAGTGCTGCTCTACTGGGCTGGCTGGAGCTCCAGTGGGAACTGGATCTGAAGGGACTGTGACATGAATGAGTCCACGATGGAGCAGAGATCCATCTGCAGTCCGTGGAGAGTCCCCCACCACAGCAGGTGGATGCCTGAAGGAGACTGTGACACTCGAAGGATGAGATGGGAGTGCATAATAAAGTTTTATTGAACCATCTGGGACCTGGGCATGATGTAAATGGTATGGAGTAAGGGATGGAATGTGCTGGTTTGGGCTGGGGAAGAGTTAATTTTCTTCACAGTGTCTGGTATGGGGCTATGTTTTGGATTCATACTGAACACAGGGTTTGATAATATAAAGATATTTTTGTTATTGCTGAGCAAGGCTTACACAGACCCAAGGCTTTTCCTGCTTCTTGTACTGCTATGCTGTCACGGGGATGAGGGCTACCTGGGAGGGTGGGAGGAGACACAGCCAGGACAGGTGACCCAAAATGACCAAAGGGATATTCCAGACCATATGGCATCATGTTCAGTATATAAAGTGGGGGAAGAAGGATCAAAGGGATGGATGTTTGGAGTGATGGAGTTTGTCTTCCCAAATCACTGTTACCTTGATGGTCTTGCCGTCCTAGAGGTGGCCAAACACTTGCCCAACCATGGGAAGCAGTGAGTTCATTCCTTGTTTTGCTTTGTTTGTGGACGTGGCTTTTGCTTTCCCTATTAAACTGGTTTTATCTCAATCCACAAGTTTTCCAGCTTTTACCCTTCTGATTCTCTTGCTGATCTCACTGATGGGGGAGTGAGCAAGCAGCTGGAAGGGGCTTGGATGCTGGCTGGGGTGAAACCACGGCAGGGCTACTGCATGAACAACCTCTTGTTTAATTTGTTCAAAAGCTTGCTGTTGTGAGGACCCCACTAAATATTTTTCTCCCATTCCACATTAGATAGAGTAGGTTTACAATCTGACTCTGGAATATGCATCCTCCAAAACCCCTCAGTGCCCAGGAAAGCTTGTGATTCCTGTTTGCTGGTTGGTGGGGACATAGCTGCTATTTCATTGACCATGTCCGTTGGAATCTGGCCACATCAATTTTGCCATTTTACTCCTAAAAACTGAATCTCCTGGGGAGCTCCTTTGACCTTACTTTGCTTTATGGCAATACCAGCCTCCAGGATACTCTGGATTATCTTCTCCCTTTTCTCAAAAACTTCTTTTGTAGTGTTGTCCCTTGTGATGGTGTCATCAATTCATTGCAAATGTTCTGGAGTCTTCCTTTTTCCCTGCAGTCTGACTCACTGCAGCCATGCCAGCCCAGTTGCTTCCTGCACCTCAGAACCAGCATTACCCCACAGCTCCCCCACCACATTTGCTCTAGCAGAAGGAACCCCTCCCTCCTCCCAGGAAGAGGAGACTCCCTTTCCCTGCTCTCAGCAATGACATCAGACATTGTAGAATAACCCCCAAGTCCTGGCCATGCTCCCTCCTGGCTACTGCAAAAATTAGCTCTGCCCTGGCCAGAACCAGGACACTGCCAAACCATTGTCCATGGAATTCTGAAATAATTGGTGTTGAAATTCTGTCATCAGCCACCGTGTGGCAGCTGTGGTTCAATTGCTGAATATCTTCAGTTTCTCTCCATGGAGAAGAATCTCTTGCCATGCAACAACTTCCAGGAAGCAGGACAGACTGTTACCCATCAAGACACCACAGCATTTCAGCTGGGGAAGTCTGGCAAGAGAATTTGGCCTACTATGGAGAGGTGTGATATCATAGAATCATTTAGATTGGAAAAGAGCTGTACAATCAGCAAGTCCAATCCTAAAGACATTTAGTCTATAATCTCCAAATGATATCCAGAAAGTCAAGAGATTTTGGCAAAACATCAAAGCAACTGGAAGAAAAACCCCTAGATTCTTCTAGATTGAATTTCTTCTGACCTCTTTTTCTCTCCAGACTGATGTTCAGTTCTTTTGAACCTTCTTTTCTGCTAAGTATTTCATTATTTCTTCTCTCTATCTCTATTTTGGAGTAAAACAAACGTCAAACTTATTACCAGGACATAATGCCATTTTTTGACTGAAACTAATGAATGTTCAATGACATTTATTGTGGAATCCATAGAGCATATGAACAATTGAAGAGATGTGACCAGTATCTCATTAGGGTACAAACTTTTCCTGTAAAATACATAATCTAGAGCAAAATTCCCCCGTAATCACCCAAATACAGTGTAAATCTAGACTAGATTTAATTTAAAATAATTATGTTACTGTAGATCACAAATCATCTTCCATTCTTACCTGGCCATTTTGGTGCATGTATTCTGTAGTGTAAGAGCAGTTCACAAACTCTTTTTGTATTTTGCTTAACAGTACTGTGAACGATTATTACCCCTATCTTATAAACAGGGAATGTGGATACTGGTGTCTCATGAGACTTCCAAGATCACTTAGAAAATCTGAAACAGAATGCCCAAATCTCAGTGTAATGTTCTAGTTCAGTGCAATGATTTCTGGTTTGTCTTATTGCTCAAGATGAAGAAGGGGGGAAAATGAGAGGGGGAAGAAGAGTTTGGAAGACCCAACAAGCTTTTGATTAGCACAGTCTTTCCCACATTCTGTGGAGTTCAGTTGGAGGTTAAGACCATTTTGTCATTCTGGCCTTATTCATAGGGTAGTCTCCATACATGAAGCTGGTTCCTTACATTTTCCATTGGACAAGACAAGAATATTCCCAGACCTTATCCATGTGTTTCATGGTCCTGCATAAAGGTCATTCATCATTTGTCTTTTATTATTAGAATCTCTTTCTACAAAAGAAGGAAATCTGGCAAAAAGAATTGTTTTCTAACCATCATGAGAAAATATGGTGAAACTTTTAACTTAAGCCTGAACAGCTGCAGTTCCAGGGACAGGAGATGCATCATCTGAATTTAGATTTCCGTTCTCCCCACAAGCAATATGGAGCTCCATAAGCATTGCAATACAGATAAACACTGATTAAACTGAACACAGTTATTCAAATTATTCAAATTTTAAAAATAAATCAATCATTAAATCCAAGTTTTTCACTGATTACAGTGTGCTAGGAACACATCCTCCAAATTTTAGGAACCTAATCCAAAACTCACCAAAATCAAATGGATCAGATTGTTTTTCATTTAAGACTGTAGCATTAAACATATGACTTCAATAAATAAGCATAAAAGTGTATTTAAATAAATTACAGTTAGACTTACATTTTATGAAGACACTCTGGGAGGGGTACTCTCCACTTGCTTATGTATTGTTTCATTTGAACTGCTAAGAAGAAATGGAATTCCTGGAACAGATGGAACAAATCTATTTATTTGCAGGTGATTACACATTATTTTCACTTGCTATCTCTGTTGCTACAAAGTCTAATTAGCACTGGTATATGGTTGCACACTAGAGAAAATATCCTACCTTCTTAGAGCACCAAAGACTTACTAGAGAAGTAAAAGATATTGCAAGGTGTCCAAGACTCTATATAAATAACAACAAGTTTCCAAATCAGTGAAATATGAGTGTAAATCCAGAGCAGTATTGATAGTCACCAAGGAAAAGAAATCTGTCTGAAGAGGAGGAGGATTGAAGATGAGCTGAAAATACTAAAAGATTTTCACTGTGTGACCCATCTGTATGACAGGAGCTACTTTATGTGTCCATTAGTTTGAGGGATATAAATGTGCAATAGCATCCTTAAATATAGACAAAGAGAGAGAATGGGAGGGAAGAGTAAAATGTGTTTGTCTATATTTGAAATAGAACTAGATCATAGATTGTATTTTCAATTTAAGAACAAGTAATTCTTTCCTTGTTTATTACAATCATCAAGTAACCATATATAACTACATATAGACAAAGAGAGGGTTGTATGGGGGCAGCAATTATTAATGGACATTACTGAATGATAAATAAAGAGCTTGCTCAGAACTGGTATTCATTGCACACAGATGTCTGGACCATGGGCAGATGTCTTAAATCGTCTACACAAAGCGCTTTTGTGCTATCACAGTAATCTAAATTGCTTTGCATTTGGTTCCAGGCATTTCCACACACTGCTCTCCACCACACATAAATTCCTATTTTCAAATCTTTCAAGGGCCAAATTACTTCCTGGTGCAACTCTTTGGCTCAATTTGCCTCAGTTTTATTGATGCACACAGGCGTTGACACTGGTGTTCTCAGTTACAGATCTCGTACCTAACCCCTTAGGTTACAGTGCTGGTTCTGGGGAGGGCACCCGCTGCTCCCTGTTGAAGGGGATGAAAGCACGAGCAGGAAGGAGGAGGGGTGATGCCATGGCTTCATGGGTGCTTTGTCTGAACTGTATAGTCGTGACCAACACTCCTGAGGAGAGACTTGCTTCAAAGGTCCTGCTGTTCCCTGTTCAGAGAAGAAAGAACTGCCATAGCCTGCCTGCTAAAGCTATAACTCAGGACCTTTGTCCTTTTAAATTCTGTCAATCATCATACCTACTACCCTGGGCTACAGGGGAGCTGTAAGAAAACCACTCATAACTCTGAGACAGGCACTTTCCTGACTCTCCGAGGTCTTAGAACTACTGCACTCCCACAGCAGGACTGTGCTTCACTGCAAATCAAGTCAGTAATGATTTAGGAAATAATTTGTATCCCCAGAGGAGGCATATCTTGCAGCAGAGACAGCCCAGCATAAGTTGCTGAGTTTTAGTTAATGGCCTCATTCTATCTAATGTGTCTGCTCTTGCAGATATCACTTACAGATGAACTGAGTGTTTTCTGTTTCCCTATTTTTTTTTTTTTTACATGGAAAATATTTGAATTAGGCTAGCACATAAACATACTGTCTAGGAACAGATTCGTGGGAGGAGGAATTAACAGAGAGAGACAGATGGAGTAGTAGTTTTAATCTATTATTTTGAATTGCAGCCCTATGAAGAAAATGAGCCATGCATTTCCTGGTGGACATTTTACAAGGGTCCCATTATAGGGTGAGATTGGAAAACCTCTCTCACTTTTGCTATTCCTATTAGCACAAAATTATCTTTGATGTTAATTTAATAAGCATTTTTGCATACAGTCAGAATAGCTCTCAAGGTATATTTAACAGTCATTTTGTGTGGACTGCCTTTTTTTCCTTCTTGCTCACCTGCTTGCTCTGGGAGAGCTATCAGCTGAAAGGTTGGTAAAATTAAGACACCCTGTACATAGTTGTTAGCACTGAGGGTGAGCATAACACCACATCCTTTCTCCCTCTTCTTGTCCCCATACAGATTGAAAGGCCAAAAGGAATTCCTTTTCTGTTATACTGGACATTTTGACCATACAGTTTGAGTAAAGCCTTTTAGATTTCACTTAATCTTTAGCAATTAAAACTGTGACAGACAAGATTTCTTGCTTTCTTCCACAACTCAGAAACATAAAACTGTTCAGAAATTAATCTACACTTGATGGGTAAAAAAAGAGAAATAAGGTAACAAAGAGTGACTGAGAGTGACTGTGTGGGCAAACTAACTAGGAGATGTTTTCAGTAATGCTGTGAAAAGGCTGTGCTGTAGCAGACCTACTGCAATTCTTCTTCCATTCCACTAAATGGTTGTTAATTATTGTGATACTGTTTAAACTGCAAGGAGTGAATAAGGCACCTCTAGAATGCCATTTTGCCCTATAACCTCAACCTACCTGTGAGTACTGGCAGATTGAAGAATTAAGGGAAACACGGCTGGAATCTGTTTAGGATGGAAAAGCATAAGCAACTTTGACACTGCCCTGAGCCAAGGTTACCATTACTTATGATGTGCTTGTCAACAGTGCAGATGTCCAGTGGAGTTCATGCAAACTAGATGAAATCTCAGTTCCTTGGTAGTACCTAAAATCAAGTTCGGGAAAAATTGAATAACCCTTTTGTAATATTGTAAAAGCAAACTGCGCACTGAAATAAATCCATAACTCAATTGGTCCCAGCTCTAACAATAAAAAACAGGGTCATACTATCCAACATTTAATATTTATATATTATAGATCCAATATTTATATGCCTGATCATGGGCTTATTTATTATTAGAACCCATTATTTATATAATATCCTTGGTGGATAGTGCTTCTCAGGAAAACTCTTTCTAAAGTTAAAAATCTGTCACGTAGGGAATTTCAGAAGGAAACGACTGCTAAACAAACCAGTTACGGTTAACACTTGTTTCTGGAGTAAACATTTTGGAGCACGGCAAACTTTGGGTTTCACATTCATCTAATTCTTTGATACTCTTGAAGATGTGGGAGGGGTTCGGCGACAGCAGCACAAGTTCTCGCCAATTTAAATCGATGCTGTGCAATCTTTGCTGGGTTCGAGAAGGAGCCCGGAGCCGCCGCCCGGGCTGCGCTCCCGGAAGGCGCCGGGAGCCGAGGGAGCGGCTGGGCAATCCTCCGGCTCCCTCTCCAGGACATCGGGCTTAATTACAAATAAATCCTCCAGCTCTGCGGCTCCTGCAGCCTTCTCACGGGCAGAGGGAGGAGCAAACCCCGAATGTCACAGGAATTAGCCTAGGACAGAAGTATCCCCGGTATAAGGTTCATTTCGATATGAAGCTCAGTGAGAGAGGGATGCAGGCAACTCTGAGCACTCCTTAGGAGACTCTGCCAAGCACTTACAGACAATGTGAACAGACACTACAATAACCCCTCTGCTCACTGTGTGACCTGGCCACGCTCTGAGCATCAGCAGCTCAGCTCAGCAGCCCCAGGAGCATCCCACACATCACTCACCCGGTCACATCGGGTCACCAGAGTGCACTGCTGCTCACATGGTGGGAAACTGTCACTGACCCACACTCAGGGTCCAAGGTGTAACTTCTCTGCCTTCAGCCTGCAGCAAAGTCATGCTGAAGTCATTTTCTCAGACTGTTTGTGGTCAGATTCACTTCTCCACTGGGTTAATTTTCTCAAAATTTGAGGATAATTTCTGCTCTAGTTGTTCTACACATCCCCCAGCAAGATAGTTCTTCATTTACTTTGTGACACCCATCAGTCTCTAGCTATGTTCCCTTTTACTGTTGGTTTTGACCTCCTATTTTAAAGGTCAACAGTTCTTATTTTTTTAACCCAATTGCCTTAAAACTACATTTTATACATTTGCTTCTGGCAGGCTTCCTGCCAGGGAAGGCAATGCAAAATTCTCCACAGAGGAGGCAGGGTGAATCGGCTTTGGGTAGCAAGATTTTCATAACGGGGGACTACATAGGTGGCTTCTGTGAGAAATTGCCAGAAGTTTCCCTCATGTCTAACATCCAATACCAGCCAGCTCCAGGACAGACACACTTCTAGCCAAGGCTGAGCCCATCAGGGATGATGACAGCATCTCTAACAGAGATAAGAAGGTGGAAAAAAAGCCCTATGCTACTGCAGCCAGGAGAGAGAATATGTGAGAGCAACAGCCCTGCAGACCCAGGGTCAGTGCAGGAGGGGCAGGAGCTGCTCCAGGTGCTGGAGCAGAGATTCCCCTGCAGCCCTGGTGCAGCCCATGCAGAGGCAGCTGTGCCCCTGCAGCCCAGGGAGGACCGTGGGGGAGCAGAGATCCACCTGCAGCCCAGGGAGGAGCCCACGGTGGAGCTGGTGGGTGCCTGGAGGCTGCGACCCTGTGGGAAGCCTGCCCTGGAACAGGCTCCTGGCAGGAGCTGTGGCTGTGGAGGGAGGAGCCCACACTGGAGCAGGTTTGCTGACAGCACTTGTGTCACTGTCCTCCTGAAGGACTCCATCCTATGGGAAAGACTCACATTGGAAAAGTTCACGTAGAAGAGATTTCTGTCGGAGAGACCCCAGACTGGAGCAGGGAAAGATTGTGAGGAGTCCTCCCCTGATCAGGAAGGAGTGGCCACAGTCACCATTCTCTGTTGTCCTGTGCTGCTAGTGGGGACAAGGAAGAAAAATTGGAAATGGAGTGCAGGAAGAAAGAATGGGTAGAGGGAAATTCCTTTTAAGATCTAGTTTTTATTTTTCATAATGCTACATTGATTTTATTGGCAGTTAATTAGACTAATTTCCCCAAGCTGAGTTTTTTTCCAGTCATGGTCACTGGTAACTGATCTCTCCCTGTCCTTATCTCAGCCCACGAACCTTTCCTTATATTTTCTCTCCCCTATCTAACTGAGGAAGGCACTTGGCATCCAGCCAGGGTCAATTCACCACACAAGAGCACAACTGCTGTAAAACAATGGATTACCTCATGCTTTATCAGAACAGCACCAATTTCACAGAATCATCAAATACTCTGAATTGGAAGAGCACCACAAGGATCATCAAGTCCAACTCTTAAGTGAATAGCCCATAGAGGGATCAAGCCCACAACTTTGTTGTTTTTTATTAGCAATCTTCTCTAACCAAATGAGTCTTGAGAACCTGATAGTTAAGAGCTGACAGACATAAAAATAGAGAGACCTAGGAACCAAGCAGGAGCAGATTTAATCAGTAAAGCAAATAATCAGGTGATGTGAATTAGGAGGTTCATAATTAGGAGGATAAACAGCTGAAGAAGGGTGTCATCAATAAAATGTGGCGGCCTTTTTATTTAACCTAAGACTAAAAAGCTACAAAGGCTTTGATTTCTATGCAAGACTGAGAAAAAAGATTTTTTGTGTTTGTGTGTGGGGCTATAAAAGAAAAAGCACCATACAGAGGCTGAGTAAATGAACAATGAAGCTGAGCCTGGTGCAGAGGTGAGAGCTCTATGGCTACTAAACATAAATGATCTTACTTAAGGCATTAAATGTATTAACTTTTCTGGTTTACCTTCCTTAATTTTCTAGCAATGACTAAGAAAAACCCCTTTTTCCAATTGCCTGGTCTAGAATTGTTGCTCTAAACTTAAGGCTAATCTAATGTTGTTAAGAACTTTCTTAGCAAGAAATTTGTTATTAACTTGTTACAGCTGAAACTGCTGCTAATTTCTGTCTTCTCTTACAGGTTGTTTCTCATAGGGATATTTTTCTCTGGGGTATGGACTCAAGAGACACCAGGTAATGCTGCTATAAACTGATTTCACATCAGTTTCCAGGCTTTTCCATAGGTGATATCTAGGCTTATGTGTGTGTTTCAGAAGAGTCTGAAGCTCTTTTGGCAGCCTTACTTGTGTGTTTTTCTGAGAAATTTTAAACATACAGGGATTTGTAGGAAACCACACTCTTTAGTTTTAGTTTAGTGTCACTATATTAAGCAAATGTTTCTACCTTTCCTCACTCTGGTCAATTAATAAGGACTTTATTCTTATTTTCTTGAGTGTAGCTGTTGTTAGTTACCATACAGTAAGTATGGTCTTTTATCATAATTTAACCCAGCTAAGTACCAGGCAGCTGTTTTTTTCATTCCTCATCCCCTCCCACCCCAGCAGAATGGAGAGGAGGCTCAGGAAAAGCCTCGTGGATTGAGAACAATATTTTAATAATTAGAACCAAGTAAAACATGACAATATTAATTATAATAATAATTTTATTTTTTAAAGTTATAAAACCTAAGAAAAATTTGTTATGCACAATACAGTTGCTCATTACACCTGATGCCCAGTCTGTCCCTGGGCAGTGGTTTGTGCCTCCAGACAATTCTCCCCAGTTTATATATATGTCATGACAGTCTATTGTATAGAATATACATTTGGCCAGTTCGGGTCAGTTGTCCTGACAGTGCTACCTCCTGGCTTATTGTGCACCTCCTCCCTGACACAGTATGAGCCACTTAAAATGTCTTTGGCTTGGTGCTAAGCACTGCTCAGCATCAACCAAAACTTCAGTGTGTTATCAGCATAATTCTTGCACTGAATCCAAAATACAGCTCTGTACCAGCTACTAAGAAGAAAATAAAATCTATCCCAGCCAAAACCACGACAAAATATTATGAAGGTAGCAGTGATTCGCCTCAGAGGAAACAGTTTTCTTAGCCAAAAGTCTTTCCTTACAAAACAGAGCTGGTCCTGGGGCAGCAGATGCAGAGAGCTGTTTCTAGGACTGTCTGCCCTACTCACTGTAGGCCCTCTATAAAACTCTTTGGCAATCCCCAAAGATCAAAGTATACAGGTTCGGGAGAAGGTTTTATCCACCTTGGAGCAATTATCTAGCTTCTGCACTGAAACTAGTTGGTAGCTTGGAGTATGAGTGAAATAGGGTCATGTTCACCAGCATCTGTCTGCTGCTCCTTAGTGTGACCATCTGATGTGGGAATTGCATCACTAGTAAACTTCAGCCTACAGTGCTGAACCCTCTAGGAAAAAGAATCCTCTCAGCTCTTAAAATGCACCATTATTGTAAAAGGTCTAGTTGGTGTTAGCTCATGATGCTACAGAAACTCCTGTTTGAAGCAACAAATCCCCATTTATTAGACGTGCCTGTCAAATGAGGAGCCTTCTCTGGTCTCTAGTCCTACACTTAGGACAGTGTGTACCTGCTTCCTGCCTGTAAGAGGTTTGGAGCCAGGGCCTGGTTTATGCTGTGGTGATGGGACTGGAGCTTCTCAAGCCATTGCCTTTGCTCCTGGGTGGTCCTTTCCCAGTGTAAGCCAGCTGGCTTCTGGTACTGGTACTTAGGCAAGTGGCCAGGGTAGGCTGATGGACAGCTTATGTGGCTGCTCTCCACTCAAACTGGCTTTTGGCCCTTCTTGTGAATAGAAAGGTACAGGTGGAAGTTTCTGGTTATTTTGTGGCTTGTTTGTAAGGTTTTATTGGTTGGGATTCCTTTGGTTTAGAGGTTGGGCTTTCTTCTCTTTTCAGGAGCACGTGGTACTTTCACATTCTGTTTTAGTTCATCTAAGGTGTTCAGATTGAGGCAGCCAATGTAGTACCTTTTTGACCCTGTTCCAAAATCCTATTACCATGACTGGCTGTTGCAGGTAGCATTGCCAAATCATCAAACACCATTACTAATAGGATACTAATTTTGGAGCTGGCTTTTCTCCTGGAATTACTGATGGCATAAACACAGCCTCTCACCCCTCCTGACCAGAGATGTATGACTGTCACAACACTGATTTTATGAAGAAATCTGGGAAGTAGCAGATTTGTTTGTATGTTATTTTGATTCTTACCAGCTTTTCAATACATCTAATACAGGACCCATGAGTTTAGAGTGCTTGGGGAACCTTCTGAGGATTACACTGAGTGCAGAATACTTTGAAGACAAATATTTATCTCTTTTTGTTGTTGGTAAGTTGATATAGAAGGACTTGGCAAGACAATTACACATAGTGAAATGTTTAAAATTCTATGAGATCCTTCTTTACTAGAATTTCCTGGATTATTCTAGTATTATAGAGCTCAGGTTGGATCTCATTGTAAGTAAACCCAACTGCTACCTTGATTTCTGTGTAACCTATACTGTCAACTTGTTTTTTGATAACTTAGCTATTATTAGACTTAATTTTGCTATCTTTGGGCTCAAATTGAAATGCACATGGTAGTTTCTAGGCATGTTAAAGCTGGTGGATTTTCTTTGTGATAAGAATGTTTTCTAGTAACAGCACATATTGTTCTGAAAATTCATGAGCTGAAGCTGGCACAACATAATTGATTTTTTTCACTAGTGGCTTTTCACCTTCTTGGCTTCAGTTTGGTGGAGGTGTATACTTAATGAAGTTCAAGAAAAATTAGCAGGGCCCTCTAGCTATGGACTTAGTAAATCAGCAAGTGGTATATTTCTGTGAAAAGCATCACTGAATGCCCTGGAAGGGCACAGTAACAATACTGTTGGGCTATAAACACCTGCTGTAAGATTATATGCATAAAATGTAAATTTGACCTTGAAAAAGCTCTCCATGCCATCCATTTTTCTAGAAGGTTAAACTTGTGTCAAAACCCACTTAAAATGTGTTCTCTGTTCAGACATCTTCACTCATACGCAAAAACACTCTGTAGCTGTGATACATATATCTCAAACCATAAAGCCACTCTTTTTGGAAGGAAAAAATCCAAAACAACTAAACCACTAAACACTAAAAACCTCAAAACCATAAAAATTGTTTGTACACTAAAAACATCCAAGCTAATCTTTAGTGTGTTCATCATCCTTGTGGATTGTCTCCTGAAGAGAGACTGCTGGGCAGGCACCAGAGAAACATGAGCCTGAGCCAGCACAGATCAGTGTCCTGATGTTGCTGTTGTCCTCTGTCACCATGTTAGTGGTTTGGGGCTTTTTTCTGTCTTCAGTTCTTCAGCTGTAAGTGTTTCCTGTCCCAGTGTGCCTGTAATTTTACCATTCTTTCTTTCTTTACACTTTGTCACAGCTCTTTCCCTACTCTGCAGTTCTCTGAGCCCAGGGGATGCAGTCAGGCTGTATCAGAGCAGGTTCAGCTGAGTCCTTATGCCAGAGCAGATTTCTCAAGGAGCTGGTAGAGGAGGAATTGTACTTGTTTATACATTTCTTTGCTATTTATTTGCCTGTAGATCGGTCTGGCACAGCCTGGGAGCTTGATGAGGCCATGGCAGCACAGTGTGGCTATACAGTAACTTACACCACCTGGAGGGGCATTGAGCTCCATGCTTCTGCACTGAGCTGCCATTCTCACTTAGAGGTAAGTCTATTACAGATATTTTGACTGCAGTGCTCTTGTACACTAACTTTGTGAGAAATTAATGGACATTAACTGAGGTGTCATAGTGTCTCGAGTATCTGTTATCAGAGAATAATTTAATTTTCTTCAAATGCATCCAGAGGTCTGAGAATATTCCATGGTACTGCCGTTTGGAGGGCCTACAGATGAGCACATGAAGTATATCACATGTGCCGTAAAAGGGCAACTATTTTCTTGTGGATTACAATAGGGAATTGCATCTGGCAGCCGTATTGCACTCTGCCCTAACAATATTTAGTGTCTTGAGACACATAACAGTAAAAATTTTGGTTGCTGGGTCACTGCTACTATGTTATAAAACAAAAAATCAGCCATCTCTTGGGTTGGTTTGCTTGTTTTCTTATTGTCTGATTCTGGGCCTATACAAAAGGAACAAACCTGCTGCCTAAAGTATTTATGTTGCTGTATAGCTATACACTTACGTGCATGTATCTTGTATAGTTAATGAAGTTGAAAGTGATAATGCTTCAGTATAGAGTTGCTATTCTGTGGATGTGTTTTGTAGTTTATTTTAGAGTCACAAGGATAGGTGGTGCCCAGCTAGGGAAAATCAGTCTAATAGGCAAATGTTCCCTTTACCCATGCAGAAAGATGTGTTCACAATAACTATACAAATCAGAGCATCTCATACTCCTGATATGAGCAATGCTACAACTCATCTGAAAAGTGCAAGTTGCCATTATGGTCTGTGGAGTCCCAGAGAGTTAATATGTGAAAGTAACTACATGGAGGTAAGTACTTATGGAAAGTGCTAAAAGTAAAGAGGTAAGTAGTACAAGATGCTGTCTTAGATTGTGTTTCCAATGCATATCCCTAGAATTTAATCAGGTTCAGATTTCCTCACCATGAGCAACTTGTTAGTGAGTGTGCAGTATGCATCTTAAGTGATAGATTGATATTATGATTGTATAACCTATATTAGCAGTAATATCTAATAAAGCTGTGAAATTATGTTCAAAAGGTTAAGATCATAGATTGAACTCACTGAATGTTACCCCAAAAAATCTTATTTGAGACAACAGAGAATGTATACCTCCTGAAGGAAGTTTCCCTACTAAATTTGCTGGGGAGAGGTGCAAAAAGGAAAATGGACTCTTCGTGGAAGAGGATGTGGGAGTGAACAAACTCTGGTCTTTAGGGGAAATGGAAAGTAGAAGATAGGTGGAAAATAAAAAGAAACTGAAATCAAGCAGACTGTAGGTAAATCACCAGACATGGTGGCATGTCTGTCTAGGAAATGCTGTTTTCCCTTGAAAAAGGCTTGTAAGGTGTTGAAGACAAGGAAATAAGTGCTATCAGCAAACCCCTTAAAGATCTTTTTCCTCCCTCAGGTTTCTGTCAAGAGGGAGGTTCCACAGACTATAAAAGATTTTGTTCAAGATGAACCTGAGGACTGGACTCTTGTATTTCCAGAAGTAAAACTACAGGTTTTATTTCTAGCAAAAGCTAGTGCTACCAGTGGCATGACCATCCTTCTTTTCTTTAACCACATAGTACTTTCAAAAATTACTTAAGGAGCAAAAACAGAACTTCTGTATCAAGTGGGTTTAGTATATTTTTAGAGATTAGAAGTACAGACAGCTGTAGGCTTTGTCTCCAAGGAAGAAATCAAGTCTTCCCTGGGCAAAAAATTTATTGGTTTTTTGTTTGTTTGTTTGTTTTTTGGTTTTTTGTTGTTTTTTTTTTTCTGCACAAACAAAAAAAATCTCTTTAAGACCTATGGCCCAGAAAAAACTGTGAAGAGGTTTTTTTCTTCTTGGACTCTGTATGTGCAGAGTCTGCAGCAGTGTAGTTAGTGCCATTAGTTATTCTCTGTTGCCCTTAATATGGGAAGCTTTCTGTACGCATGAGGTTGGGAAAGCTGGAGGCATATCCTATTAGTAACACTCAAAGTAAGGCAACAAAAATGCTGGGAAATTCAACACAGTAAATCATTCAATGCAGTAAACCTGTTGCTTTGAACATCATATTTAAACTACTGATGAATTTCTCTGGGTAGGCAAAGGCAGAAGAAGCCTCAATATGGCAAATAGTATTTCATCAGCCAGAAGAAAAAAGGGCTCTGCTTGTGAGCAATGCTTGGCGTGCAGGCTATGGACTCAACACCACAGACTCCAGAGTTCTGCTGCGAGTGCCATACACTGCTGCCCAAGTTCAGCTGGTTGAGGTTGGTGTGCTCCTTCTGGCCCAACAAGCTGCCAGACTGTGCAGGTCTAACCAAATGCCTTCCTTACAGGATCAGGGAGTTACCTTTTCTGTGCTGAGATCAAGTATGTTTTACAAATACCAGTGGGTTATCCTGATGGTGGACACTGCTGTGGCATGTCCTGTAGGTAAGGAGTGTGGTACCATGTTCCAGTGCCAAAATGTACTGGGACAGACTGACAACACATGAACTGACAGCTTTTATGTCTTCTCTCTAAGATGGTGTGGACTACACGAACAAAACAATCACCTGGACTGTTCCAAAGTATATTCTACCTCTTTATGCTGGAGTGACTATCTTTAAGGATGTGCTTGTGGAAGCTGGTGTGGATCTACACAAACTTTCTGCCAAGGAAATGGCTTCCAGGAAATTTGTGTTGTTGAATGAGCTAAAAGCAATTACAATGAAGATTCCAATAGGTGCAGAAGGTGGTTATTACAAGGTCAGTGACTTATATTAGGTGGCACTCAAGCAATATCCTGGGATGTTTGTTTGTTTTCTGATGAGGAATAATTCTTCATCTTGTGCCTCTCAAATGAAAGATGGCAGTGTGGGAGTGAGGGAGAACAAAGGGTTTGTTAAAAACTCCAGAAGCCCTGACCAAAGATAGCATTTGTAATCACCACTTCATGAAGAACTTTTTTTCTTGAAAGCACAGGTAGACAGAATCCTACACAGAACTATTGATTCATGATTTCCTCAGGTTAAGACAGAGCTTTCACCTATCAGTCGTGATGCCATACTCATTGGTGATGGTTCTAACTGGATTGTAGAGTATGCATTGGTTCTGTTGTATTTTATACAGACCACTTAAGAAAATGGGAATAACCTGTTAATCCAGCAGACCATGTGCTTTTGGGATGGGTTGAGACTCCACATCTAAATCTAGCTGCTTGGGTGAACTGAGTCTTGGGCAAATGTAGGACCTGAATTTCTGGTGAAGTTGCAGGAGCAACCCTATTCACTGTGAAATAGTCCCCTGCTGCTTTGGAACTTGGGAGTGGGAGATCATTTTGCTTCTGAGGAAGTCTTCTGAGTATTTTGAGATAATCTAAACAGTGTTACAAGAGTTCAGGATTCCTGAGCAAAAAAGGGCATTTGGTTAGGCCTGTAGATTTAGCTGACCTTGAGATATTCCAACATAACTTTAATGCAAAATCAAGCCATACTAAAGGGTGATGATTTGAAATTCTAGACTTCTGTAAGCAATGGACAACTTGGGATAAAATACACTATCAATCTGTTCTTGGAACACCAGTGGGAAGACAGCAAATGGAGACTAACTAAACATACTATCATTAAGGAAATAGAAACACCATTTGAACAAACAGAAGTTGCTATAACCAACAGTAAGTAGTTGAACATTGAATTTACCAAAGGTTTTGGTACTGTTAAGAGCTTAATGCTACTTGCTCCTTTTCAGATTTAAATCTGAGTGCAAGGCTAATGAATGTTACAGTGGGAACATTCCTCCCAGATGTTGAGCTTGTGAACCTAACCATTGAAGGAGTTGCTGTGACTGTACTTAAAGCTGTTCAACATGGCTACCTAATACACACGACCAGATATGCTAATGGAAGCAAAGCATATGTAATGCAAGTCCCACTTGATGCACCAAGTGTTAAAAAAGAGGTTTGTACTAAGGCACTGCAGCATCCAATGGTATAGAGATGATGATATCACTTGGTGATTTTTCATGTCTAAATATGATTTTCCTAGTACATGAGAGAGGACATGAGAGCATACACCCTGAATGTCACACTCACATTCGTCACCTATCCATCAAGTGAGACCTTTGTTGTCCCAGTAATTGCACTGTCAGCTGTGAAAGATGCAGGTAACCTTTGTGAAACTTGGGTGAAACTGCACCGACCTGGCTGTGAACTGGGCTGATTTCAGCCAGGGATCCTGCCAGTCCCAGGGAACTGCATTAAACTAATGGCAGCTGGCTGACTCCTGGCTGTTTTGCAGTACTGCCCAGTGCAACAGGGTTTTGTGATGGGAGGAACCTTCATCTCATTATCACTCGTGGGAATGTGGGCCAAAACTGGCTACCTTTCATCTCAGACTGGCACCTGACCCAAGAGGCTGCACAGAAGTACAAATACATTCTGAGGGACAATGGCACTCACCTGGCAATCTCTGTCCCTTTCCTTTCTCCCCATGTGAGCTATGAGGTAAGGCTGCCAACATGTAGCAATTGAAAGGCGTGTTCTAGCTGTGAGATGTCAAAAGAACACAGCATATTCTTGAAAGCAAAATAAAACTTCTCTTTGAGACAGTCTTCAAAGGTATAATGGAAGATTATTTTCTGCCCTTGTAAGAAAACTTCAATTTCCCTTTGATGTTGGCAGAAATGGGCAAGGAAAAAAAAGAAACATTCTGCATTTACTTTACGGCTGAGCATCTTTAAGGACAGCTACACATGCAATGGAGTTTGTACTGCATTCTTTTGCAAAACAGCTGAAAAAGCTCACTGTGTGAGCTTTTGGATTAAAAACATTCTGTTTAAATACATCCTATGTATTTGACTTTGCTCAAGCACCATTATCTTTGGCTTGTGATAACTTGCCCTCTTAGTTTTTGAATGCTTTAGTTGAACACAGTGTCTTTATTCTCTTGTTTAACCTGTGATTCTCATCTCTAGGGCTTTCATAACTCTGCAATAAAGGCGTCATTCCACTTAACCTTGAAGGATGGCATCACCTTGGCACAGAGGAGAGATTTCTCAGTTTCCTGCATATTTTCACCTTCAGAGCTAATACGTAATAGCATGTTGGGGATTAACTGTCAATGCTATTTGAGTTGCAAAACTAAGCTGTGGAGTCTGAAATGTTTCTAGAATTTAAAGTTGTGTGACATTCTGTTTGCTTGTTAGATTTCCTACTAGTTAATATGCCACAAGGCAAGTGAAATTAAATATTGGAGTGACTATCCTGCCTAGTACAGGAACGGGGGGAGGAAATGGAAAAGTCTACTTCCCCACACACCTCCAAAATCAAGAGGCTTTTTTAAAGAGATTTTGTGGTTTTCAGAGTTAAATTATGTGGGGTTTTTTTAGTGGAATGTGGGGAGAACCAGCATATAAATTAGTCATTCTAAAGCTACTTGTCAGTATTAAATGTATTGAGTATCTTGGCTAGAAAAATCCTTTCGAAGAGAGTGAGAGCTCCTTGTGAGCTGCCAAAAGAACTTGCCAGCAAATCCATTCAGAACATCTTTGTTATTAGGCTACAAAAAGAGTTTGAATCCTGATTTGTGTGAAAATGTATGTTTCTCTTTCAGAGTGCCTGCCCAATGGCACTGTGATTATTACTGCAATCAAACTGGTAGGTGGTGAGGACCTGGACACTGCTCTGCTTGTCTTGAGGGACAGACAGTGCAAACCCAGTCTGGTGACAGAGAAGACTGCAACCTTCAAGTTCAATGTGAACACTTGTGGAACAAGTAAAAAGGTAAGAACTTAAGTTACATGAAGTTTACTCTGCATTGGGGTAGGGTTGCTGCTAGACCTGGCAGAGCTTCAGAGCAGAAGCTGCATGGAAATCACAGCTGAAACCAGCACAGACCAGAAGTTCTTATTGGGTAAAAATGTTTTTTCAAGGTCAGAGGTGCTTTCTGGAACTAGCCTTCAGTTTGACACTTCTACATTGTTAAGTGGTGGGCTCGAATGTGGCTTCATGCTGGTCAGATATATTTGTATACCCTGCGGAAGCTGGCTGGGTATTGCTAATGACTACATGGCCAAAGACTAGAGTGAGTACTGTTCCTGCCACCAAATACTGTACAAATAGAAAACAGACAAAATAACAAATAATCAGAACATGCCTAAATTCAGATCATCATAAACGCAGCTTGTTTCTGCCTTGTTGCATCTCATTCTGCTCACTGATTGAGTAAACAGACATAGCTGTTGTTTTTCTCAGGACCCATGTGCTCCCTTTCTAGGGTGTTCTATCATATTGAAGCTAAAACTTTCTTATTGACTATGGCATAGCTGTCAGCTGTGGTCAGCTTTAGTTCTGTGGGCATCAGGCTGCTGGCTGGTAACTTCTGGCTATTTCTAAGCATACTCTGCTCAGTGGGATCTGGCAATCAAGTGGAGGGATGCAGATATTGTACAAAACACAAATCAGACTCTAATGTGACTGTCCTGTTTGTAATGTGTACATCTTTCAGTCCAACAGCACAACTATGACATATGAAAATGAAGTACTCTATTTCAGACCTGACAATGATACACCCATATACCAGTAAGTGTCATTCCCAAAAAAAAAAGGTTGTACATGTTATTTTGGCTGTAAAAAATCTAATGTTAATCCTCTTCTCTCAGACTGAAATTTTTCTGCTCATATGCAGTCAAGCAGACTGCTGATGTCCAATACGAATCTAAGAAGAACCCACTACCCAGTATTAAGCCAGGGTTTGGCTGTCTCACTCTTTCAATGAAGCTTTTCAAAGGTAATACCTATGATTAGACTCTATAAAATCACTGAATGGCTGAGGCCGGAAGGGACTTGAGATTTATCTTACTAATCCACTCTGCTCAAGTAGGTCAGTGCAGAAAATATGGCCCAGCACCATGTTTAGAGGACTTTTAATATATCAAAGGATGAAGTGGAAAATTTTTAAGGCCTCTAACAGGAATTTTCTATTCCAAAATGCAACAAAAATGGTCAAATATCTGTAGTGGAACAGACTTATCACTGCCACACGTATGGTTTTCCTGCTTCGTCTGGGCATGATGTAAGTTTTGTGTAGTGAATGTGATGCCAGCTTTTCTCTCCTATCAACTCCCGAAGTGTTGCTAAGCAGATTCAGCAACTCACTGCAATAGTTGTAGCCAGTGTCAAAGATGCAATACTGCTTTAAAATGGTACCTATGCCAGCAGAAAGGGCTGATTGAAGCCTGAACCAAACACTCACAATGAATGGAGTGACCATTATGATTTTTTTTTAATTGATTTTCCCTTCTCATTACCTTTGAGACAATTTTGAATAAAAATCTTACTCTAATGGCTTTTTGCAGAAGGAGTGTTTAATTTCTGGATCATCAGAGCCAGGGAATATGGTTGAGATTTTTGCTCTCATTGCTGATTTTGTTTTATGACCATTCTATTCCCATTTCTTGAAATTTGTATGCTGTTCCACGTTTTAGTATTACTGTGCCAGAGTAAATGGTAGTGGAAAAAAGAGTGAAGCAGAAAGTTTGTGAATACTTAATCCACAAAAAGGAAGCTCCTAATATCAATACTCTCTTGCAGAGAAATCCTATTCAGAGCCCTACCAGGAATCAGAATATCCTGTGGTAAAATACCTGAGGGAAGCTCTATATTTTGAAGTTGAACTTCTCCAGCCTAAAGATGCAAGATTGGACCTAAACCTGGATGACTGTTGGGCTACCAGCTCCCAAAGCCAGGACAGCCTCCCCCAGTGGCACATCCTTAACCATGGGTGAGGAAGACTTCCCTCCTTTGTTTGGTAACTGCTCAGTACAAGGTGCTGTACCTCAGGTGAGAGGAAAGGGGAAGAGGCAGAGGTGGAAGTGGCAGAGGTCACCTTGGAGGTAATTGCTGCTAATCTGTGGGGCATTTGTTGGTGTCAGCACAGTGTCTGTGCCTTCTGGGGGCAGCATGTCATGTGAGTGGCCAGAAGTGCTTCTAGCTAACAGTTTTGGCTGGAAAGAAAGAGCAAGAAGTAACCCTGACTGTGGCCAAAGGCAGGGATCATGAACTGGAGAGATGTTATTCATTCCCCTATGGCCCAAGGAAAATGGAGAGGGAAGCTCTGTTGTATTTCACCTCTTTGCTGTGTTTGAACATCTGATAGAAGGTTAACATTAAATACATTTTCTCTCACTTTCCCAAACAGGTGTGAAAACAACAAAGATTCCTACAGAACTGTCTTCCACAAAGTTAATTACAGCCTCAGAGTAAAATTTCCTCAGCACCTCAAGAGATTTGAAGTGAGGATGTTCACCTTTGTCCAGGGCACATCTCTGTTACAAGAGCAGGTGAGATGTCTGTGTTTTGTCATGAGCTATTGGCAGTCCTGGCAGGTGAGCCTGGGGTGGTGCATGCAGCCAATGCTGTGTAAGGGCTCAGCTGGCCCAGTGCTGCCTGGGGCTATTGGACACCTCCTTGAAGGTATAACGCTCTGAAAGGGGTGTATAAAGACCAGCCATTTGTGTTCAGTTCACAGAACAAAATTATAGACTCATTCAGGTTGGAACAGACCCTCAAGATTCTCAAGTCCAATCTTTAATGACCATCATGCCCACTAAATAATATTGTGAAGTGCCACATCTACTAATTTTTTGAACATTTCTGGGGATAGTGACTCCACCACTTTCCCTGGGAGGCTGTTCCAATGCTTTGTCAATTTTTCAGTGAAAAGCTTTTACCTAATACCCAACCTGAACAGCTCCTAGTGCAATTTGAGGCCATTTTCCCCTTGTCCTGTCACTAGTTGCCTGGGAGAACAGGCCACCTCCTACCTTGACACAACCTTCATATCCTTTGGGATTGGTATAGATTGGATTCCAAATAAGACTTCCCTATAACTATAAACATAATCTACATTTTCTTGTCTTGTAGCTGTATTTCCACTGCACTGTGGTGATCTGCAACACTAAGCAACAGCCTTTAGACATTTTTTGTCCAAGGAGATGCAATCCTGGGAAACACAGACTTGGTAAGAAAACAGGCATGTCCCAAGTCTCTCCCGTGTTTTAGCAATTTGGCATGCGCTCTCACGAGTCCTGTCAGGTCACAGACTTCTAGTCCTAGATTATGCTGTACAGGGAATGAAAAGTTGAAATGTCTTACAGCCCACAGTGCACATCCACATGGGCAAGTGTCATCTGGACCAGTGCTTGTTAGGAAGAAAAACTAAGAGGTTGGTGTCAATTTTAAATTACACTACTGGAGCACCAAGTTTACTGCTGCTGTAATGTAACAGGCTTTTGTGTGCCTCTCTTCTCCCTGCAGGTGAATGCACCAACTTCTGACAGATTAAACAAGAGCTACTTCGTTTTATGAAGTCACAGTTAGGTGGCCTAAGCAAGCACAGCCTGCTGCCCAGATTCATAAGTAGAATTGTTTCTTTGGTATCTACTGGGAAAATAGATTGTCAGTGTCTATGGAGAAAAGGGTCAGTTAACCAATACTGGGTGTAACTTCAAGCTAAATTATTGTATTGTTCTTCTCTGTTCCTCTACAGCATTAAACTCTTAGTCTGCTCAGCTAACCTGTCTGAAACTTGTGCTGCTTTGCAGTTGGAAGCATCTGTTTTGGAGTAGGGGAGGAAGATGGCAACAGGTGTGAACGTCATTGTAAATCACTTCAAGCTTTTTTTTTTTTTTTTTAAGCTTCCGTATGAACAAAGGGCTGAGGGGAGCTTAATGTCAGTAAAAGAATGTGGGGTTTTTTTGGAGTTAGATGGGATGAACATGCTTGAGCCTGTAGTGGCTGCTGACAGGAAGTCTATAAACTGTGATTCCTGGAGGAGGGCTGTGGCTCTGCAGTGTCAAGTTGCCTTCCCTAGGTGAGTCAAATCACTCACAGGTAACATCAGTGACTGCTTATCCTGTCAGCTGAGCATCCTGTCAGCCTAAATAGAAACAATTTTTAGTGAAGACTTATAATAGTAATTATCTGCAAAGTGTTAAGGATTTTTCCTTACTAGAGAACATGATCCTTAGGGGTTCCTGTCAGATTTCCCTATGTGTGTATTTTGGGGGTTTTTTTTGTTTGTTTATTTGTTTTTGTTTGTTGGTTTGGTTTGGTTTTGTTTTTTTTTTGTTGTTGTTGTTGTTTTTTGGGGGGGTTTTTGGTTTGGGTTTTTTTTTTTGTTTGTTTGTTTGGTTTGGGGTTTTTTTGGTGTTTTTATTTTGGTGTGGTTTTTTGGGGGGGGTTTTGGTGTGCTTTTTTTAATCGGTAAAAAAATTCTTGGTTTATTTTTTGAGTCTGAACAGTGGTGAGTGGTGTGAAAAGAGTCTGGATTCAATATTGTATTTTCCTGTTCTAATGAAAGCTACTGCTTGGTATGAATCTTGATCCCTTTGGGGTAAATACACAATAATGGGTGTCTGCTTTTTAACTGTAAAGAGAATTATACAACAGGAAATTTCTGTGAAAGCTAACTTGAGCAAGAACGTATTTTGTGAATCTATTAGCACTTCAAGAGACAGCATAGAGTAGAAAAAAAATTGTATCTCTGCTACCTATATACTAAGATCCCACTAAGCAATTTGTGCTGTAATTCTTTTGCCTTGCTTGTAAGTCTTGTTTGTTTTCCAGTTGCCTGCTAAGCATATCTGTAGTAGATGCCTTACTGTTATGTCTGGAAAAATCTGTGTGAGCTTCATCATGAGAAAGATATCTAAGACTCTTTTCTAGCAGAGAAGGTTATCATGATGAAGGATTCATTTTGCTACTCGGGTTGTAGGTGAAGACTAAAGCCATGGAGCTGAGATATTGAGGAAAATCAACATGAGAGTAACAGGAAAATGCAGAACACGCAAGCCCCACAGCAGATTTGACAAGTCAGTGACTCGATGCCCAGTGCTTTCCCCTGTGTTAACCCAATGGTCTGAGGACTGGGTAATGCTCAGTCTGCAGGCAAAAGCCATTAAGGAATCAAGGGAGACACCTCTAATGTGCTGCCAGGGTTTTGCACCTAAGAGAATGCAACTGTGGGTGCTTTAAGTAGTGCGGTGGCTTTCCTGTGTCTTACATCATGCTGACTGTCTCCCCAAGAAATGTGTTAAGCAGTGTTTTCTCCAGCTGAGTGAGTGACAATCTTCATTTTCTAACAGCACAAGCTGCCTTGAGAAGCCTGAGCCACCTTCTTTCTTATATTTGTGTGGGGGAAAAGTGTAACATTTAGAGACTGCTGTGAGAACCAAGCCTGCAGCTGGGCAGTCTATTCTAGTACTGTTAACTCGATTGTGGCTTCCTGGTGTTTCAGGTTTTTTCTTCAAACCAAAACTCAAGGACATCATCAGTCATAGAAATCTGATATTTACAATCTTGTCTAAGAGACCTTCATTTATTTTCATAAGCTTAGTCAACATCTTGAGATGCTTTATCTGTTGATGGGCTTTTAAGAGTTGTAGAAAAGCAAGGTGATGCCCAGGTACACTGTGGCTTTACTCTTCAGCTCTTCTAAAAGCTTTGTTTAGTGCCATTTTGAAGGATGAGTTATGTAAAGAATCATCTTCTCTATTAACCTTTCTGATATGTGGGAAAATTCAAGGACATTTCCCTCTATGGTTGGACAAGGATTTATACAAAACTTTTTGTCAGATGTTCCAACAGCCTGTGAGATACACAAAATCCATTTGAATATCAGTGAAATCTTTTAAAGACATGACAGTAGTAGTTTCTCTAACTCAGAGGTGTCTGTTTATACTAAAATTCAGGAACTGCCTTCCCGGTTATATATATATAAAAAAGAAAAAAAAAATCTTCAAGTGTTTTATCAACACCTCTTTGCCTTTTAAGTGGATATTTTATGACCACATGCTTTTCCCCTGGTATTTGGGATGTTATTTTTATATCCCTGTTAACACAAGTTGAAAGCAGATCAATCTTCTTTGTTTATGCTTAATGTTTTCTGCAATTTCAACAGGTGAATGACAAAAGTGTAGGGGAAAAGAGAAATCTGGTGTGATTTGTTTTCATAGGAAAATAACAGAAATGTACTGCAGATAGTTATTTCCATTTCAAATAAATGTTGATAAGTCACTGCTAATAAGTAACCTCATATCTGGTCACTGATAGGCAAAAATCTCTTTTTTCTATAGTCTATATTCAATGAGAGCTAGTCTTTTAAAACTTCACTGTGTTGGTGACCTATAGTAGCAACAACTTATTACTAATACTGAAAAACTAAGAAAAGTGATATTTACTTTTTTGTCTCGATTTTCTCTCACTGGCGTATTCTTTTGCTTTTTATTTAAAATACCAAAGTCTTCAGTAGATGCTATGCACCTATATCCAGAGGAAAACATGTTCTGACAATGTTCTAGATCTGGAAAGCTTAAGGAAGTTCAAATCTTGGCTTCTGCCACAAGTCTATCTAAGTCTTTAGCCACTTTCATATAATTTCTGCTTTTGTGTTTGTGAGTCCAGAAATACCGAAACACAGTGTGAGCTAGAATGCTGGAAGGGTTTGTGCTTGGAAAGAAAAGCTTTAAAGCATAAATAAGTTGAGTCTTTCTCCTTATCATGCACTCTTACAGTACTTGATGTCAAGGTTGGGCTGATGTTGGTGTATAAAAAAGCAAAAAGTCAGAGATCAGGGAAGGGGGTTCAGAAGGACCCAGTTTCTATAGGTCATTAGAAACAGACAGTTTTATTGGGATCTGTGAATTGTCTTTCCAGTTTCCTGCCTTTTAAAGGCAGTAAGAGCATTTGTGGTTGCATAGCAAATAAGTTGGGGAGCAAAAGTCAGATACTGGGCCCTTAGAAGCCGGGAGTGCATTTATGTTTTTGTGGGGTATTTTTTAGCTACTGCTAGCTGAGCTAGAAGGATAGCTCCTGGTTTCCCTGGTCAGAGGGGCTATGGAACTCCCAGAGAAGCAGCTCTCCAAAAGGAACTGGTTGAAGCCCATTTGCAGGAGGTTTTTTTTGTCCCAAGCACACCTATGTGCAGCCCAAATGTGTCACCATAAAACCTCTTGGCACCTACATGGTGCTCCTCAGCATAGAATTTCAAAGCACTGTGTGTGTGCAGGCGGCCCCAAGCTCCCCTCTGCTTTGGGGGTGGGGGGTGAGCTCTATGCTCTGTGGATTACAGAGCTGGGGCTTGCCGAGGGAGCTTCTACCACGTGTGAGCCTTTAACCACTGGGTTAAAGTATTGGGAATATTCTCTCCAAGGTTCTTATTCGTACCCTCAAGAGGTGATTTGACCTCCTTGCTCTCCTCAGGCTCTATGTCCGGGTATTGCTGCTGCTGGCAGCCAACACTGTTGCATCCTCTGTACACAGCAGGCAGAGAAGTTGCCATGCTCTTGGATTCAGGTGGAAAGCCTGCCCTGCTGAGTAAGGCTGTGCAATCCTCCTGAATCCTGGGCTAATGCCCTACCTGCAAGGCCTCCTCCTTTGTGTTGCTGTGCCTCCTGCTAAACAGAGCAGTATCATATCCTTCCAGCTGCCCCAGAACAGCCTCTGCTCCCTGAGGTAGGAAATTAAACCCAGAGACTATTCTCATCTCGTTGGTACCAGCAACTGCTCTCTCCAGCAGCACCAACTGACTGGCTGGTGGCATCAAAGGAGTTAACTGGTATAAAATCCATTATATGTAACTGCCTGTTCTGGCCTGCCTTTTTTCTTCCCTAATAAAAGGGTTAGGATGGATGTGGGGCTGAAATCCCTCCTTTCCCTGCCTTCTGACACTTTTAGCGCTCTGTGGTTCACCCGGGTCCCCCTCAGCAATTCACCCAGAGAGGAGGCAAGGGCACAACTCTTAACATGAAGAACAGCTCAGAAACAGCTGGTGAGGTCCAGTAATATCACATTATTTGGTGCCACTTGCTCATTTCTTTTGCCTTCAGTCTGTTTCTGGGCTGTTTGTCTCTGGCTCAGTGAAAAAGTGTGTATTTAAAGTCTGAAAATACTTGTTTAAAAGGCAGAAAAATGTACTTATGTGCAACAGCTGATGGTAATCACCTCATCAGTAAACTGAGAGGGAAGGACTGGTAGTTCAATCAAATTTCAAGGCCTCCTGTAACTCAAGGCTTCTCCTTGGTTCTAAAATCCATTTCAATTAATTAATTTATGTAGAAGATCTTATAATGTACTTTATCCTTTTTCTCTTTAGCATATGAGGACTTTCTGCTGTCCTTTCTTTTTTATTGCTATTATCATATCACATACTTAAGAAGTCTGATTTCATGTATCTGAGAAGATGGAATACAGTAAAAAACTGTATTTTAGTCATGATGATTTCTTTAGGATCCATGTTCTGCTCTCCAAGTCAGCAAGGAATTTCAATGACAGGTTAACTTGCAAAAGGGTGAGCTCTTGGGGATAGAAGAGTTAATTGTGTAGTACTAACCCTAGTTCCCTCTCCTGTATCTTTTCAGCATGGTGAACAACTCTATCAGACAGAGTACAATTTATTTTCTCAGCCATGGCCTTTCAGCTATTTTAGCTTTATTTCCAGTATATTTTTAACAAAATATAAAAAAGAAGAGGAACCTGAACTGTATTCAATTTTATTGAGAATAAAATCCAACATTTAATAGCAGCACGCCTTGTACCATCTTGTACCGTGGATACAATAATTCAGATTATTTTCTCTGAATCAGTGAAATATGTGTGTCAAGGGGAAGAATTACAAAAGGTGGGGCTTATAGAGATATTTTATGTAAAGCAGAGCAAGAATTCATTTCTTTCTGAAGGAGAGGAACAAATCTGACACATTCTGGGACACCTCAGTCATGGGCAGGTATTAAACCTACTTCTTCCTCCTCTTCCCCCACCTTAAGTGTTCCCACCATCTCCATAAGTAAAAGGAGAGGTCCCCTGAAAGGAGAGCAAACAAATTAAATGGCACATGTGTACAATCTGTTCTAATAAATGATCTCTATTGTGGATGTGGGCTTTGGCCCCACTGTGGCACAGGGAGTGATTTTTAGGGCAGCTCATTCCCCAAGGTCAGCTTAGATGCAGCCCTGTCCTGCTGGAGCCTGGGACCCTGGCCCTGGAATGCTGGGGCCAGGGAGTAGACACAGCCAAGGTTTGGTTCACTGACACAAAGGGAGTACCATGTTCTTCTGAGACTCATAGCCGTGCCTCATGGGTTACCTAGAGCTGTTGCTCCACCTTGGACTTGCCAGGAGACAGAGGAAGGCCCAGGGCATGTAAAAAGTTACAGCTCAGCCAGTACCTCTCTGTTTCACTGGGGTGGGGGGGAAAGCTGACTGAGCCACTTCCCCAGGGTGCAGGGTACCTTCTAGGACACTTTCTACACAGCATCACTCAGTTTTGTGAGCAGCAGCTTTCTGTGGCCATTAGTTATCAGTCTGTTTGCAGATGGGTAAACTGAGGCTGCAATGCTGGATGACCAGCAATGAAAGCAGACTCCTTATTTCTCTGCTTTAACTGTGACCCTATAGCCTTCCATAGCTGGAGAGATAGTCTCTACCTGTAGTTTCAGGTGTGGAACATTTAAAGGACAAAGTTAAAAGTCTTCCCATTAATAGATTTTGGGTCTTTGAGAAAGAATGTGGGAATGGGTATCGTGCAGTTTCAATCCTTTGCAAAATAGATCCAGATTGACCTTCCCTATGGGGCAAATCTGGATCAGCTGCACAGATTTATACTGAGGGATGCTCTCCTGCCATCAGTGTTGCCACCTCATACTTCTAATTTGACAATTTTAAAGGGCTTTAAAAATTATTCTACTTACATTCTTGCTGAAACTCTAAAGCCTGTAACAAATCCATCATGGGTTAGTTGCAAACAGAAGCATATAGGATATGCTTAAATGTGGTTACATCTGAATGACAGTAGTACCTGTTTACATTTCAGGGTCGTTGCTTTTTTTGTGATAGTGCTGGATTTCGTTCTGATTGCCCCAATACCATATACCATGTGAGAAGAGCACTGAATCAGCTTAGGCTCATCCTTGGAAGAAAAAAAATGTATTAAGATAATTTTAATTCCTTCCAAACAAATAGGGAAAAAAAAAAACCAACAGAGAATGGAGTTTTAGCTTTGTGGTTCTCTGCTACAGGATTTATCCACAAATCTAAACCACCTGCCCCAAAGGGATATGCTGATCTGTGGGGAGACAAACCTGTTACCTTCCTGCTACAGCTGCTGTGCTCTCTACACCTTACATCTCCCCCAGCAGAAAAAGCTAATATTACTTAATTAGCTCCCCACAGCTGGGGTTTACTCTTCTCTGGCTGGTTTCATAGCCCAAGTCTTATGATTCAGGCAAGGAAATTTAGAAAACAGGACATGCTTTTGGTGGTGTGGTGCCCATCAGCTGAAAGTCAAAGTCATTAAAGATTAAAGCTACATCCCCAGTTGTTTTGGTTTGTTGTTGTGTTTTTTTTAAATCTTTTGTGTGCATGTGTTACAGGGCTGTGACTGCCTGTAGGAAACAGCTGATCTGATGGCTTTTAATAGAATGACATGATTACCAGAGCCCTCCTGGATCTAAGTACACCTTGAGAATAGAACTTCACATCTTGGTGAAACCTGAATGAATTTATTTCATGTCAGAGAATAGGATATCTCAATCTAATCTTGTTTAAGAAATTTGATGTAAAAACATCTTCCATCATTTATCAGCATTGAAGAAGGGGTTTTTTTACACATTAAATACAGAAAAAT
Source organism: Sturnus vulgaris (assembly GCF_052056855.1). NCBI lineage: Eukaryota > Metazoa > Chordata > Aves > Passeriformes > Sturnidae > Sturnus > Sturnus vulgaris. Next base: position 104,203,553 of record NC_142245.1, on the reverse strand, counting down.
TATATACTTCTGTATATATTAATAAAGAAGAGAGAACTTAACAGCAATTTATCTATACAAAATGTCAGTTTGCTTATATTTTGTTTTCAATATTTATCAGTCATCACTAGATTTTACTTATCTATCAATCAGATTTATAATACAGGATACAGATTATGACACACTTTTTTTTACATGCAAAGATGTTCTTACTATTACTTAGTTACTTGATTCTTAGGTACAGTGGAAATGTGGATAAATAGACAATACTTGAACTAAATACATGTTCTTCCTCATCCTATGATTAAAGTGCCTACAAATCGATACACTTAGTATTCTTATAAAGCTGTTGTCGTTTTTTTAAATTCAGTTTAACACCAATGGATTTACTGTTGTCCTTATAAAACAAGCTCAGTCACAATAGTGATATGTAAATCCTAGGAAGATCACCAGTTTGCTCTTCTTTTTTACTTTTGTATCAGACTAGGTTTAATACTTCTCAAAAATTAAAACAAAATTATTATTAAAACAAAAAATAAAATAATAATTAGGAAAAAAAAGGGCAAAGAGCAAGACTTGTGTCTCAGCAACCTGCAGCTCAGGTTTTCAGGCAATCCTACATCACCTTCCCGCATTGTGTCCCAGGTACAGCGGTGGCTCCGCTCCTCTCACCGGGCCCCACCGGGCTCTGACGAGGAAGAAATGTCGATGTTTTTGTTTGTAAAGGCCCTGAGCGTGCCGGGGCAGGCGCTCCCGCGGGCTCTACACGCGCTTGACGCCGTTGAGGAGCTCGGTGAGTTCGCTGATGTACTTGATGGTGTACTTCAGGGTCTGTATTTTGGTGAGGGGCTGGCCCCGCTGGCTGTAGACGGGGGGCAGGTAATTGCGCAGCGTGTGCAGCGCGTCGGCCAAGGTCCTCATGCGCAGCTTCTCCCGCTCGCTGGCCTTCCTCCTGCGCTGGGCCGACATCCGCACCTTGGTGCCCTTGGGCAGCCGGGCCTGCCCGGGGCTGGGCAGGAATGCCGGCGGGAATTCCACCAGGCCGTAGCCGGCCAGGCCGCTGCCGCCGCTGCCGTAGGGCGCCTCGGCCGCCGCCGGACACGGGGACGAGGAGTAGGACTCGAACGAGGGCGTCGGGGACAGGCTGTGCGGGGGAGAGACGGGGTGCAGCTCGAAAGGCCCGGCGTTGCTTTTCCAGTCCCAGGATGACAGACAGGCGGGGTGTTCCGAGCCCAAAGCATCTTCCATGTTTATCAATGTCTCGTGCAGTTTGTCCATGCTGGAGCAGCGCTCGGAGAAGCGATGCCCTCTGGCCACCAGCAAAGGCTGGAGCCGGCGGCTGCCGAGACCTTTTTATGATGGAGGGAGGAAAGTGACAGAGTGGGAACACGGGCTTGGTGCGAGGAGTTCAAAGGAGCGCCAGAAGTGCTAAGATAGAAAATGAACTCCTGATGTGCTAGTTTCTTCTCAGTGATAATTATCAACCTTCAGCTAAAAAGCCTTTAAGCTAACAGGCAGCAGCAAGAAAGGGAGAAAAAAAGATTATCTTCTTGCAACTAAACCGATTAGGGCTGCGCATCTACACTGAGCGTTGGGCTGGGGGGAAAAGTGGGAGAGAGCAAAAAGAAAATTAACCGTTTTACAAAACAATTTACAGATCCTGAATTTATTGGTCACTTACACAAACCTTAAAATTAAGCCATTGAACCCTGATTTCTGGGTAACTGAAGGTGATGGCACTATGGCAAGAGAAAATGTGAGCCCTGCTGACTGCTGCTGGGGCAGTCTCTTACCTGCATGATAATTGTGAAAGTCAAAGATGGTTTGTTTGGATTTGTGTGCGTTATGGCTCTCTGTGGATTTCTCATGAGATTGCAACTCATGAGAAACCAATCACTTTGGTTTTCAATATGAGAAAGGAGGAAAGAGCTGCAATGCATTCCCCTGCAGTTTGTAGTTTTATGTGCTATTTTAATACATGACTGGGAAATCAAAAAGGAAATCTATAATTGTAAACAAGGTCAAAGTCCCATTAAAAAATAGGAAAGCGTAATTAAAAAGAAAGGTCTAGAAAGCAAAATATACAGTGTATATGCTTTGGGTCCAGACAAATGTTTTCTGTGGAATTCAAAGTAATATACAGGTTATATATGTGTTAGAGATGACTAGAAGCTACTTCTGTAAAATTTTCTACCTCTAGGAATCTGTTCCTCTGGCCAAAACAGCCTGTTTCCAGTCCCAGTTCAATGCAACAGTGGTTACATGTTACACAGTTCAAGTGAAAATGTATAACTTATAAATTAATATCATTAATAACAAGCACTTTTCATCTCTGGGCTATAGTACAGCTTACAGTGATGATTAATGTTCTCTATTACTCTGGGGAAATGGATAAGTGGAGGCAAGGAGGAACTTTCCCCAAATCACACAGCAAAGCATTAGGAGAGCCAGGAAAACTGTCCAAAACTCCTGAGCTCTGCAGCTGTTGAGCAGCTTGGCTGCCAGCCATGACTTTGTGTTGGCACATAATGGAAGCAAAATGTAATATATAATGAAAAGCAAGGGAGAAAGAGTGTCTACCTGGAGGAAAAAATAAAAATAGGATTTATTTTAGAGTTTCCTTCTGTGCAATGATCTCTGTATGCACCATAATCCACTCCAAACAAAGGCAGGGAATACCTCACAATGGCACGCAGCCAAAGCATGCTGAGGTTTTCTGGAACATGCCACTTCCTTCTGTGAAATCCTCACTACAACCACACAGAAAAACCAATCCAATATTCAGTATACTTAGCCACTGGAAAGGCTTTTGTGAGTTTTTATGAGTTAGGTATCAAAATGTTGGGAGGTGTCTTATGGGAGACTTACTGGTTTTACAAATATATATTAGAAACTAACAAAAGGTAAAGGACTTTTGCATTTCAACCAGGGCTGAGAAAGTTTGACTATTATGACATCTATCCCACACAAGAACTCAGGGCACAGCTCCTACAGACAGGATTGCTTTGTGTTTTATGGCTACTTCATCATATTCTAGCTCTTCTCTGGTCCTTCTTTAGGGAAGTAAGATAAAACACTCCTAAGAAACACAGAGAGGCTAAAACTGCTAAAAACGAAAATTAAGACGACAGATATTTTCTGTGACTTCAGTGATCTGAATGGTTTCATCAAGTACCAAGACAATGGTCACAATGTCACAAAATCTAATTTTGCATAAATAAGGAACTTGTCTAACTCTTTTTCCTCCGTATATTTGTGTTTAGAGTGTCTTTTCCATTTGATAGAGCCTCTGCTCTTATTTCATATCTTTATTTTTTTTCCTGTTAACACAGCAATTAAAAGACTACAAATACAAAAATGCAAGGAGAGTGAGGTGTAAGAGGAGGCACTTTTGTCATGATGTGAAAAGGAAAAGAAGCTTCCCAACATATGGATGTATATGTGTATGTATACATGTCTGCATGTACATAATATATGCATATGGAATATATAAATATATTAAAAATACACATAGTGAGCACATATATAGACTTTTCTGTACAGCAGTTTTCATTTTGGAACCAAATAGTAATTTAATGCATTCAAAATTAGAAGCAAAATCTTCAACAAGTCACCTGTTTCCTGACTATAAATAATGCACCTCACCAGTTAATTTATGGGTAAATCATAGAAAGTGTTGCTCAGACACCAAGGAGGGGGAAGATTTTGTGCATGTCCAAGACTTTGTACAGATTTTTACTGTGAATGAGAGATTAACACATTCTGTTTTCATCTCTGCATTCTTAAATATTGGGATTCAGGTGAGATTAGACAGGGAAGAGGAATGCAAATTATAGCAATAGCTATATCTTTTCTTATATTTTATGAGTAAATGTTTAGAGCAGCCAAGGCAGGATATGAGAGTATGTAGACAACAACTACTGGATCTTGTAAGCTTAAGCTCTTGTGAACTGTTACACAAGCAAGAAAAAATTACAGGCTTTTCTATACTAATAGATAATATGGGGCTAATGCCTTGCAGTCGTTGTGCATCCTTTTTATAACCATTGTGCTCCCTGACACTGCTTTAGCTTGGACACACCTTTTTATGTCCCAAATGCTGCCTGACTGTGGCCCAGGAGAGGCCACTGAGGGCACAGGGGTGAGCAAAGGGTTTCATCAGACTAAAGCAAGCATTGCCACAGCACATCTTCAGAGCCAAAGAAGGGACTTTGCCCTGTTTGCTGTGCTGGTGGAGATGCAGACAGAGATTCTGTTTGGAAAACTAGCCACCAATTCTGGCCACAGCCCCCAGGTTCCCTGAACAGACTCAAATTCAGTTTTGGCTGAATTGGGAAGCTGTGTAACACCTCTCCATGGTCCTGGTGTGATCCATAGCCTGTGTAAGTCAGCAGAGTCTCATGGCATGTAGCTGTTCTTGGATTAAGTAGTTTTGGACAATGCTACATTTGCACCCACAAGAATGAGAAGTCTAACTTACGAAATTATTTTGCAAAGTACAGAAAACTATAACATACAAAAAAATCAATGGGAATGGTAGAACAGTTCTCAGTGTTATTTATAACACTTTAAAAAGTGTCATACAGAGGAAGCCATGGCTACAGGCTGGATACCAGGTTTATTTTCTAAACCCTGTGACAATTGGATGCTCTCATTAAAGTGCTAAGAAAGTCTAGTATTTCAGATGGCCTCTTCCTAGACAGAAAAAGGCAAGAAAAAAAAGAAAAAAAAAGTTTTGTGATCTTTGTTTTATTCTGTCTCCTGAAAATTTTAGTAATTTCCTTTCTGTCCAGTACTAATGTCAAAACATTGAAGGAAAGTGAGATCCTAGGCTAACACCCATAAAATATGAACTGACAAAAAATGATAAGGCATTTTCTTCTTGACTGATAGTTTGGATTTTTATTTCAGTAATCTATTCTGCAGTACAAAGACTAACATCTCAATATTCATCTCCTTTAAAATTAAATCTTCCCTGCTTTTTTTTTTTTTTAATTCATCACAGAAACATGGAAGCATGGAAGGAGCAAAAATTTTTCCATTAAAAAAACCCAAACCACTCATGGCATAGAAAATTTCTAGAGCTTCTGGTTTAAAATGTAAAATAAGAAATAACACTAATCTCATCACAGTCAGCCTCCTTTACAATCAAGACAGAAGTCTAGGCCTATTTTTCACAAGAAGCAGATCATACTAACATCCTTGTAGAGCACTTAGATGATACAGTCTCATCTTGCAGTTTGTAATGTAGAAAAGAAAATCAAAAAACCGGAAAAACAAAACATCTCCCAAAAGCTTTAAATTCTGTTCACCTCCTCTTTTATAATCAGTTCCCCAAGTCTTGGCTGCACGGCCACCCGCTCACAGTGGAGGTGTCTGTGGCCATCCTGCCCCAGCAGCCAATCGCCACATATAAAATGTGGGGAGAGCAGCTGCAGGTCTCACTAACTTCAGCAGACGCAGCAGGTGTTCAACACTTCTGAAAAACAGCGTTGAACACCTCTGTTTACACCCAAGCCAGCAATAAAGGAAGGAAAGGATCCACCACATTTGTTATCCAGACTCAAATTATCCACCAGACTATGCTTCTCTCCTTTTTAAGGCTTTGCCTCAGTTTGAACAGAATAATTTTTTTTAGAATTTTTAGACCTTGAAACTTCCTTCCTACTTGTGGAAGAGGGTTTAATCTGGGTCCAATCTCAACCGAAACAAAAAAGACTTCTAAATGAGCAAGCTGGCCAACAAATCCTTATATTTAGGGATTTTTTTGAGGTCAATATGCTGAAGACTGCAGATGCATAGCCACTTAAAATTCCCAGACAGAAAGAAGGCAGTAAGAGAACAAGAATTCTTGTCCAGTCCCATAAGAGGGAGCCCAAAACCCTTACTATAATCAATGACAAGAATGTGTAAATTGGGTGTCTAATTGTCATTAGACAATTAGACCATCTTTGGTCAAGCAAACCTGTGGCTAGCACAAAAAAAATGTTGTTATTAATTTGTAATGAGACCAGAAATAATCTAGTTCTAATGCTGTTAAAAAATCCTGCCATAAACATTTAAAACTTTTAATGTTTTCAAGGGCACAGATCCAAAATATCCAGACTGGACCCTGCTCATGGAGAAGGAACAGTCAAGTGAGTATCACTGATTTCTCCAGGGCTTTGCATAGTGAACAAGCATCTCTCTGGTGTTTGGCTGGCAAGATCAGGACTTATCTATTTGCTTTACATCCTCAAATGTAAGTTTTTGATCCTCCAAATAGTGTCAGTCTCCATCCACTGACAAGTGACATCAGCTCCGCAATTCATTTAAAACATCTGATCTCCAAGCAACTGGCTTCCCAGATGAAAAGCCCTATGTGTGGAATTTACACCTACCCACCTTTTAAGTAGAGAGTTTATTACCTAGTGGTTTTCAGCTGATATTTAGGAATGTCTTTTTAATACCCCTGTTAACAGAAGTTGAAAGGAGGTTTGACTATGTGGTTGGTCTTTAATGTCCACTGGCTACTTCAGGCAGAAAGAAAATGCAAAACTGGGGGAGAAAGGAGAGCCTAATAAGACTCATTTTGCTCAGAAATGAGAAGTAACAGGCATTATCAAAATAACAGAAGCTGTTTCTGCAGGAAATCTCTATTAGCACTTAGTGCAGCTAATTATGTCAGCTTTCACATTTAGTTTTAAAAACTGTTGTCTGCTGTAATGGAGTGGATATATCTCAGTTTTTCATGGGAGAGGTGAAAGGTTATCTGTTGCAAGTATTTCAAGATAAGCAGTACCTCATTTCCCACCCAAAAGCATACTTTCAAATTTAATAAATTGTGAAGTACAATATATTTTATCCCCAAATGTTTATTCTACTGTCCCATGAACAGTGGGATGATTACCTTTGCCATGTGTTACAGTGGTTCCACAGGTGTTATTAAAAAAACTGGGATAGCACCTAAGAGTTTGTACTCTTGCTTTCCTGCTATTAAAATGGGCTTTCATGCATTCATTTTGAAAATTGATGAATTTTCTAAAACTAGGTAAATCTTACAAGAAATCCCAATAGCCAGGAAAATTGCATTAAAAGCTCAGTTGTGACTGTTTGTAGTCGGGCTGCAGAGCTGAAGCTGGGTATTTGTGAAGGGAGCTATTTTTCAGTTTCTGTGATTACATTTCAGCTCAGGGTGTTCCTTTTTCTCTACTGAATCTCCTCTTCAGTATCTGCTCACTCCCCCACATTCTAGCACTGATGTGCAAAATTTCTGTGTGCTGCTAACATAAACCGTATTTGATCTCTGTGCTAAATGAAGTTATGCTCTGGGCACAGTCTCAGTTCAGTTTAATAATTATAAAATAGATCAATAGTCTGGATAAGAGACAACATACAAATGTTAGATTACAGATTTTATTTAGCACTTATATATTTCGCATTCTAAAATAAAATGCTGTGTGTCTGTTTGAGCACCTTCCAGGGCACATGGTTAGTCCACGGGTGAGGATCATTGATTTCAAACTGCAATCATAAATTTATTGGCAGATTGCTAAATCTTGATTTTAATCACATTCAATCCCACAAAAAAAAACCCCAAGTCTGTCCTTCAGGCTATTGATGAATCTGAATGGGATGTTAATTTGGGGATTTTTTTTTACATTTGCTCAGAGTGCTTCCATGAATTTTGCCTACTAAATTAAACTCAGTCTTACAAGAGTCCCATGAATATATTTGAGTAAAATTGTTCACATTTCTTGTAGGTGATGCTGCATATGCCGAGTTTTTCAAATGATATTGAAGTGTGGGCAGTGGTTAATGTCTTGGAGCTTCCATCAGAGGGACTGGAGAAAATTCTCTGGGAGCAGCCTTGGGATGTGCAAAGAAAGCAAAGGCGAATTCCTGTGCTGGCTGGGATAACCCCGTGCAGCAGCACAGGCTCAGGGAGACAAGCCAGGAGGCAGCTTCTTAGAAGACCTGGGAAGCCTGGTGGGTTGGAACACTGGAGCAAGGCCAGAGGAAGGTCACCAAGCTGGCCTTGGACCAGTGAATGTGGAGAGTGGGCAGAGGGCCAGGGAGCTGGGTCTGCCTCACCAGCGGCTCAGGGCAGCCTTAGCCCTGCTGCAAGTGCAGCTGCCTGGTGGGAGGTGGAAAGAAGAGCAGCCAAGCTCTTTGCACACTGCAGGACAGAGTCAACAAACACAATTTCTGAGTCTTAAAAGCCCTTGACCTTTCAGTGATGCAATATAGGTTTCTTGCTGTGATAGAAGACACAGATATTTTTACTGCCTGATTATAGTTTTGGACAGTTGAGTTTGGGTTACACGGCCATGAAGACCCTGCTCCTTTTCGATACCTCATAATCAACTTTTATTTTCTACCCCTTCTCAATTTTTCTACTTCTAGTTTGTCCCATCTATCACTAAATATTATTGCTTTTTAAATTTTCTTATTTCTTTATAATTTCAAATTAATTTCATCTCTCTCTCTCCTCTCTCTCTCTTTCTTTAAGGTTTCATCTGTCTGATTTTCTGTATCTCACTCTTTTTGGGGCTTCTTGCAGAAGAAATTTGTAGAAATTATGCCTTTTCGTGACATCTCCTGCTCATATAAATCATACATCTCTTTTTTTCTACTCAGTTGCATGGACAAAGTTAACTTTGAAGCAGGAAACATTTAATTATCCACTTGAAACAAGCTTTTGAGGCATTCCTAAGCACAGCCTATCAAATAGTTATATTGTTATAGTATATAGTTACAGATAAGGACTTAGTTAAGGTTGTAAAATTGAAAAAAAAAAGGTTTAGGTCACTGCTGTTTAGAAAACTACTTTTTAATTTGTATTTTTAAACACAAAAGAGAGTAAAAAACCTAAACTCCTGCCAAGAATACTTAAGTATGGGCCAGTAAGTCAAACTTATGAATCTATCAGATCAGACAAAGAGAAGGTAAAATGTAGAGCTAGAAGGAAAGAAAGGATTACAAATCAAGCCCTTAGCTTCCCTTCATTCTGAGAGCCCATTTAGCTGTGTGCTGCTGTCCCCATCACTCTGAAGAGACAGACATCTGGCTTGCACCCTGCCTGAGTTCCTGCTTAGTTAATGGTAATTGGGATGTGTAAAAGCGGTGCATGCATGAATAAGCAGGTAGATCTCACAACAGCAGGTATGCAAATCCAGGAGGCAGCTGGTCCTGGCTACAGCTCCACTCGCTTAGGATCCAGCTTGCTGCAATCCAGGAAAAACAGTGAGGCATGGTCTGCAGAGGCAGCACAATCAGGTCACAATAGGACGGGAAATCAAATCACCAGCGTCCTGTTCCCAGCCCTGCCACTGACCTGCATGAGCACAAAGAGATCTTTTCCCTGTCTTCTGCTCTTGCTCCCCCAAATCTCCCCTCCTTGGATACAGGCTGTATCAGAGGAGGCATTACCTCTGCAGAGATTTCTATAGTGCCCACCACAGCAGGCGGCTTAACAGACTGTATAAAATGGAGATGGAAGTAGAAAGCAATTAAATCTAAATTCTCTGGTTGACATCACTTTAAGCCAGTTGAGCTTCCAGAGAAGTGATTTTCTACAGTAAATATTAGCAAATGGGTTGTAGAAAAAAAAAAAAACAAAAAAAAAAAAACAAAAAAAACCAAAAAAACCAAAAACCAAAACAAAACAAAACAAAAAAAAAAAAACACCAAGAAAAAACAAACAAACAAAAAAAACCCAAAAAAGTAAAACGCTGATTTCCCTGACATTGACCTGCCCTGTCAGGCTGGGATGCGCATTCATCAATGTCTCGCTCTTATCTGGTATCTGACATTCTGTGATGAGTTGAAAGCAAAGTAACACAGATGGATGGCGTTCTCTTTTGAAGAACAAAATGTACCGGGAACTGAATTTTCAAGTACATTCAACGTGAAGTTAACTCTTAGGTTGAAGGAGCATCTTTTAAAGGAGAGGCAGAAAAAAAAATACCCAGGGACTCAGCAGGGCGATTGGGGTTTCCCTATTGATGTGCATCCAAAGTAAACTAACATTTACATAGTCGCTGCTGCTTTCAGTGTACTCCAGACAATGGCTAATCAGTACTCATTACACAGCTTTAAAAAGGCCGAGTATTCTGGGGTGGTGACCTGCATCCTCCCAAATAAACCTAGAGCCTGAGGCTATTTGGCCAGACACCTCCATCCTTGGAGCTTTCCTGAGATCAGACTGGCTGTCCTCCTCCAAGGAACCCACCAAGCCTTATATTCTTTTAGAGGAAAAGCTCAATTTGTAGAAATATCATTGCTAATGGAACAGGAAGGAATTTCGTGAGGGAATTTTTAATTAGTGAACTCAGACTACTTTTAGGAATCAAATCTGAGATGAGAATGAAATGAGGCACTGACTCACACCCTGGAATTCATCATTGTGACCCAGCAGAGGAATTAGCTAGTTATGTGAAATTTTAAAATATCACGAGGGGTACAATACTCCTGTTTCAAATACTCAGCTATGTTCCTACTGAATCCTTAGACTTCCTACTTATATTTGGGTCAGATAGTAAATACTAAGAACATCTTTTATATATCCTAGGGTTGTGTGTTTGATTATGCTCACATATGGTCATGGTGCCAGGAGCACCATGATTTTTTTTTTCCAGGGCTTCCTCTTCCGGCCCAAAGATAGCTGTCTTGCCCAGAGAGTTAATTTTTTTGTTTTGTTTTGATTTTTTTTGTTTTTTTTTTTTTTGGAAGAGCAAAAATTTAAGTAACATTTAGTAAGTGGCTCCATAGCTGCCCCAGTCTTTTCTCACTTAATGTCAAAATCCTTCAAGTGTCCTGTAGCAAGAAGTTCCTTTCAATAATAAATTCAAACATGTAGAAGAAGCCAATCTTTATAGCTAGTGGGCCATCAGATTATATTTTATAAAATTTTCCATGAGGACTTTCTCTAATTTAAAATAAACTCTAATAAAAGAAGTCTCAATGTATTTTATTTCTAGTGTTATATAAAGGCCACTCAAATTCAGCAATAAAATATTTTCTGTACACAACTAGTTTAATTATATTTTTCTAGTGTACATCTTCAGGGTGACTCTCAGAGCTACTTTTGCTCCTAGATCTTCCACCTGGTAAAACGTGCACTAGGTGTCTGGCCAGGGGCACAAGCACTGAGGGGAAAAGATCAAAGGCCAATAAATGTGTCAAACTTTCAAATGCAAATCACCTGCCATAACGCTGCTGAGAACAAATCCTTCATTATCACCATTCTGTGAAAGGCTTAAATTAGCCTGAATTAGCTGAAAAGAACAAGAAAAAGAAAGTCATCTATCTTCATGTGAGTTTTATTACCTTTAGATTTATTTGGCTAATGGTTTGATAGCCCACTAATCCGAATATCTGCATAACAGATTCTTCAAATGATCCATAAATAATATATGTGATCACAGAATGTTGCTATTGAGATCTGTGACAATAGATTAATAAAAGTGCACTTACAATAAGCCACTCCTTTTCATTGCCAAACTATGAGCTACTGTGATTGATATAATAGCAATCATCAACTGACTTCTTAGCTTCTATCACATTTAGAGGAATTTTTTATTGTGCACTTCCTAAATTGTGTGTTCTCCAGATAGATGCTCTACCCATCTTTACTACTGGCTGCCATTCTGCAAACATAATTACTTTCCTAAGACGTACTATGTCTTGGAGTTTTTTATGGATACTTTTAGTGATGTAATAGAATATCTGATCAATTTCACTAGAAGAACAAGAGTTATAAACCCCACAATCACACTAGACTTTATTTATAAGGGGAAATCCTAGCTCTGTATTTTGTTAAATGAACAACTGCAGAGAGGTTTTAAGTGAACTTTATCTGGAACTTGAAAGAGGATAGACTGCTGTCAGAAAGCTCTTGGTTGGGTTGTCTGGGAGGAGCTGGCTGGGCACCCTGGGCTCCACAAGCTTCTTCAGAAGATGTCCTCGGGTGGGTCTGGTGGGACTTCCCAGAATATCTGTGCTGGTAACTTCTGTCTGCACCATGGACACTTTGTACCTCACTGGCTCTTCTTTGGTCAGATTTGAATATATTCCCTCTCTGAAACATTCATCCTGCCAAAGTCACTTGCTTGGGTTATATTCTGAGTTACCTCACCAGTTAATCACAATATACAAACTCAGGTGTGTTCCCCAGGCACGAGTAACAAGGTTGTAAGATTTCCATACAAGAGGGCTATACCAGATCATATGGACACCCACTTGGATGAGGACCCCACAGTTTTGAAATCTCCCTGTTCACTGTCATGTCAGAGCAGCTCCAAGTCTTTAGCTTCTGTGGTGAGAGTGGCCTGGCCCTTGGAAGACACCAATTATTGCTGATAGCAATTTTTTTCTGAATCTGTAACTTATGGCTTCCCAGCACAAACAGTTTGGCTTTGTAGCAGAACAGAAAAAAAATTCCCAGAGTTAAATTGCTGGTATTTTCCAAGGTAAATATACTACTACAAAGAAGTTTTTGCAAGATAACACCACTATTATTGGAAGGAATATAATCTTGGTGGATTTGTTCAATTCTCTGTAAAAATTCAAACATTTTCAATGAGAGAACCACAGGCCCATTTTACACAGTTATTCTTCAGCTTATCAGTGTGGGGAGAGGAATATCCTCTCCATAAGGCCTCAGTGGCAAACTGTTGATAACAGCACAAGCAAAGAATTAGTGGCCTTTTAAAAAAAAATTAAAAATATGCTAAATTGTACAGAAATCAGTAGATTATTGCAGGATATTTTTCAGCCCACTTTCCAAACCACTAACACCAGAGATTACAATGTGGAAGGTGATGGATTAGAAGATTCTGGATAAAGGTTTGTTTGGTAAATAGAAACTTGGCCTTTGAAGCTGATAAAGACACCACGAACCCCAAATAGAAAATGTCCTGCTTGCTTTCATTAATATATCTCAGAACCCCTTATCTATATGATTATTGTAGTGATTTCCTCTGGTATTGCTGAAAAGAATATTCTTAGAACAGCAGAATAACATATTCTATGAGTTTTTACCATTATCCTACTAAAAACCATAGCAGTCAGCAACTGACTATAACAGTGGGGGAAAACAACAAAATGCCAACAACTGAAAACAGTATTTCTTTAGAAATCACAAAAACAATGAAGCTACAACTCTTCCCAAATATCTTTCTTGCAAATTCTAAGCAATCTGCAAGAAGGGATTTTTAGAAAGGGAAACAAAGTGACATCCTCTTTGATAATGGCATTTCAGTAGATGCCAGAACAAAGGTGTATTTCTGCTTGGAGATGCCTGAGCACAAACCCATCACCTTCCCTTGGACCTGACTGATAGGAAGAACACCTACAAATCCCATACATCTCATGATAAAAAATAAACACAGAGAACACAAATCACTACCTGAAACTATGCTGTAAAAGCTTGTATGCTTCAGGTTAAAAGGTAATAGAAAGGAGTAGATGTTGGGCTGTGCATGCCTCACTAAAAATTATAGTAGCCATACACAAGGAGGACAACAGTTTGGCTGAGTTTGCTGATCTGCATGCCTTGGGCTTTCCCAGGTTATACCAAATCTGGCAACACAAGTGCTTGGGAATTCAGGATTCATATATGCCCTATGCCACCCCACTGTACTATTTCCTGCTCTTCTGTTGCATTTCCTAAACTTCTCTGTAACATCAGCATCACCTGTCTCAGTTTTTTGATAACTCCTCAAGGCAAAGCCTTTATATCCTCATGTACCCCTCCTGTACTCCCCATACTCTTTGATGTGACTGCCAGCCAAAGACAGCCCACATCACAACTTAGGGCAGCACATGTGAGCTGGCTGCCCAGCAGAATGTAAGCAGAGCTACTGCTGATTTCTTTCCATCATGAAGGCATGGCACTAATTAGCAGAAATCAGACTCTATTCCACATTTCTAACTGGCAGGTCTGATTTGGTAAAGAAGCCATTCAAGAACTAGAAAAACTAGCAATACATTAGTCTTATTATTAGGAGATATTAGGAGATAAAGTCTATGAAGCCCCTGTACCTTAGGTAAGCATGTGGCTGTCACTTTTGAAGCCCTTTGTTTTGGGAATTCTGAGACTGAGTTCAGGGCTCCTTCCCACCCAGCTCTAGATCAAGCAGCAAATTTAACTCTCTATTGCATAAGGTTCAAAGAAAATGTTTACAAGACACTGCAGTGAGCTGAGACAGAGAGGATTAAATGCTAAATCTGCTCTGGGACATGGCATTCATGTTGGACTGATAGTCTGAATTCAGCCTCAAAGGGGGCCACAAATTTCATGGTTTTGAGGCAGATAAAACTTGGACTGTTTCTAGGATTGGGCCTATCCCATCTGTCTGTTGTTATGTGGTGTCACTGCCAGGGAAGCACTGGGATCTTGGGATGAAGGACTAAGACAGCCTGGAAGGGTTCATCTAGTTTGCCCATGAAAAAGACCACAATCATAGTTCCTTCTACCATGTGCCAAAGAATACCAAAAACTTACCACAGGTCCAACCTTTGTGAAAATTATTTTGTGAGACAACTAGCTGGGCTTCAGGCTTGGCTGCAGAGGTGCTCTAGCAGAGTAAATTGCATTTTAAAATAAGATATTAAAATAACAAATACTAATGCAGAAGAACTACTACACTATGTTGGCATTTAAAATATTCCTAATTAACTTCTTTTCCTTAATTGATTTTTATTCAGGCAGCTAATGAAAATTAAATATTGATCAGGAATTTTAGAGGGCTAGCTATTTTTAATGAACAAGATTTTCAAAGGTATACCCCTTTCTCCAGTTGTGCTCAGTCTCTGAAGTGGCAAAACCTCAACAACTTGGAAATTGGGGCAGAAGTGGAGACAAGGCTTGGGCTTAAAGAATTTTTAAAATTTCTTATGTAATAAATTAAATTCAGTACTGATGGTAGCTATAATGCAGGATACATGAGCAGGAAAACTGTGCAGAGTGATTCTGTCACCCATCGTAATTTTGTTTTCTTGAAACAGTTAAAGTGTTTTGTTTCCTGAAGGAAAAAGTGCTAAATCTAGCGCCGAGTTTATGGTTTCGTCAGTAGCACTCGGGTTTACAACAACTCCCAGTAATATTCTAACTGCAGTTTCCTTTTATCTGCTGTTATAATATGGCAGGGCCTGACACCTTTTTAGACATGAAAAGACTATCTTGTCTCAAGTAACAGCTGCCATTAGTCTCTTTCACCACTCCATTTCCAAACATCTCCCTCGACACAAGAGCACAGAGCCAAGACTGTGAAGATTCTAAAATTAAATAAATCTCCTCAGATTAGGCAATGTCTTTTGGTTAACTAGCAAAAGATTTATCGTGTTCATCAAATTTTGTGTTTGTTAGGCAGGTTCACATCTAGAAAAGCATTTCAATAATCTGTACCAATGGAAAAATGACAATGGGACACAGAGACATTGAAAGGTGATCTTTTAAAGTTTTTTTCTAGCTCTCTATTTATATATTCCATGTAAACAGCATTTATTTTCCTTTCTTGTTAATTGTGGACATGAAATAGTGAGTTACAATGCTAAGGAATGCCAAATAAATGTTTCAATTTGTCAAGCTATGATGAACAAATGAGCTGCATTTAATGTTTAATACTGTTTATAAGTGGAAATAATATTTACACTGTTAAGACAGAACCTATGGCTTTGCTCTGTATCTCTGTGAGCATCATCCAAGCTAGAGGGATGCCAGCAAGAGTGATAGATCAGGTAAAGTACTCAGGCTAGGACAGCGGTCGTGCAGAAAACTTTTCAGGAAAGACTTTAAGGATAAGCCCCTTACCCACCTCCACAGTAGCTACATTTTTATTACTTTGTATAAGTAGACCCTATTGGACAGATCAGAACAGATGATAAATGAAAATCTAGTCAGGTTCATGAGGTTTATGTATCAGTTGGTTTATTCTGACAGGCAGTTTAACAAACATTCCCTGCAGAAGAAAGTTACGTTACATCCCCTCAATTTATTTAAACATCATTCTCACAACTCTGAGAATTTGCAAAGCAGTCAGCACAGTAAAAAGCTCCAAAGAAAAATCATCCCTAATCTTTAGATTGAGTAAATTACATAAAGATGAGAAACAAAAAAAAAAACTTAAAACTAATTACCCTTCTGTAATGAATCACAAGTTTAATTCAAGCAACACTCACCCCCAATGATAAATGTTTTTATTTACTGCAATAAGCAGCTACAGCCTAAATAGAGGGAGCATTCTACATAGTTGGGTTTTTTTTCTCCACATCTATTGCTGCTTCTAAAGTAGTGGCAGAAAATTGGCACAAAATTTGGATGCACATATGAACAAATTGAAATTTTTCTGCTTTTCATGCTTGAACTGTACTTGTGAAACCCAATTAAATAGCAGGAAAAAACACCAACACAATATTTTTTCCTCTGCAGTTCTTAATATCTTATATCTCATTTCTGACTTCCATCATCCACAAAATATGAACTTGTCACAATTCTGACACAGTATTTTCATCTCCTCATCCATTAAAGCAGTCATCTCAAGAAGATTTAGAAAACAAAGAAAATTCCCTCCAAAAACCACTCTGGCCCCCCAGTTCTAAAGAAAGCTCTAAACCACAAAAATCCACACACTGTGGGTGAAATGGAATGATCCTCCCAACAACAGAGCACATTCCCATACCCTGGGAGGGAACAAAAGTGAGTGTATTCACATGATGTTGGCGTTTTTATTAAGGAAGATTTAAACCCTTGATTTCAACTTCCAGTATTCAAAATCATCAGCAAGATAAAAACAGAAAGAACATATGTAACCAAGAACAATGTTTTTCCACAAAAAAACCCACTCAGATCTCTCCATTACTGATCACTGTAAAAGGAATGGTTCTCTGCCCATGACATGGGGTTGGAACCAGATGATTTTAAGGTCCCCTCCAACCCAAACCATTCTGTCATGCTATGAATCTCTCCCTTTAAAATTCCCAGGTGACTCATTCTCCTTCACACTATTCTTCCAGCTACCCTCTCACATCCACTGGGCGCATAAGAGCCTCCAGAAGACAAAGACCATCTTCAAAACTGAAAAAAGTTTCCAATATTTCTGATTTTTTTCTCATTTCCAGAATGCATTTCTCATTTGCAAAATCAATTATAAATACAAATTTTCCATTTTCCCATAGAATAAACTAAGAAACTACCATTTTGGCCAATTACAGACTGTATTAGCTATAGGCTACCTATATCTTCCCTAAACACATCTGGAATTCAGCTTCCAAACTTGGTCCTTGACCATTATGAAGAACTGACATTTTCACTAAGGCACAGATATTCTAAATTTCTCTTGTTAAAAATATATCTTGGCAAGAGTTGTCTTCTTTCTGGCTGGTGCACAGAAAAAGTTGCAAACATCTAAATACATGCAAGGAGGCATTCCTGCAACAGGCAACTGTTGAAGACAATTTTCTTTTGTTATATGAACAGATTGCTCCTATAATAAAGAGGTAGGAAGAGCGTCTTCACATTTATAATTGTACTCAAGTTTCTCCTTTTTAAAAAACCCCAAACATGGTATTATTCAAAAAACTTGCAATAGATTTTCTGCAACTTAGTTTTCACTCTATTATGAATTGAAGTGAATGTTAGATGGGATTTCAACCTTCTTTATGAAAAAAATGCCCTAATTAAATTTAAATTTAATTATATTTAATAAAAACAGTCATCAAATTTCCTTAAATATTAGATATGACAGCTACAACACCAGAGTATCCTTACATGGCTTATTCCATTCTTTGGAAGAGACACATCCCTGAAGAACAGCTTATTATGGGGCATGACAGATATAAATTTAGCTACCCTGCAAGGTACATCTGCTGTGTGTCCCTATCTGGTCCTTCAGAGATGGTCAACACAACCAGAAACACAGGATTTCAAAACCCATTTCAAAACTTGCAAAATTAAATTAGTGGAGGAGAATGGAGAATTTCAATTTAAAAATGCTGCATCACTTTGTCTTATTAGGAGAATCCAACAGCACTGCAGGCACTGTTCTATTAAGTGTTTGTATAAGCAAGACTAATAGCTATACACAAAATCTGCACAATTGGTTGGGAAAATAAAAAAACCTTAAATAAATCTCCCTCATCCTTGTATACTGTATCCTGATGCTTATGTAAGAAGTTTAGAATATAAACACATCCAGAAGGACTGGTACTTGCCTACAATCAACTGGTACTTTTGTTAACATTTTAGTTTCAAACTTCAGCTCCAGTGACAGCACCTCCTAGTCATTAAAACTGTCCACATAAAATTGATACATACTGCAGAAACTTTGAGAAAGAACTCAAGAGCTGACAGTTAACTGATAGTTAACTGATAATTCATAATTGCTATCATAATTTATTTTATGGAGAATCTAATTGATTTTGATTCTTCCTTTCAGTCTTTCAGACAGGGGAAGGGGACTGTCTGCCCACGCATAAGTGAGAACAGCACTTTTGTCTTGCTGTGTAGGAGAACCCAATATTTCAATTGATTGCTCTGGACTTTGGGAACAATTAATTTCCTCTGTAGAGGATGGTTTTAGAGATACCTGCACTGAGAAACTATTAACAGCTTCCTTTAAATTGGTCGTTTTCTTCTTCCCTTTAATTGTAAGGGCTGAGTCACCATTTGTCCTTTTGCTAGTAACAACGCTGCTCTTTTTCTTTGTAAAATATTTTTTAAACTGGCCAGGGTTCAGTTGCCTTTTCTGCTGCTCATAAACCAGGATTTTATCCATGTGCCCATCATCACTGTCTTCACTAGAAGAGCATCTGTTCTGACAGACACTCTTTTTAAAAGAAGCTTTCCAAGTAGTTTCAATACAAGCTTCTTTAATGTGACAGCCAGTTGCATCTGCTGGCTTTTGAGATGCTGGAAGCATTTCACACCCAGGATGAAGTGTCTCTGTTGTTTGCCCACCGAAGGCTAGACATGCTGCACCACTTATATAGGGGTCTTTTTTCACCATGTCAGCTTTTTTGTATGCATCTTGATAGATACGTACACTGGATTCACTTGCAGAGTTTTCTGATAGAACATTTTTACTTTCCTGCACAAGGTTATTTAACTGACATGAGGAAGAGACATGATTTCTATCAGGATTCAATGTTTCTTTTGATTGTTTAAAACAATTCAAAGACTCCAGTTGCACTACATCTTCAGACAAAGGCTGTGATGGAATGGGAGCCTTCTTAAGTATTCGCTCGCTCAAAGACCACTCCTGAAGTTGTTCCATAGCATCATTTGAGAACAAATCATCTTCACTACCAGAATGCACATCAGTCTGTGTAACATCAGAATACTCTGAGCTGTTTCTTACTGTTTCATGACTTAGTGGATGTGAGTGTTTTATGCATGTGGTTAAGTCAGCTGCTGGATCACAGTCATCACCTCCACAGGCCGGTGAAGTGCTGAAGGAGGTTCCTTTCCCATCAGTACTGCTCAGTTGCAGACCAGCTGGTACAGAGGAAGAGGATGATATCCCTGAACACTTTGTGCACTGTGAGGGCGCAGATGAGGCAGCAAGAGCAGCTGCTGATGCTGACACATGAACAGTTGATGTGCAGGAAGCTGAAGGCAATGCTACATCTTTTGATCCAATACTTCTCTGCTGTGTCTGATCTGGAGCTTTTGTATCTGACATGGTCTGCTGCCCAGGAAGAATTCTGTATGTAGGCTTTAAATTCATTTGAGACAGAAGACTGGTAACTTCATCATAAGCATTTGGTAATACCTTTTCTTCTGGTCTGTCTTTCTTTTCTGAAAAGAAAAATAAAAAAAGTGCCCTTTGAATAGCATGTAAATCACAGCTCATATTTCTTAGTGCAAAAGTGTAGAATACTTGCATATCCCTGTGAGGCATCATGACTTAATCTTCTTTTGGCATGATATTGTTCAAGAATGGGAGAAGTTTTTTTTGCATTCTGGCAAGACACAAATCATAAGAAATAAGCTTGTTGACTTACTTTTCTGTTTCTTCTGAAGAACTTCTGCCTTTTCCACTTGATGAAGGGCAACAACATCAGGATAAGCAGCCTGAAACAAAGACTCTTCTTCTAGTGTGACTACAAACAACTTCACAGGCTCATCTTCTGGATCAACATAATGCTCTGAAAAAATAATCAATGTATTTTTAACATGAATATACACATGTAAGGAATGAAAAAACAAACAGCAAAGATTTGAGTACAATGTCGGTACATAAAAAGTCAATAGTATGATATTTGAGATTTATCTACAACTAAAGTCTTTTTCTTCCTGCCAGTCTTCTGGCATAAATGGACACACTACAGGGAGGAGTCTGGAAGCACTGAAAATTTTCTAGCTAGTAAATAGTGACAACTTCAGGTACATAGTAAAATAAGGTATGAAATACACAGTTCAGGTCTTACGAACATGTACCAGAAAAAGCAGCTGAAGACTGAGTCCCTTGCTTTTTAGATAATTTTTTTTTCTTTAAAGCATTGCTTCTTCTTTCAGGGTATGTGAAATTTGATGCACATTTCCTGTTATTTCCACAGAACAGTTTCCAGTCTCGCCCACATTCCATTGCCTCAGAGTGTTGCCAAACTCTCGTCCTCTTTAAATCTTGATCTTATCTTTTTCTATGAACTATTTTGTTCCATAATGTACATAGAAACCAGACCCACCTGGTTTTTGCCATTCAATTTCAAAACAAGGAATTCCATTTTTAACACGTGTCTTAACAATCCTGTAAGAAGAGAAAGTCCATTAAATTACTTAAATCTAAAAATATTTCAATATTCTAATTTGTAATGATTCAGAGAAAAAAGTCTTTTCGTAAAATTGAAATTACTATACCTTTTTAAAAAATACACTACTTTGTATACAGTAAAATCTGGAGTATAGGTTTGAGCACTGAAGCAATTTTATTTGCCACTCAGAAGAGTATTCACACAAAATAACAGACAAACATAATGCAGTCTCCTACAAACATTAGTTTGGTATCTTCAGCTGACCTCCCTGAAAGGCAGGTCCTGCTTGACCAACCTGATCTCCTTCTTCAATAGGGTGACCCACTCAAGGGGATGAGGGAAAGGCTGTGGATGTTGTGTGCCTAGACTTTAGTAAAACCTTTGATGCTATGTCCCACAGCTTTCTTCTGGGGAAACTGGCTGCTCATGGCTGGGATAGGTGCACTGGGTTAAAAATGGCTTGGATGGTCAAGCACAGAGCAGGGTGGTGAGTGGAGTTACATCCAGCTGGAGGCCAGGCACTGATGGGGCTCCCCAGGGCTCACTACTGGGGCCAGACCTGTTTAATGTCTTCATCAATGATCTGGATGAGGGGATCAAGGGCACTCTCAGCCAGTTCACAGATGACACCAAGCTGGGCAGGAGTGTTGTTCTGCTGGAGGGCAGGAAGCTCTGCAGAGGGATCTGGACAGGCTGGACTGATGCTGAGGCCAATGCTGTGAGGTTCAACAAGGCCAAGTGCTGCCCTTGGGTCACAACAACCCCTGCAGTGCTACAGGCTGGGGAACAGTGGCTGGAAAGTGGCCAAGAGCAAAAGGATCTGAAGGTGCTGGTCAACAGCAGCTGAACATAAGCTAGAATGTGCCCAGGTGGCCAAGAAGGCCAATGGGATCCTGGCTGTATCAGCAATAGAGTGGCCAGCACAGAGAAGTGATTGTCCACCTGCATTCAGCACTGGTGAGGCCACACCTTAAATCCTGTATCTATTTCAGGGGCCCTTACCACAAGGGGTGGTACTGGATGTGCTGGAGCATGTCCAGAGAAGGGCAGTGGAGCTGATGAAGGGTCTGGAGCACAAGTGTGAAAGGAGCAGCTGAGGAAGCTGGGGGTGTTTAGTGCAGGGAGGACCTCGTGGCTCTCTACAACTGCCTGAAAGGAGGTTGCAGACAGGTGGGGGTCAGTCTCTTCTCCCAAGTAACAAGTGATAAGAAAGGAAAGGAAATGGCCTCAAGATGTACCAGGAGAAGACTAGATGGGATATCAGAAAAAAAATTCTTCATGGAAAGGGTTGTCAAGCATTGGAACAATGCCCAGCAAAGTGGTTGAGCCACCAACCCTGGAGATATTTAACTTAAAAGATGTGTAGATGTGGAACTGAGGGACATGGTTTAGTGGTGGGCTTGTCAGTGTCAGGTTAATGGTTAGACTTCTCCAAACTAAATGATTCCATGATTTTAAGATAATAATGCCAGAGAAAACTGTTGCCCTGGACAATTTTCTGAATGACCAGACAGGATCATTTATATATTTTGTGTGAGAGCATGAGGAGGGATAGAACTTGAACTGAGCAGGGACAGTCAGTCACTATGAGATTTTTCTAAAAAGACTATCTACACTCCAGTTTAGTAGTTTCCTATGCATGAATAGTAGGATCATGCTGATCCTGCTGAACCACTACTCATTTTTAAACACTTGTTAACAAAGGAACCCTTTGAGAGCATACACCATCTGTCTTTTAAAATCTTGAAACACTAGAAAGTGTTATAAACAGAGAATTATAAACATTATAAATTATAAAGTGTTATAAACAGTGAATTCAATCATCAAGGTAAATGCTGGTAATTTATCTTGCCAATCTATTTAAAAAGCATTCTCCAACCAGTCTCCCCAGTCTTGTGAAAGATAACACTGAATAGATCAGCATCTCTGTCAGTACTAATTCAAGACTATGACACATCAACTCAGAAGTCATACTATCACACTGCTATTGACTGTCCTCCTGTGCCCCAAAATTCATGTCTAAAAACCTTGACAGAAAAATGACTAACCTTCTTCCAATAAAACAATTGGGGAGGGAGGGAGAATTTGGGTTTCATTTGGGAAACGAAATCATCAGATAAAGTTAAAATAAGTCACAATTCCCTTCACAAAGTGAAGTTCAGATCTGCCAACAGACACTGTAGATTCTAGAAGCCGACTTAAGTTTAAGAAAATATTAGATCATTAAAAAAATAAATTACATTGAGGGCTGACAAAATAAAAAAATACTAATTCTGGCTCAGCAAATTCCTAAGTAACAGAAATATGGATGGTGGGAAAATATTCTGGGAGAAAGTAATTACATGCTTATCTTGCTTTTTCTTCCCTGCATGTCCATTTTTAGTAACAGTATACTTGGCCATTTTTACATTCCTAAATGTAACAGTCCTGAATGAAAAGTAGTGTTGACACATAATACAATGAAAGCTGGTAGGTCTGATAAGCAGAGACTATGACTGAATTTGCAGATGCGCATTTCTAAACCTGAACTCTTATTTTGAGGCACAGAATTCAATTACATGTCTGCTAAGAACCTGAGCAGAGGACCTAGGCAGATCAAATGAAAAGGAACAAAAAGCAAGCATAGGAGAACACAAGCACTGCCAGTTAGAAAGAAACTGCTCAATGTATTACTTTGTAGAGCAGCAGTAGAATTGGTGCACTGATCTGAATTTTTACCTCTATTCAAAACAACTTGAAACAAAGATAGAAGAAAACCATATTTCCTTTTTTTTTTTCAGAAAAGCCGTGTGGTTTTTATCTGCCAGCAGAAGCAAACATATTAAGTTCAAGAAATCAAGCTACAATACCTTATTGCCTGCAGTTGTTTTGAGTCAATGTATCCAGATTTTCTCTGGATCATATCATAACGTGTCAAAAGTGCTAACAGCTTCTTACAAGCGTAATGTTTGGTCCATTCCATCTTCTCTGAAGCAAACAGCTGTTTGTATAAAAAAAAAATCCCAAACTTTAAAACATTCTTTATTCTGTCAGATAGTATGCTTAGATAGTTATGTAGTTGGGACACTGGGCTAAATACTTAAAATATCTAGGGTGCTTTTATACATTAGTGTAAGGCCCAACAACACCTTACCGCCAAGGGAAGGAACAGCCATCCCTACCAGGGCACATTCATCAACTGTCAGTGACAAGTCAAGGGAACAGTTGTGTGGTGGCAGCAGCAGGGATAAGACAGTTGTTAAACACCTTGTCAGACTGACATCAGCTCTACCAGGAGCTGTGAAAATTACAGATTTCCCATGTGGGACAATGATTTTCATTAAAGCCACTTTAACTGTGACCTACTCTACTACCCCTCATTCTTACACTGTCATCAAACCCAAAAAATATAACATTGTAAGAGATCTGATTTTTCCAAAGAAAATCAAGTAAAAAGCTTACCCAGAAAACAATGCTCATGTACATATATTAACACCCTCACCCCCTTTCTAGCAGTATTGGACGATGAAAAACAAAACAATGACAAGTGAGTTTTCTCTTTCTTCCAATTTTCTATCTTCCTATTTTCAGAAATTGATTTTTTCCAAAGTCATCAATATTAGGCTTTCAAAACAGTGAGGTATATTAAGATGTAGTAGCAAGATTCTTTAATTCTTATTTCAAGTAAAATTACCAATGAAGATCCAAATTATCACAGATGCCTTTCTTAGTAATAAGTAAAAGACTACAAAGCTGAATATTCACTATTTTGATATATACCTGAAAGGATAATAAATTTGGCCTTCGACATTCCTTTATGTTGATCAATTTATTCTTGTTCACAAGAAACTCTTGGATAACCTTGAGATAAAACATAAAAGAGTCAGTTTAAGAGAGAGCAAGAAGCTTAAATTTAAACTAATTGACTGAAACAATTGATATTAAGTAGGTTTGTTTGTTACCTCAGAGAACGGAAAGCCCTCACAACTCTTTGCTTTTCTGCAGGTAAAAACAAATGTGTTAGGAACTGAAGACAAATGGGAAAAAATGGAGAATCTACATGTTCACCCTGCATACAAATGCAGGGAAAAGCAGTTAAATTTTCAGGCCATTCCTACTTTCTGATACTGTCCTCCACTGCATTTGCTTGTTTCACTCGCTCCCACTGATGCCATGCACAAGGGCAGCCGTGTTTGGAGTCACTGGGTTTGCAGCATCTCACACTTTCACAGAGTTTACATCCATTGTGCTCATGTTCCTTGTAAGATCCTATAGCAATAGACACACAAAGTGAGGAGAAAAGGGGTTCCCAAAATCTCCAAACCTATAAGGGCAATATTACAAATACAAAGCTCAGAACACATACTAATGTGATGTGAATTGCAGCTGTAAGCAGATCTGAGTGCATAAGCTGCATTTATAGATCTATAGTAAAAAACTGAAAAAGACATGCAGGCTTCCATTTTTCTGAAGATTTTTCCCTCAACAGTTTCAGATCTTAAGCTGGGAATTTATTATCAAAAAACTACAAAAGTAATGTGGGATAACCTGGAAAACATAGCTGAATAATATATTTGAATCAGGCTTTTCATTCGCCAAATGATGGATCTGAATGAGTTCACTGATCAAAGATGATACCAAAATCAGGGTCCTTGGGATTAATTTCTTTTTGAGAAAACACTGCCACAAATCTCAGCAATGATGAGATTTGGTCCTCTTGATGCAAGACAAATTAAAGCAACTAAAGAAATAGTTGCTGGGCAATATAGAGTATAACATGCTGTCTTTACTGTTCATGTTAAAAAGGCAAATATCAAGGATCCCACAACAACATTGTGGTAACATTCCATCTGCTGTAAACTAGTTTCAGATTTGGAGAAAATTAGTCCCAAGCCTTAGAAGTGTTTATATAAGAGTATACATACACAGTATTGAAATGTGAAGATGGCAGCTGAAAAGCATTTTTACTGCTAGTAGAAAAAAAACTCATAACCCAATAAAACAAAACCCATCACCCCATAATAAAAAGTAAACAATTAAGCTAAAAGTACAGCTCAGTACTTTTCACACTGACCTGGATGATGGCACTCTGAACAGTGAATTACCCTTTTAACAACCAAAGGTGGATTATCATCATAGTGAAATTCTTCCTTCCACTGCTCAAACCTAAAAGGATGATGTTAAAAGGATCAAGAAATATTTTTAGCTTTCATATTTAAACCACTGAAAAATAATCTCTTTATACTTCTCAAGCATTTATCTAAGAAACAGTTTTTCAACGTATGAAACAGGGTTCTTTTACAGTACATCATGTTGGATTTCTAGCATAGACACACACATTATGATAACAAACATAGAAAGCATTCGGTATCTCAAATCCTAATCCACAACCCAATTAAAAATCTGTAATTCTCATCAGTCCCTACGACTTTCACTCCAATACATCAACTTATACCTGCTAGCTCAAGAACTAGGAGCCAGCTAATGTTTAAAACAATAAGAGACTTGCCTAGCAAAACACTCAATCCCTTTAGCAAGCACAGGGTAAGGAATGTGGTAATATCCTCCCTAACTAAAGTATTACAAATATTGTCTTGGAGCTGAAGTACATACTATTAAGTGTTTGAATAAAAAAGCACTTACGTAAATTGCCATTTTACCTTTGCAATAAGTTTTGACCTCGCAGAGTCTCAATTAACTTTAAAGCTTGTTCCTTCCCTACTCCTGGAACCCCCTATAGAGAAATATGAAATATTATTTAATTACAAACAAAATATTATTACAAAAAATATCTTTATTATATAGTGTAGAGAAATGACAAAAAGTGATTTCAGATGTTGAGAATAAATTGAGAAAAATATTTTTGACCAAGTTTAAGGGCAGATTACAGCTATACTGCCAGTGTAACACGCAAGCGGTTCTTATGCTCAACAGCACCTCAGATAAAACAAGGCAAAGAAAGAAGTAGAAAGCAATAATAAACTAAAAGAAGCTGGATTCAGAACAGAGAAGTGAAACACTGGCACAGGTTGCCCAGAAATACTTAAGGTCAGGTGGGAATGGGGCTCTGAGTGACCTGGTTTAATTGAAGATGTCCCTCACTGCAGGGGGGTTGGACTAAGTGAACTTCAGAGGTCCCTTCTGACCCAAACTATTGTATCAGTCTATGATTTATAACATACATACTGCTTTCCAGTTCTTTCCATCTTCACCCTATTTTGCCAAGAATCAAAGATTGTATTGAGTGTACTTTCTACAACATCATTACAAATAAATCTGTATTTATTCAGCTATAATGGCACAACTGAATACATACAACCATATAAAATAATACATTTCAAACCAAGTCCTCATTGGACTACAGTCAGACATTGAAGTAAAGTCAGATATTCAGCTTCTCCAAGGAAAGCATTATTTCTATGTATTTTCAACAAAATAAGTGCAATTATAGTGTGGTATTCTCATTTATCTGTTCTGCCAATCTCCATTCCCAATGCACTACCAAAATTCAGCTTTCATTACAAGTTTCTGTCTTTATCTACTTTGCTGAGCTGCAGTAATTCAAAGGACCTATCTGACATCACACAATTGTGACATTTTAGGACTATGTAAGAACCTGGCATGCTAGGAGCTGCTTTGGTACCATAACCACTGATTATCCACTGGTTTTTTTACTCCCTCACTTGACACAGTAGTAACAAGCTATTTAAAGATTTCTAGAACAGAAAAAAAATTTTAAAAACTCAAAACAAAAATAATGAAAGGTTTGTTTTTTCCAGAAGTATCAATTGTTTAAAGGACAGTTTTATCAAATTGCAACACAATTATTTAAGAATAACTAGATATCCATGGCAAGCCTGAATAGCAGCAACCATTGCCTGAAGTCACTACTGATGAACTGTATGGAAATCATCCCACTTCTTTTCCCTTTCAAATAGCCATTACAACAGCTTCTGTTCAAAGTCTCGAAAAAGAATCCAAGAGTTTACAGGAAAGAAAGAAAACGTGAAGTAGTAATGAGTGAGATTCCTCTCAATTAATTAGGTAAACTTCCAAATAGATCACTTCTACTTCTTTGTAAATTATATGTTTACAAACAAAGGAACAGGAATGCATCCAAACTGCATCCAGAACTGCCTTTACTAATAATTACAGCTCAAAACCATCACTACTCAGTCTTCCAAAGAGCACAGACAAAGCCATTTTTTCTCATTTTCCACAGCCCCTCTGCTAGGAACACATTTGTATGTGACTTTTTCAAAGTATCCTCATAAACAGTGGAGTTCTCACACCTTGGCTCAATATAATCAGCATCAAAACTTTTGCCTTCACCTCCATTATAGAGAAGGTTTGGAACAACACAAAACAGTCTTAGAAAGACTGATGTTCATGAACCATTTTGCATATCTTCAGCCTTTTACTAAAAGGCTAAAAATAGAATTTACAGTGACTTACTACACATCTTCTACTGGATCTCAGTAATCATGCACTGCATAAGCTTTCCAGCATGCACATCTCCCTTGTTAAAAGGGAGTTTTTCAAGACAATGTAAGCACCAAATAAAAAATAATTATATTGCTTACCTTTGGAAGATAATCACAGCCCAGAAGAACTGCTAGCCCAATCAAAGACTC
This sequence comes from Sturnus vulgaris, assembly GCF_052056855.1. Taxonomy (NCBI): domain Eukaryota; kingdom Metazoa; phylum Chordata; class Aves; order Passeriformes; family Sturnidae; genus Sturnus; species Sturnus vulgaris. Next base: position 104,175,225 of record NC_142245.1, on the reverse strand, counting down.
TCTGTCACAACCAAGTTTCTCTTTAATAGAGGACATTGTGTAACTGTCCAGATGTGGATCCTGCAAGAGAAATTTATTCCATATTATTTCTGTTACATCAGGGAAAGAACTGCCCTGAGTTCAGTTGGGATTGCTTACTCACCCCTATTCACCCACACGTGCAGGAAAGGGGTCTACCCCATAAGAGGGGTCTAATAGAAAAAAAAAACCTGCCATTAAAATTTATAATGTAATGCATGGACACCACATGAACAAGCTCTGGAACTTCAAGTACGGGCATCAACTGTTGAAAGAAACTAAAATAAGCCAAGAGGTCCAGCACACAGCTGGATAACCACGTTACATGATAGATGAGCAAATGGCTCACAGGTCTGGCACAGTTACAGTGGATGGGGTTAAATCAAGCTGGTGACCTCTCACTCGAGGAGCTCCACAGGGCTCCTATTGTCAGCCCATTTCACAACATCTTCATTAACATCCTCAACTTGATACCAAAAGGGTTAATTCGATTTCAGGACTGGAAAGAATACTAAGTAAGTTTACCAACAACACTAAATTGGGAGGAGTTGTTGACTCCCTGAAGGGCAGAGAGAGAAACTAGAGAGATGTGCCTTCACCACCCATATGAAGTTTAACAAGGGGAAATGCTGGATTCTGCACCTGGGATGGGCTAACCCTGGCTGTGTGCACAGACTGGGAATGAGAGGCTGCAGAGCAGGGCTGCAGAAAGGGACCTGAGGGTTCTGGCTGATGGCAAGTTGAACATGAGCCAGCAGTGCCCTGGCAGCCAGGAGAGCCAACCCTGTCCTGGGGACATCAGGCACAGCATCACCAGCCAGGCAAGGGAGGGATTGTCCTGCTCTGCTCTGGGACAGCCTCACCTCCAGTGCTGGGGCAGTTTTGGATGCCACAATATTAAAAATACATTAAGCCATTAGAGATCATTCAAAGGAGGCAAAAAAAAGATGGTGAAGCGCCTTGAGGGGAAGCCGTGTGAGGAGTGGCTGAGGACACTTGGTCTGTTCAGCCTGGAGGAGACTGAGGTGAGACCTCACTGCAGCCTTCAATATCCTCACAAAGGGAAGGACAGGGGCAGACACTGATCTCTGATCTTTTCACTCTGGTGACCAGCGACAGGACTTGAGGAAGCAGCATGAAGCTGTATCAGGGGAGATTTGGGTTGAGTATCAGGAAAAATCTTTTTACCCAAAGGGTGATTGGGCACTGGAACAGGTTCCCCAGGGAAGTGGTCACAGCACCAAGATACACCTGACAGAGTTCAAAAAGTGTTTGAACAAGGTTCTCAGGCACATGGTGTGATACTTGGGGTGTCCTGTGCAGGACCAAGCATTGGACTCAATGATCCTGATGGGTCCCTTCCAGCTCAGTATATTCTTCGATTCTAGGTGTTTTTATTGTTTACTACCTGTAGAAAAAAGTGTGGCAAAACTAACATCATCAAATGCTAGTCATTGTGCAAGTCATTTCAGGAAGTGAAGCTTTTAAAATGCACGTCAACATTTCAACGTACTATTTAAGTAAAATAAAAGAAAAATAATAAAAGCGTTACCTAACATGTTAGGCATAAGCTAAAGGAATATTTGAAAGGTAAAGGGACTCAAATACAGAATGGAATCAAGATTAACATGAATTAAAACATAGGCCACTGCCTTTTTCCTCAGTCATGACAAAAATATCCCCCCACAAGCCAATAAACCAAAGCGATCCATTTTGCTAGAACAGATGCCCCTGACAGACACACACTCAAATTATTTTTTATGGTGACCAGTATATATATATAACTAAGTACACATGAAAGACTGAGCTTGCCTTCACTGTTGCTGATAAATGACAAGGAAGCTGAATGAAAGAACCAGGTCAAGGAAGAACTCAAGCATGGTGTCACCAAAGCAAATAACCTTCCATCAGCCCTAATTATTTTTTAGAGTTAATTATTTCTAGTGCACTTTTTTTGTTCTATTGATTTTATCATATCTCTGAAGTATTTTCTCTACAAGTCTTTCAGATGAACTTTATAAAGTAGCTTTCCTCTCACAGCCAATACAAGAATTACCAGTAAATCAAATAAAATGTTCCTGTCCTAAACAATACTATTTTGAACAAACTCAACTACTACAAGGTAAGTTTAATAACATTAAGTATTTTTTCCAAGTCCCTTCTTCCTACTTACATTTCTGTAAAGAGTCTATAGAAAAGGTGGAACAGGGTGAAGTACATTACCTTGGCATTCATGGCAAAGTTCCTATAAACTGTTTGAGCACCATATAAAAAAACATCTCCATCATTGGTAATGCAGCCATCAACAAGTCCTTTTGCATTTAGGTAGGCACACATTGCTTCTGCTTCTCCAGCTGCTTGAACCCAAGGAACACCTAAACATTCCAGCAGTTCAAGACACTAAAAGAACACAAAAGGAAAGAGGTTGAATGATGAGCTATTAAATTCACTTATTAGCATGCATTTTCTCAGACACAAGTGCATATAAAAACCGCTACTGTTGCGCCTATATAATACTACACCAATGAAAGCACTACTTTAGCAAAAAATAATTTCCTGTAACAGTGAAAAGCAAATATCCACAAAGAGCTAAGTATTAATTACAGGACTTGAACACAGCATGATTAACGGCCACTCCTTCACAAAAATCTTTACACTTTAAATAGATATTTAGGATGTTTTCAGAAGAGTAGTAACAAAGGAGTATTTATCTTTGAGAAGTAATGCTGTTTACTCAAGCAGTAATGCTGAGCCAGAACAGACATCTTCCAACAGGTGCCAAACTCCCCAAGAATATCAAGCAGAAAAGTACAATGCTGTCATCCTACCAAGACTGAGCCACTGTACAAGACACACCAATATATACTTACAAATTTCAGAAAAAATATTTTATTTTGGAATTTAAGAATAAAATATGAATTGGTATGTACAGTCTAGTTAAGCCCTGAGTGTCCAAAAATTCTACTTCATAAAATTTTGAATAGATAAAAATGGTTAATGGGGCAGGAGGATATGAAGAAGTATGGATACTAACACCATAAAAGAACAGCAAAGTTAAATTTTGCAATAAATCCTGAGTTACAGGTGTCAATCACAACAGCACAACATGCACAGAAACATCAATGAGAAGATTATTCTGACACTGTTTCTCTTCTGTAACACTTAACAGATGCTGTAAGGCCTGACTTCAAAGGTGAACATTACTTCAAATCTCAAAATATTGTTTACATTTGTTGTGTATAAATTCGTGAGAGACTGAAATGTTAGGGGTTAATGACTCAAACAATTGGCCATTTGAAAAAGCAGCAGGTGCTTTGCTGAGGCCAGGTTTGCACCCTCCAGCCAAACAGGAGGAGAGTTTTTGGGTGTGTGTGCTGGTGAAACCTCTCATGCAGTATGACACACGAGGTGCACACCCACCATGGGAGGATGCCCACAACAAACCAGCCTTTGTTTAGCAACAATCTGATTTTTGAGCTGGATGAGGCCAACAATAAACAGATCCTGTGAGGTGGGATAATGCTTTTTATCTTGCCAATTTCCTCCTTTACACAACTGGTTCAGGTGTAAAAGATGAACACACCAGTCACTCAGTGTCATCCCACCCTAATTCACCCTGAAAGAATCTATTAACAAGAACCTCAGTTACCTGGCCTTTGGGGGTGAGCTGTAGCAAAAGCTATCAATTACTTCACGTCCCTGTATTTAATTTGGTTAAGATTTCTTTCTATCACATTAAAAATACTTTAACACTCAAGTTACTCACCTCTTTTAACATGGCTTTAAATAAAGATCTCCCTGTCCTTACAGGTCCAGCTTTCTTCGAAGGCCCATAGCGCATCTCATTCCTCTTGCTCATGGTGTCTGCTTTCAACCTGGGGGCCTCTCCCTCCATGACAAACACAAGTTTAATTCCCATTGATGTAAAGAAAGAGAACCGGAAAAATAGGTTTCTGCAATAAAGCAGTGTTCCATAAGCTGTACTATTTGTGAAGACAGATTTATTCAGACATTTTCCTTATATCTCTTATATTTTCCTGAGCCTACCGCTGGAAAAATCCTAGCATTGTCTTTATCTCTAATGATTCTCTCGCCCCCAAGCTAAACAAACCTCTGATCTATAGTCCTGTCTTTGGCTGAAATTATTATATTATGAAATTGTAGCAGCTTAACAAAATTCCCAAGAAAATACCATGTAAGGACAAAAAAGATCTTTTTCGGGTATAAAGATGTAAGCAAACTTAAAAGGCTTAATGAAAATACATTCAATATCCAAAACCTGCCTTCAAACACATATTTACATTGATTCTTTTATATCAAATATTAACCCCAAATCTATCAATACAGGTACATCTGAAGTGACTGAATACTGCAGTATTGGAGAGACTTACGGATACCATTCCCATTCCTATTTATTTAATATGCAAACCAGCACCACTGAGGGGTGGAGTTTTACAAGGCTTCAGTAATAATTATTTGGACTACAACAGTAAAATTAACAGCCATCATATTAAACAGCATGTGCTTTTACTAGTAATTCCAGTATCAATCTTTCAAAAGGAGTACATCAAACATTTACATCTCTTTGACTGACATGGAGAGACCATTATGCTAGATTTAATTTCATACAGATACTACTGGCAAAGAACACTAAGCTGGTCTTTTGAGGTTAGTTCTATTTTCACAAATGATGTAAAAAGTCAATCCATACAAGAGGTTACTTGAAAACACAAATTCTCAAAATTAATTTTCAGTTGTCTGAAAACATTTTTTTGGTAAAAATCTGTTCAACCCTTTGTCTTGCTTTGGAGGTCTGGACTGATGCTTCCATTGCACTGCTCACAGGACATCCTCATCAGAGTGATGTAATGACTTTGGTCATGCTGCCAGTTTTATAGTTAATTATCCACTTGGATTTGTAAGCATAAAACATTTTAAGATATTATTCTCAGAAAGTGCTGAGATTTTCTATCATGCTGATATTTCATATCATGCTGAATTCAACAGAAGTCACAGGAGTGTATAACACCATCCAGTAACTCAGTGTTCTGCACTGATAACCAATAACAAGCACTGATGAAAATTTGTGTATGTTTTCATTTTTGTTAGCTCTGTTTGCAGAAAATACTGCTTTGAAATTATAGATGCTTAGACATGTTCATTCCTTGGGTAAGTCATTTAAATTAAAAATCTATCTATATTCTTCAAGTTTGTTCAAATGCCTGAGGAATGATTTAAACATATTTAATTCAACATGGGGGTCTTCTTAGAATTAACTTCAAACTCTTTACACATGTAGCATAAGTGATAACTGAATCAAAACACCAGTCATATGCATTTCAGATCTTACTCTTAGAAGTCTATTGAATAAGTAACATATCCAAATTATACAGCTCCAAGACTTTTGGCTCAAATAATTTATATGGATACCATACCTGAGATGTGGCTTGGTAACTACTCCAGCCATCTTTTTAACGGTCTGTGCTTCACAAACCCACAAACTTAAATCAACAGCAAGTGTTTTCCCTCTGAGACTACTCATGTTGACAGGTTGTCTCACAGGCTCGAGGATTTGCCACAGGTAAGCCACTCCCATTGTTTTAGCTTCCTTGTTGTCAGAAGGTAGATTTTAACTGTGAAGACCAAACAAAATAAAAGTTTCAGAATATGACATGAAGTATTACGACTGTGAGGTTCAGAAGATAAATATATTTGCCACTAGAAGTTCTACTTTTATGAGCCAAGAACATTTGCAACTAAGTCTTTTAAGTGTAGTGACTCCAGTTCACAGATGGGTTATTACCAAATACCTTATTTGAATTGAACAGTTGCATTACTAATAAGCTGAACACAAAAACAAACAGAGTTGAGGAAAAAATAAAAAAGCAATGGAAAAATATTCATTTCCAAGTCTCACATATGCCTTACATAAACACAATCCAAGTTTTATTCAAAAACAAACCATAGGATTCTTAAGAGAATTACTTCCTGGTTTGAGGTAGGATTCACATTAAAATTTTCTATTCAAACGGCAGTAGGTTAAAGCTATTTGAGGAATATTTACAATGACAACAGAATTCAAATTTTCCTTGCATTCCAAGATAATACAAGAAGGATCAATATCCAGAAATTCTGGCTTGGGAAATTCAAGTTGGAGCTCAGGAAAAGAACAAAGATGGTATTGCTGCAGTGGTTGCTCACAGGTTGCAGACATTCTTAACATCCAGCTGGCATACTGTCCTGCTTTAATCCAAGCCTCTCTGAGCAGGGAATCAGCAGTGATTGGCACTGAAATCTGGGAAGAGAACTCCAACATAGGATTAAGAAGGCATTGCTTTATTCTGGCCCTGAATGCCTGGGGAATAGCTCTGCCCAACACGCATATCTGGCTCAGGACCCTGCACCTCTGTCTTGGCCAGGGATATCCACATTTATCTGAAAATTGTTACATTTCTGAACAACTTGTTACTTAAGGCAGGCACAGAACCCAAACTTAATACTTCAGGCAATCACAGAGCCCTTACAGGGGATTTAGGCAACTTCTTGCTAAACTCTCAACACAACACTATGACTTCTGAATCTTCCTTCCAAACAAATGTTCCCCCGTTTTTGATACTGTGATGGCAGAAACACACCCGTGTGTATGTTTTGGTATTTTGTGACTAGCACTACCTATAATGCATACCAGTTCAAAACACACACCCACTAGGAGCTGCATTCCTTTGTCTTACGTAAATTTACTTACACAGTTCCACTCTCTATGGTATCCCATTACCACACTAATTTTCTTCTGTTTTCATTATTCTTCTGGTTTTCACATCTTGCCAGTTTTATACAAGGCCTCTAGCATATACTCTACTTTCCCCCCTCACAATACCAATTTATTCCTGCACTGTCTTATGGTACAAAGTTTGTCTCATGCTTATTTATTTCCTCTCTCCCAATAGTAGAATATAAAAATCAAATACAATCTGGAATGTTTTGTATTTCTTTCTGCTTTTGACACTACCGTATACTCAGATAAATTAAAATGCTCCTTTGAATAAACCAACTAGATGACCTACCAGTGCTGCTAAAGACACGTGAGGAGCTAAGCCACTGTGTGGTCTCTCATATTTAACACCACAGTCTGTCAGAACAGCAAGCCTGCCTTTGGAAGGTGCATTCTTTTATACCCTAATTTTGTTTTAAAGCAAGGCAGCTACTCAATTCCAGGCTGTTTTTAAACCAAGTTCTCATATTAAGGTTTATTTTCAACATAATTTAGGTGTCTAATCCATTTCTTTAACTACTACAATCACTCAATCTCATTTTAGTTGTATGTATACAGAGTATTGTTTTTGTTATATGTTACTTGTTATATGTCAAGCACATAAAATTAGTTGAAAATACAAATTAAGCATACAACTACATAGTACAATCTTGAAGTCCAGGATGATCAGTTTCGCTGATGCACAGGGGAAGTATCCAAACCTTCCCAAAAGACAAGCACACTAATTCAGCTTCAGTGAGAGAACACCTAACAAAGAAGGGAGATATTTTTTTGGTGTTATCATTTGGCTTCTAGTCTGCATCAATACAATTTCTTAAAAAACAACTGTGTTAGTCAGTTTCTAAATATCGTTATGAAGTGTCACATGGTATTTAATTAATAGGAAAGGCAAATACACTACAAACACCCCATATTTGGTTAGATTACAAATTTAAAAAAAGTATATAAATTGAGAACTAAACAAAAAAAAAGAGGCCGCCTTTTTCATTATAATAAAGCACAGCTATTTGAGGAATTCAGTTTTTCATATCCCATTGAATACATATCTAATGTGAGTTATGAAAGCCTGCAAGACCTACCAATCTTTGGGTTTTTTGAGTGTATTTCTTAAATATTTAAATTTGAATTTAGTGTACAAATAGCTCAACTATTCTGTCTACTCGGATTTTATTTAAGAGCTCCGTTCATCACAAGCCTCCAACCCTAGAGAGATAGCAGGTTCCAGAGAAACAAGACTGAACTTGATTTATTTTCATATACTTTGAGATCGCTGAAGATAATTAACAATAAACATAAACACACCCCTACAAAACCTTCTCAATGTCTCTTTAGGCCAGAATGCGCTAAACCTATAAAGCTTTTATGTGTCATATAGTGTTTTAAGACGACATTCTGCTCTACTAAGTCTCTTACACAGCCAGAAAAGCCAGTTACTTCAAAATAGCTACAGAAATCATTTAACGCTGAAATTCAATTTATACAGAGATACTTTCACACATTACCAAGGTAACTTGTAAAGGCAGCCAAGCATATGCTTTATGTCTCACCCAGAAGCCTTTAAAAAGGAGGAAAAACACGGCGGAGGAAAGACGAAAGCCCAGGCGTCTTTAACAACTCTCCCCCTCTCTCTGCGTTACCCCAGCAGAGCTTTGCCAATAAAGCTGCGCAGCCGAAGGACAGCAGTCTGCTCCAGCATTTGCAAATTCCTCTTTAAGCGCCTACGGGTCTTTGGCGCTGGACGAGCACAGCCCGAGCAGCCGCCGGCGAGCGAAGCGCCCGGACGAGCGGACTCCCGCACGCAGCGTTTGAAACTCCCGCCTCACTGCGCCGGCGCTCGCCGCGCACCGCGCCCACAGGAACAGGCGTGCCCGAGCTCCCCTGGGCTGCTCAGCCCCGGCTCGGGAGCGGGTCCGCCTCCGCGGGGACCAACGGGAACGCACAGCCCCGTGCGAGCCGCGCCGGGCCCGGCCTCACGGGCTGCCGAGCAGCGCCCGCTCCGCCCCCACACCCGAAAATGGCGCGCGCACGGAAACGGGCCCCGCGGGACGCGGAGCGCGCAGGCGCCGCACTCGCGGCGGCGGCTCTTCCGCCCGCTCCGGCCCGTCCCGCCCCGTCCGCCCCGCCGTGCGGGAGGGAGCTGTCCCAGGTAACGGGGCGCGGAGCAGGCGAGGGCCGAAGGGAGGGGAGGCAAGGGACGGGTGCCCCGTGCCGGGCGAAGATCCTGGTGGGCGCTGTCGGGCGCGCCGCGCTCTCTGGACAGTTGGGAGGGAGGGAGGGGAGGGCGGCCTGGCGGCCGCAAGGCGGGGCAACGGCTGCCAGCCGCTCCTCCCGCTGCTCCCGCTGCCCTCGGGCCGGCGCCGCGGGTGCTGTCGCAGGTGGCCCGGCGGGGCCAGTTAGCGGTCGGAGCTGGCGTTTGTCACCCGCTGCCCGGCGTGGGCACCCCGGCGAGTGTGAGCGCTCCCCCCGGCTGCCCTCCTATGCCGGCGGAGAGCAGGAGCGGCGGCCGCCCGGGCGTTCCAGCCGCCGGGGGACCCGTGTCCCTTTCCTGGGGGGTGGGGGATCCTTCCGGGTCGTGCGGTGTTGGGAAAAGCAACAGGTAATCGTGGACTTGAGGGAATTCCTGCCACTCTTTCGTTTTCGCTGTCCCTAGAGGAGGCAGAGCTGCCCTCTGTGCCGCAGTGCAGTTCTGGGTTCCTCTGTACAAGAGAGACATGGAGATCCAGTGGAGGGCTGTGAAAGATGATTAAGGGACTGAAGCATCTCTGCTATGAGAACAAGGCTGAGGGAGTTGGGCCTGTTCAACTCCGAGAAAAGACTGCTGAGAAGGGACCTCAATCTCTGTGAATATCTAAAGGAAGGGTGTCAAGAGGATGGACCAGGTTCTCCTTTGTACCGAGCAATAGGACTAGAGGCATAAACTGATGTGCAGGAAGTTCCACCCGAACATGAGGAGGAATGTCCTTACTGTGCAGATGAACACGAACTGGAACTGGTTGCCCAGAGAAGCTCTGGAGACTCCCTTACTGGAGATACTCAGAAACTGCCTGGACACAATCCTGTGCTGTGTGCTCTGGGATGACCCTGCTTGAGCAGGGAGGTTGGACCAGATGACCTGCTATGTTCCCTTCCAGCCTTACCCATTCTGTGATCGGTGGGTCAGGCAGTGCTTCTGCAGTGTTTAGATGGGATGGTATAGGCTTCTTATGCACTGGCTGCAAATGTATTAGGAGAGGAGTCGTGGACGTCAGACATGTAGTCTAACATGGAATATCTGGCTCAGATAGTCCTAGAAATGTAGAGCACCCCACTGCTGTGTCTGAGGCTGAAATATGTCCCTTTAAGTACAACAGATAGTGATGTACTTCCTTCATTATTATTAACTGCTAGTGTTAATTTGTAATTTTATTGATATTTGTGCAACTCTTAAATGTAGTGTGCTGTACATCAAAGATCTCGTATATTTTCTTCCTCTTCTTCCCTTTGCTTCTTCCTATATCTTGTGTTCATCCTGCCATAGGTTTGCTCTTACCTCTTGTCTTTGCTTTACCTCTGTGTTGCCAGCTGGGTGAAAGGCAGGGTTATACCTGGGCTGGGTCCTGGGTGTTTAAAGTGGATGTGGATCCCACAAGACAGATGGGATACCTTCCCACCTTACATGAATACCAGGCCAGTGATGGAAAGCCAGTGATGTGGGTTTGGTGACAGCAGGTTGGTTGTGTCAATTCTGGATGAGCCAAGCTGTGACCAGCCAGGTAGGGAAAAGGTAAATAGTTGTGGAACTCCATTGCAGTGAATACTATGGAAAGATAGGCCATTGATTAATTTAGAACATGGGTGAACATCAGTGGATTCAGCCTCTGCCTTCCTATGCTTTGATGTGTACAGGGTAAGTACTTTTCTACTATAACATGTAGCAGTCCTTATCGTTTTACACAGAACATTTGGGTCTTGCATTTTTCTTCCGGGGTATCATTATATGCATAACAATTCCTTGTTACAATTTGTAGTGATCCTTTCATTACTTTTATAGTTGAATCTGTCGTTTCTCTATTTGCTCCCACTTATAGGTCCAGTTTTTATTCCTAACTGTATACTCTTAAGTTCCATGCTAGCGAAGTTTATTTTCTTTATTAAATCAGTACTCTTAATTTCTCTTCCTGAATGACTGTTGGATTCTTGTTTGAGTTATTTACTTGACTTTGTCATCACAAGTTTCCATTAACATAGTCTTACTTTACATTGCAATATACTAAAGTATATTTTATTCTTTACTTTTCCAATATGATGCCTGATCCATTAAAAAATCCTTTTGTTAACATTTGTCAATGATGTCCATTGTTGGCTTGTCAGTAGTCTATTCCATATTTTAAAATGTATTGATGAATGTTTCTGCCAGTTTGTTTCTAGTATAGTATTGCGTACTTTAATAACCTTCAGATAGGTTGGATCAGCTGCTTTTCCTTTGCCTTGAATGGTTATTCCCAAACTGTTGTTGAAGTTAGGGTGAGTAGTGTTGAGACTGAAAGGAATGACTTTGTCAATTAAAAACTTTATGTAGAAAATTAAAAGTGCCTTGGTGCAAGAGTTTTGGGAGCAATTAATGTAAAAAAGATTGTCAAAAATATCAAGATGACATGAAGATAAAATTATCTGTGTGTTTACATTTATTTATTATGTTCTGTGTATTTACATGTCATTTTCTGTGTATTTATATTTTAAAATGTTGATTATTTCTTCCTGTGCCTTTTAAAACATTATTTCTTGTAAAATCTTATTAACGGGGTCCTTGTGGTTGTGGTCAGTTTCTCGCTGCTTTTGGCTTTTTTGTACTCAGGGAAGGTTCTGCATCCACTGATATTTGTCCTAATTTTTGAGGCTACTTATTACAGATTGCTTGTAGTTGCAGTTTGTTTGCAATACTAGCTCTTTAACAGTTTTGAGGTGCAGGCTGTTCTGTCTTTTGCCTTCCTCATAGTTAGATTGCATGAGATTATTTTGTTCTGTTTTCTGCTCTTGTAATGTCTTTTCCTTCAATGTTCAAATAGTATAGCAATGGAACTTGTAGTCCTCATCTTTAATTTGGATGTTAGTAATTACAACATTTAAAGCTTATGTTTCCCTTTCTTTTTAGAGGAAGATTTTAATGGAATAGAAGATTCAATGAATACTTGTCTTCATGTTTGGGTGATGGATGCCAAGAGCTTGCAAGTGACTGTTTCCTGGTTTGAGTAATTCGGGCATGAAGGCATGTTTCTGTAGTAAACCAAGAGTAGCATAGCAAAAGGTATGTAAGCTGAATCATGAAGTGTATTTTCTCCTTGATTTCTTTGTGTGTAGTATTAAACTACATAACATAAAGTGGATATGACAGTTTTGCTGTAAATACTTAATGGGCATCATCATTGTAATAATAATAGTAATAAGCATCATCGTCCTTCTCCTCTTCCTCCTCTAATATTTGATGAGGAAATCCCTACCATACAAAATTATTGCAAGGGTATCAGATGGGAAGTTTATTGCATTTCTGCATTTGCTTTGAATTTTGTTAATTCCACATAATGGAAAGTGATTAGTATGTTTTATCTTTACCTTTTAGATGCCGTGTCATAGAAAATTGATGGGGGGATCATAAGACACTGTATTTTATAAAGCAATCAACAAATATATAGACTAGAAATTAGGTATTCTTCGTAATGATGTAGGAAATTTTGAAGTCTCTTGTGTCTCTTATAATAAATGCTGTTCTCTGTGATGTTTGGTAGTAGTATAAGCTGTCTGACCTCCCATCAGTTGAATTCAGGCAGTAGTTTGACCAGAACATTAGGCTGACACAAGGAAACTGCTCAGAGAAGCATCTCTTTCTCCACAGTGACCCCAGCATACAGATCTGCATGGTGAAGTGGTTAGGGATCTCACCTAGCTAATGTTAAAAGAAAGAAGTTTTTTCCTGCATTGCTTTATAGTAGAATCAGAGGCTTGAGGTGATTTATTATTTTGTTGTGTAAAGAGCTGCTTGGACTCAGGGGGATGAGACAGAATGAGAAGAGGGAAGAAAGACTGCTCTTCTCCATTGCAGCACGAGTTCTTGTGACTAAAGTTGTACTTCAGCAGTCTTTATTTCATTGAGTTCTCTGTAGATTCTCCAAGTAACTAACTTAAAACATTTACAGAGAGAATATGGAGCAAGACCCACTGAGAAGCTCTGGGAGGGCCTGAGAACTTTGACAAGGGAACCTCTGGGGTCCTGGGGCTGTACACTGCACAGCTGGACCCAGCTTTCTCACAGACCATGTCACCTCTTCCAGGAGGTCATGTTAGGAACTGTTAGGCTGGCCTGTATGACTTCTCTCGTGGATCATCCCATCTCTCCCGAGGGACAAGGAAATGCTTGCTTCTTGTCATTACCTGTATCCTTGACTAGGAGTCTTCTGGCCTCCAAGCCCCCAGTGTGTTTACCAACTTTGGGCATGCTATGTCTCTAATGATGGTCATTCTTCCCTGCACTCCACACATTAAAAAAAAAAAAAAAAGTTAATTTATTTGTATTAATAAGCAGCCTATTCTTAGTGATCTTTCTATAGGAGTGAATGTTAAGTGCATTTATTGCCTCTGAATTTTGCTTGAACTGGTAATGTGCATTAAAGTTGGTTTTCTTCTTTCTTAGACAGGAGGTTTAGATTAAATTCCAGCAAACAAAGCTGAGTAGGAGAACATAATTCATTTCAGAAAAGTTTTGATGTTAGAAAACTGTGCAAATGATGTTAGTTTTAGCCTGTTTTAGAAATTACCAGATATTTAGATATTACTACTGACAAATAAAAAGATTGTGTATTGCATTTATGTTAATAGCATCTTGCTTCTACTTAGAGCAAGTATGTCAACTTCTGTGTTTTGTGTAGGGCTTTGGGTCTGTATGTATGAAAAATGTAAAATTTTGAGGGAATAGAAACCATGCCATAAGCTTATGATTATGGAAAATATAAGATTTTTATATGTTTTAGTAAAGCTTGTTACTTTCTCAAGATTTGTTTCAGACCAGTCCTATTAGTGCTGGAAGTCTGTGTGTAATGTATTGATTTGTAGAGGAAATTTATACGTGTATCCTCTATATAGAGAGAATAGTTATCCTTTATTAGGAGCATTTTGTTTACTGTAATCATATGTGTGTAAGAAACAGCACAGGAGCAGTGCTATGAATCTTTATTCTACTTTTATGTGTTCTGCATATTAATTTTCTTGGCTATTGTCAACCACAAATAATTAATACACTTTGGTTTTGCCCATGCAGCTGACTTTAATCAAACTTTTATTGATGCTGCTGATTATGCTATGTTAGTTATATACTTTTTACCACTAATCTTCAACTCCATTGCTGACCAAAAACAATTCTAGCAAGTATTCCAAAGTCTGATGTACCAAGGAAAACAGAATCAAGGTTGATTTTATTTTTAATCAACGCATTCACCTTGATTAGAATAATGAAGCTGTGTTTCTTTTGTTTTGATGCAATTCTTTCATAGTAAGCGTAGCCTTCAATTACTGAGTTCAGTAATTCAGTTCTGGAAAAGTATTTGTTGCAATCTTTACTGTGATTTTAATATTTGTTTTAGCAAAGTAAATAATTTGGTGTGCCTATGCTATCACCTGTGGTTATGTTATCACTTAGAAGACTGAAACCTATAATATTTCATTACTTTCAATTTTCAGTACTCATGGGTAAGAGAAAGGATGAAAGTGTTTTAAATCCTGGGTCCCAGAAGAAGCAGAGAAAAGAATACACAGATATACACAGTGATGAGTCTAATGAAGAAGAAACTTTAGAATTCTCAGCTAATGGTAGTGCCTCTTCACAGTTGGTAAGTAGTTTAAAAAGTCATATAGATGAAGGCATAAGAAAAGTTCTATGCTTGTTGAAATAAATATCTTGGATGTAGGCATCAGTAGAACAAAGATAAAAGAAACTAGGGATACTGCCTGTGATGAGTACTTCTGCATGAGCTTATTCTTACCTTATTTCTTTTGGATCATCTAGTTATAATAGTTGATCATAAAATAACAATATTCTGGTTTAATAGAAGTAATACTACTGCAGTTGTCAAGTAAATGAAGGAAATGGATTTTGGAAGAACTATGGTATATTTCATTTATGGTTGTGTATTTAGACTGGACATTAGGAAACATTTCTTTACCAGTGGTAAGACACTGGACCAGGCTATCCGGGGGGTTGAACCTGTCTGGGTGCCAGGTGTGCACCAAAACCACTCCACCACTGCCCTCCTCTCCTGGGCAGGGGAGAGAAAATAGAACAAAAGGCTCATGGTTGAGATAAGGGCAGGGAGAGATCACTTCCCAGTGACTGTCATGGGCAGAACAGACTCAGCCTGGGGAAATTAACTGAATTTATTTACATTCAAATCAATATTTAAGAGATAATGAGAAATTAATCCAAAGGGACTTCTGTTTCTTCGTGGCTTGTAACAACCAATGTTTTGTATCAGTGTCATTTTAATTCTCATTGTGCTTAAAATACATAAACTTAATCCCATTTAAATGCTGACATAACTTGAGTTTTAATTGTTCACTCTTCAGCCTGATGGTGAAGTGGGGATAATTGAAAGTATCCAGCTGAAGAATTTCATGTGCCATTCAAATCTGGGGCCTTTTCAGTTTGGATCAAATCTCAATTTTGTTATTGGAACCAATGGAAGTAAGTATTAATTGCATAGAGTCTTTATCAAAGAACACTTCTGTTAATAATGTAGAAGATGTAGTTTTTATTTGGAAAACAATTGCTAGCCATCTTTTAGGCATGAGCAAGGATTTGCTTTTGAAATGAGGTACCACACAGGTCTATGCCAGTGTGTTAAAGGCTGGTGAATTAGGTCTTAAAATTGGAGATTTTTCCAAAAGATAATGTGAATATAAATATTTTAATATCTAAATAATGCATAAATTTTTGTTTGAGCTAAATGTATTCATATGTTTATTATTAAATGCACAGTAATTGTCCAAGTGCCTGCAGTGCCCATTACTAAGTTTGGAGGAACCACAGTGGTTGTAATGAGGGGTTGAAGTGCTGCTGATAGTTGAAAAATGCTAAACTAGATCTGAAGCACATTCAGTAACAGCCTGCTTCCTGATGGTTTCTGCTTCCCAAGGACTTCCAAAATTTTCCAAAGCAGTTGCAGTTAGCTTGGAGAAGGAGGGAAAGGTGTGCGCTCTGTAGGCTGAAAGGTGTAATTGTGAGCAGCTGCCGCTAGATGGGGCGCGCAGCCCAGGGGTGACCGGGCGAGTTTCAGGGCCAGCAGGTCCGACATGTCATTTTTCCTGTCGTCATTTAGCATATCTTATCTGCCTTCCTTACAGAGATAACCTTAAACCAGGCCCCAAAGGTAATAAACACCAAAGCAGGGAGCACATACTATGAGGAAGGTGTTACATAATGCAGCTCTGATAACCAGCACTAGACTGATAGCAAATAAATCAGCATTGTGATCCACAACTATTAAACTAATATCATGAATGCTTACAGCAAATTTGTTTTAACGTACTCTGGTCAGTTATATCAACCCTTTGAGCCCCACATTGGGTGCTAGAAAGGACTGTTGTCATTTAAACCCTTTTGGCAGCTAAATACCATGCAGCCACTCACTCACTTCCCCATGTCCTCTAGTGGGATTAGAAGGAGAATTGGAAAAAGGTAAAGCCTGTGGTTTGAGGTAAGCGCAGCTTAATAATTGAAATAAAATAAAATATAATAATTATTGTAATGAAAAGCAGAAAGAAAGAGAGGAATAAGACCCAAGAGAAATAAGTTATACATAATACAGTTGCTCACACCCAGCCCATCCCTGAGCAGCAGTCAGTGGCTCCTGGGCAGCATGCCCCAGTTTATGCACTGACGGGATATCCCTTTGTCCAGTTCAGGTCAGTTCTCCTGGCTGGGTTCTCTCCTGCCTTTCTTGTGCACCTCCTCATTGGCAGAGCATGAGACACTGAAGAGTCCTCAAGTTTGCTACTTAGCAATGACCAAAACATGAGCATACTATCAGCATTATTCTTATGCTGAACCCAAAACACATCACTGTACAAGCTACTAGGTAGTAAAGGAACTCTATCCCAGCTAACCCAGGACAGTATGGGGAACATAGAAACTATGGTAGGAAAAGAAAGTGATATCTGTTTATATGAGTGCACTTCTTCTGGAGAAAGAATTTTAAAAATTAAACATAAATTTTGAAAGAGCTTTTTTAAACCTTTCAGGCAGTTAGATAAATGGTAATGTTTGTTTGATTTCTTTTGTTACATACGTGTTTTCAGTATGCTTTTAAGAAAGGGATGATTCCTTCCTTCTGACCTACAGCATGTTGAATGCAAATTGCTGAATAGAAGCAACAGAAGTTCAACTCAGCATGTTTGGGTTTGAGAACCTTGAAAATGACAGATACTTTATTAGCATTATTGTTATTTTATATGTTCAGTGAGGACAGAATTTGGACTTCTAATGCATGAATATATAAGAAGTCAGAAAATTGTCATATGAGTGGAGTAGACGTTACAATATCTTCTCTTTAAAACAAGTTCAATGTTTCATTTACAGGTGGAAAAAGTTCTGTATTAACAGCACTAATTGTTGGACTTGGTGGAAAAGCCACTGCAACTAACAGAGGTTCCTCATTAAAAATGTTTATTCAAAAAGGAGAGACGTAAGTAAAACTTTAAGATTAAAATTGCATGTGTAGTTAGGTGATTGTTATTGAGGTTAGCTTATGAGTTTTCTGTTTATGCCAATTTTCTCCATCTTCTTATGGGATCACCAGACTTGAATAAAAAGCGTAACACTGAAGAGATCATATTTAAACAACAACCTTTCCCTGTAAAAAAACCCCAAACCCTGAAAACAAAAAATATCAGAACTTTTACCACTAGCATACCATTATTTCTGAACGTTGTAGTTTGAAACCAACTGGAATTTAAATTGCAAACAGCTGGTCTCTTTCCCCTCCAGTGAGAAAGGGATAAAGGTAGAAATTACAGGTTGAAATAAAAATGTGCTGAAAAAAAACATCAACAAGATAAGAAAAAGAAACACTAATGGCAACAATACTAAACAGTGTATAAGAGGGTCATTACAAGCAAAAATGCTCGCTGAGTCTGACTCAAAGTGTCTGCACCACAGCCTGAGTCATGCATCTCCTGAGACAAAGAAGAAAATGGCAAATGGAAGTGTGTGTGCCCATGTTGTGAAAAAAAGAAACAACGGTGGACAAACTGTCCACACTCACTCTCTCTCAAAGCCCAAGACAAGAAAAACAATGACACACCAACCCCATGAAGCACGACTGCTTCACTCGCTGTCCACTTTCCCTGGAATAAAGGAACAAAATGGTGGCAGTTGCACTTCGTGTTCTCTTCTTCCAGCTGAAGCTGTGCCCCCAGGCATGATGTGTGGGGCATAGGATAACAACATTCATATGTCTCCAGGCTCTGCCCCTCACAGTAATGGCAAGAAAATGGACGCTGTCCTACCTGAAAGTGGGACACTGAACTAGTTAACACAGTGATATGTCTCTGTGTTCCCTGCTCTCGTGTATTGCTTCCACTCTGTAACTGAATATCCTACAGAAAAATGGAGTTCACTGGAAAAATTCATAGGTGACTAGTTATCATGGATATGCAAGCAGTGAGGTTAATTATTTTTCAATCTTTCTGGTGACATGAGTGAATATACAATATAAAGACCTTGACTTAAAAAACATGCAAGAAGTGGATTCATGCCTGCTGTGAGAGTGGGGATAATGTGTTTAGGGAAACCAATAAAAAATTAGGAGGTTTAGGAGTTTATATTTATGTGAAGCGTTATTCAGAGTCCCAACTTTTTCCTTTCAGAGGTGCTTAAGAGTAAAATTGTTGGCAGTACTTGCCTTATGTGTATTAACTTAATGTTTCAGCACTCGAGAAACAGGAAATAGGAATTTGGAACTGAAATCACATCTCGTCTTTTCTAGAAGAATGCTTAAATTATTCTGCTATAGATAACTTTGGTTAGGCTGTAGAAGCCAGACAACTGTTTTATACAGGGAGAACTACCAAAAAGCAGCTTGATTCTGCAATGTAAAATGAGGGCACTCAGAAGGGAAGGGACGATGCAAGAAATCTTCTCTCACAAATAATTGCTTTTGGTTCACTATGTCAGTGAAGCATAGGAGGTGCAAGCAGTCTGTATGGCAGCAGTGTGTCTGTCATGGTTATGGAGAAGAGGGCTGGAGTTTCTGGCACTGTTTGATTCCAAATCACCCACATTATGGCGGGCTGTGGTGTCAGCATGAGGAAGCTGGGGCCCAAAGCAGCTTTTGCTTTTGCCAGGTTCAGGGGAGGGGGTGTGTAGGTTTCAGGGTCAGCCCAGAACACTTTGCCCCTCTCTACCACTGGCAACGTCTTGGTTTAGAGATTTAGGAGGTTTAGGAGAAAACGCCCTGGAATGAGTGTTGCTTCTAAAGAGAATGGGTTCAGTAATCCCTTTTGCCAATGAGAAAATGAATACCAGCGGGTGAAAGTGAAAAAAAACCTGTTTATTAACTTGCAAAGTGCCTGCATGGCACGAAAAAATAATTGAATAAATGCTAGATATTGAACTTTCAGAACCTTACGCCCCCCCCCCCCATAGCAGAGCAAAAAAGCCCTCAAGATGCCAGGGGAAGAAATGAAGAAATTAACAGGCTGACTGCATGGCAAAAGGGGGACAAAATGGCATCTGAATTTTGTCTCAGGGAAGAGGAAGAAGTTCATGCAGCAGCTTGGGCAAAGCAGATGGGAACATGCTGAATCTCTGGTGTTGGTCCCCTCCTCATAGCAGATGAAGCTGTTGGATTTTGGTGTTCTTTCTCATGCTGGTTCATCTTTGCCCGACGTTTTGGGCTGGCTGGAGTGGCCCCACTGCTAGTCTCAGCGATTATCTGATCTTGGACCAAACCCAAGCTGAAACAGAAAGAAAAAACAAACAAAAAAAACCCGACAGAATGATTGCTGCTGCTGTCCGGGGAAAGGCGTGGTGACGGGGGGGGGGGAAGGAAACTTCTTGCTAAAGCTTCTAAAAAGCGGAGTTAACTAAGCAAAAAAGTAACCACTGCTCTCCAGAGAGCCCAACAGACTGGGGAGTGAGTCTTTGAACACAAAGTCCGTACAGGAACCCCCAAAGACTCCCGCCCCTCCTCTGGACCCACCTCAAAGCCACAGCAACCATTTCTGGCCATAAATCAGAAACAGAGCATTATTGTAAAATAACCCCAAGACACAGCCCCTTTCCTCTTCCTCCGAGCCACGGCTTTTCTGGTTTGGTGCTGAAAGACAGCGCCGGCAAGCCCAGGATGGCATTCAGAGAAAAAGGAAAGGGAGGGAACAGCAGCGGCATGAGCGGAGCCCAGGCAAGCTGTGTGGAACCCCAGCCACAGCCCCCGTGACCGCAGCACCAGTGCAGCACCAGTGCAGCACCAATGCAGCACCGCTGGTGCCAGAACCACTGCGCACTCCAGTCCCGCTTGTGCACGGTCAGGCCCAGGAAAAGGGCCCTGAGCTGTTTCAGGGCCCTGTCAGGTCCCACCAGGTTTTGTGTTGTCCCTGTTTTTCTGGTGTTGTCGGGCTGGGGAAGGGGAGAATTAAGCCATGAGCATCCCTGCCACAGTGCCTTTGTTTTCTCATGCACCAAGTGGCCCAGCACGAGGCCGGTTGCCATTTTGCCTTTGGGAGACCACGCCGGGCGCTGTCTTGGGGAAGCGTTTTTGTTTGGTGGTGAATACTCTCACATGGGTAAAACACTCTCTGTTTTGTACACTCTTATTAATATTGTGGTTTTGAGATTTCATAGTAAATTGTATTTCTGTTTTATAATCTCTACTGGTTTTTCCTCTGCTGTGGGAAGGTGACGGAGGAAATAAATGGGGTTGCTAGAGTGGGTTTACTTTTAATGCTGGGTTTTAAACCAGCAATGTGTCTAATGGTGTTATGGCTCAAACCAAATAAATACATGTTCTTCTGATTGGTGTTGTGACTGACTATGACTGTGCAGCTGTGACCTGTAGGACACGTGTCAATTTGTTTGGAAAATTAAAATGTTTTGATTTTTTTGTTGTTGTTTTTGGATTTGAGATATTTTCAGTTTTATTTTTTATTATTTTTGTTATTTTTTTTTAGTTCTGCAGATATTTCCATAACTTTGCGAAACCAAGGAAGAGATGCATTTAAACCCGAATTGTACGGTACCTCTATCACTGTGAATCAGCGCATTAATCAGGATGGAAGCAGAACTTGCAAACTGAAAAGCAAATCTGGTTGGTGGTAGTTTGCTTTGTTCTCAGTCTTCAAAGTTCTCTAAAGTTGTTCATGGTTTTGAATTGCCTTGATGTTAGAAAGGATCATGTTTCTCTTTTCATAAAATCATTCAAGGATGATGACAATGTCCATGGTTTTTTTGTTTTTATGCGAAACTAAGAATATTTTAGCATGTCAAAAGTATTATGTACTTATTGATATGTATTATTTAGTATATCAGGTGTTATATTATGTATTTGTTTTTACAAAAAACTGCTTGTATGATGAGGCTGAGCATAGGTTTTAGTCTTTTTGGAGGTTTTGCTAAATTTGCTGATTTATCAATTCTGTCACAGAGAAGAACTTCACAAAGGACTTAAATTAGAAATCTTCCTGTGCAAATGCAAATATATTGAAAAAATAATAATAATAAAAAAAACCTCCTAACCATTTAGGACTAAGTCTGTGTTGCAAAAAGACTGATCTCATTTTTACATTTTCTACAATGGACAAAAGACTGGGGCATTGTACCTATTGATATTTTTCCTTTCTTTTTTAATCACTAGGGACTGTAATTTCTTCAAAGAAAGAGGAACTCATAGGAATACTGGATCACTTTAACATACAGGTAGTTGTTGTAGTGTTTAAATTCTGTGCAATTTAAGAAGACATGGGCATGTGATATTATAATTCTTCAATTAAAAAAAAATGTATCATTCCTTAAAGGAGAGAGTTTCACCTCTTCCATGTTATTTAAAGACCAAATTCATCAGCAAAAGGAAAATTGAAATATATACCTCATGCAATGCAGAATAGGATTCTGTCCCAGACAGATAAGTATTTGCTGTCATCTGTGAGCTGTGAGTCATGTGTCCTGTTGGTAAAAGTCTTGACATATGTAGGCTTCTTTTGTATCTGGAGTTTTTTTCTGCTGATTATTTCAGTTCTTGCTGTGTCAGAAATTTGAATGTGATTTTACTGCCTAAGTGATTAATAAAAGATCAGGTCGTGCGTACAAAGTTTAAAATATTCAACATACTTCGAATTTCAAATAATAGAAATTTCAGTTAGTATGTATTGATTTTATTTTGTGGCAACGTCTGTAAGAATATATGAGTCAATTCATTGCGTTTATTGCAATACTTTGATTCAACAAGAATTTCTAATGCTGATTTTGTTAAATAAATTGAACTTACAGCTACTGTTTTTATAGAAGTCACGTATCCTCTTGGAAGCAGTTCCTTAGTTGTCCTTGCTGTGGTTCTATTTTGTACTTGATAGTGTTGGATTTTTTAATTTTCTGTTTGTTACTGGTTTTGTTTGTTATGTTTTGTTTTTTTTTTGAAAATGTGAGAGGATTAGCAAGCTTGATTTCTGAGCCTTAGCATATTACTAAGTTGCAGGACTGGAAAAGGGTGCTCACTTTCATGGATTTGCAGTTACATGGTAACTTGTAATTAAAATAAAATGAAAATTATTTATTTTTGCAGGTAGATAATCCTGTGTCTGTTTTAACCCAAGAGATGAGTAAACAGTTTTTACAGACTAAAAATGAAGGTGACAAGTACAAGGTAAGAAAATTTTGCATAGCCATAGCACATTAAAATACTGATTGCAAATTTTTAGAGCATTTGAAAAAAAATCAAATTCCATAATTTTAATAACCTGTTTTGGGCTAACTCAGGTAAGTAGCTAAATACCACACAACCACTTACTCACTTCCCTTCTGTGCTGCCCCCAAGCTTGGGATGGAGGAATGGGAAATGAAGAGTGAAAGTAAAAAAAATTAGAGGGATGAGATAAAATTTCAGTATAATAACTGAAGGGGAAACTGGAAGGCGAGAGAGTGAAAGTCAAACAAAATAAGAGATGCTAAGGCAATTGCTCATACCTCCTATTGGCAGACTGAGGCCCAAGCAGCACCCAAGCAAAAGATGGCTAATCCCCCTAAACCCTCTCTTACCTGTTTTCATTGCTGAGCATGACTCTGCTGGTTTGAGCTGGGTTAGAGTTAATTTTCTTCATGGCAGCTTGTATAGGGCTGCATTGTGGATTTGTGCTGAAAACAGTATTGATAATGTGTAGATGTTTTCATTACTGCTGTTTTTGTGACTGCTGAGCAGGGCTTGCACAGAGTCAAGGCTTTTTCTTCTTCTTTTTCCACCCCACCAGCAGGGAGGCTGGGGGTGCACAAGGAGTTGGGAGGGTTGGAATCCAGGACAGATAACCTCAGCTGACAAACGGGATGTCCTAGACCATATAGCATCGTGCTCAGCATATAGAGCTGGGGGAAGAAGAAGGAATTGGAGGATGTTTTGAATGATGTATTTGTCTTTCCAAGTCAATATGAGTCATGGTGGAGCCCTGCTTTCCTGGGGATGGCTGAACACCTGCCTGCCCTGGGAAGTGATGAATGAATTCCTTGTTTTGCTTGGCTTGCATGTGTAGCTTTTGCTTTGTTAAACTATTTTTATCTCAACCCATGTGTTTTCTTGCTTTTACTTTTCTGATTCTCTTCCCTGTCACACCCCAGAGGAAAGTGAGTGTGGCTGGGGCTAAACCATCATGATTACGTTTTCTGAGGTGGCATATCTCTTTGGCTGCTTGGGATCATCTACCTGGTTTTATCCCTCCCCAGCTTCTTTCACACCCTGCTGGTCTATTCACTGAGGGCCAGAGTGAGAAACAGGAGGCTTCAGTGCAACAGTTAAACTATGAGTGTGTAGTCAGTAATGTTTTGGTCACACGTCTAAAACAAAACACCATAACAGTTGCTGTAAAGAAATTTAACTCCATCCCAACCAGAGCCAGTGCACTGTCTGATTGCATACAACTTCATCCACTTGCACAAACAATATTTTTGAAGATTCTTCTCTCTAAAGAGATGGATAAATTTAAATTTTAGGATGCTTTCATTATTCAGAAATACCCCTTTCGGAAATGAGTTTTTTAAGTCACCCAAAGAACCACTGGCACAGGTATCAGCAAAAGCAGGTTTAATATTAAAGTGCAGCTAAGTTTGTTGGCAAGGTTCACTCTCCCACTTATATAGATGCATAAGAGGAAAATTGGACTAAAACCTGAAATCAATCATTCTAAAACCAAAGTCAACCTAAAACAATCTACATGGAGGTTGGAATAGGAAAAAGGTAAGGATAAAAAGGAGTAAGGGAGACCTTCCCATTAAGCAACAAAGTTCAGAATGGACCCCCTTGCCAAACTTAGCTCTGGGCTTGACCACATTTAGGCCTAAATGGTTTTAGGTTTTGACAGTGCTTTAACTTTACAGTACTTTATTAGTAGCCTGATTGAAACAATTTAACAGAAGATTCTTATAGAGTTAGCACAATGGTAATTCACTTGCAGGCCTAATTTTCTTACTAATCTAGGTACTTAAGAATCTTAAGAAACATTCATAATGCAGTTGCTATACCATATGCACACTTGTATGTAAACAGACCTAAAGAGTATGTACAAGTTGTATACCTCTGAAAAATTCCCTTGGAGCTCAGAGAAGTACTCATGTCAAATGCTTTCAGATCTTCTCAGCAGGTGGAGGTTGATCCCTGAGGAGTGGGGGTATCAGCCCAGGCTCTCAGCTTTTGGCAGCAGTCCTCCAAGTTAACTTGAGAGTTCTCTGGCTCACAGTGGTGTCTCACTCAGAGGGAGATGCTGTCACAGCCCACTGTGGTCCAGAACTCAGTGGGTCTCACTTGGGACCAGTGTTTATAGGTCACAAGAGAGTGGGCTTTAGTCATAGGAATTTTACATCCTGACCACAATTCAGGTCAGTAACTTTATTTGAAAATTCAGTAACAAAAATGTTGTTTCATTTGGGTTGTTAGTCAGACAAGAAAAACGAGTTTCAAAGGCTCTTCATTAGAAAGAGGAACTTGTCAGACAGTGTAAGTTCCTGGGAGTAGGGAGTGTTTCTGATAAGAGGACCTGAGCCCAGCTTCTGTTCATCAAGGCTGGGGCCTAACAAATATTTCAAATATCAATTGCAGCCCAAAGAGAGGGTGGAAGTTGTACCACCACAACCTGACCAGGTTTTTCACTTTGGATATCATTCATCATGCAGGGATGTTGGGATGAATGGTCTTTCTGTCGTAATTGTTGAAGGTCCACTTAGATAAGGTGCTGATCTCACATTTGCATCTTTTTATTCCTTTTCAGTTTTTTATGAAGGCAACTCAACTGGAACAAATGAAAGAAGATTATTCATTTATTGGGAAAACTAAAAAAAATACCCGTGTTCAGATAGAACAAGGAGAAGAGGTATGTAAAAATTAAAGTAATTAATAGGAGAGATCTGAGCAGTGAAGGAAGTACAGAAGTTAAAGTGCATAGTTTTGGTTTTATTAGGTCTCAGTGACATTAAATTTCAAAAAACCTAAACCTTTCCAAAATTTCATATTGTATCACAGCTTTTTACAGTTATGATTGAACCCTTGTTTTCTTTTTTAAGCGTCTTGAAGAACTTAAGCAGCTTTATTTGGAAAAGAAGGAAATTTTCAAAAGCATTTCGTTTGTGAATGACTTGAAAAATCGTCTCAAAGATTTGAAACATCAAATGGCGTGGGCAGTGGTAAATGTCTTGCTAAAATATGTTTGTTCATGTGAAATATGCTTCATTCCCAGTCTGCTGTGGATATGCTAATATAGATTTCTCTTTAGGTGAGTGAGATGGAAAAAGAAATAGAGCTACTCAATGAAGGCATCAAAGCTGAAGAAGGAAATACAGAGCTCCTTCAGAAGGTAGAAGAATGCCAGGTACGTATATGGTCTAAACCAGATACCATTCTAGCTGTAGTCACCCTCCAAGTCAGAGATCTTTAGTGAAGGTTTTCTTGGGTGTCATTGCCTTTAGAGAATAGATCAATGATTTCAAGAGACCTCTAGAAGTTTTGGGATGATTCTTAAGACTTCTGAAGGTAGCAAGAAAGAATAATTTTGTCATACATTCTGATTCACATATGAAACACATTTTGTGCAGAGAAACAGGCATCAATATTTTGAATCCAGAATCATAGAATAGTTTGAGTGGGAAGAGACCTTAAGGATCATCCAGTTCCATTTCCCTGCCATGGGCAGGGACACCGTCCACTGGATCAGGCTGCTCAAAGCCCCATCCCACATGGCACTGAACACTTCCAGGGATGGGACATTCACAGTTCTCTGGACAGCCTGTGCCATTGCTTCACCACCACCACAATAAAGAATTCATTCCATATAAATAACCTAAATTTCCCTTATTTCAGTTTAAACCCATTATTCCTTGTCATTTAATGTAGATAATGAAGAGTCTACAGCTTCCTTGTAGACCCCCCTTCAGATACAGAAAGGCTGCTATGAGGTCTTCATGCAATCTCCACTTCTCCAGGCTGAGCAGCCCCAAAACTTTTCAATCTGTTAAAACTCCAAACTTTCTTTGTTAGCACTTACTTTCCTTTTTTTTTTTTTTAAATATATATATAGTTTTGGTTTTTTGGTTTTTTTAAAGTATTTGTTTCACAATTGACACGTTTTTGCTTTATGGTCAACATGTCTATGTAGTGATGAAGAAACATTGTCTAGACACTGGTTTAATTTCTTTTGATGTCATGGTACTTGACCGTAGTGTGTTAAGAAGTCTTGTGTTTGAGTAAGTCTTGTGTTTGAGTAAACCTTGAGATAGAAAAAAAGATTGCTGTCTGTGTCACAGATTTGGTAGTCTGTTGATTTCCCAAGAATGAACATTTATGAGTTTTCATCTTAGCATATCTATAGTGGCAACAACTTGATTTATTTTTTTAAACTCAACAAAACTCAAACGATTGAGATGTGTCAGATGTATCCTTTTGAGAGATATTTGTCTTGTAACATAAAAGAGATTTTCAAGAAAATTTTGTTCCATTACTATTTGTTTTGTTGTTTTTTTCACCAAAGGTAAAAGTGAATGAAGCAGAAAAAAAGTACAAAGCAATACAAGACAAATTGATAACAGTAAGTGAAGAAGCACAAGCCCTTCATCCTCAGTGTATTTCTCTGAAGGCTGAAGTGCAGGCAAAAAGAAAAGCAGTCAATGAAACTGAGGTAGGCAAAAAGAACCCTTTCAAAGTTCATACCAATTTAAAGCTTTAAACTTATTCATGCTCTACCCGTCTGTAATTCTACACCTGTGTCTTGACTTCTTGAGTCCATAGTGGAGTTCAGAACAGGTGCAATTTCCTGCCTGACTGGCCAGTGGTGTCTTTTTGGGAGCCCTGGCATTTATGTTATTGTATAGTTACTAAACAGTGTTAAGCTTAGGTCAAAATAAATAAATAGATGTAATTTTTGAAAATCAAATTATGTTTGTCTGGTTTGGTGAAGTTCAGTGTTTACTCAAAGCTATAGTTCTTTCAGAAATTATTTCTTCTATTTCTTAAACTACTGTATCCTATTTCCTTGATAGATCATTTATAATCGTTCCAGAACAGAGTTAAAACGTCTGGAAAAAGACAGTGAACAGCTACGTAAACGAATTGAAGAACTGAAAAGCTGGTAAATACAGATACAGTGGTTATGGTGTATGTTTATTAAGATATAGGTGGAAAATAAGTGAGCTTTTCTGATTAATGAGAAAACCTGCAGTAATAGAAAATATTTATTTAGTCTTTAGCAGGGTCCAGTTAAATATCTGAATATTTCTAATCCTGCTTCTTTGCATACCAAGATTTTGACTAGAATGTCAAAAGAAGAGGCAATTGGGTAACAAAAGTGGCTTAATTTTTTTGTTTGCTTGTTTGTTTTTTAGGGTTTTTTGTTTGTTTTGGGGTTGTTTTGTTTTGTTTTTGGTGATAACAGATATTCTCTAGCTTCCAAAATAGTGAAAAACAAATATGTCTTAAACTA
Organism: Sturnus vulgaris; assembly: GCF_052056855.1. NCBI lineage: Eukaryota > Metazoa > Chordata > Aves > Passeriformes > Sturnidae > Sturnus > Sturnus vulgaris. Next base: position 104,147,252 of record NC_142245.1, on the reverse strand, counting down.
AATGCAATAGGAATGTATCTGGGGAGAGCTACATGTGATTAGAAATTTTAAAAAATATTTAAAATTGGCATTATTGCTGTGTAGATCTTGGAAGTTAACAGAATCTTAAATGTAACTGATGAGTAAATCTTCTGTATGCTACAAGTAATAAAATTCCTTTCACTTGTAAATCATCGGTATGGTTTTAAAATATGGATGTATGTTCTTTTCTAGTGATAATCAGGTTTCAGAGCCTGAGAAATTGGAAAGACAGAGGAGAATTGCGTACCTAAGGGAACAGTTAAAGGCATTCCATGATGAAGAAATAATGATTGGTCAGCAGGTGGATCAGTTTCAGCAGGCTATATCTAAGTGTAGGGAAGAACATTCTAGACTCAGGTAAGTTATGCTTTTTGAATGTAATTGTTTGCCTCTTTCAAATTAGAGAGAATCTCTTCTTTTATATATCCCTTCTTATGTACCTGTGAGCCCTGAGGTATTAGGCTCCAGGGTTTTTTTTCACATTATAAGAGAATAGATGCACTTAGGAGTAATTGCTGCTTCTATAGTTAGGGCAGATTCACAGAGGCTTTGAGGCAAAGTGGTTCAAACACTAATTTAGCCCATACTCAAGACAGAAAAAACAAAGCACTCTGGCTTTGATTTGAAAACCTGAACTTGAACAATGATTACTGGAGGGGATTATGGAAATGTCAATTACTGTCTTAAAGGATTTGAGAATTGTTCTTTATTGAACTTGGTATATTAGTTTAAATGCCTCTTATCAATTATTTTAACCAATGTGTACTGTGTGTTTTGTTGAAGATCTTTGAAGACAGTGAAATTGAAGCATATAATTAGAAATAAAATAAGTTTATTGTAATAGAAATAAAAATGTAGAAATAAAAAAGTCTTGTAAAACTGTTGCAAAGTAGTAATTTTCTCTCTTTTTTTCATGTTTCTTGAAACTATAAAAATATTATTGCATATGTGTACTTAGCTTTACATTGAACTACTGACATCTTGATACACAATGCTATTAGTAATTGAAAAACCAGGCTTTATAATTATATTAATGCACTTTGGGCTCTACAATGACTGAAAAAAAAATCTTTTCTCTTAGGAGAGAACGCAGTGAAGTGCAACAAGCACTGGATGCCCAGCAGAAACAGCTGAGAGACCTGAAAGATAGTAAAACAAACACTTTGAAAAGATTTGGACCACATGTACCAGCATTTCTTGAAGCACTTGAAGTAGCCCATAAACAAGGACACTTTAGAAAGAAACCTCTTGGACCTTTAGGTAAGAATAATTGCTGACACATATTTTCTCATGGGATATTTTTATATGGCTGCTAATGTAAGTAGTAGTCTTTCAGAAAACTTTGTTCTTTAAGGACCTTCAGCTATATATTTTTCTTACGTACTTCCTGGACTAAAGGTTTTATCCTGGTAGGTTATCTTTTACTTCTGTCATACACTCACTAACAGCTACTGGCTTTCCTCATTTTCCAGCTGTTTTTGTTGAGGTATTTTACAATGGTAAACTTTCAGTGCATCCTTCCAACTCCCCCACACCCTCAAAGCACCAGGGAACTGTGCTTTGACTGCTTGTTCCTCAGTGGATAGCACTGACCAGATCTTGGACAGATTTTGTTCAAAATGTCCAGTGGCTGACTTGTAGGTTTGTCAAACTTGAGATGTTTTGCATGGAACAAGTCAGACAGACCCAACTGAGATTTTTTTGGAAAGCTGCTTTTATTTGTCTTCTGTCCAGCTCTGACAATGGCTGATATTTTCAATTTGTGAAGGAAAGGTTTCAGCATATCCTGGATGTAAAGTACATGGCATTTACTGCAGGGTAAGAATGTGCAAATGTGTGCTACTGAAGACAGGGGATATAATGGAAATTTTCATGTTTGTTTAATTTGCAGTATAGTTGTTCCACTGCCTTCATCCTTAAAGCATTAAATTGTTGATAAGCTGTCTTTGCCTTGATACATTTCTGCTAAGCTGCCATAAAATTGGTCCCCTAATGGAAGAAAATACAGGTCTCCAACTATGTGTAGGTGTCTCTAGGCAGAGAAATTATATGTTTGTGTTCTCAGGTCTGTTGTAGAGTCTTTTAACTTTTAGTCAACCTCTTAAATTTTTTTTTCTACCTCTAAAGAAGGTTTATTTTAGACTCCTAAAAAACCTGCAATACAACAAAACAGGACCTTGAGTGGTAAAAATGCTCTACTGAATGTCGTGGAACATAGAACCTAAAGCCTTGCTTCTTACGTTTATTTAGGTGCTTTGATTCATCCAAAAGATCCTGAACTGATCTTGGCTATTGAATCCTGTTTAAAAAGCCTACTTCAGGCATTTTGTTGTGATAATCATAGTGATGAAAGAACTCTCCAGTTTCTGATGTCAAAATACTATACACGTGGACATAGACCTCAAATAATTGTAAATAAATTTCAGAATAAAATTTATGATACTAGTCAGAGGTAAGTGTGTTTTGAATTTTATTGCTTAGTCTTGATGATTGAAAAGAATATTTGTAAATTTTTTCTTTTGAAGAATCTCATGTGAGTTTTATGAATGGTGTTTTTTTTTCTTTTCTTCAGAGCTGTTCATCATCCAGAATTCCCATCAGTTCTAACAGCATTGGAAATAGATAATCCAGTGGTTGCCAATTGTTTGATCGATATGAGGGGTATAGAAACTGTGCTGCTGATTAAAGTAAGGCTTTATGCTCCCTGATGATCCATAAAGAAACATGTGGAGCATTTATGACACCTTCACTGGTAGTGTCTGTAATGGATAAAATATGTAGAGGAAGTTTTGCTCTCCTCTCTGTCCCATGTGTTTCAGGAGCTTCCCTGTTTGTTTCTGGGTTGTTTGCCACTACCTTTCTGAGCCTCTGATTGGCGTAGTTTCCCAGCCTAAATAATCCACGTGTGTATTCAGCCTCCTAACTGCTGCCTCTGTCTCATGTCTCTCTGTTAATTGGTGGGTTCAGGATGTGCCAGTTTTGGGTAGTCTGGGAGTTACCAAAATTTGCAACTTGCCCCTACCAGTTGTACCTAGAAGCTGGTAGCTTAAGTTTTCTGATGCTATCTGATTTCTGATCTTAATTGATTTTTGATTTTCTGTTAGTACTGAAGATACCAGCTCCTGCAGATAAGATTACAGGTAAAATGTTCAAAGATAAAGATAAGGTGTATATGTTTTTATATAGAGAAGGCAGGGTATTCTCTAAGTAAGCAGAACTAATGATCCTTTTTGTGAATTTTATTTTTCTCCAAAATCTCTTGTCTCAGTTTATCCTCTGACATTCTTACTGGAAAGAGTCAGTTCATGCTCTGTCTAAAGAAGAGCTGACTGTGTATCAAGCATGGCTGTCACTGAGTGGGTTACGTAACAGCTGAACTTTGTAGGCTTTTCTCATGGAAGGAATGTTGGGATCCTTTTTCCCCCCTCTGCCTGAAGTAGCCTGTGATTTTCATAACATTGTTGTCTTTGAGCCCTACTTGAACAATTTCAGCTGAATCTGAAAGAAGTATTCTGTGGGAAAATTGATACGTTAGAACGGCTAATATGGTTGCTTTGGACAAAGGCACTTGTGACCACTTAGTCTGGCACTGTCAATGTTGGGGTTTTTTACCAACATGTTTCCCTGAACTTTTATTGAATATTGTTTGATGTCCTTCATACCTTGCTTTGGAAGCTTGTTTCCTCTGTTTACTCTACTTTTGACAGTTGAATATATCTGTGCATAGTGACCTTCTAGTAAGTGATTTTTTTCCCCCAAGGCAAATGATAAGGGACTGATTAGACTACAGAATTCACAAATAAATGACCAATTAAACTTAGTGGGTTCTTGAGAACATAAATGTCTTACTCAACTAAGAAAAGTAGATTCTTGACATGATAAATAATTCTCACATTCTTTCAATACTGTATTTCTTTTAATTAAGAATTGAAATTATTTCTGGGTGAAAACATCTAGACAACTTTTAAATTCTTATCTTTGATTATGGTTGTTTTTCTGCTGGTATTAAAAGGCCATTTTGTTTTTCAGAATAGCCGTAGGGCTCGTGAGGTAATGCAGTGCAATCGGCCCCCAAAAAACTGTAAAGAAGCTTTCACTGCTGAAGGTGATCAAGTATTTGAACGACGATATTACTCTTCCAGTTTTGTCAGACCCAAGTTCCTAAGTCAAGATGTTGAAGCAGAAATCAGGTTAGCATCTTACAGCGTGGTTGTAGAAGGTGCACATGTTGGCATGAATAGTGGGATTGCGTATTTGTCTATTTGCTTGTACACTGCTCTCTAGTCTCCATTTTATTTCTGAGATTTACACTTCATTTTTGAGAATTCTAGAAAATCTCTTCATTTCAGAGCCTTTCTGTGATGGGGACAAACTTGCATTGTATATAGTTATCTTTCAGCTTGTGACATGTAGATCTTGCCCATGAAGCAGGGATTTTCTGTGCTCAATACTCCAGGAAATCTAGCTACCTTCTTTTTTATATTTGGTCAAAAACAGTATAGAGTCAAAGCTGTTTCTTTAAAAATGTAATACTTAAACAGTGGTGTCCTAGATTACTGCAAGGGAGGCCTGACTCTTCAAACCAAAATTGTTAGCACACATCCTCCTACTGGTTTCAAACTTTGCATCTGTATTTCCTCAGACTTTTGACTTCATTCATGGTAGGTATTTCTGAGTATTCCCTCCCCATTTATATTTTTAGGGTTTTTTTCTCTCATTGCTTTCAAAATGGTAACTGAAAAAGCAAAATGTACTTCAAAGATTACAAACCTGAGCTGTCACCAAGGAAATTCATGGCAATAGAATACTTTCATTTTGAGGCTCAGATTATATTAGAGACATATTAGGTAATTTTAGTATTAATAGATGGTAGTATAAACTGAATTGAATGTTAAAATTTATTTCTATGAACTCAAAAGTTTTAAATATGTCAGCTGATTGTAGTTTGTTCATATGAGTATATAATGAATTTCATTCAAAGATTATCTTAACTTTCAAAGTGTTACATTACCATTTTTGCTTCATACATGCAATTTTTATTTGTATAATTCTGTATGTGTGTGCCACAGATAATATCTGTGTAGTATGTAACATCTCAATATCACTTTGTTTATAAAGTCACTTGGATAAAGAAATTGAAAACAAAAGGGCACAGTTGACAGCCTCTCAGCACCGCTTGCATTCCATTGAAAATGAGATTAGGCAGAATGAAGATCATCTCTGTGGTCATCGGCGACACCAAAAACAACTACAGGTAAAAATAGGTACAGTGTTAGTTTTTAGAAACTCCCCAGTCTTTTCCTGTTTCACGTTGACTTCTGCAGTCTATTTGGAGTACCTGATAGTTTTTAATTTTTATCCCTACTTTTGTAATTTGCTTTCATGTGTTTTATTTTTGTAGTATGCTCTTATAATTGAGGACAGAATGATAGAGGCCACATCAATCCTAGCATATGCTGTTGTTTCTGTTTGATATCTTTTTGGTATTTTTCCCGCCCTTGTGCTAATTCTTAGAAGTTTCTACTACTTTTTTTGACTCTAGTAGTAAGTTGTTGCACAGAAAAGACACTTGGATCACATCATGCTTCTCCCTCCTTTATTTCTGTTGAGTCTTGCCTCTTCATTCCCATAAACAAGAATCTTGTTTATCTTCTTGCTCTTCCAGTGTATTCGTAACCCATCTTGATATGCTGAATATTTCTTCTTTAAGTTCTCTTAATTTTAATTTCTTTATAAACCATTTTACAGTTGTTAGCCTCCTTTCTGTGGTCTCTTGTACTTCTAGGTAGGATATATATGTGTGGTGCACAGTGGTGCTCCAGGTAGACAGTGTAAGCTAATACATGCTATATTAGGTTGTGTTCAGTAAATTATAAGTAATAAGCAGCAAAAAAACCTGGCATGTAGACTAAAATGCTGAAGAGAAGTACTTGGAGAAAAAAATAAAATGTATTTTATTCAATTGTCATATTGAATGGAAATATGATAACTTAATGAATTAAAGCACTCAACTTTCAGAACAAGTTATATCTCATGAATATGAATTCCACAGATGGGTGTGAAGAGTTATGCCTCTTGTTAGTCACTAATGAAACTAAAAAATACAAGTATCTTCTTTTCTGTGATGACTTAAATGAACAAATGTGAAGTTTTCACTTAAGCTTCAGAACATGTATTATTTTTTTCTTCTCAGGTAAAAGTAAGAACAGCAAATGCAGAGATAGCAGATCTTGAAAACGTGGAAGAACACCAGTCAGCAGACATCCATATACTAGTAAGAAGAAATTATCCGATTATGTCTAATCAGCATATGAATAATGTTTTTTAATGTTGGCATTATTTTGTAATAAGCAAAGTTGGATAGTGAAGAATGCAATACTTGCCATAATTCTAAACATTTCTGTAAATTTATTTAGTTTTGGTAATTTAAATTTTTTTCCCCTGGTTTTGCAATATTTGTCTTTTTGAATCAGAAAGTATTTGTGATGATAATTCATTAGGAATTGTGTTATGTCCTAGGAGACAACAACAATCCACTTACTCTTCTTGCATTGCTTTTTATATTAGATGTATATTGGCCACAAATCCAGAGGGTGGTTACCTTGTTCTTTCCAGTCTTTTCATCACAACTCCCAAATAAAATCCTCTTAATTTTCAGTAACATAAATATGAAGTTCCACATTTATTTTGCAGTTTGATTTAGTGGTCTCCTACAAGATCTGTCAGTCTCTTCCTTTGGGTTTAGTGACAATTACATTGAGCTGCTCCTATTCTTACTAGAGTTACAGAGTACTCCATGTAATACAGTACCCTAATACTGATAGTAAAAGATCTGGTACTGTAGTTTGCAAATGTGTCTCCTTTTATTTTTCTTAACTTTAATGCCTTTTGACAGCAAGACGAAGCTGAGGAAAATAAGAGTAGGATGGAATCTGTAAAACAAGACATGCAGCTACAAAGCAGAAAACTGGAAGAACTGAAAAATAATCTCCAAGCAGCTGAAAAAAAATTAGAAGAAGTGAAAGAAAAAATTCATCAAGTAGAAGAAATTGCTGGCCCAATTAAGGTAACAATAATTTTATATTATATTTTTGATTTTTTCCATTTGTGTGTCCAGGTGAATGAGGTTAAGAAGAGGTGAGGCAGGAGAAAAGAACTTTCTGTTGCCTGATATATTTAAGGTATACCTAGAAAATGGAGCATTCAATCTAGAACATGGTGAAAAATAGGCTTGGCAATATTTTAAAGGTGATGTTGATTGTGACGTATAGTCGCTGTAGTGTTTTATGTTTAATGAGAGTTCATTTACAGTTATCTTTATTCATGGAGTGGAAAGGCAGGAAAAACAGTTTCCTTGACTTTTCTTTCTCGTGCATCACATTTATTGTTTTTCTTGTTTGTTTCTGAGAAACCTTGGCTCAGAATGTTCATAACTGTTCATTTCTCAAAATAGCATAAGTTCTATATGATGTTATTGTTATTTTATGAAGTTATATAATCACAGAAGGTAGCAGTATATAGTTTTAATTATTCAAGACTACAGAAGGCACCTGGAAATGGCAGAGAAATAGCAAGACTTAAGATAAATAGCAGAATGGTAACATGCAAAGTTTGATATTGGCAAATAGAAGGCAGTCTCACTTTGGTAAGAACTTATAGTTTGAAAATAGAAAACGGAAATAAGAGTTCAGGACATTCATAGTACTATAAACTTGTAGAAGGATGAATTGAAGAAAACTTAAAAGATCACTATGGGAATCTCTTACATATCTCACTTAAACTGTAAATTACTGTATAGTCAGCCCAAATTAAAAGAACAGACAAAAAGAGTAAGAAACAGGGCAGCAAAGCAACAGGTAAATGTGTTAGTTCTAATGTATCTAATATGGAAATTCTAGAGATATTATCGATTTTGAAAGAAACACTCTGTATGGAAAGCGAAGAGATTTATTCAGACTATGAAATATTATTGCTTGTTATTTAGAGTACTGAACACAATCGAGGGAAGCACTGAAATTCCTGAAAAGTTTTTAAATCAGGTGTGTTGTTAAGTGTTCTACAGTTGTTTAAAGAACTGTCGACATATAGCAAGTTGTGGTTTTAAGATAGGAGTGGAAAAAAGGAAGAGCATCTGTTATTGTTGGTGATGCTTGTCTTTGTTGTTCTGGCGGTTTTGAGTTGTTTCTTGTTTTTATTCTATTTGGTTTGGTGGTTTTTATTTTTGTTTGTTAAGACAAGCCATCTAGTTGACAGGGATGAGGAAGAAAATTATGTCCTAGTTTATGTCATTCTTTATACATCTTTGCTTCTCTGGAAAGATACATCACTTCAACAGTATCAATACTTATGTAGTATTAGGTTTCTGGTGCAGGGTCTGGAGCACAATTTCTGTGGAGCAGCTGAGGGATCTGGGGCTGTTTAGCCTGGAGAAAAGGAGGCTCAAGAGGGACCTCCGGTCCGTACCACCACCTGAAAGGAGATTGTAGTGAGGTGGGGCTCAGCCTCTTCTCCTAGGTAACAAGTGACAGGAGGAGAGGAAATGGCTTCAAATTGCACCAGGGGAGGTATAGTTTAGATATGCAGAGAAAAATTTCATGGAAAGGGTTATAAACCATTGGAACAAACTTCCCAGGCAAGTGGTGGAATCACTATCCCTAGAAGCATTGTAAAAATGTCTGGTTATTGTATTGGAGGATGTGGTTTAGTGGTGTGTATGGTGGTGGTTTTGGGTTGATGGTTGTACTTAACGTTCTTAAAGGTTTATTCCAACCTTAACTATGCTATGATTCCATGATTTTATAGGAGATGTGTAACAGGACACTCAATTTTCACACAGAAATGCAGTTCTGGCTGATGTCACACAGGCATCAGAAGTTCCAGATAGAATGTAGTGTAAAGAATAAATGAAGATTTTGAGCTTTGGGAGAAAGCATAGCTTTTTTTAAAGATGAAAACACCTCAAGATATAATACCTAAAATCATTGCACGTATTTATTCCTTGTCAGAGTTAAGCATAGACTTTCTCATAAACTGTTCTTAAAGCTCCCAGACTCTAGAAGTAGTGTTACTGAAAGAAAAATAAGTTAGAAGAACCTGTGAGAAGTCAGTAAACACTAGAGAGATTCTCAGGAACCTACCCCAAACAGCTCACGTTGTGATTTGTTCCGAACAGGCTGAATTAAACCAGGCTGAGTCAGAAATGGAAAACAGTAAACGCCATTTGCAGCACTATGAAGACAAACATAGAGAACACGAGGCTTGCATAAATAAGCACAAAGAATTACTAGTTTCCAAAGGAAAGCAATTAGAGGTACGTGTGGTGGGGTTTTATTAGCTGTTGAAGTCAGATGGTCATGATTCTTCTAATATTTAATATAAATAATTCCACTTGTATAACATACAGACTATATTAATATACTCAGCTACACTGAGTATTCTCTCAGCTCTGTCCTATGCTGACTATGTAAAGCCAGTAAAATAATTTTGTGTAACTTAATTGAGGCCTCTTTTTTTCTGACAGGACACCATTTCTTTCTTGACAGATAAATTAGGGTTCATCCATCTAGGATCATTTCTTCCATGTTTTGCAATGAGAAGATTAAAATTACTTAAAATCTGCAGCTTAAGTTAAATTGAATAATACTGTTTTGGTTTCTTGGATGGTAGGTTTTCCCTTGTACAGGCCCAATGTCTGGTCTTTTCAAGACTTACCTAATCAAGCTTTATTAACTAACTCTGAAATCGTATCTGCAAAGACTTGGAAGACTGCCCTATTTAAATATGGTGATTTTGGTTCCTTATTTATCTACATTAGCTAAATAACTGTGATTGTATTAAAAATCTTGGATACAGTTCTTGGCACTGAAATAGCTACCCATGTATAAATGTTGTCAATAAAATTGTTAACTGGGTTTGCTGTAGTGAAAACAGAAAGAACACAAAAATATTGTTCTCGCTTGGAGTTCATGTTTTTCTGTAGCATAAAATACTTGCTGTGAAGATTAAACAGATTTTTGAAAAATATAATAATGATTTGGGTTTAAAATATTCCTTTAGGAAAAAATGGCAAAAGCAAGGCAAATCTTCTCAGAGCGCATCGAGGTCGCCAGAACTGTTAAAAGTCTTGATGCAGAAATGAATCGCTTGAGAGAGAAGATAATTTTAGAAAGCAGTCACCGTGGAAACAGAGACGAAATAGTCCAGTAAGTAATCTCTACTGTCTAAAGCAGTTCAGGTAGGATGGGAAAGAGAGGGGAAAGAAGAGTTTTCTTACTGACTCACTATGTGTTTATGTGTGTTTTTAGTACTTAAGCTTACAGTAAAACTTGAGGTTTAAATACTATGTATGAAGGTGTAGAAATGTGTTGTACTGATTCTCCCAGTACTGAACAGATTTAAGAGTCCTGAAACACCTTCCAGTCATTTTAAGCAGCATCTGTGCTAGATATATGATGTTATCAATCAATCAAATACCCTCTTAGTGTTCTGAAGTATCTCAGTTGTGACTACAAAAATTTAACTCACCATTATTTTGTGGTGGATTGAGTATTAAGCTTAATTCTAGATTTAGTAACTAATGTACAAGCTGGGCAGCTCACTGAGGTTTTGACTTCAATGTATTTCAAGGAAGCACTCTCCTCAGATAGTCTTGAGCGTTGAGAAACCAGTCATTCATTCTCCTTGGTGAAAGAGTTTATTTTCAAAAGAATTAAAAACAGAATTAAGATTTAATTTTTTTCCACATTTCATTTGTGAACAATGTCTTAATTGACATATCAAGTGTTTTTATTTTTCACATAAATCCTCACAAGAAAGCTTTCATTTGAATATTTTGATTATCGGAATGATTTTCAGCATTTACAACAATATCTCAGTTTTAATGTAATGCATATTACTCCTGACCTTTCTATTAATTAAAACAGGCAATTTCATTATGCAAAGGAAAGATACGAGGATGCAAGCAATAAAGTAAGGAATTTAAGGAGATTTATTGCAGTGCTGGACGAAGTAATGACAGAGAGGCTCAAAGTGTATCGGCAATTCCTGAGGTGCGTTTAAGGCAGTGTTCACAGCAATCTTTTTAACCTAAGCTTGCTCCCAGTTTCAATCTTATCATGCCTGAGAGTTTACAGGCAGCCTGGACTGACAGCTGGAAAAGCAGTGAGGTTGTGGAGCTTTTGCTTCATCCCAAAGACCTGAACTGTGCTGACTTCATCCATGGCAGTTCTGTTTGAGTGCTGGTTTTGGTCAGTAAAATGTCAGCAACATACTAGGACTTCAAATAATATGGGCTGTCACTCTTTTTTATTGATTATTATCTGTTGTGCTGAGCTCCTACGATTTCATTGTGGGCCAAACACCTCTCTGCTCTATGCTGAAAAATTTTTTAAGATCTTGATTGAGATTCTGTAATTTGACAGCTTCTCCATTACTGTGTACACCCCTTTTTTCTTGCTTCAGTCCCTTAGTATCCTAAACCTATCCATGAAAATTTTGTTGTTGCCTCCCTTCCAAAGGATTCTCTCCAGTATGTCTAATGACACCCACTTGAGAGTGCAATTGACTTTGGGAGAATGTTGTTATTGGAGGAGAGCTTAATGCATAATGATGTGGAACTGCTGATGAAAATCTGTAGTCACTTTTTCATGTATTTAAAAACTTGGTCCCCTAATGATTGTTTGCTTGATTTAAGGAGCCTATCTATGCAATGCAAACTCCACTTTGAGCACTTATTACGTGTTCGAGGTTGCTCTGGACATATAACTTTTGATCACAAGAATGAGACACTTTCCATAACAGTAAGTTATTTTATATTACTTTAATTACCATAATATATAAGGAATTATTATTTGTTTTAGTCTCAGGTGCTAGAAATGCATTGCAAATGATAGAATAAATTGTTTTTCCCTTTCCAAAATGTGATATGCTTCATTGTAGCATTATAAATATTCTGATCAAGTAATCAATTTAGTCATATAAAAGAGTTAGTTATGATTACAAGTAGAAAATTGTGAAGTATAAGTTATAGAAATGTTAGGAGTGTTGTGCTTGAAATATGGAGCCACAGGAACCTCACCAAGAAGTTGCTGGACTTCTGTGTTTTGGTTAAGAAATTATGGAGACTGTCGGGCACACCATGCTGCTTTGGAAACCCCCCTAGCCTTCCCATCTTGGTTTGAATATCAATGATTCCAGTCAGTAGACCTCAGTAGAGATGACCAATGATTGCTTTAGGATAAGAATATTGATGAAATTATATAACTAACAAAACCAGTCATTGCAAAGGTTAAATTTAAGAGTAGGCATATTATGCATGGTCTGTAAAAGAGCTTACATAATAATGATTCAGCAGAAAAAGTATGTAAAAATGGCTGGATTTTGTCTGCTGAGAGGAACACATTGGAGGAGTTTCCAAAAGCCTAAGTGAAGAAGTGCCTGCTTAATCACATCAAATTGGTGTTGGATAAGTTTCTTCAGTCCCATTTGGTGCCAGTAGGATGTTGTTGAAAACAAGCAAGGACAGAAAACATTGCCATTTCAAATGGGCAGGTTGCTAGATTACAAGGAATAAGTGTGGATTGGTCATCCAGTCTTCCCAAATAACTCATTCCTGGTTCATTGATAGGAAGTTCACTAGTATTTGTGTGATTGTATAATGGGTCTAGTTGTTATTTAGACAACTTAATGCAGGAAAGCTTCAATAGGTTTCTTTTTCTGTGACCCTTTTAATGTAGATCCCAAACAGTTTTTTCATGGATTTATTTTCTTTAGTTTCTGTGGGAGACTTCAGTTTTAGGGATTAAGGGGAAAAATGACCAGTGGCAGTCCTTTTTGGACAGGTGAAACACATATATCTGAAGAACTAAACTCAGTCCCTAAAATATAATTATTTGACTTTATCAGAATATAGTTTTTTAATAGCTGATATTTCATGTATCTCACAAAAGAAATCTGTATTTAGTCAAGGAGTATAAATTGCAAAAAGAAAACAATTCCCTGCAAGAAAAAGATTCCACTTCAAAATAATCCTTATTTGTCTGCTTAACTTGTTAAAGGCCAGTGCAATTAGCAGGGCGGGAAAATGCCCAAGTTTCATCTTACAGGAAAGCCACAAGATGTCATCATAATCAATGTAACCAAACACTGTTCACAGTGTTGAATGTATTCCAAATAAAGAATCCCTTCCTCATTTAAAATTCTTCTATAAATCAATTGCCTGCTTTTCCATTGTACCTGCTAAGCATGGGATTTTACTGTTATGTAAGCATTTATGTTGACATTTATTAAACACTGTTTAACGATTATTAAAAGTAGAGATTTGAATAACGAAACTCTGACAGAATCATTCAATCTGTTCAGCATGTATGACTGTAATAGAAGAAGTTGCAGTGGTCCTAGAAATATGTTAGTAAATGGTTAGGAGCCATCCCATGCCAGAGTGGCAGTTGCAGTGAAATGCAGAAAATTGTTTTCAAGTGATTTCTGTTTGTTCATGTATAATGTGTTTACTGTTAAAACTATGAATCTGTTAGTATATCTTCATCTCAGATTTAAAAATTGCTCCAATATTTTTATTTCAAGGTTCAGCCTCGAGAGGAAGAAAAAACTGCCCGTAGTGATCTGAGATCCTTATCAGGAGGTGAACGTTCCTTCTCCACAGTTTGTTTCATTCTTTCTCTGTGGAACATTTCTGAATCTCCTTTCAGATGCATGGATGAATTTGATGTCTACATGGTATAGTTTAAACCTAAATTATGTCTCCCATTCTGATTTGTATAAATTAGTGAAAGTAGTTGGGTTGTTGCTTGTATTTGGCTAGATTTAAAACCACTTTAGTTAACTGTAAATTATAAAAAGCCCCCAAACCAAAATCAAAATCCCCCAAAACAAAATTTGTTAGTGATCTTGTTCACTTCGTTTGGTGACTTTCAAAGCTTATTTTGTTTCTGAAGTTGGTATCCAGAAATATGAGCCTTTCTGTTAATTTACTTGCTCAAACCTTTGTTCAGCACAAAAATAATAAATCAGCTGTTACTGTGTTTGTCAGAGGTTGACTCTGCATATTGCTGGGACATTCTGGGTTTGGCATGTGCCTTGATTTCTTCCAATTTTGACATCAGTGTGGAGTTTTTTCAGAGCAAGTGTGACAATTGGGTTCAATGTTGCTACTCATTTTGTAGAAATTCATACTTCAGCTAGAAGCATGTTTCTAAGATGTTGAAATGCAGAATAATGAACAATAAATACTAATGTTACCTAAAACTGTTAAATCATATTTTTGTGTACAGCTTCCCTAGACAGGGCACTAGCCCATTTTGAAATTTATTTTCTTTTTTTAAAGATTTATTTCCTACTTATTAATATACAAGGTGGTATGAGTTTGAGAAAATATTTACTTCTGTGAGACAAATATTTGATACTGGCTTATTTAATTTTGCCTCAGTGTCCCTTCCTCATCAATCATTTATTTACTAGGAATCACCTAGAGGGAACCAAGATAATATAGTCTATATTAAAGAATTTCAAAAAGGAGAGTATACATCTAAGGTAGTGAAGCAGTCATTTTTCAGCCAACTTTCAAATCTTAGATCCTCTTTTAAAAGTTAGTGGTGCAGAAGTTTATCCATCTTTCTGGAAAAGCATGGATACTCAGAACTGTACGCCCTGCAAAGAGCTTACATGTCATCTATTCCACAAATTACTCCACACAATTTGTCTTTCCATCACAGTTCCAGTAAGTGCAGCCTTACTGTCCACACGTTCTGCAGGTACTCTTGGTGTAATCACAGAGCCCCACCACATGAGGACTCCACGGTGTGTTTTTGTGGGAGATCTCTGCTTTCATGAGGAACAGTGCACAGCAGCAGAGCTCTGTTAGTCCCTCCTAATAACAGCTTCCTATTGCACTTCCTTTTCAGTATGCCTGATGCATAAGGTTGCATCCAAAATAGTAATAATGATAATAACAGTAATAATCCTAATAAAAACAAGCTTCATAATATCATAAGTTTCATGGAGCCCTTAAATCCTTTCAGGTGATTTTTCAGGCAGTATTTTACAGGAAACATTATTTTGCTAAAGTGCAGTTCATCTCAGCATACCAATAAAGTAAGAAGTACTGTATGTACATCAAAGATGATACAAAAACACTATAAGTAGATGATAGATTTCCATTGCCCATATAAACTAAAATGTACAGTCTAAGAATTCCCCAAGCTATAATTTGTAGCTTTTATATTTTTACCCTAATGTTTCTCCAGTTTTCCTTAGTTTTAATTAGTCTTATTTAGATATTTTCTTTAGCCAACCTTGACTGTATAGCAATTAATTCTAGTAGATTTTCTAGAATCATATTTCCTAATGTATTTATTACTGTCAGTACCACTACATGACAAATCTTTTGTCTTTAGGATATGGTTAACAGAAGAATTGCCATTGATATGATTCTGGAGAGGGCTGACTTTCAGCGGCATCGACAGTTCATTTTGTTCACCCCCCTGAGCATGAGGTAATACTGCTGTGGGTTATTTCAGGATACAGGAATTGCAGGGGAGTTCTCTTGCAAGGAGTGTAACTTGAAAAAGTTGAATATGAGGAGGAAGAAATTTTGCTGTTTGTAGCAGTAGAACATAAACAAGCAATTCATTGCTGATGGTTCTGTGAATTTAAAGGGGTTTTTTAATAGTGTTTTTTTAACTCTTCCTTACATAATGGTAATTCAGTGGGACTTGAATCAGTTTATCTGAAATAAAACAACTTTAGAAATGTTTTATTTAGTGAACCAGGCTCTTCTTAGCTTAGCTTTGTATGTCCCTCTCCTCTCCCAAAAATAACAAAAGACTTGGGATTTTTTTTCTGTTCATACAACACTACTTTCAAGGGGTTTGTCATTTGAGTTGATTTTATTTTCTGGGTTTTAATGTTGCTGATCTAGAGACTCTTTGCTTACACCATGTTTTAAATTTTTGATCTTGTGGTTTAAAATTCTTTCCAAACCTCTATATAAAACCCTGGTAGAGCCATTCCCAGTTTAAGGGGACAGTCATGGCTCTAACCTTGTGCAGCCAACTTCCCTCTGTTAACCCAGTGTAACCAGTGAAGCCTGTGAGGGTAATTAAAGCAGTCTTCAAAAATAAGTTGATTTATTCCTAATTGTCTTCCTTCACTAAAGTATATAAAAAGTAGAGTAGTGGTATCTGTTGTTATTTCAGTGGAAATGCTTTTGTGGAGATTTTCTGAAACTTGTAAACACAAGAATTTTTTGTATGGTTACTGTTGAAAAAATTAATAATTCAAGTTTGGTTTGAATTTGTAATATTGTTCCATGTTTCATGTTCAGCAGACATTAAATTTTACAGAAATATGGGAGCCGCTTCAGGAAAAATCCATTTAGGGTCATCAGTGGAGAAGCCTGTGCAAATTTATGTTTAGTAACTTGACTCATTCTTAGTATGTTGTGATTGATTACATGTGTGTATAGTGTGTGCTACTTTAGGATCAGTAAGGCAAATCCATACTTGTATTCCATCATTTGTTCATTTGGAGGTTTTCATTAAAGAACCTTTTCCCTACTTAAGACAGTCTAATTGTTAGAAATCACGACTGAAATCAGTGCTTGTCTTTACCTCAAGCTTTTATTGAAATCGGGGCCAGGATCAGTTCAGTGAACTTCACTCCACATTACTGTTTTTAAAAATGTCAAAGAAAAGAGGTGGAGTTATTTAAAGGGAAATATGTAATGTAAAGAATCAAATGGAAATACTGAAATTCTTGGAGAACAAACACTGTTTAAATGATGCATCCTTTATTTTTAGTTCTCTGCCTACGAGTCCCCATATTCGAATCCTCCGCATGCCAGACCCTCCAAGAGACCAAAGAACACTGGATTTCCAAAATAGGAATGACAGAGATGAAGATCAATAAGTATCTCTGTATGAATATGGTATAATATTGAAGATAAATGTGGAATAATATATGTAAAATTATTGCTTCCTGATGCTGAAAAAGATGATGATTTGTTAGATACTCTCAGGAAGATATTTCTGTATTGTTATTAATTATTTTTTAAAGGATTACTGTGTGTGCACAGAACAAGAATAAGCACAGTTTGGATGAGGAGAAAATTTTAAATGTTCTGTTGATATTTTTAGCTACCAGCTATAGAATTTTTTTATCTGTTGTTCTGTTTTTTCTTCTGGAAAAGTTGAAATATATTTTGTATAACTATGAAATAATATTTTAATAAACCGTTTGAACTGATACTTGTGGTAATGTTTTAGTGTCTCTACACACTTAAAATTAACATTATGTTAAAGATATGGTTTCCTTCCTAGCCATGCTTTATTTCTTACATGTGTGGTAGGTAATTAATACACCCAGTAAAATGTGTTTCATTTATTTTCTAGTGAAACCTCAGTAGCTGAACATGAGAAACTACTAGAACTTATAGTTTCATAATTAGAAAAGGGGAAAATTTATATATATTATATTATCTTGGTGGGAAAATAGTTCTTCTATTACTTTCCTAAAGAGTTTGAGTGTCTTTGGACATGAGCTTACAAAACCTAGCAAGCTGTGTCTTTATAAACCTAGATTCTTAAATTTTAGTGAACTGGTTCTTACACACTCTTGAGTTTCCAGGTACAGAATAAGTCTCTAAATATCCATTTTATTATAATTGAACTAAAGAGACCTAAGTCTTTCCAATACAGAGGAAAGAAGTAGAATAAGAATTTTGGGAAATAATACAATAACTTTTCTACAGCATTGTAGACCTGTGTTTTGTTGGGTCTCCATGCTCTCCCTCCCCTCCCATCTTTCACTGAGAGTAGAGCACTTAAACTTGATTTGTTTAGATATTGCAAGCATTTACTGGGGATAAGAGAGAGAAAGAAGAACCAGATTTTTCAAACTCACTCAACCTTTTTTCCTCTCCTGTCCTTTTTTTCTCCAGGACCTTGACATTTTTGGCAACTCTTAAAAAAAAAATCGCTTTTTAGAGTTCGGCTGCATTTCTTTTTTTGTTTTTGTTTTGGGGGATTTGTTGTTGTTGTTTGATGTTATCCAGCTACAAAAGCTATTGAGACTACTCAGAGAAAAACATTCAGCAGTTTCTGCACTTTTTTACTGAATAGCAGTTCCTCAATAAAACCTTATTACAGTGTTAAGTTTTAGCTTGACTTTGTAGCGTGATTTGTTTTCAGTCACAGCACAGTATTACACTTGTAGATTTCTTTAAAATATGGAAGCTAGTTAAGACCTGAAGGAAATAATACCTTACAGAATTGTGGAACCATAAAAAATGCTGAGTTGGAAGGGACCCATCAGCTGCATGATGCTCCCAGTTGACTTCTGGCAAGTTGAAGTCCCACATAAGGAGAAGGGCAGTTGAGCTGGAAGTGTCCCTTAGTTCCTCAGAGAACCATTCATCATTGTCATTGTCCTGGCCAGCAGGTCTGTAGTAGACTCTCAATATGACATTGCATTATTTGTATGTCCCTTGATTCTTAGAGGCTTGCAGATGTGCCATGGCCAACTGTAGGCTCCATACATTACATCCCTCCCGTGACTTACAATGCCACTCCACCCACTCCTGCCCTGCCCATCCCTCCTGAAGAGCCTGTAACCATCCAGCAGGGCACTCCAATCACAGGACTAAGCCCACACAGTTTCACTTATGCCAGTGATATCAAATCTCTGGGATTGGGCCAAAGGCTTGAGATGGCCTTGTTCTTCATGCTTTGTGTATTAGTGTAGAAACATTTCAGGTGTGGTGCTTTGCAGCCAACAAGCCTGAAGGAGATGGAGGGATCCCATTAGTTTTCTCAAGTTCTGGCACACCATCCCGTCACTCCCTGGTGGTGAGCCTGGTTTTGTCCCTTTCCTCCTTCTAAACTGGTTTAAAGTTCTATCAGTGAGCCCTGCTGGCTCCTGTGCTAGAGCTCTTTTTTCTCCTCTGAGATAGGTGTATCTCATCAGGTGTCAATAGAGCACGTGTTGAACAGATCATCTCATGGTAAAGAAAAATGATTTTTTTTTGCTTACAGCAGCCTTGGAGCCATGTATTGTCCTGGTGGCTGCCTATTTCTGGCAATATTATTCTTTGTTACCAAAAGCATTATGGAAATTGCTACGTGTGCTTCTGATCCTTCAACCCAAGGCCCTGAAGTCTCTTTTGATTGTCCTTGGAATTCTCTTTGTTTTCTTATTATTGCTGGCTTGAGCAACCAGTAGTGGGTAGTAATCAGAGGGCCTTACTAGATTGGAGAGTTTTCCAGTAATTTCTCTAATCCATGCCCCTGGGAGCCAGCAGAATTCCCCGTGAGTTGGGTCTGGTCTGCTTATCAGGCCTTCCCTCATCTCCCTCACCTTGAAGGGAGTCTGCTAGTGCAGCTACCCTTCTTTTCCTGTTAACAGAGGAGGTCTGGATGTGAAGTGCAGGAGGTGCTGCTTTGGTTGGCCCCTCTCTCCCAGAAGGACCTTCACCCAGCTCATTGTCTGGCCTTGTTCCAGAGCCTCATACCTGTTGTAAAGGGTTCCAGTCCTACTTCTTTCAGAAGGAGGAAGAACCTCCTCCTGGTATGTGGAGTGACCTGCTTCCAGCCTTCATCTTGAACAGACCCTTGAGTAAAAGACCTTCACTAATTACCCTGCAGGGTTCTGACTCCACCTGCTTCTCCACTACAGAGGAAGTTTGAGACTCCTGAGAGTCTTGAGACTGTGGCATCTCTGTAAATAACCTATCTCTTTCTTGTTCACTCAAATACCACATAGCCTGCTCACTTCCTTCTGTAGTTCCTTCACGTGGTGACAGGTCTTCAACCTCAGTTCCTTCTACAAAGGAACTGTTTGTCAGCCCCAGCCTGGCAAAGAGGCATCAGGCACTCCTGTCAGCCTGTGACCTGCACAGCTACCTCTGTCCTCAGCAGACCTGGCTGTCCAGAGGCCTCTGACACAGCTGGTTCAGTGACTCCAGCTGCAGGGGAGTGAGCTCCATGCCATGTCATCCATAGCTGGGGAAGCTTCCACTGGTACACAGGTACAGCTGGGGCTGAAGGGATCTTTTGTGCTCTTCTTCACCAGGCACTGAGTCTGTTTGCCTCTCCTGGTAGACCTCAGAAAGCCCAGGGTAATGGGCAGACTCCTGGCAGCTGTGAGCAGGTTACTGACAAAAGAGAACCAGGCTTTTTGTTAATGTGTGTGCTGCAAGAGACAACAGTCATCAACTGAAGTGGGGAGGTTCTGGCTGAGTAAACCAGGAGGGATTGTTCATGATGGAGGCAAGAGGTATTTGAACATGTTATGCAAACAGGCTGTAAAATCTCTGTCCTTGGAAAGTTTTGGAGTCTATTGAATAGACTGCTGCATCTCCTTCAAGCAAGGAGATGGGCAAGAGATCTATGAAGATCCTTACCAATTTGAACAATTCCATAATTACTTAAACCTTTAGGACTATGTGAAGGTACTGGGGGGCACCTTACAAAATGCATACTTGGCAAAACTTTACTGTAGTGAGATCCTGCCTGGAGTACTGCACCCAGGTCTGGGGTCCTCAGCGTTGGAAGAGCATGGACCTGTTGGAGCAGGATCAGAGGAGGCCACACAGATGCTCAGAGGGCTGGAGAACCTCTGCTATGGAGGCAAAGAGATGGGTCTTGTTGAGCATGGAGAAGGCTCCAGAAAGACCTCGTAGCACCTTCAGTACGTGAAGGGGCTGCAAGAGAGCTGGAGAGTGACTTTTTACAAGGGCATGTGATGACAGGACAAGGGGGAGCAGCTTTAAATTGACAGATAGTCGATTTAGATTAAATATTAGGAATAAATTCTTTATTGTGAGGGTGGTGAGGCAGTGGAATAGGTTGCCTAAAAAGTTGTGAACACCCCATCTCTGGAAGTGCTCAAGATCAGGCTGGATGGGGCCCTGGTCAACTTGTTTTAATGGAAGATGTCCCTGCAGGGGGTTAGAATTGTATCATCTTTAAGGTCCTTTCAACTCAAACCATTATTTGATTCTAGGACATGATCACGAGCCACATGTTTAGCTTGACTGGATTTTATGATTAAATTAGAGTATGTTTTAGATTCTTTTACAGTATGAAATAGAATGACATTGCATTATTTCCTCTTAATGTTCTTCATCATCCAAAAAAAAGGCAAGACTGCAGAGGCAGGAAAGAGTAAAGCATTTATCTTCATTAGTCTTTTATAATGAGTTGTGTGGAGAAAAGAGCTTAAGGAAAATTAGTGCATTCCTACTGAGCTAACACTTCAGCTTTCTCCCAAGTTTTTATAGACTTACTTGAAATATTGGAGGAGGTGGCAACAATTCTGGTCTTTCATTCAAATCAGTACATTGTATTCATTCTAATCTACCCCTGTACTTGATGAGAATGTGTTTCTGACTGTATAATTATTATAAGCATATTTTCATGGTGGAGAATTAATTCTGAATAAACAATTACTGAAGCCCTTGCATGGATGCACTTATTTTTGCAGTAATTCTACTAAGCTCTCAAAACTATCATGTTCTTGGTTCTTTAAATACATTATTTACTATAGTGACTGCCAGAGAGAAGATTGCAGTGCTGATGTTACATTTTTGAGTCTGACTGTGTTTGAGTTGTTGGCCATTTTGGATGGCAGTGCATTGCTTAATGCTGCACTGAAGTAAATCGAGCCTGTCTAGCTACATAAATTCAAGGTGCAGGAAAACATAGAATGAGAGATTGCTTCTCATATATGTAAACCAGAGGCATACAATCTGAGAAGTTTTCAATATGGGCAAATCATTCTCAGAAGTATGTAATTTCTAGAATGTGTGTTTCATGTTATGGTGAAATGCATGAAGTATACTCCTCCCTAATTTGCTAAGACTATTACCTGTGTAATGTAAGTAAAATTCTGATATTAGAAAATGTAGTTGATATTTCTGCTTTTGTTGTTTATTTGGAATACAAAACAACTGAAAAATGAGAGGATGGCTATGGTTGTGGCAGCAGTCGATTCTGTAATCCCCTCCACAACAATTCTAAGCAAGCTGTGTAAAACTAATTTTTATTGCTTGTTTTCTTTTCCCTTTAATTTTAACATAAACTTTGCTTTTTGAATTTGAAAATACAGAGAATGATTTGTCTTGTGGCATGTTTTATTGTTTGATTTTTACCTATTAAAAGTACTGTCTCTTTTCTTCATAAGGTAAGGAAGAAATATAAAACATGCAATTGTAAAATGCTCAGATTGCTTTTTTTTTCTTTTAATCCAGCAAGCAACCAACTGTTTAAAGCATCAGGGAAATGGGGCATAGGAAGGTTTTCATCTGCAATTTCTGCAGTCTGATAGTTCTTCATCCTTTCCCAAGGCTGTGCAGAATTTGTCACATAGATAGAAACTTGATAGTTTAGATAGCATAGAGAGAAACTTGATTTGTGCACATAGAATTGAAGAGGAAGTTGGTTCTCCTCACTATCCCTCCTTTATCATTTTACTTAACATCATGGTTAATTTATTAGTAGTGATTTTTAACAACATGTCTGTTTATATCAAACACAGAGTAGTTTAGTGTCAGATGGTAAGATGAATGTCTCTTACTTCAGGAGGGAAAAACATTAAAAACCAGGTTTAGGCCAAACAAATAAATTGTATTTCACTTAGCTTAAAAAGCAGCACAGGTCCAGTAGCTGTGCTGGTAAAGCAGCACCAACACCTGCTCCATCCCTCAATACATGATCTACAACTTTTGGTCTTGTATAATATGACTCTTCTAGTAAGTGAGTGCAAAGTAGTTTTCTTCATGCTTCAATAATGAAATACATATTTCCCAGTGTACAGTGACAGATAATTAAAGAGATTGAACTTTTTTTTTTTTTATTACCATGCTGAAGACATGAAATAAGAATTAGGGGAAAAGGTCAAATGTTATAAATTTATTTTGGGACATATATATTGCAACCTCTGTGGAAGCTTTTGAAAATTCTGGCAAAGATCAATACACTTCCAATAAAACCTTTAAACTTGCAATAAAACAATATTTTAAACATTATATATATATATTTATATATATTCTTAATTAAAGGGTAAATTTTAGCAGGATTTTCTTTTTTTTTTTAAATATACTGCATTCCTCTGACATAGCTCTTTCCAGATTGAAGGGATGCAAATGAGGTAAGAATTAAGGCAAACCTAAAAGGCATGCAAATGAAGTACATTTATATCCACTGACAATACAAGCACGTGTGGATCAGACCTGGGAGCCGAGGAGCTCTTCCCTTCTGTCTGTCCAGTACTACTTTACAGCAGAATGGTGACATGATTTATAATAAACAGTTAACATTACCATGGGAATTCAGTGTCACTAACATTACTCAGCCTAGGAGACACAGAGCTAGCATCAGTAAAACATGAACAATAAATAATATAATTCACTGCAGCACAGGCCTGCTGCACAGGCTTCAGAGGAAGAGGGTTGTTATGAAATGACATTGCACACATCACGTTGTGGCAGTTTATTTTTATAATATATACTTTTAAAATTCTTTAGCAAATGACATTCTCATGCACACAAGTGTTTCAAACACAAGAAGCAAGTCCATTTATAGGTAGTCCAAGCAAATTTTTGTGTGTGTGGAAATAGCTGCAAACTGAATGGAACATTAAACTTCTGTGCAGTCTATGACGCATCGTACACAAGCTCATTTTTGAATGTCACACTGCAGGAGTAATACAATGGACGGGTCACTCTTTGCAGCTTCTTTGAATTCATCCAGTGTGATCTGATCGTCTTTGTTCTTATCCATCTTACTGAAGATCTTGTCTACCCGTTGCTCAGGCGTCAGACCATCCTCATTCATTTTCATCATTATCACAGTGCCCACCATTTTGTAGATGGCCTTTGGAAAGAAACCAAATGGAAAATTCAACATGAAAATTCAATCTAATTTTTTAATGTGATCAAGTTCTGGATATATGTTCTAACAATAAAATGATTGCAAGTTTTTCTAAAGATTGTTTTTGTTTTGTTTTCTTTTTTTCCTTAGAATGCAAAGTCCAGATACTGAAAACAAGGAAGAATATATTTTACTTTCTTTAGATGTAGGTTTATTTTGATGGTTACATTTTGCATCCCAGAATTTCTTTGGCTTCCTGTTTCACAATGTAAAACTCTTGTAATTTACTCTCTGGATCAATTGTTTAGTTGAAATATTTCACATAAATGCTTAATAATTCATTTTAAAAGTCACCACCCATAAACAGGATTCTGTGTGTACATGTGGGCACAATCTGTATTAACTACTGTGGCAAGTTGCTGGCAGATGATAAAGGTGGTAGAGACTTTATCCTTCCTCTTATATGTTGTGGTCATCTTAAAGCCCATCTGTGAGAGCTCACTTAAAATAGAGTGTTTTTATCCCTGTAAATTTCTGTAATCATCTGAAGTTAATCTCCAGTGAGGCTTCAACTACTTGAGCTACAGTCCAATAATTTCATGGGTGTCAAGTGACTTTGAGATGGGCTTTGTAAATCCTGTGCTGTTCTTGTGATTAATCCATTCAGCAGGGAAAATAAAGAATCTCAGGATATTTAAAAGCTTATGTGCACATATGTACTCTGCAATTCTTCAAGATTACATCTATTAACAAACATGTTTGTGTTCTTGTACCACGTGGGCACATTAATCCTGTACCACAGGATTAATGTGTGTAAAATGTATTTAATGTACTGTACAGCCTCTGATGAGCCTAAAACTTAAAGTCTGTGTGAACAAAGAATAAAATTTTATTAATGTTGTGATGTTTTTTGAGTGTCATATTGATCTCACCTCTATAATTTCCAGCATTTCCACTCTTGTAATTTTACCATCACCATCCAAGTCGTACATGTTGAAGGCCCAGTTCAGCTTTTGCTCAAAACTGCCTCGTGAGGTGATGGACAGGGCACAAATGAACTCTCTGAAGTCGATGGTCCCATCTCCGTTTTTATCAAAGGTTCGGAAGGCGTGCTGGGCAAACTTAGAAGCATCTCCATATGGAAAGAACTGCAAAACAAAATAATTTATAGAGCTGTGTTAATGCAAAGGAGAGAGCTGTATACCTGACTGCAAAATGCCAAAGTGAGGCATTTATGAAGAGTGGCTGGTGAGCTTTGTGGGAAACTGAGGATCTGCAATGTAAGGTTCCCTAACAGTTATACTGGAATGATTATTAAAAACTTATTTCTACAAAAATCTCTCAGGTTTCCACAAGCTATAATACAAATATAAGCTAAATTAATTAGATGAATCTTAAAATAAAGTTGAGTGTAAATGGCAGATTGTGTGTAATATTCTCTGACTATGAAATAAAGAAGCCAGGCTGCATTCTAAGAGAATTTTAACCAGCCCTTGACATGTTGCAACCAAGTATATGTGTGGAATTGTTATATAACTTCATTTATTTCAAAAAAAATCCACACATAACATAAAAAACCCACATGAACATATGTTCTGGTCTGCCAACTAACATTCAAGAACACAAGATGAAAACACAGATTCAGTTAAATAATACAGTGCAATACTTTTCATGTTTAATATCTTAATATCCTTCATTGAACACTGCAATTGACTACAGCTTAGCAGAGTATTTTAAACGACCATAACATGTAGGTTTTCAGGTGATATATTTTCCCTCAGGAAGTGTATGGTTTAAGACATTTGAGCAGGTAGTTCTTTCTGTTGGCCAGACTTAAGAAAACATACCTCTAAAGAAAGGGAGTTTTAAACCAGTGATATTAAACCCATTGCAGTGCAGGGACCATATATAAACAATGTTTGTTATTACATTCCCAGCACAATTTCATGGAGGTTTTCCTGGTCCTAAAATACAAACATGCATTACTCCCCATATGCGAGCCACCTTATTTTGTTCTTTTTAAAATTCCAATTCTTATTAAATATTGCATTTATAACGTAAGTTTGAGGGAAAGTGGCAGCTGAAGTGGAACTGCATTTTACAATTTTCCATTTCCCCATCCAGAGCTGTGTCTTGCCTTAAATATGCAAAACTTAGAGCTCAGCCAGCTGCTTGCACTACATGGCCACGTGGGTCATGTCAGTAGCTGCTGCTCTGTTTCCACAGAGGTCCCAACCTGAAAGTTTCCCTTCAGCTATATATTTTCCCTGAAAAAACATTTGGTGTTGTCTCCTGAAAATGTAACTTCTGTGCCTGTACTCAACCCAAGTCCTGTTTCTGTTTTGATAATCAAAACTGATGGAGTGGTCGAGGTACTGCTGCAGCTCCTTCTGTACTTTGTTTTCTGCCTTTAAATATGATCATGATTGGGCTCATCAACAAATACTTATTGGGTTCTCTAATACAATTCAGGATTTCAGTGGCTGCAGTCGCCAGACCTTGCTCAACTGTTCTTCCAGCAACAACCTCAACCTTTTGTCAGAGCAAGGAGAGCTCCCTCCATGGGAAGGCTCCTTGGGCTCACAGCCTGGCATTCAGAACAAAGTTTGCAAATGTTATTTAAAACCTGAATGTTATTTCCAGGTTCCCCATTGCTTCCTCTTCTCCATGATCCATCTCCTCCTCCAATTCCTGTACTAGCTTCAAATGTTAACATAGGTGATATTTAATTTTATGTACATGTGTAGAATGTGCACTTCTCCAGTCCACTGCTGAGAGGTTAAGAAATGGCTATCGTGGCCTGTATTCCACATGAATTCCATGTCCCCCACCTTTTATTCTTGAGTATGGTGGCTGTTCAAAGCTCAAAGGACAAATATTTTGCTTTTTAAATCTGTGCTGATGACTATCCTGTCATGCATGCGTAACAGAACAAAATACTTCCAAATTTTACAGTCTTCCAAGTATTTTTGCTCAGAGCTGACTGCTGCTGAGGATGCTGCCTGATCTCTGTGACTGTCACTCTACAGCCTCTTTAAAAGAAAGGTAAATATCTGGAGGGAACTGAGATTGTTCTTTTCACTGCCCAGGAAACCAAAATACAGAAATGGTGCAAACATACTGGTGAGACCAAAGTACAACGAAAAGCCTACACAAAAGGTGAAGAAGTGTCAGATACCTAAAAACATGTAAGAGTCCAAAAACAAAGCAGGGAATTAGGTTGGGTCAGTGGCTGGAGATGCTGAAGACCATTTTAAAGTTGCTCTGGAACATATTTTTCAGTCTCCCACTGGAGGAGCATCAGCAAGCTGTGCCTACCTCTTTGCTGGTCACACCATTAGCCTCATGCAGCAGTGAGAAAAACATCCTACTAATTTTTTTACCATAGACAAGACCATGATTTTTCTTTTCTGAGGTGAAGAAGACAGTGGCACTGCTCAGCTAAGTCTTGGCCTTTACAGCATCATATGGAACCATAACCTTTTTAATTTTTTTTTCCTATTTGTCTTCCTGTAGGGAGCAAATGCAGTAAAAGGTCCTTTAGGGACTGAAGGCACTGTTCTCCAGTCTGTACCTGCTGATTTGTATTATTTTTAGCTCAGAACAACTCAAAAACATTGTCAAAACTTGTTTAAAAACCTACTTGAAGATTTCCATTGGCCTGTTTTGAAACTATTCATAAATAAGACATGAAGTAAGGAAAACTAAAATAATTACAGAGCAAAAGATGCCAGCTCTGGTAAAATATTTTGTGACTATTAAAACACAGTGAGGCCGTAGCAAAGTATAAAGGCACAGGCTTTAACTACTTTCAGAGCAGCCTAAGCCAAATGGCAATGGGAGACGGGGATCTCTGAAAGACAAACACCAATTTTTTTTTGTCAGAGGGAATATGAGGAGGGTTTAGTCTGCCTCTTGCATGACCTCAGTGAATACTTCAGAAAACAAAAAGAAACACAGCTGGGATTCGCAGATACACCTTCAGCTTTCAGTCTTCCCTTCAAACCCTTGGCCAAGTGATCAATCTACATATGAAAGCAACAAGTTCCCTTCTGCTGCAACCTGCCACTGGAAAGGGCACTCCATGCACCACCATTGTCTCCTGATTCACCCTTTTTGTCCCAGAATCAAGACAAACTGTACCAGCCAGTTCCATGGGTGACCTAGCACTGTTCATTCCTTTGTTTCTGCTTCTTCAGTCTCGTTTAGTGAAAGACCTCCCTGGTCTAGGGAAAGGTGTCCTTACCCATCCCAGGATGTTGGAACCAGATATTCTTTAAGGCACCTTTCACCCCAAACCATTCCAGGATTCATCTCTTGCTTGGTCTTTGTATTTATAACCACTTAGATCAACATGCTGGGGTGTGAACAAAGTGTTATCTCTACAGTAAACTGCCAATTCAGAAAAGAAAAAGGAAGATTAAAAAAAATTCCCTTAATCGGCTTCTAAATTTTGTATGAGGATTGTCTTGCAGATTCCTAGCTCCCACTGTGTTTCTGGACACCTTTCTGGTGTACAGGGGGCATTCAATCAGTCCTGGAATCAGAATATCTAGAGAATAACACCTACAAATTGTACATAATTCTTGGGGAAACTGATCAAATACTTGGAAATAATTATCTGATTGGTTGCAGGTGCTTTAGCCTCTTTGAAGTGATGCTGTTCACTTGATTAATTCATTCAGATTATCTTTGGGAGGAAATTATTGCAAAAGCACGAAGCATATGCTAAAGAATATGGCTAAAATTTTAGCATGTGACTAAAACAAAATTTTAGTATGGATAAAAAAACACAACTAAAATTGACTTCCCCAAATTCCCCAGTGATAGAGAGGGGTTAGGAAAGAAAGTCTCTCCATGGACTAGGATGGGGTCTATAGACTGGCCTGAGTAGTGCTTTGTTTTCCACATGAAGTTTTATCAGGATATTGAGATGCATTTCTATTAAAAGGGAAATTCTGCTATAAAATAGAAAAATTAGAATTACACTGGTGTACAGAAAGCAGGGCACACTGCCTACACATGCCCAGGTGACAACTCTGTCACAGCTTCCAGAGCTGGTGCAGGGGCTGGAGCACAGAACAGGAGGTGGGGAAGCAGGAGATGGCACCGGGCTTCTGTATCCCAGGCTTGGAGGAGATGGAAGAAGCAGAGTCTAACTCTGTTAGAGTTGCCCTGTCTGGGGCTCAGCTCTGCTGAGAGATGAAGCAGAGAAGGGAAAGGAGGGGGCACAGCCAATGCAAGGAGCAGAACCAGCATTGTCAAGGGCCAGCACATAAAAACAAGCCAAGCAATTGGCTCTTGTGGGAAAAACCTTAAACATTCGATGCTGTTATGCTTCAGGAAGGAATTATTTACCCTTCTTATCTACTTTATTAGTGCTTTATTTTGTAAGTCTGCTAGCCATCCACATTAACTTTGTAAGTGAAGTACGTGAACACTTTGAGAATCAGAAAATTTGGCTGCTTTTGGAAGTTCAGACAGGTATTTTTTAATAGCAAACCTCTTAAAGTTGAACCCAGAGGCTGATAGCTGCTGGTCTAGCATGGTGTTACAGCTTCTCAGAACTGAAGTCACTGGGGAGGATGCCTATGATGATGGGGAGCAGGTTTCTCCTCACTAATTTTCCAAGTTGAAGTTCTGGATTCCTGCCAGCAGCACAACAACATCACAGGAGTTGAGATAAGAAAAAAGATTACTCTTTATCTGTCTCCTTTAGAAAAAAAATAATTGCAATTTACTACAATGCACTGTAGTCTTGTGCTTCGTGTGCTAAGACATAAGAAGGGGAAGAGGCATCCAGGCTGTGACTGTCAGGACTGTTGGGAAGGGTGTGCCACTCTGGTACCAGCGTGACCTGCAGGGCTGCAGCCTGTCCCTGCCACCACCTCTTTGTAAAAATGAAAACTCATGTTTCAAGGGCAGAACAAGGCCAGCACAAAAAGACACAGCCACTCAGCTGTCCTTGCTCTGGAAGAGATCTGACTGCTGCACTCTCTGCAGTGTAAGGTAGAAATATCCCACTCAAGGCAGAAAAGTCCCTGGCTTCAGCCTGCCAGAGGGCCCCAAGGAATGGACACCATCCACAGCTGTGGGTCTGTAGGTCTAGCAGCAGCTAAGCCACGGGGAGAGGATAACCTTGTGGATCACCAAAGACCAGAATCTCAATGTCTCTTTAGATCCAAGACTCAATTCTCCGTGTGTAAATCTGTGAGCTGTCCCCACCTCAGAGGTACACTGGGAGGACAAATACAATAAAAGATTTGTGATGATTTCAGATGCTGCAGCAGTGGAAGTCCCAGAGCTGGCAAGAACTGGAGAGAACTGCCAAACCCCACGGATGTTTGCTCATGTAGCTTCAGTGCTGTGAACATGTGTGCATGCAGAGACACTTGGGCAAGTTTATAACCAGCTGTTAGTTCTTTACATAAAGAAGAAATATTTAGATGAGCCAAGAAATGTAACTTCTTCTGTTCACCAGAAAATTCACAGCTTGTACAGGCCAAGCTGGCATCAGTAAAGAGTTTGTGTCTCACCCAGACCTCAAGATTGTGACTGGCCCTTACATTACGGTTGAGGACAAAGCTGCTCTGTCTTGAAGGTGACAGAAACGATCATTTGAAGAATATGGAGAAGAAATATTTGAGAATTTAGGAGCTGACCATGAATTATCAATACCAGCTCCTTTCAATTGTGTGAGACATGAGTTAAGAGACCAAAGAAAAAGCACAAACCACTGGATAAGATAAGATCCTAAAAAGCATGAATACACCAAGAAATTGGAGGAAGATGGATAGGAAAAGAGGAGTCATGCTTCTTCTTCACAAACACCCATCTGGCAGAGTCTACCTCTAAAAAAACATTCAACCTGAAAAGTTAATCTTTATATTCACATTTGTGGGGAATTAGTCATTAACTAGCAGGAAATGAATCGATTTTCAATCCCAGCTTTTCTCTGATTAGATTTGGACAATAAGAAACTTAATTGAGCTGTGGTAGTGCTATAGGTCAATACACTAGCAGCTCAGCTATTACTCAGTGCTAATAAAAAAAAAATCTTCAGGGAGAATTTTTATCAAAACAATTAGTATTGCTAGTGCTTAACGCCACAACTACCACTGATTAAATGTTATTTCTCTTTGATCTTCCTTAACTGAGCAGCAGCACTGGAACACTTTATTTATTTTAAGTCTGGCACAGTCTTCCACTACCCCAAGGTCAGCGACAGCACAGGCTATCAGGATCCTGCTGTATTGTGTCTATGTCCTGGCCTAATTACAGCTTCTGTTGTCTTGACACCATGTTATCTCTCCAGGAATCTGGGAACGTACCAAATGGAGGATATGCTGGGAAATATCCTTTTTCCCCTCCTTTTTTTTCTCCCCCCAGTAAAGATCATCTGACTTCTTTTCATTTCTGAAAGAGACTTTATTTTCCCAGTGAGTTTTAGTTTCCAAGGTTCAGAGTATTAACTTGAATGCTATGCCTGCTGTGTTGTGAAGTCCTTAGTGCACTTTTCCCAAAAGATCAGGACTACAGAAGCATCAGTAAGTGCCATTTCCAGCCAAAAAAGGATTTGAAACACGAGTCACTAAAGTCTGAGACAACCATCTCATGAATATACAGATGGAACTACAGAAAAAATACTTGTGCCTGAAATATCTGACTGTCTCATATACTTATGTAATGTGTTCTCCTAAAATTCCTCTACATATGGAGTTGTTATAGCCTGGTACTGCAGAAAGGAAACTGCAGAAAGAGAAGGAAAATGGCTGTAGCTGGGCTTGTCAGAGAACTTATACTTCCCAAAAGGGAGAAGAGGTAAGGGAATGGAATGGATCCCAAAGTCAAAGGGGAGAGTTGGGAAGGATGGCAGCAAGAGCAGCAATAGCTGACATAATACAGAAGGCATAGGTGGGTGAGAAGAGGCTTGGTGGGGTTGTTTTTTCCCTGTTGTCCCTGGGCAACAATCCTATTGACTTTTATTTTCAGTACTGAGTTTTAAAGCAATCACAGAGGAACTGTACTGAAATGAAGTTTTGAATCATGTAAAATCCAGCCTGTGTTTTTAACTGCTGCAAGGTCTGTCTTAAAGCCCTTCTGAAAAGAAGCTGAGACTAGACAGGTTTTCAGGTAGCCTTGCAAAAATTCTGTACAGCCTATGAGATTCATCCCTGTAACCCTTCCAAGTCTGTCCTTATGGAGACTAATATAATAAAAGAGTCTTTTACCACAGTGCAGTTTTAAGAAGACAGCTTTCCAAGATAATGTATTTGTGTCCATATCTATCCTTCTCAAATAACATAATCCCTTTCAAAGGTCAAGGCCAAGACTTACAAGCCCAACAGGATATAAAAACCTTGAAATACCAGCATTCTGGTGCAAGGGATCATGCATGTATATCTATATATCCACCTAGAGACTCTATATGTGTATATCTATAAAGAGACATACATCAAGGGGATGGACTAAATCAGTTCTTGTTTAGAAATGGGACAATACTGTTGAACTCACTGATGTTTAAGAAAACCCATTTTAATTTGCATGAAGTGCTGTGCACATTTACAGTTTCATATGGATAACTATTGTTTTTATTGATAGTCACAGTATCTAAGAATCTGTGTTGAGAGGCATTTGGATAACATTTAAAGCTCAACATGGAAAGGAGGAAAATACAGTGCAAGGAGGCTGGAAGACTTTTATTTGTGACTTGAAAGGATTTTTGCAAGGGTAGGGAAGCAGACAGGAATGGTGCAACCCATTGTGTCACCTTCTGGGAATTAAGAAGTTGTACAGACAGGTCCAGAATAAACCACAGGTACTCAAACAATGACAGTTCTCAGGTACACTTGGCTTTAGCCTCACAGAGCAGCTCCCCTAAGGGGAAGACATCTTGAGCAAAGACTTTCAAAGGATGTCTGGAATCATAAAAAGGAGCATCATACTCTTGTTCCTTGTCTAAAATGGTGCAAGAAGGGAAAATCCTCATCATATACAATTTATTTTTCTATCATTTGACTTCTTTTCCCTCTGTGGAAAGAGATGTAGAAAACCTCCCTGTGGGCATATGGATAACTGCTTTCACACAGAGATGCCATTTCCCTGAAATTGCTGTTGCTGTGCTGGTACTGGCTGCGTACAGCAATGGAGACAAAATATGGATATTGGTACTAGTGATACTCAGAACTAGATGGTTCCCAAAGTTAGGGAAGAGACCAGCTAAAGAAGACAGTGTCATGCCACAGAGTAGAGTTCCTCCCAGATTTCATCCCAATCAACTCCAATCAGCTTTTGGGGGTTGCAGATTTTTGTGATATTCCATGAACTGGATCTTTTGAGAAGGAAAATTACCCACAGATTCTGTTTCCTCAGTAACTTTGTATCAGGGTAACTTTGTAACCCAGCTTCCAGTGGGTTTATAGGGGTTTGTCCAGGTATCAGACATGATCACAAGGGCTCATTTTAGGGGAATCCATAAACCTATTACTATAAACTGGAACAGGGTGATTTTTGATTTAGAGCACTGCAAATGAGAGGCAAGATTGCATCCTCTCCTGCATCTGCCCGCTGATGTAACCTTAAATCCTTCAGTGCATGGTAACTTTGAATTTCAGCTCCTTTTCTCCATGATTAAACTACCACTGATGCAAAAAGCTATGAATAGAGTAACCTTTTCTATTACAGTCAACCAGTCAAAAAAGTCAACCAGCTATGGGCTTACCTGCCACCTGGTTCCTTCAAGATCTTATAATTATTCATATACTTAGTCTGTGAAGAACTTAACACTAGAATGCAGTAAGACCATAAAAAGGATTAAAAGATAAGATACATTCTAAAATCTGCAGAGAATGAGTTACCTTTAATAAAAAATTATCTTTTTCTAAAAAGTGAGACAAACTATACTCACATAAAAAGCATCAATATGCGTGCTTAAAAGAAAGCTACTATTCATGCCCATTCTTCCAACACCAGGATATCTCATTGCATGCACTATTTGACATCATTACAGTGCCCAAAGTTTTAATAACATAATTGGGAGCCATCTGAAAGGAAGACACAACAAAAAGCACTTAAGCAATACTGATTCTGATGCTGATTCTTTGCTGCTTTATTTATCACAGAAGCTTAGTGTAGCCACATGTTTTCCTTTGGATTAAGTTTCCCTCTGTGCACCAGACCAGCTGAAGATCCCTGCACCACTTCAGCTGTGCATAAAATTCTGAGCCTGACAAATGTAAAACTGACATCTTCACTGGAGTGGAGAGTAAAATTTCTTTTCTAAATCAGATCTATATGAACTTTTCCTATCATTTTTGCAAAAAAAAATCTATAAAAACCTAGAAGTCCAACTAAATAAAATTCCAAGTAGCAAAATACAGGTTCTATTTATAGACATGGCAAAGCATAGCCAGAGGGATGTATCATAATCAGTGTTTCCCATTAATAAACATTACCTCAAAAACACACTCAAAAATGTAGAGTGATGCAATTTGAACTGCCCAGCACTATAATTATAGTAACTATCTCACATTGGGGAGCAACTTTTACTTTTCCACACTGATTAATGAATATGAGTAAATGATTTGTGTCCCTTTCCCCACTCCAAGTATTCTGGTAAACATGTTAAATAAATCAGATTGTGGGGTTTCATGAATACACAACAACAGCTACTCAGTCCTTAGCAAGCACACAAGAATACAATAACAACAATAATGGCTAAGAAAGAGGTTGGTACTGGGGTGAGAACTCAAAGGAAGTTAGATTAGTCATATGTGCCTTTGGAGAAGTTCACTCTTATCTTGTGAGAGCAGCACACTCCATCATCCTTAATATTCTTGTAGCCCAGAGTCAATGAAGATGATTAAAAAGCTGTATAGACATTAATGGTTGAAGAATAAACAGTGTAATCAGGGCCAACCTATCTCGTTACCAACTGCTTTCCAAAAGGATTCTGGTTTATGCTTGCCAAGAGGGAGCCTCCCAGGAACACTGTTCTTGGTGAAGCCAGTTCCCAAAGCATCCTTTTAGAGTTTACAGCTGGGGGATACAGCCCACTTCCTGACATCCATGAGTTCTTTCATATCTCCTCCGTGAGCTGACTGCATATAATGCTCTCTAGAGACAAGTTGTTTCTAGAGGCATAGCAACAACACAGATTTTACACTTACTTGATGGACTCACATTTCATACCAGATGCAATTAAGGATAAAATACAACTAATTTATTTTAGAAAGGTGTTAAATTCTCAAACAAAAGAAAAATATCAAAACTAAAGTCACAAGAAGATGAGAATTGAACAAGAAAGCATTCTCTCATTTGTTTGTTATTAACAGAGGTAAGAGGTAGATCTTTTCTCCAGCATGTGGGCTTTTCTGAATTTCCTCCTCTATTGCATTTTCTCAACACATTCCTATCTTAGAGTCTTCTTGGTGATCAAATGATTTTAGAGGTCAAAACTCTAAACATTTAATAGCCCATTTTTAAGAGGCATTCAATAAACAACCACTGTCTTAGGCAGCTGTCTCTAGATTGCAACGAGTTTCACAGAGCCACCATGTGACACCTTATTTAAAAATATATGACAGGGCTGGCATTTCAACTGATTTAGAGTTCATGTTCTTACAAAAACAGGGCAACCTCCCCCTTCTTATAGCATGAGATCTTTATGAAGAGGTGGCAGCATCTTCATAACTGAAGTTACAATCAGATTTTCTCCTAAAGAAATCTCAAAATTCTTTGCATCTTTCCTCAGTGACATCCAAACACCTAAGGGTGAAATATGCCCAAGAAATGACCTTCTACAAAGCAGCCAGTCTCTGAGGAAGTAACAAACACTGACTGAACAAGAAACACAGGGGAATTGTGTCTAGTCCCTGTTAAAAAATAAGAGAGAAGAAACTTGAAATATGGACAGGACATGTCTAAAGAAAAACAATAGCCTACCAAATAATGGGTGCCAATACTTTTTAGTGCTGTCAAAATACAGATAAGCTTATGTGCCAGGCTGGGGTCTAGGGTCCAACTAAGAATCACAACACTGGCATTTCTTGCTGCACCTGGGATGGAGCCCAGAGGATACCTAGTCCAGCTGCCAGGGCAGATTTAGAAGCATCATCTGCTATGACCCTGGGAGCAGACACTGCATGAGAAAGAAGGCAAAACACAGCTCCAGAGCTCTCAGATTCAACATTTTAAGCACTCACCCAAGAAGACACCATTAGCAGTTAGGAGCAGTATTTTAATTCTCTGAATTTTATGAATGTCAATCAAGATTGCTGTCTGAGGTAGCTCTGCTCTTCCTTTCTTACACAAGTGTTGGCAAGAGCCTGCACCTCCAATAGCTCAGTTTCTCCTGTTGGAATGTCAGCAGACAGCCAGCTCTTTGGAAGCTCCCAGAGCTGAACGATATTTTCACAAAAGTCTGCCAGCTGGAGACTCCTTGTGTCAAGGTTTTGGCTCTCATCATTTGGGAAACAGTGAGCATATACTCAAAGCAAGCACTGAAAAAGGTAGATTTTCACAGCTGTCCGGATTATTCATGAAGAAAATTGTCTAAATTCAATCTAAATAAAGCCCTGCTGGTAGAGAGAGAAGGTGTCCAATTTAATTACCCCTACCTGCTGTCAGCATCAATACTTTTTCCAGCCCTACCCTAAAAAAATGTTTATATCTGGCTTCTCTCATTCAGTACATTTTGGACACCCTCTCAGCTGTGGAAAAGTCCTGGTATCCAGTGGTGCCACATGACCTACACATCTCATCTGGGAATACACCATCTTTTTTTCTGGTAGCACTGACAAAAAAATAGCAAAAGAGCACTCACAAAAAATATTTTTGGGAGCTGATGTGTCTAAATGGTTTGTCCCATTTAGCCCAACAAACACCAGTTCAATGCTCATTGCCTCTTAGTGGGGTGATAAATCCCAAGGTGGGTTATAAACCCCAATAGTAGGCATGACTCAAATCTCATTCCAGGTGAGAACTTTGTATTTTCTTGGGGTTATAAAGATTTACATGATCACAGGCTGAATATCTCAGTGAAGAGTAAGATTTTAATTCTCAATTGAAATATAAAGTACTATTTCCTCATTCTGTCTTAAACTGAGGATGTACCTCTAGTCCTTCCAGATCGACCAAAGAACAAGACAGTCCTGTTGCATGTCCAGTAACATGCATAAATATCTACAATCTACAGCTACCTATTTCAAATGCTGATCTGAAATTATAGGGAGGGAAAGGGATGGTGTGGTACTGAGGCTTGTATGCAATGTAAATTTGAGGCCACAGCATCATGTGTTTGAGACCTGTCATGAAGCTGAAATACAACTGAAACTGTCACAGCAACACAATGACACCACAGTTCAGCGTGCTCATGAAGTGACTAAAATCCAGGATGACTGCAGAGCCAAGGGGAAAAAAAAGCTGGGTTTTTTTCCTACCCTGTATACATAAATAGGAAAGATCAGGTTGTGTTGTCCTGTGAGTACACTGAGATGTCAGTCTAAAGCAACAACTAACCTGAGCTATAATTATAGAGTGGCAGAATATGTTGACTTTTCAACTGAAATGTATCCTTGGCTGTTTCTCTTGCAGCAGAGCTGTGTTTTCATAAGAGGGCAATGTACATTTTCTAGTCACAGCAAACCAGTTTGTGCTTTTCCCCTGACAGATATCAACATTCCCATTGTCTCAGGAGAGACAACAATCTGTAGATGTAGCCAGCTATGCCAATTTGTAAGATGTGTACTTAATAGCAGGTTTTTAATTTTAAAAAGAGCTGTTTTCACACCTACAGAGCTCTGTGTGATCCCAAAGCACTTTGCTGACATCAATCTAATCCCACAGCCTACGCACATGGGTGGACACGAAAGAACCTGCAAAGCCAAGCAACAAAACAAATGAACTCGTGGGATCACACATAAATAAGCCATACCAGCTTTTATACCTGACCTATCACTTTATTACTTTTTGGATCCATCTGCTTGGCAGTATCAGGTGAAAACACCATGAAATTTGTTTTAAGTAGGCTTTATGAAAACTCAAATTCCCAGATAAAGGATCATCCTGCGTTTGCAGACTGAGTCCCCAGTGAGGCACAGCCTGTATAACACATCCCAGGAGCACCAGGGTGGCTGCCCATGCACTGCACTCAAACAGCACATGAACATGTTCCCAGGACTGATGCCAGAAGGTGCAAAGCTCATTTTTTTTGGTGCAAATCGGTAATACAACACACAGACATCAGTTATACAATATACAGACACTGGGAGGAGCTACCTGTTATTCACACTGCGTGGTGTGGAAGCACGTAACTCTCCCCACAAAGATTACTGAGGAGTTCAAACACAACTACGAGAAATAGCAGTTTTTGAATGTGGATATTGGAAAAAGTTATCACATCTAAATCACCTACAGCTCTCAAGCCATGAAAGCAAATAGCACACTACTGAGAGTGAAGGCAAATTTCTGGCTGCTCTGAAAAGCCCAGGAATTACAGTTTCCATGTAAAGCAGGTGAGATCTTGGTTTCCAAACACTTTGTATCATGAATCTGATCTTCTTCCAAATTCTCCATGGAAAGGTTGGTTTTTGGTTTTAGGCATTAGTAACAAATGCCAAGGCCAACTGATGAGCTAAGATGAGGCTTTAATGTCTGTGTTATGTTTCTGAACAAGTCCCAACCACTTATTTAGTCATTTACATTTGAATACTGTGCCATTCATTGCTTTCCATTGCACTGTTTAATGCCAAGTTTTCAGCTTTACTTAAAGATTGTCCAAAGGTAAGGGAGAGTATGAAGTGTGAAGGACCTTCCAGGAGCTCCCACAGTAGGAGACCAGTTTCATACTGTCTCAGCATCTGATGCTGCTCAACATTTCTGGGCTGCTAAAACCTAGGCAGCATCCCAACAAGCTTCAGGGAACTGGCAGAGTTCTGAGGCCCTGCAAATTGTGAGTATTTTCACTGGAAACATTTATGACACTGGAAGGAAGGTCGCCCCATGTTTCTTAGCTTGCATTAAAATCCTGTGAGCATGTCCTTCCCTGCCTGGAGAGCGGATGCAAGGAGGCTACAGCACTGCTGTACCTTCAAGAGCCCCTTCTTCCATCACATCTTTTCAGTTTAACTTGAAAAGATAAAAGCAATTTAATCTTTCCTGCCTTCAACTTGAAGGTTTTGTTCTAAATATATTTTGACAGCAGAAATAAAGACGAAGTTTTAATAGAACTAACTGAACCACAAACTGAATTATGTATTTCCATTTCAGGAGACAATCTCACTGCTAATAACATCACTCTCCTTCCAAAAGCATGCATGACAAAATTCAAAGCATTTCTCTGTTCCTTCACAGCATCTGGTGTCTGGCAGCAGCTCTGCAGCACAGAGAGCTGCCTCTTACACGTGTATGTGTCATGTGTCTCACTCCCTTTGGCCAGGAGCTGGGGTGGAACCATCTCAATTGCTGAACCAGTCTGTCTGGAAAATTTGTATGCTAGCAGATTGAAACGCAGGCTGAACCCTGGCAACCTCCCTGCTTTGGATCTCTGCCTAGAACCTTTATTTCTTCAGTGTTCTCTGGAAACATGCAGCAGCTGCAGGCTCTGTAGGACCCCCACACCAGCAATCTTCCCCCAGAATGGAAGCACATGGCAAGGCAGGTCTAAACTGTACTGGCAGCCTGGAGCATCTTAATTTTTCAACACTGGGTTCTTTATTTGGTTCCCATCTTACAGAAACAATAGCAGTCACCAAGCAGCTTACTAAACCAGGGTCGAATCCTGAAGATAAGCATTCCGTGCTCACAGATTTATTCTTAATTAGCCAAACACCCTCTGAAGTCACCAAAAGTGCCAATTTTATTTTGTGACCACAAGGAAAGGGATTGAAAGAATTTACATTGGCTGCTAAGCATATGATCTAATGACCACCACTGGATTATTAGTAGTGACTTAGATGTAGAAATCTTTGATCTTCTTACTTCTGGTTTATTATCCAGTTTACAAATCTCTTAAGGTCAACCAGAGTGAATAAAATTTAGGATGGGTAGGAATTGTGTGTGATCCAAGAAAGAGGGCCATGAAATATCGATCCCAGAGATTTCATTGACTAAAGCAGGCAGACACCAGTAAACATGATTAATAAGAGCCAGCTAGGAAACAGCATTACATTTCAAAGAAGTCTAGCTTGAGGAAATGAGATACAAAGTCTTTCACATGTAGGTCACCCGTTTTAATCCAGCTCTGCTCATAGCAAACTCCAGTCATTAATATCCGACAGCTGTCTGGCAGCCACATAGAATGAGATGGTGGTCTTTGTTTAATTGCAGTGGTATCTGCAAAATATAACATAACAACAAAACTGCAATGCTGTAAAAAGTCTAAGCAGGAAGGTCAAGGACTGACTGGGCTTTGACAGAGGTTCTCAACCCCCTTACCAAAAAGCTTCATTTCCTATTAGTGTCAACCTGATATATCTCAAGGGTAATAAGTCTTTGTGGGTGAACAGAGGATAAAGATAGCAAAAAACAGTTCAAAGAGAGTTGTGGTGACTTTGCTGCCTTGAACTCAGACCAAGGGCCAGCTCCCCAGCTGGTGGTTCCACTGAAGTGCCAGCACACCACCAGTCCTCACTGGCCCAGAGCTGCTCCCTGCTCCTTCCAACAAGAGCAGCACAAAGACAGGACCAGCAGATGCAAGGGCAGACACATGGAGCCAGGAAAGGAAGGCAGAGAGCAGATCATGGCCTCAAAAAGAGAAACTGAGGAGGAAAAAAGGTGCTCTGAACAAGCCTAGAGAACGACAATGCAGAAGATGACCTTAGCATGGGTCTTTCCCCATATGGAGCTGGTTCTCACATCTTGGTCCAGTAAGAATTTAAGGTGTGCCCTATTGGTCCCACTCTGTCTCCTGAGAGGGCACCAGGGCTGCAGAAACAGCCTGGCCACATATCACTGACCCACCCCTCAGCCCAGGGGCTCTCTCCAGAGTCACAGCAACTTGCAAATTGTGTGATGTGGGAAGTGAGCTGGAATTCACATGATTGGAATAAATGGTCTACCCATAAATGATGAGCAAACAGAATTCCTGATTGCTGCCTTTTCAAAGCCTTTTCTTTACAACAAGAGAAAGGTCTGGATTTCCAAAACCCACGTGAAATACCTGATATTCACCTCAGGAAATGAGAGAAGAGATTATTTTACAGCTTGCAAGACAAATCCTCCCAATTCCATATCAGAAGAGAAAGGTCTGATTTCTATGCTTAACTAAAAAAAAATTATTTGGGGTTTTTGTTGTTGTTGTTAATTTTTTTTTTTTTTTTTAATAAAGGCCTGGTTTAAAAATTCAGTTTTAATTCATAAGAGCAAATTGTGATTTTTTCTTTTCTTTTTCTCTAACAGCTGTGCCTTTCTTTTTTGGACAAAGTTTATCTCACCTTACATGTTCCAAACCCAGGTATTCCATCTCAGCTACTTATCAAGCTTCCCTCAACAGTGACTGAAGAGAAGCAGTCACGTCCAGCAGGAGATTGTTCTTCTTAACTAGGAGGATATTTGGAATAGGTAGGATGAATTTTCCTCTCAGGGGTGGTCGCCAGAGGTGCTCAATGTATACCTGGTTTGGACTCCAACATGACAAAGTTAAGTAAGTTGAACACAATCTTTTGTAACCTGGAGTGACTCTTCAAGAATTTTATCGACATTTTGCATGGATATTTTGGGTCCTGTCTTGATCAGTGTGCTCTTGATGGTATTATATAAAGCACAGTACTTTTATGTGTAATAGTCAGGTTGTCTGAAGATTATTTGTTGTGAAAATGACAAATCAAATGTGTCTAAAAAGAAAAGTATAGAGATAAAAATGATGGGTTTTAATACTTCTTCACAACTACCAGTGTTATTTAAACTGCTCAGAATAAGAAACATGCCAAAAAGGGAGTCATGGATTTTGTTTGGATTTTTAAAGTATTTTCCTTTTTAAACTCCTCCGCTTGCTTTTGTCATGTGTACATGACATTCAAGAGCCACATTTGCAAGTATTTTGCATTCAGCAATGTCTTATAAATACCAGAGTTCTTTCATATGACATTTTTCATTCTATATTGATCATTCACATGGCCTCTCCAGCTGTTATACAGGGACAGACTTCCCAACAGAATTTTTTAATGTTTCCACTAAGTAAACAAATAAATGATGCAGAAATGTATTGAGGTTGAATGGCCCCAGGTGAGAATTTTCCCAGTTTCCAGGATAATTCTGCATAGCCCTCTCCAAACAGCTACCCATCAGGCCGGAAGGGAACCACCACTAGATGGTGGTGGTGGATGCCACACACGGGAGATCTGGCGCTTCTTGGTTGGCTTTCTCACCAGAAACACTTGGGCACACCGTGGAAGCCTCCACTGTGCTGTAAGTCGACATTATCCTGGATCCTTTCCCCAAGCAAGGACCAAGTGCTTTAACTTGCTACAGGCTGTTGTATCCTTGTCAAAAGCTGCATAATGGAAAGTCTTAAAACTCTGGAAAAATGTTATGCCCAGTGTGAGACAACTGAGCACTGCAGGACATTGACAAAAACAAAAGTGAGAAATTCGGGAGTTTCTCTAGATTTCATTTAAAATAATCACACTCTGCCCTGTCATGGTTCAGCTGCCTTTGTCAAATTTAGCTCCCTAATTGGCAGTGAAAATCTTTTTCCTTTCTCTCTTATGGAATTTACATGTTCTGCTACTCTTCCTTCAAGCAATGTAATTAAAAAGCCTGTTTAGCATAATTAATTTGCAAGCAGGTTGGATGAAATGGAATTGTATCCCAAAGGCTTTTTCAGCGTTAAGTAGAATTACTTCTTCAAGTATACTTTAACCTAGACTCTCCTGTAAATAAATTTCTCGCATTTTGCATTTTAAAAGCTCTTCATTTTAAAATGTGCTACAATTGGCAGCCCAGCTCTGACTTGTGCTGCTGATATGGACCCAGATGACACAGCTCATTCTGCAAACCATGTCCCCAGATCATCCAGTCCCTGAGCACAGCAAGGCTATGTAGGCAAGAGCTCCTCCATGTAGAAGAGTTTTTTTTTCCTGAAAACAACCTATCTTCCTAAAAAATCCTCTCTCCAACCCGATCTGAAACAGCAACATGGCA
This sequence comes from Sturnus vulgaris, assembly GCF_052056855.1. Classification (NCBI taxonomy): domain Eukaryota; kingdom Metazoa; phylum Chordata; class Aves; order Passeriformes; family Sturnidae; genus Sturnus; species Sturnus vulgaris. The sequence goes on along the minus strand of NC_142245.1, from coordinate 104,104,209 downwards.
TTTTAGATGTTAATGGGAATATTAAAATCAGTCTTGCACAGCCAACCAGTGGAACACTGAGGGAACAGGGCGGGAGCAGCTGGGACCTCTCCTCCTGTGCCACTGCTCGGATCAGCGCCCGTGGTTCCCCACTGAGAGCTGTTCTGCTGCCTGCACCAACCCTTGGCATTATTCCTCTCTCATCTGTCGGCTTTATTTTAGGTTAGGTTTTTTGTTTTGGTTGGTTTTTTGTTTGTTTGTTCTTTTTTGTTGTTGGGATTTTGGGGTTTTTTTTGGATTTTTTTGTTTGTCGTTGTTTTTCTTTTTTTTAACTGAGAACCCGTTCCCTTCACTCTACAACAGAGAGATTTCAGCTCCTTCCCATGATAAAATCATTTACAAAGAATGATAATAAATCAATCATTTGTGGCATTAACAGCTTAACTCTAGAGATTTAATTCCAATACAGTCGCCAGTAGCTGGTAACAGCAGGCAAACGGAAAGCCCTACCCCCCCTCACCCAAACCTCATTTAAAGCTTATCATCCCAAAGTAGAAACAAAGAAGATTATTTCAGTGATCTAACCTGAGAAAAGATCATTTGGTTAGTTTTACAAAGAGGGAAGTGCACTTGTGATGTGACAGTAATGGACAAGTGATGCAGTAAACAGTCCAGTCTATTTACATTAGTCTTTCAGTGCAAAGAATAAAGATTATTTTCTGCTAATAAAAACTGAGGTGCTGTAGTGAAGCACCCATTAAATTCAGCTGTCACACAAAAACGTCATTTAGCAAGCTCATGGTTTCTAGTGATTATTGGTATTACCTGCCAATACTATTTCTATTTATGCCCTAATTATACTGCTTTTATAAGCACTTATTTTCTAATACAAGCTATACACTTCATTAAGTAGTGAATTGAGTGAAGCTGCTCAAGATATCACCAATGGAGAATATGGGGAGAGAAGTCACTGTCCTTCATCGTGACTTGAAGCAATGAGCATGCATGATGTTGTCTGAGGCACTGAACTGGTCATTCCCCAGAAATCAGACATTAATTCCAAATAAATGTCAATCTAACAATGCTTCTAAAACATGAAGCCATTTGAGCAAAACCAGTTATGTTAAAAGAACTGTCTTTATTAATGAAGACTTCTTCCACACATAATCACTGTACCATATCACTGGAGAGTTACAGGATATATCACAACTAAAAAGCCATGAAGATCATCTGCAGGGCATACCTGAAGCCTTGAATTACAAACTTATAATAGACATGGAGGTTTATCAAGATCTGTATGTACAGATACTAATCATAACCTACTATGGTTTAAGCAATAAATTTAAAATCGTAATGATAAGACAAAAATAATGTAATACATTTTATCTTGTTTTAAATTATTAATAAAATGGGAGAGAAACAAGTACTTGATTGCTTCCGTAGGCTTCATAATCTTAATTGGTTAATATCAAATACTTTATTGAAATCGTTAATAATTTAGTTTCATTATTAAGTACGATATTGAACAAGCTATTAAACTTGCTAACAGGGGACAGATAACCTCTTGAGCATCAGGCTCAGAGAAACTCATCATTGCATCTCACAACTGAGTGCCCATGTGAATTATCTGATACATCAGAAGGTTGCAGGCATGCACACAGCTCAATCAGTCTTCATTTCCTTAAGAAATGAGACAGCAAATGTTGCCCAAATAGATATGACAGACCAACTCCAGGCCCAACCAGTGACCTTGGGCAGCAGCTCTGACATAGCCTGGCCCAGCACTGCTGCCTTTGCTCAGCATAACAAAGGAGAGGTAGAGGGAGACTGACAAAACCACATTAATACCAAGTGTCAAGGGGACCTTAATGGGAGTTTAGAAAACTACATTGAAATATTTTCCCGTGGTGGTAAGACTGCATCTCAACCCCCAGTATACTTCAAGGCACTACTTTATGTGTTCTAATGAAGACAGAGACACCACTTTTGTGGAAAGGTTTGATTTTGCTTTGGTGCCCTGCTCCAGGGAGGGCTCTCCAACCTGAGAATCAAAAACCAACAGACACAGCCACCTTCAGCACGGGTCGTGGGATGCCAGGCTTCCTGGGAGCACTGTTAGGTCTAAACCCCTCCCTTCCATGACATTTTTCATTGGAGAATCAGCTCTCCCCTGAAAATATTGGTTCAAGTGATTAAGCCGACCATCCCATTGAGCAGGCATCTAGAAACACACCTTGTGTGAAGAAAAAAGGAAATATATATTTCCTCTTGAATCTATCCATTTAGATTAATTGTACATTTTTTGTTTAACATCTTTATTATGCTGGTACACCCAGGATCTCCTGTGGACATGCTGTTTGCACAAATTCTTCCCATAAATGCTCTTCATCTATATAGGCTGTTCATGCTCCTTTTCCCAAATGAGTCCACTAGAGCAAATCACAGCTCTTGCTGTGGAAGTGCTTCATTTCTTTGAGACAGACTGTCAACACCTGGATTTCACTTCTGAATTCTGAGTACAACAGAGGGATGCTTAACTCATAGACCTTATCTTATCATCCACCCTGGGTCCCTTTTCCTTGGCAAAGGCAGACAAAGAATGATCTCTCATGCTGGCTCAGAGAAAAAGAGATCAAACCCAAGCACAGATGCTGTAATAAACTGGACTCTGACTTGTAAAAAATAAGGATAACCATGGAGAATAGCGACTGCTTGCATAACTTATTGATTACACACAGTGTGTTGAGCCCTCCACTAGCAGTGGAAGGAAAAATAACAGCTACATGTTATTGGTTGCACATGGTGGAGGGATAACCCACTGACATCAGTGAGCCTTCTTGCTGGAAAGATTCTCTTACATGCAAGAAGAAGATAAGAACTGGCTATCCACTCTTTCTGGACCTGCCCTATGGTCCCAGATTCAAAAGCTGCTGGTTCAGGAGTGACAACACAACCCCTGTGCCCTGAGATGTCCCAGATGGGGTCATGGACAGCACAGCTGCCAGCACAACCATTGGCAAACACAACTTCCCACGGTCAGAACAGGTGCTGCTCTCATCCAAAATCAGAGGGATTCACGGACTCATTCTCTTGGATAGTTAACCCACAGCTCCTCCATTCCAACAGTACTACTGGAAAGAATGATTAGTTGTTGCCTTGACTAATGTCATCCAGATGTGTTTTTTATGGAATCATAGAATCATTTCCTTTGGGAGAAACCCTTAAGATCATCAAGTCCAACTATTAACCTAACTCTGCAGGACCATGACTAAATCATATCCCTAACCACCATGCCTACATGACTTCTCTTTTTTTTTTTTTTTTTTTGTTTACTTGTATTTCAACTTCTCCCTGGGTACATTAGCTCAAATTCCTGCAGTTAGGTTAAAACATGTGAGTGCAGGTGAGAACATTCCTTGGAAGGGCTAGCATAAGCAATAATCAAAATATTTAGAGGGTTATTTTTCTTCCCATGGTTTTTCTCCACTGGTGTTGATGACAAAATCTCTTTATTCCAAGCACTTCAGGTCGGCACCTTCAAGTGTTGCCATTCAAGAAGTTATATGGTCCTTCATCATGAATCATAATACATATGAGAAAAGAAAAAGGTAGCCATACTCTGTGAGATAACAATTACTGCTCTGAGAACAGCAGTAAGATTTTCAAATGAGATAGCCACTGCCTCTCCTTACAACTTTAAACAAATCCTTAGGAAAAAAAAAAAGTTAAGGCTAAGAATGCATTGCCCTTCAGCATTAACACAGTATAGTAAAAAAATAATAAACTATTGTGGGAAATCCAGAAAATCCAGTTAAAGACCTTGTATGGATGTTAAAGTGAGCAGTTCAAGGCCTGGGGTTATCTGAGGTGTACTTGTTTCTCAAAGTTCCTCTGCACTCAGTAGAGATATTCTTGTTCTTGGTGATTCTAGGGAGAATTTTAATCTCTTTTCAATAACTTCTATAAAAAAATCTAGGAGATACTAATTTCAGTCTGGTGAAGGTCTTTGCTAGATTCTTTGGAAAGTCAAGGAAATAGTATTAACCAGGTTATTTTAATACAGATGTCCACCTACCCCATCAGACACCCATCACCCCCTCTAAGAGATAAGGAAAGAATACACAGTGTTGACTCTTCCCCAGCACACTGTAAATACATAAATAGCAATGGATACATTTCAGACTTCACATTAGTGATGCTGACAAGGGAAATATAGCTAAATTGGACACAGTTACCTGAGTGCTAAGGAAAAAATAAAAGTGTTCAGTCAGGTTGAACCATTGATATAATCTGAATTTTTGTATGTCACTTTTTCCATGTCATTTGGCATTTTTTTTCTAAAAATACAGTTTGGTTTTATTATAAAAGATAAAGTAATCCTAATTTTTTTGTATTGTGTTAAAAATCCAGTTTTTCTATTCTTATTGTGCACAGCTATAAATATGTATCTTTTTTATTTCTGCATAGAATTTTGTTTCAATGTTTTTCACAGTTTAAATATTTTTCCCCAAATGCCACAGTAGTTTTGTTGCCTCATTTCAACAGTTTTGTTAGTAAAACAGTATGTACCAAAGTACAAGCAATACATGTGAAAATACTTTGTCTCTTACAACAGTATTCCTAAGGGATTGCATGTATATACGTTGGTTTCAAGACAACCAAAAGAACTAAACAATAAGGAATTTATTGCATAAACTGCCTGGCTAAGATGACATTTTATGATGTTACATTCTCATCTTGAAGTATTCTCTGTCTTGAAGTGCAGGAAAGTGTAGCCATTTTGTAGGAAACTTCCCTTAAATGCTTTAATAAAGACAGTTAAATGTGTTCCTTGGCATATAGTGTTATTCTAGAGGAGGGAATGCCTTAAGGAATTATAAAATGCCTACAAAACTAGGGAAACATATAAACAAATTCTGAGGAGAATAAAGAACTTCTGCCTCTGTTGAGCATAATGAAAATCTGTCACTTTCACTGTCCAAATAGTTTGAAATTGCTCATTGAAAACTTTGTCCTACAAAATTTGTCTTTCTGCTGTTAACACTGCTGCAGAATTCATTTGCCTGTTAGTTGAACTGCAGCCTTCATGGCACCTCTTTCTACACTGTACCAAGGCAGTGGATGTTGCCTGTTGGTTGTGGATGTTGCCTGTTACCAATTACAATTTCGTAGCAAGCAGCATTACACGTTCTTCCCATGCAGGATAGTTCCTCCTTTTCAAAATGTTACCCAAGGTTTGACAATTAGGCAGCTGCCATTTGGGTTGTGGCTTCTGGGGCTCTTGATGTTGTTCCAGTCTTCACATTTATTCTCCTGGTCGTTCCCCTCCATGCACCACCTCCTCCTCTGATGCAAGCCATTTTGCAGGGTAAAGAACATCTTATACCTTGTGTTGGTACAACACTACTGATGATGCACCCTTAGACTGAAATGCTAATGCCACTAGCTGCAACAGCATTTCTAACACCCAAACCATTTCTTAGAAACAGTCCCACACAACTGAGCCAAAGCCAACACCAAACACACCATTGGAAAAGAATGCTAATCAAGCCTTTGAAACGCACTTGAGACTGACTCATTTCTTACACAAATAAAAATACATTTATCTCTACAAGAAGAAGTAAAATCACTATGCAAAATACTATTAATCAAATTTGGTTGAAACTAGATGATCTCCAAGATCCCTTCCAAACCTGGCCATTCTATGATTCTATGATTTAGAAATACTATATGCATTAAATTAAATTAAATTAAATTAAATTTGCTTGGTGATGTTCTCTCTGTTCCTTACTCCCCACTACCTAACATTGTATATACACCTAACACTTTTTGGTAAGGTTTGGCAAAGCAAAACCAATCTGACCACAGTGTGTTTTTAAGAGCAAATCACCAAAATACATTAACTGATTGATTTTCTTAACTTTCTCTAACACATTCTATCACCCTTATTCACATGTTTCTAGAATGGAATTGTATTCTTCTTATACCTCCAGATTTCTACACATTTCCAAAACCACATTCCTCACTTGTTATTTTAAGTATATTATACATCTGTGTTTCTATCCATCCTCTTTACAGATCTGGGATTTAACTCTGGGCTTTGGCAGGTAACAGCCCTGTTGCTTAGCAGCAGCTGAGGCACATGTAAATGCAATAATGGAAATTCTCGTGGTTTCAAAAGTGGAAAGCCTTTGCCTGCTAAAAGAGGATGTTTATAAATGGTCTGGGAGTGGAGTAAGTGGCACCATTAGATTAGAAAAATTCTTTCCAGCAAAATACGGTTTTGAATACAAATCCAACTGGCCTGACATAAGTAATAGATACTGAGGTTAAAAAGAGTCAATATTTTATGATTGCTTTTACATATTGATTATTCTAGTATTTTAACCATCATATGATTACCAGTAAAATAGACCAATCTTCATTTCATTTAATGGGTGAAATAATAGCCACAAAAATCAACCTCAAAATTTTCACCGCCTTTATAGAATTGGGATTTCTCATTTTCTACATCTGTTTTCATTAACTCTTATTTTAAAAAACATTGATCCAACTGTCAATGTGGATCTAAAGCCGACTGCTTAGCACTCCATCTTTGCTTAAGAAAGTACTTAAAAAAGTGTTTTAATCTGCATTTGACAGATCCATGTGCTCACAGAAACATGCAGATTACAACCTAAGCTTCTTAATTCTACGGTATCAGCAGCAGAAGGGAACCTAAAATGGTCTCCAAACTGAAACAAACTAACTTGAGAATGACGCTAGTCAATGATGAGAACTGCCACTTTCTATGTGTACTTCAGTATTTTCTGTATTGCTGGCACGTAACATGTTGAGGGGTGAGCCCACACTCCTCATGCAATTTATCTAATTTTCATCCAAGTTGTCTAGGTCTAAAAGACAGATATGAAACATGAGAACCCCTCTATGGTGAAAGGAGAATGCTGCTTCCATAGCATCATTAATTTCTTTCAAAAATAAAGGTTTATAGACAGATTAATTCCTTTAAGAACTCTCCTTTGGTCCAGCAGCTATTAAAGAAACAAAGGTGGTTCTGCATAAGGCAGACAAAATGAATAATCCCACGGAACTACCTCTGTCTTTCCACTGACTCTAGTGCAGTCTAAATAACAAACTAGCCTTCAGATGGCAAAATTAATCCCAACCCTTGATTCTGTGCTGAAGCTCAGTGGCAGAGATGAGGGTGACTAAATAATCAATGGTCTATTGGAGAACACCCTGGACTTTAAATGACAGACTCTGCATATCATCCCCAGAGATGCAAGTAATCTCCTGAAAATTAATTTATGTCTATTTCCACCTCCAACCCAGACTGATTCTTACAGTGTGTTATTTTGATACACAGATCTTCTTCAGGACTTCTTTGACCTAAAAATAATTTAAAACCTCATATTTTTCTCTGCAGTGCCATATTCCCTGAGTTGTAGCTCCATTTGTTGTTTATACATTGCATATTTATACATGGCACAAGATTGTTTTTCTTCACTGAACTCTGCACAGGAAAATGATGAAATAACAGATTTTCCTATTCTAAATATTTGACAAAAGGCTTTATTTATTTCAACGGAATGCTATTTATTCACGATTTTTTCCCCCTTCTATGTATGATGGTTTGTCAACTTGTGACACTCATTTTCTATTCATTTTCATCAGCTGTGTCTCTGGCTCCCCTGAGAACACTTTAATTTTGTTGCATGGCCCAGAAATATGATAATCAACAAATATTGCTAGGCCAAATCCATTGTCACAGTGTCAGCAGGCTCCTGTGAAATACTGATGCAATTAAACACTGATTTGCCACTCCATCTCCCAGCAAGACAGATATAAAATACAGCTTAGTTTACATAGATCTTTTTAAATTATCCCCCTTAAAAACCTTATGAAAGATAATTGGTTACACTGAAGAACTGAAACAGGAAAAATGCTTAATACTTTTAGGGTGTTTTGCATTTTACTGCTGTACAAGCATTAACTAATTAAGCATCACAATACCCAAGTGAGGAATGGAAGGAAGCATTATTACGGTTATATATTATAATTATACTGTCTCATTTAGAATTTCCTGGGTTTTGACTTTTAAAGTAATTATTGTAATTATCACAAAACTAATAAAAAGTCAGAAACAACAAAAAGTCAGACAAAAAGTCAATAACTTTTTTTCCCAGCATGAACATGCTCTAAGATAAGCAGAAAAATAGTTTATAAATGCATAAAAGCACACTTTTTTCCATATATCTCAGCTTTTTCTTTCCCTTTGTCACTCTGAGGCCACAGAATTTCATTTTGTTTCCATCAAAGGGGAAGAAACTATTTTCAATAACCACAGTGGATATTTGAATTTAACAACAACAAAAAGATAAAGAATGTGTGAAGTAGGATTATCTCTGTGATTTTCACCATTTGCTAAGAAAGTATTATGAGATCTTGATATAAAACATGCTTATATTGTCCAAACAACATTATAAAATCTATATGATAGTTTGCAGTTGTTTGTGACAATAATTATTATTGTTACTATGCAAAATTGCTTTTCTCTCAAATACCTCTTACCAAGGTCTGGCTTCCTCTTATCAGTTCTAGACATCTAACAGCTCACTGGCACATTTAAATACAGGTAGATAGATTCTTTCTAAGAATGAGTATGCCATGTCTCTCATACATCTATCTTGTAATGAGATAATTTCCCTCTGGAAGTGCCTTTGCTCTCCACTAGTATCCAAGTCCCATGCATTTCTCCTATAGCACTGGAATTTTCAAGGTCTTTTGGGACAAAATCCACTTTATTAGCTATACAAAGTTGTCATACAACATTTGAATGTTCAATTGGCTCCATCACAAATAGCTAGTGACTGCAAAGTTTTAGAAGTCAACAACAGTTTGATCATCCTCTAGGAGAATTTTCCTTATAAGGCCATAACCAACCAAATGATAATTTGGAAAAGGATCCCATGTAATTTCTGTTTAGTTGGAAATATAGTTTCCTTCTTCTTTTTAATTATGTAGGATAGACATAATAATAATAATGTTGGTAGAGTGGATGAAGCAGAAGAGAAGAAAGAGAATGAACCCAAATATACAGAATGAACCCAAAATATACACAATACTCTTTTGTTGGCAAGTGCTAGAAAAATAAACAAACAAAGATCTGATGATATATCAAGCAGATCAGGCTGAAATTAATAGAAGACACAGCAGAAGGATTAGACACCATCCAGAGGGACCTGGAAAAATTTGAGAAATGGGCCCAAAAGAACCTCATGAAGTTCATTCAGGTCAAATGCAAGGTGTTGCACATGGGTTGAGTCAATCCTAGCTATGAACACAGACTGGGAGAAGAATTCTCTGAGAGCAGCCCTGCAGAGAACTTCGGGGTTCTTGTGTGTGAAAAGCTGGACACGAGCCCAGAAAGCCAAGAGTGTCCTGGGCTGTATCCAGAGCCCCACGGGCAGCAGGGCAGGGAGGGGATTCTGCCCCTCTGCTCTGCTCTCATAACACCCCACCAGCAGTGCCACGTCCAGCCTGGGGCCCCAGCACAGGAAGGACATGGAGCTGTCAACAGCAAGTCCAGAGGAAGCCACAAAGGTGCTCAGAGTGCTGGAGCACCTCTCCTGTGGAGATAGGCTGAGGGAATTGGGATTGTTCAGCCTGGAGAAGAGAAGGAGCTGGGGAGACCTTATAGCAGCCTTTCAGTACCTTAAAGGAGGCTTTAAAAAAGGAGGGAGAAGGACTTTTTATATAGACAGGTTGTAACAGGACAGGGACAATGCTTTTAAAATGAAAAAGGACAAATTTAGATTAGATGTTAGGAAGAAATTCTTTACTGTGAGGGTGGTGAGGCACTGGCATAGGCTGCCCAGAGAAGCTGTGGATGTCTCATCCCTGCAAGTGTTCAAGGCCAGGTTGGATGAGGCTTTGAGCAATCTGATCTAGTGATTGGCATCCCTGCCCATGGCAGGCAGGTTGGAACTGGATGATCTTTAAGATTCCTTTCAACCCAACCAATGCTATGATTCTATGATTCTAATATTAATAGATTAGTGCTCCCACCTAGAAACCAACCACAGCTCTACTCAGCATGATGGCTTCCACCTACCCAAACCATGGCTGGAGATGGCTGAGTTAATTTGCATGTTAGAAAAGGAAATTGCCATCAAATACCATCACAATGAGGGTTTTCTGTAATGTAGCTCCTTTTCTGCATTAAGTTGCCAATACAATCCTTGTGCTAGCTATGGATAGTATTTTGAGTGCACTTTCCTTATGACACTAGAAAGACCATCTGGCTAAACAGATGTGGTAATCTGATTTGTTTGGCCAATGAACTGAAAAACCCCACAATGGCTTGAATGGGAGTTCCCAAGAGTGCCCAATCCAGCATCTTCTCTGTGCTTCCAGATATTATGTTTATCTCTTCAGGAACAGCTTGGTAATGGCTTATTTGCTTGTGGGAGTTACCAAGAGAGAAGGAATTTCCATACAAGAGACAAAAAAGTGACCATATTTTCATCACAAAAAAAATTAGCCATACAGCCATCTGTCATTTTTTTGCAGTTTCATATGTTATAAAACAAGAAACCAGTAAAATGCAAGCCAAACCTTGGTCCCTCAGAAGGTGTCAGATCTCCCATGGATTTGAACAGCACTATTGGCTATTTCATCTGTTTATTTACAACCTTATCTAAAGACTGCAAGTGCACACAACCATGTGTTTTATTATAGATGCACAACTTTTAATATGGAATATCTTGTCAAGATAATGTCCCCTTGCCAACATTGTCTTCATCATCTGTCTTAATATTTAAACCCCTTAGGTTCATAAGAATAAATGTAATTTTAAATCTTCCAAAGTCTACAGCAAGTTTACCCTTATCCATCCTCAATTTATTTTCTTTTAAATTTACTTTCATTTCTCAAGCCTGTACTGTTTGATACCATCATGTATATAACTTGCATTGCTGCCAAAAAAAGTTTAAAAAATTAAAAAATTACAAAGAATGACCCTCACCCAATCTCTGGATTTATAAATTAGAAAGGTATATGCTTAAAGATTAAAATGAAGGCATTGCAAAAATCTTTCTGGACACATTTCATTTTAGTTCAAGTAATCGAGTCTGGATAGTTCCTTTACTCAAATGTTTCCCAGCACCATTACCAGTGAATAACAAACACTTAATTATGTCCATTAATTTTGCTTTGCTGTGCAGCATCTTGCCAGAGCTTGTAGACTAATATTTTAGAAAGGTTTCCAGGTATAAGATTCTTCTTTGAATAAAGGATCGGGCTGGCTTTCTGATATTGGACTGTCCTTGTCTTGAAGCAAGGAGAGAGACAAATGAAAATAAAATGACCAAGCCTTAATCATAGGCTGAATGAGCATAACAGCAAGCTTCTCATTATGCTGAAGTCACAAAGCCTAGTTTGCAGAAATTCAAAAGCTGGAGGAGAAAAGGACAGAGGTATAGACATCCCATCAGGCTTCACCACTCATCTAGATAGTGCCCTAGGGAAGAAGGATATGAGCTAGCTGAGAAGAAAAGGAAAGCACATTATGGTTAAAAAAAAGATAGGGATGTATCTAAAGATGCCACATGCCTGACAGATTGTATAGGAGTTTGGAGATGCCAAGGCTGCATCTTCTGGTGCACTCCAGGAAGAAGGAGGGGACTTTGTTCCTTTAGGAGAAAAACATTTATTTTTTAATTATATTGCATTTTGTGAATTTAGGATAGCAAGAAGTCAGGTTTTAATGCAATAAATGAGTTCTGGCAATTTAAAAAAGCACATTTTCAATCCATCATGGATTATATTAATGGAACTATCCTCATTTTGATCAAACTCCTACCCTCCACCATAATGCCTCCACTCCACTGTACATGTGACATGCACTGTTACCACTCCCTTTGGTTATACACTAAGTGATCTACAAGTAACTAGGGACTGCATTTCTTGTAAAGGGTTTCTTTCTCCCTTTGTTTTTCTTTTGGCTCCAAGGCATCCTATCTGCATAGCAACACGACTTCAGCTGTCCCTTGACCCAGCTCTTGCACCAAGGTGGTGGCAATAAATCCTGTGTGAGGCTTCTTCAGCCAGGGAGCTGTGTGAACTCACCACCCACACACAGGACTACCAGGGAATTTTTATTTCCTGTCTACACAAAAGGGAAGGAGAAAAGATGCAAAGTATTCTAATCTACTGATGTACTTTGCAGTGACACGGGCCACTCCACAGAAATCAGTGGTCCTTTTAGGACTACATACTGCCTTTCACAGCATTATATGTAGAACAATATTTCTATGAATCTGGAAATGTAAATATAGCCCAAAGTACTCTGGCAACATGTAAGATGCACATGCACAAGCCCAGAATAGATGAGAGCAAAGAAAATTATTGAGATGAACAGTCACGTGGAAATAAAAACACTGGGTACACGTATAGAAAATGGAAACAAATAACTGAAAACTGCCTGAAGGCAAGTATTACTGGTGATAATCCAGGGATAATGTTTTTGTAGGGATTAACTGTTCTGGAGAACTTTTCCCATGTGTAAAGCACAACATACTTTTTATTCAGCTAGGGTGATTTGGAAGTCTCTTTATTTCTAGCAAAAACTATTTATTGTGCCTGTGCAGAAAAATATTCCAGCCTTGGACAGCCAGAATACAGTTTTCTTTTCTTTCCCACTGACAATTGCCTTCTGGATGGAGCTCAAGAGCTAATTTCCCACAGATAGTCCACTTCTATAGAATTATTAGAAGCTTGTGTGCCAAATTAATAATTTTGAATCTTGTATCTTTAATGAATTTGGCTACAAGTTAATGTAATTTTTACACTGAATGTGTTCATTCTTTGGAAGCAGATTTCATTTATTTGGCAAAATGTCATTATTCTTTCAGAGAAGTAACAAAGAGGTACATCACTTTAAAAGAAACTGCTGGGTACAAAGACCAGCATTTACCTTTTGTTAGCAGTATTTTTTTACTCAGTTTTATTGCTGTGGACCTGATGGTGATTTTCTGTATGAGAAACCCAACTTTCTGAGAATGAAAATCATTTCAGGTTGTTTCAGAGCATGTGCTCTTTCTCATGATTTTCATGTTTCAAAGATACCCCAGGGTAGTAGGTACAGGAAGCAGAAATATCCTTATTCCTACAATTCTTGGCTGTACATGAGAATAACCCCAGAATTTATGCCTCTGTGAAAATAACCTCGGGTCCATTAAACATCATTTTTCTGCTATACAGAAAAGCTCCTGGGGAAAAGAATCTTAAAAATAAATGAGTGGATAGACTAATACACCATAGAGGCTAATTTGTGGCACTGAGTAAGCAATTCTAACACAAGGCCACTAATTTATTGGGTTTTCCTTGTCATATACAAGGGAATTAATTGTGGCTAGAACTAATCAACAGATACATAATTGCTTCTTCAAGCCAGGGCTAATATAGCACCTTTACAATTAAATATTATTATTACTATTATAAACTACAATTTTCAGCATCATGTCATAGATTTTAACCACACTTTTCTTGCTGGGCTTTTAAGAACCACAATATAGAACTCAGAAAGTGTACCTTTCTCAGTCCAGGTGTTATCTGGAGTATTACTTTTTTTGAAAAAAAATACAATCAACTAAATAAAAGTCATGTATGGAAATTATATTTAAAAATAAATAAATATCTAAAATATTTAAATATAAAATATGGGCAAGTTTGACTTCTAAGACTAATAGAGTGTTAAGTCATCCCTTGTTCTGTAGAAATGTTCTGAAAAAACAGAAGAGATGAGATGAGATGAGATGAGATGAGATGAGATGAGATGAAAAACAATTGTTTAGGAGATGAAAACTAATGATGCTCAGCTGTATTCTTGTGTGGCTCTAGATATACTACGACTGTATTCCTCCAAGGAAACTGGGATTTGGTCATCACTAAGCAACTGTGAGCTCAGAAGTGACTGCCACCTAAATCGCTTGCCCTAATCAAGAAGCTTAATGTGTGTATATAATGTTTGTACTGAGTGTACCAACCCACATGTAATATAAGACTCAATGTGCTGAAGATGCTTTGTACAGAAATGTAGAAATTGGACCCTGAGGAAAGGAGATGTGTTTTCCTCCTGAATGAAATTAGCATTGTTAGTTGAGCACAGGGGACAGCACCTGAACTGCCAAGCTGTGGGTGAGAGGGTAAGTGGGAAGCAGAAGGTAGATGAGAAGCAGTGATTTCACAACTCCATCCTTTCCTGCTGGGGCTAAGGTGTGTGTGTGTGTGGATAGAAAGGCTCAGAAGGAAGCTAAGGACATCTGCTTTTCACCAGGACCACATCCAAATAGCACCACCTTCCAGAGACCAGCATTTAGCAGCTGGATAAAAAGCAGCTGGCTGGAGTTTATTCTGGTGAAAACAGATCCATGCTAGGAGGAAATACATAAATTCATCTTCATACCTCTGATGTCCTGTGAGGCTTTCACAACACAATTTCTTGTTTTAGCTCATCCATTCTTAAACAGCTCCATCATTTCACTTAAATGTTTTAAACTAGGATTATCTCACCAACACATAAAATTAGGGCACAGTAATTGCTACATTAATAAACAATTAAAGTTTTTAGAACCAAAAAGGCATTTAGAAGAGGGACACTGGTATAGTCAACATGAACATTAGCAGCACATGCTAGAGTCTGTGAACACAAAAGCAAATTTCAGGACTGTTCTCTTTGATCAATCCCTGTGTATCTGGTATTGGCACCAGGGACAGGAACCACATTGCCCAAATCCATGTATCTTGGAATAGGGCTTCATCCATCTCCTGTCTTTATGGGTTTGACAGGGAGGAGCAAACTTGAGGATATCTGTCAAAGAAAGCTGTGCAGTCATAAGTATGCTTAGAGGTGTGCAATCTCCTAGTAAGGGATAACAGCAATCCTAGGGTATGTCCTACCAAGTGAAAGAGGACCTCTAGAGGCACCTAGAAATAACTTCATCATTGAATACACTTCTTCTGAAAGCTGCTGACAAGGTTCACATACAATTTTATTTCAACTAATGACATAGGAATTTTTAATTCCTTTTTTTGTTAACATGGAAATAATTCCCAATTGATACTAACTTTGAGGTGAACTGCAGAATTGATTTACACTTTTATATATACTGCTCTTCCTCTGGACTACAGGGAGATTTTATTTAGTTGCATGTTCAATTCTGGGCTATTCATGCAATTCATACAATCAGAGAGCCAGCCGTAACATCTTCTTAACCTTGTGGATTTCACACCACATTTCTCTGAGAATGTTTCAGACATATTTTAGTAAAATGGCAAAATCGCCTCCTGCTTAATTTTCTTTCTGTTGATTACTTTATCTTCTAAACCATATGTTTTTCTCATTTTGCTTTGTTTGTGATTGAATGTAAAATTAAGATAGTTACCTAATTGCCATGCCAGGTAGCAGTAAGTCATCTCAATTCGGTAATCATTTGGTTTGTCAGTGCAAGTAGTCTATTCCTATGAGCCTTAATTAAACATGAAAAGATGGGAATTTGCTCTCATTGAAGAAAAAGGAAGTTGATATCCCAAGATACTGGAAGTGTTCAGACTACAAGTAGTAGAAATATGACTGGAATATCTACATGATAATAAAAACAGTGTTTGACTTGATAACTTACCAAGCCTCCAAATGCTTTTCCATTCCAGAGTACCCTGAAAAAGCACTTTTTGTTTCATTAGCTGCATAGCTATAGCTTCCCACAGCAGCACATGTAGCAGAGGTAACAGTGATTTGCCATCTCAGCACACCACAAGCAGGTGGGGCAGGCTGACACAGGCAATGCCTGGCTGTGAGCACCATGGTTAACTCTAATGAGTCCCCTTTAATTTTTGAGATACTCACACCCAGCTACAGTGACTCACTCCATCAAGTACATATTAGTATGGTAAATTAACTTTCTGCAGGACTGATGAGTTTCCTGGGGGGAGAGTGGGAGGAGAAGGTGAGGCATGCAGTCAGAGATGGCACAGAGAGGTGAAGTGATGCAGCTCAGAGCACCAAGTTCCTGTCCATACATTATGAAATAAGAATGCTGTTTTCAGCTCCAGGCCTTGTGCACAAGTGAGATATTAAAAGGACACTTTGATACTAGAGGAAAACACTTCAATGTTTAAAAAAAGAGAAACTTTAAATCGCAGTTATTCATTCCAATGCTGAAATGAAGTGCCCTGGTTCAATGCTTCCTTCAGGAACCCTGTAAAACTAAACAGCTTTACATATATATATATTATATATATTAAACAAACATCAATGTTTATAGTTCAAGATATGTCACAAGAAGTCGTCCCTGGAAAGAACCTAGTTCACTTTGTCTCAAGTACCATAAACACATGCTTATTAGCCTTCAGAATAAGGCTAGTATCATCCTAAAAGGATGATCCGCATTTCAAAATCCAGGTTAATGAAGACCTAAAATACAGGTTTCCACTAAGACATGGTCACACTTTAATTACAAGTCACAGAAAACAGTGTAGATCTAAACTAGATATTTGATTAACATCTGGCCAGAAGTGCCATACTGTTATGTGCATATATAGCTCCAGAAGGGCATTGCCAGGCCATTCTGTAGGAAAAGAGAACAAACCCTCATTCCAAAGAAATGAAGTAAAGAACATTTATATTTTGACCTATGAAGTAATTTCAACCCTGACTTTGCTAAAGACATCAAGCAAATGGTTTAACCTTTTAGTATTTCAACTGTTCATACATAATATAGAGACTTTCTGTGCTCCTTTCATGACGATTTTATTTGATTGCAAGAGAAGGGGAGATCTCTGAAAGAAGTAGTCAATATTATCTCTCTCCTGCATATCCTCAAAGATTTTCACTGGTTTTATGAATACTCTTCCTTGTGATGAGAAGGAAAGCATTGAGGTGGGATGAAGGAAGGTAGGAAGCAGAAGTTTCAGGATTACAAATTTGACGCTCTTTTGCAACAGATTGTGTAGAGGTTGTGAACCACTGATCAGCCTTGATAGCTGCTGCTAGGACTATGTAACAGTGGTAAAATAAGCATTGTTACAGCAAATAGTAGATCTAAACATGATAACAGCTATGGGATGTGGTGCTGACAGTTCACTTTTTTTTGTGTTTCTCTTTCATTCTGTGTTAGCAATGACTCTCTCCATCCAAGCTGCAACACTCCTTTATTGCCCTTCAGATAACCTTATTAATGAATTCAGTATTTTGCTTCAGAAATTATCACAGTATCCCAAATTCATTGTTTTGATTTCTCAGAGGAATTAAACATAGATCAAAGGTGAGCTGCAAAGGAAGAAGGTGTCTTATAAAAATGCATGACTGTTTTGGGAACTGGTGAGCTTCCTTCAAAATAAAAGATGAAGTGAAAGTAATTTGCATGTTATTGTTGGAAAATTTACCCAGCCTGCATTCTTTTATCAGACTACAGTGGAAACTGGGGCATGCATGTAAATGGTGATATTTTTAAGCATTCCAGACTGGATCATCTTGTCCTGTCTGGATTTACTCTCTTCAATGCATTGGAAGTCAGTTTTAAATGCCTCCAAGAACCACATATAGCCACAGAATTACAGATATATTCAATACTTGGTAATAATCAGAGGTTTGGACTAAATCTTTGCATTTTCACACATGTGCTGACTCTGTAAGGCCTGAAGATGCCTTTGGACAGCTGGATTGCTTTTTGGATTCATTTAACCACGATTCCTGCCTCTTCCAGACAGTGTCAGCATATGTTACTGATTTGCTCAAGCATTAGGAAGATTCATTCCACTAGCCTGGATACTCCACAAGCTACTATTTAGAGCAATTAAGATTTAGCTGTTTAGATTCCATCTCTTAAAATTGTTCGACTTCCTCATTTCCCAGATTTAGAGTCTCCAGAGAAGATTGGAGGATATGGGCCATTATATGCTCTGTAACAGAAAAAAAAAAACCCCAAAAACAAAAACCAAAAATAAACAAAACAAACAAACAAACAAAAAACCAAACCAAACCAACCAACCAACCAACCAAAAACAAACAAACAAACAAAACCCAAAAAACCCCCCCAAAAAACCCCCAAAAACAAACAAACAAACAAACAAACAAAAATAACCCCAGAAAACCCCAAAACATTTTAGCCTTTAAATTAGCCACTAGTCATAATACTGCAAGAAGAAAAGGACTTGTCTTTCTTTGCCTTTCAAACTTTTTTACCAGCTTTAGGATCCATACTTTCACCCCTTCCCCCCTGAATTAATTTTTAAACCATTGCTGCCTTTAAATGACAGCTCTCAGTGTGCTCATCTTCACACGTGGTGAGAGGAGCTCTCTGGACTCTAGATCCAGCTTAAAGGACTGGACACTAATGGTTAATGGAGCTTGCACCAGACTTCACAGCACTTGGGTCTCACAAAGATAAACAATTTCGGGAGCTCAGTACAGTCCTAAGCGCTTAAGTAAGGATCAGGAATGAAAATTCCCATTAGCTTCACTGAGATTAGTGTTTCAATCTAAACTGACTCCATTCCACATTGTTAAAGGCTCTTAGTATCCAGTGTTGTGATTTACAGCCATATTTTCAGAACTGGTTGCTACCCAGCATGCTGGTCCTCTTCTGGAAATTGCTGTTTTCAATTTGCTTTGCAGCTTAAAGGAGAATCCGTGTTTATTTACTGTATTTTGTTTTTCAATAGGGTTGCTGATCTTTAAAGCTCTGTTTACTAAAGATAGATTTTAAAATCTGTTCTGCAAAATGATATTAAGTCCAGACATTATTTTTCCTGGGATAAGCACAGAGACAGAAATGCAGCAGAAAGGCATGTTACCAGTATCCTCCGCTTCCCTGAATAGCTCAAAGTCAGCTTCAAAGTTAACACTGCCTTTGGGGGTTGCTTGATTTTGGTTTTACAAGTAAGAAGCATTCTGGCCCTTTGTTTTAAAATTCATGGAGCACAATCCCAGCTTCTGTTTGAAATACATAACAAGCCTTTTATGTGGTTTAGGAGTAGACCTGCATTTTGGCACAGCACCTGCCTATTCATGTCTATAAGGAGAAGAAAAGGAATAATGGCAAAAGCAGTTTTGTATGGAAAACATCCAGGCAATATGACCGTGTCTCCTTTTTTAGCCAAGTCCTGTTTGAAAAGCAATTGCAATCACTTTTGGCTTTAAAGTTATCACAACCCAGTTTTAATACAGCTTTGGAGCACCAAGCACACTGCTCATCCTGAAAAGCACTCCCCAGTGATAGTGCTGGGCCACAAGCACAGTTGCTTTTCAGCACACTGCCATTTAGATTTTGTTATATTCATTTTCTTTTCCTAGCAACTTCACTGAACCTCTGGTATAAAAGGGAATTTCTTTCCAATGATTTACAGTAATTGTCTCAGATGTGCAGATTTGTATTAAGTGCTTAAGGAATGCATTAAGAAACTCTACCTCATCAACTGTTTTAGAACTCCCATAAGCAAAACTTCTACTGAAGCCAATAATGTTACTGTCATTCCAGACCCTATCTGCATATCTAAATATGCACTGCTCCTTATAAAACCATATTTTGGTGTCCCCAAACCAGTGCTATTTGTTGCTCTATTTGTTTGCATCAAAAATTTCTAAAATAACACTATTAGTTTTATAATTCCGTATCAGTTTGACAAATTCAATAACACAGCAGTAATATTAACAGGTTTAAAGATTTTTTTGAGTCATTTCTATAAATAAATACATATGATATTTTCTGTGTTGCAGTTAAATTTAGGTGATTTGTGTAAGCAAATATCCTGTCATATTGTCCAGGAATACTGCTGGCACACCAGATGTGATCTTCTGGAAGGTAGCAACAAGGCTAAAATCATTCTGTGGGTAGATAAATCAATATTTTTTATAATCTACATTATTTCAAGACATGCTGCAGTTCTACAGCAATGCAGGATTAGTGTAATATGTTAAACATATCAATTATATTTGGCACTTCACATTGGTATAATATAACTTAAAAGTATTCGTGTTATAGGGAGGACTTCAGTGGCCAAAGCACGGACATAAAACCAGCACAGCTCTACCAGTTAAGAGATGATCTCAGGAAACATCAACTTCTGCCAGTACAACTGCATCTGTGTTTGGGACATCTGTAAACACAGCTGTGCCATTCTGGAATTCTACTTTTTTACAGCCACTGAAAGCCTGAAATCCAGCTCTAACCTCATATTTTGAGGAGCTCTGTGCCATCTTTAGAAAGATGTTAGTCTGTCTTGAAAGAGGCTGCAAATACACCCACTTAAATTTCAATAGATTTTTGAGGTTCTTTTTTTCTATGCATATTAAAATGAAGGACTAGAAATCAATTCCCTTCAAGACCAGAAATGTGAGATAGAACCAAAAAATGACAAACCATTTGACTCTAATTAATGAAATAGAATTATTTTTTCTTTTTTTCCCATCCATTTAAAAGTTATCTATAAAATTCCAAAACGTACCTAAATAATATAGGTGCAATAAATTAATAAAGTAAGTTACTTTATGTTAGCATTATATCATGATCATTCTTAACTCTGCTCTTCCAGTTAAAGGACCATTGGTGATTGTTTCTACTAAAAGAGAGATATGCTTCTCATGTTCAGTGACCCAGTTCCAAGAAGTATCACAATATAGAGACCTATTTTCCACTTAATAAACATGCATAATTCCTGTGAATATTAGCAGTGATTATGCACATTTACATACTCTAGGGCATATTCATCTAAATCCAGTGAATTCAAAAGATCTGAAGGAAAATATATTTGGCCCTCTAGACTGCAAGAAACCCTAAAGAATGATAGGAACAGTCGAGAGTTTTTTATTGGTATCTTTTATTGTAATGACAGTTTTGTAAATTAATTTCTTAGCCCTCTGCCTCCAGTGCTAATGAAGTTTTATGCAAGATAAAAGAATCAAGGACTTTTTAGGAGAGAAAAAGGAAAATTAGAGAAAAAGGAAAATTAAGACAGCCAGTAAGGATTAAGCTTAACAGTCAGGACATTCTCTTTGAAGAAGGAAATTCTAGATTCCAACTTGTCTGATGCTATTTCCTACAGAAAAAGAGGTTAATTGGAATATTGCCAGCAACCCAGAAAATCATTATCTCATCCCAGGTAGATAAATGAGAGGGCACGCAGTGCAGATTCAAACAGAAACATGATGATTCACAGAATGGGTAAATTTGGAAGACACCATAGTAGATCATCTGGTCCAACCTCCCTGCTCAAGCAGGGTCATCCCAGAGCACACAGCACAGAACTGCATCCAGGGGGTTCTGGAATATATCTAGTGAGGGAAACTCCCCAGCCTTTCTGGGCAACTGTTCCAGTGTGTGGTCACTGCACAGTAAGGAATTTTTTCCTCATGTTCTGGTCAAACTTCCAGTGCATCAGTTTCTGCCTCTTGTCCTATTCTGGGTACCACAGAGCAGAACCTGGTCCATCCTCTTGTCACCTTCCCCTCAGATATTGATAGACATTGATGAGATCCCCTCTCAGCTATTTCTTCTTGAAGCTGAACAGGCGCAGCTCCCTCAGCTTTTTTTATAACAGAGCTGCTCCAATCCCTTCATCATCTTTGTCACCTTCTGCTGGACCTGCTTCAGGAGCTCCATCTCTCTCTTGTCCTGAGGAGCCCAGAAATGAACACAGCTCTCCAGGTGCACCTCACCAGGGCTGAGCAGAGGGGTCCCTCGACCTGCTGGCAATGCTCTTCCTCTAATTCATTCAGTTTTCTACAGCTTGAGGAGTGCATAAACCACTCTGATAAAGGTAAGGCAATTGCACTGTTTTTGTCACTTAAGAGAGAAAGCAAAAGTACTCTAGTCAGTTGATTTTGCATTTTCTACTCTTCTAGATAGTTCTCTGCAGCAGAAGGATGCAACTCTCATACCCTGGAGAAACTTTGAGTTTAGCACCAGCTCCTGTCCTGAGCAATGCCTTGTGGTTTTGCACGTTTCTTTACAAAATGTTGGCTCGAGTTTTGGCTTCCTCAGAATCCACAGATTTCTCTCCCTCCCATGTTCTGTGCAGAGTGTCAGGACAGCTAACTCAGTGTTTCAGTATTTAGTACTCTTTGTGGCTCTGGGCTTGCAGTTTATGACCAACTCTTCAGTAAATTATTTTAAAAACTGCAGAAGCATTCATTTCATTCAGTGTCATGGAGGGAAACACAAGCCCTAACAGTTTGCCACAGATTTTGTATCCCAAGATGAGTCTATCTACCCAAAAATAGACCAGTATTTTCAAGTAACCTACTATATTGCAGAGAATGTTAAATATGCAACAGTATAAAATATATTTCTGCCTATTAGCTGCTTATTTAAAAGAGGTATTCTTGACTAAATATTTTTACAGACACTTCCCTTGAAAGTGCTGCAAATAATTTTCTGTAGAGTCCATTGGTATAACTGCTATTTATTTTAAGCACTCTATGATTTGTATTCATAATGGAAACTTCAATAGCAAATGTTTCCAAGCCAAACGAGAGTAATTCCCCCTTTAGTCAATACAGTCTTCATCTACATCAGTAAACAGCACAGTACAATTGATGCAAATATGTAGAGTTGGAAGGGTTCATGCTGAGGACCTGACTTCCACATCACACATGTTCTGGAGGTTCCCAACTCAAGCTTATTAGAGGAATTAGATACAGTAACACAGCAGGTGTGATCCCAGGACACATCGAGTTATGTTTCATTAAAAAAGAAAAACAAAAAACAAAAGAGTTTCTATGCTCATTCTGTAAGTCTGATGTGAGAGAAGTGCAGATAACCAGGAAATTCACCTCAAAGTATTGCTAATATAAAATGTTTTGTCTGTTTAAGCTGAGGATATTTTCTACTGTGTGTGAGTAAAAAACAAGGGAGCTTCCTTTGCCTCTAAATTAGATAACCAACACCTTTTTGTCAACACACATGAAAATGCACCCCCTAGATCTCACAACAAAGAAACAATGTCATCTTAGGTCAACGTGAAGTGGAAATGGAGGAATGTCCTGTATTTCTTTTCAAAATATATTGATCTATAGAAATCTTCCTCAATAAAATCCAGTTCAGACCAACAGATAAATGTCATCCCTCCCAACTATAAATTTATGCAGAGGAATTACGAATCAATAGACACTTCATGCATTTTCACCCTGAATACACTTTAAGTGAACTGAGAAGCTGTAAATGTAATCATAATGATTGGGGTCTCCTGCTGGTGGCTCCTCCTGGAAAGATCAAATTTCACATCTGGGGATTTATCTGCAGCCAGAAGCTGGGGTAGACAGAATGTCCTATACAGGAGAAGTTTCCACCATGGCCAACACTCAGACTATGAGCTCCTCAGAGACATTATTTTACAAACATTTCTGTGACACAGAGAGAAGTAAAGCTCTGGATTTACTACAAGTAATCATATTTCTCCTCACAAAATTAGTATTTTGCCCTGTGTAGACATTAAATATAGGATGAAAAGAAACTGGACTAAATATATGGCATTTCCATTACAGAATCAAACCTCACAACTACCAAAGCAAGGGAGAGAATCATATTTGATGTCCGTGTCTAAAGATACGTGAGGCCATAAAACTAAAAGCTGGATATTGCAGCTTAGTAAGATTACAAAGCTGTCTTCAAATTTCAGGAGCAAAATACTGCTTGTGCTCTTCATGGGTTTTTTTTTGCACTGCCATCTCTGCAAACATGATATTGAATTTATTCTCTGATGTGTCTTCATGAGTAAAGTATCTTGTGAAATATCTGTGAACACTTCAAACATCTGTTTGAAGGAAGGAAGTCCTAGGGGTTCTGAGCTATTTTCATGTGAGATGTTTTTTCTCACATATACAAAATCATAAAAACAAAACAAAACGAAAAAAACCACCCCACCAAAAACCAAAAAAACCTACCAAAATAGAAAAAACAACCACAAACCCCCAACAACAACAAAAACCAAAGCCAACCAACCAACCAAAAAGAAAGAAAAAACCATCAAAACAAACAAACAAAAAAAAAACAAAAACAAAACAAAACCTTTACTCTGATTTTCAAAAAAGAAACAATGACTTCTGAGAGTTGACATATTTTATTAAGAATTTTGTAAAGACTGCTTACTTTTGCCAGAAACATGTATCAGAAATGACTGAATGTCTGCTCTTGCTGGGTGTGCAGCAAGTACTGTTTAATATGGAACTTATAAATCACCAGTCAATAACAAGCACAATACCTGAGGCTGTACAAATTATTTCATCTGAAAATATAATTCATTAGAAATTCATTTGTTTCTTAAGAAAAGGATTGTGAGGCAACATCGTCAGCCATAAATATTAAAATATGAAGACAGAAGCTTATTTGTGTAAGTTGAATTAGAAGTTTTTTGTTAGAACCATTCATTAGAAACAAAAAGGGTCTAGGTAATACTTTGCAGTGATCTGGTTCAGTGCTGAAGAAATTTAGGAAAGAACTGTAGCATGCATTTGAGGGAAACAACAGTCTCACTTGTCTGCAAAAAATGCCAGTGTTCTCAATATTAAATACATTTGAAAGGCTGCTTTATTTTTATTCAGCCTCACATTGTATTTACAAGCTGTTCTGATCCTACAGTTCATCACTGCCATTCAATATTTCTCCTAATTAACGTTACTTTGAAGTCTCTGACCTTTAGGCCGACACTCAATTCTGAATTAAAATATAATTATCTTTGTAACATGAATACACTTTTTATGCTACCCCCATATTCTTCTTGCTACAGAATAAATACATTGTAAGGGAAAGACTGCATTGAACATGGCAAAATAATGAAAAATAAGAAGAAAATAAACAGATCAGCCTTTTTTCTCTTCTCAATAAAATGAGAAAAAAGTGACAGCAGGGGAAAATTAAAGGAAATATCTAAAATTTATGGAGGAATTCCTTTGTGCACAGTGCATACTTTATCTGCAGGTCGTACTGTCATGAAACTTCACCACCTTTATGTAAGCATGTCCAGCAATCACATGGTTTATATTGAACAGGACCACGGCCATCCTTTGAAAGTGAATGACATCCATGAATTTCAGAGCACAGAGAATGTATTATATTGCTTGTGAATAAATCACACCTTTTTTTCTAAACTTTTGGTTCTGGTCACTGTAGTTATATGAATCACTGGTGTGATGAGGGTAACACGTCCCACTCATTGCCTCATCTTCACCATTGCTTCTCCAAGCAAAGTTATTCCTCAGTCAGAATGACCAGCAGCACTGCACCATATGTTTGCTTTACATTACTTCATAACTCCTACAGTCAAATAACTTACTTTTAAGTTAACAAATAACTTAGTAAATAACTTACTTTCACGTAGAGCTGCTGAAACTCCTCAAGGTTCAGTCTACCACTTGGACAGTCCTTTAGAAATCCTTTGTACCACTGTTTTAGCTCGTGTTCATTGAACTCCGTGCTCTTCACCAGATCCTCCATCACCTCAGGGGCCAGCTTACTATTTTGTTTCCCCATTTTGCCTTAGGAAGAAAAAAAATGAATATAATTAGCCAAACGTGAACATTTTAAACTGGAATTAGCCACAAAACGTGGACAATTGTTTTGTATTCGCTGCTGCTTTCAGTCAAATGCAATTTCACAGATTTGCTAGTGAATGTGAACCTAAGCCATGCTTGATTATTGGAGGCTGAAAATAGTGAAAAAGGCAACATTTTTCTTTCATTTAGGAATCTTAAGGCCTGTAGACAGACTAGTCATCTGCCTTAAAATTAGGCAATTTACAGCTTTTCTTTACAGTAAGATTGAAAAAGATTATTTATTTTTTTTCTTTG
Source organism: Sturnus vulgaris (assembly GCF_052056855.1). Taxonomy (NCBI): domain Eukaryota; kingdom Metazoa; phylum Chordata; class Aves; order Passeriformes; family Sturnidae; genus Sturnus; species Sturnus vulgaris. The sequence continues at coordinate 104,078,387 of NC_142245.1, read as the reverse complement.
AATGCAACAAAAAAATTCACAGATTCAGGGATGTCCAGAGAATTATTTTTTATCTTTGTCTTGAAACTATCTTCTGATATGACAGCTACATTAGCAGCTACTCCTCACATGTCCAAGGCTGTGGACAGACAGGCTTGTAACATACAGCACTAGATATTCCACTCGGAGGAAGCAATGCGAGAGTCCACAAATTTGGTCTCAAAAAATGATGAAACCAAACTGGAAGAATAAATTAAATTCTTACACATTTTTACATATACATGTATGCTTACACATATGTATAAACAGATGTATATTTATATATTAATGCATTATTAATAAACATTAGATGGTTTATATTTCATCACCATTTACATTTCATCACCATTAGCTCTGAAGACATTCACTGCATTTGTTATATACATTTTGTATACATTTAAAATATTAAACATAAAAAAGAAATACAAAATTTGCGTGTGTGTATAGATAAATACAGTAATTTCAGTACTACTCATATTGGCCCTTTGAGATACTTTCAGGTTATTTGAAATTTGACCAAAGATGTCCTTTGTGAGGACTTCAGAGAAAACTTAATCTCTAACTTTTTCCCATTTTGTTACAGTTTTCTTCATGACAGATGTCTTTCAGCTACTTTTTAATCAGATGACAGACAGCACTTAACTTGTCCTGTAGAGAACTGCAAAATGATGAATAATTTCTTTCCAGAGCCCAGCTTTGCATTTCCATTTTTATCTCCAGTATAGCATCTGTGTCTAATGACTGCACCACACTGAATGCATTGATTTCTAGTCCATATCACCATCCATTCCTGATTTTAATCTATTGCTTTTGGCATCTTCCCCTATTCCAAAGCAGAAGTTTCTTTCTCCTCCGAAGGACATACGTTGTTCTGTTCCAACAAATCAATGTATTTATATAACTTACTTTATGGGAATGTTCCTTGAGCAGGTGCAAAGTTAATAATTCCTCCTGGTCTCTGTGTGTGGTCAACATATCCCTGGTGCCACAGTGCCAGCAGCACCAGGTCTGTTCCTCTGGACCTCATGGCCCCTCTCCCTTTTGGCCATGGTCCTCCCTGCTCCAAACTTACTTCCTGCTCCAAACTTACTTCCTGCTCCAAATTTACTTTGAGGCTCTGCCAAGCTCCCGTTCACGCATTTTGGTAAACTCAGCACAAATATGTGAGAGTTCAATCTTCCATTTAGTTGCCACAGGTTAAACTGTACAAGCAGATGCCCAGAAATCAGCTATTTTGACTAAATAATGGGTTTGCAATTTACAGTATTTAGAGCAACTGCCCCAGCCTTATCTCTGAAGTCCCCATCTTCTCATGTATGACATTGACCCAGTCTGGCATATTCTGAATCTAAATTCCAAGGAGACTCGGATGGAATAACCAACATAGTTATTTCTCTAGCTCCAACTCAGACAGCTTTTACAAGAAACAGTGACTTTTAAAATTTGCTTTATTCTTTATAGGGCATGTTTGCTTCTTCTTTCTCTATTTTATTTGCACTCTGTTACCTTTTGCAGTCATAAAGTGTTTTTCTTAGGACCCAGAAAACCCCTAAAGATACTCAGTAGTTATAGTAACTATCCTAGGTAGACTCAAAAAGCATTTTTTTCCTCTCTTAATTTAGTTGTGCTTTTGCTTGACTCTTCGCCTGGATTCATATCCCCATAAGTACTTAACTCAACAATATTTATGGATGAAAAAAAGCGTCCTCAATGGGCAAAAATGAGGTGATTTTGACTGACCACTTTTCTTTTATAGCAGCTTTTTAATTTTTATCCATGTCAGCTTTACAGCCCTTGGACCTGGCACTACAGAGAGGTGGAACAGAACTGTGAATCTCAGCCACACTGCCAAAGTCACCTCTGCTGTTTTCAGTGATGTGAGCACAATCCATGGTAGAACATCTACAGAGCACAGAGTGGGTCTGCATGTGTGTAAGAACACATGAATAAAGACACACATATCCACACATAACCTGTCATCAGAGTATGAGAAACAAGTCACCAGCTTTTTGCCTCTGTGATCTAGGTCCCTAATTTTGGGCAGCTGCTTGTCTGCCAAGGGCTGTCCAGAAAGTGCCAAACACCTTTCAGCCATTTCTGATGTACCTCACCACAGAATATCTTCTAGTAAGGGAAACCACAGCTGATATTTGATAAACACTCTCAGAAACGTTTTTTTCCACAGAACCAAACCAGTATTTGAGAAAGGTATAATTTGTGACTGCTGGTTCTGTACCCTTATTTGCTCCTCCAGCACAGCACGGTGCATCATCTGCTGGGCTCTGTTTGGGAGAGAGTGAGCAAACTGACCAAGCTGGTCACAATGCTTTCCTGGAATTAGAAGCACTCATTCTTTCTTCATGTTTTAAAGCTCTTTTCTTACAGAACTGAATTACAATCTGCAAGAAAGCTCAAGAGTCTTATATAATTATCAAATATAAACTCAGACTTCTGTCTCTGGGTGATCCATCTTATTTGGGAATAAAACTCAAATACATAGATTATATAGTTAATCATACCCTAACATCTTCTAGAGCTTCACTGAATCTCTTATTATTATTGAAAAAGTACAATCACCCATTAGCAATGAGTATGCTACTGCCAACACATTTAGTTTTCTAAAATGAAAACTATTTTTAATTAACTTACAGTCACAGTTTCCCAAACATGCTTTTTCCTTGTGAATATCTACAAATATGCCTTAACAAAAGACAGAAGAGAACAACTGCACAATCACTAAGATTTCAAGAGGAGGAAAGCTCACTCTGCAAGCATTCTTTTTTTTCGTACATTTTATCCTTTTCAACTATAAATTTTCTTTTAAGTGCCATATTTCCAACCATGAAATGTGACAATCCAAGCACTGCTACTCATACTTGGTTCTGTTTTCTGGCAAATAATCATGAAAGGAAAAAAAAAAGAAAGTCTCCATGTGAGGGAGAGATTCAGAGATTCAGGATAAACAGGGAGCCAGGTACCTGTGTGCCACATAGCGTTGATACAATGCCAACTCTGTTCCCAGTGAAATTACTCTGGCAGGAGATTCTCATTAACACTAGCAAGGGCAACACAGTTCAAATTAGAGATCAAGAAAAACACTAAAACTCTACTGTTGTGCAACAAGTAGCAAGAGCAATAAAGGTCGAGTTTAAAAACGTTATCACTTTTCTGAAACACTTGAAAAGGCCATCAGCCATCCAGAGAAAATTGCTATTCAGAAATACTTAGTAGGCTACTCCAGTATTTCATTAAGTAACATCTTAATTGCTGCTTTTACAGGTCCATTGGAAAGTCAGATTTAAAAGATGGAATTTTATTAAACAGTCAATCCCCAACCTAAAGCAGTCCAGGCTGTGCCAGCAGCAGGCAGGGGCAATATGAGGATGGATCTGCCTGCTCTTAGCCATGCTGCACCTCAGGAGGCCCAAGCCAGACAGCTCCTCCAGCTGTAAGAACAAAAGCTCTCCACTCCATCATCATCCAAACCTCCTGGCCAAAGGCAAGGTTTTTTCCCTAGAAGATGCCACAGTAAGTCCTGCACAGGTTTATCAGTTCTGCCTCTCCCATTTGGCTTGTCAGTAGTAAACTGTCGGTGTGAGCACAGTTTCACAAAACAAAATTTAAATTAAACACCTAAGAAATAAAAAGTTTAATTTGAATAGCAAAACATGACTCATGGAATCTTATTTACTGTTTAATGATTCAAAAGACCCCCCAGACTGCTGCTTACACAGCTCCATTCCCAATCTTCTTTCCCCTCCTCTCATTCCCCTTCAGCCTCCCTGGCATGTGCTCAGTGTTCAAAGGGACCAAGAGTAAACAAATGGAACTCTGGCTGTTCCTAGGAAGAGCAGAGTGCTGCCAAAGATCTCCTATTTGTGCTGAAAATGGACCCAAACTCCACTGAGAAGAGAGCATCAACAATGTTCAACAATGTCTCTATAACCCAGCTCTGCGCTGTTTTGCTTATTTTCCTTACACATAGTTACATAAACCCATTCTCTCTCCAAGCTGCATTAGGAAAAGTGTTGTCAGCAGTCTTAGGGAGGTGATTCTTCCCCTCTGCTCAGCACTGGTGAGACACCTCTCACCATTCCCCAGGTCACTGCATCCAGTGCTGGGTTCCCTATAGCAGGCAGACACAAGTCCAGCAAAGGGCTAACAAGGTGATGAGCACTGGTTATACAAAGGAAGTCTGAGAGGGCTGGGGCTGTTGTGCCTGCAGGAGAGAAGGTTCAGGGAGTCATGTCAGTGTGGGTCTAAATACCCAATGAAGGGAACAAAGACAGCAGAGCCAGCCTCCTCTCAGACGTGCCCAGAGAAACAAGAGGCAATGGGCACAAATTCAAATTTAGGAAATTCTGTCTTGATGTGAGAGAACACTTCTTTATTGAGCAGACGATCCAACATTGAAACATGTTACCCAGAAAGGTGGTGGAGTCTCTGTCCTTGAAGATATTTAAAACCCAACTGGACACAACTCTGAGCAATCGTCTACAGCTGACCATGCCTGAGCAGGGGCTTGGACTTGAGCATCTTTGGAAGCCCACTCCAATCTTGGTGATTCTGTCTTTCTATGAAACACAGGGAAATATGTTCCACACAGAAATAGGGCAGTCACACCACCTATTTTTGATATCCACGGTAGCTGCCTAATTTCACTAAATTCCCACATGGGTAGCTGAGAGAAAAAAGTGTTCCTCCAAGACAACCTTTGGAGAAGAGGTACTGGTGACTCAAGGCACCTCCTTCCCCTCACTGATTCCAGGAGTGCAGAAAGATTCACCTCATAACCCTGGGTAAAAGCACTAAAGTGATTTAGGCTACCCCAACTTATTCCCATGTACTCTGTCTGCTTTGACACCTGCCCATGTTCACATGCCCACTTTCCCAGTAATTCTGCTGAGGTACCTGGTAGTCAACCAATACCTCTGCAGCCTCGTGAGGTCTATGCATTAAATGAATTCCCTTGTATGGTGCATGTTTTTCTTGCTCTCCCCTGGCCTTGGAAAGTGGGAATGAGTCGTGTGGACTATGCCAGAAGCAAATGACAACACTCACTTTGCCAACTCAGCTGTGCTGGCAGGCACTCATTAGGCTGGAAGGAAAAATGTGGTTCATCCCCACCCCTCTGCCCACTCCCAACCCACAGGCTCCCACAGGAACATGCTGACTCCTGGGGACAACATGTGCAATCAGGCATTGAGCAAGCAAGAGTGGTGGGCGTCTCCGCAGTCTTTGACATAATGCAAATCTATAAAAGGCACATCAGTGTATAGACTCCAACATACACACACATACAGGGGTAACAAAACCCTAAACAATTAATGCTGGGGAAAGCAGAGATCTATGCCTATAATCTACAATAGCAGAATAATTTTAATATGATTTTTAAGCAGACTCTTTATCAAATTTCCTTGTGCTGATAACTGAAACTCCTGACAACTCCTAGCATTGCTCCTTTCTCTTCAGGCTGTGTCAGATACTGCCTTTTCTCTACTAATGCCAGCATGAAGGATAGATAGAAAGGCTGTCAAGCCATATAGATGCCTCATTTCTTCAAATACATTTATTATTTCACAGAAGAAGAAATTTGGAGCTAAAGTCTGTCTTTCACACACAAAACAAACAACTGCCTCATACCCAAAGCCCCATGGATATAAGTATCTGAGGAACTATATGTTTGGAAAATAAGAGGAATTTTGGCATCCCCATGGAGGGAGACTCTTTACTAGGGGCTGGAATGACATGGCAAGGGACACTGGTTTTCAGCTGAAAGAAAGTAGATTTACCCAGGGTATGAGGAAGACATTTTACAGTTAGGTTAGTGAGGCACTGGAACAGGCTGTTCAGAGAAGATGTGGATGTCCCATCCCTGAAAGTGTTCAAAGCCAGGTTGGACGGGGCTATAGGCAACCTCTTCTAGGAAAGGTTCCTTGCCCATGGTAGGGAGGCTAGAACTAGATGTTCCCTTCCATCCCAAATTGTCATACAATTACATTCTCCCCAATCAATTACAGAAGTACCTCTTCACATCAGTTGTTAACACAATTTCTAAGTCAGCTTACATGTAACAGAGTCCTGTCCTATACCATGCATAGGAGAATCACTCAGGAAAGCCCTTTTTTCTCCCGACACATGCATAAGATGAAGATATTTTAGAGGAGGTTCTGGAACTGTGGCATGATACCAACTCTTAAGATTCTAACACGATGTAAGTCCTGCACAGTGATTAAACCTTCTGAAAATGGGATCAGTCAGCTTAGAAGGGACTTTCTCCCTTCACTGTCTCTCCTGTAAGCCAATCCTCCTCAGTGGCCTTTACTTCATGATGTCATGGCATCTGCAGCTCTCCAAACTCCCACAGGTCAAGAACTGCCTCGCTCAGCTCAGTCCCATCCTCCTACTCCTTTCTCAGAACCTCTGGATCCAAACACAGAACAGCTCCACACTTGCACTTTGCCCACAAGAAAGAAGGGCTGCAGGAACCTGTAGGAGTGGAAGATGAAAGCAATCCTCCTCCAGATGTTTGCTGTCAGGACAGAAAAGGCAAGCAAGGATCAGCCTGCCAGACACTGGCAGAGGTACCAGGGGCAGAAGGTGCCCAAAATAGTGACACCAAACCCTACTAAGTGGGGCTGAGCACTACACAGTCTTCAGAGGTCCCTGCCAACCTCTACAGTTCTAAAACTCAAGAACTGGAGACATCCTTTTAGTTGTTTTTGTTGCAGAAAATTGATTATCAGGTATAGGTAGACATATATACTTTCATATTGTTATATTGCCCATACTAACCTCAAGACCATGTCGCTCCCTTTACCCAGAAACAAAACTGACCCTGAACTAACAGCTTCCTCCTTCATACAAAATTTAGGGCTCTATTTTAAGTTTTTAACCTGCCATGACCAAAAAATAAGAATTAATATGTATATGTGCATAAGGAAAAACTTCTTCATTGTGCAGGTGACCAAGCACTGGAACAGATTGCCCAGGGGTTGTGGAGTCTCCCTCACTGGAGATATTCAAGAACCATCTGGACACAATCCTGTGCCATGTGTTCTGGGATGACCCAGCTTGAGCAGGACCAGATGACCTACTGCAGTCCTTCCAACCTGACCCATTCTGTGATTCTGTGTTTGTGTAACACCATGCTGAAATTAGAAACAGTCATGATTTACTGCTGATAACATAAACCTCAAACTATGGATGAAAAAATAGGCTAGGTTCTGATTTATGTGGCACTACAGCAAAAACTGGAATAAATCCAGTGATTTCAGATTACTTTACTGGCTTTACCAAATATCAGATTCAGGCCTGTAATCTCTCTCTGTAAAAGAAATGGGGGAAAATAGAGAGTAATGGCATTAAGGAATGAAATTATCCAATAAAATTGAATAATAAATGCAGAAAAGAGGTTTAAACAAAAGAAGAGAGAGATATTTTTAAATTTTATTTGAAATGAGATGGATATTCAATTAGATTCAAGCAATAAAAAAAGCATTTGAAAGGGTAAAATCTGTGCAGGGGGATGCTCTAACATAATAATGACTGATATGTAGGGTTTTCTCTCTAGGTGACTAGAAAGCTAACATTGAACTTATTCATTAAAAGTATGTATTTGTTTTCTGTTAATTCTGGAATAAGCAAAAGGGTGTTCTGTACATTTTCAACATGAAAATCAAGGGCAATTACAGACCCACAGGTAGCTCCACTGTTGATGCAGCCCTGTGAGTCACAGCAGGGCACTATTCAAAGCCTGATGCTGATGCCAGGAGCTTGGGTAGAAACAAACCTGCAGACACATGGTCTGAACCACATGGCAGGGTCTCATTTCTGTCCTCTCTTCTCATTTGGACTGGATTGCTTACAAAAAGCCATAGTTGGCTTTCCTCCTTTACGAATGGGCAAAGTGTAACTTGAGTTGTTCAACAAGACACAAGTGCTCAGAAAAGTTTCCAGGCTCTACCACTTAGTTTTAGACTTGGAAAGACAGGGACAAAATCCTTATTTTGCTTGTTCTTTCTCTCAGGCTCTATTAGACCACATGGAGGAATGTCCACATTTCTGGAGAAAGCTTAGGCTCTGAATGCTCAGTTGTTCTTAAGAAAATTTTTGCTTCCCCCTTACCTCTGTTATTTGGCTTTGATATGTCATAACTCAAACTTGTTTGTTTTTGGTGTATTTTCTTCTAAGTCCACTTCTTTTCCAATATTTCAATAAAATTTAGTGATTTATATGTTCTACTGAATTTAGTGATTAATTTGTGGTGAGAACAATCAGCTGGTTCATGCTGAGTGTCAGACACATACGTGAGTAAATCTGTTGCCATAGTTTCATTTTGCTATTGGTCCAGTGTCTATAGACAGTTGTGATCAGTAAGTAACAGGGAGGTGTGATTTGAGGAGGAAGACTGATTTTTCAGCAATGGAATGAGTATTTTCTTCACTGGACTGTTGTCCAGTAAATTTTGTCCCTTTAAATAATAATCTTAAAATGTCTGCAGAACATTTACCTTTCTCTAATTAAATTTATATGATGAACACCATTGCAATCACCTAATTATCCATAATTCTCCAACATCAAGAGACTTGATTGCTGTGAAAAATTTGCTTTGTACCGTATATGAAATGCAAGAGTTTTTGATTGCTCCTTCTGAGATTTTATTCTAAAATATTTCTGATAGTCTTTCCCTCATGAGATGAGAAATCTGTAACCTCCTGGACATTATTACTTCAAAGTGGCTACTGGAACAAATTACACAGCAGCATTACAGAAAGGTCACTTTCTGAGCCTTGCATTTCAAGAGAGGTTTATACAATTTTAGATATGTCAGAGATCTATCCAATATTCAGCACTGCACCTTTTCTGGGATAGTTGCTGTAAACATCTCTTTTTTGCGGAAGATTGACAGGACATGCCTGAACATTATAGCTTCCCTGAGTATATTCCAGTGTTCTGTAACCAGTCTATATTTGTGTAGACTGTAAGCAAATATTTAGTTTTGTTATGTCAAACTGCATCAACATTTCCTCTGCCTGAGATACAGATTTTTTTGTCAATTTGTAGAGACTAATGTCAATTTTAGAATCAATTAAAATGCTGTTTTTCTTTGAGATAAAGATTATTGAAGGTTCATGCTTACAGATAAGATTTTTTAGGCTTTAGCCACTACCTTGACTTCATTTACATATATGCACAATTTTTTTCTTAGTTTTCATTTGTTTGTAAATAAATATTCATTTATTCTCTCATAATGCTATAAAAAAGTAATATAATGCTATAAAAAGTAACATGCTCTCTCTCCAATTACAGGATGTCTTATTTGCTATCAGTTTGTTTCATTGTTGGTTTGAAATGTTATTTTACTCTTCTGTTGGATAGAATTTGGAATTTGGTGCAAAGCCAAATTCCCTAAGTTGATAGCCTTACCAAGAAGTACTTTTACTGTTCACCTTCCAGCCTCATTTTAATTTGAGTTTGAATCCATAAGGGACTCTGACTCATGTCATTGCCTTTACTCGATAGTACATGCTTCAGTCTTCACTTATATCCATATTCCTCATCACAGCTCTTAAACAATAACTGCCCTGCCTTCTGCAAAGGTGGATTAATCAAATCTTGGCTGTTTAAAGAGTCAGTCGTCTTTGGTCCCTCGGCAGTCAATGGAGAGAGCCAATGATTCACCCTGTGCAGAGAGAGACATCTGAAAGAGGCAGGATGAATATATGCATGTGTAGTTTAAGATGGAATGAATCAGCAAGCATTTCATTTTTTCTGCCACTTGTAGAGGCAGCCCTGTAAACTTTCTTAGATCTCAAACTGGATTTCTAATTGCTTTAAGTGACGCAAGAAAAATCCCACCTTGCTCATTGACAGTGGATAAACTAATGCTGCTCCTGATCTCACTAGGAAAAACATACATTTGCCAAAGTTGATTGATCACAACAATTATTCAGGTGTGATTAATGCCATTACAAGTGCAACGTGCTGGTGTACCAAATGCAATCTTTCCCACAATGCTATTTACTTCCATCATAGCAGTGGGAAAACTCTCTTCTGCTCTTTTCCAGGCCCCCACAAACCAAAATAGTTTTAAATAGCTGAACTACAGAGATCAAATTGTTCAGGATTGCTTCATTATGCCCTTGTCATTTCCTGCTTTTTCCTCAATATAGTTCTTAACCAAGTCCTGGCCTCTAAGAAAAATCTTTTCTTTATTATTAAATACAATATTCTTTCGTAACAAATTTCACTCTGACCATCTAAACACTATATTAATTTCTCCGACTCATTTCTAATATCCAGCTCCCTCTTTACCCAACAGAGTCCCTTTAATAGCCATGTCCAGTGGTGCAAGGCCCTGGATCACTGCTCTGGATTGTCAGGGAGAAGCAGGTATGGTGAGCACTGTGTGGCCCTCCTCCAGTATGCTGGGAATAACAGCAGCCAAGAGCAGTGCTCAGACTGATTTCTCTCTGTTCCCAACTTACACAGCAGTGAGAGGGTCTCTTTTTCATCTAGCTCATGCTCCTGTGTCCTGTGATGACAACTGGGACGCAAGGATGGAGTAAAACTCTGAGCAGTGATATCAGTATATGCTCTATAAATAGTGTTGTGTTAACTGAAATAAATATAAGCTAACACATACAGACATTCTTCAAACCTTCATTTCCATTCAATTTCTGCATGAAAAGGAGCACCCCAGACCCTGGTGTTAGCTGGCTTTTGAGCACTCATGACTGCTGTGCCTGAGCTGATTTCAACAGATCATTTTGACCTATGGGCTAAACACTACATTACTAAAAACCACATGGCTGTGTTACAGCCGATGTTAACAGGAGTTATTAGCAGGAAAGCAGATTACAGCTTTTTATTTTACTAAAAACCTTTCAAAGTCAAAATAAAGTGTTTGTATCATTGTGGCTAGTGATCCACTGGCACAATGCTCTCCCCAAATTCATTATAAATGAATCGTCAGAACTATCCCTTGTGACTGCTTCAGATGGACCCTGATTAAATGCAGAGGAAATATATTACTGAGAACATGAATCATAATTCTGCAGAATGAAATCAATGGCTTTACACCTTTGAGTTGGACACTGAGGGTTGATCAAAAATGTTACTCATACAAATGAGTGAACAGATGAATCACGTACACAGCTTGGACAGGAAAAAGGTACCTAAAATTTGATCAGAAGTATCCTTGACTATGACAGAAAGTCAGAAGAAAACCTGAAAATGCTTTCCCTAAGGTAGAACTTCCAAATAAAAATTCTTTCTTTGCACTACTATCAAATGCAAGGGTTTTTCATAATTTCTGATATTATGGTTTGGAATAAATGTAAAAATTTTACTTAGAGTGGTTGGATGGTTCATTTGAAATAACATTTGAAATAGTTCCTTCAATCTGGCTCTAAGCTGGTAGGCTGGTAACAAGGGTGAGATGCCCTTACAAGTACTCACTTGTGTGACTTAAGCCACTCCAGTCAACTCAGCTGCTGAGACACGGGGTGTCCTGTGGGGATGTCTCAGACACCTGAGGTCCTTTCAGGTGGCACTAGACACCTCTGCTTAAGCAGATGGATCAGCCAAATGAGATCTTGCCCTCCAGACATAAGACAGCTAACTTAGAATCCTAGAATCTTTAGCTTGGAAAAAAACTTCTAAGATCAATTCCAACTGTTACCCCAGTGACACTGTGTTCACCACTAAACCATATCCCCAGGTGACACATATGTGTGCCTCTAGAACACTTACAGGAATGGTGACACCACTACTTCCCTGGGCAGCCTATTCCAATGTCTGACCAACTCTGAGTGAAGAAATTTTTCTTCATATCCAATCTAAACTTCTCCTAATGCAACTTGAGGCCATTTCCTCTCACCCTGTTACTTGTTACCTGAGCAAAGAGACTGACTCCCACCACCAGCTTGAACTTAGCAGATAAATGCTGCAGTGCCCTGCCTCTATAACAGAGAAAAGTCATTGCAGAGAAATCTTGCTCACTGAAATGGATTCATCAAGCTTATAGCTAAAGGCTCTTCCTCTGGAGTCTCTGAAAAATGCTTGTCTTCCCTTAACCACCACTTATGCTGTGCAGACTGCATCTGAAAGCTGGGAGGGAAATAAGGTGTTTCTGATGTCACTTAACACAGTGACACTGCAATGCTGTGTTAGACATCCAGCTGTGAGCCTCCCTGCCCACTCCAGCAAGCACACACCCAACCTGCAAAGAGGGCATGGGCAGGCAGCTGCTGTGCCAGCAATGCCCAAAGTAGAGCTGCCAACTCACCTGCTCTTTGTGCCTGTGCATAGAGCCAACCACAGAACCACGGAATCATTCAGGTTGGAAAAGATCTTTAGGGACATCGAGTCCAACCATTAACACAGCACTACCCTCTGCTATTTCATAGAAAAACGCACAAGAGGTCCAAATCACAGCTGATCACGTTTTTCAACCTTGACTATTATCCTTAATGGATATTGGAACAAAAAGGTCAAAGATGGGAATGTGTGAAACTGAACTGGTCCCACCAGGACTGAATTTAGAAGTATTCACTGACAACTGTGCTTCCTCCTCTAGGAGATTCCCTTTCCAGAGCTGCCAATCCAATTTCTGTCATAAAGCACAAAATTGATTCAAATTTTAATATGGCTTTAATGCAGACTGACAACATGAGTTCTTTAGATGACTTTATTACACTGGCAAGTCCAGCATCAAAAAGCAGTAATGCATATAACTATTACTTGGTGTTTCCTCATTAATTAACACATGTTAGTAACACTTTGAAATCACTCATGGGTAATATAGATGAGCCTCAAAAATGTTTCTTCCTGGAAAAATGTAAGTATTTTTACAGATAACAGAGCTACTAGCAAGGTTATATACTGAGAGGAAAAAAGAATGCGCTCTGACATTAATATTGATAGAAACTGCAAAATGAGCAAAAAGGACAAAGCAAACGGAATGCTGGCTGTCTCAGAGGAGACTCTATGTCCCCAGTACAGGAACCTCATTATTATTTCATGACCTTAATGGCAAGCCCCTGAGCCTTGTATATGTCCTTCATAACTAAAGACTAATTACAAATACAGCACAGTGAATCTCAGCTATGAAGCATTTGAAAGCTTTTAGCTATTTCTTCTAGTTTTGATTTAATTTATACAATACAATAGTTCTGTGAGACAGCATGGTAAAACATACAAATTCCATGGGTCCCAAATATGAATCACAGCCTATGGTTAAAAGATGTCAAAGGAAGACAGGGAGAGAGAGAGAGAAAACATCTCATGCTAAAGGACAGTACAATTTTTTCATTTCATACATTAAAAGTAATTGGAACAATTTCTTCCAACTGCTTTTCAATGAGAGCTCTACTGGAATAAATTTTTATAAAAACTGGCTACTGTCACTGTGCTAATAAAACTGATAAATTTCTCAGCTGAATCCATGTGTGTGCAAACATGCTTTTTTTTGGTGAGATAATAAAAGATATATATATTAAAAAAAAAAAGAGAGAGAGATACAGTCTAAATTCCAGTAGCATTTATCATGCCAAGAATAATAAAATCTATACCGAAGAAAGAGAAGACAGAAGAGACCACACATCACATCACACATTTGTAATACCACATCATCCATCTCCATCCAACTTCCGTGCCTCATCCTGCAAACGACAACAAGTTTGTTGTGTTTTGGGCTTTTTTAGTTTAAATAGATGCCTACTTTTCAGATCACTTTCTAAAATGCTTGTTTTCCTAGGACACACAGTTCGGGAGTTATATTTTTGGTGATGACATAAAAAGGTAAGCAACATTTTTAATTTGGGTATATCAGTGCCTGCAGAACTCCTTCAGCAAAGTACCTGGAAAGCTGCTACAAAGAAACAGCTTTGGGACAGGCCGTAGAAATAAAGTCAACAAAACAGAAAAAAAAAGCAATGGTAAGGCAGATAAAAATATGGAGGAAAACAAATGAAAGCCATATAAACACTTAAATTGTTATGAAATTCATGAAAACTATTGTCTGAATTCCTTCAGTTTAGAAACCACCAGGATAAAGCAATTGATGGAGGTTGTTAAGCACAGACAAGCTGACTCAGAAATCTTTCCTAAGGTCTCAAAATTGCAAATCTAAAATATCAGCCTACACTTCCATTAAATTGTCTAGGAAAATATAATTTTGTTCTGATTCACTGTCCACCTTTGATAGATAAGGACACGTGGAGGAAACTATTTTAGAAAAACAAGCAAGAAAAAGACATTATTGTAGGCCATGAATCCTGGAAAGCATGACTTATGACTCTAATTCTTAAGGGGCAGGATGGTTTTTTCCTAACTTAGGGCTGTGTGTCACTGAATGGTCCATAGGAACAGTTGAGGTCTATGGAACCGAACTACAAAGGTGCTGGATAAAAAAAGAAAAGTAACCATAAAAAGACATTTTCATTTTCTAGCAGAGCTGCATTTGCAGAGACAACATCGAGGCTTTTGCCAAAGCTGATCAAGAAGGATCTCTCCAAATCGAGGGGGACTGGTTGGCAAGGACAAAGAGCCTGGACATCCTTCACATGGCTGTGCCTTTCACAGCAACTGCTGCTCCCAGGTGACAGGAGACAGCAGTGGGTGAAACATTTTTATTCCCAACCATGATACTAAGCAGGAATTGCACTGGCAGCTGCCCTGGACTATTTAAGTCTGTAGAATCTGGAAAGCTAGAAATATCAAACACTGCCTTCCTTGGCATTCCCTCATGATTACTTCACTCATCACTGGAGAATGTGGAGGCAAAAAGGTTTAATATAAAAACGGTTGTTGATCTCTCTAAGGATTCCAGAGGCTGGGAATGATATAATCTCTTTGGGGATGATATAATCTCTTTCATATTTATTATACTTCTGCTATAAAGCACACAAATTAAACTGTAATAAAGAACAAAAATATCTTGAGTGACATATAGAAAAATATCCTTTCTTTATAATCAAACACCCTCTTCACCACTGAAATGCACCCACAGCTTTTTAAATTGCAAAAATATCACACATCTTTAGTATAGGAAAATAACATCTACGGTGGGATTTAAATCAGCTCGCTTTAAAGCTCTCAAATTTTGCTGTCTGTACTAAGCTAATTTGGTAATTTAGACCAATGGAGACACAGTCATCTCCAGGTAGAGTCAGCAGGTTGATCTAAGACACTTCTCCTAGGATGGGATGAGTCATACTTTGGAGGTGCTGTCCTCTCTCCATTGATTCTCCAGACTATCATGTCTAATAATCACTGATTAAATTAGCTTTCCTGAATTTGTCTGATCCCTTTTTGGCCACATTTATATCTTGGTCTCTACAACATCCTGTGGGAATCAGTTTCATAATTTAATTAAATGTTATACAATAATTTCATTGGTGACCCTCTTTCTGGCACTGTGAGAAAGAGTGACTATTTCTTATTCACCTGCTCCTCATCAGACATGAAATACCCAGACTCTACCCAGCCTGTGTGCCACATTTTTAAACAGCTTTACTCCCCTTTTCTAGGCTTTTTACAAATTTACTAATTCTTTATCATACCAGTGACTATAATTACAGATGGAATGCTCCACATGCTTATAAAATAGAATACATTTCTACTGTCATACTAGTTTCTAGTTATTTTAGTTGCCATTTGATATGAATTGGTAATTTCAGAGATCTATTCTCATTGATTTCCATTTCCTCTCCCAACTTCTACTTGTTATAGTCATCAATGTATTTTGTTCCACAGGCATTGCCTTCCTCTTATTACCAATAAATCCACCTGACATTTTATATTCCCTATATTCAGTATTTTATTATCATGCTGCAGCAATTTATAGTCAGATTTAAATACAATTGTTATGAGTAATCTCAAATCATACACAAACATTCTCACTTCACCAGACAATTCCTCAAGTCATTTATGAATACTTTTCATTTTTTCTCCATTCTCCATAAATTGCAAGAATGTGTGTAAGAGGGGTTGAATTTTTCCCTTTTCTTTTCTGTGGAATTTTTCCCATTGTAACGCTGAGGATTTGTGGCTACACCCTAGCTCAGATAGCTAGGGTAAGAGTTTTTCTGCAGGAGGTGGGGAGAGGGGGAACACTGGAAAGGAGAGGTGGGGTAGGGGCTGTTCTCTCGGGCTCGGAGACGGGCGGTGGCTACAAACTCCGCTCTGCCATCCCGACACGGAGGAGCCTTCCTGGGCTGTGGGATCCCGCAATTTCCCTGCTCGGACGCTCTCTCCTGCATCTCCTGCCGACTCCAGCACATCCCTTTGGAGCATCGGGATCCATGAGCAGCGTCTGCCCTCCTCTCTTCCCATCAGGGACACACACAGGCGCCGTTCACCGCAGGGTCCCTCCAGCCCCGCGGGATCACCGCGTCTCCTCCCGGCTCACCCGGAGCTGCAGCGCCAGAGCGGGGACTGCAACAACACAGGAAAGGTGTCCGGAGCCGGGACACCTGGAACTGCTCACTGGGCTCTGCCTGCTCTGCTGCTGCTGCTGATCTCGCAGTTATTGTTGTGCTGTTTTGTTTCCCTTGTTACACACACACACACATATATATGTATATATACATACATATATATATATATATATATATATATCAGTAAAGAACTGTTATTCCTACCCCCCATATCTACGCCTGAGAGCTCTTTAATTTCCAAATCATAGTAAAGTGAATGGAAGGAGAGGGGGGTTATACTCTCCTGACTCTTTTTAGTAAATACCTGCCTTTCAAACCAAGATGGTGTGATAACTATTTTTATGTCTACTACCTTTTACCATATTATGGATATGAGAGTGCTACGAATAACTTTGAAAATTTAAAACTAGACAAAAATGCCTTAAACATATTGTTATTATTAAAGGCTGAAAACTTGATAAAATATTTCATAGAGTCCGATATTTTAACAACCTAGGAAGAAGTGTTGAGATAATTTAGGGAAGAAAATTATGATTTTACACCCAAATCCCTGGTTCACCTCCAATATTTTTCATTGAGCAAAAATACAGGTTTTTGGATAGACCTGTCAAACTTTGATAGGCCAATCAAACTTTGATTCAAAGTTTGAAAGAACAGATAATCTACCAGGTCTGCAGCTGGAATAGGCTCTGCCTACATTAGATGCTGTGCTGGAAGAGCTGTTAATTTTCTCTGGTGTCACAATGCAGGAGAAAAGTGAAAAAAAACCAACAACTAAGGCTGCAGTTTAGGAATAAGATAAACAGTGAAATATAATAACAAAAAAATGCCCAAATCCCCAGAATCCGACATCACACAACAGAGCAATGTTAAAAACTATTGTGGCAGTTTCCAGGAGTTTGGAATGCCTACTAAATCAAATCAGTGGATGTAATATAAGAAAAGTTCCCTGCCAGAAGGTAAAACTGTTTGAGCTGGTTATACTTGTAGCAAGGTGGGGGGGGGGGATGTTTTGGCGGTTTTTTGTTTGTTTTTGTTTCTTGTTGTTGATATTTTTTTGTGTTGTTTTGTTCTGTTTTTCTTTTCCCTGAACTACTCCCAAAAGATTCAGTATAAAAAGAACCTGTTACAGAATGGCCTCTGGAAAGTGAACAAGGTTCCAAATGATGAACTTCTGGCAGCAATATTTTTTGATCTCCAAAACAAAAGGGAGTACAGAACAAATGATATTCAGGAAATCTGCTTTTTCATGGTGAAAAGCAATCCCTTTATCTTTCCTGATCAGAGTAGTCCTGTTACTACGACCAGGCAAGAAGGGTGTGTCAAGAGATAGATTGAAGAAAAGGGATTAAAAATCTTTTTTCTTGCTTATAAAAATCTGCATTATTATTTTTTGTGGGAAATATGCATATTTTGGAAAGGAAAAATGTAAACTTCAAGGTAAGTGACATAAGGTCAGCTTTATAAAAACATGTAAGTTCTTCTGTGGGTCAGGACTAGTGGCTAATGTAGGTATTGTTGCCTAATTGCATTAGTTCATTTCTATTCAAGTAAATCAAGGTGATGTTCAGTACAAATGTATCAAGCGTCCCTCGGCAGCTTGAGTGCTCTTCAGAAATCTCACCAGGTACCTAAATAGCTATGCAAATCTCATCTCAAGTATTTAGTTGCTGTATTCCCTGCTCAAAATGCAACTTAAACTCTGTCACCTTTACTTTCTAAGAATACAACACCAGCATACAAAGCAGGGCAGGCACTGAACTTCATAAGGCTGTGAATCCATGCCTTGTCTCACGTGGTACCACTTCTTAACACTCTGAAGGTCCCAGTTTGTCACACACTGCCACTGCAGACCTGTGAAAATTCAGGTTGGCATTTGATTCTTCATGAAAATAGCCAGGCCTTTGAATAATCCTGTATTATGTCAGTGTTAGTCCTGGGTAACTGTGAGTGCTAAGCTCAGAGTGCACATTAACAGTGTGGTACAGCACGTGCAGCCTGGTGAAAGGACAGGTTATAAGTGCTGCTGAGAAACAGCACCACATACAGAGATGTACACACACAATAAATATAGGCTAAGCTGGTTTTATTATGCAGACGTGCTTAGCATTAAGAATGCCTGCACAGCATTACCATGGCTCTGCTGTGAGACAGACACTTAGGGAACAGCAAATTGATCGTAAATCTCAGGTCCATGTTGTCCCTATTCTTCTTCCCCGTCCAATCTTTACCCTGTAGCTTTGGCTCCCTGGTTTGCCAAGCCAGCCCCAGCTCACCCTGACTCTCTCCCACTTTCCTTCCTCTTACTCCCTACCCAATGCCAATTCTCATTGCCCCTGGTGTTTTATCTGTACTTTGTCTTTTCCTTCTCTGTCTTTTCTTCAGCAGAAGCACTGAGAGCAGTGATGTTCGCAGCATGCAAGATGGATGCACAAGGGCAAACAAACAGGTATGCTTATTTAAACTGCAGCGGAATTCATCTGGGTAACATCTTGTTGATTGACATTTAAACAGTCTTGGCATCTTCAGGCACAAAGATAACACAACCTCTCCCAAAGAGCAGGGAGGGATGCATGCCCAGGCTGCCAGCATCATTCAGAGAGGCAGAATGGGAGGCATGGCAGCAGGATGAAGCATGTTTAAATGACGCCGAAAACTCTAAAATATTGGAGGGCATTTTATATTAAAAAACAGATTGTAAAGCTAAGTGATTTATGCTGTATAAAGCCTAAGAAACCCAAGACAGCCATGAAAGAAACACCATGGTTTACAGGTGGGAGGGTGCAGATGCAGCAGGGAGGACAAGACTGATAAAGTTTCCCTCACACCTGGGCAAATGATCTCCAGCTACCCTAAATCACCACACACTCATCAGAGGAGATATCACTGAAGAAGAGAGCTGAGGTTTCCCAGTAAGACTTTGTTTGCTTTTCCCAGAACAAATGCAGAAATGAACCTGACTGTTGCTGATGCCAGTCTGCCCTGATCAAAGGATAGAATGAAAATGGAAAGGCCAGAGATGTCATGTCACTAGCATTTGTACTTTCTGTTTTAAAAACTAACTCTACTTCTCAAAACCCAAAAAACACAACCAAACCTTTTTAGAACATCTAGGAAAAACCTTTTTTAGGGTTAAGAGGAGCATTCCATTTACTCCTCTGCTCTGTTTGCCATATAGGCCTGTTTCAAAAAAAAAAAAAGGAAAAAATCTTAGATCTGACATGCATGGGAAAGCCTTGAGGAGCTACAATCTCCAGAATGTCCAAAAAATAATTACCATATTGAAGTTTCCCTCAAATTAGTGCCTGTGTCCAAATAAAGCCATTCAGTCGGCTTATTCTTCACTAATGTCATGCTCCCACCCTATTTCATTATCTGTGCTCCAAACTTTCTTAGAAGCACTTTTTTCATTAACTTCAAAAGAGTCACACTGATTTATGACTCCAAGAAGCTGGCCAGAATCCAGAAAACCATCGAACAGCCAACCTTTAACTTAATCTGTTCCATCATGAAAATTAATTAGTATTGTTTTAAATATTAATGATTACGGTCAATAGCAAAAATGCCACCATTTTAAAAACTTTCATATGACCAGGAAAAACAGAAAACTGAGCAACTGTACTATTAATGACAAACCATATGAAACTACTGCAAAGAAAAACAAGAGAAGAACTCTTCTCCTCTAACACAGCACCCATAAATCATACAGAATAATAACAGAGAATGAATTATGGTCAGTAGCAGGGAACGTCATTAATCCGGGTTATTTCTACCTGGGTGGTAGCCATTAGAAGTTGGATATCTAATCTAAACCAGTCATCAAGGCTCCAATGTGCAATGGAGAGAAACAGGCACCCATTTCAGCAAGAAGCAATTCATTCCATGCTGTATAAAAGGTGACTGGGATTAATTGCTTTCTGGAAATGCCTACTCTTTGACTAACAAAAAAGGTCGACACAATTAGTTTAGACTAAACATTTAACTCCTAGAAAGCTAGAAAGGCATGAAAAAATATTCTACACCCAGAGCTCAGACTGAGATGACTCTCCCAGTTTGGAGACAACTGCAGAGCCTTCAGCCAAACTGTGACCCAAACCTTGGCACTGCCTGGTTGGTGAAGTCCAGTGAAGGCAGTGGACCTTTGCTGAACTCGTGGGACAAAATACCAGCTCAACATTACAGCATTCCTTGCACAGATTCTTCCCAGGAAACTCTTCCTGCCAATACAGCCAGTTACCAACCTGCTTCAAAGAGCAGATTTACTAAAAAAATCACGCAGATTAATATTCTCTGATTTCTCTGAACCATGTCACATATTCATTCAGATAATAAGCTTCCCTTAGACGAAAAATGGGGACTACACTAACTTAATGATTTTTAAAGGTGTTTTTGGCAGGTTAATACCATTCTTGACACTTCCATGGGGAATGACTTAGTATCAACTGGTTCCACTCCTTGGTAATTAATCTATAGGAAAGAATACAACTATTTCTACAGTATTATGTTTCTATAATTCTATATTTTTTTTTTACTAATGCATCAGTGAAAGTTAACTTTAGAAAACAGCATCTATCTGGTGTTACATAAAGAATTAGTTGTGACATCCTCACTGCATCTACAATGCTTAGTTTGGAGCACCAAGAGATAGGTAAGTATCCTGAAATCTTATGTCTCCAAACAGCACAGGTCATTTTGACATTTTTAGAGAGGACAAATGTACTAAGCATCTGAGCACAGTGTAAGTTAACTAAATGTTGAAGCACATCCAGTCACAGCCAAGGATCCCAGTTCAGACACCATGTAACTCTACTTCCAAGTCTTGTGACATGTTTCTCAAGATTCTTGTTTTTCTTAAAGAATTGTCCTCTGAATATAGAGCTGGCATGCAACCATGGCTAACTTAAGCTTCTTTGATTTGCTTTCAGCCATGACATAAACTCATTTTGTCCTTGCTTTTGTTCTCTAAAGCAGTTTATAAAACTTGAAAAAAAAAGGAGTGCTTTGTATCATATGGAAAATAACTGTGCTGTAAAGAACAATACCAAGGCTGAAAAGCCTAAAATTAGACCTGTAAGCTTTGCTTTCATTGGCAGCGAAGTGTGAACATTCATATTGTCCCAATCTCACATTCTACCTCTTTATTCTTGCTAAACACATCACTTTCTGAAAAACACTGAAATTTAAAATTAGCAAACCTGTTTGATTCAAGGGTATACTGACCTTGGTGATGGGCTATTTGGATCACCTTTAGGCCTTAATAGTGAATTACGAGATCAGCTATTTTCAAAAGAAGCAAAGAAAAAGCATTTGCAGAACAAAAAGCTGAACATCTGAAATGGTGCCTGGAATAACACTGAAATTTCTAGCTTACTTTTTTTTCCTCTCCTAAGAAAACTTAAAAGCAAATCTAATGGCTATATTTTTGCTGAAAGCAAGCTAGTGAGGAGACATGCACTGTATAAAGTTCCTGGTGTTGGGCAACATGGGACTAACAGGGATAATTTAGTCATAACAGGTTAGCATCTATGATATACCCATTCCCTTCTCAGCCATGCTCATTCAGTTCCTACTGCAGTCAACAGGGGAGATAAATAAGAGCAAAATGTGTTCAAAAGGTCAGACTTCATGGATTTTCAAGAAAGCCACAGAGACGCTAAAGTGAAACCAATGCTTGCTACTGCCTTAAGTATAATTCAAGCAGTTGCTAGTGTAGTGTTTATTTTGAGTGTCTCCTTGTGGAATTTCAGGATAAAATATGAGATTGGCAGTGAGCCTGAAGGGGGTATAGTCAGAGCAGTCCAATTTCAAAAGACTATCAAGATGAACTGTGGGGAGTTATTTTACAGGTTTATGGCTATAGCTCACTCTGAAGCACAGTGTTATTAATATTTGTAGAGCACTATGATATAAATAGCAACACTACATCCACCACCTAGATACCTGTGGTATGCTCTGACAGAGCACTTTTTAGATAACCAAATACCATTAAATGTGCCCCAAATGCTATACTTGAGATAGGACATTAGATAGAGATGTAATGCAACAGTTATTTATGCATCAAAAATGCTGATGTGGATCTCTAATGCAGCACTAACTAAGCAGCCTTAGGCACTAACTCCAGGGTGATTTTCTGTCAGAAATCAGAATTAATTCTAACACCATTACAGCACAAGAAACCAAATAGTTTCTTGGAGTTAGGAACAGTGGAAGCCTAGATAAAGCTGGTCCTGAACTGTATTCAGTGTTTCCCATTGGAAAATCTGTGGCCTTAAAAAGTAATGTTTTCAAAGTTAAGATGAAGAGCAGCTGGAGAATACTACTTATTTCATCATACTGATCTTGTCAGTATTTCCTAATATTTCCTACACCCTGGAAACAGCATAGGCTGTCCCTCAAGCTTTGCTTCCCAGCAGCAAGCTCCACGGGTCACATGGTGGCATTTCAAACAAAGCTGAGATTTTGGAAAAAGAACAGAGGTTGACTGTGCCACTGATAAAAGTGGAGATGTTAACCACCAATTAACCACCAATTGCCTCAGGAGCAGCAAGGAAACACTGAGAAGGGTAAATATACCTTTCTCAGGATCAGAGTTTTGTCCTAGTTCCAACCTCAGGATGAGGTAATTTCTTCCTGGGACAGCCCTTCTTTTGTGCCTAATAAAGCCAGGTAATTGCATCCTGGATTTTGCGGGTAGGAACATGATGTGCAGCAAAACCATTTATGGAGCTGTGGCTTCAGTCTCAGGCTTAGCTTTCTATTCTTACATATAGAGAATTAATTTTACTACCTTGGTAACTGGCATTTTTCAAGTTTCTGTAATTCCTTCAAACACTTCTAATGATTTAACCATTGTGAACATGCCTATACTTGAACAATAGTTCAGATTAAAATCCATAGTGGATATGAACTACACAAGGCATTCCTGAGAAATTCAACGTGGCAACATTCTCATTCCTTCCTTATTCTTCAGAAAAGCATCTTGTTAATACAGTTATGTTTCCAATGAATAATAATTCCCTAGACTAAGAGTACTTCTACATGGAACTATTTTGGAATAGCATTTCCCAAAGAGCATCAGGAACAGAAGAACTTCTCTTTGCTATTCATTGTACTACAAAAATGTGGGCTCTCATTTTTCATAGTATCATACAATTTGGCTTGGAAGGGACCTTAAAGATCATCCAGTTCCAACACCCCTGCAATGGCCAGGGACACCCTTCACTAGGTCAGGTTGCTCAAAGCCCCATCCAGACTGACCTTGAACATTTCCTGGAGTCTGGCACCTACAACTTCTCTGGGCAACTTATTACATTGTCTCACCATGCTCATAGAGAAAAATTTCTTGCTAATATCTAATCTAAACCTGCTCTCTTTCAGTATAAGGCCATTACACTTTATCCTATCACCCCATGCCCTTGTAAAAACTCCTTCTGCAGCTTTACCCCTTTTGGTACTGGAAAGCTGCTATAAGGCCTCCCTTATAGAAGGTAAAAGATACATGGACCTAAATTCTAACAGTAAAAAATTTAATATTATTTATGAATTCTTAGAATGGATTATCAGTAGTAGGATTCTTTACTGTGAGGGTGGTGAAGCACTTTAACATGTTGCTCAGAGAAGTTGTGGATGTCTAATCCCTAGTAGAGTTCAAGACCAGGCTGCATGGGGCTTTGAGCAACCTGGTCTAGTGGAAAGGTCTATTCCACTCCAAATCATTCCACATTGGAAGGAGAATTACCATATAAAAATAAAATAGTTAAAGATTCTGCAGTGAGCTATAGAATCCTTTTTTAAATCGTTAAGTTAAATTAAATTAGATTAAATCTACTTTAAAAGAATCCCCACAGATCCCTAAATCCCCACAAAAGCTATGCACATTGGTGCTGAATACCTTATAAATTTATATACTCTGTACTATACCATATGGAGGTTCTGCACAAATGTCAGAGGTAGATGTGCAAATTCCTTCATGACTCGTTTAGGTAAATGCAAGTTAGGCTCTCTCAGAGCCAACTTACAGAGCAGAGGTAATGGCACAGTATCCTGAGTCTCTCTGTGACCCAGATAAGCACGGAATTTTTTTCTCCAAGGTTCACACAGACCTCAGGAAAATGCAAGGTTGTGACCTGGGCATAACTGATGTGGTTTATATCTTAGGGAAAAATGTGTCATCATTCAAGCTGCCTGTGCAGTCTTCAGGTTTGTATTCTCTTGGATCTTCATGGCAGGTGCCAGTTGTCACTAAATGGTGGGTGCTGAGGGGAATTGCACTGGATTTCAGAACTGCCCCAGCTCCCGGGCTTGTCTCCAGGACAGCCCTCCCCAGCCTGCCCAAGGCAGACACCTGAAGCTCGCTGGCTGTGCCCAAACCAGATACAGAAGCAGGACCTCAGCAGCATCCTCTGAGCTTTACTCCACACCTCCTACTCCCCAGCTAACAAAATATGTATTCCAGTCAAAAGCAGTCTAGACATAGGTAAGATATGCAATACAGATGCACAGGAGATTATACCTGACACAAAACTCGAAGAAATTATCTGATAAACTTAGGAGAAAAAATTGAGACAGGCTCAGTAAGTTAGTGACTATATTCCATCATAATCTTTTGAAAAGCTACTTCATCTGCTCACCATAGGAAGGGCTGCTTGCTGCTTCCCACCAGCTGTATTCTGCTTTTCCACTACTTGCAGCTTGTTTTGATTTTGGCTGAGTGGAAGATAGATATGGAAAATCCTTGCAGTAATGCCAGAGTGCAGGGAGAAACCTTGCCTACTAATCGATGCAAGCTGCCTGGGAAGACAGGCAGGATGATAGTTTCCTCCCTGCCTGTTCATCTACTCCCCTGAGAACAAGTTATACTGCAGTGACACATTAGGGCATGTGCTGTCAAAGTGCTTCTGACAGAAAAATAAGTGAAGTATCAAGTGACAGCCCTTTCAGCTAGCCATGGGATGCAGGACTGTTCCAGCCAAAGCAAAGTCCCACTATAGCTGAAGCTTACATTTAAATTTTTCATTTAGAATAATAAAAAGTCCCATTGGATAGTCTGCTATAGGAGAAGAGTAAAACTGGCAAGTTTGTTTGTTAAAAAACCCCCAGAATTTGAAGTTCTAGTTTTAGAATACACACCTAAGCTGGAAAGTTTGTTGCATGAGGTCCCGAGTCTTGATGTCCTGAAAAAAAAATGTATAACCAACTCTTACGCATGGCAAATTTTCTTCTTTTGTCTTCCATAATGTGGACTTGCACTTACTAACAACTTGATGGAGTTGATGGAGTTGAATTGGCTTACATCCAGCATGACTGGTGCTCAAATGACTTCAATTTTAATATATTTTGCCATAATAATAAATGGGAAGTAATGATCATCCACAGCTAGCCAAAGAAGTAAGGGATCTTTCAAAGGAAAAACAACAAGCATGCAACTTATGGACCATTCCACATAAAATACATAGCTTTCCTTTTCCTCTGCTCTAGTCCTTTAAAAAACACTATTTTTACCAGGTCTTGGTCTTTACATTGTCACACCCTTGACCCTCTGAAAAAAGCAAGAGCAGATAATAACCACTCCTATCAAGGCTTACTGCAGTGCCAAATCTCAGGCATAGCCTGTGGATTAGCAGAATGCAAGTGGTTATGCCTGTTCTCTGAATTGTACTGAGAAATCCTCACATTTCTGTTCATTCACAGTCAAACTGAGTTCCAGGTAATGCTAATGGCCAAGGGGAAAAGCTATAAAGCCTGTCTAAAATGGAATTTGCCTGAACACTATAGGAGAGCTTTACCATTTATCTGTATGGTACAAGCACAGGGGTCAGTCTTACGTTTCTTTCAAAAGGATAACTTCAAATGCAAATGAGAAACTGGTCTGACCTTATTTCTTCATAGTACTTTGACAACATTGCATGAATGTGCAATGAGCATGTTGATACCTGTATTTTTTTAATGCAAAAGCCTAAAAATAAAAAAAAACTATGTCAAAGACTATGGCTGAACTAATAATTAAAACTAAGAATTGTATGCAAATGAAATATAATGATGTAATTAATCCAATGTAATTAAAACCCAGAGATAACACAGAGGTGCATCTCTTCACTATATGCTTCAAGAGCCCAGTCCATGCTCTGCAGTTCACTCCTCATCAGATTTAGTCCAAGTGGATCATCATTATCACAGCACCACCCAGCAGATATTAACAGCAAAAGCACAGGAAACTGGGAGACATGTAAACACCTGCTTATTTCCATTTCATTAACATTCCAAAATTAGACTGCTGCTGATACTAATGATTTAAATGTAAAGTATAGATTATTTATTATTATTTATTACTTGTTACTTATTATTATTTAATAATTTTGTTCAATTTTTAGTTAATCAGCTACAAAATCCTGTAACAATTTATTGCTCCTGTAACAATTTATAAGTTTTGCCAATACTACTAAACTGCAATGTTTAGCTTCCTACCAAATATCTCAGAGAGCCAAGACCAAAGACAAGCCTCAGGAATGACCACAGCTCTGTATTCCTCCTGTTGCACCATGTGATGATTACACACTGATTTCAAGCTTAATGCAGTTCTGCTGCCGAAAAGGGTTATGCTCTACAAAGAACCATATTCACTTTTGGAAAGAACTTCTTGCCTAATGTCTTGTGTATATCCCAGGATTTATGTGGCCAAGTGCAAGGTAGACAAGAAAAAACTGGTTATGCCTCTTTACCCAGAAAATGAAAAAAAAGGTTAGGCAAACCACAAAAAAATAGACAAAAGTAATAGGAAAGTGAGGCAACAGGGAAAACCTCCCTTTCTAGCAGGTGTGACCACAGAGCCCTGCCAGGAAAGGCTGGGTTGGGCTGAAGGGAAGAGCTCAGCTCAAGTTGGTGCCATGTTCCCCCTCCTGCCTCCAGGAGCAGAGATCACCTGCAATCAGACACTGCTCAGACAGAGCACACCAGTGTCACACCAGAAGTCCAGTGGGACACTGCCTTCATCCAAATTTCCAGTCCTGCATCTTCATTCTTTTAAAATCCCAGATGTGGTCACCATACCAGCAAATCTTGTACTACAGAAGACTGACAGGAGACAATCATCGATATGGGAAAGGTATCAAAGCTGTGTGAACAACTCTTCTGAGGCAGAGATTGGCCTTTGCTCATGTATGGCACTGAAATACTTGGAGGTGAAAAATTTACACAAGTTGCCAAATGTTTTTCCTTCTTGACTTGTAATAACTAGAAAATGTTTGCGGTTTTGTAGAGTCTCTTTGAATTTATCAGTGCTAACTGAACTCCCAAGACAGGAACTTCAGTTATAGCACTGTCATGAAGCACATGCATAAAACAGGGTCTACATTCTCTGAGAATAAGAGCTTGGGATTCCATCCTCTGCTTTGCCATCAATTCTGTAAAAGCTCTTGGACAAGGTATGTTTCTCTCTTCTGCATCACCATCATGTAATACTACGTGAATGAAATAATGTTAAATTCTATAAATTTGCCAATATTGTAGTTGCCATATCCCATTCAAAACTGACATCAGCAGCAAAAAAATTACATGGAACATAAATACAAATGCAAAACAATGAGCAACTTGTCACATAAATTCTACAAAATCAGCTCTCCAAACAGGTTTTTACTTCAGAAAAGCAGAATTTTTAAGAGCAGTTGTTTAGTCATAAGATCAATGAATCATATGATGAGAGAACATATAAAGTCTTATGCAAATACTTCACATTTTATTTTTCAATCCTTCTCCCCCTTAGTTTCACGTTCCAAATGCCTTTGGATGAGCAAACTCCCCTGCACCCACACGGAGCTCACTGCCAAAGAGAGCCTGCACTGGGGGTGTTTCTGTGGTCATTTTTAGGACTTGTATGTGACTTAAAACCATCTCTATTCTCCTTCCTTTTCTCCAACAGCTACCTCTACCACCCACCTGACACACAGTTTAAGAAAAGTTATCACAGTTCAGGTAGTCAGTGGCAGTTCAGTAAGGGCTTCCTCTGAGGACCTAACTCAGATATTTCTGCCCTAGTACAGTTCTGATACAGCTTGTCTGCCATTACATCAGAAGAAGCAGTTCAGAGAAAAGTGGCAAGAATCAGATGGATTTATCATTAAATTCAGTGTTTCCTGCAAATTCAAGTTTTCCCTCTGTTTTCTCACAACACCTAAAAACATCACAAAAAGTGGTGCATCCTTTAGTACTTTTCATATTAATCACCCTTTTTGTGAGAGACTCCACTCCTCAGTGTTTCCTAGATGTTGACACCTTTGCCTTCTGCTGTCTTCAAATCTTATCCTACTCCTTTCCCTTGCTCCCTCCTTCCTTTTCGATTCATTTAAAATGAATCTCCCTAGTACTGAAATCCTTACAGATCTGATCCTGCCTACATTTCTGACATGATTCATGATCACACCTTCTCCTTTTCCCCAAGTCTCATTTTCTTTAGGCTAAGAGCTTGCTGAACACTTACACCTACACTTCTAGTCAACTCTGTGTGTTCAAGGCAACAGATTTCCCCATGTATTGAAATCTAGTCACTCACAGACGTGTTTTGGCGGTTCAGCATGTACTCTGCACTATCCAAATCCATTCCTTGATCCAATTTTTCCAGTAGGGATCAGAAAGATCAGCTCAGAGAATGAGTCCTTACATTTGTATGGCCTTGGACTTTGGTCCAGTTACTTCAGGAAGGGGTAAACCAGAAATCTCTATTTCACATTTAACTCTATGGCAATTTTTAATAATGACCATCAAACCAAACTTCCATGTGTTCCTAAAGATTTCCTGATGTCAGTACTTGTCAGTAGTGCTGCTAATGTCACTGCCCACTCATGGCACACATTTCTTTTCACTGCACAAACACTAAAAGTGAGTCTAAATCACTTTTACTGCAATTTGAATTTTTGAAGCACGGCAAAGTAGTGTAGCACAGTTGTCAGACCATGATTTTGCTTTTGTCACTTGCATGAATTTGCTACCTTTTTAGTTAGTTAGTGTGTTTCTTTCTCTCAGACTCAATGTTTTTGCAAGAGTACCGCATTAGTTAAGTGCCCAGAGTGATACCACTAACTTTGTTCATTCAGAACAAACCAAAAATGCTTATATCTGCAAACTTCTTGAAGGTGTTTTCAAAGGAATATAGAAGTACAAGACTGAAATGGCTGCAAGCTGCTGTGTAGGTCTTTGTAGAACTGAGAATCTTGTAAGTTAGAGTGACAAAATGCAGAGTTGGAAAAGTAGGGAAATGTGTTAGCTGTTTCACACAGCTACACATATTGAAGACCTTCTGAATATATCAATACTATCATCAGTAAACTGATGGGTTTACTGGGCAATACAAGAATTACAGTCCCCAGCTATCTCTGTTACATATAACACCAGAACAACCTTGAACAATTCATGAACTCTTTCTTTTATCTGGAGATGAGCTGACATTGATATATTGTTATTGGTCTTCACTAATACACTCCTGTTGGCAACAGGGAGATGCTAGCAGCTGAAATGAGTCACATACTGCAAGACCTTGCAATTTATATGGAAAGAAAGTGCAATTTAAAAAATATCTGTCTCCTCCTCAGCCGACTGTGCAATGCAAGGCACCCACTAAAACTCAAGTCATAGACAGTTATTTTTCATATTTGAAGCACATGAAATTGCAATGCTGCGTTTTTTTTATTTTAAACTGACTAGCTTTAATTCACCAACATTAAAACAGCAATACAAAGTAATGACAGGAGTATTTGATGCTGAAATAAAAATTACTCTTGTATTTAAATATACCATGCATTTCTCATGCAACAATTCAGAACCTTGTTACACTGTTTTCATTTATTTATAGTTGAACATTGTAAAAAAAAATCTTCAGTTGGTTACAAATATTTGAAGAAGGTAATCTAAAATAATGTATCTCACAAACAACAGAAGTAACTAGCCAATAGTTCTCTAGCTCATTCTCATCTAAAGAAAGCAAACTGCTCTGTAACTAAAGACTTGCACTGACAGGTTTTGTTAAGCAATTTGACAACACAGACATTATGGCATTAGATGATAGGTACTATTTATAGCACTATGCAGGAATAAAAACCACAGAGAATGTTATGCTAAATTATTGTAACATTTTTAGTCTCCTATATTTAATCTTCCTACCCCAAAATTCCACATCCCAGGAAAAAGAAAAGAAAATAAAAGGAAATACATAGTCTGTGTTTCTACTCTGCAGATTTACAAGAACATCTTGGGTCTTGCACTATGATACAGAGTTAAGGCACTGAAGAGAGTGATTCAACAGATAAAGCAGACAGACACACAGACACAGCTATACTCAACATCTGTTTACACTGTACTGTGACTTCTTACAGACTGCTCTTTGAAAACACCAGATACCTTGTATATATCTAGAGATATCTAGATACAAGCCCAGCTGTTTAGGGCATATTCTAGGGTGTACCTACAGTACAGCCCAAGAGCTGGAGAACAGTGTGTGCCTCAGCCAGCTTCCCACTCTCTGGCTTTGCCACTGTGAACAGCCCCATGGGGCAAAGCAGAACGTGTATGAATGTGTCCTCATTACCTCTGCAGGAGGCAAACCCAGTCACTGCTACCAGGCATGGATTGGCTCAAAGTCACTCCATTAAATCCCTGTACATGCACAGGCTGTAGGTACAGCATATATCTTGTATGTTGTTAGAGTTTTAATAAAATATTTACCCTTATAGCACTGTACATACAGCTGCACTTTCTTGAACATACACAAAGGCCAGACTCTTGTTTTATAAAGCTCCCAGTTTAAAAAACAAACACAAAGCCACAGCTAAAATACAAGATGAAGGAGGCATCCACCATGGTTAAACAGCACAGCCAGAATCATCAGGGAAAGGGAGGCTCTTAGGCAACAGGAGACCTTTGGAGCAGAATCAAAGACAGGAAGCAGAGCCAGAGAGGGAGGAAAAAAGGGATCAGTAAAAGCTGAGATAAGACATGAGCAGTTAGTACCTGTTGACACTTCAGGATTACATTCTCATATAACAGAGTGGGAAGCCTGATTGAGTAATGTTCACCTCTTAAACCATGCAGAAACAAGTGTTACTTACTGATCTGTGTTCCAGTAGCACCTCTTTGTGGCAGACATTTGAGAAAAATGTAAAAGCATCACAACTCCTTCCAAACGTTCTATTTTCCGAAACAGGAATTAAAATGAATAAACAATAGCCATTGAACTAAATAGCTGAGAACTCACACAGCATGGGGGACAACTCTTGCAAACAAAACCTATTTATGAAGAATGATCAAGGCTACTCTGTGGTCTTCTTACCATACCTGAGGAGGAAAACGGAGTCTTAGAAGCTACTTCTGTTAAGCACTTTGGCATTTCAATAATAGTGGTGTATTGTTAGGGTTTCACTGACAGGAGGCAAGAATATTTATGCATATGGATTATTTGACTCTCTTTATTTAAGGATGCATGATATAAAGTAGATATTAAGTCGTTCACTGTAAGATGGAATCAAATGGCAGCGAGGAGACGTGAATATTATCCTTTTTGTGGACTGCATTTGAGAATATATGTGGTCTAATTAAACTTTATTCAGAATGGAGTAGTCTAAAATTAGAAACTTGTTTATAAAAGTTAAACATGTAACATACTGATTTCATGCTATTCTGGTAAATTTTCTCATTTCGCATGGATGGCAGGAACAAGATTCAGTCAAGTAGACCTCTTTCTTGAGCACTGTTCAACCTTACAATGTGGTTGACATGACTTATCCAAGTCAGATTAAAAAAACAAAACAAAACAAAACAAAAAAGACCCCAACAAAACAGCAAAATAAAAAAACCCAAACAAACAGATCAAACTTTGTTAGACATTTGAAGATGCAGTTCTTTTGTAAAAGTCAGTCTGATTTGCAAAAATCATCAGTATCATCACATGTTCCATGCATCAAACTAAAACCACTTTTCAGGCTATCTATCTTCCAAACTGAAAGCCTTTTATGCCATTCAAAACACGAATTTCAAGAACATTCACAAATGTGGGTACTCATTTGTATGGTTTTAAAACTTTGTATTTAAAAGGAAAAATGACTGCTCATAAAAATAGTATATATTCTGGTGTAATGAAAAAACATTGTAATGAAATTGACTCGATATGTGCTGGATGTTAACAACTGCACAAATAACTTTTAGCAGCATTATCCATTATATAAGCTGCTTTTATTTTCGGTGCTAAAAACTTTTCTAAATGTTCACTTTCACTAACTTTAGAAAATCTTAACTTTTTCCTCTACATATACTAACTTCTACTAAAAAACAAAAGCATTTTCATTCCAACTACTAACTGGTATCTCAGATTTCATTCTCCAAGAGTCTTCAGTTACTTTGTATTTCTAAATATAGCAGATAAGAGTACAGAGAAATATGCTGCATTGTAAGAGCTTTTATAAACAACAGTTTCTAATTTTAGACTACTCCATTCTGAATAAAGTCTAATTAAACCACATATATTCTCAAATGCAGTCCACCAAAAGGATAATATTCACGTCTCCTCACTGCCATTTGATTCAATCTTACAGTGAATGACTTTATATATACTTTTGAGTAAAAATGTTTACTATGAAGTGGAACACTAAACTTTCATTTAAGAAAAAATTCAGTAATATATTACCTTTGTGAAATTATTTTCAGATATTAAAATCAAGTCATAGGTACTCTATACACAGTAGGCTCAACAGCTGATCTATTTTAAGATTTTTTTTCCAACTACTTTGGGGATTGATTGTTCAAGAACTCGTAATTAAGTCCAGAACCAACACATGTTAACACTAAGGATAATTAATTACTAAGAAAGCTTAGAGAAAACAGATATACATTTTCCATTCTCCCTGGTCTTTAAATCAAGACTGATTTTTTTCCCTCCCCCAAATTTGTATGTAAAAAGAAAGTAAAAGCATCGCTGAGTCGAATGCTATGGCCTCTGCTAGACACGGTTAAAATGTTCATTAATCTCTCTTGTAGATTTAAACATTTATGAACCTAAGAGCTTTCATCTCTAACATACAATGTTCTATTTAGCTAGAAGTTAAAACTAATAAAAGTAATTTTCATCAAAAGTTTGAGCCTTATATTTACTAGTCTAAAAACTCTGTAAATTGCTGTCAGAACTTGTTTACTTTTTGAATATACATTTTGACTTGCACAAAACTTGAGCAACCAAAGTAATCCCATTGGTTGATATTATATTGTTTGACTCAACTCATTAGGAGTTTAAAAAACCCTGCATTTTTCAACATCACTTGTAAGTCTTATCATTATGGATCTCAGTTTTTAGATCTTTTCATCAATGAACTTTGAGAAAGAGTAAGTTAGTGAACAAGAAATAAGTAAAATTATTTTTCTGATATTTAACAGTGCTGCATAAAAGCAATGAGTCTACTTTGAAATCATTAACCATTTAAAATTAAATCTACTTTAAGCCAAAAGTGATTAAAGGTCATTTTATCCAAAAAGTTTAGTATCTCATATTTAGACTAGTGTAAAAACTATAGGAATCACCATTACATCTTTTTTCCTGCACATCAATTCAGTCTTTTTTAATACAGATTGTGTAGACAATCTTCCTCAAATGGCTTTGTGATGATAAAGTGATTTTAAAATTCTTTATCTTCCTATTAAGAAATTATTATAATTATCTTCAAAGACCCACCTGTAATCTTAAATTATCATTTCTCATAACTTCAAAGCCTGTAGTTTGTTGACAAACTCAAGATTAAGTAGCAAACTCCTGATTTTTCAAAACAGTGAAACTGTGGAAGTTATAATATATTCCACTAATTTTTACAGTCTGGGAATATATATACATAACTTCATGGGATTTATTTAAAGGAGAAAATGTTCAATAATATCTGTAATGCGTATTCCTTTGTCCTTGCTATCATAATTTTGGAACACATCATGCTTAGTTCAGAAAAAGATGCAATTGTCCTTTCACTCCCAAGGAGCACAATTTATTTCAATTAGCTGTGGTTTTACAAGTTATTTTACTCAACATATTCCATTTCTTACTTTCCTCAGGGGAATAATCACAAAGAAAAACAGATTGATATTTTTATAAACAAATCAGT
Organism: Sturnus vulgaris; assembly: GCF_052056855.1. Taxonomy (NCBI): domain Eukaryota; kingdom Metazoa; phylum Chordata; class Aves; order Passeriformes; family Sturnidae; genus Sturnus; species Sturnus vulgaris. Next base: position 104,043,805 of record NC_142245.1, on the reverse strand, counting down.
GAGTTTGACTATCAAGTGACTTTTATCATTTTCTCCTTCACTTATCTCCTTGAAACTTTTTTCAACTTTCATCTATGAGACCATCTCTAATAATCTCTTTTAATTTCCTACAAGTGTAGTATTGTCCTTTCAGTCACATTTACATCCAAATGTGGAAAAGCTCTTGAAAGCAGAGATCCTGTGGATAACATCCACTTAGTTAAAAAAAGAAAAAAAACACACATATATTCTTACAACTTTATAACTGAAAAAGCAACAAAAAATTGGTAGCACTACTCTGAGATTTTGTATTCCATGAACAAATCTCCTTTTTATCATCTCTTTAATTTTCTTTGAAAAGGTTTATAGCTATTACTCTCAGACCAACAGTATAAAATTCAAAAGATTAAGATTCTCTCTCTATGAATAAAGACAAGCATTTGGAACTGAGGTAAGAAAGCGCCTCCCCGTGATGGGAGCCCATCTGGATCCTTACATCTTCCAGCACAGCAAATGCTCACAGCCTTCTCTGTTGGTGCTGTATTCCTGTACCACACAGAGCTTTCAGAGATGCCATGGAGAGAAGCTATGGGGTAAACCATGGTCTTTCCCAAGAAAGCAATAGGCAGCAAAGATAATTGGTAAGGTGAAAAGCGATCCAAAGATGCAACAAATGTGCACAAAAAGAATGAACAAAATTACTTTCAAAGGAAGAAAGAAAAAGTCGGAGGATGAAGAGAATGGCAAAGGTGTGCAAATGCAGGTAATAGTGACCCAAAAGAAAATGGGGAGAGGAAATGTTCTAGGCTCATTACAAACTAGTCTGAATCAAATTTAGGCATGAGAAACAATGAAGGAAGATCACACAGTGTTTTTCTCTGTTTAATGTAAGACAAAATTAAAGAAAGCAAAGAATCCATGGGCAACCAAACCCACCTGGAAACAAGTTTCTTTACAGACCACTCAAATAACAAAGAGCATTTATCCCCAATGCACACTGCTAAAATAATAACTATTAAAAACAAAAGGATGAAGACCGGTGCTGACAATGTTTACACACAGACGAGGAGCACAGCTGCTCAGGGTAAGTGCTGTGTGTTTCAATTCCTAGGACTTTAAAACCAAATCTGTCTACCATACTTTAAAATTTCTATCTTTGATTAGTGTACATTGCTGTTTGATTCACAATTAGAGGATGAGCCAGCACTTTTTGGCCAAGTGACATAAAATTCTGGAAATCTATGGGAATCTGCAAAGGTTGACAGAACTGAATACCTAAAATGGGAGCATGAGGCACAGACACAATATAAAAAAGCTTAGGAATCCATTATGTAGACAGACATAACATTACAATTCCAAAACTAAAAAACAGAACCAGGACAACAGCTTGAAATGCAAACAATTATGGAATTACCCACAACAAAGTTCACCACATTCATGTGTTTGTTAAGGGAACCTGTATCCTTAGATTTGGATCCTTCTGCAGCTATACTGAGTGTATAGACAGAAAAGTCAAAAGGCCTGTAGCAGCACAATGGTGTGGTAGGGCTCGAGGAAAACCCTGTTGGAAGGCACATCGGGATGCCCCCAGACCCCAGACATGCTGCAGTCAGCAGGATGTCACACCCTGGGACACGTGGCGCCTTTTCCAAACAGCACCAAAGCCAGCAGCGTTGCACCGCTTCCATCCTGCACAGCCAGCCTGATTTCCTCTGCTCTGCTCTGCCCCATCGCATCCTGGTTAGACTTGGCCTCATCATTCTGGCCAGAGCAGAGTTTCCCTTCTGGCTGGTGCTGGGGGGTGGTACCAGCTCTGACTCTTCTGCTACAATACAGCAGGGGAAGGCTCACAAGGAACCGCACAACGGGACTGACAGCGGTGGAGACATCTCTGGCATTTGCTCTGTGTTGTGAGTTACATAACTCTGTGACACTCCAGAGTAGACGCCGCTTGACGACACAACTGATCTGCTGGCAATAGCTGGATGCTCCAGAACAAGAAGCACGTTGAAAAATCGGTGCTATGCAGGTACACTTTTGTATCAGGCAAGAAGACAGGGCAACCTAGAAAACTGGTTAAATACTGCAGCCCTATGTCATAAAAGTTTGTGGATAAATAACAAGATTAAGGATTCAGTCCATAATTAAAAGGCAGGCATAACACATAACCAAGATGAAGAACATGTTTCCTTACTTTTCCTTGACAGCAACATTAGCCCAGACTACTTCATGCTTTGTTTGAATGGAGAAAAACATAATTAAAGTTTTAATTAGAATTGATCACAGTCCACAAACCTGAAATGGAATGTGCTGTTTGGACACCGTACTAGAAGATCTTTCAAGCAAACCGATGTTCTTAAATGAACTATGTTCTTTAAAAAAAGGAAAAGCATTCTGTCAAGTAATAGGGTAGTAGTGAAAACTAATGACTCTGAAAATGTGTCACAGAAATAGGTACTAGGAAGTACGCATTCTGAAAGGGACAGTGATTATGTATTCTACAAAGGCTAAGCTTCCACATACATTCATTTTTCTCTGTGATTAATCAGTTGCATATCATATTCTGGTTATAAAATATGTCCATCTTTTTATTCTTCATAAAGAGATACCTCTGAGACCTGTACTTTCCAATATATGAAGGAAGAGAATGTCTATCCACAGGCACACTAATAACCAAACATTGCTAAAAATATATTGCCAGCAGAATTGTTGGGAGAAGCCCCTGTATCTCTTAAATCCATCAGTTACATTAATATCTTCTGTACAAGAACATGGAATTTATTCATATATTTGGCTTTTTGATAGTTGGCTATGGCTTTAATGCTCAAGTAATCACCCTTCAATTTTAATGAAAAGGGCAGGTGTTTTCACCACCCTGTTATCTGCACCTTTGCTTGCCAGCCGAAAAGCCTGGCAGTGCAGGTAAACCCCCTCCCCGCCTTGCTGCACCGCTCCGGGTCGTGCGGGGTTCGGGAGCGCGGTACCTGCGCGGCGGCGGGAGCTCCGCCCGCTCCGGCTCCAGCTGCCCTTCGCCCGAGGAAGGCGGAGAGCCCCGTCCCACCTCCGAAAAGCCCCTGAACAGGCTCCTCCAGGGCCGGGGAAGCGGAGGGTCTGCAGTTGCGCAAGATCAAACCCCCCCCCCCCCACCACCACCCTTCCCCTTCCCTTTCCCTCCCTATCCCCGACGGTTTCTCCGCTCGCCGGAGGCCGGAGCAGCCAGTCTGGGCTGGGGCAAGTCAGGGAGATGCTGGGGGGAGCACCCAGCAGAGGACAGGCGCATGGCATTGGGGACGACATGCGAAGTTGGGGTGGGGGAACCCTGAAAGTGGCTTCATGCAGGAAGGGGACCGCCCGGCTGGGGTGGGAGGAGGGAGGCGTTCCCCTGTGGGGGCAGTGGGGCGAGCGAGGGACTCCGGGGGGTGGGGACACCCCCGGGCAGGAGGGAAAAGCCTCGCACCGGGGGAGCCGGCGGCACGGGCGGCGGGGACCGAGGGGCTCGCAGTGCCCGGGGACCGAGCTGTGCGGGAGGGCGGCAGTGCTGGGGTCCCTTCTGGCAGCCGCCGCTGGAAGCTCTCAGCGCCCTGCACGGCGCTGAGCCCCCGTGTCCCGGCGCTGCACCCGGGGCGCCGGGGAAGCGTCCTCGCCGCAGCTCTGAGCACCACGGTTTCCCCCGCACCCCGCGGCCAGGAACTGGTGTTTCCCGGCGGGGGATCGGAAGAGGAGGACGAAGAAGCCCTCGGGGTACCGGCAGGCGTTCCTCCCCTCGCCCCACACAAGCAGCACCTCTCTCCGGGTGCGAGCAGCTTATTTCCAAGCGATGCTGGCGCGCAAAGTTGCGCCGGTCGGGCAGCCCCCGCCCGCGCTCCCTCCCTTCCTCCGCAGCCGCGCACATCCCGGCCCCCGCAGAGCCCCCGCACTCCGCTCCGCTCGGGTCAGCGCGGAAATCGCCGCCCTCGCTTTCCGCCCCGGCTGCTCACGATCTGCCTCAACCTGCTCCACCTTTTGTTTTGATCTTTGGAAATGAAATTCTCTCTCCGCCGTCTCCTTTCCCTCCTCCTTCTCACGCCTTCGTGTGGGAGATGCCCAGGATCGCACACCAGCTTTTGTTATCTCCTCCCACCTCCATCTTCACTCCGATTGATGCCCTAGTAAATAGCAGGAGCGCGGCACCTCCGCCCCGTACCTACCCCGCTACCACCTGCAAACACCTCGCCTTTTAAAGAAATTAAATGATAAAATAAAAACATCCTTTGTAGGCAGTATGAAAAACGATAGAGCGATCGTATGGATCGGGAGCACTTTTGCCTCCCCCGTGGTGTGATGACCTTGCGAAGGCTGCTCTAGCGCTTGGTTTCGCACGGTCTTTTTTCCCTTCTTTTTTTTTTTTTTTTTTTTTCCTTTCCCTACTGGAAAAAAAAAAGAAAAATCACGCCCTTTTCGCTATCCCTTTTCAAACGAACAAGAACGCCAAAGACTCCCTCTTCCACCAAAGCGTTTCCAAGCGCAAATTGTTACGCGACAGCTCAGCTCTTCCTTTGGATGCTGTCGGTGTTCATATCCGGATCGGTGGGGAATTCGGTCCCATCTCTCAACAGTTAAGGACAAATCGCCGCGGGTGCGATTTCTCGCCAGTGCAACAACTCCCGCACACCGACCGCGCACACCAACTTTCCCGGTGAGGATGATCTCCGACCGCAGAGCAGCGCCGAGGCCGCGCAGCCCCCGCCTCAGCCCCGCCGCGCCTCCATCCCGCCGCCTTCCCGGCAGGAAAAGCCCCGCGCGGGGCAGCCCGGCAGCCGCTCCTCGCCCGCACCTCGCGGGTGCGGAGCCCGGATCCCCCCTTCTCCCCCCGCGGTCCCTCCCCGCACTTACAGCGGGCGCGGGGTCTGTCCGCGGTGCGGAGGAGGGCGCAGGGCCCGGGGTCCCGCGCGTTGCTGGGGCCGGAGGGACACGCGGCGCCGCCTCGGTGCGCGCCCGCCGCCGCTCGCGCCGCAGCTCGTGTGCGCGCCCCCGCTCCGCCCCGCGCGCCGCCCGCCGCCGCCCCGCACTGCAGGACCGCCGCCCCGCGCGCCGCCCCGCGCTCCGAGCATGCGCGCGGGCCCGGGCGGCGCGGGCGGCAGCGGGGGAAGCCCCGGGGCGGGAGGGGCTGAGGGGCAGAACCTGGCAGGGGACTCGGGCTGAGGGGCAGAACCTGGCAGGGGGCTCGGGCTGAGGGGCTGAGCCCGGCGGCCTCGGCTTCGCTCACAGCCGAGCGCAGGCTCCCTGTGCCCGGCGTGGTCCGTGACTTGCCCGGCGGGTTGCGCTTCGCTCGGCGGCTCCTTGGCTCCGCGCGTGGAGCCGTGCTGTGCCCTGCTTGCGGGAGCAGATCACAGAATCACAGAATCAATTAGGTTGGAAAAGACCTCTGAGATCACCGAGTCCAATCTGTGACCAAACATCACCTTGTCAACTCGACCATGGCGCCAAGTGGCACGTGCAGTCTTTTAAGACCTCCGGGGATGGTGACTCCGCCACCTCCCCGGGCGATCCATTCTGTTATCTAATCACCCTTTCTGTGAAGATTTTCTTCCTAATGCCCAACCTAAACATGCCTTGGCACAGCTTAGCGCTATGTCCTCATATCGCCAGTTTCCTGGGAGAAGAGGCCGATCCCCATCTTGTTCCTTGCATGTACAAGGTGATGGTACGAGGTGGTGTCCCATGCACCTGTAGCTGTCACACGTGTGTGTAGGTGACATCTTCCATTTCAAGCCACGCTTCCACCGTGGCTCTTGTCCACAAGCTTCTTATATAAGCTAATGTTAGATAGTTTAGCTTTTAAACATCGTTCAACCCTTGAAATGTGAATTTCAGCTGGTCTTGCCCTTCAATCTCAAACCCAACTGATGCTGCCCTGCCCTCGTTTTTGCCACTGTCACTGTAGTAGTTGCTGTTGTGGTAGGAGTAAACGATCAGGGCTCCTTCACAAGACACTGCACAGCATGGAACTAACTGTAGGTCCTTTTTAAGGCAGAGACATACATCAGTATTTACTTTCATGCATGGCAAGTTCTGTCACTGACTGTTTACATAAATTAAGCATATTTAGCATGTCCTAAGCACAACACTGCAGAAAGCAGATGGATACAGCAAGGAGGTGAAAGGGAGGCAAAATAATGACATATATAAAAGAGAGTGAATTACGCCTGTTTTTAACTATCTGCTCTTTATTTCAGAAAGCATGGAGATTGTGTAATAAGTGATAGATGGAAATAATTCTTCATTTACTGTTGAAATGCCCGAAGAATTAAATTATAACACAGGCTGATGTACAGGAAGTGACAGTATTTTCAGTTTGCTAATGTAGACAATTGAATTCATAAGTTATCTTTTTGTGATTGGCAAAAGTCACCAATTTTGCTCCCAGAATTACTTTTTTTTTTTTGTATGTGTGTGTAAGGCAGCAATTTTATGATTTTATGCTTTTTTTAAAAACTTCCCAATGCACCCCTCTCTTCAGTCCATTTTTTTATTTTCTAGATGTGTAAAAATACTGCCTGAAAATGCTGAAAGTTTAGTTCCATTCCAGGCTTAGCAGAAAGAAGCAGGATTTGATACACTTCACTGGGTATCTCTGAAATTCATATTTTATTTGTTTTAATTAATTTAAATTATTTTCTGTCATCTTCATATTTTGCTACCTCATTGCTTTCTTGGCCTGGCAGATCATTAATAATCATCTCTAGCATAATGAAAGAGGGCTGTAACATCTGCTTCTAAGTTTTTAACCACATTGTTTCCTCATATTTTCTGTCTCTTGCTCAGTTCTTTATAAGTTTGTCCTTTACAATCGCAGTGCGACGTTGATTCTGTGTGACCTATTTTGGTTTTGTCCATATTGCACTTACTGCATGACTTCACCTCATCTTCATGACTCTTCTAGTGTCAGCAGCGTAGCTATGGAAGTGCAGAGCTCTGGGGTGGCTCTAAGCTCAGGTATTTACTTGGTGTCTTAGCTGGGTTTTGCTGTGTTCTTCCACAACTGCCAAGGTAGCAGTATTTCAGGCAGCTGCTAGAAAGCTACCTTAGGCTTGGTTATCTGCTATGTGATGGACTTAGAGATGATGCCCTTTTCCTCATCATTTGGGGTCATCCTTTGCAAAAACCTGAACATTTGCATATCCTCAAAAAGCAGAAATAATAGGTTGAATTTTTTAAAAAAATGGCTAAAATACATTTAAATAGGACTTTTTCAATGTCATAGTATTTTTTTTTATTTAATTCAATGGCAGAATTCACGTTAATTGCAAAAAATGTGTACATTAAGCAGAAGATAATATGTAGTGTGTTTTCATGTAAAACTTTCCCTGTCTATATTTAGGTAATTCCATATAAAATCAGGTTACTTAGGCTGTGTTTTTAAATGCATTTGAAAACAAGATGCTCATCAAAAAAAGAGTTACTCCACAGTATTATTTTAGAAAACTGACTTATTTTTACATCTACTACATCACAGAAACAATGGAATACAAAATCGCATTTGAAAAGTGTGTATACATATAAAACCTCTCCACTTGCATTATTAGTGCTTAGTTAAAAATGCCCATGAAAAAGCTTCGTTTTGGTGTAGATCAACAATTTAATGAGAGATACCTCTTATTCTACTCATGGCCTTATCACTGGAAAGGTAATCATGACATTTCCAGTGTGTGCTATTATGAGACATCTTGCATGGTGCTGTCCTACACTGTATGCAATTCCTGACGGCTTCTCTAAATTGACTGTGAATGTTCAGATTGCTGGCATTTTCAGCCACCTAGCATTCATTTTTTTATCTATGTAAATAACATTGTATTTTAGACTGCGGAGAATTACATTCACTATACTTGCTTCTCGAGGTAGATAATGGTAGAATTTTCCATTTTCTTGCTATACAGTTCTCTGGATTTTGCAAATGAAACTTATTGTTGCCAACTAATTGTTGTTGCAACTTCAGATGATTTTTTGACCTAAATAACATGATGCTCATAATGGAGCTACAGCAATTTTAAAAAGTCAGGGTCTGACCAAAAGTTTTCTATTGAACGTGTATATTTTTCATTTTACCCTCAGTATGAGCAGTGTAAATATAAGAATTCTTAGTTTATGAATGAATAGCATAACAACATGGGTACCTGCTCTTTTGCAGTCTTCCATGATTTACATGGGTCCTCTTTAGGCTTTCAATCTCCTGAATGTTCTGCTTATATCTTTGAAAGAAGCCAACTGAGGCCCTAAGACTGATCTTGTCAAGGGAGATTGATAGGCATCTCCAGAGGGAAATACAAAATCTAATGAAATGGAGGATCCTCCTCTCCTTTTTTCTCTCCCTCCTTTGAGCTCCAGAGTAGACAATTCAATATTAAAAGACACAGTAGTCTCTGAGAGGACTCACTATCTCAGCAGGTGGCTTACTGGTAATGATATATATATTTTTTTTGATTTAGCATGATCTCCTGTTTTGCAGGCATCAATTTAAATGCAGAATACCATTTTGGGGTTTGCATTTTCCCCCCTCTCTTTTATGCTTAATAGTAGCTAAGAATATATTTGCCTATATATTTTACGAGAATCAAGAGTAGAAAAAATAATTAGGAATTTGAGTCTATAACTACATCTCTAGATATATGCTTTATGTTCTGCTAGGTCTGTTGAAGGAATGATTTTCTTCCTTCTGTGTTCCCTTGGTGCAGTTTTTGCACACTGAGATGTACTTGTCTGTGAGATGGGGAGCTGAAAGCAGCACTGCGGCTGCAAGGATTGGCAGAAGGGAGCTGCTTCAAGGCTCTGTGATTAAACGAAGCTGCTGCAACACACTGCAGTTGGAAAAGGGTGAGATTCTTGATGCTCAACAGCAAACAATGAGCGTGGCTGATTTTATCGCTTTCAAAATGACTATAGATTGTCTTGCTTCTTTAATGTGCTATATATAGTTACATGAAAATGACATTTTTATATGTGTATTATCTTTCACTTTCATCTCATTAATTTTTTAAATAATGCCCCTAAGAATATAGATAAAACAAAATGTACTTACTTTGCTAATAAATGCAATTTTTCTTCCTTATGAAATGTAGCCATTTCTTGTGTACACATCACCTCTGTTTGTGTCAAACCAAATAAACTATAATTCAATCTTTTTATTAATGAGGCCATCTATTAGTCTTCACTTTCTTAGGCTCATGGAATGAACTGCAAAGAAAATACCATTTATGTAACATCATCTCTGATGTTGTATAATACAGTCACAACTGAGGAGTGTGTGCAATGGCTAACTTTAGATCCTACATTTGATAGCTCAACGCTTGTCTGTTTGCTTGCATTTCCTTTCCTGTCAATGAAAATACAAAGAAACTATAATAGGGTGATTAATTAGGGTGTAATAGGGAACTTGGCTGGCAATAGTCAAGAAAAGAAATATTTAAGTTCAGGCATCTAAATGAAATGTCTAAAGCTAAATGGCATGAGCCCAGGTTTCACTCCAGTAGGCTGCTTCCCACAGAAGCTGTTCCAGTTGTTCTTAAGTGAGGCATTTGCTCAAGCAGAAATAAAAGGTTGACATTCTGGACCTGAGAAATATAAGCTTCAAGTAAATAATGAGTGTTTAGAAGGATAGGAATGACAAAACTTAGAAGCATTTCATTTTCTACAAATGTCCTAAACATAGCTTTCCTTTGCCATTTAGCTCAAGGCAGAACTTCTACATACACAGAATAATTCCTGTGAAGTCACGCTGGTCATGTGCTCTTGAAATGTTCCAACAGGACTCTATTTGCTTATTTGATCTGTGAGTGATTGTTCTTAGCTAAAATATTATAATGGTGACATGGAAAAATTGAAACACAACTGTAGAACTGTAGAAGTAATAGCAAATCATGAAATTAAAAATAGAGGAAAAGGCCACAAATTGCAGCTAGTTTAGCGGGTTTCTTACTAATGGAATTCTTAATATAACCAGCATACATCAAAGCAAACAAGATGCTACCTAACCTTTTTTGACACCGGGTTATCTTACTCAGCTTTTGATTTGTGTCATTATTTTTATTATTAATGTTTGTCATACATGTCTGTATGATTAATAATACACTTCAATGCTGTGATATGTGTGTATTTTCCACTAAAAAATGGTGGGAAGGGTAGATGGAGAATAAGCAGACTGTTTACTTGTTTATGGACCAAATGTACTCACAACTTGGTGGACACATAGATAGTTATCTTTGTGTAATTAAACTGCACTGTGAGACATGATGACTTCGTATAATAGTCTTTATTTCAGAGGTAATACTTTTTAATATGATTTGATTTGAGAAAACAGCAGTGAATCAGCACTCTTGGACCATAATCACAAGAGCAGGATGTACTGCTAAGAGCAGAGATGCATTTCAAAAAGTGGGCTACTGGACATAAAATCAGTTCAGAACCAACTGACAGAAAAGAGCCATCAGAGAAAAGAGATGTTAAACAAAATGTTGAAAACTTATTTCATTATTCCATTTGCAATGAAATCTCTTCATTTCTAATGCTAGGCCATCTTTTCATGCATCTGTTAACCCTAACATAAGTGCAGTCCTCTGCCCACATCTTTCTAATTGCCAACACCTCTATTTGTCAAAATCTTGCTACTGCTTCTCTCCCCAAAATACATCACGCATCATTGTACCTGGTATCAGAGAGATAGCTTAAAAAATCTTATCAAAAGCAAAGCAGTTACACAATGTTTCTTTTACAAGAACCCCTCTCTTTGTAGTAGCTTCAAGGAGCATGCAGAGCTGGAGTACACTTTTGGATCAGGAAGCTTAACAGGTAACTTTGAACTACTTAGTAATGAATTTGCAATTATTAAGGAATTTATGTCTGTTGCATAGGGATTCCTGTTGCAGTCAATTCTACATTTAACTAAGTTTTAGATATGTGAAAAAGATATTTACCCATACCATTAATCTAGAACCCATTTTTTACATTCAGTGGTGAAAAATATACTGCCACACTGAAAAAAAGCTATGCAATATCAGCATATTAATTTGAAGTTACGTTGAAAATGCTAATTTATAAATATTTATTAAAATACGTAATATAAAATGATAGTACATTAATACTGATCTAACTGTACTGTTTCTTTTCTATTTGATTAAAAAAAGAAATTTAAGCTTCAAAGCAAGTGTTCTGTAGCATATTCTGTCACCATATATACTTGCTACAGAATTCATGGGCCTTTCCCCAGTCAGACCTCAAGGAGTTCCTGGGGACTGATTTATTTGTTTGATGTGGGAGGATGAAGAGAGGAAGATGAGGAGGGTTGATGTTCTCAGAACCAACCTTCTAAAACTTTATGCACTTGAAAATCATTTATCTGTGAGAACCGTCCTAGGTGGTTTAGCCAAATATCCAACTCTATTTTGAAGTGTATTTTCTTCCCTGGGCCTCCCTGAAAAACTTCTACTCCCTTTAGAAGCCCTGTGGGTAGCCCTTATTGTTAAATTTCTATCCATCCTGCCTGTCTGACCTGTCTGACCATCCTGCATCACTGCTTACTCCTTCATGCCTGGAATGTCCCGTGCTCTCTGCTGCACCAAGCAGCCCCTTCCCGGGGACACATGCCCTCCTCCAGATCAGCTGCTTCCTCGCAGGGGAGAGTCCTACCAAAAAGTGAGAAAGGGTGACTGTGTACATATTATATTTTAAATTTAAGATAAAGCTTATTATCTTATGTATGCATCTTGTTATGCAAGAGAAGGAGAATTTTAATATTTTTACTTGCTCTTGTGACTTTTTCAACATCGATGGAAAAGTAAACAAAGCTAAAGGGAGAACAGTCAGGTGTGACTCTCATAAACAAATAAATGTGTAGCAAGCCTTAAGAACTTAAAACAAATGCAGCAGATACTTTGCAAAACTGTTGCCTCAAATTAGCATTCTAAACTTCTCTAGTTATATTTATTGGTCTGTGGCTGCCTGAGATATCTATGTCTCTGGAGATTATTGAAAAATATTCACACACTGTCTAGTTTATCCAAATTAGGAATAATATAGCAATAATAAATGTTTGCTGTATGCATTTTTTTTTATTTTCAACCTGGCTATTTACTTATTTTAAAAAAATGTTAGTTTATTTCATGTTTTACAGCACTGTACACTGTATGAATAATTTTCCTCCAATTTTCAGACTCTTTATGATCATGATTTTTGTCCCCATAATTATTTTCTATGAGATGTCTAACGTTCTGGTCAGCATATTTCAATTCATTGTCAGGTGCTTTTTAGTTCAATAATGAAGCCATCAGTGTCTGTAATTTGGGAGGTGAACAAAAAACATGGAGTTAGTTGCATTAGTTTAAAATAAACTCACTGTGAAAATAAGATTGCCTGTAGTTCTTTATTATATGACTGCAGGCTGCTGCTAACTGGGCAGTACATTGTAACACAACACTGCATCACAGCAGGAACAGCAAAGAATTGAAAGCAATATTGAGTTGGATGAATTTTAATTTTAATCCTAATCTAGAGCTCATTTACTTATTACCAGAATGATCCCTTTCAGAGGCAATGTTATAAGAAAGCAGTGGTTAGATTTTAATGTCATATGGTGTTCTAGACTATTTGTCTTTACAAAACAGATACATTCATGATCCTTAACTCTGATGCCATTTCAAACTACTGAAAGTCCTAATAAGTGTTTTGTCCCATTTAATTTAATATGAACAGTAGTGTAACTGCAATTCTGTTACTTCTCTTGAAAAATTTATCTCATGGTCTACACGAGTTCAGAGAATCACAGGATCACAAAATATACCAGGCTTTTTAAATATGGGTTAGTGTATATACATTTTTTTGGTGTGAATATGCAAGTACATAGACACACTGTTAAAGCTGTATTATTTACTGCTAAATTTCCTGTGTTAAATTATTTATTGTCTTCTTTACAAAATTTGTTTAGAAATTTTTAATTGACTACTTCCCTGCCTCTTAGTTGTTCTTTAGGCAGCTGAGTCATTTGGAATAGGCCTTCCTATAGGAATTATCTTTCCTATGGATTGGTCTCTTTCACCAATTTCTTGTTTAACAAAATCGGAGCTATTTCATAGATGTTTTACAGGACATCTGAGCTGTTTCATAGATATTTAATCAGCTTTCTGTCTTCATGTCGAGTCTATTAATTTCTGTCCACAGTTGAAATGTGAGTTGAATGTAGGAGTTTTGTAAAGGCTTATTGAAGTGTCAAATTTAATATATACCTGTGTTTGCACATAGGAATGTCTCATATAAAATTGAATAAATGTACGCAACTGTGATATGCAAAAATATCTATGATAATTTCATACAGGTATAAAGCCAATATATATGTAATTAGTCGATCTTTTATGTGAAACTAGCGACAATCATTTTACAAGATACTTTAGAATAAATGCCTGCAGGCTTTCTCATGTTGGAAGTTGACCATGTTGATGACTGAGCCAAGCAGGAGCCAGAAGCTATCTCATTTTGCACTTGTTCAGCATGAACCCCAAGAAAAAGTTCCATGTTCTTAAGGAATTTTATCCCCTAAGGCTTAAATTCAACACAAATTTCTGATTCATATCCTTGGAAAAAGGACATTAAGTTTTTCCCATATTTCCTCCACTCATATTTTTTCCTAAGACCTAAATGTGAAAAAATATTTAAAACGGAGATTCTGTTTTAAATAATTAACTGATCCCTGTTCATGCCATAAGAGTTAATGAAATCCTGTGTCTCTTTCAAACTAGCATCACCTGAATAGATTAAGATAGATTAGAAAAAACAATTGCTGAATTTAAAAGTGAACTGCTTATTAAATCAAAGTAGTCTACGAGTTGTTTTAGCAGGCAGTCAGTGTGGAAACCATTTAGCAGTTGCTAGGATGTCTCATTTCTAGTGTCGACCTTCAGCTACATCAAATCACTGCATGCTGTGAAGGAGTGGAGAGGAGCAGCCTGCCTACCTGTATGCTCTGCCTGATTCCTGGCGCTTGCTGAAAACAGGCACAACGCTCTGGCAATTTACAGCAGTGCCAGCAGTGCCTGGGATCACGGGAAAATGTGATCCCAATGGAAACTATAGTCCCATCCAGCCCGCTCAACAGATGAGCAGAACTGAGGGGTGATGAGTGGACATTTTACCTCTGTGTTTGTCTACTTCAGCAGCTTTTCCTGTCTTCTGTGTTTTTCTGCGACTGTGGAAAAGATTTTTGTAAATAAATAGATGTGTATAAATTAACACTGTAGCAACTTTGTGATTTCATGGTATATATCTGAAAGCATCTTCTACATGAAAGCACATGAACAAAGGGCTGCTATTCTTTCAAGGTAATGAGACAAAGCGGTGATGTTTTAAAATAATATATAATAATATCTATAATTACGTAAATATAATAAAATAATATTAAAATATACATTTATAATATAGATTTATATTTTATTACACATTATTATTTATTACTATTTATAATATAAATCATAATTATATATTTATAATATACAAATAATAATATATAATATAATCATATATTATATATATTATATAAAATATAATAACCTATTGTCTGGCTGTTGAAAATATTGCTTTAAAGAAATAAAACCACAGAATCATGGATATTTTTTTTATGTTGTATAACAGGTATTTTATCCTGTTCACTTCCTAAAAATGAATATAGATTTTATTTCTTTTTATTTATTTTGTATTTGTTTTTAACAGGTGAAGGATTGCTCATATGAATGGACACACAGCAATTTTTATCTTCATTCCTATTCCTTAATGTATCATGTTTTTAATTTTTCTTAGAATTTTCAGTCTTGCACACTAGCAAATTACAATATACAATTTGATCTAAAGTGTTTTAAATGTGTTATAATTAGACTATCTTATTCATATCAAGATAACTTTAAAAGATGCTAAGAGACATCTACTATGTTTAAAATGGAGCTGGTTAAAACATTTTAAATTCATTTGGTTTCACTTTACTAATACTGCACAAGAGGTCAAAGTCTTATTATCGAGAGATTATTTTGAATTGTGGTTTCACAAGGAAAAATATTTGGATTTTATTTGTAAACCATTCAGAGTATTTCATCATTATAAACCTACAGTTTCCTCAAATGCTATGAAGAGCATTACTGCTTAAGGAAGTTAAGGGAGTTTCAACTTTGCCAATCTCATTTGCATCATTCATCTTTTAGTCATAATTTTAAATATAGAAGATAATTTATTCACCACAATATCCTTCCAGTGGTTCCATATTAAATTAATGAAAATATGTACTTCTATGAATGTGTTTTATGCTCACATTTTATGCCCACAACTAAGACTCTGTATTAGATCAGGAAGGTGAGGGAGAATTAAGGAGAAAAATAATTCATCTATCAGTTAAAATGTGCCTGTTCCCTTATAGTGTAAGCATTGAAATAAAGAATTCAGAAAATATTTATCATTGCTAATGTATAGGAACAGAGGAACATGTGTCTGGAGGAGAGCTTTAGCCATGGACTGCACATATGAATAATTGGGAGTAGAGATTTTGCTAAGAAATACAATTTATTCAATTGTATTGTAGTCACATTACAGGAAACAGTTTCTGAAGTCCAAATAAGAGATTTTAATTTTGGAGAACTTATGGGATGTTAATATGTGATGAAAGCTCCCTCTGAAACATTTGCCATGGAGTAGCACGCTCTTCAAATTCCAGTCAATTGTTCTCAAAGTCAAAACTGTCTATCATGAGAACAAAATGTACCATTATGCTGTTCTGTCTGCTGAAAGATCAACATATCTTCTTTTTGTCACTAAAGAGATAAGTTTTTGAGGAAATTTCAAACAGGAATGATCAAAAAAGCAAGAAAGAACTCATTCAAAAATATTCAACAGATTTAAAGAGGGATGGATATTCAGCCTACTCTACTTCGATCTGTATAATGGGCATTGAGTTTTTCAGGCCAGTGATTTATTATTTCATAAATATTTAGGATTGATTACCTTTCATTAGTAGCATAATTAATCATATGGTATCTTCTAAAAATGTAAAAATGCAGCACATTTTTGAAACATAAATAGCAATCTGAAATATGAATCTACTTAAAAAAAAAAAAGGAAGTAAAAATGGCCATACTGTCTCAGTTGTTTGTGTTTGCCCTGGATACAGAAGGCACGGTATATTGTCTCCAACACTGACCAGTAGCTGATGTTTAGAAGTCTAAAAGAAATGATCCAAATATAAAGTAATCCTTCACTTAGTACCTTGCAGCTTCTGATTATCAACATTTTGCAATTTTTTAAATCTTAGTTTGCAGCCAAGTCATTGTGCTTAGTATATTATGGAGGCCTCTTTCCTGAATTTATTTTAATTGCTTTTTAAACCTTTCATGTCTTTGATGCTCATAACCACATGTTACCATGAGTTCATATATGATAAATATATATATATATATTTTGTTTGTACTAAGCTTCTGAAACAGTAATTTTTGTGATATGTCCCAGTTCTTGTCCTGCAAGAAATACTTTATTTGATTTATCCAGAAATGATCTAGAAAGGGGAATGCATAGAAGGGTGACCAAATTTGCTTATGATATTGACAAATTTAGAGTAGTAAAAAAGACAACCCCAAGTGAAGAACTGAAGAAAAACCTTGTGAGGTGGGGCAATAAAGTGGCAGTTGAAATTTTGTTTGAAGTAATGTAAAATGCAGCAGAGAGGAAAAAGTAGTCCTAGCTTCACATTTAAAATGATGAGCTCTGAAATGACCCTTACTGCAGAGGAGCCAGCTCTCCAAGTTATGATGGATGGTTCAGCTAAAATGTCAGTGATCATCAGCAGTCAAGAAATCAAGCTAAAAGTTAAGAGTTATTAGGAAAAGAATAAACCTCAAAATGAAATACTATAATATGCAGATGCTTAAATATGTGAAGCACCTGAGATTTTACCATTATATATACTTCTGATCCCTTATCTACAGACAATATGGTAGAATTAAAAAAGGCTCAGAGAAGGGCACCAAGGAAGTGGTGTGGAATTTCTTTTGTAGTGGGATCAACCAAATAAGGCTCTACTTCAATCTGTAAATACATGCCTGATCATGATATGATAGAGTTCTAAGAAACATGAAGGCATGTCAGGGTTCTGTAGGGGGTGAGTGTTCACTGTATTTCTAATGCAAGACAGCAAGATAGTAAAGCAGAGCACTGGTTCCACATGAATAGAAAAGGAACTTTTTGTAAAATTATTGAGGTTAAGCTGTGCTTAACCTTTGGTTAACTTTGCTTAACCAAAGTTCTTTGATCCTAAATGTTGTGGGTGCTAAAAGTTTCTATGGAATTAAAGGGAGATTGGAAAGAAATAGAATCATAGAATGGTTTGGATTGGAAGGGCCTAAAGACCCACCCAACCTGCCATAGGTGGGGACACCTTCCACTAGACCAGGTTGCTCAAAGCCCCATCCAATCTGGACCTTCAACACTTTCAGGAATGGGTCATTACAATTTGTGTGGACAACCTGTTCCTGTGCCTCACCATCCTCAGCCTCACCATCCTCACAGTAAAAGTTTTCTTCCTGATATCTAATTTAAACCTACTGTCTCCCAGCTTAAAGCCATAGCCCTTTCTCATATCACTACATGCTCTTGTGAAAAGTCCCTCTCCAGTTCTCTTCTAGGCTCCCTTCAGGTGCTGAAGTGACACAATATGGTCAGCCCAGAGGTTTCTTTCCTCCAGGCTGAATAATCACAACTCTCTATCTCTATATCTCTCTATAGCATATAGAAAAGATATCCATGGAAATCCTGATTATGTAGACAGTAACCAAACTAGAAATGGTTGCAGGCTGAGGCCTCTTAGGAGATGCATATGTTTAACCCAGTCTTACCCTCTCTACATGGGCCTGAGTTTTTTGTTGCTGTCAGGATGCTGGGCTCGACTAACCTGACTATTGTTCAATATGGCCTCCCTTCAGTTCTATGAATACTCCTTTTTCCCTGTTTTGTACTACCAAAGATTTTATAGACTCATATCTTCTTCACTACTTCACTGATGATCTCCCTTCTTCAGTTAAAAGTTATATATTCAGTTAAAGTATATATTCATTTTTCCATAGGAAATTTCTTTTACGTTGATCATCACTGTTGGCTTTTTCTACATTTTCAATTTGATTCATTTGGGTTTTTTTAAAGGTGGGATGATTGGAGTGCAACTCACTGTTAAAGATTTAAACATACTGTGGATTTTAGAAATATAATTTTCCCAACAATATCTTACTTTTTCTCTTTTTTTTTTTTGACTGCTTGTGAATGTTGAATTATTGTTTTCAGAAATTTTGTGTAGAATGCCCCATATCTTTTTTTCAGAGTAGTAAGCAGCTAGTAAATATACACCAAATGTACCTGCAAAGACAGGGTTATATTTCTTTTATATATTAAATCTCATTTATCAATAATGAAATTGATCTATTTTATTATTTTGCAGCTATTTGGTATTGGAGGATGATTCTGGGATTTTTTCCATCTTTGAGTACCTCCAATACCTGTGATCTTTCTTACATAGTAAGTAGTTTATGAGCATGTCAAACAACATAGTTCTCAGCACAGGTTTTTCAGAAATAAAAAGAGAACAAATAAAGGCTTTGTCAAGCTCATCAGTTTGTTTTCATATGAAGTTTGATGCTCAAAGGTAAACTAAATACACACTCCTCAAAAGTGCACTTCAGTTTTTTATATTCTCCTTCAAAAGGCACTTTCATCTTGCACACTTAATTTTCATCTGTTCTTGCCAACAAAGCAGGTATTATAATCTGGATAATTTTAAGAAGCTAGATGGGAAGTGACTGAACAAGACTTCAGAATTCCCCTGATAAGAGAATTAGAAGAGTTTATTATTTTCCTGTATCTGATACAGCCCCAAATGACCATGAAATTATGCACAATGCACTTTTACGAAATACCTTTGTGTGAGAGTTCAGGGACCCAAGTCATCAACCTGCAATTTTTTTATTACCTTAAGGCGGTAGAGTATCTACGTTAGATGTCCTTTTTTATTATTATTATTTTTTTTTATTATTTAATACAGGAATTGAGGTGCAATAGATGTAGGGAAAGAACCTTGTGAAACTCCTCTGCTGTCCCATGGATATTTTGCACTGTGATTATATGCCTTGGAGGAATATTTTGTGGGTCCAGATCAAACTTAATTTTTACACTGCTGACCTCCCAACATAAACTGTATTTCCCAAGAGTTTTTGCATTACTTTATCACCTTTTGGCTACACTTGTCTGAGAAGCTGCTTGAGGAGCTAAGCCCTGCAACTCCTACAATATACCTGGCTAGTAATGGCTTATTTCCAAGGGGATAAAGGACTACTGATAAGCAGATATGGCTAATACTAAGCTTTACTATTTGATTCTGAAACATAACTTCTTAGCTGTAAAGAGTATTCTAGAGAAAAATAAGAAGACCAGATATCTTACATCTTCATGATGTATTTAAAGTAAAAGAATTTAAAGGTAATCTGTTATACTAAAAAAGGTTTTGATCGGAAATATGTAATTCTATAACACTGAGTGAAGAGCTACATGTGTTACTCATGTATTACACACGGTTTAGTTAATCCATATGTGATCAGCATAGAGTAAATGAAGAGAGCAACAGTAGAAAAGGGAAGATGGATTAGTAGCAAGCACTCCAGAGGCATTGGGGAATCTCTAACCCCAGAGATATTCAGACCTTGACTAGAAAAGCCCCGAGCAGCCTGATGAAGGAATGAAGTTATATGTGACTTGAAAGCTGGCTGTGCTCTGAGCAGAGTGGTCCCGATGATCTCCAGAGGTCCCTTCCAAACGAAATTTTCTGTGGCTCTATGAACAATCCTGTACATTCTATGCAGTATCTAGAGAAAAAGTAAAATAGGATTGGGGATCATATGGACTGAGTTAATTGCCCTGCTAGCATGAAAGAAAGAACACTGCATCTCAGTGCCTCTAGATGTGTGTGACCTGAATTCAGCAGCATTGAAGACTTTCAACAAAGATGTTTTGAACTGTCTGGCAGACAGAACAATTTTCACTGCCCTTTACGAGGAAGATGGATAGTAACAGATAAAACTTGATGCAGAACATTTGTATCTCTGTGTTTAGTGCTCTGTATACAAATGGCCTTTTTTTGCTGTTTCTGTTTTGAAATTAAACTACAAACAAGGCATTTCAGCTGGAAAATGAAAACATCTTTGAGATGTACAGGGATTCAGTATAACAGAGAATGATATAGTGACAGCAATGGAGCAGTATGATCAAGCAGTGTATCAGGTGAAAGATAATGTGTCCAAAATATCAAGTACAATAAACAGCAGTTTTTATTCAACTTGACAGCTGTCAAATGAGTAGGACGAGGCAGTCAAGCAATGACTTCATTGAAGTGGACAAAATAAAGGGGTCATGGAGGGGTATGATTCACCCTCCAGCTAAATAGAACTGGCTTAAGTTCCTAAACACCTTTTAAGCATGTTAATTTCATATTCCTCAATATGTAAATGAGCTCCCTTTGAAAGCAACGCAAGAGCCTATTCCCATTGGAAATCATTGTGGTGGTCAGGCAACACTGAAGACCAGTGCAGGGAGAAGAAGATGCTATGGGCTCCTTTCCCGAAAGTTAAAAGAGGGGGCTTTGTCTTGTACTTCTCTGTTACTCTTGGCTTTAGCCACAGTGCCTTCTGACCTCTTCACACCCATTGTTCCATAATCCAATTATACAGCCAAAGTAGTGCACTTTGGTTGCATCAAGCTTCTGGAACAGTACTTTCACTTATATGTCTCTGTTCTAGTCCAGAAAGGAATTCAACACATCCACAAATTATTTGGAAAGGGGAATGCATAGCAAAGTAACAAAGTTTGCTGGTGATATGGACTTAGACGAGTAAAAATAAGAAATATATGTGAAGAATTGTAGAAAGACCTTGTCAGATAGGGCCATAAACTGGGAGTTGAATATCAATTGGAATAATGTAAAATGCTGTATAGGGGAAAATCTAGTCCTATCTTCACCTTTAAGCTCATATTGTACATAATTTTAAAACCCCTTTGCTTGACAGCAGTATTTTTCTTTCAATTTAACTTTGTGTGGAGCTACAAGAAAAAAATTTTTGGAACTGCTTCCTTCTTTTATGAAAGCTACTTTTGTGTTGGTCATAAAAGGTTTTATTTTTATAAAGGCAGAAACAAAAATGAAAATGAGAGGAAATATTAAAATAATAGTATCTCAAGAAATGTTACTGAGCTGTTAGTAAACTTGTAGTAAATAACTTTTCAGAGTCTGTGATTTTCAAGGCAGTTTTATTCCAGGCCCAGCTTGGAAGGACTAACATATCACTGAATCACTCCAGGACTGTTTCTTGCATATACATGGAAGCTAATCATAACACCAAGTATCTTCTATCTTATGTTTTTTCTTTCTTAATCAATATGGATACTCTGTTGGGAATATGGAATTAGTACCTGCAATACATGCAGAGAAAAAACATTAGCTTCCTTATGATCTAAAGTACATTGGGTAAGATGAGGTTCTACATTTATTATACCAAATAAAAAGTTTATTAACAATAAACAAGTGTATCAGTATTAGTGACTGGAGACAATATGGAATACTCTAGGACAAAACGAAAGACTAAAGTTTTTATTTAAGCTATTTCAAAATTACATGGATACATAGGCAGCATGTACATTAAGGCTACATATAGAGCAGTTGTGATGGAAAAGATTGAAATTATTTTCACACCCCAGATTTTTTATGAATACTTTTAATAATTACTTAATAACAATTGTGGTTGTGTGAAGTGTCAGTAAGAGGTCCAAAAAAGTAATTTATAAAATGCAGCTTCATACAGTTGATGGCCAATATCCTGTTGATAAGACTAGTATCAAATTGAACCTTTTCCTAGTCAAACAGTAAATTCCATTTTGAATATTAATTATGACCTTTGATGAATTAGTGTTACAAGGTGAACTACTTTCAGGGTGGAAATATTAGCCTTACAGTGCATGATATGAACATGATGGATTACAACAGCCTTCAGCCTTGAAATTTCAGGTTCTGAAAAGGCAGTTTACTCACGATGAATTCTAAGCACAAGGCTGCAGTCATTAAGCCAGCACAGCTAAATTGAGACAAAGGACTTGAGCCAAATTGCACCGTTTCACTTGACAAATCAAGATTGTCAGAATTTAGTGTCTTGCAGATCATATTGAATATCATAATTGGGTTTGGTGCTGTCTTTGTGGATATTTAACTTAATTTAACAAAATTTATTCCTGACCTTTCTTTTAAATATTTTGCAACGTTTTTCTTTTCTAGTTTTCAGTAAAAAGAAAAAAAAGTAAATACAAAAAGAGAGAGAGAATGAGAGCTGCAAAATCTTTTTTAAGTTTTAAATAATGGTTGAAGGGAAGGAATTGGCTGCTGCATCAGTACTCAAAACTTCTTTGATGACTTTGTCAAGAGACTGCTCTACAACCCACTTCATCAACTTGCAAACATAGTATAAGAGTTGAAAGAAAGTAACAGTTGGAAAATAGCAAAATTCTACAATGAAAGCATGGTGTTTACATCCTACTAAAATAATATTGAACCAAGTAGTGGAGAAAGCAATTATGTCTTTTTTTCTACTCCATTACCAAAAATATGTTATACCCAATTTGTACTAGAAGTAAACAAGTGTTACAAATAAATCTTATTCATGACTTGCAAATTAGAAAGTGCAGAGCATGCAAGATATTCTCCACTGTAAATCTGTTGGTTTATGCTGGATATCTAAGTTATATACAGCAAAGTAATCCATGGATGTGGAACACCTGGATGGGGTTTCATAAATGATTTTGATATATAGCTGTGTAAATGCAAGAAAAGGCAGTTTTCTTTATTTTTCATGTAATTCTGGTTGGTTTAACTGGCCAAACACTTGAGTAATTTTAAACTGGCTCCTATTTGCTTGCAACACACCAAATACATTAAGGGACTGTAGGAAGGTGGGTGAGGAGGGTAATATTCTGTTCAGCATATGTTAGAAATAGTCGTGAAACCTCCATCATTTCTGTTCAGAGAAATACAATTCTTTGCTTCAGGAATACTTCCTAGATGCTATTCCAACACACAGGAGTAGAAAACATAAGCAGCATGATGAATCTCTCTCATACACCTTAAAATCCTGTTTCTGGTATGCATGATGAATCTCTCTCATACACCTTAAAATCCTGTTTCTGGTATGCATGATGACCTTCATTCCATATGGTATGTTAAATATTTTAAGATTTGCATGTAATCTTGATTTAATAGGATCTATATCTTGTTAGCTAAAGATTGATTAATAGTTAGATTTTTAAGTATTACAAGCAGCTATTTGACCAGCTTTGCTAACAAAAGCAGCAATATTAAAGAGAAAGCTATTTTAAGGCTCAGTTTTATGCAATTCCTGTGTGTAACATTCACTACCAGGAACAATGGATCTGCTGGGCTTCAGTGGATTTGTTCACTGTAGTATGGATGACAAACCTTAAAAAAACATATATTTGCAGCAACAGGCCCTCAGGATGTTTCTATTTTCGTTGCCCGTCTGAAATGGTATTACAGTGATCTGCTAGTTTAGCACAAATTTTGAAAAATAACCTTTTGAGCATTCCAGTGTTTGGAGAGGAAATGTCTGTTTCAGAGACCCGGAGCTATATGGATACTGCTTATTTTGAGAATAAAGTGCTTGGCTGGATCAGTGCTTGATAAGTGAAAAGAAAGATCAGGCATGCAATGCCTGCTCTGGAAAGGAGCGGGGCATAACCTTTTTCTCACGCAGGACCTCATGCTTTTGGAATCAGGGAATTTTTCAAAACACATCCCGCTTGCGGAAATAACCAGCATCGGGATGCTCCGCTCTCCTCCGTGGCACGCCTTGCTCAGGCATCAAATAAATGTTATTCCAGTGCAGCTGCAGCCTCTCGGCCGCCGGGTGCCTCGACCCGCAGCCTTCGGCGCACGAATCCCAGGCGGCCGCTCGGTGCCAGGGGACGAGGAGAAGCCGCCGGCCTCTTTCCCGGGCACAGGGGCACGGGAGAAGCCGCCGGCCTCTTTCTTTCTTCGCCGGGTTCAGGGGCAGCGGGCCGGGGCCGCCCCTCACGGCGGGAGTTTCCCGCCTCGGAGGCAGTTCCCGCCCTGCGGCGCTGGAGCCCCCTGAGGGCGGCGGGAGGACCCTGCCCCGCACCTCCCGGTTCCAGCTGGGCAGTCCCGAGCTCTGAGGGCAGGGAACGCTGGGCACACCGAGCCCCAGGAGGAGACAGAGCCCGGAGAGGGAGGGGGAGGCGGCGGGGCTGCGGGGGAACCGCTCGCCCCTGAGGGGTGCTCCGCCGGAGAGTGCCACAGGGCGGGACCGGGGCTCTCGGGTAAACAGTCACTGCTGAAGGCTGAAAAGGAAAAGCTTACAAGAGGCTGTACAAACAAACTCGCCTTCACGAGTGGGTGTCTGCCAGGAGGGAAACCACCTCGGCGAGAGGACAGGGTGAAAAGGGGAGTCCTGTCCCCTGCAGCCAGAAGGGAACCCCTCAGGGAGGGTCAGAGCAGCCTTGAGGGAGGAGGAGAAGCCCCGAACGTGAGGATTCATTTTAAAGGTATATCCCTCAGGCACTGTAGTGTTCCTTGCCAAAGTGGATTTTCCTGTGCCATTAAAAATGTAAACCTGTCAAGTTAGAAACAGTACGTGATTACTGAATCACGCAGTCCTGGTTAAGAAAATGAATTATCTTAATTATGTAGTTAATGAAAGGTTTTGAACATGTTCCTGTTGGCTCTCAGATGTCAGCTCTGCAGTGTGACTGGGCTGTCAGAGACACTGGTGAGCCAGTCTGCTACAAGTGTGATAAATCCTCTCAATCACTATACAGAATTAAATTTAAATTATGTTCTTCACACGAGGCAGATCACTTTTTAAATGAAGCTGATGAGTGCATTTAGCTTGAAAAAACATGCATTAAAACATCACCAGTACCAGGACATTTAACAACCCAGAAATGCGCCTGCAACAGTACTGCCTCTTTGCATATGAGGATAAAACCTGATACAATGTTTTGGCATTCCCGAGAGCTTTTGATAAACTTTTTTACAGTTGCACTTTACAACTTGGCACACAGAGAAGACAAGATTGGCATTTTCTTTTAACAATTAAAATTTTTAGAGTTTGAAAGGATCCACTCAGATTTAGAGGAGTTCATCAGTGGGTATTACTTACTTGATATTTGTTCTCAGTATTCAAGGGTTTTTGGCAAAAATACAGTGTAACAAATACATTAGAAAATGCAATTATCTCCTTAACTTGTCAACACATCAAAAATATTCATTTTATTTTTGCAAAAAACCACAACTTTAGTAAATCATTTTTTTTCTTAAGTTTAGATCTGGCTTTAAATGTTGTTCAGTGATCTTGCCTTTATCTCAGGTCTGTAATATATGTAGAGCAAATATAAATTTGGCAATGTATAGATGATAGAATTACTGATTTATTTTTATTTTTTTTTATTTTTTACACAGTTTGGAAATCATTAAGATACCTTTTATGCCTAAAACTTTAATATTTCTTTAACTTTCAGGACTGTCTGAGCAAATATAGTACTTATTTTTGAGAGCATGAAAAGTGCATATTCCAAAAGATTTTTATCTGCACCACTAGATGAAACTGAATGTTACCTGTATGCAAAGCGAAATAAAGCAGAAAATGATCAAAAAATCGGAGAGAAAGAGGAACAGCAAAACCTAGAACAAAAAAACCTAGAAAAACAGAGTTGTGATACAGCAAGAAAAACTTGTATGAGAGAGTTTTTCAGTTCTAAAACTAGCAGTAATGAAAGATTATCACGTAGAGTATCAGAAAATGAACCTTTCATCAAAAAATTGAGTCTTGAAGATGAAGACCAAAGTCCTAGAGGTGGCATTTCCCTGAATGCACGTGCACAGCCTCGTGAAACAGAGCTGCTCAATGTGTCGAGCACTGCTGACACATGTCAAAATCTACCAGTACTAAACCCACCCCAAGTGCAGCAGAACTACAGTATAGAGCAAAATAATAAAAGAAATGAGGATAATGAGCTCAAACAAAATTCTTCAGATACATCCTTAAATAGACACATGTTTCAGACTGAATTGTTAAATCAAAAGTCTGTCTTCAATAAAAAGTGGCAGCGATACCAGCTTTCTCAAATTCCATTTTTTAGTGGAACAAGTTCTGTGTTTTCATCCACAGAAAATAAAAAAAGTAAATTTCTAAAAAATGTATGTTCTGCAGAAGAAAAAAATTATTCCAGTTGCAATAAGGAAACTACTGCAGAAAAAGATAATAAAGAAAAAAATAATTCATTGTATGTATTTCGAACATTGAAACCTTTTAAGAATGTGCAGCCACTGAAAATCCCTCGTTTTCAGTTTCCTAGGATTTCAAATAGAATAAATAATAAACAATCATCAACTAACTTTAAGGAGACAAATTGGAAGAATTTTGAAGGTGAACCATCTTTAATGCAATCTAAACGGATACATGGTGTGCAAAAAATATCTGAGATAGGGAAACAAAAAATGCAAAATGATAAAAGCAGTGTAAGAGTTTCAACTGTTGGTTCTGAATTTAAAGAAAAGAATTGCCCATCAGTTAACAAAGAGGAGCACTGTTCTTTGGCAGAAGGAGAAGTATCTGGAACTTATTTCAGATGCAACAACACTGACACTGAACATAATAAAATATTTGCTGAAAATGACTTCAAAGATAAAATAACGGAGAATTCAGAGGGTGATGATGACCAGAAGTCAAAGATTCACATTTACATTAGTGTTAAAAATGTTCAGAATGATAAATGTGTCAGCTCTAATGATCTTCTGCAGAGAAGAGGGAGGAAGAGCACTAATGAGAATGCGGGAACATTTCGTATGCAGATGAGTATTCCACTAACAACAGAAGCATTAGAGGAAAATAAGTTAAACCAACACTGTAGTGTGCATGATTCCAACAGGGATATTTGCTTGTATGAAGCAGAATCAAAACTCTCTGCAAAGGGAATACTTGATTTCCAAAGTTATGTAACAAAAATTAGTGCATTTAAAAGTAATTGTCCTTTCATTATTGTGCAGGATTTTCCAGATAAGAGACCAAGTTGCAATGTATTTAGGGGGAAGGAAATGCTCAAATTAAAGTTTTCATTGCAACACGTGTTCGGATGGGTCAGGATGTGGATTGAGTCTTTGCATGAAGATATGCCCACGTGTCAGGATGGCAGTGTTACACCTTGGTCTCATTGCCGTGACACATTAAAAGAGCAGTGTGATGCTCAAGAGTTGGTAAAGAGCCCTATAAATAGGAACCACAATGATAAAATATTCATGTGTTTGCTGGCTGCTGTTTCAAAGCATCTGAAGGTGGAGGTACTAAAGATAATGCTTGCTTCCTTTTTCAGTAGCACAAATACT
This sequence comes from Sturnus vulgaris, assembly GCF_052056855.1. Taxonomy (NCBI): domain Eukaryota; kingdom Metazoa; phylum Chordata; class Aves; order Passeriformes; family Sturnidae; genus Sturnus; species Sturnus vulgaris. The sequence continues at coordinate 104,016,336 of NC_142245.1, read as the reverse complement.
TTATTGACAACTGAGAGGAAGGCTATGCGAGGAGAGAAACAGTCTTCATGTGGCAGAAAGCAAAATCAGTTAAACTCATGTGCAGATGATTCTTCGAGGCAAACCATAAAATTTTTAAAGGAAAATGAAACTTACCCAGGATTTGTGAGTTCTAAATTTGTGGAAAGCATTGATTTTGAGTTGCAAAATGGATGCCAGAGAAGATGTTTTTCTAGAACTTTAGGTGAAGAAGAGTACACTTTCCTACAAAGAGGAGCTCTCTTTCATAACCAAAAAATCAGATTATGTAAGGGAAGACATGTCAGGAAACACCACCTCTTATCCAGAGTGAGTGAAAGGTTTAGCACTGATTTGAGGTCAGTCAGTCACAAAAACATTATGAAAAAGAAGATTTTACCTGCTAAATACCTGATTTTGCTGCAGGGCTCTCCTGATAGTTCTTCACTACACAAGATCTATTGCTGCAGTATCACAAGAGTACAGTATCTGATAGGAGCCAGCCTTAGATACCAGAGTTACTTTCCTGCTCATTCACAACTGAAATTTGAAAAGGTACATAACAAAAGTACAAATCAGGAAATATCAGTAAATACTCTAAAGCAGGAGAAGAACAAGCCAAACATAAGGCTGAATAGCTCTTTTCATGTAGAATTATTTAAAGCTTTCCCTTTTGTTTTAAAAGGAGATAAGAAACACAAAACAAATAGAAATTGCATAAATTCTACAAATGAAATCACTAATGAAGTAACATATAACATGAAAAAAAAAATGAGTAATTCTAGTTATATAAATGCTGATGAAAAAGAATGTATTGATTCAAAAGAGTTGCAAATGAATTGCCATGGTTTTCTTTCTAAAAAATCTTTATCTATTTTTGACACATATGAAAAAATTCCCCTAGCTACTGATTCTGAAGACTTAGACCTGATCCCAATTGTAACACAAGATAGTTGTATCCAACAAAAATTGTGTGAAGAAAGTGCAGTCACCAGTTCAAAAGAGATTCAGTGTTTGCCTGTTAAATCAAATGATGTCTTAATTCTACCTGAGCAGCCAAAAGCAACCGCAGAAGAAAATAATTTTCTCCTGCTGCTAGATAGACAAATAAACAAAGATGAGAATTGCAAAGACTTAGATACTTGTAGCCCACATCTAGAAACTAAAAAAGTAGATGACCAAAATGCTTATTTATTTTCTCAAAATTTATTTTCTAGTTCCTCAAATTTTTATCAGTCCGTCACTTTGCCACTGAACAGCAGCTCTTTTGTCAACAGAGAAATAAGTGAAGATGGGCACTGCAGGAATTCCTCAAGCGCAGACAAACAAAAGGCAAGTGAAACAATTCCTGCCATGGTACAGTATCTATCCACAGGAAGTCCTGCCATGACAGATACAGACTTGCAATTACAGGCTAAAGAAACAGTACAGTTTTCTTTACAAGGCCATGAACAGATGAATGAGACAGGCGGTTCAGATCCAGCAACTTTGAAACAACATCTTGAATATGTAAAAGAACAGGAAGAGAGAAATTACGAACAAATGCGTGTAACTAATGAAAGTCAATGTGAGACTGTAATGAATTACTTGATTATGTCATATTCAGAAGATAAATCTAAAACATTCATTGCCTCAGAAGAGGAATTAAAAATGCCTTTATTCAAAATGAACAATGGTTGTCTTGAAGATGTAAAAGATAACTATTTACCCTTAGAAAATGAAATCACACACAAATTTGAACTGAAGAGAAAATTTGATTTAGTGCTAGAAGAGCTACGTATGTTTCATGAAATTAGCAAGGAAAATGTAAACAATTTATCTAGTTTGGAAACAAACTTGCCCAACAGTTACTGGGAATTAAATAATGCTGAGGGAAAAGATGAAAACATGGCAAGGGTTTCTCAAAGGAAAATGTGTATTTCTTCTCCAATCTGTGGTACCACAAAAGTAAAACACAAAACTGACATTAATGAAAGTTCATTACGCGAAAAGATATTAAATGAAAATGAAGACCAGAACGTATCTAAGGAATATTCTATTTCAAGAACGTCAAGCCAAGAATTGCCACACTCTCCTGCAGAAGGTAAGCACATGGAATTACTGTGTTATAGAATTGAAAACATTTAAATTCTAGGCAATATTTGATTTGCTTTAAAGGTGTATTTCTCAACTCAAAGAATTCCATGTTTCCATGGAATTCAAAGTTTATTGAACAAATGTGCTTGCCTATGAATAGCCAAAACTGTAAAATCCCACACTACTGCAGCTACCTGCACACTGTGTTGTAGCAGGTGTAGCTCAGAATTCATCTGGTCAGCTCCAGGCTTGCTCAAACCTGTATTAACGTACATTCTCTTTCAGATTATTCATTTTGTCTAATTTCATCACAATGAGCCCTAAATTCCCTGAGTCAAAACCACAATGAGATGCACATTCAAAGAGAGAAAAAGTGTCAATTAAAACATGATACAATGTTTACAAAGGAGACAAATGTTTGCTTTCAAGTGATGTCATGACTGAGTCATGGAATAGTTTGGGTTGGTAGGGATATTTACACGTCATCAAGTTCAACCCCCTGCAATGAACAGGGTCAGCTGCAAGTAGATCAGATTACTCAGAGCCCTGTCTAACCTGATCTTGAATATAACTATATAACTCATACAACTTACATAACTATAGTTATGTTTGTTCAACATTTAGATGCTGCTGTTTTTAACACTCTAATTTTTTTTCCCCTAGAGAAGTTCAAACCCCATTACATGTGGGAAAGTGGGGAAATCTGATTCATAAACTCTAAGACTCCTACACCATTTGCTTCATAATTAAGAGGTATTTAATGAGTAGAGGAAGGACACCAAGAAGAAAACCAGCTGAATGCTTTACCTTGTATAAATAACTCAAAAGTGATAAGTAAATTATTTTTTAAAAACCAAACCAACAAAACAAAAAACTCTTCAGTGTATTTATCAGATTTTGGACCTGAATTTAGTTTGCAGAAGTGTTGAGTTCTCACAGCTGCAAACAAAATTGGTGACGTTTATGCTTTGGTTGCATTTGGTGAATTACATGATGAAAATGCAGCATCACAAAATTGCCATCAGAGCTAAAATTCTCAGTGATTTGGCTCTAAATTTATAAAGTGAACATTTGAAAGGGTTATGAAAGTAAGTAGTGTCTGGGAAGAAATTGTTAAAGTGTCAGAGAAAAACCCCAGAAGGAATTCTGTTCAGTAGAGCTGTAACAGTATAATGCTCTGCAAGTTACACCTGAATGGCTTGCAGAGCCTGAAAACCTAACAGATACTGGGAAAATGGCTCAGCAAGTGATCACTTTTCTGCCTAAGCCTGGAATAAGAAGATCCAAGTGGAGCAACTGATATGTCACCAGAGGATTAAAACCTGCATTATTGCTTTTATGCAAAAGAGAAGTTCATGAGGTTTAGAAATCACTTTTACTGAGCCTCTGAGAATGAGACTCTGTAGCTTTGTTAACATTACCTACAGTGTGCACAAATACATTTTAATCACATCAACAAGAACCACAAATTAATAAATAGATGAAACAAACTTAGTTGTTTATAGTAATCAAATTAAAAACTTAAATGTATTTTTTTGTTGTTCTTTTTACACTATTTAGGTGAAGCCTATAGAAATCCATGCACATGGGATCCAGCTTTTTTACCCGGCACACTTTTTAAGGAACAAAGCTATAATTTACAGAAAGAAGGAGGTAATAGTCAAATTATTTTGCAATTTATACCACAAATCCCAGTGCTAATAGACTTATTTATCAAACATTTGTATTTGTTTTCTTCCCTTTTCATTTCTATCTCTGTAGAAATCACATTTGGTTAAATTGTAGGTTACTAGAAAAGTGCCCTGTCTTCGGCTTGGTTCACAGAACAAGCCATGTTGATGAGCATTTTGTTCTTTGGAGAGAAGAAAAGAACTTTAACAGCATGGAGTTTCCTTTGTTCCTTATTTTGGAGCCATTTGGAACAAACATCTTTGGGCCTTCAATCATTGTGATATAGCCATGATATACTACAGGGAGAACATAATTCATGATACTTTTTTTGAAGATTTTGCACACATTGTGGAAGGAAATTCAGAAGGATATTGTGAAGTGAGCTTTTAGGATTTCAAAAAGCATGTTTTGGCAGTTTCCCCAACATATGGAAAGAGTAAAACCAGTCATTTGGTTTATTCTGAAATGAAATACTAAAACTTTGTCAAGAAAAGCTATAGATAAACTTCTGTTTACTTAGTGAAATCATGTACTGCTATTTTGACTTTTATTCCCCATTGCATTTCTTAAAACTGTTGCACAATTTTCTGGTTTCAGAATTTAGAAACTGCTTCCTTCACTCAGGCCATTCTGGGAAATAAAGAGACTGAAATACTTAAACAATTACAGATGACCTCTGGTGTTCTTTTCACCTATATTTTATTGAAGTTATGTCATCTTGTAAAAATATTTCATATACCAAATGCAAAATGTTGCAGAAAATTCTGCTCTACTTCTTTGCTCTTTGTCACTACTCTTTACAATTTTATATTTTTTGTGATGTAGATTCTAGTTTCTGATTTACATAGTAGGCATTGTTATTGCTTAGGGAAATTCAGATTCCAGAATGCTGTGTTGTACGTAGCACACCAAGGTGGTTGATATTAACATCTTCTTTGAAGTCTTATTCAGATGAGATTGAAGCTTGCTAAGTGAAATATTGTTCCTCCCATGACTGACCCTGGATGTTTTCCCTTTCTTCTTTCCCCTCTTTTTTGGGCTGCAGGGTCAAGTACAAAGGAAATCAGATGTTTTTTTCACTGCCATTATGTCTATTTCCTTTACATTGCTTCCTAGTGTTCTCTAAACTCCCATCTGACCTCCTACAGAAATTTTTGGGAAGACACTTTAGCAATGAGTGTCTTTTTTTTCCTCTATGATTGCTGAGGAATTGTGCAGGTTGTTAGGGTAATGGCATATTTCTAGGGCATTTTATACCTTATTTTCAGTGTTTTGTCAGAAAAAACAGGAACCTAATATTCTTCCAGTAGAAGAAGCTGAAAAAATTGAATGTCCCCCTCATCATCCTTCTCAGTTGATGGCAAATAGGAAACTATTGAGTATCATCTTTCTTCGAGGAGGTACATTGGCAGAGACAGTTCTCTTCCATTTACACTGAAAGTTTCCCTGGAGATTATTCTGAAACTGACTTTGTCAGGGGAAATACTATACTTTACTATAGGGATTAGTGTCAGGAGTTATGCTGATATGTGGCTGTCTGCCTCTATTTTTCAGTAGGATTCTGAGCCATCACATCTTGTCCCAGAACCTGTGGCTACTTTGGAAAGGAGATACCTAGGTAGGACAAGAAGATTTGTACTCCAGTAGGGTCACAATTGTTGTTGTGACTAACAACCATTCTTTCCTGGCTATGTATAAACCCACAACACTTGACTGACTTTCAGTGCATGCCTTTCCTCTTCTAGCTGGCTCTTACGAGTCTTAGAAAAGACATAGCAGCAATGCTGTCTCATCATTGACTTAATAATGGAACTTAGGGATTTATTTCTCATCCCACAATTTAAAATTCTTGAAAAGGCATTTTTCTCTCCCACTACTATGACACCAGCTGAATACCTAAGGCTCTTATACTATTTGATGCTCTGGCTAACTGCTCAGTGCTTCATAATTTTATAGAATAATGCAAAATAGAACTGGAAAAGATCTTGAGAAATTTGACCCCTTATTCTTCCAGATGAATCATTTTCCTAATATCTAGTTAACAAGCTCATGGTCTTTTATTCTGCCCCAGTGAGTATTATTTTATGCAAAACAGAACAACTTCTAACGGATTACTGACAATATTCTCATCACTGCTTGGCATCACTACATGATGCATACTTTACCGAATAGAATGTGAAAAAGAAAACAGACACCCTCTAATGCTGCTTTATGTAAAATGAGTGACACAGGGCAAGACACCAGACTAATTGTGAGTATCAAAGTGTATCCATCTCAGCATGTCCACTCTGTCCTGAAATGCTAACTTGTATCAAATTGTGGGCCTTTGCAGTCTGTTAGGAAAGTTATGTAATGTTGGGTGTATGATTATTCTAATCAGAAGGAATCTGCACATGGCCCAGCTGCAAGCATTTCCTTTTTAGCCCGAAAGGATCTGTTAGATGCTCTGCAGCAGAATGGAGGTGGGATAGGATGTAGTAAAGGATTGCTTGATTAATATGGTCTAATTTATCTATCTTGTCAGGATGTAATTCTTGTCCATATCTTACAGAATTCTGGGTCCACTCTAATTTTTCATTCTTTCTTTTAAATATAGGATACTTTTTGACTCGTGACATCATAAGAGTACAGCCTCTTAAAACATGCAAGGGCCCCATCAGGATTGGGTTGTCAAGAAAAGCTCGACCAAAGAAGCTTCATCCTTATCTGAAATGACTTCCTGGATTCTTTTACCAGCCTTCACATCTGGGATCACTCTGCTTGAAAACTGTTGAAATGTTTTAACGTTAATTTTTTTTTTTGTACTTTGATCTGTGTGGTTTAAGGTTTTTTTTAGATATTAATATTGCAGTATTTGCTAGTGATTTATTTAGGAATACTCCTGTGAATACTTGATAGCAAAGGGATTTATAATGAATGTTTACTAGCAGAAGCTTTAATGGAAGGGTGAATTCCTTTTAAAGTTTATGTAATATTAATAAAATCTGTCATGTATTTTTCATCTATTAAAATATACAGTTGAAATTTTCTGTCACATCCACACAACCTTAGAATCCTCTGTGTGTTTATATAGTTTTAAAAACTCAGTAAGTATTTTTAAAGAGATTTGTTACAAATGTTTAGAGTGATGTAGAAGAGAATTTCAGGAAGTTAAGTTTAGATTGCTAAAAGGAAGATTATGTTTTAAGCTTCAGAAGTTGTTTCCTCTGGGATACTTTCAGTTCCATGTACTCGTCCCGTTAGACAAAGAGTTGGAAAGGAATAAAGCTATAAATGCTACAGACAGATTGTCTCGTTCTGAGGGTACTGATTCCATTTCATGCAGCATGGAGGCAAAATAAAAGTGCATAAATTTTGGAGATTAAGAATCTTGAGAAATGGGGACACTTGGGCTGCTCTGAAGCATACACATTTTGGTTAGGGACATCTGCTAATTCTTATTATACTGATTTTTTTTTTATATAAAGAATAGGGACAGTTTCAATTGGATAAAAGCACAGCAAGAAACAAACCTGAGTAAAGTCTGAAAAAAATTCCTGAAGTGTTAGAACAAGAGTAATCTAATAACAGGTATTCAGAAGAAAGCTTTAAACCCTCTGATTACACAGAGCAGAGTTTTTTTAGAAAGAGCATATTTCACCCTGCAGTGGATAAGAGAGTATTCCAGTACAAAAAATGTTACAGAACAGTGATGGAGTGATCATAAACCCCTATAAAAATAACAATACATTGTTGCAGCTGACAAAAGGAAACTGAGCAAGCTGAATTGATAGGGAATTTATCTGCAGATAAATGATTTTCTAGAATCTCTAGCGACAATGCAAAGACTAACTTCACAGTTTAATTTCTTTAGCAGCAACATTTAGAATATATCATATGTAATAGTTAGCATATCAGTGTGTTTGTGTTATAAGGATCTAAATAAGAAAAAAAAATCAGTCCACAATATTGAGAGAAATTAATGAAACAAAAATCAAGAAAAAGAGTTTTAATTTGGTTCATAGTTCCTTTTGTATGAAATAGTAAGAATCTCAGATGCAAATTTGTTTCTAGGAACAGCTGGTTCTAAAAGAAGGGTTTCTAAACTGATCTGTTGACCACAGATTGTCCAAAAGACACAGTAAATGGTGTGCACCTGGTTTAAATATTAATTTAAATTTTAGACAACAAAAATTTCTAACCTTCCCACTAAAATTTTGATGATGCAAACGTAAAACTGTCCATTCTAATGGGAAGCACAGTTCTGGACAAGACATTATCCTTCATCAGCCCGCCTAATTTATAGAAAAGTTTAAAAGGGCTAAACAAATGGACAACTAGGACACATGTTCAGAAGCAGCTCCCAGGAGGGCAGGGCATTAGGCAACTCCCTTGGGAGTATGGAAATGAAGCAGCAGCTGTACAGGGGTGGATGGATGGATGGATGGATGGATGGATGGATGGATGGATGGATGGATGAAGGGATGACTTTGTGGCTCCTTCACCATCAACAGGAGACATTTCTGTCTCAGGGTAACTTGGCATCACAGGGTGACACTGTGGAGCAGCTTGAGGATCTATGGATGGTAGCAATCTCTAAATGCCAATTGAGGGTTGGTAGAGGAATTCTGATTTCTGAGTGCTTTGCAAGAAGTATCAACTTAAGTTCTCTCACCCCAGAAAAAAGAAGCTAATTAATAATAATAATAATTAATAATCCTTTAGCTAAGTGTTGTTTATTGTGTACTGGCACAGAGAAGGGGAGCTGGTCTACGACATTGGAATGTCCCCCTGGAGTTTTGTCCTCACAGCTGGGCAAACAGTTCCCAAAGTCTGCCAGATATGAACTGGCTGCCAGGCACAGCGTCCTATCAATAGCTTCTTTAGGTCATCTTTGTAAAGGCTGATATTTAAAGTAGGAGGATTTCTTAAAATTTGGGAGTGATACTTCTGTATTTACAACCAATTCTAGGAATTCTTTGGGAAAGCTTCTCTCTGTTTCATTTCCCATAGAGAGGTATCTTTACCCCATAGAGTCATTTCCTATATCCTCTTGTGCCATTCACCTGTGATCATTAATGACATTGGGAATAAAATTTAAATGTTACATTTTTATTAATCGTGGGGCAGCTTTGATGACTATGGCTTGGAATAGGTATATAATTTCTGTCCTAGCACATCTGTGCTCCCACTGTTCATAGCATGGCAATAGCAGGTCTCAGCTGCCTTAAAAAGCCACTAACCACAGAACTTCACAGGTCAGGGCAAGGACAGCAACCAGAACACGTGTGTCTACCAGCAGCTTCTACACCACAGACTGGTCCAAGTTTGTAATGTCCAGGGGCCAAGACTTTAAATTCATAGTATGGAGGCTTCATAACTTTGATTCCTAGTTAATAGTGTCCAACAGGCCCATGAAAATGGCCTTTGTCATTCTGAAATCAGTTACATCGATATAAAGTCATGTGTAGAGATGATGTAATGTAATGAACATTCACACAGATAATTCTGAAACCGAAGGATAAACTGTTCCTTGAAATACTTAGGCAATTTTATTCTGCATTATAGTAAACTTTGGGATGTTTGGAGACTCAGATTAGTCTAAAATCTGCAGAAATTAATATAATGGAAAGATTCCATTTAATCACCTCAGCATTTTTTATACAGCAAATCATTCTTCCACTGGAGAATATTTTTGCCTATTTCTAAAATTAATACATTTACCTGTTTTCAAAATATGTCTCTATCTGATGCTTGTATAAGAAAATACTACAATGGTTTTGCCTGCAGAAGATGGAGATATACAGGCTACTTTTTCAGGACAAGAAATAAAGTCTTAATTCACTGAATTTATACTCAGTAGCAAACTTTCTTGTATTTAATGGTTCAGGTTGTGCAAGAATATCCTTAAATATCCTGGAAAAGCTACTGGAAAATACCCAAACATAAAAAAACTCCAGACAATAAGTCAAACAAAACAACAAAAATTGGACCATGCAGAGAAGTAGAATAGTCCAGCTGAGATATTATGTAAACTTTATGTCTGACTGCTCATTCATCTGGAGGGAGCTGCTAACAACATGCCCTCATCTTAAATAACAGAGGAAGGGCTGGCACTGGGAATGCTGCCTGGCCATCTGCCAGCTTCAGCTTCCCCAGCCACCTTCAGCTGGAATAGCTCGAGTACCTCGTTGTGCTGGGGAGCAGCACAAGAGCACTCAGCTGTGCAGAGCAGCCATGGAAGCTGGCACCATTCCATGGACTTTGGGAGTTGCATGGGAAAATGCCAAGCCAAGATCCCGCCATATGTCATTGCATATCTGATTGAAGCAATATGATAGATTTTGAATTTTTCTGTTGCAGACACCATATCTGGTGATGTTTTTTGAGTTAGCTAAGCTTGCTGTTGCTGACTGTAACAGAAATGCAGATGTTAAGTGTCATTATATTTTAATAATTATGCAGGAAAGCTTAAATATAATTTCTGAATCATTTTATATCAGCTGCTAGAACAATAGATATGGCTTGGGCTTGTTTAATACAAAAGGATTAAATTATAGCCTAATGAAAACCTTGAATTCCATTATATCTACCAATACATGTGATTTTTTAATAAATAGTAATTGAATGTGTGTTTTTTGTCTGCTTTTCAGATGACTGGATGCAAAGCTAAAACTGCGCATCTCAGTGTATTTTGCAGAAATGTGGGTGATTAATGACTGAATATATGCAAGATTATTAAAATCCAGTTTAATAACAACACCTGTATATAGAAATATAGCTGTTTTCTCTATCAGGGAATTGAATTGAAACAGGTAGTGAAGTCCTTTTACTCCTTCTATTGGAAGACAGTTGCCAAACCAAAAAAAAGATGACAAATTTCAGGAAAGGCTTTGGAGAAAAGATACAGTCATTTGAATCCATCAAAAGGTTCTGCATTAAGGAAGATGGTGCCAAGGCATTTTGTGAATACAACTTACCAAGAAGTTTCATGTGGTTAGGGAGGAGTTCCACTTTTGGTCTTACAATTCACATTCAGTTTGGATTTTAATTTTCTTCTCCCAGCATGGACATCCCATCATATTATTCCCAGACACAACTGGAGAATGTAACTGCTGTTTTTTCCTAGCCAAGACACTGAGGTCACTCTACCCCCTGTGTTCCTGTTGAGCCAGAGGTAGAGCATTTATAAACAGTGTCAGGTAAAGTAGAAGTACATTTAAAAAATATCTGGGAAAACGAAAAGTTAATTTTGTTTAAAATTATTTCTGTCAATAATAGTTCAGATGAAAATGTAAATAAAGGTTTCAACATTTGTCCATTGACAGTCTCTGGGGTAGATGAAAGGTTGATAGTTGTCTTTATGAACTGCAACAATTTAACAAGTTATGTTTAATTTCATGAGGAAAAGTAGTTTATCACGATCTGATAAGGTAATAAAAGTAAAGAGATGATTATTTTATAAAATATATGCTGCCATTTGGTATTTGGTCTGAATCAATGCTACAATGAAAATGTGTCCTTCATTATTTGAAATTTTCCCACTACAAAGCCCTTTCAATTATGAAAATATTTTTAGCCAGGAGCTATAGTGAAAATTCAATATAAATTATATTCAGTGTATGCACTAAGAAAGATGCATAGAATAATCTGCTGTCAAAGCACTTTTTCTCAAAGCTTAAATATGCAGAAATACGCCAAACTTAACAAAGAAATGTGAAAAATAAGTGCATCAGCATGGATATATATCTATATATATGCACGTGTATAACCTACCATGTTTAAAGTATTATCAAAATATAGATTCTTATTACCAATGACATTTTGGAGCCTGCCACTCAACATACTGGCAATGATAGATTCCAGAAATTGTAACAGAGGTTATGGCTGTGTGTGGAGAGATGAGGAGCAGATTGAATTGACTTGGGAGACCCCAGTCAATAAAGTAAGGTCTAAGGCAACCTGAATTGCCTTTGGGACAGAACTGTCTTCCTCCATTGGTCCGTGGGGAGACTTAGTGGAAGCTTGTGCCACAGTCAGTGTTCTCAAGAGACTGAAAGAGTTGAAAAATATTTTTTATGTGTTACTTGGACCAAAGGGTGGAAGAGTTAGCTGTTTAAAGTGCTCTCTAGCATTGAAATTCTGTAATTCTTAGGTCTGTGTTCAAGCAGCATCCAGGATCTCTGCTCACAACTCACTGTTTACTGCACAGCAGTAAAGTCTTGGTTTCTGTCTCAGAGGTTTGCAATTCATTTTTTCATTCTGTAAATGTGCTTTTGGGGTTTTTGCTTGTTACTATGATATTTAAGGGAGGCAAAATAAAAAAAAAAGTTTTTAAAGAGAGCAATCTTTGGTTTATTTCTACATGGTAGATAAAGAAATCTTTCAATTCTAAAATATTTCTGTTTATTTTGGAGGAGGATGTTGATGGAGTCATGAGTGAAGGGATGGATTATATGTATGCAACAGACAAGGAACTGTTTGTGGCAAAGGCAGTGTCTTATAGTTTGGAGATGGATTTTGAGTTTAATTCTTCTCATCTATTCCAAACATTCTCATACTTTTTGGAGAAGACATTTCCTTGAGCAAATTAATAATGTTTTATGTGCCATTTGGGCCAGCTTTTCGTATGCCTCATCCTACATATAAATTTGTTCTTCTTTGTGCCTCACTTTCTTCCCTTTCTTTAACCTCTTTTATGCTGAATTTTCTGAGGTTCTGCCACTATGGCAGAAAGCAAATAGGGTTAGACTTTCCCAGTCTCAGCCTAGTTCCAGCAAAACTTGCCTTCTCATGCTTGCCAAAGTTGTAAACTTACCTCGCTTGTGCCACAGAAATGCACTATAACTGAGCAACTGTCACGAACTACTGGTTTTGTCCAATATTTTCATTGTGACAGAGGTTCTTTGGCCACGGATGGGTGTGGAATGGTCTCACTGTTCTTCCCTCACCACATTTCTGTAAGCCTGTGCTACCACGGGGTGTGCTGAGTCACCCAATTTTGAGATGGTGGGCAGGAATAGTTCTAAAAAACAGTAGTGTTAGAAATCTTAATTTCCCAAGCAGCTGTGGAGTGTGATGGCCAAGGGAACTTAATAAGACGTTGATTTTGGAGGCATAGTCATAAGGAGAGTGCTATGAGAATTAATATATAGCTCTGCTTTTGCTTTCTATAAAGTGTGAATATTTCTGTGCTTATTTCCTTTTATGTATGTTTATGTTTTACATGTATATTTTATTATTTGTTTTTTAAAATCCCAGTCATTATCAATATATATGTAAAAATAAAACTTTTGCAAAAAGGGAAATCTGTCGAAAAATATGCTTTGACATATATTCAGAAGAGGATCTCTATTGACATTTATCAGAAGAGGATTTTTTTTTAAAGATGATGAAAGCTTGAATTATGCTTGCATGCCACTACACTGCGCTTCTTTTATCCCATAGATTTAGTATACTATTGCTTGAAAATAATTATAGGGTACAACGATTGGAACTATGAGAAATGAACATTTGAAAAAAATTCAAGACTGCTCACAAAACTGAAGACACAGCACATGACATGTTCATCCTTGTGAAAATTCTTCCTTTGTAAGTGCTGCCAAGGTCAATGTCAGCTTGAATTCTTTAATGCATACTGTAAGTGCAAACCATGCAGATTAGATCTGCCCAGAGCTATTCCTATTTCTTCATCCAGCTTTTAAAAATACATGTTTGTGCTCTTCTATTAAAAAAATTTCCATTAAAGAAATCATCAGTCCAAGTTTGTATCAGGTCTTTCATTATATTCATTCTCCACCTACCTTTCATTTTGCCCCAGAAATATATATAAACGAGTTTCCATCTGCACATTCCTGAATGTATTTTCATGTTCAATAACAACAGTATAATGTATTTCCTGCATTTTCCAGATAAGTTAATGAAATTAGATTATACAGGGAATAAAAATAGTTCAATGCTAGGACTCATTATGGAATCTTAACATTTACTAAAATGCTGAACTAATAATATTGAACATGGTATTGTATTTTAGTTGCTTTTATCTCTAGGACGAATCTTTACCTGCATGAACTATGTTATTAAGGGCACAAAGTAATCCCAAATGCAGCAATATTTCGTGCAGTCCAACTTATTTTATTAAAGCTCCTATTTTTCTGAAGCTTCCAAGGAAAGAAGGGAAGGAAAACAGGAGGAAGGAGAGAGAAAATAGTCCCTCTTTGATATGATTTCTTAAACTGTGACGTTAAATGTGAGGCTGTTTGGCTGTTGAGAGATTTTAGCGCCAAATCTTCTACTATTTTTTTGTAGCAAGCTGTTTTTCTCTAGCAAAGAAAATTTTTTGGGAAAATCTAAATCAGCCTGATTCCTAGATATCCTTAGGATATTCCTTAGAGATTCCTAGACATCCTTAGGATATTCCTTAGAGATTCCTAGACCCTTGTGGATTCCTGGAGATACTTGTGTATATGACAGGGAGGTATGTGATGCTTCCGGGGCAATGACAAACAGGACTAGTAGGAGTCTGTCAGAGTTTGAGCCGGAATTTGTACAGAGTCATTTGTGGCTTTGCCCTTGGCAGTCTCTTCCGAAGAGCTCAGGAATGTCTCTGTAACAGCAGGTGGACACTTTTGGACAATAATGGTGTAAACATCTGTCATAAATATTAACAACTTGTTCAGGAAAATTGTGGTATCAGAGGTTCTCTATCATCATCAATTATTCTGGACTACCAAAGAAGGTGATATTGGGCTTCCCAATTTGAAAACAATTGGTATTGTTTCACTAAGACACTGCATTGACTAAGACATCTGCATTTCAGGGAGGTGATGACCTTATAAATTGTCCCTTTGATTGCAATGTTAGTAAGCAGCTCACTGTCTTCTGGCTTTGCTTTGGAAAAATCAGTGGGTTTTAAAAAGTTTAAACGACTACTTTCTTCTGTTTCCTGCTCGCTCATCTCTCCTTGCTGTGTTCATTGCTGCTACCGGGCTGCTGCTGCTCAAGCTGACCCTGCCACTGCTTGTTGACACTGCCAGGCTCTCTGTTGTGGCACTGACTTTGGATCCATGGCAGGATGCTGGATCTGTTGCTCCCACACTTGTCCCCCTCTGTACTGTTGTAGTTCTTACAGTGCTTCTGTGAGTTACTGACAGTTTATGTCATACTGGCTCCTTATAGAAAAAGTGATCTCTCTTAAGACTTCAATAGGTTATTTTTTGATTGGTGGATGAGGCAAGCTTGAAAAGTATTGACCGAATTGGAGGGTTTTTTTTTAGTTTTTTGCTTTTGGGTTTGCTTGGGGTTTTTTTTGTTTTGTTTTTTTTTTTTTTTTTGGTTGCTGTTTTTTTAAGATTTTCTTTTTGTAATAGATTTATTTATTTTTAGAGGTTTTCTCATAATAATGGAAGACTGAAAAATAGTCATTGTGGATCAAGGAAAAAATTAATTCAACATCAAACATAACATTTTTTTTCCACTGGAGATTGTGCTAACAGAAGTAAACAATGGAAGTATGGCACTAAAAGTTAAGCACCAATTGCAAAACTGGACAGGAATATTATCCTCAGTGAGTAGTATTATCCTCAGTGAGTAGCCAGGACATTTACACAAAATGTAGGGGGCTTACATTTAAATCCTCCCTCAAGAAGCACAACTTCTTCACCTTCTGCCTGCCTGATGCATGTTCTAGATGTCACATTGCATGGGTGTAACTACTCAGTCTTTCAACTGCAGACATTCCATGTTGTGTAATTATTTTAATAGGAACCGACAGCTGCTTGTTCTACCTTCTCAAGATGTGTATGTGTAACCTGTTACATCATTCTCAACTTATGAATCTTCCTTCCTCATGAATATTTGCATAAGATGAAAGAGCTTCAGAAGAAGAAATGGAACCACTTATGCAAGAAAGCATTGCAGCCACTGCAGTGGTCACATACCATGTTGTGAGATCTGTTTCTGAGATCCCTATTTTTAAGTGCACATTGTGAAACTGCTGTTATGTACCTCTATGTGACCTTGTTGAACATAATTCCAAATGGTTTTGTTTGTAATAAAGAAGTTTTTATATTCCTGTGCCAGAGTTCTAAACTGTGCAGTACAGTGACCCCTGGAGCAGGAGCTGTGCATGTACCAAGAGAATTTATTCTCCATCTGGACCTCAGCAGTTAGCGTCAGTTCTTGAAGGAGAATTAGTTTCTGAGACAATGATATTAGTAATGAGTTGTGACTCCTGAATTAAAAATTTATTCCTTTCTAACTGTTTGATCACTTCAGTTTTTAGACAACTGTAAGTTGAAGTATATGAAACTAAGTATTCAGTTTCAGTTTCACTGGAATCTACGAATCCACAGAGAAGTCAAATCCAAGTATATCTGCTTAGAAAAGTTATGATTTTGGTATCATAATGGTATACAAGCTTTTGAAAATATTGCAATATGTTCTTAACTAATGAGCATCTTCAAAACTTTCTCCTTGTGTCAAATTAAAAAAAAAAAGAATAAAACCTCTTAGGCTCAGCTATAACTAAACTGAGGATGTTATTCCAAGCCATGCTATTTCTGCTCACTGTCCTGATGCTCTGATATTTACTGCTTAAGGTTATTTGCCCAAACTACTTCTTTTGAAAACCCAAGCTGCAGAATAAATCTGGGTCTGACCCATTTTCACAGGCAACACATTTTTTTCCCTGCTAAAACCACAACTTTCTTCCACCACCTCCTCACCCATTCAAATGGTTAGACTAAGGTGATGAACTTGAACAAATCCCATTATGAAGCATTATTTTTCCTTTCAATGACAGGAAAATAATTCAATGTTGAAAGGTAAGTCCTCTAATCATGAATATTTTGAAGAAGAAGTGCAACTCTCCTTTAAGCTGCCTGTCTCATGAGCTGAGCTGTCTAAAGAAGGTCCTCTTTCTTATATTTAGCCCAGCAATATCAAGTGATAAAACACTGCATTTAGAATTATGTCCCTCTATGATATCATAATAACTGAGTCTATTAGAAGCTTTCTTCTTCACACTGCCTTCATATTTAATTAATTTAGAAAATTTACTTTAACTTATCCTTTCCTTCTATTTCTCACTCTACATTATCATTTTTGTCCAGAAGGATGTTATCTTTTAATTTCACTTTTATGGAAACATTTTTAAACTTTTTTTGCTTGTATCAAATGCTTTTGTGTCCACAGTTAAAAGCTGTTCTGAATTTGAACTAGTCTTTTGGAAACTGCTGAAATTATAATTTGTTTATTATCAGAGAGAATGCCATGTCTCAGACCATTTTTTTGTTACGAATTAAAGAGATTAAAGTGGTCTGATTGTCAAGATTCCTATTGTCAATCTAATTAAACAACTTGTAAAATTCTCTGTCATTTACTCAGTTTAGTAAACAAGTTTCAGGAGAGCTACTAGGCTATGATTCAGGTAAAAGGGGCAGCAATTGCAGTTCCTGCAGCACTTCCTAGCTATGCTGGAAAGTCTTGATAAGCACTTTCATAGTCTGGACCCTTTCTTAGAAACTGGTTTATTTATTCTCTCATTTATTTATCATGTAGAGCATATGTTTGTGCTAATATCCTGAATGTGACACACTCTGGTAGAAAGCGTTATTTTCTATAAAGGCAAGGAATTAATGATGTGCATTTAATGATCTCTCAATCATAGACAGGGGTTATTTGCACTGATGTCCTCAGTCTCGTTGAAGCAGGCTGAGATGGACAATTCTGGACTTTGCCCTGGCAGTATTGGCACCCTCCAAGGCCCTGCTCTGAATGATGATCGTCCCTCCTTGGGGATAAACACAACACAGTATGAGAGTGATAACATTTACATAACGTTATCTTGGGAACCCACACCAAGGCAAACTTTCAGAATATGCACACTTACTTGTATTTCTTAGGGTGCTGCATTATTATCTGTTTCCTCATATCAGTTAGAGGATTGCTGCCATCAATAATAACATTGTATGAAAATTATGAGTAACAAGATGATAAAATTATTCAGTATAGATCTGGGAATCATATAAGCAGTCTGAAAAAAAGAGGGGGGACAAAATAAATACCAGGCAGATATGATTTCAAAATACAGGCTCTTATTAATCTTTCCTGAAAAAGAAAACTCAGCTTCCAAAAAATATGTGCTTTCTGTGAGTGCACTGCTTGGCTGAAGAGAGTGGTGTGGCCTGAGTGTCAGGCTGTGCTTCCCGACTGAGAGCAGATGTGAAGCTGCTTATGCTGTTCGGGATATTTTTTGCATAACACTGAAACCCAGCAAAACAGGGGAATATTCTGCAATTATTCATCTGTTCATAGCTCTGCACTCTTCACAGATCTGCAATCTGCAGATGTCAGCCACATGAAACCACGTTTAAAATAAGAAAATTATAGTATTGAGCAGATAAAGGTAACTGGTATGATCCATCCAGTGAATTATTTTACTGAAATTTGCACCTGACGTGTCATAAAGTATTCCTGAATTCAAGATGAAAAATGTAAACATTTTATTTTTCCCAATTTCATATAGGTTCATGACTGGCTTACATGTTATTTTGCAGTAGATTAAAAAGCTTGGCTTTGTTTTCAGCTATAATACTCTAATACAATCTACTTGATAAGAATAAATTTGGTTTTGATCCTGCAAAGTAATATGGAGGTTGAGAAGCTGAAATTGTTCTGAGAGGATATGAGGATACGCAAGCAAATGCCATGAAAAAGGATGTTATCAGTACAGTCACTATAAATCATTATTTTATCTGCAGTGCTACAATATAGCCATTGTTTTTAAACCCATAGCAGTTCCAACGTGTTTCTTGTAAAATGTTTTTTTAATCCTATACTTTCTCCATGTAGTGTAGGCGAATTTATTCTAATTTTAAAGATTTCTTTTTTTTCCAAAATCAACAAAATAAAACAACTAGAAAGGTTTTTACTAGCACAGGAACACAACTCATCAAAATGTTAATTTACCAAATTCCTTGACATTGTTTGACTTTTCTGTAACCATTTAAGCATGTTTTACATGTTATTTCTTGATTCAGCAATTGATTTGGCTATTCCTTCCCAATTCTGATTGATGTTATTGATTGGCTTCTCAAGGCCTCTTGAAGTCAGTAGGACACCACTAATTTAGCCTGTGTGCTTTGGATCAGTCCTGACATTTAATCAGAATAACTGATGCCTCTTTCTGGACATCTTGTTCATCACTGTCACTGATTTTGTAACCAAGTGAAATCAACATTAGCTACAATTAAACTAAAAATTCTTAGTCCTTCTTGTAATTAAAACATAAAAAATACATATAAAGAAAACATGAAATAAATTATTACTTATAATTCCTACTTAAACAAAAAAATCATCTCATTATACCTTGAGAGAAAAATTATTTGGGGACAGTATGATTTTGGTTTTTTGAGTGAGAAAATGAAACTAATATTGGAAAGTATAAAGATCACAGGGTACAATGTTTGTAAACAAACCTAATGTAAATCTATATTGGGGTTTGAATGAAATATTTTTGATCTCTTTTAAATCTATTTCAATTTGAAGCTCTCAATTTATCATGACCTGAAACAAAGACCCCACTATAATGTTAACATTAAATGTACATTTACGCTCTTACTCTAAAATGTAGCAAATAGATTTATTAGGTAGCTAGGAAGTAACTTTCCAGTGGCTAAAATACTGTGTTAAGTAAGTTCTTCTCATTAAATTACTTTTGTGCTGGAGATTCATTAATATTCATTCTCCAAAATCTAGCAAAGGTCAGCCAAAAGGTAATTGTGCCAGGACTGAATACCTTTCCTTGGAACTTTCTGTACATACCAAAGCCAATTTTTTTTCTTCTACTCCTGCAAAACTAATTTGCAGTAGGATTTACTGGCTCTGTCAGATCTCTCTCACTTCAAGACAACCTTTTAGAAGTTGTATCTTCTGCAGACACACATGCACATTCACACCAGAGCGTTGTAAATTTACATTGCTGTGAGGAATTGCCAGCACCCCTGGAGAGCAGCAGGCTGTGAGCTGCAGGGGAGAGCAGCACGCAGCAGCTGAGGCAGCAAGGAATCCCATTGTGTCACAGAGAAACTCCAGTGGGGCTGGGCAAAATTTTCCTAGTGCCAAATTGGTGCTTGGCCAGGAGATTGCAGTAAACTCCTTACTTTTAAAGGAGTTGCACTTGAGCATTAGGTAATTAATGAATGAACCAAGGAATTGAAGAGCATTAGAGAAGAAAGTTGTGCTGACTTCACATTGCAGCCAAAAATCTCTGCACATAAAGGGCATGTCAGCATTTATGTAATGAAGAATGGCTTCAACTCAGGCTCAAAATAGGAGTAAATTGTTATTTATTGTAAACAACTAGCTCTTTTAAAGCTCATCTTAAAAGTTCAAATTGAACCCTAGGGGACAATTAAGGATTGCTAACTCAAGCTTGTGTATCATCACTATTTCAACACAAGACCAATGGATAGTATATTACTTTTTGTTGGAGTTTTGTCCTAAGCATAATTTATAATCTGCTCTGGTATCATGGCAGTCTGGTCAGCAAGAGGAGACCCCAGCTCAGCTTTGTGTGGCTCTCACCCTCAAGAGGAGCTCTGTAGACAGGTGAGATTGCTCTTTCCTGGAGAGATGCTGAGGGTGCATGGATGGGAAAAACTTCTGTAGGTGAGGGAGGAAGGAGCAGAGACCACACTGAGAGCAATTCTGCCACAGGAGGAGACGATGGGAGATTCCTTAGCAGAGCAGGCACATGATCAGGCTTCAAGGTGTTGGCAGGGAGATTTTCCTAAGACTGCACAGGGCTTTTACATGACAAATACACTGAAAACAAGGATAGGAAAGATAAAAGGAATAGGAGAAAAGATTGCTCTTATTTTAATCACTCTCACTGAGCAGACTTGTGTCCTGCACCTAAAAATTGATATTGTGATAATTTTCATTTGACTCAAACAGCATTTGAGATTTGGAGCTTCTTGGTATCTTTAGTGGATGACTTGAAGCTCACAAATCATCTTATTTAGACTTACCCTTTTTCTGTAAGTGCTGTGGAATTGCTAACCAAGCTAGTCAAATGCCAGGAGCTTCCAGCTGGACTGGCAATGATTCCTGAAATATCACTGTGCCACAGGAGCACTGGGTGCTACTGAATAAGTTCCTTCTCATAATGAAAGAAATTTAAGACAGGTAGATAAAAGGTTTTGCTACTTAGCAGTTACACAGAATCATTGCATTCTTTTGTCAAAACTGTTTTATCTGAGCTTGAAAACACCCTGGTCAAGTGTCGAAACTCCTCACAAAATAGAGTTAATCTTTTTTTCATAGAAAATCTAATTTCCTGTCAAATGTTACATCAGAACAAACCCAAAACAGTTATGATGCCAAGTAAAACCACCTAGAGCTGGTGAGAAATAGCTGACAAGGGCACCTCTTAGGTCTTGGTCCTCTTCCTTGTTTTCAGATGTCTCACATGGGTTTACAGATCACTCTTGTCATTTTGTTCCATGCCTGGGAAGAAGTGCTCACAATTTTTTTCAGGAATCAACCATGCAGCAAATATTTTATTTACACAAAGTAAGCAGCAGGGCTGAAGGAGGAAAGGTGCAGCTCATGGCCACTGTGCATTGGTACATTGGTACATCTCATGGTACATTGACAGGACCCCAGAGACCAACTCTTACTTTTCTCCCAGCTCAATAAGTGTACATTGGAATGTGGTGCCACATAACTTTGCACACGTACACCTCCATAAATACAGAACTGAGATAATGAGAACATTCCCATTTGGTTTTTTACCTCAGATTTAAACCAGTTTTCTCACCTGTCTAGAAAACACTGTAACAGTGAGGGTTTCCCAGCCTTGAGGAGCTCCTTTTTAAGTATAGGAAGACAGGTTCCTACACATAAAGGAGAGGCATCACCTCTCAGAGCTCACTGGGCCAGAAAGAAAAGGTTTATAATGGTTATCCTTATTTTAAAAATAATTTGCCTAGTAGGCACTCAGCTCAAAGGGACTCATTTATGGTTTGGGGTCCAGTTTTTGTTCCTAGAACTGATTTATATTTAATTAAAAATACGCAAGTTGTTTCTAGGTAGTAAATCAAGACTTTTATTTCAAGTGAATCCCCTAAACATAAATTTACTTAATATTATTAACCATGTGGTCTAGAGAAATTTGAGTGGGTTTCTCGTGGTGAGGCTGTTTCAGTGGGGAAGACTAGGATGGCATCCTCCATCCTTATTCTGCCTTCAGGAATAGCTATCTGTTGTGGCTGAGAAATGGAGATTTTACCTCTTAAGTGTAAAAAGAGAATTCATCCCACTTCAAACAGAAATGGCAGTGTGAAAGGCAGATAGTACTGCAACAAATGTATCCTGCAGGGTGTTTGCCTCTGTCAGCATCCCATAGGGTCTGAGAAACTTTGCAGATCAAATCCCAGAGGCCCCTCAGGGAGATGTGTGTTCATCCTGAGACCCTGGACCTGAACAGATATCCACTTACTCACAGTAGGGTGGCTTGACATCCACAGAGGTAGTTTTTGTAGCACTTAGAGAGAAATGAAAAAAAAAAGAAGGAAAGAAAATGAAAGAGATTAGATTATTAGATTTAGCCAGCTGGTTAAAATGGATTTTGAAAAGTGCATTCTGCTCCATATATCTGACATGAGTCAGGTACTAGTTACATTGATTGTGGTAGAGATTTTTGTGGTCATTTAAGAGTCAGATGTATCTGAAAAAAAATTAATTCTGCATGGTCTGCTGGGAAAGAAAATTAAAATGTATGTGTCTGTTGTGGAATGAAATAGGCTGATCAGTTTGATTCGGTCTCACATGCTGAGAGACATCATACTTTCTACATTGCTCATTCCTTCAAGGATAAACAGCATCTAAAATGAAGATTGTGAATAAATGAAGCCGTTCTTTTGGGTGTAATTCAAGGTAAAGCAGATGTCCAGCACAAATATATATAGAACCTCTACCCTGAGAATAATTTGGCTGAGTTTTTAAAAGATACTTTTAAAAACATCTGTAGCTCTTATCAGTGGTTTTCCTAATTGAAGGTATGAGCAGTTGCAGCAGACCCACAAGAAAATTGCTAAAGCCAAGCTGATCAAAAGGCTGAAAGCGTTAACATTTTAAACAGCAGACTAATTGAATGCAGACTTCTTCAATGCTAGGCATGGCTTATCATATTAAGAAACTGTTTCATGTGAAACTGGGTAAGAAGGATAACAAAAACTGATGCAACAACAAAAACACAAACAAGAAGAATAATGTGTTTTCTGGTATTACTGCTAATATAAAAGTTGTTCTTGTATTTATGTGCGTAGAGTTGTTAATGAAAAATATTTTGTAGGGCATGGGTGACATTTCTCTAATTTTTTCCTAAACTAAGGCAAACCAATCCACCAGCATCAGCTAAAATCAATAAGATCTACAGCGATCATCTGCAATGCAGAGGATACAGGGTGTGCATTTAAAATGGGTAGCCAGGAGTAAAGAAAATTATACACTGATACCTGGATACTGATTTCAAAAGGAAAAAAGCCCCAAACATAAACCCCACATAGGCCAAAGCTGTCCTCAGAGCATACATATTTTCAATATGTAGTAGATGACAGTGACCAAGTGTCACTCTAGGAACAACAATAACAAAAGAATTAGCAGCTATTAGACAAGTTTTGGATAGCAGCAAGTACCTCTAAATGAAGTCATCATGTTATCTTGTTTCTCCTCCAGTTAATGTGCAAAGGGGTAATTTAAAAAGAAGATCCCACTCTACCAGTTATAATTGAGTTTTATTTTATCTGTTTCACATTCTTACTACGCAGAATTAAAAATGGAACATGTACTGAACTCCCATTTGTCTCAGGGCCCATCATGGTCGTGAGGAATACCTTCTGTGAACTAAAATCCAGTAATTTAGTATCATACATCATGCTGATATAAGGCAGACTCTTTTGCCTAAAGGACACTAATGATATACTCACTCTCTGTATTTAAAGTTGCAAATGATTTCTCTTTGTGCCTGGGTTTTAATCTTGCCATTTAAAATGACCAAAACAAAATTAATTGTGTAATTGATATATTTGTTTGTTCCAGAAAATTAAAAGGGTGGCAAGAAGCTGATAAGCAAATTGCATTAGACAGATATGGCAGTTTTAATAAACCTCCTTCAGTAAAATTCTGGCTTCCTTTTTTGGTGATATGTCTCAAAAGCTTCTGGGCTATAGTGGCACTAAACATGGTTAATTTTTATTGATCTCAGAATTCAAAATGAAACATCTGAGTATTTTAAGATTGTAAAGTGGTTACTACTTAAATCATCCTAAACATATTTGGAGAACGTTAATGAATTTCATGATGTATGGAATTTAAGTTAAGCTTGCTTTATGGCATTTGCAGTTTTACTATAACATTTTATTCCTGACATGAAAGAAGAGAGACTGAACTAAGATACTTTTCATATAGCACTTACTAATGTTCGTATTAAGTGTCCAAATCATGTCTAGGAATCCACAAGTACTAAATTACCAGAAACTCTGTCACAGAACTGGAGCCATGGTCCAAGGTATGTTCCAGGTAACACCATGGTAAGAAAATCAGATTTAGGTTGCACTGGAGTGGTAGGGCTGCCCAAAGGTGATAGAGCTCAGAAAAATAAATCTTATTCATCATCATTCAGATGATGTCGGTACTGAAAAGTTTTAAGAAAAAGAAATAAAAATCAGGCTGATATCTTGGTCTGACTTTTTGGCTAACATCACTGTGGATTTACACAGTTGTGAGCTGTGAGTGATTGCTCCTACCTCTTCTGAGCAGAGTGTTACATTTGTATTTGGGGGATTTCTGTTGAGCACTTATGATCTGGGGAATGGCAGATTAAGCTAGAAGCTACTTAGATTCAGAACAATGTTTCAGATATCTAATCTTATTTCTGGTGTGATTAAAGTACATAATTTTTTTCATTGCCTCAAAGCTAGTCAGGAACCTCACTCTTCAGTCCAGGCAAACATATTTGTATATATCAAAACATTTAAGCCACAGATTCCTGGTTACTGTATGTTGTTACTGCACAAATGTTGGAATCTCTCATATTTATTTAGATTATAGGATTGCACATGAATTATTTTGACTTCATTCTCTTAAACTATTGTCATACATATGTCTTACAGATTGTGATCATCCCCAAAAATAATAAGAAAAAAAGATCAATGTGCAGCAGCAAATATTGTTAGTGCAGAAAATTTACCTGAATATTTCTAAACTTTCCAGGAGTTAGGATATTTAGATGGAGCTTGATTCTGACTACAAGTCCAAATCAAGAACAAATGCAAATGCCTTTATAAAATACAGGACAATTCAGACCTATCTATTTAATGAGCATCAACAAGTATACAGAAATCCTTTTGCCCATGTGTTAATTGAATGTTGAAAGTCAAAAAGGGAACTATTCTGATTTTGCTAAGCAATTGTTTCCACAAATTCAGAGATTCAGTAAGTCTGCCCAGCAAAACTTCGGATAGATTTTTCATTTTTTATTCTCATTGAGCTGAGCACTTTGGAGAGCTAGCTTTCAGCTATATTTATGGAAAGTACTACCATATACCAAAGCACCAGTAGTGCAGTAATTACTAGTGTAGTAATGTGGCAGTGCTTGAGATCACAAATTATTTGGCATCCTGTAAAAGTTCAGTGACATATTTCAGGCACATATTATGTTATTTAACAGTTAGACTTGAAATGCTTGGCACTAGACTTCAAGATTGATGCAAATAATAGCAGAGGCAGGCCTCTCCAATTTGGCTCTGTTTTGTAAGTGATCCAGAAGGCCCTTTTAAAATGATATTTTAAGCCCATTTAAAATCAATTGACCAAATGGCTTCTAGGATCACTCCTGACTTCATTGGGCTGAGCCATTGTATCACTACTCTTCTGGTGCCAAAAAGATAAGCAGAATTACATTACTTCTTTTTTTACTGGTCTGAAAAGTGAATTAGAGCAGGAGTGCCTCACTTTCCTCAGCTGACTGTTGGAAAACTTTTTAATGTATTTAAATTTGTAAATGCAGAAAGATTTGTATAGGCAGTGACTGTTGCTCCTGTACTTTGAGTATTTATCCAGGTAAATTTGAAAGAAGAGCTCTGAGGGAGACAGATGCACTTCTCAGTTAGGGGCAGGATGCTGGGTCTGGGGGGTTATTGCACCCCTATTGCCAGGCTGTACATGTAGAGTTTTGTACTCAGCTACAGAGTTTCACATTTCACTGCCTGGTTCACAAGAAGCTGTTAGCACAGGTCAAATTCAACCAGGTGTAAGTAATCAGAGAAAGGTTTGAGCAGTTACAGGTGGGAATTAATTAGAGAAATGAACAGAAGAAGGAAGACCCTCACAGCAAAAGGAACCAAAACCACTGTCCTGCTTAGCACTTAACAGTGACTTCGTCCCTTTGCAAACATCAAAAATACTTCAATGGATGGTGCTTGTAGCCTTAGAAGAAGTTTCTCCAGGATAGAAGAGAAGCACCAAGTCCATGGATCTGATGGAAGTGTTTGTTGCCTTTCTTCAGTATCTTCCCTCTCCAAGGTGTGGTTTTAGCATGAGAAGAGAAAGAACTACTTCCACTACAGTATCTTCTCCCTATTAGCTGAGATGCTCTCCCTGTAGAGGGTACAGAGGACAGTGAGTGGGGGACTGTTGCAAAACTTTGTCTCTGCAGGAGGGCAGTTCTTTGTTTGTTTTTTTTCCCCAGGTCATCATGCAGAGTGGAAATACAGGCTTAGCTCCACGAGTACTAAAGCCCGAAGTATAACTTGCATATACATCAATTATCTTTCATAGAGTCACAGAATGGACTGGGTAAAAAAGGATCTTTAACCATCATCCACTTCAGTGCCCCTGCCATGGACATCTTTTATTAGGTAAGGCTCAAGGCCCCATCCAGTCTGGTTCTGAACACCTCTGGGGATGGGGCATCCACAGCTCTGGGCAACCTGTTCAGTGCTTCAACAACCTCGTAATAAAAAATGTCTTCCTTGTGTGCAACCTAAACCCAACTTCTTTCAGTTTAAAAATGTTGCCCCTTGTCCTGTCACTACAGGCTCTACTAAAAAGTAAAGTTTCTGTCTTTCTTATGAGCTCCTTTGTATAGTGATAGGCTGCAATAAAGTCTCCCTGCAGCTGAACCATCCAACTCTCTCAGCCTGTCTTCCCAAGAGAGGTGTTGTAGCCTTCTGGTCAACTTTGTGTCCTCCTCTGGACCAGTTCCAACAGAAATAATTTTTGAATTGAGGTTGTTCTGTGGGCTGCAGTACAATACTCCGTATTCAAGAACATGGTAAAGACAGTAGCTTTCCATCACCAAAACAATGTATCTTCCTTCTCTACAGGAAGTTACAAATGAGGATTAATGAACTTCTGCGGAGAGTGAAGAAGCTGCTGGTCACTTTCTTCCTTGCTGTGAGAACAAGGAAAGACCTTGAATTCCTCCCCTCTCCCCTGTTTTATTATACCTGGCTCATAAAGATATGAGGAGAATTTTTAAATTTTCATTGTTATATGTATTGCAAATAGATTATTTTTAGCTGATCCAGTCAACTTGGAAGTGTTGAGAATCATTAAACTTCATTTTATGATTGATGTAGATGCTATCTCTCCACAAGGGACACACTTAGGTGCTGGCATAGTAAATACCAAGGTATGTGTTCATTCTGATGTCAAAGTTGGCTCAGAAGAGTTAATTGCTCTCAGCTGTCCTCAGCTCTGTCACTGAAGGGAACCTTCAGCTCCAAACCACAACTTCATCTATTAAACTCTTGAATCTGAATCAATCCTGTCATCACTCTCATTGGATTTTATAAGCTCTCAGTGTTTGGGATAGAACCAACACAGAGTTTTGTGGCATCAGGACAATTTATCTTTCTCTTGATGAATGTATAAACCATATTTATATTTTTGAGCACATACCACAACCTTCTAGCTCTTTGCAGTCAGCCAGGAGACCCCACGGACACTTACACCATGCATTTTCCTGGGTCCGGGTAGGATGATACAATCCTTGCACAGGTAGCATTCTAAGCTTGTAAAACGGTGTCCCTGTATAGGTGAGGTGCTGAAACCATATGTGGGTACAGATGAAGTCAATGTTGTGTTTCAGCGTTATGTCATATAGCTGGTTTATATTAATCTGTTTAACTTGAAATAGAGTAGAGGAAGAAAAGTGTTCCTGCTGCCACACACCACTTTTGGCTTGGCAGTGGCAGCAGAGATGACTCCTCCTGATTCTCAGGAGAGACCTGCTTAGCTGGGCTTCTCCTATTTCACTCTTCTGTAGCTGAAACATATTTGACTTCCACCACTAGAACTAATACATATTTTCAGAATAAACTCTTTTGGGAATGACAGGAACTGGTGCTGCTTGTCTGCTGAGACTGTGATTTTAAATTAAACTAGTTGCACTTTAACACAGTAGGAAAAAAATAGAGAAAAAGTTCTCTCAGCTGTGAAATTAGGAGCTCACTTGAGAAATGTATCCTGATTTGAGCTTAGAGTCAAACCAAACTCTGTGTTGAGTGCTATGATATTGCTTCTTGCATGCACTTGTTTTGGTCCAGGTTCTTGTGCATAGTGCCACATTCTTGACTCCAGGAATGAGCAGAGCCTGAGTTGTGTGAAAGGCTCTGATTTCTAGGATAAGGTGGCAACTGAACTTATCTTACATGAGTACTCTAAATACAATGAAGTAATTATTAAAAAAAATCAGACTCCAGCTTTTTCTTTGGATTTTGTTTGCTAAGTGGCTATACATTCATTTTTGAGACCCTAAATAATGAGCAGATGTATTAAATGTTCTCTAAACAAGACATAGTCACATCTGCTGCACTACAGCAGAGCAGAACCAAATCTAATTCTGAATTACCCCTGGGTGGAAAACAGGACTTGCTTAAACTCCTGTGGTTCTGGTTATTGCAAAAGTGTAAATAACTCCAACAAAATGAGGATGTCTAGTCTATTTTGTGACTAGTTTGGGATAAGCTGCAGTTGACAAAGTCAGGTGAAATATTTCAAGTAGATACAATTTATTTTGAATGCAAAATATGTTATGTCTCCCAATCAATTTTCTAGGCATAAAAACTATTTCTGTATTTGAAATCATCAATCCAATAGTGAAATCATGTATCTCTATTATTTATATAAATAGTTCAGTGATATTTATGTCCTTGTAGATTGTCACAAGAATTAGCAGCTAACTTGTCTTTGTTTCTTTTTTTTTTAATTTTGTCTCACTTAGTTAGTCAGCAAGGTTTCCATTGAGGCTCAAGGACTGACATGGAGGATTTGCTCATCCAGTTCAGTAAAAGCCAGATAATTCAAGAACTGAGATAGAGGGACTCTAGTCTTTCATTTATTTATTTTCCCAATAAACTTGCCAATTAAGATATCAGTCTCACCAATCCATATTCATCCTACTTTATTTAGACATTGAATCAGAAATGAGTTTCCAGGGGACAGTTCAAACTGAAGTTGAGTTGATTTGCTTCCAGTAATGTGTATATTTCATGTTTGGACTTCAGGAGATATGTAAGGCATCTGAACTCCTGACGAAACCACTGCAAGTGCCTGCAGCCAGCTGAGATGGATATAATATCTAACTTGTCCATGTTATCAATTTCTTGGATTTCTTTGGCAGTGGCAACAAGCTGTATAACACCACGACCATGTGTATAGATTCATTGCCTATATCAAGAAATAGAAAAGCTCTTGGAGAAGAGTAATAGGGCTTAGTTTAAAAATTTGTAATTGATGATGTGATATTTATATGAATTAGGATTTGGCAAGCTTTGCTCTAAACAAAATTTTATTACTAGGGTTTGAATGGAGTCTCACTACTATTGATCATTATTCCCAGGAACAGAGCACAGCATGGAAGTAAGGGGCAGAAGAGACAACAAGAAAATAAAACCTACCGTTTTTATTTGCTATTTATTTGTCTACTTGTTAGATAGAGGACAAAATGGGTCTGAGAGAAAAGAGCCATAGACGTTCTGTAGAGAAAGTCAGTGGATACAACTGGATGCTAAATGAAGTTGTTAGAGATGAGAATTACAGCAAATAGGTCAAAGGATTATTTTTAAGGATGGGAAAGGTCTGAGATAGAAAGTGATTCACTCTTTAATAATGAAATTTGTCTTTTCACATTATACACTTTCACTAAGCTGGAACAATTAAGCCCTCTCATTTTGCATGATACTCTTGAAACATACACCTCTGTCATGAATTTAGTACCAAAAAAGATATTATGGGTATTAAAATAATTACTTCAAACCCAGAATCTTGACTAGATAATTTTTTAAATAATAATTTTTCCTTCTGAGAAATTAGTAAGTTCTAAGTTCTGATTGCTCTTGTTTCAGGCAAAAACCCCTGCTTTTATTTTAAAAATAATATGCTGGAAATTTAATTTAAAATTGAGAAGGAAAAACATCCAACTGATCACCAAAGAAATGGTAATGTGGCAACTCACTCTTCCTAGAAAAGCTCTGATTTCTCCAGTGCAAAAAATAAGTAGAAAATCCAGGTAGTGAATGTACAGCACAGTAGTTCCCAGCTGGGCAGGATTAAAAATTAAATTTCCTGAAAAGGCCACCAGAAGTAGGTGGAGGTATCACTATAAACACCTTTCTACAGGCAGAAACCCTTACTTTTGCCTTTGTCCTTGGAAAAGAAAGCAGCAAGTCCATCACCTTATGTTTTGGAGAAATTAAGTTCAAATGCTTGAAACAAAAGGAAAATTCCTAAGCATGCTGTGTTGTCTTTTTCAGATTACATCCACTGTGATTCATGCTGCTGTCCTTCATTATCTAATACTTTACTCTTGGAACCACTGGAAGGTTGTGAAGGGATGAATGAGCATTACTTTGACGAAAAGGTGAAAGACATCTGGGTTTTAATCAGGTAATTTCTAAAGAGGCTGCAAAGTAGTAGTAAATATTCTAGTTAGATAGAAGATTTTCTTTTCCTTTTGAAATTAAGAACAATCTGGGTTTTTTTGCGATTATTTGTAAAAAGCAAAAATCCCAATTCGCCTGAAATTACCTGCCATGCTGATGTGATGTGTAATGCAATCAGCTGGGCATTGAGTGAGGTCCTAGAGGGACAAGCAGATAAAAGCAGCACTTCTGTTGAACCTGATTCCAAGAACTTCTCTGACATGCATTTCCATGTAATGAAGGAATCCTAGAATATAAGATAAGACGTGTCAATTATCAGTGAGTCAGAAGAGAGTTGTAACAAGGTTAATGTGTGCGTAGGTAGCAGAAGTCTGTTCCCTCTCCTGGCTTCTGCTCAAAATGGTTTCTCTCCTCTTTCCCTGCAGAGTTTTGGAGTAGAATCTTGCTAAACAAAAGCAATGCTGATTGTCAAAGACCACTCATTGGCATGGAAAACTCATCCAAAGGGGTTTTATTTTCATCACTAACAGAGATCCTGAGAATGACAGGGACACAGAATTTACATCTGTGCAAACAAATCAATCAGACACCTGGGTCTGGGCATTGGTGTTGGGAGTGTGTATAGGTCTGTATATGTGGGACTGTATGGCCCAGCAACTATTACATGGAAATTAATTTTCCCAGTTCAGTAAATAAAATACACAGAAAATATATATACTGATGCTGTTAGAATGAAAAAAACCCTAAACTAAACCCACATTTTCCCATTTGATTTAGCTATACATTCAATTTCTGTAGTGAAGCAGCACAGGTGCACAAAAAGTTGGTCAAATAATTATTCAATTGTCTGTACTATAATCACTTGAATTTTAGGAACCTGAAAATGAAAAATAAAAATTTTTGGTTGAAATTCTGAAAACATTTACAAACACCAGTGTCATGGGTACTGAAATTCTGAAGCTACATTCCTAGTGCAAGCAGCTTCCATGTTGTGCAGGTGGAAATGTTTTCTGACTCAAAGATACAGGAAACACTTGATCAGTATTTGTCTCATTAGAAAATATACAGTGCTCTCCATTTTACTGTGAATATGTGTAAAATGTAGACTCCCAGTGCTAAGGCTTTTGTTCCCATAGTACATTTTGAACTTTCACTAAAAGGGAAAAATCTCTGCTCAGTAAAAGTGGTGAGTTCCCAATTAGTTTACTGTCCTCCATGGACAATAAACAAAATACATGGGTGAAGAGAATGAGAAACTTATCCTTCCCCTATAAATATATTGCACCTATTGATATGTGTGTTTTTGCAGTGCCATCAATTTACTCTTTAAAACTTTTATGTTGCTTATTGGTCTCAGTGGAAAATCATCTGGCAATATATTGGTATTTGAAAAAAGAATCTTGTTCCACACTGTGATTAAATCAAGGTTATTTTCATTCTGTATTAAAGAGAAAAAAGAGACACCATGCCAAAATTCTCTTTCATGTAGATGTAACATCCATTAATTTAAGGAAATCTGGGCGGTTTTTCTTTTTACATTTGAACATTTACAAAAAATGTTCAAATAAAAAAAATGTAAATGTTGCATAAGATTTTGTGTTGTAAACTGTGTAATGCAATTTTTTTTGTTTGTCAAAATTATCCCAAAGAAAGGGCTGAAAAAAACCTAGCAAAAAAAAAAAAAATCATTTCCAGTAAACCAGTATTTTCAGGAAAACAAGACCAAACTTTTAAAAACTGCTTTTTGATTCAATGTATGTTAAAATGCAAGAATAAACATGTAATTTACTTATATAATTTTCTGTGATGTGAGTTCATGTAATCACACCAAACTCTTCTAGCACTTGAAGATCAAAAGTAAATTAACTTTTAGTAAGCTTTTTGGTAAATTAAGTTAAATTAGAACAAGTTTTTGTTAGATCTTGTCTATCTGCTGAAATTTCATATTTTGCACCAAAAAAAGCTACATGAGACATTTAAAAAGTCTTAAAACAATAGAAAGAACTGTCTTAGTGTATGAGAAATGATTCCCTCAAAGAGTTTATTAGAATTAATGAGCCTGGCTTGTGGCTAACTGCTCTACAACCCTGAACTCACCAAAATCCAGTGAACCAAGAGTAACGCACAGCCAAGTGGAAAAGAAAACCTTGGTGGTCCTCTGAAAAGACAAAATAGAAGGGAAATGTAGAAGAATTGTCTGTGTGGTCTATCTTATCTTGCAGTCTTGCAGAAGTAAATGAGGATCTGGAACCACAGCCTGCCACCTTAGGGATTTGAGATCTGATAAGAGTGGTTTGAGAGAAAAGGCTGATTCAGATAAAGAAATTATGGTGTAAATTCTGGATGTCTATGTCCTGGGATCCAGTTTGGTGAAGACATATGCAAATATTTACTACTTAAACATCGTGAAAAGATGTGAACCCAGGCAGATTTTGTATAGGTTGTGTTTTGCACCCATTCTTAACTTCTGTAGTTACCATTTGAAGCTTTTGAATTACCTTATGCCCTCACTCCAGTTTTGCTGTAAGTAGTATTTTCCTCCTCTGAAACCTCAGTTTATTCTCATAATATATTTGCACTTGTATTAAAATAGAAATGATGTGTTGATAATTGCATGTTAAAAAGCAAAAAACAAAGCTACATGTTCATTCCTCATCCATGGTGTGAATCCAAAAGATGATAATTCTGGTCCTGCCTCTCCAAACACAACATTTTTAAGAACTCTTCCAATTTAACACAGGGAAAGCACTGGGAATGTCAAAACTCTTGATTTGCTTTTAAGATTTCGTTAACTAGTTCTCAGGAAGGCTGTAAGAGGTCCACAATGGTTATTTGCATCCATATCCAGGTGCTCTGTGTACACAGTCCTTCGCCTGGTTTTTCCAACATTCATTTCTATTCCTTCTCATCCTCCACACTCCTCCTTCCCCCTGCCCTGTAGCACAGGAAAAAGGTGAACTAGGTTAACCCACCAGCTTTATCTCTAGTTCTGCATTTTTCTTGGAAATTGGTTTGCCCTAAGCTAGTATGATATGAAGCTCAGCTTTTTCTGATAATTTTCTTTTTTTTTCATCCATGGAAATTGCAAAAAATATTACCAAGCAAGAGTGGCATAGAAATGCAAGAGAAATGACAGATTTCCTTTTTCAAGAAAATATATGCTTAAAATTGTCATAAGCATCTATGAGTTTTTGCAAAATTTTATTAAAATAGATCATAGCAAGAAGCTCTTTACCTAGCATTTTATAGATTTTCAAACTTTTAGAGAAAGAAACTAGAGAAAATTTGTACCTGGCTATCAATTTTTTTTCCTATCTATGACACATCATTTCAGATAATGCAATCAACAGCAATGCCCTAATTCAAATCTTTGCATTCTAAAATGCAAGTAATTTTTAATTTGCAGTAAAAGATGATGCAAAACCCCAAGGTTGACTGTAAGAATTTGTTAGTTTTGTGGTTTGTTTTCTGATATTATTAACAGAAGGGAATGCCTTAGAAATAGCACAATAGCTGTTGAGCTTCTAGTTGCTTTCTAGCTCAGCTGGAAAATCAGTAATTGCAGAACAAACTTCACCAAGAATTAATGGAGATGCTGGAAGTGAGGGAGGCAGCTGTCAGATATCCACTACAAACATAACGTATGTAAGTGAAACTCTTAGTAATGAGCTATTAATGTACATAACTGTAACCAGCTTCTTACATTTAAATAATCCAGTGTTTTTATCCTTAAAGGCATTATCTGGGTTTGTGGAAGTTTGACAGGCACTACGAAATGAAAACCTTTGTTTTTCCGTCTGCATGCCAGGGCATTTTTACAGAGGTAGGGATAGGACCAGGGGGAATGGTTTTAAACTTGAAGAGGAGAGATTTAGATTAGGTGTTCTTTGCTTGGATAGTGGTGAGGCACTGGCACAGGTTGCCCGGGGAAATTGTGGATTCCCCATCCCTGGAAGTGTTCAAGGCCAGGTTGGATGTGAGTCCCAGCAATCAGAGCAGTGGAAGGTGTCCCTGCCCGTGGCAGGGATGTTGGAACAAGGTGGTCTTCAAGGTCAAACCCAAACCCAAAGCAGTGCATAGTTCTGTGAGTTCAGTAGATATGAGTACAGTTTCTCCCTTGTCACAAAGGTTCAGCTCAACTCTCCCAGTTGCAGGGGTAGGTTTATTTTAGTGTCAAGAGGAATAGACACATCTGGATTTTTAGTATCTGGATTACACCCCAGACACCAAAACAGGCATAAGCATGTTTTGCATTAATTCTTTAAATATTTTAAATTTTCTGCAATATTTTAAATATATTGTGTGGAATATGCACAAAATAAGCAAAACAAATTCTTGTCACTGAAATATTAGGTAGAGAAATTAATGATTGGAAAAATAAATGCATTTTAACAGAGATTGTCTGTAAGTCACAGTTAGAACCATCTGCTAAGTATTAGATTATCTTTCACCAGAAATGTATGGCTTTTTCTAAACAATTTAACAGCATAATAGAATTTAGATCGATGAAATCCTACTTCTTCTCTTTTGGAGATCATTGAAATATTTATTCCATGAAACTCCCTAGTACAGCCTTTTAAATAGTTCCAGAATTCTGAAATATTTTTGTAGCTGATTTAGCCATATGCTGTATTTTCTAAGTCCAGAAAATAATGAATAAGAAAAAAAAATCATTAAAAGTATTAGGGATTGCTTAATATGTTAATGAAAAGCTCATCTCCTATTAATAGTACATGTTATTAATAATGCCAATGCATTTTGATATTATAGTGCATTTTATTCAAATGAAATATACAAAGAATATAATCTATTATCAGATTTATCTTGTCCTACACAAGGTTTACTCAAAGTCTGATTAATTTGCTCAATGCCTCAACACCATTTATACCAGTAGCGATTGAGCTAATTTCCTTGCACTCTGGTTCATATTAATTTTGCTGTTTTAAGAAAACTCACTATAGTGTGGTAAGTTCAGGTCTCCAGACTGTTTTAAACAGGTAAGACACATTTTGACAACTTTCAGAAGAGATTTTGAATGAGGGGGAGACAATTACATTGCAAGCAAAAGAACCATCCAGCTAGGAAGATGTGGCGGAGAGGGAAAGAGATCTTGTGGCCATGTCATTAGTTAATTAGGAAATTAACAATTGAGGCCAGCATAGAATAGCCCATGTCTGTACTATTATTTTATCCTTAAAAGCATTTTAGCAAACCCATTGTATAAAGTGGAAGAGGAATATGTTACAGCAACTGGAGGTTAAAGGGTTTCCTTTACATAATCTAACACCAACATGTGGCTGATTTGTTGGTGCCATCCCCAGTTTATAAAACACTCATTGTTAAGTAACAACTGCCAGTGTTCACTAATCCAATGCTCCAGCTCTGGGCTAGAGAGTGACATCCCAAAGTGACCCAGGCTCCAAAGAGAGAGATGCAATGGACTTTCACACCCAGTTGCCCTCACAGTTTGTGGCTGTGTCTCAAAGTATGTGCTTGAGGATGCCTGGGTGACCAAATTTCTCAGTGAGCTTGAAAACCAGATTTCTTCCCATGGTTTATTATAGCTAATTGGAAAGGTGTGCACACCTACCTCTGGTTGGGTTATGGGGGAAATAATGCAATATCCCTTCAGACATTTCTTCAATACCACTCATTTAGAAACGTATCTAAGATTAGGCTGCTGAAATGATGCAATTCCCATTTCTAGAGGAAACAATTTTGGAATCAATATGAAAAGTAAGCACTGGCTTTTACGCTGATAGGCATAAGTGGCCCTCAATAAGTAAATAACAAATAAATAAGCTAAAGCTAAAGGTGCATTTCCACCTTTCAAATAGAGATAAGCAAACTCAATCAAAAATAATCTAAATATTATTTGAATGCCTTTAATCTTATTTAGAAGTAAAAGAGATAATCTTGAATATAAAATCCTTGAGTACCAGAGGAATGGATTTTTTCATTTAAGATTCAAACCTCATCTGAACCTCCTATGAAATTTCAGTCAGACTCTCAGCCTAGCTCTGTTCTTACTTTAGTCTCATACATTATATTGATGCATTCCAGAGGCAAAATTTATTCCTTAACTTAATTTATTACTTAAGACCTTAATTCTTCAATAATGCATATAAATAAATAAATAAATAATGAATGTATGTTAACATTTGAAGCCTCTGGATTGATGTTTTTGTTACTGACATTGGTGAATAAGGGCATACCTGTACTTGTAAGAAATGAGCAAGACTGTCAGCACTCAAAGGACTGCCAAGACCATCTCAGTTCATCTCTTTACTCATCTTCTTAAGAAAGATTAATGTTGAAATGAATGGAAGAACCTGTCAGTGCTGAAGCTTTCAGGAAGATGTGATGCTTGAGGAAACAGTTTGGTTATCAGTTAATCCAGGAGACCAAATTAGATATTTCAGGTTCCGTTTTCAGAAAAATATTCCCGAGCTATATACAGAAATCAGCAATTACAAAACCAGGATAAAAATATGTCACAGAATTCAAGAGCATGTAATTCAATTATTTAAGCAACGACTATTCCTCAAAATAACCATAAAATAAAATAAAATATGAAAGCATATATTTACAGAACAATACAAAATGCTGTCTGAGATTTTTTTTTAAATGTTTAGTTGATTTAATTTCTTATCCAACTCCAAAAAACAAATTAAAAGAAAATGCACTTAAACAAATATGGAAGTGCTCTTGCTCACTATTTCTGTATTCATTTTACTCATAAGCAAAAAATGGAAACTTAGAAATTAATTTTAGCACTAAGTATGCAAATTGCTCATAGCAAGAAGCCCCTTTATCTTCGGTGTTATCTTTCATTGTGGAATAAGTGATACTTACATAAAACAATTTTAATATTCAAGACAATTATTCTGAAAACATCTGTTCTCCAAGATTTATCTCTAAATAGTATCATCAAATCATCATAGTATCCATATATGTTTTCCTTGGTTAACATTTATCACTGACCTCTTTCAATATGAATTGTCATGTGTGATGCTGTTATTTTAATGACAGCCCCTAATTAGGGTTGACATTTCACTAGCTTTATTTCCAAATTCAGCCCATTCTGACCTCAGAGAAGTTATTTAAAGCTGTTGAGCTTCAACTTTTATCAAAAGTTGTGTGCAGAGTCTTACTTTTCCAGACTTCCTTTTGAAGTCTGTCTTCATTTGCAGTACACATGTGATGCTTATGGAAAGGTCTTATCTAGATGAGTCATAGGATCACACAATGTCCTGAGCTGGAAGGGACCCACAAGGATCATCAGGTCCTCAAGACACCAACTCCTGCACAGGACACCCCAAGAGTCACTCCATGCTCCTCAGAGTGTTGAACAAGCATTTTTGAACTCTGGCAGGCTTGGTGCTGTGACCACTTTCCTGGGGAGCCTGTTCCACCATCTGGCTGAAGAGCCAGAGTCAAGAAAGCTGGCACACAACAAGAAGAATGGATTGCTCAGGCTTGCATTTTGGCACCAGAATTTCTTGATTTGGAATGATGTAAATTTTGTACTTTGAAAGAAAGCATCCAAGTAGTAAAAGTCAATAAGTATTGCTGTCTGGGTGTTATTACATGGCTTTTATTATCCATAATAATGTAATTCTGAAAGGTCTAAATCTTTGTAATTTGCATGCATGGAAGGTAAAAACTTACAGGATTAGATGAAGTGGAAATGCTGACAGTAAATATGTTGTTTACAGTTCTGCCTTTCACTGTAGCATTGAGCTGTATCAGCTTAAACTGCTTATGGACAAATATATGCAAAGAAACTTTAAAGGTTAATTTAAACAGTTTAGTGCTGTGAAAAGTGAAACAACTTATCTACAGTGAAAATATGGTGCCTAGTGTGAGTTCCTCAGATGAGGGGTGATGCTTTTCCCCTTCCGTCAGTGTGGCATAACCATCATCCCACTTGACAATCTTATGAGAAAGAATTGTGCTGAAAATCAGTATTAAAATGGCAGTGTTCTTGCTTATTTCTCATAGCATTTGATCAGCATTTTTTTGTATAAGTTTCCATGCCTGTATGCAATACCCATTCATACATTTGATGTTAAATCAAAGGATTAGCTTTAGAAATGTAGTAGTAAGAAGTTAATTCTGTGGCAGAAATATATAAAATTGAACATTAAAATCACCAAGTGATGCTTGTTTCTGAAAAGATTTCATGCAGATCTATTTGTGAGTTTTAAATCCTCATATACAACTGACTTTGTAACAAAATCCAAGCTGTTGTATTGCTCTTCTTGAGCACATTTTATTTTGCCTTTTTTCCCGTGTGTGCTGGTTTTAATTTTCTTCATTGCAGCTGGTATGGGGCTGTGTTTTGGACTTGTGCTGAACACAGGGTTGATAACAGGGAAATGTTTTCGTTATTGTTGAGCAAGGCTTGCACAGAGCCAGGGCTTTTTCTGCTTTTCATGCTGCCATGCTGGGGAGGAAGTTGAGAGTGCATGGGAAGAGACACAGCTGGGACAGGAGACACAAACTGACCCAAGGGATATTCCAGAACATAGGGCATAATGCTCAGTAGTAAAATGGTAGGGAAAGGGGGTAAAGAAGGAAGGAGGGGACATTTGAATTGATGGTGTTTGTCCTCCCAAGTCACTGTTATGTGTGATGAGTCCCTGCTGTCCTGGCTGAACGCCTGCCTCACCATGAGAATTGATGGAAGAATCCCTTGTTTTTCTTTACTTGCATATATGGCTTTTACCTTCCCTGTTAAACTGATCTTATCTCATTCCACAAATTTTCCAGCTCTTACTCTTCTGATTCTTCCCTCAATCCTGCTTCTAGGGGACTGAACAAGTGGCTACATGGTACTTGGTTGCTGGCTGCTGTTAAATCACAGCACCCTGCAATTTGTTTAAAAACTTGTGTCCTCTGCAGCACAGTCATATTTGAAAGAGCAGAGTGGGCGTCCCTAGTCTTCAGGACAGTCTTGGAGAGATTAATGGGTAAATTAAAGATAAGATCTGCTAGAAAAAAAAGAGTATTGAAAGAATGAATTTGGGATGGGAGGTTCTGAAGAAATATTTTTGTCTGATTCTCCTTCCATTCCATGAAATCATCGTTCTTTTTACCTTCATATTTTCTCATGGCTTTGGAAATAACCACACTGAGCATCTGTCCCCTAGAGCATTTGTGTACATCTGTTGAGCTCCAGAAGTCTGGCTGGAGTCTGGGTTAGCAGGCAGAGCTCGTAGGAAGTCAAAGCTTTATGAAAGCATTAGAAGCCAACTCCTGTCTGCTTCTTCTGCATCCGTAGGTCTTGTGCACCTGAAAGCTTTTCTGCCTTTTCCTGAGCATACCTGTTGGTCTAAACAAAGACTATTAGGTCTGTCTATAATTATTTTATCCTGGATCATCACTGATGCAGCAAGAGAATCATAGAATGGTGTGGGTTGGAAGGGACCTTAAAGATCTTCTGTTTGCAGCCCCCCTGCCATGGTCAGGGACACCTTCCTCTAGACCAGGCTGCTCAAAGCCCAATCCAGCCTGGCCTTGGACACTTCCAAGAATGAGGCATCCACAGCTTCCCTGGGCAACTGGTGCCAGTGCCTCACCACCCTCACAGCAAATAATCTCTTCCCAATAACTAATTTAAATCTCTTCTCTTTCTGTTTAAAGCCATTTCCTCTTGTCTTGTCACTGCATGCTCTTGTCAAGAGTCCCTTTATGACACAGATACACCACAGCTGAGCTACAGCTACCCACAAAGGCAGATGTGACACTCACCAACAGATTATTTCCTCATTTCCTACACTGCATATTTTTCCAGTATTTTTCTTTCTCTAATATAAAGCTTCTTCATGGTTTATTTCTGCACTTAGAATTATTTCAGAAATATGAGAAATTGAAGAATTATTATTATCTATTAGCAATAATGCTTCATCATTCCCATTTCCCTGTATAATTCAGTGGGACTCCATAATACAAAAGGAAGCCACATAAAATAAGCTTGATGTAGCATATTTTATGATCCCTAGTGCCCAATACTTGACTTTATATAAAAGAAGTATGCAAAGGATTATGTCTTAATTTTATCTCTCCACAAAAATAAAATGGACATCTTCTAGTATTGCAAAATTGAGAACTAAAAAAGTGAAATAAATCAAGAATATTAGTCAACTCTTTTTATAGTGATTAACTCTTTTGTCAGATCTAAATTGTATAATTTTGCAGTCCAAAAGAGAGTACCTTTTGGGATTAAACACTATATGAAGAGGTATTAAGAAGCCATTTCACCTCCCCTGTTTCTATGCCAAGTATGGTTTGCGTATGCTTCTAGGTGATTTTTTTCCAGGTTTGAAGACCCCCAGACTACTCCATTATTCTACACATGGATATCCTTTCACATTGGTGATCATTCTTTTTAAATTTCTCAGAAAATTTTTGATCTTAATATATCCTTCCTTGGAATAACAAGATAGAAATGCACATGGTGAGTGAGTAATGGTTTTGTGGAGTGGTATAGCTGCATTTGTTCTCGTTATTAATTGTTATAGTAATAAAGCTCAACTGTTGGGGGAGGGATTTTTTTTTCTGGGTCGTTTTTTTTTGACTGTCACTACATCCTGGGATGATATTTTAATAGAATTATCTGTCATAATCCCAAGGTCTCACTTCTGTACAGTAATGCTCAGCTCAAAACCTATTTTTTTTCTGAGAATTTAGGACTGTATTTCTCTGTGTTCAGAGTTTTATGCATGTGTACACTAAATTTCATTTGCAAATTTTTCAAGGCCTATGTAATTCTTCACAATTAGATCCTGGTCTTCCAAGCATGAATAACTTTGCAACTTCACAAAACTTTTTCATGACTCTACTCACTTGTTTTTTCCATTTTTTAAAATAAAACTAATGAACAGCTCATCCTTCTATTACTGTTGACCTCTCTTCACTGTTGAGAAACCTTAATTGTTTCTTATATTATAGCAGATAATTTAACCATTCTAAATAGCCGGCACATTTTTTTATCCCCTACCAACTGTTCACTTCTGTTGTGACTGCTTAATTTCTCTAAGAGCTTTGGATGAGACACTTTATCAAAAGGATTGAAGAAATTCAGATAATTAATCTTATCCATGTGCCAGTTCAGCTGACTCATTCAAAGAACAGCAAGATGTTTTAAAAATTTATTTTTATTATTGTTATTATTACTATTATTGTTATTATTATTATTGCTTCTCCTGCTTTGTGTTGTTCAGTTCTCATCTGACATGCCTATAGTTTTCCAAGCTATCTCTAAAAGTTCTAAAGTTTGGCCACTTGTTTGCTCACCTCCATTTTCAGTTTGGGTGAGAGTTAATGCACAGATATCAGCAGTTCAGCTGTTCCATCCTTCAGATCTTTTAAAATACTTTAATGAATTCTCTGTGGTTTTGATGAATTATTTGAGTTCATTTGGTCTACTCATTCCATATTCATTTCCTCTCTTCCTTCAGTCACAGAAATTCATTGCTAAGTCCCTCCATCCCCCACAAGGTTTCCCAGGAAGGATCTACCAATTCCTTCTATGGCAAAAATTGATGGGATCCTTTGAAACGGTTTTGTCATCTCTGAGTGTTCCTTTTATGCCTTGGACATCAGTACTAGTCAGTTAAACAAAGAAACTTGATAATTTAAACCATTAGTGTCTGGTTTTGACAGTCAGACAGCACTTCCCACAGTTTCAGGAACCATCTGGAAAGTAGTACAGTAACTATTCTCTATATTTTAGAGGAGTTTCCCTGATATAAATGGTAAGATACTGTACGGGGATGATCATGCCAGGCCAGTAAGCTAAAGGACCAGGATACAGCTTTGTTTCTCAGAAGAGATGTAAATGGTTCTGTGCTCACTGTCCTGTGTTGGAATAAATCTACCCAGAGTTTGCATTTAAGATCTAAGATTAAGCTTTTCTCCTTCTTCTGAATGAATGATGTGAGACAGATTTCTCTAGTTTTTATCTTGGAAAAACATTTTCTTCCCACCTTCCTCACTGCCCTGTGTTGGAACAAATCTACCCAGAGTTTGCATTTAAGATGCAACATTAAGCTTTTCTCCTCTTTCTGAATAAATGATTTGAGACAGATTTCTCTAGCTTTTATCCTGGCAAAGCATCTTTTCCCACCTTCTTCAGTCAACTCTTCACTAATGTGAAGGAATTCCTCTTTATAAAATTGTATGATAGAAATTCAATTAGAATGCCTGTAAAATTTTTTTCCCGAAAGAAAACAGAAAAGCTGGAGCATTGCTGTACATATGGCTTAAAAAAATATTTCTCTGTGAAACAGACACCAAGGGCAGGATACAGCTGCCTAGATGTTGGAATCTAGGGCTATCTGAGATGCTCTGTGGTGTCTTACCTGCTTCCCATTTCATGCTCAAGGATAAAAGTGGTATCTTGTAGGTACTTTGTCATATCTGACAGCCTAATGACAATGTGTCTCAGGTTCCTTAGGGCACCTAAAATAGCACTCAGTACCTATGGTTTAGTCTACTGAATTAAGCTTCCTGTCAGCTGAATTTCTCTCTAGGCTCACTGACTGTATTAATTTAATTCATTGTGTGTAATGGGAACTTAAGACACCTACCTCATACCACCCGTGAGAAACAGACATTTAGGTAGATTCTATTGACAACAATAATTTGATTTAAGTGTTATTGGAATAAGATGGATTAGAGAGACTGGGATGAAAGAGAGAAATTAAATAGATGAAATAGAAAGAAAAAGCCAGCAGACATTCATAGTGCTTTTAGGAACTTTGGAGGAGAAAGGGAAAAGGAGGGCATTTGGAGAAGCAGGCATAGCAAAGTGTGTGTGAGTTGTCTTAAATATGTCTTTTCTTCAAGAAGGAATGCACTATTTAAAAATAAAGACTAGATTCATATTCACTCTATGGTGGCTTTAATATCCCTGTCTGTATAAGTGGACTTGAGGCAGCTGTGATATCTCAAACTTCTTGCAACCAAAGTGAAAAGTAAGTAAGAATTCAGTCCTGGAGAGATAATTGGCACTTCTGAGTTCAGATTTATTCTGTCTCAAGGCAAGATACCTGGCAAAGGACAAAACCCCAGCCCAGAAACCCTCAGGGTCTAAATAACAGCCATGAATAAAAGCTTCACCTGGGATATGAGAATTGTCTTGGCTATGTATTAGCTTGTTCAGTGTCATCAGTCATCAACATTTTGTAGAAAAAATTCTGCATGCCTGCTCTACCCTTTGTAGTAGAAGAAATAACGAAGGTGCTTATTAATATCTCTTCAGAACTTATTCCTACAGTTACCTCAATCAACATCTAAAGGTCAGCCTCTCAAGTAAGCGTGACAGTAAAAATCTGAAGAAATAGGCTTTTGTTATAGAAAATATATCATAAACTTACAAACTGAAGATGTGTGGAAATAAGTCTTCCCTTAAGAGTTATTTTATTCGATTTCAGCTCAGGGAAATGAAA
Organism: Sturnus vulgaris; assembly: GCF_052056855.1. Classification (NCBI taxonomy): domain Eukaryota; kingdom Metazoa; phylum Chordata; class Aves; order Passeriformes; family Sturnidae; genus Sturnus; species Sturnus vulgaris. The sequence goes on along the minus strand of NC_142245.1, from coordinate 103,972,202 downwards.
TGATTTGTTTTGTTTTGAAGGGTTTGAAACCACAGGGTCCTTCTGTCCTTGTGGCTGTGCTGTGTATTCTCACATCTAATATTATTACAAAACCATCCCACTTCCAGCCCAGTTTGGCCTCAGAGTTTGTAGTACATAATGACACCTATTTTACTGCCAAGTGTGCTGTGATGAGGAGGACACTTGTGTGAATGGAGAAGCAGCTGGAACACAAGTAGAGGCTAAAGAGGGGACTGACACTTTGAAACCATGGCACAAAATTCTGTCAGATTCTCTATTACGAACAATCTACAGCCATCACAAGGCTTTCTGCTATAATAACCTGAATTCACTGGACAGTTTCTCCCAGGTATATTAGGCACCAATGCATTTGTTTCAGAACCGACTCTGACTTTTTATGCTAACTTTAATAAAATGCAGCTCCATTCCCCTTGAGGTATTCCTGGATCACATCAAAAAAATGAGAGGAGAAGCAAGAACTGGAATACTTACTTTGAATCCTCCATTTTAATACAAAATATTTTTATTCAAGTCCTGAAGCATAGGTTTTAAAGCATTAAAAATTGAAGTATAACTTGAATGAAAGATTGCTCTTGATGTCCTTTAAAAATGTAAAAAATCTGGGATACAAAAAAAGAGGGAAGGAGGCAAGCTGGAAGGATTTTAGTTTGATTCATCTCTTTTATAGAAAAAAATTATTGTCAGAATAAAGTTCTGCAGAGGGATAAATGAGCACACAGGCAGGGTAGAAGGAAGCCTCCAGGACATGACCCCTCTTTTTACTTCTCCTCTCTGTGTTCCCCACGAGCTGATAAAATTAAGTGGGGTCAGAGGGGTCTCTGTGTCAAGCTGTAGCAACAAAGAAGCTAAAGGCTTTGAAAAGTTATTTTGTCTTTGACTTGTGCATTGTTTGTCTGTAAGTAATTTGAAAGTAAAATGTATAGCTGTTTTGTTCAGAGTAGACAAAAAAAAAAAAAAAGCAATTATCAAAGTTTTGGGAGTTTCTTTTGGAAAGTCACCAAAATCCAGTGCAATGATATTTTCTACATCTGCTTACTAATGAGTGTTTTGTTTTGAAATGAGTGGCTGGGTTTTCTTCTGAGGAAGAAACGTTTCCTCGCTTCCACCTGGGAGCCAAATCAGCCAAGCTGTGCAGCAGCCTGGGCTCGGTGCTCAGGAGAAGCAGGAGCAGAGCTTTTGTGTAGCATCAGCTAAAGCCACTGTGCAGCCCCATCTGTTCTAGCTGATCACAGAGCTTGCTGGAAATTCTTTGTACTGTTATCTCTAAAGAATTATTTGAGCAGGTGTACTTAAAAACATGACTGTCTAGAACTAGGGACCAATATCTCTGTATTCTAGCTCATCAGAGTCCATCTCATCTTTTTTGGTATTTCTTTCTCAGGTGTTTCTTACAGAAGACCATGACCAAAAAAAAATCATATCCAGAGTTTTGAAAATGAAGTTTTATTTGTGTTGAAAGAACATATATCTTAACATTGTAGAACTGTTTGATTTTTGTCTTAGATTTATTTTTTAACTGTATTGCCATTCCATTCATATTTCCTCATGGCTCAGGTTTTAGTACATAGCTTTTCTTGTTTATCAGAATCTCACAAACTGCATGTCCTTTACAGCCTTTTAGAAAAGGCTATAGGGAACTCGAGTTCACCCTGCCTGAAGATAAATCTGCAAAATCTCCAGCACAGCAGAGCTCAGTGCTGAAATGCTTAACCCTTGAGTGTCCTGCTCTCTGCAAACCTTGACGAGCATCTGATGCTTGATACCTCATAGAAAAGCCTAGGCAAAACAAAAGCTACAAAATAAGTGAAAAATTTGCCAGATTTTCTTAGTGCTGCTATTTAAGATTCTTCTGGAGTTCAGTGCTCAAGGCAGGGAAAACAAAAACAACAGAAAACACAAAACCAAACCTTCCCTCAAGCAAAATCTGTACACAGCTAGTAGTGAGGGAGTTCAAGGGGGATGGGAAGAAACCTCTGCACAGTAAGGAGAGACTTTATGAAGAGAGGGAAGAGTATATGTAAAGAAGTGCTGTAAGTGCAGAGATGCACAGCACTCACTCACTCATTCTATGGAAATTGCTCTGCTTTGGATTTTTCACTAAACCCTGGAACAGCAGCTTGAATTTTATTCTTTATTTCTCAGTGGTCACAGTACTTAGACTAAGAGCATTAAAAATGAACTTTTCTCTCTGGGTGTTTTAGTAATTAAAGAAATTAACTGAAATAATATAAAAATGGAAGATGGGTAATTTTCAAAGAAAAACAAGAATTTGGAGAATTAAAACCTGTTTTAATGTGTGTGTGGCCAAGTTCCTATTTTGAAACCACAAGGAAGAAAAGGAATAAAAACCTACCTGCCAGGTAAGAGGTCGAGCACCTGGGTAAAATGGACACAGCTGTGGTCCTAGAAGGTCAATCATCATGCCTTTTTGCAACAGATTTAATCTGAGGAGTTTAATTGGAATTTAATGCAATTGATCTGGTTTCTCGGGGGAATAGGACAGGGAGAATCCAGAATGAGGATTAATTATGTCTGTGATTATAGCATAGACATAGGCAGTAGCAGCACTTGGAGAAGTTGCAAGTGGAAGAAGATTACACTGAGGTGAAGATTTTGCAGTACATTCCTTTCTATATCAGAAACTAAAACTCCTGTTGAACTTAACCTTTAGAGACTGATCCTGGTTATCCTCTATGTGTATTCTACTGACTTTAAAATGTTGGCCTTACTGGAGAATCTTGTGATGAAATCAGACTCAAGTTTAAAAGACACCTTGTTCCTGAGAAAGCATGAATTTACTTGGTGAAGAATTAGATGCAATTTCTATCCCTGGGAGGAACCATCAGACCAAATTAAGTACCTGTGCTGCTGATGGTGCCATAATATTACCTGTGTAGTGAACCTTCATTGCACATTCTGCACGTTCTGAGGACCAGCCCTTGTAGCATGGGCCAAAGGAGAAGTGGCAGGTGCCACCACAGTTTGTTATTCTTGTCTATGTGCCCCTAAATTACCACATTCCTCACAACTTAGTGTTCAAGCTTAGACATGATTTATCAAGGATATGTGCAAGATGTGCAAATCAAAGCCATATGCTGCAAAAAATCCCCCTAGATATGTTATGCCAGGCCTGTACTTAAACTTCTGAGACAATAGATGTATCTGGAAGGATCTCTCCAGATTTGAAAATGACTTATTAAGAGTTGGGTAGCTGATATGGCAGAAAATGCAACTAATTGTCATGCTGAGGTGTCTTTATGAAATATTTAATAATATGGCACAAATTATTCTCCTCCAATGTTTGACAAAGCAATGCACTACTTGGGCCAGAGTGTGGTTTTCTGTGTCTCCCTCTATAGTCAGTGGAAAGGAAAAGTCACTTCAAGATGGCATTTCACACCACATAAGGTCTGGTGCTTTGGAAATCTCTTTTGCTGCACGTGTGTTTTGATGAGGTGAAACATACTTAAATATCTGCATGGAAAAGCTTGTAAAGCATGAAGTGAGGAGACAGATATCCTGAATAAAACTGGGAACAGATTGTCAGCTTTTACAATGTCAGGCTCGTCCGAGCTGAACAAAGGTTTGGATCTCTGTTCTTCAGAGAGAACAAATAACTATTTGATATTCAGCATATGATGGAAGGGGGCAAATGGCCCACAGGAAAAAATAGACTGAGACATAGAGACCAGGAACTTCTGAGAAGATCTAGGGGTGATCATAGACAGACCACAGGGATTTTCCAAAGGCTGAATGAGCTGTGTCAAATTCTTTGCAAGTCAGAAAACCTCCAAAAATTGCTGTACTCAAAATAATACTGGAGAAAGAGACACAACTTCCAAAGATGTAGAGAGGAAGAGGTTTATTTTCAAACTTCTTTTTTCTCTTTTATTCTGTCCTACTTTGTTTTTTTCTCTCTTTAGAAAGTCATAAATCATGAACTAGCAATTCATAGATCTCTTTGTATTTTTGGTGTTCAGTTGAAGAGAGCAGCAAAACTCTTCAAAGCCCTGGCTGGTTTAAATGTCCTGGCTCCCCATGCTAGAGAGGTGTGAAGAGCTCTGTCCTGGTTACAGAAATTGGAGCTTCTGAAAAAGACAGATGCTATCTTTCTCATTTGCCTCTGGGCTCCTAATTTTCACTCGACTGAACAAAGAATAAGACTCTGGTTATCCAGTTGCTGTATAGCAATGAATTTTCTGGCAATCTTTTGCAGCAAAGCTAAGGGATAATTTGAGGAAACACCTTCCTGTCCTTTTTCCCTCTCCTGGCCTACCCCCAACTCAGCTTTTAGCAGGCAGAAGCACGGGGTCTCTGTCTCTTCTGCAGAAAAATGAATATTTCTGAGTGGAAGTGGTTCTATGCCTCCTTTGAGCCCTGCAGGAATTCAGTGCAGCCATTTGGCTGCTGCTGTGTTTTAGGTGATGCCAGAGGGCATTGACATCCTTGGGACAATCCACCTGCCCAGACCAGCAGAAGCTCAGTGTGGCAAAGACCAGTAATGGCCAGTTGTCAACCTCTTTAACATATGGCATTGTCCACGAGAGAAGACACCAGGATAATCAGAAAGACCTTAAAATTGATTGAAATTTCCATAGACAGAATTTGTAATCTGCCCCAATGCAGCAGCTATTATTCATTTTGAAATTCTGCAGGAATATATTTGCAGAGACTGTTTCATATTAATTAATTAATTAATGCCTGGGCTTTAAGGAAGCAATATACAAGTAGCAACTGGGCTTGCTTAGCTCTTTTCTCCTGTTTCTTTTCATGTCCTGTTCTGTGGCCAGCTTTTGAGAGTGATTTCTAATACCATTTTTTTGTGGCTAATGCAACAAACATACTTAAAAATATTAATATTTTCAAGAGTTTTCTATAGAACTCTTGAAAATATGTTATTTTTTTTCTAGAGAAATAAAACAAGCATTTTCCTTCCCTTGGCTCTGCTATGAAATGTTGGCCATTCAAATAGAATTAGTGCCAAGTAAATTTCAGTCATGCATTTGCAAAAGAATGTAGCCTCAAATTGCAAATTAAGTTTGAGAAATCTTTTAAAATAGATTTCTGAAATTTAAGGCATGAATTCCCTTCTCTTGACTCTCAGGCCTTCAGGTTGTAGTCTGTCATCATCTTCTCTCCCTCTCCAGTCAGTGGGAGGAGCAGGTACCCCAGGATGCACAGGAGAGTTTACATGGGCTGGGTTGATATTTTTGTTACATGAACTGAATAAAAGCTAAGAAAGGTAATAGTTCTGCTGCACAGCTTCCTTGGCTCTTTTCACGCAGTCCAGGAAGCCATCTCAAGAGTTTTGTCTGAAAACTCTTCTTAAAAACAGAGATCCGTGTTCTCCATCCCTGCATTAGATGGTACCAAACTACAGAATTGTTTCCTCTTTAATTCATAATGTTTTGCAAAATAAGTAATTACTGTCTATCAGGTGTCCAAACAAAGCTTCTAGGTGAAAAGCCATTTGTGACATGGTAAAAATTGCAGGCTCCCCAAATATATATATTTCTTCTTATCTTGAGAAAAGAAAAAGCTTCAGTTGTTCTGCTATTTTATGAGTGACCTTTTGTTTTGGGACAGAGATCAAGGAGAACAAAAATCAAAGGGGAACACAAGCAGAATTGGCCACAGTATGTCACCTTTTCCCAATGGAATATTAAAAATTCAAAGAAACAACCAGTTCCCAGATCACTGATTTATCAAGTTAGGAGAAGCTTTATCATTCTTCCCCAAGTCCTAGGTAGATGGCAAAGGGGGTCAGGAGACCAGCACCACAGAAGGCTGTTCTCTCATTGAACAGTCACAGCACCTCAGAGTTACTGCTTGGTTTTGTTCATACGGCTGTAGGATACACATTACTGAGCAAGAACAGTTGGCCAGAGTAGAAACTGCAGTGTAGGAGGCAGAAGAGGATATTGGATCATGCAACATCTGCAGAACTATGAAAGTACACAGTCTGGCTTTGTAAGGCTGAGCCAAAAAGGATAAAAAGAGGACTAAAAACACAGATATCATAGAGGGGAAAAAAAAATCCCTAACCCCACAGCATTATGCTGACCCAAAAAATGAGCACTGAGCAACATGTGAAATATGATTTGAGTCATGACATAATTCCAGAGGGCACCTTCAGCGGCACAGGGATTGCAAAAAACCTACTGGAGCTGGCTGGCTTAGGACTGAGGAAAGCACATCCTCTTGCTGAATCTGTGACAAGCTTTCCAGCAAAAAATGGGCTCCTTGTTTTCACTGAGGTGCCTGATGATGCCTCACTTAGCTGGACTGAGGGATTTTTCGGTAGGTTAGCTTCTGCACAAAAATCCCAAAATGACCAGCAGCCTAGCTGTCTTGAGGATGTGCACCACTGTGCAGGAAAGGACTTTCTCACTATCTTTAGTGTAGTTGATCTCAGGGATAGGAACCTGACCTTATTCTGATGTTTTAGAGGGAAACTTAAGCCAACAAAGCCCATGAGCTATATTCACACAGAGAGATATGCATTGTTGCAGCAAAGTCTGCACACTTGACAGCTAAGAGCTCTGGGAGCAGGATTTGTACAGCTGAGGCAGCTACTGAAGCTAAAAGGCTGGTGGCATTGTTGGGCTGAGGTCTGTGGCCAGGCACCCTTCTGTCTGCTGGGCTTGGACCCTCCACTGCCTGGCAGGAGCTTGGGAGAACCTGGGATTCACTGCTTGAACTTCCACAGGGTGACAGCCAACAGGGGGTTGTGCAGTCTGCTCCTGAAAGCACCCACTGGAATGTGAGACCACTTTTGAGTCTGAGGCAGAGAACTCGCAGGATTTGAATTCAAAGTGCCTGTTACAGAGAGGAGCACACTAACCGTGAGGATAAGAATAGGCTGTTCCCTCTCCATCTGTTTCAAGTAGGTCACCACCAACCCAAATGCAAACTCCTGTAAGCACTGGAGGGCTCCTCTCCTCTGGAACAAGGAGAGGAGAGAAAAGTGAAAGGAGAGAAAGGAGAGACCCCAGTGTTCAGGGCATGCCCATATGTTCTGCCTTCCGAGGAGTATATGTGTCCTTTGAAGATATGTATCGAGAGATCACTAAACAGTCATTGTAAATTCCCCTGGCCAGCATAGAAATGTCTCATTAGGCAGTAATTGAGCTTAGCTTCTCATCTTAAAAAGAGATATTAGTAATTAGATGATTATTTTAATGATTCTATTCATATGCTATTAAGCAGTACTCTCTGATACACACAAAAGACAGTGGACTTTAATTCATCATCATGGCAATTTGGGGAAAAAAAACTTCATTAAAAATTGCATGGCAGTATTGAGAATTTCTGCAAGATTTGTTCTGTAATTGATTTCTTTACTCCATATGTAATGAAAAGAAATTTTGACTACTTAAAAGAAAGCATTAATATCTTAAAGAGATTAAAAGTCTTCAGCAATATCTCTGTATGCAATATTTTTTGTGAGTTGCCTAGGAAATTGTTTATCCGCATGTAGGAGGGATATAATTTTTAGTCTGAGACGCAGAACATTTATTACAGCTTTTAAAGTATTTTACTGCAAGAAGGTAAGAAACAGGCTCTTTAATCTTATTGATCAAGATGTAAGTCAATGCACATCTGAAAGACAGTCCAAGTATAGATTAGGCTATACCAAAAGAAGCAGATCTGGTTTATGCATGTAAATTGAAACAAATCTCATACTACTAAGAAATATTCACTGAATCCTCCAGGAAAGTAATTTTACAGATTTTATTTTGGAAATAACAGGAAATGGCAATCTTTGCTGGAGAGTCATTCACTTTTTCATTTGGGATTAGAATCTTCCAGGTACTTGAGCATGTTACAGAAACAGCAAAGCTGGGATGAATCTGCTGTCCTTTCTACCTTACATAAGATAGGGAGACATTGCACATCCTGCACCTGAGAACACAGCATTACATCATCCCAGCCTCATGGCTTTTGGTGCCCTGAACAATGCAGGGAAAGGACATGGACCTGTGATGCTACAGTCCCGTGCAAGCCTGTTCTGTTTCTAAAGCTCCAGGCTAAATAGTTATTCAGAAATATATAGGACATGGCAGGCAAAAAAGGAAACAAGCCAAACCAACGAAACAAAAAAACCCGGTTTCTGTTTTGCACATAAGCTTTTCAACAGAGCTGTTCAGCTGTTTGAGAAAGCGCAGGAACATAAGGAATTACCTACGATGTGTCTTCAGTGCTCCATCTGTCCTGTTCCCAAGAATGACTGTTGGAGATGCTTTCTGGGAAGAGAGCATGAGCAACCCCGCTCTCCACAGGTCATTGCCCTTGTTGTTTCCCAGAATTAGATTAGGGATGTTACAGGGTCCATCCCTGCATACACCCTTGTAATCTGGCTGTGCATCTGTTGTCTGTGAACTTGCCTAACAGCTTTTGAACATGCTTAAATTATTAGTCTGCAAAACCCATCATAACAGAAATTCTCGTTACTCTCTATGTAAAAAATTACTTTCTTTTATCTTCACTGCCAATCAGTTGCAGTGTTCCTTATTTGTAATATTGCTGGACTTTGTGAAGGCCAGTTCCCTACTCAATCTACACAACCTTCCATATTTAAAGTCACCCTTTTTTGAGCAGAAAGTAGGACCAGATGACTTTTTGAGATTAGAAGATGATCACTTGAGGTCTCCATATAGTTAATCTTCCATCTTAATTTAATGTACTATTCATGTTTTTTGTAAATCCCAACCGTATCACTTTCCAGCCTTCCCCCTGGCAAATTGAAGTTTCAAAATATCTTGTCTCTCTTCCTAAGGCAGCTACTTAAACATTTTAGATGCCCTTCTCTGTAGGTTCTGTAATTCCACTTTGTCTTTCTTGAAGAAAAAGAGAATAACCAGCACTACACACCATAATAAAAAAAAACACTTTGGGCATCCCAAAGTTTTATTCAATATCTGTCTTCATCTGAATAGCTTTCCTTACACTGCTCACTGCTCTGTTGTCCCACTTAAGCCATTGCTGCCACAGATTCAGAGGCCTGACACTGATGGCTCTAAGACTTCTCCTCCTGAGCTGTGGACGTTGCATTCCCTAAAGCTATGTGACATGGCTTTCTGTGGTTCGTGCCTGTATGACAACTCAATTTTTGCATCTTGGCTTTGACTAGTGTCCTTAATAAACTTCAGTTTTCCTGCTTGACGTTTGTAATACAGCACAGAAACAGGAATACAATGCAACCATAGGGGTTTCATGTGGTTTTCTCAGAAAAAAAAAGGTAAGGAAAAGGATTGGATAAAACAACACCAGCTCCAGGGCTCCAAAATGATCAAGCAATATGAAGTGACAAGTTTGATGTGTTCCAGTAATTGTAATGCTGTCAGATTGTAACACACATCTATTCATCTGATCAAACGTTATGCAATCTCTGTGCTGTTTACTATTATGGTGACTTTGCTTCTCTGTATACAGGGCTGCTCTGATTTTTTTAAGCAAGAACAGCATTGAATGTCTTTTCTATCCACAGAGTGTAGTAGCATCCTCCAAATTACAGCTCTTATTGTTTGAACAGAATGGAATTTTAGAGATTGTATAAGTGTGTTTGCTAATTAAGCCATTAATAAAATTTAATTAAAACTACCTTCTTAAAAAAAGTTAATCATGTACAGGACTCCTTTTATCTTGCACGATCTTAATAATTGACTAACATGGATTCTCAAACATTCCTTAGTTTCAGTAATTAGTTTCAATTAAGATGCTTGTGACTGTCATATACAATCTTTGTTACTGGTGAATAATAGATGAAATCAAGTCAGCAGATCACATTTTTTAAAGTATGACATCTAGGCATGATCTCTTCCATCATTCTGATATCAGAGATGGTGCAAATGTTCATTATCCTTTCTCACCACCTCATTTGCATTCTGTGCCTTTCTTTTTGAAAAGAATCTTGCTTCTCAAGAATTTATATAATTATTAGTAGACGAATATATTTCAGTGAAGTTGCACTGGGTTTTTACCAACAGATTCTCCCTCACTAAACTAAAGCAATTTTAGTCTATTTTCATCCTTCAGAGAACTAAATGAACAACGAATCATTGGTGAACTTGGAAGAGCAATCTGATGTCATTAAGCAGGTGGGTGGTAGGGCATTTACAGTTTCTCCATGGGGAAGTGTTCTGGTGAAGGATTAGACCACACATACCTTTGCCTGCAGAGTTGGGAGGATGTTGCTTGGGGAGTGCTGAGGCAGGTTACAGGAACAGATGGCTTTTCCAAGCACGAGTCTCACCTGCTGCCAGCTATTTCTTGCTGCTCAGGGTGGTTCTTGTACAACATGTGCCATCACGTTCTAAAAAAAGTACCTTCAAGGAACATGGTGAACACACATCCTATGCCATAACACATCACGTTACCAAGTTTTAGAAAGAATTTTTTACAACTGTCTGTAGAGACATTACAGACTGAGACCATAGCTCTAATATTTTAATTTCTAAGAGGATGCTTTTATCCATAGTTTTGCTAATTTTATTCTTTTTGTGGCTGGATTCTGATCTCCTGGCTCTGCAATCTTTCTTGCTGAATTTTGCTGTGAGAACTTCAGCCAGAAATCCATGGGACCTTGGAACAAGCTAAGAATAAAACAGTGCTCAGGAGGAGGATGTATGAAATGAATGCTTACCAATAAAAGTGAATCAGGAAACTGACGGCAAGTTTTGTTAAGAATGCATCTGGTAATTTATTAAATTAAAATGGTATCACCATTGAAGTTCTAAAGCAGTTTACAATCAAGATTTGACTGTATGGCTGAGGGAAAAGAATTGTTCTAACTGGCCATACATCTTGTTTAGACTGTCAAATTTCTTATGTAATATTTTGAATTGGGTTTGCATGGCAAGGATTTGGTAGTGGGGGCAGCTACATGGGCAACTTTTGTGAGAATCTGTCAGAAGCTCCCCATGTCCAATAAAGCCAAGGCCATATTGCTCCAAGATGGACCTGCCAAGGCCAAGGCCAACCCATCAGTGATGATGGTAGCACCTCTGGGATAAAAGAGATAAGGGGAAAATACTCCTGTGCAGCTGCAAAAGGAGAGAGCCTGCAGACCCAGGGTGAGTGCAGGAGGAGGGGCAGGAGCTGCTCCAGGTGCTGGAGCAGAGATTCCCCTGCAGCCCTGGTGCAGCCCATGCAGAGGCAGCTGTGCCCCTGCAGCCCAGGGAGGACCATGGGGGAGCAGAGATCCACCTGCAGCCCAGGGAGGAGCCCACGGTGGAGCTGGTGGGTGCCTGGAGGCTGCGACCCTGTGGGAATCCTGAGGGACTGCATCCCTTGGGAGGGTTCACATGAGGGCAGTGGAAGAGTGTGAGGAGTCCTCACCTGAGCAGGAAGGAGTGGCAGAGACATGTAATGAACTCCCCTGTGCTGCTGGGGGGGAAGAGGGGAGAGGAGGGAGAGGAATTGGAGTGAAGCTGAACCCGGGAAAAGGGGAGGGGTGGGGGGAAGTTGTTTTAAGATTTGGTTTTTATTTCTCTTTACCCTACTCTGATTTGATTGGTAATAAAATTAAACTAATTTTCTGAAGTTGAGTCCAGTCTGCTCGTGACAATCACTGGGAAGTGATCTCTCCCTGCCTTTATCTCAACCACGAGCTTTTTGTTCTATGTTCTCTCTCCTGCCCAGATGAGGTGGGCAGTGATAGAGTGGTTTTGGTGCCATCCAACCAGGGTCAACCCATCACATATGTAAATATCTGTTTACTCTTTGAGAGTGGGATGCATTAGTAGATGTTCGAGGACAAAACTTTTAGGAAAATAAATAGCTTATAAGCAAAATTTTATGTTGAACTGTAACTTCATCCAGTTTCATTTCTCCCTTCTGCTTGTATATAATTTAATAATTAATTCTTATCCCATTTTAATTACAAAGAAAGAGAGCTATTAACTTGATTCTAAACACTATAGGAATACATAAAGATTTTCTCTAGAAATATTTAGATACCTAGACTACAAAATGTAATTATGGTCACGCTTCCCCTAATGATGTAATTATGACCTAAGAAACAACATTTATCAGGCTGCAGGGACTGTCCAGCTTACTTTCTGTTTTGAGAGAACAAAAGCAAATTGAACCAACAGGATGCAGTAGTAATAAAAATGCGAAGTCTATAAAAACTAGCTGATGGAGACTCCATGCTAATCCATGTAGCAGGGTCAGATTAGATGGGTGACAGAAAAATATGGTCTAGAATATTTGGTCGTTATACAAAGATCTTTAGTGTTGTCCTGCTCAGAGGGTTGTACTTCTCTCTTTAAAGACTTTTCAGAGCACAGTGAATTATCTACAGAATTAATTTTTTAAACCAAAAATTGCTTAACTTGGTTACTATGAATTTTAGACTTTGAAAAAAAAGCTCTGCAGCATCAGACTTAAAGAAATGTCTTGCCTTGTATAACCCATACCTTAATTCACTGAGATACTTCTACCCTATTCTTAACACAATTTCTGCAATTTAGCACTTTGATGTTTCATAATAGAAGATAATTGGGGCTTTGTCATCGATGTAGAATATTGTGCCAGATCATGAATTTAAATAGTAAAGGCAAAATCCCAAGTGTCATTTTGAAGGTTTTTTGTTTTGTTTTTGCTTAAGTCTGGTCAAAACATTCACACTTGCAGCTGCTGTGCAAAATGACGTATATCCTGATAGCAGATAATCTCAGAGGTCAGCTGAAGAGATATTTATATCGCACTAATGATGCAGAAATATACAACTATATTGCTCAGAAACCAGAAGTCATAAAGCAAGGGGCAGTGTTCTTGAAGTTCCTTTCATAATACAGATTCCTCAAAACCTCTGATGCCACCCTGATCATTAAGTTTACTATTTTTATCTTTTTAAAGATCATCGCCACTTCAAGTATTGCTGTATGAAACGAGAGCTTGCAGGAATGGATGCTTCATTACCTCAGCCCTGTTGTGCTTTTGTGAATTTGCCTTTTAATAAGTTAGTTTGAAGGCAGAGACTGATTTTGCCCTTTAGCAATACTTCTCAACAAATTTAAGAAGGCTTGTTCAGAGCAGCTTTAAACATTGGCTTAAACACAATTGGCTACACTGTGCTACAAGGTTGTGTTATGGTATTATTGGAGTCCCAGACTTCCTCTCAGCCAACTGGATCCCTCCTGGATGAACTCCCTCTGGCTAACACTGAGTGCTCTTAATCATGATGCTCCAAATAGCTGAATCTTTTTCAAGGGCTGCTCCTAACTGTGACTATGTTTTTTACTATATAATGTTGATGACATATGACAAATATAATTTTCCTATGAAATTTCACAAGAAGAATGATAATTGTTTTCCCTTTCATTTTTCAGTACAGCAGATCAAGAGCTGCTATGAGGAACAAACATCATAATAATTATATCTCTGGATATATCTCTGGTGTGAGGAGGAGAAAGGAAAGGATGTTACAGGAGCTGGAAAACAGGACTTACCCAGCACTGACATGAATGGAAATATTTCAGAGTTTAGGCATAGCTATTTTGGAGCCGTTTGCATCCTGGTATACAATTCCTTAAACTATTGTATTCTGTGTTTTTGTCTTAATTCTGAAACATTTTTGTTTGGGAAGTGGGCATTCTGGAATTCAAATAATCATTACTTCCCAGGACGGAATCAAAAGTAATGAAAGACCATCCGAGTTAAATGGTGTTGCTAAATGCTCTCACTTAGGGTGAGAGCAGACTTTGAGTCACTGCTTGTTTCCTGTCCCGGAGGAAAACCCAGAGGATTTTCTCTGCTTTGCCCACTTGTATCATGGAGACAACTGAGGAGATGCCATCTAGGACTTTTCTCACAATCAGCATGGAATTGGGTTGGACCAGGTCTAGCAGTGGGACTTGTCAGATGGATCTGCACTCATGTTCTTCACAGTATTTTAAGGAACAGCCTCATGTCATTGTGTTAAGTAATTATATTTAGGGGAAATTATTGATGAATCAGTAGAATTAATGAACTTCTGAGAAGAAATTCAGATGGGGTTGAACTGAATGAGCTAGTTTAGCCTGGAATTTAATTAGCTTGGCTTGACTATTCTCTGAAAGAACAAGCAGTTCCAATTGAGCCATTCAGGTCTCTTGGGCAAATATGTAATAAAGTATTTTTCTAATATAGTTCATTATTTAGCTGAGAAATCAGAATGAAGAAAACAAATTAGCAAAAAGTTACATCCTTTTAAAATTATTTTGTCTTTCATTACAGGAAAATATTTCCTAATTATAATTCATATTACCTACTAGAGTTCATAAAAGTACATAATTTAAATATGTTAACAATGGGCTATTTTAAAATACAATGTATTTAAGATTGTATTATGCAAATAGTGTTTTTAAATGTGCACTGTTTACCCCAAAGATTTAACCAGCTCCAAAATACTGAAGTAGTTTCAGTAAAACACAAATCTTTTCTGAGAAACTCTTGTGTGTCACCCCATCACCAGCAGTAATGAGCACTCTGTGGCTGGTGTAGGGCAAGCTGAGTTCCTTGGCCTTGAATGTGGAGAACGAAATTCACACTACTGCTGCTCCTGCTGAAAGGTGTCTGTGCTCTGCTTATTCTGTGTGGGGTCTTATATTCTCCTTCAGCACTATAGCAACCAAAAATTTCCTACTACTGTCTTAAGGGACTTGACCAACCCTTGATATTCTTTCTTATTCTTTCCTCCAGGGACCCACAGCCAATGGCAGAGGCAAAAAAAAAAAGATTTGAGATGTTAAACATGAAAAGCTTGGTATAAGTGTAAACACTTAAAGGACAAACTAAAGACCAGGTCTGAGCACATGTGGAAATAAATGGGCTCTGGTATCCTGCAGCTTGTGGGCAGCAAGGCAGAGAAATGAAGATGTTGGAGGAAAGGGAAGGAAGGGAAATAGAAGGGATGAGAGTAGACAGTGTGCTTAAATGGCTTTATATTTACAGGACAGTGAATGTTACCAGAGCTGTACAATACGAACATACTGGGGGAAAAATCCTCTAAAAATCAACCACAGAATCCCCCAAATGATGATAAAAAAGGAGTGGAAAATATTTCTATTCACTCCAAAGGGAAATTTAAACACATTTCTTTATGTGCAAGCTCAAACATTGTATTACTTCTATTTTTTTTTTCCTACAGAATTGGTGCAATTAGCAGCAGTGGATGATACTGGGTGTGAATCATGCATCCTAGTATAGAAAGAGAGGGCTCCATTGATACAAAGACCCCAACCTGGGGCTTCAATGCTGTGCAGTAGTCTCTTCCTCAGTCACATACCAGTAGTTCTGAACCATGAGATATTTCTCGAAATGCCTGCTTTTCTGCAAGTTTAAGAGGATTTCACCAACAGCTGCAGATGGATCACACCGCCAGCAACCCCAGCACACCCATCACACCTACAGTGTGGCAGCAGCAGCCACAGTGCAGCTTCAAGGTGCAGATGTCCTTACAGCCACTGGGGCCACAAGAGCAGAGGTTTCTGCATTGCCCCTGGGTCACAGTGAATACATGCTTCTGACACTGTACTGGCACGAAGCTTTCAGAGGAAGGTGCAGATTAGAGCAGGTGTTTTTACCTGCTTCTGATTATTTTTCCTTTTTTAGACCTGGTGTGAATTCGTGCTATTAATTACCCTTACTTTATCACATTAGACATCAATCATTGGTCTTTGAAGCAAAGATGAATATTTGTACAGATGGGTAATTTACTGATACTGGGAGCTGTGATCTGAACCAGAACATCCAAGACAGGATAAATAGTACATGAAATATCCCCTGAAAGTCATTTTTATGGGGAATTTGAAACAAATTAAAATCTCTAAAAGATCAGTGTTCTCATATACTGAATTTTACATTCACAGCTAATATCCAGACAATTACTATGATGTTTGTTCCTCATAACAATTCTTGATCTGCTGTACTGAAAAACAAAAGGGAAAGAAATTATCATTCTTGTTGTGAAATTTCATAGGAAAATTGTATTTGTTGTATATCATCCACATTATATTGTACAAAACATAGTCACAGTTAGGAGCAGCTCTTGAAAAAAAGTTCAGCTAAGTGGAGCACCATGATTAAACAAGTGCTATAGAAAGAAAACAGGGAATTCAAACATTCACATTAAATGCCTAAAACTCATATATGGAAACTAGATTTATCTGGCTTCCCTGGGTGAGGATACACAACTACAGTGTGAGGGGATTTAAGCCTACAAACTGTAAATAAAAAAAAGGGAGAAGTGTTTCTGAAAGCCCTTCTCTCCTGCACTGCATAGGGGCTAAAGCAGTAGCCAAAAAAGTACAGAAAGTGAATTTTAGGTCCTAAATTCAAAGGAGTCAAACTCATGTATTTTTATTCAGAGAAACAAAACCAGTGGCATAAATGGTCCGAGCTGTAAGGCTCTAAGCTAAGCTGAAATATGAATGTTCATTATCTGTCCTGTTGAATCTGTGCCTTTACACTGAAGGGCTGGCAGGATGCACAGAGAACAAAGTGGGAAGTTATGTGAGTTCACAGCCATTTGGAAGAAAGAGCAGAGAGTTTTAGCTATGGGAGTACAGTGGGATCTGCTAATGTGATCTAGATGGAAGATAAAGTGCTTGGGAGGATCAAAGAGGACTAAGACTGTGTGTACTCAAAACTCAGAAGAAATCAAGGATGTTTTAAACAACTAATTTAGAAAGGAAACAATAGGTACTGAAAAACAATTTCCTGACTATAAAAGCATACTCATGCAATATGGGCAAAATTTTTAGTAGAATGGCAGAACTTGTCTTCCAAACAGATCTGCTTGAAGTATGAGATATTAATTACAAATACAGTATGTGAAATTTGCAGAAGAATTCCATAGCTTTTGCAGAGCTTTCAATGGGGGATTGTAAGCAGAGGAAAAAAAGATGGAATTTACATGGCAGAAAACTTTTCTACAGATGTTATTTAACCTTAGGCAGCCCAGCAACAGCCCCAATTCTTCCCTCTTTTCATTTCACATACTCATTTGGGGATCTTAGATACCTCTTATGTTTAAGCCAAGAAGTTGTAAAATTATGAAAAAAAATTCACTTAAGTATTTAATTAAACTCAAACTTCTATAAACAATAATAATGTTTTCCAGAAGAATTATATTACTTTGTACTCGTGCCTTCCCCTTTTCAGTTCCTAGATATGTTTTCTTTTGTCTTTCAATAGTTAAAGAGCCACAAATGCACATTTGGCATTTTTGCTTGTTGCAGACTCTGATGTTTCCCATTGCTCATAGTACCAAAGTAGCAGGAAAGAATTCCAGCTGTTTCATGGTCATAACCAAATCCTTTCTACATGATACCCACAACTGGTGTACATGAACAACCATTTGGGGTTGAGCTGGACAAATGCTCATGTGGTGGTTGTTATCTCTTGCAATAAAATCATATAATGTCTTGGGTTGGAAGGGATTTTAAAGATTATCCTGTTCCAGCCCCCTGCCATGGAGAGGGACACCTTTCACTAGATCTGCTTGCTCAAGGCCTGGTCTTGAACACTTGCAGGGATGAAGCATCCACAACTTCTCTGAGCAACCTGTCTCACCACCTCCAGAGTTAAAAATTTCTTCCTAATATCTAATCTAAACCTGCTGTATTTCAGTTTAAAGCCATTTCTTCTTATCCTGTCACTGCATGCTCTTGTATTAAGTCCCTCTTCATGTTCATTGTAGGCATCATTCAAGTCCTGGAAGGACACATTTAGGTCACCCCTCAGTCTTCTCTTTTCCAGGCTGAACAATTCTCCCAGCATTTCCTCATAGCAGAGGTGCTCCATCCCTCTGATCATCTTGGTGGCCTCCTCTGGCCTGGCTCCAGCAGCTCCATGTCCTTCCTGTGCTGAGACCCACAGCTGGACACAGCTCTGCAGGTGGGGTCTGAGCAGAGCAGAGCAGAGGGGCAGAATCCCCTCCCTCACCTGCTGCCCACACTGCTTTGGATGCAGCCCAGGGCACTTTTGTCTTTCTGGGCTGCAAGGGCACATGGCTGGGACATGTCCAGCCTCTCACCACAGCACCCCCAAGTCCTTCTCAGCCAGGCTGCTCTGGATCTGTTCATCCCCCAGTCTATGCTGGTACTGAAGGCTTCTCCGCAGCAGGTTCAGCACCTTATACTTGGCCTTGTTAAGCCTGATGAAATCCCCATGGCTCACTTCTTGAGCTAGTCAGGTCCTCCTGGATGGCATCCTGTCCTTCAGGTGTATCAGTTCCTCCCCTCATTTTGGTGTTGTCAGAAGGTTCCAGGCCAGCTGTTTGTGTCTATGGCTAGTGCATTGCCACGAAACTGTGCTAGACCTTGCTTCAGCCCAGCTCAGACACCATTCAATGATTCTGGCTGGCAGGTAAATGCTGACTATCACCAGCCCTGTGAAAATGCTTTGCAGTCCCAAAAGCAAGTGGGGTTGTTGCTGTGTTCCCATGCCTTGGCAGACAGCACTGAAATCCTCAAGAGAGATTCTCTTAAAACACCAGTATTGATTTTAACTCCATTTGATATTATCCTGAGGCCCATCAGTGGCTTAATGCCACCCACAGCAAGACTGTTCCCTTGAGCAATAACTCAAATGTATTTCCCACTTGGTGCTGGCCAGTAACAGTTCTAAGGGAGAAATCATTATCTGTCAAGCATTCAAAGTAGATGATCTTCACAGATAAGAGCAGAAAAAAGAGGGAGATCTCCCAATCAAGTTGATTCTGGAGGGATTCAAGCCTTTTGTAGTCAACAGCTTCTAAAACTGGGATATGTACTGCTGAACCCAAAGGATTTGGGTAAAGCAAACCCTCCATGGTAGCTTCTCCTTGATTCCTATATAAAGTTATTTCTCATGTGGTTTCTGTTGGGTGTTTTATTAGTCCCAGTTGCAATGGGGACATAAAGAGATCCATGCTTGTTCACTGTGCAAGGGAGAGGATTTTCTGCCAAAACAAGACAGTAAAAATACACCTGTTTATTTCTCAGTTCTAAAACTTGCTATTTTTTTTTATGAACGGAGAGGAAATCTTTCATAGACTTATACAGTCTGTGGGTATCATTAAAGCTGTATTCTATACTTAGTGAAATAAGCCAAACAAGGTGTTTTTATATATCTTAAGCTGTTACCTTTTTGCTAGAATGATAATCACAGGTGTCTTTTTTCCCTACCTTTTCCCCCAAATCTGTTGTTCACACATTTCTGTTGTACTTCACACTGGCATACGGCTTGGCAGCCACTCAGCTGTTGCTGGAGTTGTTCTTGTGTGGTTTTGGCTATCATACCCTACCTCCCAAGATGCCTTTTTAATTGATTTCATTTTATTATTGAAAATTAATTTGAACATTATAGGCACAGCCTTTAGAATAATTTGCTCATGTTTGCCAAAGTGCTTTCATGGCCCAAAGTAGGGCATCATAATTATGTATACTTGGCATAGTTCCATTTTCTGTTTTTACAATTTACCTTT
Source organism: Sturnus vulgaris (assembly GCF_052056855.1). Classification (NCBI taxonomy): domain Eukaryota; kingdom Metazoa; phylum Chordata; class Aves; order Passeriformes; family Sturnidae; genus Sturnus; species Sturnus vulgaris. Next base: position 103,952,725 of record NC_142245.1, on the reverse strand, counting down.
TTCATCTGATTCCAGTCCTTATGTAAGCAATAAAAAGGGACGTTAGCATGCATAGATAAGCTGCTGTTTATATTTGCATATATATATATGTATGGGTATAATTTATTAAAACTTCTATTAAAAAAAATAACTATGTATGTTTGTCCCTAGTTGCACAGAAAGTTGTTACTTTTGGAGGATTATATATAGTATTGTGGGATTCAAGAAACATGGATTCTGTTTCTAACTCTGCCATCAGTTTTCTGCAAAATCTTTTAATTTTGCTCCCTGATTCAGTTTTCCAGCTGTAAGGGGAAGATCACATTATCCACTTTGCTTGTGTAGCTTGTTCATTTTCCTCTCTTCTGGGGGGAGCACTCAGCTGATGCACACATGAAGTGTATATCACAGTGGGTTATGCCTTTGTCTCAATCCAACCAATCTCTGTACTGCCACTGAACTGAGGAGTAAAGAAGCAGAATAGAGTTTACAGGTGTGTCCACTGGAAGCAAATGTATCATATTTTGTTTTTTGAAATCAGAAAATGCTATTGTTTTGCCTTCTAACTGTTTTTTTGCTGGAAGCTTTCTAAAAAAAGTGTGTGATTTACATAAGTATTGAATTATTTATAATTAACTTGAAACATTAGTTTGAGACTGATGAAACATAACTTATTTCTTTATTTTGAATGGAAATTAATCATTAATTGAAAGATAAGGGTAATACATTATTTATCTCCAATTTTCATTGATGCAGCCAGGCTAAATTATATGAGTACATTGAGATGAATAAACAGCCTTTTTCAAATGGAAATGAGAAACCCATGGTTTTTGAACTTTAATATCTTCAGCTTTTGGAATCTTTGCTGTAAATAAGAAATAAGAGCTCAAAAGAACAAAAGTTCCTTTGCTTATTTAGCCAAACTGCTACTATAAACACCTGTGCAGAACTTTTGAACACTACTGTAGTCTTTAAAACCCATTTATAGTGGAGTTCCTATTCTTCCCATTCTTGTCGGCGTCAAAAAGCTGCATGAAACATGACCTGAAACCTCAGCAGTTTCTCAGACCAGACCATTTGCTCCCAAACCCTGTGATCAGCTCATCTTGTCAGAGCAGGGTGCTAAAAATGCCAGTCATGGGCTCCATCACTGTATGGGCCCTTCACTTAGGTGTTGGACTTTGTGATCCTTGTGGGTCTGTTCTAACTCTGTTTTGTGATTCCACCTTAGGGTTCTGTGTGACAGGCATCTTCAGCCCTCAGCTGGAAACTCAGCCAACCAAAGAGGTTGAAAAAGACTGGAGATTTTTTGAGTGTGTGTATACTGGAAGGAGAAGGGTTGAAGGGATGAGGTTTTGGGTTTGGGAAGATGATTTTTATACCTCTGTGATTGGACTTCAGTTTTATTTTATGAGCTCTTGCTACTGCATTGGCTTTAGAGTGCCTGTCTTCCTATTTTCATAAGAAGGGTCTGGTTTAGCTCAGGAAACTAACTCCAGGAGAAGATCAGTGGTTAAAGTACTCCACCTCAGCCTACCAGTCCTGCCTGGCAGAAATTAAAGCCTAACTGGAAAACCAGCCCAGCTCTCTTGGCAACAAATCTTCAGTAGAGCTTTAAAAGTGCATTCATTTTGTATTTCTCACACTGTGCAAGGGACACTCTAAATGAAACCTGCTGGGCTACCCTTCTCTGCTGAGCATCTAATGAAATCCTTCATTAGATTAATGATAATACAGATGACTCCAGAGTTTACCTCCAAAGACAGATTCCAAGTGGTTCACCTTCCTGACTTTCACATAAGCGGGGAGTCTGATCCCCATCCATGCCTGGCTTGAAAGCCCAAGGCTTTAAAGCTGTCCCTTGCTCTGAGCTGTACTTGCTGTTCTATCACCAACAGAGAGAAATATCAAACCCTTGCACTTGGGTTTTCTTCATCTCCTGACCTCTGAGGTTTCTACTGCTGTCTAAAAATATTTCCAAAGTTGGCACATTGAACCCCCTTCTCAATTCATACCCTGGTACAAAGTTTTTTGGAAGAGTTTGCATCTGAGAATGCATCTGTGAGCATCACAGTGATACCCAGCTGTGTGACCTGAACCCTGACTTATCATCAGGGTCACAGCTGTGCCACAGGTAGGGCTGGGTTTACAGTAAAGCCCCAGTAAAGCACATCCACACTCTAACTGCGGTGTCCAGAAAGCTCTGCCAGGCAGCTGTTCTTCATGATACAGTGTAAATGCAAACTTGCTGCTTTCTTCTATTTTCTCTTCCCATAATAGTAAGGCAGAATCACTAGTTCTGAGATATTTATTCATAATTAGGCATGGATAATTTTTCCTAACAGATATCTTAAAAAGTAGCTTTAAGCACACATGTATGCATGTACAAGACATTGTTAAACACTTCATGATATCCTTGTAATATGTTGTTTTGAAACTTTATTATCATCTAGGATGTACTTTATTTATATCTATAAATCTCTGCCAAGACCATGGGTTAGAAACCACCTGCTTTTTGGAAAGGAGTCTGATCCCCAGCCATCTGGACAATTTGCCACATAGCAAAATTAAAGGCATGTGGGAATGGAAGAGAAATGAGGAGTGATTCCTCACGACTGATTCCCTTTGGTGGCACAACAGGCATCAGTGACTTTCAAGTGCTAAAATAAAGACACAAGTGTGGGGTACACTTGAGCCAGGCGTATGATGAGTGATGGGGGATTGTGAGTCCTGATTTATTCACTAATGACATTTAGATAATATACTGGATCTTCTCTCACTTGCAGTATTTGTAGAAAAGTGGTTTATCAGCTGGCAGTTCACTTAAGGATGAAGAAAACCTCATGAGATGTTAATGATATTGCCATATTTTATATGAATTCAATGTGTTGCAGAAAGCGACTAAAGCCATGGTTGCCAAAAATACCAGCAGTGGTAGCACTGCAGCTCTTCTGCACCTCTATCCCACAGAGGATTGATGGAGATTGTTCCTACAACTGTAACAAAATGGGAGTGTTATTGAAAGCACCAAAGCTCACAAGTGGCTGTGGCCAATTTGAATGTTTAACACATGCAACCCAAGCAGACCTGCTGCTACTTAACTTCTTATTCAGAGTGGGAAAAGCTGATTTTCTGAGTCAGGAGTCTGAAAACGTGAGGTCAGAAAAGAGGAAAGTGTGGAAAGGCAAGCAAGAACATATGAAAATTGAAAGTATTTTTCAAGAAGATTAAATAAAAGTAAAACGTCATAAAGCAAAATTCATTTAACATCCAGGAAATCTAAAAAGAGAAATGATTTTTTGGTAATAATATGTCTAGAGATTTTGTCTGTGAGATACGACTAGGAGCTAATATTATGCTGAACATGTGCAAATATCAGCATCAGCTTAACTCCAGTATTAGATCTGTCATAATGACTCAAGAAGAAAAAGATTGGCTTTTAGATCGTTGAGTATTTTGGTGTTTAGGAAAAAAAATCCAGTCTGCTCTTTAGCTTTGCCTGCCAAGTGGTCATAACAACTTCACATTTTAAGCTATACAACATATTCATTTCTTTCACGTTCATTATATTAATTATATTATCCTCTTATAGTTAAAAATATACTTTTATTGTATTATTCTTTTTTTCTTTCTACTTTTAGGATAAAAGCTCTTCCCCACAACCCCCCAAATCATAACTTACCTGTTACATAGGTGCATATGCTATATATCATATAAAGCCAAGAATATGACTCTGTTCTCTCAATGAAAGCTGAATTCCCTTGTACTGGGTACTGAGTATGAGATTGAGGAAGACAAGACTGAAAAATATAAGAAGAATATCTGAGCATGATAAAATATTTGAAGCGCTTGGTAGACTGTGCCAGAGCTAGTTTTGAAGATTGGATTCCTATCCCCCAGGTAAAATTAGCATTTAAAATAGACAGAAACACAACACTTTTTGACTTTGAACAAATACCTTATTTTCAGGCTTTTTAAACATATAATGGAAATTCTAGAAAGTTCTGATTTTGAAAATAATCTGTTTCATTACTGTATGAATAGAGTTGATCTTATTGAGAAAGTATTTTTTTCAGTATTTGAAACAGACAGGAAATTATTGTGTTAACCTTGGGGTTTTTTTTTCAGATGTACAAACCCACACTCTAAGTCTGCTTCAGTCCCACTTTATCTGCAAGTGGGACTGACAAATATCAGCCCAAGATAATTAATTTTGATTAGATGTTTAACTTCTAAGAGCTAGAATTGGAAGAATTGAGTCCTTTACAAAGTGTTTTGGTATTGGGAGATGTATCAGGAATGTTTAAATACATCCATTGAAAACATTAAAAAACTTACTATAGGTCTAAACCATCTTTTATCTTTCTTAAACATATTTTCAGTCTAAAATTCTTCTATTGGTTTTTAATTAATAATGGTCTCTTTTAAAACCAATAACCAGCATACACCTTCAGTTAGTACAGTGTAGAAACATTTTTCTTGTGTTTTGATTATGCATTATTAGAATTAGATATTTAAGGCAATTTCTCTCCAGCCGTTCATTTAAGAATGAAGCCTTGATCAATATTGAACTTAGAAAATTTTGCCTTTCATTTTGAAACATTGTGATAGATAAATTCAAAGTGAAATCTAATAACTTGCCAGCAACAAAACCAAGTAAGCACTGTTCTAGTACCTGAAAATTACTTACAGGTTTTTTTTGCATTTTAAAATTAATTTCTTATTTTAGAAGTATACTTCTTTATTTTTCCCCTTTTCTCGGTTGACAGGTTTCACATATCGAGAGAACTTTCTTTTAGTCTTATAAATGACCTTGAGAATATAGGAAGTTAGTTCTAAGAATGGGGTATTAGAAAATATTAAAACAGAGAACAATTATTGTGAGAGGTTTTTGTTTGTTTCTGTTGGTTTGGGGTTTTTTTTAAGTAAATACTTACAGCTAAGGGTGCTCTACACTTTGGGGCCTGTAATGGTCTTCAAGATATCTTCAGTCCAATCTCCGTGGTGGAGGAATACTGGGGATATTTTCATTGAATATTTATCAAAACTCAAAAATTACCCATGATAATATTCTATAATCTGACTCAATAATCTGTTTTACATCTCAATTATGTTTATCATTATAGTAAAGAGTGTAATTCAGACTTTCCTGTTGAATTAAGGAAAAGAACATTTGTTCATGGTAACAATCTACTTATATTTGGGGACTGAGGTCTTATTGAATACAATGGATATTGAATAAATAGAAAAAATCTTTTATTCCATTCAGATTAATGAGCTGCCTGAGTCCATAACAAAATACAGTACAGATCTATTTATATAACAAAATACAGTGCAGCTCCATTAACCTGAAATTTGTTTAGGAAGCTGAAAAGTGAAAGATCCAATGCTGAAAAACATCATGAAGGCATGATGCTTTATACAATTTTTTCAGCAGCAAATTAATGCCAGCTCAATTTTATCAATCTATTAGAACTGAGGTGAAATGAAAATAAACAAAAAACTCTCCCTGTATTGGAAATATCTTTTCTATAATTTCATCTACATTGAAATATCCAAGAAAATTTTTATTAAAAATCAGTTTTGAAAAAAAAATCACTCATCTCTAACCATCTGTTTTCTTATTGGAAATTCTGTGTTCAACTTGCAGTTATCTGCATTGAAATATGATTCAAATCACTTAATTCCTCAAACTATCAGCAATTCTCTATAATTTTTTGCTGCTGCAAAAACGAATAACACTGTAGGCTGAGCATTCTGCATCATCTCCTTCACTTGGTTTTCTCTGCCCAGGGAGACAAAGTGACATGGGCACTTTGCCCTCGTGACAAAGGGGATGGATGGGTTTTCCCAGCTTGTTAGAGGCTGTCCTCCCAGAACGATTGCTCACACTGCACTGCTGACACCACATTCTCAGCACCCACAACAATTATAGATGGTGTTTAAAAAATCACGTATTCTAAAATAATATCTGTTTTGAATTGAGATCATTCATTTGCTCTGCCTGTACAAGACTTTTTGATTAACACTCAGTGCTCGGCTCCTTAAAAAGCCAATTTTGGAAATGAATGCTCAGATATTGCCTGAGATGTCCCGACAGGGATCCAGGAGCTGGTGCTGTGAGAAACCCAGCACACACAGTGACAAGAGTGCACATGCACAGGAATCTTGGGAATGGTAACACTATGTGCAGTGTGTTTTCCAGGGTTTTCCAATCTGGCTTGTGGGTAGAATATTCTGGTCTAACACTTCTCAGCTTGTTCCCTGATAGACAGCCTACTATTTCCTTCCATCCTATTTACAGCCCCACATATCACTCCCTAGTTAGCAACAACTTACGTTTTACATCTCTCCCTTTTGACTTCAGAGTCCATTTAACTCTCTGCCTAGAGTGACTAAGATATGTAAGTCTCCTACAGGTTCCACATTTTGAATGGAAAATAAATTATCAATATCAAACTTCAAGGCAGTCTTGAATATTTTCTCCACCACTGGGGCTTTTTTTGGCTTTACCTCTTGCTCACCCTCAATGAATTCCCTCTGTTCCCAGGGTATGTTAGAGAAAAGAGTGGCTGTAGCATCTACACTTTTTAAAGAATGAAGAAGGTGCAGTATGGATAATTTGTGTGAATGCATGACACAGCCTTTCCAGAGGAAAAATTTTTTCCTGTTCTCCTAAATGATGGAGCTCTGATGTGTTGGTCAAAAATGAGAACACAATAGAGCCAGGAGGAAAGGGTTCATTATGGCTCTTCTCTGAGAATTTTTACCACTGTCCACTGTTTTACCATTTAAGCATTGTGAATATTTACTTTTTCTTTTTTTTTAATCTGGTATTGGCAGATTTTAGAGAGCATCTGGCAATCCTTTATATCTCTTGAGAGGAAAATTCTTGCTTGAGGCTTGGGATTTTTTTGCTTGAGTTTTCATAAAAAATGTTGTCTATTCGTCAGAGATGAAATGCAATTTTGAAGACAAAGGTTATGTAGATTATCCTATGGCTATACACTTGAGAATTCTGCTGAATCTCCTGAAATAAGGAGTTTGGCCAGAGGGGAATTTATGTGGATCCATCTGAACAGAAATCATGCAAAGCGCACAGAATACAGCTCAAGCTATTAGCCTCCAGTCATTATCTTCCTAGGAAATAAGAATTTCAGGAATTAGATCTTAATTTATGGGAGCAGGTAAGATATCTATCTCTCCCTCCCTGCAATTGCTGGGCATGTCCTTACCCCTGCGACTCTTTTTAATCTACCTGAAAACTCTTTTTATACATACTTGAGAAAGAGCAGGCATCTCTCTCTCTCAATTCTGGCGCTGCAACAACCCTAAATCCCAATCTACCTCTCCAGTATAATTTGGGGAACTCCTGAAAAGCTTAAAAAATTTACTTGCAACACCTTCACTCCACAGGTCCATCCTCACCTGACACAGGGGGGCCATGGTGGCTGTTCAAGCAGTGAGTAGGATTGGCCAGGACTGCAGGGTGAGGACTTTGCACACATTTCAAAACACTGAAATTCCTTAACAAAACATCCAAACCATGCCCTGGTGTAGCTATATGGCTTTTTGAACACTCACTTGTACTTTAAGAGAAATATGTTTCCTGCAGTACAACATACATTATCCACAATACTACAGGACAGATAAATGAGTTGCTAGTTCTCCAGCTTTCTAGTGGTGGAAAAAGAAATATAGAAAGTAATTTCCTTCTAAAAAGGAAAAGGAAAAAAGAAAAAGGAGTTGCAGGAAAATGGATAAATATTTGGAGATTCTTTCCCTGCTTTGCTGTGGGTCTTCCTAGAACCTATTAGCTGACCTCTATACTAATTTCTTTCAGTGTTTCTGGGGAAATAGCACCTTTATGGAGTTTATTATGTTTATTGGGAAAATCCCCAGATGACATTAGAGGTAAATGTATATTGGTCCTTCCAGTGCTTTTTAATTTCTGCTATTTTAAAATTTCTCTTTTATTTGTTATACACAGGGAAATAAAAGACACTTCTGTTACACCTGCATTTCATAGAGATTAAGGATTAGGGAAAGGAAGAATTAAACCAGTGACACTCTTTTTATACCACTTCACTGAATCATCTAATTTATTCCCAATTCCTATATGCCTGGTAAAATAATCCTTCTGAAGTACCTCACTTTCTGATGTAGATTGAGAAACTCTCTTCAGGAGCAGCTAAACCTAGGCAAGAGAATTTCCTCTATTACAGAAGCACAACTTCTCTTCATGGACTACCAGGGTAAAATGGCTTTAAGGAGTTTTTTAAGGAAATATCTGGCCCTGATAGGGGCAGAGGGAATATCTTCTCCTGCATTTCTCTGTGGAACTTTCAAAAATAATTCTCACTGGGAATGGATCTTCCATATTAAACTGTGGGTAAGCAGAACAAAAGAGAAAGCAAATTATTTCCAGATGAGAGGAAGAATCCTACCTCAGGACATTATGTGTGAAAACCATGCAAAACTGAGATTCTTATATGGTATTATGAAAAATTTCTTATAACTCGTAAAAATTCCATATATTATTCATTAATACCTTCAATACCTATAAAATGTAAATAACTTTGACCTTAGGTATTTTGAAACAAAAGAATAATTTTTGCCTATAATGTAAAGAATACCTTTTCAAAAGAGGCCTTGACACAGGCAAAGTGGTAAAGATTAACAATCATAACTTCAAATCCAACACCATTCCACCACCATTCCCTTCTCTTTACCATGATTAATGTCCTCTTTCCAGGAACAGAGAAACCACCCAATCTGGTACTACCAACAAAAGTTGCTAGTATTTTAAATGTCATTAGTATTTCAAAAACTTCTTAAAATTATTGCACGAAAACCTGAAATCTGGACTGCTGATGGTGTTTTTGCAAAATCCGTTTGCTGAGGTTAAAGGATTCTCGATAGGAGGAGGGAGAGCAGAGCTGTAATACCAGTTCTGAGGATCCGGTTCTGCAGCTGGCTCCTTCTGGCATGTTGCTTCTGTTACCTGGTTTGTGTCAGCATTGGATTGTTAGCAGAGGGGATGGGAGCACAGTCTGAGCAGCCTGGGTGCTGCTGCTCCTGTTTTTTTGCTGGAAAACTTCATATGGTTCTGTATGACCACACTGCATCTCTTTAAGTGGTTGGTTTTAGGTATTGGCTGTTGCTGATGTAATTGAATAAACACCTCTGTGAGATATTCTTTAGTATATTCATGCCTGCTTATTCAATTTGTTTGTTCATACAGAGCTGGGTTGTAATTGCTTTTGTCCTTGTGATAGGAAATCTTCCACTATTATCCTTATGGTTAATTTTAACTTGTTATGCAATCCTTCTTTTCAGGTGTCTTCTTGATCCTTGGAGGGAGAAATTGAAATTGAAATTTGGTTTCATATGTGACTAAATTCAAAGAAACAAAATCAGTCAAGACAAAAAAAGGTTATGTTGCTCTCAAACAAAACTCTAAATATTTAGAAAACTTAAGTGATGCCTGTGAACATATATTGTACAATTATTATCTCATTCTTCAAATGACAACAGCATTGCGTGAAATTTTGAGTATTTATTTAATTTTCTAAGACACATTTCCAGTCACTTTAATAATAGCCAATGATTTGTTGTTATCATATTTTTGTAGCAAAATTTTTAACTTAATCCCTCACAGAAAGCAGATGCATGGAGTTGGAAAATACAAGCACCAAATATTTTGCTTCCAGGTGCATGGAAAATGTTCTTAACAGAATTCAGCAGTCACGGTTTTCCTGTATATCTACCTCCATGACTCCCATTCTTCCTGAAGACCCCATGTTTAGTCAGTTCTGGAAAGCCTCTGTACTCATTTCAGGAAAAAACTCAGCTATTTAATTGTCAACTCATATTGTTCAATTCAGATATTTCTAGAGAAAATTATTTCCCAAATGAAATGCAGGGGCATCAATCCAGAGTCATTTCTTGAAGAATAACATTTCCCTGAGGAAGCTGGTATGCAAAAAACGCTCAAAAAATTAGTACAAGATGATCTGTTTGGAATTTAAATTCCCTTTATTAATTATATTTATTTATTATAAATTTATTAAATATAAGTATAAAATAGATAAATTCCTCACAATATTTCCAATGAGATTCCTTCACATCATGTCTATTAGTATCTTTGTAAAACAGAGCAGTTAATATCTTCTATCTTTTTATTGCTATGTTCTTGTAGCTATCCGCTTTTCTGTGTATGATACTTTTCTGAAGGAACTTGAGAGGTAGGAAAAAATAGCAGAAAGGGAGGGATGGCAGATAACAAAGTGGCAATCTCGTGATGAGGGCAGTTGCTTGGAGACTGTGAATCTCATTTCTTTGAGGAGGGATTGAGTATAAGTCTCCCTTTATTTCTCAGTTGTCTACTGCATCACCTCAGTGATACATGTGAAATATAAGCATGTTCTATGGACTTGTTGAAAAAAAATAATCTGCAATAACATTCTCAGAAATCCTCGTGTGTTGTGAACTGAGTTTATTCCATGTACCACATTGCTGTCTTCAGATTGCTTCAGATTTTTATCTTTGGGTTTATTAGCCCTAGACATGACCAGAACTGAAACAATGCTGAGGAACTTTTGAAGTTCAACAGGGTTGTACCTGGTGAATTTAAGTCCTCTCTAAATTATTCAAGAACTGACCAAGGGTTTTCTGAATCATGACTGTGGACTGAGGTAACAAAACTTTGTCTTATACTCTTTTTTGACAGCTGAACTTTTTTTCCCTCCACATCCAATCATTATGCTAATGATACATATAGCACCAAACCCCTAAATTTAGACGATATTAAGTGGAAGCTGAAGCTGACTCTATGGTCCAGAGAGATCTCTGTAAAGCACATCAGGCTGCCTAGATTTGACAGTAGTGAGGTCTCTAATTTGGGCTCCCTAATTCCTGTGTGGAAACACACACTTCTCCCTGCTGACTGTAGAGGGAACCTGGGCACCAAAGGTAGGTGCTCGCAGAGGTGGTGTCCGTGTTCTCCATTGTCTGCCAGCTTTCCATTCAGGAATGGCAATTAAATCCTATGCTGTGTGTTCATCCCATTGGCCCTACTAAAGTATGCAGCAATTAGATCTTCCCTGTACCTTTCCCTCTCCGTTTGCATTGTGCACAAACCTTGCTCATACATGGGCTCATAATTTGCAACACTTAACATGGAACATTCATCTTCAAAGTTAATCATTAGGTTTATGTTTTAATACTAGAAAGTTTTACACCTTCTCTGTCTGCAAGGTTGTTTGGAAGGCTTAGCCCTTTCTATAAGTAGTAGTAGAAAATATATTTTTTCTTAATTTATATTTTTAATAGATGTATACAGAGTAAAACTGTGCAAAAATAAAATAAATAAAAGTTTCATAATATTTCAATAAGATTAGGATGACATTCTTTTTTTAGTGTTACAGATACAAAACCTTTCCATTGCATGTGTATGTCATTAATAGGATTATGGTGAAGAAGTAGAGAAACAGTAATTTTCCCTTTACCACCGATTTGGGATTTATTGGCTGCATGTGAATGTGGATGCACCAGGATTTTTTCTATAGACTTTTTTTTCTAATTTACAAATATTCCTTCTTATCTTGCACTATTCTTAATATACACAACACTTCATGGAAATGGCTGATTCTGAGTTTCATTCCCCCAGATTTTGTTAGATTCGTGCCCTCAGGATAGCTCTTCCCACCTTATTTTCTTTGGCTTCAACAGTGTTTTCCAGGTCAAAGTCAGCTTGCTTTGCTCATTCCTTGAGCCAGCCAGAGCCTGTGAAACATCAGTAGTGTTCCACGGAGCTGGAGCTAACAACCCCCACGTCCCAGCAGGATTTATTTGGTCTGAGGAGTTTTACTCCCCACTAATGCAGCCACAGCCTTTCACGAGTCAGCAGGAGGGAACCAGGAAAAGAATAAGCCCGTGAATCTTAAGACACTTTTGCTGAAGCTTGTGCAGCAACATGTGAGCTGATCTGGTGTCTTTGCCCTGTGTGAAGAGAGAGGGAAAAGCATCTAGACACAGTCCTGAGCAAGGTGTCCCTGCTTTGAATAGGGAGGTTGGCCTTCAAAAGTCCCTTCCAACCTCAACTATTCCGGGATTCTGTGAATTTCATGCCAGTGCATTTATGGCTTTCATAGCGTGAAAATCTGTTTTCTTGATAGGTCAAGTGTAATAGTAACAAAAAAAGGGGCTTAATTATTTTCTAGGGAAATTAATTATGCCTGATGTCTATATCTTGACCTTTGCTTTGAGCTACAGCAGTTTGTGCCTGGGCCAAAGGGAAATTTACATTTAGCATCAGAAATAACAGCCTCAAATAAAATAGAGAAATACGTTTTAATAATACAAATAACTAAGATCATGCATTTTTTTTGTCTTTGCTGCTATTAGTTCTTTCCTAATTGCTTAAGAGCCATCTGAGAAACCTCCAGGATTCCAGTTTTCTCTAGATAACTGATGGAAGATACAATGATTTGAATGAAAACTCTCATATCCAATTAATTGGACATGGCTAGTGTACAATGTAACACAACAGAAAAGTATTTGGAGGTTTTCCCAGATATTTACCTAAAAGAGGCACTTTACAAAAAACTTCTTGCAGAGATGAGAATTTTCCTTCCTCTCATACAATCTTGCCAATCTGCTTTTTTCAAAGCACAGTTCTAAATGGACCTGGATGTGACATCTTTGATGCATAGAGCAAAAAGCTCTCTCAGCTACCAACAAGCAAGGATCTTTTGAATTTTTGGCAGCCACACAGAATGGTTTCGTGAAGGGCAGATGAAACCTCTCACATTCAGAAAGGGTAAGAAAGACTTGTGCTACTTTTCTGCAGATTCAAGAGAGCAGGTGATGAAAAAGGAGCTAAGAAATGAGAAAATTGTCCAGAGAAGTACAGGGGTTGAGTGAACAGTGGGTTATACAGGTGTATGGTTGTCTTCCTGCCACATGCTTGCAGAACGCTTTGGGTGAGATTCAGCTGCAGGTTCAGACAGTTAAATGCAGGGGTTGAGATCACAGAATCACAGAATCAAAGAATATGTCAAGTTGGAAGGGATTCACAAGGATCATGGAGTCCAGTTTCTGGCCCTGCACAGGACCATCTCCAAGAGTCACACCATGTGCCCAAACACTTCTTGAGCTCTGCCAGGCTGGTGCTCTGACCACTTCCCTGGGACCCTGGTCCAGTGCCCAACTACCCTCTGGAGGAAGAACCTTTTTCTAATATCCAACCTAAACTTCCCCTGACACAACTTCAGCCCATTCCCTCAGGTCCTGTCACTGTTTCACATGTAAACTCATCCACCTGCAGTGGCAGACAAATTTAATCTTTGCTGTACCTCCAGACTGCACCAGTGTGCTCACAGATACATTCAGCTCCAAACTTGGAATTGAACTCTTGCCCTTTGTCTGTGTATCCCCAGTGCTGGGAGAGGACAGCTGTTTTCTGGTGGTGCTAAAGAATGTCCTTGTGTATCAGGAATGTGTCGGACATTTCTGCAGGAGCTACATGTGTAACCTGACATGGGGAGCACAGTCCTGTCTGCAGGAGTCGATGGCAGCATCCTGTGAAGAGCAGACTGTCACAGCTTCTCTGTTTCTGTCAGTCTCATCTTTCCAAAAAGAAGCAGGAGTTGAGGAAGGATCAAAGCAAATGCACCAAGTAACGACCAAGACTATGCAGAAGTAACTTTGGGATTAAATTGTGTGAGCAAGCATATGAATGAATTCAGCACTTTTTATCCAATTCTTGAGAGGTTTCACCACCTCACTCTGAACTCATTCGATAAAATAGTTTTATTCATTCTGTTTTCTAAAACAGAATAAAACTCACTTTACTTATTACAGCAAGGAAGAAACCTAATACAACTTTGGTTGGTTTCTTCATCTTCTTCATTTGGGCTAATAACTGTGGCTGTACCAAGGAAGGTCCTTGAGACTCTCTGCTCCCTGTTTGAGGTCAGGACTGGAGCAAGGCACTTGTTCCATTGATGTGTTTGTTACCTGGCAGTTTCTTTATGCTAGCATCTTGAATTTCACTCGGTACCACATATTGGGACAGCCCTTAAGCAGGTTGCTATTGAAAGGATGGAGGATTATTCACTTGGCAGTTTTTTTTGGAATGAGTGCTGTGTTATAGCCCATCAATTCTCAAAATCTGCTCACAGACATCAAAGTGCAAAGTGCACTTATGAGACCTAGTTCTCCTTCCATTGTAACTGAATCTAAAGATAAAAAATTTATTTGCTCTGTTGGAAAAGATTTGAGACAGCTAAAATATTAACTCCTCATACTATGATCATAGAACAAAGTCACATTATAGGCTTAAAGTCTGAATGTGAAGATGAATGCATCTGATACTGAGAGGAGTATTTTTCTGTATGTTATAAAATATTTGAATTTGTGGACAGCACGTGTTTCAATATGTGGTTAATTGGGTAGAAAAAATACCAAATAGCAAACAATCATAACTTGCTGCAGTTTTCACTCACTGTGCCTGGATGATGCCCGAACTGATGCACAGCTCTGTATGAGCAGAGGTTGGAAATCCACCACAATGCCAAAGACCTCATATCTACCAGCCTTTGGGGCAGTTCCTGCAAGGAGACCTGAATAGTGAACTCGTTCTGTCTTTAGGGAAAACAGGACAATCTGTGTGAGAGCTGTTTAAGAAAATGCTTCATTATTTTCCCTGTTCTCCAGTTTCTCATTAAGGCTTTTGCAGGGAGGGAATCACCCTTTCCCATCCTCAAAGATTAAATATTTACTTTCTGAAGTGTTGCTAGGCTGCTTCAGAGATGTTATAGCTGTCACTGTTGACCTCTTCAGGAGTTAATTCCAGGTGAACTAACTCATGCCATGACCAGCCTGGTGCTGTACAGAAAGGGCACCACCCCTGCCTGGACAGGGCCTGACCTAAACTGCACAGAGATATCACTTCAGAAATAACCTAATTCAATGTTAGTCTCATTTTTAATTTGTAGAATAAAAAATATTGGTGTTATTTTTCTCTTCTAGAAAAGATTATTTAGAAAAGACCTGTAATTTGGTGGAAAATTTTCAACTGTCTTTACACAAACTCCCATGACATCAGGCCTGAATTACTTCCAGTACTATCTTTGTAGTGCCTTCTGAGCAACCAGATTTACTAAATTGCTGTATTTTTAGGTGCATAATAGCAGGTTACTAGTGATTCAACATCTCTGAATTATGTAAGGATAACACAAACCTAAAACTCCACCTTATTGCCCACCTGTTTCTGGTCTTTCACAGACTGTATTCTTTTCCTCAGAAATCCTTGTTCTTTGGTAGCATTATGTACAAGGTTTGACCTGACTATATCTCTAACTAATCCTGCCTTGTCTCAGGTGCTGACTTTATGCTAACATGATGATATGAACCAGGTGAGGACTAATAAATATTCCATTCTTATATTTTCAAAACAGTATACATTAGATAGTTTGGGTTGTACACAGAATGACATAACAGCATTGCTGTCTATCAATGGAAAAAACCTTATGAACTGATGAAAAATTAAAAATTGAATCAATACAACAGCATTTATTTATTTATTCTTGCTTTTCTTGTATTTTATGTAAAAAGTATCACTAAACCTATTATGGAATTTAAATATCAAAGAAGAAGGGAAAGAAACGAAGAGGTAAAGAAGAGGGAAGAATGGTTTTTTGAGAAGAGAGATAACAAATCAATGAACCTGTGGGATAAGGAAGGTAGCTTCAAATGCCAGGCTCTGCACTGACCTGTTTGAATGATTAATTGCAGCACAGAGAACATTCCGACTCAGGGCTTGTAACAATATGCCAGTGCAAGAAAGGTTGTAGAAATGTCACCTGTCTACAAGTCACACTACACACCTTTATTACTGGAGTCACCCAGTATCATGACCTTTCTGCATGCAAAGTTAGCCACTGTCATGAGAACACACACTTAACATATGGTTAATATTGGTTAATATGGTTAAAATATGGTTAATATCTGGTTAATATTCACCTCTGAAATCATTATTTTAACACCACAAACACAGCGGCAAAATTGCACAACAAATGATCACAAAGTGTCTGAGCAAGTTTAGGGAGTGTGATATGGCAATAAAATTCATGGGTTTGTTCATGTATTCTTCAAAATCAAAGAAAACAATCAGTTTAGGCATTTGGTTTCACTGAAAGCATCTTTCTTTTTTTTTAATAATGTTTTGATAATCTTAGCAGTGCATGGCATTTCAAGCTGGGAGCATTTCACCTGAGTGAAGCTGGAGCTTGTTCAGGTGTGACACAGCCTGAGGAAGGGGACAGGTATCCCCCTATGGTCCCCAGGTTACCTTGGGGCAGGTAAAGTGTGGTACACACAGCTCCAGGAACCCATTTGCACAGGTATTATCTGGTCACCAGCACAATCACAAAGATATCTTGAGAAATGGTTTAGGTTTCACCAGGAAAAGTCTCAGAAGTCTTACTGGAAAGCTGCTGCCAACTTTTTCAGTTATTTTTCCACATTGGTGAAGCAGAAAGTCAATAATAATCAGTTTGTAGAAAAAAACCCAAACTCTTACAGTTAAACAGATTGACAATTTTTATTTGTCTGTGTTATGATCATGGGACCTGTTGGGGATTTTTGTGAACAGACAAGCCTCTCTGGTTAAAAGGGAAGGGCATAAGAGTTTTCTGCTTACTTTACTCTCCTTTTGTCAGCCTTTCAAATCTTATAGTAGATGTAGTCTGGGAAAAAGAAAAGTGTATTGAATACCCACCTAGGGAAAGGGAGTAAATATTTACACTCTATCCTGCTCCACTCATGGATGAAAAGTGTCAAGTAACCAAGTTGAAGCAAATTGCCTTCAGCTCAGTAGCCTTTTCTGCCTTGTTTGCAGTTTCTCCCATGCTTCTGCAGGTAATGATGAAAAATTCAGCCTCATGATACCAAGAGTGGGAGGCATCCACAACTATTACATGGGAAGATGCACAAAATTTGATTACAAAGATTTCCTTACCAATGTAAAATATGCAGACAAGATGTCTGAAAAGGCCAGCAGCTTTCCTCTTTGCCCACAGCAGTTTTTCAAATGCCACCAATTCATTCTCTCAGACAACAGTTTATGATATTCTTTAGACCCCTGTCTGAGGTAGAGCTCCTGAAAAGTAATAAAGTGGGGAGTGTTGATGTCTTTAGGGACCATGGTGTTATTACTTACAGAGCTGCATAAGCTGGCAAGTCTAAGGAGAGCTTTGCACTGCAGGTACCTCTGCAGAACACTTTAAGTACAGCCATGAGCATAAATCACACAATCTCAAGAATACTCCTGGGAAGCATAACTCAGAAAATAGGTGACATTATATGTAAGAGTAGTTTCTGTGAGTTCCTTCTTGCTTTCAAGGTGTAATGCTATACTTGTATAGCAGAAAAATTGCTCAATAACAATTCCAACCAAATGTACTGAATTGCACTTGTCCAGCCTATCCTTGCTTTCTGCCTTAGGGGTCTGTTCCTGGCAAGATGTAACAGGGATAGAACAAAGATCCAGGTAGTACAGTTGGAGGTGTAAGCAGATGGTTGCTTCCTTGTGCAGGCAAAGCAGCACAGGGATTAGGAGTTTTCATTCTGACATGTTAAAGCTTTCTCAGGAGTGGAAAGTAGCCACACACCTGATGAAAAATCCACAAAATATTTTGCCTTGTTTTTTTTTCTCTCTTTGAATCTCAGAAATACAAGCTTGCTTTGAGATGGAAGTTGCACCTTTGAATAAAGAACAATACCCCAAAATATTTTTGTCTTTCCATTTTCATCCATCTAGAACAAAAGAAGATCTTTGTCCATACTAGCTGTTGATTTCTATCCTTTCCATCTCCACCTACCTCTACTTAAACTTTACTTCTTTATTTAATATAGAAATCTTATTCAGAATGTGATAGCAAGAAAGTTATTTGTTGTGTTAAAACCTTTGCTTCTTAAGATTAATTGACAACCAAGTTCTGGAAGTTTTATTCACTGCCAGCTAACCATGTCTGCCTTATTTTCAGTGTTAATTTTTTACTTCTTGGTCAGAACACACAGTTGTCAACTCCTGGTTTGTGAAAAAGAATAAATTTTAAAACCAAAGTATGAGAAGATATTATTCTTTCAGAACTCCTGTCTCCTGATCTGATCTGTGGATTAGCAAGGTTTTGAAGGTATGCAATTGAAATCTTTGCTAGTGAGGATAAAAAGAAAGAAGGCCAGATACTGTAAGCTTTTAAAGCATCAACGTCCCCCCAAATTCAGTAGAAATTGGTGCATTAAACCTTTGTATGTCTATACCAGGGAGTGCTCTATAGGTTCCCATTCAGTGATTGCAAATAATATGTGTTTCTGTAGGTATGGAACTTGTGTCCCATAGATCCAGGACTGGTTTGGAACTGAAGATGAACGAGTTTATTTGATGAAGGGAACAGCTTGGTTCTTAAGACCTGGGTTTTAATATGAGAGGAATTTGAACTTTTTCTGACTCTTTCATGTTTCCATGTATCATTTTCCAGCATTGACTAATTTCAAACCAAAATCTTTAAGACAAAAACAACAAAACAAAATACAATCTTTGGTCAGACATGGTTTGATAATCCCAAAATTATTTTGGATTCCCACGAACACTGGATAACCCCATAGGAAGTAGGAACAGCTCCTCATCAAATTTGGTACCATTAGAAACTTAACACGAAGAGGGAAAATTCAAATTATATTCTATTTAATTTTATTACAATAAAAAAAAATCAATTATCTCCAGAGGATTGTTCTATAAGAACAGATATGCTGTTATGACAGTGCATAACACACTGAGAGAACATATGAGCTTTGTAAAGTACCCCGTGTTGACAGAACATATTGCTTCTAATAAGTGTGAAGAGGACCATTTTGTATAGAGATCAAGTAGTAACTAAGAGAGAAGCCTCTGAAATAGCTGCACACTATTTGAGCTACTACTGGGAGCTAATATTACAGCCTGGATGCTACTCTGATCTTTCAAACTTGGAAGACAACAAAGAGGTACTGAAAGCCCAGGGCTGCAAACAGATGAAGGTTTTCTGAGAACTCATTCCCCTTTAAACATGATGCTGCAAACTTTGACAATCTTTGGAAGAAAAGGACAGCATGAGACAGCTACAGCCTGCAAAGTGACAGGAAACACACAGAACAGACATTTATATATTAAATAAATTTTCCCAAGAATCGCTGAGAAGAGAGAAAGGGTCTGTCTCCTAGTCTTTGTACTTCATTTTTTGGTGAAGATATTTAGCTTATCCAATCTACAATATTGAAACTGCAGTGTTAATGTCATACTTGCAAATACCTACACTCAAACGAATTTTTAAGGGCCTGAATTCTAACTCTCCTGAGTAGTTAAGTTATTAGTAGTCATAGAACAGAAAAACTCTAAGCCTACTGAAAATCAGTGCCCATCTTGTAATTTGACCATTCTTGAATTTTATCTGGCCAGTATTGGGTTTTCAGGCAACATTTGGCTCAGTCTAGATGAAGGCAGGGATTTATCCACTGATGCAGCAGTGTAGAGAGGAAGGAAAGTCATCCTGGGTGAACACTGGTGTTTGGCTACATGATCAGTGCTGGGTTTCCTTTCCACACATTGCATTTGTTCCTTGCTGTCCACCACAGAAGAGCAGAGTTCCTGTAAATCCACACGAGAGCTGCAGCAGGTCACCTTCCTTTGCTTAAAGCTCCTGGCATTCCTCTACTTGCTTCCTGTCTAGCTCCTTTCTTCTGGGATAAGGCTGGAGGCCTGGGATGTCTGTTTAGAAAATTCTGCTAATGCTTGTGAACTCGTCTGAATATTACTGACCAGGACTATGATATTCCCAAGGCAGAGATATTGGCAGAGACAGTTAAGGGAACCTAAATTCCTTCCTCTAAGCAAGAATATGACCCCAAATTGCATGACATATTAACACAAAATGAAGCTTTTTTAATGGAGAAAGGAAGACCAGAAGGGGTTATGGGAAATATATTGATTTTTCTGATAAGAAAGCAAAGAATGGCTCAGGAAGAACCTTGTGAAAGGAAAGAAGAAATTTCGCGTTTTCCTTTATTCTCATAGAGATCCATGTTTGGTACTGGGGGAAACCACCACTCTGATTTGTTTCTTACAGTTACCACATATGTGAAAAATGATGATGACAGACATCTGAGGTGAGAAGAGCATAGTTCCTATAATTAGTATTTGTGAAAACCTCAGTCTGGTGTCCTTGATAAAGGGAATCTTCTGTCCCAGCCATATATTAGCATCTAAAACCTTGCAGAGCTAACAACTCATTTCTTTGCTACTACAGTTTGAGACCAAAAAAAATAGCATTGTTTTTGCAACTCAGAGATTAGCTGATGTCTGTTGGAGTCTTTCTACACCTTTTAGGAGAATGAGTGTTTTTTGATTGATGCTCATTCTGAATGCAGGCAAATGATCTGGCAGAGGGCAAAATTATCCAGTGACCTAATGTCCTGTCACTGATACACAAATAATTATATGAGCACTGATCCACATAACATCCGTTATGTGAATTTGAATGCCCATCTGTTCAGTCCAGATTAATTGTGACACTGATAGCTCCTCATTATAAAACTGTTATTTTTTTGAAGCCTTCCAAGCAAACCTCCCTTTTCAATCCCTCCCTCAATTCCAAATAAAACAAAACATCAAACCCAAACCAGACAAAAAAAAGACCAGTTAACAAAAAAAAATGCAGGTCCTTAAATTCAAATATTCTCTTCACTGCCAGATAAAGCACACCAGGACCCAAGGGAATAGGTCATGGCATAAAACCTGCTTAGAAGTTAGAAAGAAGATATTATTCTTCAACCAACCTTTTGATTCTAAGTAAGGTTTAAAGCAATACTGAAAGGTTCAATTCATCTTGTTTAACATTGGATATCAAGAATATGGATGCTTGTATCTGATCTATCACCCTTTGAGGGAATGATTGCTTTAACCTATTTTGGATGTCTACTATAAGACAAGACATATTTGCACCAGAATTTATTTATTGCTCTAAGGGACCCTAAAAGACCTTAGTGGCTGAGATCTGCTATGGATGCTATACAGTTGATATCTATATTTGGTGAGATCAATTGCTGCCTCAACTAATTTGTGGGTAAATTAATTGTGCATGTCACATCTACTTTAACTGCATTTTCTCTTTGTTAACACCTAATTCTTCTCAGATACTTTGATTCTTTTATATTTTGACAATTTCTCACTAATCTACGCATTTTCAAGTTCTGCTAACTCTGTCCTTCTATTCAGCCAGAGTAAATAACCCAAAAGTTAGCATTATTAAGCATTTGTATCACTATAAATGATCCCACTTGCAATTTATGTCACAGGATCATTTTTAGGACCTCCACTGGAAATTACCTCCCAGATCTTACAGATGTGCTCTCAAACACAAGTTTAATTTTCTGATATTTTGCACTGTAGCTATTAATTTTGAGTCATGAACTTTTAAGATAGTGCCATTAATTTTTGAATGCATGTAAATATATATGTAGCTGTGTTTTAAATGTCTTTCATCTAGCAAACTGAGCAGCATGTTTTGATCCATTAGTGGCTTGTGTGAAGGGTATTAGTTATAGAAGCCTTTATACTATTTTGTTTTCATTGCTAAATTCCATTAACAAGTTCTTAAAATGGATGGATGAAGTCATTGGAGTCGTATAAAGGGTTCACATTAGTTTTAATAAGAATAAAACCAGAAACTGCATTGTTTCATAAGGAGAATTCATGCTTCTATTTCTTATTGATATTATTTCAAATTGTCCACAATGATCCTGTTATTTACGTATGACATATGAAATGTCTGTTCTCTGGACTGTAATGCACAATTCATTATTTCCGTACAGTGTTTTCCTGTGGGCAGTAATAGGAAAACTTTAATTCTTTCTAGGTTTGCAAGAAAAAAAACTGATATCATACTTGAGAATAAAAGGTTTTGATGGCTGGACATCTATGTAAGATAATGTCCTTAAATAGAGGCTTACATTTTATTTACATTTTCATACTCCAGGAATATTTGGGTGCCCATTTGCATATTAAGCCTGGGATTTAATTTGCCTAATTTAAGTATTTTACCAGATTTCAGTATTCTTGTATGTGCCCCACTTAATTACAGATGTTGAAATTTTTTTTCCTGTTTGATCTGGGCATTCCATTTTAAGAACTCCATTTATGATAATATTAGGGTGCCAAGCATTAGGGATGCAATGATTCTCATTTGTCTTGTATAATAAACATGTACAGTGTCAAAAGGTGGCCTAGGTTGTCTTCGTAATTAACCAAGAGAGGAAGGCAATTCTCTGCATAACCAAGCTTTTCTGCAATTCTTGTGGCCTCTTTAAATGCCTATCTCAGTATGACATGAGCCATTCTCTAGAAGATCTTCTTCCCATGCAGCTCAGACACAGAGGTTTACATTAGTGACATCTAAATTATATGCAGTGAATCCCACCCAATTCATCCCTAGGAAAATTTGTTTCAGGTTGCAAAGAATGTTCAATTTCACTTCTGTCCAAAAAATCTGAACTAGACTAAAGGACAAATGAAGTGTGCTAGGGAAAGCACAGTAGAGCTGCATTGACACCAGAACTGAAAAAAGAAGGTGGCCCAAAATAGCCTAAAGCACATCATTTCCTGCACACTTACACAGATTTCCATGGTGTAGTCAGATTCATCACTCTATTCATCACAAAATAATTCCATTTGCTGAAATGTGATATAATTTTGAAAATAGCTGGAAATCTTAGCACATAGCTTGTTTTTAGCCTAAAATACTGGAACAGATCTCAGTTTGACTTTCATAGTTTGTGTGGAACATATGGTCTCATGACGTTGCCTGTCATGTTGCCTCTGCTTTTCCTTTAGACATCTATATTCTTTGACAAGGGGAAATAACAGCAAATCTATATCCAAAATTAGATTGTTTCACAGATAAGGACCTGCATACTAACATATTTTTTCCACAATCAGGCACTAGAAACATAGATTATGGCCATATTCTTTTCAGAAAACCTGAGTATCGGAACCCTTAGTATTGCTGCAATGTTAAAAGATAAATATGTACTTCCTTTTAAGTATGCCTCATCATCTTTGTGTTCTATGATATATTTACTTCTTTTTTTGATCTGTGTTTTCTTTTTTTCTGAATATTTTCAGGTATTCTTGCTAGAGAAACAACAGGTATTTATACATAATTGGTATATTTGATTTGGTGAGGGTGCTTAACAACCATTAAGATTAGTTGTCTACTATTTTAAATTGTTTACAATGAAATGAATCAATTGCTAATAAAAAAAGATTAAACGGGGAAAACTGAAGTAGGTATGATATTTTTTCATGGTATTTTCTGAAAAAAAACCAAGCTAAACAAAGGAGATAATGATGATAAATTTTTCTAATGTTTATGAATACATTAAATATAAAACAACCTACTCACTATTGACAAAAATGTTGTTATTTTCTTTCTTAACAAATTTCTACAGTCATAATTTCTTATTCTAGAAAATCACAGTGCTTAATTTCTTAAAGAAATGAAGATTCATATTAAATAGTGGTTCCTTTTCTGTCTTTGAAAGATTATTCAATTTACATATAGATAGAGCTCAGCACTTCAGTAGGAAATCTGATTGTGGAACACAAATAAAAACAGCAATTTTAGAAAAATTAAATAGGAAGTAGACAAGGCAAGTAATTTGTGTTGTCATATTTCAACAAAAAATGTGAGAATATAAGAATTATTTTTTAAAAGAACAAAAAGGAATGCAAAAAATATTGACACAACATTTTTAAAAATCACTCCTTATTGATGCCTCCTGGGAAAAGGAAGGAAAACCCTCTGTCAAAGCAAAGTGTAGTTTGTCACAATATAATTTAGTCTTGAAATTTATATTTAAATATTTATTTATATATAATTTATATATATTTATATGTAATATAATATTTATATTATTTAAATTTATATTTAAAAACATGTAAAATTATTGATTAGAAGATTTTTATTCAAAGCAAAATTGATGAGGAAAATATTAATTTCAGTAAATTCCACAGACTGTGTCTGTAGGGTGAATAAAATTGTAATGGCTAATAAAATCTAGCAATATCTTTTCAGATATACAAATAACTAGTGTACTGCAACTATTAAATCAACAATATCCGTAAGTTAAAAGCAGTATTCAAAAATGTATTAGATATTGCTATAATTAAATTTTGACATTTCCAATAAAAATTGTGAATTTTTATTGTAGTCATTACCTCACCCAACTTGAAAAATTAGTCTATTAAAGTTTTGTGGAATAGCCTGCAGTCATCTTGTGTCTTGAGGTGATTATTTTTATTATACTGTGCAGTTTTTCAGTAAATACAAGACTGAAATGATCATATAGAGGGGAATAAAGGTCAAAAGAAAAAAAATTACCTTGCACAATAGCCTTTCTGTGTGGCTTTGGCAGTGGGTCTGCCAGCCTCTCACAAGATGTCAGATGAGTTAGACAGCAATGCAAGTTTATGTTTACTTAATTTAGATGAAATAACTTTCATTAAAAAAAGACTGAACTCTAAAAGCAAGAACTGTATTTTGGTTTCAATTAAATATGTAGCTAAAGAAATACTAGTATTTCTTTAAAATAAAAAGTATAAAATAAAATAAAAAAACAAAGTAAAATTTTACCTCAGGTAGATCTGCTTCACTGAGTCATAGTTCAAACCAGATTAGTTTTAATATTTCTTACTTTCAAAAGAATTTCAACAATTATTTTTTGATCAATACTTGGAATAATGCTTCCCTTTCAAAACAATGAGTGTTCATGGTTTTGTGGTGGCATGAATAGCTTAGCAAGATCTGACAAATTCAATTATTACTTCTGAATGATTTACTAATATTACTTCCTTCTGTGTGTAGGAGTTTATGAATAATCAAGTTGATGGAGAGCTAAAATACAATATAAAATAAAATAATATAATGGAAACCAATCAAATGAATGAGAATGATGATAATAAAAGAGAGATATTTAAAAATATCCCCGCCTACTCAGAAAACATTAATCCAAGGAAGTATTTCACAAGCTGTACTTGTGATGTAAAGCACATAGTCACCTAAAGTGTTAAGCAGCTCATTGTTTCCTTTAGACAATATTGTCATACAGTCATATCTTTAATATCCATTTTTATATTTTGAAATGCATCAGAATTTCTTCATCTCATGCAGCTAGATAAACAAGATCCCACTCTTTGTCATTGTTGTTTTAAAATGCAGGATTTTTGCCAAGAAACATAAAACTATATATATAAAGCTGTGTCCTAGACCCTTCTAGAAAACTTTTCACCTATTGTAGCTGTTTGTGAATACTTCATCTGTCACATCTTTAGGGCAAGAGATGTCTTCTGTACTCACTAACCTCCTGGGGAAAATAAATAGGAGACCTGTAGTCCTTAGTTATGGTACACTACAGTACCAATCACAGTATATCAACCAGTGAGATCATTCTGCAAAAGACAAATTGTATTAATTTTTTTATTTGAATCTACCAAGTGATAACAGCTTGGATCATCTACTTGAGTTATATTGTTTACAAGACTATCAAGCTGCAAGTGCAATCACTGTTTGTTTTCTGTACCTTTCAGGTTGACAAGAGAAAAGTGCTTTAACCAGGAGACAAAAATGATAGTGTTTGGTATTGCTGATCACAACTTCTCCAATCAAATGGATTTCAGGCAGACATATCCAGTTTGCCCAGATCTCTGTACATAGAAGGAGAAGGTGGAAAAGAGGGAGAGAGATAACAACTGAATAACAGCAGTTTAGGGACCATCTAGAGAAGATTTTTGCATTGAAATCTGTGGGGCTGTAGGGAATTTCCCAAAATCTGTTGGGAGCACTGGCTGCCATGAGTGAGGCACCTTTCATTCTGATCTCTGCAAAATCATTGAGATTGATTAAATTGATTAATTGATTGACCTTGAGGTCTGTAACATGCACAAAGGAAGACTGTGCTTACTTGGACTTTTGGCATTTGACACCCTCCTCCTTCCACACTGTATTCACTTTTGGAATCTGAGGAACTTCCAGGATTGATAGATGGGTTAAAAATTAACTAGAAAAACTGGACTCACAAGATATTAATCCATGACTTGACATCTCTGTGGAAGATGCTGACAAGAAGTGAATCCCAAAGGTTTGATGTTGTTCAATAGCTGTGTAAAGGGTTTGTATGATGAGACAGACTACACCTCAGTAGATTACAGAGGGTGAATTTCACACCAGAGAGTAGAGCTTCAATCCAGAGATTACCTGAGAAACCACAGGAATGGGTTCAAGAAGAAAGAGTATGAAGTTTTTCATGTGTGGGGAATAGCTGGACTCATTGAAAACTCAGATGGGAAGGTAGCATCCAGCTGAGAAGCACCTGGAGGGTACACTGGAGTTTCAATTAAGTTAACCATGAGCCAAAAGTGAGCTTTCACCACAAAACAAGTCAAACAACACAACAGGATTTACCAGGAAGATTGTAACAGGTAAGCCAGAGAAGATTCTCTGTTACATGAAATGAAATCATAGCTGGAAATCTACGTCCACAATTCAGGAGTGACTGGAAGAAAAAGGGAGGAGTCCAGAATGGGAGATTCACCTGGGAAATAAGTCTAGTGAAACATGACCTACCAGGCAGGGGCAGCTGCCCATGTCTGGTCAGATCAAGATGAGGAGAAGGAGAGGACAATTATCAGCCATCAGGGAGTTGAAGGGTACTTGCTTCTTGGTAGTGGCAGATCACACAGCACCCAGTGAAGCTAGTTAGTCTAAAATACGTGAACTCCTGAACTTGCCACTTCACATAAAAATCTTTCAGTGAGAATTCCAGCTGCTCCAGTTTTCTTCTTACATGGCTAAGATTG
The DNA here is from genome assembly GCF_052056855.1 of Sturnus vulgaris. NCBI lineage: Eukaryota > Metazoa > Chordata > Aves > Passeriformes > Sturnidae > Sturnus > Sturnus vulgaris. The sequence goes on along the minus strand of NC_142245.1, from coordinate 103,925,790 downwards.
CACTCTCGAAAAGGAGTTAGCATTAAATCAAAATTTTAAGTGAAAATATGATACACATTTTAGCAATGATAGTAATTTCACAATGAGAATAACCATTTGTACATATTCTCAAAAGACATTTATTTGATTTGAAGTCTTTATAATTCAATACCTCTCTATAAAGAAATGCTCTAGTTTAATTAGGAGCAGCAGGTCAAATTCAGAGATTGCACAACTGAAGTCTATGATTTTTTTCTATAGTCATGTTAAATGATCACTGTCATTCCAGCTGCCTCAAAAATGGAACATTGATTCAACTTTAAAAAAAGTCCTATTTCAGCTACTGCTGTTGTGCGAAGTAATCTTAAAATGCAGTCATAAGGCTCTGAACATAAGTAAATAAGCAGCATATATAGAAAATCAGCATTTTTAGGCTATCAAGTTTCATAATTTTTTATAGTGTTTCAGTCTGAGGTTCAATCTGCAGTGTTTCATAGTCTTCTGGGAAATTATAAATATGAAAAATAATTGGAGACTTTGAAAAAAATTTTGTTTAGAAGAGATAGTAAGTATTATTAAGTAAAGCAAAACAAAACAAGAAAACAAGCAAACAAAAACTAAGAAATGAAGAATGTAAGTGACAGACAGATCAAAACCACCTATTTCCCTTGTGGCTAGTCTTCCAATGTTTTGAGGAAGCATAAAGAATAGTTATGAGGTTTATTTCCTTCAGCCTGGAGAAAGGGAGGAAAATGCTGTCAAATTAGATAAAATAAATATCTGGTAAATAAGCAGTGTCCAAGATCTGTATAGATTGGGAAAAGCACATTGATTGTTTCTTCAAACATGCTGTTCAGTGTAAACAGTCTGGGTATGCAAAAATGTCACAATATCTGGCAGGGTCATGAACAATGTAAGTCCCCAGAAAAAATCGCTAATGTCCTACCCCAAAGGGTTCTTTGAATCTAACTAAAATGACACATGAGTGCAGGAGCATTTCTGGGGCCAATCATAACATGCTGCCTCTAGTACAGATAAGGGCATTTAAGTGAAAGGGTGTTCTGAGAACCCCAGAGCATTAAGTCGGCCCAGAGCAAACACCAAGCTATGAGAATGACTAATTATGACATAAATATCTGAAAAATACAAAATTCTCCTAAAATTGTTTTTCAGAAAAAGCAGTCCTGTGATGTATTCTGTGAGTGCAAACGTTAGGCAAAGCCAGGCCAACATCACCTTTTAGAGACAGATATTGTGCTTTCTGAGCAACACGCTTGACAGGCACAGAAGGATGCTAATAAATGTTTCCTTTTTTTCAGTATCTGACTGCAACTTTAGAAAACATAGGTGGAAATTGGAAATTACCATAAAAATGACACTGTTACTTTCCCTCTCCCATTCTAGGAGACCACTGCCTTTTTTCCTGTTTTTTGGTTTGTTTTTTTTTTTGTTTTTTTTTTTTTTTTTTTTTTTTTGTTTAGCTTATTTGTTATAGAGATGATCCAAGGCACTACATGAGGATTGTAGAACGACTGACAGAAAACTTTCATATTAATTCTTTCTCCAGGGCCCCACTCCAGACCTCAAGAATTGAGTCTCTTCCACATTTCTTGTGTTCAAGTTAAGAAATACAAATCTTAGATGCTGCAAGTTACCTATAAGATATATAAAATGTAGTTACGAATTTTCATCCAGTTAATGGAAGGAATTTCTGTTTATGAATTTGAAATTTTAGACTCATTTTTATGTTGTAATTTGTAGTCAATTAACTAGAGGGCTGTTCACAAATAAGGTAGACAGTAAAACCTGAAGAATAAAAAGCGTCTACTGCACTTGCATAAAAGCCTGATACAATATTTTTAAGGATGACTATACTGAATAATCTATTTATTTTAACTTTTGGTAGTTCAAATTAATCTGATTTTTTTATAATGTGTTGATTAGAACAGATGATTGAAATCTACATTTACTTCTCACTTGTGTATTATAAATACTGTAAGCATTACAAACAAGGTTTATAGACCTTCTCTGATGTGTCTCATCACCTTGATTTGTTGCACAACTCTCCCCTCCCCTCCTCTCCCCAGATTCTTTTAATCATAGTTAGCATGGCACCTTAATGAAAGATGAGTAAATTCAAAGAGTGATTAGACTCTGAAAAAGGTAGCATCTAATGACAGAAAGGTTACAAACTGTGGCTTATTTTACTCAAAATAAGAATCTGCAGTGGCTCCCTTCATTGATATGACATCCTAAGAATGCACAATATGAATTAATTTCTGTCCTTTCAATGGCTTTTTTGATTATGCTAAAAGGCACGAGGAAAGGTTGAGGGAGTTGAGGTTGTTCATTCTGCAGAACCAAAGACTCCAGGGAGATCTTATTGAGCCCTTTTAATATGTAAAAGAGCCTATAATAATGATGGGGGGAAATGTTTTAGCAGAGTGTATTGCTAATGATGAAGGAGTAAAGGTTTTATCAGATATGTTCAAAAAAATAGTGGGTTTTTATTAATTCACGTTTTTTTCAATATATCTGTAGCTTTACTATCAACTCCTTGCAAAAGGAAAGAAGACTAGAGTAATGACAGAACTTGAGGACTGCTAGCTTTTAACACCTGTAGTTTCTAGGTTAATGGCAGAATTTAAGAATTTTTAGCCTCTGACACCTACAGGGTTTTTTCCCCCCAAAATCACACCAATGCACAGATTGCCTCTCTTGTCTTGTTAGAACTCACCTTCCTTGAAAGAGCTGACTTCAGAAGGATGAACATCTTGTAAGGAGTGCCTATAATTTCAATTCTTGGCATATTTTCTACTTTTCTAAGCATATCCATTTATATGATTCTATAAGTTATTCTAGGTATCAATATAGTTATAAATAGATCTAAGAAACCCTAGTCCATTTTATGATTGATCATCTGGAAGATCTTTTCCATAGTAAATTCTGTATTTATTTTAAATTAACATTTTAATTCTTGAATGATCAATGAACAGTTCTGGAAAACAAAATTGTGGAGTACTTCTATGATTCTGTAATGCCACTGTATACTCTTATTACTTTTCATATACAGCCATCCACTAGCTTATGGTTTTAATTCATATTCTGTTTGCATTTTGCTTAACTTTTTACTGTTACACTTTCAAGGACTTTATTCAAGGTAAATTTGTTGATTTGGTGTCCTTTTATTTCATTCACTGGCTCTCTACAAAACACTTCAAGAGCACAAATCAAAGTCTTACAAAGATCTTCCCACAGCACTTATACCTTCTGTTCAACTGGTGTTTTCTTTCCATTTTAAAAGGAGACAATAATGAATAGTTCATTGACTGAATAAGAGATTTTTGTGCTTACTGGACTGAGCATTTGACTACCTCTGAAGTCATATAGATCCAAAACCCCTCTTTCTGAAATGAAGGCATAATGCTGGTTTAATATTCACTGCTGTGCAATGCATGTCTATAAACAGGCATGAACTTCACTGGGCTCAGTTACCCCCACCTGGGTACAAATGCTCCCAGTAACAACTCTTTCCCAAGAGGGTCATTTACCAGCCAGGGCAAGTTGGAAATCTTACAGATTGCAGCTTGGTTCATAGGCAGACTCAGCACAGTACTGCCAAGCAATAGTGATCAGAAATTAATTACCAGGCCCTCGTGACATAATGATTATTCCTTTTTGATTTTGAACCCAAGGGAAGTGAATATTTACATTTTCTTTATGGTCCCGACAGCTAATAATTGATCTATGTGACACATCTGTCACTTGAGATTTTGTAGGGCTTTTCTTGTTTGGTTTTTTGCAAACTTGACTTAATAACTTTGAACTGGAAAGAAAGTACCAGCTATGCTAAAATTATGATTAAACTTTGACTGTTGGGAATAATAGTCGGAGGATTAGGAAGCTTTTCTACCAGGAGGTGATAAAGTCAGAGAGAGATTGCAAATGTTCCCAGCATTTATGCCAAGTATGCAAGTAGAGTGAAAGTAAGTCAGACTGATGGAGAAATGTGTAAAAAGATACAATGGCTCTTTCCAACACATAGAATAATAGAATCATTAAAATTGGAAAAGATGTCCAAGATCATTGAGTCCAGCCATTGCCTGAACACCACCACCCCAGGTAAGCTGGGTGACATATCCAGTTGTATCCTGAACACTTCCAGGTACACTGGCTCAACAGTTTCCCTGGGCAGCCCTTCCAGTGCTTGACAACCCTTTCAGTGAAGAAATTCTTGATGTCCAACCTGAACGTTCCCTGGAAAAGTTTGAGGCCATGTCCTCTTGTCCTGTCACTGGTTGGACAGTGGGGACAAGAGGTTTGGACCTGGGAGAAGAGGCCAACACCCACCTTGCTGCAGCCTTGTACAACAACCCTGAGAGAGCTCCAGAAGGTGATTGTCTGATTTCAAATATATTTAGTATTGAAGGAGTAGGTGATGGATTCAAGGCATGTATTTTAATGTGTTTGTCAAGGAATGTCCTTTGTGAAAGAGAGGTGTGGATGATGTTTCTGTCCCTTGGTACATCTTGTGGGAATTTGACAAAACATCAAATTAATAGTTCTGGTGTAGCCACTGCTCTACTCTATTTGACTCTAAAATTCCAGAGGCAAATTCAGATGCCCTGTTGACTAAAAAATTGAAAAGTGTACCTGATAATTGCACAAGCAGGGATCAAAACTTCCAAGCACAAGCAGGGATCAGGATTAAATAAACAGAATACGTTTTGCCAAAAGTCTTTTGTTGTAGCATTTATGCATCAATGAATGTTTTTAATAAACGAAAGTCGCAAAATTAATGATTTCATAAAAGTTTTTGCTGTCACACGTAGATTTCCCAAACCCTCTGAGGGTACATGCATTAGCCTATGGAAAGCCACTGGCTCTACTCTCTTCCAGCAGTACAGAGAAAACCTTCCCAGAGTGGCTGTTCCATGAAATGAAGAAATACTGTCATTGTCTGTCAAGTTTGAAATGAAAGTTTGAAAGTGATCAGGAAAGTATCCAAAACCTCCCAGCCATTTCACTCCTTCTGGCTTCTGATGGTGTATTTTCAAGGCCTCTGGATACATCCCAGTCTTTCCATTCTCGGATCCTACATAGTACTTGTGTCCCTGTTACAATGAGGCAGGGATAAAGTCCAGGTGGAAGTTCTCCAAGCCCTGTTATGTTGTTTATGCAGGCTGTTGCTGAGAGGATTTGTAGCTAAATGTCACTTTCTGTTCAAAAGTACCAAGGGGTTAACACTGGTATTAAAAATGTCATTTTCAGGGTAAGCATGCCAGATAAATGCTAATCTGCTCCTTAAGCACTTTCCAGTGATTTTCTGCAAGAACTCTTCAAAGTGTAAAAAATAAAAATATCCTGGTACAATGTAGGAATTACAGTGCAGACACTCTTCAGCCAGGATGGTTGTAAACCTTCTGGCCTGAAGCTGTGAAAAGCAAGGAAGTCCCTGCTACCATCTACGGATAAACAGAAGTAAGGACAGATTCTGAGAGTCTTCTTTCTGCTTACAAATCCTCCAAGCAACATTTTGAGGAGCTAACAACTTGTTATGTAATCATGGAAATAGTGGTGAATCTGAAGTAAAGAGAGTGAGAAACTTAGGCAGAAAAGATGGTTTAGTCCTTTTCACTGAGGATTTCACAGAAATATGCAATAGGCATATTTTGTTTTGAAGAGAAGTTCTCATGTGGCTCTTTACTGAAGCTAGAGATGGCAGCTAAATAGAAGCCAGGGATCTCAGATGAGGTCTCTTTCACAGCACAGCCCCAGGAGAGAAAAATTAATTGTGTATCGGATTTATGGATGCAGCAAAAGCTGAAGTTTTCAGAAGACTGTTTCCCACGAGGGAAGACACATCAGCACTCAACTGTACCACAGGACTATGACTCCTTATTGCTCACTGACAATTTTATGTTCATTAAGTACTTGTTTGAAGGCACTGTCCCGCTTTTCCCTGTGCAATATCTGTAGTCCACACACCAAAACAGGATAGGGAATTTGGTCAGTTGTACCTGGAAATAAAAGGAAGCTTCAAGGGGCTCCTCGCATGCCGTAGGTCTCTCAACACCCTGTACACACGCCCACTCCTCTCAATTCCTAAGGTGCTTTTGCTGCTATAAATAAATTCAGTGAAAATATGAGAGGTGGTGACAGGATGATCCTGAGGGTTCTGTGTCCTGCACCACAGCTGTGATCCTCTAACAGTCAGTGGGAAAATATTTTCTTTTGTTGCAGAGCCCAGGACAACCCTCCTGGTCACACGTGGCTGTCTCACATGTCGTCTTTGTGTCCCTCAGGAGTGCCACAGTACAATCACAACAGTCCAGCTCTCCAAGGAGTTGTGTGCCACAAGATTCCTGAAGAGGAACAGAAACTGCTTCTCAAGATCCAAGAATTTCCTCTCTGAAGTCCAGTCTAGGTAAAGCCCTACTAGAAGTGGTCGAGTCACCATTCCTGGACATGTTTAAGACACAAGTAGATGTGGCACTTGTGACACGGCTTAGTGGCATAGCAGTGTTTGGTCAAAGGTTGGGCTGGATGATCTTGAAGGTCATTTCCAACTTTAATAATTTTATAATTCTGTGACTCTAAACCACTCCTTGGTGCAAACCTTGTGCCACAGAGACTTGATGTTTGCACTAAGAATGGCCACTCTGATATGAACACCCTTGCTCATCATATGGTGAACATGTCATTTCACAGTGGGAAAAAGAGGAATCAACAGGACAAAATGTTGGAAGAACACTTGGAAGGTTCTGTTTTGTATGAACAGACTTGGAATAGACAGACTTCTGTCTTCAAATAGCCTTGAATGCTACTCCCTCACTCATTATGAAGTTGTGGTGTAGCAGTCAGAGCCACAGCTTGATGGAGGGAAAGTGGTGTGTTCTCAAAACTGCCTGGAGCTTTAGGTAGAGTTTTGTGCTAGAAGGGTGTGTGAATTTTCACAGATACCTTTGCTTTTTGTACTAAGTAGTTGTCACAGCTGAACATCACCTGCTTTCTGCAATAACAAGAACAAGAAATCACGGCTGGAGACAAACCATAAATGAAAAGTTTTGCTTAACTGCCTGCCCACTCCTGTAACCTCCATTAAACTAAATCTCCTTTGAGGCCAAATGGATTTATCAGTCTGTTGTGATGTTGCTTTCATTATAGTATCAGATGCCTGGCTGTTTCCCTGCCATGCCTAGATGAGTCTTGACCCTGCCTGATCCCAGACTGAAACACTGATTTTGCATAGAAGAACTACAATATTCTATCATATCCACCTTAGAAAGCATAATTCCCTTAGTCTTCAGCAAGATGCTGCTCATCAGTAGCTCTATACCACAACCAGTGCTGGAAAGAAAAATCCAGAAACACTTAAAGGCAAGGATAACTGAAGGCTCACTTAGATGCAGATGACATTATTTCATCTTTATAAAAAATAGGTATCTAGCTATGCAAAACTGAATGTCAAGATTTTGTGATGAGCCAAAGAAAAAATATATATTTCCTAGGAAGGCAATTCAGTTTATGCAAGCTGGAATAGACCTTGCTCTATGGAGATCCTCTCTCTCCTCAAAACCAGAATTTAAACCAGCTACCTGAATTCTGGATAAGACTTTTTGAGTGTAACTAAAGAGTTACAATTCATGGAGGTATGCAAGTTCTTGCTTATATTTTTTTTTTTGTAACCAAAGAATGACTTGCTGGTAACATGCACATAAATGTTTTTTTCTAATTCTATTGGCCTTACTTATCTGAAAATGAAAGGATACTTTCTCAAATCAGATTACTGTTAATACCTCTCAATTTTTTTTTACTATTTTGTGTTTTTGAAATTTTTGTCTCATGGTTTTTATAAGATTTCTTAGAATTTCAAAGGTTACAGAAAGTGTTTTATGATGAAGTGAGAAAAAAGATTAAATGCTCCAAAATGTTCAAGAGAGAAAACAGAAGAATTTTGTTGCTCAGTTAAAACATTTTGTTTTGATTGTTTTGAACAATCTCATTTTGATTTTTAAATTTTGGGGTTTTTTAGTTTTTCATTACTTGGCACTATTTTAAATTGAAAAGCAATTTAAGAGCAAAACCTCATATTTTTTAAAATTTCATTTAAGTGTTCATGGAGGTTGTTTGAAGAGTTTAAAGCTTTGAAAATGTTTGGAGTTCAGCATATATTAGAATGTTCTAATTGCTCATAGAAAACAGCGCTGTTTCTTATGAACAGTTTGCTTTGGTGAATACCTTTTCTGAGTGAAAAATAATCTAATATTTAAAAGCAGTATGTTAACATAAAGTCTCTTTTTTGTATATGCATTTCAAAATAATTTTGTAACTTTATTTGAGTTTTGAATTTGCATCAAACTTTCTGTACGTATTTTGATCCATAAATTGATTGAAAAAATATCCCTTAAAGAGGAAAACTGTTTTGATAAAAATACACTAAATTTGAATTATTGTTCTGTCTTTAAAATACTTTATTAAAGTATTTTTTGTGTTTCAAAATATCTGTGGTAAGTAAATAAATCCATTGCCATAATAAGCAATAAAAAAATCTGCAATTATGTTCATGACAAATGGTAATGAGGAGAGAAAATTAGAAAATAAATTAGAAAAAATTACATTTTTAAAAAAGTAACCTTTGCTTGTTATTTGCACAAATAGCTCTTGGCAGCTTATTCATGACTAAATATAGATTCCTGCAAATTAAAAAAGAGAAATTGGAAGGTATAAAAGATAACTCCACAAAGAAACCTATTTATTTAATCTTTTAAAGTTTGCTGCTTATCCAAGAGTAACAATTAAGAATCTAGTCTTATGTTGAAACCCACCATAAAGAATTCCTTCAATTCTCAGAATTAAGGTATTTTATAACCACAAGAAAAACAATTTTCATCCCCTCTTGCCTAGGGTGAGTCAGTCACATGATCAGGTGAACAGGATAACAGAGCAGAACCAGGTGGGATTTTTTTACTGAAACCAAAGTGTTTCACAGAGTACAGTGTGAAGTTATTTTATTACCTTTTCATTATATTGCAGACACAATTCCATGGCTGCATACACTGGACAGTCATTCACATGTAAGGCAACATCAGTACTGTGGCATCTGCTCCTCAAGAGACAAGAGGGAAGACGAGGGAGATAAAAAATATGGGAAGTCCTGTAGCTGTGCCTGGAGCCTACTAACAATGAGTAATTATGATTACTCATAATAGTAAGAGATTATAAAAAATGAGCAGCACTCTGAGGATCTGGTTTTTATTACATGAATTATTGTACAGGTCTGGTTTAATTTTAGACTCATGTAGTGTAACTGCCTATACCTTTGGTGGTATCTAGGCTGTCTTCATGGTCAATAATAATAAGTACACCTACTATGTCATATTTCACTGTAATTCTCCATTCCAGACATCTCCTTCAAGATGGGAGGAAATATTTTTTGGAGATTTTCCTCTCCCTAAGGGGAACTAAGGACAACTAGCTCAGGTATAAAATTCTTTGATAAGATGTACTCCATCCAAAGCAAAGGGTAACCCTTAACTTCTTGAAAACATCAAAATAAATTTGCACTTTCACATGGAAATACTAATTTTTTACATTCCAAGGAACATTAATGTATATATAGATTATTCATGCACCTTCCAGTGCTCTGAATCATTCCTTGGTGGCACTTGCTGACTTTTTGGTCAAATTAGAAAAATTTCCTTATCCTGATTGCTTTGATTTGTTCTATGGGTGGCAGCCAGGCTGAAGGAATCAGGATGTGGTCTTGAGAGTGTATAGCTGTCCTCAGACTTCAATCTAAGTGCAATATGTGAGGTTTTGAAAGTAGCTATTCTTATTTCAGTTACATTTTCCTATCTATACTTTCATGTTGATGGGAGTAAATGAGATTAAGTGCTATCTTAAACTAGTGTCTATAATTTTTTTTGTGTAAGTCAGGATAGATAATGATTTTCTTACATTAATCTACTACTAAAAATGTTCTCCATGTTCTTCGTTTCTATCTCCATTGCAAATGAACAAGGAAAGCTGAAGATGGAGGAAAAAAAATCCAAAGAGAAGATCTCATAAGTGCTTACAAATGACACTGGGCAAACAAAGAGTCTAAGTGTAATTACAGGAAAAAAAGGAGAGATAAGAAGAAAAAGAAAGGGAATGAGGAATAGATTTCAGAATTTTGTTGAATTTGCAATATGCCTTTAAAAGCTGGAGGCAGAACTGTACTAATTGATATCTGTATACTACTTTAAAGAAATAAGCACTAAGCCTCCATAAAACTCCTACCCAACTGGAGACAACTGTAATTAAGGGTGACCTCTTTTCTTTAGCTGTTACCTCTCACAGTTTCTTCACCCTTTCTTTTTGCAAATGTGTTTACATATATTATATCTCCTAATTTGTGAAACAGAGCACAGCAGAGAACAGAGTCTCATGGAGTGCACTGACGTATGAATAATAATATAAATAATTTATGCAAATCAGACCTGGTCAGAGTGGTTTTTTCCCCTACAGGGGGAAGCAAAGAGCTTTTATTCCTGCTCTCCTTTGGGGCTTGCACATACTCTGCTTCCCATCATTTTGGGTGCTCCCTTGTCACCTTCCTCTTCCTTTTCTGTGCTTGATTACTGACCATCTATAGACTGTTTCTGTATTTAACTCTTTCAGACATATGTTTACACATTTTCCTGTCAATGTTCAGCAAAATTTGTCTTCTATAAATAAAATGGGTGACTTTTTCACTGAAAAGTAGATCTGTTTGAGACTTCAGGACATCAGCTGATCATATCTCCAGTGTGTGGCTGGGAGATAGCAAAGCTTACAAATAAAACATTATCAGCAACCAGTTTCTTGTGTGGGTGTCCTTGTTGGACCTCGTATAACATACAAACCTTATGTTCTTAACATTTACCTATGCATATGTGCACATTATATAAACACCATGTGCACATGATAATGTATGCCTGGTCATTAACTAAAGTGCTAATTTCTTTTTCATACAGCATCCATACACTAAATAATTAAAAAATCAGGTAATTTTGAGCAGTGAAAAAGCACCACAAAACCTTCTCAGCTACTGTTATTAGTGTAAAATCCCCAAAGTAGCAACTTAAATAACTGATAAGTAGCTTTTATTCTTTATGTAATCCCCATGCCTTTATTATTAACATTGTTGTTGCCACCTACATTTACCATCCCTTTCTTTGACAAAGGAATTAGAATGACTAATTTCTCTATTCTCCCTTGTGAAGCTTAAATTCTATTTTACATCTCCAACTGTTCTATTTTTTCACAAAACCTTTCTAAACCTTCTTTTCAAAGTACAGGGAAGCTTAAAAAAACCATGAGCTATCACAAACGTTTGGACTGTTTGCTGCAGTCTCTGGTTCTGTAGCAACTTAACACTGTCCTTCATTTCTAGGAGAGTAAACAAAATACTGCATTGCAGCAAATCTAATTTAAAGAGACACAATAGGGCAGAGGTCTGGATAAGTAAGGCTCAGTTTTGTTTTTCTCCTAGCAAAATAGTAAAAGAAACGAGACACAAAGTGAAGCAGCCTATTTGTTCTTTATTCTCTTTTTTAGTTATCAAGACTTTAATAGAGCCCAGTTGACACATCATATTTCAACTGAGGAAGTCAGCAATATGCATTGTTGTAGGAATATCACAATGCTGACATTTAAAATTGCTGTAGTGAATACAGAAGGTATGAAAAACAGAGATATATATTAAAAGATAGTAATTTGCAACTGCTGCTTAGAGGTTATTTTCTTAAAAGAATCAGATAACTTTAAAATTCAGCTAAAAGGGAAACAGTATTTTCTACAATTTTGAACAAGAGCACTGGAAATTAGGTGGATAGTAGCTATCATACAAGAACTCCAGACAAATGTACAGACAATACTTTAAAATTGAGGGGTTTAGTGTGTTTTATGTAGAACTGAGAGGCAGAATGCACATTAGCAGGGGAGTGAAAACACACCAAAAAATAAGTTAAATTAGAATTATCTCTGCCTCAAATTTGCAGCAGTTGAGGTGCAGTGGACAGGGGCATTATATGGAATTAAACAAGAGTCTGTCTCACATGCAGCTTGGTTCTGTCTGATTTTCTGCTTTTTTCCTCAGCAGCAAAGTACAAAAAATATGCTTTGGACTGATGGCTTCTCCATAGAGGCAACTGTCCTACTGCTGTAGGATATGGAGATCTCCCCATGTGATCGAGATCTCCCCCCAAGACCTGCTGCTGTTGAATAGTCTGAGTATTTTTGCTGTAACACAGAAAATGAACTGAAACTTCGAAAATGGAAGTTGAGCATAGTGTGCTTGAAATGGAAGTGGCATTTACCCACGTGACTTTCTGTTCACACACCATGGACTTCTGTGCACAGCTTACTCCATTTATATATCAGTTTCTTAAAGGCGAACACTTGACATGATTGCTTTAAAGGTTTTCTGTCCCTTTTGGAGGACAGATCTGCTGAGGTCTGAACCCCCCCTCCCATGGAAGGGGGTTGAGAACAAGATGGAAATTTCCTACTTTATTATCTTTTCATGTGGCAGTTATGTTTCTTGAAAAGCATGCTGTGCTCTGCACAGCTGATAAAGAATTTAATCTAAATCCTGATCTGTAAATACAGCCTACACACTGTACTGGCAGCTATGTTGGTAGGGACTAAATAAAATTCTCTTTGGTTTAGTAAGTTGAATATCAGCCTTTCAGTAGCCCAACTGTAAAAATAAATAAATTCCTTTATGTAATAGAGCTTCATGAGACTATAAGGAAAGCTGCCCAAAATGCAGACCAGAGTGGGAGTTAAGCCAAGTGTTGTCCCTGGAATCTAAAGCCAAATGAGTGTTTGTTTTTTCAGACCATAACACTTCTACAATATATTTGCTTTAAATCGAAGGACATAAAGTAATGTTTATATATCACATCATTACTTTGACTGGTGAGAGGCTCCTCATCCCCCAGGAAGCAGATGGGGCTGCTAAGGTAATGTCAAACCTGTGGGTATCAGGTACCAGCATGAAATCAGCCTGATTATTGTTTATACCTCCCTCACATCAACCAAGCTTTCTTGTTTCCTCATAGAGCACAGAAGCTTCTTATGCACTTGTAGACAGCCACATACATTCTTTCTTTTCTAGAAAAAATCGGGTCCTGGAATGATTCCTGTGATGTGCTCTGGATTTTGCTTCCCTATTGAAACAAATAGAACTTCAATGTGAGCAAATGGTCACAAACTATTAAAACCCGCAAATACTACTTTCTTGAAATCATGTGTAAACTTCTGCAACAGCACAAAGGTATGGCCAAACAAATGCTTTCAATAGCAAAAGGAAAGTCATTTGTACAGAAATGTATAAATAAGATGCAGTAAAAAGCACAAAATTTCTAATTCCTTACTCTTATTATAAAAAAGGATCTGCCTCTTCAAAGGGACAATTCAGAGCTTGAGGCCACTGACATTCAATTTGTATTTAGAAATATCTTGATGTTTTCTACTAGAGAGGGAATATCTTTCTTGGTTTTATGCTTGCTTTTGACAGTCTTAACTGAGCTTTCATGTACTGAATTTTCTCACAAGAGTTGTTACAACATATTGATGTAATTTTTGTTACAGATGATTTAAAAAGCTTTTTAATATGCCTTGTAAATTGCAAATGATAAAAAATATTTTTAATTTCAGAGTAACGGAGGAAAGGAAATTGGTTGAATGGAAATGATAAACTGGGCTTATGTGAGGTTGTAATTATTTATTTCATTCTAAGGTGTAACAGCAGATTTGTAATGAAAAGTTCCTTTTTATTGTTGCTTTTTTTTTTAATGTCTTATGAATGCTTAAAAATTGTATGTATTTTTGCAGGGAGGAAAAGAAAACATATCACAAGAGAAGCTGGAACTCAGGAGTCAGTGAAAGCCCAATGACAGAGATGCTTTCTTGGGACTAAGACACCCCAGAAGCAATTCCCTTTTCTGCAAGAAATTCAGTTGCTGTGACTTTGAGCAAGAAATTTCAGGCTATGTTCATAAAATAATTTTTGTTGCCAATTATTTTTGCTTAAATCCAGAATACTGGTCTTCAAAATCCTCTTGCTGACTAACTGCAGAGCTACTTCGATTTTCTTGGTGCCTGCAAATTATATTAGTAAATTCCAAAGGCACCCACTTTTCCTTTTTCTTCAAAGCTGATCTACACTGCTGAACACTGAAATAATCTTTGAGCCAGATGGTGAGCTGCAGACAGATCCTGCAGTCTGATGGTTACAGCGCTCAGCTGAGATGTAAATAGACCTTGATTTTAGTCTTCAGAGTCATGGGTTTATTATGGGTTTATTGCTTCAATAGCAAACTGAGGGAGTTACTCTTCATCACCAATAAAATTTCATGGTCTGAAGGTAGGAAAAGTCATGTGGGATATGATGAAGAGAGATGTAAAGTGTTTTCACAGACCCAGCTGGCACGGAAATAACGTGCTTATCGTGAGAACTGAAGGGAACAGAAGAGAGAGTGTTCTGTGATGTATCTGCAGAGGGGACAAATTGGACAGTTCCAGTTTCACCTCCCAACTAAAAAGGGGTGGGGTTAGCCCAGGAATCCAAGTTTTGGATGGATGACATTGGGCAACTCAACCCCTTTTCTGCACTCTAGGAAACCATATGCTTTGTGAGTTTCACACTAAGATACTCCCAGTTTCTCACTGTGAGGTAATGTGGGGTTTTTTTTTAACAAACACACCATTGGGTTTGTTATAAACTTATGTCAAATCTTGTCTTTCCTAGACATATGATTTATTATGCTCCAGTGACAGCACAAGAAAGCCTTGCTACCCCTTGTACTGGGAAACCTACCTAAACCAGAGATGGGGATTCCAAAAGATGTCTGAATAATTAGAAGTTTGATACTTCAATGTCAAATATATGCTTTTAGATCTCTGTTTATTCACTTGAGAAATGTGAGTAGTTACAGTCCTCTAAAGGACGCTGTGACCAATGGGCATAAGTACTTTAATGACTGTGAGACACTCTCATATTAAGGGAATGTGAACTGCATATTTAGAATAGAAATGCTACTGAGTCAAGATATTGGTTTTTCTTATTTTGCAGAGAGATTTTTATATTATTAGAGTGGTATTAATCACATTCCATTATTTTTCTCTTGGATAAAACATGCATTAAAATAAAGAAGACAGTTACATCTTGAGTTTCCAAACAGAAAATTTACTTGAAGCAGAAAACAGTTAAGGTAACAGAAAGTCCAGTTAGACTACAGAGTTGGTAAGAAATGCTTTGTTTTACTCTTAAAATGCTTTTGAAGTGAACTGTTTGAAGCTATAAGATCTTAAAAAGACATTCTAAACCCAGAAATTCAGCTTTTTACTGCTTGCAAACTGATCTGTTGTGAAATTACCTGCCAACAATTTTTTGACAGTTATTTTTTAATGAGAAGTTTTATGCTGCCTCTGGTCTCGGATGGATTTTAAACTTTGACTTGTATTTTTTAAAGTGAAATTTTAATAATGGAACACAAAGTCTATTTGGGACTGAATAAAGCTACTCAGTTGTCTTACATGTTTGAGAAATGTATATGAGATTTCTGAGAACTCTAATCCTGACTTCCATGAGAGGAAAATTTTAAGTTTCCATTTTTTACACAGTCAATTATACAACACAAATCATACTGTCATTGTTACTGCTTTCATAGTGTCTGGGAGCATCACAATCCAGAGTGTTCAAGCTACAGAGGGCTGTCTCCACACAATCTATATCAATCTCAATATGCATATTTGTTATTTCTCATTGCCAGTTTCTTACTGGAATCTACACTAGTATGTCTGCATCTCAGAGAAATCAAAGGAAAAGGGACTGGCAGGGGCTCAGACAGCCCTGCTCCTTTCCTCTGTCCCACTGAGCTGCACCCGAATATATTTGACTCACTGAGAGACCAGGGCACTTCTATCCTATCCCAAAAGGTATAAAGAATATTTATGCCCTTCCTAGAAACGATTGACATATTTAGATCACAGAATCTCAGAATGGTTGGGGTTGGAAGGGACCTCTGGAGATCATCGAGCCCAACCCACCTGCTAAGGGAGATTCACCTAGAGCAGGTTGCACAGGGTTGTGTCCAGCTGGATTTTGAACATATGGAGAAGGAGACTGTATAACCTCACTGGGCAGCCTTTCATCTCTTTTCTTCTTCATTTGATTTTTGCATTATATCCTGTAATATTTCAGGATTTCTTCTCACTTTTGCTTCTTTTTTTCTCCTTGGCTACTCCTGTGCCTGATCAGTTTATCCCCAGTATACATCCACATTGTTCATCATTCTGCTATTTGTTCAATTGCCTTGAGGTACACAATATATTTATTTTACATTTTCAGATTAGTAGGAAGGTTTTGAAATGTAATACTGTAATCCTGTAATTCCAAAGTGGTGACCCTCCTTCCAAACTCAAAACTTAAATATCAGGAAACTCAAGTCAACTCTTATGTAGCACTGGATCTAGGACTGTTATATCCCTCTTGCCTCCTTCCATTTTGTCAACAAACAAATGGTGTCTTCTTGTTAAGCAGCATTTTCAAGCCAGCTGCATGTTGACCTTAGAGCTGTCTTACCCACACTCCAATGCTTTTGTTCTCTTATGCAAATGTCATGTCAGACAGTGTCAAAACCTTTATTAAAGTCATAATATGTGACATCCTCTGCTCTTCTCCCATTCATGAGGCCTCTTACCCTGTCAGAGAAAGAAATTGGGTTGTTTTGACATGGTTTATTCCTGACAATTTCATGTTAGCTTTTAGCAGATCCTTACAAATAGACTGTTTGATAACTCTGTAGACTCATCCGGGCTGCATGAATTAACTTTAATCAAGGAGAACAGAAAAAAGATTTTTCACAGAGGCTGCCCATCCAGAAATTGTGTAACCAAGTGGTGGCATTGCATTGTGGCCCCAAACTTTATATCTCTTGTCACTCTGAGTAATAGATTTTGAAGGGTTATAGGGAGGATACAAGTTGAGGCTGTCCCTGTGTTTTTATCGCATCCCTTTGAGAACCTCAGAAAAACAGGTGGCACAGAGATAAAAATGATTTCTGGACTACCTTAAGGATAAGTAGAAAATGTGTGGCTTGCTACTAGCTAAGAACTATACATCTGATCTAGTCGAGACCATATTCTTATTTTGATTTTTCTTCTTCTTCAATTGTTCTAGATTCTCTGAGGGCAGGATCTTATTTATTATATATTTGACAATTGTTTTTCCAGGATGTACTCTTCTCTGTGGCTAGATACTCTTTCCTTTTTTTCATAGTGAACTGTCATCATTAAGAACTCTAAAAAGTTTCCAAAATTAAGAAAATAATCTACAATTTTTGGGATTTTTATATATATGTATACACACATAAAAATGATGTATACTTAGTATATCTTTTTTTATAAACATCTTCTGAGCTCATTTTTAAAAAACTTTTAATGTTTTTCCACCATAAGGACTTCATCTTTTACAACTTTCTTTATTTTCTAGTTAAATGAATGTTGAAAGAACTATTTTCAAATCCTGGAAATTTATGGAATATTGTATGTGATTAAGTCATGAGAGCTTGAAACTGGGTTGAGACACTACAATAGGAAATAGCTTTGCTCTTACCTCAGGCATTTATGTTCATAAAACATCTGAAAATGATAGATTTTAAGTCATTAAGAAAATAATATAAATTTTTAGTTAATGTATGCACACAGGATTTTGGATGGCCACCCTCCAAACTTCTGTTTTTGGGATCCAGAGAACAGATGAAAAAAACATGAGGAAAATATTTATTTCATGCATATTTCAAGAGATATTTAGCATCTTCACAAATACAAATGAATATTTACAACACCTACAGTCTGTTCAGAAGCTCGTACCTCTAGCTCATGAACTGGGAATGATGCCCAGTTATGATATTATAAACTGGAAACCTTCATCTCCTCCTTTCATAACAGAGTATATTTGTCTCCTTTCTCTGATGTGAGGATGAGTGAGATATTGAATGTTATCAAACAAAGTAACAACAGACAGAATAAATCTTACGATGCAATTTTTCCAGGGGGAGAAGCAAATCAATAGTAAGTAAATATGAAGGTTTTGGGCTGTGCATTGGAAAGATCTTCTCTTATATTCAGCAAACCAAGCGGAGAACACAGTAAATGCCCCTTAAAATCTCTCCTAAAAATGGGATCTCCTAAAAATGAAATCTTAAACTGACCCTTCCTAAGATAAAGAAATCCATAGTCTAAAAGAGTCTTGCTATTTTAGGAATGTTCCTTTGCTTCCCTTCCTAAAAAACCGCCAAAGCCAATGAAGAAAACCCAACCCATTACCTTATACTAAATCTCCATGTCTTTAATGGAGATGGTTTTTAATGTCTTTCCTCTCCCTTCTGCAGAAATAAACTTTTAGGCTTCCAACTGAACAGCATGAAGACAATATCTGAAAATCTTGAACTTCTCCATGTTTTGTTGAAAAGGTTAAAAATGCCTTAAATTTCATTATTCTCATACCTAAAATCTTGACCCTGAAAAATCCCTGGTGTGCTCTATAAACATAAACTCTTATGTCTATACAGTTGTGAAACAAGTTATCTTTTAGCAGATATGTGACTATGCAATCCCTACACAGGAATTTAATAAAATATGTCCCAATTAAACACATATGTTTGAGGAAAACATGTCTCAAAACAAACACTGAAGGGAGACACATGAGGAGATTTTAGTTTGTGGATTACTAGATTTGCACTCAGTTCAATGGAAAATAGATTCATCTGAGTTCTTTTGGCAGAGGTTTGCAAATATGCTTTTTATCACTTGTGGTAGTAAAGACAACTTCACTGCTCTAACAAAGAGGCCTGGCAATACAGCACATCAGATTTTATGAGCTTGGCCTTGCAAAGAAACAACGAACGAGAAATGAGATTAAAAAGCAAGAACTACCAGAACTCCATGTTCTTCTTGGTTCTGCAGCAGATGATGAACATTTACTTTTAGATGCCTCCTGCTTAGACCTGGGGTCCCAGCTTAAATGCATGATCATGGTTTTTCAGCTATGATTTAGGTGCATTACCTGCATGCCATTTTTGTAGATTCAGCATGACTAATTTCCAGAACCACTTTGAAGAGATTCCTTTTTAAATCAATCTACTATGCTGAAAAATCGCAACAACCGTTTAGAGAACCAAGCAAATTTCCAACAGATTTAACAGTGATTGCTGGAGACAAAATAGCTAAATTTATCATTCATTGCAGAGGCCATTTCTTCAAACTTTACTGACAATTCAGGAAGTACGAAAGGTCATGAAGCACTTCTGTACTTGGAAAAGGGAGTAACAGATTGCACTGCAAAGCCAGGCAAACTGGGACACTCAGCCTTTTTATGCCCTTGAACTGGGACAGTGTGTTTCAACTAAGGATTTGTCATCAGTGGTGATCCACAGGTTTTCTATTGTATGACATCTTCATTTAAGAAAGATATTGTAATAAAAGTTTTGGTTTGTTTTATATTGGAAAAAATAGGAGCAGCCAAACTGTGAAGTGTAGATAACAAACAGATAAAATACTATAATGATATGTTAAGGGTCAACTGATCACAGCCTTTTTGAATTCTAATAGATGTGGGATTTAAACTGCTCAACAGCTTGTTTGCACAATTCTATAACACTATTATAACATTTGGGAATATATATTATCTTCTTCTGTGAAGAAACTCCTAAAGTACATAATACTAATGCGTGTAACAAACTTGCGTTACATATAATTATTTAACAAACTGTAAAATTGTCATTAAAAAAGGAGATGTGTTTACATAAATAGGTGGGAGAATGAGATATGAGACTAAAGCTAGACAACATGAAAAAGGTCTGCCATGAATTTCTACCACTGTAAATTATTTTTATAATTTCTAAAACAAAAAATATTTTTGTAACTGTGAAGGATTATGCAGATGAAAAGGAATTTTAAGATCTATTTTCTCAGAAAGTTCCATTTATTATAAACATATTGGATAGGCTAGGGCTACTCAAACCCAAAAGACTATTACCCAGGAACCAGGAATATGTTGAATTCTGTTAGAGATATAAAGAAGCAAGCCAGGGCTGGTGGTGAAAGCAAAGTAGTGCCATACTCAAAACTAGAGGAGGTCTGTGAAATTGATGTTGTGTAACACATTGTACACACAAAACCCCCGCCAAGAGATTCCCATCTTGGTTGAAGACTCTGTGGGAGAAGCATTGTTCCAAAATCCAGGTGGGACATTGTGGGGCAAGTGAAATTTGCAAAAGTTGCTGTGGAAAGGGCAGCACATTCTCCCTCATGCACAGGAGGGCTGGAGAGGAGTATTGTGAATCATCTCCAGCACACTCATGTTCATAATTCCTCGCAGGAGCTGTCAAACTATGCTTCTGACAGCCTGTGGGATAAAGCTGGCATCAAAATTGTTCCAGCAGGACTGCTTGCATTTCCCTGGAGACAGGGGGTCTCAGCCCTGGGGACAGAGTCAAGAGTTGTCTCTGTGCTTGCAGAGCTGGAGTTCAGACACTAACACAGCTCTGAAGCAAAGTTAGAAAGCAGATTCATAAAAGCTGTGTGGAAGAGAGACTTGAGAAGAAGAAAAGGCTTGGTCACTGGTTCTGGAGGAACCAAGAGCTCAATTCTTTTCAGCTCCCTCCATCCCATCAAGTAGAAAACTCTCAGTCACTCCTTGAATTTCAGGAGACTGCTAACAAAGAGAGTGAGAGGAATTCACTGCTGACAGCATGCAAACTGTGAAGCATAAAAATGTGAACAAAGACCAAAGCTTTTTTCATGAGACCATTTTTTTTTTCAATAGAACTATTCCCTTAGGAAGAACAGTGAGATCTTGCTACTTATCCCATGTGTTAGAAGTGATAAAAGAAAATGAAAAATATGAAAAAACACAGATCTTTCAGGCTTTTAGTTAGGAAATGAAACCTAGGATTTTTTGTGGTGGTACTTTTTCTTCCGGGACTTATTCTTTCTTCATATTTGTAAGCCACCTGTCAAAATTGTTTTCTTACAGCATAAGAAGTAAGATGAATCCACATCTGTTGGGCTGAACAATTTTGGTCCCAGTATCTTTGCACCAAAAAGACTTTCCCTCCTTTCGTCCTTGCATTTCTTATGCACAAACAGTACAAAGTTTACATTGTTACTATGTAACTTAACTGCTTAACAGCAAATACCAGCAGAAAACCTCTAGGAAGCTTTTCCAAGTTGCAGCTTTATGCCCTATTAAGCCTTCACACTCAGGTGGTTGGACTTTTTTTTTTTTTTTTTTTTTTTTTTAACGGAATCTAAAAAGAACAGAAGTGGCCCAAATTCTTTCATCACCTCCTTCTGCATTGGGCCTGACAGGATTCCTAATAAAACTGGACTTGTCACTTTATGAATTTTTTTCAATCTTTTGAGTGAGCTCAGACGTCCTTTAAGAGGGATAAAAAAGAAGATGGGAGAAAGATTGAAAAAAACTACAGGTATTATATATATCTATAAACCATTTTTCAGCATTAAAGGAAGAGAAGTCCCTTCCAATAGGTTATTTATGGGTTTGCTTTTTATGCTGAAGAAAAACAGATCTCTTCTTTTCTAAGCTGGTGTCTGGGGGAGGGAAACCAAGCTGCAGTTATTTATTTGTGTCTTTGCTGTGGTGGGAAAGCATCTTTTGTTCCAAGTACAAGCGCTTCCTCCAGTCTCCAGAAGAGTTCAAAGATAATTTGTTTTCTACAGAGCCAGAATTCATCAGGCGAGAGGAGGCAGGAGTGGTTGCAGTGTTTGCTGCAAAATAATATGTGTTCAATGTACATCTAGCTATAGCCTAGGACTACAGCTACAAATTGCAATTTAATATAGGAAAAGAAGTAGGCTAACTGTTCTCAGCATCTGACAGACTGGGTAGAAGAGCAGAGAAGAGGCTCTGGCAGCAGCACCCTTGAGGCCATTTTCACAGGGGTCCTGGAGGAAATCTCTCTGAAAGCCTTTCTGGGACCATCAGTACAGGTGGTGACTCTGAGTGCTGGGAATTGCTTTTGTTCTTTCAGCTTCTCTTCCCCATGCTGTATCTGCCTTTATTGCTCTGCTTTGGGAGGACAGGGAAGAAGTTCTTTTATCCCCTTCTTGGCCTTATGTATTATGGAGCATTATGCTATTGGCAATTTATCTCTGGATTGTAAAACCATAACTATAGTTTTGGTGGAGGTTCTTTTCAAGGTCAGCTGTATCAGGGACATCTGAGACTCTGGAAATATCATGCTAAGAGCAGTGACCATCAAGAGCTGTGGCTGTTTGCAAGTGAAGGACGCTATTTTTGCTTACAAGTGTGTTGCAGGGTTTTGCAAAAAAACCCTTATGGTTTGTGTTGGGACAAAGAAAACTAAGAAGTTATGTGGTGCTTGATTTCTGTACGATGAAATATTTTTGCTCAAGGTGTGATGAAATGTAACTGTGGGCGTGCATGGCACAGTTCTTGGAGCACATCGTGACACGTACCAGAGAGGGAATGTCATTCCTTTTGCTTTGGGCAGTGGGTAGAACAAGAGGAAAATACAATATCTCACTTGTGACTTTTGTAGTTCTTAGGGGGCATAATTTCAGTTTTTAAAACTCCTTCCTGACCAGACAGACAAAAGCAGCCTGGGTCAGTAAGACCTGCTCTGAGCAGATGGATTCTGGCAATGGCAGTGAGCCCTGTGCTGCCATCCCTCCTCATGGATGTGTTCCCATGTCTGACCTGGCTTCAACAGCTGCTACAGAAGAGTGGGCAGCCCTGGAATTTGGGAAAGGGTGGTCAACGATATCTGCAACTCGCTTTTATGACAATGGCTATATATGGCTTTGACAAAATGGCTATACAGGATAGGGACTGTGCTTAAAAATGTCTTCCAACACTTGCTTTTCAAGATATGGACACTAATACTAGATTAGGCAGTGGCAGGGAACAGTTTTTTGGTATCTTTTTGATTCTACAAGGAACCACTGCATTCTTGGAACTTATTACCATCTTTCTTCATTTATTCCAGATCAGCTCATTTATACTTACAAATTCTGCTATTTAGGTTATAGATGGTTGTGTCTGTTACTGATGGTGAAATTGATTTGTGGAACTGTTTGGCTCAAGGCAAAATAAATTAACAAAAAGAAAATAAGCCTTACTTCTGGAAACTTTTTTATTGATTATTGTCCGTAAGTCTGCTGTTTCTTCACTCATTTAGAAATACATAGTAAAAGAGCTCATATTTCCATAATTTGACACAGAGACAGAACTATTGAATTCTAGACTCCACAGAAGCATCAGCCAGAGTGACATCTGTCTGGAAAGAGTCATACCTTGACTATGAGTGCTAAACCTTGGGGTGTTGCTTATAAACTATTCATAAATAGAAATATTCTCAGTCAAATTTCTGAGGTAGAACACCATAAAATTTCTGAGTAAAACAGATATGTGATACATACAAACATAGAAGCACATATTCTTTGTGAATAGCTTTTAAACAAAAATTGTCACTGGAAATTCGCCAGCATACCTTATGCAAATTTTCTCACATTTTTGCTGCTAATATATAACCCAAAAATTATGTTTCATCCTCTGTTTTATGTGTATTTATTAATACTTCCCTCTTAATCTTCTCAAAGACATGATCTGTCATTACCAGTTCTTACTTCTGATCTCTTTAGAACATGACCATTTATTATCCCCCAAGGTTTCCATGGCTTCTGTCAGTGAAGACCTAATGTTTCTCCACAACTACGAAAAGCTCAATCTTTGATAGTGAATTGGTTTCAGGACATGGCAAAATTCAGTCCCAGTCTGTAGAGTAGGTATTTATTTAGACCCTGAGTTTTGTAATGATCTGCAGTTAGTTGCACAAGCTCTTGATGGAATGAAGGATTGCTTCAAAATATCATTTTCCCCGTGCAAGAGGCACCTCTCCAGCTAAAAATAAACCCAGGCAGATTTAAAAAACCCCAAAATAGCATTCTTCAATTTCTTTCAAGCAGAAAAATTATCTAAGAGCATTCCAATAAAATAAGGTAGCTGTATCATATAATAGGGGCCTGGGAAGATGTCACAGTGATAAGAGCTATGTAAGAATATAAACAGAACATTGTAGAGACTGCTCTAAAACTCTGGAAGAAATGTTTAGCTTTATAGGATTTGAATATGGCAACATGCTGAACTAGTAGGAGGACAGCACTTTCTAAAACTTTTCATTACACCTTCCAATCACCCAGGAAAATTAATTGAAATGTTTGTAATATAAAAATTATTCAACAAATGGTGGTTAGTCAGAGCTGTGTGACTGATTAAAAATGTCAAAATTAATAAAATTTATACTTTACTGCAGATGAAAGGAATATCTTAAACAACCTTAAAAAGAAAATTCTGTGGTCTCCAGAAAAGAAAATTTGCTGGTCTAGAAATAAAAATTATGGATTTGAAAATTATAAAATTGAGCTAGAACCAGCTTTCTGCTCTGCTACAACATCTGACATATACTTCATGTTAGGTGCTGCATGCACACTGATCAGCTTTCCTGATCTTAAATACTGCTTTCAAACAGATTCCCTCACAGCTGGTTTATATTATGGCAGTATCATGACATAAATCAAATCTCACAGCTTCCCTTTCAGATGTAATGCACCCCAATTCACTTTCTAAATGTTCCTGTAAAGATACAAGGACGTGATATGTCTGCTATGTTTTCCTATCTGAAAACCCTTTTTCTGTTGTCTCCCAGCTTGCATCAGAGATTCAGCACAACTCTCACAAATTTTGCTGTCACATTCCTTCCTGGCATGCACATGGGAGCTCAAGGCTTTAATTAACTCATAGAACTTTAATTGATTGTGATGTCACCTTGCTTCGTTCTGCTGTGCTCTTGTCCAAGCTGAGTGTGCCCCATGTAATTAGAAGTTAAACTCTTACACACACCAAAATGTCAGAGTAGGTGCACTGCACAGGTGGCAAGTAGATGTTTATTTTGCATTTTTTCTGAAAATAAACTTAAAAATGGCTGTAATATTTCACTTAACATATTCAGTGAAGGCCCTGTTTTATCTTCAATGTCTGATTAACAATTTCACAGTGCCAAAAACAGTAGACTGAAATTAAATGCACATATTATTATTATTATGTGATACAATTCAGTCTATGAACATGCTTTCTTCTATTTATTTTCTTCTACTTAGATTCCTTGAAAGTACTTAAATGATTATTTAAATAGTTTGCTGCTTTTCTGCCAAGTGTCATATTAAGTCAGCTGCATCTCAGCAAATGTGTGTATCAGATGGGAATTGTGCAGCAGCCTTCCCATGCATTGCTATAGTATTTTTTCACACGGTGGTCTACTTAAATGACAGTTTGGATTTCCTCTATTTACTGTTTAAAGCAGTTTGTCATTTAAATTCAATTTCCTCATGTGCTCCACTGCACAGAATGAATAAGTGCTTTAAGGCATTTTCCTGTAGCCACATTGATTCATTTGATGTACAAGTATTTAAACATGGACATCCTACATCAATAAGTATGACAATGTATCAAGCATTTTGCTTAAAGCTTACCTTATTGTAAATAAGGTGCTTCTTAAGAGATAGAAACAGATAGAGGCTAATGCAGATATCAGATATTTAAGATGTAGTAATGATTAAAAAAAAAAAATAGGAGCCACTGGGAATTCCATAAAAAGATTTCATTCCTCTCTTCATTTGGTTAAATGATGAAGAGAACCCCTTTTCAAAAGGGGAAAACACATACCAATTCCACAGCCATTATTCAGAAATGCCTGCCAAAATCACAGGTAAATTTTGACATTTTCCTTGGTTGAGTTAGATTCATAAGAAAAACTGATTTCCCTTCATTATTGCAGAAATAATATCTCCTGTGAGTAATGCTGTTTTGCCTTTCTTGCCCAACCATTTTTACAAAAGTGGGAAGAGCAAAATTACTTCATTTGCTGTTTAGATGAGAAGGAGCCTGCTGCCAGCAGAAAAAAAGAAAAAAAAGGAGAGTGAAAAAAAAAGGGAAATTCTGAGCTTTTTAATAAAATGTCATATTGTTTTCAGAACAGTCCAATTTTATTTTCAATAGGATTTTTTTTTTGTCCATGATTTTTATGGGCCCCATGGTTTTTAGAAATTCATAATCAATAGGTTATATTCTCAGTGGTTTTGTGTTCCTTTCTATATTTTCTTAAAGATCTTGTTGTTTTCCATTTTCTTTGCAGTGTCCTTGCATGACCCCCAGAGAAAGGAAGATTTATCCCTCTTTTAGATCTGCCTACTCGCAGTTGTGCTGTCAATGCACATCTCAAGTTCCTCCAGCCGCAGTTTGATTTTTCCTTTCCTTGTGTTAGCTACTGAATTTTCATTTGCACTCTGGCTCTGCACAGCTTGAGTGACTTATGTATTCTTTTCCCTGTAAGCTTTTTTTCACCTGTGCCTACTTGTATTAATTACCAGTATTGTGTTTTCATGCTCCACTTACTTGATTTTTCCCCCAGAACCTTTCATCTTCTTTATTGTGCTATCCAATTTCTTCCTCCTGGCATTTGTTTGCACATTTTTCACAAGCTAATGCACTAACTACAGAGTTATTTCTTTTTCTCCATCACACCTGATATGTTGTTTTTGTTTTGTTGTCTTTTTATTTTGTTTTTAAAATCTGTGTCCTTATGGACTGTCTATTCCTATATTTGGTTTTATTAGGGGTAGCAAACAGACCACAATCTGCATTTTACTCCTTAAAAAGCTGCTTACCATAAATAGTACATAATAACTGCTAGCAATAAAATTGTTGCTTCCAGCCTCTTGAGACAGCTATTTCAGGTTTTTTTTGCAGAACCCTATTTCTAAAATGTTTCAGATTTATGTGTTGGAGAACTACTGCCTCCCCTATCACCAAAACCCACATGCCAATGGAACATATTACCTCCTGGGTCTTCACGTCTGGAACACTCTCATAATGAAGAATTATTTCCTAATATCCAATGTAAACATACCTTCCCC
The DNA here is from genome assembly GCF_052056855.1 of Sturnus vulgaris. Taxonomy (NCBI): domain Eukaryota; kingdom Metazoa; phylum Chordata; class Aves; order Passeriformes; family Sturnidae; genus Sturnus; species Sturnus vulgaris. The sequence continues at coordinate 103,898,757 of NC_142245.1, read as the reverse complement.
AATATAAACCTGCTTTCTTCCAGTTTAAAGCCATTCCCCCTTGTCCTATGACCACATTCCTTGTAAAAAGTCCTTCTCCAGCCCTCCTGTAGCACCTTTCATTACTGGAAGGTGTAGTAAGGTCTCCCCAGAGCCTTCTTTTCTCCAGGCTGAGCAGCCCCAACCCTCTCAGACCAGCTACAGAGAGAGGAGCCTGTAGGAGAGGTGTTCCATCCTCTGATCACCTTTGTGTTTTTTTCTAGGCTTGTTCCAGGCTCACGTCTTTGCTGTGCTGGGACCCCAGTGCTGGATGCAGCTCTGCAGGTGGGGTCTGAGCAGAGCAGAGCAGAGGGGCAGAATCCCTTCCCTCACCTGCTGCCCACACTGCTTTGGATGCAGCCCAGGGCACTTTTGTCTTTCTGGGCTGCAAGGGCACATGGCTGGGTCATGCTGACCTGCTCATCCACCAACACTCTCAAGTCCCTCTGCCCAGGGCTGCTCTCAATCCATTTTCTGTCCACCCTTTATCTGCGTTTGGGATTGGCCCAAACCAGATGTAGAACCTTGCACTTGGCCTTGTTGAAGTGCAGAACATTTGCATGGGCCCAGTTCTCAAGCCTGTCAGGGCCTCTCTGGAGGGCATCCCTTCCATCCAGCATGCTGATCACACCCCACAGCCTGGTGTCATTGGCAAACTGGTTGAGGCTGCACTCAATCCCAATGTCCCTGTCACTGACACAGATATTAAACAGCACCTGTCCCAATAACAACCCCTGAGGAATCCCATTCATCATTGGTGTCCTACTGGACATCAAGCCATTGACCTCAAATCTTTGAGTACATACAGTTCCAGCCAATTCTTTATCCACCAAGTGGTCCATCTATCAGATCCACGTCTCCAGTTTTGAGACAAGCATCTCATGCAGGACAGTGTCAAATGCTATAGAAAAGGAACTGTTTTAAATACATATTTTTATAATATCTCTGATTATAAAGAGACTTAATGTAGACCACTAGAATAGAAAACTTCTAGGAAATTATCAGGGTATTAATGTCACACAAACAGTTTATTAAATATCACAGATACAAAGTTACTGCAAGGATAAACACAGTAATGTGTAATGACTGGGTATTGTGGCATTTGATATCTCACTAAGTCTCATTATCACTAAATAGGCCATTAAGAGACAACAGGGACTGCTCTGCCAGGTGGCTCCAAAGCTGGCAGATGTGTTTTATTTAATAAGTAGAAAAAAAAAACTTTTGCTGCTCAGAGTATTAAGAAGGCAAAAAGGAGGTTTTTGTCACTAGAGGTGAGATATTTCTGTATTACAGTGTCCAGTGAAGGCAAGGAAGAAAGTTTTGGCAATGCAAAGCAGAGGTAATTGGGTTTTGGCTGCAGGGCATGTGTGTGTGCTAGTCATGAGAGACTTGAAACAATCATCAGAAATGTTGAAACAGAAGGAGAGGGAGAACAGCAGATAGAGGAGGTGATGAAAGGAGACTGCTGTCACTTATCAGAGGAAGAGTAAAAAGTGAAGTCATGGAGGGGAATTAACCTTTCAAGCCCAGAAATGTTGCTCAGTGCCTTAGATGACTTCACCTTTATAATTCTAGGGCACTTGTAGCTGCAGTTCTGTAACCTGCGTTTGCCTTGAAGCCCTGCAGTGTTTCAGCCAGCTCTCTGTGGCAGATTGTCCCTTGTTATTCTCATGTTAATATTCTCAAGGCCTTATTCCTCCCTGACAGCACTGTTATGGTCAGTTCTCTTGAGAAACAAATTTCTCCGAGAATCAAATAATTCTTTTCTCTGTCCTTTGCCTGTCCTTCGGTTGCAGCCTTTGAGTTGTGCTATGGGGACCCAACAAGACACAGGTGCACACTTTTTCAATGGCATAGTCTGCAGCAGGAGCCCCAGGTGAAAGCATGCTCCAGCCAGCAGTAACAGCAACAGAAACGAACAGCAGCAGGAGGGTTGGGTGGATCCTGATGAAGATTATAGAGTTCTGTGGAAAAGGATGGATGGGGTTTTCCTGTGTGCTGGAGAGGAACCAATGGAAGATGCTTTTTGAGGATGACACTCGCTTCTCTTCCCAGATGGTCACTGGAGAGAGTTTTGTTTGTTTCTTGCTTTCTTTCTGTCTCCCCTTAGTTTTTATTTTTTCTTGAAACCGACCTTACTATAGAATTGCTGTAAGCCATCATCTAAACACCTTAATAATAAATGTCTGTGCATGGAAGCCTATCTCACAACACATACAAGGCCAACATATGTCTAAAGCTTTTCAAAAGCAGACAGCATTGCTGTATTTTTAAATACAAACCCCAGATGTTTCACTACCATTTAAAGTCTCTCTGAATAGGAACATCTGGCAAGGCAATCAAAAGGGTCTTTCAGTGCTCCAAATCTGAAACCTTTAGCAACCTTAGTTTGCATCTAGCTTTAATACCTGTATTGGATGGGTACAGACTTCTAGGAAACATGAGACAGAGAATGGTGGGGAAGACGGATTCAGTACAGGTAAATAATGGGAAAGGAAAGGTCTCTGAAGCAGCCAGAATTTAGCAGAAGCAATTGCCTGTGAAACAAGATGCAGCATCACTAATGGAAATGCTTATGAGTAAGGAGCAATCACCAGGAAAGAAGCTGCCTTCAGGAGGTTTTGTGGCTTCTGCTCAATAACCTACTTGAGAAATGCAGAGTATATGGCATGGAACAGGAGCTGGGTTGCCCCTGACATCTCAGATGAAACACTAGGAGCCTGTTAATGCTGAGAGGTTGATGGTTGGATGATGAGAGGATGTGGAGCCCTGCTCCACCTCTACCTGGAAACTGCTCTCTGTGATATGGTGAGAGAAATAACAAGTTCTGGAATGTTTCCTTAAGTTTTCTCTAATTGTACTTTTCTTCCAGACTTGTGTAGACCCTGTCTTAGAAGCATGTCAAGAAGTAGGTACCCACAGGTATCAGAAAAATCTGTGAAGTCCTGTACTTAGTAAGTCCATGGTTCCCTCAGGGGATGAAAAGCCCCCTGACAACAGCACTGGGTAGAGGAGAGAGGAATCTCTGGGAGCATTCAGCCACCTTCCACACAAGGGTACAGGATACTGGCCTGGGCAGCAGCCACTGCTGTTACTGATTCTGAGCCAGCCTACCACCCCTGTATTCCAGGGTGACATTTTGAAAGTGTGACTTATGGCTGTTGGTCTGGCTGGTGTGAAGATGCCAAAAAGTGGTGGCCATGCTTGGACAGGAAAGGGGAAGCCAAAAGTCTGTGTCCACGCTTGGACAGGAAGCCCAAGGTGCCTGCTTTGGGGCTATATTCTATATGAATTTCACCCTGTGCTTCCCTCCCTTGCTGCAATCTTGGGAGCTGCTGTCTTGCCAGTAGAATGAAATCAAGACCTGGCACATTTCTCATACTTTATGCAGATCTGTTTCCAGTCATAGCATTTAAAATATCTTCCATAGCAAAATATTACTGTGTCACTTATTGAAATAATTTTGGTTTAAAGATGAATTCAAAACATAATTTGTTCTTTATTCAACAATGTGTGTCTAGGATAAACCACTATATGGAAAGCTTGAAAAAATATCTTATTTTTCATCCATTTCTATGAGGAAGGCCAGACTTCCACTGCCTTTCTGAAGAGGGAAAGATCAAATGGCCTTTCTGAAGTTCTTCCTACTTGCAGTCTCTAATTCTCTTATTCAGCTCCCATGGGTTCAAAAGTAACCCAAGAGTTGAGGTCATGAAATATATCCTGAATTTTCATAATTTCTCCTAAAATTTCTTTGTCTTGTTTTGGTAATGACTCTCTTGCTATTCAAGAAAACAGGTTGTTAAGAAAATAATGGAAAAATTTCCTGGCTTTGGAACTTTGCAAACATTGTTTGCCATTATTCACTTTAACTAAAATTACATTAAACTGCCAGTGTTGACAGAAGACTCATAATGTCCTTTGTGACAATAAGATATAAGGAAGAGAAAAAAAAAATCTCATTATACAGTTGAGGGGAAATGTGAAAAACTTGGCAGATGCCGAACAGTTTAATAAAATTATTGAATAACTGTTAAAAAACAGGTCTGAAAAAACAAAAGTAAATATGTGAAATCATGTAAGATGGAGATCCATAAAATGAAAATTAAATACATATGCATTAGTTTCATCACATGAAAAGAAATTCTAGTAAATACATTAAGCAGAACCATCAAACTTCATTACAATGACAGAAAATTATATATCAAGGCACATTGTTAGCAGTGAAGAAATAATGCATTTTACATCAAAAATTTCAATTTTTAGTGTTTTCTTCTCTTTAATATAGTATATGTCAGAGGATCTTAATGTGACTTTTACTGGGCATCTCTTAGAATCCTTTCCCTGTTATGAAAGGATCCAGCAGCAGTTGGTAAAAGCTGATAGTCCAATGCACCTTTTATCTTTTTTTACCAGAGGTATGGTCATTCCCAATCTCTTTTTTGACAATGAGTTAAAGAACTGCTGTAGAAGAACAATAATTTTGCGTCTTGTATCTGGGACTGCCTGTTCATAATCTGACTTTCTGACACTATTGAGTTACTGCTTCTGTCCGTGCAGCATCTGTACCACTGACAAATGGAGAAAAATTTGCACTAATGCTGGCTCTAATGCTGGATTAATTCTCCCTAGGTGTGTATAAAACATAGGAGTGGAAAGCACTGTCCATATTCAAAGAAAGAGCTCGAAAAAAATTTCGGGTGTTAGTATGAACCTTGTTTATCTCAGTATCATTGCTCTGATAACAATAAACAATGAAATTTCTATGGAAGTATACACAGCAGTGTTAATTTAGTAGACTTAAAACCGAAGTGTGTTTTTCCTGTTGTATCTATGAACAATTTCAGGCTTTATTTTCGATGGAAGTTCCATTGCATATGGCCAGATGGGATTTCAGCTGTGATTTGTCAATCCGCTTTTGGATTTCTCAGCTACTTTAAAATGAGAAGTTGAGTGCTTAATTTAGTGGTCCTGTCTTCATAGGAGAGTTAATAAAGATAACTTAATTTTTACATTACCCTTTGAGGATGATACTAGACTCATCAAATCACAAAACTAACACAGGATTTGAGGTGTGGCCTCACCTGTGCCAAGGACAGGAGAGCAATCACTGCCCTGGTCCTGCTGATGGCCACATGATTTCTGTGTGGATGTCACTGGCATTCCTGGCCACCTGGGCACATTCTGGCTCATGTTCAGCTGCTGTTGACCCACACCTCCAGTTCCTTTTGCTCTTGGCCACTTTCCAGCCACTCTTCCCCAGCCTGTAGCACTGCAGGGGTTGTTGTGACCCAAGGGCAGGACCCAGCACTTGGCCTTGTTGAACCTCACAGCATTGGCCTCAGCATCAGTCCAGCCTGTCCAGATCCCTCTGCAGAGCTTCCTGCCCTCCAGCAGAACAACACTCCTGCCCAGCTTGGTGTCATCTGTGAACTGGCTGAGAGTGCCCTTGATCCCCTCATCCAGATCATTGATGAAGACATTAAACAGGTCTGGCCCCAGCACTGACCCCAGGAGAGCACCACGGGTGAGCCACATCCAGCTGGATGTAACTCCACTCACCACCACTCCCTGGGCCTGGCCATCCAAACAGTTTTTAACCCAGTGAAGACTGCACCAGTCCAAGCCATGGGCTGACAGCTCCTCCAAGAGAATTCTATGGGAGACAGTACCAGAGACTTTACTGAAGTCTGGGTAAAGGTAAACCCTTGGCCGGTAAGGCAGGTAGGATGATAAAATTCATACATACCATACAAAATCAGAGCCCCTGAAAGAATTTTTTTTGCATTCTGCATACTTAAACCTCTGACTTCAGCCAACTGACAGATGTGTTTATCCCAAACACTTTAGTGAGGAGTAGGTTTTGGCAGCATTGCCTCTGATACTGTTTTTAAAATTCCTTTACTTCCTTTCAGTAGGTTGAAAAGCAGTAAATCACAGAACCTCAGGTGACATTCCTAAAAGTTATCAGCTCTCTGCATGCCAACTTCTTACTGCATCGTCTAGGCTTTATAGCTAAAGGTATCAGTGAAAATAAAATCTCATGGAGGGAGAGTATGTATTCATCTCATTTTCAGCTCTCAAAATGAGATGTCAGAGGGAGTTCAGTAGAAATGCCAAGAACATATGAGAAAAATTTTCATGTGCTAAGATCTTGCATTCATTTGCCTTAGTTTATTTGAACAGCTGAAATTTGAATGCTATGCCTGGAACTCAAGCCCTGTTTTATCTGGTGGGAATAATGGAATTTCTATGGTAAAATCCTTAAACCATGAGCCCAAGCCTGGGAATAGCCACAATGAAGCTGATGTTTCTCCCACAAGTGTGCATTGGTGATAAGTTATCAGCAATTGAACACATGCCAAAGCTAGGAGAATCTTTGCAAAATATCTTTAAAACAGGTTTTGAATCAGACAAAAAGTACCTCAATGGTTTGATTATTTTAGTGATATGTCATAATGTTAAAAAATTATGAATTCAGGCAATCTGCTAATTAATGTGCTTGACATCCATTCAGGAATCTGAAAGGATAATTTATGCCTGCAAAGATAAAGTTAATGCAAACATAACTGTGAACACAAGGAGTCATAATAAAAAAAAAAAAAAAAAGAAAAAATCCCAACAACAGAACTCTGCACTATTTTTTCTTGAAAAGACTAAAAAACACCTTAAAATCTTCTACTGCCAAAAAGACAGGATAAGCAATGGGAAATTTGTGACATCATTATAGTAGCAAATGGAAATGACTTCTCAGCTATCAGAAGAGTCATAAAACACATCCCTTCCTAAACAAAACATATCAGAAAGGAGCATGCTTCAGGGATATGGAAATGGTTTTCATGATTATCAGGTGAACTGCCTCTTAGATTTCTTTTTCTCCAGGAGTGCACTCATCAGGCCAAGTATCAAAGTTCTTGCACTTCCTTCCCAGTGCTTAGGACTGGATGATCTAATCATCCAGTCTGGCTTGATGGATACATGAGCACAACTTGAATCCTAAAGGAAGTATGGAAGGATGACCTGGTACCTTTCTGCCATGTGCTCTCTCATGTACAGGGATGTGATTCCCAGAGGGGAACCAAAGTGTGAGGTAGATTTGGATGATCAGTGACCAAGAATCTCAGCTAAGACCCAACATGTATCTCCAAAGAATGGCCAGACATTGGAACAAGCTGCCACAGAAGTGGTGGAATCATCATCCCTGGAAGTGTTCAGAAAACCTGTGGATGTGGTACTTGAGGACACAGTTTAACAGTAACATGGTGAGGACATGGTTTAACGGGGGTGATGATCTGTGGACACACACATTTAGAGAGCTAGGGAATTACAGCTTGGAAATTCTTTTCAGGCCTGGATTTCTCCTGTCTCTCAGGTCCATCCCAGGCTGACAAGCTGACTACAGCTTCAGTTAGGAAGGAAGTCTCACAGGGTGATAATATGGTGAAAAACAGAGTGGAATTCATAATAAAAATTAACACCTGGTGTCTTTCCTGTGGGATACATCCTGAGGTACTGTCCCGAGGATGTTTTTCCTAATTGTCCAATGAACTACTGTCTTGTCCTAGTTCCACACAACACACTTTAAATACAGGCTGTCCATACAATAAAGTTGGCCTTTTTTCCCTAAAGAAGTCTGTGTGAGTTGCTGTCCTTTCTCTCTCTTTGCAGTGCAGTGACCACAATGATCTAAGAGTTCCTCTCCAACATCAGAGACTCCGTGTTGTGTGATTCTATGTATGCAGGTCAGATAACACAAACATTTGGCTCCTGTCCTCAGGCCTTCCAATGCATGCAAGTATTGAACAGACAGTGGTCCCCAAACTAATTCATTCACAAGACTTTGCTGTCCAAAAAAAATCAAAATAAATAAAAATTATCCTCCAACCTACAGTTTTACAGCATGTACACAAGAGAATAACTAGAATAAAAATACGAAGTACTTTTTTACTAAATAATTTTTATCTAGTGCATAAAACAGGTGTTAGATTCTATTTGCCTAAGTAAATAGAAGTTCTGGGTTGAGAAGGGAGGCTTTAATAACCAGAAAAAAACGTCTTATTTTGGGTTTATTTGTCTTGCACACATTTCACCTTCCGGAGTACCAACACTTCTTTCTGACATCAGAATGAAGTTTAGGGATTCCCTCTCATCTTGCTTTTCTCAAGTCTGAAAACTGAAATCATATTAGCTTGGTGGAACTTCAGTTGAGACTTTTTTCATCTCTTCCCTGGGGAAACTGTCATTGCCTTGCCTTTTCCAGTAGTCACCCCTAACAAGCTCTGGGATTCAGGCAGGACACTAGAACATGAATATCAGGAAGGTTATACAGAAATGCTCTCCTTTCTCACAAGGACAGATAAATGCTTTTCCTTAGAGATAATCTTAACTGTCTCATACAAGTATCACAATCTCTGATGAAGGGCCTACTTTAATATAAGTCTTGAAGCTGTGTGATTAGAAGAAGAGAGGAAAACATGTAAATTTTTGGTGCAGTGTAGCAGTCAAGCCATAGGGTTTATATGAAGAAGAAAGGACCACCAAGGCAAAAAATATTCTGAGTTTCCCAAAGGACAGTGCCAACAAATGGCATGGAAACAAAACATACATGAATAAATACAGATGAAAAACTTGCTTGAACCTCAAATTGAGCTATTTCAATTACATCACTGGCTCTCAGAGATCCAGTCTTTGATGAAGCACAGGCAGACAGTTGACCTTGGACAACCAATTATTCCCAATAGGATGAGAGCAAAATGTTATCTGATGAGAGGATGAGATTTTATACTCGTTCACTTACAAAGCAACCTATTTTAAACCTAGCAAAAGGCAATGGAAGTCTTTACAGTGATTACAATTTTGATACGCCCTCAGACTCCAGTTCAACAAAATGCAAAATCACAGGCCAAACTTCCACTAACATCAGTTGAGATTTTAAAGTCTCTGTTTGAGAATAGATTGAAACAGCTCACTGAGACAAAGCTTAAACTCACTGACTACAAGAGGGAAGAATGCTGTTGTTTAGGTCTACCTCTAACACATTCCCACTTACAATTTAATACTTTTGTATTGTATAAAAAATACTTGATCTCATGCAAAGCAGTTCAGATCATAAGCTTCAGAAGCCCAAAGTACAGGAATAATAAGCCAGATTCAGTGCTCTGTTCCTAATTATTTCCAATTTGAAGTCAAATTATAGCAATGAGCAAAGAGTGAATTCAGCTACCCTCCACTTTATTAAGGATTCATTCTTTTTTACAAGTGTAGGAACAATCCCACAAAAGTCCATCAAATTGACTGCCAGCTAACAATTGCCTTAGACTGCTTTTTTTTATTTTATTATTTTCTAATTTTATGGGAAGAGTTTTGGATTTAATTTTTTCTGGGTACTTATGAAAAAGTCAATGGTGCGGACTTTTATTTATTTGATGCTGATAAATTACTTATTAATGTGTACAAATTTTTCCTTGTAGCATTGTTAGTCACCTCTCTAAGTCTGTGACATTTTTATGTGTTTTGGGCTCTGGGTAGCTGATGTTTCTTATGTTTTACTTCTCTCAAGCTGGGGAGGTCAAACGGAACAACATTTAACCAGAGTACAGAGGTGTGAAGCTTATGGAATAAGTACCCTCTCCTTCAGCTTTAGGTTGTATTTTACACTTTTTTGTAGAAGTGATGCATCTTCCATCTCTGTTACTTCCTCAAAAACTTCTGAGCAACCCTAATGAAATACTTGCATCTACAGCAGTGAATAAAGCAGAAGAATAGAGGTGGTTTGAAACAGTGCAAGAAGAACTAGGAATATCTTTTCTTGTCTCTGAAAATAGATGCTCTGTCCTGGCTAGAATAATATAATTGAGTAGAACAACACAGGATAATCCTTTTCTGTACAAGGTTGCCCCTTGTCCAGATCTATTTTAAAGATAATTTGGCTCTGTAGGTCTGCTTGATTGCTTTTTCCCCTCAGGTATGGTATGATTAGACATAATCTGACCTTTCCAGAAAAAAAATTCCTTTATGTATTGATGAACAGCCCCATTAATATGTTGCTTTTATATTTTTTTTTGTTTCAATTTTCTTGAAAAAAATTTCACTGTCTCTTACCAACAAAACTAGTAGAGAAGGAAAAAACTAATGATATTTAGGCAGCCATTTTCTACCCAACTTCAATCAGAACAATAATAACTGTTCTAGAAAGACTTTAAATTTTTTTATTCCTTTTCCCTTTTTATTCTCTTTCATGGTTTGCATTACCCAAGTTACTGCTTTTAAGCCTTTTTTATCCTTGTAAAAGGGGAAAAAAAGAACCTCAAGGAAATGATCTGTTAACACCCTGGTTCTCAGTTGAGATGATTTGCTGGCCAGTGAGTCAGCAAAAGAAACAGCTGTGATTCTTCTTTGTTCCTTTCAAAGTGTGAATTCTCTCTCTCACCCCAGAATGACTTAGGTGTTTGTTGCAGGCTGGTAGCCATTCAAACAATATTATGATGAAGTAACACAGAAATCTCTGCAATAAAAGGAAATTAGAAGATGTTACTTGTGGCACCTGTGTTCTAGCCTTCTGATTGTTGATACATTCTTTTTACATTTTCTCACACTCTTTCTGGTAAATAGTGGATGTTTTGCATTCTTCTTTGGAGGAAGAGAGAATTGAAGGACATGTGGTGAACCAATGGAGTCAAGAGGTCTCATCATCACTGTCCAATCCATGATCATGGTAGGGATTCTATAAATAGACATCTAATGTCAGTAAAGGTCTCTTTTCCTGCTCGCCTTGTTTGGAGTCAGGTGTGAGTCTCTCTCTCTCTGTCATAACAGCGACAGTTACTGGTCTTTAGTGATGAGCCAAAATTAAAAAATTGGTGGTCTTATACTGCACTCCTTGTAGCTCTCCTGATCACAAAATTAATACATAGTGAGGAAAATGAAAAAATCTAAAAGGCAAGTACATTGACCTTGTCATTAGGATAACTGAAGTTGCTATAAATAGTCAAAATACCCATACGAGGATTATAAGACTAATGGAAAGCTCTTGTCCTCAGTAATACTGTCTTCTATATACATACAATCTCACTGCATTTAAAAAGTTTTATTGAATGCTTAATTCATTTTTATTTGGCACTTTGGTCTACAGTCAGTGTTACAGATAACACTCACATACTTGAAATTCTTGTTTCGTTTGTTTGGTAGTTTGTTTTATTTTCTCTTTTTGTAAAAATTTGTTTTGTATTTATGTTCTTTTGTTATGTTTTTATTTTTTATTTAAAAGGCACAAAGTAGAAATTAATTCCAAAACCAATGCTAAACCCTCCCCACCCCACTGTTTTCACCCAAGGAACTGGATAAGCAGGTAACAGATTACCAGCCAGCTCTCTTACCATCAGGCTTATTTTTTTTATATTCTTCAGTGAGGAGAGAGAGAATCTGTCAGAAAAATCACATAGATGAGAGAGACATGATGTTTTCAATCAGTTGTTGCTTGTGAAGATTTTTTTAATTTTACATAAAATATTTAGATTATTCTATCTTTTCATGTTTCTGGAAGAAAAATGCTCAGTTGAAAAAAGTAAATAAAAGCTTTTTTTTTTTTTCTGTTCTCAACATCTCTAAATAAACTAGCAATTTGAACCATGAAGGAAATTAACACCTTTCACAGCACTAAATCAAGAACCAGGAAAATAGCATCTGCTATATTTGGAGAATTGTAAAGTTTTAGTGTTTTTTTTACATTTAGATGGTCACTGAGAAGGCCAAAAGAGATATAGACCAGAAGCTATATCAAATGTTTTTGCAAAGACAAACTCTGTTCTGTTTTAATTGACTCCAAACCAGTGTACACTAAGAAAAGCTGTTTTTCAGTAAAAAAAGAAAAAGGGCATTTCTGTTATTGTAAGTAGAAACAATTTTTAACTATTTAGTGAACATTTTCAGTGGTTTCAATTGCTTCAATTCAGAAGGCCAAAGAATGAGTCCCTGCTGCATTTCCAGCAGAGATGAGAACCTCTGATTATAAACTTGCCTTGTTCCAAGGTGACTGACACAAAACTACCCTCTGGCCCTGTCTTCAGCTAAACCTGGAGATCAAGGTAGGGCAACACACCTGCAGTGTGGGCAGAGGTTCCCAGCCAGGGGCAGCTGCCTTTGACCTCCCCTCAGATCAGCTGCAGCCTGGAGGCTGCAGAGGGCTTGGCTGGGACCCTCCCTCTCCTGTGCACAAAGGCAATTTGAAGGTTAATCTCCCATCTGCTGTCAAGCACCAAGTCAGTAATGACCCACAGGAGACCCTGCCTTCACCCTCTCCCTCACATGTTCCTTTGGAAAGAGTGGCTGCACCTGTAGCATCAAATGAGATTGCTTTTTTTCTTCTTTCTCCAGGCAGATCCCTTCATCCAAGGAGCCTTGCTGGACTTAATGGGACCCACTCATCTTGTATGACACTACACAGGGTAAGGGAATGAGAACATCATAGACAGGAATAACCAAATCACCTGACTGTTCCAAATTAACAATTACATAAAACAGTGCTGTGGTTTGACTTAGCTGGCCATCAGGTGCCCACCTAATTACTCTATCCCTCAGCCTCCTCAAGAGAACAGTGGAAAAAAATGCTATAAAAAGCTCATGGGTCAAGATAAAGGCAGGGAACTCCCTTACCAGTCATGGGCAAAACAAGCTCATCTTCAGGAAATTAATTTAAATTATTGTCAATTTAAACAGCATAGGCTAGTGAAAAACAAGAAGGAATTTTTAAGTGCCGTATCCTTCCCAGGCTCAACTTCACCTCTGACTCTTTTACCTCTCGCTCCCAAGCAGTGAGGGGGATATGGAAGGGGGGCTCATGACATTTAATCTCTGTCCCCTCCTCCTCACACTGTTCCTCTGCTCTTACATGGGGTCTCTCCCACAGGCTAGAGCATTTCAAGAATCCCCTGCCATAGCACGGGTCATTTACAGACAGTGCAGTCTTTCAGCCCCACAGAGTCAGAAGCTCCTTCAGGGCATCTCCTTCAGCTCTGGTGTGGATCCTCCCTGGGCTGCAGGTGGATCTCTGCTCCCCCATGGTCCTCCCTGGGCTGCAGGGGCACAGCTGCCTCTGCATGGGCTGCACCAGGGCTGCAGGGGAATCTCTGCTCCAGCACCTGGAGCAGCTCCTGCACTGACCCGGGGTCTGCAGGGCTGTTGCTCACACATTCTCACTCCTCGCTCCCAGATGTTGCACAATACATTTCCCACTTTCTTAAGTATGTTATCACAGAGGTGCTACCAAGATTGATCAACTTTGTGCAGTGGCAGATCCATCCTGGAGATGTCTGAAACTGTCTCTGTCCACCATGGGAGGAATTTCTGATGTCTTCTCACAGAAGTCACACCTGCAGCTTTTCTGATGCCAAAATCTTGCCACATAAACCCAGTTCAAATAGCCATGGATAACGTATGGCTGAGTGCTAAACACCATAGCAGGATGTTCATCAGAGTGCTGGGGTTTAGCACAGCTGCAGCTTCACCTCTGGCTGTGCTGCCCCCAGCTTTCCCTGCTCTGCCCTCTGCAGTGCCTCATGGGTTCTATTTCAGCATCACTGACTTGTTCCTTTCTAGCCTGTACCTTTTACATCACCCTTTGCAAAATGCACCTCTTCTGTAATGGTGTATGTGTATCTCTGCTTCTTACTGGTGTAATAACTGAAGTTTGATTATCCCTTGAAGGGGTGAAATTTGTCAGCTGAGACCTTTTCTTTAGACAAAATAATTATTTGGGTTGATTTAAAACGCCTCTCAGTTAATTTGAGTATTTCAACTGGAAAGAAAAATTTTCATGTCAAAACATGTTAGTTGAAAAAACATTTAAAAATATATTTCAATATTAAATATACATAAACTTGATTTTAATAAAGACAAAAAAATACATCCAACTTGTATTCTTTTGATGGAAACCATTCTGTACACAGAATTTCAATAATTAACTCTTCCCCAGCCAAAATCAGCACAAACACAGAATCACATTCTCCCCAAGACAGTTTCCTGATATCCCTTAAGAGCCAATATTAGCAAAGTCTACAATAACCGGCTGGAAGACAGAAGGAAAGTAACCCTTAAGAAGGTCTTTTGTCACATTTAAAAATCACTCCAGTTCCCCGAGCTCTAAAAGAGGTAAATAATAGGTATAATATATATATATATAAAAGGTATAAAATAGGTATAATCAAGGTCCCTGCAGGTAAATAAAAAGCTTTATGGTTGTTTTGGACTGTATATGAGTTTATAGAGTAAAAACATTCACCAAAATGATGCATTAGGTCTTGGTCGTCTGCATAATTATTTTTATCTGTTATATCTGTCTCCCCCAATTTTTGTTGTTTGTCTACAGGATCTTCACCCACATGGATTGAGGTGATACCAAAGAAACTGTAATAAAGACATGATTGCTTTTAACATTATTATTCTATTTGTATTTATAAATATCCTTGCACGTTTCATGCATTCCAAGAAATAATTTGGTATCTTTAACAAAGAAAAGCTACTCTTGTGTCTTCACTAAACCAGTTTGTTGATAACAAACAGATTTTAACTAACATTTGGACTATCCATGATTTCAAACACACAGATGGAATCAATAGCTGTTTGCTGTGTAACAGAATATGTCTAACATAACAAATATGCCCAGAGTGTAAAACAAGAAGAGAAAGTAAAGAATGAAGTAAATGAACTTGAATGAGTCAGATAATAATGTTTACATATGTGGTTGTCTAAGCCCTTGTAATCAATAAAAACATTTCCATGAGAAAAGAATTCCATAGAAATGAAATAAACTAATTTTCGAAGTCAGCTAAAGAAAAGTCACAATAACATATGCATGATACCTTAAAAGTAAACATCTCTGGATGTTGTTCAACTTAAAACAAACAAGCAAAAAAGCTCCACCCAAACCACACAGCCCTCTTGTTTTTTGTAAAAATTTCCTTAAGAAAAGGGCCCATCAACAAGTTTACAACATCAAAATTCCTCAGCCTTGAAACTTTGTTCTAGCTTAATATATTTTGGTAAGCTGATCACATCCTCTAAACTCTAGACTAGTCTACATATTTGGAATATCTGAACCCCTCTGGAGTCTGATTTCAGTTTTTAAGGAACTCTTGATTTGACCTTTTACTGTTACTGGTTGGAAATCAGATGCATGAATCTCATCACAGCAATTGAAAGCTCTTGAAGTGCTCTGATTTCACCAATATGTACCAACTGATCTAGCTCACAAAGGACTTGAGAATTTTTCTCTAGTCTATTCATATTTCACAAGAACGATGTATTCAAGAATTTGATTTTTATTTGTTGATGAATTTTTATAAAGAGTATAAAAACATAATTAAGCTTCTATAAAAGTATATTTTTCACAAGTGGAGCCATCATCTTCACAGTTTAATGTAACACCTTGCAATTTAATATAGCCCAGAATGAGCAATGACAATGCAGTAGGAAATACATTTTTCCAGTGTCCAGTCTTTCAGGCATAAGTAATCATGACTGTCTTGTACTGATTATGGTAAGCAGAAAGTTTGCAAATGAGTTGTTAAAGGCATTGAAAATGCATTTTTATGGTTTCATTTTGAAGGAATGTTCACATTTAATATCTAGAAAGGAGGAAGTTGGGTTTTTATGATGCATTTCTCCACTACAAGTAGTCTCTATTGGCACTTTTTTTTTGGGGAAAATAAATATGTAAGATAATGGATACGTAACATTCATAAAGCTGTGGAAATGCATATGTTTCAAATTTAAAGTAGCCTTTAAATTTTGGAGACAGGCTGTGGTTGAACTCAGTTTTCACTTTCAGATTTAAATAG
Source organism: Sturnus vulgaris (assembly GCF_052056855.1). NCBI lineage: Eukaryota > Metazoa > Chordata > Aves > Passeriformes > Sturnidae > Sturnus > Sturnus vulgaris. The sequence continues at coordinate 103,882,903 of NC_142245.1, read as the reverse complement.
CTACTCAGCTGATAACTGCTATCACTTGCTAGAAGATGGTCAAATAGGAAAATTCCAGGAGCCTGTTTCTTTCACTTCTCTATCCTCTTTTAGGAATTTCAGATATAAATAATTAATATATGCATGAGGGCTAAAAATAACGTAGGACTGAATCCATTCATGTAATAATCACGTACAATAATTTGTAGTACTACTTAATTTGTAGTACTACTCATGATATAAAAATTTAGTCCAATTTGTCACAGGGTAATTTGCTTTGGTCCCAGAGTAATTTAAAAACGCCTCCATCTTCTTGGCCTAGGGGAGAAAAAGATTTTATTTACTCTCTGTCTTTAAAACAGCAACATCCTTTATCAGTTTCACAATTAAATATGGTTCATATAAAAATACGTAGGATTGAAATATTAGAAACTATCTGAAAAAACTTGATTTTTTTTAGAGCGTTTTATACAGTGTACCACTGAAAGGTTACATCCTTCCTCTTTTTCTAAGCATGAGAACTCCTCTCCTTGCTGTTTTCTGTTTTGGGATATAGGAACACATGTTTTCTATTTAGGCACTTCAGCAGTTACTGAAGTCTGGAAAAAAATTTCCAAAGCATTAATTATCTCCTTCAGATCCTGAGCTCATCAGTGCTACAGTCAGTGTCTGGGCTAAAGGCAAGACATGAGTTTTAACACAGCACAGCTGAAACACAGACCTGGATCTAGCTCCGTGCAACAGGAGCCAAACCCTCACCTGGAGACCACCTACAATGCCAGATAAACCTCAGAGAGAACCCAGGTATCCCCAGCACACCACTTCTGCAGCACCAAAAAGTGATTACATGTTTAACCAAGGCAGCCCCCAAGGATCAGCTTCATTTTTAAGAGCCAGAGGTTTAAACTAAACAGAGTTGTACGGTAGACCAAGAGAACAGAGCATTTTTTGGTTTTGAGGTTGAGCATATATTTCAATATACTCAAGGTTAATGAGAGATGGTCTCTTACCATTGCAAATTACTTGAATTACTTCTTATTCTTTCTTTTCCAGTGTCTCAGAAAATATACTACTGGTCTGTTTAAAGAGTTTCAGGATTCAGAAGGATAAAAGGAGCTATATGAAAGAATAGTGTAGGTTTGGGGTTTTTTTCATATTTTATCCTTTCTGTCCTTAACGGAGACTCAACCCCCCCGCCCTTTTTTTTTAATTTGAAGTGTCATTAGCCGGCAATAAGAGGTTTTTAAACTTAAACTTGAGATTACTAAAATTGACTTTTGACTTCTTGATATTAAATTTATGATTAGTTTAATGATACTAAAAATCCATACAAAAGCTGCAAGGTTATGCTAATTTAGCAGATACCTCTCTTGATAGTCTTAATTATGTTATTTTTCCATTCCAATGTAATATTTTAAGCCTCTGTAACATTAAAAAATGTTAAGGAACTATTTTCAGATGTCACTATGACCTTTTAAAATACCTAATCTAGCTATTTAAAAGCTTTATAATTCATGGTCTTATTTTAAAAGGACTGTGGGAGGATAATCAAATAAAGTATTCTTGTACTGAGCAAAAAGAGAAATGCACTAATTCTACATTAATAAGCACACTTATAGAAAGTTGTCTTTCAGTACAATTGAATACCACTGAATATTGCAATACCACAACATCACTTAAGCATCCTTCAAGGTACCTCTATTTGTGGTTAGACATACATTTAAAATTCCTTTCATCAGATTTTTTTTGGGTTGTTTTTATGATCCACATACACACTTCCATATGGAACCTTATTTTTATGATTATGTGAAATATATATCTGGTCTAAATAGATTTTTTTTCATGTAAGCAGCCAAAGATAGTCTCAGGCAGTGTGTATTTCCTGGACACACATTTGTGTGTTATATCCATGGGACCCAAGAGCTGCATGAGTCACAGGCACACACAGGTGTCATGTTTAAAAAATGTTTGCCTCATGGTCTTCAGATCAGAATTGGAAATGTATTGATTTAATAATAACATAATTAACTGGCAATTCATGAATCATATGTTCAGGATCTGCTTGATGTGAAACCAGATAAATCACAACATGAGACACAAGACTTAGACAGAGCTGCACATTTTGAAATACCTGCTGTAAGTGATCACCCCACGTTTAAATCACACACACATCCTCTCACAGGCTGTTTGGGTTTCAGGCACAAATACCTCTCTGGGCAGTCTCTACTTGCACCTCCCTCCCATGGGAGACTTGGGTGCTCCAGTGCTCTGTGCCCAGGATGCTCCCTGCTGCACCCAAGCACTGGCTCTCCAGGTCTCCCTTAGAACCGAGTGGGTGCCTGCTCCCTGTGCTGTCACAGGGAATAATGCTCAACTCAGCCTCTAAATGGTGTTTCTACTAATTTTCACACTATTATCTATCTGTTACAGGAAGTTTTCACTGTCTGAAGTCCAAATAGGAACCACTGTAAGATGATCCCTGAGTATGAACTCTGTCTCTCCTGTGCAGGGTCACAAAGGGTGACAAGGAGTCCAGAGAAGCTCAAATATTGGAAGTTCTTATGTTTTAACTTATTACGGCCTCTACACTTTGACTACCTAAATTTGAAAAAAAAAAAAATTCTACTGGCCCAAGAGTTAAACAATCTTGCTGTGAAGACTTCAAGGGGTGAAGGGCTGTCATTGTTTCAAGTGTTTGTTTCCACCAGGAGCTTACTACTGTGTACCTACCTGTATATGCAAATATATATACAAATACAGGTTTAGGTAGATGCATTCCTTCCCATAAAGCAGCATGTGTTTTTTAAAAACTCAGATTCTAGCATTAGGTGGCATATTCTTCAGCATTTGAATACTTTAGCATTACAAAGGCATTCATCAGTGGTAAACTGAGCTCTCTAGGTGTCACAATAGGAGCCAATTTCTTCTATCACTCAATAATTTTCACACTTTTCTTCCAATATTCTTTCCTTTGTTTTTTATCAATCCTATAAAAAGAGGAAAAATTACCTCCTGGACCTTATTTGGTTTTCTGTTGTTTTTTTATGATTGCACTATTCATTTGAATCACAAAGCTACAGTGCAAACTCATTCTGAATTGTCCACTAAGCATAAAAATAATTTTCCTAGTAGTTGTTTTCTAAAGTGCCACACAGGTAAAGTAAGCCACAACTTGAAGTGGACCTGAATGCTAGCATTCATTTAAAAATCAACAAGATGAAAGATTTTCATATGTTCTAGGTAATCCTGAAAGAAGGAGGGAGTTGGACTTGGTGATTCACATGCATTCTATTTGAATCCAACTCGATATATTCTATGATTTCATGAATTATTTCCTACATTCACTTGTTCTCTCCCACAGCACTAAGTTCATAGGTCTTGACTTCACAGGGAGATCATTGTTGGTCTGGCAAGGTCAGGTAGAAAATTTTATTGTTTCCTGCTGTTCAGCTGCTCAGAATTATCTGTTTGAGGGGCCATTGGCTAAAATCCCTGGGCATCCCCAGCATTTGACTCCATACCTCTCAGTGACTCTTCCTCCAGCTGTCATCTTTCCCTTCCTTCATCACTTTCTAAGATCATCTCTTCTCTTCAGAAACCTCTTCAGTACCTTTTCAGGATTGCCTCTTCCTTTTGGACTCCAAGTCTCTATGTTTAAATAGAAAATACTTTGCATAAGGAAATGTCTGATCAGTCTCCTAACTAATCATCAGCTCTGTCTCTGTTAGATAGTTCAAAAATTTGGGTTTGAGCATTCATGCCATTACACACAGGCACCCAACTATATGTTGCCTGCTTGCACTCACATTTCAGCTATTTTTATGACTGCCAAAGAAAGCAGTGTCTATGCCAATCATGCAATGTATGTAGCTGGTGTTCCTATCTAAATTTCCTATTGGTTGCCTTTAAATTTAATTTTGTCTAAATGTTTCCCACAGCTATTCCATATATATGATCCATCTTACCTTGTTTTAGACCTTTAAAAATTTTCAGAAAAGTTTCTGAAACTGGACCTTCTATGTGCCTGTTGGTAAACCATGTGCCTGAGAAGACTTCATCATTTTTAAAGATCAAGTTAATGAAGTCATTGGAAATTAGACAAATATTATTTCATGCTGCTGTGGATGCCTTCACTTGGGCAGCTGAATTTGCTCTAGAACATCGTGTCTCTGTTGATTATATCTTCATTGACCATAATGAGAGCTTAGACAAATTTTATGCTTTTGGACATTCTGAATTTTGTCTGGCACATTAATTTATGTTGACATATAAATATAAATGTCTTGAATCAAATCCTGTCCCACCAACCTAGTTTTGTTTGTTATATCTTGTCCTTCTCTAGTCTGGGTAGGATGACAGCATTCTCTCTTCTCCTAATTGCTGAGAATCTAAACTATTTATCTGAAGATATACAGTAAATTCTCAGATAATTAAAATTAGATGCAATAGGTTCCACTCTGGTTCAAAAGCACTCCATTATTTACAGATTTCTTTATTATTATTATTATCAACTTAGCTGGCCATAATTTTTGTATTTACATACATACATACATACATGTGTTTATTTGAGATTCTTTATTTCCAATATGTTTCTTGTTTTTCTTCAGACAGTTCTAGCTTCTAATAAAAAAATTCTAATTGTAGGCAGACTGGTAGGTTACATAGACTTGGAAGACTTCCTAATGCAAAGAGACTCATCTTCATCGAAAAGGTTATTTATACTCTTGAAAAGCATAGTTTGCCCTAGACGATTTTATTAGGGGATATGCAAATCATTAAAGTACAAATCCATAGCTGTTTTTCCATCTTGTATGATCCTAGAAACTCTGCGGATTGCAATTCATAGGGCTGGGGATATTTATACTTGAAAATGTCCCTCATAGAAATCCTGCATTACATGGAAAAAGTGTAGTAATTATGACAATTTTTGTTTGTTCTGGTTTCGTTTTGAAGGCTGATGAAAAAGGATATTAAGTTTTACACTTTTTACTATATCCTTTTGCTTAATGGGCTACCCAATGGACAATCTTATTATTTAGAACACCTGTTATATAGCAGGATATAGATAGAAATATAGAAATAAAGTCAAATATAAAACAGTCAAAGAAGATGAACAATAGTCCTTAAACAGGCACTTCTAAAATGTGAGAGTTTGTATCTTTAAACTCAGACTGAAATTTAGTTTGACTGCTGTTCTTACAAAAGTAAGCAATGTCATCTTAGTTTCTGCTTCAGATTTGTCTAGGACTCCAAGTTGACATATTTCATTTTAATTAGCTATTCTATATTTGCTCTCCTTACTTAAAGAAACATCAGTCCTCTACAAAGCAAGACAACCTCTTCAGGTTACCTTGAGGTCAGCATCATAAATATAACAAGGGAAGAGCCACGACCTACATAGAGAGCAGGCTGACAGCACTGCAAGCCAAACTGAATGCTGCAAAACTGAATCATGTTACTCCAGAGATGAGGATCCAGGGATGAGCTGGGCCTTCCTCCCACACAGGCTAAAGAGGAAGAGTGACACATAGCTGGGGGAGGAATAAGGCTGAGAGAAGAAGGAAGGTCCTGGAGAAGCTTAGTTCTTTCTCTTGGAGGGAAAATCGAGACAGCTACAGAAGGAATATTTCAGTGGGATGCCACAAATTCTAACCCCTGCTTTGAACAGCAGCAGTTAACCTCATCCTAGTCACATTGCAGCCCTATATTTTTTGGTGTACCCCATAACCTGCTGATCCAGGTGACAACTCCATCTGTGTCTAGAGCTGGCTGTGTCACCCTCTTCATAGTGAGCAGCTATCACAAGCACTATCCATCGTACCTGTCACAAACAAAGTGCTATCTTTTTTAAACTTTATTTATTCAATATCACATTGTACAGTAAGAATGAAAAGTTAAAGTAAGATATTTCCTGAGGTGATAATTCTTTTATTTTGCTGAGAGGTTCTAGTTAAGAAGAAACAACTTATGCTTTGTTTTGTTTTGTTTTGTTTTGTTTTGTTTTGTTTTGTTTTGTTTTGTTTTTCCATGGCTATAGCTTTCTAAGTGGCCTTTAACTGGAATTGAAACCCAAAGTAAAAAATAAATTTGCTGTTTTTTGAAATAACTTCTAGAATAAGGTTTTAAAAAATTGAAGAAAGTTATTAAGTGTTTTCCAGGAATTAAATATTCAGAAATACAGAATAAAGATTGGTCTTTTTAAATTATCCAGTCTACAGCAAGCAAACCGTTAAATAACATTGAATAGTGAAGAAGAAAAAAAAGATTATGCCATGGATATAAAGAATACAATAGACTTTCAGAACCAGACACCAAATGGAGATTGAGAAACAATGGGCATAATTTGAACAGGAAAGGTTCATGCTTTTAAAGTCAAGTCCACAATGAAAACGTTTTGCCCCGGAGAAATGTCAAATAGTTGAGCATGTTGTCTAAAGAGGATTTAGCAGCAGTACTTTTGAAATTGGGATGAAACTTGGAAAAATCTGGTCTGACCTCATAGTTGACATGGTTCAATGTATCCAAATCTTGAAAAACCACAGAATTGGAAGAGGAGGTTGAAACTCTTTGCTTATTTTTCTTGGTAGTTTTCAATGTTTCTGCCCAAAGGACCTGAGAAAAGATAAAATGTAGCCCAGATTTTCCAAATATAAATAAGGATAGAATCCAACAGTTTTTATGTGTTCTAGAGATGGACTAGTTTCCTGGAGCTCCAGTAAATTCACTGTGTAACTAAATGTATAGAAACCACCTCCATTTTGTTAAAATCCCTGGGCTATAAAAGAAGAGACTGAGGAAACGTCAGGGAAAAGTACCCTGTGTGCTTGCTTCATATTTATACTCAGCATGTGTATACCTCAGAACTTTTGGAATCAGGATAGGCCTTTAGTCTGAATCAGGCCATTCAAATAATCCTGTTCTAAATAATGAGTGGTGATCCTGAAGGAAATACAGCAACACACAGGCTGAAACACACACAGGTAGAAAGGGTACTGTGGTTCAACATTAATTCTCTTTCAGCTTGTTTACTTTCGTTATTAATATATTATGTACAGAATCTAGATCAGGGTATTCAACATTCCCAGCTTGATTACTTGAAATCCCAAACTGAATACATACTTTCCCAAATTCGAATATATTAGGATGTAATTAAGTGTAATAAATGAAAACTGAGCAAACCCTATGGCTTATAAGAGTACCACAGTTAAACTTCATTTGCAAAAAAATGGCTCTAAGATATAATTAAAAGGCAACCCTCTAAAACAAAGGATGTATTAAACATTTGTTCTTTTAGTTTTAGCTGCTAAGAAAAAAACCAAAAACCTCTAGCCAAAGAGAAAAGGTTGTTACATCCTCTAGCACTAATACTCTAAGTACAAACTGTGAAGTGTTCAGATACTATTGAATTATTGACATTGTGATGGTTCACAAATTGGTCATTACGACAGCAGAATAAGGGAAAAGATTTTCAGCACAGAATGTACAAAAGGTAAAGAGAACTGCAGAATTAATTTAAAATTAATGAGACAAGTTTTCCAAAGCTAACAAGGGAGACTGTTGAAGATAGATTTATATTAGATATGTCAACTAATTCTCATCTGTGAAGATGCTATAGGGAATAAACAAAGTTTTCTTTTTAATAGATACTGCTTTTAATTCTTTCTAATGTGCACTGATTTTCTTAAAAATTTTGGTTCAAAAAGTCATTATTTTATTTGTGGTATATTTTGTGTATTTCTTGTGAGCAATGTTACTGAAGCTCATGGGCCTATTTTAAGGTATCAGCAGGCAGCTGGTTTTCAGTTCTGCAGTGCAGAAATCCAGACAGCAATGGACTCAATAATAGTTTCTCACTAATTAGGAACAATTTAAAAAAAACCCTATCAGCAAGATATGTAAAATTCAGCTGTTCAAGGGAAGGTTTTTTCCATTTGGTGGGCATTTTTTTTTTTAACCTTGTTTTGTTGCTGTTGGTTTGGTTTGGTTTGTGTGTTTGTTTTGTTCTGTTTAATTTTTTTTCAAATATACCTCTGAAGTATATATGAAGTAAGGAACAGTAGAGATTTGTTTATTGGTTGATGTATATCCCTTTTGTCTCATTACACTTCAGCATGGAGACATGTAGACTCTTCAGGCTGGAAATTTAGATCAGAATTTTGCTCTGATCCTCGTATCCCAAACACAGACTGTACATAGTTTTCTATTAAGGTGTCTTAGCCAAATGTCTGTAATTTTCAGTAGTTTAAGCATGTGTTGAATATGTTGAATGTACTTTTATAGGTGTATAAATTAAGTTTCATTAAATTCTGCTAGTTGCCTTAAACCTTGGATTATCAGGTATTTTTCTTTTAGGAACTGACTCCTTTCCTGGATGGAAAAGATGCTCTGGACTGAAATGGAATATTGAAGAGGAACAAATCATCTAACTATGCCACACACCTGAATAACCTGCAAATAATACTAGAAATAGATATGGTCCTGGATATCACATCTTGTGCTTGTCTTCATGAAAGATTTTAAGGCCTGTTTGAGTTCTGTGGACTTGCAGCTCATTTCTGTAGTGCTTTATATTATCGAATAAGATTAAGATCTTCCTTAAATGCAACTGAATGTGTGTGTTAGTTAATTTTCCTGTCTTAAAATTGCTTGCCTAGACTAAGGTTGTTACCTATGTTTCATAGATATCTATGAACTCATGGATCTCTAAGCATGTCTAGTGAAAGCTGTCCCTGTCCACAGCAGGAAAGTTGGAACTTGATGATCTTTCAGGTCCCTTCCAACCCAGGCCATTCTCTAATTCTGTGACCTATTGTCTATGAAAGGATGAGGAGAATTTCAAAGCACGGACCAGGGCTCCTCAAGAGAGGTAGGATGAATTGCTATGTACAAGTTCCATCTTCCAAAGCACCCTGAGGAAATGCTTCTCCTGCTGCTGAGATGCACCGTGGGTTCCCTTCTACAGGGAACAGTTCTCCATGGACTTCCCCGATGTCAGCCCCATCCCATGGGCAGCAGCCCTCACCAAGTGGCTGCAGCACAGGTCACTCTTCCATGGGGTGGAGCCCTTCAAGGACACATTGCTCCAGCATGGGAGCAGGGCCCCTCTCTCCTCAGCTCTTCCACAAGGTCACATCCTCCTCTCAGGCATCCACCTGCTGCAGCCTGGGTCTCCCCCCTAGGCAGGTGGATCTCTGCATCCCCTGTGGATCCCCTGGGCTGCAGGGACAGCTCCTTCACCATGGTCATCACCACAGGTGGCAGGGGAATCTCTCCTCCCACCTCCTGTCCCTCCATCTCCACTGACCCTGGTGTCTGCAGAGTTGTTCCTCTCACATGTTCTCACCCCACTCTTCTCTCATCACAATTACAGCAGTGCAATAACTTTTTTTTCTTCTTCTTCTTCAGTATGTTATCACAGAGACACAAGTACCACAATTGCTAACTTGTCCCGCCTTGGCCAGGGGCGTGTCTGTCTTTGGAGCTGGCTAACACTGGCTTTCCCTGACATGGAGGAACTTTCTGGCAGCTCCTCACAGAAACCACCCTTGTAGCCCTCTCACTGCCAAAGCCAGGCCAAGCAAACCCAATAAAATGTATAGTGCCAACCTTGGGGAGGCTTGGGGTACATGATGGTATTTTTGGACATCTATTAACAATTATTCATATCTTTCTCAACAAAGGGAGTGAACATCTAAGAATCTCTTCTGCAGCTCTCACAGAGGATGATTCACAGTATGCAGAGATGATTCACTTGAGCTGAAGACCTACACAGTACCAAGTAAGAGTTGCAAAAACAGGCTTGAAAATGTTCATTGTGCTCAGCAGAAAAATGAATAGTGAGTCTCCTGTCTGCAGCTCTTGGGACACTTGTATTTCTGTGCCACAAATACCTTCATTAAAGATTAATCATATCTTGTAGCAAAACTGCAGGTCTCTGGCTCTTATCACAGAAGAATTTCCCTGTGGCATTAAAGAAAATTGTGCTGTAAATGTATGCATAATTTCTAGGAGATGTTTTTCAAGTATTTTCAGTTATATTACATCTTGATATTTTCAGCTTAAAGTTGCTTTATACATTTTATGTACAAAATTTCTTATGTTTTTTAATATCGGGAAACAATAAAGTAATTTAGTATAAAGCAGCTAAATAAGAAGGAGAGTCTGTACACACTGCAAATGATTTAACTCCACTTATACTCTTTTATTAACAACAATTACTTATATCCTCTCTGAACCTACTGAGGTCAGAGGGATGAATGTTGTTGCCTCTGGTGGACTGTGACTAAACAAATGCAGTATAATGCAGAAGAAGATACTGCTAAACACACCCAAATATTTTGAATCATGTAAAAGGATTTCTCAGTAAAGAACTTCACAGAATGCAGTCTCTGAATGAATCACTTGCACCTCCAAAATGTGAAGATGCTTTATTTGGATATCGCCCATGTTTGTAGCTTCCCATCTCCTTTAATCCTCTGTTTGGTAGTATCGATTCTGCAGGTGTGCAGCTGCTCTAATTGTCCCAGTACTGCTCTCATTACTGCAGGAAATCCAGTGGTGACTGTGAGTGCTGAGAAAGAGATTACTGAACAGTTTTGGAGGGTACATTTCTAAGTCTGACCAAGTTATGTACCAACTTAATCTTACCACTCAGAATTGTGTAGTCAGCTCCAGAAGATTATTTCAGCATGCACAAGATCTACAGGAAAGGGGAGGGTCTCCTGAAGAGCAGATATCTATGTCTCTGGAAGTTGCCTGCCTTTTCCCATTGAGTGAGAATGGTCAGTGGCAACGATTGATATTGGGGGTCAAGTAATACCTTAAAATGAAAATTATGAGTTGTTCCAAGAGCTAAGACTTAATCAGATAACTACTTTAACTTGTTATTTCTGTATTTCAGATGTCAGTAGTATTACTACCAAATGATTAAAAATACATCCCAAGAACCTCTGTGGTTAAGTGCCCTGTTGCAAAAACCAACACATACTGCAAGGATGGAGCAGGCAACTCACCACTAAGAACTTGTATTGCAGTAAACTCTAAGTTGTCTTGATAATCATGGGATTAAATTAGACACATAGAGGTATCATTTTCTCTATATAATATTTTTCAAGATTACTATTATATGAGTAATGTTTACAGCAAGACATTATCCTATTTGAACCTTCACTAATTAACAACTTGGGAGTCATTAAATATTTTAATGAGACATAACTGCTATCTACAGAATGGACACAGATGGCAAGGCTGTGAGAAGAAGAGGTGTGGAAGTAGTAGTATTGTGTAGCCATGGTAACAATACCTCTCTTTCTTCCTCCCTTCTCCCCTTTAGGTTCAGTAATGCTGCACATCATTAGGGTGTCTGCCTCTCTTGACAATGGCAACTTTACAGTGTCAGTCAGTAAATCTCTGAATCCATTCATACTGTCAGCACTAAGTGATAGAAAGCCTGGGGAAGATGTGAGATGCATAGCAAACAGGCTTTGTCTCTGTGACAGTCTAGTCACGTATTCTTATGCAACTGTCAATTTTGAGGCTCAATTCAATAAGAAAGAACAAAATGGAACAGGCCTGGCTAGACAGTGTTCTGTTAGTCTAATTTCTAAAGTTCATTTCAGTGCTCAAGTAAGTAAAAATGCTGAAAAATGAGACTTGACTGTGTGGGTACACAGGACAAATGGAATAAAGGTGTAGCTGAGGTCTGGTTAGAAAGAGTTTTGTTAATCCACTGCAGTCAGACCTTAGAGTTGGTGTTTAGTTGTTCTAAACTGGATGGTGATATGCTTTTGAATTGGTAGAAAAAAGTAAAACCCTTGAATGTCAGTTATTCTCACACAGAGCTGTTCCCATGTGTACCAAGAACACTTATTTGTGCCTAGCAAAAAGCCTTATAATTATAAGCCAAAGCAGAAAAAAAAAAGCTAAGTAAAAATAGAATAGAAATTCAGTCTAAATGCACCGAAAAAAAATTCAACATAAGCCCTACCCTCACCCTTTTCCTCTCATTTTTAGCAGTAATTAAACCAATTCCAAATGCAGTATTTAATCATTTGAGGTTAGAGGTTCCAGAAGGGGATGGAATGACATGAATTTATGGATCTGCCAAGCAGGAGGAATAGATCCCATTATTTTAATGCAGGTTTGAGTTTCTTAAACCTTTTAGCCTCACAGAAGTGTGAGGCACAAATGATGACATCATAAGAGGCAAGCACCAGAGTAATTACCAACTATTCTAATAGAAGAAAGGGAATGAAAATAACTTGGGGCTTAATTTGCACAGGCAAATGCAGAAATACATCCCCTGCATGGATTTCATGTACTACCTACAGTATGCATTGGGGAAATATGATTTCTGCAGACCTTGTCTCTACATCTTTCCCTCTGCATAGGAAACAGTGCTGCTGGGAATGGAGGTGCTCCTGTAGGGAGTGTTCCTCAGAGCCAGGAGGATGCTGATGAGACAATGTCTGAGTCACTGTCTGCTTCCTGATCGACTTCTGGGTCAGCACAAAGCCACACAACCTAACAACCCCAAAAGTACTGATTTATCCCAAGCCATAAAACTAAATAAGGCACAGGCCACTTTTCACAGATCAGACTAGCCTGCTTTTCTGACTCAGTGAGTCACAGGTCAATGTCTTATCTACACTGGCTGGACTTGATCATCCTGGAGGTGTTTTCCAACCTTAACAATTCTATGACTCTGTGATCCTCTCCTGGCCAGGGGCCAATGAAAATGGAACACACTGTGTATCTTCAGCCATGATCCAGGAACAGATCCTGCCAGGCAATGACAGAAAGCAGCTCCACAGGCAGGGAGTGCAGGCTGGTGCTGGAATTGACATGTGTACTCATGATATGATCGTGGTATGATCATTGATCATTGATCATGGTATGAGCTGTCCCTGCTGATGCTCCCTGAGAAAACTGGATTACAAAATAGGAGAGCAACTCACATGGAGTTGCACTTGGGGATATTTGCTCGAAAAGAATATGTAACATGCAGCTCACAAAGGAGTCTCCCCATCTTGTCTTGACTGTTGAGCACAGAGATGGAGTCAGAAAATGTGAACCACCAGAAAAATTGTGAGGATATCCTCCATACAAAAGGACTTTTATGTTCTCGACTGAAAAAAAAACCCAGTCAGCCTACAGCGTAATACATTTTTCTTAGTATATTTACACCTTAGTATATTAAAACAGAAGACAAAAAAGTGCAGAATTTAGAAATTGTTGGCTGTTACATGTTTAGTTTGCATGAGCACACAGGCTTCCAGCTTATTTTAATTCTTCAAATACTCTGATTGGTTTTCTTTGGGCATCACATTTATCCCTGCTGTGCTTGTGTCAGTTGCAATGGACTTTTTATATTTAGAATATCCTATGTTCACACCTGTTTTTAATTCAAGATATGCTGCACTTAGCTATTGAAACATAATTTAACTGGTAAATGGTTTTGACAATTGGAATTCAAAATCTAGGTACTACACTTTGATTTTCTCAATTATAACTCCTCTTTTATATGCCAGAGTTCGGGAGCTCTCTCCTGTCTGACTATTTTCATGTCTGGTCAAACTTTGAGAACTGACAAACAGTAGAGCATATGAATGGCTGGCCAAGCTGCAATTTAGAAGAACCAGATTAGAATCCAGAGCTTTCTGTTTTAATAAAAAGATTTAAAATATTGAGACTTTCTCAAAACCTAAATGCTGTCTAGTTGAAAACTAACTCCCTTGTCATCTAATTAACAAGATATTGTTTTCATTCTAGTTTTTCAGTTCAAATATTATGTGTTGAGGTTGTTTGTCTGGTGTTTTTGGTTGGTTGGTTGGTTGATTAGTTGGTTTGGGGCTTTTATTTGTTTGTTTGGGGCTTTTTTGCTTTTTTTGTTTCCTGAGAGAAGAGGCTGACCTCGTCTGGTTGAAACCTCCTTTCAGGTAGAAAGCAATCAGGGTACCCCTAAGCCTTATTTTCTCCAAACTAAACAACCCCAACCTCAACTCCCTCAACTGCTCCTCATATGACTTACTCTCCATATCCTTCTCAAGGTTAGCTTTGGACCACAAAAAACCCAACCCAACCAACCCTAAAAAATTAATTTGCCAATTAATATTTTTGATTGTAAATGCTTTTAGTGAAGTTTCAGAAATTTTTCCCATAAAAAATTAAAGTTGTAATCTGAACACGATGACAAAGCAGTCACCATGTGAGGAAGGAAGGACAGCCTTGTTATTAAAGCACTGTTATTAAATGGGTTAAACTCTTGAATATCTTGGTGTCTTTCTTCTTAATTTGTTTATATTAAGGAAGATTACACAGACTGAGATTATGCAGGTAAGAAGGCAGAATCTACTGGGAGCCATGCATGCCAACAACTTTCAAGTATGTAGAAACTACCAACAAAGATTAGGTGAATAATTTGTTTTCCATGTGCATGATGACAATGATGGATTTGAATTTCACAGTGACTTGGTTTACAGGTAACAAAAATAAGGACAATAAAAGAAAGCAGGAATAAGACAAGCTCATGGAAAACTGTGGATTTTTTTAGGAATATACCGAATATATTCTGCCAGAAATGACCTAGATATAGTTGATCATACTCTAAAAGAAAGAATGGCTTAGACAATGTTTTGAGTGATCCCAGAATCATCTCTGGCTATGCCTACAGTAGGAATTGCTTTGGTACAGTAGCAGAAGATCAGAAGAGTGAGGCAACAGGAGACACCTACAGTAAACATAGCATGCAGGATTCAGTTCAGGATTAATTTAATCAGAACCAAACATACTCACAAGCATGTGGATGAGAACTGACTTAACATACCAACCACTAGTTTCTCTGGCATTTAGACCTTATTTGAAGTGTAACTGAAGTAAAGTCTCTGGTATAGTAGCCTTCAAAATCAACCAAGTCTGAATATATCAAAACTGCTATGTTAACTGAATTAATATGAAATAAAGGTTTGGCTTCCTGACCTTGCTATTATTCCAAACCAAATGCTAATGTGCTTGCAGCCTGTTATCTGGAAGGAGATTATCTGGACTGTACATTAGCCAGGAGTTGCCTTCACTCAATACCCTGGATAAGGCACAGTGCCAGAGAGGGAGTTGCACTGCATACACTGCTCACATCATGGCTGGCTGTGCACAGTGATGATTAAAACTCTTCTACAAAACCTCTTTGTATTTTTTTTTTCAAGGTTGAATATGCTAAAAAATGTTTATAGTGCAATACGCATATGAATTAACTATATTTTTGAAGTTTTATTTTTGAGAGCTAGTTCATCTGCTGTCTCTTCATTCTATTCAATATTGAGAACATAAACTCTTTAGATTTTATTTTTCTTTTTATGCAAGCATAGGAGAATCATACAATCAGAGAATTGTTAAGGTTGGAAAAAAGCCACCAAAATCATCAAGTCTAATCTTTGAACAAATACCACCATGACCACTAAATTGTATTGTGTAATGACCCACCTACTTATTTTTTTGATATTTCCAGGAATGGCTACTCCACTACTTTTCTGGGTAGCCTGTTCCAATGCTTAATCCCTCTCTCAGAGAAGAAACTTTTCTTTACATCCAAAATAAACTTCTCCTGATCCAACCTGTGGTCATTTCCTCTCATCCTGTCACCTGTTACCTGGGAGAAAGGACTGATCCTCACCTGGTCATGACCTCTTTCAGGCAGATGTAGGGAGTGACAAGGTCCCTGCTGAGCCTCCTTTTCTCCAGGCTAAACACCCCCAGCTCCCTCAGCTGCTCCTCATCAGACTTGTGCTCCAGACCCTTCCCCAGCTCCATTGCCCATCTCTGGACACACTCCATCACCCCAATGTCTTTCCTGGTGTGAGGGGCCCAGAACTGGACACAGCACGTGAGGTGCAGCCTCCATATTCCCCATGGAGAACCTTTTTTGGTTCTCATACATATGTGATAGACAATAACACATGATCACTTTGTGTGCATCTTACCCAACACCCACCCTACAATACACAGTCATCTATAATTAAATTAGTCCTATGGATAATCTTTTTAATCACTTGAAACCAATGCCTCAAGGGCATAGGATCATAGAGTCATTTAGTTTGGAAAAGACCTTTTACATCATCAAGTTCAACCATTCAGCTAAGACTGCATGATTCTTTATCATGTTCACTTTATTTTTTTGAATGTCAAAAATATCCTGCCTTATGGTGATGGCTGCTCAATATATTTTGGTCTATACTTTTTATTGAAATATATTGTTATGTGAATCTCAATATTAGACATATAAGTTTTTAGCATCCAAACACTGTTAAGTGTATGTAGTTCCTTATTGACTTCTGTCTGACAAGAAGGATATCCTGAATGCTGGCCAGAGCCTAAAGCACTGTGACATTAAAGTCATTAAAAAACAAGTGCCTGAATAGGCAGGTGTGTTAGGTCCCAAGCTTAAGATGAGACATCACCATCTTCCCAGTTTCCTCTGAATTGTGGGAACAGATCTGCCCCAGTTGTCAGGTCACTCAGGTTTTCTACTTAGTGCTCAAATCCATGAATTTTTAGCAAAGAATATTTCCTCCCTGAGTAACCTGAAGGGCATGATTAGAGACAGTTTGGGCTGAGTTGAGATTTGAGGAGAAGGAAGAAGTAAAGCATTCTGTGAGCCAAGTTACTGTAGCCAGTAAATGCCATTGGCAGGACATCTGGCCAAATCTTCCAGAGATGTGATGGAACCAGCACAGGGAAGGAAACTTCAGGCAACCTCCATGTGTAGAAAACTTTCAGGTGCTATCATTTTCTCTTTTAAACATTAGTAATGTAGATTTTCTCTGAGATGCAGCTCAATCCCTACCATCTCTGTTTAATAAAAAATAACATGTTTTAATATATATAAACTTTTCTGAAATATAATGTTTCACTAAGAAGTTCTGGTGTTTCTGTTTTTCTTCATTATCCAAAAAAACCCAATTATTTCAGATCTGAGAATATCCCTGGGAATATGTTTTACATTTGGAGAATTCTAATTCAGTGTTACCTTTTGCAGATCAGAGATAACTTTTGGTTTCTGCATATAATAATAGTAAATATTAAGTTACAGGGACAAATATTATTTTGAAAGTTTAAATTCTCCCATATTTTATATTTCATATTAGAAGTGCCCATAAATTTTTTCCTAAAATTTTCCAAAATTTGGAACTGAAAAGTAAGGTCACAAATGTATAGTAAATCCATCTAGAAATTTTCTCTGCATAGGAAAGCCATTTTGTACAGTTTTGATACATTTAAATGCCCAGAATAAAACAACACAGGGATAAGAATCACCACATAGAAGAAGCAGAAATGGTTTTGCAGAATCATGCTAGTTCCTTGAGACTTAACCAATGACAGAACTCTGTTCCATCTCTATTTTATCACTTTAAACTCTTACTTTTCTCTATACCAATATTTTCTTTGAGAGAAGTGAGATGGGAAAATATGATAGATTCTGAGGAGCAAATATGGTTTGTTCTGAGCTGTACCTGCCAAACCACGGATTGCAGCAGGATAAGAAGTTCTCACAGTACCTGATGTTTGATCATTCCACTGATTCTTGTTTCTGCATAATCCATGAACCCATCACCTGTACTACACGGTATGTTTATCCTTTGTTATCTAACTCCAGAAATTTTTCACAGTATTAGGAAAAAGAAATTTCTAAGTACAAAGCAGTTCATGCCAATGTGTATCTCATGGGAACCTTCTGAGGGACTGAGGAACTTGGAAAAACAGGTTTTTTTGCAGGGTGATGTAGTGATAACACCATGAAATTAAAAGCTGTAAGGAAAAAAAAGGCTGAAAAGATTTTGGCTGCTGGAGACTGCCTTCCAGTGCAGATGGAAACAATACCTCAGAAGAATTCCAATTAGTGGTAACCAGGAATGGAGGGGTGGAGTAGGAGAGAGAGGTACTGGGAGGGAAGGAAGGAAGGAAGGAAGGAAGGAAGGAAGGAAGGAAGGAAGGAAGGAAGGAAGGAAGGAAGGAAGGAAGGAAGGAAGGAAGGAAGGAAGGAAGGAAGGAAGGAAGGAAGGAAGGAAGGAAGGAAGGAAGGAAGGAAGGAAGGAAGGAAGGAAGGAAGGAAGGAAGGAAGGAAGGAAGGAAGGAAGGAAGGAGGGAAGGAAGGAAGGAAGGAAGGAAGGAAGGAAGGAAGGAAGGAAGGAAGGAAGGAAGGAAGGAAGGAAGGAAGGAAGGAAGGAAGGAAGGAAGGAAGGAAGGAAGGAGTTTCAGAGGCAATTCTACACTGCATTTGTAGACTTATGATAATGCAAACAAGGGATATCAGCTAATTGTGAGATCAGCATATAATTGTCCTCTTGTAAGAGAGCTGGAAAGGACACACTTCAGAGCTGGCATCAATTTGCAGAGGTCATGGGACACCACTCAGCCAGCCTGCTCTAAGCTCTCCTGCTTTGACACCTGCCTCACTTCTCAGGATGTTTCTGTCTGCAAAGAACAGGAGAGAACCTGCTGTTGCTAAGACAGCCTTGTAGTTACACTGGATTTATACAATAACCAACAGTGGACACCACATTTCCAGCTCTCAATGAAAATGTAGCCTGAGGTATCATTATCATTTCAAGGTTCTCTGTTCTAGGGCTGAGAGGTACATGAACATTTCACTTATCAATACAAATTGATAGGATTAGATGGGTGAGTCAAGCAAAAATTTCATAAATCTGTATGCTGCTAAATGACATTGTAATTTATCAAATCAAGGGCGAATGGAAAATAACTAGCCTTTGAGTTACAACTTACTGTATCTCTGCCAAAGGTGAGACTGTCTCCCAAGGCTTCTGAGAGCTTAAACATACAGATTTGTATTTAAGTCAGCACCTTCTCTGATACTATTGATTAGCGGGCTGTACAAACTGTGGTTATCCTCTCATCCAAAGAAAACATTAGGCATTTAAAAATCAATGCAGAATGCACACTGTTGCTTTCCTGAATGCCGCTTGATTTCTCCTCCTTCTGACAGCAAAGGCATTGAGTGAGCAGCAGCACAGGGCTGATACACAGCCAGCCTGGGGTGTCTCTCAAGCGTGTGCTGCTCAGTGCTGTACTGCAGACAGCCAGAACAAGGAGCAGAGCTGTTTGTGCAGCATCATGTCTGAAACTAAACTCCTCTCCTGCAGGGCTCCTGACATGCTCACAAGAGGTTGTGTAACCATCTGTCAGCTGAGGGGCTGATACTCAAGCAAAGGGTCAGGAAACAAGTGAGGTTTGTGAGTGGGAAGCTACTGGCCTGCTCATATTTCAATAAAATGAGGATGACTAATTAATAATTATCCTGGGGCAGAAGTGGTTATGGCGTAGAAGTAAGTTGTGGCTTTCCAAAGGCAGACCCACTCTTCCTCAATCTCCCTCAATGGGTTTTAAGACCTTGGGATCTTTGATCTCGAGCTGACTGCAGGATGCAGCCCTGCACTCACTGATTACTCTTAGTTGTAATGCTCAGGATTTTAGTTTTTCACAAGCAGCAAGTACATAAATGAACATGCCCCCTAAGATTTCTGGAAGAGTTAAAAATATTGTCCTTCACAGAAATCCAAGTGCAGGATGTATTAAGCGGAGGGTAACAGGTTTCTGTTACGTTGATGTAATTCTAGAGGGATTAAATTAAATTCAATAGAGCCCCAAAAAATTTATGCTGGTGACAATAAGAGAAAAATTGTGTACTAGTAGCTACCGTAGTAGAAAAGATGACTTTATTTGTCTTCAGTTTGAATGCAAGTAAATTTTAGTATTTGTTGGCTAGTTTTTCAAGGTCCCTGTGGAATAACAAAAAATAGCATTTGTGAAAAAGGAGCTTCTGGCAAACAATGCATAATCTTTTAAAAGAGGGTGAAAAATAACACTGAGAATGCTACACTCCCAATGGTGTGTGGGTTAAATATAACCAGTGGAAAACTGATCAGAAAGTGTTTTTGGCAAGGTGGTTGATCAGTCAAAGTCACTGCATCACTATGCTGAAAGAGATTACTTTCTTTTTTCTTTTTTTAACGTTTGGAAATAATTGAGAAACAAAGAAATTATAAATTGAAAACAATATCAAGAGTTTTTTTAATTAATCACAATTAGGAACAAATATGAGCAGCCTGATTTTCTGAATCATCTTTTATATGTTACAAGCCACAAAACAAAAGGTATTTCAGCCCAGAGGGAAAGTCTCTGAGCTAGCCAATATAAACTACAGTTCTTTGATTCATCATGATTTTCTATTATTTTTCTTTCATTTTTGTTACTTCTAATTCAGATATCATACTTGTTTACCTAATTTTGCCTGACTGAAAAACAATTAAATATCCTGTTTGCTTCAGGCTGATGCTCTGTTCACCTCCTGAAATATTGTCCAATGATTTCATAAGGAACTCATCCAATCCAGAGATGCTGATGCCATCCTCCCCATCCCTGCTGTGTGTGTTATGCTGGCTCCTGAAAAGTGTTGTATCCACTGGGTTCTTGCTGCTTTTTTCCAATGCCAGGAATCAAACTGAGTTGTTATATTTGTTGTTTTCAAACTGACAGGGAATCTATTCATTTTTCAACCTAAAAATCTTAACTGTAAATCTGCAGATATTTCATAACATCCATAATGTCAGACAGTCACTTTTTCCTTTTGAGCATTACTTGCTAATTTTTCTGGTAAAGAAGTTCTAAGTTTGCTGTTGTGGCTGTTGAGTTTTTAATTTGTTTTTTAGTTGTACATTCTGTGTGTTTAACTGTATTTAAGTTCTCTTTGCAAGTCTTGGTTACAATGTTTCTATCAAGAGGGGCTCATAGGTGACTGGAGAATTCTAGTTAAAAGAAAAAGGCATAATCAGCCTAAATGAGCCACTCTTGTGCTTATTTCTTTGTTGCATGCTCTTTCCTCTAGTGATTGTTATTTCACCTATTTCTCAAGAGTCAGTTAGTTGTTTCATTGCTAACAATAATAACAATCAAGGACTCAGTAAATCCTACCAAACTGCAAAATCTGTACTGTAACCATTTCATTAAAAGACCTTTTGTGGTCTTTTTTTTAATTTTGTCTCTTTTTAACCTTTAGGGGAAAAAAAAAAAAAAAGAAGAAGGACCCTCTCTCTTTTTACTATTTAGAGTTATGGAATGAAGTGCAAATTAAAATTTGACTGCTTCTTCACGTTTTCAAAGAAGTGAATTGCTGTATTGTTTTCTTGATTGTACCATCATGTCTTATTTTACTTTTACTACCATGTGCTCTTCAGAAACCGTTTAGAATATGGTCAGTCTTCTTCTGGGCAGTAACCCTTAGTTTTCACATAATGTCAACTTCTGCACATCCTAATAGCTTCATACTAAAGACCAGTAAAGTCAGCCTCCCAAAAAACCACTTTCCTAACTCCAAGCATTTCTTAAAATCCCTTCAGGAACTGTGAGAAATAGAGAACCTAGATGATACTGATCTGAGAGGACTTAGTCCAGGCCCAGGCACCTTTCCAGGATGCAGAGCTTTGTCTGTAAGGCTGACTGTACCATGTGAGTTGTGCCAGCAAGCCTCACCACCAGAGAATTGTCACTATCTTATTTTGTCCAATAGCAGCTGATGCTGGAAAACTGACTGCCATGGCATAGTATTTAACCCAAAAGACTGTCTGCATAATGCCCACAATAACCTCCAAAATAACTATGCTATTCATGGGTTCTGACAGAAAGTGAAAACACTATTGAAAGCTATGTGAAGATGTGCTAAAAGGCATTGTAAGTTCTTCACATGAGTGACAGATTTAGGCCAAAATATTTTGGAGCATAAAGTCCTTGATGAGTGTGAAAACTCCTAATAATAAGGCAGATACATGGATTTAAAGGTTTTCTTAGCCATACTCAGCAAGTAACCCACATTATTTTTATAATATTTTCTCCCACCAGCATTATTTTCATTCTGTTTTTTCTGTCTTTTGTTTCAATCTCATAGAACAGTTTGAATTGGAAGAGACCTTAAAGATCATCTATTCCAACCCCATGCCATGGGCAGGGACACTTCCCACTGGAGCAGATTGCTCAGAGCCCCATCCAGCCTGGCCTTGAACAGTTGCAGGGATGGGGCATCCACAATTTCTCTGGAAAACCTGTTCAATTTTCTCACTATTCTGACTATAAATAATTTCTTCCTATCACTCCATGCCCTTATAAAAA
Source organism: Sturnus vulgaris (assembly GCF_052056855.1). NCBI lineage: Eukaryota > Metazoa > Chordata > Aves > Passeriformes > Sturnidae > Sturnus > Sturnus vulgaris. The sequence continues at coordinate 103,860,751 of NC_142245.1, read as the reverse complement.
GACCCTCTCTGGCTGCCTTGTAACATTCTGGGTACTGTAAGGTTTTCTAAGCTCTCCCTGGAGCCTTCTCTTCTCCAGGCTGAACAGCCCCAGCTCTTTCAGCCTGTCTTCTTGGGAATCTGCACCAGCAGATCTGATCATCATCAACCTCCACCAGACTTGTTTCAACAAGTTCATGTATTTCTTATGTTGGGGGCTTCAGACCTGGACACAGCACTCCAGAAGGGGGCTCTTGAAAAGACAGTAGAGGTTGTTATCATCTTCATGGTATTTGAGCACTCTCTACACATTATGAGAAGTGGAACTGGCATTCTTTCATGCATTTGAATTCTTCTAATTCTGTTGTTAACCTATGACTTTTAAAAACACAAAAATATTGCCTTGGGTTGCATTATTTGGAATTGCATCATTTCATTTCATAGCCAACAGTGAAGTTTAACTGTGGGAAATAATTTTAAGGTCTGGGTTCAGTGTCAGACAAATTTCTTATGCAGGGTCAGATTCTGGTTCAGAAGTAAGAACTCAAAACATTGATCATTATTGCCAAGGGCTCCAGAATATGAAAGCATCATATCTTTTCTGCCCTTTACAGTTTATTACATTTTTAAGCTGCTTTGGGATTTTTAATAGTCGGTGTTTAGAATGAACTGTGATAGAATACAAATGGAAAGGGGGCTTGTTAAATGCCCAGCATTGTAAAATATTTATTCATAAACTGGAGATTCTCCTGAGTTATAGTATTCAAATTTCTGCTATTACTAGACCTGCCATAATTACAAAGTGATATTTTTTTGCTAATAATTATGTTATTTACAGGTTTTGAATGTGAGATTCCTTCTGGTTTTATTTTTTTACATTATTCTTAAGCTTGTAGATGAAGTTCTTATATATTAACAAAAGCACTATATATGTTAAAAGGGAGATCCTGTTCAATTAAATCAATCTCCATTAATTTCTGATTTAGCAAATTCCAAGTGCTTTGATGACATTTCACCTAAAGAATCAAAATTAAAAAAGACATGGAGATTTCCCCCAGTACAGTAGAAATTACTTTTCCTTTCTCTGTCTTACCAATATTAGAGAGAAATATTTGGCAAAGTTATATTTTAAATGAGCTATTTCACATCAACAGTTTTCAACGTCTTAGAAGCAGGTGAATAAAACTGTTTGGAATTCAAACAGTTCTGAATTCTAAAGATGTCTACCTGAGCAGGAAGCTGAGCTGAATTTCTGTATACCTAAAAGTAGTCTCATTCCTATCTTGCCATGTATTTAGAGCAGTCCTATGAGACATACAGGTTTAATCTTGGAGACCAAATGTGATTAACCATGGTACATTTATATTTACAAATGTACTGACATTTATGCCACAGAACTTTTTCTTACGTGCTGCTGCTGAACTGAGTATGAATTGAAATTCAGGAACATGGAGACTCTTCACAGATTTTCTTATGGCATTTAACGTCTTACATTTCAGCTAATCAGTATTTTCCATTTAAATTACCATAAAAATTGTTTATCATTCATTCATTTATTAGGAAAATGCCTTCTGAATGTTGGACTGACCAAAACCCATATCCTTATTTATTTCGTGTATGTACTCACATTGTCCAGTCTATTTTGCAGACTACCGTTCCATTAGCTTGTATTAAAATAAAGTTTGAAAAGATAATTTCTATCTCAAAGAGAAGACAACTGGAAGTACCAACACACAGTACTTGAAATCGAATGGATTTTGTGAGAAATCTTTAATGTTAGGGTTTGAGTTGTATGATTTTTAAATTGTGAATGTGGAAGGATGGCTGAGGGTAAAATAAGAGGAAACTGAGAAGTTATATTCACATCATAACAGAACTTCAAATGGTGTAGAAATTACGTACCATTATTAGAAATTATGTTGTTACCCCCTCGAAGGGATGTGATCGTCACACTGGAAACTTGTTCCAAGATGATTCCCCACACCCAAAATCTGCAGCCTCAGCACCTGCTGAAGGGGATGGAACAGAGAGTGGAGCAGAGTAGAGACACCACGACCAGGCTCTGCTGAAATCCTCGCAGGGAGGGGAATTCAATGGTACTTTGCAGCTGAAAAACCACATAGCACCTGTCAGCCAGGGAGAGAGGAGGAGATGTCCTGCTGCTGAGCCAAGAGCTGGGGTGAAATCACTCTCCTCAAATGGCCTTGGCTCATTATAACCTAATGGTAATGTTAACACACACCTCCAACCCAAAGGTACAACCTCCAAGGCACAGCCACTCCTCACTGGGCTGTGCTCTGGGTTTTATTGACTGCATCTTTCAAAGCCAAGCGAGAGAACCTTACACCAATCAGCAACAAAGGTATGGATGCCTAGAGTCAAAAGCTCCACCTGAACACAAAAAAACAGTATAAATATAAGTAGAGAACTGGGAGAATTTAGGGAAGGCTCCATTGTCACTGCTGGGATCAAAGTGTCTTCTCCCTTGTAGGGACACCTGTTGAGTAAGAGCCTTACTCTGTGTGTGCTTAATGCTTTTATTGGGGATTATCAGGTTATTAATATTATGAGAGACGGGGCAACTGAGAGACGTTATAAAGATGGTTTGTTTACTTTATCAGTCTCATAGAAGGGTGAGACATTAAAGATGTTAGATCCAATGCCATAACATCAGAAGCTGCTTAATTCTTAGTTACAATGCCTTATGTTAGTTTTTTTGGCCAATCAAATACTTCTACAAGGTTTGTTAGTGTCTTTTTACACAGATTCTATTGCTAGACTTTAATATCTTTTACTATCTTACTTAACATATTGCTTTGCTTATATAATACCTATTTCTGTTTGCTTAAAACATATTTCTACTTAAACTATAAACTCATATTCTTGTTTTATGTCTATTTCACTTTCTCTAATTTTCCAAACCTTCTCCAAGGTCTTAGGTCAAACACTGCATCCATCTCCATCTCTGTGCCTGCATTTCCCACAGGGGATTACACCTTGTCTGTGTGTTTCTTTGAATATGTTTTTTGCAGTCAGATACTGTCACTGACAGTCCTTGAGCCTTAACCTGTCACAATTATATCTTAATTTTATACAGTTATCTAACCAGTCACCTTCTGTCTCTGGAGACATGTTTTTCTGTACCTCCATTACAACCTTTTCCTAATAAAAAGGGGAATAGAGGATGTCTGAACAATGAAGAAAATGAGCTGCAAAGATACTACCTTTTCTCATCACACCAAAGGATGTAGAATGCAAGTCTTGGTCCATTGAGTGTCACTGCCACCAGGACTCCTTGCAGGACAAGCTGCTGCAGAATGCAAATGAAATGTTTCAGTGATTATTCTAGATTTTCTCACTCCAGACAAATTTGCATTAATTGACAAAGGACTTTGTTAAGAATTTATCATCAACTAGTACTAGAATGTTTTTTTCAATATAGCTGTATTTTACCAACTGTATTTGAATACAGAGGATTTTCCCCTGGGATTCTAGGATGTAGCAAATGTCAGTCTCCATGCATTCTGAAGAGGTTTTTGTCCAAGTTCGCAGGTGCCAGGTTTACACAGACATTTTTGACATTAAAACTGTACTTAAAACAACTTAAATTTTCACTTGTTGACAAGTTCTGAAGTACCACAAGACTCTCAGACAAAGCAGAAAACCTTGTGAAAATATAGGAATGCGTGACTACAGTGACACTGAAATATTAGTGTCATTACAGTCAGTGTACTGTGTGTTGCCTCTCAAACAGATTTTATATGAAGTGAGAGAATTTAATGTTCTTGTTTAGATGACCTTGGAAAAGGTGTTCTGAACCTTAACTGAATACACAAACTAGTCTGCAACTTCTAAAGTGAATAGGTAAAGTAGGTCCAGAAATGTCAGTACTACATAGTCAATTTTTGGGAATTGTGTATTGTTTTTTATTTAAGGACATAAAGGAGGATTATAAAACAAAAATTAAATAATTTTTATCACTTTAAAAGAAAGTACTCTAAGTACTTTTTTTGCATTTTTTTAAATGATAAAGGAATTTTGGAAATCTTGCTTCTTGTAGACTTGACAGCACAAAAAAAATATGCAAAATTTATAATAAAAAAAAAGTATTATCGATTTCAGGCCAATTAGGCCTGAAGAGGAAGAAAGAAAAGGAAACCACTTATTTTACAGCTCAGTACATTTTTTGTCTAGAATAAAAAATGTTGCCCTTGCTCCTTATATCAAATATTTTAGTTCTTCAGGTAGTTTATAAGTATATATAAAATATGCTATTAAAAAGAGTAGCTAATTTCCTTTAATACAAGACTACCCCCTTCAGACTACTAATTTGTGATCTAATTAGCTAATTAGAATTGCAAGCATTGACTCCTCAGCTTGGAAGCAGTGGAAGGCAGGGGGGACCATGCCCAGCCTTCCCTCTTGCCTCCACCCTTGAGATTTAATATTGATGGCAGAGAAGATGAACTCAGAGGAATGAATAAGCAAAGATTATCTGTTATTGTATATTCAGATATACTCATCCTAGTTTTGCTTTTGTCTAGTTATGCTTTAAATACAATAACTAGGACTACTAAACTATAATAGGTTGGTAAATTAAACAGGGCACGTGCACAGGTTAGAGCATTGGTAGCTTTATCTGAGCTGTAAGTTTGTCAGCATGGTTCTTGATGAGATTTTAACTGCTGCTAGACATGGTTCAAGCCCATGGGATAGCAAGGACCATTCCTACAAATAATTTCAATTTAATTAATCTGGTACTCAGGGATGAGGTGAGAAACAAACAGCTGATGAGCAAAATTTAGTTGAAATGTGTTGGAATTATTTTAAAAATTTATTCTGGAGACTAGGAAACCTTGAAATTCTTGGTTGTATTACACTCCTCCCAGACCTAAATAATATTTAGTCTTTTGTACATATGTCTGACTCTTCAGATGCCCTCTATTCCCATTTTATATACAGATATACATTTATATATTTTATATACGGATATACAGCAAACGTCTCCAGAGGCAGATGGTGACTGGTTAGATAACATTAGAAAAGTGGGATTTGATTGTGTTATAGTGAAAAAAAAAATTTAGACAATAATATCTGTTGGTTTGGGGTATTTTTGTATGCTTTTCCCTTTTAAAATTAAGAATTAGAACAGAAAGTATCCAGCTGATATTTACTATGAAAGAAAAACTTAGTTTGGAAAGGACCTTTAAAGGTTATCTGGTCCAAGCCTCTGATGAGACCAGTGCCAAATTTGCAGTTAGCAAAGCTTTAAAGTTAGATTGGGTTGCCCAGGGAATTGTGAAATTGAGTTTTGAATATCCTTGAGAATGGAGATCCCTACAAAAGCTACTCTTCCTCTTTTTTTCCTCTAAAAGAAGTGTTCAAGAAGTGCCTAGAATATTCTACAGGACCACAGTGAGTTCCTGAAGAAAAAGCTGCAGCCATTTGGGTTATTGCCATTGAGGCCACAACAGTTGCTGCCTGCAGAGGACTATTATGAAATTCTGATACTTCCAAAGTATTGCTTGTCTTGTTGTGACTGTGATCGACAAAGACCACAAGAGAGGGAAGGTTTGCACATCGAGCAGATCACCTGATGGACCTGGTGCATGTGGGGGAAACAAAAAAAGATGCAAATCCAAAAATGTTTCTTACAGTTTTGCTGAACTAAAAAAAACTCAGTTTCACTGTTATGGGAATATGTCAGCTATAAAGTTCATTCTGGTAAAGTTTGAAAGCATGGAAGGAAAACCCAGTTGTGAAAGTCTCATAAAAACAAGCAGTTATTTAAAAATAAACAAAAATAAAATCCAAACAACAACAACAAAAAGAGCAGTCTTATAACCTAAAAACTGAATGAGATTTATCTAAGAAGCCTCTATATACAGAAATGTGCAAGTTTTCCAGTGTACCTTTACTGTCCTACCAGGAACACACTTCAGAAATGAGACCACCTGAAAAGGAAAAGCACAGAAACAGTTATTGATGTTCTGTGAATTTTCAGGTTTTTCAATAGTTGAAGACTGAATCTAAACAATATTGTTTAGTATAAATTTGAATGATTAGTCCCTTATGAAAATGTCACATGAACTCCTTAATTCTATGAAGAACTCAGTAAAGGGTGAACTAAATTTTACAAAGCTGTTACATTTCAGATGCACTTTTTCCGTGCATCCTATATGTATATATTAGAAAAGAAAATCCTCGTATGAATTGCTGATAAGCTTAAAGTATGTATTTATGCTTTTCTCAACTATTTCTAAGAAATATTTTGAGCTTTATTCCTAATAAAAAACTCTTACATGCTTGTGAAATGAAGTCTATCTGACAGCTTTGTTGATAACATCAATAGGAAAACAGGGATGTTCCCACAGCACTCATCAGTAACAAATTCCAGTTGCTTTGATTGAGGCCAAAGAGTAACTCTATATTATATTTTTGCTTAACCATTTACCTATTTGTTTTATGCTTTTTTTCTTCCCCTGTAGAGAGAAGTGAAATTAATAGGAGATTTTTTCCCCAATGTCATCCAATAACCAATTCTTCCCTCTCTGGTAGGTTTTTCTCAGAAAATGTAATTTGACCCAAATTTATATTTGGATCCCAATGGATGAATTCAAGTTCATACAATTTAAATCAGTTTTGTCTTGACTACATATTTTCTTGAAGTTATGCAGACTTTTGAGTCACAAGCTATAAGTGGTGGAAGATTTACCTACAACCCTTAGTATCTCAAAATGTGCAACATCCTATTTCCATATGTGCTGGAACTGGCAGACCAAATCTTGACATTAATATCATACTGTCAGAAAAAAAGAATAAGCCAAGACTCATTAACAAGTTTTTAAATGTTAACCTAATTCCTTCCAAAAAAAACCCCTCTGAATTTGTGAGAACTTTCCAACATGATATGTGCTGCGTTTCTGCATTCAAATGAAAGGCTGACTTAGCACTGGAACAACCAAATTGGTTGGAAAAAGTAGGACAGATGAAAACATTGCCTTTTTGGCTACACTGTTGTCCTTTTGGCATCTTTAAAAAATAAAAATTAAGCAAACTAACCCTGTCTTAAAAGAATAGGGAATTGTATTTTACCCTATTTTTCTTGATTGTCAACTGAATTTTTAAAAATACAGCAAAGTAATAAAATTCATATGAGTATTTTCTAGGCAAATCCCTTGTCTGGATAACTCTCCTTGTTTGAATGGTGATATTGATTTGGAGTGACTGGGCTGTTCAGTGGTGTGAAATCACTTTGTTACATTTGGGGGTGAAAAATAATTTCAAGGGATACTTCTAGAGACTGAAAGGAGAACAAGCCCTCAGTTTGATGCAGGGAAATCAGTCAATAATGACAAGGGAGGGCTAAATGCTAGACAGGTATCTTGTGCTGATCACAGATATGCAAATGTCCACATTAGAGGTAGTCCTGCCAGTACCCAGAGGTGTTTTGTCTCATCTGGTCTAGATGTCTACCTTTTAAAGTGATGAACTATATTTTGAGTTATCCACCTCTTTGAAATGGCTGTTGTTATTTACAAATTTAGTATGACTTAATGGAGTCAGTGGGTCAATGCCAACATGAAGCTGTGGGTGCCCATCCCTGGCAGTGCTCAAGGCCAGGTTGGGTGGGGCTTCAAGAACCTGGTCAGTGGAAGGTGTCCCAGTCCATGGAAGGGGGATTGGAACCAGGTAATCTTTAAGGTCCATTCCCACCCGAAATACCCTCTCCAGATAGATATCAGACCTGTGGCCTATGTTGTATCTGCCACCTGTGAAAGGATTTTTTCACTCCTGTAAAACTCTGTAAATGGCAAATAAGAGTTGACATTAATATGTAGATAACTGAATCAGGTACATTGAGTAAGGATGTGATCTAGTTAACTAAGCATGTCTCCAGGTGATTTTGTGTTACCTAGTGTAATTTACCCTGCCTCCAGCTCTCACTTGAAAAACACATGGATTTCTTGGGAGAAACACATGGGACAACAAAGTGCTGAAGCATGTCACCAAGAAGGGTGATGAAGCAGTGAAGGGTCTAGAGAACATACCTTTTGAGGAGCAGTTGAAAGAGCTGGGACTGTGTAGTCTGGAGGAAAGGAAGCTCAGGAGAGACATTATCACTCCCTACAGCTACCTGAAGGGTGGTTGTAGCAAGATGTGACTCTTTCTTTCTGAATAACAACTGATATGATGAGAGGAAAAAGCCTCAAGTTGTGCCAGGGGAAGTTTAGATTGGATATTAGGAAAAAATTCTTCACTGAGAAGGTTGTCAAGCATTGAAACAGGATGCCCAGGGAAGTATTTAAAAGATGTGTATATGTGATGCTTAAGACTATGGTTTAGTGCTGAACTAGTGTGGTAATGTTGAGTTAATGGTTGGGATCAGTGATCTTCAGGGTCTTTTCCAACCTAAAAGACTTTATGAGCCTTAAAAGTAGCTTGACATCTCTGTCAGCCCTTTGTGTACATGTTATAAATGACACAATCCACAAAGTAAAATGAACACCAGTAATTTCATAAAGTTTTTCTTTTTTTTCTTTATTTTCCAAAGGGGTATTGCTCTAGCGTGACAGTCAATACACACATTCTATGCTTAATTCCCTCATTTCCTTTGGCAGTCATAACAGGTTTTTATAAATCACTGTGTTTAGCTGAGTTTAGTTGTCCCTATATTACCTAGATCAAGGTTTTCTGACCATTTCAGCTGGAAAGGACAGTGTCTGTGTGATCCCTTTCTCCCTTTTCTGCTTGAGCAAGAGCCACCAGTGATTGTCATAATGGCTGCATCTGGCTCAGAGATAACCACATGAGAATTAAGGGTCATAAGTCTTGGTCAGCAGCTTAGGGCTCATTGAGCATATGCCAACCCAAAATAAGTAAATTATCTTACTCAATAACAGTGGCCAGCACAGGGCCTCGAGCTTCCCTGCAGGGCAGTGTTTTGCACACTGGGATCTCCCCTTGCCAGAGAGCCTCTCCAGTTACTCCTTGAGGATGAGCATTTCCTTGCTGTGGTAGATTCTCAGAAAGTGCCCAAGAGCACACTAGGACATTGAAACCTTAGCAAGATGGTATAAAGAATTGGTTGTGCACACATAATCCTTCAGCTCTAAACTGTTAACCAAGTCTAGGACTAAGTCTGGATCCAGCCACACCTAAACCACACTTGGAAAAGAGTTTGGAAAACAGGATCCTTTCTGAACATCATGACTCAGCAGGAGGGTATCCCTGACAATTTTGTGTTAGTCTGTCCTCTATGCAGACAACAATCAATTTGCTGTAACAAGGGGTAGAACAAACATCTTGGTCTTGGTGCTGTCCTTGCTATGTGAAAGTCCCAGGAAACTTGGGCTGCTGTGCCAAGAGTTTCATAATAATCTCTGCCAGGTGTAAATAAGTTTTCAGAAGCAAAAATTACTATTTCTGCTCTTCTTACTGTAAGAAGAGTCCAGACTTTATCTTCAAGGCATCAAAACTCAATTATCCTTGCAGAGCTGAGAAAACAGAGGCAGTTTAGGACAATTCATAGAAAACCAAGCAAAATACCTCCTTACTAGAAAGATTTTTCTCTTAACACACTTTCTGTGTTCCCTCTTGGCTATGCTTCTCTAAGTGAATCAATCTACTTTGTGCAGAGTGGAAATAAATATATAAGAAATGGGCATAATGGTACCAAAATCCAAAGTGAAGTGAAAAGTTCTTTACACTTAGTATTGCTTTTTTTTTTCTATTATTTTGCTGCTACAGTTATTTCACCTCCTTAGCAAGTTGCCATAGAAACTTAAATTTTAAGGGACATACTATTGTAATGATGTATTTTCCAATAAAAATGGTGTGGAAAATAGCAGAATGTTAAAAATTATAGTTACATGTTATGAGCTGAATATTTCAGGTTATATAGAAGAGTTGTGAAAGCTTGTCTATGAGAATGATTTATAAAACCTATGACAAAAAAATTTCTTGGAATATTTGAACTCCACAATAATATTTTTAATTAGATTGTTTAGAAAATGAATGTTTTCCCATATGATTTAGCTTTCTTGCTTTATGAAACCATTTTTCTGAGGAAACTGTACATCTGCTTTGAAATGCTTGGAAGCCTAATTTCCAAGGAACATAACCTCATGAAGATGGCCAATGTCCAGAATAATGTGAATCCTTACAAAAAATTAAGGTAAAGTAGCTGATGAAAAGCATTGCAAAAATGTTGATGATGTTTTCTTATGGCATTACCTCAGTTGTGTTACAGATGCCATGGATCCCACGGTATCTAGTGGCAGGAAAAAGCTACAGAAATGGCCCTTGTAAGTGATTCTGGAGGACCACACTTCTGCATTCAGATCTGTGCTACTGTTTGCCGTGAGGCAGCTCAGTTTTAAATAGTGTCTTTTAAGATCACTTAACAATTTTGAAACTTCTCTAAAGCCATAGGTAATAAGCCATTTCCAGCTGATCCACTTGATTCAATGTCAGGTGTTGATTTCTGTTATAAGCAGAGGAGCTACACAGCAATGGTTCTGTCAGCTAAAGGATGTTTTGAATGTGGTGAAGCTCCCGCTAAAGAAACGGGCTGTGGACCGAGGCTGTTTCACAAGAAAAGGATTTTCCTCACCCCTACCAAGACTATTAGTATGCTCATTAGAATACAAAAGACCCCCAACTGCTCTTTAAATTAAAACTCTTTACACTTGCTTTAAGGATGGCAGAACTGACATCAGATGAGGGGATCTGTGGTAACATGTAGGAACGGTGCTGGAAGGTTGAGATTCATCTTACTTAAGATAGCTAAAAATGACACATCTACATTAAGCCCTTAGCTCCTCCTGTGGTCAATGGAAAGAGATGGAGGCTCCGGAGGGTAAATCATCTCAGCCGTCCTTGGCATAGGTCGTGGTGACATGAACTGCATTCTGAAGGTACCTCTTCTCTCCTGTGACTATAAATGAATCAAAATGTGGCTAAATCAGACTTAAAATCTTGGAGTTAAAACTTATTTTTTGATACCAAACTGGGATGAATCCCACTTCAAGTGTGTTTTTGTTTTAAGCTTTTTTCAATATACTGAAAATAAGCTATATCAATCCAATCTTTAACCTAGATATAAGCTTTTTATGAGACATAATATATATTTTCTGTGATTTCCATTAAATCTTGGACTTGATCTTGGAGATTTTTCCAATCTTAAAAATTCTATGACTCTATAATGGAAAATTAATACAAAGAATAAAGCTTGTAAATGATTAATAGCTGTGCATTTGCAGCATAATGTACCATAATCTATTTCGTGCTGTGCTTGTGGTTAAATTGATCACATTTAACTTCACCAAAGCTAAAATTTGCCTGACTAGAAGTTAGAAATCTCTAAGATAAACTATATATGTAAACCCTAGTGAGAGTCACTGATGAAATAAAAGCACCTTCAGGTAATTTATCATGCCATACTAACATACATATCCGTTGCAAGCAGAATAAATTAAACTCCAGAGAGAGTTTAAAAACTAGATTAGGATGGATTATCAGGAAGAGGAGGCAGCTGAAGCTTTTTTGAGGTAACTGAAGGGAACCTCATAACCCCAGACTTTGATACATTTTTGGCATTTTTAACCACATCAACACCTGCTGGAAGAGAAAAAAGTCTGAGCACAAACAATGCATAAGGTGTTTGAAATATAGTAAAGCAATTTCTTGACAAACATGATCAATGAACTGTGTGGTGAGGGTGCTTAGCTGAGAGGTTTGCAGTGGTGCCTTCCAGCCTTATTGCCCATTCTGTGATTCTGGGGCAGCCACTAGTGGGGTAATTAGTACAGCAGGGTAATTAGTACAGCAGGGTAATTATTACAGCAGAGCCAACTGAGCCTTACCTTGAGATTGAATTCCAGTGTGTGTGGGCCCTCTCCCACAGCATGTGACACCACACGTTGCATGCAGGAGCATAATACCCACAAAGCTGCCTATCCAAGAGCAGGAGATGGAAGAGCATTACTGTTGTGATTACAGATTCAGATAAGTGAAACAAATAAACAAAATCCCATTAGGAAATAAGCTACAAATGGCCTGGACTGCAATTAGATATCTTCAGAGATTTATAATCATGAATTATTGTTTTAGAATATCCCTTCAGTGAAAATATAACTATATTAACACAGAAAAGACTTTGCTGACCTTTCCTCTACTTAGATTGGCATAAATATCCTGTTTAGGCATTTTAATGACTTCAGGATTAGTGCCAAAATAAACCCAAAGTGTAATTGAATAAAATTACAGTGCTGAAATTTTCAACAGATATTTTAGGCACAGGTTCAAAGTCAGTTCAAAGTTTAGAAAAGCTAGGGAAAAAAGTAGGTAATGAATCAAGGGCCTGAAACATTTTTTAAAAAATCTTTTTGTAAGTTTGGACGCCTTGGTATTTTCATCCCCCAACAAAACATTCCTACAATGGGATGGCTCTGATTTTAAAATTATTGTGCTGTTTACTTTCAAATATTGTCACATGGAATTTACCTCCAAGTCTTTTAATGTGAGTGAACATAATTTTAGAGAAACCTTCAGTAATTTATGACCATATAGGCTATGGACTCCCCCCCAGTTCTTTCCCACTGGTGATCAATATCTGGAATTCAGCTTTTACTCATTTCTAGAGTATTCTCTCTGGAATTTTTGCTCTTCTTTAAAATTCTTCAGTTTTAACTGTACAGTTAGAAGTACTTCATGTAATGAAAGTCCTCCTAATGAATCTTCATTTCTACTCAGCCTTGTGTTCAGTTGTGTTTTGAGCATCAACAAGAGTGGAGGCTTCACAGTCTCCCAGAGAACCTGTTTCAGTGTCTGACAACCCCCAATTTTTGCATGCAAATGGAATTTCTTGTGTTTCAGTTTGTGCCCACTGGCTGTAATCCTGCCACTGGGCATCACTAAGAGTCTAATTTCTATCTTCTGCATTTCCCCCCTTCCAATATGCATATAGATTGGTAAGATTCTGTCTGAACCTTAAGCCCCACAGCTGGCAGCTGTGACTCTTCAGCCTGTAATCATGTGACAGACACTTGAGTTTGTCACTGTCATGGCTCTCAGCAGGACTCACTCCAGTGTGGCTCTCATACTCGACCCCAGGTGTGTCTCCCCAGTGATGAGCAGAGGGGAAGGATCTCATCCCCTATCTGCTGAGGTACTTAATGAAGCCCAGGACTAATTCCTTTTTTTTTTTTTATTTTTCCCCCCCATAGGAGTGCACAGTGTCCTGTGAAATGACCATCAGGTCATTCTCTGTGTAGGTGCCTGGTTCATCCTCAGCTTATATAAGCACATGGGACTATTCCTGCCCAGATACAGGACTTTGCATTGTTCTCCACCGAATTTCAGGAGGTTCTTGTCAACCCTTTCCTTCAACCTGTGGAGGCACATTCACTGGTATGTACATGATATAATATTGCATATGGTGTATCAACCACACCTCTCAGTTTTGTACCATTGCTAAAATTGCTGAGGAGGCACATTGTTGCAGGTGTCCATTCATCTAATTTGTACTTCTGCAGTTTTAGCCTTGCTAAAGTTGAGATAAACAATATCTACTGCTCTCCACTAACCCACCAAGTCATTCATCTTGTTTTAGAAAGCCATCAGGTTGATCAAAAACGATTTCTCCTTCATAAATCCATTCTGACTACTCCAAATCACCTTCTTGTCTGTTCTTCATACATTTTTAAATTGTTTTCAGGATAATTTATTTTATCTGCTTGCTAGGGCTGTTTTCATTCAACCCTGCTGTATGGTTTTCAAAGTCTCCACTCCCTCCCATCACGTCACGTCCTTTGCTTGCCAATCTGGTCTTCACTTCCTCACTTAATTTTGGGTCATCATATCTCTCCTGAACTTTTCCTAGTTTAAAACTTTTACCAGGCTGATCACATTTTGAATGCCTTGTTAATATAAGGATTAGCTTCCTTTCCAAGAAAAAACTTCACAATAAAAAAGACATAAACACGAGGGAGTTTTATTCTTGTAACTGGTAATTGACATCAGCTGGGTAATATTTCTTGGAAATTTGTGAGACTCCCCCAGGGGCCAATGGTCCTTTAGTGCAAAAAAAGAAAAGAAAGAAAAAAATATTCTTTAAACGCCAAACTAACAACACTGTGCTTCCCACTGGGCTTGTGAATGCTTTGATTGCTGTACCTTGTTCAATGTAAATTTAAAATAAGCCAGTACCTGCTGAGAAACATATAGTTTAATGTCTAACTGGGTCATACCCAAATCTGAAACTAAGGACATAACTGTTAAGTAATGTAAGAAATATATTCATGATCAATCCTCTTTTTTATAAACATGCTTTTCTGCCCCTAAATTTCCCAGCACAGCCCTACCACAGGACTTAGGAGGCATCAGAAAGACTGAATTCAACATTTACAAAGAAGGGAGGAGGGTTTTCTCTGGTGACTTATCTCACCTAAATTTAGAGACAGAACTCAGTTGAATGTTAGAATGCCTACATTTCGATATGCATGTGTGTATGTATGTATGTAGCTGTCTTTATGGTATTATAGGTGTCTACACTCTTTGCCAAACGAAACCATAACTGTGCTATCAGTGGATTTAGGAGATGGTTCAGCTGACCAATAGCCTAATAAATTATTCAGTTTCCTTAAGCTGTTAAGCAATTACCTAACCAGCTCGGGTCTGCCTAGCCAGAGATACCAAATGCAGAGGTTGGCAATTATGGCACAACAAATATATGAGAGCTGTTTCCTGCTATGGCACTGGAAGCTGGGACTGCCACATATGGGTATCCTGGGAGCATGATGAGGTTAAGGTGAATACTTGCTAGAATATGGTTTCACTGATGATTTATTTTATTTATTTCTTACAGAATTTTTATTTCTATTCATACCAAAAACCTGCAATGATCCAGACTTTTTTTTCTGTCATAGAGCAGAAATTGTTCTGCAAGAATCAACACTAATGAGAAACCTACAGCCTTCTCCTCAACCCTGTAAGCCTTCCTTTACTGAGCATATATGAATGGATAAAAGCAGGACTCAGTATTTTTTTCTTACACTGGTAGTTTTCAAGCTCTGCAGACCTTCATCCATTGTTAAGGTTGTTAAATATTATGCAGTGTATATTATTATTATTAATTCTCGTTATTATTGTTTTTATTACCAAAGACACATCAAGATATTTCTATTGCATAGGCACTGCAGTATGAGTGTTATTGAATTTATTCTGAAAAGTGAAAAACAAACCAAATTGCAATTTTTGTCAAATGTGGTCTGCTTCAACAATTCTTGTTGACATTCCCAAAAGGAATGATTGCTGAATTCACAATCATGAGAAGACAATGTATCTATTTGAATATGAAAATCACTGGCTTTCCTTATGTAAAATCATGATCAAGCAAAATATTTGCATCTATTCAGAGATACGGAATTTCAGAAAACAGTAATTCTTACATTTGTCTCTGCTTCACATTAGTTGTCTTAAGTAAGCCTTGCCATCTAGTGTGTGTAGTCTAATAATACCATTATTCAATTAATGAAATTTAGGAAGAAATTATTTCATTTGCCACAGATACAAATGGTTACACAGAAACAATGTTACTTTAAAACCAGTTCTTGAAGAGCTGAATAAATTATTATATGAATGTGGAAATAGAGCAACCTTAATGTTTGCCAGTGGATATGTATGCCAAATACTTCTAGTGTACTTCAATTGTGGCTAAAAAGTATTTAAAAATCTTTTTTGAAGTACTAAAATTTAACTATGCCTTTACAAGTATGTAAAATACTTAGGACACCTACACTTTTTTTTTTGTTTCATTTTGTTTTTTTTCCCTAAATTACCTCAACCATTGATTTTTTTCTTCATTTATGTTAATTGAGAATGACAGACTGAATACATTTACTGTCTATCTTTCAGGTGAGCTGATATAAGTAAAATGAATAGGGTGACACAAATGTCTTCAGTGACCTGTTCTGCAGCAAAGACAAAAACCTCTTCTGTTCACAGAGACAGAACTGTTGCATTTATCAGTCACTCACATATGGTGTTACAACACAGATTTCTTAAAAGCAAAGGGATATATTTAATAAATCAGCAATTTTCAGCATGCAGCTACAACTCTTGGCTCCTACTTGTGTGTTATATTTTGCATTGTCCTTCCTGCCCAGTGAACTGCTCCAGTCTGTTCAAAGGAAAAATAAACATATTTTGAGTTGCTAAATAATAATAAAAAATTCATATTTTTAATGTGACATATTGCACAAGTTCTGTCCTTCCTCCATTAAGGCAACTATAGGCTGGGGTCTAAGCAATGGATAGCTGTAGATTCACTGTAAATGTAAAACCAGTTCCAGATCAAAATCTTGAGAATGACTACTAACAAAAATTGGAAGTGCCTGACATATCAGCTTTGTTTGGGCCTCCATTTGGCAAATTTTCTAAGATCCCTGGAGATATTCTAGGTTCTTTAAGATGTGTCAGATGGCAACAGTCTCCTTTCTTAGGAGGAGATTATTTATTATTTCTTCCTTAGACACATGAATTCTGCTTTCATGTGCAGTGAGTTTGATCCCTCTGGACACCTTGGACTACAGGTATTCAATGCCAACTGATTGCACTGGAGATTTAAAAACGTAGACCACTAAATGTCCTAGTCTTTTTCTCAGTATGATTCTTACTTTCTTCACCCTCACTTTTATTTAGGGTATAAAAAGACAAGAGAAATATGGTTGTAAGAGATGACACTCTGTAGCTGTCTAGGTGAGATGACTATCCGAGGCAGCATGGGCAATAAAGGTCTGTCAGAATTGCAGCACCTTGGGGTCAAGCAGTTTGTCATTGTCATGGGCAACCTGAGACAGCACGATGCCCTTGCAGTCTCCACATGGAGAATCCACAACAAAGCCACCTGTCCTCTCAAACAAAAACACAGTTTAGAAGCATAATTGATTAGCAAAGGAAATATTGGCTGTGTTGGAGAGAGAGTTGTTATCCTTCTATTTTCAAATAGCAGTGGGAAGGGGTGGGGGATGTCTTCCTGGCAGCTGAAATCATGCAGGCATATTCTTCTCTATCTGGCAAACCAAGCATGCAAATTCAGTTCCTGAAAAATGGCATCAGCTTAAAAAAAAAATTCTTTCTTCCACAGACAGGTGTTTCTGGTGTGGCTGTACCTACAGATGGTCTCAAGAGAAATTTCCATGCAACTCCTTTCAAGAAAACCAGTACATTTGGATGATATAATATGCATTCTAGCAATATTTAATATGAAAGCAAAAGGAAGACATTTGTTTGCAAGTAGGTGTTTAGAAAGCATATACTAAATATATATGTTCTAAGATTATTTAATGCTATCACAAACAAAAGCAAAACCAAAGTAGGCAGAGTATTAATCCTATTTACAAAACACAAGTCAGGCTAATGATCTTTACAATTTTTTGCATTTTATTTCAGTGCAGGCTTTTGCTAACTTAGTGGTCTTGTCGTTTTCTTGCCAGTAGATTTTAGAAGAAAATAATGACTCAATAGCTACATGTATCTTGCTCTATGTTTTGTTATTATTGTCCATTTATATATATTCTGAGCTCAAGTTATGTGGTCTAACTGAACTCATTTCTAACTTCATTTTGATTTCAGGTTTTCAAACTCTGTTGTTTTGCTCAAATTCAGTATTCTTATATCCATGGCAACAAGAAGATGTGCATACTCTGTCTTAAATATTATCTCACCAAAAATTCAAGTGATTGAAATGGAAAGTACTTGGCATGTCAGAATTTCACTGTATTTCAGATAGACAATTATGAACAAGAAATCAAATGTGTAGTGACTTTGCTGCTGGATGTACTGTAATTACATCTCTGCTTCACAATGTACTTTTATGGCTCAAGGTTCTTCAAAATGAAAAAGAGTGCTACATCTTTATTTATTAAATGCTAATGCATTCCCAACAGAAAGGCTTAACTCTACAAATGTTTAACAATTATGCAGAATGCACTAAAGTGCTCTCATCCTAATCAGTTTGTTTTCATCTTCTTTATTTTAGTTTTCACTGAAATTCAACAGCAAGAGATTGTTTTTAATAAAAATACAGGGATAGGAGTCAGCACGTTTTATAAAGACTCCAACTCACCTCCAAGTTTTGTTGAGCCAGAACAGTAAAGATCAGTGCAGCCAGTGAGAAGTTCTCCTTCAATGTGATCTTCCCATCCAAAATAACTCCCCAGATTCAGTTAAACAAAACCAGCTTTTGGAATAAATTCTGACATATAGCCAGTAATTTCAAACAAAAACTTTCTTTATGAGTGTTGGCTTCCTAGTCTTTTCAGAAGATAAGGTCATGGCTGCACACATTTTTGAGTGATGATCTGTTCTAATGCTGCTCTGAAGAGGGCTAACATCTGGAAAAAAATGTTATACTCAGTTGCTGGAAGTGCTGGAAAGTACAAAAAATAATAAAAAAGGGCAGGTAGGACAACCACACTGATTTCCAAGTTTCATTTCTGCAGAAATTCATATTTTGTGGAGCTTGTGCTTTCTGCTTAGAAACATTTTTCCCATATTTCTTCTCTGGAAACATTAATGCTTAACAAAGCAAACTTTCAGCTTAATGAGGGTTATGTGAGATAGAGTTACCAAGAACTTAGATGCAGGGACAGATAAGAGAAACAAAATAACTTTGGGTCTGAAGCATCCCAAACTGCTCCCTGGCGGATGAGCAGCAGGACCAGCAGGGAAGCAAGATGCAGACAGGGAATTTGGGCACTTGGAAAGAGAAGAGATTTCTTCTTCCTGGACTTCATTTTTTATTTTGCTCTGGTGATCTGATAAAAATTCATACACAGCTTGAAGTGTCAAAGCAAGGTTTTGCCTCATCCAGACAGACATTATCTAAATGACCAGGAATAAGGATCTGAAATATGGATACATCTGCACCTAATATGAACTTAATTCATATTACCTTTCTTGTATAAGCTAATATACTGAGAAACAGTATAATAATATAATAACTACTAGGCTTTCTAGTTTTCATTGGAATATTTTATAAGTTGGCTGGTTTGTTTCCTCATTTTATTCCCAAACACCTCTATAATAATAATAAAATATTTGTTAGCAAGAAAGCCATTGGAAATCTATATTGCATTATTCATATCTGCAATAATTTAATGTTCATGTACATAGTGCACATTCAGTTGTAAGTAAGTAGCAAAAAAACCCCTCAAACAACTTCCTCAACCTGGTAGAAGATGATTTTTTTTTTTTGGTGGAAGATTCTTCTGATGTCCTACTTTGCAATAGCAATATTCTTGCTTGTTTTCTGGAAACTAAAATTACTATCTATGTATGGCCGATAGAAGGAATTAATTGCTTTTATTGCATTATAACTTCTGATCTAGGATAAACATTCAGGTTCTCTGAAGTCAGTAAAGAGGGTTAGAAAACTCCTTTGGATCTGTAGAGATGACTGGAGGCAACTTAGGCATTTCTCTTTGAAGGGCTAAAATGTTCCCTCAAAGACGACTCTGAGACTCTGAGAGAGGTTAAACTCAGATTACCTCTTACCTGTGTGTTCAAAAAATCAT
Source organism: Sturnus vulgaris (assembly GCF_052056855.1). Lineage (NCBI taxonomy): Eukaryota > Metazoa > Chordata > Aves > Passeriformes > Sturnidae > Sturnus > Sturnus vulgaris. Next base: position 103,841,193 of record NC_142245.1, on the reverse strand, counting down.
CATAATCTGAAAAGTCTCAAGTTTTGACAAGCTTCCAAAGAGTTTACTGTGCAAGGAAGTAGCTCCCAGACTCCATGGAGGTCTGACCTTTGATCTGTGCTGTTCAGCATATTTATGAATATTAACCATGAGGTGAAAAAATTTTCTTATGAGACTTGATTAATTGGGATAACAAAACTGATGGTTAATGCTGGAGAACTGCAAATGCTTGTAATATTGATTCAGTGGGCAACAGATTGCTGACAAAACTCAAATGAAATAAGTCACACAGGACAAATAAAAACACTTTTTTTGTTTTGTTTTGCAGTGCAGGAATGACTCCTGAGTTAACTATTACTGCCCAGAGATGAGATTTTTGAGTCAGAAATCATCAATGCATAAAAAAATCATCTCACTACTCAACAATAGTCAAAAATCAAGTGAAACCATGAATTAATAGGAAAGAATAAGACAGCATGTCAGAAAGTGTCCCAGCGGTGGTGTATAATTCTGTGGTGCACCTACATTTGGAGGCAGGTGTATGATCCCTACTTCTGAGAGAAAGCACAACCCAACTGGAATGATGAAATGAGGCATCAAAAGTGGGAATGGGTCTTACCCAACAATAAGTGGACTAGAACACTTCAGCTAGAATGAGATAGCCAAGAAAGAATTTGATATTCAAGCAGAAAGAGAAACTTCTCACAGACATTCTTACATTGCAAGTCTTCCCTTTGGTGTGCAGAATTTTAAGGCTTAATATAGGTTCAAACCATGTTTATGAATCATAGAGGGAAAAGACATGAGAGGGCATTAAATAAGAATAGCTGAGGATTGGGCAGTCTTGAGCCACAGTCTGCTGCATGAGGAGAGAATGTACAAGGAAGTCTCGTGTGGTGCTTTCTTGGTTGTAATCCTTCTCAGCATCTGCTACTTGTCCAGTGCCAGAAACAGGATACTTTTCTAGATGTTCTGTTATTTCTGTTGTTTAGGCTGCTACTATATCCTTTCTTTCACAATTCTTTCCCTACCATGATTGTCTAGTCTGTATATTGAGTCTCGAAAGTTTCCATAGTTTCATTAAATATTGCTTCTGAGATTTAAAGAAAAAAAGATTTTTTTTTATCTGAAAAATCCATCCTCTTCCCATTTTATTTCTCCTCCTGTTATTTCACATTTATATGTTTTACAGAATACTCAGAGAATAAAACTGTTGCCATTTTTGGTTTGAGATTAAGTTAGTGAAGAACTATGGAATGATGTTTGGCTTCCCCAAGCTCTCCACATGATGTACTTGTGCAGGATTCTGCACATTAGTAGATTTTTTTGACTTCAGAAAATCGACTACTATATTTAATTTTTTTAAATTAAAATTTGACTGTCAGGTCATGTTGCAAATATTTTTGAAGTCACTAAAGAAGGAAAAAAAATGTTGCATATTTCATACCTCTACATTGTTTCTTTTTGTATTTTGCCTGTTACAATATTTTCATTGTCCACCTTTTAGCAGTTTATATACTATTTGCTATTCAATTGCTGCTGTCATTGGCCCAATAGTATTTTGGAGCAATTGTAGTACTTCCTACACTTTTTGGTCTTTATGGTGAATTAGAAACACTGAAATTAGAGGTTTTTGTTTTACCTTGCCTTCAGGATCATGTGTATATACAAATATCCCACATTAAAGCTTTTTTTTTCTATAAATACTTTAGAAGTACTCAAGTACTCAAGAGATAAATAATTTCATACATAGAACAATCAAGACACTTTTTTACCTGCTCTGAAAGTGTAATACACTTTTTGTGTTCACTTGAGTTTGTCATTTTTGCATATTTAAAACATAAATTTAAGAAATAATTAAGCTCAATATCAGGTGAGGTGTAGAGTTATGTAATACACTCATAAGTTTTATTTTTCAAATTATAGCAGATTGGCATGGATGAAAAAATAGGGCTTGGGTGATACGGTACCAAATATTCTTTCCATTTTCACCTCATAATGTAATTTTGAATTCAGTTTCAAATTTAATTTCCACTTGATTTCAAGTGAACTAAATCTCTAATGCTCTAATTCTCATTATCTGTCAATCCTGCTTAATCATCATCCTTTATTGCAGAAAACAAATTAACTCCACAAATAATCCCTCAAGATCTCTTGTCTCTAAAGGAATCCTCTCTACTTGCCCATGTATTATTCCCCCATCTGTTCGTTTACCCTTTTGCACAATAATATGTCACATTTGCAGAAAACAAGTGTAATCCTTCCGTGTGGAATGTATAAAAGAAGCTACACTGACAAATCCCTATTGAAAGGTTCAATGTCCTATTTAAAAGTGACACCAGGCTTTGTGGCAATAAATTAAGGATTTTTATTGCAATAACTTCTATTGGAATGTGCATAGGCAAAATAAAGTCAATACAAGCCTTCCTTAAAATTGTTTATATCCTCTCTTTTCTAGCTCATTGCCCTACCTACTAGGTTGTGTCCACAGTTTCCTATTTGCTTTTCTTCTGTGCTGTGACTCTTGCATTCTTGATTGCAGAGTTCCTTAGGCTTAGTGGTGAAGAATAGCTTTCCTGTCTCTTCCACCTTTGTATAACAGACTTTGAAGTATAAATGAACAGGTATTTGAATTTCTTTTGGTTGCAGATATATTTGATTCCTAGTGGATGAGTGCAGTTGGCCTTGAGTTCTTTCACAAACTGTTCTGCTGCTCCCTATCTGTGCATGCATGTGCTTTTTGAAGAGGACGTGACACTGAAGCCTCAGTGGAAGGAGCAAACTGTTTTATGGCCTTTTCTTTCTCAGTTTAAGGAGAGGAAGTGATGCAACACATTGCTATATACCTCATCATCAGGATTTAAGTACTGTTCCCAAAGTTTGAGATTACCAGTCTGAAATCAAAGTCTCTCCAAGGATTGTGCTGCGGACTAAAGTGGTTACTTAGGTAATTCGCTTTGAATCACCCTACCAGTCCGGATACCTATTTTTGGTTCACTGCATCATCCAGGTAGGTTGATTGCAGAAGGTGGTCTGACCCCCTCCACTAACATCTGTGCTTGCTACACTCACATGGTGATAGAATATGACACTAATTTTATTGAAGTGTCCTGTAGCCAAAAGAATCACACTATTTAGTGGGCAGTTGAGCATCTGTGAAAAGTGAAAAATAGATTTGTTGAGAGGTATCTTAAATTAACTGCTCTTCTAACGCCTCCCCTAGGTGCAAAATTGTGTCTTTATTCCAGCACATTCTTCTGCTGAATGTCATTGAATCCTCAACTGGATTGCAAGCTTAAAGCACTCTAGAGGCTTCAGCTAATGTATGTAAACAGAGAAAATTGCTTCATTGAATTATTTCATTCTGGCATCATCTTTTTTAATATCTAGCTCTTAGAGTGTAAACTAGTTGGAAAAAATGCATGGGCTTGTGTTTTTATTTTTTTCTAAAGCAATGGAAGAGACTACATTCCCAGGAAATAAACAATCATCTTTTACCGTAGGGCTATTTTAATCTGAGTCAGCACATTCCATAAATTGACAAAACAGAGACACTTTCATTATTTATGTTTGTAAATCATTTACATTTAGACAGTACAACAGACCGGTGGGGTTTCCACACTGTGATATAACAACTTCACATCATCTGGGGGCAAGAACTACTTTGCATGCTCTGCCATCAGAAAACTCATTACAATGGTTCATTTGAGGGCATGATCTGAATAATATGAATCTCAAAGCTGCTCTGTGTCTTCGGTGGATTCTTTCTGTCAAAACCGATTATCTGATCTGTTTGGATCCATTTTCCAACTTTTTTAATATCCCTAGATACATTTTTTATTAACAATTAACACCTCTAAATTGTACTCTCGAGAGAATGTTGGAAATATTTTCTTCATATATATGGAAAGAAATGTGTTGGGATTTAAAACAAATGTCAAGAAAATTGCAGTCAAGTGAAAATGACTCTTACTGCATTGCAGATCCTAAGCAAATGCTTCATGAAAAACAGCAGACTGCAATGAGCAGCACAGAGTCAGGCAGCATCCAAACATTAACCAGTGCAGTTAAATTGGATTTCATAAATGATCCCTGCCTGCTATGTTTTGTCTGCTTTACATACAAGCCACTATACATCTTCATCTCTTTTGGGACTGCAGTGTGCAAATATGCAAAGAAGATCATCCAAGGTAACCCACTAGATGCATGGCATAATAACAGGTAAATTAAATGAGGAATTTAACAGGGAGACCTGCTGGTGCTGGAAGGAAATATGTCCAGTTTCTCAAACTGTAAAGATTATTATCATCCAAAGGATGCTGTCACCAAGAAAAAAATTATAATACTTTAAAGATAAATGTGACAATGGATTTTTTGTTGTTGTTGTACAGGATAGGCAGAATGATATGACTGGCATGTTTCACTGGAATTAGCTGGGCTTTCATCTCTGTGAGTTATTATTTACTTTCAAAAATCAACCAAACATCTGAAATTCTGATACCTTATTTTAGAGAGGTAGAAATTTTTCAATTTCATTCACATTTCAGTTAGGAGTTTTACTTGTGAATCCTCAAAATGCAGCTATTATTTGGTACTGGAAGTTTTTTTAACAGCACCAGTGACAAGTAATGTTTTCAAAGTTTCAGTTACAAACCAATATCTAATTGTGAGTGGATGTTTTCACTTATAGGTGCTTCCAAAACTGTCCTTTGCTCATTTTAATGTGCCATATTTAATGCAGGCATTTTCCTCAGGTGCTGGCACTGAAAATTTTCCACCCCTTGTTCTCCTTGAGAATCAAGCCCTTCTGCAGCTCAGAGCAGCAACTGGGGAGTTCTCTTCTTGCTCCACCTTCAGCAAATGTTAGCTCTGTGTATTATTTATTCTGAGCACCTTTAGAAACTCAGTTAGGGACTCTTCCTGTGTGAGGATAATATATGTGGAATAGAACAGTGGAGACCAAATGTTTTGATGGCTGGAGAGGGCAAACAAAATCTGATAATAGGGTAAAAAAAGATATCATAGACCTGTAGCTGTTCAATAGTGAGAGTTTCTATTTTATCATTAGCCAAGTTGCTCTAGGATAGCTTCCTGTCCTCCCACTACCTTCATAAGGCAGGCACTTCTTGTAGGTTTTGTATCAGGCCCATTAAACTCTTCCAGATAGCCTAGGTCACCTTGAAAAACGAGGACTACAAAGCTTAGGCTGCAAAATTCCATTACTCTTACTTCTAGAAATGTCTGTGAATATTATAGAAGTTCATTTTTTGTGGAAAGGCTAAGGAGAAAAAAACAGAACATGAGAGTCTGAGAGTTTTCCATTTTTCCAGAGTGAAGTCGGATGTTGATATTTCATCCCTCTAATTGAAATGTCAGAGGTACAAGATGCCTCACAGAAATGACATATCATATCTGGGAAAGCGAATTAAGTCTCATTTTTTGAATAACTGTTGAACAATCTGGACAGGGCAAAGTGTCAGGAGCTGGCAGGTGTGACAGGAAATTAAGTAGCCAGAGGGATTGTTTTCCAATACAGTTGTTCTCTGTGAACTGTAGAAATTCACTTGTTTGATTAAACAAAAGACAGATACAACTCACCAGAGCTTCACAGCTATAATTGCCTTTTCCCTGGTATGTTTGAGAGCTCCAGCAAAGACAAACTGAAAACAACCAGTGAAAATAATCTCCATGGTTTTGCAAATCTGCCAAAAGAAAACACGCTCAATGAGTCCCATACGTCTTCCTGCTCCACCGGGAGAAGCTGAACCGTTTTACAGCAAAGGACATTGATTCCACACAAATCTTTTACTTGCTGAGGAAGTGTGAAAATAAATTGAAATAGTGCTTTAGGTTTTGGCATTCTCAGGACCTAAAGAGAAACCTCCGTAATATTAACACTTTGGGATACTGTTGAACCAAGGAAAAGCATAAATGTCTTGTTGGGAGATTTCTACTCATACAGGGAAAGTGTTTTGCTTACACTTTGGAAGGTCTCTTCCTGAAAGTGCTGACTCTGTGGAAGAGAGCACTCATGTTAGCTCTGCCAGTTCAAAATTGACTGATGCTGTCATATCAGCAGCAGTTTCTTACAGAAAACAATCTTTCTGGCAATTTCCTACATTTGTATACAGCTGCCAATCGAACCTTAACCAAAGAAAATTTCTTCTGTCACAATTTTAAAGAGAAATTGCAGCTGAGTATCTGTACATTTCAGAAACATTTATATAAGGGATATTTCAGAAATATTTAGGGTTTCTTTTTCATTTTAGAGACATTTATATAAGTAGTCCAAGTCCCAAATTGGCCATTATATGTCCACAAGTTCATGATCATCCCCTACACTAGTGGCTATCAAGATGATTCAAACATGGTAATTAATATTTCTAACTGGAGGTCTACATCTGAAAAGATCATCTGTTCTCTCTTGCTAATCAAGGCACAAACATTTTACTTATCTGCAAAGAATAACTATGCCTTAAGATTTGTTTATTGATGCCTGTAACAAGTTTCAAACTCATAATAATTTAATTGTGTTTACCTATAGGTACATATAACTGCAATGTAAATGTATGGCACAACTGAGTAGCTTTTAAAGCACAGTATAATTTGATCTCTTCTAGTCCCATGCTGGAGTCACTCAAAACACACAGAAAGATTTTCTGAGCTTATGTTAAACATTGGTCTGAGAGTCTGAGGGTTTCCTCTGCTTCAGAATCTGCCTATTCCCTGTAAACCTGTTGGGCTTACAGGGCAAAGTTTTGGGAGCAGAGGAGGGGGCTGAGGAGACACCAGGGGTTGCCCTTTGTCAGACAGAGCCAATTCCAGCTGGATCCCTCCATGGGGGGCCACAGTGGAGCACTGGAGTATCCCTGGAGGACATCACCCTGGATATCCCTGGAGGACCTCAGCCTGGAGAAAGAGATGTGCCCTGATGGAAGCTGCACTCTTGGAGAGCCCATGCAGGAGCAGTCTCCTGGCAAAGCTGTGTCCTGTGGATAGGAGCCTACACAGGAACAGGTTTTCTGGCAGAACCTGTGGCCCTTTGGGAACTCACACTGGAGCAGCCTGTTCCTAATGGATTGTAGCCCATGGAAATGCTCCATGCTGGAGCAGTTCTTGAAGAACTGAAGCCTGTGGGAAGCACCCTTATTGGAGAAGTTTGCAAAGGACTGGGAGTCATGGAGGGCACCCGCTGGTGGAATGGAGGAAAGGTGTGAGGAGGAAGGAGCAGCAGACATGAAGTGTTAGACTAAACACAACCCCTATTCTCCAGCCATCTGAGCTGCTTAGAGGGAAAGAGGCAGAAGAATTAGGAGAGAAGTTGAGTCTGGGAAGGAGGGATGATGAGAAGACTTTCAGTTTAATTTTAGTCATTCATTTTAGTTAAAAAATCTAGAATGCAGGTGGGATGTCTATTGTAGATAGTGACTACTGTTTATAGTTATCATGGATCTTTACAGAGGATGCTTATATGTAGGGGCAAAAAATGAAGAAATAAAGTATGGAAATGTCACTGCAGCAGCAGATCTGTGAGTGACACCAAATGTCTTCACTTCCTTGGTTTTGCCTTCTTTGAAAATATGTTTATGCATAGTGGAAAAAAAAAAAGCTTATTAAAATTACAGTGAAGTTTATTCATCAATATTTTAAAGAGGGCACCTTTGGTCTAAAATTCTGCAATACTGGACTGTATTTGCTTGATTGAAATAAACTACACTAAACCTGGCAGGCAGGAATAAGATCCAGACAGGAATAGGAAAAGCACCGTAAGATATGGCAGGGATTTTGTATTTCTTATTGACCTACACCAGTTCTTTCACTCTCATCAGAAAGAATAGGAGAAGCCCAAAAGAAGTGATGAATTATTTTATCATAAAGCTTTAGTGGGGGAGCCCACCTGTGCTCAGCACAGCTCTCAAATCTCACACACCACGAGCAGTGCTGCAGTGCAGGTCTGGAGAGAGCTCAGCAGTGCTGCATGCCATTACACACATCAGGAAACTAAACCAAGCTGAGCTAAAGTGGAGGCAAAAGATCCAAAATATTCAGAGGGGAACACATATTTTTATTTATTTTTCATGATCTGTTTCAGAAGAGAACTTTTAGCTGCTTAACTTAGGTGCTTAAATGTACCATTACAGCCAGAAGAAAGCTCCAAGAGGGAAAAAAAAGCCTCAGTGTGGACTTACAGGACACCTTTTGTACTGAAAGTAATGGTTGTTTTCCTTCCTGCATATCCAGAAGTCTAGAAAAAAGCCAGATAATAGCATGTTAGACTGAGTTATATCCTTTGCAGTCCTCAGTAACCATAACTACAATCTCTGTAAGACTGAATGTGCATTAATCTTGCAGTATCAAACAATGCCCTTAAATCAGCATTTTGCTTATTTTAAGTAGCATACATTAAAAATAAATGCGAGTACCTTTTTTTTTTCTCCAAGGAGTTGACCACATGTGGCCAGGAAATGGAATTTTTTGAATCTACAACATTTTACAGCAATTTGTTAATTACTGTAAGCTTTCTATGGTGTTAAAGTGATTAATTTCAGAATAAAAGTCCTTATTTTCAGTAATTTCAATATATTTTCTATTAAGGTCAGAAAACAATTCCTGTTAAATTAAAAAACTGCAAGAATAGACATATAAAGTCATGACTTAATGTGTCTGCTTAAAACTTTTGTCCAGAAGCAAAGTGGCTTGAGATATACAATACTGGAGTAAATGATCATGTTTTAGAGATATCAAAACTTTAAAGAAGCATGATGTCAGTTACCTGTAAAAAAGACCTCTTTGCTTTTCCTTTGAAGATGAACTCTTAATAATGGCACAACAAGAACTTGACATAGGAGGTAACCTAAAGAAAATACATCTTTGTGCCCTAAAGAATCCTTTACATTAATGTCATTGCAAACTAGAGAGCCAGACATAAACATTCAGAGAAACAGCACATTGCTCATGCTCCTTTACATTAAAGACTTCCTTTGATCTGTGTCTAAGCTTTGATAGCTTCCCCACAGAACAAATCATTGTAAAACATGCACAGCATTCAAAATTAATAAATTAGTGTGGAAGATAAGCCACTGGCATCAAACATGTCTTGAGCTTTGATGCTGGATTTGTATTGCTAAGGCCCTTGTTGGAGTTTTGTTAATTGCTTTATTTTTCTTCTCTTTCTCTCTCTTTTTTTTTTTCCTCCCTATTTTTTTTTTTTTATTTTTTTATTTTTTTAAAGAGAACATTATATTTTTCCACGGAGAGAAACAACTTCATCCTCCAAATCTCATCTTCCAAGTCTGAAATGCTAGAAAATTTTGGAGATGCTTGGATCCCAAATTGAGATCTAGGGTGTTTTGTTTAGCTTCCTTTTGCTTGTCTGTCTGATATACTGGGTAGCTGATGAACTGATGAGCATCACCAGAGATCTGCTTTTCAGACCTCGCTCAAAGTTCAAGAGGATGGATTGCGTGTCCACTTTATATCCTTTAGATCCCAGATTTAGGGAATCTTCACTTTCCAAAAAAACTGGGCTTATTCCATGCATAAAACCAGATTTTGACTGTGGAAATTTGAAATTCCTGCTTGTGTTCATGACAACTAATCTAAATTACATGAATATTTGCAGGGAGTAAACAAGGATACAAGGAAGACCACAGAAATTTACACCTAATGGAAATGAGGAGAGAATCTTCAGTGCAATGTTTGCCTTTTGATAATTTATTCTTTTAATCCAAGATCCAATGTTGTGGAAATGTTAGTCTTAAAATTCTATCCTTGTAGATTAATCTTAAGCTGTATTGCATAAATTTTTAAAACACATAATTTTCCATATACAAATTTAAATTCATGAAATGTAATGAAGATATTCTACCCCTATGACATGTCCTGTTTTTTAATGATGATATAGGCCTCAAGATTGCACTGAAATATCCTCTTGTTCTATATCACTTTGGATATGGCTTTTCTCACCTAACTTGAATCATTTAACTCCAACTGACCGATGAGAATCCCTCTAAGAACCACAGCAAGCGATGGGACCAGCTGTGAAAATGGGTGTTAAAACAGGTGGAAGAAGTTACTTGTAGAGGCTGAATTGTCCATATGTGGAGGCTGAGATATCCTGGGATTTACAAGGCACCCACATGTGACCACAGTATCTGGAAACCTTTCCCTGGATCAGCCCAGTCATGATCCCCCAAGTGATATGAGATACCAATATTTAAGCCACTGAACTGAGTCCTATTTCTACATCTCTGTACAGTGTCTTCCACATCCTCAGTCTCAAAATAAGGGACTATATAATTTTAAACTCTTCTTCTTGATCTTAATAAAAAATCAAAATTAATCTCTGCACAATTTAAAGAACTAGTGCTGTTTCACAAGTGGTACTTACCTGCTGCATGTCACAGAACCATCAGACAATCACAGGTAACATTTTTGTTTTCTAAATTCTCAAAATAATTTTTTTTTATAAGCCCTACTTTTTTGACTATAAGAATTAATATTTTAGTACATATTATAGCTGTAAAATTGACTGCAAGGAAAGTCTAATTCTCATGCCACAGGTTTCACCAAATTTTTAACTTCCTTAATAATGGAGCTTTGAACTTCACTACTGACCTCTTTCTGAACCCTTTACTCACCCAAGTGGCACAGAGCTCCTGTTGCAGGACAATTTTGTCTTCTGAGCAAATGGCAAAATTCACTGCAAGTAAATAGAAATTAATGTTCTTTCAGGGTAATATGATGCGAAGGGGAAAATTATTTGTCAGCTGAGCTGTAGGTGTGTTTTTTTCCACTTAGATGCTCTATATAGTTACTTAAAAAAATACTGAACGTATTTTTTGAATAAATTATAAAGCAATTGGGGAAAATGTATTCATAATATAAAAGGGGATATATAAAAACTATACTTGAATTGAACAGAAAAGGAGCTGTTTTAAAATGTTTGAAGCTTACAATTTTTGTAGAGTCAGTTAATGGTGTATTTTATCCCTTTAGATATATTTGTATGATTCGGGTGACTACAAGTTAGCATTCACAGTGACCAGCACAGATGGGCTAATAAGGCACTGAAAACTTCCACATTGGCATTGAAAACTGAGTAACCAGACTATCTCAGGGAGGTTTTGGTGTGACCAAAGGTGCAGTGCTTGTATAAATTGATGAATGTTACAAATTTTATAAGCTGAAATTTAATAGTCATTAATATTTCCCACCAAGGTTGAATATTCTATGTATGATTTAAGCAACTATGTTGAATATCATTAAAATAAGAATTTTTAAAAGGAAATCTTTTTTTCCTAACTAAGATGAGAGATTTCCAGAAGCTGTGATGTCACTGGGGCAGAAACACAGAAGAGCTGAATTTGTGCTATGCAGTCCTTTACAAGAATGTGCAATTAAAATAAGGTGTCTTTTAAGCTGTCAACCTAAATTTTCTCTGTAGTTTGTGGAAGAGAGAGGCATCTTCAGTGAGTAACTCATCCTCCAGAGAAGTCTGTCATGAGGATAGCAAGAACTGTCTCTCAGGAGGTTTTGTCTGTTCATTGAGTCAGAACAGTTAATTGCCAAGGCCCTGAGTCTGGTGATTAGGGGGAGGACACTTTTCCATACTGAAAATTGCTGAATGTCACTGAAATGTTGTGCTGCCAACAAGACAGGGCCGTGGTCTAAGACAAGGCAGCAAAAGTTCAGTGGTTCTTGGGCAAGATCTGGAGACTCTTGCCTGACTTCAGATTAAGACTAACACAGTAGTTGCCATAAAAAAACTTGTGTCAGCCCACAGCTATCACAAGTCTACACTTGGCAAAAGTTGTGTTATTGAAAATATATGGGGAAGAATGCAGCTAAAATTTGACCTTTGCAGATGACTGTTTTCCACTATCCCATGAAACAGTTTCTCAAATGTTAATAGGATTAGATACTCTGGATTCCTTCCTTTGAAAAAATTTTGGTAATGATCTAGTAAACAGTTACTTTTAGAAAATATTATCTTCATGAAGTTTTATAAAATAACCCCCATTAAACTCCATCTTTTGATCTTTTATTTTCAAGGTATTTAGTGGAGTTTAATTATTTTTCTCTCTTTCTACTTATAGCATGAAAATACAACACGAAAAATTGCATCTCAAAATGTGGAAGAAGAATTCAAATAAGGAAATTTAGTTGTTGCCTTTTTCAATATCACTTTTCAGTAATTTTCAACTCTAATTTTGTAAATAACTTTTGCTTATTTGAAATTATAATTTTCCTGGCATTTTCTCTCTGTTGCAAATGTTGATGACTCTCCTGTCATTTTTGGACTTTTAAGAATCTCTGCATGGCTAGAAAATTGCAGAAGAACATTTTGAAATATATTGATGGTGGAGGGGAAAACAAAAATGTTAAACATTGCAATCATTGCTTTATATAACAGCTTTAGCTAATGTAATTATGAGATAACCATTAAGGAATAAATTAAATGCTGGAATGAATGTTAAGGTAAGTGACAGAATGTAAGTTAGTCAATGATAGAGCTGGTTAAATAGCACCCAATGAATAATAGATATGACTTGAACTCTCTTGAATGCATAATGCAGAGAATATTGAATTATTTATCCTGTCAGAAAGGAGGTTCATGTGCCAAATTTGCAGCAGTTCTCTGAAAGGATTCAGACTCCTGGGGTATGAGGTGATTTCTCACTGGAAAACCAGAGAGCAGCCTATCAAGAAGTTGATGTGCTGATGTGATTTAGGAAGGAAGGTCTCATATAAGCACCACTGGAGGTAAAATCTGAGGGTAATGACCTAAGAGACAATATAAGGCCAAGTGTCCTCCCATCCATTAGAATGTGCACTTGGGCAAGAGGCCACATAACCCAGTGCTGCCTTCAAGTCTCAGAGGAATGGCTTCTGCAGTAAGATTTGTTTCAATATTGAAGCATTAAAAAGATCTAAAAACCTGATGACCTTTTATTACATGAACAAAGAAATAAAATCTTTAAAAATACGCAAACTTATAATTAATTTTTTTAGACGAATATGTTTCTTTTTAGATCACTTGAAATTCTGATTAAATTTGGATGCTTAACTTGCTTAACATTTACATTTTTTATTTCCCAACTTAGCATTAGAGCCTATTAGGTGTTTGAAAAATGGCATGATCCTTTGAAATCCCAGTTTCAGAGTGATTTCATTAGGCAGTGCTGAATGTTTGGTTGCTGTTGCAGATGTCTGACAGCTAATGAGGTTTGAAATCTACAGATCCCATTCAGAAACTCCCCCTCCTGTACAGTTTTGGCTCATTTTCTATCACACATCCCTCCTAGATAGGAAAATCTAAAAAGATTATTAATCATCAGAAGAATAATTACTTTGGTATACTAAGACTGTAGGACATAGAGCAATGTCTATGGAAACTGCTTCAGGGTTTGGTCTATCAGGATAAGCCCAAATCTGGGTCAACAACTAAAAGGCCAAAAGTTGGGTCACAGTGGCATGGGAAGGATGGCAGGAAAGCCATTGTTATTGCATGGCAAGTTAGCAAAGGCTAATTAAAAATTACCTCTTACACAGAAAACTAATTTTCAGTTAAACACCACATTTCAGAGGCAAAAAACATTTCTAGCACTCAAGATTGTTTATAGTTGGTTGAACATAAAAATGTTTAATGTGAAATTGAAATTAGTGACAACTTCATCTGGTTTTTGAAGTATTTCTTTTTTTAAGAAGTAAAAAATGTCATTAAGAAGCACAATGTTTTACTTTAATTTTTAAAGAAATGTTATTCAGTAAAAATAACCACATTTTTAAAAGTTTATCATCCATCAGACCTTCCCAAGAACAGAAGGAGAAGCCTGATTTAAATCTCTGGGTGATAATTACGCTTTGTAGGAATGGAAGCAACGTTAAAATGTGACTACTTCAGTTTAGCTCTGCTTCCCCTACCTTTAATTTGCTTGGGCAATGACAATAAAATGAAAAATAGTCAATATATAATTGAAAATAATATGTTAAATCCTTAAGCCAGCTCATTTTTGCATTATTAATCTCAGGCCAGAAATGTTTGTGTTTGATTTGTGCTGCAAAGACTATCCTCCAAACTAAATCAAATGACTAAAAGAAGTGTCACTGATGATTCCTGAGATAACAATTACATTCACAAAATTAATTATTTAATTTACAGCCACCTTAGTGTTGAGAAATCACAGGTGCTTGGGGTTTGCTATTGGCACTGGAATAGCTTCTGGAATAGCAATTGCAAAATATAAGGCAATTGTTTTATTCCCAGAGGTGCTTATTGCAACATAAATAAACAGATTTAGATTTAGAATCCTGACTTGACATATAAAATATGGAAAAGTTTTAGACCCTGCATTGGAGGATGCTAAAATTCAGTCCTTGTAGGATTAATCTTTACTATCTGTTTCCCTCACTTTTGTCCTTCAGTTCCTGTTCATCAAAGTTCTGACTGCTGAGAAAAGGATCTGACACAGTTCAGAAGTGGAGAGGTTCAGTAAAGCCCTGAAAAAGGGCCAGGTTATGGCTGAACTATTTTGTTTAATTAAGGCAAGACAGGGTTTGGATTCATGGGATGTTACTTCCACTGCATTACTTTGCTGTCCTCAATAGCAAATGGAAGTGTATTTATTTTTTTGCTGAAGATTAAACTACCTTTTACTTGCCATAGTTTAATAGTTTGACTTTAAACTGGCATGGCCTTGAGTCTGATGCTTTTCAATACTGTAGGGTTAGATATACCCCAAAAGATTAATTGGTACAATCTGATGCAGGATAAAAACTGGGAAGGACTGAAATAAATATTTCAAGGCAACGTTTTGTTCTTGTTTTTTGTTTTGTTCTTTTTTTTTTTTTTAATGTGGTTCTGAAAGAATAAAACAGCTCTAATTTTTTAGATTTCAGAAGAAGCTGTTAATACAGTGTCTCTCTGTTACTATTAAATAGTCAGCCTGAGAGGAGTCAAGTATTTCACATTGTACAAATGTCCTGGGTGTTATCTTGTTATCTGAGAGAACAAAATAAGGGAATTGTGATTGTTGAGGAATGATGGAAAGAATTAGGGAACAATGAAAAATTGTTAATAAATTTATATTTTGAAAAGAAACTAAAACATGAATATAAATAGAACACTATAACCTTTCCTCAAACTAACTATAGGATGAATTTGTTTGTGTAGCACATCAGGGTTTCCATCAGGACTTTGTACAACACATTGGGAACAACTGCTAACCATGTCTCAGCAGTGCATTTCCCATGGAAGTCCATGCCTGTCTGCAGTTCCCAGAAGGGGCAGCCTCTGGACTAGGTGTGGGTTCAGCCTGTGCTGCCTGTCTGGTGATGAATCCTCAATGGTGCAGCACCTCAAGGCTCTCCCTGTCTCAATGAGTCAGTCTAGAAATGAGGTGTGCTTTAATTCCCTGTTAATGCCAGGCAAAGGATAGCAAAGGCAGAATAACAGTTTTAATGACATGAGAAATCGTCCTTCACACAGAAAATATCCATTGTAGAAGAAATATATAATACAATGATTTTTTTTTCATGTTTTCTGAAAAAAGTAGAATGCCTCCAGTAAATGTTAAAGTGAAATGTCAGTTGAGTTGAGGCTGTTCTTAACATTAATTTCTCATTTTAATGATGGAATTTTTTTTCCTTTATAAATTACAAGGAAAAGCAAGGAGGATGATATTTATAAAAGCTTCCAAAACTTTTGAGTAAGCACTGGGGGAAGTATAGTTTCCAGTTTCCAGGTTTTGATTTGGGTATGGGTGATGTTCTCCTCCATTTCACTTGACCCCCAAACACACCGTGTGTGCCTACACCAACTGGTGGGGCACAGGGATGTGAGAAGAGGGCTTCAGTTTGTTGTGATACACTTTGATATCTGCATTGTGGGTGTGTCTTTGCCAGCACTGAAATTCTTTCCAGTCCTCAGAGAAAGGGAGATGTTTACAAGGTGTTTACAGCGCCAGTGAAAATGGGAAGCCCTTGATGGTATTTCTGTGCATGAGTTCATCTGTGGTTTCACCAAGAGAGAAAAAGCCATACCACAAGATAAGCACCAGGAAAAACCTCAGTTCTACACTTTCAGGGTACCAAATGAGAAATATGGGCACACCCAAAGTTTCCTGAAAAAGTATCATCCTGAATTGTCATGAAATGCTTTTTAATGATAGACCAGTTGAGCATGCCACCAAAGTATTTAAATTTATACAAAAAGCATACAAGGATCCACTGATTATGATTAGATACTCTGGAACTGGTCTTTCTAGATTATGGCTCAGCTATAGGTGAGCAAGTGCATGCTATCTAATTGCATACTGTGTGATAACACACCTTTTGATGGAGACAGTTTAGGAGTTGTGAGACCATTTTGCAGATTTATTTGAAAGACAGAACATTGCTTGAGATAAAACTTGGAGCAGCAGTGCTGATGCTGACTTAATTTCTTCCATATTTTCTTTGGTAAGGCAGCATGCCTGGCAGGCTTAGAATAGGTTGCTAGGGAACATGATGCTGTAGTGAAATTAAGTAGGCTATTCAAACTAATTAGTCTAGGAAGAATGTGTGTTTTTTAAAATTCATAAGATGGTAGTTACAAATAAAAAGATGACAGTCAATTATGTTTAAAAAGATCTAATATTCAGAGGGGTGGGTCAGATTCTCTCCAAATAAAAAGAGCTTTGAAAATGATTTGAACTGAAAATTAGCTTAAGTCCTTTGAAACAGAATTTAAAAGGTAAATCAGTCTCACCTAACTTCAGCAACCTTCTTAGAGGCCTGTAGTAAGTTATCTGTCTGGGGTGATTATATTGCCTATGGGCACTGTTATCTTTGCAGGACATAGAATCACAGAGTTGGAAGGGACCTTAAAAATCATCCAATTCCAATTCCCCTGCAATGGACAGGAACACCTTTCACTACAAGAGGTTGCTTAAAGCCCCATCTAACCTGGCATTGAACACTCCCAGGAATGGGGCATCCACAGTTTCTCTGGACAACCTCTTCCAAAGTCTGTTCACTCTCATATTTCTTCCTATTATCTCATATAAACCTGCTCTCTTTCACCACAAAACATCTCCCCTTGCCCTGTCTCTACATGTTCCTGTAAAGTCTTTTGCCATCTTTCTTGTGGGCTGCTTGGAAGGCTGTATTAAGGTCACTGTGGACCCCTCTCTTCTCCAGGCTGAGAATCCCAATTTTCTCAGCTGTTCCTAGTAGTGAAAGTGCTCCATCCCCCTAATCCCATGTGTGACCTTCATCTGGGCTCACTCCAACAGCTCCATGTCCATCCTGTGCTGAGACCCAAGGGCTGGGTGCAGCTCTGCAGGTGGGGTCTGAGCAGGGCAGAGCAGAGGGGCAGAATCCCCTCCCTCACCTGCTGCCCACACTGCTTTGGAAGCAGCCCAGGACACTTTTGTCTTTCTGGGCTGCAAGGGCACATGGCTGGGCCATGTCCAGCCTCTCACCCACAGCACCCCCAAATCCTTCTCAGCCAGGCTGCTCTGGATCTGTTCATCCCCCAGCCTGGAGTGATACCTGAGATTGCCTTGACCCTGGTGCATCCCCTGGCATTTTATGTTGTTAAACTTTATGAGATTTTTTATGGGACCAGTTCTCAAGCTTGTAATGTCCCTGTGGATAGCACCCCACCACTCAGCTTGGTGTCATCTGCAAATTTGTTGAGCATGCCCTAGATGCCTTTGTCAATATCATTAAGGAAGAGATTAAGTAGCACTGCTCCCAGTACAGACCCCTGGGGGACACTACCTGTCCCCATTGTCATCAGGACTGAGACAGATAAATGACCCTTGTAGCCCTTCCCATGTCCATTCATGTACTTACTCCATCATAGAAGCCCACTGGGCTGGTCAGGCTGGACTTGCCCTTGGTGGAGCCATGCTGACTGTCTTGAATCACCTCTCTGTCCTCCGTGTTCCCTAGCACAGATTCTCAGAGGGGCTGTTCCATGATCTTCCCATGCACAGAGGTGAGGATGACAGGTTGGAATGTCCTAGGGTCTTCCTTTCTGCCTTTTTTTAAAGATGGATACACTGATTCCCATTTTCTAGTTACCTGACTTCACCTGACTGCCACAACTTTTCAGATATCATTAAGAGTGTCTTGGCAACTACATCAGCCAATTCTTTCAGGATTCTGGAATCAATCTCATTTGCTCCTGTAGACTTATGAACATTCAGGTTCCTCAGGCAATCATGGACCTGATCTTTATTTACAGTGGGAGGGACTTTGCTCCCCCAGTCCCCATCCTGCTGTCCGTCCACCCAAAAGCTGTGGGGAGAGAGGTTGCCATTGAAGACTGAGGCAAAAGAATTGCTGGGTGCCTCACCCTTCTCCTCAGCTTTCATTGTCAGTTTTCCAGCATCATTTATTGGGAAGGGGGAGTACACCTTCTTTGACCTTCCTTTTCTGGTTAACGTACCTGGAGAATCCCTTTTTGTTATTTTTTATGTCCATTGCCAGGTTCAGTTCCATCTTTGCCTATTCCAGCTTTGCTCACCCAATTCCTACAAAAGAGAATATCATCTCTATACTCTTCCCAGGTAACCCAGGTCATCTTTGTTTCCACTGCCTGTGCATTTGCTTCTTTCCTTTTCATTTGACCAGCAATCATGGTGGTCTCTTGTGTTCCTTGATCGATTTTTTTTTTTTTTTTTGCTAGCTCTGCTGTATGGAAGACTTTCTTAAGCTCAGCTTATCAGCTCAGTTCCACTTGCTTGTCCCCAAGGACAGTTTCCAAGGGGATCTTTGAAGAGCTGGAAGTTTGCTTTTCTAATGTTCAGGGGCCTAATTGTACCCCTTTCCTGAGTCATATCCCTCAGGACTGCAAACTCCACAAACACATCATCCCTGCAGCCCAGGCTGCCCCTAATCTTGATGCTCCCCATTCGCTCACTTGGGTTCAGAAGACCCTAAGAACAGCATGTGATGGATGCAGATGTTGAGTTGATGCTTCCAATGAAATGAGAATCGTCAATCGAGAATTTTCATTCCTCTCATGAGGAGTATTTCACTTGATCTTTTATGTAAACCATAAAATCTTTAAAGTATTAAAAATATTCTATTGTGTATAAACTAAAAGGAAAATACAAAAGAAGCTAAGCAAAAAAAAAAAAAAAGAAAAATAATAGTTGTCATTTAGTGTTTGCATCTCTGTCTTATTTAAACTATGCTGTATGTTTTGGAGAGATAAAACAATACTGACACTATGAAAAGAAATACAAATTAAAAAAAAAAAAGGATGTGTAAATAAACAAGGGGTAGAGATTCCCCTTTTAAAGAGGATTGACATCTTCATTAAATGCTTCATCACATATTCCATTAACATTTGCACTCTTTCCATTTGTACAGTCTGCTGCGTAGGGTAAAGCACTGGTAATTCTTGGGTTTTACCCAGAGCTCAGATACATTTTTCTCCATTTGTGCTATTGCCATCTCTCATTAGTTTGGCAGGCTGTGTTTTAGTGCCCTTTTCTCTTCCTGTTCTACCTCTAACAGCAGCTGCAGTAAAGAGTTAAACTTGGCAGCTGCCCATTCCAGAGGCTAAATTCGTAGCTTTCAATCTGACTCCTAGTTTTTGTTTTTAAATCTGGTTTCATATGCAGGTCAAGTTCTCTGCAAAGCAGCTGTGAAGGTCAGATTGGTACCTATGAAACTGTCAAATTTTACCTTTTAAGTAATCACACTTGAAAATTGATATTCCATGACTACTCTTCAGTAGCTGTGAATTACTTCACAGGAGAAAGAGCTGAAAGTAAATATAGCTGCTTCTCAAGAAAATGGTGAGAGAACTCACATCTAGATAAAAAGAATTCACTTTCAGATAAAAAATAAAAAGGAAAATTTTATGGGTGATGCTGAAAATTCAGCAATGATTTTTAGTCCTCCCTTTAAAATTAGTGAGAGCAGACATGATAATACTGGGCTAAACAAAGTATGCAATAAACAGAATTTACTCAGAGTATAATTTTTGTCCTTTTTAAAAAAAAAACCCCACCAAAACAAACAAATAAACAAAAAAAGACAAGAAAACATAGAAGTAATTATATAAATGTTGCTGCTGATCACTGCTGAGGTAACGGCCTGACATAATGGCTATTATATTTAAACTGGCAATGTCCATACACACGATTAAAACAGAAAAGCACATCTTACAAAGTAGTAAAAACATTTGTGCTTTGAAGATTTAATCAATGGTACTGATTAAAAGGAAACTTGCCTTTGGACAGGTTATTCTCTAAGTGCTAGCTATGACCTTTCTTTCACCTCTTTCTTGTACTGAATTTTGTCTCTAGCATAGTTATTGAACTATGTCAATGACCTCCAATTGAATTTTACAGTTACACTCCATTGTCAGCACTAGGAATTACATTCCTTCCCCCACTCTTTTTTTTTTTTTTTTTTTTTCCCTGTAGGGAAATGTATCTCATGTAAATTTCTTTATATATTTCATATATGTGACAGTCTTCAGAACGGACCAAGCAGACCATGTTACTAAGTAAGAATTGCTGCGTTTTGCTTTCAATACGTTTTTTTCTTTGTCTCCTACCAGCTACCTCTCATAAGTTTCTTTTTAAACTATGAATCAATGTACACAAATCCGATTTTTAACTATAGATAATGGTTTTAAACTAAGAGAAGTGAGATTCAGATGAGATAAAAGGAAGAATTTTTTTGCAATGAGGGTGGTGAAAGACTGAAACAGGTAGCACAGAGAGGTGGTAGGTGGTCCATTTCTGAGAACATTCTGAGCTATATTGGGCTTTGAGTAATATGATCTAGTTGGAGATGTCCCTACTCATTGCAGAGTGGATTGGTGACCTTTAAACCTCCCTTCCAACCCAAACTATTCTATGGTACTATCATAATAACATGTAAAAATTCAAAGGTGGTAGCAAAACTGAAGATAATTTAAAAAGTTGATTACGAAATGTGACCCGAAAATTATAATAATTGCTCTAAAATCACAAGTTCTGTCAGGCAGATTCTGCTCTCAGTTGGGAATAATGAACTCAGAAAAGACGCTTTGACTCATCATTGAAATAATCCGAAATGGAAAAGAAAGAGGAGGGAAACTCCCAAAACAGTCTTGGAAACTTATTCATTTAGGGGAAAAGACAAACAGCACCAGCAGGTGAAACAGCAGAGTTGGAGGATTTTGCTTATTAGGGAGTTGAGAACAGATATAAAGGCTGATTGTAGAATTTGTGGAAACACATTCAGAGTAAGCTGCCCTATAAATAAAACCATGTCATCACAGTTTCATTGTTTATGTAAACCTACTTTGTTTTCTGTGTGATTGTTTGGTTGGCTATTTTAAGGCAGAGAAAAGACCTGGAAAAGTTATTCTTGTTGCCACTTGGATTATAATGACACTTCCTTCTCCTTGAGGACTCACTGCTGCTTCTGTCCTCCTGATTAGGTGACATAGGAGACCATTCTTTATTCCTGGGACTAAATAACAAATGTCATTATGCCTTTGTTGCTAAACTCTCATAGGTTTTTATGATTTTTAAAAAATGAAATGCGTACTTATAAGGTGCTTGATGGCTGAGATGACAGTCAAGAAGAATGAAAAAGATGTTTTATGAAAGGTTGTCAGTGGATTAGGGTGTCAATGATTACAAAGGCAGTTTGCTTAAATTTATTTTGGTAAGAAGTTCAAATCTATCCTCAAGTTTAGAACAAAGGAAAATACAGAAAAAATTTTAATTAAAATTGAATTTTATTCATGAAACCCAGCATGAGAAAATGAGAAAATCTCATAAAACCTTTATTTACAATACAGCTATTCCACTGTTCTTATTTATTTGGGGGGGGGGGGGGGGGATGCTGCATGATTCAGGAAATTAACAGTTTAGAGGTACTCAAGACGGAAGGGATAAGACAAAAAGAATAAAGGGAAGATAGCTGTGTGAGAGCTGGATGTGTGACAGCATAGGCAGAGGAATGAATTAGAAAAATCTGTTGAGCACATGGTGTGACTCTTGGGGACAATGTTGTGCAGGGCCAGGAGCTGGATTCAATGATCCTTCAGGGTTTCTTCCAACTCAGCACATTCTGCCATTCTGGGATTAACACCAAAGTGTGAAATCCCTGGTACTGAAGCTGAAAACAATGTGAGCCCTAGAAGTGAAGACTATCATCAGCTTTATCATCACCTTGAAGTTATAAAGGACACTTTTTTGGTAAAGAGTGACTTGGCTTTCATTTGCACACCAAACTAAAAAAATCCCATAGAGCCAGCAGGTCCAGGAAGATCAGCTTTCCCCTCTCTATTTGGCAGTGCTGAGGCAAATTTGGAGTACTGATATTAGATTTAGGCTCTCCAGTACAAGATATTGATATACTGCAATGTGTGCAGTGGAGGCCACCATGCTGACCAGGGAGAGGGACAGAGCACACGATGTACAGGGAGAGGCTGAAGAGCTGGGTCAGTTCTCCCTGGAGAAGAGAAGGCTCAGGAGAGACCTTAGTCCTCTCTGCAGCTACGTGCTGGGAGGACACAAAGACACATTATTTTCTGTTAGACAAAAGGAAAAATATTTTTACCTTGAAAGGGGTCAAATTGTGGACCCTAAGAGAATGTGTGGAAAGAACCATCCTGGGAAATGTTCAGCACTCTGTGAAACACAGACCTGAAAAAGCTGATCTAGCTAGCTCTGCTTCAAGGAGTGGGTAACCCTTGAGGGTTCTTTTCAACCTAAATTATTCCATGGCTGTATTATACCAAAAATCAGAGTGCCCTGCTAGCAGTGTAATGTCTGTCAAGGCAGACAAACAGCACTCAAAGTAGGGGAAGAAAAGCAAGAAATATATGAGACCTGGAAACCCCTGCCTTCCAAAGAGACCAGCTGCCCCATGCAAAGAGCATCTTCCTCCCATTTGCAGAACTGAGTGAGGTTTGGGTCCTTTTACCTCATACAGGAGGAAACAGAGCAAATATTCCCTAGGACAGAGCAGCTTGCTTCTTTTGCTGCAGGGCAGAGTGTCTGTAAGAGAGCAAACACCTTCCTGCAGGGAGCAGCAGCTGCTGATGCAGCGACTGCGGCAGCCGCTGGATGCAGGAGCTGCCTCCCTCGGGAACGCCACAGATCTTCCACCAGGCAGCAGCTCCTGCTGAGGAGCACACCCGTGGGTCACCAAAATGTGTCACACCAAAAACAGACAAGGGTGGGCATGCTATGAAGTGTCAGATGGCTTTGGATGCCCTGTCTCAGACATCTGTGAAGTGGGATTCATGTAATCTCAGAAAATTTGTAGGTACTCACCTACAGCTTTGTTGACCACTTGGATACCTTTTGTATTCAATGAGAAGAAATGGAGATGAGGAGGTGTTTCGGTGGGTTTTGGGTGGTTTTTTTTTTTTTTTTTTTTTTTTTTTTTTTGCTTTTGGATTGTTTTTATTGTTGTTTTTGGAGGGAGTTGTTTTATTCTATTATTGTTTGGTTTGGTTTTATTATATTGTACAATTTTCCTCACTGATTTTAATATCAGTTTCACAGTAGAATGAATTTCCCCTTCTGCAGCTTATTTCTTCTCCTTTATATAGTGACTTATTCAGCTGTGAGCCTCCATACTGCAACTGCCTAGATATTATCAGAAAAATATCACTGAAAGGGCTATAAAGTGCCTAAAGTTCTACTGGGATGGCTGGGAGTTACTGGTGTTTAACATCCTCAAAAATCACATTGAAAAGACTCTCTAGAGGGCATAAATTTGGATTGGATGACTTACACCACAGCAAATAAAGAACAAGTAGAACAGCAAGAATGGGTGCATCTGTGTGCATCAGTATATGAGGGATAGCTGGACTCTGTCAGCCACTCTCTGTTGGCACCTTCGGGGTACTTCGGCCTCATATTGCAAAATTTCTTGAATAATTTGTGATATAATTCCTGAGCAGGGATTAGACGTTAGGGGTGCTTTTCTGTTTGATTTTACACTCCGTATTTTTTATCTTGCAACAACATGATATGGGAAATGATGCTACAGAGGACTGAATGAAGTCTGCATCCCACTACTATTGTTACTGGCTTCATAGTGCTAAAATATTCCCTGTGATTCTGATAGCTCTGCAGACTGGTGCAGTGTTCTTCGTGGCCAGTATGTAAAACACTGCTGCAAAAAAAAACCCTCTCCAAAAAGAGAGAGCTCCTTTCAATAGGTGCAGCAAAGGTATCCACACTAGCAGCGCTGCTCCTTTATCATTTTATTGTGAGCTGAACATACATCTGAGAGGCTATTTCAGCCCTACAGATTTCAAAAGTTTTAAACCACTGTGTCCTTGAAAAGTCCTCAGTCTTGTCTATGTAATGGAAAACTTACAGCTCTCCTGAAAGCAGTTTGTGGTGTAGCACACCTGCACATTAACATCCAGCCTGGTCGGCAGCCAACAGTCTGCGCCAGCGAGGTGCTGGGTGTCCTTTGATCCCAGTTTGTTTCTATGGGAACTGAAGGTGCTTAGCACATTGCAAGATGTGCAGCAGCCTTCGAGATAAGAGTATATGTTTCCCAATAAATTCTTTCTTCTTCACAGCTGGTGCAAGAATTTGTCAGAAATGGTTCCTTTCCTTCTGCTTGAACATGGAATCTCGGGCAAGATTGGGGTTAAAAAATAAGGAAGTTGGTTATTTTTTTTGGATCTCTTTTTCTTATACCCCATCATGATTCCAGATCAAGAAGAAATTGTCACAACTAACTTTAGTCTTGAACCATGAGCTGGGTACTTCCAGAGAAGACAATAATAATTAATCATTATGATCCTAAGCAATAAAAGTCTTTTGCTGAATTTCAGCAGGACTGGAAAGTCTTTGCAAATTAAAAAAACAAGGCAAAAAGATACTAATCCACTGTCTGAAGTTGTCTCGACTACTAGGACAGCAAACATAACATGCTGTTGAAAACTTGTGATAGCAAATGCAGGATTCTTTATGAAAGGACAAACCAATTTGGAATAGCACAAGAAAAGCTTCCTTATTATCTTCCCATACTGCAAAAAATCTTCAACATTCAAACTTTTTCCTTAAATTGTGTTGAGTATCTAACTGAAAATGTTAAAATGTTTGTTAATACCTTAATACCTTTTGTGGCAATCACAAAAGAAGGAGGAAGTGCAATTAACATATTCTAAAATACAGTCTTTTTTTATTTTGAACTTTGGGAAACTCTCTGTTTAATTTCATTGGGGTGATTTTGGACAGTTTCTTTTTCTTCTGAATGAGGAAAGTAGCATGTGCTTCTGCACACACAATGTCTCACAAACTGATTTGATAAAGCTTATTCTGACATTATTTTTAATTATCTAGAAAATTTGACCCCAAGGTTCAAATGTCTTCCTGCAGAAGATACTGAACTGTATGAGAAATTTTTACCTTATGAGACTTGGTGTGAATGTTCGTGTCCAGTTTTCACTCTGCGCTTGTGTTGATTTGAGTTTAGCTATTCCTCAGTGATCTCTTTTCAGAGTTTTGTATCCAAAATTTGCTGCTTCATGAAGAACCCACAAGAAATGAAAGTGCAGACAGGAGCTAGTAGTCAGCTATGGAAATTCAATTCAAGTATGATCCTCGGGCATAAATTGGATAATCACAGATATTGTGAAACTGCAGAAAAGGCAATTTCCAGATATACGCTTTTCAGCAGGGTGAGCTGCCAAAAATTTTAAGAGGGAATTAGAGTAGCTGCAAGAATTAAGTGCAGAGTCATGCAGGCTGCTAAGCGGGGTGCAGTAGACTGAGGTGGAAGCAGACTCTTACATAATTTAAATGCAGCAAAGGAGTGAGAAATAGCAGATGATGAAGCTTTTCCCACATTCTCACCACACTGCGGGTGTTTTTCCTTATCAGAGCTGCAAAAGAAACACAATTCAAGAACTCAAATGCATTTTTCTAATAAAAAAACTCTGCTTAACATATCTGTCTCGTGGTAGCTGATTTATCCATATAAAAAGGAATGTGGGGATTAAACAGAGAGCCAGGAGAAGCAACCCACAACAGATATGAAAGCATCTACAGTAATTTTTAGTAATACAAAAATATGAAAGAGTCAAATAAAGGCATTTTGAAGATGCTCAATAATTATGGAAGAGAGAATAATTTTAAGGAGCTGGTGGCAGATTCCCTGGTTCAGAAGCCTTGTGGCAAGTTGAGGATCAAAGGAAGCCAGAACTCCTTCCAGCTGGTCAAAGCAAACGAGCTGTCCTACGTTTTGCACTTCAAACGGGCCATGCCCAACATTATATCTTGGAAGAGAGCAAGAGGAAAGGCAAAGACAACTGGGGGTGTTCAGTACTTTTTTCCAGTTTGTCCATGAAGAAAATAACAGAAATGCATCTAAATCAAATACCTCAGCCACCCTGAGGGTGCTTGCAGTTAATCAGATCTGTGGATGCTGTCCTTTTTTGTGTGACACATTTTCACTGTGTGGATATGGCTGCACATTCAATTGCACTCCTGGTCATCACAACCTCATCATATTCCTGAAAACTGGATGTAACAAATTGGAGGCTCTCACCTGAGCATAAGGTCTGAAGTTTTCTTCGGGGAAAGCTGTAGATAGGCAACCAGGAGCATCTTCAGAAGACCTGCAACCCAGAAAAGTGTCCAATTATTTCAGTAAAATACAAGCTTCAGAAGGGATACAGATACAGTCCCAACTAGCTCCAGTAATTCTTCTCCCACTCTTTGTAAACTGGATGTAATACTATTTGTTTTGGAAAATGATTGGGGTTTTTTGTGAGATTCTGGATCTAGATTCAAGCAAAGGAGGCAGAATGGTAATATTCAAAAGTGTATGAATACATCCCCCTGTAATGCCATATATAAATTAGGTATAAGACAGAATTAAGGAGTGGGGGAGTGCAAGCCATAGTTCAGCATTGTTACCTGTGAAATCATAAATCTTATTTGAGAACAAAAAGAATAAAAAATCAGCCAAGAGTCTTTTCCTGGACCCAGTATTTTCCTGTTTATGAAACATGCTTGTACAAAACATAGCTAACAACACCTGTTGCAAAACTGCTGGGAGGAAAAAAACAAAATTTTTCCCTCTCAATACTGTGCTTAAAAGATTTACACGACATTTTTGTAAGCTAAGGTTAATGTCACCATGTTGCCAAGGTTAATGTTGCTATAATCTTTGTCTTCTAAGGACACACAGAGCAAATGTCATCCATCTGACCCTCTGTGTGTGTCCCCCTGAGGGATCCCTTGGTCACCAGTAGTTGCAGTAGTGATGCTCACCTCTGCGGAAAGGGGAGGTGGCAGCAGTGCAGGACCAGGACCCACCCCCAAGCTCATCTACTCAAGAGCAGATGAAGGTGACACCACCACTTTCATCACCTCCTCTCAGTTCCCAGCTTCTCAACAGTTCCCAGTGCAGGGATTTGAATGTTGCTTCTGCCTGCTCTTCTCCTACTACTTCCTCAGCAATATGCTGCATGATATTTTTAGGGTGGATGTGAATGAACTGTATCCATCCCACTCGGAATATTGGCATATGTTCAAGCTGCCTTCCACGAGGCACAAGGCGACTTTTGAGTGATACTTCAGGCTCCATGCTTCTTGTATTGTTCCATTTTGAGGAGAGCCTGTTTCACACATGACACATTGGTTAATTCCCTAGGCAGCAGTACCATTTTGGTTTGTTTTCACTGGATCCTTTTAAGGAAGCCCTCTTTGTAGATGAAAGGTTATGTCTTACAGATATGTCTGGAGGTAATCTCTCTGCCCATCACAGCTTTTTGGGAGTAAAAAGAAGTCAAGTGGCAGTGAATCCACACAATCAATGCTGTTTCCTCATCCTATTGATTTCAAAGCACAAATCCATATCATTTAATGCTGGTAAAAGAAATCTCTGCTGTGGGCTTTAGGTATCATTCAACAGTAGAAAAGAAGAGGGATTTCATTCCTGCATACAGCAACATATTCCTGTTTCAATTCTTATTTTTTGCAGAAACTTTAATGATAGATAGTGGCCTGAACTGTCTTACTTCAAAATCTGGTCATCTTTCTGCAAGTTGAAGAGTGCACACATATTTTAGTACGTTAAGTGTATTTTTCACTAATATTCCCTTCTTTTTTATTTTCTATTTTTTTCTCTTATTACATTTTCTTGGAGGAGCTTGAAGATCCTTCTTTTGTTAATTAGGTGTATTCTTTTATCTCTGTCACCACAAGCAGCTCAGCTGAGTATCGGCCAAAAGTTACAGAGACAACATTTTCTGTACTAATGTATTTGAAAAGTAGATTTTGAAATTATCCAGATCCTCATAAATGGGATCCATAGAAGGATAATCAAGCCCATTAATTAACTTGTTTTTTCCAGTCTTAGCATGTAAAGCAAGAGAGTGAAGCATGAACATGTTTTGTGAGGGCTGTGAATGGTTTAGTGATGGAGGGCAGATGTGCTCTGGAGAACCAGCCTAAAAGGAAGCTGCAGCACTGCTCATGCCAGTCACAGGAGACAGATCACAGGATTCAGTGAAAACAATTTTTAAAATGCAGTTTGATTTATCTTTGTGGGATTACAGATTTTTTTTGTATCATCAAATTATGTCAGAAAGACCAGTCTGTGGTGAAAACAAAAGCATTGATGTGTATATTAATGATGGATTTGGTCTGTAACCATTAAGAAATCCATTTTAAATTTTAATTCTTTTTTAGTATTCTTTAATTGCACAGAATTCCAAGTGATGGAAAAGGCATTTAGGAGATTTTGTCAGAAGCATTCTGGAGGTTTTGATAACTTATTAAAGAGGATTTTAATCTATTTGACTTTATATTATGGGCAAATTTTTCATCCTTCAAGAGGGGAGGAGGGAAATTCCTCATTTTAATTTAATTTCCTAAAGGTCAGAAGACTGTGCTTTAGGAGATGAATCTTTTGGATGGGAAAAAATTAAAGAGAAGCAGAAGAGGATGTGTCATATGGTTGCTTTAGTAATTATTTTATAATTTATTTATTATGTTTTCATATGAGAGAATGTTGCTTTTTTAAAATACAAGCATACTTAGAAATCAACATCAGCTAACCATAAAATACACATATGATGGTGACCCCTCAAATGACTTTGTCATGCATACAGGCATAAAGGCATAAAATACTTCTGTGAGAAAAAGGAGATAGGAAAGCTTAAACTTTGTGACACATTTTATATACTTTATTTTTTTAACACAAAAGTGAGCATGAGTTCCTTAAGATTGTTTTCCTAAAAGAGATATCAGACCATCTTGGCGTCATCCAACTGTAGTGAGCTCAACCGATTTGCAAAATCTTTAATTTAATATCTCAGAAATATTAATGAAACTGGTAGCAACGATGGTAATTTTGGCACTACTATGATGGTTTTCCTGAAAAAAAGGTTGATTTTATTTGCTAATATGATCTGTTTAGCCACGATTATTTTATTCATTGAGAGGTGATTTCAATTACAGTAACCTTAAAACATTTTTAAATAAAATGGATCAGTCCTTTAATCTCTAGGACATTATGAAAGGCAGGGAAAACTGTCATAACTTTTCAGAATTGAGTTCTAGGCCAATCAGAATTCAGGCCAATATTAATATTGTTGATTGTGCTAGAAAATACATAATTTCTACATTTTCTCATGTGATATTCCAGACCAAGAATTTATTGTAACTAGAAGTTTCATATGAGGTCATTCTAAAAATTGAGAGCAGCCAGCCATCAAAAGGATTGTTATGTGGTTTACATCTATGAGAAAAACTAATTCTTCCCACATGAAAAGAAACACAATATGCTATAGCCTACTAACTGCAGCTACAAAACTGTTCAGGAATATTTTTCCAAACTAAATACTTAGTGGAAAGCAGATGGAATTTCTGTGGTCCATGGCAAACTCTACCATTTTATTCTTAATTGGCTTTCTGCAGATGGACCCTGGGCCTGTTGAATGTGGTCATTACAAACCATAGAAAGTCGATTAAACCTTATCTGTGAAATTGGACAACATGAGAAGACGAATCACTGGCATGTTGAGCACACCAAAAAAAAGTTTCCATTCTTCAGTGAGGTGATTTACACACTAACATCAGAAATTCTGAGCTGCAGCTGCAAAGGAGGGAGAGTCAGCTGCACAGAGTTCCCATGGCTAAGTTAAAGCCACTCACATGAGAGTAAACTATGATACTAAAATAAAAACCATCACACCATTGACCAACTACTTACTGACTCTCTTTGCAAATTAATTAATGAGGTTAGAGTTATATAAAAAAGGAAGAAAACTGACTCAGCAGTGGTCAAACTGAGAGTATAGGACGTGAGAATTATTCATAAATAGGCAATATGGCATAAAACTGTAAGAAGAAATATGGATTTCCTCTAATACAAATTTAGCCTGTGAAATTCTGTCCTGAGATCCTGTTCAGAGAAGAAAACAAAATCTAAATTTTCCACTGGAAAGAAAGAGTAGCAATAGATGAATCTTTAGGAATCAGGAAATTAAGCACCTCCAGGTTCAACTCCCAGCAAGAACAAATAAAATTAAATATTACAAAAAATTTGTCTAACCTTCCTTTACTATATCCCTCCATAGTTCATGTAGATGCAAGTCTTTGGTTGCTTTAAAATAATAGGCCTAGGACAATTTATTCTGTTGATATTTAAAGCAATGGGTAAGTCACTGGTTAGCTGTGCCCTGCCTCTCCCATTTGATTCTAGATGGAGACAATTTTGGCATAGTGCAGGGTGGTGGGCTAGATGACCTTTAAAATCCCTTCCAATCCAAATGATTCTCTGAGCCTGTGATTCCATGATAATGTCCCAGGTTTTTCACTTGGATATTCCTCTTTTCCGTGCACTGGTCCTTTTCTACTCTTTTAAACTTCCTCCACTATCTTGCATCTCTCTGCTAATAATGAATAAATAAAAAATATAAGGGGAAAGTAAAGGTCTTGAATTAGATATAAGTTTCTCATCTTCCTGCATTTAACCCTCTTAATCTGGAATCTTCCTGGAGAATACAGATTTCTCCGAGTACTTGATTCAAGAGGGTTTTGATGCTGACAGCAGTCTGTGGGACACCCCACAATAAATTTGTTTTTCAAGTAGCTAACAGCTCTGTGAGGAGTTTGGTTATGATTCTCAACCACACTTCTCTGGAAACATTGCCTGTATCTGTTAAATGAACAATTACAGGGAGCAGTTACATAGCTATCAGTTTTAATTCAGTAGAGTTGTTCTGGGATAGCACTTTATCATCCTACTTCATTTTCCTTTCCAAGGAGAACTTAGTGCAGATAAAATATACTGTTGTCTACTAAGTTTTAATACTATCATGCATTGGTGTTATACAAATCCTACCTTAAAAAAGTTTGCTCACTTATTTTATCCTTCTGTACTTAACCATGTCAGAAGAACAATCAAATAAATCCCAAGCATTCTTTTGAGATCAAGATGTAAATCACACATTTTCTCCCAGGTAAGCTTCACTTGGTCTGTCAGAGTTAGACCAGAGAAGGTGGGGTATTTCTCTGTCCATTTAAATTAAGTGATAACATTTCTAGCTAAGAGCTTGAAGCTGCAAAACTATCCCTAAAGCTTCCCTTCTTCAGCTTGTGCACTTAACTTTAGAAATTTAGGTCATGAACAGGAAGATTTTTAAAGTGGCTTACAGTACTTAAGGACAAGTAATTCCATTGACTTCACTGAGATTTATCCTTTTTCCTTTCATTTTTTTTTTTATAATCTCTACTTGAAAACACTTGCTCAGTCTTACAGATATGGAGCACTCCATGTTTCTAGTCTTGTGGCTTTCCATCCACATAAAACCCTGTTTCAGTTTGGTGATTTAGTGGCCAGGTTCATCTGTCATCTGGAATAGGGAGTGGGGAGGACAACTCTATAGCCTGGAAAATACATTCCCTAAGAATGAGTAGGAAACAGCTCCTTTTGCCATCTCCCAGGAAAAAATGGACCTGTTAGTACAGTAGCTGCATTGCTTTGAGATATCCCAAGTTTTCTCACACAGCTTCCTCAGCACTCTGAAGAAATTATTCAAGCCCATCTGAGCAAGTTTGCTTCACTGTCCTGGAATCAAACCTGCCTGCTGACTCATGAAGGATGGATTGCTTGGTAAATAAAAGTCTACCAGCAGTCACAGATCCCATCACCAGCCTTTTAATCTGTTCTACTTGTCTTATGAACTCAAAGGATTACATGTGAACAGCTGCAATTATTTCTCCATAAAATTGATCACAAATTTTTTTTAGTCTGACTTTACTTCCTGGCATATTAATTAAAATGTCATTGGGAAGATCTTTAGTGACATTTTTGTCAGGTTTATGTTGACATGAGTTCATTTTTAGTTTTATTAAGACTGGCTTATGATAATCCTGATATAATTGAGTTGCTTATCTGAGAAGCCTCTGCCACTGTGTTAATAGCTGTCACTTTGGCTGCAAAAAAGGTCTAGTTTGAATCCATTTGAGTTCTCTGCATCCAATAAGGGATTTCAGGACTTTACTCTTGTCTTATATCCCTTTATTTCTTACATGTCATTCGGCATACAAAATTTCTGTATCTTCGGCTTTTTTAAAATAATAAATGGATTATTTTCAAGGGTTCAAAATTACTTAATCCAAAACATGAATAAAGACTAGCCCAAGCCTTTTCCTAGGTTTCATTTCTGCTCGGGAAAGTTAACTTCTGATCAGCTGTACTTTCCACTGGCAGGAACACACAGGATAATGTCTGTAATGCTGTGCCTCTTGGGAAACATAAGTGGGCAAATGGTTTATAGAAAGTCAAGTGAATACCTCTTGTGCTCACAGAGCTGTGCTGAATTACAGCCTGAGCTTTTCCACTGTGTTGAACTTTTCTGTGGTTGTGATAACACCCAAGAGAATTGAGAGAAGTCTGCTTGCATCTCTTTTTTAAAAGAAGAAGCACTAAAAAACATTTTTCCAAGATTAAAGCTAAGTTTTATTATTTATTTTAAAAAGATAATTTTCAAGTAGAAAAATCCTCAGATTTTCTGGGTGAGAGAATACATCTGGTCTTATAGAGCACTTCATGCTTCCTTGACAGCTGCATCCCCTAAGGTATCTTTTTCTCTTGAGTCTTGCTCCCTTTAAGTCCCCTCAAAGTTTGTCTGATTATTTCTGGATTAAAGTTCCATATTCTTCTTTGCACAGATTAAAAGTTTTATCTTTTCATCTCAAGCATCTACCAGTGTCTTCTTATTCTCCAGATTCCCTGTTTGCTCTAATTGTCTCTCTGCACTGCAGGACCACCCTCATTGTCTCATCTCCCAGGTTTTCTTCCTGGAAAATTCAATCTACACCTCCCTCTGTGGAGTCTGCATGGCTCAATGAAACTGGCAGAACGAGGGGACTCCTTCCTACCTTGGCAGCCCTTCAGCCACAACAAATGCAGAACCAAAATCGACATACAGTGAGCAAACCAATAAAACAAATTGTGAACATACCTATAACAATCCAGGATACATTTTGAGGAGGATACCTCCCTTTCACAGAATCATAGTCAGAACTTCCCCAGAATTTTCTTTGCAGACTACTTCAACTTTGGCCAAAGTATGGAATAAATTCCAGTGTTCTGGATTATATTGATTTTAAAAAAACCCATCACAAAAAAAAAAAAAAAAAAAAAAAAAAAAAAAGAAAAAAAAATCCATCAAAATTAGAATTTTCTGCTTCCTACTAAATTATTAAATTTTAATAATACAGCTATGATTTCGAACACTATTCATTTCAACCAGCAGTGTCTGCTTTCATATGCCTTGTGTTTATCTCATGAAATAGATGTATTTTTTAGATGTATTGCAAATAGATGTAATATAGATAATAGACGTATTACATGTTTTTCCTACCAAATGGTGGATTCACTGTGCATATGCAATAAGACAGCTTTCAAGAAGTGCAGTGTATTTCTATGACTCTCACAGATGCTGCAGTATTAAGGTATGTATAAGACAGAACCCCAGAACAAGCCTCAGGCATCCAGTGTCCTCAGGAAGCAGATTTGCAGTGCACGTTCAGCATTCAACAGCTGTACAGAAAATCGGGTGTGCAGAAGTGACAGGTTTCCTTCCCAGAGCCACAGTCATGCATTCTTCTCATGTTTGTGCAGGCTGTGGCAGGGAAAGGCCACCGAAGAGGAGCATGGCATAAAAAGATGTTGCTGTTCTTAAGGTATCTCCTCTGGACTGTTTTCACAACCATTCCTCTGGACAAGGGGTGATGTGCAGTGCTTCAGCACTGGATTGACAGCTCAGGCTCTCTATCCTAAACTATAGGACAAAAAAAAAAAAAAGTCATCTAAAGCCACTGGATATAATTCTTGTTTCTGCTATTTTTGGATGAAACTTGATGGAGATGCTTCAGTAGTTATAGTGCCAGATGCAATAACAGAAGCTGTGATAATGGCCCATTTTTTTATCTCTTGAGGAAAATTCCAAGTACTCAAAAGAATGTGAAAACAAACCTCATGGCAGTAATAACTGAGATGTGCCACCATCCAACAACAATCCTGACAAGCAATCACTCTACATTACACTCAGTAAAATTCCAACATAAAGCAACTTTCTCTTCAAATAGAAAAAGTGCCATATAAATGACTACAGAAATCAGAAGAAAACTGGAAAAGATGGATAGATTTCTGGGAGTTTCCCAATATTCCTTCAAACTGGTATGACCACAACTAATCAGATTTAACCAATCTATTATTTGTCATGTTTA
Source organism: Sturnus vulgaris (assembly GCF_052056855.1). NCBI lineage: Eukaryota > Metazoa > Chordata > Aves > Passeriformes > Sturnidae > Sturnus > Sturnus vulgaris. The sequence goes on along the minus strand of NC_142245.1, from coordinate 103,806,478 downwards.
ATTGGGCCAGGGTATAAATGTCATGACTCTTAAGTTTGCAATTCTAGTGTACCCTGGTGAATTTCTGAGACTGGGTGATACATGTTGCATGAAATTTTAATTTCCTTTTTTCTAATTGCATTTCTCAGTTTTAGTTTGCTCAGATTATCTCCTGTCTGTTACTCCCTATTTTTTTCTTCCATGATGATGTATATAGAAACAAAGTTAGGTGGTGCCACAGACTTTTAGATTTGGAAAATAAACTACAAAACTGCAAAGGGAGTATGAAAATAGTAAGTTAAATTCTTTATTTCATATATACATTGTTACTGCAGATGCACTGAGCATTATGGGACATGACTAATTGGTGTGACAGAATGTTGGAATGGCTTCACCAAAGTACTTTCAAGAGAAATGATTCGTGAACCTACATAAGCCAGCCCTTCCCCCGCCACCCCCCCAATATATTTTTAGGACATGAAGCTCCATAATAAAGCTTGAAGTAGAAGAATGGTTTTATCAGTTTTTGGGGTTCTTGGTTTTCTTTGTTTATTTCTTTGTTTCTTTGTTTCATTTTGGGTTGGGTTTTTTTGCTTGTTTTTGTTGTGTTTTTTTTTTTTATTTTTAATTTTTAAAAATGTCATGGTGTGTTAATTTTGTACGCTGAACATTCTGAGTATTGAAATTTATTTCTTGCCTTTGACAAATACACAAATTTCTTATCTACTTCACTGGATTTTTGAAAGATGTTAAATTTTTCACTGATTTTTAACAAAATGCCATGTTATGTTCATGGGGAGCTTAAAAGGAAACCAAAAAAATGTCTTAAAGCCTTCTCAAGAAATGAAATGTAGTCAGAACTGGTATTATTATACAAACTAGAGTAAACTACCTGCAAATAATAATGTCTGTTCTGAACCCAATAGGAAAAAAGAGAAATGCAAGCTAAGAGTTTGTGGTAATAAGTAATCCACCTGAAAACAAACTATTGGGTTTTAGGCATTCATTATTTGGTTATGGCCAAGAGAGGGAAGGCAAGAGAGAAGGGAGGCTAAGGAATTAATAGGATTTTTTACAGCATTTGATTGCATAAACATCACCAGCTCACATTACACTGAGATTCCTTTGGAAATTCTAAGCTATGCATCCTAATTTCCACCTTCATTTCTGAGCAGCTGATATTTAGTGTTTTTTTTTACTGAAGTCTGTGACATCAGGCCTGAATTGGAGGGAAGATATTAATACAAGCACTCTCTTCATATATCCTTAAAATGTGGGTCAAAGTCAACACTGCTTTTTTCTTTCTTTTTTTTTTTTTTTTTTAATTAATTTTTTTTTCTGTTAAGGACTGCTGAATCTGGCAGCCTGTAAACATGAGGCTCCATGCTCCAACCGGCAGTGAAGGTGAGCTGGCATTCCCAAAAGCACACGTGCACAAGGATATGTCAGATATGACACAGAGAAACACTTTCCAGCACAGGTGGCAGCAGGGCCCTTGTTCACTGGTCCAGTGTCACCTTCCTGTGACAGCCTTGGTTATGATGGCTGCCCTGTCTGTCACTGTTTTTCTGTAAACCTCTGTATTTTTGGAGATGAGAATTCAGTCACAGTACTTTTTAAGACGACCCAGCTAAAACTTTTTAAGTGGTAGAGAATCCACTGTAGAAGCCGTTCCAATTAGTGTGTATGTCATTTACACTCACAGGTGACATGGACAGATTTCTATCTCGTACCTATCTAGCTGTTGCCATATTAAACATATCTAATTTTAATTTCCAGGCACTGGACATATTATCCTGGTGAATTATACACTAGAACCTCCTGCTTTCAAATGATTTGTCGACAAGGGCTGCTTCTAAAGGCATCAAGCTATTTCATGTTTTTGTTTCTATAGATACACCAATGTTTTAATTGACACAAAGTGCTGTTTTGAAGGAAATCAACAGTCATCCCCACTTAATACTCCTGGCTTCTCCTCATAACACAGCCTTTAATTGCACAGACTGGATCTAGATGGATCCAAATCTGGATGATGCATGCTTCAGGGTACTTTGTGATTTGACCCTGTTGCTTATGAGCATGAAAAAACAGGACCAGATTGGAAGTAGTGTTAGATAAAACTCTCATCCATTTGCAGTGTGGATGTTTGGTGCCCAGCACTAGCTGTATTATTCTGCAGATTCATTTCTACAACTTGCATGTTACTACTTGAAGATGCAAACTCAGGCAAGTCTGTGTGTCTCAAATGAAGACACTGGCACCTCATCCCCATTGGTCTCTTCCAAAATAATTTATAATTTTTGCTGCCCATGAAATAAGTAAAATGTTTTGTTATTTTGTTTGTTTGGTTGTTTGTTTTTCCCCAGTGGTACCTACATCAAGGAAAATGCCTGATACTTTACAGAGAGCTCACTCTCTCAGTCAAAAGTTTTGTCCTAACCGATCTTCTGTAAATCCAGGTTTCCTGGGCTTTTAAATTGTTCTCTAACATTTTTCTTTCCAGAGTGGTTTTTCATCCTTTAAATTAAATGGTTTTTCAGATGACAAATTTGATTTAAACAATCTATTTGGATATATTAAACAAAGCATTACATATAACTGTTGATCCCAAAGTGCTGCTTCTTCAGTAATCCATCATCTTCATTATTTATTACAGCCTCAACCTCTGTGTCATCTCCAACCTTTTACCAAAAAGGCTTTTCCAATCTAATCCAAGTTACTGACAGAGACACCAAATAACACAGAATGAGCTGAGAAAGATGTACCAATTGCAGCTAATTAGTAGAGCAGAAGTAAAATTTAAGGGTTTATCAATTATGAAAATTATTGAATTCTATTTTTTCAGTTTTATTTATGAATTGTTAACACAAGAGAGGTTCTTAGCTGTGTTTTAAAGAGACATCTGTGGGTGTAACATCAGTTACAGTTCCTACTCACCTGTGGCTGAATGCAGATTTGCCTGCAGGACTCCTTCATGGGATAGACGGTGGTATATTCTGTCTGTGGGTTACAACTTGGTGACAGTGTTTGGTACTTGTTTGTTAGAAAATATTTTATTATTTTGCTTGTGTCTCAAGCTTTTTGCTTCTATCATGTTCAAAGTTTGCAGCCATCTAACTGGTTTTTCATCAAAATAAAAGTCATCAATTATCTTTTAAAATCCTAACAAGATATAAGGTGGTTAATGTTATTTTTCCAGTTGAAACTATTTGACTTTTTCTGAGAGTAGATGTGTGCATATACTTTTGTTTTCTTTAGGTCTCAATAGCACATCAGCCTGAAAAACTCTTGACAGGAGGAATGTGAGCTGTTGCTTAGTTACAGCAGCATGAAAAGGACCATGGTGGCAAGGGCTCATCTCTGCCATTGGGTGTTTCTCACCATCACCTCCTCCCGAGTCTAACAGGAAGGTGAATCCACCATGGAGTCCCGTGTCATGTGAAAAGCCCTGCTTGCAATCAGAAAGAAATGGAAAAGAAAGCAAATTTAGAAATTTTTCACTCCTCTGTTTTTGGGGTCTAATAAGCTTTAGTCAGACTGAAAATATTTTGTACTATGTACAGAAATAATTCAATGTTGAGGGTTGGATTTTTTTAAACAACTGGAAAAATGAATTGCAAAAGGGATCCAAATTATGAAGGACTAGACCCATCCTGTACTATCCCCTGGCAATAATAGCAATTCTTATCCATATAAAACTTGTCATTGTTGCTTGGTTTCTATGAGCATTCAGGAAGATAAAACAAAAAAATGGTGGGGACAGAACACAAAAAGTCTAGATATCACAAAATTCAAGCAAAGAGTTTCATGTGACATATTCATTTGCTTTAGTTTTATTCCATGCCTATTCTTCAAACAAAATAAAACTGCAGAGAGAGAGGAAAGGCTGAGGTTTCAAAACAAAAGCACATAAATATTCAACAATATAAATATTGTTTTTCTGGCATATTGAGGGAAAGTTTAAAACATTTGTCTCAGTTTCAGTGATCCACAAGTCACACTATGTAAGCAAGTGCTGCAGCAGATCAGGCAAGAGTGATAAGCACATTGTGAAGGATTTCATCCCACTTTTAAGATATGTGAGAAAGACAGATGGGATGAATCAACCTCTGGTTTACCCTTTTTTTCCAATTGACTTTAGCAGGAACCCAAATGATTATTTGGACAATTATCTTGCCTTACATTAGGTGAAGTGAATTCCCCACCAATTTACCTAACAATTATGATAAAAAAAATATATTTTCAAGCTCTGCACATGAAATAAATTGAATCTATAGAGTGAACTATATGAATAGTTTGTAATTTTGACAATCAATGCTTATAACACTGAGAAATGAAAACAGCCTACGATTTTATTCTGAGTTGCTATCATTTCCCTTGAGAAATAAGCCCATCATAAATGCTTTCTTAGAGATAAAACTAAGAAATATAGGAACTAGAAATTTTTTATATTTAAGCTTTTTATTTACTTTGTGAAATCAGAAAGATTCTAAAGTAAATGCACTAACCACAAATTGATTTATCTTTTTTTTTTTCTTGTAGAGGGTATATTTGACTCTGGATAGCAGGTAGGCCCACACTCTCATAGTGTGGTTACAATAATTAATACATAATTATATTAATTTTTACTTTATGCATGACTATATTAAAACCTTGAATTATCTAAGTTGGAATTGGAAAAGGGAAATAAATATTAATACTGGTATATTCAATGAAGGAATGATATAAATTGGGATTAAGCACATATCTACATGGGAATGATAGTGATTTTTTTTTTACAGGGGAATTAACAACTCATAATCCATATATACTTTTTTTTTTTCAAGTCTGTTACTCTGAAGAAATGATACAAGAAGAGTTAAACAGAGTGACAACTAGTAGCAAATTTATCCTAGATCCAGAATACTCAATAGATTTCAGAAAACCTGAAGAAAGCACATCTTTAGACAGAAACTGATCAATGTTCATGGTTTAGTTGAAGAAGTTTTCACTGTTGCTACTTGTGTGCTATATGGACTTTGTTGATGAACAAATCAGCTTCAGCTTCATCTCACTTTTCCAGTGAATACTAACTTGATAAGAAAATGTTTTAAGACCTTTCATACAAAGATGTTTTTCAAAATGGTAAGTATGTCTTTTTCCCTTGGGTTATGTAACCAATCATACTTGAAATGAAATAAATATCCTATGAAATAAAGGTAATATTCCATAATGATGATGAAACTTGAGAGAATATGGTTGGGCAGTGCAAAGATGGCATTTTGCATTAAGCCATGTGAGAAAAGGAACTAGCAGGAGAATAGATACAGACTATGGCATTTCCAAATAGTGACACACATAAAATATCCCTTCTGCTCAGTTAATCAATCATGTTCTGCTAGATGAACATATTATCCTTCCAAGAAAAGAATGCAAATAACAGATGCCAAGAAGGCTGAAATGCTTACTAAGATATTTTTCTGTGATCTCTTTCACTCACTCTCTGTCTATATATACAGACACATTTTCAAATACTGGCAGAATGCTTTGTGTAACAATTTCTAAGAAAGCTAAAAAGAGATGGGAGTGGTCACAATAAAGGGAAGTGGAAGAAAAGGATTGGTATAAGTGCTGTGAACAGCATCAAATGCAGCATCTTGTGCAGCTATGAGGAGTGACTTTATTTTGCCTAAAATTCTGTGAGAAGCTTTTATAGTGCAAGAAGAAGCTATCTAAAGTGCTTCATTAATTATCAGAGGTTTTAAAGTAAATGGGGAGAGACATCAACGAATATTTACTAGCTATTTTTAAGAAAAATTAAAATCAAAATAGTGGTAGTGTTGGAGAGCAGTTGGTTCATGAGGAGTAACAGAGTTCATATAATTAAGGTCAAGATAGTTACATGGCAGTGCATTTAACTGCAATATCTCATAATAGTGCATAGAGTATTTTGTAGATCAAGGAAAATGAGGCATTATTAATAAAAATGCAGCATTTAAAACTACTGTGACTCAGTTAGAGCCAGATTAGCTTCGGTAAAAGCCTCGCTCTTTCCATTTTTATGTGTGAAAATTTCCTCAGAAAATATTAAAAAAAGTGAGTAAACAAAGAGCATAGGATTATTCTTGTTAATTTGTTTCCATCTGAAAGCTAATGAAGATTGAATATTGAAACAGATAAAAAATCCTGAGCACAAAATTATCATGGTTCATAATTAGCATGGCAAATTCTTTCAGGTCTGTTCTTTTAAAAATCAGTAATAAAGATTTCTGCCTATTTTTCAACGCCAATACTGATATCAATTGTGTAAGCTGTTATGAAGTCAAAAGAGACAATGCCCATCAGATTAGTCTTGTAAACCTCAAAGCATAAATGGTAGAAAATATGATTCACTGAAGACAAAGGGCTTTATACAAGGAGCAACTCTACTCCTCTGCTTATCACATTAGCCTCATTTGGGTGTGTTTGCCCAGATATTTTTTCATAATTTTAGCCTAATATATTTTTCTAAGGCTGAGCAACTTTTTTCAAAAGCTTGCAAGCATTTTGTAAAATAAACTTTATGGCTTTGATGTGGAAAATGCATAAGGGTGAGGAAGAAAACTATGCTTCCACAATCAAACAAGTCTTCCTCATAAAATTTGTAATAGCTTTATCATTCATCAATAATCAACATCTTGAAACATCACACAATTTCCCACATTTTCTTAAGCTATTAATTTTAGATTTAGAATACAAAATCAGATGTATTTCTCACAGTGAAAACAGATAATCTCCTTGGGCATTCCAATTTGCTCAGATTGTCATCTGAGTTATTTAGCTGATGCCCCTTGCCACCTTAGATGCTATCCAACAATACATGCACTGTACCTATGCAACAGCAGAGCAGAGCAGAGCATTCTCCAGAATCCTTGTTAGTTTGTGAACTTGGGACATCACATATAATCTTGTATGCTTTATATTTTCTAATGGAGCATTTTTCTCTGCCAGAGATCCATCTAAATTCTTATTACAACATTTTAATCGTTATGATCAATTAAAATTATTAATTAATTATAATATATAAATTAATTATAATGAATTAAATTAATCTAAATCTATAAGTAAATAGATTCTTAATGCTATTTAAGTCTACATTTTAAATAAAATATTGGAATTTTAGTTCAATCCCATATATTGACCCTTACAACATTTTTGCAAGTTATGACATCTAGTACCTGACAAAATAGTAGAGAAGAAATGCAGCTAAAATTTACTCATGTTGGTGGTGTTTGATAATTATTGTAAAGATAGAATTTTAAAATAATCAGGGATTACTCTTATCCCCTCACCTCTTTTTTAAAGAGGGTCCCATCCTAAACTTTCTGTTGCTGGCTCTGGACAGCTTTCCATTAGCAGAGTCCCTTCAGCTTAATATAAGAAACGTAGAAAAGCAATTTAGCAGTCAGAAACATGACAGCATTTAATAAAAACGATAAATTATTTACTTAGTTTGCATTTCTCACACATCTGACAACACTTGCAGAAGTAGAATTCACTTCTAAAAATCTAGGAATAGTTAGACTTGGCTCTAGCTTGTTGGGTTGAGTTCAGCCCACAAAATGTGAGGCATTCCCTAGTGGAATAACTTCCAACATTGTGACTTGGCAACAAATGTTAGTGAAGTATGAATATGACAGCTTCACTCATTATGCTGTCAAAGGATGATAAATGTTGAGAATTTTGCAGACTTTCTTTTTGATGAGACTAAATGTCAGGAAGAAATGGTCTTCCACTACTGCTGCCCTGGTAGTTAGGAGGCACTGCATAGAAACCTTTAATTTCTTCCTGTATGACAGATGCACAACCTTCCTAAAGGCCAGCCCTGGAGCAAGCTTTTTTTCTTAAAAAAATGTAATTTGTATTTGTGTTCTGTATCACAGTCAGGTTTGGAATAACAGTGATACCATCCTAATTGCATCCTTCTGGTACACCCCCACTCCCAATTTTTATGTAAGTACAGTTCATACAAACAGTATTTTGAAAACAAGAGTAAAGACTAAAATCTCTTACACATATGGAGGATGTGAAGGTGATGTGATTCATGGTTTTCAGTGATAATCATGGCTGCTGCAGAGGCTCTGAAAAGTGATGGGAAAAGGTAAAACTTGACAACAGTAGACTTGCTTCAGGTATTTTTTCGGACTGTCATGCTGTAACAACAATGCAGCTTTATAAGGAATCAGATGGTTTTATTAGATTTTTCTCAAAGGTAAAAAATTCATATGTCTTCATCTTGTATCTGACCTTTTCTTGGGAAGAGGTCTGATTATATGTCTCCTTTGCTGCAACTAAATATTTGCTGGGGTTTTCTGTTTTATCAAATTCACTTCTGTATTTATCTCTTATAGACTTTTCTTCTGTGCAGCTGTGCCTGCCAGAAAATATATATAACAAAATTTAACCTTCTGCAAATGTAAGCAGCAGGGGTATTATGCTATGCAAAGAAAACCTTACATCTTCCCTTTCATCTTTTGAGGAGCTCTTGGCTGCTTCCTAACCTGATATCATAAAATGCATTTTTCAATGCAGTTTCACACTTCAGCTGATTTTTTCACGGCAAAATCTTCAGTGCTAATGTATCACTGGATTTCTTCCTTTTCCAGGTGGTTTCTTAAGATGAGTTCCTGTGCTACCTCAAGAACGGTTTCTGCTGACTGATCCTGCATCAGTGTGACAAAGGCATCTAAGTTGCTTAATCTATATGTACAGCAAAAGAGAACTAATTGCCTTTAGTTAGGAAATTCAAAAATCATATTGCTTATGGAAGCCATTCAAGCCAAAATAGAGCTTGGGGCGGGGAAAGGGGAGGTGGGCAGCTGCAGTCAGCAAATTTGAGAAATTAAATGGGAATTGAAGGTGCTCTGGAGTTTATTATTATAGGAAAATGATTCTGGTTTGTAAATTATGTTAATTGACTGAAATAGTGAAAAGAATGCAGCCTTCTGCCCAAAGCTGAAACTCTGAATACTGTTTTCAGGCTGAGTGAAATGTGAAAAAGGGAATGAAATGCTACCTCATAAACATCATGTCTGATAATATTCCTAGTCAGAAGAACTAAGATAAATGTAGCAAAAGAAATAAAAGAGTTTAGATTTGATGGGGAAATAGAACATAATTTTCTATTATATTCGAAGGCACGTATTTTGAACCCTGAGTTTAAAAATAAATACTGGAGTTGCATCAGCCACAGAATGCTATCTTGTGACTTTTCAAGAACGACATAACTAAGTCCTTTTTCAAAGTACCAGGATTTTTTGTAGATAACTGAAGACATTCAAAACAAACTTAATATACAGAGTAAAAATGCTATGATTCTAGTAGATATTACTTGAGAATATTTTAATGAAAAATTAAATATTATTAGCTCTGTCAACAATATCTTTGTTGACACTGCTCAAAAATGTTTTATAAACTTTTTTCTCCAGTACACTGTTCTAGAGTATTTTTCATGGATTTGGGAAGAAACATCCTCACAGAGGATCTCTTGCATAATTTCCTGTTATGGGAGTTCCTTATCTGCCAGTAGAGAAGACTAGATGTCCAGATTCAGGATAAGAGTTTATGTTTCATTTATTTTCATGCCTGTTTGTCCATCCTAGAATTTTTTCCCAGAATTCCCCTAGCTATGGCTGCATATGGGATTCTGTGTACCTAGGTCTTTAAGGGACTATCAGACTCTTTTTCTCTTGCACTTTACATATCCTTGCTATGTCTCTTCTCATGTCTTATCTTACTAAAGTGTATTTTCTCCAAACAGCATTGGAAACATCCATTGCAGTCTTGCTGCATTCTCTGAAAATTTGCTTGTTTACCCTTATCAGTCTGTGGACAGCTCTGTTTTGTTTTGAGGAATATTTACCAGCCACACGTGATTGTCTAAATTACTCTGAGAAATTCAGAATTGTTCTACCTGCTAGCTATGAAAAAGGTTTCAGGTGGCTGTAATAAAAGGGAGTAAAATGCCAAATAATTTACATTCAAAATAAATGGTCTATAATCAGCAACCCACTGAAAAGTAACTGATGACATTCATGGGGTAGATGGCAAAGTTTTAGCAGGGGAAGAGGAGTAGCTGCAGGGATGGCTTCTCACAGATCAGTTTCCTAAATGTCCAGCTATCCAGCTGTCCAGTGTCAAGGAACTTACTGCAGGTCAAAGCTGAGCCTGTCGGGGGGTCTGTGTGATGTATGTGAAAACAGGCTTTGAAAAGGAAACAAAACCACCCCAAAACCAACAACAGAGAAAAGAGGACTCGGTAAAAGAGTGAGAAGTAACAGAGATCACTGAAATCAGAGAAGGAGGAGGAGAAAGCACTCCAGGAGGTGGGCAGATATTCCCTGCAGCCCATGGAAAACTCATGCTGGAGCAGATTTCCTGCAGGACTGAGGGCTGCAGAGAGCTCATGCCAGAACAAGGGAAGTGACAGAGAGAAATCACTATGAACTGACCATAATCTCTTCTTCATCCCCTCTGTGCTGTCTGGGCTGAGAGTCTGGAGTGAAGGAATGAATCTATTTCAATGGTGAATAAATGAAGTTAATTTTCCCCAAGTCTCGTTTGCCAGTAACTGCTAAACAATCCCCTGTCTTTATCTTAACCCATGAGTTTTCTCCCTCACGTTTGTCCATAATATCTTAATGTCTGCCCCTGTTCTGCCAAGTCGGGGGAGTGAGTGAGTGGCTGGGTGGGAGCTTAGCTGTTAGACCCACCACAGAAACAGACAATTTGTATGAATTGTATGACAGAATGAAAATGTGAAGGGTGCTCATTTCATACAGGGAAAGACGAGGAAAAGAAGGACCTATAGGAAGTTTGATTGATTTGATTTTATATTTGCTTGTTTTCAAAATTTAAAAAAATAAACCAAAACAAATATGATTCAAAGAAATAAAAACCTAAATTGAGATTCAATACAACTGACAGGAATACTTAAAGCTGTAAGAAGAATATATCCTAACAGTGAAAAATCAAACTTAGAACTGGTTGCTATGAATGCTGATAATACTAAGACTTAAGAAGGTTTGTAAGAAAACTTAAGGATTTGCATAAATGTTGAGAATGTCCACATTTCAATTGCAAATGATTAAGAGAAAATCAGAAGAGGATGACTGAAAGCATGTTTTCATGCCAGCTCCCTGCAAGATTTCTTGCACTTCCCTTTGAAGAAAATTATATTGGTGCCTGTATGAGACAAGCTAATATCTCTGTCAATGCTCTAGTTTGCTCCATTTTTACTTGCTTAGTGAATAGTTAAAAATTAACTAGCAATAGCAGGATTGAGTTCCAAATGGCTCACCAGGCTGATTATCTAATGAGGACAATTATTCTTTAATCAGCATGATGCAGTTTTAAGTGTGAGACTTTGGAAAAGCAAGTCTGGAAATGGAATCTGCCAGAATTTAGCAGGAGCTTGTCACTAATGGTAAGAACTAGCTGCTTCCCAGAATCACAGCAAAGGATGGTTTTAAAGGCTCAAGAAATATTTTCATTCATTCAGGACCAAATCCACCCAGAAAAGACATCTGACCTGTTCCCTGTTTGTTTCACCACCCTTAGCCTGTCTAATGACAGCACTCCTTTTGTGTCTCCTAATATCAAACCTAAATTCCTTGTGTCTTGCCTTTGGTGACTGAGGAGAAAAAATATTTATCAGTGTCTATCTAGAAGTGTTTCATGCATTACAAGATATCTCAGGATTTTTTTTTATAATCTACAACAGCCAGACCCTTCAGAATTTTCTCATGGGTTGTGTCTTCTCCATCTGTTATTCTTGTGCTGTCTAAATTGTACCTGTTTTACCTGAATTTTATTTAAAAGTGCAGTGCCCAGACTGAGCAGAATTATTTCAGATGAGTCTTCTACCAGAAGTAAAGTAGATGGGAAAAATTACCTCTTTTATCATATGTATATAATTTGTAATATTCCAAATTAACCTAAGTTAAAATACATGAATTCTTTTTATGGTTCACCGCCCTGGAAGAACAGAGTTCACAAACAAGAAGGGCAGTTACAGTCATAGTGCAGCTTTTACAAATTTAGTCCAATTTTAAGCATTCTTTTTTAAATCTTGCCTTATTGTATTGGTCAGCAACACTTCCTTTGAAGACGATTAGATTTGAGTGTCTAACAATGTCAACATGCTTTACATACAGAACTCAATTTATAATATATACATGTCTCATCATTATTTTGATTGCACGGTCTAATTAGGTGTACTTAATATTTCATAGTATGCTAAGAAATCATATGTATGAGAGGAAAAATTTAAAACTTTCAGCATCACCACACTTTAGTTATTTTTAAGCAATTTTTATGCAATGTACTTAATTCAGCTAAATATATGAATTGAAGCATGCTCTTTTATAAATTTAAAAAAAACCCTACCAAATTTCCAAAATTTTTTCTTAAAAAAGAAAATACCCTGCTTAGCAAAAATCTTTACTTTCCCTTGCAATTTTTTCTTCTTTGTCTCCCAGGGTTCAGATGTGGGAAGAGGTGAAAATTGTGGCCACAGAGATGATTTGTTATTATCTAGGTTACAGTTCTTGACTCTGGCTCTCACACCAGTGGAAGAAGTGGTTATTACAAATTCCAACAGTTATAATTAAAAAAAGGAGCAAGAATTTTACAGCTAAATATTTATCCTATGCAGTCACCCTAAAAGAAATGGAAAGAAAGTGCATACATGAAAATATTGGAGGCTGTTCTTATACAGACACAACCCAACCATGAATCAAAAAAAGTTTTCTGCCTCCCTTCAGATTGAATCTATAGTAGGAATATTTCGGTACAGTTGTCCTCTGTTGACATCACCACGAGCCTGATTGACAGAGAATCAAAGTTATTCTATCATTTACTGACACAATTTAGCCTTCATGTTTATTTCTATTTTGAGATTGATTTCCTAGAGAAAGTAAGTTTATATGACCATGCTGACTGGGTATATGTTTGTGTCCTAGATAAATCTCTTAGCCAGAAAAAGAAAAAAAGAAAAACCCCTCTCGATTCTCAGATTGGTTCATTTCCTACAGTTCCTGGGAATGAGTATCTGGGAAGAAGACAGAGACCTCCTGAGTAGCACGACCTGGAACATGACTGACAGGTTAATCTGTCCACTCAATAACTAAACTGCCTTAATTCTGCATCTGTGGCATTCTGGCTCTGGGTCTGTGCTTATCATCAATGGCAGCATGAGGGAAAGGAGGACAAATTGTCCATCTCTAATGACACAGAACTCTTTACAGCTCTGCAGGATCACAAATGTGTTTTGGTTAAGATTAGTGCAACAGGAATTTGTGACTGGACCAGGACAGACCTCTGAACATTCAGCCTCCTGCCTGCCTTTCGAGGACATAAGATTATTTCTCAGAGAGGTTCCTGCTGGCCTCCTATCCTACTGTGCTCCTTAATGGATTATGTGCTGTGTTGCACAGGAGAGCAGTGATTTCCTGCTATTCAATCTACAATAAATTAGGTAGTAATTAGCTTTATAAAGAACTTGATGAATGAGTGATGGGAGAAAATGCTATATCTTACAATGGGTTTATCCATTCTTCTTAGCTTATACAGCTCCATATTTGATATATTTTTTTCTCATGTATCTAATTAAAATGTCATTTTAATTTTAAATTTTTTTGTCAGTGAATTTATCCATTTTGTTTCCTATTTTCAGTGAGAAAAAATGGTTAAATCCAATTTCAACCCTCTCAGCCTGCCTCCATAGCAGAAGTACTCCAACCTTTTGATCAACTTTGTGGTAAATTTACTAGAAGAAAATGTATCATGATTTGCAATCTTGAGAACACAATACTGAAAGCTAAAGACAAACTATCAGAAAATTATAAATTAATTTAAGATATTAAAACTGGTCACAGATTATAAATATTCAAATTATAAAATATATTAACACTATAAAGAACATCTGAAAGGAGAACAAAATACTTCATGAGAGAAAAAAAGTCAGGTCTTGAAGGAATGGAGAAACTAGTTACTGAAGAACTCACTTGTGTAACAAGGTGAATACACAAATTAATTTTTTAGCATATCACATTAGTACTTCTCCTGTATCAGTTAGATAAGGGATATAGAGTATGTTACAGACAATGCTTGCATTGTGCTATGGTGATGTGAAACAAGGTAATATTTTACACAGAGAAACAGTACACAGATTAAACTACTTATCTTAATGTAACAGAGTCAGTGATACAGATGAGAACAAACAAACAAAAAGATAATTTCTGACTCCAGCTCCTAGGCAGTAATTACTAGGCAAAATGAATTCCCAGCTTTGCAAACTGTGAGGAAACTATATTGCACCTCTGCAACCAAATTATTTCACTGTCTGTATTTTCTAATGAACAGAAAAGGCAACATCTCAATTTGTGAGCTTGCTAGGTGTCATCTTCTGTCACCTTGAGATATGCACACTAGATTTTCATATTAGTTCCATCAGAAATATAGGAAAGGCCCTTTCACATGAAAGTGAGAAATTCCGTACTGTCAAAAGAGCTGCTGTAGCAACAAAAAAATAATATTAAGTATATCAAATGGTGGAAAAATAATTGTTTGAAAATATAAATAAAACTACACAGATTTTGTGTATTTCTGTATTCATTAGTTATGTATTCAGTATGTTCCATGATAGGAATTTCTGGTACAAGTTCTGTAATGGTTTTAATTACAATTTAGTACAGCCAGAGTGAGCACAACACAAAGCTGTACACAGGCACCATAAAAGTCTATAGTGCAGGTTTTCTGTGCTGCAAAATGCAAAAAAAAACCCCACACATGACATCAGCTGAAAATAATCAGTCATTTTGGTGATTCTTGGTGTCTCCTTTTCAATTTCTAAATATTTTGTTTTACCATATAGAGACACTTGCTTTGGGAGCAGCAGAAAAAAAATTGTAATGACATCATTATGCTGCAAGTTGCCTATAACAGTGCAGAGCATATTCTTACTCAACCTTCTATTTTTTTCCCATTTTCAATTACAAGACTTTTTTTACCCTATGTAGGAACGGGAAGAAGGTTTTAAATCTTTGCGTTGTTTGCAGAAACTAAAGGAGTTTCAGCAAGTTATTTTTTCCCTTCATTTTTTTTTTGTTGCCATCTCCACTTCAAAATAAGAGAAACTTAATGCAGTATTGCAGTAGTGTAACAGCATATTTTCTTTCACATTTCAGATCTGCTTGTGGGGCACGATGCAAAGAAGTGCAGGTTACTAAAGAAGCTCTGAGCAGCTCTCCTGTTCTCACTGAGTTATGCAATGGGTTCACATGTCAATACTGCTAATAAGGCTCAATCCAGTTCTGAGCACCAGCTGATATATTGGAACTAGCCTGTATCAGGCTCTGCAGTATTAAATTGCTACAAGAGAAATATATTCTTTCTTGATGTCCTCAAATCCCAATCAAACATAGTTAAATAAAAATAATGTGTTTTTTCCTGTAGCTATAGCTACAAGAGGAAAAATATGGACTTAACATGAAAGACCCAATGAGACTCTGTTAATGTTGTCAAATATCTTTACCAGGATCAAGTCCCCTTTCATCCATTTTGAGAATCTACCATGCTCATTTCATCACCTGGAAGTATTTATCTTTTTCCATGATTGCAATTATAAGAGAACTATTCATAAATTTAATATCACCTTACTAATGATAATTTTTATAAATTCTTCTCTTAAGTTTTTCAAAGTAATTTCTTGCAAATATCTTATTGCTTTGAATAGATGAAAAATAAATGGCAAGTTGCAGCAGAAGTAATTTCTTAACCATGTCAGATATTTTAATTATTTAAACAGCTTCTCTCTGAGGACTTCCTTTCATTAGTGTAATGTTTTTGTAGGCAGAACTCTCTGCACGAGGATTTGTGAATTCTGTATACTGTATGTCTCGGAGAAATTTTATTCTCACACAGTCAATAAAAATAAATATATATCTAAAACTAATAAAAACTGCTCTAGAAATTTTTATTGCTGAATCTCATCTTCCTTGCCTCAGCATTACGATGATGGCACCACTTTTCATGCACATACTGGACTTGTTTTCTTTTATGCTTTTGCTATTTCTGATGGGTTTATGGCAACTTGTATTATTCTAGCTCTTGTGAAAGAGGCACAGAATCCCTCTGAGTATGGATAGAGACAGTTAATAATGTTTCTGTCTATTCCTCTGGGCTCCGTTAGAATTAAATCCTGGATTCAGCAGTTTAGAAACAAGCCTCTCCCATGAGGGACTCCTACATGGCCTTTGCCCAATATCTCCACAATCCTACACAAGCACCCGCTCCCTCCTCTTCCTCACCTTGCCAAGGGAGCACCTCTTGCACAACTGCCTTTCCCATGAAACCTGGGACACATCAAACCTGACCAGGAGAAGCTCCACTGCCCTGGATTCACTGACCAACAACTCTTGTTTCAGCCTTTCAAGGTGCAAACACATTCAGTTTCTTGCAAATCAAACCTCAGTAGCTGTCCTTTGAGAAATCATTTGCATCTATTAACCCTCAAGAGGCTGTTCGAGACTTCCACTCTGTGGGAGAAGAAATTTACAAAAATAACCTTTCAAAGTTTCCCCTTTTTTTGACAAAGGCTATGGAGCAGAGCAAAAAATTTACCTTTTCTGAAGTTAGCAATTATTTTAGTCTTCATTGCCCTTTGCCCTGGAGAAAAATGAGAGCTAATTGTAAGGGTAAGGTCCATGTAAATACCTGTAGGAGACCATGATATCTCATTTCAACACAAGAACTGCAGGATCCATGTTCAGAAATTATAACACCAACACTGAACTTCTGAAAAGAAACAGTTTTGGAGAAGCACCTGAGCAAGAATAAATCTTATTGGAAACCTGTAGCATTTTTCAAGGGAATCCTTGCAATTCAGTATGGGCTTTAAAGAAACCCACTGAAATGCAGCACTCTATCCCATAAATGGCCAGACTGTCAAACTTCCACATGAAACTTGTCACTAAGGTCCCTGAAGCAGGGAAAAAGATGGATCTGACTGGAATCCTTGTAACTGCTTGGTTCAAGAATGCAGATATGAATGTGAACCAGTCACAAATATGTTCACCTTTTGCCCATGATACACTGTGAACTCCCTCATCTGCAGGTTTTGTTCATCACTTTTTTCAGAAATGAGACAAAGAAGCCTCTGGGGATTGGGGTGCAGCTTGGCTGAAGTCATGTGTAGCAGCTTCACTTCTGTTTCACTGGGCATCACAGACAGGATAGGACACAGGAAGAATGAACTTCCAATTCATGTGAAGGCAGCCTTGCACCCTACATGTTTTTATGCCAGTACTTGAAAGCCCGTGCATGCTTTTGTTTGGAACTCATAGATTTGATCAACAACATTGATCATTCATCCACTGAGTCTGAAAATAAAAATATGTCAGGCCTCAAGGAGGGACTCTAGTCAAACAGAGGCATTTGACATGGAAGGAAGCAGTTAACTTATCTGGCATTTGAGATATTCTGAAATTTTCCATACAGATCTCAGGAACTTTGAATTAAAAATTGTTTCTCCTGAGTCTTAACTTTCAGGTGTGGAAGTCTAGCAGTATATCAGTTGAGATATACTGAGACAGAAAGTAATAATATCAGAGGATGAAAAACATATTTCACTCTTTATATTTCTCTTGAAAATATGAAAACCACTGTGAGTTATTGTGAGCATACACAGTTAACTTCAAGCACGACTTGCTTATATTTTGCAAGTTATCAACTGTGCATTTTTAAATTTTTTAACATTTTCTAAAGATCTCTCTGTCTTTTTCATTTTCACCGAGAAAGCCTCTTTTTAACATAGATGTCATTTCACATGAGTAAGTGGAGACAGGTAATTTTTTTTTTACAAAATCATCCAACAAGCTGGTGGAAGCTTGGACTCTTTTTCTCCATCTTAGAGCATTCTAAGTATAATTTAAAAAAATATATTACAGTCTTATATGTAATCTGTGACCCTTTTTCTCTCTGAGAAGAATTAAAATTTATAAAAGGGGTCTTTTCTTGTTTTGGCTTGCTTTGTGTAGAAACGTCTGGTTTTATTTGGTCAATCAATTGTACATTATTTTTTATAACATTGTGTGTGTTGTGCTTATTTTTAGGAAGAGCATTCAGTGAGTAGCAAACAGAATAATTATTTACTGTAATAACTCATTGGTAACCTAATTGGAATAAGTGTCATGGGATATGGCAGATACCTCAACACTTGAAAGTTTTCAATCAAAATAATTTGTTTTAGAGTGTTTCTTGCTGAAATCATTGTCCCATGACTTTGGTTATGCTTGAACTTTCTTGAGACTATCAAAGTATTTCTGAGGTTTTATTCTAGATTTAATGATAAATACTCCATGAATAAACAAACAGGTAATGGAATAAATGCACATGTGATGGAGTAATATGGCTTAACTTCCATATGAAAACAACTTTGGGCTGCAAACAAAATATATTGCGTACTTCTAACAAGTGAAAAATTAGCTATTCATAAATCAGAACTACTATCTTTCCTGACATAATATGAGCAGGTTTTGGGTTTCAGGCTAGTTTTATGAATAAATATTCAATATAATATCATTGAAGGATAAGTGGGCATTTTGACTGATAAAGTAAATTTGACAGTACACATGTAAAAATGACAGGGTCATATTAACAACGTTGGTTTTGGTGCAGCAGGCTTTTAAGATATTTTTACTGCTCTAGAAGTAGAGAAATCATCCCAAACTCATCACCTGTTAATTTCCTATTTCAAATGTTTTCAAAATATCCATATTAAAAAACAAAAAAACCCAAACAAACAAAACCAAACCAAAACAACAAAAAACCCCACTATTAACTACACTTTTCTACCCCCAGAAAATTATGAATTACCAACTGAATCTAGAAGAAATCGTCCCCTACAGTATTATCTGCAAAATTATTTAGAATGCCAGATGTTGAACTTTATCACATATCTTTAGATGGAGTGGCAGTAATTTGCATTTCTTCCTGGGTAAATCTGGTTTTAGTGTGAGTTTTGTCATGTGTTTGATAAATGTCTTTGAATATACCTAACCCTACTGAACTACATACACTGATTATCTTAGCACTTTAAAACATATGTTTTGCCAGCACACATTCTTTTTTTTGTGGTACCTGAGAGTGCACAAGCATATGGTGATATACTGGAGAAGAATTTCATCTCATCTGGCATGTTTCAAGTATTTCACCTCTATTTCTTGCTTTAGTCTTCTGGATTAAACAATATTTGGAAAAGGTAAGCTGATGCTAAAGGGAAAGAAAAATTTAAAAATAAAAGGGAAAAAAATTAGCTGAAGTTACTGTCTTCTATAATATTGACAATGAGAATCCCAAGAGTAATTGATTTTACTTTTTGAGAGACAGTTTACCTTTGCATTGTCACAAATCCAAGAAGTCTCCCCTCAGACTGAAGGGAAATAGTGCAGAAGAGCCAGACGAGCTGGAAACAGCACATGCATTCTCAAATGATGTTTCCACCCTCCCTTTAAAGATGTCTGGGAGTCTGAGTATGTCGCCTTTAGGATCAATATCATCAATCACACCAATAGGGAAACAAACTCAGAAATCCCAGTGTTTGAGCTGTCTCCCAGCAAATAACCAATCTTTCTTTTAAAGTGACCAGAAATGAGTTGGCAGAAATTGCTGATTAGCTCTAGGACAGTGAAAGAGCAGGAGGTTTGTCAAGTAGTAATTAATTCCATGTCCGTTTGGAATGCTGGAGCATGAAAATCTATTTCAGATGAAGGTGCAAAATTGAAAAATATTTGCTGCCAAAATCCTGGAAAAAATATTGCATCTTCTATGCTACCATTCAAAGTGTTTTAACAATCTTCACTTTTTAAGTTAAAAATCATGTTTTCCCTGGATTTTATTATACATATTCCAGAAAGAGATGAACACATAATGAATTTACATAATTAGTTTTCCCAGCTATTTTATTTTTAATTGGCATTCTAGTTGTTGTTACTTCAAAACTTAGACATAGTTTCTGTTTTATAAATGGAATACTAGGCAGTTCTTGGCTGGGGATGGTAGAGGTGCTGAATAAGATGAAATGAGCTGATCAGGAACTCCCAGTGAGGCTGGAAAATGGAAATCTGAGTCATATCTTCTACAAACTGTTCCACTGCATGAAGGGGAATCATTTTGTCAAACTGTTGGTAGCTGAAAATCTGTTGTTTAGGTATGAATTAATTATCCCAAGCCTCATTCTGAACTTAGTGGAGAAAAAGAGGAATTTCTAAAATTTGTTCTGCTGACCTTTTTTGGACCCCTTTTAAACATTAATTCCTCGGTATTCTTCACATGAGACAAATTTATTCAGATCAGTCAGTGACCTTCCAGATGAAACTTGATCCATGCATTCCTGCAATTTACTAAACCATCAAACAGTTCTCATGGCCAAGATCAGAATTAAAACAGAAATGTTTCACTATGTACTGTGTTCACCACTCTACCAAAAATGGCAATAGGTATTTACTTTACATCACAGTATTTATTTACATTACATTGCATGTAACAACATCTGTTTTTTTAATGTCACTTGCCACTCAACCATTTTGAGCTCCTTTTTTTTTTTTTTTTTTTTTTTTTAATAAAGCTCCAAGGAACCCTGAGCGTTTTAATGACTTTTCATTTAACGAAAATTACTGGAGAATTCAGATGCTCATGGAAATCTTCTTTGAGAAAAATCTACTCTGGGCTCTAAGCCATACCTGAGTCCCAAGGAGAAATGCAGCAAGGACAGACACAGTGAGAAACTTCTTTACAGGATGTGCCTGCAAATGAAAGCTAAAAAAATAATAATCCTGTTAGTTGTTCTTGATGCTCAGGACTAGCAGTTTTAGGTCAGCTAGGAAGCCTGAAGAATAGAGACAAAAGTGCAGAAATAAAAAGATTTTACCAACGTCTCAAATGCTCCAAGTGGATGGGGAAGATTTTTCCAGCTCTATTCCTCATCCTGTTTTATTCAAGTGCTTGATCAAGTGAAAAAGGATCAGATTCTTCTAAAGAAGGAAATTTGAAAGTAAAGGGGCTATTTCTCAAAACTCTGAAACACACAATTTGAAATAATTTTTAAAAATCTTATCAAATGAGAAAAGATACTATTCATGGACAGTTCAATCTCAGATTTTCTTTCATACAGAATTTTGAGTAATAGTTGCTTTTACTTCTTTGATATAATTGGGAAGATTTGTAGGGACTAGCTACTTGACTTCTATGCACAAATTTATTTTTGTCAGGAATCTCTCGCAAAATAAATGAGAAAACAAATTCTGTTTTGTTTTTCAAAGCTAGCATTCCTCATAGGACTTGATTAATGTGTTAGTAGGAGTTCATTTTGATCAACACTATAATACATTAGGAGAGATAACAAGTTGCAAATCTCTTAATGAGTTCTCTGAATTTCTTGTTTGTGAGGCAGAAAATGGTACAGAGGTTAGGACTTTCCGGGAGGCATGTGGTATTTACTTATTTTATTCCCACTTATAACTAACATAAATTTTTTTAAAAAAGGTTCATGGATTTTATGTGCCCTTGCTTTGAAGGCTATGGGAACATACATTGCTAAGGTTTCTGATTCAAACCCATTGAAAATTGATTTAATAATTTTGCTTCCAACAAACATGGGCAGGGCAGAATTGGTTGTCCAATAGTTATAATGAATTGTTATTTGTATATCAAGTGAGGGAAGCAGCAGCATCCACCACAGGTGCATTAACCAAGTAATCCTCACTCATTAGTTCTAAAGGAAGTCCACAGAGATGGAGGATGACCCAATATAAGTTGCTGATGTAAAAAGACTCAAGACACAAAACATGCTGTCCTTTAATTAGGGTCCTAAGAAGCTGTAGTGTCAGTCTTTTAACAAGTGAGAGGGAAAAACTACTAGTTTCTGTGTACTGTATCTGCAGTCAGCAGTGCAGTGAGAATATCCAGGAGAGTCTGGAATTGCATGGCCATGAATCAAAGCATGCACAGAACAGGGAGTTCCTCTATTTCTACTTGACTGGTACCAAAAAGGGTGCTCCAGGCTCTGAGGACACACTCAGGAGCCAGCAGTAAATTGTGTTTTAGAAGTAGACAGGGATGTTACTGCCCAAAGGGTCAGGCTCAGAAGTTTTCATTTCCACAAGTAATGCTGGCTCTCTGCACTGATTGGGCTTTCCCACTTCCAGGATATAGGCACAGTCATGATAGTGCAAGAACTGAATTACATTAAACTCTTAGGTAGCGCAGTTGCCACAATATCCATTGACTCTACTTTTTCTTCTGAAGAATGAAAAAAAAAATTGTCTTCTTCTTCTAAAGCAATAGGAAGCTTAGTTTCTTTCTTTGTTTTCTCTTTAATGCTATTCGTTTTTGACAAAGCCAGAGAGAAAGAGAGAGAGAGAACTTGTGTACACATACTGTGTCCCTAGAGTTAATAAATTTTCTGGATTATATATATTATCATTTTTATGTGTTTGAAACTAACCATTTGAGATGCTCTCCCAAGAGTGCTCTTGACCTCATTAATAGATTAAATGTTAAATTAGTTCCCTTACCCACATCATCTTCGTTTGATGTCTACACCTTTTTAGCATTTGTGCACCTAGTTATTCTCCTGTAGGCAACACACAAAAAAATTAAATGTATCTTTCTCTCATAAAAAACGGTGTCTGTTTTTTTTGTGTGTGCTAAATGTCAGAAAACTGGAAACCTGTTTATCCTTATGGAACGGCTATTTTTGAATGGCTTTGCAGACCTAAGTGTATAAAAACAGGTTTGTCACATGTTAGGAATGAGGTTTGGTACCAAACCAGCTTCCTTGTAAAAGGGACAGCCAAGGTAGCATTCAAAAATCAATTCAACCCTCTGTCTCCTGGACTGTTCTTAAATCTTATTAATTCCTACAACACTTTGAGCCAAAGGAACCTGTTCCAAACAGCAGGCTGCTTGATGGGTTGCTCGGAAACGCCACAAGAGTCTGCCCTGCCACCTGCCTAACCTCAATCAGCACTCTCCCTCTTCTGGGAGCTGCAAGTTAACCTTGAGAACCAGCCTTATCTCCTGCAGTGTTTACTCGAAATAGGCCTTTTCCTGGGAAGATAAAGCTCTTACAACCTTTTGCTAAAAAAAAAAAAAAAAAAAGAGAGAAAATAGAGAATAATGCAATAACGCACTGGGAATGAAGCTCAAGGAATACATACATGCAATTCAGTTGACCGTTAAAATACACATTTCTTTGAAAGGAAGTTTCCAGCCTTTCCTTAAATATATGACAGATGATCAAATCTACTGGGACATAAAACTTTCCTAATTTACTAATTTGCTCAGTTCAGCTGGCCTTTTATAATGATGACCTAGTGTTGTCCCTGGTGTCCTGTTGCTCCTCAACAACAACTCAACTGTTCAACAACATATTACATCTGTTAGCAACTTTTGGATGCTTCTGTCTCAAATCATGTGGATGCCTGTGGATGCCAGATGAATGTGGCTCTCCAGCTCTGGAGGAAGAAGTTTAAAGAAATGTGGACAGTAGAGGCAGTGGACATCCAGCAACTGGTCAGATCTAGAAAGCAATTAGCTGACCTGGTGTGCTGGAGGCTGAATCAGTTTCCTCAATGTAGGTGTCCAGTGCCATCTTCATGCTCTTCTCTATCTGAAATTTTTTCACAAAGCTATGAGATGTGACTAGGACGCAGAGGAAACCAGTATCTTACCAGAACAGTAAATGAAAACACATTGTGCTTACCTGTTTCATAAGACACTAAATGTCTGAATTGCTGTTTACAGTGCAGTGAGTCTTCCACTAGCTTCAGTCAACTGTATTGACCTAATTGCCTTAGTAACACAATTTTTTAAAATTTACACACTTAAATCACATGTAGAAACTCAAAACATATCTCAATACGTACCTACAACCCACTATAGACATTTAGTCAAGGTCTTCTGGCTTCTGCAAAGAGAAATGTGAACACAAGTTTAATGAAAACAATATTTCCATTTTTAAAAAATCATTGCTTTACCTTTTATGCCTATTTGTTATAGTACACAAGTCCATTTTCCACACTTCACTTCTGGGAAGTCTTAGTTCACTTCTTGTTTCTGATATCTAATTATTGTACAGTTTCTTTTCTTGCATTTAATTTCTTGCTAGCTTAACTTCATCCACAGGAAGATCAAGGCTGTATTAACTAGAATTGTATTCTTTAAAAATTTCTTTGTAAAAAATTAACAAAGCATCATCCTTAAGTCTGTTATAATATCACAATTTTAAAGGGTCTGGAACATAAAGGGAAAATTTTAAGACTAGCCTGAAACTTGTAAAATACATTTCTTACAAAATAAAAAATAAAATTGGTTATTTCTGACAGCTCGAGGATGTCATGTCCTGGAGCATCCACTAAGAAGGCTTATATAAAAGATGACCCTTGGGCACTTCAGACCAAAAAGCTACTCATAGCTTAACACTATATCACAGTTTCTTGAAACCTTGAAAAAAGGCTGAGGAGTTTGTGCACTGTAAAAGATGACAGAAGATGTAGAAATCAGTCTGTTTCTTAATCTACTTATGGTGAGGATCATTTCCAATAAAACATCGAGGTGACAATTCTTGTCTTTCAAAATTTCAGATAGGTAATCTCATCAAATCCATGAGCAGAGGTTTAGCATCCAAAACATTCCCAGCTCAGGCATTAGAGGTAAGATTTTGCCAATATGAGAATACAGAATAAAACTTTCTCCTTGCATAAGTCTTGCTTTGAATAACAACCAAACACAGACAATAAAATATCTTCCCAGTAGGTGTATCAGCAATAAGTATTTGTTAGAATTATAATTAACATTTTGCATATATCTATTTCTAATTTTCTTTTTTTTTTTTTTTGTTCTAAATTAACTTCAACAGTTCACTGTGGTGCTGGTCATGGTTGAATTATATTGTGAAAGGTAATTGATGTAGAATACCAATATACTTGTTCCATATTCAATTACTCAATGTGAAAAACTTAGTAATGACTTTAAATAAAGACAAGTAAACATAACAGAGCACAGGAGCTGTGGTTTTCTTGTTTTGTTTTTAAGTAGGCTTGAAACAAGTAGTATCTAAGCACAATACAAGTTGAGTTTCATGGGCAATTGTTGCATAGTCTTTCCCAGTCTGCTTGCTGTGCCTGCAAATCATTATCCTATACATGAAGAATCTTGGTGTGGAAGATGTAGAAACAATTATTTTTCTGTTTGCCACATTTTTCTATTTGTCTTCTGTAAAAGAACAAGGGATACTGAACAGAAACAATACTTGATTAGTGACAGATATGTACAGAAGGAGAAGAGTAGAGACAAATATGGACTAATGTGAATTAATTTCTATTTCTCCTTAAATATTTCCATTTAATCCTATTAATAGTCTCCTTCTTCAATCACTAAGCAATAGCATCTTTTATCCCACTTTTGTTAATTACAGAGCAGCCTGTTATGCAATGTTATTAAAATCTGTCTCGGTAAGACAAACTTTACAGTTAGTTCTTAGCTTCCTGGAGGAGATCCAGGCTTGAGAAACTTCCTTTCTGTTATTATCAGTGCCAAAAAAAGAAAGGTGGAACAGGAAGAGTTTGAGAAATACAGCACTTGGTATAAAGCGTTTTTTTCTAGAGATAAGCAAGATTTCCATCTGAGTCTCCTCAAATTTACTCAGAGTAACCAGACACCAAAGTTGGCAGAAAGGCAGTTTCCACTGCAAAGAGAAAAGGGCAAAAGAAAGATAAATGCAGCAGAGTCTTCAAGAATATGCTCCATGATAAAAAATAGTTCTTATTGATAAGATGTTTATAGCCTGTTTCCATTTATAAACATTAAATATATTTTAAGGAGCTAAATTTATCAACACTGATTATTTCAAATCCTTTTGTTGTAATTTCAGATTATGTTTTGCATTCCAGATTGATTTTTAATTTATTTTTTTTTTTAAACATGACAATTTGTATGCAAGCAGTAACTAAGTAAATGGTGTGACCAATACATCAAGTATGTGCTTAGGGAAATGAGGGATAAGGAAAGAAAAGAGTTAACAATTCCTAAGAATTTAATAAGATTTGTAAGATATGCATCTTCTAATAAAGAATACGATTTAATGTACCCCAAAACAATTAAAGGAAATTTTGTGCTATATCCAAGGAATTTGAGTTCATTTGCAGTTTGATGCTCTCTGTGCACTTGAAGAACTGGTTTTAAGATTTTACCTTTTGATACCTATTAGTCTATTTTCTCAGATTACTGTACAACATTTATTTCAGCTGTCTTCTTCCTGACAGTAATAAAAAATTTTAAGAATATCAAAGCCAACTGTTGTCTAATCAACAAAGGGAATCAGGAGGGACTGGCTTGTTTCAAAAGAGAAAAGGTATAAAGAGCCACAAGTATATTTTATGTGCTTAAAATAATAATTCTAAACAAAATATTGATTAACAGGGAAGAAGTCAAGGCAATTTCTGAATGAATGGTCCACAGGATATCTCCCCTTTCCACTCTGAAAAGGTATGGAAAGTTTTGAACAGAAGTAAAGTAACCAATACTGAACCGGGAGTGATAATTATCTTCTTCTTACCTGTGTTTTTTGCATGAGATCTTTCACTATGGTGGGATTAAAAGAATTTGTCTTGCTAGATCAATGACTGGAACACTGAAATGTGATATGCAAGAATAAGCTCTGAGTCTCAAATTCCCTTTTCCCTTCTAACTTGAATCAAATTACTGCAAACACCAAATCGTTTTTATCAGTGGATTGGAACTTAGGGTTTATTCCTGGATCTGTCAATGATATGCTGAAAGTTTCTGAGAACTTGAATATAAGAGCACCCATTCTATAATCTGGGGATTTTCAAAATGTACAGGTAGTGTTGACCACAACTTTCATGAAACACTGCTACAGTTAGCACAAGAAATCACATTATATTGGAAATTTTAACACCAATAAATGTCAGAAACTGGAATCTGAAAATATAATAACACTATCTGAAGCACAAGTATATCCTGACACAACTTATATTTAAATTCAGGTTTGAAGTACCAAATATTGAACAGCAAAGCCAAGGCCTCTCTGAACCTACTAAGCAAGAATATGTTAACCTTCTAAATCACATAAAAGGTGTTTTTCTTTAATCTTCATTTTATTAATTACCTTTACTTTTTCTATTTTCTTCCCCTTCTCTTTTTCCTGATTTCATTTTCACTTTTAACAAGAACATAGAACCAGGAGTTTGGTCTTGCAAATCTACAATTTGAAGTAGGTTCAAAAATCAAGCACCTCACTCCTCCTTAAAATGATCAAACTGTGCAAGTAAATGTAGTGGAGGATCACAGGGCAGGACTTGCAAAGACTACCTTCCCTTTTACCTGATGTATGATAATCCTGCTCCAAATGAGACTTTGTAGCTTGCTGGAAAGAACATTCCAATCTTAGTGTTTCCCAGGCTTGTTTTGGTTTTAATTTACAAGTAATCTGAAAAGCTGTTCTGGAAACACATTATTGATAATTGTTGCTTTCAGAAAGGAATATGATTTTTGTTATCAGATCTGATTAGGATCCTCCCCAGCTAGACAAGTCAGAATTAGAAAAAACAAGTTAACACACTGAGGGATTAAGTTCTTGACTGTAAAGTAGGAACTGATATAAGAAAAGCATATGAAAAAAGACTCTGTATTTCAATATCTGAACCAAAACTCCCACCTGTAATTCAGTTTCTGAGTAACTTCCCAGAGCCAACTTAGCTTAAGCTGCCATTACTCTAATCATTGTTCAGAGCTCTTACAGAGCCATTTGCATTAATTAATGCTTAAGCAGTTCCTGTTCCTTCTAATTTTTCTTTCTTCCCTATTAGATTAAATTAATAAAACTTGAAGATTTAGTAGTTAGTATTTACAATCCTGTAAAAAAATCCAATGAAATGTAGTGTCTAATGGAGCAGAAATGTACACACAGCATCTGTGATAAGTTTTCTCACACCAAGGTCTTTTTCCTAGCAAGGAAAGCTAATGCTCTTGAAATCTTTCTGACTGCTTTATTTCCATACAAGTTGTCTTAATCTATAAAACTATTTAAGGTTTCTTGTAATATTGCAGGAAAATTATGCTATATACAATTTTTATGCTTTCATGACACAAGATTTTTATTTCTAGACAGATCTCATGAAGTATAATGATACAAATGAGATCTTGACTGCCAGCTCAAGTGCCTCACTTTTCTTCATTTGTGATTTAGAGAGTTTAAGGCTCTGGCACGCTCCCTCTGATGCCATGCAGCAGTTCTGATGCACACTGATCCATAGGCTTTGATTTGTTTTCAAGTCCACTTACCTGAAATCTGTGACACTGCACCCTTCTGCCATCCAAGGCATCAGTGACATATTCTTCACTTGATAAAATCTAGTTTAACAGATTTGAGTTAGTGGTTTTATTTTTTTCTATAAACATTTCAGTAGAGAATTTAGCTAAAAAAGCAAAACTTCTATTGCCTAATCCTTACAATAGAGTAATGCCCTCATTATGTGACAAAACATATAGCTTGCTAAAGGTTAGCATTTTTACTAAAAGCAAAGCAAAGAATATAAAACCCCCATCCTAATTTTTTCTTTCCTTCCTTCCTGGTGAAAAAAAAAAAAAAAAAAAAAAAAGCTCGTTCTAGACACTGCCATCATCTATAGGAGAGTATGTTGTGTTCCTTGATCTTCTTCTCAAGTTATGCTCATAAATGAACTTCACCTGCTCCTCTTGGTCATTTGCATGCTTTAACATTCAGACTCATCTCTCTCAATGCTCCTATTAGGAAATTTCCATGGGTCTTAATTGATGCTGTTTAAAATAGGTATATTGAACACAGACAGGAGTTTGTATTGATTTGATTGGTCTCTGGAAGATATTTCCTATCTCAATTAATATAAAATGGAACAAGATGAATCAGAAAAAGTTCTGTTTTTCCTAGATCCTCTCTGTCCTTCAGCATTATGACCCCAAGGGATCTGGCAGTATCTCTTGCTCAAATCCAAGGAGTGAGATATGCAGCACACAAGAGAACAAGACCTATATTTGCATGACCTCATGAGGTTTTCCAGATGTTTTGTCTTCAGTTCTCCTAGATTTAGGGCCAACACCTAAGCATAAATAATGTTTTTGAGTTAAATCTCGGTTTTATTTGCCATAGGTGTCCATTCACTCCCTACGGGATGCTTAGAAGATGAGAATTGCATTGCAGAGTTCACAGCATTGCAAAAAGCTTTATGTGCACAGCTTTAACAGTTTCAGTATCCAAGATATGTGTTTATTTTTTTAATTAAACACCATGTTCTATGTACATCAATGGAAAGTCAGTAATTAGGAAAGCACAGGTTTCTCCTCTTGCCTGTTATCACAGTTGCCTCTAATTAAACCCACACTGTTTGAACCTACTGAGCACTCTACTGGATCATTTGATCACCTAAACTCTTGTGCCTTTTCATTAGTTTTGTAGTCACCTGCTTTCCTGATCTGCTGCTCCTCTTAACCTTTCCCAGGCTAAAAGATGTAAGGACAGCTAATTTATACTCCAATTAAATCTATCTTCCTTCAATTCCTGTGGAGTACTGATCTCTCATTAATCTCTCTTTCATCTGGGCCTTTATACCTCCCTAAGGTGCTTGACCCAGAAAAGGGATTTTTGGGCAGGGATACTCAGACCTGTGAGATTCTGCAGTGAGAGGGTGCAAATATTGTTCCTCTGGAGCTGTAGGGCTAGAATAGCATGGTGTGCACAGGTACTTACAGAAAAGGTTGAGACACTAAAATAATGATGGAGACAATGTTCTCTTAAGGAAAAGAATAAATGTGAAGAAAGTTCATCAGGCAGCATAGTAGAAATATTCCTTATGGTGATTTTTTTCATCAGTGCCCATATGTCATTCTAAAGAGTCTTAGAATCTCCATGATTCTGTAACATATTATGACGTTGTGCATCATCTCATATAGATATTATTCTATATCTTATATATGGCATTTGATTTCTGTCTGAATAGCACAAAAACATGGAATAGTTTCTGTGATGAAATGAAGATGTATGGGCCAGCTTGGGTCAGAGCATTGTTGTGAACACTGTGTTCATCTTTGTCTCAAACAGAATGATATTGTGTGCCAAGGCTCGATAGTTTAGATTTAACAATGAAAAGGCATGTTGAAAGCAGCATAGCATATCTCTTCTAAAACCAGGTATGCTCCAGAAAACACTAAACTTTCTGGAAATATCTGCTGATGCCAAAATATCTGCTGATGCCTGATATCTTTGCAATATAATCTGGCATCAAATTAGTTCTAAAAAATGATGTAACTATTTTAGAGCAGTCATCCCAAAACTCTGAATGTTCAAGTTTTGAGAAAACATCAAAAGAGATGGACAAACTAGATAGTTCCTAAGAGGAAAGGGACATTTCAGAGAATTCAATTTCCACTCATACTCAACTTTAACAAGCAATTGCTGGGTTTACTACATGAATGTAAAACACATGGTGAAAGTGCAATGGTTGTATATGCTGATGATTCTGAACTATTTTTTATTTAAAATCCACGTTCTAGCCTTTGAATATTGGCCCTAGCGACAGGGAGTAATTCTGTCTGATAGGAAGCATGGGATAGTGTAGTCAGTGCAACGGTTTAAAAAAGTTCAATTATTTTAAAATTTAATTACTCATTTCAAAGACAAGACACCTGAGCTAAGAAATTAATGTGTGGTTACACAGAGGAGTTTAAACCAATATTATCACAGACATTTTATAAATTAATGAGTCCTGGAATTAAAACCCATGATACAGTGGGTTTGGAGTGTTGCAGTATATACATATAATATTGTTTACATTAGTATTCAGAATATGATTAGTGAGTCTAGTTGATGAACACCGAGGAGCAATAAAGATGACCAATTAATCAATACAGAGGAAAGGTTGCAATAAATGTGATACATTTTTTCATCAGTCTCTCATTTCAAATTTAATTTGATGCCCCACACTGTGTTACAAATTGGTTTTATTCTCAAAGTCAGGGAAGTAGCACCTCACTTTCAGACTTGCAAGAAATCAAGGTACTTTTTAAGTTCTCATTGTCTTATTAATTTTCAGACAGCAGTACTAAGGCTTGGAGCATCTGGCTTCATGATCTGAAGTTCAGATTACAAAACTGTGTTTCTAGAAGCACATATAATATTGTTTACATTAGTATTCAGAATATGATTAGTGAGTCTAGTTGATGAACACCGAGGAGCAATAAAGATGACCAATTAATCAATACAGAGGAAAGGTTGCAATAAATGTGATACATTTTTTCATCAGTCTGTTATCATACAAGATACTGGGCTAAAAAAGACTTTTTCACTCATGCAAAGTATTGCACATAAAAATAAATCTTAACATAAGCTAGATATGTTCACAACACCCCGTTATAGTCACGGAAGGGAATGACAGGGAATAGTTGTTTATCTGTTTCAAGTAACATCAAGTACTATTTGGATGATAATTTCTGCTTATGGAATCGTTCAGCACATTGCAAGTGTAACTCATTGGGAAATGTTTAATTGCTATATAAATCTGAGAAAAAAAAACCCCACATAATCAGATTAACAAGGGATGGTTTAGTGGATAAGTAGAAAACTGGAATTGGAGAGTTTGATCACTAATGTACGCTTTTAACAACTCTTTTCCTTGAGACTTAAATTTTTCTTTAGCACTAACAAATGTCCCCCTATATATCTGAACGTTCTATAGCATAAATAAGAAAGGTATTTTCCATCACTTTTACCAGGCAGTACAAAACTTCAAAAGCAGTTCAGTTGGTCTAAAAAAAAAACTTGTTCTGAATGTAAATCCAACTGTTTTTAAAGTCTTAAAATTTCTAAACAGATTGAAGTCTACATTGAGAATATTTTGTTTTGAAAATTTTTGGATTTGTCAGAGACCCTAGAATCTTGAGATCTTCTTGAGATACTCAAAATATTCTGAAATTAATGCCCCTCTTTCTCTTATATTATCTTACTACCTTAGAATTAAACTGCATGTTTAAACAATTAAAAATAGATGGGAGAATACCTCCTTTCCTGGAATCATATGAGATTCAAAGTCAGAAGTTAAAATATTAACATTTCAACCATTTCCATTAATTAATAATTAGACTTGTCTGTATTAGACAAAAATCATTGTGGTTCAGTGTCTAATGAGTTAAAAAGTTACTATAGAAAATACTAGAGGAATAGTCATCCAGAAAAAAAACCCAAAACAACATGTTCCTTACTGACATGGCTATAATATAGCGTAAATATACCTAAGCTATATTTTAATAGTTAACTGTGAAATACTTCAGGTCAATATTGGATTTACCTTTCATCTTTACATTCAATTTTCCATCGATCATTCACAGATAGTTCCATCTGCCTCTGTTTGGTCATGCTGCATGCTAAGAGTTCTGATTATTTATCTTCTTCTTGTAATATCAAGCAGGCTTAACCTTCCCCAACTCCTTTGAATACTACAGTTTTATCTTATTATCAAGCTGTTAATTTTCCATTTTCTCAGAATCTTCTGTATACTGGCTGCATCATTGCAGAGGGGGTTTCAGTCTCCTTGGGACTTGCATGGCTTTGCTTATGCTTCCAGGTTGAGTTGTCTACATTTCTTTCACTGGTGGCTATTGGAATGCCCCTAGAATGAATGAAATAGAGAGTTAAGATTTTCTTTGATGGACTGACATACCACAGATATTCCCACAAGACTGATTAAGTAACGGATTATTTCTAGGAGCAGCTGATAGTCAGAACAGCTTAGATTTCTGATGCAGCTTGTCTAGATCTAGTGACCTTGACTACAGTACAATCAATTCAGCTGTTTGGGTGTTTGTCTGTTGTCAAATCTCCTATATTGCTTCCATGAATATTTGGAAGATTCTTCATTTTCTTACCAAAAAATGTTGTTTTGTTTTTGTTTTTTTTAGCTTTAAGGGCAGAAATATATTGATTCAGTAGTAATTTGGATACTCAATAAATAGCCTAGAATTTCCAGGTTAATTTCAGATTCAGCATTTGCAATGACTGTCTCACACAGATGGTTTTATTTTCACAGAAGGATTTCAGCTTCTCACTGAAATTAGTCACAGAGCTCTGACTATTTTAATACTTCCATTTCTGCTCTCTCCTGGTTTTATTTCTCTCCTTACCAATACAATGAGATCTCTAAGAAAGTAAACAAAATTGGTTTAATTAGGCATTCAGGAGACCTACTGCCGTTCCTCTGGCTCTCACGTGTCCCAGTAAAACCTTTCTGAAGGTGCTAACCAAGACTGCAGATAAGATCCCAAATATAGGCTGCCTGACCATTCTCACATTCCCTGGATTCCAACTCAAGGACGAGGTGCTAACTTGACTGGATTTACATAAATTTTATAGATAAATTTGTTGTACAAGGATGTTTCTGAGTGTACAAGCAAGATATTTTCCATGTTCTGCCTGCTGAAAACACAAAGGATTTGGAAAATGTTGAACTCTGTAAAAATAATTGTTCACTGGGCTTAGATCAGATCATGTGATCACTGTACATTGCACAGGTGTTGTGACCTATGCAGCAACTCATATTTTCCAACCTTGTTCCCAGCACAGGAAAATAACACAACATCAAGACAAGAGGCTGTCCCCTTCTTAGGCAGCTGAAATGGTCAAGAGGAAAAGTGAAGGAAGCAGAATGATGATTTCTATTGAAGTGCATACAGGATAAACAAAGCTTAGAGGAAGAATGATGTGGTTTTTAGAAGGACCTTCCTTTTAGCAGAAACCTCCCAACTCCTCAGCAAAATGTGAGCTTTGTAAACATCACCCCCCAAAAAAAACCAAAGAGAAAACAAAAAACAAGCAAAGCAAAGCAAATAAAAAAACCACACCAGAACTGATTTTAAAAGCTCCATAAATTGATTTTAAAAGCTTTTTTAAGAATAAAGACATACCCTATCAAAAATAAAAACCTTGAAGGAAAAAACATAGCTGTATGACTATCATCTGAAGTCTTAAAATATTTGAGGAGAGATAAAGAAGAAATTACTATTCCATTTTGCTGTACTACCTTCCACATACTGCTAGAGTTCTTTTTTTTTTTACTTCTGCAAGTGTTTTTAGACTTCTGGCTACCAGAATTTTGTGGGGCAAAAAAAGAGTTTTAGAGGAAATTATTTGAAATCTACTAAGTCAACTGAGATAAAAATGGAAAATACTCTTCCATGGAACTGGAAAATTTAATTATTTTATTAATATTTTCAATTCAAGAATATTGTATGCGTCTACCAATGACAGTTACAATAAGGATGTCAAAGAAAAAGCATTAAAAGTCCCTAGTTTACACTGACATAGATTTCCTGCTTGTCTTTGTATTTATTGAAGAGATAGTGAGGAGAAAAAAAAACAACTATCCCAGGCCACAGTTTAAATACCTTGTTTCATTAAACTAAGCAACCAGTAAGATTAACATTATTATAGTGCTGAATACACAGATAAATGTATTATATTCTCCCTACATCATATAAATACACTCCTTGTAAGCTGTAATTGTATTTTAATAATTGTAATTTGATATATTATAGAATCCCAGAATGGTTTGAGTTAGAAGCAGTCCTAAAGATCATCCAGTTATAACCCTTCTGCCAAGGGCAGAGACACCTTCTAGTCTCTCCAGACCAGTGGGTAGATTTCCTTCTAGACTGACATAGTATCTTCACAGTTCTTGTCAAACTTAAATGAACCTACTTGAGTTTCATTAGCTCTTAATAAGCTTCTCTACATGGTGTTCATTATCAATTACAAAGCATATTCTTTCAGATTGTTATGTTTTCTTCCTACATCATATTTTTTTCTGTCAGAAATCTATGTGTGCAATGTGTCCATTTATTATAGCCACAGGCAGAAAATATATCATGAAAGAATGGAAAAACACTGAATAATGTGATGTGTTAGTTGATATGCCTAACCAGCCTTTCATGATGTCTACATCTTTATTCAGGTTTTTACAGAACAATGTAGCCACAAACTCTCTCTTGTCTCTTGCTGGCAGGGGCTGACTGTCTCACTGTTGGGGGCCACACATCCTCACTTCTAATGGACCAAAGAGATCCACAACAGAATTCCCTTAACTAGCAGCCTGGGAAGCAGCACACCTGCTCTGCTGGAGAGCTGCCAGCGAGCAGATGCAGTGCTGTGCATTTCAGTGACACTGAGCACAAATATTCTGCTCTCACAAGTCAGACAGGTGTCGGATACAGGTTTAGCCACCTTCATTAGCGAATGTCAACTTGTGTTTTACTGGTATAAATGTCACGACTTTTATTATCACTGATCAAAACAAGCCCTGTTCTTGACTTGTTATGATGGTTGAGGACTCACCCAATGCTTACTGGCAGTCAGCCCATTTCTGCAATTCTGAGAGATTGGGGTGTGCAAGCACAATATTAGTCCAGAAACAAGTAACTTGATTACAATCCTGAATTCTACAGTATTGATATTAAACACAGCTCACACTGAATCAGAAGTTATTTAACTGAAATAAGCCATCATTTTGCAATCAAAAAATAATTACACAATAGGAAAGTACTCCTGTTTTGAGCTTCTCACTACAAGAAGGGCATTGACATAGTGAAGCGTGCTAAAAGAAGGACAATGAAGGCTCTGGAGCACAGGTCTCATGAGGAGATGCCGAGGGAACTGGGTGTGTTTAGCCTGAAGAAGAGGAGGCTCAGGGGTGAGTTTATCACCCTCTACCACTGCCTGAATGTTGGGGATCACTTTTTTTCTCTCAGGTAGCAAGTGACAGAACAAGAGAAAAATGGTCTGAAGTTGTGTCAGGGGAGGTTTAGATTAGATAATGGGAAAACGTTCTTTATTGAAAGCGTGGTCAGGCAGGAAAACAGGCTGCCCAAGGAAGTGGTTGTGTCACCATTGCTTGATGTCTTCAAAAGACACATGGATGTGCCACCTGGGAATATGCTTTAGTGGTGAATACAGTGCTGGGCTAATGGTTGATGTGATGACCTTAGAGGTCTTTGTGTTTAAAAAAACACTGGATGTGGCACTCAGTGCCATGGCTTAGTGCTAAGGTGGTGTTAGGTCATAGGTTGGACTTGATGACCTCAAAGGCCTTTTCCAACCTGGTTAATTCTGTAATCCTGTAATTATTCCATGATTCTAAGACCTCTGTTCAGACATGCAGTTTTCACCACGTTCCTCATATAGCCCACTAGATGTGCTCAGTAGGTACAGTGCTTTACATAATGTGCAGATCCAGGAGAGCCAAGGGGGACTCAAACTGCTTTCCCTTCCAGGCTTCCAGACTCTGCATCCCATGATTCCAGGTACTGGGAAAGAAAAAAGATGAAGTCTAGTCCATGTAGGCATTCAAGTGTCTGCCAGTATGGATGATGTGACATAAGCACATCTGTGCATGATCTGCATCTGTTTGCAGAGGCTGTGCAGCAGATGAGACTGCTGCATTCCAGGCACAGCACTGAATTTGCTGTTGATATGAAAGACAGTGCCAGGGATAATGTTACTCAATAAATGTATGTTTCATGGTGTGACTCAGTGAATTCTGAAAGTGTCTCTATGTGCCTTATGGACAAAGCCTCCTCCATCCTTTCTCTTGTCCTCGTGTACCAGCAGCTAATCTGTGCCACGCCTGGAGATCTGCAGGAGAAGTGCATGGGCCTTCCAGAGGTTGTGCATGGTGCAGACAGGCAGAATAGAGCACCAGCTGCTAGAGGGAACGACTACTGGGAAATGAAAATTTGGAAAGGCAATAAATGTGGTGTGGAGCTGGGAGTAGAGATGATTTTGAAAAAGGGATGATCCAGTATGGATAGTCCTCTCCCACAGAGCAGGACAGAGGTGGCTATTGATATCATGTTCAAAGCAACTTGGACTGCACCACTGGAATGGAATAAAGACTAATTTCATGTATTTCTATCTTTTTACAGTGACACTGTAAAATGATCAGTAATCTTTTTACTGTAAGAAAGAATGCAATAGTGGAGAATGGCAGCCTGACTTCAGAATACAAAACTATGTTATCCTGATTATTCTTGAAAAGGAAGAAAGAAATCCGGATTCTATCTGTGTTCTTTAAAGAAAAAAAAATTCCAAGAAGTTTACCAAGTGTATGGAATGCCCTCAATTCCAATTCCCCTCACTCCTTAGAGATTCTCTAACAACTTTGATTCCTTAGAATTTTCCATCTTACTGATGAAACAGTGTTCATTAAAAACATTAAGAGCTAACTACAGATTAATTTTGAACACATTTTTAACGTTTCTGACCTCTGTGATAAATGACTATCAAGGCTTTTAATTTTTTTAAATCAAATATGAAAAGGAATATCCAACTCAGTCATGACACTTCATTCAACGTGTAAGGTTGAAAATGATCTTGAGGAAATATGATTCAAAACTAATTAGAGTAAATAAAAAAAATTAAGAGGGACACAAAGAGGTTCTCAATAGATGGAAGGTACTGTTTGAGAAGAATAATGTAAAAGCCAGAAAGGAATTAATGAATAGGACAGGTACATACATGCCTAGAAATAGCTGTTAAAACCACAGAATTATGCAGTACTCAGTCATTAACATCACATTGCACCTGGCAGTTTAACAGGCAGATTTTAGTACATTGTGAAAAGAAATTAAGGGCTCAATTATGGATCTGAGCATGCTGAAAAGGGAGAAAGATAAATACTCTCTCTTGTGTGCTGGGAAGCCATATTCCTGTGGAAAGAACAAAACAGAGGCTTGCCATTAGATCTGCAACACATAAACCACACTGATGGGCCAGCCCATTCATGGAAAAATATTTTCTCCAGAGAAATTCATTAAACTCCATTCTGATTGTAAGGAAAAAAACCTTATATGTAAGGGAAGTTAGATTTCCCCCTTCTGATGACTTCAGAGAAAATATTGCTCTACGAGAAGTTATGGTACTTCCAAACAAAGTTTTGGTGTAAATAGTGTAGGATCATTTTACCTCTGTATTACTCATCCACATATCAACTTCAACTGTTAACAACTTATTTTCCTATTTGTTTCTTATAAACTTTTGTATTGATACTTTCATCTCAGTTCTTAATCATTACATATTTTTCATTATTAAATAATTACAGATTTTATGTATGAAATGAAGAAGTATTTAAAAAATTTGACATTATCTTTGTCATCTAATTTTTTTCCGCCTACTGTCTTTTGCTCATGTTTGGTGTTTTGTGAAATTTCCCTTTCTGAAGTAATAAGAAAATACATATTGATATTTTTGCACATAATAAAAGCAACTTTATCATATACAATCACAGAATTTTTTTATTATCATAATAACTGTTATCTCTTGGAAGAGATATCTCTTTCTTTTTAAGCAAGTTAGGGATGCTTTAGTAGTGATCACACTTCAAAATATCTTTTAGTAGTAGTGGAGACTTCAAAATTAATTTTTCATTTTGTGCTTTGAAAAGAGTTGATCCATATTAGTCACCTGTGCTGAAACTCATCCGTCAGAAAATCAATCCCTAAGTATTCCAAGGTCCAGCTTTCTGAAACATTAATAACTAAGGAAAACAGCTACAACATTTTTACATGAGGAGCACAGCCTGCCCATTTCCAGAGCAGAGAATGTCCATGACAGCAGTATAGTGAGAGAGCCTGACAAATTGACTATTATTTAAACCTAATTTTTTCATTTCCTGATGCATAAATGATACTGCAATCCCCAAGCTAATCTAAAACTGTGAGTTTCATATTTATTCCAGAATTATAAATGCACTACCATTTCTCTTCCTAAGTTATACTAGAAATCAAATATCCTGATGTAAAAATCCTTTCCATTATCACTCCTCCAGAGTCTTGGTTCTGTCATCACACTGATTTTCAGTT
This sequence comes from Sturnus vulgaris, assembly GCF_052056855.1. Taxonomy (NCBI): domain Eukaryota; kingdom Metazoa; phylum Chordata; class Aves; order Passeriformes; family Sturnidae; genus Sturnus; species Sturnus vulgaris. The sequence continues at coordinate 103,767,523 of NC_142245.1, read as the reverse complement.
GTACCACAAAGTATAACCTCTGAAGGAGTGGCTTTCCCTTATAGAAAACATCAGTCTTTATCCTGGCCAACATTCAGACTTTCCCATAAGTTTATCATCCCTTCCCTATAGGTGTCGAAATCAGAATCCTCAAAACTTCAGTTCAATTGCCATATAATGCTGGGTATCCCTGCCCAAAACAATAGCCAAAGTCTCTAAGCTTCCAGTATTTGCTTTTTGACATGCTGAGAACTGCTCAGATCCTGACAATATTGAGAATCAAGATGTGCAAAGCATTCACCTGTACAGGTCTGGCTGCAGTCCTGGAGCACAACCACCAGATCAGCCCCTGTACAAAGGACACCTGTATGCACACTTTGCATCCAGAAACTCCACGTTTTTGAGCATTTCTCTAGGATATAAGGACCCACATTTTTCTCCTTTCTTTAAGCAAAAAAAGAAAGCTCCATCTCTGACTTCTTATATAGATATTACTCAATAGAGGACCAACTGTTTTGAGATTCTCCAAATTCTACATTGGCATCACAGTAGAGTCATCAAGATTAGAATAGATCTCTGAGGTCATCGAGTCCAACCATTAACCTAACACAGCTGGGTCCACCACTAAACCATGTCCCTGAAAACCACATCTACACGTTTTTTTGAACTCTTCCAGGGACAGTGATTCCACTACTTCCCTGGTGAGGCAATGCTTGTCCAGGCTTTAAGTGAAGAAATTTCTCCTCTAATCTAAACCTTCCCAGGCACATAGACTGACTTGCTTTTAACACTTCTCCCCTTTATGAAAAAGACTTGAGCCAGATGAAGAGGGAGGTGAGTCTATAGTGTAGCAGGTATCATACTTAATCTGGAATTTCCATATCTCCTTTCAGTTGCTAATAAAAATTTATGTGTGGAGCTTCTGAATGATGGGTGTGTTATGTGCTATGTGTAAATAGAAAAGTGTTATTCTTTTTTGAGGACAAGTTGTTTAGACATTTTACTTCAGAGGAAGATTCAGGATGATGATTACAGATTGTAAATAAACTGCTTTGTTTTTGTTTTTGTGAGAAAGACATTGAAGTCAGAACAGTGACCACATTTTATCTGAAAATTTGCTTCAGCAGTTTCTATCACTGAGATTGCATATGTAGTCCTCTAGTGGTTCTAGTGATTTACTGTCCAAGTACACTGCTTACAAAATGAAAAGCAACGTGATTTTAGAAGTATTCTAACCTTTCCATAAGAGAAGGCGTGTCTGTACAAGGTCTAAGAGAGGTGCAAGTTCAGGGTAGCCTGTAGCATCATTCCATATGGCGCTGTATTCAGCTAAAATAACTATATTGACAATGTCTTTAGATTTGGAGCTTGAACAGTTGTGCACTGCAAGGGAAAACCTACCCTCAATCACCTCACATACCATTCACAGATTACAGTTAGCTAATGAGGCTTAAAGGTTGCACTGGGAAAAAAAGAACTGTCTAAAAACCTGCACAGCAATTTTGAGATATTTAGCTAATTTTGCTCTTCTATGGGTCATGGTTCAAGATGTCTTGAGAGTGGCAGTTGAAACTGTTAGAAATATAATTCACATGGGTGAGAAACTGGAGAAAGTGAACTGGTTTTCTCTCAAAGATTCAACACATAGCCCTAGACATCAGACTATACTGCAAGGATCACAATTTGTAAGTCCTTACTGAAGAAAAAAGTCTTTCGAAGAATCTGATTAGTAAGTATTCAGTAGCTGTATAATTTAAAGGCTTCACTGGAATTGGCAAATTCTAACAAAAGATATCTAAGTCTTGAAAAGATCTTTTGGTTACTCAGAAATTCAGTATAGCTAGGAATGATTCTGGTAATGGTGTTGATTTGGGGAGATTTGCTAGGTATTTTTAATGGATCGTTATAAATTTGATACAAAAATTTATGTAGAAGTCAGTTAAATGAAGCAAGTGAATTCATAGTCTGTAGACTAGTTTTAAATTCAAGTATTAGAAAATATCTGAAAGGATTAGACACAGTGACTTCAATTAACTGCATGACACTGACAATTAACAATTGCCATTAATGTAATTAACTTGTTGAGAGGACATCCTATTTCTCAAAGTCAAAAGAATACGTTATGTTGTATGCCTGTCCCCAAGCTTTTATTGTACAAGATTTTGCTCTTTAAGATAAACTAATTTTCTGGTTTGCTTTTCTAGGAAATGGAGAGAGAATCTTTGTCTCATGGGATGATTTATCTTGTTCCTGTAGATGTATAATCCCCCATAGGATGTAAATTTTTCTTCTTTAACTATAAAAGGTGTCTAAAAGAAAGATTTTTATCTCCAGTGGTTAAAATAGCTGCATACAAAATATCTTTTTGGGCTTTGTGAAGGAAGATGAGGTGTTTATCATAGACTTCTGCTATGTTGTGTGTTGCATCATTCCCCTTTTGGTGTTTAAGCTGTTCACTCAGTATAGGTTTAAGTAGCAAACATGATGCTCAAAAAGCAGTACTTTGCTAGATACAACAGATATAATTTTGTCTGTCTGTACATCTTTCTGTAAATTCCAAATTATTTACCCTAAGTCACATTTGCCACTTGCTTAAAGGTAACTGAATCCTTGCCATGAAAGCATAAGGCAGTTAGTCATAGTTGCAGCATCCTTGAGTTACTGAAGCATAAAAATGATTACAAACACACATGACCTAGTAGTTCCAATCCTAGTCCACATGCCTTGAATGGGAAAATCAGTAACAGCATGAATAAATCTTCCACTGACATGATCAGTAAGCATATGAATGAGATAAAAAAAGACCTTTAAAGACCCGTTTTGATTATTTTTATTTCTGAGCTTCATTTGAGCCAAAATTAAGTGGACCTGCACACACTATTTTCATCTATCAGATGCACTAATTCATTTATTTGGCAAGTGATCTCATTCCTGGTTAAAAATGTTGTGCCCATGACAGCATTAAAGGAGTGTAATGTAGTATATCAGGCAGCAAGAAGCACAGAAGAGACAGAGGGGGAAGGCAATTTTTAAGCTGGTTTTGTTTCTGGTCTGCTCAGCTTCTACAAACAGGCATAACTCAACAGGGATGCATATATAGGGAGAAATTTCCAATATTAGCTGTGTTGAGACCTCACTTTTGAGGTTGACCTAAAAAAAATAAAAAGGCTATTAGTCATCAGGCATTGAAAAAGACTGATTATAGCTATTCTGTAGTATCTGCTACAGTCTACCAAATCAGTCTTACATTAAAAAACCCCAAGATTGGATGGGATATTGGGATATTGGATGACCATATTCCAAGGCTGGCGCTGTTATCTATTTATATCCATGACCTAGTGTCATACCCAGATCACTAAAAACCATAAGATTGCCTATCTAACCAGTTCCCCTATCTCTTATCCTAACCTCTCATTGGGAACAAGGTACTACAAGTTGCTATTAAGTGTGAATGAAGCTCAGATCCTTTCTATTACCCACCAAGGAATGTGCTCCAGCCCTGGCTCAGTCCATGGTAACTCAATTCCTTAGTGAAAAGTGACAAGTCATTTTTGAGTTGCTGAGAAATGAGTATTTGAACACTGGAAGTTACCAGGGGAACCAATGTACTGAAAGCCTTTAGTTGATAGTACATTTAGTTGTTTAACTATTTAAAAAACAATAATAAAAATTATGGCACACTCTTCAGGTCACCCATATCTGGAAAAAAAGTCTTCATGTTTCTGCTCTGACTCTTGCTGTTGTAAGATCAGCACTATCTTTGTGTCTTCACTCTTGATATTTTTGCCACTTCAGCAGGGTATACAATGCCAATTATTCACACACAAAAAGTAAATTTAGATTATTTCTTTTTCCCTCATAATCTGCCTACACAGGAACACCAAATAGAGATTTTTTTTCTGTTATCTCCAATTTCTCTGTGGATGGGCCATTCAGAAGATAGGAGACCCTGATTTCAATCCCAGAGGCAATTTTATCAACTGAATTTTGCCTACAAGTTTAAATAAAGTTTTTCCAAATATTCCTCTTTACTAGTATTTTGTTAACAAAATAGCCATTTTTTCTCCAGTCTCCAACTGAGTTTCCCTGCTCTCAACCTGCTTTTAGTTGATCTAGTCTAAATTAGCTTTCAAAATATGTAAAGATCAGACCAATTCTTCCCAATTGCTTCCAGCATTATGTTCCTTCCTTCTCTAGGGAAGGGAGACAAGGATAAAAAGCTGTGCTACTTTTCACAGCCTGTTTTTACTTAATCTGTTTTCTAATGTCTCATTCTTAGTGAGGAAAATAACCATCCTAGGGTCTTATTCCTTATACATCCCTTTATACAGACTGTTTTCCACCTTACTTTATTGTTTCTTGAGTTTTCACATCTCCAAAGAATAATGAGTCACTATGTCAAGGGAAGAAAATAAAAGTAATTCTGAAATCTGTCTTTTTTTATGCTTTATTAGTCTTCACTATTCAAATCCTTTTCTGTATTCAAATATATTTCAGCTGCTGGCTTTTGTGTCCATCTCTGCTTCATCTCTTTTTGCTTTTAATGTTTTCTTTCTACTTCAAGCTTTCATCCTAGGCACAGTGAATTGGAAAAGGCACCCTGCAAAATAACTCCACCCTCATAGCTAGGAATAAATAGCGCTCTGAATACTAGCTAAGTAGCTGACAGGTCTTGACTATTGCTTTTTATGCTATTTACAAGTTGTCCCTGATGTTCTGCCCCTCACCTGATATCTATTTGCTGCTTTTGTACACTGAGTGTCAGGCTCTGGGGTCAGGCACCACTTTTCCTCTTGTGCAGAAGAGAGTATGAGTGAGATTGTGTTCTGCCAGCCAGCTGCACCTTGATGGGAGAGTGGGAAGCAGAGCCTCAGCTGCTCCTGTTGGGAAAGCTGCTGCTGTGGCCCTGATTTACACACAGTCAGATCCCACGCTGCTGTCTCTGGAAGCAGTCCACCCTCAAGTGCTTGTTTTGCTTAGACATGAGATCTAGAGCTGAGCACAGTGCAGCAAAAAACTATTTTATTACCCCATTCATTGCCTTTAAAAGACCAGGACAGAAGCGTAAGTACCATTTCTGTGCTCTTTTCACAGCAAAAAAGAAAAGATAATGTGTTCTGAAAAATGGAGCTCTGATGTTTTGTCTTTGTTCCTGGCAAGGTTTCAGCCCACCGGACTGGGATGCAATCCATCAGGAGCTAGCTGCTCCTTCACAGGCTCTGAAAAGCTTCTCTGCTATGCTCATTGACTGGGAGAGCTACAGGCAGTGTTTTCTGTAAAATAGAAAAAAATTCCTATTTTCTTGCATAAGTGTAGGAAGACGAATTCCAATTTAATATTCACACTTTTGTTGCTCTTAAGATCCTACGCAGCTGTTCTGTTAATGAACCCTTTCGACATTATACATTTGAGTGGTTATTTTTTTTCTAGCAGAACTTATCATATATGAACAAATATAAGACTTATTTACATAGCAGAGATAATATGCACATTATAAAAGAAAATTTATTCACTGCTGGGCTATGAAGTTAAACAATTAAAAGCTAGTAATTTTTTTTCCAATGACTTGTAATTATTTTTTCCAGTATTAAGTTCAAAGGAACAAAGACATCTAAGTGTGTAATGCAACATTAAGTCTGTTATCACCTGCTCTTTCAAGGCTTGTAAACATAACAATGAATGTCAAACAATAATAACAGATTCCAAAAAAAATAATTTACTTGGGTACGGAAAAGAGAAAAAAAATTAAAAATCTCTACTTTTTTTTTTTTAATGTAAGTTTTAGAAAAAATTATCTCATTAGGTTTATAAGTATTTCCTCTACCATTTCCTGTCAGGAACACGTGGAATATATCAACATCTCTATGTAGATTTTTTTCTCTTCAGAAAGATGAAGAGACGGCATATCTGAGAGGGAAAAAAAAATCCTTGAAGCAACAACTTGGGAGCGTTTAGCATTCATTGTGAGATGTGGGTGAGTGTATTCCACATTGCTGTATTCATCCTCTGAGAGGAAGAATTCTGTGATAGCAAGGAGTGGCTCTGGAAGAAGCTCCATGGATTGTCTGTAACAGGAGCAGTCACCTGTTAGTGTTCATAGTGCCTGTCATGAAAACCTCCAGCACACGAACTGAGGAACACAATGTCTTCATGTCATATTTAGAAGGGACTGTCATTTTTAGGAGTTCCTTCCCACTACACTTCTGGAAAGAAGACTGTACATTATTAAGTTGGGTTAAAGTAATTTCTTCACTTGTTTCAGGTTAGGGGTTTGAACCAGGGTTTCCTGTGCTCCCAGGAACAGCAATGACACAAAGGAATTAATCTTTACTCTCCTACAAACATATTAATATTAAAAGTGCATTGAGCCTTCAAAATTCAAATGTTCCATGTTCCTAGTATCAATTTTTTTCCCCAATCCCACTTTTTTTTTTCCTCAGTTTTCTACTCACTTTCTTTTTGTATTTAATACTGTTTTAAATATCCCTAGTCTTGCCACTACTGCTCTGCAGAATCCTGCTGTGCAAATTGGCACTTTAAGTGGAGGCACTTCATATAAGCGACTAACAACCACTCCTGGGGAGATATTTAGAGGAACAATTGCACTAAACTCTGCCTCTTGCTTTGAAGAAAAATTAGATAGAAGAGAAAGAACTCAAGCTAACAGGAGATAATCATTCAAGCTCTATATAAAGTATGAAATTTTGTAAAGCCTTTAAGACCTGTAAAACTGCAAGAAGCTTTTCACAGTTAAAAGAAAAGATTAAATCTCTACTTGGGAACCAGGGCTCAAAGTCAGTGAAGCCCCAAAGTGTCATTAAAATTTTGCAGCTCCTGAGATGTCTCCTTGTCATTGTTAAAGCTGTTCTGTTCTCACTGAATTACTACCCTAGTCTGTATTACTTGGTGTGGCCCTCAAAGTCAACTTTTTTTTATATTTCTATGCCTTAATCCCTTGGGATAGACAATGAAACTGTTATATAATTCAGGATTATTCATGGTTGCCTGTGATCTTTTTGACAAAACTATTTTTCATTGACAAAGTGCAGTTTGACACACTTCAGACTGAGGGAAATATTTCAAATTTAGTTTCCATTAAGACCAAATCCTTGAGGACAATTTTTTTTTTAAGGTCAAAATAAGAAGGTATTTTGTAGGTCATTAAAGGAGGTATTGCCCCAAATACCAATTGTTTGATGATCAAATCCATAATCTGAAACCAATTGGTAGATTAGTTTTTACTTTGTGATGCACTCATGCCTGTTTTTTGGTTTTTGTTGGTTTTTTTTCTGCCTAACCTTAAATTTTCCCTGCTGAAGAATTAGACAGTATTCTTTATATGCATCTTAGAAATTAGAGTTTTTGCTAAACTAATTAAGCTCTCTCATTTTAGCTAGTGATTCCTAAATGGGAAATGCACACACTGTCCCCACAGCAGAAACACGTGCATGGGCTGGCTGCCAGGGAAGACAATCTCAAGTTATTCCTGGAATGGAGAAAAATCTCCTTTTTTTCTCAGGTGTTCTTAGGTGCTCCATGTCCTTTTTTCCTTTTTACTTGACATTTTGGGTCCTTAGTAGAAGGAAGAATAGACTTTTCAGCTTTAGATATTACCTTAAGATAGGCAGAGTATGGCCACTGTTTGCATTAGTTTTTACAGATACCAGGATTGCTATTTCTTCTTAACAACTTGAATTCATGAACATTAAGAATCCAACGGTAATGAAATGTCAAGTTATTATCCTTGAGGTTATTTCACTTATCTAATTAAAGCCATCTAGTCAGGGTGAAAATTAAGTTTATTTTCTCTGAAGTAAAATCCAGGTTCCATTGAAATCTGTGGAAAAGGCTTTTACAGACTTCAGCTGAGCCATGATTTCACATATAATTAGAAAGTGCTATTTTAAAACTATGTATTTAAAATAGGGTGAAGGGGGCACAGAAATGTAGGAAATTTCCCTGACCAGAATTACTATCCAGTAGCTCATTTGCAAACTGGGTAAATAGTTATTTTTTAATTTAAAAAGTAATATTAGTATTATGAAGTATAAATAATATGCAACATTAAAATAAATTTGTTTTACCCTCTATTTTTCAAGTAGTGGAACAAATATTATTCCCTACAGCTTTGTATGCCAACTAATCATCAATTGACAATCTGTTTACAATGTTTTATGAATACATAGTTCATATAATTTTTCTATTTCATTCCTAGCATGAAAAATAAGGAATAATACAGCAATAAGAAAGCATATCAAGGGAGAAAAAACAAGATTCATGCTAATTATGAACAACTTGCTAGCAATACAGCAAAGAGACTGATTTATGTGGTTGAAGGTAAGGTACAATTTCAGTGTTTCTCATAGTATTATGAGGATGATGAATGACCTGTTTTGCTGTTGCAATTTTAGTAATTGCACAGAGCTGGAGTAAAATCTGTTCCTCTGACTCACTCATAGAGGAAGGAATAGCTGTGGCCATTTCGACATCACAGAAGAAATGCTGGTTTACCCTTTTGTCAAAGTCACCCCAAGACACTTTTCTTTAAAAACAGGAACCTAAACTGATTTTTGCTCAGACACCCATTTTCTGTCTAAATTAATCCAAGGTTTTACATAATTTTGAAAATTAACATCTGGGTAGGGCATAGTAGACAGACCATAGTCCATAAGGAAAAGAGCTAGTTTACATGCTTTTACTTTATTTATCTGACAAGAATAGCAATATTTCATTGTATCTCAGAGGTTGCCTTTTAAATGAGGGGAAGCAGGATTTATTTAAGCTGTATTGTTTCATGCTAAATTGATTGCTTATTTTTAAGGATTGATGATCTGAAGTTGAAAATTAGAATAAAAATATGTTCTCCATTCTTTGTGATAAAAATGCATTTATTAGAGTAGAAATTTTGGGAAAAAATCCAACGACATTAAATATTAAGTCATATTAAAATTTACAATTTATTTTCTAGCATTTGGTTGGCACAAATGAAGTCTGGAGTAAAAAAAGTACAACTAGTGAAAAACAAAGAAAATAGGTATGCCATCAATGATTTGTGATAGTGACACTAAAAAAATTGATAAGGAAGACACTTAGACAATATTTCAAGTTTTATACCTTTTCATATCTATGCTAAAATCTTTGATTTCAGAATTATGTCTTAAAGGTAGAATGGAAGTATAATGGATATAGTATAATGGATATAGTATAATGGATATAGATTGGAAGTATAAATACTCACTATAATTCTTCCAAAATGTCATCTCAAAGATCAATTTGAAAAAAGTGAATAGAACTGCAGTCAAAGGAGGCTGTTACTCCATTGAAAGTTCTAAAATATTTGTCTTAGATTGTTTCAAAGTTACCATCAATCAAAAAAAAAAAAAGGCTCAAAAATGAGAGTATCAGAACACAGGTGACCTTTTGAAGGTAGAAGGGGGAGCACTGAGGAACAAGACCCACTTAGCATTATTGATTGCAGGATGGGATGTGCTTCAAGCCAGTCCCACCAGCTGGGTGCTGTACTGTTAAAATGTGTGCAATCTATTAAGCTTTTAAATATTTATTGCATTTGGAAGATACTTGGCAAGTTGCTGGCAATCCATAATAGCTGAAAACATGGGCATGTGATTTTCCTGAGTGTTTCTAAAACATATTTTCTAATTACAGGTAAATTTAAAGTTTTCCACCTTCTCATCAAGTTCTGTATTTAAGAAGCAGCCCATGTCAGCCAAATTCTCAGTTCATATTTAACAGATGATTTGGAGAGTCATAGGTATCCTTTCCTGGTGTAAATGTTCATTGCCAAATGCCAAGCTTGTTAAGAAGCAAAGGGGGATTATTATGCATTAATCATGTCTAATCATTTCTTGAAAACCCTTGTAAATGTCAGGAGTCTTTGGTATCCTGTTAATTCACAGAGCTGTCTGTCATTGTGTCGAGCTCCTGGAAACCTGAATGGCAGAGTAGGGTGTTCCAAAGGGCAGGACCTCTGCTCCTCAGCACATGGAGAGCTGGTTAACAATTCTCTGGAGTCACTCTGCTGGCATTCACCAGGGTTGGGACAAAGATCCAGACCCGTGAGGGCCCCTCAATTCACTGAAACTCCTGAAATGTGGGGTGGTGGTGAAAGAGTCAAGACTGACACGGAATTTAGGCTTTGTGAGTGTGGCTGGTACTGACAAAGACATTTGGGAACCTGAGTTTTGATGGGGGTGAGCAGTGCAGGGAAGTGCAAGGGGCCCTGTTATCAGATTTTGCTGCAGCACAGTCTGGGATCAATGTTAGCCCAAAAACAGGTACCCAGGTGTGGTGCTGTGCTTTCTTACACCTGGGAAAGGGGCAGCCAGGGCAGGAGTCTGTGATCTCTGCTCCAGGGACTCCTCACTGGAATAGGCTCCTCTTGTCTTCTAAAGTCTGCTAAGGAGGTTAAAACTGGTTTTAGGGGCCTGAGACCAGGCCCTAAACTTGAGGCAATGTGAAAGCATTGACTTAATAAATTGTTGACATTTAAAATACAAATTTTTCACAGTAAAACTATGCCATAAGTCTTGGCATTGATGCTGCAGTGATCTTGGATGACTGGATGTTCCAGACACTTTCAAAATCAAGTGATTCAAAGAGATTTCAAGCTTTGTACTCTGTTTTCTATTTATTTTCATCTTAAATTTCAGCTTCTTTTAAAAAAAATGCATCTGAAAAGTTTCATTAACCTAAATGCTATGAATTTTAATGGATAAATTGCAGATGAAGGCAGAATGAAAAGCAGTGAATATTAGTAGGAGCAAATATGAGCAGAGAAATAAAACAATGGAATTTCTCACTCATATCAGACAAAAAAGGAAGAATGGATGTTATTTTCTTCTATATCCAGGAAACAAATGTAATTGAGCTAAGTTGAATTTGCAGCATTTTTTTTAACTTAAAAAAAAAAAAAATCAAGTCTGTGTACTTTTTCGTTTACTTCTAATATCTGTTTTCTATTGCAGGCAGTGTGTGCCAGGTACTAAAACTGCAAATATGGGGATTGCAATTCCTTCACTAGAACTGCCTGATGAGCCCTATTCTCCTGGTCAGATGGTGAGGAATCTCCCATTCTTCCTGCAGGCATGCAAGGATTTTGTGTAGCCCTGGGGGAAAAAAAACAAAAACAAAACAAAAAACAATCAAAACAAACAAAAACCCGCCACAAACAAACCATAAATAGATAGCTATAGATAGGCATATATACATATCTATTACTATATATGTAAATAAATTCAAACTGCTGATGAGTTAATTGTAGAAGAATTTCTTTTAGCTGTGGAATTTTTTGACATCTGAGGTCTAAAATCTCATAGAAATTGAGTTTCTTTTTAAAGTATTTCATTGCAAAGAAAATATATTTTCTCTGAAGAATATGTAATATATACTACTGAGGAAAAATCCCTCTGAAGTAAATATGATTTTTTTTTTAGTTCAATTGCAAACAGGAAAGATCATGTCCCAGTCAAGTTAAGTGCAAGTCAGTTAATTATAGCAGAGCATGACTAATTTTTTTTTCTGTAGATGGAAATCAGTGTCTGGATAATAATAATTATGAATAGATTTGTGTTTAACAGCTCTATTAAGGCACTATCAATCCACTCAATTCCTCTCTTATGTAGTGTGTAAGTACTGGTGGCAGATTGCAGTTCAGAAAAATGGGAGTAGTTAATTAGTAAAGCCAGGGAATCAGCGTTCTAGCACAAAGATTAAAACTAAAGATACCTTTGGGTTCCTGGCTAGTTCTGATTTCTTATTCACTGAGTTTGAAATTTGAAAACAGCCATTGCCAGCTAGAATACAATAGGATGCAAACATCTTCAACACGGGTCTGAATGTGGGTTTAAATTCTCTGGAATATGAATGGGAGGAGGTAGTCACCAAAAAATGTCATAAATGACAACCTACACAAGTGGTTAATGGCAGAAGTCTTCTAAGAGGCAGAAACAATGGTAAAAGGTCATAAGCTATGTTCACACTGACTTTCCTCTCTCTTTTAGGGGTTGTGCCCATGTTTTTCAAACCCCTACATTTCCAGTTTATGGAAGAGGACATAATGATGATCACTTAATCTACTGGCTCAGGAGTTAGAAGCTGCACCAGATTAAGGTATATGTTCTTATAAGAATATAAAATAAATACCACAGTATCTGGTATCAGCTAAGAATTGCAGATTTTGCTATTTCCAGCTCAAAAGTCATTGTTCATCATCTCTCTCTCTGTTCAGCTTAGTTGTCCATGTTTAAATAAACAAGGGACTTTCCAAAGCATCTGCTTTTCCCTATACATTATATAAGCATTTTAGACATTTGCTTTAAGGAGATTTGTACATTAGGAATCTAAAATTTAAGTATATCTGCACTCCTGAAAGCTTTATCTTTTCTACAATAAGCAACAGCTGATCAGATATTACAAGAGGAACAGTTTTAGCCCTAAAGTGTGAGTGGGAAAAAAAGCAGTTTTGCACTGTTTTGTATAGCTGGATAGTGCTGACATTTTTAGCACTTACTTCAAAGACCTCTCTAAATCTCTGCACTTCACACCAGCCAGAGACATAACTGAGCAGAGCTGAACAGAGCTGGAAATTATTTCAGTGATGACAATTGCCATACAATCAAAGCAGTTTTCCTTCCGTTACTTAAATGCCTGCTCCAATTTTAAATTTCTGTGGGAATTTGAGAAAATCTTAAGTTTACAATGTGATTCTAAGCTGGAACTCTCCATTTGGCATTTTCTCCTCCATGGGAAGTACTAGCACTTTTCTTTTTTGCCTTCATGCTGTATCTTTCTCCCAGTCTGTGAGAAGTCTGTACCTTGAATTACAGATGACCAGAACTGACTGCATCAGTGGGATTTATTTGAGTTCATTCTTGCACAAAGTCCACATTTAAGCTGCAGGAAAAATGTTCCCCAATCCACTAATTCTGCAGCATTCAACATCCCACGAATATGAGAAAGCAAGTGTAATGACTCAAGGGAGAAGCAAAACACTTGTTTTATTTTCTAAATCCTTCCTAAGTAAAAGTTTTCAAAAAGAAGATATTTTAAAAATATGTTGGAATAGGATCTCAGAGAAAAGGTGTTACTTTTGCAGTCATGAGTTCCACACACTGTATCACTCTGAAATGACTCGCACAGCATCTGCTGTCCTGGCAGGGCTGTGAATCAGATGCTTTCAATCAAACATATGCTGATAGAAAAACCCACACCTGCAAGAAGACACCCGTGACACTGGGTTAACCACAGGGACGCTGAAAAAGGTGTTGAATTCCACATGGGTGTTAACAAAGTATAATTATCAACTGGAGCTAAACTAATGCCCTTTATTCCTAAAAATGGAGCTTGACAAATTTGTCTTTATTTTGGCTAAATTCAGGATTACAATGGGAGTTCATTCTAGTAACTAAGAAACCAAAATAATAGAAACTCTCCATGTGGAAGAGCAAAGTGCTTTTAAATAATGAAAGCAAGTTACCACTTTTGCCTAGAGACCTACTCTAACTAGATTCAGAGTGTAAAAGAATGATAGATAATCAAGAGCTCTGTAAAAGGGCCTCTGTTTTGGGGAACATACAGCAAATTACAGGAGATTGAAACAAAAGGGATCTTCTCGATGGAACAAAAATTTCAGCAATATCCAAACAAATTTGACATTCGTGAATATGAGTAATTTGAAGAATTCAAAGGATTTGAATCAGCATGTCCTACAGAGATTCAGATTTCCATCTTCGATATATGTTAGGCATTTCACAGTTTCACTCTTGCAGACAGTCAATTTTCTGCATGTATAATTTGCACTGTCACTTCCATATATTTTATTGAAAATGTACAGTCAAATATCACCTTTTACAGAGAATCACCAGGGTCATAACTTCTATTCTTCTTACACTTTTAGCTTCTTGCTTATATTCTTGTCTGAATACTGATGTATTTTGTAGGACTCTATTTCAGCAAGACATGGTGGTATTAGCTATCAAAACTAGAGAATTTCCTCTTATTTTTGGCAATACATAGAGGTCCAAATTCTGAAAATTTTGCTTCATCTGTCACAGTGTTTTGTCGAAAATAGAAGCAATCTATATTTATCCCTTCCTCTTTAGGACTTCAAGGGGGTTGAAAGTAGTCAAAAGAGGTAAGTGAGATGTGTTAAATGAGCAGAGTCTAATTTCCAGCAGTAAAATAATTTTACATTGTATTTTTTGTCTTAAGATAAGAATGCTATTGTGTACTAAGGCTTCAACACTGTGCTGAAATTTTTGTCAGATTGACCAAGCAGCTCCCTCCTACATATCATCATGTCATGACAAAGTGTGCTAAGATGCTGTTTTTAGCCCAATTCTTCAAATTTATTCCCACTCTTTTGTGTTGCACCTCAAAATCAGGACTTTGTAGTTAAGGCCCTTCATTTTCACTTAGAACTTAATTTTAGTTTTTAACTATGCTTTGGGTTCTACCATTTCCCTCAAAGAAGATCCATTTGCTCCCTGAGAGCCCAGCAGTGGGCGAGGCTGCCCTGCAGTGTAGAGCAGCACCAGGGGCTCGTTCCACTGGCTCACAGCAAAGTCCAGAACACAACAAGGGCCCCTCCACAATCCAAACTGCAAAGCACTGTGAGCTACAAACTCGTGGTTTGCATCCATTCCACTCCTGTCTCCTCCTGAAAATTAAGTTGACTAATAATGAGCATAAATCCTCTGTTCAGCTTGCAATAGAGAGCAAGAATTTTAGCCAGGAACTCTTCAAACTAAGAAAAAAAGAACTTCTGACAGGACTCTTCTCACAAAGTTGCCCTTGCTTTAGCGCTTGCTTCAAACTGTTCCCTGCAATAACTCTACTTTTCATGCTAATTGCAGCTTACAGCTCATTATTTTCAGGGGTGTTTAAAAGAGGCTGTTGTTGTAAAAAAGGGTCATTTTGAAGGAGATGCCATTCTGCCTCACTCTTTCCAATTATTTTGTTGTCATTCTAATTGGTTATCACTCAGAGATAGAAAATTTGCTGCTGTTTGATCTCTTGCTTGTTTGAGGATATTCTGCTGTTCTGGGCTCTCTAAAAATGTTGAAAGCATCTACAGCTCAGGAGTGACATCCTGTTCTGTCTGTTGCTGCTCACAGCTGTGTGAAGCACTGGCAGTCACCTCCCAGGTTTGGAGATCACTTGTGCCTTCTCCACCACAACAAAAGCTGTCATTTCCCCCCAGTTCACTAAATCTTCTCAGGACTGGATTTTGACTCTCTCCAGCTTCCTAGATGAGGGTAGGTGGAGAAAAATCTTTTTACTATGTTCAGTTAGCACCTAAACTCTGTGTGCAGGGTTTCAGATGCTGTATCCTTCTGCATTCTCAGCCTTCTGTGAGTGTCATAACAGGGAAAATGGGTGGGCATTTAGTGTCAACAAAGGGAATTAATTGAGCATAGACAAGTTCCACAGCAAATCATCAGACTTTGGGAACACTGAGTCAGAGTATATTTCCAAGAAAGGACTACAACTGAGAGATAAACTCTTTTCAGGAAATCTTCTTTCCCAAGGTGTACAGGGAAAAGGAGTTGCTTCTTATGGTTCTTTTCCACGCCTTACATTTGGTTAAAACTTCAGTGATGTGGACATGATTAAATGCTTTCCTATGCAGCCACTCATGGCCAGTAATAACACTGTTCTACAACAATGTTATAATCCTGAATTTTCTGACAGAGATAACTACTTAGAACAGGACACCAAATTTCAAAATTGACTTAAGTGAGAAATGGTTTACACTCATGGTTGCTTTTCCACATCGTTAAAGTTTGCATGGACAGCAGGGGTAGGAGAGACATGAGCAGTACAAAGCAGAAATGGGAGGAACTGCAGAGGTTGATAGAGAAGGATCTGCAAGACAGTGCTTACTGACAAGGCATTAAAGGACTGGCTCTTGCAGCCTTCCCCTGGGCATAAGTGGACCTGGCTGGCAGTAGAAAATAATAAATGCACCTATTAAGGCAGAGTGGGAGTGGACCACCTGTGTGTCTTTTATGCTGGCACAGTGGTCATAGCAAAGTTAAGGCTTGAAATATAAATTGCTAAATCTATCTTTAAAATTAGCTATATTATTCTCCATTAAGAAAGAAAATGGAGTCTCTTGGGGAAGGTAAGATGACAGGAAGGTTTTTTTTTTAAGAGAAAAATATTCTGGGTAACTTGTAACAGAATCAGAAGGATCCTGGATCAGTCAAAAGGATGGAAAAAGCTCTGGTGTCTCTTCTTCAAGGAAAAGAAATATTATGGAAGAAAGGAGGGAATAAAAGTACTCAAAGCATTTTCTGAACAAAACCATCCAACCACCTCTCCTTTCTGTGGTGAGGGAAAAAGGAACTAGGAAATGAATGTACAGTCTCATTCTTACTACCTTGGGACTTTAGACCTCTTTATAGAAACAAGGACAATATACTTTGCAAATGTTTTCAGTCACCAAATGTTTAAGTCAAGCTGATGGTGTCAAGTGATGCAGAATGCAATGTTAAATCAGACAAACTGTGATGCCTTCCCACCCTTGCAGGTGTATGTGATACACTCATTTTCTCTACTTAAATACCTGACAGCTACCCAATATCATCATGTGTTGCCAAACACATTTGCTAAATGATTTCTCAATAATACATTTTAAACATATATTATAAATTGGAATGGAATATATTTTAAAAAATAACGAACTCCTACTTTCAGAATTTCAAGAGAATTAAATTGCCAGGAAAGGACCATTTCTTACTGGCTTTTTGGTGTGATGCTTCTTAAACCTAGAGCTTTCAGAGGTCTCCTCTGTTTTTTATCATGGAGAGCATGCTTTTTCCTTTGAGAAGTTATTTATAAGGGTGCCAAAGATTTCCTTTTTCCTGACCCAAATATCAGCACAAGAAAATAATAATTCCTTAGAAATGGATAGTTACATGAAACCTGTTGTTCCTGAAGAGCTGTGTTTCACATTAGAACACAAAATACATCTTACATATATACATGCAAAATTATAAAGTAAATTTATTGAGACTTTTTTAACAATGAAACAGCAAATAGAAGCTTCAGAGATAACAACTTTTTAAGAAGCAATGCATACTCTTCTAAAACAAAAATATGTAGTTAGGTTTGTGCTTTTACATGTATTAGAGGAGTCATACTCTTTACTTTCTTAAGAAAGAGTTCCATGCCTTCAGAAGAGGCAGTGTAACTTCTAGCTATCACTTACATTGAGGAAATAGCTACTGAGATTCACCTTCAGCCCAGTATTTTCCTGGAACCAGACCTTGCTCATCACTGAAATCCTCCTTCACACACACCCAGCACCAGCCCCCTCCACCCTGGCAGTAACTGCTGCCCTGCTCCAGCCACTTCTGAATTGCTCTCCCTCTTGTCTCATTTACATCATCTTACTCTCTTTGTAAGGTCCTGGCAATTTGAAATGACTATGATAATAATTAAAAAAAAAAAAGGTTCTCAAGAACAATATTGGATTGTTTTAACGTGATGTACCTTTGGCAAATCAATGATATATCTGATTCCATTTACACTCATCCCTTATTAGATGACAAGCTACCTGTGTGTCATGCTTTTTTTTTCTTACATAAAGGCAGTTTCAATACTTTAGTTAGCTTTTTATTCAAAATATATTACTCTCATCTTAGAGCTTTTGGTACCTAATGAAGACTTATTTGTGTTATGTAGTTATGTAAGGAAAATAAATAAATAAACATACCAATTAATCTTCCTCCATTTAATGTAATGAAGGTTTTTCAAGTTTAATTGATGTTATGTGTTTCTCATAAAAATAAATATCTTCACTTTTGTAGTGCATGAAAAAAACTTCAAATTCTCTCAGAAAAAAAGACCCTATTTTTATTAGTATGAGGATCATAGACCTGTTGAGAGTATTTAAATAGATACTCTTGATTCTGTGTCTTCATTTCCTCTGTCCTGAGGACTTTTGGACAAATGTCTTAAAATCTGATTTATTTAGGCTCGGTGGAGAGCCATTTATCCATCAGTCAACCCATCCAGAACTGATTAAATGCTGCCAGAATTGATCAAGCTTTTAGAAGACTCAGGTCAGTGAGGCCTAACCTAGTGAGATTATCTCAAGCAATGGGACTGGACACCTAAAAGAGCAGTTCACAATAAGCCCAACATGAAATACAAGGATTTGACTGGGATTATATTAAAAATGCTACACCTTTCCTCATATCCCAAAAAAGTTTCTAGGTAGTAAAAAGTGCAATTAATATTTTTCAAGTGGCTGAAAAATTATTTTATTTAGAAAAGGGTACCTCCCATGAAAATGCAATAATAGCAGTGGCAAAATATACAGATTCAGCTGTCTTGAAATGGATATCAGCTTTATGTGAGCATGGTTTGTGACTGTGTTCCTGAAACTATAGAAGAAAGCACCAGTCTGCCTTTTGAATACCACTACTTTTGAACACCTCCTTTGTGACCTGCTTTGCTCCATCCAAAGAGATGTCAATTCACTTCTACACTTTTGATAGTTATTCTGTACTAATTTAATCATTATTTGAACTTTGTTTATGGGCAAAGATCTGAACTGGAGCCGCCACCCATCTAGAGAATGCTCTAGGTCACCACAGCATGGGATACATTCAGGTTTGTGTCCTTGTCTATCATTGTTTCACAGCTGTTGAAAATGTTTCTTATTCCATGCATCTCTGCCTGAGCATTTAAGACTCCAGCCAAACTCCAATCCCTGCTGTGGGCAATGAGGAGTCTTTAAATAAACGAAAATGACAACAAGCAAAAGATGCTAGACCATCAGTTGCGGGGTAGGATACCTTGGTTCATTTTCCTCAGGCAGACAAAGAATTTCAGCCAGGATTTCCAATACAACTGCTTTAGCCTCTAAGCTTTTTCAGCTCCTGTCTTGGTTAAACTGCCCCTTTCGTTCCTGTCGTCTGTTTATCTGTGAATCCATTGATATTTTCTGCTCACAAAAAGCTGTTTGGGAATTTAATTTCATAAACAACAAACAACTCAATTCTAGCAAAAGAAAAAAGAAACAACTTTTTTCTTTGTTTGCATGTTTGGCTTCACTTCTTGGCCAACCCTGTCCTGGGGTGCAACAGGCACAGCATCACCAGCCAGGCAAGGCAGGGATTGTCCTGCTCTGCTCTGCTCTGGGGCAGCCTCACCTCCAGTGCTGGGGCAGTTTAAAAATGTGTTAAGCCACTGGGAGGTTTAATCCAAAGGAGGGCAACAAGAGTGGTGAAAGGCCCTGAGGGGAAGCCGTGTGAGGAGAGGCTGAGGACACTTGGTCTGTTCAGCCTGGAGGAGACTGAGGGGAGACCTCAGTGCAGGTACAACTTCCTTGGGAGGGGAAGAGAAGGACAGACACTGATCTCTGCTCTGTGGGGACAGGGACAGGACCTGAGGGAATTCCATGATGCTGAAGGGGTTTAGGTTGGATATCAGGAAGAAGTTCTTCACCCAGAGAGTGAAGATGGGCACTCACTGGAACAGACTTCCAAGGGAAGTGGTCACGGTCCCAAGTCTGCCTGAGTTGGAGAAGTGCATGGACAATACTCTCAGGCACATAATGGGATCCTTGCCCTGCACAGGGTCTGGAGTTGGACTCAATGATCCTGATGTTCCCCTTCCAACTCAGCACATTCTATGATTATATGATTCGCTCCCTCATCTCTCCTAATCAACCAAACCAAAAAGCAACTAACATTTTTCCTGCAGTCTTTGTTGTTACCATTTCTCTTAATTCATTTTCGTAAAAGTAGCCCAGCTACTGTACTGAGTGATTAAGCAGCCCAGTAATTTAACATTATATTCAGCCCTGAGTTTAATTTTTTGGGTTCAAACTCTACTTGAATTTTGCATATTTTCTATACAAAACATCTCTTAGATGCAGTTTTTTCATCTCCATCTATGCATAATCTAAGTATGCTCTCACATTTTTTAGAACAGCCTTTTGTCTGAACTTAGCAGATGCTATACTGTGGCTACAGGCATCCTCCTCATACCCAGCTCATTTGAGCTTGTTATCACTTTCTTTAAATTACTACTCTGTATCTCTCTCACACTTCACATGCAATTTCAGAAACTGCCTTTTCAAGGCATCCCTGTCACACCCATCATCTTCTAATTACAGTCAGAAAGCAGAATCTTGCCGTTGGTCATTCTGTGGTGTCAGGCTCCTCTGCCTCTGTTTTACATTTTCAGACAGGTGTCATCAGACTTTTTATCACTTTCACAGCTGGAAGGATCTCTTTGTAAGCATCAAGAGAGCTGGCTACCTTCAGAGATGTGGTTGGAAAAAACATCCAGTACTGTGATGCCTACAAAAATATACAACAGTGAGAGGCTGCTCTGACTACTGATATTATCTCATGGTTTCTTTGCGCTCCTCATGCATCTGTGCTTGCCCATCATAACACCTCTTTACAGCAGGCACCATCCCTTGCATTCTGCAACTCAAGTCCCATGCCACAGTAACTATGTGTATTCAAATAATAATGCATTGGTCTGTGTTTCTTAGAGATATTCCAAGCCTTCCTCTGTCCTTGTGTTGAACTAAATTGCAAAGTGTTTCCCTGCTGCCAGGTATTGGTGGTTGTTCAGGAATATGAGTAAAGTGCTGTTTTGAAATCTCTGTTGCATCCAGGGATGTAGCAGTGGAATGTTATCCAAGCAATTATTTTAATTGGAGATAATCACTTGGGAAATGGATGGATGAATTAATCAATTCCAGTTAATTGAGATAATGACATTATTTATGCTGTTCACCTCTTTTTTACCACCATCTGTAGGAAGATTTCCAACTGCAAGGCCAAATTCTTCCATGATACACATCCACTGAGGCTACTGCAATTAAAGCAGAAATGAATCTGGTGCATTGTAAGTATGGAATAAATTGCCTCACTTACTTATTTTGGAGAAATGTGTGCAGCTGACCTGGGAATACTACAAATTATTCTCTTTATTTCTCTGTTGCTATGCTGTCATTAGTAGTGTTGCAACAGGAGGTGTTCTTGGCACTTATTCTAACAGAAATATATAACTTTTGTTTTGTTTACATACTTATGCAGCTCATTACTATGTGAAAAACAGTCTGCAGCTTGGCATTTGTTAATGGGATACGGAACAAGGAAACAGCAGATGGAGTATTGGGATACTGAATGCATAATAAGTTTGATCCTGGAAGTCCTTGTGTAATTTTTCAGCTCAAGATGGTTGCTAAATTCCACTGCAAAGCTGAACAGAAACCATGCCTGTGTTCAAGAAGTAAAGGCACAGTTCCTCCACACTAAATAGACACAAGGGTCAGACATTCTCTGCACCTGATTGCCTCTTAAAGGGAAGCAAAAGGCACAATTTTGCTTGTGATAATTATTTGGTTTCTTTTACTCTTCAGAGAGAAGCTCTGAAAATAGGATGGTGTTGTGGTTTGACCTCAGCTGGCAACCAAGTCCCACAGAGCCACTCATTCCCTTCCCATGCATCAGGATGGGAAAAAAAATCAGAAGAGCAAAAATTGTAAAGCAAAGCAAAACAAGGAATTAATTCACCACTTTTCATGGGCAGGCAGTAGTTCAGTGCAGGAAAGCAGGGCTCCATCACACCTAACACAGACTGATGACAACAAATGACATGATGACTCTGAGCAGCCTCCTGCTTTATATACTGAGCATGGTGCCAGCTGGCCTGGAATATCTCTTTGGTCAGTTCTGGAATATCCCTTTGGTCAGCTGAGGTCAGCTGTCCCAGCTGTGTCCCCTCCCAACTTCTTGTGATCCCTCAGTCTACTTGCCAGTGGGCTGGGATGAGAAGCTGAAGGGTCCTTGATTTAGTGTAAACACCACTTACAGACATCACGAGTGTTATTTCATTATTCATGTCCCAAATCCAAAGCAACACTATACCAGCTACTAGGAAGAAAAGTAATTCTATACCATCCAAAATCAGGGCAGATATTTCAATTTCCTACAAGTAATTGCAGACAACTTTTGTTGTGATATTGTCCCACCTATTTCTGTCTTGATCTCAAGAAAAATATAGTTCTGAATGTCCTCCTCTGCTCAGCTGTATGTCTAATGCAGACTGGTACCCACTATCTGAGAGCAAGCAAGCAAGGCTACAACCACTTTGAACAAAGAGATGTTTTCATTTAATATCTTATAGTATCTTCACAGGCCTCAGAATGAGATCTTGGGTCAAAATGATTTCTATAATATATTTGTCAATCTTCATCTCCATGTCAGACTGAGTGGCTCTTTAAGTCTGATGGAATAGACTCAGATCAAGTGTCTTGCAAAGAAAAAGATCAAATCATTCTGTGACACTTGGATCAGGATACACTGAGCCCTGGGTACATCTCTGACTGCAGCATGGATTTGACATATCTGCCAGGCTACATAGAGCCAACTCTGATTTTAATAAAGTTTTCTGCAGCAGAATGAATCTCCAATCATATAACACAGACTTGTTTAATAAATCATAGCATTTCATACTTCTGGGAAATGTCAAGGTGTAGCAAATAAATATTGACAATATTAGGGTCTTTACAATGGAGTCCTAAGTAGCTGCAATACAGTTTTCTGCAAATACTACATGAGACAAGAGCATGATGGATGAGAAATCTTGATGTTTTCAACTGGAAGTGAAAGTACTGCTCCAGCAAACTATGACTTTTTGGGGTGGGGGAAAAAAGCTTGCAAAATATTAGGACAGGCATCAAACCTAGAATTTCTCACAGGTTCATGGTTCTCATGGTTACTTCACTTCCAGAACTCCTTGAATTCAAGCATGGTATCTTGTGTGACCACAAAGGGGAAAGCAACACTTGCAAAAAGTCAGTGCCTTGGGGTTCTCATGTTTTTGCACTAGGCTGAATTCAATTCCCCTGCCTCCCTTTGGAGACCTTCCAGCAAAGAACACATCTGTGACCCACAGCATGAGCACCTCTGGATGGAGATAATGTTTAAATGGCATCCAAAGGCTGCTGTGCAGTTTTGTTTTCATATTCACAGTGATCCTCCATGCAGCAGGACACAGTGACACTGCACAGTGGCACTGCAAGAGCCACTGAATCACTGCATGCAGGCCCTGACTGTGCTGACACAAAAACAGCAGCTGGGTCAGGGGGACCTCACAGCATCACCCAAATATCAGGAAATGCTTCCTGACCAAAAAAAAAAAAAAAAAAAAAAAAAAAAAAAAAATTACGTACCACAGGAAGAAAACAGGAGGAAGTGAGAGCATTATCTGCTACCAGATTCCTGGACCTTTGTCAATAAAATTCCCAGAAGACTATGATGATGATGATGACCCAGGCTACAAAAAAAGTAAATTTTGCTTCTGCAGAAATTCTTCCTAATTAGGAGAAAAAATTGCTCTGGACCCCATATCTGATAATTAGTTTAACACATTCAGCTGGATAAGCATCTGAACACATGTAATGCCACTGTAAAAGTTTATGTCACTAAGTTTGAAGTAGAATTAAGTCCTAAAAAGGCTTGTAATTTTGAAATTATTTTAAATTATTGAAGTTTTTAATTATAAAGAATGAGCATATCTCATCTTTAAACTTGTCTTACCAAATTAAACCAACCAAACTCATTCACTGTCTTATAGTATTTTTCCAAAATCATTTTATCACTTTGTTGGAACTTTGAATTTTAGTTCCTTTCAATGTTGGTGACAAGAACAGTCTGAACTATTAAAAGCTAATTTTTATCAGCATTTGCCACAGCAGTATTACTTTTTTCTTGTTTTTTTCTAAAAAAAGTATCTTAAAGAAGTCAAGCTAGAGTTTTATCACTGACTTGATGAATCTAGTGGTTAGGATTTTTTTCCCACACTTATTAAAAGACCACTCATTTTTTTCCTGCCTGTGGTATAGGAAGCACATCCCAAGGTTTAGTGTCAATGTCTTTCTCCTAGGAGCAGCTTGTTCCAGCAAGTGTTGCAGAATGAAGCATGATTCAAATATCACAACCAAACAGCAAACTGAATACCTACATCTCAATTAGTATACTTCTTTGGGTCCAAGTCATCTCATGCTAAAAAAGAGAATTTGTTTGATTTCAGATCTAGAAATAAATCTGAAACACAAAAAAAGCACAAACAAATAAAAAATTATCTCAACTATACAGAGCTTTCAAGTTTCTGCAAGCATCACTGGAATATTTGTGTGAAATGCTTATACACTTGTCTGGTTGTTCCTCCTTTATGTAGCTAAAAGTGTTTTAAGGTTTCTTTAGGAAATGAGCATTTGACTCCTATCAAAATGTGGCTTCTAAAGAAGGGAGATGGGTTTCTAAAGGGAGATGCTTTTGCTGTGCACTACATCAGTTAGAAATGTAAGCACAGGCCCCATGGAAGGGCTGTGAGGTGCATCTTTGCTGCTGTGCCCAGCTATGCCCTGTCTCTATGGGAACATTTCAGCAGACGTGGTACCCGCTGGTGACCGAACAAAGATTTCCTTATTGCTCTGCAGAAAAGGCAAAATGTGATCTGCAGTGAATGCATCTTTCTTTGACCCTGACTCTGTAAGCATTGGCAGGCCAAGACATCACATCATTCCTTACTTTTTATTTTTCTCCCTGAAAGAGAAGCAGTAAATGGGGAAGAAAGGGAATGGGTAGTATTTTAAAGTATTTTAAAGTATTTTAAGAATAAGAAATCTATTTACAGCAAGATGAAAAAATTTGAAGTCAAAGGCACAGCTCTTCTTTATAAATGAAGGAAAGCTCTCAAATCAAAGCCACTCATAGTTGAGAGAAAGGTGCTTTAAATTGCAGTGGTGTGTTTGCTGAAATTAAGATTGGAAGACAAAGAAATAAGAATAGTGAGTATACCATTATATGAAAGAACAATAACATCCACTTTCATTTCAGCTACTTTGCACTGAGTTGTATAGCCAAGAGAAGGTCTTTTCCCAACACTGAAGTGGCAGGAGTGGTTAGTGCTTTTGAATAGAGTGTTCAGTTGGAGACAGCATAGATCTGCATTAGAAGAGTAGGATAAACAATCTATATCAGATCAGGAAAAATATAGGGGAAAGAAACCAACCAAAAACCTCTTGTTTTCTGTTCCAAGTTAGAAAATAAAGAAATCAGACTTAAAGCATCTTTACTTTAGCCTCTGGGGAAACTCCTTTAGGGACTTTTAAGTTTGAATGAGATGAAACTAATTAATAACTGTGATTTTTCATGCATTCCTCTCAAAGCTCAGTGCTCATCACGTGGGATGGAGCATTAATTAATTCGCCCTTTTGCCCACAGCTTCTGTTCATATATGAAAAGCATATTCAATCAGAAAAGGAATTCAAAATTTACACTGATATGTAAGACGGGGTGAAATATCTCTACCTTCTTTTCAGGTTCTGAGTATCTTTTGAATAGGGAATGGTGATGAAATAAAAATTTTCCCAACAGTCTCATCCTTCTGTGTAGGAAGGATATCAACATCATTAGTATTCTGACACAAATGCCAGTACCATGCTTACCTTATGTTTTCACTACACAAAATAAACCTTGCTAAGTGGCAAGGACAAACCATTAGTTTGATTACTACTAAGAGTCTGCAACCCCTGCCTATAAAAAACATCCCGCAATTAAATTTGTCAAGCAGACAGAACATGTTTTATTTATTTTTTTAAATAATTATCACACTGATATTGTCAGCTTTGTTTACCACAACATTGATGATTATGTTTTCTTCTAATTAGAATGGAGAATTTATTTAAAGTTCTCTGCTCAAATGATTTGGAGTAAAAGCTCATGTAGATGATATTAGATGGTTCTCATCCAGAAACTTCAAACTACAGTGCTGATATTCTTTCTGAAGAACCCGTGTTTTGTTTTTTTTTCTTAGGATGCCAGAATAATTTCAGTCTCCCAGAAATAAATTATTATAATGGATATAGTGATAAGCAAAGCTGGATGTGCCCTCCTGGGCAGGAGCTGCACTGGGGATGGTGGTAGAACTTGTACTGCTGAAGGCTCCTCAGCTGCAAATTAATGCCACAGATTCATCAAACCTATGTCATGTCCACTTGTGTCCTGTGTCATTCCAGAAGCAGGGATTTGTGAGCATCTGCTTGCAGAGGAGCATGTGAATGGAGCTGGTTGCAAGAGCACAGTCAGCTGCTTCTCACACCCACACAGGAAAATTAAACCTTTAAAATTCAGATGCAAACCATGTTTTCTTAGTATGCCCCACCTTAGCTGGAATCTTTTAGTGATTTGGCTAAGGCTGGAACTTAGTGAGGATGCTCACATTCATCAGTTGAGAAAAATTAGTGATCATGTTCAGCTTTTTAATGTAAAAGGAAGAAAACCTTTCATAAAATAACTTCCAGGTGTGTTTGGCTGTATCTCTGTTAGGATGCCATTCCTTCAAGAGTGACTTTGTTGTGCTTCCTGACCTCATGGTGGATTTGTTGCTGCCTTCATGATCTGGAAAATAAATTGCATTAACTCCCCTGACCAAGCAAGATGGTCCCTGCTTTCTACCTTCTACAGACCATGAAAGGCAGAAATTAATTAAAAATCCTGCTGCTTAAAGCAATCTTGCAAACAATGACATGGCATAAAATACTTATTTCTAAGAGTAGGAGAATTGTGTTCGTTAATATTGCATGATTTTTTGTAATTACAGTTGCCAATTATTTTTTCTGTTGTAATCTCCATCCAAATTTGGTTTAATTCTTAAAAATGTCATGTCTGTTTTTATCACTATAGGAATACTTTTAAATCCTTAGATTTTGTTGTAGTCCAACAGAGAAAAAAGAAGAGTCTCCTGCTCCCACCTTTGTAAAGAAAACCAGAAATATTTTATTTTATTTCTGAATTGCAAAATTATCTTCAAGGCATTTAAAACACCATCAAAAGAGGGATATACATGCAGAATACATACGCAAAGGAAGAAGGGAGAAAGTATTTGAATTTCTTTACTATATCATGGTTAGTACTGAAATTTGAAAATCTATTTTTTACTTATATTCCAGATAGTTTTTTACAGACTGAAGAAAACTTATTTCCAAGCCTGTATGTATATCAAAATTGAGACTATTTAAATGCAGTAATATTTTGGGAAAAAAAAAAAAGACAATTTTTTAAATTTATTTTTTAAAAATAAAAGTCCCTTTGCATTCCCCTTTTGATATTTTCTCCTTTTTTTCACAGTAGAATAGGAAAAAAGCAAGACAGAGTGGAGGAAAGACCGAAAAACTTGAAAGTAAAGTGGAATTAGAAGCTAAAATTATGGAAAATTTAGATTCATTTGAAACTTCTATATATTACTGAATTTTATATGCCAATTAAATTACTTTGAAAAAAAGAATACTTTTTCCCCAAATAAGTTGATTTTGATAGAAATACCTCTTTATAGAAATGCTTTGAAATCAAAATTCTTTGGCAGTTTTTAATTCTGTTGGTGTTTACCATAACCTGATATAAGGAGAAAATAATTTAAGCAGAACTAAAAACTATTGAGCAACCTCTTTTTTTAAAAAGCTTATTGATATTCATTCAGACTATTTTTCCCCCTAAATGCAACAGTTATTGGACCACTAAAATAGAAATGCCCTTTCTATAGACCACACAATGTGTTCATTGGATAGAAGTTACATGAAACCAGTTAAGTCCATAAGCTGAAAAATCCATTTGCTGAAAATATTTTAAATTGTCCTTATCTATTTAGCTTTAAAAAGTATGCATTTTCTTGAGTCACATAGCTATATGGAGAACAGGAGACATTTTAAATGCTATTCTTTTAAACAAAAGCAATGACCAAAAGACATTAAGCTACTAAATATTCAACTACTCTTTCTTATTCAAAATAAGCAAACAAACAAAACACAAAAAAAACCCCCAAAACTTTAAAATAATAAGTAAACTTCAACATCTGTAAAGAGTATCTGCTGTGCTACAGGTCAAACAGTCAGCACAACCTTGAATTTCCATCAAGTCACAATGATTTTTCAAATTCATATTTTAACTTCTCAACAGAAAGATTAAAAAAACTGTCCAGATTCAGAATTCAGCATGTGCACTGTTCCAAGCTTACATAAATCCTTACAGAGGTGAGAGATGTGGAATATGAATTTTCTAAGATTTCTTAAAAATAAATCACAGAACTTTGTTAAAAAGAAGCAACCTTTCCAAATTCTCTGTGCCATGGAAAGGCTGCTACCCTTTTTTGTTTCTCTTGTTTCTTACCTTGCTTTGCCAACAGCTAAAACAACTAATATTTCTGTGATGACATACTCTAATTCCCAGTTCTCATCTCTTCTCCCCACCTGTGACACTTCCTTCCTTACTGAATTCTAAGGAGTCTCTCATGAGTGCAGGATAAGATTCTTATATTTGGGACTCTATTCCCTAGGTTTTGAAAACCAGAAACTAAAAAGCTTTCTTCACTTTACAAAATTCTTATTTAACTTAAATAACTACTCATATGCCTGTAGTATTCATACTCTATTTCAGCTCAAGGCAGAAAAATCTTTAAAGGCATTTTTTTCTAAAGGATTTCATACTGAAGTGATTCATCTTCTGGTGAAATGCTGTGATATTTTCCCATGAATTTTATGTGATATTGATTTGAAAGTTAAAATACCATTAGTGCTCAATGTATTAAATACTGGATTCCAATGTATATGCATGCATAAAGGTATAAATAGCCAGCATCTAATATTTATCTTAATGGAGCTAGCATTAAAGATTTTAAGGTCCTTGGAAGGGCAGAGAAAGTTCTTTTCTGGCCCCTTGCTGCAGATGAAGCTATGATTTTGTTGTCCTATAAATATGTTTAGACATCTACAATGAGCACTACTATTTTTTTTTTTTATTCTTAAATCCTAGTCACCAACATTTTTTCATATGCAAGCATTCTGCATATGTATAAGTTTAACAGGTTGGCTAGAGTATCATCATTAATTTATGGTCAAACTCTGAGAAAGGTGATCTAGGGAAGGACATTTCTTGCTGAGGGAAAGTTAGAACATGTGTAAATATTGCATATGATACTTTGAACAACGTTGAAGTACTTAAAGCAGGTTTAAAGCTTTTTTCTAAAAATGTATCAAACAGAAAATATTTAATTTATGATTTTTTTTCAAAGATTCTGTGCCTGAGTTGTGAGACAAATGCTAGTCTAGATTCAAGCAACCCTGTAGAACTCTAGATTTTCAGAAAACCTTGACTACATATCTTAGGCTTCTCTAGAGTTTTAAATGTTTATCCTCTACAATGGAAAAATGTCCTTTTTTTTTCCATTATTCATCATTTGTCATTAGAAAATCCCAGAAAACCCCAGTGTTCAAAAATTATTTGATAATAGAGATGGAAGTTGCTATCTACTACTAACCTGGAATTTAACTTAACAAAAAATGTTTCACCATGACTTCTTTTTTAGTTTTTAAATTCTCAAATATAATCATATTCCCTGGGTTTCAAAGTTTTTGAAGCTATAGTTCTTCTAAAGTACACTGGAAGTTAATTTCCTCTCCCATTTTCTATTTCAGAATTTCTTTTGAAATGAAGCTTTGTACATTTCATCTTTTCATCTACATCCTGAGCTGCAGAAATTTGAGGCAGAATTGAGAACTATCCTAAAATAAACAAGCATTCTCCTGAATGTGCTTTGTTCTCTCTTTCACTGAGGCTGAAAAGAACTAGTGTGAATGAGATACAGTCAAATGAACCTGTATTTTTAGTAGCCAGAATTAAAACGAAAGGAAAATTACTAGTTAAGACAGTCCTTGGTTCAGAATTGAGACGGAGACATGCAATGTAAATAGGCAAAGACTGTTTTCTCTATTTTTTGTGGACTATTTGCTCAGTTGATAAATTTCAAGAACACGTTGGTTAAAACCCAGAAATATTTTATGGAAATTCTTATGGTTTTATTTATACCTGTTATCTGAACAGTTATTTCTGGTTTTTCTTCCTCTGACCAATTACTCGGATGAGAATTTGGGATTGAT
This sequence comes from Sturnus vulgaris, assembly GCF_052056855.1. Taxonomy (NCBI): domain Eukaryota; kingdom Metazoa; phylum Chordata; class Aves; order Passeriformes; family Sturnidae; genus Sturnus; species Sturnus vulgaris. Next base: position 103,737,552 of record NC_142245.1, on the reverse strand, counting down.
CTGATCCTGGATTGTCTAATTTAACCTTTATCAAATGGAGCCACCTTCAGGAAAGCCTGCAGATCTGTGAATATTTGTCATTCCACATGTCCGGAGAAGAACCCTTACTTCTTCAGTTGTGAGAAATATCCAGAGACTTAAGAATTATTAATTAATAACCATATTTCATATATCATAACTCTGTTCATCTAAATTACAGTAATTTTAAATTATTATTCCTTATTATGGAGGCTTTGTTTTTACAATAATATTGTAGATAAATATAATTTCTTGATGAAAATTGAATATAATACTGGGTTTTCACAATAATAAATTTAAAAATGTAAATTTTCAAATGAGATGCTAGGATTGTTTTTACAAATAAGAGCTTTTATATTTTTACAAGCAGTAATAGTGAAATGGCATTCTGCTCCAGCATGAGTAATATACAGAAATATTATGCTGATGTAGACACAATTATTAATTATTTAATAGATTAATATCTTTATACAGCCCAGCTTCCCCTGCATTTCACAGAGCAACCTCAATATTTAGATAAATGTTGCCTAAAATAATGATTTTTATTAGCTCCTCCTTAGTAGTTTGCTGTGAATGGTTTCTTGGGCCACAGAGTATCATCACTGGATAGTCACTAAGAGCTACTTATCAAGTTCACAATTGTTCACAGTTGATTTTCTTGGAACAAATCATTACCTCATGAAAATCTTTAATATTTTTCTTTCTAAGTAAACATAATTAAAACCAAGAAAAATATTGCTTCACCACAAAGGAGTGGAGAGACATTGATGGGATAATATATGGTGCCTCTCCTTAGCTACAGGTGTTTTAGGAGGTTTTTTCTCTAGTTAAAGTAATTTCTTTTTCATTTGTAGCCACGAAAGGACTGTGATTTCCATCCTGTAACTCTAAATTTAAACAAGAAAAACATATGCCTTCCAATACCTTTAATTCTGTATTTGATGCCTGTGTGCTGCAAACTGGCACAAGTTGGCATTATGCAAGGAGGAACTGAAAGAAAGAACAAGAATGGGAAAATAGGGATCTAAACTTAGATATGGAAGAGCAGTATCTCAGTCATTGGAAATGTGGCAAACAATAGGATTAGTGGGAGGCTTGCAGCAATTCTCTAATTAGTTGGCAAAAACATAGCTTGATTCCTTGTACCTGCAGGGAAATGGAGGAAGAAACTTGATCATCAGGAATTTCTCACTATTGTAAAACTGGTAGAATTAAGAATATTTCCACATTAAGAATGTGGGAAAAAAAGTCTTAGTTTAGCAGAATTCAGACTAGGTAATATGGAGGAAGTTTTGAGTAATTTCCCAGAAAATACGGCCAAAAAGAATATCTGCATAACATATCTGCATAGTCTCTGTTTTTCTTTGTATTTCTGTTGTTTTATTGGGATGTTATAGAAAGAAAACAAAAGGTTTCATATCCCTGAGTGCTTACAAACAAAATGTAGCTGAAAAACAAAAAATGCAAGCACAAAGAAAGATGAGTCTAGTGAAATACTGAAATAAAGTTAATCAAAAATAGACAATAAAATGGACAGTGACCACTGCAGGATGAGGATTGGTTGCTGCTGTGTAGCCTGGACACATTCCCTGCAGATCTGCAGAGCATGAAGGCTCCGACAGGGACCTTTAACACTCATTCCCTGTGGGGGACAGTCAAACTCAAAGGAAAGCCCATTAATGTCAACACTCTCTGCCTTCCACTTCAATTTAACACAATTGAGAAGGGAGGAAAGACGCTATCAAAATCTTTAATTGATCAAAAAAGAACAGATAATTCTAAAAGCAACCGTAGACTGCTAAAGACAAGAGGATATGAGGAAACAACTAAAACTGAGGAAATGGGAACAGTGTCATCACTAGCAGAATCAGAGAATTACAACCAAAACATTTCATGAGCACTTTGCTATTAGACTGAAATACTCATAAAGTGCCAGTTTAAGATACTGTATCTGAAGCAACTGCAAATATAAATGGAGCTTTAATACACAAGTAGTTCGGAAAGTTATCTGCCTGTGCAAGCACCAATCAAAAATTTTTTTGTTATCTGTTTGTCATGCAGTATGAAAAATATTCCAAAATATTATGGAACAAGGAGAAATAAAAGCCTCCTCGTTCTTTAAGAATCACAGAATCACATAATTGTTTGATTTAGAAGAGAGCTCAAGGATCATTTAGCTGCAACCTTCCTGCCATGGGGGGCTCTATTGCATGTTTCATAGATCACTTGAAATGTTTACCAGCAATATTACTGGTTTTATTGACTCATTTCCTACCAGTTTCCCTAATCTGAGAAAATAAGTAATAGCAAATGCTCCCCATCAGATCCATCAAATACTACAAACCTTTCAGCCAAAGTCATGATGACAAAGTGAGCATGGATACAATCCAATCCAGAAAGTAAGGAAAAAAATTGTACGAAAAGTGTCTCAAATATCGGTCTGAAATGGACAGTGAATTAGTTGTCTTGTATATATTTTGTGCCTTGATAAGTGTTTAATTTTGCATTAAAATGCTTTTTAGCTTTCTTACTGATATATACTATCAAATTATTTATTATGTTGCAGAACATGATTTTGTCTTGTTGTTTGCACTTGAACTGTATTAGCACCTTAATTAACCTCTAGTTAAGAAGAGATGCCTTTCTTCCCTGATCAATATTTATCTTCTACCAACAAAAGAAAAAAATAAAATTCTGAATTTAAAAATCGATGATCTGATTACAGCTAACAAACAAAAAAGCAACTATTTTTTTTTTATTTTGCTTTTCAGTTAAAACTTAACATCTTCCAACGTGCAACTGAATGATATTCTCTTCTCTGGTGCAAACGGCCAGAAATAATTTCACACAATTATTTCACAATACAGACTGACACTATAGGTACTCTGATCTTTCTTTCTGAGCAGGTGTCTCACCCATGGATGGTGACTCACTGAAAAGGAAGCACAGCCAGATGAAAACAAAGTGGTACCTAATGCCTGAATGATTGAACAGGATTGATTCAAGACAGACCTTCAGAGAAACCAGCCATGGTTTAATGCCTTAACTTAGGCTACATGCTGTGCTCCAAGAGAACACAGCACACATTACTGGAGTCTGGATGGTTGCATTACTCCCACAAACTCTTTTCTCCATACAAAATAAATCTGTGTATGCATCACACTGACTAGAGATTTAAGTCTGGTTTATTAGAATTCTGTCCACCTGCCTCACTTGCTATGGGCCAATAGATTAAGCTTCTCTTCTGCAACACAATCTCTGGATTTCTCTTCCATCCAACCAGACTGGGTTAATGGGTTGGGTCCATCCATCACATAAGAAAATTAGAGACCTCTCAAACTTCAAAAGTCCTTTAAAATAATGCAGTTATTCCCCATCACTCTAACAGACAACTTTGCAGTGGGCTGAGTTCAAAAGTGTTGCAAACAAAAGCAAATCAAGTCATTTAACACTGTCCATACTGTGCCTTAGTGTAAATAAGTATATTTGCTAAATTTTCAGCTTTTCTGATGGGTGAAAGTATTCCATGTTAAGGCACCTCATCTTTCTCAACTTTCAGCTTTTTGCAGACAAGATCGAGATACATTAAGAAGACTGATCAGTGAATGTCCATCTACCTCTTATTATCTGCATCCCTTTTTCAAGCTCCAAAGCATTCAAGAACAAGCAAACCTCAGTTAGCTTAAGGTAAATTCTGAAAAAAGCTCTCCTGATTTTGGCTTAGATACCTTTATTCCGGCCTCTATGCCATTCAGCCCAAAAATGTTTGTGAATCTGGCCCAGGTGTGTTTCTGATAGACCTGTCAATGCTTCAGCTGGAAGGCAACTGCAATTTTGAAATGACTGAAAATATAATAAAATTATTTTTGCAGTTCACTAGCTTATAAATTCATCAATTTCCTCCAAAAAATAGACCCATACAAATTTATATGCATCACTTACAGTTAAATTTGTAATATAGAAATGATGGAAAATTGATCAACTGAAAATTGCATAAACAATACTAAATATGAGCCCTGATGCTTTCAAAACAGAAGTAACTGCTTACTTTGACTGGGTAGTCTGCAATTATTAAAGAACTAGTAAGGTGAAGAGCAGTAGGCTCAATACAAGAAGCATTCTCCTTTATGGATGATGGAAACTTCTTTACAGATGAGAATACACAGTACTACACAGTGCCTACCTCCTACTTCCACTTCTTTCTGCCTTTGTTGTCCTTGTTGAGGGACTAAAGAAAGGAAAAGGTGTATTAAAATCTGATTTATGAGGTGCCTAATTGGGACAGACTAAATCCATTCCATGCTGCTATCTGAAATTTTGACCTAAATTCTGAAGATTAATTAAATAAATCTAAATAACTGATGAGTTTCTTAGTTAAATTCTTAAGGAAGTTATCATAGAATTCTAGAGGGTCTTTTATTCGTGACAAAAGCTTAGAAATAATGTGGCATGAAGTTCTCACAGAACTGTTATTTCATATGAAGTTTCTGCCTTGTTTACTTTAAGATACTGGTCATATTCCCTAATTTTTTTCATCTTAGTCCTTCCTATGTAAAATAAAATTTTACATTCTTTCCTGCTCTCCTGTATTTGCTGTTCCCCAGCCTTAGGCACACCATGTCCTTCATCTCACTCTCTGCATGTATATTTACTGTACACCAATCAATCAAAGAATCAAGTAATAACATCTTTCATAAACTCCCAGCATATTAATAAAAAAGGCCATCAAAAAAATCTTGCTAGACAAAATGGATAGGTGTAATTATTCTATCTGACAAACTATTTAACTGGCCTAACCTTTATTAGAAGTAAATGACCCTGACAGCTAAATGCAACCTGGGGGAAAAAAAAAAAGTAATTAAATAGTCAAATAAGAGTATGAAGGAAAGTAGTAGGTGAACATCATCGATGCTGAAGTCATCAGCACTTCTAGACACATTTTTCTTTTTGTGAAATGAAGATGTACACGAAAACACACTATTCGGCAGATAAAAAAAAAGATAAAAACAGTCCCAAAAGTTGAAACATTTTATAATTTTATATGTTGTAGTCTGGCAAGGAGAAAACGCATTTTAAATAGTATTGCTAATACTTATCATCCAAACCCTGAGTACAAAAGCAATTATATTTCTTATGATGAACTTCATGTAGTCTTAGAGTGTAAGAAGATGCTGGTGGAGATCCTGAGTAAGATATTATATTACATAAAGTTGAATATTTTTTTATAGTTCATTCAAAAATATACACGAAATAAAATTAAGAGCTATATACAACACCAAACATTTTTCTAATTATTTCCTTTCATACAAAAGGGAGTGCTATCCATAGGTTTACCATTTTTGACTTTCATTATTGGAATAAGGATGGATTTAATTACATTATCTATGTTTCATTATACTAGCTTTATTTCCTTTGCTGCTTCAGTTTGAGCGTTTTTGAGTGAAAAGTTGATAAAAGGAAGCTAAGTAAACTTGCAATTTAAAGTATGAAAATGTTGTGTGGCAAGAGATTGGACAGGAAATCTCCAAAGAGAAAACTCATTAACAATACATAAGCCCTGAAGAAGTGGGAGTTTTTCAGAAAAATGGGTACCAGTTAAAACTGAAATTAACTGTGAGGTAGGAGCAGAAGAATATAATGATGTCTAATGAATTAATGCCTGTTTTGAAATAAATGACTACATTAAACTAACATAGTTGTATGTATTTTCTAATCCATGCAATAGAAATACAAATTTTCTCTTAGAAAATGGACCAAATCTTTTTATTTGAGTCAAAGGCCCTCTTCCTTTCGATGAAGCATTTCTCTGAATATTTATTAAAAGGTGAAAGGAATGAGCAAATCAAACGACAGACATAGCAAGGTAGGTACCTCATTACTAGGCCTGGAAGTGAGGTCCTTCACAATAGACCTAAATCAGATAAAGTACATGCTTCAAAAATAATTCACTGAAGTTAGGTGGTCAGAATTTATATGGAGTCAATCAAAAGTAGATTTTCTCGTTTATATGTGTTCCTTTTGCTTTCCTTAGAGAAGGATAGAATATCCAGTAAAACTGATTACTTTCTAAGTACCAAAGATTATTGTTAATTTTGAAAAGAGCAATTAGAAATAAGACAAACATATTTTGCTAAAAATTATCACTAATGGGTAATTTTATTCCAGTGAAAAAGAAAAATTCAGTTTCACAGGATAGCATTTTTCTCAACAAAGGAACAAAAAATTAATTTCAAATTTCTATGTGGTTAAATGGAGAAACCGTTTTTCTGGGTAGTGTATATAAAAGCAGATCAAACTCTACACAACTGAGTCAGATATTATCACATACAAAAGTTCAGGCCAATATGCAGGGGATGGGAAAGAAAGGACAACACAAACTCAGGAAAGGTGATTTGCAGATGTTTGTCCATGAAAATGTGAAAGGGCTCACACTGTCAGAGTGATATCTCCCAGGCAACCACACCTTAGACTGAGATGGCAACAAATACAAAATGCAGCCGCTATAAGTGACATATTCATAATATTCTATTTCTTTATTCATTAGCTTGGCTAGAATAGATTATTCCTGCTTGAAATACAGGTATGGTTTATAAATGCTTAATATTTATTATCTGCATATAAAATACAAATAGAACTCAACCAGCTGTATAACATTTGTATCCTGCTTGAAATACAGGCATGGTTTATAAATGTTTACTATTTAGTATCTGCATATAAAATACAAATAGAAGTCAACCAGCTGTATATAATTTGTATCTTTTCATTATAATTCCCTTTGAAAACTGCTATACAGTTCAAAATGTAAATGGGAGAAAATAGTATAATTCATACACGTATAGACAGATAGAGATGGAACAATGAATATAATATGAATCTACAGATATGTACTTCTGTAAGCTTGCTCTGTATATCTACAAAATAGATATGTCTGAGATACAAATATGTATATATATAAATATTTTCACTTTGGTATATGCTTATTTATGTTAATCATGTCTGTGCATATATACAACATGGACACACACACAACCTCTCTCTATATTTTTTTTAACCACATAAACACAAAAGATTGAAGTTGGAATGACAATTGTCCTTTACAATTCTCTTTTTCAACCAGGGCTTCCCACATGATCAAGATCATGTCCAGATGCCTTTTGAGTACGTCCAAGGATGGAGATTCCACCACTCCCTGAGCAATCTGTGCCCCAGCTCAGTTATCCTCACAATGGGAAAGTCTTTCCAGATGTTCATATAGAACCTCCTGAGTTTCACTTTGTGTCCATTGCCTCTGGGTACCACTGACAGGAGCCTGGCTCTGTCTTTGCCTCCTCCCTCCAGGTATGTCCCAGGTATGTATGACTGCATGTCCCTCCATCACCTGCAGTCATGAGGTCCCCCCACATCCTCTCTTCTCCAGGCTGGACAGCCCCAGCTCTCTCAGCCTTTCCTCACAAGAGGGATTCTCCAGCCCTTAATCCCCTCTGTCATCTTTCACCCAATTCCCTCCAGTGTCTCCTCGTGTACTGGACACAGCACTCCACGTGTACTTCACCAAGGCTGAGTAGTGGGGAAGCATCAACTCCTTCAACCTGCTGAAAGACTGATGCAGCCCAGGCTTCCTTTTGCCTTCTATACTCCAAGGACACACTTCTGGCTCCTGTAAATACATACAAACTTACATACATATGTTCTGATTTATCCTGGTCTTGATAGAAAGGACTAAAAGAGAATTTTAAAAAATAATTATCTGTAGAAAAATGTGCAGTATTTTTCTCTTCATGAGATATAGGATTTTTTATTACGCCCTAATTGTTTTTCAAATCAGTTCTTGTATAGAGATATATACCCTATTTTTATTTCACCAAATTTTTACTCTCTGACAGTACAAAGTTAAATAACAGCTTTAATATTCTGTTTCCATCAAACAGGATAAAACTTCCTTTGGGGAACAAAAATCTAGAGGGAATATCTATCAGTTTTTCAGCCTTTCTGGATCTTGGAACTTAGCCCAGGTTTATAGTCATTAATTCTCTGAATCCAAAAGTGTCTAAGCTTCGCTTTAAATAAAATTAAGGACTCAGATTTTCAATGTCACTCAGGAGCTTTAACCTAGTTTAAATTAAACCTAATGGAAGGTAGTTACTTTTTGAACCTGTGTGTAAGTACATAACGTAGAGACCAAGGTGGTGAAATCTCTGCCTTCCTGCCTAAATGTCCCAGCACCAAAGACGTTGTATTCTATTAGGAGATTTCACAGACTGAAGTTCTATTACCCCTTATATTTTGAGAATTATCAGCACCTCAGTTTATTCAAGGCTTAAAAACCTAAATGTTTTTCCATCAGAATTTCCCACTTAGATTATCCCTGTGCACACCATCAGTGTAGTACCCCCGAGTCTGGCGAGTGAAACATGAATGAAGGAGCAGAAGAACTCGATTTTAGACTCCCTGCAGCAGGCGGGCTTTGAAGGATCTTCTTCTCCCTGAGAAAATTCACCAGGACTGTGGGTAGAGCACAGATAGTAAGAAAAGAAAGCTTGATTCAAAGCTGATGTCAAAATTGTTGTCAAATGTTTTTTTTAGTTTTAGTAGGGGAGCCTGGATTTTAAACTTCTTTTGCGCACTTGGACTTTTCACCTCCACTGCCCCAGGAAGCCAGGATAATGTCAAAACTCACATTATATGGGACATCTGCAGCCCTGCTGGGACAGCCATGCAGAAAGAAATGAGATATCTGGGATCAGGGAGAGATTAGGCAAGGATTACCAAGCTCTGCTGCAAAGGGTACATCTCATCTTGCAACTCTGAGTTGCAACCCTCTCTTTTAAAAAGAGAACCTAAGACTTTCTCACCACCAATCCCTTAGTAACTGCAACTGGCTTTGACACCAGGCTTATTCCCTTTCTTAAGGAGCATTATCTCATAGTTTGTGGCAATTTTTGACCTTTAAGGATCTGACAGGAAATGTCCTTATCCTACCTTTTTTGAATGTCTGATAATTGATGCTATGACCAAACTCCACAAAGGAAGTTAGAGATTCTGAGGCCGAAGTGAATTTCTTCTGCTTTTTGCATGGGTATCCTAACCAGAGGATTTTTATGTATAAAATAAGGTCTGATGCTAAAAGTGGATAACTAACAGAGATAACTATGTTCTAAGGTGATTTCAAACTGATTGATGTCTTTAATGCACTGCATCTCAGGTAAACACACAAATCTAAGCAAGTAGCAGATTACTAGATACAACCTTCCCATCTGTTTTTATTCTACACCTACCTACGTTGTATACACATCCTATATATCCTCTTCAATAACTATTTAACTTTGGAAGTAGTTCCCACCTATGGAAGAATGGAAAGCTCAACATAAACACTTTGATATCAGTTCTAAAGCCAGATGTGTGGTAATACTGAGTAGGTAAAAATCTGAACTGAATACTTTTACTCTATGTGGAAACTTTATGTAAAGGGAGATGATGAATTTAGCTCATCTCCTGGAAAATAATACACCGGAATTTTCAAAAGTAACATAGTATTTGTTTTCCCTTTCCTCATTACTCATTACTCAGTAAGAAAGGTCTGTTCATTTTCCAAGTGTCAAAGAAAGATAATGGGTGAATTTGGTTTACCAGATGATTTTTATTCAAAAATCCCCAGAAGCGAACATTTTCAGACTGCAAGCATTCATAAACAGAAACCATCCTTATTAACTCCTTTTATAGTTGAGGGTTTTAGTTTAATTCAGCTGAGTACAAGGGTGAATGTTCTTGCTTTTTCTTTTGACCTTTATGTTTTTAATAAATGGAGATCTGTCAGGTGTCTTTCTAGCCAAACACAGCACCCACTGTGTAGTGGTAAATTAATTAACTTTCATGGTTTAAAGTCAGGTGAACCTGAACATCTGCTTTATTTCCATTTGTCATTCTACAAAGCATTCATGAGTGACCAGCTGTGTCTCATACCAGGTTTTTCTTTCAAGTGGCCTCACGAAGTTTGCTCTGAGTGAGTGAATGATGAAGGACACAGAATCAGGCTGGTTGCAGTAGTGCTGGAGACAATGCCCATGATTGTCCAAATAAAACTGACAACTAAACAAATTCACAAATTTTGAGCACCTTCTGGGTGTAAATTCCCTAATAGGAAGATTTCAAACAGGATAAATGGGCTGGTTTTCTTATCTATTTCAAGGTACAGCTCAAGTGAGATTCATGGCAGCAACTGAAGTAAACTAGGTGGTCAGAGAGCAAGTATCAGTAAAAAGTTCCTGGGCTGCACACAGCACAAGTGTGGAAGAAAATTAGTTCCAGCATCAGACTGTTAGATCTGGCTGAGTCCTTTCATTCCCTAGTGACCATGTGTACAACATATATTTCACAGGACAGGTAGCATGACAGAAATCTGGTTACTATCACTTATTTTGGTACAGATATGGGCAGATTCTTCATTTCAAGAACAAAGCCTCTTGAGAAATGTTACCTTTTCAAGATGCAAGGTGAGAGGAAGCATCAAAAGCTCATTGGAATATCCCAGCCTAATTTAGTGTTCCTGAGAATGTACCTGGGCATGCCACTTCTTGTAGATAGAACTTGGAAATTAATTTAGAGACCTGTAATATGGCCCTTTTAATCAGTTCTTAAATAAGGTGTAGGAGTATCTGAAATACCCTTAGAGAGTCATAGGATTAAATCTACTCACGGCCAGTGAAAAGGGAACAGAGATGTACAGAACTGTACATTCCCAGGATCACTTGTGCCAGTGCTGGCACCCTGAAAAGCTGGGTTCCTGCTGCTGGGGATAATATAGACCTGTGGTTATTTCTGAACTTGGTCCATAAAAGCGAATTCAGTCTCCATCCCTTCACTTCTGTGATGTCATTAATCCCTGGACATTTCTTTAGTATTGACCCCTCCCTCCATCCAGACAGCTCAGTCCTGTCTAGGCTCTTGCTCTTTAGAACAGGAAAATTCTTGGTCTGCAGTGCTGAGAACCTTAAACTGCCAGTGAGCCAGTGAGAATTTTTCACCCCACTGAATCTGATAATGCTTTTATTCACTGTAAATTTCTATCTCTCTCTCTTTTTTATGTCTTAAAGAATAGCAGCTTTGACAGCTCCATAATTCCCTAAGTGTTTAAAAGTGCTCATTATAATCTTGCTTTGGGAATTGCAAAGTTTCATTCTTACTAGTCATTTACTGCCTTTAAACATTCTATATCTTTTGATGAAGAGGGATTCTTTGAGGTAATGGGAGGAAAAATATTCTCTTTAGCTTATTTTGCAACTTTCTTCAATTCTCAAGATATCTTTTCAACTTTTCACTTCAAGTGTTTGAAATCAGCTCTTTCTGCCATCAGAAATGAAAAACAAGGATTCATACTATTAAACTTTACTAATATGTTCAAGAGTTCCACAACAGGAACTTTATTTTTAAATGAAGCTCAGGAGACTCAGAAGAACCAGCTTCTGTACGTCCAATGCATTTTCGCCCAGTCATTTTTCTTGCCTTTTACTGGACTCTCCAGTTTCTCAACATCTTTTTCGTACTCAGAGGAGAGGACCAACCTGGATTCTTCCAGGTGCAACCACTTGAGTGTAAAACAAAGGGAAAAAATCATGTCTTCCAGCCATCTGTCTGCCTATGCAATTGGTAATTCAGCTCACCACATTTTTAGACTTCACTGCTGTCGGGCACACTGCTGACTGCCACACCCTTTTCTGCAGATTTGTCACTGAGTGAGCTCACAGCCTGTATCATAGCACAGGGTGGCTCTAGGGGCAGGACTTTACCTCTGGTACTGTTGAATTTTATGTGGTTCTTGATGGCCACTCCTCCAGCTTCCTGAGGTTCCTCTACTTAAGTCAGCATGACCCTAGAACAGTTTCATTAAATATTTGGAAAGTCATTGTGACATTTTTGATATTTTAAATGCACGAAAATATAAGGTTGATGAAGTTTAAACAGACAAAAGACAAAGTGTATTGCATGGCATGTAAACATGCACAAGCTGCATAAATTAATATATTAGAAGTCTTGTAATATCAATATGAATTTTTGACAAATGGTTCTTTAATATTTTTAGCAGATATATTTGGGAATATTTACGTTTAACACCTGCTTATCATTTTATTCTGCTATTGCAAAGAAATTATAAGTGTAAACCAGAAAAAAAACAGGCAGTAAGATTTTGCTTGTTCAGAGCAATAAAAATAATTATCTTTGTCACTAATTCAGTGAAAATGATCTTGCAGCTTGGATTCATGAGTAACTAAAGAGAAGTGGTATTCATGAACTTTAATATAACTGAGAAAAGGCTTTTGTTTCATTATGCTTTTTCTGTTCATACTGATTAATTATCAAAATTTTGCTAATGGAGTTCACTTTGGTTATTTAATCAAAACCCCTAATTCTTTAACACGAAATTTGGAAAAAAAGGAAAAAAAAAAAAAAGAAGAAAAAAACCCAGGAAACTGTTAAATTAAAGCCATTAACAACTCAACACTATTCAGATAAATAGCACAGGAATTCCCACACATGAAAACAACTTTAAAATAGCATCTTAACACAACTCTTAACAGTAATGCACACATTCTTGTTCCTCAGGGGTTGTACAGCAGGGATCTCAACACCCTGACAGGGAGCAGCTTTCACTATGTTTTAGGAATTGTACAGAGTGAAATCCAATCAACTCTCTTGTCTATAGTGTCACTTAATAAAATATATGTTTATTTCAAGCTCTATTTTCTCAGATGGAGTTTGTCAGCCATATTAGGTTATGGTACTCTGGAAAATGTCAAGCAGAAATTTGAACATGCCAGAGGCATGTCACATGCTAAAATGTCTCCATTATGAGACTTTCATAGTAGTTGGGGTAGGGTCTTTTTAGAAAAAATTTTACTAATTCTCTAAGATTTCAAATGCCCTTTTAAATCCGGAAATTATAGACAGTCAGCTGAGCCATAGATGCACATTCCTTCATCCACTGATGAGGATTAAAATGAACATATTTTGCATGATAATTATTTCTACAAAAACCCTGTGCATTTCTTAATGTGAAATTGGGTGCAAGCATCAGTTTGTATTGTCACTTCAGGTTATATGACATTCATTTACTCATGTGGTATATGATATCCAACATCTGTGAAGCTATAATATTTATTTAAAGTGCTGCCTACTCTCTATTTTCATCCAGGAAAATATATTTTTTTTCTATTGTCAATACATCTTGACAGCTGTACAAATAAGACAGATGAGTTTTGGGACCTTTTTGTTCAACCACTTTGCTTTTGCAGAATCTTTGAAACCTCTTGGGTATCTAGATTTTGGACCCAAATATCTTTGCTGTATTTAAAATAGGAAAGCTCAGCTATAGTCCCAGCCTACTGGAATTTTCATGTTCTCACAAGCTCAGGACTAGACTGCATGTGTTTAGATCCAAATTATTGGAGCTATGAGAGCTACAAAAGACTCCCAGAGTGCCTGGTGAAAAGCATGTAGCAATGTGCACTGCCTGACAGCACTGCTGCTCCTAGAGCTGTGTGACCAAGACTGCTCCTCCAGGAGCAGCTGTGGCTCTCCATACCTGCTCTTTCAGGTGGGATTCATTGTTCTGCAGAGCACCTCAGCAGTGACTCAACCAAAGCAGCCAGGAAGGTCTTTCTTAATGAGTAAATATCAGAGTAAGAGACAGAATTTACATGTTTTAATTTCACATACTAATTAAACACTATACTAATATATCTACCAGCATGTGATGGATCCTGAGGGCTTCTGTGTGAATACCAATATAGAAATATTGACACTTAATTCCTTGGACCATGTCTTCCTTGTTTAAATTTTCCGGTTTTCTTGCTGTTTTCTGGTAGTTGACAGATCTGAATTAGAGTGAATTACAGTAAGTGCCTAAGAACCAATTGTTGATCTGTCACTATGATGAATAGCTTTTATCACTATCAGTGGTGTCATAAACCTGCATTTTAAAATTACATCCCTCATCCAGTTTTTCCAGTCAAGGCAGTATCTGCTATTGTATTCACTGAAATTAAACTATTCCTTACTTTTATTCAAGATCTCATTTTCCTTGTATTACCAAATGACCTCAATTTTTATTTCTTCTAGAGGAACACTGTACCTGCTTTCCCCCCTCTTTCCAAGTTTTATTTTTCTGATAGAAAAAATTATAAGGTAGAAACAAACCAAATCAACAAAACACTCCTGAGCAGTTGACTAGTAAAAAGAAATTGGGTTCTTATGTATGCTGCTATTAAAGAAGTTCCTAGAATCCTTCAGTTCTGTTTCGTTTTTGAGATGGATATTATGACAAGAAAATCTGCACTATTGACAATGTTCATTAATTTTCTTAACATCTTGCCTCAATTCCCACCCTAAGCAAAGAGAAAAAAGCCAGTGAGTGTTCTGATCTACAGATAAATCCAGCAGCTACTGACAAGGAGGAAAGAGTATTTTGGAAACACTGAAATCGTGTGCACTGTCTCTTGGAGCTTTGGGACTGTTCCCAAATAAGTATGGGCAAAATGTTTTCTGAGCCTAGAAAGATATTTTTAATGACTGTCACTTTGTATGTCTTAATGAGAGTTAATAAGTTTATTTATCTTTTGGTTTATTAGGATCTATAATGGATCCGTTCTCTGGAGAACAGCATTCCTTCATATCACAACAAAATAAGTATCCTCTTTGTCACAGTATTTCTATGTTATACATTCCTATAGCTTTCTTTCCTTTCTTATTCTTCCACAGCACCGAACAGAACAAAAGCTAATCCTTATTATCATATATTCTAGCATGAAAAGTAGTCTTAATTTCCTTTATGTTTTCCACTAAGAATGAGCTTATTTTAGTTCCATTTATTTTCTCATGCTTTAGTCAGGGAGGAAAACATTTGTCTTAAAACTGAAGTGTGTCTTGTTCACTTCATGCTTAAATGGACAGCCTAAGAAAGAGACAGTCTTTGGGTAGGAAGGTTAAATTTGCAGTTGGCCTGAATGAAGGTAGAAGTATGATGTGTAATTGTTCAAGTTGTGAGTGGCATAACTTTGACCATACCAGGGTTAAGGGGTTTTTGCAACAATAAGATAAGATAAAGAGGAAAAAAAAAGTTTCATTGGAGAGGCAAATGACCAGGGAGTCTCCAAGTCAGAGTCCAATTAAGAGCATGAAAAGACAAGCTTCATTTCAAAATTAAAATAGAACAAGAGATTATAATGAGGTATCACTACAGCATCTGAAAATGTCACTGCAGGAAAAGAGACAAGTGAGCAAAAGTTTGGCTTTAAGGTATTTCAAAAATCTTTGCCAAAAATATTTTTTTTTAATTTTAAGTCAAGATGTATACACACACCCACACACAAAGAAAGTCTTGATCCCTAGAACTGGTTAATATTATGGGTTATGAGTGAAAGGTATTTGGAAAATAATTTGGATTTAAGTTGATTGTAACATTTTGACAAAACAACTTAAGCTCAGTGTACATATACATAAAAACATATATTGATATTAAATTTTCCTTCATAGAAAAATGAAAAATTCAAAACATTTTTAACAGTTTCTATCTATTAAGTCTTTAATATCTCATCAAGCCTGTTAAGCAAACAGATCAAAATATTGATCAGTAATGTAAAAGGTTCTATTTTAATTTTGTTGTTTCTCAGATGATAACTGCATAGTCATTGCTTAAGTCTTCTGCTTACCTAATACTGAACACAGGAACTTTTATTCTTCCCTCTGCACTGCTTTGACAGAAAAAAAATTAAAGTCAGAGAGATCCAGAAAGGAAGGAGTACAGTTTTCTCTGGAGGCTCTTCGTGTATTTCATGCTTTGTGATTGATACTTGAGCTTTTGCACCTGAGGTTGACATCCTTGAACTCTGGAGATTCTGCAGTGTAGACATCAACATCCAGGGGAAGGACCACACAGTAAATAACATCCTTATCACACAGTAAATAAACATTTTGAAATTGTAACTACATCCTAATTTTATATTTTTTATCAATTTGGCAAACAAATAATATTAATAATTTTGTTCTTATTTGCCTGTGTTGACTATAGAAAGGGCGCAGATGACTTAGGGCAGAGGACTCTTTAGAGTTAAAGATCCAACCTGTACAGTTTTTTCTTTATCAAAGCAGCAAGATATCCAACTCCTAACTTGAATCCCACTTTCATCTACAAAATAGGTAGAGCAGGTTTTAGAATACATTAAATTCCTATGATAAAAGGTACTATAGAAGTACAAAGCTGTTATCATCTTTGACTACACATCTGCAGCTGCCTATAACATATTTGCTATGTTATTTCTAATGTCATTGCTCTTTTAGTCTCAGATGACATCTTTGATGTTCATATGATTTACTGACAATGTTGTTTTATTTATTATGCATGTCTCTGTACTACCTTTTTAAAACAACTGATTTTATGGTGTTCTTTGATAAGTGTTCTTTTGTTAATAGTTAAACAATTAACTTTCACAAACCAGTTAGTTTTACAATAGTTTAAAATTCCTTCCTCATTCCTGTCTCTGTTGACCTATTAAGATGCTCTATATTATCATCAGAGTATATTTTTAAAAGTCTGCCATGACTTCAGGCTAGAAGGGACAGATGTTACAGTAAGCAGAAATAACCTTTCACTCTATTTTCAACTAGATATTTCAGCTTGTTTTGAAACTGTATTTAGGCCAGATAAGAAAAACTGAACATCTTGAAATGCTTCCAGTGCACAGAGAGTATTCACTTCTATATTTTGCCCTGGCATTAATTTCTCGTTATTGGGTTTTCTCTAACTTTTAAAATAGTCTCATAGTAACTAATAAAGTGTCAGGGATGTAGAAAACCAAAACTTTAAATGAAGAAGTTCATTGTCATTGCCCAGTAGTGGATAGAATTTTTTTAGAGAGTTATTTAAGAGGTTTATATGCATTTACTTTATTGTTGACAAGAATACTACAGTACTGCCGTTTAATATATTGTTGTACTTCAGCACAGCTTGCCAGAGCTTGCTGCAATGTAGAATTTCTACTCTTCAGAATAAGTGAACTTTAAATTTTAATGACCTATATCTTCAAACTGTGAGAAAAGGTCAAAGTAAATTAAAAAAACAAACAAACATCCCAAAGAAACCTAAACAAACAAAAAGAAAAACACAAAAACCAAAACTAAACCAAAAAAAACCCACAAGCCAACA
Organism: Sturnus vulgaris; assembly: GCF_052056855.1. Lineage (NCBI taxonomy): Eukaryota > Metazoa > Chordata > Aves > Passeriformes > Sturnidae > Sturnus > Sturnus vulgaris. Next base: position 103,720,340 of record NC_142245.1, on the reverse strand, counting down.
AAAACCCCAAAACTATAGCATAAACAGAATTCCAGTTCTACAAATTTAATTTAATTTTTCCATTTGCTTGAATTTTCCTGCCAGGGCACTAACCTTCAAATACTTGAAAATTCAGAAAGCAAGGAGACATGGGTGCTGGGAAACTCCTGAGGGAATTCCTGCACACTGTTTCCTTCCCAAGCGTCTGGAAGCTGGTCAGTGAGGAAGGCTTGTGGGGAGGTGTTTCCATGACACCCAAGGAAAAGCAACACAAGGCAAATCAACCCACTAAGCTGTTTTCAAACAACTTTTAGCAATATACTGTGTCCTTGTAGGACCCTTAATTCTATCACATATTATGGTATGTGGGAAATAATCAATGACTATTGAGTTTTTATGTTTGAAAGCTGAAGAACTTTATGATTTCTGAAGCAAGAGGGACAGGTTCCATCCTTTTTCTGTGAAGTTTTTTACCAGCCATGGAAACATGAAAATACTTATTACTCACATAGTACTATCTGTTGTATAAGTAGTTGCCAAATATGACATCCAAACCTAACCTTGAAGACATTATGCTCACATTTCACATGGGGAAGGAACATGATAAAGCAGTGGAATTTTGCTCATGCTTCCTTTGCAATATTTTATTACTCTTTCACTTGAAATAATTACAGATAAGCCACGAAGAGACAGGTGAATACTAAGATGTCTTGGTGATATTTGAGCATCTGTTGAGCTCAAAAATTATTATGTATTATTCATTGTAATAAAATTTTAAAAAAATCCTACAAAAAACAAATGAAAAAAACCCCCACTACTCAATACAGAAAGACTGTATATAGGAAAAGCAATGAAACAAAGTAAAAATGCAATATTTTGAGTACAGCTTGTGACCTAAAATAATGCAGCACCAAATGTTTTGCCCTCAGTGAAGTAAGTTAAGAGTTAGATCAGCTAACAAGCAATCTTTCATTTGGCTCTTATTCTCCAGATTGCTGACAAGGTCAAGCATGCTCACTAACTCAGATTTCCAAAATCACTGAGAAGTGGGAGATTTTTTTTCATGGTGGACATATTCACTGACACATTTTCAATGTGGAAAGAGGTAAATGCACCTCTAGGTATGAAACATTGCATCAATCTGTAGAGACATTGGGACCTGAAGTCAAAGCAGGAAGCATCAAAGAGGAGAAAAGGCTTCAGGACATTTGCAGGACCATATGGAAGTCAATTCATCTTGCTAATATTTTGAGAAGCATATAAGAAAATGATATTGCACTGTTTGGAAAGAGTGTAGTGCAGAAGCAAGTGGCTTAGGTCTTTAAATTAGGATCAATAATTCATTTCCAAGAATGAGGGTCTGATTCCATCTCACCTAACTGTTTTAAGTGTTTTGTTTTAAAGTAGTGTCTGTTAAGCATTGTAATTTCTAATAGATTACCCCTAAAAGTGGAAAAAGAGGAAACATTTCAGCTACCATCTGAAATTACTACCCTGTTACTACAAGCACAGGATCATCTTAATTTGGGATGCTAATTGAACTTTCTCATGACACAGTGTAATGCTGGGTAGATTAATCCACGTCTATGTTTCCACTAAGAATCTCATACCTACACATCACACGGCTACCTAAGCTTCAGTACAGCCCACAGAAACAGAGAATGTCTCAGAAGGGCTGTCCAAAAACACCAGAGGTTATGTGAGAGCTGGCAACTGGTGCAGGAGGGTAAGCGCACACTGCAGGAGATGGCAGTGGTGCCACCCTCGCATAAAGATGAGACCATATCAGTGTTTCCAGCTTGGGAAGGCTCAAGCCCCTGTCACCTGCTTCCAGAGTGCTCCATCCATCAGGGTGTAGAAAGGACAGGGGACTGGGGAAAGGGGGCTTTGCCCAGATTCTCAAGGCTTGGACTCAACACAAAGCTAAGCCAGGAAAAGCCTGATGCCAGGAATGCACAACCAAACCAGAGAGTCTGCACTGCAGCTCCTTCAGAGGGAAAGGGTTTCTCCTTCCTCTAGAATTTTGTACAATCTAATTAATTAAACCAGAATCCGAAACAGACCTGCAATGCAGAATTATGCTAATAGCAGAGACACAGGGACCTCCTCCTTCTTTTGGTATGCAGTAGCCATTTTTCAGTACTCTCAAACCACAGGGACCTGAGTTCTGAGAAACTGAAGACTGGCACAATTTGCCAGCACTGTGCCTTAATTTTGATTTACATTTCCTTCATTCCAGAAATAAAGGGAATTTAAAAGTGATAAATGGTTGCAATATGTCAAGGTCTGATTTTATTTTCTGGAATTCTCTTTGTTCTGTATAATATTGTGAGAAAAATTACAATTATACAGGCTTTAAACCTTGCCTGCAGTGAACAGCCTTTTTGAATATTAATGAGAACACACACACAAAATAAAATTTCAGGCAGAAGTTACAATTGGGCTAAAATGAAAGAAAACAATTCTTTTGCTATCAACAATGAACAAGCTGATGATCTTCCATGGCTTATGATAAATAAATCAAATAAGGAAACGTAATAAATGGTTGATTTTGGAAATATTATTAGGAATAAGTAGAAAACAGGCAAATAAGATTATGTTATAACAAGTGATATATTACTCCTACCAGGAAAAAAAATTAACTATGAGAAAGTTTACCAAGAAAGAAACAGGTTCATAAGGTAAACATTGTGACATTGAATCAGGACAGCAATGGCACAGAGCAGCAAACTTGCTTGTTAAACAGGTTAAGGCAGCTCATTTATCTCTTTGCTTTTCCTGTAGATATAGATACAGCCTGGGATTCCAGAGAGTTGCAATTTGGTGAAACTACAGAGTATCAATTTCGTGGAGCAGCTGCAGAGAACCCTGAGGTTACATTTCCTGTCACAAGTGCTGAAATTACTTTTTTTGTGAAATTTCATAAATTTTCATTTCAGTCTGATTTGAACTGGACAGGTAATCCTGCTTTCCTGCCATTTAGAACCTGTGATGGCATTCTGGAATACATCCATATTTTCTTTGTTTTTTACCAGTAGAGATAACATAGGGTTTTGAAGCTCATGAAAGATAATTCAGGTTAAACAGGATATTTCCATTCCATCTACTGAATGATACCGTGTAAAAGATCTGATTTATCATAGAAATACTGTGCAGTCTGATACATTTCTTTATACAATTTTGTAAAGGATTTTGCTAATCCTCGTCTACCATGGATAAACACAAAAGTAGTTTTGGCATCTGTATTTTAATGTTGATATGATTACATGTGACTACAGAAAGTGAAGTCAAGGCAAAAAATGTTGTTGATATTAAACAAAAGAGAAATTCCTCTAGTAACATCTGGGATAAAGGGAAGATTGAATAACTTAAAACTGCTCATGGTCACATTGAATTTTCATTCTCTCTGCTAAATACACTTCAGCACCCCATAGTGAAGTTTGTGAATCCTGCTCTGTAGAGTTGCTATAGAAATAGTGATACATTTGTCAGTACACTTCATGAAGCCAAAGATCTAAATCCAATAGACACCCCTCCCCCCAGCATGATGATCATCTTCAGCAACTCATTCTAATACAGAAAGCCAGGTATTTTTTATTACTTCATGTTACTTTAATAATGCAGATTGATATCCCTGAGGATGTCAATAGCTGCAGTGAAATTTGGCTTTCCAGAGAACACTCATTATATTTTGAAATGTTAAGAGCTACTTCACTGGCTTTGGGCCAGAAAGTTGTGTTCTTTTAGGGAAAATTCCATTTTCCTGTTTGTTTTCTTTTTAATTTCTGAGCCATTTTTGTAAGTGTGCAGTTTATAAAAATAGTACAATACCAAGAAATTAAAAGAAATGTAAAAGTATCACAGAGGGAAAGAAATATTTCATGTGATGAAAACATATTGCATTTTGAATCAAGACTCTTGGCTTTGAAAAAAGGCTCTGAAAACAAACCTGAAAGAAGTATTTTTCAGTATAAATCCATTTTACTTTATTGGTGTTATCAAAATAATTTTACCATGGTCTTCGGTTGACTAAATTTAATTCTTTCTAGGGAACAGCAAACAATAGAGTAGAAAGGAAGGATGGAGAGGAACAAAATTCAGAGATGCAAAGCGTGGTGTGCATAATGCTTCGTACTTTGATGGCTTATGTATCTTGAAAAAAAAACAGAGGCATTGCAAGGGTGTCTAGTTAATACTGAGACCTAATATTGAACAGTCAGTCTGCTCCAATGAATCTGCTCCAGACCAGCTCTTAAATTTTGGGCTCCACTGCATCCAGAAAAAACAGATTTGTCATACTTCTGAATGGAAGCTGACAACTCCATCAAGGAGGAGCCTCACATTGTTATTCTTTCTCTCACTCACATCAGTGGGGATGGAGAGCCTCTGAGATGACTAAAGGTGCAAAGAGGCATCATATTCACACACTGAGGAAGGACAGAACTCCTAGGAGTCCTACCTGCTGAGTGGCTTTACTTGTGGGGTGGTCTTACTTTAACATGAAAATGGGATAGTCAAGGCTGGAGGTGCTTCTGCAAAAAATAATTTTATTAAAAGAGCAAGAACTAGTAGCAATTGTAGTCAGTGATGTAACACTTTCATAGTTTAGTCAGTTTTCTCCCCATTTTTCATAAAACATGACAAAATTCACCTTTTTATGTGTGTGTGTGAAAAATATTAAACCTGTTGAAGTCAAGTTATATACCCTAAGTCTGAGGCTGTGAAATATCCAATAAGAAGTAGCTTAGGGGGAAGCTAATAAGAAAGGTTCCTAAAATAACCTGTTGCTTGATTTCTTCAGCAGTCACTCATAATCCAGAAGCCAGCTTTGTGCAGTGTCTGATCAACAATGCACAGATCTATTCCCATGTGTTACTTGGAAAGCAGTTTCCCCCAGTGTTAAATGTACAGTGTTCTTAGCTATTCTAGTGGCTCCAGAGAAGGACTGGCAGCAGGGATGATAAATCACAGTACTCTTTTTAGGTGCAAGAAGGAAAATATTAGAATCAGGCTTCCTGAGAAGGGTGATGGGCTGACACACAATGTCACAGGAGCTCTGTGACATCCCTAAGTGCCTTCATGCAGAACCAGCCTCCTTTCTGGGCACTTGGCACATTTACAAACACCACCATTTAGACACAGCTGTTTAGCCTGCCTAAACCAAACTCCCTGCTTTAACTTAGCAGCTTATGCCATTGCAAATATTTGACAGCATGTCTCCAGGCCTTCAGCAGCCTCCAGGAGAATTCAGGCACTCCACACATCCAGCCCCAGGGATGTCCCTGTATTGCAGTACTTGAACTGAGCCTTTTGTTAGTGATCAGCTGAAATGAACACTGGCCTCATTAACTGTATTGATCATTGACTAATAACTTGTAAATGCTGACATCTGTTTCTAGTTATTCACACACACATCGGTAATGCCACATGAAATGCCTTAGGATGTGAAAGCTCTCTGGGTGGGACTCACATATATAATAAGATTTGTGGGAAATCAGCTAGAAGCCAGGTGAGCTTTCTGATACAGAGCAAGTGACACAATGTGACTGTACACGGGGTGCCCAGTAATGCCTCCAGGTGGATTCACAGGGAGCTAAACCCTACAATACTTGGCAAGGAAAAAAACAATATTATTATTCATACATCTTTTTCCATGATAATTGAAAAATTAGACTTTCAGCAGCAGTGTCTACAAACATCCTTATTTTAGATTCATAGTTTGCTAGCAAAGACTGGTACTTCTGAGTAGCAATGACATTTTGAAAGGAACTATGTGATCTCTGGAATTCTGTCTGAATATATATTTCAGCGTTTCTAGTATGGCTTATTCAGAATAGTGAAATTAAGGAGCTCAGCAGTACATACTGCAGGATGGAAAATCTTTAACTGAAATGAAGATCAGTATTTTGTGTTTGAGAAAATCTCTGACAGACTCCTTTGTATATGTCAAGATCGTCAGAGAGCAGAAAATCTTTTGGTAAAAAACTCTGGGTCAAGTCCTGTTCATAGCATCGTATAAAAAAAGGTAATTCTCACCTAAAAGCCTGTTTTTTTCTGTTGTTCACTTACAGTTTGCCTAGAGGTCTGATCTCAAATTTTTTGGTTCTTTGCATTTTGAACAGATTAATCTACTATGAAGGGGGGTGTGCTTATTTACTTTGAACTAAAACACATTGTTCAGATAAATTGAGTTGTTTTCCTAGTTAACTTTTTAGGATTTTTGGTTTAGTGTTCTCAGAGCCCTCTAGGCAATGGAACAAATTGATGGAAAGTAAATTATTAACATACATTCAGTCAGGCATGTATAATCAGCCCAATTTAAAGTCTTTTTGTCTTATATAAACAAATACTGTATATATTTAAATATTTATCATAACAATTTATAGAGTGGCTTGGATGCAGAATATCCAAACTCTTTTAAAGAGTATCTGAAATGTTATGTACAACTTCAGCAGCTGTAAGCACAAGATCTCTAGAAAGGGAAGAGTGAATAGGTGGAGAACCAATCTGTTTACAGTGGATTGTGTTGTGGTGGCTGAAAAAGGGTATAATCATCTGTTGTGAAGATAAGACTCAAAAAATTTTATTCCTCTTTGGGTATTTAATTTCTAATTTGAATCTTATTAATCAATTTTTCCAAAATGAGGTTAATGACTGCATGAGAAGTTAGAGAGAATGTAGAGCTTCCTCCTCATTTGGTAAAATTTACATTTGGCTAACACTGGGAGAAAGAGAATAATGCCAATAATATCTTCCAAGGAAGGAAACCAAAGTTAGAAGAAGCTATAAAAAGTCGATGCTGGAATATCAAAGAATATACTGAGCTGGAAGTGAACCATCAGGATCATCAAGTCAACTCCTGGCCCTGTCCAGGATACCCAGGAGTCACTCCATGTTCCCTAGAGCATTGTCCAAACACCTCCTGAGCTCCGTCAGGCTGGTGCTGTGAGCACTGCCCTGGGGAGCTGTTCCAGTGCCCAAACACTCTCTGGGTGAAGAACCTTTTTCTAATATCCAACCTAAACCTGCCCTGACACAACTCCAGGCCATTCCCTCAGGTCCTGTCCCTGTCCCCACAGAGCAGAGATCAGTGTCTGTCCCTCTCTTCCCCTCCCAAGGAAGTTGTACCTGCACTGAGGTCTCCCCTCAGTCTCCTCCAGGCTGAACAGACCAAGTGACCTCAGCCACTCCTCACACGGCTTCCCCTCAGGGCCCTTCCCCATCTTTGTTGCCCTCCCTTGGACACTCTGCAATCGTTTAAAGCCTTTCTTACATTGTGGCACCCAAAACTGCCCCAGCACTGGAGGTGAGGCTGTCCCAGAGCAGAGCAGAGCAGGACAATCCCTGCCTTGCCTGGCTCGTGATGCTGTGCCTGATGTGCCCAGGACAGGGTTGGCTCTCCTGGCTGCCAGGGCACTGCTGGACAATGTTCAACTTGCCATGGACCAGGACCCTCAGGTCCATTTCTGCAGCCCTGCTCTGCAGCCTCTCATTCCCAGTCTGTGCACACAGCCAGGGTTAGCCCAGCCCAGCTGCAAAACCCAGCACTGCCCCTTGTTAAACTTCATAGCATTGGTGATTGCCCATCTCTCTTATCCGTCTCTCTGAAAGGCCTCTCTGACTCTTCTATTTCTCCCTGTGAAATTCATAAATTCAAAAATGTTTTTGAAAATATTAATCAAATTTTAATTTTCATATTTCAGCTTTAAAACTGAAACAGAAATAACAAATTCTTGGTTTGTGGTTTGGGTGAGTCTTTCTTTGATCCTTCTTTTCCCTACCATTTTGATTTCTGTTTTCTTTACTTGTATTTTCTCCTAAGCAAAGGACAAAAAAGAAAGAAAGAAAAGGAAATTCATAGCAAACGTTGAAGTAATTTTAATACTTTTCAAACCAACAAAAGCTGCGAATTGCTGAAGTAGAATACATAATTTATAAAATTATTTCCTCTATAAATATATAGGGTTTAGGTTTCTGTTTGGTTTTTTTTTCTACAATCATTTGTCTCTCTTGAAATATCCGAGCGCTTGCTATTATTTAAATATTCTTAACACAAAATCTAACACAGAAACAGAATGAGAAGTCATTATTCAATACAAACTTTTATACTGGTCTCAAAATGAAGCTTTAAAAGCCTCCTTTCAAAATGTCTATAAACCTCAGAAAGATAGATATCCATGGAATACTGCTAATATCTTTGCAACCATAAGTTTTACTCATGATGTAAAGCAAGATATCAAAAAGATTTTATGCTAAAGTATACAATAATAAAATCTGCTGTGAACCCTCAGATTCATGAGATATTACTAACCTGAAGGAACTGAAAGGCTGGCAAAACTTCAACAGCTCTCCTTTGTCTTCCAAGTGTTATTAAAAAGCTAGAGCAAATGACACGATTGAATAAATCCAGTGCACAGCAGAAGGAAGACCTCTACGACTCAGGATAGGATTATATTTTGCTTTGGATGACTTTGCTCAGTCAATAATGATAAAGCTTTTAACTCTGAAATGTGGCATCAGCTAATCAAAATATTGGCAAGCTCTCTGACTGAAGTATCAACTTTATATGGAAACTGTAGAAAAATGTAATTATTAAAAAGACATTTTTGAAGATACTAATGACAATAATTTTCTTATATGCCTATTCTTATTATTGGAACACGGCATGAATTTATTTAATGTCTTCACAGTTTAGTTGGGATTGTGTGGAAGCACCTGCAGGTTGTAACTCTTGTACTTTCTCTTCCCTATATTTTCATATCCAGGTACTTGATTTTAACATTTACTTACACCATTTGTATTGTAAGCAATTGCTAGTAACTATTATCCAAATTTAAGAAAATATTTTATAAACATTTAAGACAGTATCATCATACCATACCCAAGTGAAATTCTAAATTCCTTCCTATGCTCATCTTTGTACCATTTTCCTGTTATAAAACAATAAAACTTGACAGTTTTGACCGGTATGTGCGAACTTAGTTTATGTATTACAACATATACAAGAAGTAATATTTTACGAAAGGAAAAAAGAAGCTGGCTTTATATTTCTTGCTATAAGTAAAGAATACACATTCTTGAGATTTCAGAGTGGTTGTGAAGGCTCCTCTCACCTGCAAAGTCTAAGAATTCTTTTTCTAGGATGAAAAAGCCTTTCCTACATAACATGGCAAAACACATTTAGCCCTGGAACAAGATTAATGAAATTTGTTTTAGCTATCTATTTAATCTTCTAGAAATTTTCATCCTTCTATAGAAAGGTCTCAAATTACTTGCCTTAGACTTGGTTATCTGAAATAACTTTATTTAGTTATTTTCATTTTTAGATGAATTCAGAATTTTGCTGAATTTTTAAAGCAAGGCCGAGTAAAGATGGTCTTGATATATAAAGGTGACAGTGTTTTTTTCTTTGCAAAATAAATAAGCAGCATTATTAAAGTTTGTCCCATATTACAAACTAAATGGTGGTTGTGACCAGCAGTTTATGGAATTGAAAGGCAATTCTAAACATCACTTATAGGTATATTTTTGGTGGATGCCTTGTCTAATTCCAAATGTACATATAAGCACATTTTAAATTCATGCTTTACTGATGTTTATAAAATCTAAAAAGCTCTATTAATATTTCCTTGGTCAAGAAGAGTTTAAAAAATCTTGTATTCTGCCACACATACAAGAGACTTGACACTTGAAAGGAGATACTTGGAAGGGAAAATAAAAATGGTTTGTGAAACCAGACCAGATAACAGGAAAGCATAAATGGAGACAGACTTTGGAGATGTCTTTGAAGTCTCATAATGATAAAATTTCCTCATTAGCCTAGAAAGTTCAACTTGAGCGAATAAACAAAAGCTGTCAATGATGACCATATCTCTCGACCAACAGTAAAAAGACTTTAAACAGTTCTCTCAGGAGAACTCTTTGACCAGGCACTAAAAGTTAACATAAATATTAGAGAACTAGGGAAAATGACACCCATAATTTTCTGTAAACTCACAAGTGTTCCAAACTATCCAGAAACCACAGTTCAGAAGCAGGATAAGTACTAGGTCTGTTTGCTCTCCAAATGAGAGACACACATCACATAAGGCTTGACACTAAATATTTCAGAGTGAGTAAATAATTTCTGCTACCTCGAGTAGACTGTGTGCCTGTGGAATAATAAAAGCTGCTGCAGTTTCTCTCTTGTTATTTCTGGTTCTTGTTTATTAACAAAACATGAGAAAGAATTAAACATTAGATTGGCAAAACTGAGTTTCTAATTTTCTTGAGAGTTACTGCATCAATATTTTACCAAGAGAATTATAATCATTTGATTCTTTCAGATTGCTTAGACATGACATTCAAGGCCTGAAAATAAGTCACTCTGGCAAACCTTTCAAAATTAAACATGACACAAAAATGAGAAATGCTGCTGAGGAGCAAAATTGTAATTTCATAATTTCAAATTTAAAAGTACGTTACATTCCCTTGGAAAAAGACAATTCTATGGGTCCTTAATGAGTGAAATAAATGACAACAAAAAATTCTGACATTTCAAATACTTCGGAAGGCTAAAGAACAATTTAGATTAACCTCAAAATCTTTATTGTTTCAGTAAGGTTCCAAGAAAACATGATCCATGTAAGTCTCTTTTTAAAAACATGTTGCTTGTCATATTTGCTCTCTTAGAAGAAACAATTATACTTACTCTTAATCTAACTACTGGGAGCCCGCCCACTGAAAATATCTGAGCAAATCTGACAGGAGAGGTAAGAAAGGTTGCTTACTTGTGGGTTATATTGACTTTTTGTTCCCTCTGCAGTACTGAAAGGAGTGCTTGGGGGTTTGTGCCTCGCAAGATCAGAAAGCTGACAGAGAAGGGTAGGCAGTGCATTCATTATGATATTTTGTGAGGTTGTTTGCTCTTGTATTCTTCCTGCAGTTCCTGAAGTGCACAGATGAAACACTGATATGATTCTCTGCTCATCCACAGCTTTTTGCAGTGTCAGCACTAGAGGAGTATGAAATAAAACCTCTCCCCAAAAAATCAAACCTGATAATGTTTCACAGCCCTTATTGTATATATCAGGTTGCAGTAGCTCTACTTTTTTTTTCTGAGACCCTGTTTTATACCACTGGCAAAAGCAGTGAGAATGGAAAAGACGTATTCCCTCTAATACACACTGTAAACCTGCATAAAACCAGGGGAAAATTAGGCCTAAGAGTAGTAATTCTTCTATATATAAGGAGAGAAAAAATAATCCAGCATGTGGGCTATGAAGGGATTACCTGTAAGTTTCATACATTTAACCTGACAATTATTAAATTTGTAGCTCACTTTCCCAGGGTACCAGATCTGCATTCCAAAAATTAATTTTTGGGCATAGCCACCTGGGGTCTCTGACAATCTTCCAGTGCAGGACAGCAGATTATCATTCAGAGTCTGGACTTTCCTAGCGGGAAAGGGAGATGGTAACCAAAGGGTAAAGCTAATAAATACCAAATGGTGATTGTTCAAAGAATATAAGCATCTCTAAACAAAATTGTTAGCTAACAACAGTGACTTTTCCCTTCTTCTGCCCACCTACTATTTCCCCTAGAAATGTCTTATACTGTTGTAGCTGAAAATTTCTACATAAAAAAGACTGTTAATAAATTATTCAAAAGATATATTTCCTTTATTTTTTTTTTCAAATTCCCTTTCAGTTTCAGGCAACTACTCTGTAACTGTGTTTCCTTCTCCAAATACTTGAATACCTGCACTTATACCAGGATTTATATGGTATTAATTGAATGGGAAAAAAAAATTATCATTCAACGAGGCCTACCTTGCTGGTTCTAATACTGCAGGACTTACATATTCCACCAACAAACAAAGACAGCTATAACATCCCAAGACATGAATTGAGATAAATTTCTCTCCACCTTTTCTATTACAGCCACAAAACTTTCCAAACTTGGTATAACTGGTTAATAGTTCTCTTTTAAAATGTCTTTTACTCACTGTGGAAGTTTTCCCATGATAACTTGCATTTGAGTGTGAAGAAACAATCAATCAAAAATTAATCCCTAGCAGCAACAGATTAGTGGAAATAAATTAAAACAAGTTGCCTTTTGAGTGAAAAAAACAAGTAAAAATGTAGCTTTTCAGGCAGAACAAGAAACATTAGTATTAAGCAAGTACTATTCTCATTTTAAGATTATGTATTTTGTAAAATGTTTAAGACCAGCAATTATTTTTTCTGTATTAACAAAGCAACATATGCTTCAGGACGTAAAGCAAGGGTAATGCTTAGGTAATCCATAATCACTGTCAGAATTTGGCATAAATGTAAATGCTAGAATATTGTCTCCTTTGCAGTTATTATTATGAAAAAATTCCAATATAAAATTCTACATACAATTGGAAAAATATGCACTAATCTACTTCCTAGATGTAATCCTTTTCAAGGATTTTTATCTTTCCTGAACACCATGCAAGACAGTCATTGGTTTCCTGATGAGGCACAGAGTTCAACATTTAAAACAAATGTTCATACTTTTAGATTTGGTTTATAAATAGTTTTATAATTAATACCTTCTTAGAACCAATGGACAAATAAATGTCTTCTAAATAGTAAGATATGCTAAAAAACTGTAGCATACATCTGCATGGTGAATCAAAAGGGGAATCCACGTCTCTTTTTTTATTCTTTAACTTCTCTGTCACCTCACCTGGCTGATCTTGATTATGTGGTAAATCTAAGATAGATTTTCAGGCTGTCCTGAAGCATTGTATAAGGTCTTTCTACCTCAGTCTTTAATAATATGGATAAACTTGGGCTGCTCAGTCTTCCAAGGACCACAGCTACAGGAACAGTGATTCATTTGTGGATGCTGGAATTGTAAGGGAGCAGTTGCATCAGTTAAAAGTCGGATGGAATTCATCCCACAGTACTGGAGCAGCAAACAGAGGTTACAGCAGAACCTCTCTCAATCATCTGCCAAAGACCTTGGGTGTCTGGGGAGGTCTGAAACTGCATTCTGAGATGCACCAAACACAGCATAACCAGCTAGTAAAAAGAGAAAGAGAGGTAATTTTACACCTGTATTCAGTATTTGTGCGACCTTTTCTTGAGCACTCTGCAGTTTTGGCCGTCACAACTTCAGTAAAATATGAAAATCTTTAATGCCTCTAGAGGAGGGCAACAGAGATGGTGAGGGGCTGGAAGGAATGTCCAGTGAGGAGAAGCTGGGGGCTCTGGGCTTGTCTAGTCTGGAGAAAAGGAAACCAAGGGCGAACCTCACTGCTCTGTGCAGGTTCCTGAGGATGGAACATGATGTCCTGAGATGGACAGGACAGTGCTGGGCTCTTCTCCCTTGTAGCCAGTGACAGGATCTGTGGGAATGGCTCAGTGCTGCACCAGGGCACGTTTAGACTGGACATTAGGAAACATCTCTTTTCTAAGGGGATCTGCAAACACCGTGAACACAGTGCAAACACTGTACCAGGCTTCCTATAGAGGCCATCAAAGTTCCAGGCCTGTCAGTATTTAAGTACGTAAGGATATGCTTTAAATTTTGGTCACCCTGGAGAGGTCCAGGTAGTTGGACTGGGTGATGTAGGTCATGTACAAAATAGTCTTATCAATTCTACTTTACTCTGTTCACTCACATTTGTCACTTGGTGTTTGACAGAAAGAAGACGATGGTAAAAATTATTTCTTTGGGACATGGGCACTTCTAATTACACACTATTGCCAGAAAAGGAGGATCTTCTTCTGTGTTTGGGACAGAGTTGCCATTCTGCAGTTCTGATGCATGCTGAATTACAATATTAAGGCTGCTTGTCAGTCTCTTCTCATAAAATATCATCACAGAAACTGTATTTCATCAATAGATACAAAACATTATGGTAGTAATAATTATTTTGCTCTTCGTAATACCAAAATTATAAAGATGCATATGAAGCGAGGTAGATATCAACAGTCTCTCTATTTTGCCTCGTGCTCTGAAAAGAATGCATAACATCCTATACAAGACCTTGATTGTCTACAGAATATCTAGGTCCAGCCAAAAAAACCGATATCTGCCATCAGGCAGAGCTTGAAGGGCTCCCTTGGAGCTGATGGTAAAATACTCTGGGTTTAGAATCATTTGCCTGAGGAAATGTGACATCTGTTGCTACTAATGGTGATAGTGTTTGTCCATATATAGCCATCTATAAAGTGTAAATAGTTTGTTTAATTTTTAAGTCAACAATATCAATTCTTCTTATAGAAGAAAAGCAGCCTTAAACTAATTATTCATGCATGATAATAAGCTTATAAATTGATAGAAAACAGTATTTCCTTGATGCAATACTGGAAAACACTTTTTTCCAGAAATATTTTACCTGTAGAAACTCCAAGACCCAAGAAGCAGAACTTCAGACATAATTAGGTACTTAATCAACCAGTCAGTTGCCCAGGAGAGGCAGAAGCTCCTAAGATCTTTCTGTCCCTGAAAGGTGAGTGACTAAATGTTAGCATCCTGTTAAAGCAAGACATGATAGATCTTTCCCTTGCCAATGGAGGTAATGAGGCACTGCAGGAGGGCTGTTCATCTTGTTGGACAGACATTTCTCAGTATGGGAGGAATCTTCCTGTGCAGTATTTTATTTATTTTTTCCCTTCATTGACTCAAAAGGAAACCTTTTAGCAGATTGACTAATTGATTCAAGCCTTGAACTAGCATAATTAATGCCAGATCTTACCAAATTCAATGCTTTATCCAATTCTTAGAGGTCTTGAAGAAAAAAAGTAAACTTCTTTACTTTCCTGTTGATATGCAAGCAGTGTGTGGAAACTATTAACTACAAAAGACAAGATTCCTCAGGGAGGGAGGTAGGCATTCCCAGCACAAACTAGGAATTGAATGAAGTGCACAACTTTAGCAAATATGCAGTCAGCCCTGTCTGAAATATTACCCTTTCTTTTGACCTCCATCCACAATGTTTTGCTTTTTGTCACTGGTCCAGTGACTGTAATATGTGTCCAATGCTCTGCTCTAAATGGGGAACAACAGAGCCACTATCACAACTCTGTCCAGACAGATGTAAAGAGGGTGTCCAATTCTGGCAAGAACTATGCACAGCAAGAAGATCCACAGTTTCAAATTTTCACAGGTAATTGATTTATTATCTTGTTTTTCACCACTGTTTTCTAAAATAAACAGTTATTTCTTGCTTTCTTGATTTTCTGCATTTGGTCTGAGATTTTATTAAGAGGGACCAATTTAATCAAAAACCTATTTTTCAAAGCACTAGATAAGAACATCTAAATAGGAAGTATGCTAAATATATTCAAGACATGAGAATCTCACTGAAACTAATTTTTTCTTGAGCAGCAAGAGATTTTTCAAGAAAACATAACTTTCACATTTATAGATATAAAACATACATTAATTGTTCTGCATTATATTCAGAAAAAATGCATCTTTTGCATCTTTAATAAGATTTCTGTTAGCTTTCAGTGCTGTTTTTGCAAACACAGACATACAGTTCATCTTATGCAATGTTCATAAAGTATCAGTATGAGATTGAACAAATGAGTAAGTGTATTATAGAAAGATCTGACCTCCAGTTAGTGAAAATTAATATAAGGGCTGCAGATATTTGGAACCATGTGTCTTAACAAATGATTCGTATAGTTAGTGATCTTTTTACTGATAGTACTGATGGTTTGAGATTATATTTATTACTGTGTGACAATTGTAAATTGTTGTTAGGGTTAACCCTGGTGGACAGCTGAGCATCTTGCTCACTTCCCCCCCATCAGGCCCAGTGGAACAGGGGGAGAGAAAAGAAAAAAAACAAAAGGAAGAAATGTTGGAGGTTTAAGAAGAAAAAAACCAAAAATTGTTTAATAAGTGAAATAAGAGAAAACAAAGAAAAAAAAAGAAAAAAAAGAAAAAGAGAAGAAAAAGTACTCACCTAGGGTAGATTCTTTCACAGACAGTTCCCAAGCAAAAGATATCTAATCCTAAACCTCTCTCTTTTTCATTTTATTGCTGGTTAGATGTTATGTGATATGGAATAAGTCTTTGGTGAGTTCAGGCCACCTGCCCAGTTGTGTTTCCTCCCACCCGATTGTGCACCCCCAGTCCAGTCCCTGCAGGGGCTGAGAGAGAAACAAAGGACTTGAAGCTGTATGAGAACAATAAGATCTCTCAGTTGGGACTTAATGCCTAAATAAAACAGATAAAAATATTTTTTCTTCAAGTAAATGTTTTTTATTTTTAAAATGTGTAATGTTTTGACATTTGTATTATATCAAAGAGGTGACCCTGTGACTAAGTAAGTTGAATAATTAATCTGACATAATGTAATAACCCTCTTGTGGTTGTTATTAGGTTGGGAAAAATACAATTTATAATCTCAGAAAAGATACCAACACAAGTAAGGTCTTGCATTCATCGTCAGTAAAAAGGTGGTAGAAATAACAGGGGTTGAGATCAGTGTACTAGATAATAATTACTTTGTTGTGTTGAAGCCAACCCAACTGATCATATTATTTTATTTTGCACACTTATAATTGATAGGGCAAGTCATAGGATTGGAAATGCAATTTCAGACCTGGCAATAAAATGATGACAAGAATTAAGTGTATCAGCTATGAAAAACTGCATAGTACATATTATGAAGCTAGAATCAGAAAGAAAAGGACTAAATAAACGGTTTACATTTTGAAGTACTTCTCTGATCAGGGAGTGAAAAGTTTATCATGGAAGTCTCAGGCCTTCAGAATTGAGTGTGAGACATAAGATATCTTTATTTAAACAGGTATAGCAGCCAGCAATAGACAGTAGGTTACTTTTTTTAATTATTGCCTCATATAATACAGCCTGGCAAAGTGGATGTCCTACTTTGTGTATTTATTTATTCAAAATTTCCCAGTCTAGATACATTTTATTAGTTAGAGTATTGAATACTTATATCCTGTATTGGGGAGTTGGACTAGACTATCTCTGAAAGCTTCTTCCCACCCAGTTCATTCTACGATTCTGTTTATTTATTTACTTACTGCTACTTATCACTCTGTTAGAGGTGCAACACTGTGGATACTGGAGTCAGGGAAAATAGCAATGTGAGTTTTCCCAGGCTACTCAAAGGAAAACAGAAAGGAAAGAATTAATAACAAAGTTGCTCCTGGTGTTGTGAACATGGGCAGTGCGTGCAAAACGTGATGTTTTAGTAAAAGCATGTTTAAGTGTTGCCTTCCTTAAACCAATAAACTGATCCTATTCTTGGTTCAGCGAACTCATCTGTAAAACGTGTGTACTCCTACAGTAAATCGCTCCTTCTGTTTTCTGAAGGATTTCTCTGTTGCTGTGTTCCTTTGCTGCTCTCTAGCAGACAGCGACGCGACACAACCTTGCAAGTGACCAAAACTAAAAGCATTTCTAGAACAAGACCCAAACTTTCTAAATTACTTAATCCTTCTGTTCGAACCAGCAAATTTTTTCTCTAGTAAGAATATGACTCCCAACATCTGCATACACATACATTAATCTACTTGCTTAAAAAAAATTTTCCTCCTTGTTGAAAACCGAAGTGTCAAAAGCATCAACAGCAGCAGATACATTCTAGGGCACCTTTGCATGTTTTGCCAAAGATAAACTGTCCTGCCCCAGCCTGTACTTACTACGGGCAATGTTCCACTTGATTTTCCACAGAAAAAAAGTATCTGACAAGAGGCTTGGAGGAGGGAGCATTCCCTTAGGTGTAACACTTGTCTCTGTCCCCATATACCTAGAGGAAAACCAGCAGAAACCATGAGGATCCTGGAGATGCATCTGGATATTTGTTTTACAGATTACATATGCTGATGGTCAACCGAAATCATATGCACACATACTTCTTTAGGTATATATCTCCAGACTAAATCAGAAATCCTTCAGGTTTGCCCTTGACCTTGAGCAGGGAGTCAGAAACATCTAAATGAAGAAAGCTCCTATTTTCTCATAACTGTGTTTTTCTTTATTACCATTCATATCAAAATCAAGAAGATCGTTTGACTTCCTATTTTAGGCAATATCTTCTGATGCTGACAGGTTGATATTCATGTGCTATCATCAGAAAAAAGCAATTTATTGAATATGAAAAACTACAAAATTAATAACTCCAAACCTATGAAAGAAAGGGTAAATGAAGGTCTCATCTTGGAATTTTTATTCTGGAAAACTAACTTTTCTTATCTTTATAATCCTTTTGAGATGTAGATGTCGTTTTCTAAGGCTTTTAATCTGATAAACAATGTTCACAGTCTGCTGATGAATTGAAACTGCTGACAGTTATTAAAATGCAGGAGAGGCAAAGATTTCTGATTCAATTAGATTGCTTTGCACAGCCAAATTTGAATGCAGGGGTGCACGCTGATTTGTAATGCTTACACTTTGATTAAGGTTAAAAATGAACACCTAAACTTTTCATATATTTGGATATAAACACATGGAATTATTTTTATATACATAGGTAAAGACTATAAATATACATATAAACTATTAATTACACAGTTCTAAGTGGAATAAGAGGCTGTTGTGTAATACTGGCCCTTCTTCTGTCAGTTAATTGAATGATCCAATAATTAAATTAACTGTTTGAGTGCACTGGGTATCACAGATATTTTCATTATCCACATGGCTGTTGGATATTAAATAAAAATTGAAAATACATTGGTCAAATAATTTGACATACACCCAGGGGTTTTGCTTAGCCCCTTTTTATCTTCCTTTCAGACTGGCTGCTCTGAGTGTGAGCAATGCTGGGGTTTCTCCACTAATAAAATATTTCCTGGTATTCCTTTGATGGATGCTGCCATTTCCACTGAGACAATGTTAATTATCAGTGTTAAGTGAAATGTGCTTTCATCCCAGAAGTTGCAGCTACTGCAGCAGAAGGACAGGAAATACTTTGGAAGACCTCCACAATTAAGATCTTGGCTACTTTAAGCCCTACACGTCTCATGACATTTTCCGAAGTGCAGAGAGGCCTTAGCTTGATTTTTCAGCTCAAATTTAAGCATGAAATGAGATTTGGCCTCATTCAAATTCTTCCATAGCTACAGTCTACCATGTGCAACATTAGGTTTGTCTGTAGTGAATAAAAGTAACAAAAATGTTCAGCTTTAAATCTGGTATTTTGCAGAAAAATTCAGGATATGTAAGGTGGGAGGTTATCAATTACTGTATTTAAGGTATTGTCAATACTCCCTGTTAATTCTACAGCGATTTTTCAGTTTATAATATAGCTCCTCATTCAACATATTTCCCCTTTCAGGAAAATACTTAGGCATGTGGCTAGGTACAACCAGCTTAAACATAGCTGAAGGCATTTAAGCACTGTTCAAAGATAATATTTGCATTGAAGATGTAAACAGAAAAACAATGGGGAAAAACACACACTGTGGTAAATTTTTGCATGCAAAAATCAGTGCAGTAAATAAATACTGCTCTGAATTCAAACTAAACAAAATCTCTGGTAAAACATGCATATAATATAAAATAGTTGAAGGAAGTAGACTAAGAAGCAATAAGGAATTAACACTTGATTTTAATTACAGCTATTTGAGTTTTACTTTAAACATTTCACCTTTCACTCTCCCAGGCTATAGAAAAAGAGTATTTGAATTTTGCTCATCATTAACTTGATTTTTGAAAAGAATGTGATTACCTTGGAGCTTTTTTTGGCTAGTGCATAAGAAAACAGGAATTTTGCACTCATGTTTGTAAAAGGCAGAGTGCTAGATGAGCACAAAACAAATTCACATTATTCAATGGTTCTAAATATACTTTATTGACAATATGTTCTCTGCATGATCCTCCAACACCAGAGGCCAATAGAAGCTGTTTCTGGTAAAGCTGAATTGTATTTATGCAGAGCAAGGTCAGATGTTGCTGGCAGCGTATTTCTCCTCAGATAATGTTTCCAGAAAGCTAGAAAAGGTTGGAAACCACTGACTGAAATAGAAAAATTTTATTTTTTTTTAAATTTAAGGTCTGCTTCTGCACCTATGTCAGTATACCTTCCAGCTAATGGGCAACCAAAACGAAGAAAGTCAAAGTTTAAGGTCTCAGACTCTAGTTACGAGACAAGTCTTCTGCTGACTAAATAAGATCCAGTTTTTCATCATAATCTAGATCAATATATGCTATCTCATAGTTCAGAAGCACAATCACAGCATTACAGAATTAATGACCCAAGGATGGTTGGTGAAATTCAAGATAATGGTACACAGCTGGTGTTTGGCAGAGACAGCTGTTTTGTTCTGGCTGATCATGTATAATAAAACACAACGCATGTGGAGGAAAAAATTCACAAACTTTTAAATCATTATATTGATATTTGATATACAGGGTATTAGTATTTGTGCTTGCTATACAATTTCACCCAAAACTAAAATGCAGTCTTATTTTACCTCCTTCACATTCTAACCATATATTTATCCTTTGGCATGCAAATTAAGAAAAATGTCTCATTTACATGCTTTAGCAAAGGTAAGTCAGCCTTAGGGCTGTGTCAGAAGAAAACGAAAGGGAAACCTGACTGATGTGATCACAAGAGAAAAACAACAGGTTTGCATCTCGTCTAATGTCATAGTCCCCATAAATATTAAATTCCATAGCATTTAGATACCTGTGCTGCTGTAGGGTACTATTGAAGCCTTTTTCATTACTGCTGACTGGATTCAGCAAATATTCAAGTGTCCATAGATCACCAGATCACCTTATTAAAATGCAGACAAGGATTACAGACCTTTGCAAGATGGATAAACATAGGTTTAAAAGAAAAGTAAAGTTTTGGATGACTTGGATAGCTCAAGTTTTATAGTAGCAACTGAAGAGAACAAGAACTCATTTGAAATAAAAATATGGTACTGTCTTCAGTATTGTGAAGAACTATATATAACAACAAAATTAAGTGGGTTTTTTTTTTCTTAATAACCTAGGACACAGGTCTGTTTTTTCCTCCCATCCTATAAAGAATATTAACTACACAGATACGTCTACAGATGGATTTAAGTACAGCTTTGGAAAGGCTGCTGTCTTGTGTGCACATATAACTAATCCATGCTAGGATTTTACATGGGCTGTACAACTGGACATATAAAAATTGAGGCAATCTAAGCCCTCACTAAGATATCATTAGCACATTAATGAAATAACTGTCTGTTTAGCTTCCTGCCCTGTTTGCCATTTGTCTGCAATGTTGTAGAGACCTCTCTGCCCTGCCTTTTTGCTCTACACAAGGCTGCTCTGAGCCACTGCAAACCCCTGTGCAAGTTTGCTGTGCTTCTCTCTTTTTTCTAACAGGACAAGTCAGATAAAGGGGAGGGAGAAAGCTATTATCTTTCTACACAGGAGGCAAAATGAAGAAATATTAAGTAGCTAATATGAGGTTTCACAACAAAACTTTGGCTGGCAGAAACTAAATATGGATCATTAAACCTTAATACTCTGTCTCCCTCACAGGGCTGCTGTCTCCATTGGTACCCATAAGTTCTAAGGTGTTTTGATGTTCTGTTCTTGCTAAGGGAAATAACAAAATAACATTAAAATACATTCAACAAATGTATTCCAGATTCAGTATAGTTGAGGCTTGAAATCAACTTCCACAGCTTAGATCTGGATACAATAAAGCTTTTATTTAATGTTGTAAGGAACAAGAGAAAAAAGGTTTTTGATACTAGAATAACTGGCCTGTTCAAATCTGGTGGGTTTTTTCCCTATTTGCATGGCTTCCCAGAAGTTGGATAATAAAGCCTCTGATCAAAGTAATTAAAGATTCTAATTAATAAGGGGAAATCACATTTACATATGGTATCACTCCAAATTTCAATTAATTGCTCTAGACAAGAATTTACTCCAAATTCTCTTCCTGACAAGCTGCAAAAGTCATTACTCAGTAGTCAATTTTTTTCAAACATGATATAGAAAAGTAGAACTCTCACTATTGTAACACCAGATAACAATCAAATTTTAAATGAAATAATGTTCATATGACATATCTTTCATACCTAAGAGTGAATTTAGATATCAGTAACAATTCTGCCATTTTTTCAGATAACTCTTGAATGGAGAATCTGGATCCACTACTGGAAATCACAATGTTGTTCCTTGGGAGTTGAAACAAATAATGAATTATTTGTATTTATACAGCAACTTCTATCATCACATTTATTTACTAACCATGGGGTCCCTGGAAACATTCTAAATCTATTTCCTAACAAAACAGCATCAGTTTTCTGCAGCTGTGGACAAATTGCCTTTACAGGAAATTGTTTGTAAATAAGACCTGCTCAGATGTTCAAGGATCATCCTTTCTTCTTAATAAAATGAACATGGGACATATGAAGATGATTTTGTCATTGGTTTTGTTTATGTTTTTTATCAAGAAAACAGAAATTAATCCCCTGTCAGTTATACCCCCCCTACATTTTCAGACAATCCTTATTCATTGATGGAATTTGAGGCAGACAAACACAAATAACATTTTCTGTCACTGCTTTTGCAAGACTCATTCACATAACTTAGTTTCTGGGCCTGCAATTAATCGAATTTGATTGAAGTTGCATTATTTTCTAGCTGTGTAGATTCTGAATGAAACACTGATTAATGGTGATATGTGACATGTTTTTGCTTCTGATTCATGTTCAGCCCAGGATACAATTCACCAGAAGCTGTTTCTAAGCAATGATTATAGGAGACTGGGTAGATGTAAGGGATCTGTCTGCTTTTAAAGTCTCACAAACCATCTATCACATCTCTGACACCTGAATATTCTTTGACAATCTGCCCCCAAGCATGTGACTCTCCCCTGATTAACAGACCACAACTAGTTTTCTGACCTCAGATAATCACTCTAAATCACCCTAAATTGCACCACAGCCAGTGGTGAGAACAAGATATCTTACTAACTTGCTTACTAAAATGAGATTAATCTACCACTGTCCCTTTTAGGTTAAGGTAGATTCTTGTGGTTGGTTTAGGCTTTGGTCTTGAAATTACGTAAGATAATTTGAGATATTTAAGACTAATTTAAGATATTTGAGACTACATTGGTTCCACTGATGTATCCATAGAGTAAATATCTGGAGTGTTTAATTATTACAACAGTCCCTGTCACAGCATTGTCTATGGGCAAATTGCCCTGTCCCAAACACTGGTTTCTGGAAAGCTTACTGGGCTATGATGGGCAAGGAACCATTATTAACAGAAATTGAACACCCTTGCAATGAAATCATACTGCTGGCCTTTGGTCACCATTTTAAGTCCTTCTCTGAAAATCTTTTCCAGCAGATTGGCCTCCAGCTTGCCCTGGTGCCAGGGGTTATTCCTTTATATTATTTCATGAGATTCCTATTTGTCAAATCCTCCAGCTTCTCAAGGTCCCTCTAAAGAGCAGTAATACCCTCCTGTATATGATCAGATCCTCAAAGTTTTATATCATTTGCAAAACTATTGAGGTTCGTAATCAAATTATTAATGGAGGTCTAAAATGGTACTGGCTCCACTGTTGACCCCTCAGGTGCACCTTCAGTGATTAGATTCCAGCTGGGTCTGATGCTGCTGATCATAACCCTTTAAGCCTAGCAGCTGAGTTCACTTCACTGCTCACTTCCCTAACCTGTATTTGAACAGCTCTGTACTATATTGTGGGAAACTAACAAAAGCCTTAATAAAGTGGAGACAAAATATCAATTTCTCTCCCATCCTCCACCAACGCAAACATAAGGACACAGGGAGCTATCAGTTCGGTTAAGTATGATTTCCCTTTCATATACCCATGCTGACTACTGCAAATCACCTCTACCAATGTCTGTTTAAAAAATTGTTACTGAGGCTGGCAGAACCTGACCCACCAGCAAGGACCTTGTGATTCCAAGCTAGCTATGGTATACGCCAGATAACATCAGGCAGCAAGCCAAAAAAAGTAAGCAGCAGATAAGGAGGAGGCAAGTAAATTATAAGCAAAAATTATAGGATGGAGTTTGTCATTAGAATTACAGCACTAGGAATACAGAGTACACAGGAGTCATCTTCCATGCATAGGCTGCCAGGCACCACTAGTTCTGCTTCTCATAGAAGAAATTATTCTGATAAAAAGTGGATGACACTGAAGTTTTTGTGCTGCAGTGAATATTAGTACTTACTCAATACAGACTCTTCAGCAGGCAGAGGTGTCTGCTTAATTTCTTAGTCTCTGTGCGTTACAGAGTGGGGTGACTTTGAGTGTAGCTAGATGTAAAACTACAGGTGAAAAGTGGCCTTTCAACCTAGTGAGATACTTTGAGAGTTCACATATATATTCAAGTTTAGGAATTCACATTACAAAAATGTTATGGAATATAACTTTGGGTACAGAAATATAACATTTAGATAAATTTTATTTTATAAGGCTATTTTTTTTATCTTATCTCTTTTTTTTTTTATTATTCTCACCTCTATACCTTCATCCACATTAGTTTGATATTTTGACTTAAAATGTCCGTTAAATAGATTTCCTAAACCTCATGAACCTTCCTAAACAGTCATCTAGTTTTAAAGGGGTGTCAGAGCTACATAATGCCACACCACAAACCATTTGAGGGGTACGTGCTCAGGTGGTTCAAGGGACTCTATTGGATCTTCATATCTTCTGCTATATTAAGCATCTACTTTCTCCTCAGCTTGTACAGCTCCATTTCTGTACTGGAAATTTTCAACATGTGAAATTGCTGCTGCAACCCAAGTTATGCTTATGAAAACTTGATCAGGCCCTGCACACAAGAATAATACCACAACATAATATGGGTCATACAGAACAGTGTGCAGGCATATCATACTAAGAGTAAGTAATAAAGACCATATTTAAAACAGACTCAGAAACAAGGACTAAAGTGCAATTTTGATAGTGACCAACTTCTGGCATGCAGTTCCGTGGTACTTTGGAACTGTCAAGCTCACATACAACAAATAATTTTAAAATTCTGGCACTTACTTTCTCAGATGTCCAGAATCTTCAGAAAAAGAGGAGAAAGAAAAAAAAACCTTTTCAGCAATTTTCTCTGTCTCATTCAGTTCTTTGTTTCATTTAATACATTCTTACTGGCCTTTTAGACATGATTTACTGCACCTAACAATGTTCCTCAGGATAATGCTGTAAGGATGATGCTGTCAGCTAGGAAAAAAAAAATAAATAAAAAGAGAGGTTAGGAGGTGAATGCAAACAAATCATATTTGATTGCATGGCTTGTAAAATGTGAATTTATGGCTTGGAAAACAAAAGCAAAGATATGTGTGGCAATGGGAAGGAGAAAAATATTGTAATTACAGGTGTAACTCATCAAAGAGCCTGTGTGTTGGTGACACCAGCTTGCAATAAGTACAGAAGTTTAGAAGTTCTGAAATAATTAGGCAGGTTAGTACAAGTTAGTTCTTAGCAGTTGTAGAACATTTGTGATGCAGTACAAGAATTCGTACCTAACCAAGGGTATGACAACTTTTGTCAGGAGACAAAATGACAAACCTTGGAGAGGGTATGAAAATATCTCTATGTATGGATTCAGTTTTGAGACCAGAGGCAAATAACTGCCTGTTGTCAGAGGACACAGAACAGTTTATCTTAAACCCCAGAATTTTTTAATCAATTATAATAGAACATCTGTCCTAGGATTTATTTATTCCCAGGCTGGGGATGTGTTTTGTCCAGCAACAGGAAGCACCATCTCTTAGATTTGTTTTACGATGTTTAACTAAAGTAATTGGAAAATATTATCCACCATATGCTACTTCATGTCAGTGAATTATAAAATGTACAGAAGCACAGGCATAGAAATGATTAATAATTAGCCCTGTTTCAATGAATACAGATTCTGGCATGGTAAAATAGAATGATATCAATGCTGCCTGGCTAGGATTCCTTGCAGTATTAGTACCAGTGGAGCAGTAGGATGTTATTAACATTTCAAAGGAGGAACCAGATTTCTCTTTTGGTAGTAGAGGCAATCCTTAAATAACATCTCCTTATTTACCAGCATATGTAAAACTAGCTCTTTGTCTTATGTTATACCCTTGGCCTTTTTTTCACACTGTTCAATTATTATCTACCGTGTCTTCTGCACTGCAGTTTTGTAACCTGCTCCTTTATTTCAACATGGCTATTCTGAGGCATTTGACTTCAACTGGCCTCCAGCTGATAAAATCTGCCTTCATGTCTGTGGGTCTTCACATCATAACTCAGTGACCCAACAGTCCTGTCTTTGTTAGGCATTGTCCTACATTCCCTTTCAATTCATTTGTAAAAAGTGGCTTTGGGAAGCAACTAATCCCTGTGCTGTCTTTGAGCAGCACATAATATGGATGCAGAGAGGTTTCATTCTCATTATATTTTGAGCTCCACTAGTTAGCCTGTCATTTTTCAGTTTAAGATTTATATATCTATTTTCTTATGGAGCTAACCTAATTTGAATGTTGGGGGAGTGTCTAGCAGAAGTGCTGGCCTGTCTAACAATCTCCACTCCTAATCTCATGTGCTCTGTGGGCACGTTGTTACTGTGAGACTTGCTTTGTTAATGAAGTCAACAAAAATAATTATTTGGGAAGGATATTAATCAGTGCTTACATATAAACATAATTGGTAAGTATAGATTAAAATTGAAAAAAAATAAAATCTGTTTATCTGTATAAAAATAATGGTAGTCCATCATTTGCCCAACCAAACTGGAAGCTGGAGCATCTGGCACATCTTTGTAATGTGATATAAATTAAATTAGAGTCTAAATTGGAAGTGAAGGAATCCAGCATAATGCAATTGTATTGTCAAATATCTATTTTGGCACTGCATATAAATAATTATATGTATTTTTATATTTATCAATATTACATATAATTTTAAAAACTTTCATTGTGTTCTTTCCAAAATACTGGTTTATAATGTTGTCTGTAGAAACACATAACTTCTTCATCAGCATTTTTGAAAACATTTTTATTTTTCTTCCACAGATTCATCAGAAAAAAAGAACAGAACAGCTCTTTTTGGTGCTCTGCTCCTGCTATCAATCTCAAGCTAGATACATTATTTAGCGTTTACCTAAGAAGCTTTCACAACCTTGTCTCCCTTAATGAAGTGAAACAAAAGACATAACCAGGGCTAACTGCAAAGACTGAGCAGTGGGGATGACATCTGGTCACTCTCTAATTTTCATGCAGCTGTACCAGCATTTTTTTTCTCTCGCAGCTGATATTCTTTGTTGGTCTTTGGGTTGCAGTGAAAAGCTAGCAGAAGGAAGGTGGGACACAAAAGGTGAGAAATAGCCAGACAGAGATAGAGGAAAAACAGTTTCCATTCTTCAGGATCCCAACAAGTAAAATGTTACTATGTAGATTTAAACACACACGCAGAAATGAAACAGGAACCTCGCTTATTCCTCTTTTATAGAACTACAGATCAATATGCTTTTTGTAATTGCCTTAAAACTATTCTGTGTCATTTTGTTAGTTTGAGAGTATAAATTGCCTCAGAGCTCTCTGCCCTCTTACTTTTGTAGTTTGTTCTTCTATTTTTTCACCTATGACTGCAAACTTAAATTGATGTGAAATACGTGACTCTGAAAGTGACAGGGGATTAATTTCTTCAGTGATTGGCTTAAAGGGAAAAAAGAACAGGAGCACTGAGAGTCAAAGCTAACTCCCTGTTTCAGGGGACTACTTTTCCCAGTAGTACAAGAAGCATTTCTATGAGCTTTATTTCTTTTTCAAGAGAGCACAAAGAGGTCAGCAGAAATCAGTAGCTAATATTAAATTGCATTTCAAAACCTTAAGCTTCCTGTGCTATAGATTCATCATTTCTATGGAAAATTTGGTTCCTTCTGGCAACATTATACATCACTCTGAATACTGCTGCAGCAAACTGCCAAATGAAGCATTAAGGGCGCTGTATATTCACATCTTTTGCTATGGGGAAAATCAATGCTAGCAATTCTTCTTTCAGAGGCCAGAAATTCCTCTGAAAATGCTTTCCCTGCAGGTCTCCTAAGACCATGCAATCACATATATCTTTGATAGATTTGGGAGTGATGCCTGCTTGAGCTAGTGGTGAGGAGAGGAAGCAGTGCTGTATTTTCTAGGCTAAGTCCTAGCAGTGGGCTCATTGCTTCTGACCACATGAGGAGAGAGAAGACCTGACCTGTGCTACTATTTAGCAACAAACACAAAGATATGACTATGTATTGTTGGAAAAGTAAAGGCTTTACCTCTCCCCACACACAAGCCCATTCACGTCCCATATTGCTCTTGGGGATAAAGAGATGGTTAAGATGGGAACAGGAGGTAGGAGCTGATCCTGATGGGTTTGGATGATTGTACGTTTCAGCTGATCATTTGCTCTCTTGTGATTTCTAAGAAACATTTATCTTCCTATGCCTTTGGCAATCACAGAATGAGTAAATCCTGTTCTTCCTGCCCAGTGTGATTTTACGTGGGTTTGTACAAGCATATGGTCTTCTACATTGGATTTTTGATGATTAATCATGCCTTCATTCACATTTTACTCGTATTAGGGTGATGTGTGAATTTCTACTCTGTCCAAATAACATTATTAAATTGTGCAGGACCAGAGAGACCATGTAGTTATATTAATGATATTAGTGTGCTGGAAGTGGGGACTGTATTATTTGTCCCTGTGGAAAAAAGATCATAATTGTGAAGCCTCTTTTTGATCTCTGGTTCTTTTTTTCTTCTTGTCTCCCTTTGTTAGACTAGAGGTGGCAAAATCACAAACATACTCTTGAAGTTTCTGGTGGAAATTGGCACATTTACAACTGATAAATCAACTCATTTTGGTATTGCATTGGTGACTTACACTACTCAGCAGGCCTTTTACAGTGCTGAGAGAATTTCTGGTCATTCTGAAAGAGGAAAATTTGGAGGAAACAATACAGGGAATAAATGCATATTATATGGTGTATGTGTTTCTTATATATTTTGAGAAAAAAAACAACAACAAAACAACAAACAAACAAACAAACAAACAAAAAAACCCCACCTTGAGTCGTGTCTCCTGACCTGACTTTTCTGGTTTTGTTAGTTGGTCAGGGAGATGTTGATGATACTGCATATTAAGACTACAGACTTAAATGGAAAACAACCTGTTTAAATTGATAGTGCTGTTTTCCAAGAGTACAAGCATCTATTATTTCATGAATAAATGCTACTTCTCAGGTCATTATCATAGTCTCTTCTTAATTGCTGAGACTTGGTTCAGTCATGGTCCTTGCCTCTGTGCATAGTTTTCATAAAAGGCAAATCCAGTTTTGTCAAATGCCCTCAGGATTTTCCCAATGTCTGTTTTGTTCACATTCAGCTATGAAGGATGATGATGATCTAGAAAACACAAGTGTCTCCTCAGTGGTAACTATTATTGAGCTGCTGCGCTGCATTTTCTTCTTCTCTGACAGGCCAAGAGCCTTGGCCTGCTCCAGCCTCTCGATTCCTTGATCATAAATATGAGAAGGCATCACGGGCGTGTATCTTGTTATTGGAGACAGTCCTGACACCTGTGAGAGCATACACTCACCTGAGAAGGCTGAGCACATGAAGAATTGCACGACAGGTGCAAGGAATAATCTGAAGAAGTTTCCAGTAACTGATTATAGCTGTCTTATTTTTTCTCGCCTCCCACTCTTCAGCTTGTGGCATAAGTTTATCCAGATTCCAGGCAATTAACAAATATTTTGAAAATAATCCAACTGGAAGAGACCACATTTTAACTTTTTTGGGTTTTGGAGCTGGGTTTGGGTTTTTTTGGTTTTTTTTGTTTTGTTTTGTTTTGGTTTGGGTTTTTGTTTGGTTGGTTGGTTTTTTGGTGTTTTTTTTGGGGGGGTATTTGTTTTTTTTTGTTGTTGTTTTGTTTTGTTTTGTTGGGGTTTTTTTTTTGTTGTTGTTCAGTTTTTTGGGTTTTTGGGAGGATTTGTTTTGTTTTGTTTTATCTCTGTTTGTTTGTTTGTTTGTTTTGTTGGTGGGGGATTTCTTTTTGTTTGTTTGTTGTATTTGTTTTTGTTTTGTTTTGTTGTTTGGGGTTTCTTTAATTAAAAGGTGTTACTAAGCTTCTTTTGCCTGGCAGTCACTTGCAATGTTGCTATGTGTACATATTATTTACAGCACATTTTTTTCAAGAAAATTTTATATTGCTCTACAAGTATACCCTAAGACACTGAGTGCTATTTGTCACAAATATGTGCTGCCAAGAAAGGCATCCCAACACAAGGGAACAGGAGCAGTTGTGCTAAATCTTTTGTGGTACATGTACATCCTGTCATTTTTTGTGGAAAAATGATAAGGGCACAAAAGTGCAGCAGTGGGAGACAGGGATGGCCTGTCGGCTGCTGTGAATGAATGAAGGAGCTGCTTGTTTTCCAGAGTTACTTCTGTGTGTGCTGCTACAGCAGCTCAGCTGAACAAGGCTGACATTAAGACTGGGGCAACTTTCTGTCTGTGGAGCCTCTCTGAGAGCTGCTCCCAGACTCCTTCAGGGTGAAGGCTGCAGTGAGTTGTTCCATGTATTTGGTGAGGTGGGACATAACACTTTAATGGGGTCTGATGTGCATCTGCATGTTTGTCCAGGCTCATCCTGTCAATGCCTTATTGCAGAATGCCATCATTTTACTTGTTTCTCAAAGTCCTAGAGAAGACTAAAGCAGTGTAAGGCAGATTCTTCTGGGATATACTTGTTTTAAGAATGAGAATAATTTCCTCTGCCTTCAATGTTGCTATTCGTGTGTCTAACATTAGACGTATGCTTGCTCATCTCGACCTTTTTGTGATCATTCCTCAATTTTTACTGAAGCTAGTGGG
Source organism: Sturnus vulgaris (assembly GCF_052056855.1). Lineage (NCBI taxonomy): Eukaryota > Metazoa > Chordata > Aves > Passeriformes > Sturnidae > Sturnus > Sturnus vulgaris. The sequence continues at coordinate 103,689,530 of NC_142245.1, read as the reverse complement.
AACATTACATTTGCTAATGATGCCTTGAGGAGCTGGAACAGAGGCTACACACAGAGCTGAAGGGAATAAAATGGGTATTTATCGAGAGGCCTACGAAAGGCCTACAAAAGGCACACCTCAGCAGTATGAGTGCTACAGTGTGACCCCTGCCTGCATGGCTCCGAGATGGAAGCAAAGGAGGGATTGGTCACAAAATCTCACACTTTTATAGGTTTTGGTTCATTTGCATGAACCCACCCTCCTCTCTCCACATTGTTTATGCTTAGGGCCTGAAGTTTGCAGAAACTGTCCTTGAGTTCTCAACTGGAATAAGACTGTTTTGTCTTCAGCACCCTAACATATCAGAAAGGTACATCCAAGAAGAATAGAAAAACTTAAAACTTAAGGCATCAATAAAGCTTTGGATAAAGCCTTTCATATACATAAACAGGAAATTCATATCCACTACTTGCAGAGCTTTCAAAGCACTGTAAATGCTCATAGAGTTCTTCCAGCTGATCTACTTTGAGCTAATTTTCAGTCTCGCCAAATTAGTGTTAAAAGCTTGGTACAAACAATATGCTGAACAATAGAACTTTTACAAGTAGCCTGTGGAATTTAGTCCAAATTTAGATTCCCCATCTCAGGGAGAAAGATAAACATATGTCTCAAACTGCCTTGAAAGCTGGTGAAATTGAAACTGGGTCTCATTTGTCAAATCTGAAAAGAGATGAAATCTTATTAAGTTTTGATTTATATTACACAATTCAGTTCATCTTAGATTAGTTTGTCTGAGATAGAAAACTTACACTTTGTAACCTGATTTTGTTATTAGTGCAAGACCACAGGGCAGTCATTTTTTTATACTGATATGTTTTTTTTTAAATTGTGATGAAATATTTGCAGAACATTATGACTAGGAATTTTTTTTTTTAATTTATTGTTTCATTAATTAATCAACTCAGATATCTGCATACAATATTTTTTTTTAATTAAGACAGATAATTATAGTAATTAACTCTGTATTAGAGATTTTTAGACCAAATTTTGGTTAAAGATAAATTAGAAAACATTAATTTTAGATTTTAATATATGTTTTTCAGCCTAAACACAATTTCTGTTCCGAATAAAAACTTACTTGATTTGTTGAGCATTTATTTTACTTATAAAGGATTCAGATGAAGACTTTTCTGTATATCTCCTGGGGAAAAAAGATTCTCTTTTATGCAAAATCACCCTTCAGTTCAAGTTTCAAGATAGTAAAAAACATATTTTTCTCATAAAAGAAAATTTTATAAGTAACATAGATAAATTAATAGAATTATTTTTATTTGGAAACATATATAGAAATATTTTTGTCCAGTTTGACTTTTTAGTTTATAGCATCCAGGAAAAATCTGATTTGTCTAAGCTGCACAGCACTTTAGAAATCTCTTAAAATGTCAGCTTGTAGTATTGTGTTTCTGCATTCAGTTTGAGCGCCACACGAGGAAGCTGGAACTAGGTATAACATAACAGTGTAAAATATGACTGCAAAAATTTATTGCAATTATTTTATTTAAAAAATATGTTTATAAGTAATTTTCCTTATATTAACAATTACATCATTATTAAAATTCCTTAATCTTATATTGTATTTCTTGAGTTTTCAAATATTTTTAATCAAGATAAGGGGTTTTTTTAATGTCATACTTCTGAAACTGAAATGTTTACAAATATTATTAGCAAATTTCTCCTTGACTTGAAGAATTATGAAGTGATAAAAATTTGTAATTACTTTGATTTATTTAAATCCATGTATCTGAACCTACCTAGCTACTTGAGGAATTCTATATCAGTCAAATACATGAACACAGAAATATACTGAAAATATTGAGGTAAACAACTGATCAAATGATAAACAAAAAGAAATCAAAAACTAGACTTGATAAAGAGATTTATGGCAACAGTTTAGAGTTGCTTGTACCTTGAAAAATGCCGTGTAAAATGGACAAGATTTCTATTTGCTGGAAGGTATATAAGAGAAACACAATACTTTATGAAAGCATGTTACAAGCACGATTATTTCTCAACAGTATATTAAATAGAACACAAGGAGACAATTAATTGAAATTAATGATTGATTGATTGATTGATTAATGATTAAAATTAGCAAGTCTCTATGTAAGGGGACCCAGCAAAGGACTCCTTAGAAAAAGGCAAATAATGTCAGACGTTCAATAGTAAGAAAACCTTGCAGAGCAATCAGTGCTTACCAGATAATTCCCAGTTATTCCTGTTTCACAACACACTTGGAAACAGAACTACTTCAAGCCAAAAGCTTTTTTAATGAAGTTAACTTGTTTTAACAACATATTTTATTTACTGAATCTACAAATGTCTCCAATCATGAAGGAACTATTTCATGAATATTGCTGTTGTGAAATTTTAGTGTTTATGCAGTAATGCTGAAATGCAATCATTTGCTATCACAGCACTTAATGTTTTGTCTCAAAAAAATTAGATATATACATGCTGTGAAGAATGAAAAATAATATTTAATGTGGATAGGAAATCTGACAGATTTTTATAAATTGTCATACAGTTTTTTCACACAATCAAAAAAAGTAGGTTTTTATGAACATTTCTCCATTGCTCTATGCAGCAAAAATGGAGATGAACTACAAGTACCAAGCACCCCAATATGAAACTGTCTATATGTGAATCATTTCCCATCAAATGCTGCATCACCTGATCAAGGTTTTTGTCTTTTTTTTCCTGACAGTTGGAATCTTTTGGCGTCATGAGTTTAGCTTTCAGCAATTGGTCTTTGTATTCATATTTAGATAAATATGTTCCACATATGTGTACATGTCACCATTGTGACACACACATTGATCAGTCACGTTTTTGGTTTTTTTTCTTTTAAAAGGAATAATCACAGTTTAAATACTACAAAATATAGCTCAGATTTTCCTGGGATTGTTAGATACTTATCTAGTACAAGCACTGGATGTCCCATGGTAGTCACATGGTCTCACTTTCAAGAATCTTATACTAGTCTTTTTTTACATGTCTGTATAAATACCCATGTAAGAACTTGTGTAATTGAAGAAATATGCAAATGTCAGGAAAAAAATGGCTAATTGTTCCCAGAGAACATCAGTGTGACGCAGAGGTAAGGATTTTACAATCCATGTTTTACCCCTCAGAGTAAGAAGAAGGGCCATAAAACTCCTTTGTCACTGGCTTGCTCTTCAGTCAGTGTTTATTGCTGAAAAGAGCATGGACTGAAATGCCTTTGTATTGCTTGACACATTTCCTGAATGTTACATCTCATATAGATTATAGATGGTATAGATATAGATATAGATATAAATTGATATACTCTAATCACTGTATAATGAGTTGGGAAAAATATAATGGTTTCAATCTGAGGTATGACATTCAGTAAGCTATTTAAGATGGTAAGGCATACATTCAACTGAAAAAAATTGGATGTTTCATGCGCTAACAACTGTTTGGAATATCATGGTGATGGAACGAATAAATAAGGCTTTGACAGAAACTTAATTTTTGCTTTATTTCAGTAATATAAATAGTTATAATTTCAAAATGCCAGCATGCTAAAATAAATTTGATATATTTATAAGCTATATTGTGAAATAGGTGTTTATAGGCAGGGTTTAAATATTTTGGCTCTGCAAAGTGGCTTTAAAAAGCCACATATATCAGGTAGGGTATCATAAATTTACACCTTGACCATATAACTCCATATGCATTGTTTTAGGTATACAAACTATTGGTGGAATTTGCATTATTGCCTTGATCTTTTTTCAGTCTTTTACAATTTAGAGTCAGCTCCAAATTAACATAGTTTTCCTTCTGATATTTGATATTAATGACATATTTTGTTATTTCTGTATGAATTGTGTGAGGTCTTATTTCACAAACATTGCACTATTATCTTACTGTAGAAAGCTTGGCATAAAACAATGGATAGATTCAAATTTTGCATTCAAGTGTTAAAGGAAAAGCCAGCTTCTAGATAGTAAGTTAAAATAGACTGCTACTCTAAAAAACATTTTATATGCTCTGTTCGTATAAACTAGAGAAAAGGACTAGCCATCACATTTGATTTCTTATTAACTTAATGCATAAGCTCTGAATAATATGTAGAACCCATAAAATACAATAATTAACTTATTTGCACATGACAGTTTTATGAAATGCTTACTTATATCTTAAAAATTAGATAACCATTCTAGCAGGGACTGTCATAAATGTGCTCACCAAAATGTAAAATGCAATTTTGCAAATGTAAAAGGGCAATCTAAGAGAAAAATGGTAAACAATAAACCTACTGAGATTGGACAAGAAGATGGATTTGACAGTCAAAAGATGCACAGCTACATGAAGTGAGTGACATACAGTTGCCATTTTTGATAGTAGATATCAAAATTTTATTATATGCCCCAGGAAGAAAAAAATTAAAAATTAAAATTACCATGATATTAGCAAGAAAAGAGGTAATGTAAAAGTCATCAGACAAGTATTAAACAGGGAGAAAAAGTTTGAAAACCTAGAAAATAAATATAAGACTTCTGGAAAACATAACTCAGGCATGTGAAAAATTACTGAGGAAAAAAATTGAAAAATAGACTCTCAGAGTGTACAAAGAGCAGATATGATAGTGAGGGGAAATGAAATCACCAAATAAATGATGCAAATGATTCAGCCTACAAAGTTAATATTAAAATTAACAGAGACATCAAAACCTTCATAGCTAGCAAAGTAAATTATCATAGCAATCAAAAGGAACATGACAATATGCTTACACTTGTGATTAAAGCATAAAATGGGTGGCTTTTGCAAGGGATTCTGAAAAGATCAGGATAGTCTTCCCATTACTTCCCAAATCTATTTCTCTGCAAAGAATGATGCTTTACAAAGGTAACTGCAAATTCTACTCAGAAGTTGAATTAACCTCCTATCAATAAGTGTAATAAATTTCGAAAGGTGACCAAAATACGACTGTATACACCATTTCTGAAACAATGCTTGAAAGGAAGAGAAAGTGAGAACTACAGTGGTTCTAAATGTTTCACCACTGAAATAAATTCTTGTCAAACTGCAATTGCTATCACAGCAGAGCTTTGCTGAGAGATCATTGTCTGCAGTGGAAGAATCCAAAGATAAGAAATAAAAATTAAAAGTAGGAAGTTTCAAAATGGGAAGATGATGTATTTTGAATCATATAGAAAGCTTGGGAGTAAATTGCTAGTTATCATTAACTGTACTTTGATGTTTGATGCTACTCACCAGAACATTTTATAGCAGGATAGTGGACAACTAGAGAAGGAAGTACAGATCTTTCTTTTATTAATATAAACTGCAGCAGAGTGCTCACATGCTGTATGTGTTATTCCATGAATGGCACATAAATATTTTCCACATAAATTGTACCCTGGCTTGAAATAGCAATAGAAGACAAGTAGTAATGACAAGTTCACTCTTGGTGCTGAGATCAGTGTTAGACTGACTCATAGAAGAAGAGAATCTATGGGATTTGGGGTGACAATAAAGAGTCAAAGATTTGTGGAAATTGTATCTCCTCCCTCAGTTGCTACATGCAGTATATACACAAAATCCTGAAAAGAATGAAGACTGGGTATCTTCAATGACCAAGCATGAAAGGTTTCAAATTTTTAAAAAATAAACAAACAAACCCCCAAGTACTTATATTAGAGAAGCTAAACCAAAACAGATGCTGAAGCAAGGTTCACAGGAAGAAGTATTAGATGGTATGAATGAAAATTATTGATAAACCTGAAATAAAGTTAACAAGCTATTAGCATATAAATCAGGTCAGTTTAATTATATGCATGACATCTACCACTGTGTCATGATGGAACTACTGAAATGTAATAGTGTCCTGAATGGGAGAAACAACAGAAAATAGATGTTTGCTTAAGTCTGAAGTTTTTTAAATATGGCAATAAGAACTGAAGTACAAATACATAACTTCATCAAACACTGAGAATGACACAAAAAAATAGCAAAATAGGTTTTTTTTGGCCGAGTGCTGGTGACAAATTTGGAGCGATGACATTCACTGGTGAGAAAACAGAATGCTGAGGAGAGGGCTGGTTCCATTTATTCCAGTCACAAATAAGCCACCGAGGATAACAGAGAAAAGCATAAACTAATGATGGGAAAGATCAAATAAATTATGACAGTATGTCTTTAGCAAAGTGTACCACAGAATTGTTCAATCCCTGATCTCATAAGATAAGGCTCTGTCCCCCTCAAGGCTGAGTTTCCTTCAGAAGTTGGTGCAGTTTTGGCAACCATAATAGAAAAAAGATATTAAGTCATTATAGAATGTCTAAATGAGGCTCACAAGGATGGTGAGGGATCTAGAGGGGAAGCTGTATGAGGAGCAGCTGAGGGCACTTGGTCTGTTCAGCCTGGAGGAGGCTGAGGGGTGACCTTAACTGAAGTTTCCAACATCTTCACAAGCAGAAGGGAGAGGCAAACACTGATCCCTTCACTCTCCTGACCAGGGACAGGACTCAAGAAAATGGCAGGAAGCTGAGCCAGGGAGGTTTAGACTGGATATTTAAAAATGCTTTTCCCCCAGAGGGCAGGTGGGTACAGGCTCCCAAGCGACGTGCTTACAGCACCAAACCTGACAGAATTCAAGGAGCATTTGGACAAAGCTGTCAGTCTCATGGTGTGACTCTTGGGATGTCCTGCACAGAGCCAGGAGTTGGACTTGATGATCCTGATGATTCCCTTCTAACTCAGCATATTCTGTGATTTTATAATTCTGTGATTCACCTTAACATAGTTTGCTTTATAATGTGGAATGGAAATTGCTGAAGCATGAAAACTGATATTTAATTCCTTTATTGTAAATTGTTCTTGCCTGCAAATCATCTACAAAGGAGTCACGAAGCCCAAACATGAAAAGAGGGTAAGTCTTTCTTCCAAATGGTAATTTTATAAGACAAAGAAACAGACAAAGAAAAATAGGAAGATAGGAAAAAATAGCAGTACACCTAGCTTTCATTACATGCTGGTTTATACTGGTCTTCTCTCAAGGCCCTGTGTGTACTTGGTAACTAATGCAGAAGGACTGCGTGGTCCAGTTTGTGTGTCTAAGAAATTTAAGCTTGGGAAAAATATAGTCTGTGATGTGGGTGCCATATTGTAGAAAATAATGTAACAGGAACAACTTGAACAGATGCAGAGTGAGGTTTCAAGGAACTGGGCAAGTGAACTGAAGCCAAGCTGGGATTTGCACCCAACACTTGAACATGCTGCTTCTTCTGTGCTGATCACCTGTGTTGACAGAGGGGGTCCAAGCCTTATAAACATCTGGGGGAGCGGTGGAAGCTCATGGAATGGGAGAATAGTGTCTCTCTGCTAAGGGGCAGGGGATAGTAGTTGATGAGAAGTTATTAATCTGTACAGAGACAGTGTAGTGTGAATGCTACTAAGGAGGTACTCTATTTCTGAGACAGATGTAAAATATGAAGTGTCCCATTGCATGTTCCTCATGCCCTACACACACTGGTCTCCAGAAAGGACTGCTTCCCTGACCAGGAACCAAACTGGGCAACAGCAATGAGAGTGCCGAATCCTAACAACTAGACCACTAGGGAATATAGATATTTAATTAAAATAAATTACATTAGAATATTTTAGATTAGATTAGAATAGACTACTCATTTATCAGTCTCTCAGGGAGTGATTGATTAAAATTAACTATCTAAATTTTGTCTAATTTAAGGATTTTAGTTCCCTTAACAGTCCTAGGAGAAAGGCAATTGTTCTCACACTTCTAAAATACATATCTTCATATGATATGAGTTGCTCACCTGATTTACCTGCTTCTCTCCCAATAACTGTCTAGGTAACCAGGTTAAACTAGCTCTCATATTTAAATGTCCAGAGGTATATTAAATTATTCTTACTCTTGGCATTGATTTAATTAATTTTAAGATAGGCATCTAATGGGTGTATGCATCACTCCTGTCAGACAAGGGTGTGCTGGAGGTGCCTGGGAAAATCCTTCAGAATTCTGGGAGGCTAAATCCTCCTGAATAGTTGAGGCAACTAAATTCCATAATAATGCAAAAATAGGTCTTAGCTCACACAACTGGAGTGCTGCTATGGATGGCTATAAACTCTTCAAAAGAGGTAGCAAGGAAAGAGGGATTTGGGGAGAGAATTAGGGATTGTTTCGATCATCTAGAGCTTAATGATGTTGAAGAATAAATAGAGTTGAGTGTTTATAGATAAGAATCAAGGCCAACAAAGCAGGTCCTGCTTTGACCTGGTGAAGGAGGTTGCAGTGAGACAGGGGTCAGTCTCTTCTCCCACATAACGAGTGACAGGATGAGAGGAAATGGACTCAAATTGCACCAGGGGGGTTTCAGTTAGATATTAGGAAATATTCATTCAAGGGTGGCCAAGCATTCGTACAGCCTACCTAGAGAAATGATTGAGTCTTGGTCCCTGGAAGAGTTCAAAAAATGTGTTGATTTGACATTAGGGACATGCTTAAATGGTGAACATGGTGGTGACAGTTGGACTGGATGACCTTAAAGATATTTCCCAAACTTAACAATTCTATGGCTCTATGTGGCACTTGGGGACATGGTTTGGTGGTAGATGTGGCAGTGAAATGTAAACTATTGTACTCACTGATCTTATAGACCTTTTTCCAAACCAAATTGTTCTATGATATCTTTATTTCATAAAGTTAGCAGGTTTTAATTTCATCTATAACTTTTCTATATTTGTTTGTCCTTAACAAAGCCAAACCCAGTTGTAATTAAGAACCAGTGTATCTGAGGCATTCAGACATATTTCAGTGGAAGCTGAATCAAGCTCTCTATTGAGATTTTCTGTGACACCAGTCCAGCCCTTCAGACTGAATTTGTATGGATCGAAAGGAGCTATCTTTTTTGGAATGTTTCAACTCTCATAACTCAAGTGCTAAGTTTATAAAAGGAATCTTTTCAGTCTCCATGTGCCTTTACAAATATATCTGTATTTGCAATATATATTCAAGACAAATCGGAAGCCATGTGGAAGTCTTGATTCTCTTTCTATCTATATTTGTGACAAGGAATGGTTAAAAACATTATTCACTTCCCTTCTGAATTTTAAGAACTATTATGGGAGTGATGACTGTAAAAAATAGATAACCAATATTTTCCCTCCCTCTCATCAGTCAACATGCTCTTTTCCAGAATGAGTTTTACCAGTCATTGAATATATTTTCTCAAATGCAGCAATTTGTTTATTTCTCACATGCTGATTAAAGAAAATTATAAACATTTTACAAGTAACACTCCCCTTCAAATCTGTTTGTGATGTATTTGAGTAATTTAGTCTTAGTTTAATAAATGTGCAACCATTACTATGTTGCAAAGGTTACCAATCTGTCATTCATGCACTGAGTGATTTAAATAATTTCTCTCTTTTACATTATGGCATAGATGAAACTTTTGTGACTCAAGAAACGCTTCTGAATACATCAGTTGCTCATTCTTTTTTTTTTTTTCCCATTTTAATTCTACCGTGCTTTGTGTTGCAAGAGGGAAAAAAGGCTGAAAAGGATTACAGGCCAAACTCAAGCTATATAAATAATTGATCTACAAAGAATTTAAACTAGTTTCATTTGGAAAAATGCTCCATTGCATCTTTTGTATAAAACCACTGGCATACTTCCAAGATATGCACAGAAATACATGTAGTTCATTAAAAGTATTTTTTTTCTTAACTAGCATGAGAATTTAAATTAGTAAAGTTATTTGGTTTTAATCCTTCAATTCTAAATATGTAACTACTAATTAGAATATTTTTCATGAAAGGATAGTTAGGCATATTGGAATGAATCAATTTTACAAGTATAACAAAAGAACATATAGTTTACAGCTGGAAATATACTGTGAGGAGCTCAATAGGAAATAATGTTGCACTGCTCTGGGGAGGCAACATGGTGCTAAATGGCTTTTTCAGTGTTTTTTTTCTTGGACAAAATAAGGCTGAAACAAACTGAGCCATTTAATTCATCTATCTACAAAATAAAACTGTGGGCAGATACAAGAAGATATATTTATGCTGTGCAATAGTGACTACTGCAAAACTTCGCTAATTCACAGAAACTCTAAGGGGAGAGTAATCTAAGAACAGAGACACTTTCCAGCACTGAAAATAGGGAATGATTTCAATGGGATTCAAAAGAGATTTAGCGACAACAGTACAAGGATTTAAGCACCTTCTCTAATGTTACAAGAGGGAACGAGGATTCATCTTCTTTCAGAAAAATGAGATGGGGGTTTGAGTCCCAGTAGGCTCAAGACAGGAAGGAAGCAGCACCTCTGACATTCTTTTAATCACTGAGCATATGGGACAAAACAGATCACCTTCATTCCAGTCATGTGTGTAGAGACTGTTAGGTAAGGAAGCTTTAAGAGCCTTTCTTCACTGAGTCTGTCAGCAGATTTGGGCAGAAAATATACTGATGTTTGTAACTTTGAAGAGGTGGACATGAAGCTGATGTACACTATCAAAAGAAAACAGTTTATATGACTTCTATGTAATATTCTGGGAACTGGAGACCTGCTGCTTCTAGAATTGAATGGTAGCTGAAAATGAATTTGTGAATCTAAATTATGGATACAGGGCTATAAAATAACAGCTGAAAAATTCAAGATAATGTTGTGAATCTAGTTTCCCAAACAATAATTTGATGGTGAACCCCAAATATTTTGAATTCCGTTATTTTTATACAGTTCAAGACACCAAAAACGAATGCAGTCTGATCAGAAAACCTTCTATTATGTCTTGTCAGAAGAACTAACTGCATTAAATTAAATGTAGACATTTTAATTTTGAACTGAATTCTACCAATAAAGTCTGACACTAAACTTAACTGTAAAAAGGGCAGCATTCATACATCACCTTGCAGATGATATCTTTTCTTTCTGAGAACAATGTTCACCTTTTGGGGCTTTTTCCCCCTAGGCCTCTGAAGACTGTACTTATCCAGTGGAAGCTACAACAGATGTATCAGACAAAATATTAAGCATGAAATTCAAAAGATATGTCTATGAAAAGAAGAAAACCACATTTAAAATACCTGTGTTAATTTATGTCTGGTGTAAGAAAAAAAAAGGAATTAAGTGATGATTCAGCTAAATTTAACCAATATTTTTACACCAGCATAAATTCTAAAAAGCATTCATTGACCTAAATGCATTTGAGCATATCAGTTATTCACTGGAGATTAGACTGCAGCGTTTTTTTCCGTCTCTGAATCCTGAAGCACTGCATAAATTAAAAAAAAAAAAAAAAAGAAGAAGTGCTGAAGGATTTTTGAATTAAGACTCTTAAAAACAAGTTGATTGATTTGTCAGGCTTGCAAGATAAAATAAGACTGCCTTTCCATTGTAACCAAAGTTTGCTGTTATTGCCTAATTAGTGTGTAAGGAAAAGAGAGCTTCATGAGGATGTACAGCAGTTATGAGAAGACTGTTTTGATATATGGCAGTCATTTGTGCTGCTATCTTATGCTTGACTGTCTAAATTCATACATTATTCCACCCTTTCATGTTGAAATTATGCAGTCACACTCTTGCATTTTTATGGTATTTCATCAGACTTATGAAAAATTTTAGAAAGGGCATGAACAATTTTATTTTTTTAACTTTTTAAAGCAATTAATTTTTATTCTATCATTCTATCTTCCTTGATGCAAAGGAGATATAAATATTTTACAGACATAGATGCATTTAATGTTCATTTTAATTATAAAATAAGTCATTAATAATGATAAAAAAGTAACATGAATTAAATTCAAAATTGAAAATGCATGAGTTTTACAATTTCTGAAGATTTTGAAGAGACCGCAAATGAAAATTGTGATTATCAAAATACCTTTTTACATTGACAGACACTTTCATATGGAGTTCTTGGAAAATTGTGCATGAAAAGTGGTTAAAAGAATGCTCCTCATGTGCATAACATCTTGTTTTTATTCCTTCTAATAAAACACATATATTTTAAATTTAAATGTAAATGTGTGATGACTGATGAGACCACCTGTTAAAACGCTAAACACAGTAGAAATAAAGACTCAGCAAGAATCCAAGGCACAATAGAAGGCCAAGGCACACAGCAAGTAACCCAATAAGTGAATACAGAGCACACCAAATCAGATATCTTAAGATTCCCAAAGAAGAACAATTAGACTATTTTCCTCTGTCCCACCTGCCAAGACAACTCAAGGAAAGACTGAAGCTGTCTTTCTGGAATATCATACAAACCAAGGGGGATGATCTTCCAAAGGGCTACAGTGCTTATTTTGAGATGCAGGGAGGAGGGGGTTTTGAGGGAGACAGAGAGAATTTGAAATTTATATAAAACTATGAGTTGTCTACAAGGGGATTGTCAGAACATGTGAAACATTTAGAGGAAGGAAGAAAAGTAGGGGAAGTGAGGGATCAAGCTGGGTCAGCAAGAAAAAAAGTGGAATAAAAAGGGAAAGTATAAGCCTGGTAAATCAGATGATTGATTACCACAGCCTGTTGTAACTTCGTATTAAACACATTTCAATCATTTTCTGTTTGGGTAATTCCCTGAGCCGTTGTGTGAAAATTGCTCTTGAACTTCAGATTGGAGCAGTGTTAGGTAGGGAGAGATCCATATAGGGAAATACCTAAGGCTGCAGTCTGTGTGTGGGAATGGGCCAAGGATATTGGATGGATTTAAAATGTGTGTTAGGATTGTGAATCCAGAGTGAGGGTGTGTATACAGCCTGATTCCAATCCCAGCTGTCCTGGAAGAAGAAACAGGTGAGCCCATCTCTCATCTTCATGTCAGTGTGAGTGCTGTGGGTGTTTGTGGGGTGCTGAAACCTCGCTCTGTGCTGCTCTGTGCATCCATGTGTGAGTGTGTACAAGTGCACCAGCTGGGAATACCTGCTCAGCCCCACTGTGGCAGAAAGAGCATGGACCTACAACAGCTTCATTTCTCTCTCACTGGAATGAGAGGGACCCTGGAATAATTCATATAACCCTATAATTACTAAGTATGACTAAATATATATAATAATATATATACTATATAATATATAGTATAATATATATTATAGAATGTATATATTATATATATAATATATAATGTATAGAATATATATATATTTTATATATATATAATATATTGCTAGTCTGCTTCCACAAGGTGCTGTGCAGATGCAGCTCCACAAACTCATTCTTAAGTACATTTAAATCCTCCGAGTAAGGAAATTAAAGTATTAATTGAAAGCCATTTTGCCTCAAACTGAAGGTATTATTCCTTTCCATTTCTGAGAAGAGTATGATAAGAAACTTGGTGAATCAGTATATTTCATTGTCAAAAGTGTTGGCAGTGAACAGGCACTGAAGCAATGAGAAGTTGGTCATGTGGGTCTCATAATCACCCAGGGTGCCATTGTGTGTTGGTTACCCAGATGAGTAGCACAATCTGTTGAACAGAAAAGGACCTGAGAGGCAGCTTGAGTAAGACAATGTGTTCCCCTGCAGATATTTCTTGTAATTGCTCTCTATTTTATTTTTTAAATCATGGTCCTTTTTCATGCTGCAAAGAGTTTAGGGATTAAAGTGATGAGGGTGTTTCCATCACTGCATCTCTGAAACAAGATTGCAGAGGGATATTTTGTGCACAGAATGACCAGAAAGAATGAACCCTTCTATTTCATTGCACATCTGTTACTGCCTCCAAAAAAAGAATATCTAAGCAGCTCACACCACTGAGTTGAAGGCTCTAAATTCTTCATAAAAAGTCTGCCATTAAGCACTGTCTTATACCATCCCTGCTTAACTGGGAGGACCAGATGGGATGATAAATGTTTCAGATGACAGAATCACTAGGTTGGAAGAAACTTTCAAGATCATTGAGTCCAACCCATGCTCTAACACCCCAGCTTAACCATGGCACCGAGTGCCACATCCAGTCTTTTTTAAACACATCCAGGGATGGTGACTCCACCATTCCCTGAGCAGACAAGCAAGATATTTCCATCATGTGTAATGCTGCCAGAATTAACAAGTGTGTGTCATTCCTGCAGTTACACTGTTGACAGAACACTGACACTCTTGCTAGTGACATAGCAGAAAGTGCTCTTGGAATTAACTTATTGACAGAAATCTATCTATTAAAAACAGTGACAGCAATGTCATAAAATGATGTGATGCTGACAGTCTACTATTTGAGCTTTAAATGAGAGAAGAACTCCATGAAGCTCTGTAGTGTATATACTTAGCATGCCAGAAGGAGCCAAGGAGAGTAGTCCTATTCCTTTGATCCATTTATTTACTCATGTGCTTTCTTCTGTCTGGGAGGAGTTGCTGAGTTTTGTGTGAATTTTTTCTACTTAATTCCTCAAAAGAAAAGGTCACATGTTATTTATTTTCTCTCCTCAGAATTCATCTTCTCTACCTGGTTTTTAATATAACTCCTGCAGACCTGGAAATAAACTTGATCATTCTGAGTTAGTAGATTTTAGGGTGGATTATTAAGCATCTACCCTTTTGGATTTTTTTCCCCTCAGACTTCAACAGTCCATCAGATTATTTCACCTCCATTTCCCACTTCATGAAATTATGATTTTGAGATTCCAGAATTATGTTATCAGGCCTCTAATAGCCTGATTTGTCCTTTTATCTGCTTTCTTTCCTAATTTTTCTTGATTTGCAGGTTTATTCTCTGGTTTTAATACTAGTGCAGCTATTGCTGTAGCAAAATTATGGAGGCTAATTCTAAGGGCACAGTTATATATTCTCTAGGATCACATTAGCATGGGGAAAACTTCACATAGTTCACACGGTTTTTTAGGATAGGACAGGACTTTAGAACAGGCATGAGCAAGGCAGGAGGAAAATCATATGCGTGTTATAGATAATCAGGCATTATTTTCATGTGCAGGAAATACAAATAGTAGGTTTGTTTTCTGAATACAGTCAAAGAGTAGAGAGGCCATAAAAGCTGAGGGAATAAGCCCAGGTCCTTCAGGATCCTACACCCTGTTCATGGAGCACAAAGCAGTGCAAGGCTGTGCTGGAAGTACAAAGCAGGTCCATCACTACACTGTGAACCAAGACAGGAATTATTTATTTTATTCTCATGCATTACTTGGCTATTTGGGTCAGCAAGACAAACATCTGGGAGCCCAGTTGCAGATACCCATGAAGTCCTATGAAATGCAGTTGCTGAACAAAAACTTCTGTAAGCAAGACAGAAGTCAGTATTGAGAATACAGCACAACACTAGAACAGAAGAATGAGGAATAGAAAGGAAAAATAACAAACAATGCTCAATTACATTCAAGACACCTTGAAATAAATTAAGATTAAAAGCTGAACAGTAATTCACTGCACAGAGAATGAAAGATTTGCATTTAAAAATAAAGTTGGTAATGCTCTCTGCAATAACTCCATGTCTCAGCATTTAATATTAGAGATATGCTTGTTCTCCCAGCAACATAAATAATATCCTACAGCTGGTAGCAGCAAAGTGACTATTCTCTCAGGTCAGTGGGAGTTTCAGTACTTCCATATAAACCTAAATTAGAATCTTGAGTGTTCTAGGAAAAATTTGGTGCATCAGTGGGACCATTTCTTCGTTTTTATAAAGAAAAATCTTTGAACAAAAAAAAACCATAAAACCCCCTCCCCCCCCAAAAAAAAAAACCAAAACACCCCAACAACAACAACAACAACAAAATCTAGTTAAAATAACCAAAAATTACTCTTTCTGTTGCTATAAACATGAATCCTGGTAGAATTTTGCATTATCATGAATTGCAAATTGCCAGGTTTAGGTGAAAAGCCCTATCCACCAGGAGATTAAAAGGTAAAATATTAGACTTAATGTCATTGAAAAATATATGCTCTTAATTCTTTTCTCTTAGAAAAACCTTTCAAGTGTCTGACTTTGAAGGCAGACAAAGAATATCACTCCATCAAACATCCTTCACCTTCCTAATGCCTCCCACATGCAAATGAAAGTATCAGGGTAATAGTTATCTGTCATTAATACATGCAGGAAAAAAACTTAAATTCAGAATCCGAGATACATTGTGGATACACTGGATGTTGAAAAACTACATCTCATTCTGTAAAAGTACACTTTGTATTGCACTACCCAAGGTTTACAGACATGATAGTATGCTTGACAAAATCTAGATCAGATTAAACTCATCAAGATATTTAGGTGCATGCATGTACATCTAGTTAGTTTTTGATTAAGCTAGTTTTTTATCAAAAAGGTGGAGTGGGGAACAAGCATCAATAGCTGGTAAAAGACTCCACCCACAGAACAAGAAGTCAAGGATTTTGGTGAATCATTGTGTTGATATTCAAGAATCTTGGTAATCAAATCATGACTCACACAGTCCTTCTCATCTCCCACATAGATTTGAGTTTCCAAGCAATTTTCACTACAATAAGAGACAGTCAGAGAAAAAGTAAAAAAAGTCAGAGAAAAGTAAGTCAGATCTCTCTAGAGGGAAGAAAACACTGAAACAGATCAAGAAAAATGTAACATTTTCCCCCCAAGCTTACTCTGAGGACATGGAAGACAGCTAAAACCTTTATCAACCTGCATTGACATTGCCAGCTCCACAGTAGGATTTATAGTAGGTAATAATTCTGAAAGCCACAATGTGCATCCAAATTATGCACCCAGCACAGGCAAGAATGCCATCCTCCTCTGATGAAAAGTTCCATTTTCTAGAATAAAGCACACTTTCATCCACATTTCCTTGGCCTAGTGAGAGTAAGAGAGAAAAATAGATGGCAAACAGTAGTTAGGCTTCTAAAAAACGACTGGTTGGAACTTAGATGCTGATAGTGAGAGCAGAACTAGAAGCAATACAGAGATGGTAACAAAATTAATCCTCATTATACGGCCTAGCTGTGACAGGGAAGGGGGAAAAGGGTACTGTGAAAATTAATTTCATGATTAATGGGATTCTGTAGCCATTCTGCTTTTGTTCTATTTGCGTTGATTAATGCTATCAAATCTTTCTCTTCAAACAGTGTGGCTAGATGCTCCCTGTGCACAGTTAAATCATAGAAGGGCCCATGCTCACTTTAGTCCTGTATCTATCCTGCAGCATGGTACAAACAATAGTGGAAATGGTGCTATAGGTTACTTCATTGGTATTTTAATTGCAGTAATATACTTCTGCTGTCATAAAATTTTAGATACAATTTAAACTCAGTGGAGCTGTAAGACATAAACTAGATAAAGGGGGAGATTTATATGTAAATTCAGCACTGAACTGGAGGATTAATGAAAAATGAAGCATTCTGGTTGCAACATTAGTCTCTGGAATGGCATTAATAATGTTATAGAGAAAAAAATATATTTTATATTATAATCAAAATTTCATTAACATTTCAATAAACTGAAAGTCAGTGTTTAGAACACCAGCAAAACTAATCATTTTTAAAGTCCACAGTAGGTCTGCAGGCGACTTGGTTCACTTCTTCTAAATGTGCATTTTAATGGTCCATTTTGCCTTTGGAAAAACAAAAACTTTGACCATTTCAAGATTAATCTTTGTAATGGAGGGTGCTGTAAATATGGAAAAAATGAAACAACATAAAATGTCTATCTCCCTCTTCTCCTTCTCCCCAAACCCCTTGCCAGGAACTACACATGAAAACAGGACCCCATTTTATTTCTAAGGTAAAGTGCCTTTACATATTTGAGAATAAAGAGTAAAGGAGAGAATCCTTATAAATTGCTCAAATAAGAGGTCCAGCATTACTGGGTTACTTTTTAGGGTATGTTGGACTGACCCTGGTTGGATGGCAACTGCCCACCAAAGCTGCTCTGTCACTGCCCTCCTCACCTGGGCACGGGAGAGAAAATAGAACAAAAGGTTATGGGTAGACATAAGGGCAGGGAGAGATCACTCAGCAGTGACTGTCATGGGCAAAACACACTTGCCTTTACAATATTTAAAAACTGATTGCCATGTTTAACTCAGTTTAAGTTACACTTTTCATTCTTCATATCACCTGCTAACTCATAAATCAATCAAGGTCTTATCAACAAAAAAAAAAAAATCTGCTATTGAATATTGAAGTCCAAACAGATTTACCTTTCAATTTAGTAAAGAGAAACAGACATTTCTGTTGATGATTCATCTAGTCTAACAGATGTCTCAAATGAGAAAAAACACATTACACATCCTGGAGTAATTCAGACACCACAGTACTGATGACCACACGGAGAAAAGCCTCATTAAAAGGTGGTTCCTGACCCTGAGATAATCACCTTTTTTCTCTCACCTGGCTGGAGACATCCACACTAAGAGCCTTCATTAGGTATTTGCCCTCCTCTGCAGCTCCCTGGAAATGCTCTTGCATAAACATCCCTGTGAGTTCCTGTGTGTTTCCTTTCCTTCCCTCATTAATGCAGAAGGTCCTTAGGCAGACATGAGAGATTTCCAACAGCTGAACACCCAAAGGAACACACTGATGTGAAAAGGGGGAAAAAGGCGGAGGGAGTGGAATTTGTGGAAAAAGGCTTCACATAACTGCCATGAATACTTGATTGAGAAAGAAAAAAAGCTCACCAGGACTCATTCAGGTAATGTCCCCAGCCAGGAAACTGTTGGGGATGTGGTTTAAGTCAGAAGCCTGATTATGTACTGAAGTTCATCAAATTAAAGCCAGCATGTTTCAGATTGATGTTTTTTCCTAGATTAAGTGTTCTTTATGGAAAATATGAAAGTGGTATGGATCGGGAAATCATTTCTAGAACCAAATGCATTTAGGATACCTCTGGTCACCAGCATGATCAGAGTGAGATGATTACACTGAAAGACACCTCTATCAATCAGCTGTGTAAGGAATCCTCCTCTCCCCACTGCTTTCTTCTATATTTTTCTTGTCAGTCATATATCTCATAACACATACTAAATTAAAAATAAAATGATTAGCATTTATTTACTCTGGATTTTTGTGCTTCTTCCTTTGCCTTCAGTACATAAAGTCTAATAATTTGATTTATGTTTCTACTCTTTTTCCTATGTTTTTATCATTTGTACTTTCCCCCCAAGCCAGAGAAGTTACAAGGTGGTAGGGATTGAGTCTTCGTTTATTTATGTGGAAGAAATAAAAAATGCACTTCCATAACTGTAATTTTTCCCTTGCAGCTCTATAAACCCCTGAAGAGTCACATCATTCAAGTTACTAGTTTTCAGTAAACAAACAGCTGGATTTTATTGTACTTATTCCTTCCTGATAATTCCACCTCATCTACTATAACAATGTAGAAGAAAAATAAAATCTTGGGTAGTATATTTTTAACAGAAAATCTTGTGTAAGAGACCTCTGAGACCATGTTTAATGTCAACTTTATAGTACTCTCCAGGATTTAGTTATGGAAACATCCACAGTATCTATAGAAAATAATCTTGATTTACAAAAGCAGAGCTGCTGGATGTTGAACGTTCTCACAAATAATTTGCATGAACAAAATAATGAACTTTTTTTTTTTAATGGAAATTTCTAGGAAAAAACCTAGAAGCTAAAACCAAACTTTTTAAAAAATTACATTTCCTATACCTGTTTAGGAAAAAAAAAAGAAAAAAAAAAAGAAATAGAGAAATAAAAGCTCTCTTGTGCTTGCAGGTCTGAACCTTGCTTCAGACAGCAGACTTCAGCCTTTGAGGAGTGAGTTGAAGTGCTTGACTGCAGGGGAAGACCCCAATTAGTCCCAGCAGCTTGACAAGGTACTGCTTCCACCAGACCCTGTGGAAATCACCTCCCTATCCTATGGATGGTTCCTCCACTGCTGCAGTCAAAATAAGCCGAACTAGCTTGACGTGTTTATTTTTTTCCAGCCTCTTCAAATGGCAGCACTTGCTCAGGTCAGCAGGGGTGGCAGCAGGGCAGGCAGGAGGAGGAGAGGGCAGCAGCAATTAGCACTGCAAGGCTCGGGCTGCAGCCTCTGATGGTGACACATCTGCAACCCGAGGAGTTTTCTCTTTAGAGGAGTAGCCACCTCTAAACCCCTGCTCCCTGTGTGAGTACAAGTACAATCAGCAGTCTTGCACTGCAGTTTCCTGCAGCTAACTAAAACTATGTGAATTAATCGGTTACCATCTATTTTCTACTCAAGAGATATGTAAAGGTAATTTCTCTTCTGATCAAATTAAAACCCAAAACTACATCCCCTGCTGCTAGATGTATAAAACTACTTTCTTCCCTCCAACCTAAATGTGGCAACTAAAAATACCTTTAATTATTTCATCCACTGACCTCTACTTGCTATCTCCATGAATTTATGATCAAGCAAGCATTTAATTTAATTTAATGGAGAGGTGCATGTTTACTTCAGAAATCTGAATATATTATAGGTTACCAGATGATAAATTTGATAACACAGCTTCTTTGTTCTGCTCAAATGAGAGAAAACTGCCATGAGGGTTTTCACTCACTGATTTCTCCTGGTATCAGATGGCTCTGTGGAAACAATTTTCTTTTCACAAATAAACACAAAGAGTTTATTTGATCTGGTTTAATAATAAAAATTGAAAACTGTATTATTTCTGAGTTTAGTCAGGCTTCATTTCACTCTATTGGCAGATTCAAATTTTCCCTAATCCTTGTTTCCTAAAGGTCCATGATATTCCTAAAACTTTTAATCTACTGTGCTTTTCAGATTTTTCTGTTTTACACTTGGAAGATACCTGAAGAGATCTATTTTATCTTAGAACAAGGTACAGGTTCATGAAAAAGCAACACAGCCTCCAGGATGACACCTCAAGTTGTTAAGAGATGTTTTCTAAGACTGTGTATTATTTTTAGAAGGGATTGGCTTTCAGCTACTTTCTCCACATTTTACACCAACCTCTGACTCTTGCAAACCCAGACCTGTTCACAGCTCTCTGCAGGAGCTCAGCACTCCAGGTGCCAGGACACGGGATTTCAGTGTTTCTCACTCTTTGGAACAGGCTGCTCTGACTTCCACCAGGGAAGGGGCGATGTGATCACACTCAGGAGCTCGGTTGGTGTTAAAAAAGAGCAGCACACCAGGAGCACATTGAACACAAGCCAACAAGGCAGCACCGGTGCCACCCTGGGAGGCTGGCAGGAACAGAGGCAGGGATGGAGAAGTGTTTGTTTGCTACTGCAGCACTTCAGTAAAGCCACCACATCCCTGTGGCTACGCTGTGTGTGGCAGGGCTCACACAAAGTCAGAGCCACCAGTGCAGCCTGGGCCAGCAGCCAGGACCCAACCCAGTCCAGCCCAGCCCAGCCAAGCCCAGCCCAGCAGGAGAGGAATGCTGGTGGCTGTTGGATCCCAGAAACCTGGGGTTTTTCAGCTTTCTGTGCTTTCTGGCACTGGCCCCTGGAAAACACTGCTTTAGACCTGAGGTCTTGGAGATAGCTTCTAAATTTGAATGATGGAGTTAAAATCACAGATGTGTAGTTAAATAGAAGTGTGTGCTTTCACATGGTAAAGGGTTTTAAAATTGAGAGTTTTATAGTATATTAATAAGTATGGGACAAGATGGAGGATTTGGGTGGTGTCTCTTTTGGTGCTCATCTTCCTTCTTCTTCACGGGTTTCATGTATTAGCTTCTGTTTGGTCAGTTAGTGTCACACTGAGGGTCATGGGAAATTAGTTATTGGATTAAAAGTATAAATAATATAGGTGTTAATTCTCTATTGGACTGTTTAGCTTTAAGGGACCGTATAGCAGCTGCATCTGTCTCCATTTTCCTCGCTTCTAGCAGGTAGCTAGAAGTGCTGTCGAATGCTCTGTACTTTTTTATAAGATTTAATAAAGCCCAAACACGAGAAAATCCGTTTCCTTCGTGCATTTTTTAATCCTGGCTCTGAGTGAAGGCAAAAGAGACTGAGACAAACCACTAATTAAGTGGTGCAAAACTCCCACCACTGTTACAGGTGGCAGCCCCAGCCCTGGGCCCAGGCACCCATCTCCCTAAGCAGGGACCCATGGCAGGGCAGGGCAGGGCTGGGCTGCAGGTGCCTGGAAATTGCAGCATCAGTGGGGCAGGGGCTGACATGGGGTCCGGGGGGTCCAGGGCAAATGATTCAAGAAATTGCTATTTCAGTGACAATTCCTGCATGAGCTGGTATTTTCCAGTTTTGAGTTTAAACTTTTGAGTATTCTTCAGTTTGGGGTAGGCTTTTCCTGTCATGTGGACCCTGAACTGCCTGTAAATGCAGGCAATGACTGTTTGAGTTGGTCTCTTGCTTTAGCTTCACTGCTTTATATATATTGTTTTAACAATACTCCCTTACATATAAAATAAATGTAACTCAAACATAGCTGTGCATCTGCTGAATTATGTTTTTTGGAAGTAAATTATAATATTGGATTTATATTATTAGGATTTTCAGTACTGAGGCAATTTTTTTTACTTTCTTTAGATTTTACTAATTATATATTGGGGGTTTTAACACTTGAACTTTTTTCTAGCACAGGCTATGTACATTTGCACCAAATACTTAGTCTGAATCACCATGCAAGAGCTACACTTTTAAAAGTAGCTATCTGAAATACAGGTAAGAAAATGCATAGCTTTAATTAGAGAAAAACAGAACTTAATGCTCAGGGAGTGCAGATTATATAAAGTCACAATAGAATTGCTTCTCACCCTTATGAAATTCTTTTGGGATAATTTAGGGTAAATTTTACTTTGCTCGGTGACTGTAGAACTATTTCTGATCATTTTTCTTTCTCCATTTATTTTTGACTGGATCTCTAACTTTCTCTGATGTTTAAAACACATTTCTCTCCTTAGCAACATTTGCTGCATGTGTTACATCTTCAAGACAATTGCTCATATCCTAATTGCTCATATCCTAGACTGTGACACTAAATTTATAGCTTCTAAACTAAATATACAGGCTATAATTTTTTCCTGAGTTTTGTGCAAATATCCCAGGCTTTGAGAATTCTGCCTAAACAGTCTGTGAACCTTTTGACATGAGTTGACCTTCTGACCATGCCTTGTGTAAAATCTGTTGAATAATTCACTGTTAAGTAGTACTCAATGTGAGTTTTGACATTTTATAGACATACCCCAAATAATTCTACTACTGGATATTTTAATAATTAATCTAGAGCTTTGACTTTTAATTTTCATTCAATTCTTTGGCCAGAGTAGGGGCAGGGATGTTTCTTCCACGACAGGACATTGCCACGAGTTCCAATGTGTGTCATGACTGAAGGATTAACTTCAACTGCATCTTTTTCTGGATAATTTGATTACACTCACTGAGGCTGTTATATTTGTCTGTACATTTATTCTATATAAAATATATCTATATCTATATCTATGGGGCAAAAAAACTTCCTTAGAAACTCTGAATATAGAAAAAGCTGATGATAATATATTGTCTTTTATTTCACCTTAAAATTCCTCGTCCAGGAATCAGGGCTAACTATTCTCAGTCCCTCAGCTCTTAATTTGGTATTAAAGTCAGTTTTTCTTACTTTTACTCCAGGATTGTTTAGCTAATTGTAAAGAAACTCCAGTTCAATAGGAAGCAATTGAGGCATTTTTCCCCTGAAAGGCCTCAGATGTAATATTTTTTAGTAATATTGTGTAAAATGTTACTAATACCCATTAGGTGAGGACTCTGATAGCAAGGATTTTGGAACTTGAAAAAGAAAGATGCTTTAGTATAAATCAAAAAACTGAAAAAATCCCATAATCTTCATTCTGAACCCCTAGGTTTTTGACTATAACAACTACTTTTTCTAGTGCCTCCTCCTAACATGAGTACCTGATTCTGGAGTTTCTTACTAATGTTAAACTGAGACAATGCTAGTTCTGGCCAAACATAGTCAGAACATAGAAAATCAATATTTTGACCAAAAAAATTTAACTTTCTTCTTTTAATCTTTCTACATTTCTTTCTCATCTACTGCAAATTAAAGTACATGGTTAAATATTATTACTGTTACTGCTCTAGTCAGCACAGCAGTCCTCAAAATGAGGAGAGAAAAATCACTGGTGTCCTGAGGAAAGTTGCTGGATTGCATAACTCTGACATTGTTGTTCCTCTGAACAATTTCTCTGCCTGCTCCAGGTGTTCTCACATCACGAGTGGAAGGAAGAAGGGGATTGCTGGAGAGCTGGCACTCACTGAAGCTAGTACAGAATCACGGGGTTCCAGACTTGGAATGCTAGTTATGTCCTGAAATACAGTTATGTAACACTATAAAAATAACCAGCAATCATGAAGAAATTTGAAAGGATATGTAGCAATGCTGTGTGCAATATCATGTTCTGTTTATTTGTTGTGGAGCAGCATTAAAGACGAAAATATTTTCTGCAGAAACTATTCACATCTAAGCAGCATTAAAATATTGCTGTTTGCACTCATGAGAAAATCTCAGGGGTTCAAAAATTGGCCCTGCTTTCTTCTGAGCTACAGAACTTGTCCAAATGTTCATCTGGAGACACCTCTGGGGAACTGGCTGAACAGTATGACTCTGCAAGGGCTTTGACCTTGATGAGACAGACCTCTAGATAAAAAATAATAATAGAAGTTGTAAATTGCTAGTAATTGGAGAAGAGCTAGCTTTGCGGAACTCTAATGAATGTAAACATAATTAAAACTCTTAAGATAACATCACTGGCTGCAAAGTCCTAATAAGTATAAACATAATAAAGTTTCTTTAGATAGTGTAATTTCTAACAGTGTTAGTCACTGTCTCATGTGAATAGCATGGATACAAGGAACATTTGTGCAGATAAGGTTGTTCACATAGCCTGTTACAAAGTCTGTTAGGATCCCAAAATAGAATTAGGGTAGGTAATGGTATACTTATCAAAACTGAACGGGAACTTGAAGCTTATTAAATGAGAACTCATGTGTGATTTGAACCTGGAAATCACAAACTGAATTCTGTTAACCATTCTGCTAATAAGTCCTCCATATATTATTTTACTAATATTTGTGTCCTATGCATCCTGTAGCACTAGAAAATTAGAATATGTGGATTACTGTGAATTTAATTTCTTAAGAACCTTAATGGAAGAAACTGAGGTCACAAAGGGCCAGCAGTCAAGTTTATTTTTGTTTTATGAATAGAAACTTACATACATTCTTAGAAAATAGCAAGTTAGGACATAAGTTCACAAAAATATTTTATTTTTGTTTTATATTCTCAAATGAAAGGTTAGAATGAAGACAACCTCTGTTTAATAGTATTTTGAAAAATAATACAATCAAGTTCAGAGAGAGGAGAATGTAGTCCCTGTATTGGCTGCTGTGCTGAACTGTGAAAGAAATGTTCCTGATAAACATAAGCTTTGAGCTGGCATCTCTCCCATTATGTTATTTTTCCAAAATGAAACAATACATCCTTCCTGATCTCTAAGAGGTGTAAAATAGAAAAGATTAAGAAAAATCCTTTTTCTATAAATTTTAAATTCTTAATAGGATATAGCAAATTATTTGTATTTTATGATTGAAGGAAGATGAACAGTTTATACCACTACAATTTCAACTAGATGTGATCTAGATCATTTAAACGAGCTAGATAGTGGGATCTAAATGATCATTCATTTGGTGCACCATTTCTTTAGTCAGAATAGAGTCCTGCCAGATTTCAAATGGGAATATGTCACAATAGAATATGTTCATTTCAACATTTGACAAGAAAAGCAAAAAAATTCCATCTCTTGTTTAGCTTTGAAATTCATTTGGGGGAAGGGGGGATTAGATAAAACATTATATATTGTTTTTATATAAAATATATTTATATAAAATTCATCTATATATAGATTTCATTCAAAATGACAAAGTCAAAATACAGCATCCAAATTAAACACTTCAAATCAATGGGAACAGGATTCTTTTTCTAAAGGAGATCTTAGTCTTCCTTTGCTCTGTGCCTTACCTCATCTGTTGGGTTTGCCAAGTGCAGGACACAATTGCCCGCTCCATATGCAGCACAGGAATATGCAGCCAGGCCTTCTAGCATCTCTCTGGGAAAGTACTTGATGACTGGCAGAATAGTGCTCTGACTATTATAGAGCTTCAAAGACTGTCAGGATCACATGTAGTTTGTCTAGGAGATAAAATGCATATAGTGTTTTTCACACCAAAGCAAGTCTTATTTGTTCCCTTTAATTTCCAAACTAAATATATCTAGAGATACATATTTGTATATTGCATATTTTTCATTAAAAATAAACCATTATCAGCTAGTTAGTCTCAGTTTTGACCTCTGTGAAGTAAAAAATCGTATGTATTTCTCAGAATGTATTTCTGTATATATTTTACGAAAGCATTTTGTCCTTATGGAACTCATACATTGAGTATGCGCAAAGAGCTTTGAAATAAATTTAGTAAGGAACTATGTGTTTATTACTGCATCGATTTCTTGCTAACAGTAAGCAAGTTTTTAGGTAAAAGAAGTTCCAGTGAGGGTTAAAACTAATTGACTTTTGTTTGTTTGATTTTTCATTGTAAATCCTTAGGAAGCTTGAAATCATTGCTTTAGTCAATTTGCTGAAGAAGGCTTTCATTAGAGATATACTGAGAAGTGCTTTAATCAGTACATAAATCCATCAATTTCAGATAATTGCTGCTAATCAGCATTTCTCAACATGAAAGCAAGGCTTTTTGTCAACAGCAAAGTTGAATGATACATGACGGCACAAAGCCTTTCAGTCACCTTGTCAACTCATCTCACTCATAGAGCAGAGCTGTTCACTGTGCTGAATTCACTGAGCTGAACTTGTTCTAGACAAACCAAAGGGCACAGACCAATAAAAATCACATACATGGAATTATGAATTTTGGCCACCTTGCCAGCAATCTGTTGTCCAGTGCATTTTCATAACAGGAAAACAGGGCAGGTAGCACCGAGTGGTGTTCAGGCAACTGTGCTTACTCCCTCCTTACCAAAACAGGATAATTGCATCCAGCCTGCTTTCTTTTGGACACTCCTTAGCTCCTCCTCACCCTTGAGCAGTGACCAAGAAGTGTTTGGGAAGCACATGAGTTTAGACTGGCCACGGTTTTGCCATGGACTCTGACAGCAGTTCAGCACTGTGTTTTGTGTTCTATTACAGGTGTGGCCCCTTTTCACAAAGACTGAGGTGCCTGACAAATACTGTCCAAGATACTCCAAACATTAAAAAACATGGGAACTGGAGAGAAACTGGAATCTGTTCTCTTCTCTCATGTAGTAATGAGGCATAAGGATGAGACAGTCTGGGGCTTTTTTAAGTGTTGGCTATCATGTATGAAGATATACTAATTATTTCGAAGATCATTTGCTTGAAAAGAATACTGGTGAGTTCCATACCTTTATTAGCACTAAAAAAACCTCAAAGGTCCAACTCTGTCTATTAAAGACTATGCTTCCCTCAGGTCATTCTGAAATGAAAAAAACAGAGAGGATTAGTTTGCCTTGCTCTCACTAGAAATGGTCAGTTGTACAGCAAAAAGATTTACTCAGATGTTACAGAGGAGAAAAAATTGTGTTTCTGCACAGTGGGACATCAGACTGCAATAGGACAGCTGTGAACTAACCAACTGTTCTGGAATGCAGCCTCTCCACCCACTCACATCAAGAGCCAGAAGAGGAGGCTCCCAGCACACCTTGTGTCTTGTTGACGATTTGGGCTATAATTGACTACATGCTTCCCCTCACCTGACCCAAACAACAGATTTTGATTAGGGTTGTTACCAGCCATGGAAGTATTCTGGGTTTGAATCCCTTCAAGGCTCAAAAGGAAATTCAACTCTCTCTTATTTTTAGGATAAGTGCTTTAAATCACAGTTTATTATATGAAAGTTGGGAATAGTATATATATGTTGTTTTAAAGGCAGATCCCCACAGTGAATTTTTCAGCCAACTAAATCAAATATAAATTTTCCAGGACAGGTAGAAGAGGTCTCAGCAGACTTGGTAAATGAATGCCTAGTTACTAGATATGTCAAGTCCACAAAATGAGTTATTGAAAGCAGGTTTTTCAAAACAAATATTAGACTAATCTATAAACAAATGTTAGATTTTAAAATTCAAGTAATATTTCACACGTTTGAGATTTAAATTACTTAAGTCTGGCTTTATACCTCTCAGATGGCTTCTATGAGAAACAGATGGCATAAGTCTAACAATAATGTACAAAACATGGTCTCCCTTGTTAAGTAATTTTAAAAAATTCAAACACAGAATTCAAGGATTGGCAAATGTCGCACCAACAGTTTCTATATGCTGTTTCACAGGAGAAGAAGCATTCTTCATCCAGATGTCTGATTTTAAGTTATATTTTAATTTAAGAACATAAGAATCACCTTCTTGGAACAGATTAGTATTCCATGCTGTGTGCCAGGGAGCAGTGATGGAGGCATAATATCACAATGCTGCATCTGAAAAATCAATGCATAGTCATTACCAGTGCAAAATCATGCAGATTTTGGCTCTATAGTAATATAATATAATATTCTTTTAATGTATCATCTTATACATGCTTCATTTTTAATTATCCACTTTGTAAAATGCAAATCTAGTCTTTGAGCAAAATACCGTCTTCCCCAGAATCAGCTTTTCTTCTGAAAGATGTAGTAATCACCTCTCCTCTGCAAATACGTCTGAAATTCTATAGTCAAGAAAAAGATAGGTCAGAATAGATGGCCATTGTGGTGTTTTCTGGCATGAAATCTATGCTACATAATACTGTAACCATGCATTGTGTGATCTTAAACTACCTGAAATCCACGTGGACTTAGCTAAATTAATGCACATGCTTTACAGACTATGTAATGTCTTCCATTTTACAAAGTTCAGCTGGCAAAATATAACAGGATGAATTTAGGCCTTTGTTAGGCATATATGAATGGAGAGAACATAATGTTTTTAAAGTAGAATGTGGAGCTTTAGCCACCTGTCTCCAATTATACTCAGTGTGACTGCAAGATTAAAATGCCATCTAGCTCACTGTGAAAATATGTCCCATAGCATCTCCTTTTAGCTCAGGAGCATTAATGCTAATAACAGCCCAACAGAGAATCAATTTTATTTTGATACTCTCAGTGATTAAATATTTTATACAGAGCTCTGACAACACTTTCAAAACCTCTCAAACACAAAAATGTAGTTGAAAAAATGTACTGGCACTGACAAAAACTTCATGTGAAAGAGTTTTTGCTAATTGAATGACTAGCACAAATGGTAGCCAAGAGAAGTGCATTCACCTAAAAATTCGTATGAAACAGAATATGGAACCAAAAAAGCTGTGAACAAGTTTTGATTTCAAGTTAAATTATCAGGCTGGAATGATGCTGCTGTTGTTGTTATTTTGAGTGCATGGCTACTTTGCCCTTTGAAAAATCTATGCAAATCTGGCCACTATTTTGGTTACTACTGTATATAAAATTCTGTAACTGGTATTGATGCCAGATTTACTTTCTAGACTTTTTCTATTCTTATTCTGAATTACAAGGCTCCAAGGTCATAACATGCATGAGAAATCAAGTGTAAGCCATAAAAAAAGTCATTGATAGTCTTTCAAGTTGGTAGTTAAGTATTATTTCTTACAACCTCACAACCTGAAGGTAAAAAGATTAGCAAACGTGGGCCATCCTGACAGATATGTTAGCTATGGAGATACTGCTAAAGGTATCATTATTATATTTAGAGTATTTAAATATGAAGTTCCAGGTGTATAATTTCAAAGTACAAACAGGTACATTTTCATTAACTACAACCGTCTAAGATTTTCTGTGTTCCTTGACAAGCATACCTGTTTAAATTCCTTTCTAGGAAAAAAGGCCAAAATAGACTCTGAAAGAGAGGAGCCATTGAATCAGACTCAGAAATTTTTACCTCACATTTTTCATGTAAGATTCTGATCCTGAACAGGACAGTTTGGACTGTCTTTACTACCTCATATAGTAATATACTTTAGAGATGTTAATTCTGGAGAAGGTTAACAAGCCAAGTACTAGACTTTTTTACAGCAGGGATCTTTGAATTACCTTTACATCAATGCCCTTTTTTTTTTTCAGATAATAATAATAATTCATAATCAATTCATGGAAGAAATCTAACAGTCTGCATTTGGTATACAAAGCCCTAGAGGTGCTAATTTTATAGAAGCACTTATATTAGACCAAAAAAAGTTGTTTCCCTTTCTGCTCATTAGTGCTGAAGCATTTAATCTTTTATTGTCTTTGGAAAAGTAACATCTTCCATTTTCAAATGGGGCAGATCAGACATGCAGAACTGAATTCCTGAATGTCTATAAAGTACAAAATTCAGCTTCAGATCCTGTGATGCCCTGTTCCAGTTCTGCAAACAGCAAAGACCATAAGTTACATCATATGTTGGGAATTATAATATGGAACCTCCTCACATTGTGTAAAAACAGAGATAGAAGCAGACCTCACATCTTTTCTATACCTTTACATCATATTTCATCCTTCAGCATAAATGGTCTATTTGTATTTTGCAGAACAACATAACTCCAATGCCATTCTCTGTTAAAAAGAAAGTCTATCATATAAGCCAGGAAAGTATTTGAACAAATGGATCCAAAGGATCAAGTATATGATATATAATTCAATGCAGCACAATTTGGGTCATTGAAAACCTCCAAATACAGAGGACCCTGTACAGATGACTAGCACAGCTTTGTTTTGACCCTCATGAATGAGGGAGTTTTCCACATCTTCTAAATGCTGGTGGGGCTGTAGAATTGCTTAGTGTACTCCTTGGTATTTTCTTCCAAGACTTTTAATAGTGTGGTGGTATATCCAAGGAAAATTTTTAAAACCTATTTCCAGCACCATGGCACCATATGGATGTCAGAGTGTGGTTGATTTGATCTTGTTGAAGCAACACTATTGTGCACAGCAGACATATTTCATTCTAAAAGAGCAGTCTGACCATTTTTTACCTTAAATTAGAGGAAATTACAAGAAAGAACACAGAGAAAAAGTTGATATTTTTAGCTTCTCCAGTATTATACACTTTCACAGCCCTCCTATTATGAATAAAAATAGTTCTGCTTTGCTATCCAGCAGTTACAGCTAGTCATTCAGGGTTTTTTTCACTCAAGGAAAACAGGTAAAAAAAATTGTAACTTTTTCAGCAACAGAGATGACACTCTGACACAGGTACCTTTTGGTCATGCCATAATCCTAACAGATTTGTCTCATTTATAGATAAATATAAAACCAAATAGAAGATAATTTAATGTCTCAACTCAAAAATGTATCAACTGCCCAAAGGATATTTATAAAATAGACAGACAATCACAGTTTTGGGTTTTTTTCCTGACTTTCTGGGTTTTTGCCATTTGCTTCTTTCTGCTTCCCCTGCATCTCACTGTGAAGTTATATGTGCCTCAAAGTCAGAAAGTGCTGGAAGGTGCATTTAAAAGAGCTGTGTCTGCTGGTTTTGAAGTTGAAGCTAAAATATCAATTTCTTCTTCCTCAGCAAGTGAAATATTAGTAATGATACAGTTGTTTTCTCAAATCTAAAAGTAAGAAAGAAAAATGACAGAACCTGCTGTTGTAAGTTTTGGTGACAATAAACCTCCATCCAATTAAAGAGGAGACCTCACTGCTGCAGGGGTCAGCATTTATAGCTGTCAGGAAAATTCACATATGAAAGGAAATCATCAGGTCAAAGTTGGCCACTGTGTGGAGGATCACTGCTGACAATAGAACAGAAATAGTTCTTTTTTTAGCCGTAATTCAACCTGACTTACATCAATGAATTCAGTTGTACTGCTAAGACTTAGTGTCCCATTGCTTCAGAATGAAATAAATGTTGTACCTCATGAAACATCTCTGTATAATATTATATTTAGAGATCTACTTATTCCCTAGGCTCAGCCACTGATCCAGGACACACAAAATGGATTATATCACCTGTATGTCAAGGGATCAGGAACAATAAAATCCAGTTTTGTTGTCATCTACTTTATTTTTCTCTCAACCTTGAGAGATATAAAACATTAAAAATTTATAGACAAAACAAGTAAAAATACGCTCTGTAAGCAAATTATATCATAATAAAATACACAAAATGAGTTAAATATAGAGGTAAATAGCTTGGATCCCTGATAACTGGACAGCCACTCCATCCCCTGCTGGAAGTTGTTCCTGGTCTGACCCTCACATCAGAATAAAGAATAACCAACTCCTTTAAGTTTATCTAGGCATTTTCTGATTTGTAATTTAACTTTTCTTCTGTGTTTAGTGTGTGATCTGCACTGATGCCTTGGCTTGCTATTTTGCTACTTTTATACTTTTTATATTTTTATATCCTTTTATCAAGAATCACTTATGATTTGTAAGATGTTTTTGAAAATACAATGTAATTGAGTAATTAAGGATTTTCAGCCTCTTCAAAAAAAACCAGGCAGCTTTTGCTACATTACATTTTCAAGTTCTATACTTTGCAAACATGAAGGAGACCTTTAAATATAAAATTGAAAATTAATGCTATTGGGAGCATAGGGAGATTTATAATAATGGTTAATACTCCAACAGAAAAAGCTATAATGGAATCTAATGTTTGAAAAATGAAGCTATAGGGATTCAGATTAATATTGAAACATAAAAGTTTAATCAAAGGCAATTAATTGCACAAACTATCTTTAAACCATTTTTGAAGTTTTAAATGAAAACTGAACATCTTTCAAAAGTGTATGACATAGATACAATATCTCAATTATGCGCCTGAGATAGATATTACTCTATTCTTCTGTCTTGAAAAATCTAAGAAACAGCCACTAGTTCTTGCAGTGTTTTACAATTTATGTAATTAAAACAGTCATTGATATTTTGATTTATGAGGATTTAAAAATTCCATTAATGAAGTAGCATTGTTACACGTTCGAGGCTCAAAGTTACAAAATGTCAAAACCCAGTTTGCCAACATAGAGATTCATAAATTGGGCAAATCCAGCTATATTTTTGTGTCAGCAGTCAATGATATCCCTGAGGCTAACCAACACAGTGCAATATCATATTGCTTTTCCTAAAGAAGGCAATAGGGATTTATTAAAAACATCTTGACTGAATTTATATACATATATATATATATATATATGTGAAAAATGGAACATAACTTTGTCAATTTAATTTTAGACATATTCATTTTTTCATCGTTGAAACTTCAAAAATATTCATGGAAAATTTCAGCTTATATCATTAAAGTGGACTAAGAAGCAGGTGAAAATGCTTTTTTACAGAAGAAAATCTTGATCAGTCTTATCTTTAGATACTTAGCTGCAAGATTTTGCTATTTAACATCTAGAGAAATTTGTCTTAATTCAAACTAAAACAAGACTGTGTATTTTAGTCCACCAAGTTTGCTCATTTTGGGAGGGGTTGGTTTTACCCACCATCCTCTCTCAAACAGTCTAGTCCAAGCGAGTCATGCATCCTCAGCAGGCAGTGATAAGATGTAAATGTCTTCAGCAATTGATTTGTCTTGTCGAGATCAGAATGGCAAATATGCAGCTTCTAGAAGAGCTTCTCCCTTGCTGACTGTAAAAACAGCATCAGTGATAAGCCTTAACTGAACTTTCAGCTTTTAAATTGCAAAAGGGATATATGAAATTCCAACAGTTTATGATCTTTCCTTAGAAGCCATTCATAAGAAATATTTGGTAGATCACAACCCAGTCGTCCAAAGTATGTTTATGTGAATAAATTCTAATTCATGCAAATGCTTATGTACATGAGTGTTTGCAATGGAGCTGTTCCTTCAGTAGTGGAACAACAATAGTAGGTGGTAGAGCCAGGACTGTAGCACCAACCAGTCCTCATCTGCCTTCCCACACCCAACAGCAAATCCTCTGACAGACATCAGTGTTTTCTGATGTAAACAATTTTAGATTTTATGTGCATACTTCTCTATGAACTAGAGTGCTGATACAGCACTGAGCCTATTTTACAATAATTTCATCAATAACGACCAGCATCAGATTCATGATGGATTGTTGCTTTGTTGGTAGTACATTGAGCCAGATGCCCTTCTAAAGTCAAAGTAATTTATCTACTGTGTTTCCAATCTACCTGTGTTGCTTTGAGTTATTCTGCAATTTTGCTGATAAAATAAATATTTGTGTTCTCTAAGTAGATTGGAAAAATAATTAATGGAGTCCTTCATTACTGTACTAGTAGCTGCATATATAAATGTGCATTTGTGGAAGTTGTCCTCCAAACTTTTTATAGCATTAAATAGAAACTAATTGTCATCTAAATTCCCCATTAACAGACACTTTATAATGCCAATTCGCCTATTAGTATCCTAAACTATGCATGAACAGAATAACAGGTGGAACACTGCAAATGTTAATTTAGGAAATATCTAAAATGCTTTGTGAATGGAAAATACTGCTATGATTGAAGCCATCCACTGACTAGATGATGAACAAAGAGGTGATTTTTTGGTCAACATTCAATACAGTATCTACCGATAATCTTAGAAGCTCTGAAGTATGATTACTTTTCCTTTCCTCTGCTAGCATATTTTTGGTAGCTACTAAATTAACCTTGTTGTTGTTTTTTGCTTTTTTTTTCAAAATCTTTGAAGTTTAATTTTACTCTGTCAATGTATTTTTCTGTCATAAATCTCAAAAGTCTGAAAATCCACCCACCTCAGACAGTTGTCCAGAAGGTGATAAAACCTGAAAGTATGTGCTGTCCTACAACATCAGCTGAAAATAAAAACTATCATC
Organism: Sturnus vulgaris; assembly: GCF_052056855.1. NCBI lineage: Eukaryota > Metazoa > Chordata > Aves > Passeriformes > Sturnidae > Sturnus > Sturnus vulgaris. Next base: position 103,654,768 of record NC_142245.1, on the reverse strand, counting down.
CATGATCACTCCTGGACACTGGTCAAAAGTAACTGCTTCACTTTTTTGATGTGTACCCAGGAAACATCAAAGAATATGTTATTCCTTTTTCATAAATGTTAAGCTAGTGAGGAGCACTTATACTTCAAATTCATCTGCAGTTCCTGTAGGTATATACAATATGCCTGTTCCTGAATAGGATTTTTCCTGAAGATCATTTTTGACATTAATTTTCTAAAATAAAAATTATTTTTCCTGTATAAAGTGAGGAGAGAGGATGCATGAGTGATCACACAGAGGGAGACGCAGAGATGTGAAGTAGCAAGTATGTATTTGGCAACAAAAATAATTCAAAATTAAAAAATATTTATCCTGTGTAGTTGTAAGTGAGTGACTTAGAGAAACAGATTCAGGGATGGAAAAAATAAGGAAATGAGTAATTTATATTTATTTAGGCTGGATGATGAAAGGGATGATGTGCATTACTTTGGTGAACTGGCAGATCTGTTGAGTCATCTGTGTGGTGCCGTGTTGAGTCACAGTGTATTGTTAGGTGGCACTGCAATCACGGAAAGACTTACTGAGCAGAAGGAGATTACGTAAGAAAAGTAACTGTAATCCCCATTAGAATTCTGCCTGAGACACAGTAAATTCAGCTTGTGTGCTCACAGTTTGGAAGACGCTCGAGTGGCTGACAGCCCTGGCACTAGTGCAGAGTTTGGGCTGGCTCAGGGCTCCCTGCCGGGGATGACACCATGGTGGGAGCCCAGGGCTGGGGGTCACAGCCAGCGAGTGCTGGGGGTCACAGCCACGGAGTGCTGGGGGTCACAGCCAGCGAGTGCTGGGGGTCACAGCCAGGGAGTGCTGGGGGTCACAGCCACGGAGTGCTGGGGGTCACAGCCACGGAGTGCTGGGGGTCACAGCCAGCGAGTGCTGGGGGTCACAGCCAGGGAGTGCTGGGGGTCACAGCCACGGAGTGCTGGGGGTCACAGCCAGGGAGTGCTGGGGGTCACAGCCACGGAGTGCTGGGGGTCACAGCCAGGGAGTGCTGGGGGTCACAGCCAGGGAGTGCTGGCTGCAGCACTGACAGCTGCTCTCCTGGAAATCCTCCTCGCCACACACAGCACAGAGAGCCACAGCGATGTAACAGTGACTGAACAAAGCACAGCAGCAGGGCAATTTGTGGTGCGTGTTGTAACCCAGTTTAATGCACTACTACAGTGTCTACTGAAAAAAACAAGCACCGTTTTTCTTTTGTTTGTTATTAAATGAGGGTTATGTGTTAACTGAGATGATGGCATGAAGGCCAGTGGCTGAATTTGGACTAATTTTCAGTGGGAATGGAAGCACAGAGGAAAACTGTAGGCATACCTGCATTTTTTTGTCACAGGAAATCAATTATTCCTGCTGAATTAAAATGTTTTTACTGTTCTCCTTTGAGCAAAGACTTTGTAGAAGATCAAGTAGACATCTAGGTGTTGCCTCAACTTTGAGGATAAATTTGAATTCCGACAGTAAAATCAAGGTAATGTACCTGGTCTAAGGACAAGACTTCCTATCAATACTAAATTCAAGACCCTTTGTCTGGATAAAGTAATAAATTATTTCAGTGGAGGCACACCTGATTCTTTAATGAAACAGACCAACAGTATTGGACTTTTCTGTTCTTTGGTTTCAAAATAACTTTGTACAGGCTCTCAGAATAAAATCTTTAAAATCTTAATCAGGATTCAGTGAGATCACAAAACAAAAAGAGTTTTGTCTGAGTTAGAATATAAGCTTTAGCATATATGTTTCTTCCCTGCCTTATATTAATTTTCTCCATTTTTTTAATGTTTGGATTCACTGTTACCTTACTACTGAACAAAATTACCCTAAAGGTTTTGCACATTGAGAAAAGAAGATAATTAGCTTTTTCTGGCTTCTCTACTCACTGAGCTCAGTTGCTATGACAACCAAAAATTTTACCACTTTCTTAACATCAGTTCTTTTGATTCCTGCAGTTTAAATAAAAAAAACCCAAACATATAAACTGTGTGAAAAAAATCCATAATTTCAAATATTTAGAACAACATTGTTCACTTTTATTAATAGTGACCGTGCATAAGAATTTTCTTAATGTTTTCTAAGAGTCAAAGAGGTCTTTCAAGGGCTACTGATAGCTCAGTGAAACAAGTGTTTGTAGCTCACCACTGAACCTGCAAGCTCTCTTATGAAGGGATAATACAGACATTACAGTTGAAATAAATCCTTGCTGTAGTTCTGACATCAGAAGATGGTATGCAGCACATCCCAGTCTGGCAGACAGGGAGCTTTTATTATTATTTTGATTGCACTTCAGAAATACAGGTAATGAGGCATTTTTGTGATGGGGTGATGTGATGCTCATTTTTTTAGATACAGCTTTCCTGGCTGGGAAACTTTCAATGTTCTTCCAGCTGTTCTTCATACTACTGTAAAAACAAGATTCATTTCCTCTTTGAAAAAAAACTCCTTTTAGAAATAATAGACCATATGATCTTTCATTGAAAGAGAATAAAACATTTTTTAGGATAGAAAATAGAGGACTGTGTTGTTCATCACTGGAGAGTTGTGTAAGATCTTGTAGATTTGTGAGGTCCAGATAAAGAAAAAAATTTAGAATGGGCATCATTCTACTCCTCTCTATTAGTCACATGGAGAGTAAACCAAAGGTTGATGATTCCATACCTGCATTCCCTGAACACAGTATGGACAAAATTAGGTACTTTGATGTACAGCTGCATTGAAGTGCATAGGATCATAAAATAATTTAAGTTGGAAAAGATCTTTAAGGTCATCAAGTCCAAGCATTACTGCACCAAGTCCTTCACTACACCATGTCACAAAGAGCCACATCTACACACCTTTTAAATACCTGCAGAGATGGTGAATCTGTCATTTCCCCGGGGAGCCAGTTCCAGTGCTTGATGACCATTTCCATGAAGAATTTCTTCCCTAATATCCTGTCTAGCTCACGCTGGCACAACTGGAGCCCATTTGCTTTCATCCTGTCATCAGGCTGACTCCCACCTCACCACAACCTCCTTTCAGGGAGATGTAGGTTGGTCAGGCACCCCATGGAATAAACACCCCCAGCTCCCACACCTGTCCTTTCACTCTTGTGCTCCAGGCTCTTCACCACTCCATTGCCCTTCTCTGGACGTGCTCCATCCCCTCAGAATATTTCTTGTCATGAGGGACCCAAAACTGAACACGAGATTCATGGTGCAGCCTCACCAGTGCCGAGTACAGGGGCACTGGCAATCACTGCCCTGGTCCTGCTGAGCACACTATTCCTGATACATGGAATGGCTGACACAAGGTGGTTCTGCAAATCAGCTCCCTGTGAGCTTTTATACATAAAATGAATGGGAAACTAAGGAACTTATCTGATTACAGGGGTTGAAATTGCTCTGCTAGAGAAATATCCATGAGATTTGTCTTTTAAAAAACAAATAAGTTTTATGTTTTGAAATGTGTAGACCAAAAATGGTGACGATTTTGCAGAGCTGGAAAGGTTGCTCCAACTCTTCCAGTTCTCCTTCTGGAAGAGACAGAACAATTTCAGGAGAAACTTCAGGCAAAGCAGCTCTTTGTGACTTTTTAACTGTATTGCAGTAAATTGGATTCCAGTTTAGAACTACACTACATGAATCAGGGGCACACTTGAACACAAACTTGATTGTCCATATTGCTTAATTTGCACCCAGTTTCTGTCAGTTTTGGCCTTTGAATGGTTTCCTCTACTGTGTTTTAATCACAGCAGTCACAGAGAACTTCTCCTTCACTCATCTTCCCTGATATATTCTGATATCTTTCTTCTGTATTTCATGAGAAATCCATGGTTTCTCAAGCTGAAGGCTGTGATATTTAGTGAACAGCCTCACTGCTTTGCTGACGAGAGATCAGCCTCACTACAACCTTTCCAAATGCATTGCTTCTTCATTTTTATGCACCACAGCCACCTCTTTTCCTGCAGACTAGATCAGTCTCAGTATTAGGGGGATTATACTGCTGTCAGGAAGCCCTCAGCTTTTGCCTCACATTGCTCTAGCATGAGGCTACATATTGAAGACTAGATGAGCTTGTCATTTCATTTCACCCATTCAATATGCAAAAAATGGAATTTTGCTTGAGGAAAAAGTGATTCCCATAGAACCTTATGTAGTTTTTAGGACAGACTCCCTCTTCTTTGTGATCTAGTTAAAGACAAAGGTCCTTCTTGAGTACAACTGACCAAGAATTCATTTAGTGCTTAGCCAAAAACAACCTGTAAATGTTGTAAGGAGCTGTAGGCAACATTTGGTAGAGCAATGGAAAAAATGGGGAAATACAGTCAAGATTTCTGAGTTCTGATCCTCTCTCTCACTCGGTCTATGCTGTGGCTTAACCTATCACAAAATAATTTTTTCTCTATCCTTCTAAAACTTTGGAGAAACTTGAAAGCTTTTTACTATTTTTGATAAAAACCTGCCAAATATTATGATATCAGTCATGTTTTAAAAAATATAAAGTTACATCAACTTATCAAATTTTTCTCCCCAGCAAAGCTGCATAAGCACTTACAGCTTTGTAATTTCTGGTGCCTGTGGTTTGGAATGGATCATACAAATAACAAATTTCAAAGGAAACTTCAAATTTAGAAAAGTGCTTTTTAAAAATAAATCACATGTTTACTCAAGAGCTCCATTCTAGATAACAATGTAGTTCTATTCTTAGTAATGGCTTCATGGTAGTTGGACTTTTGTTTGTTTGTTTGTTGGTTTTTGTTTTGTTTCTCTAATATAAATCTTTCACTCCTGAGGGGAAAAAAACTGAACATTAATAATCTCAGCTATGTATTTAGGGGAAAAAAAACCAAAATCCTAAAAAGATAGAGAAAGAGTAATGAGAAGATTTGTCCAAGGTAATAAATGGATTGGATCATTTCCAATGTGATTAAAAGAAAATTTAGGATGTAATCAGAAGGGAAAACAACACTTAATTTAGAGATATTTATTTTGTAAGGCAAGATTCTTCTATCTTTCACTGTCTCACAGCGTTCCTAATGCCTTAATTTTCCCACTTGGCTTCATCATTTTGTTATTTTCATTTGAAAAGTAGAAGTTAGAAAGAAGAAGTTACATGCCTGCAGCCTCTCAGAGGATTTTTGGCTGCATCTCCTGAAATAATGTGTAATGATTTGTTTATGTGAGTGGCTCAATTGCTGCTTTTAATGTGTCCATGTGGATGTGTAAGAATTGCCAAAGTGGATTCCAGTTACCAGAACTGACAGTAAATTTTGCATTCCTGGTTACTTCGGGTAACTGTGCATGTAAATGGAAATAAATCCAAAAATCTGGGGCAAGTCAGAGTGTCCTGTGGACTGGGGAGCACAAATGTGCAGTTAAAATTGTGCTAAAGTCAGAGGATGCCACAGAGTGTTCAGGAAAGGCTGTGCTGGAGGGTCCCTGAGCTTGTGTAACTGATGGTGCTGTTATACAAGTTGTTTTGTTTTGTACTGAGATTAATATTAAATGTCTTTACATTTCTTACCAGAAGGGTTCCTAGGAAGAGAGAGTGTATATCTACAGTCAGATTTATGGTGAGGAATATTGCCTTTTATTTTCTTTTGTGGGGTGGGATTGTTTTTTTCCCCCTTCTTCCTTTTACATTTTCTGTTTCACAGTTTCTCTTAGTCCTCTCTCACCCCAGCACTTCCTTCTCTAGAAGAGTTCTTCAGCCTTTTGGCTGTTCCTCCTACTTCTTGTTGATTTGTTTAAGGGCATCATTTTAGTATGGTTGATAGTGAAATTCATTGATAAAGACTAAATCAGGCCATGGAAATATGTTGGCCAGATATCTGACCTCCAGAGCACCTGTCATGTGAAGGGTTTGGGGGTTTATTTTTTTCTTTTGCTGTATGCTAAAGGTTTTAATTTGTGATGAAAGTGCTGAAAGAAATGGGAAAATTTATTCTTATTTTCTCCAGTGGTAAATATGAATGGGAGTAGGCCCTTGTTATAACAAAGAAATTACCATTTCTGTCACTTTGTCCTGATCTGAGCATGAAATAAGCAATGGAGCAGAGCAGCAAGACCAGAGGTTCAGGCACAGCCTTGGGAGGCTGCTTTAGCACAGGAAGACAAAATGTGGGCTGTTCCTTTGCCACAGGCCAAAGTGGGCACAGCAGCAAAACCCAAGCCATGTGCACAAGAACAAAGCAACAAGCACATTTAATTGGAGGCTGGGTTGAGTTGCCAGACAGGTGAATTCTCTCCCCATGCACTTGGTCTTACTTGCAGGGCACATCACTTCTTTGTCCTTCCCTTTCTATTGACTACATGTGATGGGTTTATTGTTAATTTTATTTTAAAATATCTGCAGAATTATGTAATTTTTAATTTTAATTATAATAATATAATTTTTGAAATTATCTTTTTTTTATACATGGAAAAAAATTAATTTCTCAACAATTTTTTCCTAAGTGTTTATGAAACATAAATAGATTAAATACTCCTGTGAGGTAATGAAAGAAGAAAAACAATGCAAAACCAAAACTGCAGATGTTAGCAAATACAGTTTGTCAGGAAATTTTGGAATAGTTTGGTTTCTGTGCCAACTTGTGCTTTTTTCCTGTTTTTATAGGTTAGAATTTTATCTAAGAGCAGCTGACTGGGCACTGGCTATTTATTTTAAAATTGTACACACCTCTTGCCTTGAAAATAGAACTGCTCATTGAATAGCTTACACATGGCTTTTCTCCTTTCTACCCACAAGATATTCACAAAAGCATTTAACCCAGTCATATTTCTTCCAAATCTGCAGCACTCTGCAAAAGCCTGGTTTCACAATCAGGAATTGCAGATGAATTCTCAATTCCCATCCCTGAGCTGGAATGTCAGAAGTTCTAAACCAGGATTTTCTCTTTAGATTGATGATTACATGAGGCAGGAAGTAGCTGGGGAAATCTGACCAGTCATTGTCTGAATTAAATTACTTCCAAGTGGATTGAACTCTGTCAGTTAAAAGATTTTTTTTGTTGCAGGATTTTTGTTTTTTTTCTTTGTTGGTTTTTTTTTTGTGTATGTGTGTTGACATTATAACCCATGATAATAAAGTTACTTAGATAGAAAAAGGTGTCACAACAAAAGTAAAAAAATAATAATTTAAAGAAATAATATCAAATTAAAAGGCCTCTGAGTTAAACGTATTGCATAGGTCTGATTTTCAAAAGAATGGGGGAGCATTTGTTGTTCTCCACAGTGCACAGCTGCAACAGTGATGTGAAATTAGAGAATGGTCTGTTGAATTTGTACTCACATTGGTGACTTATTTGTATGAGAGTTCCCATCCAAATGAACAGGAGACATCTGAAGTTACCTGTTACCAGTATTTAATAACAATACTTGAGATTTCACCTGCGCTTTGTTTTTCCTTCTTTCTACAAGCAATCAGCTCTTACCCAGATTTTATTCAGAGCATGATCCTTTGAATGTAGTGATGCCAAATGCCTTCTCCTGTTCCCCTTTTAAACCATGGCTACGGAGTAGGTGAGCATTTGTATAAGCTATTACACAAATACAAATAGGACATTTCAATTTAAGTGTATATAATACATTTGGTTTATATGAGAAGAATTGATGGAGTTGCAGCTGTCAATAAAGCCATTAGCTTCAGGGAAATTACTCACTGAAGCAGGATGTGTTTTGGATTCCACAGAGGAAGGGAAGATATGAGCCGCTTGTTTTTCACTGAAACAACCCTCCTGATACCACTCCCTAGGCTGCTCATATTAAGCTTGTGTTTTGAAGCACTTCAAAGCTGCAGGGCTGCTTTGAGGAAAGCACATGCTGAGGTTCAATAAGCTATACTACAGTTAATAATGTGGTTTAAGTTTTGAAATATATACCAGAGATATGAAATCATATGAAATCTTTTTATTTTCCTAATGACAGACTGTGCTCCCACAACTATGCAGTGATGTTCTTGTCTTTGGTCCAAACATGTTTTGTTTTTTTATTTCGTTAACATAATTAGGTGCTAGTCAATATAAGAAAAAATTGTAGATTTGAATCTGCTGGTTTTGGAGAGGAGCACAAAATCCCTTGTTTTACTTGGAAAAGAAAGAATATTTATATCCAGAGGCCCATCCTTTTCCCTTCTCAGCTTTGATTAATTTATTTACATATTAACTTGCAGGTTACCCCTGAGTGGGTCTCTAATGTCAGTAGCTGTTGCAAATACTAATCCTACTCTACCCTGTGCTGATGGATCTGACTGCCACACACGACATTGTGGCCCAAATTCTTCTCCATAAAAGTTTGGGAATAGGACGTGGCTCACCTTGGAGCTCCATGTGGACCAGGATCAGTGCTGAGCAGCACTAGCCATGCTCTGCAGGAGCCAGGCTGAGGGCACTGCTGTCACATTTTGAGTTTCATCAGGGAGCGTTTTGGAGATGGCTGTAAAGCTGCATTAATCTCATTAAACTTCTTCCTGTGATACAACATGGGACAACAATGCTCCTTCCTTGCCACAGGGGGGAAAAGGAAACTGGAACATTAATTAGTGCCTGGGAGTATGTTTGCATCGTGGAAGAGTGGTAAGTAGCAAACTTTACCATGTCACTACATAAGATCATTACAATATAGTGATAAACTCTCTATAAATACTAAAACAATATTTGTTGTAACATAGCTCCTCCTAGGCAGAAGTAGAGCAATTGTATCTTTGGGGGTAGACACATTACAATTTCCAGAAACTTCCAGTATTGTGAAGGGAAAAAGGAGTTCTCTAAAGATTAAAAAAATTAATAAAGCCACTCCAACTTATTACTGTTGCTGCTATGGAAACTGAACAAAGAACAATAACTACTTGCCAATTTCTTCTGGCTTCTACAGTGAATAAGCCTAAAATACTGACATTTCAAGGACATGAATTGCTGTCAATAGCTAAATATTTTGCTATTCTGGGATATACCAGCACATTACCTTGAAGGTGTTTAATTTCTAAATCTTTGTGAAATTCGTTGTTTTTTTTCCTGAAGTACAAGACATTACAAGTACATGATGCATGTTGTTATGGAAAAGCAAATCATTTTTACATGGATAAATCAATTAAAGGGTCAATCTAGTCTTGAAATTAGGAATGTATTCACTATATGTTATTTGTATTTATAAAGGACAATGTTTTTACAAAAAGAAGAAACACATTAAATTTGCAGATGTGCCTAGCCCTGCACAGCACCTGGGAGGAATGAAACATCCTTGTTTAGATGTTTATAATAACTCAGTTATAATATGCTCAGTGCAGCTGTATCTGTGTAAGTGGCTTCTGCTGAGACTCCTTTCTTCTGACTCACAGGTGTTTTTTCTCTGTACAGGAGAAGCAGCCAAAGCATTTCTGTCCAATAATAATGTAAGGTTTACAATATATTTTTAATACATTCTGCAGTTTGGACTTCATCAGAAAATGAAGGTGCAGTTATTTTAGGGCACAGAATAAATATTTAGTATGCTTTCACGATGTTTTGCCACTTCAAAAACAATAACTGAATTCTAAACTTAGTGGAATGCAATGGCAGCATTCATTGCTTGGCTTGGCAAAAATATTTACTTGTTAAAATTTAGAATAGCATAGTCAAAAATAACCACAGGAAAGTTTGTATTTGTGGGGGGAAAGGTATCTAGACTCTTTTGGCAAGTAAAAGGTGAGAGAATTCACTTCTGTTCTCCTTTGCCTAGATTTACTGTGGGTGTTCTTGTTGAAAAATATCTCTGCTGTGAGAGATGGACATTCTTTTATTCAAGTTCCTCAAAATATTCTCCATCCTCTTTCTCAGTCTGTGTTAAGGCATATGGTATTCTTCCAAGTAATTCTCTCTGTCCGATGTTAATTTGAGTATCCTATGTGCAACAAAAAGAGATATAATTGAAATACCTTTCAACTATAATTTATCCTATGACATCTCAGTGGCAGGAACATAATTGATGAGGGTTGGAGAGAAAAAGAAAAGTGATGGGACAGAATGGGTTATGAAGGCCTTTCAAACTGAACGACAAGATGGGATCCATCCCAGGGTGATGAGGGAGCTGGTAGATGAGCTTGCCAAGCCACTCTCCATCATTTACCGTCATTGCAACAGTCCTGGCTCACTGGGGAGATTCCAGGAGACTGGAAGCTGGCCAGTGTGACATCCATTCATAAGAAGAGTGGGAAGGAGGATCCTGGTAATTATATGCCAGTTAGCCTGACCTCAGTACCTGGTAAGGTAATGGAACAGTTTATACTGATGCCATCACACAGCCCTTACAGGATGGCCAGGGTATCAGACCCAGCCAGCATGGGTTTAGGAGGGGCAGGTCGTGTTTGACCAACCTGATCTCCTTTTATGCCAGGTGACCCAGCTGGTGGGTGCAGGAAAGGCTGTGGATGTTGTGTACCTGGACTTCAGCAAGGCCTTTGACACTGTCTCCCACAGCATTCCCTGGAAAAGCTGCAGCTCAGAACTTGGACAGGAGCACTCTGTGCTGGGTTAAGAACTGGCTGATGGCTGGCCCAGAGAGTGGAGCTGCATCCAGCTGGGTTCAGTCACCAGTGGTGTCCCCCAGGTGTCTGTGCTGGAACCAGTTCTGTTCAATATTTTACTGATGATATGGATGAGGGTATTGAGTCATCCATTAGTAAATTTGCAGATGACACTAAGATGGGAGTGTGTGCTGATCTGTTGGAAGGTAGGAGGGCTCTAGAACAGTTGGATGGATGGGCAGAGTCCATAGGATGAAGTTTAATGAGTCCAAGTGCCAAGTCCTGCATTTTGGCCTCCATAACCACCTGCAGCATTACAGGCTGGGGATGGTGTGGCTGGACAGTGCCCAGGCAGAAAGGGACCCGGGGGTGCTGGTCCACAGCTGACTGAACATGAGCCAGAAGTGTGCCCTGGTGGCCAAGAAGGCCAATGGCCCCTGGCCTGGATCAGGAATAGTGTGGCCAGTAGGAGCAGGGAGGTCATTCTTCCCCTGTACCTGGCACTGGTGAGCCCACACCTTGAGTGCTGTGTCCAGTTCTGTCCCCTCAGTTTAGGAAGGACATTGAGACACTTGAGTGTGTCCAGAGGAGGCAACGAGGATGGTGAGGGGCTTGGAACACAAACCCTGTGAGGAATGGCTGAGGGAGCTGGGGGTGTTCAGCCTGGAGAAAAGGAGACTCAGGGGTGACCTTATCACTCTCTACAACTCCCTGAAAGGTGTTTGCAGTCAGGTGGGGTTTGGTCTCTTTCTCCAAGCAGCAACTGACAGAACAAGAGAGCACAGTCTTAAGCTGTGCCAAGGGAAATTTAGGTTGGATATTAGGAAAAAGTTTTTTACAGAAAAAATAAAAAAATACTGGAATTGTCTGCCCAAGGAGGTGGTGGAGTCACCATCCCTGGGTGTGTTTAAAAAAAGACTGGATGTGGCACTCAGTGCCATGGTTTACTTGAGGTGTTAAGGCATGGGCTGGACTTGATGATCTTGAAAGTTTCTTCCAATCTAGTGATTCCATTGGGATCTCGGTCTGACCCCTTAATTATGAACTCTAGGAAATTTTACACAGTTTTCCAATACCATTTCTTAAGGACCTTTTCAAGCATAATTAATGTTAAGGGAAATCACAGATGATAGGGAAGGCCACTTACCATCAGCAACATTCTCTAGAAAGGGTCAGTGATTTTCCTATAGTATCATTTCTAAATGGTTTTGCAAGTACACTTCAGTCATAATGGGTGTGATAATCTGGAGGAGATACTATCATTCAGAATACTAGCAGCCTCAAAGTTAGCACCTTAATTCCCAAGCATTTCCAATTCAATTAGGTTCTTTCCTACAGAAGAGTTTCATAAATTAATTTCAGCCATTTACAGGAGCCACTGGAATTTCTAATATGGCCTTTAATGTAAAGCTTTCCTGAATATAATTAATATAATATAATATAATATAAGCACAATACAGCACTGTCAGTTGTTACTCTTTTTATTGCATACTTCTTTTTACGACAGACAACTTTAAGACATTTTCCTGTCAAGAATGCATAACTCTGGAAATCCCTTGCTGTTACAGCATATAGCAGAAGCTTCTGCTTTTTTTTAGGAGGAGTTTCCAGTTGTATTTTTCTTCATCATTACCCCAGTATAGCAATGAATGCAAATGACATTTCTGCCTGGGGCTTTTCAGTGTGCAATCCACTTATGACACAAACCTGCCTCTCATTTGTCACTCTCTGTCCATAGACAGTAGTTAGTCCTTCAAATGTGGAAATTTAAATTAGCTATAAAATCTTAGAATTATAGCATTGCAGAACTGATACAGTAGGCGGGGAAAACAATGAATTTAAACCACAGAATAATTATCTTATTGTTTTAATATAACTGCAAGGTATCTGTCTCTCACACATAAAGTTATATTTTAAACTAATTTGCTTGTATAGCTTGTCATTGTCTTGTATTTGTTAGTAAATTTAATTCAATAATTTTGACAGGATGAAAGTAATAGTGGATTTAGTACACTGAATAAAGATTCTTTCTTGTCTCTCCTCCAATAAATAGAGATACTTTCAAATTTTCTGATAATTTATTTACGAGTTAAATAGAGAGAGAGTTAGGAAATATTTGCAACTAAGATCACCTGAGTTTCACCATACCATGAGTGGAGGGGAACGATTGCAGAGATAAACTCTGCAATCCTAAATATAGGTCCATTAAATTTGTCTACAATTATATCAAGACTAATCAGAATTTTGTCTACTACAAACTTGTCTATCTTGTGGTAGCAGCTCACTTCAACACTTACAATATAACAGGTGGATTTTTGGCTGCATGAAACTGAAGGGTAAAATGCTTGTTATTCATAGAGAAGCCAAGATTACACACTGCATTTTTAGATGTTTTCAGAATAAAGACATCAGGAGTGTTCATCTGCAGGAAGTGATTTCCCTTACACCAGACTTCCTTTAAAAACATGTCATTGCTTGAAGTCACAGCTTACATTAGTAAAGTTGTGTTATTGAAGGAATCATTAGGACCAGACTTCATGGTCTGTAAAATTGGTTCAAGACTATGTCAACATATTACACAGTTTGGTGTCAGCAATTTTGAATGCATTTGCAATTTGATGCATATCCTACATACACACACAAAAATAGGATTTCTACACCATAATATCCTAGAGCAGTCATTTCTTCTCTCCAAACCAGAAGTAATATGAAATGAAGCATTAATGACACTTTTGGTTAGTTCAACAGTTTAAATGTCACTCCCATTTGCTGGATGACCCCCTCCTTCCCTCTGAAGCAGATATAATGGAACCATGGAGGAAACACTTTAACAGAGGCCTTAAAAGGGTTAATAAAAACTTAGCAAATAATTTTCTAATGAAAAGTAGGGAGTTTTACATAAATGTTTCTATTTGTATTCTTCTGCAGAGAATGGGTCTTGTTGCTTCTGCACTGGTAAACTGAGCAGGGAATGGACCTGAGCTCTGTCACTCTGCTCTTAAACAAGTGAGATCCACGGCACGGGTCTCACTCCAGCTCACTAATGCTTCCAGACAATGCCTGGATGTGCTACAAGGTCAGCACCTGCCAGCACCATGAGCGACAGAAAGTTTGGGTTTGAACCCCCTGTTTTGTGGAAATAAGGAAGACCAGCTGTAAGGACACAGACTGCATCATGATCACAAACGTGCCTGATCTATTTCATTTGCACAGATGTTGCAAATGAGAAGAGAGAGAAAACCTACTCCTAGAGATGTTTTTGTAGAAGAATAATATTCACTAGGTGAAAATTATACTTCTGTGAGAAGACTTGCAAATATTTCATTAACAGCAATCATGTTTTGTATGAGATTAAACTGAATCACTAGATCAGCTTCTGCTTTCATGCCACATTCCCTCACTGCTGCTTGAAAGAAATCAGGAATATTTGAGCTACTTGCTAGTGGGATCAGAAAAAGACACTTGGTCTTCTGTTTGTGTGTGAAGCCAAAAAAGAAGAATGGTAGTATGGTTATGTGTGCTGCTAGAAGATTGATTTGTCATGTCAAATGTGTAAGAAAAAAGAGGCATCAAGAACAAAAGAACGTTGTTGTGTTTTAAGTAATTATCTATTTATCTATTGTGTTTTGTTTTGCTTGATTGGTTGTTTTTTATTAGCTCTTCCTAGGTACTAATCTTTCAGCTTTACTTTTTTTCTTTTTTTTTTTTCTCCTACCTGTTGATTTTTCTTTATCTTTTGGAGAGAAGTTGTGAAATTGTTGGTTTCTTATTGGCAAGCATGAAAGCTTGGTATTTTATCATCAGTATTCACTGCAACATTCAGATAAGAATTCATTCTGAATATAATCCTGTGTGAGGAGATTTACTGCAAATTACTGCTCTCTGTGCAAGGTTACAAATGCCAATAAGATACTGGAGGCTCAAAGATCATGCTCAGCCAACACACAAGGGTCAGCTAGATAAGTTAAAAAGCAGATTGCTTTCCATGACACTGATAATTTCTATTTCATTTGGCATTTTGTCCCTGCTTAATTATATACTTTATCTAAATCAAGTAGAATCTGAGAAACTTTTTCATTAAGATTTTTGCATTTAAATAAAAAATAATTAAAATCATTTCTGTGCAAAAGAGTGGAAAATTTTGAGTTTGTATTGAACAGATCATGCTAATGCAAGCAGCCACATGAAAAGATGTTTCTAAATTGTCTTTTCTTTCTCTCAAAGTGGAAGCAGTCACAGTGTCAGCACATTTCACTTGCAGATTCATCACTCAGATCTTAGTGTTTCTCAATAGTATTCATCTCCAAAAAGGATCAAAGTGGTGAATAAACATCCATTTCCTGTCTCTAAGCTCCTACAGCTTGCAGTTGTATTAGGTTTGCATCCACTGACTCCCCTTTTCCTGAGTTCATCAGGAAACATCAACACAAATAACCGTGTGGAGAATAAATATATTTGGGTACTATAAATAATTAAAATAAATATATTTGGGTACTATAGCACTTAAATCACCAATATTTGGAGTTTTGTGGATGGGATGACTTCCCTGGGCTGTGGTGAAGAAGGTGCAGTGGGAAAGAGAAGCCAGTTAAGTGAACATGGGTACACAAGCCCTTTGTTCCATGTGAGAGATGGCTCCTGCTTGCAGCCTTGGTGGTGGGCACAGTTCCTGCTGGGAGGCTCCCATGGGCTCTCCCTGCTCCATGAGTCCCCCAGAGGGAGAGATGGTCCCCAGTCCTGGAGCATGGCTAGGGGACTTTCCTCCCCAGAGCTATTTTCAGACAATTTTGTTTATCCCCATACCCAAACACACTTGAGTGTTCTTATCTTTAGTAGTGGCTAGAGGAAACCTTGCTGATGATCAGACCGTTTCAGTTTTGATTTGCTGTTGGTTTCTGCTTTGCTTCACTATTGCTGGCGCTCATGATATGCTTGTTCTGGACACTATAAGTGGGACTTCTTGAAAATCTACAAGTTGTTTTGCCAATTTGGCTACTTCCTTGGTCACAGCAAAACTATTCTGCTGCCTGAGACAGGGGGATGATCGTGTTTTCAGCCACGAATTTTAGACCTCTGATTTATGAAGAATCGGACTGGGATTCAACACATAAATATATTTTATCCTGTTCTAGAAGGAGATCCAGGAATTCAGTCTGGACTATATAAACCTGTATTTTTTTAGTCTACACTTGACCTTCAAATTCTAATGCCTTAAGTAGAGAAATTTGTAACCAAGGAAACATGAATTATTTTCCTTATTATTCAGTAAATTTGACACAAGCTACAGAAAGCATCCATCCATTAGCACTCTAAAGCTAGAATGGTGTCCTACTTCCTTTCCTATAATTTCTTTCTGTCTTTGATAAATGACTTATAGCTTCAATGTCAGATATCATGGATATACAGACCATAGTAGAAGAAATAAAAAGAAAATAGCAATTATGCTCCTTGACATATATGAAGAAAGATTTATGATTTCTCTTTCATCTGTAGATGAAATATTTCTTGCAGAACTATAGTACATTACCCAGCAGTTCCCTTTGAAAAGGAGAGGGGAGGAGGTGATGGGAGGGGGTGGCAGTTGTGTCAAAGATCTCAGATTGTTATGATTATCTCTGGTTTTAATTAACAGTTTTGACACCTTTCAGACAGAGCTAATTCTGAGAAAGTGCTGATAAGAATAGTGATAATGTTATGATTAATGCACATAATCAGGACTAGAAAGACCAAAGTTAATACTGTTGGTTGGCTACAGAATTCTCTGCTCTGTTTAAAACAATGTTCAAGATTTCCTAATCTTAGTTAGACCACAGCCAGGTTGAGTATTGGAGAAAATATGAACATGCCTTTTATTGAAAGATAGAAGGTGATTAGAAATAATCAGTTAATGCCAAATGAACACTTTGGCTTCTGCTGCAGAAATAAAAATAACATCCTGTATGACTTTTAAAGGTAATACTGAATTTTCCATTCTTTGGGTTTATGTTTTCTGTTTCTTCTTTCTCTGTCCACAGCCATCTAAAGTGTACCAAATAAACAAACATACACAAACCAGAAGAGTTTCCCAGCTTACTATGTATGCAGATTTTTTGCAGGCAGCAGTCATCTTAACTAAAAACTTGCAAGGAATCCTTTCTGTGAAATTTCTTAACAATTTGAGTTGAAAATCAAGGTGTCAAATTGTGAAGGTAAAAACAGCAGTGAAATTCTTCAGAGCCTTTTACTTTAAGTACACAATTTATTATTATCTCTCATAGTACCAAAACAACTGGTGGCTGGGGAAAGAGAAGGAAACTTGACTTGGTGTGCATAGAAATTAAGATTAGTTCAAAGCCTTCCAGTGTAACTATATCAGATTGGCAATATGATATAATTTATGGACTGTTAATTAAATCTCCCTTCTCTGTGTCATTATAAATATCTTTATCCAGACAACCAAGCCATAATTATCTGATGAGTGTACATGGCATACTGATGGAAAACTAGACTCAGCTCAAAACTTGGCAAATATGGCAATAAAAGACAACCACAAGCAGAATACATGTCAATTATTCACAAATAAAATAGAACATAAATAGTATTTGCATTTTCTGTAATCATGTAATGGAAGTTATAAATATATTGAGTGAAACCTCAGCCAGTTTGCCAGTGACATTGACACCAGGCTGTGTGGTGTGATCTGTGCAAGCCTCATGAAGTTGAGTCAACAAGGGCAAGTGCAAGGTCCTGCACCTGGCTCAGGGCAATCCCAAGCACAAGGACAGCCTGGGTGGAGAATGGATTGAGAGCAGCCCAGAGGAAAAGGACTTGGGAGTGTTTGTGAATGCAAACATGGAACGTGCACTCACATCCTGGAAGGCCAACCACTTCCTGGGCTGTATCAGAAGATTATATGGTTCAGATTACATAATGAGGGGGGAAAATCACTAGAAGAGGGTTTAGACACTAGAATAGCTGCCCAGGGAGATGGTGGAGACACCATCTCTGGAGTGTTTAAGAAGTGTCAGGATGTGATATTTGGGGATATGGTTTAGGGGTGTTAAATTGGTGCTGGGTTGACAGTTTTACAATGGGACTACATTATCTTGAATATCTCTTCCAGATGAGTCTGAGATGAGCACTGTGACCAGTGGGACAAGGCTCTCATGAGCCCTCACCTGGAGTTCTGTGACCTGCTCTGGAGTTCTCAGCACCACAAGGACATGATCTGTTGGAGCAAGTCCAGATGAGGTCACAAAGGTGCCCAGAAGGCTTGAGCACATCTCCTATGAAGACAGGCTGAGAAAGTTTGGGCTGTTCACACTGGAGAAAAAAAGGCTTCTGAAAGACCTTATGGCACCTTTCAGTACCTAAATGGGCTTCTAAAAAGCTGTTGAGGGACTTTTCAAAAGGATAGGATAAGGAGAAATGGCTTCAATCTGAAACATCAGATATAAGGAAGAAATTCTTCGTTATGGGATTGATCAGACACTGGCACAGGTTGCCCAGAGAAGTTTTGAATTCCCCATCCCTGGCAGAGTTCAGGGCCAGGTTGGATGGCATTTTGAGCAACCTGGTCTAGTGGAAGGTGTCCCTGCCCATGGTAAGGGATGGAACTAGGTCGTCTTTACTGTCCCTTTAAAGCAAATCTATTCTACAGTTTTATGATTCATTCATAAAGTAGATTTGATTCTATCTGGCTGATAAAGTTACCAAAGGTAGGGGTTTTTATTTGAGAATAACTTTAAAACTGAAAAATAGCTAATTATTGTTACTATATTATGGTTAATCTATTGACAATTACATGGGAATTAGCTTTGCTCAGCAAATAGAAGCTATATCTGTGGCATTCAGGTCTATATATTATAATGGAAGCAATCTCTTTCATAAAATGAGTTGTGCAAGGGTGCATTTCTCATCACTTGATCCATAAAAGAAAAATACTTTCATTAAATAGCTTTGAGCTCTAGCAGCTCCAGATAAAAACTCAGTACTCTTAGAACAAATTTGGGTTTTTTTCTATGTAGTGTCATCATCTGGCCCATAACTTCTAGTATACATAACATTATTGGACTCCATTAAAAGAAGCATCAAAATGGAGCGGTAGAATATTTTAACAGTTAACATGCAGAAGAATATTATAAAAAGTTAGATTTTATGCCTCTGTAAATGCTAGCTAAATCTTGATCTTCTAATTTGCTTGAGTAAATAAATTTTAATTGTTCTGAGAGTTCGGACAGATAGGATGAGTCCTTTTTGCTGTAGTATTCTGTATTTGCATAGCACCTCTCCTCTAAAAGGGGAGCTACATGTGACAGGTAAGTATTGCTTATATTTCTGTCTTCCTTTATCCTTCAGCCACATCATCGTGGTCTCTGTTTCTTGTTGTCTACTATGTTACACCCTATTCAGCATTATGGAAGACCTAATGCTGATGGCATTGCTATTCTACAATTTATCAACACAGAATAATAGTGAAATGGGAAGGGATAATTACTAAATGTCAGAAAAGAGGTCAGGTGAAAGCATTCTATAGTTCTGATATTATTGACATAACATTTCTGTGAAAAAAATTAAGAAAACTCAAATTATTTTTCTTCACAATATTCACTGGTTCCAGTGCTGTCACAATTTCTTTTTCAATAAAAGACAAGTAAGCACCTTAAAGTAATCAGATCATTAATTCTGGGAAAAGTACATGGGATAGAAGGGAGAGCTTTTGTCTATGGTACAAAACTTTCATCACGTCTACACGACATTAACATCCTTCACATCAATTTCACTTGATTCTCTGTGCATTTAATTTCATTTATTTTTCCTGACTTCTATCTCTTGTTATGATGGTTTGGATGCCCACCAAAACCACTCCATCACTGCTCTCCTCTCCTGGGCAGGGGAGAGAAAATAGAACAAAAGGCTCATGGTTGAGATAAGGGCAGGGAGAGATCATTTCCCAGTGACTGTCATGGGCAGAACAGACTCAGCCTGGGGAAATTAGTTTAACTTATTACCAATCAAAAGCAGAGCAGGATAATAAGAAGTAAAACAAATCTTAAAACATCTTTCCTTTACCCCTCTCTCCCTTCCTGGCTTAACTTTATTTGCAGTTCTGTATTCCTCCCCTCCCAGTGGCTCTGGGAGGTGTGGATGGGGGTTATGGTCAGTTCATCATGCGTTGTTTCTCCTGTAGCTTCTCCCTCAGGGAGAAGAATCCTTCCTCTGCTCCAGCGTGGGGTCACTCCCACAGGACAGACTTCCAAGACCTTCTCCACCAGGAGACCTTCCCATGGGCTGCAGTTCCTTGTGAGCAGGACCCTAGAGTGGAACCCTCCCAAGGGATGCAGTCCCTCAGGAACAGCCTGCTCCAGTGTGGGTCTCCCATGGGGTCACAAGTGCTCCAACGTGGGCTCATCCCTCCACAGCCACAGCTCCTGCCAGGAGCCTGTTCCAGGGCAGGCTTCCCACAGGGTCACAGCCTCCAGGCACCCACCAGCTCCACCGTGGGCTCCTCCCTGGGCTGCAGGTGGATCTCTGCTCCCCCATGGTCCTCCTTGGGCTGCAGGGGCACAGCTGCCTCTGCATGGGCTGCACCAGGGCTGCAGGGGAATCTCTGCTCCAGCACCTGGAGCAGCTCCTGCCCCTCCTCCTGCACTGACCCTGGGTCTGCAGGGCTGTTGTGCTCATGTGTTCTCATCCCACTCTTCTCTGCCCACAATTACTTCTGCCCAATAACTTTATATTTCCTTCTTAAATATTTTATCACAGAGCTGTGGCCACCACTGCTGATTGGCCTGGCCTTGGCCAGCAGTGGGTCCATCTTGGAGCCTCCTGACCTCAGCTCTGTTGGATGTGAGGAAACTTCTGGCAGCTTCTCAGAGAAGCCCTCCCTATTGGACCCTCTGCTATGAGAACACTGCCACACAAGTCCAAAACACTTGTTCTCTATCCCAAACAGAGAGACAACAGAAAATTCATTTGTCTGAACATTAGCATTCCTGTCTATTTGAGTTAGCCTAGAGATGCCTCCAGCTGCTGCCGCAGAACGGTGAGAGACTTGCCAAGACATGTGCTGCATTTGTCAACACCATGCAGGTGTTTGGACAGAGTGTGACATCCCAAATCACGTGTTCAGGGGTCTGAACTGAGACCACACACATTTCCACACGCACATTTTCAGAATATAACTCATCCTCTTTGAACCAGGTAGCTCACAATGATGAAGTGCATTGGGAGGAGGCACCTACCATTTCCCTGCATTTCTCAGAGAGAGTTTCATTCAACTGAATTTCATTCAATTGGCTTCTGTGGCTATGCTTGTCACTAAGTATGTGTTCAACGTTAATTGACAAAAATGGAAAAATTTATTTAAGCATAATATTTCATAATATCAACCTTAAAAATTGAACCCAAATTAGAAGCACCACCACCACCCATTCTCCCCAAAAGTGTCAGTAGACATTAAGGTTATCCTCCTATTGTGAAACTTAATCTTCTACTAGGAAGAAACCATTCGAGATTAATTTAGGAGCAATGGCCTATGAGAAATTCTTTAAAAAGAGGACTGGAATAGTTTTGTATTTCTATTGTCAAATATGTCAACACAGAAGATAATGAACTTTTGGGAAAGAAACCTCTATTGGATATTTTTGCAAATATGTTAATAAATCACACAAAATGGTATCTTCCATGAAAAACTGAAGCTGGCACTGAAGTCCCAGCAAGTAAGTAGTTCAAAAGTTAGAAAGTTAGACAGAGTTTAATTTCTTCCTCCAGTTTAGGCCTTTTTCTTAATTTTCAATAGTATGTTGGCCACTAGTATACAATATCCTTCTAATCTTTCCTGACTGATCTGTTCAGGTGTGTATAAACACACAGGTGTGTATAAACACACCTCAGTAGGTGTCTGATTTCTCTGGGCCTGTCCTAAGCCCCACCCTGCAGAGCTGGCCAGGTGCCCCATCCCAGACTGTGGCTGCTTCCACAGAAGCTCCAGACTCAGGCAAGGATCCAGTACAGTAATTGAAGGTAAATCCTATAATTATTCTTTTAGGTAGTATGAAAAAATGCAAAAGATTTTTGAAAATTCATCGTTTTGCTGAATCCAAAGCAATTACTCAAACAGCTAATAATCCATTGCTTATTAGTACAACATGTCTTTTTCAAGCATCTGGATGTGGGTGTTAAATCCCAAACAGCTGTTAGTGATTCTCTGCTGTATTCCTGTATTTTTTTATTGTAATCCATGTATCTCTTGAATATTAGAAGCATTTTAACACATGGAGTTACCAAGCAACTGCTCAAGATAGCTTTATTATATGCACATTTCCTGCATGCATCGTGAGGCTGCTCTGTGAACAGAATTATCAAAGCACAGGAACAGAAGACTAAGCTGGAGAAAGAGACCAGCTAAAGGAGACAGCAATTTTAGAGGACTAATTCTATGAAACTCACTCTATTTAATAAACATCAAAGACTCAAGGAGCATAGAGGCTGTCAACTTTCTACAGCTCCAGGCTTCACATTCTGACATGTGAGGCTGTCTGCAAGCTCCTTGCCCACAAACAGGATTTTAAAGATTTAAGTCTTTCTTTCTTGGCCCTAGAATTATACTTGTGTAGAGCATATTCTCAAACATTAAGCCTTAAGTACAAACCTAATTATCCCAACATAAATGAGCAGCTTAATATGACAGTTTTTATGTGGTAGTAGTGCTCCTACAATGCAGTGTCAGTATTCCTCATTTTATTTAGTCTAATTTTTGCACCTTTAGTTGCACCTCATCATATTTTTAGGCCTTTTGTCCAATATCAAGAGAGCTCAGACCTTAGATCTTTTATAAATGCCAGATATTTCCTGTAATCACGTGATTTCTCTAAGCTGCAATGCTTGGAAGTAAGCAACTAAATATTTATTTTATATATTGGTCAGCATACTTTGATTATAGTAAGATTCTAAGAAACTATCATGCCATGGTGTTTTTAATAAACTGCAATTTATATACACATTAATGCTTAAACTGTAACAAATATACAATTTAATTAGATATATGAGGAGAAGATGGTAATAATGTTCCCTTCTGGAAAGTTAGGTATTTCTGAGAATTATGATACCAAACACGACTAGAGCATTAAAAAAAAGTAAATACATGAGACATGAAATGTTGTTCATTGAAAGGATTTTGGGTTTAGGGATAAGTACTTTATAATAAAATATGATTTTGTTATAAAGCTGAGAAATACAAGCTGTTTTTCTTTCCTTCTGTACTTCTAACTCCAAATGTGCTATGGCATTGTGGAATGGATTTTCTGGGTCTTTTTCTAGCAGTAACACCCACAAGAGGATCTGCAGGAGTTAGTACATCTTCTGCAGAGCTTGTGTTCAGGCAAAATTAAGAAATCTTTCTGGATAGCAGCTGACACGGAATAGAGCTATTTGTCTTTTCCCTGTAACCTTGAGAAATCCAGCTTCCAGGAGCACAGCTTACTGCTATGCTAACAAGTTTGAGGTTTACTGACGGGCAGTTGTCTTAGGCTTTGCTGCTTGCAAAGCCGTGGAAGCAAAATAAATGCATTTACTGGCTACTATGCCTGGACTCATGTTGAAGTTCAAGCAGAACAAGCACCAGTGTCTGATCTACAAGTTGGATAAACTATTTCTGAATAAATGAGAGTTTTCATGTAGAAATGCAGTATGCTTTCACATAGCTAATCAAATGGGATGAAAACATGCTGAAAAGCTGTAGCATCCAATTGTCTCATTAAAATGATGCTCACCTTAGAGTTAAAGAAAGTGAAAACGCTACAGGATAACTTGAAAAATGTAGTTGCATGTTATTATCAGGGCAAATATGATAGTTTTTCCAAAGGATACTTCTGGGTCAAATTGATTCCAGATTACTTGGAATGTGAATTCACATCAATATCTGTGGCAATCCTTTCCTGAGCAAGTTTCACACCAGCACTGACGTAGAAGTTGTCATAAATTACCACCAGGGAAAGGGAGCACTGAAGAAAGGATGGGATAACTTTCTGTCCCATACCTAAAACCAAAGTGGGAACCACAGCAACAGCTGAGCATGAGACTACAGCATGTTTCATATGACATAAAAAACATGATAAATCTGGTAGACTCTCACTGGAAGATTTCAGTTTTTAAGTGGTTTATCACAACATGTGAACCCTAGTTTTATGTTCAAGGACACAAAGAAAATTTGCTTATGGGATGCCTTATTTGGTCCATTAGTAACTGGCCACACAATTTCAGACATTAACATCTGCTTTCTTCCACTAAGCAGCTCTAAAGTTAACCCGCAGTTGTGTGTCATAAGGCATTAACCCCTCAACACTATCTGAAAGACTCATCTTTGTTAGTAAATAGGTCCACTGATTTTTGAAGATGGACTGGCAAAAGTCAACACTAGAATGGCACAGAGCATTATAATTTTCATGCTGTTTCAGGCATCTTCTCTGGAAATACACTCACCAGCCTTTCCTCACTCACCTGAGGAATTATGCAGAATAATAAAGATAATTTAAACTTTGTTTCTTTAGACTGCTCTATTTTAGCTGTAGAAGGAACATGGCATTGTTGATAGAATATGCTTCAGCCAAACTGCTTTTTTTTGTGTAGTATCTGGAAAAATAAACCAGCTTTGTATTTCCTTTTGCATAATACAGTAACACTCTGTCACCTATAAATACTCAGACTCAACCTCCTGTCAGATTCCATTTGTATTTATATTCAATATTTTCTTCCCCTCCTTTCAGCACACTCTTTGACACTCCTCGCCTTTATACTGGCTTTTTGGGAGCTTGTCTGCACGTGACATTAATTTAGAAACTCCTTTTGAATATTCCTGTTTTTAAATCTTACTTTTAGGTTGATTTGATTTCTGAAGTAATCTAATAGGTGATAAAATACCCTAATGAAGATTTCTAAATACATTGGTATTCAGGAAAAAATACTCCAGATTACAATCATCTCTACCTTAATCCAAAAGAACATTTTATTTCTGGTCTTAAAATAAAGTCTATTGCTACTGAGACTCTCCCTAGTGAAGTGAGACTATGATTGATTTTGAAAATATAAATAAATTAATAATATAATACACTGTAATTTGTAATTGTAATATAGTTCTACCATAGCAGTCTTTTCTAATTCTATTTTATTTCATATAGTTCCTGGAAGATATGAATGATTCTGGGAATAGAAGACTTCTATCTGATAGACTTCCTACTTTCTGCATGACCATTGCAATGCAGAAGTGTCCAAAGATCTTCTGCAGTGAATATTTTTAATTTGATTAGTATTGTCAAGCTGGTTTTGTTTTACCTCTCATCACTTTGAGCCACTCACATGAGGGTCCCCACATCATTCCATTGGCTATGGATGGAATCTGGAGGGTTTGAATAAGGAAAAATTTGTCTCTCAATTTCTGACTTCTTTTATCATGCAGGCCTCATGTGGACGCCTCAGCTCTGGTGGATTGGTGTCATTATTGGTCTCATTATTGGAGTATTGAATACACACCTTCCTTCTCCTCCTCCGTGGTGTCTTTATATGTCTGCACTGCAGAATGAGAAATGTCCCGGGAGGGACACTCAGCACTGAGACCCTTTTCCTACACTCAGCACTGTTATTTTCCCTGCCTGTTTCTGGATATCTCCAACAATATGTCTCCAAGACAAATCCCAGGGCAATCTTGAGGGGCAGTCTACCTGCTAGGAGGCAATATCATTAAATATACCCATTTCCCAAATGCAAGCATCCCTAACTCTCACTCATGCTGTGACAACAGGCCGGTTGCACCATACCTGCAGAAAAAGTACAAAAATGTTGTTTCTGGTCCATAAGTTCATCAAATGTAGACATGTGGCTTAGTGCTGGGCTATATGGTCACATGCAGTCTGTCACAAGGGAACTAGACCAGGACTGGGAGTTGTTTTAAATAATGAGTTGAATTTACTCATTCTTATTCCTTTGCCATCACCCCCACCCCCCACCCCCAAACCAAAGAAAAATTTTATTATTATCCATTTCTACCAGTGAAACACTTAGAATTGGCCTCAAAGAGGCAGCTAATTACCTCAGTACAATTATACAAATTGTTGACGCCAGTCCTGGAAATCTTAACATTTCTTTTTATTTTAAAACTATATATGTGTTTGTATGCATATATTGCAACTGAGAAAAGCCACTACTTAGCAAATAAAAGCATATTGTCAATGGAAAAATTGTCAAAATCCCAATTTTCTACAGGCTCTTACAATGGTACATTTTTCTAGCAGCTTTTTTTGTCACCAGTGCACTTGCTGAGAGTAGACAGATTCTGGAGTTTACACAGGTTAAATTACCTTATGACATTGCATGATTGCTTTGGGACACAGCAATACATCTGCTGCATCCAGTGCTTGGGTCCTAGGCACTAGCAACATTATTTAAACCAAGGAGCTGTCATGAAGATTCTGCACTCACTTTGTCCCAGCAAAGTTCAGCAGGAGGATACAGCTGCTTCATGTTTCCAAAGATTTTAGCAAAATAAATCACATTTTTTTGTTCCACACTTTTTATTCTGCTTCTGCTAGTTAGGATACAGACCAAAATAAGGATTTCTTGCATTTAAAATGTAGTGAGATCTGAGCTCCCACTGAAGGGAGAGGGTTCAGGTGCTGTACTTTTGTTATCAGTAAGTTTGGGCATTTGTCCCTGATCTTTCCCTGGCTTGGGATTATAACAGCTATTTTCTATATTGAAGAAGGAGGAAAAGAAAAAGAGGAGCAAATGCCAACATGGTGATGTGTTTAAAAGGTCAGAATTAAACATGGAGTTAGAACTGCCAAGGGACAGGACAGCAGTGCACTGAACAGGGAATGACCATCCCTGAGGAAGTGTCCTGGCAGTTCTGCACCAGGGCGACAGCCAGGAGTTTTCCCTGTGTTTGCCAGCAAGGACACAGCTCCCTGCACAGTGGCATTGGGGCAGTGAAAAGCCATTCTCTGTCCTCTGCATGGACTCCACAACTCTGCCCAGCTGCCAGTGGCTCTGCACTGTCCCTTAGGCACGGAGATGTCACAGCTCCAGCCTCTTGAAAATCTGCCAGGCAGTTTCCAAGGCATTTTTGTCAGATCCCATTGACAACAGACATCAAGGCTCTTCTTTATTGTACAAAAACAAAACAAATATCTGATATATCCCTGATTTTACTTTATAATATCTAATATGACTGGAAACACGTCACTTGTAAATATGGACAATATTTGACTTAATTTTTATTTTAATCAATATCTCAAGACATATTCCCAAGGATTTTTGTTAATACTGACTTTAGGCAACTAACAGATGTGATTCTTCTGCCAAATGTTAATTAAGGTAGTATAGTGAACAATCTGTACTAGAATTAGATCTTTAAAGGATGTATAGAAATTCTCCTTAAAAATCTGGTGCTTTTCCACGGTAGTTAACAATGCTTTCCACTCATGTTATGATGAAGCCTATAGGAATTTGTAGGAATTTCAAAGCAGTCTAGACCCCAGTGGATACCATTAAGGAGCTGGCAGAAGACCTGTCAACAACTAGCTAATACTCCCTCTCACCCATCCACCACCTAAAACTAATTATGAACAAACTTCAGTGAAATTATATTTGCTGCAGGATTATAAATCACAAAAGAAACAAACAAAAAAACCCAACCCAAACCAAAACAAACAAAAAAGCTCTGAAACAATTTTTTAAAAAACAAACAAAAAACCACAACCACCAAAAAAAAAAAAAAAAACATAAAACCCACTAAAGAAGCTGTTAGTCACAGAGAAATATAAACAACAACAACAAGCTTTCTCTGTTGCTCCTTCTTCTTCTTCTTCTTCTTCTTCTTCTTCTTCTTCTTCTTCTTCTTCTTCTTCTTCTTCTTCTTTTTACTTAATAAATTTCATTTTGTTTGTTCTGAGCACCATCTGCTGGATGTTGCCAGCTTGCACTAATATCCTTCCCTGGAGTGAGAGCAGGTTATTCACACACAAGCTGAGTGAGCAGATCCTGCTCCCACATACAAAGACACCACCTTTTATAGAAATATCCTCCCATTCCTCATAAAACTGACATGTGTTCTATCATTTATTTTTAACACGAGAGGCACTCAGTAGGTCATGGATTGCATCAGTGTTGGAAGTGCTGAAATAAATCAGTGGTCAGTGGTGCAGCTGAGTGCTCTTGTATCAGGCACTAATCTGCTCTTACCTCCAGACAAGCAGAGTGTGTCTGGAGAAAGACAAGCTCTAATCCTAATTATCAGACTCATGTTTCCTTGGTGTAAAAAGAGGGGTTTAACCTTCTGCTTTTGTTTTAGGCTTACTACCCTGCCTTGTGACCACAATCTGATGTGTTTGTTCCTTAGAAAATCCCAATTGAATTTCTCCAAAATGTCTGGTTTCACTGACTCTAGGGCCTCCCCATTAGAGCCTATTAGACTTGTATAAGGAAAACACAATCTCATCTCATTTTATAATCCTCAAGACATCTACTTCAGAAGCCTTTCAAACTATGTGCATGTAAGCTGTGACATTAAAGTGTCCACACTGGTCTTTATTAGCTGCTGCTTAAATTTTTTACAATAATTTTGCAAATTAGAGGGTTAGAGGGTTTTGATAGGTATTCATGCAAATTTTGGGGAAAAAAAAAAAAGCAGTATTATAAATTGTTATCTGTGCTGAGTCACTAACATACAATTATTATCTGTGTGGACCTGATACAGTTACGAAGAGAACTGTACCAAACACTTCTGAGCAGAAAAGTATCCTTGACTGACCTGTATCTTGAAGACAGAATGAGATAAATAAGGAACCCTCTCTTCCAGAATTGTCTTTTATTTTTTTGCCACAAACCCCTGATTTCTCCCTGAAAACCAAGGCAAAATGGAGATGCTGCTAAGGGCAGAGGCAAAACTAACTCGTGCAGAGAGAGGGAGCAAAGTACAACATGTCAAGAATCACGTGAGAGGGATTCTATCCACGTGCCCTAAAATGCAAGCCATTTACTCCACAAGGAACACATGTCAAACAGAAACCACTTCAGGACAATTTCTACTTCTTATTTTTCCTTTGGTAGTGCAGGATATATAAGCCAAATTTATTAAACCATCTACAGTGTTTACAATAAATAAATTCCTTCTACTTTTGATTTTATTGTGACTATATGAAGAATATGAGAGTCTAGACAGTAGTATGTGTCTGTAAAGGGTAGATCAAGAATCATTTTTAACACTGTGAATGTTAGAACACCCTCATAATTTCTTTAGAGATTTTATTTTCTGAAATGAAAAAAGATTACGAGAAGGCTTTTTTTCCCTTCCTTAGTCCCAGTGTGATTGCTCTAGAATTCCAAAAGATAATATTCAGGGGTTTATTAGCAAAGAAATAGACTGCTGGGGGACAAAATAAAAAAGTGAGGAATCATTTTACACCATCATCAAAAGCACTATTGTTAATAATTTACTCTAGATGGCACAGCACTATTGCCACTGTGATCCAATTGAAGTAGAAACAAAAATATTTAAGATTTATGGAAATATAGAGGAAGCTGATGTTCTTATTGACTGAGAATGTTAATGTCTGATAATATTAAAACACATTTACTGAGGTAAAATCAGGGAGTTGTGTCATAATATAGGTTGAAATGGGTCTTTGGAAGTCATGTATCCAACTTCCCACTCAAAGTAGAGCCAGTTGCAAAGCTGAATCCAACTTTGAAACCATAAGGTGATCAGGGCTTTGTCAAGCCAAACTTTATATCTAAGGATCAAGATCCCACAGTCTCTCTGGGCAACCCATTCCAGCGATTTATCACCCTCGTTATAGTAATTGGCTTTGTCTTACTTCTTAATTGGGATTTTAACTGTCTGCAGCTTGTGCCCATTTCCCCCAGCACTGGAGGCTGTGCACCTCTAAGAGGAATCACTCACTAAACTGTTGGAGAAAAAGCAGTTTATTTGCTCTTCTGTGGGCTGCACAAACCATCTCTCTACAACCATCTCTGTGTCACACGTGCCAATCCCCCAATCATTTTGATGGCCCTCTGCCATACTCAGCTCAATTAATCAGTGTCTTATTTGTACTGAGAAGCACAAAATTGGATGCAGTACTTTCAAGGCAGTCTTAGGACTGCTACACTGACTAGCCAGTAGCAATCACATCCCTCTTCTGTGCCTGTCATCTTACTAGTACAGTCCTTGATGTTTTTAGGCTTCACTGCAATACATACAAACCAGTTGCATGTAAACCAAACACTTCTGGGTATTGTGTTGCTCTAATATAATTGTAATGTTGTGTTGGACTGTAAGTGAATTTCCAGAGAAAATGTGCCATTAACTGCAGTTGTTATTTAATCAATAAACACATAATGTAAGCCATGTTATCTATTTTAAAGATAATATCTTAACGAAGTTCTGTAAGCTGGGGAATCCCTCCTATCAGCTATTCAACAAAATACCATGTGAGAAGATGCAGCAAATGCAATTGCAGTAGAAGCACACACCCCTTTGCACTGCTGCAGTCAGTTTTATCCAACACTAACGAAGCTTTGTAAAATTCCTACAGAGCAGATAATTATTACATTATAGAGGGGAGGAACCGAAGCATAAATAAGCAACTGAACTAATTTTGAAGTCCGCAGTTATGGCCTAAATGACCTCTTACTGAGTGGGAGTTTTAGGAATGATTTAATTAGAGGAGAACTGGGTCAAGGCTAAATGCTTTTGAAAATCTCAAGCTACCTTTTCTAACTCAAGGTCGAGCAGAGAACAGAAGTCAAAAGAAAGCTCCTCTTCTAATCCTTTGATTTATTTATGCATATCATACCCATAAACAAACTCCTACCCAAGTTCTAACATTCCCATTGGGAGTAACACAGAGTGAAAAAGGGGAAAAAACTGGTTAGTTCCACAGTTGTGGGGGATAAAATCAGTCAGATAGATAGTGGATGGCTATATTATATAGGACTTTTTTAAACCATTTTGTAATTCAGATATTTAGTGTTTATGTACAATAAACTGGTATCCAGAACACTTTTCACACATTGCAAATAAATTATATCCCATGAACATCATTTTTATCAGGGCAACCTGTCAAACTACCTTCTCGAAAACATATTTTCACAGCATAATATTTTGCTTACCTTCAAATCCTGAAATGTCTTTTAGAAGATGTAAGGATTTTTCTTTCTATTTAATGATATGAATTTTTTTAAGTGAAATAAAAGATCTCAAAAATATTCCTGAGTGAACAGGGAGATTTTCATGTATCATTTTCTTAGACAACATTTCAAGAATAATCTTAAAGACCTTAAAATTAGGGGTGTTTATTGTATCACAACAAAAATTAAAACTCTTGAAAATGTAAACTTTATAATGTAATAGAACAGAAAAAAATCAGGAAATAACCATACAGGTGATGAGTGCCACAAGATGGCACTGCTTCATGCCATCAGCTCGATTCTAAGTATCCTAAAACTATAAATAGTTAAACAGAGTTGATAAACCAGTAAAAGATACATATATAGGTTTAAAAATATAAAATTAATATTAATAAATGAAAAAAATATATTTTAAAGTTGGCTAAATAGCAGATTCCATAGAAATATGGTAGAACTCATTCAGCAATGGCATATTTACCTCAAGTTATCCAGAGGGGGAGAGGGCCTGGAAGTAAAGAACCCTTTAAGATTGTCCAGCAGTAAAGTTTTCATTGTGAGACTTAAGATTCAGGAAATATTTCTTTCTTTTGAAATATAAAATTTGACTACACTGGTTTCTCTGGTCAGAAAAGTATTTTGCAGAAGAAAGGAGTTCTGTAGTATGGGCACTTACACATTTGTGCAGAGTGTATTAACATTATTGACAGGCCTAAGAAGAATTGCACCCAAGCTTCCCAGAGCAGCAGCGTGACACAAAGCACTGTGTTTCCATCCTGGAGAACAGGAATTTGTTTCAAGCTGTGAGAAAGGTGGATCAAAAGAACTTCTTGGGCACACCCAATACATTCAGTTTGGTATTGTTGGTTGAAACTTAAGACAGCTGATGCTTATTCAGACCTAAAAAGTTGTGCCTCTTCTATGAGTGGGTTGCTTCATAAAGCTCAGGTAGCTTTATTACCACATTCCTTCATGAATGTCTTACCTGGAAGGTCTTGCCCTAGACCTTCTTT
The DNA here is from genome assembly GCF_052056855.1 of Sturnus vulgaris. Classification (NCBI taxonomy): domain Eukaryota; kingdom Metazoa; phylum Chordata; class Aves; order Passeriformes; family Sturnidae; genus Sturnus; species Sturnus vulgaris. The sequence goes on along the minus strand of NC_142245.1, from coordinate 103,623,086 downwards.
GCATTTCTCAGAGAACACTGTGTTCCCAAAGGCCTATGGAAGAAGGCACTCCTTCCCACTGACTTCACTGGGAAAATGTAGGCCATTAAATCTTTGCCTGGTTAGCAGTCTTAAGTTCTATGTACAAGTCCTGCTGTACATATGTCATCCAATTAATGCAGAGCCTGTCTTTATGTCAATACAGGGGAGGGAAACTTTCTCCCTTATGGGAAAATGTCAATTTCCAATATTTTTCAATCATATCTTAGAAAAACATGCCTGGGACATTTGACTGAGTTTTGAGTTGCAATTCATCACAAGTAGAGTTGTGTCTTCAAATAAAGCCAAAGATAAAAATTTAAAGATAAAATTTAAAAGGATGTCTGAAATTCTTTCCTTTTTGGATTATTTAAATATTACCCATGTTTTCTTCTACCTCTGTATTTGGAACATGCAGGGAAATAAAATAGCTACAAAATGTTCATGGCTATGTACAACAATATTACCTCAAGTATGAAACATCAAATTTGATAAGCATTGCTAGAAGCCTTTAAAAAAAGTATTAGTTTGCTATTCTAAAACATTTCCCAGCCCTTTATCAATACTGGAATAATTTAGGTTGGAAAAGAGCTTAAGATTGAGTTTAACCATCAACCCAGAATTGCCAAGTCCAGCACTAAACCATGTCCCACACGTACATGCCTGCAGGGATGGTGACTCACTTCCCCATCCCAACGTTTGACAACTCTTCTAGTGAATAGATTTTTCCTAATATCCAATCTAAACCTACCCTGGTGCAACCTGAGGCCATTTCCTGTCATTCTGTTGCTTGTTACTTGGGAAAAGAGATTGACACCCACACCACCACCCACCATGGTGAAGTGCCCTGGCATAGTCTGCCTTGAAAAGCTATGACTTCATTGATCAAAGGTCCTTTCATCTCTACTATTGGGAAAAAAGATTATTTTAGCAACCTTCATGGAGAAGGAAAGCAGAAAAAAAAAAAAAAAAGGCATCAGGGATTTGGGATACTTTAATCTGTTCAAGACAGGAAACTAATAATAAGTGTGAATCTTGGCAAAAGGTTTCTCATCTCAGATCTTTATGTGCTTGCTGGGAAGGGAGGAGGGACAGGAGGGGGGTAAAACAGACACAGAGTTTGAGAGATTGGCTCAGGACCCTGAAATATGTGTTTGTAGAGAGTTCCCATTCTGCAGATAGTCCATCCTTGTCTTGTCTCTAAGCAACAAGATCTATAAAATGCACTTGCAGTAACAGAGAGTAAATTGCCTCAAATGTGCATAAATTTTAAGCCAGATCAGAATCTTTATTTAGTGATTGGTTTCTTGTCACAGTAAGTAGGGGAATAAATATTGTCATGGCTTTACAACCTTCATAAAGCTTATAATTTTTCAATAATCATATAATATCTAGAAATTATTTCTACTCAGAGTTCTGAGTAATGCTCAAAATTGTGGGCAATGCTCTTAACCTGAAAAATTCATCTCTTGATATTTTTGAGAGGATAGTGCTGACAGAATGTAGAAATCTCTGGATTATGGAATATTAATCTATGTCATACTTTTATGTGAAGCACACATTTTTCCTAGCGCTTGTGATCTAAATGACATGAAATATTTATATAAATAGTAATAAATGCTCAAAATCTAGAAATAATTTGAGTTGAATTATGAAAAAAAATCATAATTCCATTATGTATTGCCACATGCAAATATTAAGTATGTTACCTCTATTCCATGTATATTTATATATGTAATATACATAATTATATTTATTTTTTATTAAAAATGTCACATATTGTATTTAAACATTTCTGGTAATTCACAACATTCATTAAAAACTGTACAAGAAATTAAATAATATTTTCAAATGGAAGAAAACAGTATTTTGAAGATTAGGAATAAACCAGTATTTATGGGACTTGAAAAAGATTGGACTTTTATTCTTTTTTATGCCTGCATTAAGGTAACTGGTAACATTTCAATATGACCTAATAGGTCTACTATAATTGATTGAATTTTAGAGCACAGAAACAGCACTCTAGAGCACAGAATAAAGAGAAGATAATAAGTGCTCAAATGACATATTAAAAGTCATGAAATTGGCTATCATGATAAAGTTGGTGCTATTGAAGATATGGGAGTTTTATATATTCATTAAATATGCCAAGGTAGGTGTATAGCAACAACATTCTGACTGGGAACATTTGAGGTTAATGTGTAATCAATACAATTTGCTGTACAACTCTATATAGAACATACAAATTAGCTCGGTTGGACAGGAACCCAGAGAAGGTTCAGTGTCTGTCCCTCACTTGACAAAGTCTCTTTCACTGGTAACATCCTCTGGACTGGATAGTCTTGTCAAGTAATAATAAACACCAAGCACACATACAGACTCCTGCAAGTAGAAACATAAGTGCCTCCATCTCGAGCTGAATTCCCTCCTAGATGTATTTCTAGAAGACCATTAGAGAGCTGATGTGATTGTCCACACCTCGATTTCTAAGATTGCTAGATACATGTTAGTGTTGACTTGGCCCCTACCTGCCACTGCAGAATGGCCTGGATCATCTTTGTATTTGACACAGCTCTTCAAGGTTTCCAAATATGCAAGGCATCCCAAAAAGCAGTGGGTATTTATGTGTGAGCAAGTGAAGAGGATATTTTGAGTTTCGGTATTGCCTTACAGCACAAAAATGGCTCAGCAAGCACCCAACATCTATAATTTTCCGGTCACTGAGTAGCTTTCCCTCCCCCCTTTCCTCTGTGGAATGTCTTACACAGTCTTGTCTCTGCCTTCAGATAGTTTAAATGGCATTCATCTGTCCTATTTTACACATTTTTATATGATCTGATCTCGTAGAATAATTTTCTAGTCAAGGAGGCTATGACACATTTTTAGACTGCAATTAAATGTGTCCTAAAGTACGTGGTTAAAATAGGTCAGATGAATCACATACCCATTTCTCCTCATTGTTTATACAGTATGGCTAACTCAGGTGTACACATCTAAAGTCGGGTCAGATGAATCATGCAATGTGGTATCCCTCAAGGACAGATTTGGAGGGAGGAGCTGCATTCCTTTCAAAGTGACTTGTTACCACAGTGTTGTCAGAAGTCAGAAAGATTAATTCTACTTGCATATTTGTATGAAGTATGGTCGTCATTTTGCATGTTACTGTTTGTAAGTCTCAACAAGAGAAAAGTTTCACTGTGGGAAAATAGGTATATCATCATCAATATTCAACTGAGCATTTTAAAATTATTTGGCTTAAAAAGAAGCAGATAATCATGCTTTCACAGCATTAGTCTCAAACATATGGCACAAAATTTGTTGGCTCTATGTCTTTCTGTCATTCTGAACACAGGAGAACAACAAGCATTTTATGCAGCACAAGAGGGACCAGATAGACAATGACTTACTATGCCTAGCAGTGCAAGGTCCATGCTTCACATAAATTAATAATTAAAAGAGACTTGAATTTACACAGCTGGTTTATAACAGAATTATTATTATCATGTGATTATTTTGTTCTGGTGCTAGAAGTCCTAGACCTAAATTTACTCTGTCCTCTAAACAAAGATGGAGAGTTGAATGAGGCCTTGCTGGGATGAATATTTTAGCAGGTGCTTTGTTCTGCATAGAATAATCCTCTTCACTTTTGATCCAATTCATCAAATCTTCCTTTAGGCAAATACAATTCCTAGTGAAACTGGATTGTACACAGATCAGTGAAATTATGGAAATGAGAAATAACTGGCAGCATCTATAAGTTCAGCAAACAGGAGCAGAAAAAAGAGTAGAAAGCAGGGATGAAGGGGATGAAGGAGCTTCACTAACTGGCTTTAGTGTCAAGAAAATGCCATATGTTTACTGCCAGGCAATAAATTACTGCATATGGCCATGACGTGCATATGTAAGTTGCTAAAGCTCAAGGGGCTGAACAACCATGAAATGCCAGGAAAGTTGAAAATACTTTCCTGATGAAATTGAGGACCAAGAAATCCTTAAAGAAGGAAAAGACATGGAGGACTAAACCTGAATATCCTTCAAAGTTTCTGAGTTCAGATTTGCGCCAGTTCTTGTGCAGCACGGAGATTTAATAGTGAAGGAGGTACACACACATACCCTTAGTCAGAGGACTGTGAAGCATCTATAAGTTAGTCAGAAGAAGGATGAGAGAAACCTTTAGAATCTAAATATTACATAAATGTTACATTAATGTTACTAATATTTACCTGAAAACTGTGTTTTCTAAGACTTTATGGTGGAATTGTTTATCTTTGCTCGTCTGCCTTCTTAATAAGAGCTCGGCTGACTTTAGCAACTCTCATTGGATGACCTGGCTCCACACCCCCAAAGCCTGGAACTTGCACGAGTTGGACACCACAGTAAGGGATTAAAGTTATGTTTAACACCTTGCTATTTCCTGTGAATGGAAAACCGAGAGATCCAGAAAAAAAAAAAAAAAGAATAGACAGGAAAAAGAGATAGCAAAAATAACCTGTGGTTTGCAGTAGTCAGGGAGATGTGAGTCTTTATTAAAAGGGATGTTATGTGCCTTAGGAATTCTTTTTGGCTCTATTTTTAAAGCACATGAATGAATATTGTAACATGGCATTTTTTGTTGCACTTCCATGCATTCTATATTATCTATAGCATTGTGTCTCTGGGAAAGTTATGAATATTTAAGTAATTTTAATGTCTTGAATTTTGCATCCTAGCTTTTTCATTAAAAAAAAAAAAGGAACAAAGAGAAAAAAAACTTTAGACATGTATCCAAATGAAAGATAGTATCTATAAAAAAGATCATCTTGAAATAAGCCAGTAGACCTCCCAGGAATTTTCTATTACAAATATTGTTGCAGTTGGAATGAATACGTCCTGCAGCCTAAGCCTGCTACCATAACTGGTCTGACTCTGTCACAATGCATCCCAACAGGGAAAAAAAAAAAAAAAAAAAAAAAAAAAAAAAAAAAAAAAAAAAGAGCTACATTTTAACAACGTGCCATGACTCTTAAGGGCTGTCCTCATTTACTACGATACAAACATCTAATGTTCTTAGTGTCACTTTCTACAATCAGCACTTTAGTATGTGCAGTAATTTAAAAAAAAAAAAATTAAAGGAGATCCTATTTCACTAGATCTTTTGTACGGGCTCTTTAGGACTGGCTGCACAGAAGCTGCCAAGACCCGTATTTGCCAGTTCTTTGAACAGTTAAGCCTTCTCTCAAGTGACCTCTCTGGTCGCAATTGGGCCACCAGCCCTACACTTTGTTCCTTTTCTTCTAGCATGCTTATAAACAAGAGTAACTGCAAGTGTGTATCTATAAAGAAGAAAAGACATACAAGGTTTGATCAAGAACCAGCCTGTACCTTTACAACTGCCTACAAACATTTGACTTGTGACAGACCTCACATTACATTCGAATATCTGTAGTGCCACATATGGATCTCTGAGGCAAAAGGTGATGAAATGCTCCTGCAGGCATTTGTGGGTCTGACAGAAATACTGGCCTCTGATGAAGATTCAGAACAGATATGTACAAAAAAGAGCCACTGGATTTTTAAGTAACTGTTAAGAAAAATAAATACTACTTTCAGACATAACCAGTGGGAATACAGAAGTTAGGAGCTTTGCTTTTGTCAGAAAACTTTTTGCTTGACCCTAAGATGCACTTAATTCCATTAAAATTCATGATTCTTACAGAATATACTGTGAAATAACTATAACAGGAGTGCATTTTGCTAGCCTTGGTGGCAGGGGCAGTGGCTGAGCTGTTCCCCCAGCCTGGGCTCTGGCACTGGGGAGTGGCACTGGCAGAGCAAGGGCACCCTTGGTGCTCCCCAAACCAGCCCCTGCCCTGCACCCCACTGCTCCATGGCACTTCGTTTGAAACACAGAGACCCCCAGCCCCTCCCTGGGTGCCTTCTGCAGAAAATGAATGGAAGAAGCTCAGTATGCCGTGTCCTTTGCAGGGGACCTCCAAGGGCAGCTGTGATCCCAAGGAGAGGCTGGGCTGGCAGGCAGAGCTCTGCTCCCACCCTCAGTGGGCAGCAGGAAGGTGTTGGCAGCTTCTGCTCATCACCAGGCTGAAGCAGAGGGCCTATTCCTGATTCCTAGAACGGGCTTGATTTGTGAAAAGAGAGTGTAGATGCTTGCTCTAAAATTTTAGTAATTTTAAGGAAAAGCTTAAACCAAAGCCGTAGGAAGCACAACTGATGAACTATAGAAGCAGCTGTGAAAAAAGTGGGGATTTTGAGAATTGCTTTCCAGATTAAGATGTCTAATTTCAGCCTCAGACACAAATACCACAACTCATCACTACAGGCATCACCTATGTTTTGAGGTGACAGCTGCTACAGAAAAAAAAAGATTTTTATAATCACAATAGAATTTTGTGAAATACACTGTGAAATTTTTTCTTTTTCTTTCCTTCATAGCACATATTACTGCTATAGTTAGGTCAATTATCCCAGCCCTTTACTGCTGTTCTTAGCAACTTATCCAGGTCACAATAGCCATTATGACTTGCTGAGATGCACATATCACAGTATAGTACTAATGCTCCAGCTGTGAATGGGAAATCAGGGATGGAGTCACATTTTTCCTTACTGCATGCAGGGAGTAATTAACTCTACTAGAGATATTCTTCACTGGATTCTCTCATGGCTCTCTGAAGTTCCACTACCAAACTTTATTAAAATACAATCTGTGCAATGCTTTTCTGTGCAATGCTTTTCTATGCAAGGTATAAAGTCCCCTTGAGAACAATTGTCTGTGAAGTGATGGGCTTTTGTTGTGCTTTAAAGTAGTTCTAATATTTCAGTATACACAGGAATACACGTCACTGTACACATGCAAGTACTTGGTTTGCAGTTTGGGTTTTATCAGCCTACGCTAACATAAACATGCCCTTGACAGTTATGGGACTATGCAGATACAGTATCATAACATTTTAAGACTTCAAAGAGGAATTCTCACTGTTAGAGGGTTTTTGGGGGTCTATTGTATGCACAAGAAATGGTTACAACCACAAGGAAAGAGAATCAGAATGCTCAGGTTTATTTAAGAAAATCTAATTAATATTGCTGCTCATTTTGAGCTCTTACTTCTCGACTTCATGCTTCATGTTTTCTACATAAAATCTCCTCTTGGTTTATTTGTGACTCTTCTAAGCAATGCAGACTAAAAGTTCAGTGCCAGCTAATTTTGCCTTCTATCAATTTTTTCAATGACAAGAGCGTATGCACATGTGTTTCCTGCTCGAGGTGAGATTCGTATTTACAGGATATGGAAAGTTAACATCACAAAAGTAATGGCTGTGTAGAAGGAAACTCACTTTCGTTAGCAGGCATCCTATTTACTCTACTGTCACCTCCCATGATATGTCACATACCATTTCAGACACCAAAGTTCTTTTAGTGAAAACTTCCTGCACAGAAAATGGAAACCTCAACCAGACAAAAAAAAAGAAAAAAAAAAAAAAAAAAAAAAAGAAGAGAGAGAGAGAGAAGCTGAGTTTACCCTGGGAAAAAAAATTATCAGTGATATCTTTCCTCAGATACACCCACCCAGCTTCTACTGAGCCCACTGATCACATGTGAACTTGATCACAGAAGATTATGAAGAATTATTGGGTGTAATTAAAAAAAAGCCCATTTTTTTTTAAACCCACTGCATTATACTCACTGAGAGGACTGGCTCTGGCTGTCTTCAAAATACTTTTTCCAAAATCTTTTAGTTATGACTGAAGCTTAATTTTTCTGGCAGTGGCTGAGGAAGGATTCCTGGACAGAGGAATAACATCCAGTGGGATTGAACAGTGGTCCTCAGCAGTTATCTATAGGATTACTGTGGGATAAAGACAGACAGCAGCAAGTTTGCATTCATAAATCCTCATAAAATGGATCTAGAGCCCCAGCCACCACATTCAAACCAGTGGCTGGATTCACAATGGGAGAACTGCAGGGCTTACAGTGCCTCTGCCCACAGATGGGCATCGTAAGAACTGGAAATTAAAGGGAAATAATTTTTCATGCATTTAACTCTCCTACAAATCCTCTGCACTTAAAAACTGGGGTCCATGGGACTGCAACTCAAAGCACTGAAATTAATATAAAACCCGGAGAAATTCCTATGAACTGATGCAAAGACTACTTTTGCATAAATTTTTTTAGGGTTTATAAAAAGCAGTAAGAAAATAATTATTAATTTGAGTGCTGCAAGAAATGGCAAAGTTTGCATCTTTGTTTTAACAATTAAAGTTTTGGATGCTGATTTTTCCCCAGAATCACCTGGAACCATTCTTTTGCAAGGGCTATAACACTAAAATTTAAATGTCATTTACCCACATGATAAATTATATTCTGTGAAGCAAGATTTAACCATAAGTCAGCTTATATGAATGACTGAATTTAGAATCATGGAATAATATTCTTCTCTGCTCTATGATGCATGAATTTAATTTTGCACAGTGATACGGATCACTGAAAATGACCATTTGCAGGGTTATGGAAGAGCTTGCCACTGATTAGGAACCATTGAGTGCACCTGAATTGAGGAAGAAAAAGGCTGAGAATCAGTATAAAGATCTGAAGTTTTAGCTCTGAGAAAAAAAAATGTGTGAATGGTTCACTAGTTACTAAAATAGATGGAGTGTTACAACAGCAAGAGCTTGTAGACGTTACTTGTGTAATAAAAAATATGGGCGGTAGCAAATTATATTGCTGTGAAGAGCAGATGAGGAGAGACGCCTACTGAAACCTGATGGTGCCTTTGAACTTTAAAATTTTGACTTAATAAGCTTTGCAGTGGCGCTGCTTAGCAAAGAGCTGTCACGAAGGGCAGATTTGTTTCACAGCAGAGCTGCTTTATTAAAAATCCTCAGCATTTCCATAAAGTCCTGATTCAGAAACAAGAGGAGGAGTTACACTGAACTTGACTGCTGACCTGACAGTGAGAATGGAGCTATTGTGCCCAGGACTGAATATGCATATCTGTGCTTCTTCACAGGGCAGCTCCCCTCCAAGGGAGAGGAACCCTTTAGAGATCTGAAAGCTGCAACTGCCAGATACTGAAACCCTGAAACAGACCCTAAACTCTGTAGTTTCATAGCCATTAAGAGGTTAAAATACAACTTTTAAGCTTCTCCCTTTTTTTTTTCCTGTTTGCTGTAGGGTAACCAATGGATGGCAAGCCATGTGCAGCAGCGTGGCCCATGGCGTCATCTTTGTGCTATTCAGCAAACTGCAAGCTAGATGTGCTCAATTAATAGTGAAGATTGTCAGGGAAGCAGAGCTGGAAATGCTTATTTGGTACTGCATGAATTGAACCTGCTTGTTTGAATAAAATACTAATTACCTCACTGACTCTTTTGCATTAAGCCTTCTCTTTATGCTGTGCTTTACTTGGTGGGAAGGAGTTAGTACAATTCAGCACAAAATGTGATACAAACTAATGCCTGGGAAGGAAAAGCTCTAATGGCACATTAAGTGTCGTCAATTGCATGGCTTTCTCTGTTATTGCTGAGCTTTCAGGATAAAGAAAATACCATCTGTAATCATTGGCTGCACAAATAAAACACACAGAAAGGAAATTCATTCCCTCATCTTGAACCTCAGAAAAAGGCAGGGCTCTTTTCTGCTCTGCATGTGTTACTAGGAAGACTAGCATGCAGCTAAATCACATTTTTTCCCCAGATTTTAACTGAATTTAAAACTCTGTGATGCAGATAAATCTGCTTGTGATTTGATCTAGTAATGATGATAAGAAAAGCTATTTTATCTGATTTCTTCAGTGCCACCCTTGAGACATACAAGCTGTCTTCTCTAGGAAATTTTTAAATCCTTTTTCAATCTTCATCTGTGGTTTTCTTTTGTATTCATCCTGATGGAAGCTGTGGTGCAGTTAAGCATTTTCTTGTTAAGGCTGCACTGAGACAGAGCTCTTAGTTCTAACAGCTCCTTCTAAAAGTGATACCAGCAGCAGTAACCACTTATTTTTAGCAAAGACATGCTGAAAATACACTGAAAGACTTAGAGAATATGCTTCATTCCTTTTTTGTGTTTCATTTGTTTTACGCAAAATTAATTGTTCTATAATTCTGTGCTCAGTTTCTCTTCTAACAACTGAATGTACAGAATTTTTGTCAAAGGAGAAACAGTTTTCTATTAATTTATTAACCTATTAATGAGCTAGAAAAGACTGTTTGCATAATCTGTTGTCTGAAAAATACTTTGTTTTGCAGTGAAGTGAGAAACTGAAATCACTCTACAAGGTAGAACTGCAGGATGTCTAACTAGGACTATTGCAAGAAGCAATGCCAATGCAACAAGATCCTCTGAGTTCTTGTCACCAGTGGTGAGAAGCTCCTCTCCCTAGAATGGAAGCTCAAGGCAACATCATCATGGAAGATGGCTTTGTGGGCTTTGGGATGAATGGATCTCCAAAGATAAAAGAAGGAGGGAGGTGAGATTAGGAAAAATGATGTTGTTGGGTAAACAAAAGAAAATGAGATGGCATAAGATATTTATTTCTTAATCGTAGGATCTGATGGGAAAAAAAGAAGCAAAGATTTACTATCTCTTGCTTATCTCTACTAGGTGGGAACTAATAGCAGCTTTCTAAGGTCCTTGAGAAGGCTATAAAGAAGAGCTATCCCTTCTGCGTCCCTGGAAGTTTTCAAAGCCAAGTTGTATGGAGCCCTGAGCAACGTGGTTTTGTGGAATGAGATGATTTTTAAGGTTCCTTCCAACCCAAACCACATTGTGATTGATTCTAAGAGAGGGACAGGCTCTCGAGTGGTGCATGGCAGGTGGAGCAGTTTAAATGCATGTATGCTGGAAAGAGAAGTTCAGACTGGTTGTAAAGCAGAGTCCTCAACACGAGGACAGTCATGAGCAGAACAGATTTCACACAGAGGGTGTGCAGTTTACTTTTTTGAGGGTTTTCAAGATCCAACTGAATAAACACCAGAACAACATGGTCTGATCTCAAAGTTGACCCTACTTGGAACAGGATGTTGGACTAGAAACTCCCTGGGGTCTCTTCCAACATGAATTATTTCATGATTCCTTGAGACAATGATTTTTTAATTTTTTGTGGACACAGATCTTTTTCCACACATATAAATGAACCTTCCATTTATCCTTATAATTGACTCAGAATTAACTACTGTTCATTATAAACATGTTTGACTGCTGACTATTGACTTTCCATAATTACTGCTGTATTTATCTTTCAGATTATTGATATTTTATTTCATTTACATACAGACTCAATGCTTGTAAGAAGAGATGTAAGATTATTTAGAGAACTCAGAACATGTTCAGCTTCTAGTTCAGATGCCAGAAAAGGCTGAAATAGTTTACTAAGAATAAGGATATTTACTCTTTTTAAAAGTATTTTTAACATAATCTAGCCAAAAGATAGTATATGAGCTATAATTATTCTAATTCTAATAAGACAGAAAAAATAATAATGCACTTTTGGGAAGTGGGGAAAGCAGTATCTCAATGCTCCTAACACTTCTATTGCTGTGCTGTTTGTATTACATGCTAGACAAATGATAGTCTAGGCTTGGAATGTCTAAATTGTAGAGGGCTTAAATTGTTTTCATGTTGGCACCATCTCAAGTGGAATCTAACAGTACTGATACACTTATATTTTCTTTGAATTTTTGCACTTCTTTTAAAGAAGTAGCATTCTTGGATTCTTCAGATTTTAGGTGAGAAAACATAACTATAGGAATGTGAGGATTTTTATTGTCAAATGACATGTAAGCCAGTTTTAAACTTATCTTCCTTGTTTTCCGAAAAATAAAAAAAGAAGAAAAAGAAGAGGCCAATCTCGTACTGGCTTGCATTTAGTATAGATGTTCTACATTTTGCATGGACAAAGAGGAAAAAGGGCCCTGCAGAAAGAAACTCACTAGATTTACACCAAGTGATTTTTATACATCCTGATACAGCAAAGAACAGACAAGTCCAAGTGACTTTGATAAAGGCTATAGCATGTGCTTTCAGTTATTTGCTATAGCAGAAGAGTCAAATAATCGTAGGAGAACTCCATTTTTTAAATTCCTTGAATTTGCTGAGCACTAAGCAGATGCCTACTCCAGGAACAACCAGCCCATCTCTCTCCACTTTGTGTTGGAGACTGCCACATCTACTCATGTCTTCTTCTAGAGTTGACATCTTAATAGGGTTCAGTCAAAATGAAGTGACCCAGGAGAGAACTACTACTTAAACTGTTTAATCTAACCTGTCTCATTTTGACTACAATAGCAAATCACCCCAGCAAATCTTTGGGGACAATTAACAGGGGCAAGCTGTGGGTGGTGATATGGTGGTACCAATACAATGGAACTGAGAAGATGACATCCATTCACACCTTAATGTTCCTGCAAAGGAAGGTCTGCATTCAGCAAATCCTTTCCAAATAGTTTATGCAAGACAGGGTATTAGATTGTATTTGGTTCGACATATTCTTTAAACAATGGTGCTGCATACATAAAACATTAGCTAAGAACAGTATTAAAAGCTGCAAAGTTTGGATTTTAGGAACTAAGAAATATCAGAATCAAGAATTTCATGTACATTTCCCATTGTCCAGTTGGGCACCTACCCTTTATGACTGAAAAGCAGAGGCTTGGGGGATTGGTTTATAAACAATGGGCATTCCTATATATGGATTTTTCAAAAGTTGGATCCACATTGATATAATACGGGAAATTCAAAGCCTGACTTTTCCTATTACTAAAGACAGGAATCTAATTTAGTAACCCAGCTGTTACTTCAAAACACTTGTGCAATTTCCTATAACAGCTCATCACTTCATACATCTTCAAATTGGAGTCCTGGCCTTTTAAATTGCTGACAAAGACTCCAGCACAGTTGAAGTTTGGTGACTGCCATGCAGCAGTGGGGCAAAATTAGATGGCTGAAATTTCCATTTCCATTAGTTTTGTCCTCCTCTCCTTTGAAAGAGCCTGCTGTACTCAAGGAAAGCTCAACTTCTTATTTCCTGAAGCATGATCCAAATATTGTGTTGGTCAATAGTTATATGAATGTTAATTGAAAGAAGGGTCCTAGGCCACCTGAAAACTTCAGTGGCTCAGGAGTTGCTTCAGAAACAGTTCTCTTGCTAGATGTACATTTAACTCTGACACACGCACAGGAAAAGTGACTGAGGACTATTTCAGTTGTCAAATTTGAATTTATTCTGGATATAACTGAGTCTTACTGGTCAGCAGAGGAAAATAATTTTAGGAGTAGAACAACAATAGCTATCATGTTCAGTGAGAAGGATCTATAGGGTTGTAGTTCAGCCATGCTGCTAGAAAAAGCTTCATTTATTGTTGTTGCTTTAAAAGGAACTACATAGGCCTGGCTGTTCAGAATATTCAGACTCTGTGATTTTGATTCAGGCTGAGAGCTCTTGAGGAACACAAATTTGAAAAACCAGGAGAGAATAATCAACTTTTATGAATATTCTGCATATATAGTGTATTATACATAGTACATTTCTATAAACAAGCTTTGTTCCTGATGAACGCCGTAGATCTTCCAAAAATTTTTTTTAAAGTTTTGTGATACTAGAATGTACCAAAGATAGATACACAGGTTTCTCTAAACTGCCTTCTACAACAAATGTAAAAAATAAGTGACACATAACCACCAAAACCAGAACACAGCTCTCTGAAAAATGTCCTTTCAATGACATTCACACATGATATGATAACACATATATATAGCACTTCAACTTCGTGTTGCTGTAGATGCTGTGTTAGCTTCTCAAGCTTTCAAGTCAGCATTCCTAGGTGTGGGAATGTTGGGAGCCTTTGCTCCTCTGCTTCTCTCCATAAGTTCTATGAGAATTTGGTGAAAAAAACAGGATTTTCAACACAGAAAATAACAGAGAAGAAGCAGGGCTGTGGTTTGGGATAATCATGACTTCATGGGACACAGGTTGGGTTGCTGCTTGCTTTCCATCTTTGAGTACAAAAGTATGTGAATCATGCCAGATACACATTTCAGCTGGATAAAGACATTGAAGAAAATGTCTAGCAGTTTATTTAAAAAAATCTAAATCACAAATTCCTAATCATCTATCTATAGCTCTGAACGATGGAAGTTATCCATCTTGTATTCTTGTGATTTCTGCAGTATTGGTTACCTCATTTACATAAAATGAATAGAATAAATTGTTACGAATCCAAAAATATACGGTTGCCAGGATACATCTTGCTCGATGCAAATGAAAATGGGTTTGTGCCGACCAGCTTAAAGTAGTTTGGAACTTAGACATTTTCTTATTAGCATTAATAGTGATAAATGAAACATTACATATCCAGTGAGCTATTGGAATTATTAATATTTGTTTGGCAAAAAGAATGTTACTTCAAGCAAATCTGAACTAATGGTTGTACAATGTAATTCTACTAAAATACCCTGAGGTTTTACTGTAGAAGCAGCATTCAGAATGAATATTCCATGCTTGCTTCTTTATAAACTTTTGAATTTAAATGGTAAGTTTCTTGTTAATTATTTTTATGATTTTCAGTTCCATAGCCTTAACAACAAGCCTCTATCACTATATAGAAACAGCAATTTTACGTTTTGTCCATGCATAATATGTGGCTAAAGTAGTTATAGCTGACAACCAATCAGAAATAAGCCCTAGGATCTAACAATGTTTCTAGACAATGACACAGGCAAACTCTTAATTAATGTATATTATTCTGACTTGCTAAAAATGACAAAAATATAATTTATTTTTATTTTAAACATTATATTTTATAAATCTCATTTTTTAAGCTGCACATCCATATCAGGATTTTTAAAAGCCTGCACTAGAAGTGAAACTACATCACTTTTTTGAGTAAATATGTTTAATTTGCATTGAATGCCTAATGAAGAAAATTAATGCGTAAAATAATTACATTTTTATTGTTTGCCATTCAAGTTGTATAGATGTCTTTAAAAGGGAATTGTAAATTCTATATATTCACTTCCAAACAGGCAGATAAATGGGGATCAGATTTCCAGCTGTATTCACACCAGACTCCAGTGCTTTTGGTGAGTGGTGTAGCTGCTCTAATCTGCCATGGCTGGTCCCTTGTCAGCAAAGGGCTGGCTGCCCATGCCTCTGCCAATGTCATGTGCCAGTTGATACAAGAGAGAAACTGCTTACTGCAGTCAAGGCTCAGTGTGCTCTGAAGCAAAAATACTCTGCATGCTGAAGATACCTGAGAAAATTGAGATGAGGAAATTTTCTCTATCCCTTACTAATGGTTGGTTCGATAGGAGAGGAAAATACTGACAAAGCCACCCCAGCACTGTTCTTTCATAGGAAACAATTTCAGACACAAGACAGAGTTGTAAAATTATAGATTAACTCCCTCCTCTCCTCTTCTGATTTGTTGTGTCTTGGAAGCTACTGGCTTCACTCCTAATTTTCAGTCACATAACTAAAAGAGATTATGTCCCTAAATTACAAAATAGCACTGAGGTTTCCTCTTCACAAGTTGCCATTACAAACAATATCAGTGTTATTGTCAGTTACACAAGTGATTACAAGATCCTACTGAATATTCATATAATTTACTTCATAGAATATATAATTATCCTTTATTTTTGTGTTAACCACAAAAATAAAGGGCTTCCAGACTGAGGAAACTATTAAGAAGCTAATGGAATGGGTATTGAAATTAAAGACCCTCTCCTTTGAATTTGGTAATTTCTGAACAGAGTTCCAAACCTTTCTTTTCCTGAAAATGCTCCTTGTACTAACCTGTTTCCTTTCAGTCTGCACAGAGCTAAAATGAGCATTAAGGAAGATTTCCTTTTGTTCTACAAATAAACTCCCACATGTAATACTGGAGAAAAGTGCTAGATAAATACATTAGTTCTGCTTAGCAAGTTAAAACATCAAAAGCTGAAAACTCATGTGCCCATCTGTTCTGAGACTGCTGGTTGCATCCAGGTGATTTTGAATGCAATGCTGCATAAAGCCATGAGTTTCAAGACTTGTAAGGCACCATACTGTACAAAAGACTAAACAACACTGTTCCAGGTAGATAAAAATACAGGTATTTGCCAGTATTGCAGATGACTTTATGAATCATTCTTGTTTAAAAAAAGAATCTATGTCACCATTCAAATTTCAGCAGATGTTATAAGGCCAGCACCTAAAAAAATCCAGAGATTGCTGCAATGCTGCTATGTCCTAGTTGAGCCATGACAACTGGTTGTGTATACATTGTCATAACCGTGAAATGTGTTCAAATCCCCTCAGATTTCAGATTGCAAATCGATTTGGATGGGATTCAGTGTGAGATTCAGAATCCTAAGTTTTAGGTGTCTGTCAGCAGGTGTCTTTATCTAAGTGACTTAAATTTCCACTGCAGTGATGACAGATTCACTTAGATAGCAATGGGCATTCTGACCTATGCCTATCTTCAGGTCACAGGACCTACAGGTGCTTCTGGAAGACTAGTAGAAAATGAGGCAAGATACTCAAGGGTAACTTCAAAATCTCTGCATGTTTGTGCTTATCCCAGCCATGAATCAGGATTGGGGTAGCTTTAGGCTGTGATAACCAGACTGTTACTGGCTGACCCATTGCACTGCTCACAAGAGAACTGATTTTAGGTGCCTACCTGCTGCTTGTGATGTGAAACTACTTCATGAAAGCACCAGGCCGGGACTTTAGTACTGACTGTAATGGGAGATTAAACACCTAAATAATGTCTAAGAAATGGAGGTGTCTGTATACCCAAATTTAGAGGCACAATTTTCCAGTGTAAATGCAAGCACATCCTTTCACCTGAGAAAGTTGAGGGTGCTTGAGGTATTGGGATGGGGCAAGTAGAGATGAGACAGAAATTTATGGTATCTTGAATCTCTTCAAAGAAAAAACTGGGTGATATGCGAGATCACTCACACAGTCTAAGTGATAAGAAATTACTTTACTGAGGAATCTGATCCCTATCCAATGTGCTGCAAACTGAATTTGTCTCACACAAGCACTAAGATAACAGTTTCACACAGACAGGCTTGGCTACTATGCCATTAGGCAGTTAAATAATTGTTTCCTGGTCTCTAACGTCATCATCCGAAGCTGAGAATCTGAAATCTATCACTCCCCTGCCATTTCCCCTACAGGCTGATCAACCTCAGTCTTACATGTATGTGACACTACATGTAAATGTTCTACAATTCGTTTTATCAATATCCACCAGTCCCTTTATTTTGGCAGGATTTAAAAGCTGGATTTTTCTAACTCCTAAATATTACCTGTATTCAGAACAAAAATATTCTTCTGGCTAAGTCCTTGATGTATTCAGAGCAGACAACTTGAGACCGTACATAGCATGCAGTTATAGAGTCAGGATATTTCCTAAAGATAGCTGCCTCTTCTTTTGTAAAAGCATCCAGTTCAAGACACAACCATTATAAAGCAGTCAGAATGCATGCCCCAGAAAAATAATTAAAAGGGGACATTACGTTGCTAGCTGGGAATCTGAGGTTGAGTTCTCTCTCCTGGTTCAAGTTTTTCATGTGACTGTTCTTCCCACTTGGAAGTGGAGCAATGCTATTTACTTCTTTTAAAAGGTACTTTGAGACTTGTGGGTAAAAAATGCAAGCCAGCAGCTCAGTGTTCTACTAAAGCTGGGTGCTGTAAGAGTAGCTATACTAAATGTGCTACAGCAACAGACATACAGCCTTTTAATAGACTAAGTATGTCACTTGAATTATTTTCTAGCTAGACAATTTGGAATTTTCAGACCAAAAAAAGAACAATTCAAGGACATCTGGACCCAGCCTGGGTAAAAGGCAGAAGTTAAATCATGAAAGTGATGCTGCTCTGGAGTGCTTGCTCAGAGGGAGTGACAGGCCAGAGGGTCAAGGCAGCAGCAGGCCCAGCATGCTCACAGCTCCACCAAACCACTCGCTTCTCAGGCTCCAAAAACTTGCCTTATTCATGAGAATCACACCTCTCTGAGCACACAGCTCTCCTCAACACATTCGCCCGAGGCAGAATGCAGCTGTGAACTCTCAGCTGGCACAGAGCTGTGATGGCTTTGTGGTCAGCATCACAGCTTCTCACATTTAAAGAGCTCAGCATGCAAAGTCCTTTGAACAAATGAGCAGGTATTTCTGTACTGTACTTCTAATATTGCCACTTGTAAGCTTTTTGTTTTGTTTTTCTTTTCTTGCTTTCTCACTGTAAGTGACGCACAGGCTAGCTTTTAGGGAAGGGGGGAACGGAGTGCTGCACAGACATTCTAGTGACTTTAACCTCATTTAACCCTCAGCACAGCAAGAGGAAGTACAAAGTATTTTCATGAGCTGTGAATGGGCTCAGATCTGGTTTTGACGTCTTGAGGAAGCGCTGCCTTCTGCGAAGCCAGAAATACAAAAAAATGTATGTGAAGTCCCGAACTCCATGGTTTACACACAGACACTGTCCCGTCCCGCTTCACCCCCCACCCAAAACAGAGGCCAGCGGAGAGAGGAGGATGGGATCCCTGCGGGATGGGGAGCGTTTAGGACAGCGCCGATGTCCCCGGGCGGGGCGCAGCTCGGGTGACAGTCACACGCACCCTGCCCTGATTCCTGAGCAGACAGCCCAGCGCCCCGACCCGCCGGCTGGGGAGCCAGGGGGTCCCCGGGTACGGTCTGCACGGGGTGGGGAACCCTTCCCTATCCCTCTCCCTCTCTCTAACTCTACCCCTATCCCCATCCCGATCCCCATCGCCATCCCCATCGCCTCGCCCCCGGCGGCGGGAGGCGGGCCCGGGGAGCCGCGCCCGGGGCGGCCGCCGGCGGGAGCCGCACGCAGCCACCGCGGGGCGGGGCGGCTCTGCCAGCGTCGCGCTGGGCCGGGCGGGCTGGGCCGCGCCGCAGCGCCGGCGGCTGATTCGGAGGCAGCGGCGGGGGATGGACGAGGGTACCTGCGGCGGCCAGCGGCGACGGGCGGCCCAGGTAAGAGCGGGGAGGCACGGCGGGGCCGGGGGCTGCACCGGGTGGGGGCTGAGCCGCCTCTGCCGCTCCTTTCCCTCGGCGCCCCCGCATCGCGGCGGGGCGGGGACGGCGCGCTGCAGCCCCGGAGTTTGCCCGCTCCCCTCGCCCTCTGAGCCTCCGCAGCCGCCTTTGTGCCCGCTCCCCGGCCCTGGGTCACCCTCCCCGCGGGGGCTGGGGCGGCCGCCGGGGGGACCCGGAGAGACACAGCCAACTGTTGCCTGGGGAGCGCCGGCCCCGGAGCGCTGCCAGCGGCCCCAGGGCGGTGAGCACCGGCGGCTGGATTCGCCGCCTGCCCGGCTTGGAGAGACATCGGGTGCGGTGCGAGCCCGAGCGGAGGCTCCCGACTGGCCTCGCCTAGCCGGGGAGAGGCTTCCCGGGCCACTGGGCTCTCCCGGGTGGAAGTCTCCGGGTTTGCGCTGCCGGCCGGTGGATGCCGGAGCCGCCGCGGCCGCAGGGACGAGCAGCGCGGGTGCGGGCGCGGCTGTGCCCGGCAGGGCCCGGGGAGCGCGGCGGGGCTGGCCCGGGGTGTCGGTCAGACAGCGCGTCCTGTGCCTGGCTGCACTGAGTGCCGCGGGGGAGGGGGGCAAAGGCAGATTAGACTTCAAACTTTGATTGTACCGAAAACTTTCTATTCCAGCTGCTGGTGATTGCTGGATGCGGGGTGCCGTAAGCGTGGTGTTTGCAGAGGAATGTACCTAGATAGGAGATGAAAGACAGGCTCTGTAGTGCTGCATGCAGTCTCGTTTAAATCGCTGTCCATGTTGGGAGGTGTTAGAGCGAACAGATAGCATGCTTGCTATCTATTCTTCCTATTATTATTTTTCTCCCAATTTGATCCCAAGACGGTTTAGTTTTATTTATTTTTATCTGGGGTTTGTTTTGCTAAGGTCTCAGTAACACATTTTGCCACTGTGTAAAATCGAATGCTCCGTAATTCGCTGGCTGCACAGCGAGGCTCTTAACTGCCCAGGCTTTCAGTGGTGCTGCTAATAACTTGCCGAGGGTGGTGATGTGAGTTGATTTCCAGCCTCTTCCTGGTCTCTAATTGCCATACAGACCATCTTTACACTCTGTTTTTTTTAGCAGTTCTAAACTCCGTTTATATGTGTTTGGGGAAAGAGTAGGTTAAGGGGGAGAGATGTCTTTGCTTTGCTTCTTCTGTTTTGACCATCTGCAAGGCCATAAAAAGAATTAAATTACTTTGGCAGTAAACTCTTGGGGGGAAGAGATTTGGAATGAAATGCTGTCGTGACACGAGGTTGCGTTGTGGGCAAAGATTTTCACATGGTCAGCACAGCTCTACAAAAATACCCCAACTCCTATTACACAGGGAAGGACTGAGCTGATACTTCCTTTTTCTCTGTTATGGTAACTTTTGTATTTCTATAACGTGTAAGGAAGACTGTTACATCAGCAATGTACTTTTTAAAGTAATTTTAAAAAATAAACCTTGTAATTTCTCGTGTTTAAATTTCCTTTCTGCTCTTCTATAGTACGCCCCTCCCCCATCTCACCAGGCCCAAATTAAAAACTAATTATAAAGTCCTACTGTTTCCTATGGTAGACTTAAAAAAATGTTTTAATGAAATTGAATTACAGATTATGGGAACATCATGAAAGGTTTGACTTAAGTTTATGGAAAGCATAAAATAGCAACTAAGAATAAAATTTTAAGAATTTTATTCTTCAACTTAAATTGCTGTAATATAGTTTAACTGCTGGTCTTTAAAGTTTCACTTGATGTAAACTCTGGGCAGTATAAGCAAGGCTTTCTGAGTTACTTAAATGATTTCTCAAAGACTGTGCAGTATTTTACTGTATTCTGCTCTATACTTTTTCAGTATGCTCCTGTACTGCATTTGCAGTGATGCTTTGTTTTTTCTCCCATGAACTTCTGCTCTTTATTAAAAACTGAAAATAAACAAACCACAAGTGATTGAAAAGACAGTATATGCCAGTAATTAGAATAAAATCCCCTTGATTAAGTCAGAAAGGAAAAATGGTGATCATCTTGGATACTATTGCATAGTTACTGTCGTCAGATGTCATTTTGCCATGACAGTGAATTTTACAGTGCTGAAAAGATAATTCATTGTTAGTGTGCTTGGCTTGTCCTCATGACATCATTTTTTACACTATTTTGTCAGGCTGAAATATCGTGTCCTCAGCAGTATGGCAGCTGTACAAAGACATTGAGGATTTACATGTGCAGTATGTTGCAGATTTCCACGTTGTGTGATACACAAAACGAGCTCAAATACTAGATGTTATTTAAATGAATAACAATTCCTGTTCTTTGACAGAAACAATATTTTGCAGGTATCAGATACTGTAAGTAAGACCTCTTTATCATATTTTTATCTACTTCCAAATGCCATTCTAATTAGAGTTTTTGGAGAAACTGTAAAATATTCATTGTGGAATTGCTGGCATTATTTAGCACTAGATGTATATTACATGCAGTAGCACATGAACTTAATCATCCAGTTCACATTTTGTACAAATCAGAAAAATGCTATTCCATATCCAAATCCTGTATATGATCCAGACATCATTAAGTCTCCAGTTAAAGTCCCTGGAGACAAATGGGGTATTTTACTGAAGCCTATAACGTCAGTGGATAGGGGTGTATGAATGCTAACAATATATGTTAATTTCAAGCAGGCAAACCTCTTAATGTTTCCTCTGTACTGAATTCAGTATGTATTTGGAACCATTTCAATATTATCAATCATTCTTTTAGCAGTGCTTTCTACTCATGTTATCTAGGAATGCAAAACAGTAACACTATATCAGAGAAAACAGTTTGAGGGGCATGAATTAAAATATTTAATATATGGGGCAGTTTGAGAGCTGCAAAAAAATGCAGTCATAAATTTGAATTTTGTTGTTTATATTAAAATTGTAATAGAAGCTGTTCTGCACTCGTGTGAATGATGACAAGAGCAACCTGAGCTGTACAGGTCCTAATTGTTATGAAGTACCAGGAATTTACCAATCTTCTACTCAGATGAAATTCCAATTCTTGCTTCCAATTAAAATGAAAAGCATATCTTATTTTCTGTCTTTACATACTGCTTAATACAAGTTCTGGATTTAAACTGGTAGCAGTAGTTGATTCTACAGAAAAAATAACAGTAATAGGTATAGGACAAGAACCTCTCAGGACTAGTGTGACCCAGTGCAGCACTAACACACAAGGGCTTGAAAGATTTTTTATTTAGTATGGTGGGTTTAAAATGTTTAGAAAGATGCCAGCATGAAGATACCAACCATGAGATTTAGTTAAACATCACTTAGTCTTTACCTTAACTCAGGAATGGTTACTTCAGCATGCTAACAACTGAAATACTCTTATCTAATTTAGGAACTTTTCCAATCAACTAGAAAACCAGTGCTCTGAGGGACTTCTTTGTGCATATTACCTTTGGTTTTTTTCCTCCTGTCCATGACTGTACTTCTGTAGTGCTTTTCATCATGGACAGGTTGACAGATTTTAACAACATGACCAGCAGTGCAAAAGGTGAAGCATCAGAAGTGCATAAGTCCTAGTTTTATCTTTGAGTAAATCTGTATAAGGTATTTATTTATAAGGTATTTTGTAATGTGTGAAACATTTATTTGAAGGTTCCAGTAGCAGTGCAGCTTGTGGTGTTAAGTGTATCATAAGTGCTAGTCTGGTTTGGTTCAAGTCTTGGGTTAATATATGTGATTCAGGAACATGTGTTCCTGGTGAAGAGCATCCATAACATCCATTCAGCATGGAGTTGTCATGTCTAGAATATGGCGTGGAGCATACTGAAATCTTGAGTTTGATCCCGTTTGTCTGTGATGAGCTTGGGATGACAGAATGCAAGTTCACACAATATAAAAACACTCTGGAGGTGGTTTGGTGTTTTTAAGGGAATGTGTAGACTTAAACTGACATTTTAGATAAAAGTCATTCTGTACTGCCCTCTATATCTCTGATACACATAGATTTAGCTTAAAATTTAAATAGTTGTTAGAAGCTTTCTTATATATAATTTATGGGATTTGGGTGTGGGGGGGGAGTTCTCTCTGCTTTATTGCTGCCTGAATTCATAAATTATTTGAGTGGCCTATTTTGCAATTAGATGCCTCAAAGCTGAGGTTGATGGTCCTAAAACCCATGTCTGAAAGCACACTTTTCTACATTTTTTGCTGTGAATAAAATGAGAGGCACAGACCTTCTGTTCTGCATCCATCCATAGCTGTGACCACTGAGACTGTTCTGGAGAGTGGAATCTCCTGCCTCACTGCCTTTGGCATCCAGGGATGGGAATATTCCCTCAGGATTAGGAAAGCTTGTTTTGCTAAGAAATAAGTGTGAGCTATTTACTCAAACTTGAGTAGAAGCATTTGCAATGTTGTTAAACTCTTCTCTTCATGTTTTATGGTGCATTAGTGGCATCCCATATTCATTAAGTGTGACACTTGGTTCTTTGTCCTTTTAAGCTTTAAGTACCTTGAGCTCACATGACCCTCTTCCCAAGAGAGTGAAACAGGCAGAGTGTCATAAGCTGTCCTTTATTTCACCTGCTACCTTTGGAAAAAAATAAAACAGTAATTAGGCCAGGGACCTAGACTCCTGCCCTGTGATTAAGGCATTCAGGCGAGGGAAATCTGGTTTCTATAGGTGTTTTCGTTCTTTCATCCAGTAAATATTTTTCCATTTCATAACTTCTGAAGGAATAGTCTTAGGACAGACAATAGCCTGTGGTTTAGGGCACTACCCTGGTGTGCAGAGATGTGGTTGGAAGGCAGTCTCTCAATCTGTAAAGAGCCTACCACCCGCTTCTACTTCCTCTGTGGATGCTTTCCTGATGCTTTAAAGTAGCTCGGTGGTGCTTGAGGGCATGCTCCTGCCCTCTCATCTGAAACTTCAAAATTGTATGACTCCTTTCCTCAGGAGCTTGTGAAAGTAATGACTTTGTATCTTGCTTCTAGAGAGGCCTGAGGGTTTTACAACCCTTTTTAATAACATAGGTACCTCTTGAGCTTCCAGGAATAGGTGACATCAGTTTAAGGTACAGCCTTGACAACTTTCTTACCTATTACATTAGGTGGCTTCCTGCTTGCTATCCCAGTTATCTTACTTTCTCTTACATACCCGAATTTGTTGCAGCCATGCTCAGAATTCTCCTGTGAGTCCAATTTGAGTTTGTAGACTAATATGGATTAGTAAATCTAAGAAGCGCATAGGTTTTGAAGGGATGAAGGCCAGACTTAGGCAAGACTGAGGACTTCTGGAGAAAGTCTGTCTTTTGGTTTTAGGACACAGTTTGAGTCTGGTTTGATTCAGTTGTCCAGTGTAAATGTTTTGTCCTGGATGAGATGCTTTGCAATAACTGCTGGCAGGAGCAAGGAGGCCAGAAGACCCATGGCCTGCATAGACCCATGTCCTGGAGCACCCATTGGGATATTTCAAAACAGCTCAGTAGTATTTGCCTCTGCAACTGAACTGAGCCCAGTTCAGTGTCAGTGTCCTAAGACTGTTGTTGCCTAAGCTGTATGTGGTTATTCTGAAAAGTGGGAGGAAAGGGTTGTTTTTATGTTTTTCAAAGATATTTCAAAGCAAACCTGCTTTCTGTTTTATTTTCTTTATTGTGAGTGTATTTAATACCTAGCTTGATCATTAAATCTTTCATTTTGCAGCTGCTCCAGATAAAATCTGCAAGGTTAGCTTGAGTTAATGGCTTTCTGGGAAGAGGGGAGAAAGCTCATCTTCTGGTTTCTCTCGTGCATGTTAATAATGGTGTGGAGCTGTGGGACAAAAATTCATTACTGTTTTTAGCTGGTATTGAAATGCTGAGTGATGGTGCCACTTACACAGCAGAATTGGTTTTGGAGAAGAAGGAAAATTCTCTCTGGTAACTGATCCTTATGATTCTATCTCCAGTAAATTGATTCCAGAATTGTGTTTAAATAGATTCCATGGGAGACATACAGTAGTGTTTATTTGGTATGGGTGATCTGTTGGTCCTAATTTTTCAGAGGAGATTGCTATAATACTGTGGAAACTCAGGAGGGAAGCAATGACAAGGGGAAAATTCTATAATTCTGAATTCTATAAAAGTCTATATTTCTCAGAGTTGTTGAGATCTGTTTAGAGAAGGCTAGATTGTTAAATTTGTTATGTTTTATTTCCAGGAACAGTCTAATTTTGTCTCAGTTGTACTTTCTCCCACCCACATACACACAGTCTGACTCTCTGTACTGTATTCCTCTGTAATTGCAGTATTTTGCTTCAAGGATCATCTGTAGGCAGTTGGCGACTTCTTCAAGATTTCATGATGGACGTTGGCATGTTTAGAAGCTTCTGGAAATAAGTCTGTAATCCTCTCCCTAATAATTGATGGTGGCAGAGGAAATGGGTTCTGATATTTTGTAACCGTTTTCCCTATTTTTTCTCATTAACGCATAAAAGCCCTGTAGGACTGACTGGAACGCTTCTCTCACCCTCTAACAAGGCTGTGCTGCAGCAGGGCTCTGTAATACCAATTACTGCCGGGATGGCTCTGCTGTTCCAGATGAGATCATGATGGGGGTGCTGGAAAAAGAGCCCCTCAAAATGTGTTTATGCTCTGTATACATTAGAGATAGTGTTATTATAGTGCAATACTTAGGTCTTTGGGGTTTATGTTTTTAGTTAGTGAAGGTATTTAAAAATCCACTTAGAATTTTTTATCAACGTCTCTTGTATTCAACAGGAAAACAGAAAATATTTCCTGGTCTTGAAGTATTTTGGGACTGTGTTGCCTGTAGAACTGATTTATATTTCTATAACTAGATAATTCTACTGCTTTTACTTATTTTGTTTTTTTTCCCCAAAAGAGAAGAACAGAGCATACATATTAGAGGTACTGGATCTATAGGTAATATGTTTGTCCGGTTTTATACTGCGAGACAGAAAATTATTTGAGTCTGACTACTTATGCCTTTGTTTTACAGAGGTTTTGATTCATTAAGGCACAGACAGTATCATGTTGTCCTTTACTGAACTAAAAGTAAAACTGCCAAAAAAAATCCCCTTTTGTTCTGGTGCTGAGGAACACTGTGGGCTGCCAAATCCTGACAGTCTGAGTCACCACAATTGTAATAAAGTGTTTGTACTTTGGCGGTTGCTGTTATTCAGTGTCTTCTAATTTATTCATAAGGCAGAGGGACACCTACAGGTTTAAAATACTACTTTTTAAAGAAATAGTCCATGTTTATAAAGAAATAGCATTTGTCAATAGAGAATTGAATACACTGTGGTAAGACTTCAAAGCTTCTAAGGAGTAAATAGTTGATCTTTAACAATAAGAAACATATACATATATTTAACAGATTCCATCTTTTGTGCAAGAGCAAGGCTTCAAAAAATGATGGGATTATTTTAAACTCCTTACTGAACTCTGGTGTTTTGGCCATCTGATCTGACCTGATAATGATCTGATAACCAGGGAGACTGCTTCCTTCCTAAAAAAAAAAACAAACAAAAAAAAACACCCCAAAAAAAAAACCCAACAAAAAATTTTTAAGGACAGGGCCTCTGACCCTGGAAATGCTTATCTACATTTTAGCTTTGAAGTGTGGGCTATGACCCTGCAAGCACAGCTCATGTAATTGAATTCAGTTGTTTTCAGCATCACTTCCAAACAAAGTAGTCAAATTTTAGTCATCAAATTAAGTTGTAATAGTCAAATAAAAGTCAGAATGAGCATGCGTAAAGAGCTGGAGGAAAGCAGGGTGGCTCTGACTCAGTGGTGGTACCTGTAAGGCTGACAGGTGTGTTCCCAGACCCACAGCAGGTGTTCTGCCAATGGCCATGTGCACACTGTGGTGCTCTGGCTCATGGATCCTGCTGCCTGTGCTTGGGTAGGAGATAGGAGTACTTACAAGTTCTTGATCCCATCACCTGTGCATGGAGGGGAGGTGGGTTTCTTTGTAATTTCTCAATACTGTAGCTGTTTATGGATGTGAGTCCTCATATTGTCTAATGTCAGTTATTGAGGCAGAAACAATGATTCCTTTCTTTCCATTGATAAAAAAACAATAAGGCTTTTATTCTTGATACATAGGGAATTTTGTGTGTCATTTACCTTTCCCTAACATTGGGCTAATGAAATTTACACAGTTCTCTCTCTCAAAAAAAGCGCCAAATTTACTAAACTGGATTATTAATAAATTTCCCCAATTCCATCTTGTCGAAGCACTGATGAAAAGGACGGAGGTGGGTGTGGGTGGTAGGCGCTGGGGCACAGTGGAACACATGGAAATTCTTGCAGCAGAAAGTACTATAATTTTAATTGCTGCTCAGTGTCATACTATCGCTACAGCTGTTTCCCAAAGAGGACGTTTGCCTGCTATTGGCAGGACATTCACAAAGGAAGGAGATGGTAGATAAGCAAATGCAAATATATTACTTGCCTTCTATCGTTTGGTTTTTAATACATGCTGTGGTGACGAGTTCAGCATGAAACACTCAGTGACATGTAATTATATATGCATTAAGTGGAAGTGGATTCATAGTGTTCCTCTCTGAGAGTATCTATCCATAATGCACTGAGGTAGGGATGCGAGAGGAGCAGCACAGCTCTGAGCTGCTTAATTCATGTGGCACTGCAGTCCTGCTCGGCTGCTGACTTCCTTTCTCCTTTTTTTTTGCCCATAAAAGGAGAAAAGTGCTGCCATATGACTCGCTTGAGAGAGAATCACAAGATGAGGTTGGGGCCGGAGGGAGGGGGCCACGGGGGGGAAGTTATTCAGGTAGCTTTGTTTCTTGTACATGATACAAAACATTCTGCTTTCTGTGTTTAATGTGGTATTACTAGCAAAGTATTGCCATCAAACATTGTATTCTTATAACAACTTCTTTTTCCTTTTTTTTTTTTTTTTTTTTTTTCTGCATGGATGAGGGATTCTGAAGGGAAGGGATATAAGTGAGTTTGGAAGGAGATAACTTCAGTTCTTAGGGATTAGGCTGTCCTCCAAACCTGCAGACACTTTCCTGCTGGTTGTTAGGGAATGACTGCATGTGGTATTCTCCTATCTTGTGCCAATGACTGTAGGTAGGCATGCCTGAATTCATTGCCTAATTTTGCACTGTTAAAAAGCTTCATCTCCAGTTTTTCCAGAAAGCAGACTAATTGGGTGATTCTCTGAAGATTTGCTCAGAGATCAAATCTGGACAACTCTATGCCTTTTCACGAAGTCCTTGAGCTCTCTTACTCTGCAGTCTCATAGTGACTCTCAGTGTACAATAAAGCAAGAGTTGCCTGACTTCCTTTGACATATTCTGACAAAAAGCACAGCCCTCTCACTGATGAAGGTCACAGTCTCAACACAGAGCAAAGGTAATTAGCATATCTAAATGAGTTCCACTCAGTTTCTGGCATGGGCTATTAGGTGGTGTTTGATGGGCTCCTGATTCTGCATCAGAGTGCACAGCAAGGACCAGAATGGTCAACTCCAGCCATGCTGCCAGCTGAAGACCTGTGTGTGTGTGTTCAAAACCATCTCTGAGTTGATGATTCACAGTATTGATCAGTTTGGGTTTAGTCAGCCTTGCCTGTTCCCTTTATTTGCTGATGCTGTGAAGCAGTTTGACATGGGGGCATACAAGTCAGCTGTCTCTCTTCTTGCTCAGTCCAACACAAGATGTTTTAGAAATCACAGCAAAATGGATGTCTCTGTGCAAACCAGACTTTTTTCTTTAACAACTATGAAACATTGAGATCTTCGACCCAAATGTTTACTTCCATGTGAAATGACGCTGGAGAAAATTAAGGTCTTAGTAATGAACAGTCATGTCCTGCATTTCCTAGCATCACCCTTTTCTAATGTCACTGTAGGTATCCTGGGAACAGAGCAAAAGGACCATACTAATTATGGATCTAAAGGTTTTTTTTCTTTTTTTTTCCCCTCCAGCTATTGGTTCTTGGTGGTTTTTTTTGTTTTTTTTTTTTTTTTATCAGAATTAGGATGTAGGCCAAGATCTGTGAAAAACAGATGTCTTTCTCATGCCTTCAGTGTTATCATCACTAGGATTAATAAATTTGTTACTTCACGTATGTGGGTGGGTTTTTATTGTGTTGTAGACTTTTGGTTGTTTTTCTTGAAAGATCTGATAGTTTTATTGTTTATTGGAATGATGGTCTTTAGTTGAATGTTGATGTCATTGTTGAGATGTATTTGTCATCTTTTAATCTCTTTTGAAGACTGAATTTGTGCCTGCAGTTCAAAGCACTACAATTAAAGTATTCTTGGGTAAATCAGAGTGTGGGAGTTCATCTGGGACTATTAGGTTGGAGCAGATGGTTATTAGGTATATTATTAGGTGGACTCACTGGACCAGATTGGCAGCTGGTATTGCAACAGTTATAAGTGAGTGCTCAAGGTTTTACAGAGTAATAAGCAGTTTTGTCAATACTGAGGTGGGTTTACCCTGGTTGGATGACAGGTGCCCACCAAAGCTGCTCTGTCACTGCCCTCCTCAGCTGGCAGGAAACAGAAAACATAATGAAAAGCTTGTGTGTTGAGATAAGGGCAGAGAGAGATCCCTCACCAGTGGCTGTCATGGGCAAAACAGACTCCACTTGGGAAATTAGTTTAACCTATTACTGATCCTATCAGAGTAGGATAACGAGAAATAAACCTAAATCTTTAAAACACCTTCTCCCCACTCCACTCTTCTTCCCGTGCTCAACTTCACCGTCAAATTCTCTACTTCTTTCCCTCAAACAACATAGGGGGACGGAGAATGGAAGTTGCAGTCAGTTCAGTCCACCTTTGACACTCCTTCCTTCTCACATTCTTCCTCTTCTCCAGGTCCCTCTCACAGGAGACAGTTCTTCATAGACTTTCCTAATCTGAGTCCTTCCCATGGCCTGCAGTTTTTCATGAAGTACTCCAGTGTGAACCCTCCCAAGGGATGCAGTCCCTCAGGAACAGCCTGCTCCAGTGTGGGTCTCCCATGGGGTCACAAGTGCTCCAACGTGGGCTCATCCCTCCACAGCCACAGCTCCTGCCAGGAGCCTGTTCCAGGGCAGGCTTCCCACAGGGTCGCAGCCTCCAGGCACCCACCAGCTCCACCGTGGGCTCCTCCCTGGGCTGCAGGTGGATCTCTGCTCCCCCATGGTCCTCCCTGGGCTGCAGGGGCACAGCTGCCTCTGCATGGGCTGCACCAGGGCTGCAGGGGAATCTCTGCTCCAGCACCTGGAGCAGCTCCTGCCCCTCCTCCTGCACTGACCCTGGGTCTGCAGGGCTGTTGTGCTCAAGCACTCACTTTCTCTTTGGCTGCTCTTCTGCAGCAGTTTTTTTTCCCCCTTTCTTAACTCAGTTATCCCAGAGGTGCTGCCACCATTACTGATGGGGTTGGCCTTGGCCAGTGTCAAGTTGAATCATCCCGTCCTGTTCCCCTTCAGTGCCCTCCCCACTACCAAAACCTTACCACAGAAACCCAATACACAGTACCATTGCACTTAAAACTCCAAAGTAAGGAGTTGGCACTGAAGATGGTCTATAGGTCAGCAATTGTGAAAGGGTTGTATGTTTTTGTATTGTCAGGATGATATTTTCAGTCCCCTATGACACTACATAATCACATCTATACAGAGTTTTACACACAGTAGTTCTTGCCAAGTACAATATTTACATCCATATTTATACCATGGTAGTTGTGTTTTCCTTTGGAAAGTTTTATGTGCCTTTCTTGTCTTTACAAGAACTTCTCGCTTGTGTTACTTTTTGTGCAAAATAAGGGTAAATGTTTTCAATTCAGGTTTGCATGAATTTTTCTAAGTAATTAATTTGGGATTTCTGACTTAGATGAAAGAAACAAATTTGTGAAAACATATATAACTTTGTGAATTATTGAAAAAATACCACAGATTTGTTCCTAAAATGCTAATCTTGTCAGATTAATTTCTTCCTTGCCCATCCGATGTGGGTGACGTTTGGAGAAGCAGAATCTCAGCTCTGTCTTGGAATGCATCTATGCCCATTTTATACCAGCTGACAATCAGGGCAAATGTTCTACTGGCAGCAGTCCAGCCTTGCCAAAATTAGGAAATCAGATGCTCGTCTTCAGTCCATCTGAATACATTAAAAAGCTCCAAAACCTAGAGAGTGCAAATTTTCATGTGTGCTGCATATGATGCTCATGGAAATGCAAATGCTCAGATGTTACATGTTTATGTGGTTCTGTTCCCCTGATTTGAAAGCAACAAGCACCTAGGCAAGGGTGACCTGTTAATTCTGAAATGTATTTGGCTGGTTATGGAATTAACTTCTAAAATTATGTTCTCCAGAAGCAACTGGGTACTGTATTTGTGATGCATGTTCATAGTAGGAACTAAATAAGGAGTGGGTATGGCATACTACTCTACTGTTGCATTTTTAGTCCTGCTCATGACACAGTTTTGTTTTGTGCCAACTAACACTTTCCCAGATAATGCCCAAGCATAGTTCTGGGGTTAGGAGAGACAATGGACTGTTTCCAAAAGGCTATTTGGATCTGGCTGGGCTGTATGGAGGAATAAGGTTTTAGTTGTCCAGCTAGAAACTGTAACGTATTTGCTGGTTTCAAGCCCAGAACGTGGCTGTGTGCCCTGGCCTGTTTTATTTTCTGACATATATATGGCCACAGATCCTGCTTTCCAGGAAGCTGGGATTCAGCAGCTTCTTTGGGAAGGCAGTGGCAGCATTGTTATAGTGTGCTTAGGAAGGTAGAAGAGAAATTCTTTAAAGCCTGGAAGTGAGAAGCTTTCTGGAAGGCAGGAAAAATGAGCCAGAGTAACTTAAAATCATGGAATAATTGAGTTTCATATTTCTTTTATAAGACAAGCCCCAGAGAATACACAATATAATGAGCCATTTTGAAAGCTCTTGTTTAAAATAAATATATATTTGAAGAATTATGGCTTGGCATTTTAAATCAAAATGAATAAACTGAGTGATAAGCAGATGGCATCTACGATGTCCTCAACTGGAGCATGTATATCCTGGCAGTAGAGTAAAATTTATCCCTGACCTAAGCTTTTCTTTCTGTTAGCTAAAGGAGCAGTGCTAGTGCAAACCTGAGTTGGCATGATCCTTAGCTTTTCCGTGGGGAATCCCTGTCTTAAGGAGATGTCTCAGCCCTCTTCTAATTGTCTGTTTGCCTCCTGTCTACGAGGTGCAAGTCTAACCTTATATTTAGCAAAAACTGTAGGGTGTGAAGTTTTGTATGTGGGTGGGTTTTTTTCTTTAAGCAGTGTTAAAGCTATTAGCATCCTAATGACTTAACAGTGTCTGGTCCAACAGACAACTCAGGGGTTGACTCTAGTCCATCGAGCACAGCCATCTGTCTCACCACCTCGCTTCTGCAGGACATGAGGAATAGCTGTTGGGATGGCATAGGCTTCTTGATGACCTTGTCATGTGTTCCTCCACCTGGAAGTGGTCCAGCGATGTAAAATTGACCTCCCAGTCCCCACACGGACAGTGGCATTCCTGGGCTGGGAATTCCTGTGCTTTGAGAGTTGCGTGGGGAGGGAATCAAAGCTCAGGTCAGGATGCTCTGAGGATAAACTGCCCTGAATTACCTGTATTGCCAGTGACATCTCTAGCATTTTTCTGCACAAGATTTAAATAGTACCAGCTTGGTAGCAGAGGTTTTAATGAGTCTGTGCTTTTTCAGTTTATACATTGGTAAGTGTGTTCAGCTGCTGCTCCTTTTTTGGCTTTGTATTTTAAATCAGAATAAAATTCATTGCTTCATTTTGGAACTTGTGCTTTCTACTTCTTGAGTAAAGTGAACATGAAAAAATGTTATGATTGCATAGTTAGGATAGAGAGTTTGGCCTCTGACGCACACTTAATCTCATTTAACTCTTCTGTTTTGCCTTTGAACATAATGTAGTCCATTCTGTAACACAGCTTCACTTAACTCCTTATTTCCAAATAGAATTAATTTAGCATCTCTGCTATTTATGCTTTGTTGAATACTGATGGTGCAGCCTTAATTATTTCTTACACAGCAGGAAACTTTCAAAATAGCAGCTGTGTTTTTCCTTAAGTCAAATTAGTTGTGAACTACGACTGCTCAAATCCCTGGGTGGATAATAAGCTTTACTCCCAGCAGGTCCCCCAGACTACTATGCTAAGGGAACCGAACTGACTCCCATGTTTCATTATATAAATGCATTTTAACTAGAGATAAATTGACTTGCTGGAACTTCCCAAAGTACTAAATGAGAATTTTTATGTGTTAATATGTAATGGTTTGCCTCTTTGTTAATATCGTTCCCTTAGAGCAGCTTTAAAGTTTTTACTGAAGTTTCCAGAGTGCCTTATTTATTTCAGTCCATTTTTATCAGGCTGGTATTTAAGAAATGATCACTTTCCTTTCTTTCTGACTCTCAAATTCTCCCAAGAACAAGAGAGATTTCATAAATACATTTCTTCACCCTGTGTTTGAGTCACAGTGTTGTTAGAACTTGATACTTAGTTATTTTTTAAGCTCATTAAAGTGTTGTTCCTCTTCATTTCCCTCAGCTTTCCTGTGGAAAACTGATACCAATCTTGGGATGTTTATCTCCACTTTTTAAGGAATATTTTAAAGATACCAAACTGGAAACTGGAGTTTATCCTCCTTCCCGCCCATGGCATTGGATTTCCCACTCAGTGGCATCTCTGTCAATCCTAATGTGATACCTCAGTGAACTTGCCTTGCAGCCCATTCCATGAAGTTATTGCTGACAAACAATAAATGCTTTCTGGCATCTGTTTGTTTGTCTGTCTTTTTTGAATGCCCATTTCGTACCTGCTAATCACATTAACCATGCAAATTATACTGGCATTGTTTTTATATCCCATTTGATATTCTGTTTCATTTTGTATTATACTGAACAACATTTAGATATCTGAGATAATTTTTTTAAAAAGTTAAAAAGCAGACTTCCAGAATGTTGTGTGTATTTGATTAAAAATCTAATTCAGTCCTAGTTACTACTTAAGTTGGGCTGAGGGATAGCTATTCTGTATAAATTGCAAAGGTTTTATAATTTTCTAATTCAGCTGAACAGGAGGTTCTCCTTGATAATGGGGTTTTCTTTCCAAAACTTGGTTTTTCTAAATAAATGTAACCAGTGCTGGAATTCCAGAGTCTTTCAGACTTGTAATTTTTGTTGTTGCTGGGTCGAGAGAGAAGGAGGTGTGTTTTCTTAAATCTTCAAGCAACCAAATGCTGTACTGTAATGGTATTTAGAGCTGGTTTTTGCAGCCCTGTAGCACTGGAGGATCAGGAGTTGTCTCTTACTCCATCATTTGCTCTGTGGAAAAGGTTGGGTGTCTGGATTCTCTGAGGTGCTGCCACTCCTTTCCCTCTGCTGAGGTGTTCTTGCAACAGCCCTTCACTACCCTGGTGTGCACCAGTGTGAGATTAATTGACCTTTGCCTCTGGAAGTAATGCACAGTAGAAGACACCTTGAAGAGTATTCTTTGCTTTTGAAACAAAAGAGAAGTTATTATCTATTGAAGGCATTTAAATAACTTTTCTAATTTTTACTCATTAATTGAAGCAGTTTCTTTAATAATAATCCTTTTAAATAAATTTTTAAATCCACAGATTGCAGACTCTATCTAAGTATTGGGAAGACTCTGGATCATCTTCAACAAGGTAAGAGTCAATTCTGGTACTTTCAGACTTGCACAGAACAGCTGTGGAGCAGATTTGAACATCACCAGTGATAAATGAACACAGCCCCCAGTTGAATACCATGATTTATGCAGTTTTACTGTTGCACCTCACTGACGCTTTCAGAATGTTATCTGGGCATAATATTCTCACCTTGAGGTTTTTATTTGTTTGCTTTTCTTATTATAGAACAACAGTTGACAATTCTTCTTCCCATGTACTTTTTTCATTTACTCCACTGTTTGTTTTGAGTCCTTTCACTGTTATTGTTCTGGTCTGTCTAAACCCTTGGGACAGAATTGGCTTAGGCAGAGAACAGGATTTCTTCACAACTCTTTTGAAGTCCTGGTTCTGTGATTTTTATGGGTCTTCTACTACCATTTTTTTTCCCCAAATCTTGACTGAGTTCCCATCAAACTGTCTGAAATATAAGTTGGAAATACCATGCATTGCTACAGAACTGGAGAGAATTTGCAGCCAGAAGCAAAATAAAACAATGCTAAAAAAAAAAAAAAGTTTTTCCTCTAGAGAAAGGGAGTTCCCTGACTTGACCAGCTACTAATTGGTAGAAAGATTTATTTGCACAGAGGAGCTATTCCTAATTAGTTCCCTGTGTGGGTGTTCTACTTGGGAAATTAGTGTTACATTTTGATATAATTTAATCTGCTTTTATAATGAATTGTTAGAATTTGCAGTAAGGAATTTATTTTTAGGAAAAAAAAAACTGCCCTGCACCACACGAGTTTCAAGAGATAATTCCTCTTTAGCAGCAATCAAGGTTACTATTTTGAAGTTAAATGAATAAAAGTCCATAATTAGATTAAACCCAGTTTTTAGTGACATATTTATAAATATAGCTGCAGAAACACCACTGTGTGTTTTTCAAAGCCAAAACTTAATTAAGCTGAATTCAGCTGATTTATGAACCGGATGGCTTGACCTCTGAGGTTGTGAGGATAGTGAAACTGAATATTTGGGAAAAGTGTTTGTGGAGTTATATTAGCATTATTGAGGTTATGGGTGAAATTGAAGTTCACTTCCAAGCTTTTTTGTAATGGCTTTATTTTCCTCATTACCTTCACCTTTATTCTGGGAGCAAGATTACATCTCAAGTTATTCTATTTAGAGAGTTAAAAAAAATAACATTAAAATAGCTGTCTGTATAGAACCTTATGAAGGACCTGGTCCCTTTGTTTTTCTAGTGTCTTCCCCACCCCAACGCTCAGAAAATGATCACTATTGGGCATTTAAATAACATTCTTTATTTCAGTAGCTTCAAAAGATTGGAAAACTAATTTATGAACTTAGAACTGCTTTAACTGGACTTTTCTCAATATAAATATTTTTTAAAATAAATATAGCCTTTATACTAAATTGCTAAATGTTTTGGAAATGTATTCCCGTTTCCATGATAACATTATTATATCTTTTAATTCTTAATATAATGCATACTACTACCAGTGCACATTATTTTCCTTTGGCTGCACCAGTCTTGGCAACAGCTCATTATAAAATCCAACTTAAATTGAATCTATTTAGCAGAATTATATGGGATAATATTTGGTTTGAATATCTGATCATTTCAACCTAGCTGCATTTTTTAATGTAATGGTATTACTACAAAAATTTTTTGATGTTAGAAATTTCATTTGAGTAGAATAACTTCCATTGCTCATGGAAATTTCTTTTTTAAACTAGAAAGTTTCACTGCAAAATTGAGCTAGGGAAGATCAAAGCCAACCCCCAGTGTAATTTTGAATGTTTTTCATGACAGACAGACAATTGAATGTTTAGCATCACCTCTTGGGATTTTTGAATGTGAATTGGAACCACTTTATTTCTAGGTAAGACATAACTGTGTTTGTGTAAAGTGCTCTCTTCCTTTTATATGTGAATTGTGAGAAAGGTAGAGTGCCATATGCTGGACTTTGCTTTGTGTGGTGCTTATGTATTTGTTGAATGAGTCCAATGTTATTTGAGATTTTAAGTGCTAATAGTTAATTTGTCCTAAATGTCTATATTCCCTGAGAGAAACCACACCAACCACTCTGTATGGTTAATATATGTACAGGACTTAATTTTGTGATCAGCTGTATAGTTGTTCTATTAGCTCATTGCCATCTGGAGGGGTAGGTGAATGTTGTCTGCCCCTCCTCTGGCATCAACACCTTCACTCAGCAGGATGTAGTGGTTTAGGGAATTTGCTGCTGAAAATCTGTGGGATTGCAAAGGCTTCCCGGAGGATTACTCTTCTGTCAGTTTAGACCTCTGCATCAGCACACTGCAGATTCACACAAGTACTGGTATCAACGCAAGGGAATCAGTGCCAGTACCTGCAGCAACAAGTTGTGTTACTGGCTTTAAACTTCTTATTTCTCTCTTCTCCAAGAAAAGGTTTGATACATGAGAAGGACTATGAAGAGGTTGTGAACAGCTGCAAACTTCAGTATCTGAGGGGGAAGTGGAGGATGATAAAGATGGACCAGAAGGTTTTGATCTGTAGATGTAATTAAAAGAAAATTTGTCACTGAAAACAAGCTACTTCTTAGTGGAATACTAAGTTGGTATGTCAGAAGTACTGGTTGTGCCAGTCTGGCCTCTTATGTTTTCTACAAAGATTATAGAGACCAGAAGGGACATCTCTGTCCTACTTCACATGCAGCCTAGTTGTGGTCAGTGCTGCACTGGGGCTGCAGGGCTGAGAGACCTGGACATCAGCTCTCCTTGTGACCCACACAGTGCTGTTTGCCAGTCCTTCCTGGATTCCTGGGAAGCATGAAGCAGACAGGACATTTCACCTGGAGCACTTGCAGCATGTAACACCTAAAATCTGAAAGGCAATAGTATCTTAATTGTATTGTGGGTAGGAAGGCCGTGTGAGATGATAGCTTTGGTCCAGTGGTTTCTCAGAGAGATGGAAGCCATTGAAGTGTGGAAAGGAATCTTTAAGTTAACCCTGCTTTAGTAACAGTGAATGCTGTCATTAGTTCAACTTGCTGTGAGAGGCATCCAACAAGTAGCGCTGTGGGCAAAAGACCACAAAAACTTCAATTTGTTGCAAGTGAAAACAAGCCCAACACGGCAGCAGCCTGACCGGGTTTATATCAACACTGGTTCACAGTAGCCAGGTGGAGTCAGGGAAGTTTGTTAGAATAAAGGTGTTTGCTGATCATGTGGAGATTTGTTCAAAAGAAATAAAGCCACCTGCAGAGGTGGAAGGTGTAAAGCTTCATCACTTAAGGTCACAAAGGATGTGGAACCAGCACAGCTGAAAGACAGCGATATTCCTGTTTCATTTCATTGGATGGGTGAACAAACCCAGGTCCAAGGGAGGAGATGGATGGGAGAGGTGGCTGGAGGAAAGACTGCAATCAGAGCTTTGATGATTTCTGCAGGGTAGAAAATTGTTCTCTATGTTTTAAACTACTGATGTAAACTTGTAAGGACTGTATACACAACCAGCAAAGCTATTTTGCATATTTTTTTTTTAGGTTTTACTTTCTCCATAGGTTTCTTCCAACCTTCTTTTTGGTTGCAGTCATATGGGAGTTGAAATAGCAATTATGTACATGACATACGTATTAAATTTTATAATAGAATTTCAACTAAAATTAATGGCCCAAGGATGATCCTTCTGAGCAAGAGAGGAGAGAATCTCAGAAATGGGTGCTCAGCATGGATTTATACACTCCAGTGGCTGGGACTGAGATGAGTTGAAGGGGGATCTTAGAGACGTGACAAGTAGAATGAAAAGGAAAAATAAAAGGAAAAAATGGTAGGATTGGAGATGAATACTCTTGATGTGACAGAAGAAACAGGAAATGGGGAGAAAAAAAGAGAGTGAAATGAGGAAATAAAGATCTGTTAAATTATGGACTATTTCATATTTAGTCCATAAAAAGTTAATATTACTGCAGCGTAGTTCACTGTTTTTATTAAGTTCATTGGTAGAACATAATAAATTGGTAGGAATTACACTTGGTAAGAAAATTAGTATTTTTTTACCTGATAGATTTATGAAGTCCTAACTGTTGGCTGTTAGAGACCTTTTAATTAAAATAAAATTAATAATAACAAATATAATAATAATAAAATTAAATTAAAACTTTTTTCAAAATGAAACCCTTAAATATGACTTTACTAATCTTAAAGATTGACTTTTTTCAGACTGACCAAATACAAGCTGCAGAAGCACATGAAGATTTCTTTTGTGTATAAAAGTTCTGAAAATCAAATCTTAATATAAAAGTGACAAACCAGTAATAAATTCTAAATACTAATACAGCAGAAGCAATTTCTGTACTCTTAGATGTGAGCTATTTGAGCTGTGCTGGGAACCTTACATGATAAGGTTTTCATTTCTGTCAGTGCAAAGAGGAAAATTGAATCTTGTAGACTGTTTTTAAAATGGCCAGTATCCCTTACAACTTTTGAAAAATGTGACATGAACTATTGCTTTAGTTTTCCAGAGTTTGAATGTCCTTAGCAGATTAAGTAATAGTATAACTGTTTTTGATGTGTTTTGTATCCCCATGTATATGGTCACCTATTACTGTTGTTTTTTTAAATGACCTTGGGAGCAGAGAATATGGAGTGGGAAAAGTTTTCATGTTCAATTTCCTGTTTTCTAAGAATACATTGCAAAGTTTCTTAATTAAATAATATTATAATAGACAGTTGGAAGACGAACTGTGATTATATTCAGGTCTTCATATGGTGAGTATGTTCTTAAAATACTAACTGCTTGACAAGAATTGGGCATAACTTTTCACCAAAAGTAGTTGAGCTGTTTTAGATGAAGTTAGCAATGCAGGGAGACCAAGATCAAACATTTAACCTAATCCAGACAATTAAGTTGGGTGTCTGAAGTAGGCTTCACTAACTGCTGAAGGATTGATGTAGAGTGCCAGAATTCGTATCTAAAGCCGAATCTCTGGAGTGAATTTGTACTTCACATACAAATGCGTCCTTGGTTTACCTTAGGCCATGATAACTTGCTAACATCTCAGGTATCTTGATAAAATGAGGAGCACTGTGGTCGTAGAATTTCAGTGTGCGTTTCAGAATTTTTTTTTAGAAAGTAATTAAAAGTTTATAAATGAGATGATAACGTTTCACACCTGTTGCTGTGCAGTTTTTGAGACTGTTTCTATCTCACATAGTATCTTGTACGGGCGTGTTCTGTACAGTTAGGAGGAGTACCATGTAATGAAGTTTTT
The DNA here is from genome assembly GCF_052056855.1 of Sturnus vulgaris. Lineage (NCBI taxonomy): Eukaryota > Metazoa > Chordata > Aves > Passeriformes > Sturnidae > Sturnus > Sturnus vulgaris. The sequence continues at coordinate 103,583,150 of NC_142245.1, read as the reverse complement.
GACACAGACCTCTAGTTAATTCATTGCCAGGTATTTTACAGATATAATGCATAAATGTGTTTTAGGGAGAACTGTGAAGACAAGTACTGGGGTAATTGTAGGGGTTGCCTTGTATTGTTGGCCAGATATGTTTTCCCAAGAACTGGGCATGCTCTCAATCTGGAATTCAGCTTCATGCCAGATTTTGGTTTGTAGTGCTAGACTGTGTCTCAGAGCCTAAAATTAAAAGGCTTTTCCTGAGTTTTACATCCTCAAAAAAGGATGGTTTTCCAGCAGGTGTTAATGATGAGGTGTCTGCTTATTTACAGACACCTCAATGAAACTTCATCAAGTTTTCGAAATTAAGGGTATAATTTTTCAAAAGTAGCAAAAGACATAAACTCAGTTACTTCTTCTGGAACAAAAACTCCATTTTCCACTCACAGGAAAAAATAAGGCCTTGAATTATCTCTTTTTTAATAAAAAAAGCCATTCAAGTATATTTTTCTTTCATGAAAAAAATTGCAAGCCCTTTTTTTGCAATGTTCACCTTCATTAACACAATTTGCTGACTTCCTTCCTCAACTGCAGTTCTTCCTACACTCAGAGGTCAGAAAAGAGCAAGATCAACAAGCCACACATCTGGCTGTCTCTCTTTCCAACTGGAACAAAGAAGCAATTTTTTAATGGCTTTTTGAGTTAATTGTAAACAATTTGGTTTTGGAGTCGCTGACTTGCAGCAAATGTTTGTCGTAGGCGGATGTAGGGAAAAAGGACTATGTCCTAATGCAATTCCTCTGTGGCCAGCGAGGAGAAAAAAATCACTTAAAAAAAAAAAGGAATGTCTTACTCCTTGTAGCATTGAAGTATGCTGAGAATTTTGAGTGCATATATAGGATATTTCACAAGGTTTAAATATGTTTTGATGATGCAGAGAGACAGAAGTACTTGCTCATTTAATTTTCCTGTAGTCTTGTATACAGTAACACTAATTTTTCCACCTCCTTTATTTTCATTAGCTGTTTTTGTATGAACAAACTGACAGTCATAAAAGACCAGGGACAAACAATAGGAATAGGAGAAAACTATTTAAAATGAGAGTTCTGTTTTAATAATTTTCTCTGGTGTTTATATAGTTCCTAAAGGCATTTTTCCAGTAAATAGGTTTTAGAACCCTATATTTACAGTCATTAACCTTAAATTGATATTTTGAAAACAAATCCTTAAATAATAAGTGAAGTGTAGTAATTTTCTTACTTTCCCAGTTGTCGTAATCTTTTATAATCTCTAGAATCGGGTAGCATCAGTGCATCTAAATTATTAAAATTATCTTTTTTTTTTCAAAGTGTTTTATGTAAAGTAAATGTTAGGTGTCACTTTTATATTTTTACCCTTCACAACAGGCTTGTTGATTTACAGCACTTCTGAAACCCCAACTACTTTTAAAATACCTTGCTGTAGTTTTATGTGTCTTAATTTGAACTCACATTGCTCCCATATTTTGGTTGCTTTGTTTAATAGTTTTGTGGTGATGGTTTTATTTCTAATCTGACCATCCTGCTAAATATTTGCAAATGTCTTAATCTGAAAAGTAAATTGCTAATGCTGTTTGGAATTATGCCAAATCTTGTGACAAAATGGAATAAAATGAATCATTCAGAGGAAATATTTTCCATCGATTTGTTTGTAGGGGGTAAAGTGTTCTGTATTACGATTATTTTTTGTCAAAATTAGGTGTTTGGGTTGCTAATGCCACTTAGTGGATATCTGCCTTAACTGCAGCCTGTTCCAAAGCCAAATCAGGTGCCACACAGCTCTCTTGATTTGTACACTGGAGTATTTTCTTCCTGCCTAGAATACGTTGACTATAGCATGTTTTCAAAAAACTTAATTATCAGGTGGGTTTTAAGAAGTTTATTATAGCTAGTTCAGTTTTTTTATTGAATTTATTAAAATGAAGGAATTATTTATTACAGTATTTTGAACTTAGAGGAAAATAAGGATCTTACTTGGATATTTGATTTGAAACATTAAACAACAGTCTTAGTCACTTTGCACTGATTCTTTAGGTTAATGAAATATTAATTGATAGTAAGGTGATAATTTGGTGGTTTAGGTAATGCTTTGCTTTAGCCCTTTTGCTTAGTGACTTGGCAAACACTGACCTAGAACAAGGTGATAGTTCAAGAACTGAATCTGTTATAAGAAAGCAGTAAGTACCTTTTGTTTGATGTATCCAAAATGGGGATAGGTCCTGCTGTATTTGGACTTTCTCAAACTTCAAATAAATGGTGAGAGCAGAGAGCTGTTAATGCCCAGGCTGGGTGTTTGATGCCCACGTGTGCCATTCACTTCAGAGCTGAACTCAATGATCCTCATGCATCCCTTCCCACACCGAATATTCCATGATTCTGTAATTCTCCTTTGGAAGAGCAGAAAAATGAGATAGACACCAAATATCTGTTCTACCACTGTCATTGAAAGTTATAATTTCCTGAATATATGTTTTTAATAAAGATTCTTTTTTGCTAAGTAGTTTGGATGGTAGTATTAATAACTTGATGTATTTGATACAAAATGTAAATGTATCTGATACCAATACATACACACATATATAATCTATAGTGTATATATTTTTTCTAATGTTAGTGTTTCAAAAAATATCTAGTCTATAGGAAAAGAATATTATCCTTCTTGTAATTTAAAGGCTTTTCTTAATGGAAAAAATATCTTGCACTTTTGAAATGTGTATTGATTTAGGTATTTGAATTTCTTTTTATTCCATAAACTCTGTTCTTTGAAATTTTTTTGACCTCTGTAAATTTCCATTGTTTTCCATCTCTCGGGCTTTTCTGAAGTTTTCATTTATCCTGTTTTTATTAGTAAATCAGTTGAATAATTTGCAACTAAAATGGTAATTGACTCAGTGCAAAATAAACCAAAATTCAGTTTCCAGACATGTTTTAGTGCCATGTATTACAGGCTGGTTAAATTAATGATGGAGATTGAAAGACAATACAAAGACTTTTGGTGACGTGAGTAATGATATTTTTTTACAAAACTTCTTATCTTCCATTTGTTTACAATGAAATTAGGAATAATTGCAGGGTTTTATCTGCCTTCTGCTGTCCTCAGAGAACTCATGTCATCTTAAGTCATGAGCTAAGAGGAACCTGAGCTGTAGGACTCTTTAAATGCAGCTGAAGTCACCCATGCATTCCTCCTGCTCATTCACATCTTTCAGTCACCAAACAGAAAGCTTTGGTTAAGTCAATGTGTTTAATCTTTTGATTTTGTTATAGTTATAATCTGGATATAGCTAACATTTTTTTCTGAAATAAGCAGCCAGTTCTCAGTTCTTGGCTAAGCAAGTTCATTTTCAAGTCCCTGTGTACATGCACATGGTGGGTATTTGCATGTCTGTATGTCTAGTTTTTTACAAAATACAAGTTTTTCAACAAAGTTTTAAAATATTTTTACATTTCCTATTTAAATAGTTATTTATAATTTGAAATTTTCTCAGAGACTAATGGATGGTGCCTTTTCAAGGATGTATTTATTTTAGACGTGACTTCTGTCACCTCTAAGTGTGATGGCAAGTTAGTTACAAGTGAAAATGAAACAAGGTTATGCAAAAGTAAAATGGTAAATTTTGTTCTAAACCTAAATATGGTGTATTTAGTATCATTCCTAGTTCGAGAAGGCATGATTTTTCTTTAAAATTGGATTCAGCAAAGACAGTAAGAAAGTCTTTCATAAGAAGGATTGCTTCCTTCCGTGTTTGGTAGCAGGCATTTTAAAATTAGAGATCTCATCCTGTGTATCGCGTTTATTCAGACTACAAAACCGTTTCTTCACTCTCAACTTCTAACCTGAATTCAAAAGAAATAATGTTAATCCATACTTCTTGGAAAAGTGTAAATAAAACCAGTGTTCCTGTACAGATTGGACTGGTGGATGCCAGGCGGGGATGCCCTGCTGAGAACCCTCACCAGCCTCGGGATCTCACTGTGCTAAACCTGAGCAGCCACTTCTGATAATTTCAGATGCAGTCACATCTACTTTTAAGCTAAACTCTGAGTTTCATCAGGAAGAAAAGGAAAACAATATGATTTGATTTCTAATGTTGGTATTAGTTCTGAAATGTGGTTATTGTATTGGCTGGATTAGTTTGGGTTTTGTTTGAGCTGTAAGAGTAGAAGAGGTCATGCACAGAAATGCTGGCTGATCGTGCAGGGGGAGGTTGTTACTTTTGGGCTGATTTCGGCTGCTGTGAAGGCTCCATGGCCTTTATTTGAGTGGGGAAGTGAGCTATGGAGACAGTCAGGGAACTGGGGCACCTCATTTGTAGGGAAAGGCTGGGGGAGCTGGGGCTGTTTAGTCCGGACAGGAGAAGAGTGAGAGTAAACCCATCAAAGTGGGTTAAAGGGAGCTCAGCAGTAGGACAAGAGGCAAGGGCAGTGATGCACAGGAAATTTCACCTGAACGTGAGGAAGAACTTCCCTGTGCAGGAGCAGATCGCCCAAGAGGGCTGTGGATCGCCTGCAGGGACAGTGGATCGCCCAAGAGGGCTGCAGATCGCTCGGAGGGGATGTGGATTGCCCAGAGAGGCTGCAGATTACCCGCGGGGGCTGTGGATCGCCCACAGGGGCTGTGGATTGCCCACAGGGGCGGTGGATTGCCCTGAGGTGCTATGGATTGCCCGGAGGGACCCAGGGGGCCTGTGGATTGCCCTGAGGGGCTCTGGATTACCCGCAGGGGCTGTGGATCACCCAGGGGGCCTGTGGGTCGCCCACAGGGGCTGCAGATCGCCCGGGGGGCTGTGGATTGATTTCCCTCGCTGGAGCCGTTCCAAAGCCTGGGGCGGTGCAGTGGCGGCTGTTCGGCAGCAGGGGGCGCTCCCACGCCATCCCGTCCGCACCCTCCGCTTTCCATGGATAATGGAGGAGGGATAATGGAGAATGGTTAATGGATAATGCATAGTGGATAATGGATAGTGGATTATGGATAGTGACCCTCTGAAGCCTGTGCGCCTCCCAGGATAGGAAACCAACTGGCATAAATAGGTCTGGGACCGGCCACTATCTGCACTGGTCAGTCAGCAATACACACATACAGCAAAGTGGGAGTAGCATATAAGTCACTACCATGCATTAATTTTATTGTCTTAATAAAAAGTTATTGTGCAAATTTCATTACTATACTAGGAATGGCTTCCAGGAGTGATTGCAATTAATTACTACAGAGCCTGCCAGGGTCAGTACGCGCTTTCAATTTTCATTTATGCTTACAAGAAATATAATTTTTAATTAAAAGGATGGTTTTAATTCTGCATCATGCATAGTAGTGCTTCCCTGTTTGTAATTTTAGGCAAATGACAGAATTGTTAATGTACTCAAAAAAGTTGCAGTGGTTTTAGCAGCTCATGTTGAGGCACAAGGCTTGTTTGCCAATCAGTGTAAGTAAAACACATTATTTGAAGATAGATTTACTATGGAATGTGCTTCTTAAAGTATTAGACACAGTGCAAAATTAAGAATCTCTTTGTGTTTGCATCATTAACAGGGCTAATGTGCTTGTCTATTAAGACAATTTTCAAGGCAGGCTGTTTTGCAGAAAAATGCCACACACCCATTCTGCCCTGTATGTCTTAATTAATTGAGTCTTTAATTTGAAAGTACGTTCACTAACAAAATAATATCATAAGGATTTTTAAAATTACATGGAATTAATTAAGAAAAAAGGAGGTATTTTATTGAAATTTATGCTTTCAGTAACTCCTGCATACTTACAAGTTAGACTAGTGTTTTGGAGAAAACCTTTTATTGTTCAATATTCAGTCTCCTCATCCTTTCACCTGACTGTGAGAGCAGTCATTGAAAAATTCCAGAGCTTAGGAACTTTCTAACCTGCCTTATGTTTAATTTATAGTCTAGAAAAATGATTAAGTATTTTTTCCACGATCTTTCTGCTTACCAGTCTATCTACATTTGTGGAATTGATTTGTTTATATCGTTGAGTGGAATAATTTACATTCATATTTATGGAATGTCTTCTAAATAGTATTTCCAGTTTATTAAAGTATTTTGAATTACGATTCTATTTTCCAGAATATTTTCATTTCCTTCTAGCTTAGTGCATATTTTAAAAGGGTATCTTCTCTGCCTGTCGCTAATTAAAAGTATTGAACAAAACCAGATCTATACAACAGGTACTGTTTAAAAATACCATTGTCTATTTTTTTTTTCCAGTAAACTGCTGACAGCTACTTTTCCAGATTTTCCGTGTTCTAGCAAATTTATGGTAGTAAATAACATTTTTTCTTTCCTCATCTCTAGTGCTTTGTCAAAGCTCCTTCTATATATTTCTTCAATTTCACCCTATGCTTATACAGGTGTACTGATTTCTGAGCCTCCGTTTTGTCTCTCTTGTCTATCAGAATAACCTGTTGTGTATTTTCTTTTCTGCTAAGTTTCCTGCACTCCCTTATCCCTGAAATCAACTTTCCAAGAGACCTGTCCTTCCAGATAGCTGATTTTGTGAAACCCGTTTAATTTGCTGTTTTCTCCTTGTTTACTAACCTCCTCTAGTTTTAATTTCTCCTGTTTCCATCCCTATATTCAGTTAATTCTCCCTATAATTACCATAAAAGTCAATAATAGCCTCTCAAAAGGGCATTTATTACTCCAGAAACCTGTAGACATGCATGGTTAATTAGTTCTCCTGAAGCTTCTTGCCCTATTCTGTTACTCATATGTCTCCATACCTCAACAGAACTTTCTTAAACACTTCCCTGGGTTATGTGGTTTCTCAAGTTGCAGTTTTGGTATATTACCTGTTGTTTCTTTTTTTTCCCTCACCCAGACACACTTAGAAGTTTTTCTTTTATATTTTTCTGAAAATTTTTAAAATATATTTCAAAAGTATTCATCATCCTCCAGTTTATTTACAGTGGGTTTTGATTTTTTTTTTCTAGTGGAACTCTTGCTATTTCCATCGGCAGCCTTTTAACAGCCTTGTAATAGGTCACCAAGTTTTATTATTTTTGTAATGAGATATTAAATAAGACTACAATGACAAATTTTTAAAGTAAAAACAGCAAATCCCTAGAAAGATCCACATTTCATCTTTAATTCCTCAAATCTTGAGCTGTTGGTAAATATTGCCAGCCATAGCTGTCTTAATTCCACTAATGTCAATATCTTTGATTGAGTTAATTGTCTGTTTAGTATTTTAAGATGTTTTTTGACTTTTTTCCCCTTTCCTAGGAAACCATACTTGTAAAGACTGTGTCTGATCCATATCTTATAAATTATTACCCTCCAAACCATAAATACAAAATGGCAAAATGCATTATATCCTACATACTGACACATTCAGAGCAGATCACTAGAAAATATGCACTAAGAAATCCAGTCCCTGCAGGATTTATGTTTGACTCACTGAGATTAGATGTGCTGCTTTGGCATTTATGTATTAAAAGGGGAAGAAAGATAGAAAGAGAAGAAAGCTGGCATGCAAAGACTTACTCCTGTTACCAACTGGCATAAGAAATAACTGGAAAATAAAATCACTCTGAGGAAAGTTCTTGTTATAGTGACCCAGAGAACTAGAATATGATGGTTTTCATCTTGTTTTTTAGACATTTGCATTGGATTTTCTCAGTATATAATAAAAATATTCTGTGTGGCATAGTCAAAAGACTGAAATATCAGCAGTCATTTACAGGCAGGAAGGACCAGGAACGTTTTTTTTCCTGGTTTTTGACCCAAAAATCCTATCTCTGATTCTTATTACCTGATCTAGCATAGATTTTTCACTCATTATATTCACAAATATTGAAACCAGGTACCTTCTTAAATGTTGAAATCATTAGATCTCTAAAACTGAATGTGTTCTAAGATGGCTTAATCATATTCCCACTATGAAACTCCACTTGGAACAAAATAGTGTTTTTATCTTGGAAGAAGAAACACTCAAACTAGGCAAACATGTCCTGTGTTTTTTAAAGGTGTCTCCCTGCTGTGAAAACTGATAGAGGCTCCATTTGTTGTGTACAAAAGAATTGTGTCCCTGGTTTGTGTAAAGCATCTGTGCAGGCAACACCATATTCAGATTAGGTTACTTTAGTTATTCTGTGCTCAGGCAGAAGGATCAAAGTTCAGCAGTACTTTCTTAAATTCAAATACAATTTTGCTCTAATTACTTAATTGGATTCCATTCTACGTTTCTCTTGGTGTTTTTTGTTTGTCTGGTTCGTGTTTTGTTCTGTTTTTTATTATGACCTATGAATCAAAATCCAGATATTTTGGATACTTGGATTTCATTCTTTCATGATGGCTGCTCTGGCATTATATATTCGAAAAATATACAGGAGTTCTGTTCAAAGTAAATTCAGGTGTGAGGGTTGGCATATAGAAAAATCCCCCTCTTGGACAAGTTTTAGGTTCATCTAAGGTAATTTTTACTTTTTTTACCTTTTAATTTTAGAGAACCGCAAGCCAAGCTCTGTAATCCTTGGGGCTACAGGTACTAATGCTGGCCAACTCTTTAAACATTTTATGATTACTGAAAAACATATTTGTCATTACAACCCATTTATTAATTCCCTTTGACTTGTATCACTTTTTTGTAGGTTTTAATTGTGTCCTGCAATCTGCATATCAGTTAACAGCAAAAGCTCTTGGCTGGAAGTGTTCCTTAACTAGGAATTTTAATAAAATGATTGTTCAAAGAGGGAATGTTTCTTTTATCTTCAGTTAGTTTCACCTTGAGCAACTTTGTTCTCTTATTCCACTTTTCACTTCTTTATAGCTGTTTTCTGGCTTTGAGTTTTGTTGGGGTTTCTTTTTGTCTATTCATACTTCACCTGCCTAAGGAATGTGTGGCACTGATTTTTCTTTACTTGTGTATAGGTTGCTACTTGGTGCACTTTATGTGTATTATTTCTATTATGAAAACCTAATAAATCCAGTGCTTAGAGGCCAGTATTGGGAATAATTTACTTTTTTCTGGAAAATGAATATAGCTTGCTTGGGGAATACTGTACATACTTCATTATCAAATATCTTTGGAGGTTTTGTGCAATTATCGCCTCAACACAAATGTATGACTATTTTTACTTTTTTTCTTAGTATAACAATACGTTTTAAAACTCATTTCTAGAATAAAGTCCATAGAGAAATAATACCGTTTTTGAAAACCAACTGTATTTGCACAACTGAGAGACTATTAAATATCAGTTGTTACATTTTTCTTCATCAATGCAACTGCCATTTGTAAGATTTATAAAGCTCAGCAGTAAAACAGCTGAAGATTGTAATAATACCATATCCATGCAAATATTCTCAACTATAAGAAAATTGAAGAGATTATTAAAAAGAAACCTACTGTGGAATTTGATGAGAAGGAGTAATAGAAATATAGAATCATTTAAGTTGTAAAAGATTTCATTTCCAATTTCATTGAGTCCAGCTGTTGACCTGATCCTGCCAAATCCACCATGTCCCTAAGCATGACATCTACAAGTCTTTTAAATACCTCCTGCGATGGTGACTTACCCACTTCCCCAGGTAGTTTGTGCCAGTGCTTGACTGCCCTCTCAGAGAAGAAAATTTTCCTAATATCCAATCTAAACCTCCCTGATGCAACTTGAGGCCATTTCCTCTTGTCTTATTGCTTATTACCACTTCCCTGGTCCTGCTGGCCACTCTATTGCTGATACAGCCAGGATCCCATTGGCCTTCTTGGCCACCTGGGCACATTCTGGCTCATGTTCAGCTGCTGTTGACCCACACCTCCAGATCCTTTTGCTCTTGGCCACTTTCCAGCCACTGTTCCCCAGCCTGTAGCACTGCAGGGGTTGTTGTGACCCAAGGGCAGGACCCAGCACTTGGCCTTGTTGAACCTCACAGCATTGGCCTCAGCATCAGTCCAGCCTGTCCAGATCCCTCTGCAGAGCTTCCTGCCCTCCAGCAGAACAACACTCCTGCCCAGCTTGGTGTCATCTGTGAACTGACTGAGAGTGCAGTTGATCACACTGAGGTTGGAAAAGAGCTCCAAGATTATTGAGTCCAACCTTTGATTGAGCACCATCATGCCAACTAGAGCCAAGTGCCATGTCCAGTTGTTTCTTCAACACTTGTGGAGTGGTGACTCTACCACCTCCTTGGCCAGTCTGTTCCTGTGTTTAACCACTCTTTCTATGAGGAAATCTTTCCTGCTGTCCAACCTGAGCCTCCACTGGTGCAGCTCTAGGTCATGTCCTCTTGTCCCGGTGCCAGTTGCCTGGGAGAAGAGACCAAACCCCACCTGGCTACAGCCTCCTTTCAGGTGCTTCTTGAGAGTGTTAAGGTCTCCCTTGAGCCTCCTTTTCTCCAGGCTAAACACCCCCGGCTCCCTCAGCCGCTCCTCATCAGACTTGTGCCCCAGACCCTTCCCCAGCTCCATTGCCCATCTCTGGACTCGCTCTAGCACCTCAATGCGTTCCTTGTAGTGAGGGGCTCAGAACTGGACACAGCACTTGAGGTGTGGCCTCAGGACTACAAATCCTCTTGTCCAGATAACTGGTAAATATATTAACTGGGACTGGTCCCAGTAGTGAGCCCTGGGGAACACCACTGGTGTCCAGCTACCATTTGGATCTATCTCCATTCATAACCACAGTTTTCTACCCTTGTACCTGTCTAGGCCATGAGCAGCCAGTTTCCCCAAGATAATGTTTTGAATCTTGTACTTCTGCTGTTTCATTACAAGAACTTCAACAAAGTGTATGAGTGGGTATCACAGTGATTTGGAATCATGCTTTTGATCTGAGAGATCTTGAGTTTATTCAGATGCTGGTATATTTTTGAAACCACAATTCATTATTCATGCAGTAAGGTGGGTTCCAGTGCTTTAATGATGCTGATGTGCTTAGTACATCATTCCTTCAGACTGTGGACTGGATGCCTCCTGTCTCTACCCACTTAGGTGTGCCACTAGAAGTTATCATTCTGAATCATCCATTGCCACTCCTGAGCTTGGGAGCCTCTGTTTCTCCTGAAACTCCCAGTGGAGCTGCTCATGAAAACACACACAAGCCCTGCTTTCGTTAGGATGATCGAAATGAGGTTAAGCAGTACGTATTTGCTGATCCAGCTCATTTTGACAAAAGCCTTTCAGACCATGTTTATGTGAGCAGACAGATTTAGGAAATAGTATCTGGCAAAGGAGCACTGATGAGCTGCCGAGGCTTGAGCTGGTGAATGTGTCCTTTTTCACTAACACAAGGTTTTAAAGCTTTGTGTCTTTGTTACATCTTCAGTGTACTGCAGTGCTGCTGCTGATGTTGAATTGGTACTGATTAAATTAGTCCTGTAAGAGAAGAAATCAATCATTACTTCTCTAGCAATTTTTATAGTACTGTGGCTGTTATTTGAAAGTGGTGCAAAACTCCACACTTGAAAATTGTGTAGTTACTTAAAGCTGTGTTTTACCAAAGATTTTAAAATTTTAAAACCAAGATTTTAAAGAAGCGTTGAATAACATGATATTCAGTGTTGAGTTAATAATACCCAGTTTGGGAACACTTAGTAAATTTTCAAAAGTGGATTTAAGTATATAATAAATATATTTCAGTATACTTTCAGTATAGGTGTGTAAAATCCATGGCAGATTTGTAAGATTGAATTCTGATTTGTTTTGTGGCAATAGTATTTTATATATCACAATTCAGAAATAAACTGATTGATTTAGTGGGGTAGAAGGAATTTATTTTCCCATGCAAGGGAATACCAGTAGAATGTTAAAACTAAATCAGTGGAATTTTAGGAACACAGTTATTTGTTGGAAAACCAGCATGTGATATTGTGTTCAAAGCTCAAATTTTAAAACATGCTACTGGATAATGGTGAATAAAATGCGAAATGCTAAATGTACCTTCCTGTTCATTTCTGTGTTATAGTATATTTATGTCTTTGTGTTATTAATTAAATGTTGAGCATCAAAAATTAAGCAATGAGCTTTAAAATGTCAACAGTATCTTTAAAAGTATTTTTTATATGCTTATGTAATATCTTAGGGTAAGCTTTAATGGTTTGGAAAACAATAGGGCAAAATAAAATGAAAACATTGTTGTCAAGGTCATACTTTTTAAAGCATAGTTAAAAATTGGAATTTTAAGGGATTTAGACACTAAAGAGAAACTGCTAACATTTAGTGGTGCAACATCAGCAATATTTTTATAAATGCATTGAGTCTCAGTTCAACATTTAAACCGATTTTACAGCAAGTAAAGTAAAATGCTTCCTGGTTTAATGAAATAGAATTTTATGCTCCTACGTTAAACCTTTATGATTTGCTTCTTTACATCAGCTGTTATTTGCATTTCTGTTGCAACCGTAGTGTATATATATGTTGACCTGCTCAGAATATGTGCCGTTAGTTACTTTGAAATCTCATTAAAATTATCCTGGAGGTGACTTTCAGTTCCTGAGGTTTGGAATATGTTATTAGAGTTTTTGAGGAAAGACGGTTGGAAAGAGCCAAGTACTGGGGAGCAGCAGGCTATGCAGAATAAAATAATTCCGTTTGAGGCAAAGATTTGTGTTTATTAGCACTTCCTTTAAGATGAAGTTTGGCCTTTTAATTTTAAATTAAAAACTTAGTGTTGAATGATGAGTTACACTTGAAAGTGAGAACTTCTTGGAACCAGATGTTGCTTTTAGTTTTGTTTTTTAGGAAACCATAAAGAAATTATATAACAAAAAAAATTGAAACATGTTTAGCAGCTGCCTGAACATATTTTCTGGATGTTGATGTTGAATGTGACTATTTTTGGGGTTCATGTGCTTTGAAAATAGATGGTGTCAAACCAGAGCCTTCAGGATCACTGGAGAATGCCACTTGCATGTGTGGTAGGCTTCTATTCCATACTTGTGACCTGAATAGCTGGATGAGTTTCTGCACAGGAATTGAAGGAGAGGGAATAAAGTGAAAAACAAGCTAGGAAATGTTACAAAAGTTCCGGAACAAAACTCAGAAATCCCCCCAAGCCGAGATGTGCTGTACTTGTTTAAGAAGGATCAGAGGCAGAGCTTGGGCACATGACCTCAAGCTACTCCATGCAAATGAGGAAGCGTATCCTCAGGTTTTTGGCACAAAGGGTTCCTCGCTGTTCGAAGCATGCTATCAGCTAAACCAGTTCTGGATGCAGTGCAGGCTTTGGCAGCAGAAGAAATGCTTGGGTACTCTCTGAAGATTGAAGGCGATGAGGTAAGATATGGCTTAAAAAGAGTTGAAAGTGAAGAATCCAGGCTGAGTCAGTCATTTTGATTGTGATAGTATTACATAATACAATTTTTTCAAGGTTATGAAAAGGAAAATAAGTGTGTGTACTTTTTCATGTTTCTCCTTGCTAATGCGGACAAAATGTATTATACTAGTGTGATGAAAATATTAAATTATTGAAGATAAAAGTTTTAACACTGTATAAAATCTATTTTGCTGTGTTTCCATGTTTTTCCCCTTTTTAGGCTAATCAGAAAGTCAAACTCAGTTTATAAGGTGCCGATACTGTTCTGAAAGTAAAAGTGTAAATATTTTTCCTGCATGTAATGAATATAACTTTATGAATAATGGAAAACGTATCTTTGTGTTTGAATTTTGTATATGCAAGATGTTGCTATTTATGAAGGGCTTGACAATCTGCTCACTGGATTTGTTCTGGAGAGAAAATTTTGAAGAAGTATTTAATGCAAAACAAAGCCATTTATTTAACAAAAGCCTCGCTTACATGAAGTTGCATGTTCTGAACAGATTATCGATTAAATTTATATCATTTTATGGTATGACTGTGGCTGCTTTGAAATCTCCAAGCCTCATATTACTTTCCTAGGTTTTCCTGATGTAGAAATACATCCTTTATATGCACATAGAAATTTGGGTTGATGATACTTTTCCTACTGTAATGCTTGTGGGAAAACTTGAAAAAAGCTTTGTCTCCTCATGTAGAGTATCAGCCATGTACATGCTTAGAATAATTTTTTGTGGTCTGATTCCTTAAGTGGGAAAAGATTTAAACTGAATCACAGATGAACATCAGATGTGAGCCCCAAGAGCCGTGGTTTAGAGTAATGAGAATATTTCTCTTTGAGGCAAAAATCAGTTTTCAATCTGTGTTTTAAATCTAAAATTACATTTTTCTACATCCCTCCAGGCAGATCCCTTTATCCTGATATATGCTTTTCATGGTTTAATTTTTCTGTCTTCTGAGAAAAAGTTTAAGTATGACCAAGAAAGTTCTACTTCTGCACAGTTTTAGAATAATTTATCTTCCTAAAGACTGTAGTGGCAAAAAAACCTTTCTTCAAATCTCTTTCCTTTTTATCTTCCATAGAGACTTGCTTTTTTGAGAACTGGTCACTTTTCCTTTTGGGAGTTGTTCATAACTTGAAATGCAAAGAATTCCAAGACGATAAAAGATAGAAATAACAGATAAAAAGATAGAGTTCAAACCTTCCTTTTTACTCACTCTTTTTTTTATGCATACATACACTTTTAAAAGTTAAAAAGCTTTTTAGCTGTCCTTTTTGATAGAATTTTATAGATTTTGTATAAAATCTTATATAAAACCTTATATATATATCTTGTATAGATTTTATATAAAATCTTACTGACTAGAAACAACTAAATATTTTTTTCCTTATAGTGAGTTATTTTCTTAAAATGACATGGATTTTTTGCTGAAGATCTAAGACAAGTGTTAAGATGTCAGTTTTTACTTTGAAATGGTATTTAGTAATCTGGAGTCCAGCAATTTAGAGAATTAACAAATAGAGATATAGCTCTGAGTTTATTTCTCTTGCTAAGTAAATAAACTCATAAATATCTGTTTATACACTGGGATGTTAGCCTGATGTTTAAATTCCAATTTGTGGAACAGAATTATTTCTGTGCTTATCTGAGGTCTTTCTCTTTCTGCATAAATACTACAGAATTGATAATCAAAATGTTTCTCATGGTCCAGAACTTGCCAAAATATTGAATATATGATGCAGACTGTGTCAAGCTCTTAGCTGTAGTATTCTGAGTTTATATGTATAACTGTTTATGATTTTGTTGCATTTACTAGGTTTGCTGGGATGGGTAATCTTCTTAAGGTCCTTACCAGGGAAATTGAAAACTATCCACATTTTTTCCTGGATTTTGAAAGTAAGTTCAAACAATTACAAGACAATGAGAGAATCTTTTCCCTGACTTAGCAGCAAACTGAGGAAAAACTTTTAAAATCTGATTGCTTATACTGTGTATTTTCCAGCACAACCAATCTGTCCTCTAAAATCATTTGTTCACTCAGGACTCCTTTTCTCTTCCTTTTCTATTTTTCAGGAACCAAATGGGAAATCTTTTAAAAGTTCTCACTTGCACAGAGCTTGATCAGGGGCCAAATTTTTTCCTTGACTTTGAAAGTGAGCAAAGCTTCTTGCCTGGCTTGCCTTCTTTGCTTATTCTTTCCTAATAAACTGCATGTGCTTATGCATCATAAAGCAATTCAAAAGGGATTTGCAAACAAATCAAATTACACTTCAGTAGAATATTGCTTTCTGATATACAAAATTACTTCATCCTGAGCAGAGAAAGGGGCAGAGAGGTAGATATGCAAGTAAAACCTTATCTTGAATTAAATTGAAAACACGAGCCATTGTTAAACTTACATATGAAAGAACTCAACCTCAACTTTCTTTAACAAATCAGGGTTGAAAAAAATTATTATTCTTCCTTGAATGGAAATACATGTTGGAAATAAAAAGCTGGAAAAAAAAGCAGTGGAGGTGGAACTATTTGTTTGCTTGGTTTGGTGATGATTTAGCTGGGTTTATAATTTCTAAAAAGTAGTGAAATGGTCAAAGTGTATGTGCTTGATTGCATCTCTCTTAATTGCATGGTTATCACTTGCAGAGCAGTGTTACCCATTCCAGTTTTCTTGTCACGTCTATATTTGATCCAAAGCTGCTTTCACTTTTCCTGACTACAGTTTCCCTGCATGTACTTCTAGACACTGTCACCAAGTCCTTTAATATGGGTTTAATCTGTCTTCACTACATACGTGAAATGCATTTTATTTGAAACACTACCAGTGTGATATTTTCTCTCTTAATATCTCTATTCTAAAAAAAAAAAGATAAGCCAACCAAAAAGTTTTGAGAGAATCCAGTGTTTTTAAAATACTTTCCTTTTGTAGCATGGTTTAAAAAAGCATTTCAGGTGATTAGACACATATTTTGTCATATTGAAATAGTTTTGTTCTTTAGTCATTTATTTCTAAATTATTTTCTGAAAGAAATAACTGACATGCTATGAGTGTGTATGTCTGTGTACACTCAGAAGCACTGCTTTAAAAAGTCATTTAAATGCACATTTAAATCTTACTAAATTGTTCAAACATGCTTTCTTAGATGAGAGCTAGAATGTATGACTGGAACTAGGCACATACCTTAATCTTCTCATCTAGAGCTTAATTACCTCATTATGAAAAATCAGTTTTAAATTATGAAAAAAGGGTAATTGTTTCATTTGTGTTTAGGAGAAGTCATGTATCCCTTCTCTGTCTATATAATTTGAAAACTTTACTGTTATCCCAGTCAAACCTCTAGCCAAACCATCACTTAATCTTTTTCTACCAAACTTTTGAGGGCCTTGGCCATCTTCTGTGGCTTTGCCAAGCTATTGTGGAAGCTTTCAGCTGCTCTGAGCTTACAGGTTTAATCAGCCCCATTGTGTCCTTGTTGGCAAGAAAGTGTTCCTGACCCAGGCTGTAGGCTTGGCAGGAAACAGGTGCTCTGGCAGTGGGGAGCCTTGGTAGAGGTGTGGTGAGAGAGGGAAATATCGAATTTGTTGCCTTGGCAGTGAAGGTTGTTTTTCTTTCCAAAAGCTTGTGGCCAAGAACTGAGTGAAATACCCTCTCCCACGGGAGGTGCCAGTGGTTAGGGCTCACTAGTCAGGCACACCTACCTAGAGAGAGACAGAACTGCCATCTCCGAATTTCAGGGAATTTCATGCCTGTAAGTGAAAGTTTAAAAGTTGTTCTCACGAATACAATCCCAGAGGTTTTTAGTGGCACAAAACCTGTATTGGCTCTAAGGGATGTGACTGAAAAAAGGGATGTGGTTTTGTGCTTTGGTCTCCCATAATTGGCCATTGTACAGTGGAAAAGGCCACTGAGTGAGGGATATGGGTCAGAATCTGGTCTGGGCTTGCTGGATATGTGGCTTTCTGTGGCCTGAGCTGTCAGTTCAAGCTCATGGGTAAACGTGGTCACTACAGTTGGCCAGTTGGAGAATGATGGGTGTGCTGAGCTGATGTGTTTACTGTATTCATTATTTGCACCAGCATCTTGCCTTTTAAAATTCCAGAGAAAGAAAGTTTGAGATCATCTCCTTTCCCCTACTTTTGTGCTGACGTCCACATTGTGAGTTGCAATTCTTTTTGACACCTAATAATATTCTTCAATCCAAACTGGAAACCAAGTTTTGTAACTCTGTGGTCATACTGGAAAAACTTTGAATCCAGCATTCATTTCAGTTATTGCTGTATTGCAAAAGCAATTCTGTTTGCACCCCAGTACTCAATTGAGAGCTGGGCAGTTATATTGGGTCTGGTGGAGAATAACATTCTCCATGCAGGTGGAAAGGCCTTTTCTTTGAGGGATATTGCAGACTTAATGCATTTAGCCAAATTACTATTTTTTGAAGTCTACTGAAAGGTATAAATAAAGAAAAATAATTTCATCCTTCTTAGAAAATGCACCATATTGCTGTTTTACACTTGGATCTTCATGGGAATATTTTTAATCAAGCTGCTACCTCTTGGGTTTGATTATATACCACTTACTTTACCTTAATTCCTTCTTAGCGCTCAGCTTGAAAATAATGTTAGGAAAAGTGAGTGCCTGGCAAGTCTTGAGAAACTGTGGATTTCAGGATTTCACATCAAATTCTCTTAAAATAGACTTTGTCAGTTCAAGAACTGTTTTGTACTTCAAATGTTGACCTTATTTAAATTAGTTACAGGTAAATGAATTCTGGGTATTTGAGCTCTTTCTGTACCATCTTAAAATCGCTCTTTTTTGCAGAAAATCTGTTGTCAAATCACTGCTGACTTTTTCAGGCAAAGTAAACAAATGATTCCAAATGAATTCTTGGAAATAATTTGAAAGTTGAGGCAACAATTATTTTGAATCTAAAAGATTAAAGCTTAATTCAGTGTCCTTAAGTGTTATCTACAGTCCCATCCTCTCCTCAAATACTTTTTATAACATGTTTCTAACCTTAATGTGAGCAGGTTCTTTTTTTTTTTTTTTTTTTTTTAACGGTGGATATCACTTGATCCTAGTTAAATCCCTCTCAGCCCCTCCAAAAATCTTATTTTCTAGGATTCCCCCACATCCCCAGAAAGACTCTTGAAATTCTCAGTTATTATTCACGTACGATTAAAAGGATCTATTATTAGAATGTGTCTGGCAGCAGAGCAACTGCCCACTTTTCATATAATAGGCTATTAATTAATACCCTTGTTGCACAGGCAGCAAGGCTGAGGATATAATCTGGGTCCAGCCAGTGGGAGGTTGCACTCAATTCCTGAGCTGTGGAATACCCTGAGCCAGAACCTGCAGCTCAGAGAGGTGCTGTGTGTCCATCCCCCATCCGCCACAGAGCTGAAGCTGGGCACTGATCTCCCTGGCACAGCACCCTGCCTGGAGCAACTGTTAACAATTCAGTGATCTTCACTTTATTCTAGCTAGTTTAGAAAGAATGAAATCTAAAAATCCCGTGTAGCCTGGATAGGGTACTGTTTCTATCCAATATAGGGGGTTATTTAATGTGTGCAGCATAGCAGGTTCGAGTACCCTTTAAAGTGCATTACTTTCTGTAGTTATAATGCTTTTTCTCATTTCTAAGTTTTTCTTTTAATTTTGTCCCGGATTGGCATGGAAAAAATCACTGTCATGGTGACAAATCTGAAATAGGACTTGAGCATTATGCAGTTAAATATGTGTACTGCTCTCTAACCTGCTGGCTGATGGAATTGTTTGCCATGTTCAGCAGTGAGCATGACAAGAAAAGCTGAAAGCAGAGCCTCTGAATGCTCTTGTTTAACTCATTTTCTTTTCCTATGCTGTTGAGGGCAGAAGGGCATGGTATTTTTATGAGAAATATGATTCTACATTCACTGAAATGGAAGAACTAACCAACCTCAATGGGAATCTTCTTAACCACCTCAGCTTTTGTTCTGCATTTCAGATTCAGAAAGTTGAAAGTTCAGTTGCTAGTTGAAAGTGCTTCTTTTAATACTGCTCTTAGTACTCTTCATAGCACTGTTCTTTCTTCATTAAAATTTATTACTGAGATACTGTTACACTTCATTCGGTATAAGTAAAGGCATCACATCCTTTCTGTATTTAGTCTTGTCCTATGAGTACTAATGTCTGACCTACCTAGAAGTTTCTATGTTTTTTTTTCTGATTCACATTTGGTGAAGGATGAGGTAGATACCTTGCATTGTTATGAACGTTTTCTGGAACAAATGACAGGTATTTTGCTAAGAAAATAGTGATGACCCCACTTTCATGTGCCACCATTCACCTAAAATGCTTAATGCATCCCCAAATGAACTGTAGTGGGTCCAGGTTTCCTCTTGTTCTTTGTGAAGTCTGAAGTTCTATCCAAAACATAGCATAGAGCATGTGTACATGTGAAAGAGAGCTTATGTAATGGAATGGATAAATTACCATGTCCTGGTTATTTCTGATGGAGCCAGTGGAAGTAAGTGTATTTCTCCCCAGAGCTAAAATTTTCAAATTTTGCTGGTAGAATCTGTATATGGGAGATTCAAGCCTCATCTGACTCTTGCATTAATTCAGTACAGGATTCGTGTAGTTGCTTGGTTTAGAGCTCACATTAGAAACATTTATCCAAAGGAAGGAGAAAAAGTTCTCTGTTTTGTCTTTTTAAAGACAGAATGCTTTGATTGCTAATCATGAGTATTCTGAAAACAGCTTTGAAATGCAGTGATTCTGGCCATTATGGTAACTTGCTACTGAGAGGGCTTGCACTCACCATGGGTTAGTCAGTGGCAGTGATTTCATTAATAAATGGGCTCAGGTTCCTGAAGCACGTGGTGGTTTCTCTAGTGGTATGGGGATAAGAGGTGAGCACAGGCAACCAGTGATTCCACACTGTGATTCAGGACTGGCATTTCTTAATTCAGAGCAGAGAAACAGGCTTTGATTTTGTTGGAATAGCAAGCCAGTTTTAAGTCAAAATCTGTCACGAAGAAGTCTCGATTCCTTTTAGTTGTTGTTGCTATTATTATTGTTGTTGTTAACAGTAAGAAGAAATTGTTTTCAAAGTGATCCACTATGGTTATTTTAGCTGACCATTTTTGGCAGGATCTTCTTGTAAAATCCCTTTTGAAACATGGCCATGGTCTCACCAGAACATGTTTGCATAACTTCTATTTCATAAATAAATGCATGGTTTGTTTTTAAGAAAAGCCTGAATCATCCACCTTACCTTTCTTTTTAAGCTAAACACTTCCAACATAAATAGAAACTGCTTCTGCAAATGCAAGCTAAGCCTGTTGCTCTGGAGCCTTTTCAGCCCTCTTCCTTCCCTTTCTTTCCCTCTTTCACACACATACCTGCCTCTTGCTCCTACTTCCCCAGGTGCTGGAACACTCAGAAAGTTCGTGTTTCAAATATTGCTCTTTCCACCAACTTCCAAAAGATAAATTGGGAAATTTTTAAAAATACTTACAATAAAGGGTGTTACTAAAGGCCTTTTTGAAGTCCCAAAGTGTTGGGCAGTATATAGCATTTGCATCCCCCTTAAGCACTAGTACTTCTAAAGCAAATAAATTGTAAAAATTAGCATAGAAGTACCTTGTAACCAACAAGGTTAAACAAGATGCTTCAGGTGACCTGCACATGCAAATTTTTCATTCATGAACTGCACTAACAAGTTATTTATTCTGTTTTGTGTTAGTATTCACTGAAATGTTATTTTCATTAACTTATTTAACTGTTAAAATGCCGATACTGAATTTTATGTGAGTCCTACCTTCCCCTGCTCTGTTGTTGTATGGTATGTATCTGTTTCTCAGGATCACTGCTTTCCTCGTTAAAGTCAGAAGGGTTTTCTGTTTTGCTTCTTTATCACAAAATGGCAAGCCCCTTACAGTCTGTACCTGAGGTATCTTGCAGCTTGAGGAAAGAACCAGTCTGGAACACTGTAAATTTAATGTGACTGATGGGTCAGTTCAGCAGTCATGTCCCAGATGGGGTTTTCCTGGGGTGACAATTTTTCCCCTCGGTGTTCCTTTCCCTCGCTTTTTGAAGGATAGTGGAACTTTTTAGTTACATGAAATATTGTGGCTATAAAACCCAGCTAAGTAAGCCTAGTTTATGTTTATTTTCACTTTCTAAAGAAGAGAATGAAAACTTGCAGAATAAAAGGAAAATCCAGTCAGTATTATGTGCCCAGTCTCATGGGACTCATGGTGCCATAAGAATATGGGAAGGATTTTAAGGATGAGTTGCTTTGAAGCTACAGACGTGTAAATCTCAGGCATTTGTGTCTTGTTCATGCAAGATCTGTAGATAACTTGAAACATGTAAACAAATTATCTAAACCTGAAACATCGTGGAGGGAATTCCCATTTTCCATACACGCCCGTGTGAACCAATTCAGTTATTTCTGGGTAAATGAATCCCATACTGATACATGGGTAGAAAATTCTGTCAGTTTTCTCACAGAGAGTGAGATGACTAAGTAGAAAAAGTATTTTTAATATTTCTTGTATATTAATGTAGAGAAGAATACAATAGCTCATCCTAATTGTTGAGTTTTGAACTGAACTTATCTCATTGCTTTTGATTCAGACAAGTAATCTTTAAGTTCTAAGATTCAACTTCAAGGTGATTTTTTTCTGTCATAAAAATTAGCATTCCATCTTTACAAGCTAATACAAATCTAAGGGGAAAAAATAGTTGTGTCTCTGTAGAAATCTGCTGGGACAATGTCATTGTTCCATCACATATAGACTGCAATCCCATATATAGGTCATCCAGTCTTTGGTCAGTGCCTGTCATCTTTATGTTTAAAAGCAAAAAAAGACAGATCTCTACCTTGTCCAATGTGTCAATGTTCTGGGGATAACATCACTCCCTAGTGTCACACTGCTGTGTAAATCCCATAGAAGGAGATTTGAATAGGAAAATTGATCATTTCTCTCAACAATAAAGGTCTACAGGTCACTCACACCCTGAAAACTGATTACTGACAGAGCTGGGTTTATTTTAGTGGCAGGAATAATCCCTGACATACATGAGAAAAAAATGTATTTTTAATAGTACTGTATCTGTGTTTTACAAAAGAAGAAATAAATTGCCCTGGTTAAGGAAGCCTGGAGGAAAGTCAGAGTGGAGCAATATCCCACTGCTCCATCCATTGAAAGGCCTGATTTTTTTCCCCAAGCTGCAAGAAAAGTGAGCAATTCTTTATAATTGAGCCACGGAGCTCATGAAAGAGAGGGACTGATGCATTATCCTATTTTCTAATAATATTGCTTTATGATACTGCTGCTCTTTAAAATGCTGCGTTTTGGGAAGAGGCATTATGAGCCAGAGCATACAAAAACTGTGCTGTTTTTCCTTCCTTGCTATAAAAAACAGAAGCTTGGATGTTAGCAGAATGTCAGTATAATTGTATATTTGGAAAAAAGCTACATCAGAATGGAGTTACACATAGTCAAGCTGGATGTGGTATTGTTAAGTAGAACTGAGTAATCTTGCCATTTGTACTGCAGTTTACTTTTGACTTTGTGCATTTTGCTTTTCTCTTTCTTAGATGCACAGCCCACAGATGGAGAAAGGGAGGTCTGGAACCAGATCAGTGCAGTTTTACAGGATTCAGAAAGCATGCTTGCAGACCTTCAGGCTTACAAAGGAGCTGGACAAGAAATTAGAGATGTATGTTTGTCAATGACAGTTCTTTGGAAGCAAAATCAGGCAAAACTCAAATGTGTTCCTTGCTTCTGTTCTGCTCTGTTCATCCAAGCACATTCTATGAACTCGAGTGAAAATGTCCTTGAAATGTATTTATAAAATACATGACAGATTATGCATAACATTGAGTATAAATCTCTCGTTTGAAATCATTAAATGATGGCCGATGGGACTTCTTTCAGGTTTTTTGTTAGTAATTAGTTGTATTTTTCACTTTATGAAATACCATTGCATATACGTTGTTTCATGTATCTCAAGGCAGAAGTCACTTTGAGGACATGGAAGAAGTAATACTCAGGTGTCAGAAATACATGACACAGATAGTTGTTCTTTTCTGTAAGTGTGGTTCTGTAATGAACCACAGTAAATTATAACTTTACATCCACTTTAGAGGCATCTTATTCTGTGAAACTGGTCCTGAAGTACAGTTTAGAACTGTAACTTAGCGTTTTTCTCAGATGACCAAAACTTTTCCTGCATCAGTTTTGCAGATACTCTTAGTGTGAGCTGTTGCTTGCTTAAAAACCTTAACATGCTGAAGTTTTCGAAAGCCTTAAAACTGGAAAGAAAGGCTGCTTTTGCAACCAGTAGTCACACAAAAGGTTTTACCTGATGCTTTTACAATAGTTTTGCTCCCAAAAGAATATGCTAGAACATATTTCTATATGTCAGTGGTTCATTGTAATTAATGATTTTAAAACAGTATGTTACAGGGGGAGAGGGAAGGTGAAAAACCTGATATTTTTTTGAATCCTATGCAATGTAATTTCTCAGAATTCTTCTGTGTTTTACAGTACTTTTAAAAATAATATAGAAAAATTCCAAACCACATCTTGCTTGTTATTTATTTGTCACAGGTCTTTACAGTAATATTCTCATTTCAGGCAATACAAAATCCCAATGATATCCAGCTGCAAGAAAAAGCATGGAATTCAGTCTGTCCCCTGGTTGTAAGGCTAAAGCGCTTTTATGAGTTTTCACTCAGATTAGGTGAGCCCTGTTTTAGTACGTCTGTTTTATAGGTTTTTTATATATAATGAAAGAGGAAGCTTTGTCTTTCCAGAAACTTTTGAAGTTTTAGAGTTAATATTATTTCTATTTGATATCAATGGACATTTAACTGCAATTGCATTTATCAAGGCATCTCTTTAATCTTAATTTCATAGTTTGTTAGTTTGTCTATATTACCTAAATAGCATACAAGCAAAAAACATGATAAAACTACAAAGTTTTTCTCTGTTTCCTTCCACGTTTCTGCACATCACTGGTCCATTTTGGACTAACGCAATTTATTTTTTGCAATTTGGATCCTTTGGAGTTTTAAAGGGAACGTAAGCCAGTACTATTTTGAGACTTTAAAAATCTCAAAAAGCGGGGATAATGGGGAGAGTGAATCAATAAACTCTCTCACAGCGTGAAAATCCAAAGTTGAATGTGTTGTGCGCTGACTTTGTCATCCCAACAGACACAAAAGGTGATGTAATTACTCTTTGAATTAGGACTCGAATATAAATATGTGTATGAAGTGAGAGGGCTCCTAGCACAAGGGGATTCTTGTACAGCATCCTCTAACTATGTCTTTCACTTTTTGGGTTATGCTAGTAATTACAGGCACAGAAGCTGATTTATATTGCTGTTGGTGCCTGAGTACACTTTTAGTAACAGACGCCAGAATAATCTCTGTACTGAGCTGAAGGCTAATTGAGGAAGATGGAAGTGTTGAATATCTGAATGCAAGAAAAATGCTTCCTCTAGAATTTTTCATAGGGATCCCAGATAAAGGGTGACAAAAATGGAAAATAATTCAATGATACAAAATGGAGCGAAAATGGCAGAGCCTAAAGAGGTAGGTGTCTTTAATTAGTGCTTCTCACCCCAGAAAAGTAAGAAAAAACACTTCTGTTAGGGCTCGGCATGTTCAGGGGGTTTCTTCCCTTCAAATGCATTATGTTTAAATACGTAGTTAAAACTTTGTGTGGACTGACTACAAATTGTGCTTCTGATTTTTATCCAGAGAAAGCCCTGCAGAGTTTACTGGAATCCTTGACATGCCCTCCCTACACGCCAACTCAGCACCTGGAACGGGAACAGGCTCTAGCAAAAGAGTTTGCAGAAATCTTACATTTTACTCTTCGTTTTGATGAACTTAAGGTTAATAGAGTCTTTCAATACATGTTGATTTTTGCTGTGTATTTTGAACCAAAACTGATTATTTCTTGTTTCTCTTCCTGGAAGATGAGAAACCCAGCAATTCAGAATGACTTCAGTTATTACAGGCGGACAATAAGTCGCAACAGAATAAACAACATGCATGTAAGTGAATAAACTCTGCTGTGCTGCATGCAGTGAGGTATTTATTTATCAGAATGCATTTGTGCCATTTGTGGTAAAGTTTTTACTTTTGATCCAGTAGCTGTCGTGTTCCCTCCTTCACAGCAAGAGTTAATCAGCAGTCTGGATGAAGTGATTAGAGAGGACTTCAAGCAACAATCTACTTGCTGACATGAATATGAACTGCATCTTTTTCTTGCTGCTGGCAAGATTTTAAAGAGCTGTACTGACTATCTTTTCTCGTGTTTCCATCAGCTAGACATTGAGAATGAAGTGAACAACGAAATGGCCAATAGGATGTCCCTGTTCTATGCAGAGGCCACACCAATGCTGAAAACCCTCAGTAATGCAACAACACATTTTGTTTCAGAAGTATGTAAAGGGGGAGAAGGGCCTAACAAAGACATTATTGATTTTAATTTTACAAGATAGTTTACTGAACATTGTGTTTTTCTTACCCTTCCAGAACAAAACATTGCCAATTGAAAATACAACGGACTGTCTAAGTACTATGGCCAGTGTATGTAAAGTCATGTTGGAAACACCGTAAGTTTTATCTTAAATCTTGGAGGGTTTGCATGATAGAACTTATATTTTAATTAGCCATCTAAGATAACATGTTTTTTTCAAAGTAAATTCCTATATCTTTGCCTTAAGTTGTTACTCCTTTTGTCTACAAAGCATTACCTGATATTAGAAAGCCTTATCTCCTGTTCTAAGCACCTTATGATATCTTTCCAGAATCAATGTTGAGTTCTCTTGAGGAGAGCTTACATGGTCAGCCTGTGTTTCCACAGATGGTTAAAACACAAATGTAATAATCTTATGCACTCACAGGCTTCAGTGTCTTGTCACTTGTCACAGAGGGCAAGATTTTAGCTCTTCTGAGCAGTACTTTAGCAAATACACAGGGACATTTGACAAATGATACAAGGATCATTTAAGCAGATTTTTTTTTGGTTGTAGCCATCGTATTCTAGATATGAAAAAAAAATCAGCTGTATGAATTTTCATTCGTATAAATGTATTCAGCTGTACAATTGTGTTGATATCTGCTAGTGTAGGTAGAATAGCCAGTGGGGTTCTTTTATTATTATTTTACTATGCATTTAGTGAAGTATATTTTAGGTTAGATGTCTCTGCGACTGGAAAACACAAGGTAGTCTTTCTGCCTATGAGTCATTTGTTCATGGAGCCATGTAAAGGTAGAATTCCTGAGGTTTTTGTTTGTTCATGAAAATTTTGGAGAAGTGTCTGTAGGGGTGGGACTCATGTCACAATCCTGAGACATCATAGAAGTAGTAATTGAAAAGTAGCCTTATGAGTCAGCTCTTTTTTTGGCAAAAGTAGAGAAAAAAGTTGAGTCATCTAGAACATTATCTGATGTTTAATTCTAATTGTGGGGTAATCAAGCATTTTCAAATCAAAATTTCTGTAACCTTTTAGTCTGTTCATGTTACGATGCTGTGGAAGAACAAAAGTTGTGAGTTTTTGTAGACTGAGAGGTACTACAATACACAGAGAGAGAGCACAATGACTATTAAAATCCACCTTGGTGAAGCCCTGACCTTCCCAGCTGCTGAACTTAGGTCCCACTTAACTATTCCAAAGTAGGAATTTAAGCAAAAACAGTAGCTTTCCTTTGGGGTCCCAGAATGTTGTGTTTCTGAGATTAAACTGAGGTATGATCAGTCTCCATCATATTTCATGAAGTTTTCTATGAAGCCATCATCACATAAATTTTGAGGATCTCATCTATGCATGGGTATGACAAGAGGTTTACATCTGTCTACTCTCTAACCATTCTTGTAAATTGGCACAGGCTTACAGAATTCACAATATTCAAAGTGTTACTAATGTGCATCTGCAACCTTAAAATATATTTTTGGTTCAGATTTCACACCCTCCCAGTCTAGTTTTTAAAATTGTCTAGTGAAAGGTCTAGAATGTTTCTTTCGTTCTGTTTTCCAGAGAGTACAGGAGCAGATTCACCAGTGAAGAGACCCTCATGTTCTGCATGCGAGTAATGGTGGGAGTTATTATTCTGTACGATCACGTTCATCCTGTGGGAGCTTTCTCAAAGACATCAAAGATTGATGTAAGAGAGGCCTTTCTTTGATACTCTGTAGGTTTGAGAATACTAGTCTGCAGCTCTTTTTCTGCACAAGCTTACAGCTTGGTATAAATAATTTTAATTACTTTTGAATGGCAAAATTTAGAATTTGTCTTCACCTGTGCACTTTAATGCATCAGTTTGTTTGAAAATAAAATAAGGACAAGCTTATTTTCTTCTAGACACAGATAATAGTTTTTCTTTGTTAGCTCTGCTTTCCTGTATAGTTAGGCTAAAATAATTTAGTACTACACCTAGCCTGGAATATGTTCCTTAGTCATAATTTTTTTAAAATCATGTAATTTATCAAAGCTGAAATGCTCATTTTTCACAGTAGTTCTCTTGTAAATAAGTAGATATTCAATGTTGTCTCTGCTTTGTCTGAGATCTGAAGTAGCAGAGCTGAAATTACTGTTGTAATGTTGATAATGGTTCCTCAGTTTTATTTTTGGCATGGCCAGTCACAGAGAAATCAATTTTATTTTTCCATTTGAGAAATTGCAAGCACACATGGAAAGAATACTCTTGTTTTTTCTGCATGTTTTTGCAAACCTAAATCTCATGCACCACTTATTTCAGCAGAAATAAGCTGTTATTAATGAAAAAGATGCCAAGTTGTTTCCCTTTACAAGAGATCCTGCTTAAAAAGAAAAGAAAAAAACCATATATTGTTGCACTCCATGTCACTGGGTCTTCACTAGCATTTTGCATCTGTGGATACCAGAATTTTACCACATCTCTTTGACTCTACAGATTGAAAGATTTGGCACAGGGGTGAATAGATTTACTAAAGGTCTTGAAGCAGGCAGAGCCCGGGACTTGAATGCAGATTTCTTGACTGCTAGTTCAGTCTCTTGCCTACATAGGCAACACAAAAGAAATTTTGATGGAACCAAATACACATTGTGTGCACTTTGCTTCCCATATTTATCCTAAAGACCTGTAATCTTACAGGAGAGTTAGCTAGATGTAAATGGGAGGCAGGAGATGTATTACTCAGTTTTAAAAAAACGAGTACGTGGTCCCAAATCTTGATTTGCATAATTAGTTTAGTGATTTTTTTGTAATTCAAAAAATTCTCCTAATGATGAGTTTGTTTTACTGTGGTAAATAATTCTTTTCTCCAAACTGTTCAGTTCAGTCATTCAAGCCATTTCAAGAGAATTTCAGGGACAGTCGAGTTTATTACCCTTTCCTTACTCTTTCCACACTAGAGGCTGTATTTCAAGCTATTAATTACAGTTTCCTAGCTCAGACATCTGTCTCGGTTTGAAGGACAAGTGTCTGCCGAGGAAGGTGTGAACCTTCCTTGGAATGGAGAGCATGACCCCCTCCCTCCAAATTATGATGACTTTGAAATCAAGGGGCTTTCAAGCAAAGATATGGGAAAAGGAATGACAGTTCTTTACTAATATGGATGTTTATAAAAAGGCAAACAAACAACAACATGGCACTGACAGCTAACAAAAGTAAAAACCCCAGAAAACCCAATAAACAAAAATCTGTTCTTGCTGTCTCCGCACTTTCCCCTTTAGTGCAGTTCCGGGCACGGCCAGCAGGGGGCGCTGCTGCTTCCCCCGGGCAGGGCGGGGGCGGTGATTCCTCCAGGCCTGCAGGGGGCGCTGTGCGCAGGGCTTGGGCAGCACGCGGTGATGGCGGCTGGGCCGAGACGGGAAGGGATGGGAGAGAGGCTTTGGTTTATAAACCCCGGGGCAGTGTCGGTCCCAGTGCCCAGACGGGAAGGGATGGAGGAGAAGCTTTACAAATCCTTGGGGCAGGTGATCCCAGTTCCCCAGCAGGACCCTCGGGAGCAGCAAGCTGGAATGGTCGGAATGAGCAAAAGTCCCAGGGTGTGGAGGAGCTGTATCAGAAGTTGCACAGCTGTCGCTGGAACCGTGGGGTGTCCCGACAGGCAGGGGCTGCAGGGCTACAGCACAGCAGAAAAACCTGAGCAGTGCAAGAGGAACGGCGGGGCTGGGCAGCAGCAGCCCGGCTCCGAGGGGCCAGGCAGGTTTGGGATCCCAGGGTTTCCCCTGAGGCACTCCAGGAGATGGTGCAGGGTCCCTGTTTGGTGACGTGGGGTCTCAATAAAGGCCCAGTGCAATGGCCGCTCTTCCGAGCAGAGTTCACTCATGGTAGAAGGAAGGCAGCAGGAGATGGAGCCCTGCAATGGTGACGAATTCTCCCAATAGCGACTGCAGGCTCTCCCCTCTCTGAATGCACAAGAGAGCTAGGAAAGCCATCCCCTTTTTCCCAGCCCAATGCTTGTGGTCTTCTTCCCAGAGAAACCCCCAGGTAAAAAGAGAGTAGCCAGCTGCTCTCCTCCCCTAAGCTGTGGCAACTTATTTTGTCTCTCTTGAGTACCTGGTCCTTATTGTCTCCTAGCAGCACATATGGGAGAAAAATTCCCTGAGAGAAAAAAAACAAAAGGAAGAATCCTAAACCCCAACATTATCCTATTTGTTTTAGGTATAGTGATTCTAACAAAAATGAAAAAGAATTGTTTGAATTTTTATCCCCTTTGACTTGGCCTGATCTGATCAGATCTGCTGGGGCAGATCTATGCACATTGACTTCAGTTTTTCTAACCTAGGAAGAATAACTGTGTCACTTCAAAACTCGTGGTGCTAGCCTGAGAATCTCCTGTAATCTGTTATTTGCAAAGCTAGTTACACTTCCCAGGTAGAAATGAGCCAAATAAGCAGTGTTTGTTGGGCTAGTCCTTGTCAAGGATGCTAAGCTACATTTTCTGATTCATTTTTACTGGCACATAAATGGACCCTGACTTTTAATTTAAGTGCTTCATCATCTGCTTCCTTGCTAAGGCAGAGGTGCTCTTCAGCTGCAAAGAAAATTCTGACATGTAGGCTTTGCACTCCAATGTGACTTGGAAAATTAAAGAATTCAAATCTTCACTCAGGCATGTCTTTATGTGTCATTTTGAATAAGATGGAATTAATCTAGGTTAATTTCTGGATAGCTAGGTTCAATGTCTTCATAGCAGTGGGAAGAAATAAGTACTAGTGGGGCATAATTCATTACATATGAAGATACATTCTGAATAGGTTAGAAGAATTCCTTGTTTTTCTCTATTGACTAGCTAGGGAGTCTGTACAATTGGTCAAATGAGTTCTACTCCTGCTCTGTCTGCTTCATTTCGCCTTTTTGTAAATTTGGACAGTTTCAGCCTGTTTTTTACAGTTTCTACAAAGGTGTTCGTTCAGTGTGGTGTTAGAATCAACACCACAGGCTTCATAGATTAAATTTTTAACATCTAGTTATGAAACAAGTAATAACTTGTCACTGGTTAAGTTTACAACTAAAAACTGAATGCTGAAAATTACTTCCTTGTATGCAAACATAAAAATAGAAGTCAAAGTTGAAACGTCTCTTCTTAGAGTTGTTAACAGCAATGACACAGAACTCCCAAAATCTCTTTTTTTTATGTATATCAGCTTATATCAAGTGCTTTTGATTTTTGTATTTTTTAGTTGGAATTGAAGAAACAGTGTACAACTTAAAATATAGATACATGATACATAATTTGCTCTCTACAAATGCTTATTAAAGTAGATGTTTTCTCCAAAGTTAAGTTTTTAACATTGAGATAATTTTTAATATGTTATAATGCTTTTATTGTGTAATTTAAAGCAGCATTAACACTCAGTAAGAAAAGAAACCTGCCTTTATACAGTGAAATTTTTCCATGTTTTCAGCTAGTGCAATTCATATGTTATTGTTCAATAGTGGCATGCTTCTGTTCCCAGATGAAGGGATGCATAAAAGTTTTAAAGGAACAACCACCTGACTCTGTGGAAGGACTTCTGAATGCTCTCAGGTATGTGTGATTCAGCCTTAGAAAATTCTTTTTTGTTTTTCTCCAATCTCTTTAAGATTCTTCAGTTTAGAAGATTGATTTAATAAGATTATCCTCTCAGGTCTGCCTTCATCACCTGGGGTTTTCTAAAATTAATTTCTTCCTATTTCATTTCACTTGAATGAACAATAACTATTAATATTGTAAACAGTATATCCTAGCTAAAATTTGCTATATAAAATACCCCAGCATCTAGAACATTTTACAAATGAAGGGTGAGATTTCTGTTTATCAAACTCTTAAGTACTTCCCTCTCCCTTTCCATCTTAATAAAACGTTTTTATTTTTTTTAAATATTGCTAAATTATAGAGCTTCAAGAAAACAGTCCTAAATCCCAATGCTGTTTATGGTGCTGTCTTGGGAAGGAAAACACACAGGGGTCTGACACTTCTCTGAAGCTGAGAAGGGAGTCAGTACCAAGTTTTTCAGAGCTGTTTTGACTTCTCTAGCTGTTAAATTCTTGGATAGAGGGAGAACTGCACCACCACATTTGATTATGTCTTTTGAATTAAAGTTGATGTGGAGTTAAATCCTACAGGTGTCAAGTGTGTTTCAAGCTTATGTTATTACCAGTCTCCCTATTAGCATAAACAGTGGAGAATGCTTGGGTTTAAATGGAAAAAAACACACTAAAGCTCTTCAGTCCTCTCAGAATGTTTAAGAAAACTGCTTAAGTAATAGATTATGCCAAAATTCAGTCTAGATTCTGAAGTGATTTTAGCATTTACCACATTTCTTATGGCTCTTCATGATTTTGCTTCTTTTGAGGCTTTTAACTAGAAAAAATGAGAGGTAATGTTGACCCAAGACAATCTATGACAATGTCATAGATACCAAACAGGATTTGGCCACGATTCTCCACCTTTTAGCAGGGACTAATTTATTGCCTAGGGTATTTAGAAGATAAAGAGCACTAGATTCTTACCAGTTGAATTCCAGGGATCAGTAGAGAGAGGAACATGTAAATTCCTCCTTTGTGTAACTGAACTGTACTTATTTTAAAAACAGGCTCAAGTGTTCAGACTTTTCCTATCTCTATTCATTTTATAAATTATTGTTTTAACTTGTAATTTCTAGGTTCACTACAAAACACCTGAATGATGAATCTACTTCAAAACAAATTCGAGCTATGCTGCAGTAGTATCCAGAGACAAGTAGATGTTTGTATTGATCACAGAAGATGTGTATGTTTACATAATTTAATACAGTTTGATGTTAATACTTGTGTGTATTTACATAACCATTTTCTTCACATTGCTAAAATATATATCTGTTCATAACCTAACTGACTTTATATAGTGCAACCTAAGTTTTTATTCTAGCCTTTATCTTTTGACTTTTAAACTACTTTTTTACTTAGATACTTCAGTTATGACAGTTTATCTGTGCATTTTAATCCTTAAACACCTTCTCTATCAGAGAAGTAAGTAGTAGTGAAAACAAAATGGAAATCAAACCGAAATGTCAAAGGTACCACAGAAAAGGAACTTTAAAGAAGAAGAAAGTTAATATAAGAGAAAGTAAAATTCATTTTATATGTTTTAAAGAACATGTGCACATTTTTTTGGTCACTTTTAGGATCTTGTCAAACTAATATGAATAGGAGAATACCTGAATGTTCATTGCTCTCATGAATGCATTGTCTTTCCTGTAATAAGTGGAGATCCACCTAATTTTTAGGGTTATGTGCTGTCTGGAATCCAAAAATCTGTTTCAAACAGGTAATTTTACCTTTTTACTGAAGTATAACCTATACCTTTCAACAACTGAGGAGATTAATATCCTTTCTCAGATGCAGTATAAATAAACAGAAAATATACTTAAAGAACATTGATAGATTTTGAAAACTCTGTATAATTTTATTAGACTTAGAAAGGAAAGGGAAAATACTAATGCCTTGACTTAACTGGAAAAGATTTGTCAGTGTAAATATATCACAGTAAACTAACTACCAGAGAGCTCTAGCCAGTAAGTAATTTTTGGCTTATCTAAACCAGTACACTCTTCTGTGGCAAACTTCCCTTGTGTCAAATCAGCCTCATCAGACTAGGGATGGTTTAAATTTAAGAGCTGATCTGTTCTTAGGAACTCCATTAAGTTCCTGATAGTGTTATTCATTAGATGGTTCAGAGTCACTGCTCTTCACTGGCTTTTGAGATGTGATTGATACTTCAAGAAGTTTCTTGCTGAGTTGTTTGTTCTTACTTTCTGGTAAATTTTCCAGTTAATGAAATAGAAATACTTTGCCAAAAGCAGCCAAGTGCTCATGCTCTGTTAAGTGTGTCTCCTGAGTGGTCTGCAGTTGCTGTACATATTCTTGCAGAGATCACATTCTGAAAATGTGTTTGATTTTTGTGTACTTTGTTTGCATGTATGTGTGGAAACTCCAGTGCTTGTGCACAGATTCAGATTTGAATTTGCTTATTCCCATATAGATAAATCAGGGTTTGTGTGCTTTCACTGGAATTTTCATGCACATCTCTTCTAAAAACATTACCTTAGGACTTTGAAGATGCATTTGGTCTGCTGGAACCTGGCTGCACTGTGACAAACTGTCATTGAATTCAGTCCTTAACAGTATTAATGTCATAAGTTCTCTGGAATAAGGATTGACTTGAGAGCTTATTTCTGAGCAGAGCAACCCCTGTGAGGTTTCTCAGACCTGGTCAGAACCCACAGGTGCCAGTGTCAATGCATGTCCTGATACTGGACAGCACCACAACTCCAGCACTCATGTCACACCTCTGCAGGTGCAGCAGCCAGTTGCTATGTTGTTGTCAGGGTGAGAGTTAGAACTCACTCACATTAGATCTTTTTCTTTTTCTGAAAGCAATGACCACACTTTTCACAGTAGTAAATCCACTGTTTACAGGCTCCATTTCTAATGGGCAGACATTTAAAAATGTATGTGAGGGAAAATCCTGCTTTGTTCATAGTTACTTTCAGTTAGGTAAATTAGGTGGATGACAGGCCATTCTGTTGAGCTTTGGTAACTGAAGTTAATATATGCTTACCTGCAATTTTTTGTCAAACAATGAAGTCTTATCTTTAAGTAGGCCAGAGGAAAAGCTATCTGTCACTTGTATAATAAAAATGTAAACCTTAAAGCATTCTGTGAGTTGTCATGTGCTGTTTGCTGAAGTCATGGGATTTCTTTGCCTGCTTTGATGTTTTTGTACAGAAGTTTGTTTCAAATAATAAAAAATTTGGTAAAGAAAGCTTTGGGACTCCCTATATTTAGTGACAACGTAAACTGGTTGAGAAATACCTCATTTAAAGGCTTGGATCATATAGTAGGCTCACCTTTATGTGTCCAGTTTGTAGTTTATTTTAAAAGTATTTGTTTCACTTGTATGCTACAACACTGTAACCTCACATCACTTAAAAAATCTTGTTTTTTTCTGACATATATTAATTATCATTTGTTTGTCATTATCATCAAGGGAAATTGTTGAGGGCATTAATCCCTTCTCTTTTATATCTTCACATTAGTCATCCTGACCTATGGGGGCCATCTCAGGTTGTGTTTATAATCAATAAGGTCACCAGAGGATTATTCATTTAATTGTAAGATAAGTTCAAATGAATAGCTTTTGGAAGACGAGCTGTATAGAACTAATGGTTAAAATTATTGATCTCCATTTTGTCAGTGCTTCTTCTTATTTTGTCTCATCATTATGCAAGAGTACATGTTTGTAATATTATAAATATTTAAGCCTCATAATGACAGCACTTCAGAATGCTCATAAGTGAGTGTCAATAGTTTGATTCAGAAGAGCCCTAAAAATTTTGTGGTGGAAGGAAATACTATTTTAGGGTTGTATGAATTTGAAAGACTAGTATTTGTCACTTTGAACAATAGAATGTATTTGAAATATAATTTATGATTTCTAAGCTTTCTGCTGCTACTAAGTGGTTGCAATGAAAGACAGCTTCTGAGATTGCATTTAACTGGTCTCTGGAAGACCACGTCACTCAGATAAATGATCTTACGTTTTCCATGTCTACTAAAATTTACAAACCAACAAGAAGTCCTCTCTGTGTTGCTTTCTCTGTTGTATTTCAGCTAAATCTGAACTGGAAATAAGACATAAATGTATGAAAATGCTTGCATTCTTACATTTATTCTGAATTAAACAATGTAGGACATAAATTCTTCGTCTGAAATTATCTGTTCCTCCCCCATTTATTTCTTGAGCAGTTTAGTGTAATCAATATATTCCTATGACAATACAGTGCCAGTTCAGTAGATTCCCATTTGGGAAATGGTGCATCACTTTCTCAGGCCACATCTGAACCAAAGCAGTACAGATGTCCAATTGTCAGTCTGTCAAGGTCACTCTGAATGACAGCACAACCATCTGGTGTATCAACAGATCCTCCCAGTCTTGTATCAGCTGTGAAATTCCTGAGGGTGCCTTCTGCCCCACCCTCTGGATCATTTTTGAAGGTGTTAAATAGTATTGATCCCAGTACCAACCACAGGGGACACCAATAGTGACTGTCCTCAAGATGCATTTTGTGCTGCTGATGACATCCCCTTTGAGCTTAGAGTGCAGCCAGTTCTCAGTATACCCCACTGCCAGTTTGTCTCATCCAGAGTTCACCAATTTGTCTATGAGGAAGTTACAGTGACAGAAGCCTTGCTAAAGTCAAGATAAACAAGACAGCTCACTCCACATTTATGGTCCATGTCACCAGGCCCCACTGATTGTGTAGGTCCAGCTTAAGTGTTCCCACCCTTATTCCTGATCTGCCCAGAGTTAAGTCTTTCTTGCTCCAGACTTTCTGGTTATGGGGGCCTGGGATTCCTGAAGGTAAATCCTACCATTAAAAGACAGGTCCCATAGCCTATTTAGCAGCAGGCAGATGTTTTCCATAGCTTTCCTATTGCTGCTAATATACCTATAGAATCCCTTTTGTATTGATCTTCGTGTCCTTCACCAAATCTCACTTCAGAAGGGCCTTGGCTTTCCTAAGTCCAACCATGCCATCTTTGCTTGGTTCCATGCTTGTCAGGAAGGACCTTTCTTGAGCTTGGATGAGGTGGTCCTAAAAAGTAAGCCAGCTCTCCTGGACAGATCTCTCTGGGGCAGTTTTCCATGCAATGCTTCCAACCAGATCCCTGAACAAGCTAAATTAAAATTCCCAAGGTAACTCTTTTTTTGTAAATCATCTTTTGGCTTTATAGTCAGAAATATGCTTTTAATGTTTTTTGAGTGTTAGAAGTGTGTAGTTCTGTGAACATCAAAATTCAAGAAATACAAAATCTTGCATATCCAAAAGTTTGCTTGTAATTCCAAGTAGTTGGAAGAGGTGGGGGTTTGGTTCTTTTTCTTTAAAATGTAGGACACTAATTACTGTTTCTTTGCCTCAGATGAATTCTCTTACCCAAAATTACAGAATCTATTACTTTGTACTGTGAAGCACTCTAGGTAACACAGTGCAAGTGAGCAGGCTGAAGCAGTGACATGAATTTGAATTGCCAATAAGAAAATAAAACTGAGTTTTGGTTAAAAAGCCAATATAGCAAACTAGTATTTTAATTTAGCAGTCTGTAATGCTTCCTGTTAAAGACTAGTAAAGGTAAATTCCTGTCTGACACATAATCCAAATTCAGCAAACACAGAAATTTTTCATATATATTTGAGTCAGATAACTCAGTGGACTTCAGTAGAGCTGTTTCTGATTGACACAGGTGTAAACAATGCCCTTTGTCCTTTTGCAGTCGTAGCCTTTGACCCAGGTTGCTTATTACTGAGCAAATTGAGTCTTTTTGTGGGGATCAATGGCGTAACACAATAATCTTGCAGAGATCTCCTGTCCTTGACTTCTTTGGAAATAAAGCTAAAATGAACAATGTAGTTAGGTGTTCTAGAAAATAAGTATATAGTTAAAATACAGACCAACCAAGTAATATTCCCTAGTTTAAGAGGAAGAAACATCATTATTTTCTAACACATGTTAATTTGCAGTCAAGCTGGAATTAATATAACTCTCTTGTCTTGGGTATTTTAGCTGTTGACAATTAAATATGTAGACTTGGGTATTAAGAACTTGACATACCTCTTGACATTTTAAAATTGCTCCCAGAACTTAAAGGTTAGAATATTTTTATGTAGCTTGGATCAAAAGTGCTATTGCAGCTTGTGATAATTCTCGTTCTGTGAGGATCCATTTCATGTAAGGTGGAGATTGTTTTGTCTTTGTTTTCTTTTTGTTTGGTTTTGGTTTTGGTTGGGGGATTTTTTATATTGCATACAAGGCTGTGGTTAGCTACAGGCACTTTCACTATTAAACTCAGACTTAAATAACATGCAGCATCAGAGCTCAAAGGCTCTTTAATAGAAACCTTCCCAAACAAGATGCCTTACAGAGGAGTTGAATTAGGTTTCTTAGATGAACTTACTGAACAGGTAAATGTGGTCCTAGTTGCTGAGATACTGAATATATCAATATAAGACGGAAGCAGGTGTTACATCTATGGTAATTTTTAGTTTGGGGAAAGAAAAGTTGTGGTATATAGCCAACCTAATTAAAGGGTTTTGTGGAGATTTTCGTTGCATATCAAATTATATGAACATATTTGTTCTGAGAACATATTTGTTCTGATTAATTTTGAATTCCCCATATACAGGTATATATTCATAATAATATCTATGATACTTTTATAATGAGAGGGTTTTTTTGTAACCACTGACTTAGCCACTGTGTTTGCAGCTGTGTTTTGAAACTACAGAGTGAATGCCACATTTGTTTTACACAGCCTGTCAGATTGACATTTACTTTATTAAATTTGAAGCTTAAGATTCCTTTTGTTCAGTGGTTTCAGATTCACATTGAGACCCACTGTTCTGATTATATGTTGTACAACTAATTAATTTGAGATACACAGATAAGACCATTTTTTTTCTTTGTTGTCATTTGCTATATAATTGACCAGAGTTTAAAATAATACAAGGTTAGGTTAAATAGAATCAGCAAAAGTAAATGCATGCTACGTGAAAATTGCTTTAAATTATTTTGCTGAAAAATATTTCTTCTGAGACAAGATTCCTTTTCAAACAAATAACAGTAATTTTGTATTTTGTTTTTTTATATAGGAACTGAGGGTTTACTGTTACAGATATTGACTGAGTATGTGAGTAGTTTAAATCAAGAGGTGCACTGTAACTGAGCTGAGAAAAGACAACAATTTTGTTAGAGCTTGACACAGGTGCCCAAGACACTGATTGCTGTTCATGTTGGAAATTTAGTGATTCTTCAATTCTTTCATAGTGATTAAATTAGAAGAAAAAAAAAACCAGTAATTTGTCTTTGACCCCAAGCACAATTTTAAACACCATACTTAATAAAAATTAGCCAGTCTAACAAGCAAACATTGTAAATTTTAGCTTTGAAAGGCACAGGCTTCAATTCAGATTATTTTCATGTCAGTTACTAGTGGGGCCATTACCACATGAAACAAAAGGCTCAGGAAACAGCAAAGATTTGGCCTCCCCAAAGTCAGACTGGGGTTTTGCGTGTATGTGAAAAGTTCAGTTCTCCTGGGGCTTTCATTCAGTTCACAACTGTATTGGAAACTTCTGCTGGAAGAATTCTGGTACATCTTCTATTGACTTTATGGGTCAAAAAGCATAAAATGAAAGATAGCAACTAGACTTGGCAATATCAGGTCATTTACCTCCATGATCTTAAGACCAAAATGAAACTAATTCATGGTCATAATACTGGTGTCAGAGTTCCTAAAATGTCATTTTCAAAATTAGAAAATGTATTTTTGCCTCCATTTGAAGTAGATCAATTCTTCCACAGCTTTACTTATATACATAATAACTTGATGTGCTGTTTGAGGCACAAAACTTTTTATCCTGCCTGACACAAATACCTTGAAAATAGAGGTGGCAGGTGTTATAAACTTATTCATGTGACATTTCAAGGCAGAGCACTTAGAACAGCCATAGGTTTTAAATGCTGGAGGTAGCAAATTATGCCATATGTGCAGTCCTCCAAAGAATATAGAGAGAAAGACGCTAAAGACCCTTGTTCTTTGTGTTCAAGTAGACTAAATTGTACCCAGAAATCATAGAGTGGTTTGAGTTGGAAGGGACATTAAAGTTCATCCACTTCTTACCACCCTGCAATGGACAGCGACACCTCCTGCTAGACCAGGTTGCTCAAAACCCCCATCCAACCTGGCCCTGAACACTTCCAGGGATAGGACATCCACAAATTCTTTGGACAACCTGTTCCAGTGCCTCACCACCCTCACATTAAAGAATTTCTTCCTAATATCAAAACTAAGCCTACTCTTAGTGTGAAGCCATTCCCACCTGTCTATTCAGGCTCTTGTAAAAGTCCTTCTCCATCTGTTTTGGTGGTTCCCTTCAGGTGCTGGAAGGCCACATTTAGGTCATCCCAGAGCCTTCTCTTTTCCAGGCTGAACAATTCCACCTCTCTCAGCCTTTCCTCATGAGACAGGTGCTCCATCCCTCAAATCATCTTGGTGGCTTCCTCTGTACTCACTCCAGCAGCTCCATGTCCTTCCTGTGCTGAGACCCACAGCTGGACACAGCTCTGCAGGTGGGGTCTGAGCAGAGCAGAGCAGAGGGGCAGAATCCCCTCCCTCACCTGCTGCCCACACTGCTTTGGAAGCAGCCCAGGGCACTTTTGTCTTTCTGGGCTGCAAGGGCACATGGCTGGGACATGTCCAGCCTCTCACCCACAGCACCCCCGAGTCCTTCTCAGCCAGGCTGCTCTGGATCTGTTCATCCCCCAGCCTGGAGTGATACCTGAGATTGCCTCGACCCTGGTGCAGCACCAGCACCTGGTCTTGTTGAACTTCATGAGATTCCCATGGTCCCCATTCTCTGTCTCTTCACTCTTGCCTGTGAAGATCCTGGGTTATTACATTGAATGAAATGCCAGCTCTTACAGTCTTCTTCAGGAGAGGCAACAAAGCATCTAAGTGTTTTCAGTATCTGAAAGTTTTTGCTTCGAGCAGTAGCTGTTGCTATCCTGTTCTGGGATTTCTGCAAGAGCAAGAGGGAGGCAACACAAGCAGCCTTGTAAAATAAATGACATGGTTTTCATTCTAATTTAGTTTATCTTTGAGGATCTGATTCAAAATCTGTTTGAGTCATTAGCTTTCAAACTGCCAAACTGAAAAGAAACCTAAAAAAGGCCAAGCAAAACTTCTTCACTCTTACAAGTTGTAGCTTTTTCTTCATGTGTGCTTATAAATCATCTTCTCTGTCTAGTAGCACTCAGCTACCTGACAGCATCACCAGCAATGCTAATTTCCTCAATAGGGTTCAGTAGTTCAACCTTACTGGGTTACTAAGAACTCCTTTGACTTACTCTCTCTGGTCTCTTCCATCTGTATCCACTTAGAATAAATGTCCTCTAAATACCATGTTTTAAGACATGTTACCTTACATTTGCCAAAACACGAGCTTTTTGCTCTGCCACAGTAGTGGAGTTACCCAGCATTTCTTTAGTAACGTCTGGGTGCAATTCTGTGCTCATTGTATGTCTTAATTACAAGAATCTTAATTGTAATTACAAGTAATTTTTAATTCTAATTACAAATAATTGTTCCAATGGAACTATTGAACAGATACTCTAAAGCATTTACATTAGCAACTGTATGCAACAACTCATACAATCACAGAGCTTTTTTATCACATAGATTCTAGAAACCGCAGCATTTACTAAAATAAAACTAAACAATAAATATAAATAATATCTATTTATATTATTATATTCTGGGAGTTTGCTTGCATTTTATAATAAATATATTCCCCATTTTATGCCCATTATTGTGTTTGTTTTCTTTGAGATATATGGAATGTTTGCTGATAGAACAAGGTCTAAGTGTGGATTCTAGAGCACAGAGAGGTAAGATTTGCTCCTGAAGCCACTCCAAAAGTTTTCCTCATCATAACAAAGAATAGTAAACCTTCAGCTTAGCTGGAGATTTCAGCAACAGAGCAAACCACTGTTCAATAACTTTCAAAAAAATATTGATATTTTGCATTGGAGTCCACTGAAGAAATTTATAAATTACTGATGGGAAAAAATTACAAAATAATTCAAATTTGAGCTTAAACTTGCCTTCAGTAGAAAGACTTCATGAATCTTGTCTGACTTTGGACCAGGTTTAAGCTGATTTTTAATGATTACCTTTTTTTTCATCAGATCAGGTACAGCTAAACATACAGCTCATTCTCAAATTTATTGTGATGGTATGAGTGGGAATTTTTTAAAGTAAAGTTGAGGAACTGGATTGTTTAATTAGAGTGAAATTGCTTTTATTATTTTTATTTTTTCCCTGAGTTAGGCATGATTACTGTAAACATTCTGCCAACCATGGGCAAAGACCTCTCTGCTGGCATAACCCCATTAATATAAGTGTCAGAGACATAAAAACCAGCCTTTATCACACATGTGGTCTGTTACATGAAGCAAAGGCTTTCATGTGCTATTTATACATTATGAAATGCAAGACAGCAGAGGGAAGGACAGAATTTGGCCCTGAGTTTAATCTTATTAGGCATTTATTTTTTCTGGAGTTTCATTGTGAGACAGATTTCTTCCTTATTAGCAGACCTACTCTGGCAACTTTTTTTTTCCTGTACTTATATTTCATAGAACTTTTTTATTTTACTTCTTCTCAGATCTGCTTTTGTCTTGTAGGGAAAGAAAACTAAGAGACTGGTCCGTTATCTCACATTTCAGTTAAATCTAACATATATTTGCTTAGGGGTAAAAAAGGTTGAGGAAAAAAGGGAAATGTCAAAAATGAATAATAAATGGCATATAAACAGAAGCAGATTTTCTGTGATATGTTACCCCTGATAAACTTGATAATGTTTCCCAAATGTGTTGCCTTGGTTCAAATCCAAATCTACTGGTCAGGTTTTACGTGCTATTTTTAATTTTACTGCTTAAAAAACTTTACATCATCTTGTAGGAATTCCCTCCTACTGCATAGCTGTATCTAGTTATTTGTAGGTTAAAATTCATCTTAATATAGATTCATATAAAACATGTGTCACCACAGAGGCAGCAGAAAGGCAGATCTGGGTGGGTAAAACAAGCTGGATTTACAGGGAAACTCTTTTTTCTTTTAATGAAATATGTTTTCCTTTGAGGTCACTCTGCTGTTTGATATTGTAGACTCCAAGGTCTTTCCATTCAGTAAACTTACCTTGCCCTTTAAACACTGAAATCAGAACGTGAGAGGTGAATACAAACAACCAGGGACAGGGAGACCTGGAAACATTTAAGATCCACAAAAAGCCTCTAGAACTAGGCAGTGAACTTGAGACATTGCAGAGCAGTTCAGCTTTTTGGAATGCTTAAAAACAGGGACTGTTTCCTATAAGCATTGACTTGGTAGAGGCACTCTACTTCTACATTGATAGTAGTGGAGATGTTTATAGAGAAAGAAACTTTCTCAATATAAAATATTGAAGATGTGAAAGCATTAAAATGGATGGAGAAAGGAAAGGAATTATATTTTCAGTGGCACAATACTGAGATGAGAAAACAGAACCCTGGTGACAGAAGAGCTTTGTCGTGTTACTTGCTGATCAGTCCATTAGC
This sequence comes from Sturnus vulgaris, assembly GCF_052056855.1. Taxonomy (NCBI): domain Eukaryota; kingdom Metazoa; phylum Chordata; class Aves; order Passeriformes; family Sturnidae; genus Sturnus; species Sturnus vulgaris. The sequence goes on along the minus strand of NC_142245.1, from coordinate 103,540,195 downwards.
TAGTGTTTATTCACCATTATCCTTCAGCAAGTAGGAGATATCACAGAATCACAGAATATTTGAAGGTAGAAGAGCCCTACAAGGATTATCAAGTCCAACTCTTAAGTGAATGGCTTATATGAGGATCAAACCCACAATCTTGACATTATTAACACCCTGCACTGACCAACTGAGCTGATCTCATACACTGCAAGTAATATCCTTAAATACTGATTCCGTGCTTACCAGCCTTAGCTAATAGCAACATTTCATAGTAGAATGGGCCTCATGAACTTCATCGTAAGGAATTTGATGAACTGGGTGGGTTAGCATAGAGTGTAGTTGCTTCCAAAGGAGAGGTGACACATGTGCCTGCCCTTAAAAATCAGGTAGGGGAGTGAAAATAAGCCTGCATAGATAACCATGCCAGACCGTGTCAAAGCAGTAGAGTTTCCTTAAGAGAAGGAAGTAGCACAGAAGAAGCAGCAATATGAAGTTAATTTGCCTCCATGAGGCTTTTGATACTGCCCTACACTGATGGGCTGTAAGCAGCTGAGGCAATGTGGTCTAGATAAATCTGTCCCAGGGTAAATAAACCCCCTTTCTGGGTTGCAGACCCTCCAGCTGTACAGGGCATAGGGTGAGGACTGAGAGCCTCTCCAGCCATGCTCCAGTCCCACCCTGTGCCCTAAGAACCCTAAAGGCTTCTATGTACAGCTTTGAGCCTTTGCTCTGTCAGTTGGGACGGGGTTGTTTTGGAGGCAGAGGCAGAATAAGGGCATGGCTGTAGCCACATCCTGCAAGTCATCCCACTGGCCAGAGACTGCACATGTTCAATTTATTAGTAGTGATGTAGCCTTTTTGGGTAGACACTTGGAATCTTGCTCCAGGTAACTGTGGTTCAAGGAGCTGTTGGGTGGGGGGAAAAAAATGGTTCATCTGACATGTTTTGCATTCCATTTTACCTTTTGTATAGTTATTCCTTTAAACAAACACTAAAATCTGTTCATTTGTATTAAGGAAAATGTTCAATTAAGTGGTTAATTATTAAGTGATGTTAAGTTATTAATTGTTAAGCTACATTTATATAAGAATGTAGCCAGCTGATGAAATACAACCACTCCTATGCAGTCTAAAATGTGAAGCACTTAGATATCATCTCTTGTACCTTGTTGGAACAATATAATTGATTTTAAATGTAAGAGTTTATCCTGACTGAGCTTTGTGAATGTTAAGGCAAAATACTAACATTCTAACAATAATACTTCTAAAGCTTCAGTAGGAATTAATGGATAAGATATCCTTGTGCAGGCTCCCACTAGGAAAGCCACCATTTTGCCTTTATTTACCAGTTCACAGAACAGGAATAATTAAGCAAGGATAGATCATTCAATCAGTGGGTTAATAGGGCTTGCATGAATACCCTGGAGTCAGAGATTACATTTGGTTTTTTTTCCTTATTTGACTGCCCTTTAACTGTGTGGTTTGCTAAAGCCATGAATTATAACTAATATAATCTGAGAAAGGTGAAGTGCAGCATAACTGAATATGGTAAAATGTTACTCTCACTCTCCTATTCCTGCTATATAATTTAATCAGCTCATAGTCAAAATAGGTAAGACAAGAACAAATGAAAATCTAGTTGTTATAATGACAGATGTAATAAACGTAGATGCCAAGCAACAGCAAAATTTTGTGAACCATTCTTTATCTCACTTCCATCAGTGCTTGATCTTACCTGGGGATGAAAAGACTCCTCTCTTTTCAGTGTAAACTGTTGAGAACAATATTTTGGCAGCAAACTTAAGTATGACACATTTTGTGATCTCTTCCATTTCTTTGGGGGGTGGTTGGTTTGTTTGTTTATTTTTTTGTTTTTGTTTGATTTTTTTTGTTTTTCTCAATACGGCTGTAGAGTGAAACAGGGACATGTGAGTTACAGCTGACACTGGTTAAATGCTGAGCCGTGGAGTTCCCAGCCTGTGGCTCACTTTGCTCAGCAGCCAAGGGTCTCAGGATCTGCTCAGAGGAGCTCGCTGTCCCTGGCCAGGGCTGCTGCTGCAGTGTGTTCCTGTGGTCTGCAGGCTGGTCTTCCTGCTGAAAGGCAGGAATCTGAGCTCTGCTACATCCTGCAAAGAGGCCAAAGAAGGAAGCAGAAAACAGCAGCGGTAAGAATATAAGGAGAAAAATGGGCTGTGTACAGGACTAGAAGAGAGGAAAGCAGCAATAAAACACAAAAAGGCCTCTGAGTGAGTTGGAAGAGGGAACAATACAGCTTTTTACAAACCACACTCCATGGAGAATGATGTGTGTGCGGCTCAGAACAAGGATTTCCTCACTCAGACGCCTGTGTAAACATGACTGAGGAGCCCGAGTCTCTTCTTTTGCATATTGTTTATATTTTTATGTAATTCTATTAGTTTAAATCCCATCAGAAGGCAATTTTCAAAAAAAAAAACCAACAAACCTTTCCTTTAATCTAAATGTTAGGAAAATAAATTATTATTCCTCTAGTAAAAGCCTAAGAAGAGAAATCTCATCTCTTAGATACACATAATATTGCTCCAATCATAGTGGGAAGGTAACAAGGGCAGTGCAGTATAGAAATTACATATGCCTTGTATCCTGTTGAAGCATAGAAGGGTGCAGGTGCAGTTTTTGAGTGCCTGTCCATGAAAGCAAATTCATACAAAGATAGAATGATATCTAGAGAAGGCAGCTGAGATCTCTGGTGATCAAGGTTCCACCTGAGTAAGGTCTCCTTGAAAACTGAGGAGATATCAGTGTTGGGTTTAATTCTGGATATATGACAGGAGAGATATGAAGCCCCCTAGCCACGTCATTTAGGTTGTAATTTTTGCTTGGGAGAGCAGATTTTTTGCTTGTTTTGTCTCCTGCCTTGTTTGAAAAGGTAGAAGCTGGAGGCTGTAGGTGAAACAATTTTATGGAACACAGGGATTACTACAGATGTTATGTGCAGTAAGTGTTGGCAGCAGGTTTATTATCAGTTCGCTGACGAGTGGGACAGCCTTCTCTCTGTTTTGCCCTACTACTTAATCATAACCAAACTGGAAAGACAACCCCAAACCCACACAGGTAGCACAGAAGCACAGGATCAAGATGGAGTATTTACAAGTCATAAAAACCTCCCCAAGTTTCAAAGGGGAAATTGGAATCTTGTGAGCACCTACAATGGACATCTGTATTTCTTAAGTACAGAACTTTACTCCTATCCTATTTAATTCTATTTCCAGTGAATTTCCCACTTATCATGATTTTGTCCTCTGTTTCTGGTTTTCAGTGTTTATTGGGGTGCAATTGCAAGGTGCCTTTACAAAGTCTGGGCTGAAAGGAACACTATTCTGAGCCAGGTGTATCATGCCACTTCCCATATACCATGGATGTCAATTCCTATATGAATGTGTGTAAGAGAAAGCAGGGAAAACAGCACCATTTTTCAATAGCAAGATGTACCTGAGTCTTTTTGTTGCATTGTCAGTCCCTCCTACATTGCTGTTACCTACAAATGTATTGGAAGTATTCTCTAGTCCATTTACCATTACTTTTTTCCTTGGGAGAAGAAATTGTCACCCAAAAATCTTTTGATGCACACCTTCCTTCTAGCAGTGAACTACTGATTATTGATTATTTTCCCTCTAAGACATTCATTTAAGTGAATTATTTTGGATTAATATGGAAATTTTTTGTTTATTTTGTTGGTTTTTCTTTTTTATTTTTACAGGCGGATTTGTCTACAACAGTGTTCATGCTAAGTTGATAATTTCTAAGGACAAGTATTGTTTTGCACTTTTAGGGTATCCTTGGACAGGAGCTTTATATGTGCAGAGATGTCAAATAAAAAAACTGTTTCTGCCAACTGTGAGGAATATATTCCTTCATCAGTGTTCAAGGATGCTGTGTCTAATTTTTAGGAACTTCTTCTTCATATTAAAACATCTCCTGATTTGGCACAAATCAGAATAGCTCTATTTAATGAGTATCTCTAATTAATCCGAGTACAGGATGTGAACTTACTAAGCACTGCATTTTGAGGCAAAATATGGACAGTTTATGCTTGAACTCTGTGGAACTATGTTGTCTGTGTAGAAATATAGGCTCCTATTTTTGGTCTTCAGTTATATAACTATATAAAAAAAGGCAAAAATAGAAGACAGATAAGATTTCAGTGTGAGCTGAGGATAAAATGTAATTTTTACCCAATAGGCAACAGCAGCTACAGAACTACCAACACTTGAAATTCTGACAACTGGGGCTCCTGGACATCAGCATCACCTTCATCAGTGCCAGGAAAGCTACACACACAGAACATGCAGAATGGGTTTTAGCTGTACTAGTTTTGTGCAAAGCATGGAGAATTTTGGATGCATTGGTCTCTAAGGTCAGGTGGTAGGTGCTACAGCCATAAAGTGTGCTCATGCACTCTGCATTCTGCTTCTTGGAGATGGTGAAATAAGGGATGGGTACGCCATGCTGACTTCCCAAACAGGAATACAATTTCATCATCACATCATTTTTACCAGTGTCTGCCAGACTGGACAACAAATTCAGAAAGCTTTGTCATTCCCATTAAAAAACCACAAAAACAAAAAAAAACAACCAACCAAAAAAAAAAAAAGAAAAAAAAAGAAACAAAAACAAAAAACAAACTTCAGTGCCACTCTTTTGAAGAGAGAGAAGAGAGAGATTTATCTGATTCTGATGAACCTTTTTATTCAAATCTCAAAAAATATTAAACAAGAAAAAATCAGGAGATGGGTAAGAGGTATGTGCAATTTCACTACAAGAAAACAAGGCTTTTACCTGAGAAGACCCTGGTTTTGGAGGAAAGAGATCTTACATGTATGGGTGTGAGCCAAGCTGTGATCTTTGGCATGGGTTATTTACAAGCATAGACATAGCCTGAAATCATCAGACACATATTTCCCACTTCTTTAATGTCCAATCTGCAGATCAAGTTGAAGAAATGTGAGTTGCATTTACCTCCTCTTCTCCATCAAATTAAATGTGTGAGGTGGGGGTAGGACTGTTGTGGCTTATTTTGCATAGGCAACAGCCCATGGCTGGATCTGAGATGAGGGAGAGTGACATGGCAGAGTTTGCATCCATATACAGCAGGCCTGTGGTAATAATTAAGCAACATATTTAGGTGTATCTGCCTTAATTTTTTTAATTTATATCCAGGGGAATGGAGTTTTTGAAGCAGGTCTCTGACCTATGTGGTGGAAATTTCTTGGAACACACAAATAAACTACTTTGCCCTGATAACAAACCAGGTGATGTGCTCCAAAAGTTCACTTCAGAGCTCTGGCTTCTAATGAGCATTCATATCATGTCACCAGAATAGAATGAACTTCCCTTTAAAATTCTACTGTTGCAGTGTTGAGTAATAAAACAAAGTCCCAAGATTCTAAAACTTAGAATTTCTAGGAAACCAGTCTGAATTTTTGCCCATGTCTGGAAGTGTGCTTCACTGGAGGCAATTTCACCCAGCTGACTGAGCTGGGATCCTGTTTAGGATGATCATCCCAAGGGGCCAAAACCCAAATTCTCTCTCCAATTTTTTTCCCATGTTCATCTTCTTGTTTCTAGCAGTTGCTTGAATAATTTCTGAGTGTGGAAGCCTGATAGGGTGAAATAATGGAGAACTTTTTGCTGTCAGCAGCAACCTGAACTAATTCTGCTCTATTAGCATTGTGCAGGATTATTTCTTGCCAAACTGTAAAGGCTTCCTTGAGAATATTTCTAACAAAATCTTCTAGAAGTTAGTTTCATCATGACATACAGATATTTTCCAAATTCTTTACTGTATATTTTCTTTCAGAAATATTTAACAGCTGATTATAATCTCATTAGGCAATCTCAGTAATCCAAAACTATTATATCTGTATAGAAAATTGCTCATAGCAAAGTTTTTCATCAGTAAGAATGATAAAGAACAAGTTGAAGTTGCAACACATGGACAGGGACTGAACACAGAAGGATCAGGTACTATAATTTATGGGAGCATATTATCAGGGTGATTAAAAATAAGTACTGTGACACACCTAACTTTTATCAGTGCAGGTAGTCAAACATTAATGGCATGATGTTATAGCATATGTTAGCATCCCTCAGAAAATAAGATAAATGTTGCACAATTCCACCATGTCAATAGTTTCATTAAAACCATGAGGAACATATGAATGACAAAGCAAGTGAGTTTTTAATTGCAATTTAATATTTTGACTATGCCCAGCAGTGCTTCTCTGAGCCATAGTGAAGAGAGGTATTCCCAGGTTTCTGTTCAACTCTATTCACTCATCTAAGTCAAATTCTTTGGACTGGATCCAGCAACTTTACACAAGTGCAAGTTCTGCCTGCTGGAAATGTCAAGATCACCTGTGATTTCAAATAAAATCTTATGTGCTTGCGATGAGTTGTGCTCCAGCACCCCAACAGCCTCATTAAAGCTGGTCTCAGGAATGCAGAAATCCAGCACCAAAAAGTGAGCAAGTTAAAGGGGGGTGCAGGAGGAACTGTAAGGGGCCAGTTAAGGAACTTCACCAGTGTCTCAAAACTATCTCTATTAGATAATCACGATAAAATACAAATTGTTTAAACCATTTATTAATTAATTAGAACCACTCTCACTTTCTGCAAAGTATCACAGAAAATTATTTGTGGATATCACCAGTTCATGCCTTAAACTGAGCACAGGAGAGTGCATCAACCAAATTCATTGAACAGCATGGAAATGCTAGCAATGGTTTGAGAACAAGCTGTCTAAAATCATCTATTGCAAGTTATAGAAATAAAGGAATTAAGGTTTGTTTGGTTTATTTTTTAAATGTAAATCCATACAGCTTGCAGCTAGTTTATTCAATGAGAAGGTATTCATTTGAACCTGAATTTTTTTAGTGTCTCTAATACTGTATTGAAGTCAATTAAAAAAAAAATAAAAGTATCACTGCCTAAAATGACTTTACTGCTCTGCTTTTAAATGGCTCGTTAGTATGCTGACAAAATGTAAATAAAATCTGACCATCAGCAATATGAAGTGCTTCATGAAATTAGCAAGAGCAGGTCTGTGTGTTTTGTGAGTTTAGGAAATTGCCAGGCTTAGGAGCTAAAAGTTTATACCAAGTTTCCCTTTTACCTTAGAAAGCCAGAGCACTTCACCTCAACTTTCAATCTTGTTACTTTTTCAGTCCATGTAGGCGTTGTTCTGGACACTGGTTCAGTGTCTCAGTGTTGTTACTCCTGTAGCAGCCTGCTTTCCTCTTTGCTCACCTGGAGTTTGAATGTGTGACCTGTGAGCTCTGTAACACTCTGGGCTCAGAGGCCTCTCTGTCAGTGTTGCTGTGTTTCATTGAAAATATTAGTCTTTGTCTATTGGCTGTTACTGGGTACATTGGGCAAGGTCTATCAGAGGAAAGTTCAGGCCATTTCTTCTTGCTTCCTCAAGCTTCTTTTTGTGTCTCTAAATCATCATCTATAGGTGCAACTACTCCACCCTATGTGCACATTGAGGATGAGCATTTAGTCCTCTCCCTAAAGCACAATTTCCCCCCCTGCCAAATTAGCTGTACTCAATAACTTTGTTTGCAAGGAAAGCACACCCTTATGCTGGTGCATTAAAAAGGCCACGACTGTGGTATTTCTAGACTTGTTTTAATGACAACACCTAGAAATATTCTCAATTTTGTACACATAACTGTTCATTAAACTCAACTCTTTTTAAAGATCACTTGTTTTCCATTCTGTCCTTATCTACTTCCAAGGCTAATTAATTACATTATCTCTTTTATAATATTTGTACTTAATCATTCATGACTCTTCTTGTCTCATTATTTGAGATATAATAGAAATTGAATGAAAAAATCCAGGTTAAACTGCAGGGTAGCTCCTGCTTGCTAATCAGAAATATTTTTTAGCTTAAAAGTGGTACTACTGCTGTGCTAACAGAATTTTTAAAGCTTCAGATTTTTTCCTTAGTAAGTATGAGTTTGAAGTTCATATTCAAGAGAACTTTAGATACTTCAGAGCATCAATAGGACTACAAAGATTAACAGGGGATGGGAGCATCTCTCTTAGAAGGAACAGGTGAGGGAGCTGGGCCTGTTCAACCCAGAGAAGACTGAGAAGAGACCTCATCAATGTCTGTAAATATCTGAGGAGAGGGTGTCAAGAGGATGGACCAGGTTCTCCTTGGTGGTGCCAAATAATAAGAGACAATGGGCAGAAACTGCTGCACAGGAAGTTTCACCTGAACATGAGGAAGAAAATTCTTTACTGTGCAGGTGACCACACACTGGAACAGATTGTCCAGAGAGGCTGTGGTTCTCCCTCACTGGAGATATTCAAAGCTACCTGGGCACAGCTCTGAATTATGTGCTCCAGGGAACCCTGCTTGAGCAGAGAGGTTGGAGGACATGACCTCCAATGGTACCTTGCAGTCTTAACTATTCTGTCATTCTGTGATCTTAGACAGTTTTGAGTGAAGTGATTAAATCACAGAGTTAAATATTCTGTCAATAGGGAGCTAAAGAAGCTGCAGTAGAGGTGTGGATATATACTCACATGGAAGCAACTAGACTGAAAATCTTGACCTGCCAAGGAGATTAGATAGTTTCTGTCTTTTTGGACAAGAATCAAATATATGTTCACAGACTAAAATCTTCTTGAGCTGCAACTCATGGAAGACTGGATTCTACTGTCCAGTGAAGGATGGAGCAGGAGGAATCCACCTCTTGGTCTCCTGTTCCTCTCCAAATGTCTCCCTCCATGAGCCTTGAGGAATACTGTCCGTATTATTTGTGCAGTAGTCACGTCTGATGGCAATTACAAGCACAAAGCACAAGAGTACATCATGGATGAGGAGGTGATGGCAGCCAACACCCAGGAGCATGGATCAGTGAAAGGTCCACAGGCTTGGGTGCCCTCAGCACACACACTGTGACACATGGACACAGCAGTGTCACACATCCCAGCACTGTCACACCTCCCAGCACTGTCACCTCAGCAGTGTCACTGTCACCCCCAGCAGTGTCACACACACCCCAGCAGTGTCACATGCACTGCAGCACTGTCACCCTCTGCAGTGTCACTGTCACCCCAGCATTGTCACTGTCACCCCCATCAGCGTCACACCCCCCAGCAGTGTCGCTGTCATCCCCAGCAGTGTCACCCCCATCACTGTCACACAGCCCGGCCATGTCACACCCCCCAGCAGTCACTGTCACCCCAGCAGTGTCACTGTCACCCCCGGCAGTGTCACACCCCCCATCAGTGTCACTGTCATCCCATCAGTGTCACTGTCACCCCCGGCAGTGTCACACCCCCCATCAGTGTCACTGTCACCCCAGCAGTGTCACTGTCACCCCAGCAGTGTCACACCCCGCAGCAGTGTCATTGTCACCCCCAGCAGTGTCACACCCCCAGCAGTGTCACACCCCGCAGCAGTGTCACTGTCACCCCCAGCAGTGTCACACCCAGCAGTCAGTGTCACTGTCACCCCATCAGTGTCACTGTCACCCCCGGCAGTGTCACACCCCGCAGTCAGTGTCACTGTCACCCCAGCCGTGTCCCGCGGGAGCAGATCCCGCTCCAGCCGCTGGAATCTCGGGCAGTCGAGGGCGGGATCGGTCTCTCGGTGCCGGGATGCGCCGGGGCAGCCGTGTCGGACGCTGCTCATCCCTGACCCGGCGGGGCCCTGCCCGGCAGCCCGGGATGAAAGGCTCGGCTTTGTCAATTGTCCGGCTGGAGCCGCTCCCGCCCCAGCGCTGCTGCGGGTCCCGGAGAGCCGGGGCTGCCCGGCCGAGTCCGTGAGGGAGCGTTTGGGGACAGATGTTCTGCTCTGTTCTGCTGCCTTGCCTTCCCCCGATTCCCTCCCTGTCGTGCGGCTCTGGAGCTTTGCCGGACCATCCCAGCGTTTTCCCATCATGGCCAGGCTCCGGGTCGGGCTCGGCTGTGCCCGCAGTCGCTCCCCCGGCGCTGGGCTCTGCAAAGCCGCACACAGCTCCCTGAGAGCTTTTTGTTATCCGTTGAGCATATAATGGATTTTTAAATTATCTATTTGACATGTGCTAGCAGAGTGTAAGGAATGGTGTCTCTACGCTGGGACAAGAGTCTGCATCTTCAATTCCACAAGGAACACCTTGTCCCAGCAGCAGTCTGAACATGGGCAATCTGTTCTGGAAGCACCAAGAGTGGTGATGAGTGATGTCCCTCAGAATCTGTATTAGGATCACTGCTGTTTAATATCTTCATAGGTAACATTGGGGTCACTCTCAGGAGAGACTGGGAGAACTCATTGAGAACAGCGCTGCTGAGAAGGACTCGGGGGTGCTGTGGGTGAGAGGCTGGACATGTCCCAGCCATGTGCCCTTGCAGCCCAGAAAGACAAAAGTGCCCTGGGCTGCTTCCAAAGCAGTGTGGGCAGCAGGTGAGGGAGGGGATTCTGCCCCTCTGCTCTGCTCTGCTGAGACCCCTGCAGAGCTGTGTCCAGCCCTGGGGTCCCAGCACAGGAAGGACATGGAGCTGCTGGAGCCTGGCCAGAGGAGGCCACAAAGATGATTTGAGGGATGGAGCACCTGTCTTGTGAGGACAGGCTGAGAGCGTTGGATTCTTCAGTCTGGAGTGGAGAAGGCTTTGGGGAGACCTTAATACAGCCTTTCAATACATAAAGGGGCTGATGAGGAAGGCTAGCTAGACGGATGAGGATGGTGGAACAATGAAACAGGTTACTCAGAAAGGTTATAGATGCTCCATCCCTGGAAACATCCAAGGTCCTGTTGGACAGGGCTCTGAGCTACCTGATCTAGTGGAAGATGCCCATTTTCAGGGGGATTGGACTAGATTACATTTAAAGATGTCTTCCAACCCAAACTATTCAATGATGCTACGAGTAAGAGCTCAATACTGTGGATACAGCCAGCTCATGCAAATTGACCTGGGAGCCCAAGGACAGGGCTTTGTCTCTTTTGTGCTCCAAGGATTTCTGTCTCCAAGGAGCTCACATGAAGAGGAGAAAGTGAGGCTGCAAAAGGTCCATTGATACAACAATGTACAAAAAGTGAAGGCTATTTGCAAAATTCAGTCATTCTTACAAGGTCTTGAACTATCTTGTATGGAAAAGCATAAATTTTTCAGAGGGCTAAGAGTTCTGGAAATAAAATACAATCATGGTTTCAATCAATATTAATCCTGCATATCACCAGTATGGTATGGTAACTGAAATGGATTTTAAATGCTATGAAAATAAAGAAATGTCTTTTTCACACTAACATTAGCCTCTTATTATTATTTTGTCACCAGCCAAAACAGGGTTTCTGTCTCGCTTTTAGTCATTTTGCAGTAATGGGCAAAGGAGTTCTTGGTTAATGATTCTATGGATTGGTTTGGGTTTTTTTCTCTGAAAACCTGCTACCTTTGACATTCCTCTTTCTGGAGTTTTTCCAGTGACTTTGCTTTGCACAAAACTCACTTAATGATAAGCTTTTTGAAATCCCACCTTAGAATTTTTATTTAGAAGCTGTTGGAAAAATCAGATTTTAGTGAGAAACAATCAATAAACTTGACAGAATGCAAGTAATGCATATGCAATAAGAGAATAGTATGCATTTTCAATCAGTTTTACAAGAACTAAGAAAGAATGGACTTGCAAAGAGACTTCTACACTGCAGGTTTTCTCAGTGCAACTAACCTAATCAAGGGTATTTTTTGTCATTAGTGCACAGGAGGTCTGGATGCATAGGTGTCTCAAACACATGCACTGTACTCTTGTATTTGTATGCTGCTAGCTTGAATTAACCCCAAGGTGAGATTTTAGATTTCACTTCTCTTGGCCCATAAGAAGACTCCATTCCCTTAAAACAGTGAGGATGAATTGCAGCTGCAAAATACCAAAATAAGGACAAGAATGAACAGTTCCAAGTCTCATTAAAGTGCCACTCATTAAATGTATTTCAGGGAAGGAATTTTGAAAGCAAGGATACAGTATTTCTTACATCTGGTGGCCCATAGAAACTTCCCATCTCCTAGCATTTGTGTTCATAAACTTTTGATGATCACTGTAGCATAGCATATTTTCCTCCTTAGCAATACCATTTTAGGAGTTGCCTCCTGAGATAACACAAAATGCCAATTACTTTGTTGTGTTCATACTCCCTGCTCCCAGCTGGCTGGTGTTATCTAAATCAAAATACTTATTGTGGATAGACTCCACATACCATTTTCTGCAGTAGCCAAAACAAACAACAACCAACCAACCAAACAAACAAAAACAAAACAAAACAAAAAAACACAAAAGAAAAAACAACAGAAACCCCCCTCCAAACTGAAAAACCCCCCCACACCCCAATAAATCCAAGTCATTCCCCAAACCCCAGAAAAGCCACTTTTCAAGACTTCTTTGTGTGCATAAACTTGATATTGTTTAAAAGCTTTGTTGTGCTACATATTGAATAGGAAAAGAACAAGATCTTTTGGTGTGATATACAAGCTCCTTGGGTGGAGGCAGAGCTTAGAACAGAGCTACTGAAAGTAGTGCTCAGCATTTATTGAGGCTGTTCTGACAGCTGAAGGATGTCTTTTTAAACTCAGGAGATATTTGCTAGTGTTTTTTCTATGAAACTGACAACTGACATTGCATTTCAGAAGTGCATGAGCAACTCTGATGAATCTGACTCCTGATTTTCCTGAATCCCTTGTGACCAGAGTTTCATGGCTTAGTGCCTGCCAGCTGAGTGTCAGTAGCTCGCATTTCGTGTGTGCATTTGGTTTGCAGCAAATGTGGTTAACAGGAGTCACAGCAGAGCTCGGTGGGAAAGGTAATACTGGTGTGTTATCCTTGGTGGCAGCAATGGGCTGCGATTAAGCACACAGGAGCTGCTGTGGTTTAGCTGATGCAAGGTAACTCATTAATATTCAATAACTTGGTCATGTGTCAGAGCCCTCTGTTTTCTTTAGCTCCTTTAAAAAGTCTTAGGCAGGGATTGTACCTTGGACAGGTATGATTTTCCCAGGAGTTTAAGCCTGCAGCAGCTGGAGGGTGTTCTGCCCTTGAGATTTTGCTGTGAATCACATCTAAATAAGAAAAAAATTCAAATCCTACCCTGGCCAATGGCTGCTGCAGTAAATCTGTAAAAATCACTCCTGCTGAGTTGCATGGATCCACATAGGCCTGTGCAGAATATAAATCACATAATCCTGAGAAAACTGCCAGGGCTGCATAGGAGAGAAATTGCAGCATGCATAGAATATGTAAGAGTGTGGAAAGGCAGACTCTTCCCCCCACAGGTGATTTGTGAGAGTTAACATTTGTGTTGTGAGATATTCAACCAATGCCTCCTCCTCCTCAGACTGTTTGGCTAGAAGGGAAGATGCAAGCAGATCCTTGAAGCATAAAAAACCCCTGTGCTGGGGGGGAAGGCGGGGGCCAGGCAAAAATAAGTTTTTACAAAGCAGATTTTTAAAAACAGGCAATTAAACTCAGGATATTATACGCCTTCTGTCAGCTAAAGTGGATTTTTATGGATATCAGCTCATGGCGCTTGACTGGAGGTATGCCAGGAATGCTGGATAGGTCAGCTGGGTGATGAACTGACATGTCCTCAAGCAGTGAGATATGATGCAAGAGCAATACCACCATTAAAACGTGTGTTAGGTATGTCAGGACAGAAAATTATCAACACCTCCTACTTTTAATAGTCCTCAGTCTGCACTCAGCAGCAGTGAGTGGACCTTGAGATGTTTTATTGATGACTCCATGCACTGTGAGACAAACTCCATAGATAAAGGTTTTCAGGTTTGCTTTATGGCCTTTCCAATAAAGAGTAATCTATTTTTCAATAAGATAAGAATTATTGGCAATCCTTTAAATTATAAGAGATATCTGAAACATACTTTAGCTAATTTAGCATTAATAGGAAGATAATTACAAAGCCAATACACACCTATTGGTTGCTGCAATTATGTTTACTGACCTTCATCATCTGTCTACTCTTACATGAACACAGTCTGCCAGATCTTTCAATCCATTTTTTAGTCTTAGAGAAGGACCCATATTAAGGGTATTGTTAAGGTTATTAGGTATTAAGTTTAGCAGAATTTCTGCATACAGGAAACCAGTTTCAGTTGTTTAGAAGTTTTCCGATTTTCTTGGCTATTTTTTTTTAATCCAAGAGTCTGTCTTGTATGGAATTCGGTGCAAATGCACAGACATTTTTATTGAAAATTCTTCATCTATTTCTGAAAATTAATACAAGAGTTTTAATAAAATTATGTTTTAATAGCTGTTACAGAGAGATTATTTACTTCAGGTAATTGAGTTACCTGCATGCCATGAGACTTTAAATACGGAAGAGCAGGGATTGGGTTTTCTGCAACATCTTGGTCTTCATCTTCCCACAGCAGCACATGTCACCACATTCTTCCTGTAAAGTCATTCCTTTTCTCAGTTCATTGTCTGCACTTTTACAGACCCACATGTTCTCAGGCCTAGGCTTTTATTGGGCAATATATTTCAGATGTGGAAGCTTGGACAGAAACATCCCAAAGGTCTGGCCCAGGAAGCTGGTTTGACCTCTGTTTCTCTGTCCAGCCTTAGCTCCTCACAGCCTGCTCACAATTTCCTCCCTCCTCTTCTGACACAACCTGCTTTATTATTATTATTGTTATTATGTTGTAGTTGTTATTGCTGTTTGGTTTTTTCACAGAAACACAGTGTCAAGTTCAAATCCTCATTTCATATTCCTAAAGTTTGCTGTTTGTGAACTTTATTGTGGATTCCTTTTCCCTATATTTTTTTCCCCTCAGTTTTCCTTGGTTCTTTTCCTTTTCTGAGGCACATTTAACTCTGTCTGGATGCGTCTAAATTCCTGTAGTGCCATGCTAAAACTGCAGCCTTTTCCCTAGAGGGGACTAAAAATATTAGAAAGAGGGGTAAAGCTCCTTGAAATTTCACCTGCACACCTGCACAGGGGTGAGGCTCCGTGTTCTTCCTCAGGGCTCACTCACACCTCATGACCTCATTCAAAATCCTCATTCAGGTAAAACTCCCCTTGAAATCAGTGGCTACAGAGACTAATTAAGAACTTCTGGACTGGAACCAGACATCTTGTTGGAAGCTAATTAGGGGTGATTATCTACAGCAAATATAATAGGCATTTTTGGTTTTCTTTTCTGCTATTCTGAGAAAGCTGACAGTGGCTGCAGAAAAAATGTTTGTGTTGATGTGCTTCATGTGTGGCTGTAGGTTGTGACTGTTCAACACTGCACAAAATTTACTAAAAGAAAAAAACAAATAATAATTAAAATTTTAAAAGGGATAACATTCAGAGCATTCTTTCAATGACTGTGTCTGAGCTGTGTACAGTTTATAGTTCCTGTAGACACAAGAATTCCTGTAGAGTTGAAATTATTATTTAAGAAAATATGTTCTCTGGTGACAACAAAAGGAGTTAGTTCTTACTTAAGATGATGCTGTGGGAACCTGGGTCCTGATGCCAAGCAAATTGGCTTGAGTATTTACACTGCAGTCTGAGATATGTAGTTTGTGTGGGAAATTTTCAGTGAACATACCAAAACACCAAAAATTGACATTTATAACTTTATTTTTTCTCTCAATGACCTGTAGAAGTTCATTCATGCTGACATTCATGGACAGTAGCTTTCGAAAAACAAGCACAGACTAGTAGGATTTTTGTGGAATATATTTCAGATGTGGTAATCTTTCTCTGACTCTATTTCTTTCCTTGACCAAGTGGGGGTGTTCTTGGCATAATATTTCTCAAGTATACAATCCACAAATATAT
The DNA here is from genome assembly GCF_052056855.1 of Sturnus vulgaris. Lineage (NCBI taxonomy): Eukaryota > Metazoa > Chordata > Aves > Passeriformes > Sturnidae > Sturnus > Sturnus vulgaris. The sequence continues at coordinate 103,524,401 of NC_142245.1, read as the reverse complement.
GACAATTTTCTGCTGCCACCTGAGAAGAGTTGGTTTCAGTCTATATTCCAGCTCTGATAGCAACCAGACCACCACTTCTCAGAAATGGTCTTGTTCTGAGAGTCCTGTTATAACAAAATCCACAGCCATAGTTCTGGAGCAATGCATTATAATTAACACAATCATTGAACACAATGTGAAATATTTGTCCTGACAAAAATGTTCTCTTTAATGTTTAAATCTCTATCTGAGGGAAGATTTAGGGAAAAATAAAAATGTTTTTGTTTGTTTTGTTGGTTTTAAATAATGGAACAAAATAAGAATTCTGTAAATAGTTTCCTGTAGTCTATAAAAAGTTAGCCTTTTTTCTGAACTTAGTTGTTTATCCTGTCTCTGTGAGTGACTAAGTAGCTCTGGAATTATATTAATCTTGACTTAATGTTTACATGGGTGTATATAGACTTGTATGCTTTTTTGCCATTACACCTAAAAAGAGAAAGGAGTTGTAGTTTGCCATGATCCTGTTAGACAGGGTGAAAAATGGTACAAGATTTCAAGTCACAAAGAAAGGCTGTGACCAAGTCAGGAAATGAAGTCAGGGCAGTGCCAAATATAACACCATCTTTTCTATTTTCTTGTCACTCTTTAATGATGACTAAAAATAAAAGTAAGTAGCTTAAAAAACTGATCCACTTGTCTCATTGCCAAGAAGAACTGAGCATGAAGAAAATTCATTTTAATTTTGCAGACCTTTACATTAGAGCTGTGGACTTTCTCTTAAAGGTGACTTCTGCTTCCCAAAATTGGAAGTGCTGTCACCTGAAATATCTACTCCATGGTCACATAAGTGGGATAACCAGCAATAAACAGTCATTTTTGTCATCATCATCATATAAGGTGAGAACTCCTCAGCTTACAGGGACCATGAAAATGTGATGTGGAAGTAATGAAGAGGATCACAAAGTGGATGGAAGGAATTACTATTTTATTTTACAAACAGGAGCTGTAGATGAAGCTACTTTTCCAAATAAAGCATAAAGTCAGATTTCATGTTTCCTTTGTCCCACACAGTACTCTACCCACAAGCCTGGACTGACTCTTAAGCCAAAAGGTGTGAGTCTTCAAGAACACATCTGTACTCACTGTCATCTCAGCAGACATCATCACCTCGACACAGGCATGTTTCAGCTTTTGTAATTTAAATCACAAGCCAGCATTACCCAGGAGATATTTCCTGGACCCATGTGATGGTCCCTGCAGCAACCAGTGTGAGATTACACTCCACTTGTGCATATACAGAAATCTGAGCACATGGGTCTGCCTACGGTCCATCTACATCCCAATAACTCTGAATCACTTAACTAGTTTCAACCCAGGATAGCAGAAGTTAGCAGGAATTAAATATCCTGTTTTGTAGGAAGAGGTGGCTGAGCAGGAAAAAGAGGTGTCATTAGTGGTCCAGCCAAGTCAGACCTTCTCTGATCACAAGGCTGCAGTGTGCTCTCCACCCACTGGAGAATTCACACAGAAGACAACTATTATGACTGCCCCAACCACAGGAAGAGTTTTAATTGGTACTCGCACCAAAGAATCCAATCACAAGGCACAAATCCATTAAAAAAACCCAAGCTTCATTAGATCTGTTGCAGATGGAGCTGATTGTCTCTCCAGGAACCACCCTTTACTTTATTTGTGGCAATTTCATCAGACTTTTCATGTTCCATTTCATTTGAGCTAATCTCTCTCCATCACAGCTGGCCTGCTGAGCTCTGAGGAGCAGATGTATGTGGTCCCTGACTGCTGCTTGGCAAACGTGGCTTGTGCCATTTCAGTGCTGAGTGATTCTGCCACATCTGCTCCCTTTCTGATCTCTGAGCACTTTGAGCTATCACAGGGCAGCTGTGGATCAGTGAAGGTTTAACAGAGTCCTCTTATATTTACAGGGGAAAAAAGTGCGTGCAACTCCATTATTTGTCTTCTTTTTCCAAAAAGACCACCTCCAGTATCTAAATGTTTGCTGATGGAGACAATGAGTTGGTTTGGGAACATATGTATTTCATCCCTAAACTAAATCCAGTTGTCTGAGCAAGCTTGGTATGACCTCCTTTTATCAATAAAGTGTTTTTTCCTCTTTATAAACTGCAGATTTTCCTCTCTGTGTGAATTGCTTAAAGGATCACTAACTACAGAGAAAGGCAGGCACCTCTGTCAGCAGACATTCAGGCCAGCTGTTTTTAGGACATGTTATAGGCACTGCTTCACAGTGCCTATGTAAATTGCCAATGTGCAGGAGGGCCTTTCTTGATGAGTAGCTTTGATCAGGTATCTAAACTTGAGCGTGGTTTAAAATGTTACAAAGTATTACTCAAAATATATAGACTATAACCTGTCCATACATAATGTAACGCAGAACATAAATCCCAATTGAGAAAGGAGGTTTGAAAGTTAAGAGATTTTTTTGGTGACAGCCCAATCCTCATTTGAAATAGATTGGCATCAGTAGCCATCAAAATCAATAAGATTTTGTAATAAAACATCAGCTAAGGATGTGGACTGAAGAGTATTTTATTTTCACTGGATAGAAAATCCTGGGGAGGCAGCTGTGGTCTTGAGAAGAGCCAAGCAAAGCCATACTTTCTCTATGCCCATCTCTGTCAGTAGGGAGGAAATACTGACACAAAAAAATGTGTCAGCTCAAATGGACAAGAGGCCAGTGAAGCCAGTCTCTTTCCACCCCAGATGGGAGCTCGACATTCTTTTTGCCAAGAGTGGACAACAAGATACAATTTCCCATGATGGCAATGGACTCATAGAGATGTTAGCTACCCCCTCATGTTTAATTTGTAGTGCTCTTTACCTATGGAAGAAAGAAAACCCTTAAGCTGTCATGCTTGGGTTCAAATCAGATGAGCTACTTTAACTACCAGATTCTTAAAGTTCTCTAAAGGCTCAGGCCCCTTATACAGGTTACAAAGAAAAGTAGCAGTTAATGTTTTTCCGAAATTATATCTTACCCTTATGGTATCTAATAGATCCTTTACATCTCTAATTATAATAAATCCTATTTCATATTAACATATAAGGCTTTTTGATTCAGGTTACTTTCCTAATCATTATAAAAATTATTAATCTCTTCATCCATTTTCAATGTAAAATTCTGCAGTATGTTGGAAGTACATGACAGTACCACTCTAGATTTTAAGACCGGCTAGAGAAGAACAGCTGTAACTTACTGAGATAGCTGAACAATTTCAGAAAGCTGCCTATCCCCAAAAAAGTTGGCTGCAGATTAATATCTTTTTGCCCTGGAAAATAGGCACTGCAATATGCAAATCCTCCATCACATTTTTATGTCACCCAAGGGCGATGGCACAGAAGGCTTTAACAGAATTTCGGGAAACATCATCAGAATTTTCTGAAATATTTCATCTCTAGGTACAGTTCTAGAAGTCCTTGATTTATGTTAGAGCTGACAGGTTTGGTGACTACAGTGGAGCATATTCCATCATGTGCGATGCATGATATTCTGTCATAAAATCAGCTAAATGGAAAGATGGGACCACAGTAGCCCTATTACCTCTTAAGTTTTTGAAACCTTAGGATACCAGAATTTCTTACTTTAACATCTTCATGTGAATATCAGGAAAGAAATGGGCACTACTGACAGATGTGCACATTCCTGGCAAGATGCCAGCTGTTCCTGTTCCATCGCATTGCTGGCACCAAGCCAAGGGATCAGCAGTTTTGGCTTCCATGAGGAAAACATTCTTCCCAAGGAGTTTCTATGTGATGGGGTTTTAATGTGATCCAGGATGTTTCTTAGGCCTGCAAGTATTTTCTGTGTGGTGAAAAGAAGCGTTATGAAGGGGAAGGCCCTAAAACCTGGCAGTCAGGGTGTTTTTGGAGGTAACCCTACCCCTGCTCTTGGCGTGCTGCCCCTCACTGCACGCAGGGAAACTGTGTTCAGTTAATGATACCCATAACTGGGGACTTCAGAGAGCTGTGACAAATGCAGCTGATTGATTGCTTTTCTCAGGCGTTGCTTGCTCTGTTTTCCAAGTGCAGACCAGCTGCTGGAAGATGTTACATCAGTTCTTGCTGTAAGGCACAGCTCTTAGTCTGAGGTGCTACTTCAGCCTTTTCTGGGAACAGTTCCCCCAAACTGAAACCTTGGACAGTGTACAGGGGCATTTGATTAATTTTCTTTTTGTATTTTAAGCAATATCTGTTAGCATTCAAATTACTCTCTGCTTCCTGCAATGCTCCCTAAGATAAGAGTGGTTCAAGAATGTACGTTTGTGGTTGTTAAACCGTCCTGAAAGTGCAATGTCAGGAAATGTATGGTTCTCTACTCTTTTTTTCCCCTTCTCTTTTTTTCCCCCCTCTTGCCAGCTACTTGTCTATTTATAGAAATACACCTCACCATTTACTTCAGAGCAGTGACATGGAGAAGCAGATATTTAGAGGAAGTCCATTCTCTTGACAAAAACATCCATTACCTTTATCACCAGTGGAGACCAAAAAAGAATCAATTACAATACTTCACTTGGGAATGACTAATTGAATTGTGAAACATACTGACACTCTGAAGTCACTGTGGTGAGCTAAATACTGGCACTTGTAAAAGGCAGGAAATGTAGATAAGATGCTGATTCAATTGATTTGAGGCTAGAATGCATTTTCAGTTTTTGTTGATGCTCTAAGCTTGTCTAATTTCCACCAAGTCTTATTAATCAAGGGTCAGGGAATTAGCTCAGAAGAGAGAATTGCAGAGGATTTGCACCTACTTGGTGAAATTAGCTCTGAGTGCTAAATACACCTCATCCCATGCTGCAGTCAGAGATCAGCTGTCAACCCCGTGTTTAATCACAGAACCACAAATTAGTCCTTTGGCTGGCTCTAGTGGTGCATCTATCTTATGTCCTCTGCCATCATCCTCCTCCACACTTGCTAACACCTGCAAATCCTGCAGGTGAAGGCAGAGAAAAGAGGCAGAGGGTGTTGCTGGGTGGCCTCAGCTGGATGTGCTGAGTCCTGCTGCTCCTCAGCTGTGTCTTATATTAATATACATTGAGAAGCTCGACTGGACATTCCAGAGACTGGAACTTCATCACCTGTGGTGCTAAATTCTTAGGAAGATCCTTGGCACAACTTTATCTGGAACCATCCTCCCTATCCCAAATGCCTCAGAAATATTCAGAAGCTATCACAGGGCAAATACCAGTTCCAGGAGCCACTTTGGGTGAATGGCTTCTATCTGGGTACTCATGCTGAGTGCAATTTTCTCATTTTAAGTTTTACTTTGTCCTTTGACCTCAGTGGCAGAGAATGATATGACTCAAATTTAATTTACTGGTGCAAACATTGTTTCCATGGTGCAATAAGTAACTGTTCAAAATAAAATACTGAAACTCAGGAAATCTAGCAAAAAAAAAAATATATATATTGCAAAATTAATCAAAGAATATGTTAATAAAGGTCAGTTAATTCAAATATAAAAAGCCGCAGATGGATATAATGTAATTACCATGCTTGCTTAGTAACAAGCATGTGGTTCATTATTGAAGGAGACTTGCATGTGCTCAGGGGATCCTCTCTTTCCCATTCCCCTGAGCTCCAGGAAGGAAGAAGGGGTGACCTTCCTGCCCCAGTGGAATCCACCCTACAGACACGTCCAAATCTAAAGGTAGTTTTTATTTCTAGGGCTTTCTGAAAAGCTTCTGAAGAGGAAAATGCTTTGGTCTTTGCAATGTCCTAGGGGCCTGAGCCAAACACTTTGCAAGCAAAGAGAATTGCTGAGTTTGCTATAGAAGGTGAAATCTTAGCCATTGAAATAAATGCTGTCATCCACTTGATCCACTGAAAGTAGGATTTAAGTTCATGTCTTCTTCAATTCATCATATTGAAGAATTCTATCTCTGTATCTCTCAGCTTTAACACTTTGAAATAACAATAGTTCAGCAACATGCTTCAGTGTGGTCAATGCTTCTTTTACCTACGAAGGAAATAATAGAACATTCTATAAGTATACTTAATTTAAACTGGTCTCTAATTTACTTTTTCTAATATATTTGGTTTAAACACTTGAAGGGTTGGTCTTGTTTACAAGATGAAGTGTTAGATTCTCTAGATTCTCTCCCTGAAATTGACTCAGTCTCCTTTGTATCTAAAGGATTTGTGATTCATCATGGTGTCAGGAAGGAATGTTTCTGGTAGAACTGATCAGGTTATTCACTACAGCAGAAGAAAAAATTCAGGAAAGAAATGTGTGTTTATGACCTGTGATCTGAAGAACAGAAGCTTTGAAGGGTAGAAAGTAAGAGACTGTGTCTACTACTAAGCTCAAGGTGGAGGCAAAGGGAAGGGAGAAAGAGAAGGAGAGGTAAAAAAGATAATCTGCATATTTTTAGTCCGTATTTACATTGCAAGATGCTTTGATGCCAGACATCTCATGAAAAATGGTGTTTTAGGTATATTCTACCAGTAGAATAACTGGTAGGAATGACTGGCACAAGCACCTTTCCATTTTCAGGCAGGTGTGATTTTGCATAAAATAGAGTTCACATGGCCCACGGGATGACATGATTCTATTGAGTGGGGTTCAGCACTATTTCTGTGTCAGGAAAGAGCAGTGTCCATAATTTAGATGGACAAATATCAGGGGAAGAAACAGCTGAAGTAACTTGCCTATGGACAAACAACAGCAGGCTGGCAGGACTACAGGTTAAACTTGATTTTCTAACTCTTAAATCCATGCCATGCTTGTTCAGTGATAACAGGCAGAAGTGTAAAACAAAACAGAAATTGCAACAAACTCCTCTCTCTCTTCCCTCCTCTTTCCCTTCCTTTCCCTTTCCTCTCTAGTGGCTTAAGGTAAAGCTTTTACTTAAAACATTGCTTCCTAGCTAAACTGCTTAAACCTCATTAAAATAAACTTTGAATCAATGAGGATACGATTTTGTGTCAGATAATTTTTGATCAGTTATTTCTGCTTTTGAATAAGATGCAATGAATTCATTAATATAGAGACAAAGCTGAGTCCAAAACGTAGCTTCAGAAAAAGAGCTTAAAGAACACAGACTTGTTAAATAGAGATGCCAGGTCATTTCTGTGTTCAAACAGGGAACATAGCAATTCTGTATTTTAAAAGCGGGTTTTCATATATGGTGTGGATGCCTGAATGAACATGTCCCAGAGCTCTTGAAATCCAACAAGTTTAGGAAATTGTGATGTCATCCTGAAAAATCAGATTTTTTTACAAGGGGCTTCTCAAAGTGTATACAAGAACAAGTACACACTTTTTCAGTTGTGTCACATGCAAAAAAAGACACTCACTCCAATATCATTGCCAAGGCTTTACACCACATATTTCCAGTGCACCTGTTACACAAATAAAAATTGCACTGCCAACTGAAATTTTATCTGACCACATTCTATAGTAAAAGCTGGCTTGCAACTGAAAAGTGAAACAGGAGAGCCTGAGGATGGGACTGAAGAAATGCTTACACAGACCCTCACTTTTCCCATGTTTTCAGTTAAGTAGAGGATGAGCTTCTTAGATGAACTTAATTTTGTACAAAAAGGCAGTCATGAGTATAGATGTACTGTGGGAAAATGAGTCTGGCCAATGAACTGGAATGAGATGCACAAGAATGCAAGCTGTAATTCTTGCAAGTCCTTTGGCAACATCTAGTTAGGTTTATCACAATACAAGAATGATATTTGACACAGTGAAGCCTTTATTTGTGTTCTCTTTTGTAAATCTTTACGCTAGCATCAATTCACAGTATTTCCTTTTCCTGAAAAATTACCTTAATAATCCCTTATGGAAATTATACCCATGTTGCTGTCAATATATTTTACATTGTCCTTAAATGATGACAAGTGTGCAAAGACCCCAACAACTGGTTAGAGCCTTGACAACTGTAAAACAAAGATGTTCTGTGCTGGCCTAAGCTTGCAAGAATGAGAGAAGTGCTGGAGCCAACCACATACTTTGGGAGTTTTCCAGTCTGTCAGAAAACCTTTTTTTTTCTTGTCTGGCAACAAATGGCACTAATGAGAACAATGAATTTCAGTAATTAGGTTAAGAGGCTTAAACAAACAACTTAACTAGAACAATGAAAGATAAAGATGGGAATATAGATTATTATGACCTTATTGTCATTGTATACTGATGAAAGTTTAGTTAGCTGGCTGGCATTTAAATTATTCATTTCATCACAAAGTTCATTCCAGACCTGCCCATTTCTCTATTTGCTGTTTGGGTTTAGGAGTAAAAAAGCTGCACAACAAAACTGGAAGAATGTAAATCTGAGAGATTCTGGGGGCTGAATTGACTGCACAGGAAGTACATTCCTTGTTCAGCCAAAGAACAGCTGTAGGTTTTTTCAGAAAGGAAGCTCAGTCCATGAGTTAATGTCTCATAAGTTTTTGGAAAAAAGGGTTCAAATCCCTCCTCTTCTGCTCCTTTTTTTTTTTTTTTTTGATCTTGAACAATTCACTTGAAGTTTCCTATTAGCTAAAAACGGCACTTAAATATGGAGACAATTCTGTCTTGCAGGAGTGTTGCAAAGCTTATGACATGTTCAGATAACAATGAGTTCATTTAAACATCTTAAAACGACTGTAATATTTTGCAAATTATTCTACTCATTGGCTTTGGCTGAAGCCTGAAGCCTTTGCATGCAGGCTGATGTTTTTGATGTTCTTTCTCTGTGACACTTTTCATGGCTCTTTACCTGAGAAGTTGCTATATGTTTTCCAAATTGACCCTTTTTTTTTTTAGCTGTATAGTCAGTCATAGTAAACATGTTTGCAAAGAGAGTTCATGTTTAAGACAGTTAGTAGAGAAATGAGGAGGCACACTTCACTGGAATGGGAACAACATTTTAGTCTTCAGGACAAAAACTGATGTAATCGTAAAAGTCAGTTTTGCTGATAAATTTCTTTAGGAACAAGTGAAGCTTCTTTCTACGCTTTCAAGCTTTCCTAGTGATGTAACAGCATGTGTTAAGTGATGAATAAAGGTAAGAATGGTGTTGGACTGGAAATATGCTGCTTAAAAACCACTGATTGCAATATTTAAGGTGAAGAATATATGTCTCAAATATTATTTAGCATTTACTTCAGTGTCTTCAGAAGGGTTCAATTTATAAAGGCAAAACCAGTTTGACAGGATTGGAAATTTAGGCCGATAATGCATTTTGCTTTAAAGCATATTTACTACATACCTAAACCTTCTAATAATATACATCCAAGTCTCTCTATTGTTTATAAATAAAACCTGATTACATTAAGAAGTAAGACAGCAGTTAGGGGAAAACTGTAAATATAATGATATACAATATGTAGCTTGCATGTTAAAAAGTACTGAAAAAATAATGTGAGAAACCAAAAATATGGAGGAGAAATATTAGCATGATAAAATATAGATTTAATGTAATGTAATGTAGGCTGGTATAAAAGTATATCTGAAGATAGAGTGATGTTGGAAAATAGTGTCATGATGTTGGAAACAAATCATCCAATTCTTTTTGAAGACATAGAATAATTAAAATTCATAAAAATAGCTGGATTCCTAGAAATAAAATACATATGCTATACTTCTACCATATAAGAACAACAGCTTTCTTTCTGGTTTGTCATGGTCTGAGGAAAATACCAAGCAACTTTAAGTAGAACTAAACACTTCTAATTCAGTGGAAACAGATGTTTTGCACAAATTGCTCTAGGAAATCTTTAATCTTGAATCCTCATTTTTAGAAAATTCTGGGACACCATGAAAATTCCAAAAGACTGAAATTGAGTTTACAGTGAGCCAATATTGGAAAAAAAAAAAAAAAAAAAAAAGAGATGACTAGAGTTCAGTGTAGGTCAATTAGTCTGACATCTGTTCCAGAAAATATAACAGAAAAGCTGGGAATAGAATCAGCTGAGAAATAATTAAAGGATAGAAATAAAATTATTTCCAGACAACATGGTTTTATGTAAAGCAGATCATGTCAAAGAAATCTCACTTTATTCTCTGATGAAATTGCAAACTTGTTTGAGTAATCTGATTTCTGTAAAATATTTGAATTTGGCAGCACAGCATGTTCTGATTTAAACATTGGCATCATATACTATTAATAAAGCAAATGTTTTATGAATTAAGAACTGGTTAAGTGATAGATCTTAGAAAGAGATTGTCTCCAGGAAATTATCAACAGCTGAATATACTTATAACAGAGTTTCATGGGGATCAGTAGCAGACCTGATACCATTCAACGAATTCACTGATTATTTCTGAAAGTAAATAATAAAGCACTTATGATAATATTTGTAATTAAAGCTGAAAAAAGAAAAACAAATTGGTAAAATAGTACATAAGGTAAGAAAATGAGGCAAGATGATATTTTCACAAATAAGACCCTGAAAAAGACCTAGGGATCAAAATGAAGGAACAACCTAATGTGAGGTGTCAGCATGGTAAAAGTGCTGATAATTAGCTGTAATTGCAGTCTACCTGCAAATGCAGCTGTGCTGTTCTCTGGCTCCTGGCTCTTCCCTGTGCACTCAGAGCTGGGGTGTCTGTGCTGCACTTCTCTGCACTCCTGTGCTGCTTTGTATAAACTGAGACTGCTCAGATGCCTTGGATGCCTCTGCCAGCATGATGTAGTTTTGCCCTTGATCACAATCACACTACTTTCACAGGGAGAACGTAATGGGTATTAAATAACCCTTCAATCTAAGAGGAAGGAAGTAAAAAGAACCAATGTCTGGAAGTTGAAGACATGCACATTTGACTTAAAATGTATTATTATTGTTCCTATATACACATCACTGGAAGAAATTATCAAGGAAATGTCCAGCTTTAGTGAGGCCTGTGCCTTTGGAAGCATGTAATTTTGTGTAAAGGGGTGGCAATTTCCATGAGACCTAGGTGAAAAAAAGCACTGTATAACTTTCTCATTCTTGTTTTTAAGAACAGAGATCTGATTCTGTTCTGTTTACTGCTCAGAACAATTAGCTTGCTGACGCTGATTTTGGAGGAGAAAGTGTTGAAATTTCATAGGCGAGGTACATAATATGTACAGAAGAACCTGTAAAGAAAAAGAAGTTCACAATCTAATTCACTAAAAGTCAAATTTGAAGCTCTGCTCTCAGGCAACAAGCCTGCCAATCCAGTCTTAGATTGCCCAGGCTTAATGCTTTTCAGATGACAGAAAGGATACGACCTTGAGAGGTCATCCCCTATCTTAAGTCAGGATCAACTCCACTGAAAGCTGACTAAGAGAAAAATGAAATGCCAGTAATGTTAAACTCACAGGTATAAAAAAAAGTCCCTCCTGCAACAACATAAATGACTTCTAATCCATCTGAGGTGCCCTCTATCCCAAGTATTGCAGGGAAATAATAGCAGCTTCTCATATAACCTGTGAATGTGTGGACCTTTCCAGAAGAATCCTTAAAATTCCCCAAATGTGTTGCTCTCTCAGATACTCCAGGCTACAAACGTGTGTATTGTAACTAGTCTGAGTGAAGGATTAGAGTGTCCTGACCCTGAGTAAGTCTAGGTAGTGTGGGAGGTTGCATTTCAACAGCAGAATGAGAACAATGAGATCAACTACAAGTGACCAAATTTCTCAACATAGAAAAGGCTCCCTCTTTTAAATTCAATTTTATTGAGAGATTCTGTAGTCAATACCCAAACTTGCTTGTAACTCTTCTTCTGCCCACTGCTGAAACTAACCCTTCTGGACTTCAGTTCCTGTAGAAACATCCTATCTGACAAAAATATTGTTAGGCATCTTTAAATTAAAGATTATTGATTTGGAAAATCACAGTAGTTTGCAGTGAAAGAGCGATATTGAAATATTTTCTTGGTAAAATGATCTTAAAAATCACAGCTTACTGAGTATTTTTTGGATGTATAGTTGCACATCTTCAGTACAATTTCATTTAGGAAATGTTGCTGTAAGATGGGCAGACTGGGGGAGCATGATGCTGGCAGCGTTCATTTTCCATCATGAATTATTTGGGGATGTAGATGCTCTCTTATTAATGATTTGAATACAGATTTTAAAATATTGACTACAATATTGAAAGAGGTATCCTCCTTCCTCTAGACTGAATAATGTATGAAATAAAAAGGCTGATACAGCTTCTTTGGGAACATCTGAACTGTTACTTGTGTAAGACAATGATTGACACAATCTACTCAAATTATATCCTACAAATCCCAGACAAAGAGATAAAAAAATGTAGAATTGACAGTATTGATCAATTTTAACAAGCAAGACTTGACCTAAAAATAGTCCAGAGGAGACCACAAAGATGCTCGGAGGTCTGGAGCACCTCTCCTATGAAGACAGGTAGAGAGGGCTGGGGCTCTTTGGCCTGAAGAAGAGAAGGCTTTGGGGAGGTCCTATTGTACCTTCCAGTACCCAAAGGGGCTGCAAGAGACCTGGAGAGGGACTTTTGACAAGGGCGCTTTGCAATGGGGGAATGGCTTTAAACTGAAAGGGGGCACGTTTAGATAAAGTATTAAGAAAAAATTCTCTCCTTTGGAGCTGTGTGACACTGGAACAGGTTGTCCAGAAAAGTTGTGAATGCACCATCCTGGGGAGTTTTGAGAACGGTTTGGATGGGGCTTTGAGCAACATGGTCTAGTAAAAGGTGTCCCTGGTCATGGCAGCGGGGCTGGAACTGAATGATCTTTTAAGTCTCTTCCAGTCCGGCTCTTGATGACAAACCTTAAAGGAAAACCTTTAGGCTGCCTCAGGATGTGTTCAGTAAATGTGTTTCTTAGTTCCTGCTTGGTGGATTAGATCAGATGCTCTGCTTCTTGTCTCAAAGGTTATCTAAAATAGAGTGCTTAAAAATTCTGTTGGAACACTACTCATGTTTTACTATAAGCACAAGCTTATATTGGTGTAATTTTCTAAAGAGTTACTCTGCCAAAAGCTCACATACAGATTGAGTTACAGAGGTGAACAATATCAGCATATTCTAGTGTCTTTGCTGGTTACCCTCATCTGAACACCTCTGTACAGGCTTTTCTTCATTGCCTGGAGCTGTAGACACACTGTGCTCAGTAAAGCACTGTATGCTGCACTGTTGTCTTTCTCGCCTGGAGCAAGAATTAACCCTGAATTTTTAACTTGAACCGTTAAACTCCAAAGGTGCTGTAGCTGCAGAATGACAGCTTTTCCTCTGTACCTCCAACTGCCTGCATCACACTCAGCTTTGCAGAGCTCTTTGAACTTGTGAGTTCTCTTTGGTGCAATGCACAAGTACAAAGAGTAGAGGCTTCACCTGTGATTTTTCATGCATGTGCAGACTTCAGCAGTCCTGAATGCATAAACTTTACCAAAAGTGATGCGGTTGATTCATTTAATATTTATTTAAGCACTGTAATAATATTTTGTCATAGAACATTCCTATTATGGGCTTTGCTACTCAGATATAGCTTTTGCAGAACCAAAAAAGAACTACCAGCTCAGAAGATGAAGGAGTGGATGTCAAGTAAAGGGCCACTGTCCAGCAGAACACGAGAAAAGAATTAACACATTTTGAGGGGGCAGCGGCTGGCCTCTGAAGGATGAAACACAGTTCAGTGTTTCTGTCACTGCTCCAGCTGGCTGACCTACAGATTGGCTCCAGACATGGGAACAGCTTGACCAGTTATCAGCCCAGAAACAAATGCTTCAGCAACTGAGCTTGTCAAATGGAAATATAAGAGAGAAAGAAAAATGCTAATGTTATATAGAATTTTGTAGCGAAATATAGAAATAATGCATCAAAAATGGTATTGCTTGGGAGGGGAAAAAAAAATAAATTTTTGTCTGGGTTTGGAAAGGGCTAAATTTAAGAATCTGGAAAGTAGCATACATTAAATAAATAAATAAATAATGAGGCCCACATAAATGAATAAACTTTACAGACTTACATTACCAAGGGTACTAAAAAGAGTGTTAGTAATTATTTAACATACTTCCTAATTAACTGATGGCTTGTTTAGATCTGTTTGTTGTGGAAATGCAGATTCTAATTCCAAATCTGAAAAAAGTAACATATCTACCTGGGGAATGTGCAGTCCATGCAGAGCTGCCTCAGTCTGAAACTGTGTAAATATATCTGTTCATGATATAAGTAAGTAAATGAGTTCATTATGGGAGGAGTAATTAGCCATTAGATAGAAGTGGACCATCAGTTTGTGCACTGTGTGCTTAAAGACTGAGGGAAAAGGCAATGATGTGCTTCTTTCTATACAGAGTATATACATCTTTATTTTGTATGTAAAAATCTATAGAGGCTCTTTTTTCTCCACTGCCTGAGTCACTGAAAAATGAAATGTTTCGAAATACAATAGTGCAGAATGTTTCTCAGCTATTTGGAGAAGTGAAGAATACAGGAGAAAAGTGAAGTGTAGGCTCAGTAATGAATAATGCTGAAAGGCTGAATATGACAGGAATATAAGAAAGGCAAAATATGCCAATTCTGTGGGCACAGGAAGGACTAAACACCAGTTTCTATAGTGAGTGGAGGTGCCGCAGTGATGTCTCATAGATGTGAATTGGCCCTTGCTACAACTTCAGTCTTTCATTCAGCAGGATTGATGTACTCAGTAAATGGTTCCTGGATGATGTTTCCTCAGCCTTTTTGGACTGCACTGGTGTCTCTAGGTCTTCTTTTGTGTCACTCCAATTCTCCTGAAGTTATTACAGCATTTTCTTGCTCAAGTGCTGCAGCCAGGTCTGCAAGGGCCTGTTTTGGTACCTGGTGAGTCTTGGTTAGAGGATGGAGCATAAACCTGCTTTATCTGTGAGCAATGACATCACATGCCCAGCCAAATATCTGGTGCAGCAAAGCAAGAAGTTGGATTACATGGATTACATGATTACTTATTCTCCTCTCCTCCCTGCATTCTCAGGAAAGACTCGGCTTTAGAGAGCTGGACTCTCTAGCTTGGCTTTAGGCTATCTTTCCCCTCTGGGTTTCTGCAATATCACAATAAACATAAAGAGGAATAAGGAGAAGAAAATATGAAAGTTCTGAGCACAAAACCCAAGGAATGCATAAAATACTAATGTGTAAGCAAAATAAAAAAAGGACTTAAACACCTGCAGTAATAAAGGTTCTTCTGCAAAAATATGTTTGGACATTTAAATAACCATTTCAGGTAGCCTTTTGGGTAACAATACAGTTTTATTCCTGGCCATTTCCTACAATGGGAACTTAAGGGACATCCAGTATAATTTTACTATAACAAATAGAATTTGAAAAAAGCAAACTGTAAGGCTGCAAAGCAGAATGTTTTCCTGAACTGCTTTTCCCTCTGAAAGATTTTGTTGCCATGACATATACTGTTTATTGTTTTACATGTCTTTATAGGCTTCAGCCTCTCTCTCTGTCAACACATTACTCTTCAGCTTCATTGTGCTCTTCTGTCTTCTCTGGTGCCGTGGGAACATAAAGCAAATGATTCTACTGTTCTCAGCCAGAAATTGTTTTTCATTATAATTTCAAGAGGGGCTTTGAAGTATCTACTTAGGCTCTCACAGCTAATAAGAGACAAGCCAGTTGCTATGCTGCTTGTTGATTAAATGAAAACCAGACCTGATAACATGTGAAATCTTCCTGAAGGAGGTGTTTCTCTCATGGAGATGAGTACTGAATAGTTAAGACCTGAAGCTGTGTGTCTAAGGTTAAATGCCTAAATGGTCATTTTAAGCTCTGAAAGCAGTGAGTTGGCTATCTGGAGTCAGAGTGTCAGTGGGTATAAAACATCACTGACACTTCCTGAGCATTTGGGAACTAGGGGCTTTGAGGACAAAATGTCCACTTTGCATTCTGAGCATTAAAAATCCTAAATTTTCATTTAAGAACTAAATGAAAAAAAATTCTTTTTCTGACAGGCAATGTGACAGAAAATTCTAATGACACCCAGGAGAAGATACTCAGCTCTGCCAAAACCAAGATACCATATTTAAGGCCATAAATAACATGCAATATGTATGAAATAACATTTCATACTTGTCACGGTTTGAAAATGAGTTTATGGTGAAAACCTCAAAATAACACTTATAGTTCTGAAACAGAGTATAGATCTATAAATTCAAGACATCAGTCTATTCTAAAGCCCTGAATCTGTTTAGACACTGGAAGTTTCTTAATGTATGGGGTGTCTTATGTATATGTTTCTTAAGGGGTATGTTCTACCCCTCAAGTCAGATTTAACATATTCTGAGACCACCAAGTGCAGAATAAAACAAAAGTCACAATGCATTTCACTCTGAAACACAACAAAAAGAGGCTCAGGAGCATTAATGAGTTTGTATATTTAATTTAAAATATCATACTTAAAACTGCAACTCTTTTTTTTTCCCTTTGCTGTTGAAAATGGGCAACTCTGCAGCAAAGGATGTAAGAGTCATGAGACCAAAGAAAGAACAGGCAAAATAAAGCATAATTTTATAGTCCAATGATTTAAGCACTGTTGGAAGAGAACAGAACTGGTTCTGCTCTGTACATAATTTCCTTTTTTTGTGTGTTTGTCTGTTTCAATGGAAATGCAGAAGCATTCCCCAGCAGCAGAATAGAAAATGATATTACTCCTTGTCTCACTTGCTATATTTTTGGTCCCACACTGTGGTTGCCATGTGAACTGCTTGAAGAGTGGTGAATGTACCTATAAGCTTGTGTTTATCCTCTTGAGTAGGGATCTGAATTTCCCTTAAGCTAAGACAGGTTTTCTTCTGTTCTGGTTATTGGTAGCAAAACACCTGATTTTGTAGCTGCTCACAAGCAAACAAGATAGCAAAGACCTGCATTCTGGCTTAACTGAGGAGCAAATCTCAATTAGACAAAAACATTGGATGGCAAAATTTGAGACAAAGAGAGATTAACATTTTTCAGATACATTTCTATTTCCATCTGGAAGAATCAGCCAGCTGCTGTCAGCACCCTCCTCTCCCATGTGTTTTCCACTCCTTCTCCAGATTGTCTAGATTTGAGGTGGTACATTACCATCTGTTGCATCACAGGACTTTCTTGGAATGGAGCTCTACAAAGGGGTCATCAAGATGTGCTATCTACCAATGTATTTCATGCACACAGTATGTTAAAATTTCAATGATTGCCTTAATTCTTTCCTCTGTGTACTAGGGGACGAAATAAGAGTTCACTATCAATGTGTTGTTAGACAGTAAACTGGATTTTTTTCTGAAAATAGCAATTTTTTAAAAGAGAAAATACTTTAGATGTTATAATAATATCACATTTAATCTATTAATTTGTGTTTTCTGAAAAAGACATGAAAGTAGGGGGAGTAGTGTAGAGTAATAGGGCAGTAGTGTCCACAGACATTTCCCACTTTATACCTTTATTTCAGGTTCATAAAAGGAATATGTGTGCTGGGATAATTTTTTGTTTATTGTGTCAGGTTTCCTTTATTGCACTTGGCAATTTCATCCAATCTGTGCACTGAAAAAAGAAATCTTGTATTTCCAAAACAAACAAAAGCTCCAGTTGCATGGTAACCAGCCCACATACTAAGCCCTAGAAATATCGGATCCAGAGGGCTCAGGACTTTGCCAAAGAAACAGTGCTTTAAAATGATTTCTTCATGTGATAATAACAGGGATTTTAACCATTACATCATAAAAAAGGATGTAGCCAAATTCTTTGCTGTCACTGAAGTCAAGGGAGTTACATCATTGGCAAAAGGGATTCCAGTTCTTCCCAAGCAGTTTGTCCTGGTGCAGCCTGCAGAGGGAAGTTTGCCTCCATCAGAGAGGGCAGGTCTCACCAGGCCACATGCCTGTTCTGTCATAAAAGAACTTTACTTTATAAACACTGTGGACTTTAGATCCACAGAGTAAGAGGACATAAGAATAAAGGGCATGAGGGGAGGAGAGGGATGAAGAAAAGCCCCTCAATGTTTGCCATCCCTCACATATTACAGAGATAAAAAGACAGACACATCTGCATGACTGTTCACATTTCATGTTAACTTGATAGTTTCAAAGGCTGTAGTTGCTTTGGCTCCCCTGATGATGTGGAACCACTGGAGATATGTTTCAAGAAGCTGTAAGGAGCCATTAAACTGGTGGAAGTGCCTTGCTAAGGAACACAAGACAGGGCATCATGGTTTAATTCCAGCCAGCAACTAAGTACTGTGCAGACTTCAGTCTTCCCCCCTTCTCCAGTGGGACAAGGAGGAGAATTAAGAAATAAAAAGTAAAACCCCTGGATTGAGATAAGAACAGTGTAATAATTGATAAAAGTTAAAATGCACTGAAACTACTAATAAAAGGGAGATGGAGAGAGAACTAAAATCCAAGAAAAGCAAGTGATGCATGACACCATCCGCTGAACAATGCCCAACCCATCCCTGAGCACCAATTGTCTCCTCTCAGTCAGCTCTCCCCCAGCTTATGTACTGCTCTCTTAAGCAAAAGCAAAGAAGGTCCTGAACAAAAAATTTCTTCACAGTTCAGTTTGTAATGTGTCTTCATGAATAACAAGTTAACAAAATTTCTTATTCATAGTGTGTGGGTTCTCCATAATCATGAACTTAACAAGTGAGCTGACATCAAAATAGTCATTGAGATATTCTTGATTTTCTGCCTAACATTGAATGTGCCTTGGACTATGGCTTTCACATCAATGTTTCATTCAATTATAGTTTTTGATTCACTTAAATCCTCAACCAACCTTTAATCCATAGACCTCAGCTGGTAGGACTTTGGGGTAAAAGAGGCAATGTGGTATTGCAATGTAGGTATTGCACATTGAAATCAGTACTGGGTATTCAATAGAGGGAGCTGGAAATACCTGACATAGTACAAAATTTCAAGTAAGGTAAATTCATGCTTGAGTGGGAAGGATACACCTGACTGTCACTAGCAAACTTTGGAGATTGTTTGGATTCCAAAGTTGATTCCATGTGAACAATGGAGTCAAAGTGACACTTTTCAGCTGTGTTCTCAGCCTGAACACACATACACACACATGGCATTCCAGGGGGATGATTCCTCACAAGTGTATGAACTCCAGGGGAGAATTGTTAATATTTGGGAGGACTGGTGATTCAGCAGACTGACAGTGGTGAATCTCTGCTGAAATGAGCCATATTTCATTAACACTTGTTGATTTGCTCTCCACATGCCCCCAGATCTGTGAGCAACACTTGGCCCTCAGATGTGCCAGTTCGGTCTGGTAAAGCTGCTTGTGGCAGCCCAACCCATGTGGTCTTTTTCACTGCTCCTCCATGTCTCCTTCTCCTTCCAAGTCCTTTAATCACTGTGTTTTTGTCTCTGTGGATGTAACAGAAAGTATGTGTTTTCACATTTTCAGGTCTATAATTTTGTCTCTTGTTTTAGATGCTCTCTCTCTTGCTAACCACACATGCACCAACCAGCCAGAGCCCCAGTAATACACCTAGGCTTATCTAATCTGTCTGGACACAAATCTGGACAGCACAAGGGCAATAGTCTCTCCTGCTCTGTGGTGGTCACTGAAGGATCTGTGCTACCTGTGCACTCCAGGGTGGACTGTCAGGCTTCGAATGGTCTAGTTTCAACTGGTGTGGTTGATTGACCTGAAAAATAAATGGATGAAACTCAGACTCTTTGATCTAGGTATGGTGCTCTGGCAGCAGATTTGCAGTTGGAATGAGACAGGATTCAAGAGAACCAGCTGGAGTCTGGTATGTAGGATTTTCTGGACTAAAGCCAGGCAGCTTAGTTAATAACTCAGCAAGACAGGCTGCTCCATCTTCTAATTGGCTGACAACGTCAGATCCTGAGTGCCCAGTTATTCGTGCTGGGACTAGCACAGCTGAAAAAATCTGTATTGGTACAGCTTTCATAGTTGGTTTATTCTGTCAAAAGTGGTTGAATTAATCTGTCTCTTTGCATACAAAACAAAGGTTGCAAGTGACTTGTGGGCTGCAGAACCTCTGACTCAAACCATGCCCTTGTCTCCATTTGAGCATCACCTTCCTTATAAAGGGCTGGTGTGAAGTTCTGTGTTGCTCTCTCAAGACAAGACCTGAGACACAAAAAGCCTTCTGTGTTGTGTCTGTCTTTAAACCTGAGCTGGAGATAAAACAACATATGTGATACAAAGTAAGAATGTTCTGTTCCACAAAAGTGTCTGCACTGTCAGTAGTTGTGAGTCACAAACCTGCTGCAATGGGGAATAATGTCTGATTGCAAGGGGTCCTTCTCTAAGACCTGTCCTACTTGAGTCTTTGCCTTTGGACATTTTGTTTCAGAATTATGGTCTGAGCTGAGCCTCACAGCCAGAAACCTATAAGATTTTTTGGACAATATGAAGTTAAACATCTTGCAAACAGGTGGCTAAATCTGTAGAAAACCTCCTGTAAAGTACATGCATCAAAACCAATGCTCTTGTGATGTTCAGGCTGACAAAGGATTTGGAGAAATACTGGTTTAGGAGAGATGTATTTATGCCCAGGACACTGAGGTGGGAAAAACAGCATTTAGGAGAGAAACACTGGTCACTCTCTAAACAAGTCTTGAGAGCCTGGTTCACAAAACAAATAAAAGAGAGCTTATCAAGAACGATTTTCTGGGGCGTAAAGAGCTGGCTGAAAAAGGCATGAAAATCTTCTAACAGGAAAAGAAATCTCCTCTTGTTTGCTTCATCCTACATATCCTATGGACATAACTTTGTATAATCTGTAAATAAAAGAGGTTGGTGAGACACCTGAGTTGAGCACTGACACCTGCTGTAAACTGAAACTAGCTTCAAGGCTCAATTATTTTCTAACCAGGAATAACAAAGGAAGAACTGTAGATGGTCCCTTATGGAATGGAATTCAGAAAAAGCACAGAATCCTTGAGCATCAAACAGAAAAGGGTATAGCTAAATTATCCCTGTGGAAAATCATGGCACTGCAGAATAGAGAAATAAAAGAGCAGGAAAGCCACCACGACAGTGGCAAGACAGGCAGAAAACAACTACAGCTGTATATGAAATTATGTGGAAAATAAGGTCATGTAGTCTAGAACAGAATTTATGCCAAGAAGGCAATATGTCTGGGCAGCAGGGATATTGAGGACGAGACTGATTTTGTTGGTACTGTGGAAAAAGGAGCAGCAGGATGTTAGGGTGGGAAAAGGGGTGAAAGAAATGAAAGGTGACATGAAGGTTGAAAGCCTGAAAAGAGAAAGAAAATGTTTCAACCTCCAAAGATCCAACTGTGATTATGCAGCTGTCAGCCCTGCCCCTTTAATTAAGTAATTGATTAATTAAAATAAAGCACTTAATCTCTCCATTTACATATTATGCCTCCCACTAACCAGCACTGACTGTGGGGTCCTCATCAGAAAGCTCCTTTCTATTTGAATTCGTGTTGGTTCCCAAACATATTACTTTGTAAATAGGAAATGACAACATTGGCTCGGTGCCCCAGTATCGTCGCAGCACTGCCATATGTCAGTATCATGCTAAACACAGTAAGCAGAAGACCCAACAATATAATTATTGAGGACATCTGTCAGCAGCACAAGCTACATCTGGGATTAGTAGCTGTAATACTGGAAAGACCTATAAGAGGCAGGGAGGAAAGTCTTTTTGTGTTGGCTTGGATTTTCAAAAATAGGAGCCAGATCCTCAGCTGGTGTAAATTTAAGCCATTCAAAGAAGCTAATGAATCCAGCATCAGCTGATACTAGCTGAGGATCTGACACTGAAAACGAGGCCAATGTCATTAAGTATGAGGTTTAATATTCTCTGTGTAAAGGTAGAATGCTGCAAAACAATCTAAGTTTACAACATGGAAGTTCATTTATTAGTGGAGCCAGCAGGTACAGACTGTCTTTTATCTCAGATCTGAAGGATTGTGGACAAGTTTGGAAAGATCCTGAAGAATATTAAAAATTCTCTTTAATGTTCTTTGTACATCAAGCATGCGGTAATTTTATATTTCAAATAATTATAGGTAGAAAAAGAATCTTTTGAGCACATTTAATAACACTTGCTAAATTTTCTTCATCCATGGCAGAGTTTATCTTGTAGTTTTCACAGGCAGACTATCCTGTGAAACCAGTGACATGTACAGATTATACTTATTTATTAATCTGAGGGCAAGCTCCTGTTGGGAAGCCAAGTAGCTGCTTTAATGGAATGCTCCTTTTGAGTTAATATCCCCTGTAGAAATCATATAGCCATGTCTGTACCATGCTGTGCTCATTCCAACATCCTGTAGTTCTCAACAAGCCTCAATATTTTAAACCCCAGGTTGTCCCAGTATTGGTTATATGGCACCTGGGATGGAGGCTATCTGTGTTTAAATACATGGCAGAAAGGCTTCACTCCATGGATCTGCACACAAGCCCTGAGCACTTCCAGTCAGTTCCCAGCCCTGTTGTTTGAGCACCAAGGATCTGACTATGAGTTGCATCACTGCCTTCAACAGAGAAGCTGAAGGAATTATCCCTAAGAAATGTTAACAGGCAGATTTTGAGAAATACCAAGAAAAGGCGATTTCTGAAGAAAGTGTCTGGTGATGTATTAGATGAGAAATAAAAGAGAAGAAAAGTTCATCTCTCCAGAAGAAAAACCCTTCCTTCATGTGTCACGTGAAACTTTTCACTTCTTTACACTCTGTATTGATGAACAAGCACATCTTTGCCCCTGAGTCAGGTTTGTAATAAAGAGAAAATGAGCTCATGCACTGATCTCCCCACTTTTAAAAATTTTTTGCTTTGCAAAATTTCTTTGAGCCTTAAATCCATAACCTCTATGTAACAAAGGATTACAATAAAACAGCAGATTATAGAATTGACAAAATGTAGGGTTTTCTTTTCCTCAAACTGAGAAAAATCTTTCCTTATGTCAATACACTGCAAGTTTGGAGGGGACCTAAGAGAGGTATGCCACTTCACCTCACTCACTCAGAGGAGATTCACCAAGGCACTTATGCTTATGGATATATATATATATCTGTGTGCCTGTATGTGAGCTGAGTGTTTAAACTCTTCCTGTAGTCAGCAAAGATTCATCCCAGGAAGCCTGTGGGTCTACAGAGAGACCCTGCTGACTAAAGGATCTACTTTAACTCTGATGCTTTGAATTGCCTTGCTGAGGTGTTTATTGCTCTCTTGTGGCTGTAGAGGAAGCACATGGAGTCTAAAGCCATAGCTGAGTGCCTCTGTACATCCCCCAACAGCTCAGCCTGCTCAGGCTGGCAAACAAGGTAGCCAATTAAACAAGGTTAGAAATACTAGTTATTGTGATGAGATGTGAAAAAATAAACTGATACAAACCTGTGACAACACCCAAGCCATCAATACATTTGCATGTGCATAACACGTAAAGAATATTTTCCTTCCAAATTTCAATTATGTCCTTCCTAGACTGGACAGGAGGAAAAAGAGGTATGAGCCCTGAAATGTAGAGGGCTCTGTCTTGCTCCTGTTGGTGATTTTCAGTGGTCTGGACAGTGCTTGAACCTTGTGTCAGTGTGGTGATGAAAACACATGATTATTCACTGACTGCATGTATTTTTCTGTCAAAGGCAGGATCTGAATGAGCAATGGCTTTGTTAAATTACATTTTCTTAATAAAAGAGGAAAAAAAGCTCCTCTAAAGTTGTTTCAGGCCTCTGGTTTCCCCCCAATACATTCTCTCCTCTTCACGTGACAGAGCAACTGAGAAAATTTTTCCCCCTCCAAACCAACCAACCAAGCCCCCTCCAAACAAAAATAAATAAAACCAACCAACCAAACAAGACGTGACAGGTCATTTAGATGGTAATGGAAAAGCTAAAAAAAACCCTAAAATTGGAAAATTTTTATTGTTTTATTTTCAGGAATTTTTGTCCTCAGATAAGTGAGGATAGCCAGGTTTTTTTATTTTTTTTTTTATTAAAAGGCATGCCAATACAAATATCTTGAGCCTATGGTCTGACCCTGAAAACATAAATTTTTCTGCATCAGTAAACCTATCCA
Organism: Sturnus vulgaris; assembly: GCF_052056855.1. Classification (NCBI taxonomy): domain Eukaryota; kingdom Metazoa; phylum Chordata; class Aves; order Passeriformes; family Sturnidae; genus Sturnus; species Sturnus vulgaris. The sequence continues at coordinate 103,500,453 of NC_142245.1, read as the reverse complement.
CCTCATTGACAGTACTTACATTTGGAAATCTCTGTCTTGAATAATAGTTTGTAGGACTTGTTCCAAGTGGGGCTAAAGTGAGACTGAGGTACACACCTTTGGCTTGGGGATAGATTTCACTATTACTGTTGGGGAAAAACACCCAGTTCAGAAAATTGCTCTATTTCTTTCCAAAAATAAAAGATGGTTTCAGGAACACAGACATACAGAATGAATAACTAGTTCTTGTCTGATTGCAGCTCTGGAGTGAATGTTGATGGTCGAATTGAAAATAGTGCTTGGATGAAAAGGAGTCTATAATGGAAACCATGCAGGAACTTTAACATCACCAGCAGTGCCAGCAGAGAGCTCATAAGAATATCACTCATATGGGGAACTGTGCACCTATTGGACATGTTCACCAAAAGATTAACTTCAAAATCTATAGCCTCAATTTCCTGAGTTTAACTGTGTTTGAATGATCTGTGAGTTTTAGGGTAATGTGTATTTAACATGCATCTCTATAGGAACTATGGACCCATACAGTGTGTCTTTATTTGCAATGCTATAGACCTCAAAGCATTCATTTAGGTGTAGCTTATTTAATTTTTTAATGGGCTAATCCTTGTTCTTTCAGGAGAGTTTTTCTATATACAAAGCAATTACTTAAACTAGTGTTTGTTTAGCTCCCCTAACCAGAGCCGTCACATAATCTTTGGGCTTTTTCACATCTTGCCAGCAATTTTATTAATAGAATCGGGCTGTTCCCGTCTGAAATATTCTCTTGCAAATGTTTCCAGGCAGAACAAGAATGTGAATAACCTAGTGTTCAGCAATGAGTGTTAAACAGATTCTTATTCTCCTGTCTGATTTTGATAACATTAATGCAGTAACCATCACACAGACAACATTTATATCATTGCAGTTGATTTTTGTTTAGGGCAGTTAGCTAATATTTGTGTTATTGCAGGGAGGATTTGAGAGATAGATGGAGGACGGAGATAGGAGTTTTCTTTGTTCACATTTCCAAATCTCCCTCAAAGTTTCTTTTTTTTTTGTGTGTGGTTTTTTTTGGTTTTTTTTTGTGGTTTTTTTTGTATCATGCTGCAATGCCTGGCTGAAATTTTGACATCCATTTTCTCAATGTCCTGCTGTATTGTTTTGTTGCTCAGATTTCTACCTCTTTTCCCCCTTATGAGGGCACTTCCATACACATATACCAAATAATAAAGAGAACTTAGATTCCAACCTTTGTTAAAACCCAAAATGTGCATCCTAGCCATTGCAACAGCTGCTTTTTTGGCTACTAGCTTCACAATGGCATTTAATGACTCCTTATGGCAGCTCTTTCTTTATGGAATTAATTCAGTTTAACCCTCAGGATAATGGCATTTACTAAAAATAAATTAATAAATAGCATCATTATTCTATTTTTGTATTTGCCAGAACCAGAGACTGATTCTCATTTTGGTAAAAATCATAAAAATTCTCCTGACATCAAACGAACTACCTTCATCTCAAAGTGCTGTAAGCTAATGAAGAATTTGGCCAGGCCATTTCTTACTGTATGGGAAAAGTTTACAGTGATTAAGCCTGTAAAAGTGCAGCACCCACAGCCCCTTCTCTGCTGTACACTCAGCAGTCAGCCTCACCACTGCTGCCTCTAAGGCCAGGGTGCACTGAGGCATGACTAACATCTATTATATATTTGCTTATTCCTCTCCTTCCCGGGCAGTAATCATGTGCAACAACCAACAGAGTACTTGGAATACACCTACGTGCTTGTGCTGCTCAAGGTAAGGTCAGAGATGTGCAGATTGCTTTTCCAGCAGGAGGTGGGGAGGTTTGTTGCAGCTCTTTGTTCCCGTGGGAATTTATTTCCTACTTTGGGTCAGCACTGAGGGAACTCTGTCTCGTGCACTGACACCCTTATAAATGTTTTTTCAAAGCAGCTGCTTCCTGGGAAAATTTTGATGTGCCAGCTTTATGTGTGCTTTCCTCTCAGGGTGCTACCAGTGGGCTCACTTCGCCTTTATTTTTCCCTCCTTCACAAAAAAAAAAGAGGTCTAGCTTAACTTTTCACTTCCCACTTTTAAAGTAAACTTCTACTGTTCAAGGGGAAAGGTCTTTAATGCTGAAAGCAGCCCCTCCAAAGCACTGTTGGTTTGTATCTCATCAGCAGGGAGGATATCCTCAAAAAGCACCACTTGGAGTTTACAGTTGTTGCAAGCTAGCCATCCAAAGGAACGAAATGCAGAGAAATGTAAAAATATTTCACAGCAGAAAAACGGGGAGAAGGAAAGCAAACAATGCAGAAAACTAAGTATACAGGGGAAATTCCTCATAATGGAAGAACCACATTGAAAAAAAACCATATTTAAAAACAGAGGAAAATTCCACATTTGAAAAATATAGTAGTTGTCATAAAAGCTCATAAAAAGTAAAATATAATTGCAAGGTACAGAATTTGAACAAAAAGAAGCCTGAATGGGTAATGTGCTGACTTTGCTCACTGCGTGTATTGTTACTTCAAAGTGGTGTTGAACAGTGTTGCAGTCAAGACTCGGACACAGATAACAAACTGTTAAAGCATTATCTGCCCCACAGAATATTATTTTCCAGCAGACTGGTCCCAGGTTCTTAATTTTAAAATAGCATTTGCATAGCTGTGAGCATGCTTAATTTTTATAGCAATGCATTACCTCCAAATTGGATTGAATTGTTGCAGTGTTTTAAAAATTTGTGATCAGATTCTGCAATTAAAAAAAAAATTACATGTTGTTGCTTCAAGTAAAGCAGATTCATTTTCATCTACAATGGAACACTTCAATACAGTGGGCTCTGAAGAGAATTTTTAATGCTCACTCCTCTGCATTCTGGCTTAATTTGTGGAGATACACAAGCAGCCGTAATAACAGCCTCAAACATGACTTTCAAAACACACTGCTTTTGTACTGCAAAAGAGATATGTCCCCATTTCTTTCTCATATGTCTTTTGTCAAGCCTTTTATTTTTCACAAAGAAATACAGAGCTGACCTGAAAAAAACACTTTTTTTGACAGAATAGTCAAAATTATCCTGCCTGAAAAAATCTGAGAACTCTTTTCCCAAAAGAGCCACCTGGGAGCATGAAGATATATATTTCATTTGTATCTCTTGGAAAGAATGTGGTCTGGCATGCAAAAGAACATAATTATAACTAGACCTAGAATCTTACCAGTCCCTGGTCTTCAAGAGAGAGATAAGTTTAATTTCAAATGGAGGCCTATTGGATTCATTGAATGTACACAAGATTCTTTAGGGCTATAATTGCATTGGGAACCTAGATGCTGACCTGCTTCACCCAAAACTTCCTGGACCTGGAAGGCAACACACTCCCTGGGTTTGATACCCTCCAATTGTCCATACTGCTTGCAGAGTCAAAGCTAATGAGTATGCTATGAACTGATTTCCCAGAGTATTCCCAGAAAGACAGAAAAACTGGTGTAGCTCCTTTTTTTTTTTTTTTTTTCATTTATTTTCCTGGAACAAATAACATGCCCTGTGATACAGAGGGCTTGCTCTCATCTCCTTTATTGCATTCCTATTACTACATGAAGGCATAAAACTCAATTCTTTATAATGGCCTCTTTCTACCAGTCCACAGCTAAAGAAAGCTGTAACTAAAGAAAGTAGAGAAACAGCTCACCACAAGCAGGGTAAAGAGACATTTCAGAGGGAAAAAAAAAAATCAACCTCCCAACTAAGTAAAGTCCCTCTTAACAAGAAAGGCAAGTCATGTGTCTTTGCAGCTAGAATTTATGTTGCACCCTTTCCCCTTCATTCTGGTCCCCTATTAATCCATATGATGCTTGGGTCATGATGGCACTTTCTGGAGCAGCACACCTGTGTTTGCATGGAGACCAAGAAACCAATGATGAGAGAGAAGAACAATTGATTTTCAGCAAAGCCAAGGCACACACTTGAGACGGGGACCAGACAAAGTCTAGACAAATTCCCTAGCTCTTTGGTTATTTTTAAAAGATTCTTTAAAACGAACTATTTGGTCTTTATAAAACATTCAAAATGTTTTATATATTAATACTCTTTCAGTGAAGTATTAAAAGAAATCTTTTGCTGTTCTGTTCTGAGTCTGTTGTTTTAATAAATACAGTATCTCCTGTTTCTTATATGATTTAAATGCTAGCATAAAAAAACCCATTGGAAATGTTTTTTCCAGACTAATTGGAAAAATACATGCTGAAAAAAAGTTTTAAACTAATTTGAAGGAGGACTGAGTGTAATGCTATGTGTTCTTATTTATAAGGCTTAAGTAAATGAAGGACTTTCACATGCTGGCTGTCTGTTGCACATTCTTCATTGCCTTGTATACAATAAACTCTCCTGCACTTTGGGAGGGGCAGACATTCCCAGGGCTGGACTCACACGGTGTGATGGGAGTTTCTGTGCCATACACAAGTGTTGCTGGCCACCTTCCCCACACAGATCAGACAACAGCCCCACAGTAATGTGGAAAGCTGTAAAACTGATCAGTAGAACTTTGGTCAGCTGCTTTAACAATGCTGCCTTTAAATCTTGTATTGTTAAACCAGTTATATATTAAAAATAACCTCCATGAAAACAAGCCTGAAAGATAATGGCTTGGATAATGAGTCAATAGCTCCAGAGATTTTGAGAGACACGAGTCTAAGTCTGGAATTTATATACATTCCTGGTATTTTCCCATCTCAAAAGCACAGTAAAGCTGCTTAAATATAATGGAGAGGGGGAAGTCAGCCACACCAGATGATTCATGTAGGCTTCTGCCTCCACTCAACTCATATTTTAAACATCTCATTGAAGTTTATAATCAAATGCTTCTATATTTTTCTTTATGGTATTGGTAAGCAATGGTCCCTTTGTCTACAGTCTGTCTCATAAATATAAAGTCAACTGTTACTTCATGTTGTATTAGAGCTTGGTATAGGAGACCTTTGTTAACCTAAATAATTTAGAATTTTCCTAGTTATTACTAATTTTCTTAGAACCTGAGGTTAAATTTATATTGGCAAATTCATAGATAGCTCTTTGCCAAGAGAAAAACTCATATGGAAAAATACATTTCACATCCATATAGTTGATGAATATGTCTGATAAAGCAATTGAATAATGTTATCTTTACAATATGTATGTTTTTACTGTATGAGTAATACTAAAGTTTAGGTAGTTTTAGTAGCCAATTTCTTTAGGAAATAGGAGGTGCAGAATCAAAATATTTTCTACTGTCATTTGTTCTATATTGTTGTCCTCTATTTGAACAACCTAGATGCCAAAATGCAGCTGTCTTGGTCTTTGTTCTGTTTTGAACTTTCCATCTAAAAATGTATATAACTTTTCAAAATCACTGTGCTTTTCACTTGGGAAAACTGACTTTCCCAACTCTTTTTAATTTTGTTAGACTCATATACAATTGCGGAAATTGTGTCATTGTAGAAATTCAAAAGAGTGCATATGCAACACTTCAATGAACACCACATTACCACATATACAAAACAGCAAAAAGGAAAGAATGTCAATTAAATCCATGCCAGACTCCAGACCAGAGGTAAGAGTGATCCTACCATCATTCTCTACGTAGATATTTTCTTTTTGTTCAGGTCTTCCAATGAAATAGAAAAATCACCCAGGGGGTTTCACACTGTTAAAAAGACATGGATCTAGTAGACCTAAATCTCTTTCTTTACTGCTGAAGTGCAGATCCGAAGAAAACTAATTAAAAAATGAGATGTGAAAAGAGCTGTAAACTTATAAGGTGATGAGGGACCTCATCTGGAGAGAGCTTCAGACAGAAGCCCACAGGACATCTGGCACAGATGTGAGGAGCTCACTTTGCTGGGCCCTTGCAGCATCTGCTGTGCGTTTGGCCAAGCTTGTCTACTGAAATGCAGCAGGGTGGGCAGCGAGCTCAGGGTGTTCTGGGCTTTCAATAGGCCTGGCAACCACAATCAGAAGACGCCTGATGAGCACCTCTGGCATTTCTGAATGTCAAACTGTCTGATCAGAGCCATTATTTTGTGTGGTGTGTCAAGAACTTTTCTTGAGCAAATATATTTCTTCTGGCAGGAGTGGTAAAAGGCAAATGTACCATTAGCCCCTACAATAAATCAGGCTGAAAGCTGATGTGTCCCTGTCTTGAGTTAGAAATGACTCTGACTTTCAAATGCTTTAACTTTCATTCACAGACTTCTTCCCTATACCATCCAACAAATGAAACAGGGCATTTGCCAGATAATCAGGGAATGCACAAATACATCTCATTGTCAAGGAGTGTTTCTTGATAACATCCTCTTGAATTGCTCCACTATCATCTTTATGTAGATACAGAAATAAACCAACACTTCTTTCTTATTTACATTATAAGGTTATTTGTGAATTATAGAGCTGTCTACCATTCTTCAAATACATACAGTTTAATTATAATTTCAAGAAATAGACTCACTGTTTCCATAGAATAGCTATTACTTTTTAGAGTTCAAATATGAGTGACCAATTCGATCACCTGTTGACATTCTGGCAAAAACATTTTAAGGTTTATTTATTTAGTTATATTTATAGTTATTTAGATATAGTTATTTAGATATCGTTATTTTTCAATCACGTTTTGCATGCCTGTTATCACACTCCTTTGATAGTTCCTACTTGAGCAGATTTTAATTTGTACTTTTTTAATCACTTTTGATGTGCAGATTCCTTAAGTCCCTTTGAGATACGTTGGAGGACATCAGAAAGGTGCATAATAGTTAAACATACCATTATGCCTGCATAACTGCTAATTCTGCTGTTAAAATATTCACAGCTTTAACTGAAATACAGTTTGGGTAACAGACGCAGCTCTCATACCCACCTCAGTTTGCTTTTGTTTGCAGTACAATTTTGTGATTTCTCATTAGCTAGCGTGTCTGCCTTCTGCCACAAACTGACTTACATTCCTCCCATCTGTTGCAAACCCAATTTAATTATCAGTCACTACTGTGAACACGACAATAGACACTTTTATGCACGAAGGTTCTGCCCTTTTCCCCATTGTCAGAATTTTTGTGATGCAATGTTTTGAAGTAGAGTTTTCATAGAAGGTTGGTTCAAAAGATCTGCTTCTGGATACATCATGCTTTTATTAATGTTACATTACAAATCCACTAAGATCAATCAGTAATTCAAATGAAATCCATATTTTCATACTGATTTATCCTATTACTTTTCTACTTGGATGCTTGCAAAATGGAATATTTTTTTTTGAGTATTTCTACAACTAAGTTAGGGATTTTGGAATTACTTAGTATTAATATACTGCATGCATCTCACCATTGTCAGTTACTAGAATTATCTGAACCAGAAAGGCAAATAGAAATGAGAGATCTCTAAAAAATTAATTATTATTAAACTAAAAGGAAATTAACTGAAGCACAATAAGCAATAAATAATGGAGAACAAAGCAGAATGTCTAAACTATCAGAAGAACTGAAACATTTATATATAATTAAATATAATAATTTAGTGGGAAAAGAAATAATCTCTAACTGAATTCTAATCTCTGTTAACTATAACCACTCCTAAGGATCAAGAAGAAAATTCTGCACCATAAAATCCTCATAGTTTATTTGTAGACTAGTCAATTTATATGCTAATGATATTTTAAATATTATGTATACTAGAAACATTTACAAAACAGCAACAACAAAATCTTTTTCCTAATCAAAATAGGAATTTTTGAAATAAGCTGTGAAAATATTAAAACTCTTTTAAATTTGTCAGGCTTTTTGTGAACATCTGGTGCTGGTTGCCAAGCTGGATTAATTTTGCTTTTCATACATATCAACCTGTACTCTTTGCACTGGGGCTATGTACTAAATTCTGGTACTGAAGGTGGCTGTAACTTTGTCTTCTCCAGACCATAGAGACCAGAAGTTCCCCCATGTCAACAGAGCCAGCTCCAGCCAGATCCAAGATGGACCAGTCATTGGCAAAAGCTGCACCCATCAGTGATTTTGGCAGCACCCATGTGCTAACATATCTAAGAAGTGATAGAAAACCTGAACAGCAGTTGTGGAAGGAGTGGGAAAATGTGAGACAGGCCTTTAGGGAGCAAGAAGGAACAGAAGCAAGAAGGTGCAGAAGGAAGGGGAGGAGGCTCCAGGCGCTGAAGCAGAGATTCCCCTCCATGCCTTGGAGAAGACCATGGTGAAGCAGGCTGTGCCCCTGCAGCCCAAGGGGGCCATGCCAGAGCAGAGATGGAGAGCAGCCACAGAGCACCCCTGGAGAGGAGCTCACAGGAGCAGAGATGCAGAGAGAAGCCACAGAGCACCCCTGGAGAGGAGCTCACAGGAGCAGAGATGCAGAGAGAAGCCACAGAGCACCCCTGGAGAGGAGCTCATGTGAACAGAGATGCAGGGAGCAGCCACAGAGCACTCCTGGAGAGGAGCTCACATGAACTAGGACAGGTTTGCTGGCAGGACCTGTGGGCATGGGGGACCCACGCTGGAGCAGCCTGTTCCTGAAGGACTGCACCCTGTGCAAAGGACCCATGCTGGATGGAGACAGTCATCAAGAGAGTGGGGATGAAGAATTGGCAGAGATGAAGCAATATGGACTAACCACAATTCCCATTCCCCATCCTCCTTTGCCACTCCAGGGGAGGAGATTGAAGAATAAGAGAGAAATTAATCCCAAGAAGAAAGGAGGGGTGGGAAGAAGCTGGTTTCAGTTTTGTTTCTGCTTCTTACTATCCTACTCTGTTATTAAGTGAAAATCAATTAAATAAATTTCTCTAATTTGAGTCTGGTTTGCCTGTGATAGTAATTGGTAAATGATCTGCTTGTCCTTCTCTTGACCCATGAGCTTTTCCATTGTATTTTCTCCTCCTGTCCTGTTATGGAGAGGAGTGATGGAGCATCTTGGTGTGCATCTGGCAGCACCAAGGTGAACCCACCACAATACATCTGAATAATTCCTATAATTTATTATGCTCAATTTTACCAAATGTATTCTTCTTTCTGTTTGCTTTCAGAAAGAACAATGTCCTGAGAAAAATGTCCTTCAGTCCTACTTCCTCAAACTGTTTTTATATACAGTAGGCTTCAGTGGCATCTCTAATTAATAAAGTTGTGTGACATTGTCTTTCAGACTCTGCTTTGCTTTATCATTTGATCAAACTTCATTTGGTATGGGAAGCCTCATGTTAGCTCTCTTGATAGTTTCAAACCAGAAGAGGATAGTTTTAGATCACATATAAGGAAATAATTCTTGGCTGTGAGGGTGATGAAGCACTGGAACAGGTTGCCTGGAGAAGTTCTGGATGCCTCATCTCTGGAAGTGTTCAAGGCCGAATTTGAGCCACCTGGTCCATGGCAGGCAGGTTGGAATGAGATTATTTTTAAGGTCCTTTCTAACCCATGGATTTTCTCTGGATTTCAGATGACTTAAGTCCTAGTAATTTTGGGTAAGAGCATGAAATAATGTGAGATTTTGCCAGCATTATTTTGTTATAGCATTTCTGAGCACGTGTGGTGCTTATGCTAAGAAAGCACTGTGAGGCACTTGAGAGGACAAGACCTACCCAGGAGGATTTTGCTAAGCATAGGATGCTAAACCTAGCATAATTAATATTCATGTTATCTGGCTGGAACATGCTTTGCTGTACACAGTTTTATCATTCATAGTTGTCTTTCATCTGGGAAAAAAGCTGATTGACTCATTTCAGCAAAAGACTGGAGAAATTACCTGGCATATATCCAATATAAATAAATTGAGGACCAGACCTGGGAGCAGTTGCCATATCTGGAAGAGAACTATTTGATAAATGAAGGTGCATCCTAAAACCAGGGTGTGAATATATGACAGGGGACCAAGGAGGACATTGAGAGAGTCAGGGTATAGAGAGAACTGGAACAGCATCTGTAGTGACTGAACCAGGAAGGCAAAATCACTTGAAGAAAAGACAGGCAATCTAAAACAACAATAAAGTTTTGGAATTCTTCATTTTTGAGTTATTTTATTACTCCCCTTCTAATTTATTTGTCTTCTTTATGAGCCAAACTGCAGCTGCCCTTTCAGTTTGTCTATGAAGTGTTTTCCAGTTCCCATTATTTGAATATGCTCAAACACCATGGACACATGTATGGGTCAGTTTGAAGTAAGTCTATTTGTCTATCTAATACATAGTTTGGTATCACCTCCAAGAATCAAATATTTTACTGGATTTTCAATGCTCACCTTTCAAAGCAAAGCTTTCCATTTTCTTTACTTTTAAATACAAAGTCTAATTTTTTCCCCTCCTTTGAAGCGCCTTGTTCATGTTTATGCCTCAGGCTTCATCTCTCCATTTAGTGACAACATGATCATTCAATATTTTAGATCGCTTTTTCTGACAAGCTCAAGAGGATCAGAAAAGGCTTTCCATCCTTTGAGAAGGAGCTGCTTTCCTATGTCTGATACAAAGTAGGGCAAACCCACACCAGTGGTGTGCTCAGTCCACCTAGGACATCCTCAGACAAGTCTGTCAGAATGTAAACCTTAATTGCAGCTGATGTGTCTATTAACATCTTGATCAAAACTTTGGTGGAAAGAAACACTTCTGTGATCAGGATTTCAGCAAATAACACTGAAAGCTACATCCTTTAAGCTACATCTGATGTGATGATGAGATTTGCAAACTCATTCCTCATCATTGTTTAATTGAGTAGAGAAAGACACTAAATTTATTTGTAAAACTGAAAGAAGATAACAAGTAGTTGGGACATTTAAAAGCAATGAGGTGATGGGACTTAGGTGACAATATTTGAATTTATTTAGAAACACCTGAAAATCTAATCAAATTTCTATATGCAATCTGTTAAACCATTTTGATAAGTAGACATGGAAGACATCTTTTTGAGAGAAAATCCACTTTTCTTACATAGATATAGAGATATTGTCTGACATGATCTCTATCATTTGACAACCATTTGGTTTTTGGTGCTGAGGCAGTTGCATTTTGAAAGGAGAGAGGTGTACAGATTTGCAGCTCTGTCTCAAACTGTATGGGTAAATTTCAGCACCTTACCTATCACTCCATCAAATCTAAATTTCATGCAGAGGGCTTCCATTGAGAACCATGATTGGATTTTCTAATTCAGGCCTTGAAATATCTGTGTTGCACCATCTGGCCTTGTAGGTTTTTGTAAAAAGATACTTTTAAAGACCACAAAATACAACTATAATTACTTATTTTAATTTTTTTTTTAATTTAAAACTTCGGTAGAAATCAATTTATTTCAGCTTAAATAGCTTTTTGGCTCAATTGCAGTGTTTCTGCAAGTGGTGACATTGCATGTTGCAAACTGACTGTGCAGTGCTGACACCAGCAAGTCCAAATGCCAGCCAATACTGTACACAGTAGTAGTCCAGGGACAAGGATAGCAAATGAACATGTATCTAATTAAAGTTCTCTGATAGGATTAATCAGTTGACATTTTGCCACATAAATCAATAGCTGGATTTTCCTCCCAACAAAAAGCCTAATTTTTGCTGAGGAAGCTGTTCACTCTTAGCTAGAATGTCAATGTTTTTGGCAGATGATTGATTCCCCCTATATTTTATGCATTCAGTTTCAAAATACAAACAACAGATGGCTTTCTCAACAGTCCTAAACCTAGATTTGATTGCTGTAATCCACTCAACACTGCTGGAATTCCCACCCTGAAAACTTAAGGTGATCTGTGGATCTCTCTTCCACTCCATCTCAAATATAACCTCCAAATTATCAGGAACTGCATCAAGTGATGGAGACTTCCAAGAGTATGATAAGACCAGAATTATGTCACCCTTAAAGCTGCCATGACACTGAGACAATGGTCACAGCAGCCTCACTCTGGGCAGAATCATGTTAAGAATGAGCAGAAGAAACCAGACCACTCTCCAGATTGGAGCCATCATCAGCTGGACCCCCCAATTAGTGCACGTTACTTGTTTGAATGGGAATTCTTGGGCTGGGCCTGAGAAGATTTGGCTTTTAATTAGGTAATTATAAATCCCTAATTATAGGCCGATAATCTTTGCAATATCTCTTCTTAACTTTGGCTCCAGCTAGACCAGATGACTCGGATTTATCCTCATCCTTGAGGAGAAAGAGATTTTTCTTCCAGAGATAAGAGCTGCTGTCTGTAGATCATGGGTGATTTGGTAGTAAAGATTACTAGTATTTCTTAAGCTGCTTAGAAAAGGCACTATGGTTCATTTTTAAAAATTGTAAATAGTGAGTATGTTAAAATGTGCCTTCTAGGATCAAATCTGAATCTGTATGACAGCAATATCAAAATTAGTAGGAAAATTAGTTTCCATGCATAGTACCTATGACAATAAACAACATGATTTTTCCATGTGGAATGTAGAATTCCACAAAATTCAATAAAAAGCTCTTGTAAACACGATGAAAATTGGACACTTTATATATGTAATTGAGAGGGCCTGCTGTTTCTTTAGTGAAAGCTGGCACCAGTGAAAGATAACAGGCTGTTAGACTTACTCAGGGAGACTACACATAGGATCAGTTTAGCTTCTGGAAAATACCAATTTCACTCCAAAACTAACTTTAAGGAGTACCAAACCTACTAAAGAATCAGAGAAAAATTCAGAGAATAATCATGGAAACTAAAGAGGTTAAAAAATTAGATTAAGGATTATTCCTTAGAAAAGGTGACCTATATTAACGAGAACTCACATTAAGCAACTGAGAAAAACAAAACTAAAGAAAATGAAATATTGAATTTTGGGTCACATGAATTATATCTATTTGAATAAAACCTTGAAATACTTGTTTAGTTCTGAAAAGCTGTTTTTTTTTCTCCTATTAAAATAATGACTATGTTGATGCAGTCTACCTGCTTCAGATTTTGTAATTTTGTTTAATTATGTTTATTTGAATGGTGGGACCTACAATGAATTCTTATTATTTATTATTTAGATCCTTCTCCCCCTGTTTTATTTTTCTGTGAAGGGAGTTTACTTTTAAATAGATGGGCAAGATTATCAAGCATTAAGATTGTTAAGTAACTCTTCTAATATCCACCCTGACACCTAGCTTGTGGTAGTCAAGAAGCTGGCCCAAATTAAGTATATGCAAAATCTACAACTGTTCTCATCAAATTACTAAATGTGTTACATGCAAGATTGCTTCCTAATCATTACAAAACCTTTCTTTTTTAACTTTAGTTTTTTAATTTTTTAATCAGTTTTGGACACATTTTCCTCTTTGCTTAACCTTCCTCTTACTGGGATGAAAAAGGCATTGTCCTCTGCTGGAAGAGTGATATGATGAGGAAACCACTTCTGCAGGAGACAAGCTTGTGGTCAATTTTCTTCCCTTGTACAGGCAAAAAAAAAGCTTTCTGTAAAGGAGAATTTAAAATAAGGTTTTCATGAATCATTGTTTGCTGGACATGCCAGGGAAATCTAAATTAAGGAAGACATCCTTTCACTTAGTTAAGGAAAACCACAGTTCATAATTCTTTCAGAAACACACAATGGCAAACTTTGTACAATTTAGATAGTGAAAGCCAAGTCAGATTAGATTAAAAACTGGCTAGTTGTATTTTATAATTCTCCAGGAAGAGTTTTTTATGAGAATTGGTGGGGAAAAAATTAACTGCAGCAGAACTGATCAGGAATTTTTGACTGCATGGATTTTCATTGGAAAAGTTAAATCAAAGTTCAAAACCTAAGTTTTTATAGAAATTCAAAAGTTTCAAATGAATTTCTTTTGGAAAGCTTCATTATGTGAAAAAAGGATTTCAGGGTTTGTTATAATCAGACAAAAACTGCAGAGATCAAGAGTCTGGCCAGTGTCCCATTGCCCAGAGGCACAGGATAACAGGCTTCCAATGTAAAACATGTATGACATGAAACATGAACACAGATTTGCTATATTCCAGGTGAATGTCTAATGAAAGGGTACATATTTAATGTTGTGGGGTTTTTTTTTTCCTGCAACAGTTGTTATTATTACAAGCTTAATTACACAGCTGGTGCTAAATAGTCTGATGGTGTGACATTCACCAGAAATACAGGAGGCTGAGAAGCAGTTCCCAGCTCCAAGAAGGCCAGAACAGTAACTTCTCCTCCCCTGTTTCATAAAAAGACAAGGAGGTACCTTAATTAATTAAATAGTCATCATTATTACCAATTACTAATGGCATAAGTGAATTGTTACTATGTCCAAGACATTTCTAAATTTCCTTAATTCATTAGCTTATATCTTCTTACAATAAACTGGTCTTTCACCATTCCTGACACTTTGTATTTCTGAGAAGCTTATTATTTTTTTTTTCCTTTTTGCTGTGAAACTTTAAAATTAAGAAAGATGATCATAGAAGTCTGAGGTAAAGATGTTTACTGAAAATAAAACCAGATCTGAAGGATTATATCCTGAGAACTTATGTTTTACTTACGTGTAGACCTGGAGCCAAACTTTGTGGCTGCTCCTGGAGTAATGAATTATAAAGCCCTCAATGATGAATCTAAAGCCTTCAGATTAAGAGTGTATTAGACTTGAATCAATATTATAACAATGCTATCAGAAGTCTTGGAAATATTTGAAACATAGACCATGAATAAAGTTAATCTAATTTTGCATTTTAACTATTCAAATATATTGTTATTTCAGTTACATTTGAACTTCATAATCATCATTTGAATCAGAAACTGGTATTCAGAAAGGACTGGTAGGACATGAAAAAACCAAACAAAGCCCATCAAGTTTTGATGATTCATTATAACTATTCTTTATTAGTTCATCCCTTAATTCCAACTAACTCCAACTCAGTATTATTCCCTGAATTGGTATAAAATTCAGACAAATTTAGAAATATTACTAGCATTTTACTTAAAGTCAGGTAAAGATTGGACCAAATTTTATCTTCATTGAATATATTGAGTTCATTCATGTCTATTACTAAGAATTAGAGAACACCAGTCCATATGGATGAGAAAAAAGGGGTCAGGCACTTGCAAATTAATTACTCAGCCTCAAAAAATACAGTACACTTCTAGATAATTTCCTCTGAATGTTCTTGGTTGGCAAACAGGTTAAGTCTTAGACAGACTCATACACTAAATGGATCGAGGGCAAAATTTGTATTATTACATCTACATCCAACACACATCCATATTGGGGATGTAAGAGAAAAAATATTTGCAGAGAAAATGGAACTCTTGATAGAGGGAAGAAAAATGAGGGTGTTGAGCAAGCCTTTTTTAATGCTCAAGTCAAAGCAAGTTAAATACATGCTGAGAATAATAACTCTATTCTAGGCTTGACTGTGATAGTCAATTAGCCAGTTGGAGAGAAAAGGACAGCTATTACAGAGTGGAATATTAGCAGAAGGAAAGTGAGAAAGGCTGTCAGCTCTATGAGTTACAGATGGTGACATGAAAGTTAGCTCCTGTAGGACTGTAATCAGGGAACATAAAAATGTTTGTATATGCCATGAAAATAACGTCCCTTTTTCAGTCCATGCTTTTTAGAGACAGCACAAAAACTAATGCCAAAGCCATCTCTTGCAGATGTTTTAAGAGGCTGAAGAAAGAGTAATTACTTTGAAGAGGTTTTCTTCCATAGTCCTTTGCTGACTCTCTTTGTGAGCTCATTTGGATGCATAGCTCTAGTTTCACAGATGATGGTGGATGTTATTAGCTGAAGAATGTTGCATTCTGGCATTCACAGGTTTAAATCTGCTGGATTTAAATAGTTCTTTCAGCACTGGGGGCATTTTCTTCAATGCCTGTAAACAGATAAGGCCAGGATTTACTTATACAGAAACTAAGAAAGGGTCCTGATATATCATAAGACTTTCATCATACAGATCGAGCCCTTTGCTGGAAATCATGATTTTCCAAATTCTTTTAGGCATTATGGTAAGCACTGGATTTCTCTATGGAAGCACTCAACAGCCAAAGCACAGAAGCTTGATTTCAATTCCACTAATGCCAGTTCACAGCACTGAATCGAGTTTCAAATTGGACCTGGATATAATCACTAAAATTGAAAGCTGAATACATAAGTAAGGAGTAGAACATAACTTCATCACAAATAAAGACCACAGGAACCAAGATGATGCAATAAAATATCTGCCTTGATGTAGCAGTCTTGGTTCTGCAGTTCTTTCCATACTGGTTTATATCATCCAGCTCATGGGAAATCAGGTGCTTCCTGACAATTGAAGATCATTAACATTTTGTAAACAAACACATGGGTTTCTGTAGATTCTTGTTAGCAAAATATTAGGACTCTTGCTTTATGGGAATAGATTTTGATCTAACTTCAGACAGGGAGGCACTTCAATGTATCTTTTTAGCTCAAAAGAGACAAATGCTTAGTTTGTATCAGATCATAAAGAAATCAGGACACCAAAGAGACAAGAATGACATTAGTCTCATCTAAATTTGGTTATCTGTAGTGGGAGATGTCTATATCTAAGCTAATAACCTCCTCAAGCTCCTTTTATCATAAATGAAGAGGAAAGAGATAATTTTGGTACTCTAAACAATTAGCTGAGATGTCAATGCTTACAGTGTAAGTGTTTACATTTATTTAGGTGAATTTTGCTCGGAATTGCTTTAACATGTAATATTTCAGTGATGATGTCATGCCCCTAAGTCTGAGTTGATTTTTGTGGCTTCAAATCAGCAATGTACTTTAACATTTAACATAAATCCTAATTTTAAGCATATAAATAGTCCTATTGAAGTCAATGGGTTATTCACATAGCAAAGTACGTGAATGCAAAGCAATGCTTTGCCAATGTGAGTCATGTGCCACATATGTTTTTCTTGCAATAACTCTGCTACATCACTTTACCTTTGGGCAGTGATTTCTCTGTACAGTGGCATGAATGTTTTCAGAAAGCTCTCTTAAATTTTTAAGATTTTGATGCTTTTAGAGCAGATGCTGGTAAATTACTAAGGTTTGTGTTCTTTCCTATGCTTCATAATAGCATTAAAATCCAATAGAATATAATTCAATGTTTTGACTATTGCATTAATTGAACACTAATGCTGTTTCCATCTCTTAGGATTCAAAATATAATTAGAGACATGCTAAATTTTTCTTCCCATGTTTCATACAAAAAAAGATGAGACCAAAAAGTAATATGTCACTAAAGTTGTAAAGGTCTTTTTAACTATGTAAGAGTTAGACACCTCAACAAATTCATCAGTTGACTATGTCGTTTCTAATTCTTAAATGCATAGATGGCCCCAACAAGTTCTGAGTGTGTTTGAATTGTTTTGTAAGTTCATATACAGTTTATAGGATTTCATTGAATTAGTGTAGTTTAAACCGTAATGCTTTACCTGGATCAAACTCTTGTTTCAGCTGTGAGAGGAGGGCTTGTTTATAGCAAACTGAAGTTGGAAATTGTGAAGAAAGAAACCTTGCCACTGAGGTGTTGATGCTGTTTTGATCTCAGTGGGCACCTGACTAAAATATGAAATTCTGGGCTCAGCAGCAGCCCTGGCCCCTTGGACCACGATGGGGTAGCACTGTCAAGAGCAGGGTGTCCCATCCCCACTGCTGCAAGGGAGATGCAAGCTGTTCATCTGGGTGAAAATTAAACATGTGCCTCAGGTTTCTGATGAACTCCCAACACAGCCTGTGGTGGGCTAAAAGCTTGGCCTCTTCTCCACCAGGTAAAGAACAATGTTTTGCTTGTAGTTAACTTCCATATCAGTCAGTTACTCAGTGTATTGAGATCTTCCCAAACAGGCCTCCCTGCAAACTATTTTTATACCAAGATATCCTGTAGCAGTCTTTATAAAAATAAATGAACTAGTGACATTAAGCTGAAAGGTAAGCAAAGGTGTTGAGTGTTAAACATATTAAGAGCAAGGGAAAAAAATCTGTTAATCGTTTTATTAATGTTTTCTTTTCTGCTGAAATCCTTGAAAATGCTTGTAATTCTTTGCAGCTGACAGGCTGCTGATTTTGCAGAAAGAAGAGGTTTTTGAGTCCCTTAACTCCAAGTCACAGTTGTTCCTTGTTTTGACTGTCGGAGAATTAGTTCAATAACCTCCCAAATAGTAAGTGCCTGTGTCCTTAGAGTTTAAGTATAAGAAAGTCTGCATCTGAGAATAATTATAGTTAAGCAAACACTACATTGAAACACAAGCCTAATGAGTTGCACTGAAGCAGTGTAAGGGGCTGTCAAAGTCATTTTGCTGCTGCATGGATTTTTACAATGCTGTTACTTCACTTATTTGAAGGATTCCCCTCTTTTGCACAGTAAGTGACATTCAACCATTCCCAGGCTTGTGGGAAATGGCAGCAGGGATGAGGCTTTGAGTCTGTGACCTGTTCTGTCCTTTTACTGTGCCCATGGTAAATCCCAAGCTGTGCACTCTGTCTGGCACTGCTGCTCTCCTGAGCACTGTCATTGTGGCTGCAACTTTTCGAAACTCTGATGGGGAACCTTCTGCTAGTCTTCACTTGTGCCAGAGACATTTAAATTGGAAATTAGGAATCATTTCTTCACCAAAAGGATTGTCAAGCATTAAAAGAGGATGCCCAATGAAGTGGTTGAGTCACCATCCCTGGGGGTATTTAAAAGACCTCTAGATGTGGCACTTACGGATGTGGTTTAGTGGTGGACCTGGCAGTGCTGGGTTAATGGTGAGACTTAATGATTTTAGGGGTCTTCTCCAACCTAAAAATTCTATAATTCTATGATTCTATGACATTTATTCTTTCCTCTGATGCCTGTCTCCAAGCAGATTGGACATTCCCCACTTTGAGAGGATGTACCCCACAGGCCAAGTCCACCAAGACACCTCCTGCAAGATGAGCAGCTGCTGAGCCAGCTGCTCCTGTGCCTTGCTCACTGCTCAGAGCATGTGGCTCACCAGGCTGACCACTAATGCAAACAGGGCAACAATCCCTCTGCAGCAAGGAATAGAAAGCTTTCCAGAGGCGCCATTCCTACCAAATCCCTGAGGCTTTTTTGGCTTTCCTAAGCAGTGTGCTGAATCACCTGATGTTCCTGGGCTTGTCAGCTGCCCCAGATCTCAGTAGCAGTTGGCTCTGTGTGACCTGCAGGTAACAAAAGCCATTTGCCGTTTTGCATGGTCACACTGGTCTCCAACACTGAGCCTTCTCCCCTTTCTCTGGAGTTTTTATCCTCTTCTTTCCCTTCATCTTCCAAGGCAGCGAAAGCTGGAGTGACAGCTCAAAAATGAACAAGGGAATGTGGGAATGTATCTTTCCCTTCCCATCAAGCTATTGCTTGGTGGACCCAGCAGTGATAGGTTAATGGTTGGATACAGTGATCTCAGAGTAGTTTTCCAATTTTAATGATACAATGATTCTATAGGAACAAGAAATTGTATCTAAATTCTCACACTAAAAATTAATTTGATAAATTTATGTTATATTTTTAATACTTTTGGTCTTGTTTTGATTTTCTTCAAATTTATATGATACTAAAAATATATTCAAATTTTGCCTTCTCTGTTTTTGCTGATGTGCTAGGCAGATTGAGGTTCCTATACAAAAAGACCTATAACATTTCTCATTGCCTAATGTTTAATGCTGACAGAATTATTCTGGCAGCCTTTTTTTGTTTTCTTTTTTTTTTTTTTTTTGTGGACGAACTCCTTCCAGAGACACTGAGAGAACAGACTCCAGGGTTTCAGGTTAGAGAAATCTGGAATAGCTGTATCACACAAGAGCATTAATACACTTCCTATGTTGTATGAAAAGCTTAGGCCCTTAACATACTATACTTGAATGAAAAAAGTTAGATAAACCTCATCCTTTCTGATCATAAAATAAGGAAGCAAAAAAAAAAAAAAGTAAAAATTAAAAACTATTTTCAAATCATCCTTACTGTGCAGTGTGAGCATGCTTTTCATGTTTATCTGAGGATAATGCTAAACTTGGATAATGAACTGTGTTTAAACTTTTTAAAGGCAAGATAACAATATATGGTCAAGTAGTAAAAAAAAAAAAAAAAAAGTAATTTTATTTTATCCTTTAATTTCTATGAACCATGTGCGAAAGTTAACCTTTCAAATGTACTATGGTCTATTGTGCATTTTTTTGGCTCTGTCCTCATTCTTGCAATCTGAACATTATGTTATTTTGTGAATCAGTTATTTTGTGGATAGGCCCCATTACCAGAGACTATGGCCTGGACTTGATGAAATAAATGATGAAATGAATTATGAGATTGAAACAGACTTGCGCCATCTTTCTTTCAGTTGCTTTTTTAACTTTTCTAATATTTTTTTTTTTATTTCATCTGGATCAAACATCATTATGTAATATGCACCCTCAGATAAAACATATACCTTATACCAGAAAAGCAGTGTTTAAGAAAAAAAATCTTTCTTTTGCTGCTTATAGTATAATTACCTGGTCCATCTTAAATAGCACATTCTCTACAATCTCTTCTACATTCCCAAATTTCAGGGAAATTACTGGGTTAATTCAGGTCAATGCCTTTAAATTAAATCTGAGAGTAACAGGAGCAGAGAAGAAATAAACAGGAATAAAGTACAAAGAAGACAGTTACAGCAACATATAGGAATTATGTAGGGTTTGCCAGAAATACCAATCTCATGTGGAGACAGGAAGAATTACTGCAGGGTACATATCCTCACATGGAGAGGAATGGAATAGAGTTCTTATTCCTAGCAAAGAGTGGAAGACTGAATATTGAAAAAAAAAAATCTATTTTAACCAGGATTGAACAAAGACATGATCAAAGCTGCCAGCAGCCCCTGAGATAGTGACTGCACACTTTTAGGACCATGCCATCACCCATCACCTATGCCATCAGTCCTACACCTGTTTTAACCCCAACTTCCTTGTTATTCCCACACAATCTCCCCATACCCTGTGGAATTCGTGTTTGTTTTCATGGCTAATGGGCATGGGTAAAAGCCAAACGCTGCTTCAGTTTATGTTGGCATCTCTCCACTTTGCAGTGAGAGTGCAAAATCACTAATAATCTTCTTATGACCTTTCTGTGCTTCACTGGACTTTCACAGCTGAGACCTTTTGCCACTGGGATTATGGACTGAGAAGGATTCAGAAATTTCAGTGTCCTGGTTGCAGGATGAAGGAGTGAAGGTGGGTTTTCTCTGTGGAATGCATCATGCACAGGATGGTTAACCTTGACGCAAAACCAAAACAAAAGTGTGGATGTTAGTGGTATAAAAGACATGAGCTGGGAGATAAGCCCAGCTTTGAAAGAATCATTCCTTTTCAGAGCAGAAAGACTGGGCTCAGTTTCTGCTTAGTTAATACAGATCCCCTCTAGACATGGCATTAGTGACATTGAGGAATTAAACACCACCAAAATTAATGTAAAAAGCTCTTAACTTGCAGTTAGAACATTCTTAATTTCAGCACAGTGTTACCTCACTGGTTATTTTCCATACACATTGCCTGTCTGTGTTTAGTTATATGAAGTTCAGAGTGAGATATCCAATGTATAATCTTGTCCTTCTAAAACTTAAGCAGTACGTAATGATGGCTGGAAGCAATATTCAATCAGTCCAGAGAGGGTTATGCCTTTTTTATAATTCCTGCAAAACCTTTGAGAGTGCTTTGTTTCTCAAATATATACTGAATTTTAAATTTAGAGAACAGTCCCTGTCATGTTAATGCTTTTTGATGAATTTCCAGTGAATTCAGGCAGCTTTGAGTAAAGCTGCTGAGGGGAAAAGTTGGCTATCCTGTTAAATCTGAAGAAACATGTGAAAAAGATGAAGGAATCAGAAAAAGATGCAGTCTCCAGAAATAGAAGTGGATAGAAGTGCCTCTCTAGTATCAACAATGGGATGGTTGTGAACTGAACCTAAACATAAAGGGCAATCACATCTCCTTTGGATAGTGGGCTTTAAATGTGCCAGGTATGATGGCTACAAGTGACACCTTATTGAGTTAGTTATCTGCCTGGCTTGTGTTTACAGAGATTCCTTATAACTTCACCAACAGCTGGATGCAGACTTATATCAGTCTTGGTCATGTATACTTACTCAGACACAGAATGTAAACACTTTGAAGGATGGTTCCAGAAAAATTTGGGATCAGGAGACTGCAAAAGGGTTTGTCTTTCCCCAGACTTCTCCTTTCTTGGCTGAATATATCTGGTGTATTTTCCCTAATACTGTTTCAATCTAAGTATCTTTATATCTGTCTTTAGATGATTTTGACTCTATCCAGTTGGGTACCTTGTTTTTATAGCAGTGAAGTAAAATCTGGACTGCAGCTGAAGTCTTATGTGTGAAGGATAAAGGATAACTACCTCCTCTGTGTAACTCCGCAGCCTGTTGCTTGTTAATAGCATCACATTTTTCACCTGGACTTAGTTTGTGACCCACTCTAACCTCCCTGCCTCAACATTTCTATTTTCCTAGCTTGCTGCCCAGCTAGTTATTCCTGATTTTCTGTTTGTGTGTTCAATTTCCTCTCTCAACTGTTGCCTTTTTTTTTTTTTAATTTTCATTTCATTGTGTTGCTTTTGGATCATTTCTCCAATTTGTCAGGATCAGCTTGAGCAGCAACCGCAGCCTCCCGTGTGCTTCCAAGCTCTGTATGACTTACAAATGGCACGAGTCTCTGTACTGTCATTCATGTACTTAATGAAAGTAAGGAATAGAAGAAGGTGATGCAGAAATGTGTTGCCAATTTGTGAGAGAAATGTTGACAACTTCTCTTTGAGTATTTTTTTTCAATCACTTATGCATTTATCATAGAGTCATTTGTTCAAGATAGTATTTCCTTCTTTGGCTGAGGAGAATATCATGCAACACCGTGTCAAAAAACTTACCAGGCCCAACTGGAAGAGGTTACTGCTTTCAGGAGATCCAGCATACCCTTCCAAAGGGAAAGCAGGTAAAACAGCGTTTTATGTCTTGCATTTGCTCTCCATTTTGTTTCTTTTTTTTCTCATTTATGTCATCTGGCTGTTTCTCTTCCTCCTCCCACAGTTCAGTGGGCTGCACTGTACTGCAAATACTCTCTTGCAAGATCGGTACCTTGGCATGGTTTGCATGAGCCTTGAGCAAACAAATGCAAAGAATCATGAGTAACTAACTTCTGCAATTGCCCAGAGAAGTGTGGCTGCGAGAGTGTTTAAAGGGAAAGCAGACTAAGAAACAAAACCACTATGTAAACCAAATGTCTCTTGATATTTAGGAATATTTGCTTTTGATTTTTGCATTGTGTGACACATTTATATTTCATCTGGTATATTGTGTTTACTACTGATTTAACTGTCTCCTAAGAGTTGTCTCACTCCTATATCATTCTCCCTGTCCAAGAGCCAAAGGAAAGGTGAATTCAGTGAGGGGAAGTGTCAAACCTGCATCTGATGCAGGAGAAATGCCTTCTGTAGAATGTGAGATAATTCTGCAGAAAGTGCTGCCACAGTTCAGAGTGACCAAGACTGTTGTGGGCTATCTGACTCACAGATGAGGAGACAATATGAAAGGTGGTAAATAACAGTTTTGGGAAAAAAAAATAATTTAATGTCCCAAGATTAAAAAAAAAAAATAGAAGTCTAATGACTGGCTACTCATCAGGTAAACTAGAGATAATATGGGATTATTACCTTTCCTCATCCCCAGAAATATGCAAGAAAAGGAGTTCAATAAATCAAAACATGTGACTTCTCTGAGGTTTCAGTGCTATAACTTAAAATCATGGCTTGGCCTTTATTCACACAGGAATTTTTAACATTTCCAAGGTTATCAGTGCTTCAGATGCTGTGGAAAGGAATAGGCTAAAGTAGCTGGAGGAATGTTGTCCCACATTTTGACCAGATGCATTTTAAAACAAATTCTAAAAAACTACTTTTGCATATTTGTTCTCTGAGAATAAACTTTATTTTCTACATGGCAATAACAGAAATGAACTCAAGGGAAATTACTCACATATGTAAAGAACGTAAATGTGCCCCTTCAGTTTCAAAGGGTTGGCATCAGTGTAAATTATTGCTTACAGGTGCTAAGTAACCTCTTTGATGGTTTTTTTTATTGGCTGACTCAGATTTCTTAGGAAGATAAAAAGCTACTGTAAAAGAGTACTTATTTAATTAAAAGGAACTAAGGATTTTCATAACAAAGAAATGGGTGCAGATGGATGATTTTTTTTGTTAAATGCACTTGGGCCAAGACCGAAAATATTTTACCAAGTATTCTCTCTACCTTTCATTTTCACGCTGCTATTTCTATCTTATGCTTGAATGTAACTTTTGCTTGAATAAAGATGATTACACAGATTTATTTTTGTCGTTCAGTTAACACAAATAGTGATATTTAGAAATTGTGTAGGCACTTGCTTGTGATTTTAAATCCTTCATGTAACACAGTCCTTCAAGTGTACTGATTTGAATTGTATCCTAGATCCTATTTCTTGCTTTCTGCAAGTTCAATGGAAATGAAACTTCTGTAAAATGTAATACGCATGGACAAATTCCAAGAAGATTCTTCCTTTTGTATTCTCAACGTGATCATCAAAAAGCCCCAATTTAAATAACTTTTCCTCCAAATTCAAAATTTGTTAAGCCATTTGAAAGTGCAAAAGGCAAAATCTAATTCTGTCTTGTTTTAAATGCAAGTAATTTCCCATCAAATTAATTTTTTCCTTTGTAGTGAAGTAAAGATACATAAGAAAATCACTTCATGAATTGCATACCTCCAAAACAGATTTTCAGCCTGTGATTCTTTCCAAGACTTTTTTTTTTTTTTATGGAAAACTAATAAATTTATGTTTTTCTCTCTCACGTCTCTAAGACAATATTCTCCTTCTCCCCTAAAAAAAAGAACACAGTCCTGCTGCTGGTTTGCATTATAATAAAGCACCCAGACACATAATTTTATCAACTGTTAGTATGCCTTTAACAAATCACAATTAAATATTAACAGCCTGTGGAGCAGCATGGAGGGCTCTGCAATCCTTTGAAGGTATATTTGCCAATTAAACAAAGTCTGACATTAGAGTAAAGGTGGCAAGGATCCAAACCAGAGAAATGAGAGTCAACCACTTCAGTGGCATTCATTAGCTAAACAGACATTCTTTGTGTGGCCTGTTTCTTTGCTACTGCCAAATCCACACCCTGTTCAGGAACTTACCCAGGCTCAGATAAGCTTATTATGGAAATAACACTTTGTCACCCCTTACAACTCGCTTCTTGTTAAATTATCTTTTATCTACTTTGTAGTATTTGTCACCTCTCCTTGGGTGCCCCTTGTGTGGCCAAATGGTATTGTGATTGATTTGGAATAATCAGGTTCTAAAGGTTAACTTGAATTAACAGGACGATGTTTTAGAGATTCTCTCTTCAGTATCATCACACAAGAATGTTTATAGAAAGGCATTTGTGCACATACATTGTGTTAGGCTTTTTGGCAATGTGTGAAAGCTTGGGTTATCTTGTAGTGCTGATGTCAGAGAGCACAAACTTTCCTGGAAAAGAAGATTTGGATGGGCATTCTCTAGCCTCTACATGGCCTTCCCAAATTTTTGTTTCTACTGTTAGTTCTGTGCTGAAACAGCAGAGAAACAATACTAAACATAGTGCTGCCTCTGCATACCGAGAGTGTAAGAGGGAAAGAAGGAGCCTTTCCACTGCTCTTTCTTCTGCTGGCTGAGATAAAAGCCAGAAAATCCTGGTGTTGGATGCCAAGCACCCTGGAAAAAGAGGCCCTGGCAGCCTTAAGTGTGCATCACCCAAGGAGCCTGCAGAGACACACAAGCTTGTGTCCCCTTTTCTTCATTCTGCAGCTCCAGAGTTACCTCACTAAAGCTAGGTTAGTCTTCAAAAGCTTGGTCTGGCTTACATCTGTGCCTGGAAGGATATCCACACACAGAAAGGGATTTTTGCACTTGTGCCTGAAAGAGATAAAAATGCAGTAAGAGTGGAATTCAGTCTCCACAGAAACAGTTAAAAGTCATAAAGGTAAAACTGAATATTACCATCCCTTCCAGGTCAGGGTAATGCTTGAGTATGGTTCTAGGATGGAGAAAGAAAGGGAGAAAACTAGGCTTGCTGTTCCCAGCAGAAGGTGCAGAAGCAGCCAGTACAGCCACTGTCTCCTCGAGTGGCCCTGCTTCAGTGGCAATAGGGAGTTTGTGCAAAACTCTGAGCCCAGCCTTAGCACACACACCGAGAGACACATCCTGTGGATGTCAGTGGGTGACAAAACATGCACACCAGGGCTGTTTGTTCAGGCTCATATGAATATTTTGCCTATGTAAACACCTGCCTGTTGCTGACATCTATATTTCAATGCAGAGTTGTGTGCTTGTGGTGCTAAGCACACATCTTTGGTGACATTCTCAGCTCTGCAGTTAAATACTTTTTTTCCCTCTTTCTGTGCTGAAACACTGCATTTCATTTCACTCATCCTCCCTCACAAATGCAGGGAAACAAGATATCCATCACTAAGTAACTGAAAAAGACTGGAGAGCCAAGTGAGGAAAGAAAAGCAATTTCTTGGGCAAATGCTTAAATGACTATCATATTTTTAATGATTCTTTGTATTTGTCATATTAAAGTTGATGCCCTAGTCTGTGCTATTTTAATGTGTATCTGTTGATTTTTAGGATTTATGACAAAAACTTTACTGGCATAATATATTCTATATTCTATATTTTTTATCATATATATGCATCATGTATATTCACTGTAGTCTATAGATTGTATTTTCCATATACAAATAGAAATGTAGCTTTCACCAAAGCAAGAAAATACAAAAATATCTCAGGGTTGTATTGGTCCACTTAGGCTTCACGGGCAACAATGAAATATGTCTCATTCAACAATATTACTGCTCATATTTCACATATTTCTTCAGTTTCACTGTTTTAAAAAGGCTCTGTTGAGTGTTCCATATACCGGAAAAATCCTCACCCCAAGTCACAGGAGTATTCTCCTGCCTGAGACAGATATGAGAAAAAAGGTATTAAAAAATAGGCTTTCTGTGTGAACATCAGGATGAAAACATCTTTTTTTCCTTGCTCCAGTAAAGCACACTTCCTCTGAAGTTCCCAACCCAGTGCCTCAGCAGGTGTCTATCTGCCTCAAAGTTGCTGGAGCTGTGCAGATTTGAAATAGCAAGGGGTTTTTCTTCTAATCTGCTGATTTTGACATCACCCTTACTGCTGATTTAATGAGCCCAGTGTCATAAATAGGATTACAGACCCCAGAGGTCTAATTCTCAGCTCCTTAATACACTGAAGAGTAACAGTAACTATGGTAAATAATTGCCTCAAATCAAATCAAAATTACAGCTTTAAATTTGAATGCCAGAAATGTTTGTTCAGTGATCTGTTTGGTGGAAATCACTTGCCTTTATCTAGCTCCCAAAGGGAAAAGATGGCACCCAAGGAGCAAATGTCAACATCACAAATACTGCCTTTGTGAGCATTGTACAGAAGGCAATGCTGAGGTCAGCTGGCATCAGCTGAGACCAGTGTTTCTGAGCAGGAACGTGGCCAAACTGTGACTGTTCTCTTCCACCAACAGCTTTTATTTTTTACCTTTTGTACTTGGGTAAAATCAGGATCTAATTCTCAACATACAAATGTACCATGCAGTTCTCACAGAGTGTGATGGGAATTTGATAGATGCTTCAGGAAGCTAATAATTATCTGTAGACTCTAGAGCTTGTTCTGTGCTTGCTTTATGACTAATTTTCAGATACAGCCTGACTACCAGGATGTCCACTTGGGATATTTGGTCTCCTGGGTAATTATAACAAATATTCTACTTTTATGTTACTGTTCATATGTTTAAATCGAGTTTGTAAAGGAGGGTATTTTATGGAAGTGGAGATACAGTGAGGCCATTTGCTAATAACCCAAGGTTGTTAGTAGATGAGCAAAGCAGGAGACTCAGATCTCTTGTCTCTTTTCTGGTATCCTCAATCACATTGTCTTTTACAATCATCAGCCAGTTTTCAGCTGTTGTAATTTGGGCTGACATTAGTGAATGCAATCTGATTTAGGATACATAGATGCAAATTCTTCAGGGTGTTTTCTAGTATTCATGAGCAATTCTAAGTAAATGACATTTCTAGATGTGATTAGCTCTACATATCCCAAGATACTGATGAGTATATGTAAAAGAGATGCAGCTGTATATTTTAGCACACACAAATGTGCAGGCATAGGCACATAAAAACATTTCCTCTCTCACACAGATATGCATGCACATATACCACTGGTGGCAGATAAAAATAAATACACCCTAGGGAGACTTTTTAGATGAGCACGTATTGTGCTTGCCTTAAGGACTTGATTAATTTGGTTATAATTTGGGCAGTACTACAGAACTATTCCCTAAATGAGATTAAATACCATAAAAATGCATATATAGAGTCGATATAAGACCAGTTTCCTACAGAGAACTGCAGAGTTAAACCAGAGAAGGCAGGAAGTATTCCAGCAGGAGAGGGAAAGAATACATGTTTAAGCAATAGACTTAAAAATACAGACAGTGAAGGAAAGTGCAAATTGAAAGCTGCTTAGATTTACTGTGGTTGTGTGTTCTGCTTATTTACATAAGATCTATGTGATTATCTTCTCTGCTGTTCAGTAAGAATAGTCTCCACTGTAGTATCTGCTGCAACACATGGCACTTTTGTTATCTCGGATATGCAGCCCACTTACTAAAGAAACACACTAACCAATATGTAACGTGAACTTTTGACTGTTCACAATGTTTGGAGACCAAGAATTTATTACAACACCAGCAGATACAAAGGGCCAAGTCTGTATTCCCTAGTGGGCAGATTGCTCTGTTTTGTTTTTTTTAGGCTTAGCAAAATTTCTGTTTATTCTTTTTTGTTGCTGCCTGTTTGTTTGAAAACAAAGGTTCTCCATTCTGGCCTTTATTTTAATACAGCTCTGAGACCAAATATGGCACTGTATTGGTTGAAAAACTAAGACCTTTTTGTGAAAATGACAGACACTCTTCTAGATTTTGATGCCTGGAATGACTACCTAGAACAGAGGATAAACAGAGTTAGAGAATCAAGTAGATGTTTATTAAAGGTCTTCAATGGGTATACCTTGGGCAGTGCAAGAGCCTCACAGAGACTACACTCCAGATGGAGGATGGTCATGAGTTTTTCAAACAGGTATAAGTGTGGTCTGTTTGTATATTAGGGGTTAATTGTCCGATTACAGCTTCAGGTAATGAAGTCAAATTCCCCCAGTTTGCTCCTCCCAATTAACTTTTGTTTATACTTTTTTGGGGCCTGAGGCTGTGATGGTGACCTTGGTTCTCAGGCCTAGAAGGATTGTTTTGTCTGACCAAACTGAGAAGAGAGCTTACTAACACTATATGGAGTTCAGAGTAATACACTAATGCAGTGCAGGACCTGAAAAATATAAAAGCTAAAACTTGAGGCATCAGCTTCAATGTTCCTAAAATGTTCTTTGCTCACCCTGCATGCCTGAATCTCTTAGATGTTCTGCAAATGTCATCCTTGTAGTCTGTACTCATTCAGTTACCATCAACTTTTACCCATGGAAAGGAGAATGAATGTGTGAAGGTCAAGATATGATGAAAATAACATGGACATTTTTCTTCTGAGATCAACAGCTTCATTTTCTTCAAATAAGCATTCAATTATCATTTCCTACAGAGAAATTAGTGGTCTAGCTATCCAATCATTTGTGCTTTGTTTACTGGAAAGAGCTTTTAAATTTTTTTAAAGTTTCACCTAGTTATCACTTGAAATATAAAGGAATTGTGGCTCAGATCCCAAACGGAATACATAAAAGACTCTAGCACATCCTGTGGTGATAGAAGACCCTTTTAGTTTTCTTCTTGGCAAAGCAATATTCAAGGGTATTTTAAAACAAACAAAAAATGTTTTTCTTAAACTAGATTATCATGCTACAGCAGATGAAGGAATTTTGAATTTACCAGTGACAGAAAATTATTAAGAAGTTATCCTTTTTTCCATCATGAGCAAGAGCTCTTGGTACTGTCTCTAAGACTGTTCTATATGGGAGAACAGTTCACACTTTCATAATTTTTTCTTATTTCTTTTGCTGTCCAGAATAACAGGATCACTCTAGTGAAATGCTACTGAGTCATTAGAATTAGTCAGTACATTGTTCGAATATGAAGTTGGGAAAAGCAGAGCAAGATATTGTGTAATAATTAGGTGCAGAGGTATTTTATCAACTGCCCAAGAAAAAAGGAAATATTTTTACTAGAGAAGATGATTTTTATCACATATTTGACAAAGCAATGGTGGGATAACTCTGGGAAATGTGAAAGCATTGCAAAACTGCATAAGTGCTGAAAAGCTGCATTTGGGAGCTCTCAGATCTCAGATATGTGGTCATTTGTAACTCAAATGAAGAACTCATAACAGCTTAGAGTAAATTTTTACTGTTTAACCATCCTGTGCTAGGGCTGGTCTTCAGCCCAAATGTCTGGTCACAAATGTATTATTAAACTGCCTTTCCTCCTGCTGGCCATCTTTATGCTCTCTATTGGGAGCTAAACATACACATCAAACACAATAGGAAAATTAGCCTTAATTGCTCCATCAATTAAGAAATCAATAAAAAGCTGATGTTCCTTCAATCCTGTCTGTTTCTGAACAGACAAGTTTTCCTATCTTGAATCAAACATAGCCTCAGACTCCACTCCCAGTCATGTCCTTATAAGCAACTTCCTCCCAGAACCCAGAGACCTGGGTGTCCTGTGAGCTGCAGGGAGGCTGGTGGCAGTCATGTCACCCAATAGTGACCTGGCCACAAGCCTCCAGCCTTTGTTCTCAGCTAATTAAAGCATTCTTGGCAAATACTTTTGCTTTAGGTCACCTTGCACTGGTCCAAGAATTCAAATTCAAGTGGCACAATATGAATGCCCCCAGCCATTGCTCTTAATTATGGCCCTGCTTCCAAAAAGCAATCATAAAAAGCCTAGAGTCCTATTCTGTTATTCCTGGCTGGAGTGTGCTGTTGGCCAGCCAGCTTTGAACACTTCAATTTCTTCAGAAAAATGTATCAAGCTTCTCAATGAACTCTACAGCATTGTTAGTTTGCTTTGTAGTAGTAGTAGTGGGAGTAGCAGTAGTAGTAGTGTAGTAGAATAGGAGTTTTTAATGGAGGTTCTTCCAGAAGAAAGTGGAGGTTATTCCAGAAGAAAGGGCAGTTTGGCAAACGGTGTTTTCTTACAGTTTCTCTGACTGACCTTATTCTAACTAAAATGAGCAAGGGCAGCTCTGTATTGGCAGTGAGAAGAGTAGTTTTTTCTTCAAAACCTTTTCTAACCCACAGCGTAAAAAATACTCCATTCTGTTCTTTCTATTCCTCAGTTTACTTCAACTATAAAATGGAAGTGATAATTTCTGTGGTAAAATACTTACATCTGTGAATTGAAAGCATTACAGAAGAACTAATTACTGTTATGCTTAAACATTCCAGCATTGCGATGAAGTGATTTTTATGCCTTAATAATTATATTTCACTAGGGAAGAGTGGGCAACCATCCATCAAAGTCCCTGGCTGCGACTGAAATCTTAAGCTGACAGAAATTTTGTGGTGCAGTCATTGATAACCATGGTTTTGAATAGCTCTGAAACAAAGCTGTGAAAAATTCACAGTCTCTTCAGATTGACGTTATTTATAGCACGTCCCAGTATGAGGTAAATTTCAGTCACGTACAGCTTGTTTAAAAGCAGAGTAAATTTTTATCAGTCTCCTGAATGCTAACAGATGAAAGACTGTGTTCAAATCTTTAGGCCTTATACAGTAGACAGGATTGCAAGGCTAATTGGTGCTGCTGGCATTTGTGTCAAGGTTAATATGAAATAAAGCTGGTTTAGAAAATTATTATTTATTGTTTTGTACAGATGGATTTAATTTGTAGCTTGGAAGTTTCACAAAGCATCTGTAGTACCCAGAGGAAAGTAAAAGGAGTAGAATAAATAGGAAGTGCAATAGGTACATATAATGGTTTTAGAAAAATATCCATTTCAGACAGCTTCACTTCAAGGACAGCTTCTGAAGTCTGTATTTGGCATTCCTTCTTACTAAATCAATGTTCAGTAAGGACTCCATAATTTTGCTGAAAATTAGGCAAGAACTGTTTGTTCCAGGCTTACACGGAACAAAGCCTCATTTTACAACTTCTTCCTTTTGTGTGCTACGAGGCTTTTAGAAGAGCAAAGATATCAGCAAATGAAGACTTGCAGAATGTTGGCCAAGGAGTATTCATATCTTGGTCTGGCCACAATGTGGCTAAACCAGGCAGTAGGTCCCAGAAACCCAACTTCCATTCATGCACATGTACACTGCTGTCCCTTCCTGTGGCATGACAATATCAGAGCTCCCAAATCATCCAGAAAGCACTTTTGGTGGCCTTGATTTCCTTGTGGCAGAATAACACCTGACAGTCCCTTTGGAGGGCTGTTGAGTGCATTTTGGTTTCCCCGAGGATGGATCAGCCACTTGTGTCAGCAGCAGCCAAACCAGGCTTTGCATCCTGGTGTGAAGGACAGCAGTAAAAAGCCAACACACTGTTCTTGTAAATCATTGCCACTGCAATGTGGAGTGAGGCTGACTGCAGTGTGACTACATTCACAGTGCAGGACTGCTATGACATATTCCATAACCTTTACAAAACCGTGCCTTTCTGTGCAATAACTAATGAATGAGTCGGGCTTGGACTTAGTCATTGTAACAAGAAGCACTGTGTTGCTCAAAACTTGGGAAACCTCTTCTCCAGTGGTGTTGAAATTACTGCATAAAGTATCTAAGTTCCCAAGATATTGAAGAGGGAGATCTGGATGCCTAAAATAGGATTCATCATGTCTAGCACATAGAGTTTCAGCTAGCAAGCGGAAAATGCCTGAGAGGAAAAAGTTCTGTTTATTCATCTCCTCTCCCCACCTTGCCCACCAGCAATTCTGTGGTAGGTACTTATGTTAAACAAGGATTCAGTGCCAAAAGCTATTTCCAGATTCCAGGTAACAGCATCATACCTTTCCAAAGAAATGACTGGCTCACTTTCTTTCAAAACCCACAATCAGATCATCCTACTCTTTCCAAACTAATCTACTGGTTTAAACATTTCCCTCCTCAGCCTGAAGCATTGTGAATTGCACCTCCTGCTCCCCTACACAGCAGGTGATGGGTGTGGGTTGTGTTTGCCCTTTCTCCTGTGTGTGAGCCACTCTGAATTGTGGGGCTGAAAGCTCCACGGTGGGAGCTGCTCCTACAAGCCTGCAAATAGAAGACAAGATCTGAGCAGAGTTGAAAGCCCACAGCTTCATTCTTTATCAGGAATGTCCTATCCACAACCTTTAGCCTCACTTGTACTTTGAAGCCCTGTTTGGTTCACATGAGCTATTAATATGGGTAGCATGTAACTCTTAAGTATTATCTTAGGTGAAAAAAGATTTTTTTTTTGCTATCCTTTATGTGTGAGCATTTGTCATTCTATACCTCTGACTAACTTTAGCAAGAGCTGAGGGATTCAGATTGAGAGAAAAATTAAACTTCTCCCAGTTAATGACATCAATGCAGTCCTTGGCACATTTTCAAAAAGCACTTTCTGTGCTACATAGCAGCACTGCATGGAGAAATAAGGGCAATCTTTACTCCTGGAGTTCAACTGACTGCCCTCAATACTCCTTGGAAATGAGCTGGATAATCTATCTCAAGAAGGAGTGCATGAAATAACAGCTGCTACAGGCAGGGAAGTTATAAAAGTTATTTATTTCTCTCATAATAATCCTAGTTGATTAAGGGAAAAAAAAAAAAGCCAGGAAAAAAAAAAAACAGCCCTGTACAATAAATGGCTCACATTGTGTGTTATTTTAATTTCATTTCACATCTAGACACCAATATGCATTTACTGTTTTGCTGGGAGGGTTTAAATACCCTAAGCTAATTATAGGACAATATTTTCCAAGTTACAAGGGTTAAATTGAAAGAACAGCTAATGAGATACTATTCCTGGCTATTAAACTGAAAGAAAAAGCATCTATTTAATTATAAAGTATATAAAAAAAGCATAATCATCTTGTAATGTAACAGCTCTCATCTGGATTATTATTTTGGTGCACATTTATAAACACTGCCTGGCACATTATTGAATTGTTTAACGTTTATGTGAATGTAGTTATTCTACAGAATAACAATATTGACACGGAGCTGGTTCCCTTTTAATTTCATCAATATTTCATATCTAGCAGATATATTTTTTCCTTCCTCAGAAATAGAAAATAATAAAATATAAAGGAGATGGGAAAGACAAGAGGAACTATTAATCTTGTCTGCCAATACCTCAGTATGTTTTCATGTGGTCATTTGAAATAGTATTTAATTTCACTTGAAAAACTTATGAAGTGTACTGTAGCTTGCAATTCTCAGCAACCTATGAGATCAACTGAAAAGTAAATTATGGATTTTTTAATTTGTTCTAAATCAGTTACAAAACCATTTATAGTACAAATTGTTCTTCCTTCCAGAATTACTTGTTAGTGAAACTCACACTTCTAACTGAAATGTGAACAACTTTTAAAACTTATTGTTGCCAGAGTTGCTTGGATGTCACTTACTGGAAAGCTTTTAGTCCTCTTTCTTCATAGCATCCACATTTCTGTTAATTCTTTGCCTTCCTTCAGCTGTCAGGGGCTGCTGGGTCTTGTCAAGTGGCACTGGCTGCACCCAGTGCAAGGCTTCTGTGCCTGGGAAGGTGAGTGTGGCTCAGGCAGGAGCCAAGTGAGGTGAGCCAAGGGAAGGAAGAAGGTGAAGTAATGGGATTTCTTTAATCTGGGTGACCTGCAGGTACCACATGGTTAAAGGAGAGGCACAAGTAACCTGAACACTTTGGAGCACATCCCTCAGCCACTGTGCAGGCTCTCTGGCAGATTGCTGAGAAATTCTTGCTGTGGCAGCTTTCAGCAGCTAAGTTGGAGATGTTTATGCCTATGGCTTTAAGGACTAGTTTGTGAGCTTAATTTCATACCTAATAAAGGCCTTTCTTGAACTTTTGAGCACACTGAAATTCTGTGGAATAAGCAAAGCTTTTGACTGGAGGGAAGCTGAACATATCTCCATATCTCCCAGGAGATCAAAGACAGAGTAGAATTTATATATTATGGCTGTATATTTCACTTCAAGAGGGTGAAGTATCTTCATTATTTGTCTCTTGGATTTAGAAACTGATGTTTTATTAAACTAGATGTTCTAAAAGGTCACAAGTAATTACCAACTGTCAGCCCCCTGTTAGCAGTTTTTGTCATAGAATTTCCTTGAATTTATTACAAAAAGAGAATGGAAATCCAAAAAGTAATTGTTCATATTTATCTCATTGGCCTATAATTGGAACCCGTAGTCTCATCAGATAAAACTTGTAGCCACTGTTCTTCTCATTGGAGTGGAACAGGGATAAGGGCCATAACTTCTTATACATACTTGCTCAAATATGTCTTGGGAGGAATTATAAACATTTGGACTTATTTGTGGCACTATCTGAAAGTCAAAGATGTGAAAAAAACTGATGTCTTTCTGTCCTTCTGTCTTCCACCATCCCCTAAAGCATACAGGTCTATGTGTTTCAATCATTGTTTTCCAGTTGACTTTCATTGAATTCTTCTCGTATTAAGTGTCTAATTACCATTTTAGAAGCTAATGGCACACAGGATCTTGCTCCTTCGTGTCTGAGGCTCTTTGATGCTGTCTACAATTGCCACTTGCAGCAGCTGATTACTCACTGGTCACTTGGAGGTGGATAATTTTTTAGTCCTCTGGTCTGAACTTGCACATAAAGAAAGGAAAACCTTTCCCCAAAGAACTTCCCTATG
Organism: Sturnus vulgaris; assembly: GCF_052056855.1. NCBI lineage: Eukaryota > Metazoa > Chordata > Aves > Passeriformes > Sturnidae > Sturnus > Sturnus vulgaris. Next base: position 103,464,618 of record NC_142245.1, on the reverse strand, counting down.
AATAGGAACACGAGGAAATGTTACTCTAGAGGAACAAGACTTTGTGATCATGTGAGGAGACTTGAAGAAGAATGAGCTATCACTAGATTCAGCCCAGGCTTTTCAGATCCCACTTTATGCAAGGGAGAATGAGGATGCCTAGGATTTCCTGGTAACTGCCTCATTTGAAAAAAAATAAAAGTGCTTTTTTATGGAAGAACAAGAAATAGAACAAGTTGCAACATGTTCTTCATCCTTTTAATTACAAGGCAAAAAGAGAATGCATGGTTAATATTTCCACTTGCAATCATTTTGCCTATTGTATTTCCCACCTGTTTAATTAGTGCTTCTTACTTTTATTTTTTTTAAATTTCTCCCAGTCATTTCCTGATGTCTGAACTGTCTCTCATCTTCTTGCATCTTTTCCCTCTAACCTTCCCCACAGGTTTTCATCTTTTTGTGTGATCCCCGTCTTGAAAACATTTGCATTTGGATTGTAATTTCTTTCTGAGCGTATTTTTTATGCTATACAGTGATAAAATTTCCTCATGAGTAAAAGAAAAAAAAAAAGAGCTTTGCTAGAGGCACAGAATATGCCTACACTGAGAAAGTGCTATGACCAAACCTAACAGATGTGTGTCTGTGGAGCCAAACAGAACCAAGGACTTTATAGTGGCACTGAAAATATTTTGGGACTTTTACTTTGGGCTGGTTCTAGTCTGGCTGTGCAGCTTAAATACTTGTCAGGTGCTAAAGTGTGCCATGTTCTGCAGTGCATCTTTTGTTTTGTGTTGATCCAAAGGAGCAGTTTGCACACCCTGAGACCACTTGGGAATGCAAACCAAAGCACAGTAGTGGGGAGGAGGAGGGGGCACTACAAAACTTAAAACTCTGATGGAGCTGTGCCTATACTGAGGTTGATATTTTCTCTCCCTTCCACCTTCTCTCCTCAGCTATGCTTTAGATAGACCTGACAGAGCTTGCTCCTATTTGGTGAATATAACATATTCCAGTGGAGCACCCAGCTCTTAGGGACAAGGAGAACATATCTCTGCTGGTTATTGTGTCTGTGAAGGCTCAGTGTAATGAACTTTGCTTTGCCTAGTCTTGTTTCTGTATGGAAATGTGATTTTATTATTTTTTGCCCATATAATTTTTAGTATGGGTCATTTCATTAAAGTAGGGAAAAGCACTTCTCTGGAAATCATGGGTTTTTTTCCCCACATGCTTAAATAAGTATTTTAGCTCAATTGGATTAAGACATTAAAACAATTTATAAATACAGATTCTATTTCAGTAATACTAAAACATATTTCTGATTACAAAATCACAAATGTTTTCATTTATTCTGATTGGAAAAAATATTTTGCTAAATATACCATATTTTTACTTTTTTTTATAATTGTATATTCCCTAAAATTTTGCATTCCCCTTGGAATTATGAGAGTTTGCTTCAGGTCTGAGTTTCTTCCTATAGCTTTTTGATTGATGTCACTGACTTCCAAAAAATTTTCCCAATGAGACAGACATATTTCTGAGAAAATATGAGCATTTTAAGATTAAAAAACAAAAAAAGACTCATTGCAAAGTCAGACACTGTAATATATGCAAGGGGACTTCTGGGACCACTGTTCTTATTTTCATGCTTCTGAAGGCATGAAAATATTTTAGGAATAGCTTTTTCCTTAAACCAATTCTGTAGTATATCTAGTACAGCTTTCTGTTCCTATTATTGCCATTGGAAAACTGGTCAAAAATCTCACTTATATCTGGGTGAATTAATTTTTAATAATTTATGTCCAGGTTTTCTCAGGTAAAATTGTTCTTCCCAACTTGATGTTGAGTTGACAGATATTTAAATGGAAAACTTTGTTATTTTCTTGCAGCCTTTCAGTCTTCATTTTGTCAGAATAACATAGAAAATATCACCAAATGAGGAAGAATTCACTGCATCATTTTAGCAGCACAAGTAATTACCTGTATGAGCAGATTTAACTTGGGATTTCATGTACCATTGTCTCAGGAACAGCTTGTTGATGATATATTCATTTTGTTAATGAATGTATCTCTATCTTTTTCCTCAGTCATGTCTAGTTGATGCATACCTAGTTTATAACTGTGATGCTTTTTTATAAGTCCTTAAGAAAAGTTGCAGCCTGGACTATTGAATTTCATTTATTGCTGTGGTCCTTGACACCCTCCTGCTATTCACCCTCCCCAATACTAATCATTAACATTAATTCCTTGGGCACTGAACCCTTTGATGCTTCTTCTATTGGCACCATCCATCTCTTTCTTTTAAACAATAATATCCTTTTTAAAAATTGCTTATAGGTGTAGAAATATACATTTTTAAATCTCCTAGTTCATCAGAGAAAGCCGTTGGAAAAATATGGCATAGGCAAACCTTAGTAAATCCATGTTACAGCTGTTATGATTTTTCCATTTATCTTTATCTACAAATCTATCCAAACTATCTTCAGGTTTGATCTTGTAGCTGGGTGTACAACTTTCCTTTATGTAAATATTTAGTGCTAACTTGCTGTTCTCCATTTATTCAGCCTAATTTCAAAAACGTATTAAAAAATATTAAAACTATTTGCTATGGGATCAGATGAATTTGCTACAAATTCTGGAAGATTTTCACACATTGATATACTAGGATGCTTGATTTCTTCTTTTAATATTATAATTTCTATTTCCATGTCAATTTTTATACTTCCATTCACATTAAACCACTGATTCCACGTTCAGTAGAAATATGAATGTTAAAAATTGTGGCAACATTAATTTACTTTTTTCAGTCACACCTTGAAGTCTATCTGCATCTCCCAATACTTACTGTAAAAGAAATATTTTTTAAGTGCCTTTTCTTATTTATTTTCTCCTTTTTCATCTGCAGTTTTTAATTGGGTTTGTTTTCTGAAAGTTGTTGCGCTCATTCATGCCTCATCTTTAAAATATTCTTTTCTTTACAGAACAGTCCTTATTTTATTTTGGTTTGGTTTTGATTTGGCATTTATTTTACAATCTCTGCTTATTCTTAAGTATTTTCTATGGTTAGGAAAAGTTAGTTTTCTCTACAGGGCTTGGAGTTCTTGGCTTTTGTACCTTTAATAGAGAGAATTCCCAAGCCTACACTACACTGAAGTCTATATGCTCATCAATGCAGCTGCCTTTATTAACTAGATTACTTAATTTGTCCTTTTGAAATTGAGAACCCTAGTTATAACCATACCCATGAGTATCTCTTCATTTAATTTAAGTGAATCAGACCAGGACTGACTAATAACTAATAACTTTCTGTGAATATCTCCAAAGATCATGAGCTTAGAAAAGGTAAAGCTAAAATAATCTTACTGTCATCTTCATGTTTATTTGATTGTTAATCTCTGTAAAGAAAGTTACTCGGAAACAGTTGGGGCCTTTTATTTTTAGCACTATTCATCTTTCTCATTATACTTGAAAAGAGAAGTCATTTAGGGTACAATTGCAAATAGAATTTAATGACTTTATACATTATTCAAGTTCACCATTAGGTTTAGAGGCACAGAACTTGAGCTACAGCACTCTCCAGGAATGATGCTGACACAGGCAGACTTTGCTCTCTTCTCAATGTGTGTTGTTGTATTCATATGTCATTAGTCTACTTTAAAGTCAATGCAAGAATGTGAATACATTGATCTACCAAGCCTTGCTTTAGCTACAGCTTTCCTGAGAAACACATACTCTTAAATACCTCTGTCTTAGTCATGTTTCCTTTTTAACAATGTCTTTCTTCTTCTTTCAGTTCCTTTTCATTATTTCAAGTTTCTCCACTACATTCTACAAATATTTCCATTATTTCCAGTTTCTCAAGCAGATAAGATGGGTCTTTTTGCCAATGATTGTTGCCTGAGACTTTACAGCATTAATAGTGTTTGTGTTTTTTTTCTGTTTGATATTTGTTCTCTACTTTCTGTCATTCTTTAAAAAAAAATTATTACATTGACCAGCTTCACTGCATAAATTAATGGAAAACTCTTTGAAATTGAGTTTATAATCTGTTTGAAAAACATGCAGATAGAGTATGACAGGGAGGCCATAGAAAGTTAATGAACCAGAGAATCTGGACATAGGAGATACCTGATCTATGTATCTGCTTGCTGCACACTCTGCTTTAGCACATGTGCTCTAAAACACCACAGACAGAGCAATGTCAGAGAATAAAAGTGACATCAAATGCTAGAAGCACAATCTGCTACTGTAGCCAGCCCAGTGCCCAGAGCATGGGGAGAGATATTCACTTTGTCCTCTGCTTCACTCAGTGGTGAAATACAAGAGGCTACTATGGCAACATCACATGGTACATTTGTTATCTCTGAACAAGAATGTGTTGAAGGAAGTAGCAGATCAGTATGCCATGTGTGCTTTCATTTTCTGGAATGTTTTCAAGGGAAAACATCTGTTCAGATATTTTTCCTGGGATTATGGCTTCAGTTAACAAAAATGTGAAGAGGAAGAGACTCAATTCTTCTCTCATAGTGCACTCTTTTCTCTTATATTTTTTTTTTCCTAAGAAAGTATAGCTCTTGTATCCTATACCATGTTGTTTTTCCTATGTAGAATGTATTATTTGTGTCTTTACTAGTTTCCTTAAATGAGTAAAAAAACTAAATATTCCTTTGAACTCTTGTGTAAGGATATTGTGGGTAGGTGGGAATAGAAGGTATGGCTGGGAAGTTAGCCAAAATCTTTCTAACTGCAAGCATTACTTTAAGATGTGAGAAAATTTATATTCCTACTCTTTTCATAGAAAAGATAATCTGTGGTAAAAATATAGGAATTCTGGAATTCAAGAAATATGTATTTCATTCTTGGCATGGCTACTCAGGTGTCATCTCTGACACTAGACATATTCTTCAATATCTGTATGGTTCAGATCTTCTCAATATGATATCCACATTCTTGGTTTTGGATGCTGAACTCCCTGGATTCCTTTCACTTAACTTCAGACATCTGCAGTATAGACATTTACATTTGAACAAGCTGTCTAGGCTTCCTTTATAGTGAATGGAAAAATGTAGAGACTTTGGATGCCATTCATCTGGACAATTTTAGACATCTCAGTTAGACTAAGACAAATTGCATCCAAAAAGTGCTTTTTTTTTTTTCCCCACTGATGAAGTCACAAGCAGAAATTAAAGATCAAATATATTAAAATTCAGACAGACAAATACTACCTTTGCAAATTCTCTGCTTGTGTGTGTTAGTAAAGTAGCTTTGCTGATGTGCCCCTTTGTTACAGCTGTAGTTTCTGTGATACTTGAACATCAGTTACAACCAAAAAGTAAACTGTAGGAGGCCCCAGTGTTCTTTCTGACTTAGAGATCAAGGCAAATTTCAGTCAGACACACAGATGAGAAAACTGATTGAGAGATAGAAAAAAAATAATGTTTGTCATAATGCAAATATTAGGGGTTTTTAAAATAGTAAAAAATAAACTTTTCATTATTGTAATTTTTTTTTAATTGTTGTTTTAAATTATAACTGTAGCAATGGCCAAGTATTTAAAAGAAGAAAAAAAACAGGAGCATATTTTTCTTTACTAGGATATGCTTGTTATTGGCAACTAAAATGTCTTCTGCTGCAAAAGGTTTTTAGTTTCATGCCAGGATGTTCAGCTAAAATGCAATTGAAAGAATCTGACTGCTGGGGAAGAAAAGTTCAATTAATTTCTTCATTGATGGGCACACACTGCTCTGAGACGTTCTACAGTTTAAGATGCCCTTAAGACAGCCAGTACCACACAGGACCTGTGAGAACTCTTGATATTTGGGAGAGCACTTCGAAACCAGATGAAATGTGCTAGACATCTAAAAGGGGGCTGAGATTCCCAAGTATGCACAACAGAGCTGGGCACACAGAGAAGGCAGAGTCATGCTCCTACATTAAGCATTGCTTTTGAAATGCTTAAGCAAAGTAATTAGTGTCTCTAAAAGCCAGACTCATATTTTCAGTCTTATTCAGAAGAGAAAGCAGTTAGGGGTTCTGAATTGCCTTATCTAGGTTTTATATCTTTCAAGTATCTGTAGCAAGTTGAAAGGGCAAGATCTGGAAATCCTGCCCTTTGAAAAACAAAGTTAGGATATGACTCATTTTTCACTTCCACTAAAATCAGTGGGGAGAGCTGCTACTAACGTATATTATACAGAGCTTATATAGGAGCAGGAAGATATCTTATTCTGGAAGTTCTTTTATTCTTTCTGTGTCTAAGGTTAAGGTGACATCATTCCATACCTATGCTAGTAAGAACTGTCTCACAAGCAAAACCACACCAAATAAGTAAAGGAATTGAATCTGAGGCAAATAGAGGACAACCTTAGAAGAAACTGTATCCATTTCTTCCAAGTTTTAGTCAAAAGTTAAAATGTCATCCAGATGCAAAATCCAAAGTTTTCTGATGACTCAATAAGTGTGAGATGCATTAAACACTTTCTTGCAGAGTTCTGTCACAAATATATGGTAACAAAGGCCAATTTTGTGAGGATTTGTAGCTAATTTTCAGACTTCAGGTTTTACTTGCAATTTGCATCTCAGATTAATCACATCCATACGCAAATGCAAAATGTTTGATGTCTTTAACTGAAGTAACTGAAATAGAATTAACGAGCAAAAACAAAAGCATACGTTAATTTCCATGATTTTAACTTCAGCTACAATGGTTTAGAGAATGTCTCTTCATGGCAGCTGCATTGACTTGAAAGGCTTTTTAATGTAAAGGATTTATGAAGAAGACAAAGAAATTATCATCTAAAATACATACAGTCAGTTTAATAGTAACTAGAGCAGGAGACAGTGAAGTAAACCCAAAATAATAAATAATAGAAATGCAAGTAGAAAAACAGTTTAAAGGAAAAAATATAAACTGGAAGAACAAGAAAAAATAGAGTGGCTCTGCCCTTGGCTATGTTCTCAGAGTACTTAAGATGTCACAGGACAAGACCCAAGATTTTTCATTAATGTATGAGCTGAAGGAGCTTACTGTGCCTAAAGGAGATAAAGGGACCTTAACTGTTTCTACTAGGAGGGTCCACTGCCCTCACAGCAGGAGATGCTGCTCTGACTTCTCTCTTTGGGACAGTAGCAGCTAAGTTTGCCTTTTCTGGCACAGGAAAAGCTGGAAATGAGACTGTGGCTGTTTTGTCACTGCCAATAACCCATTTCCTTCAATGACTGCCTACTTTGCCTCTGCACAGAGTCAGTCCTAGTGGGAGGATTTAGTTTAGTCTGAGTACAGGAAATACTTTAAAAGTCCCTTGTTAGTCTTCTGCCTTTGATGTCAATCTCAGAATTCATACCTTTCCTGAGGTATCTTAAAAGCTTACTGCATATTAAAAGCTTACTTTTCTGTCTGACTGTGAATATCTGCAGGATCAGAACTTTTCCTGGTAAAAGTTAGAAGGGGAGTTTTCTGTTGAATCTTTTTACATTTTTTCATATTGTTTATTGAAACAAGCAGGAAAGATTTGCTGATGGCAACCAGGTTTGGGCTACATTACCTTCTGCAAGGCTTTTGGAGTGATTGACATACAGAGATTCAATGCAGACTGAAATTTCATGTCAGACAGAGATATTGTGAATCAGGTGAAAACTGAAAATTGGGAAGGAGCCTAGACAGAAACAGCATGATCTGCCTGAAGAAAAAATGTAAGAATTTCTCTCTGTAACTCATCCTTCTTCAGTTCTATAGATAGACTGTAGAGCCTACAATAGGCTTCTGTTATGGGATCATGTAAAAATATCCCTGACAACAGATGGACTTTGAGTCAATGAAGGTTAATTACATTCTACAATTCTACAGACATATAAATTTATTAGGATGAAGAAAGGATTTTGGAACCACATGAAGTATTTTTATTGAGTCTAGATTTTGTATAGCAAGCTGACAAATTATCAGGTTTATGTAAAAGTTAATATTATGATTGTTTTCTTGCCTGAGAAAATCACTTTCTTCCTAACCTGGTGTTGGTACAGCTCTTTGTGTACGTGAGTAATTCCCATTTATTCAGTGATGTGCAGCTCTTAAAAATAAAACATTATTACATCACAATTCTCAGTTTCCATTTCTGGGGAAGTAATAATGTGTATATGCCATATTTAGCCTCTATTGTTTTGACAAGAATAAGTGTTCAACATTGAAACAATTATCAGGCCATAAGAACTGGCCTTATGGATCAGATGAGTAGCAACTGAGTGTTCTGCTTCTGACAGTGGCAATATGAAATGTCATATTTGGGAGAGCACATGAGCCTGGTCACACTCTGTAGTCCATCTCCCATCAAAATTTGTTTATAAGGAATGGAGAAGACACATCTCTGCTTTGCCCTGCCATCACTGATTTATGAATCTGGTGTTCATGAATGAATCTAATCTACTTTGAACCTGCTAAAACTTCCCTCTCTTCCAATTTCTCATGGCCATATGTTTCAGAACTTTAATTAGTTATTGCATAAAGAAATACCTTCCAGATAACAGTTCTACATGCTAACAGGACTTTGCAGGAGTTTATTATGCACCTTCCACCCTTTTTCTCTTGAAGCAAAAATGTTCCAATCTTTCTAATGTTTTCTTTTAAAACGGCTCTTCCATCACCTACTTACTCCCCCTAATTCCACCACTGTCTGTCTTGAGGCCACAAAACCACAGAGAGCACTGAGAAGGTAGGTGCACAAAAGGTTTTATATACATGCAAAATAATGGCATTTGGGTGGCCTTCTTCCAATGATATCTGATGTCTTGATGGCTATTTCTAGCTCCAGCCAAAGACATTGTGAGATCCTCCTGCTGCTTCTTTATGTCATTAACATAATATTCAGCTATCTAAAAAAAACCAAAACTTAATTTCATCTCCACACTTGAAGATGTCACAGTTCATTTCCATTTTCAGGTCATTGATGAGGAAGTTGAGTAAAACAGGTTCTAGAACCAGCCTGTGAGGTACAATACTGCCAAATCTTCTCTATCCTAAAAATGAAACATTAAATCTTATGCCTTCATCCTATTCTTTAATTCATTTTCAGTCCTGAAAAGAGCTTTGTTGTCATGGTGCATGAATGTTATAATTATTGTTAAGCTTTTTTTTAACAGACTTGTTTAAAAAAAACTTTTGAAGTTTTGAATGCATTTAATACACATCATTCCCCTTATAGCTGGACACCCTCATTCCCTGGTTGTGTGTTCTGAAAAACTTCCAATCTAAAGAAAAGCATAACTGTATCTGTTATCTTAAGAAGCTGAAACAATGCTTTTCCTTAAAAATATGTGGCTCGTTTTATGGCTCAGCTGAGCACAATAATTATAGTGAGCTCCTCAAGGCAGAGACAGACTTTGTGCTCTGTTCCTACAGGACCAAGGCTTCAACTCAGAGTTGAGACTCTTGGGAAAGCAGCAGTACAACAATATCTAAATTTAATGTTATGCTTTTTGTCAATTATCTCAAACCATTCATCATTTCCTTTCCCAGGTAAGGAAAACCAAAGAGGGAAGGGCACTCAATGAAAGAAGCAGCAGTTAAATCCAGGTCATCCAAATCCTAGCCATACTATGCTGGACTGTCTCCAAAGCCAAGGGATCCTAAATGTAAAGATGCATTAGCATTTTGTACATATCTCCTCTCTCTTTCCACTAGCAGTGAGCAGAATTAAATCGCTGATCCTGAAGAAAGGAGATACTCCATCCAAATACTGCTGAAATTCAGGTTTATATGCACTCCAGATTATTTTTTTCCAGTTCAAGCTCATCTCATATCACTAAGATACCTTTTTCTTACTTAACAGGTCTCAAATCTTTATATTTTCCCCATTTTCAAGCTTTTTGTTGGCAAGTCTTCCAACCCCCAACACTGAACCAACTTTTGTCTGCTTCACACTTAATCAGCATTCCTTTATTAAAAAGCTATTAATTAGCTTCTCAGTGGCCCAATCTACTGACTATTGTGATAATTGTAAGACTTTTAGGGCTTCCCCCCCACACACACTTTGTTGACAGACTATTGGACTTAGAAACAGCACCACAAGGAATGCAGGCTCATCTTTGTTTCAACATACTTAAGGTGCTTTTATCTGTAGGTTTGCCTTGAACAAAATCCTGTTCAAATTGTATTAAGCCCCAGATAAACCTCTCTTTCAGATTATGGTTTCCAACTGAACTCCTATGCACTGAAGAGAGGGCACCAAATTCTTGATTGTTTCAAGAAAACCTCTTTGAGTAATCCCTTGAGCTTGCCTACAGGGCTTGGATTTCCTAATGGATGCTTTGATGACAGGAGATAAGAGCCAAAGGTACCTTTATTCTCTTAGAAATTGCTCCAAACAAACAACCTCAATGATTAAAGCTAATAGAAATACCTGGAAGATTGATAGTTTGCAAAGCACTGCTGAGTGAATGAATAACTTCCCCTTTAGCTCCAAAAGCTAATATTTGTCCACATTTGCTGCCTTTTAAGAAAGTGCAACGAGTTTTTTTGTATGTAGAGTGTTGATCAGGAACAAACAGACACCATTTAACTGCTATTTGAATTTTAAACAAAGCCTCCCTACTTCAGCTATTGAGGCAGCTTTCTGCATGGCCCCATTTATAATAATTCAAACATGACACGGGGAGGGTCGCTAGAGTAAAGTACATATAAGTGTGAACATGATACTCTTGTAAAAGTCTTTAATGATGTGAATGGCCAGTGCACTATGGTATTCTATACAGGGGTTTTAAATTGCACAAAGGGCCTGTAAAACTTCTATATCTGTTCCCAAGCAATACACCTATCAGAGGGTTGAACAAATGGAAACCAAACTCTGCAGCAAATAAAAGTCTTAAATTTACAATGCTGGATTATAAAATGGTGTCTCTCAACAGCAGCCCTGACTTATTTCATGTTCTGATGAAATCATTGCTTGCAAATGCCAAGAAATTCAGCTGTAAACTTTTGGCAATATGTAGACTTTCCTTGGAACTGCTGGTTTTGAAAACATCTGTAAGTAAGGAATCCACTGCAGAACCAATAAAAGGGGCTGAAGAGACCAAAACTTTCACTAGCACCTCATAACACAGGCAGTGCTGTGAGTGCCACCAAGCCCTGCTCCCTGGTACGTGGGTTATGTACATACCAGAGTTCATTTCCAAAATTGAGGGTTTATGACTCCCAGTGTCACAGAGCGTGCAGTGGGGGGTGTATCACATAACAAAGTAATCTAACAATAGAGCTGAAAAGAGTTGAACATTTGGTTTTTGAAGTGATGCAGCCCAGGGTGGGTGGTTCTGATATTGAAAATTCCTCAGGTTTCTTTAATACAACGAGTTAAACCTTAGAAGGAACTACTCTGAGTGAGTGTTTTAAGGAAATTCTCATTTTATAACCACATTGAGGAAGGATTTGAACTAATCTCATTTTCCTTAAAGATAGTGGAGTATGGAGTTAGGAGTCAAAGGGGAAGACAGGAAGTTTGAGGGTGAGGAGGGTATGGATATGTTTGGACAGTTGAAAAGGAGATTAGGAGCTGCTGTTGCCTCAGAGTTTTGTTCTCTTAGCTCATCACTGGCCCGTGGAGTTCAGCTAAAAGGACCGACTGAAATGGAAATAGACTTCAAATTATATTTGATTCTCTGACTGACCACTATTCTGCTCTGGCCTGAGCCTTCGACAGCTTTAACTGTGCCTTCTCCAGAATCAACCTTGGGAAAGAATTTTGATGCAAAGACAGAAATTTAATGGAACTTTTGCTCCCCTTGTTGCACTTGTCCTTCATCCTCCCACACTACTTTTGATCTATCCTATGGTCCCTTCAGAGGATGAGGGCTGCCAGGTCTGGGATTTTGTTCTCTGAGCAGAGCTGCTCTGATTGCACCTGAAATTTTGTGACCAAACCCTTTCCCTATCCTCTGAATTATGGGGAAGGGAAAGGCTGTCTGCCTGCTCTTCTCTCTCCTTGTTGCCTGGTCCCTCACAAACCATAAATCCCCTGCAATTGAAAACAGTGCAGTTTGTTCACTGATGCCTACCCAGCAGGAGGAAAGCCACAGCTCTTCCTGCCCCCAACATCATGTTTGGCAGAGAGGTGAACAAAATCTTTTTTTTCAATACTGTAGTCACCTTCTAATAAAATATGATGAAAAAAAAAATCTTATTGAAGGGAGTCAAAATAATTATTTTGTATTACTTTGACAACTGGATTGATGACCCCACTGCATGATAATTTAACATTTTTCTTTGTAATTGCCCTGATTTCATGCGGAAGGACACAACTGGAGTTCTTTTTGAGAACACAGTTGCAGTCCAAGGCAACTAGCAATAGGACAAGGGGAAATGGCCTTAGATTCTGTCAGAGGAGGTTCAGGTTGGATTTTAGGAAAAATTTCATCACTGCAGGAGTAGTTGTGCACTGGAACAGGCTGCCCAGGAAATCAGTAGAATCATCATTCCTGAGTGTTTTCAAAAATGAGAGGATATGGCACTTTGTGATAGGATTTAGTGGGCTTGATAGCATTTGGTCAAACGTTGGACTTAATGATTTTGTCGGTATTTTCCAGCCCTAATGGTTCTATGATTCTGTGATCATTTACAGCTTGCAGGAGTTCAAGATTAGATAATCTCTCTCCTACACTGCCATGTCTTCCACAGAATAGGGTTTATGACTGCTGAACACTGACAACTTGACAGCATCTGAGGTCGCAGGGATTTGTGGGATGATGATATCTAGATGAACAGCAAAATATTTTTGCCTTTCAGAACCCCTTAGAAGACTAGGGTGCCGAACTCTGATCAGTCTAAAAAGCTTTTGGGAGCACGGCCCATCAGGCCAGACTGGAGGCAGGAAGGGTGGGTGCAGAACGGGAATAACATCAGTGCAGGTTTTGGGGAGTTCTGGGTAAGGTGAACCTCAGGCTCAGTACAGATGTACTTTCCCTTGTGTTATGCTAAAACAGGCAAATCCTCATCTTTGAAGGACGCTCAGCATTACAAAGCAAATCTCTCTCCTCTGAATTTATGCTCCTTTAAAGGCTTGTGCAGGAGGAGTCTGAAGTAAAATCTGTGATGGTCTTTCAATCAGGCACTGGGCCATACCATGTTAATCTGACCCATGACTCCCTTCATTCCCAGTAGGGAAAAAATAAAAGTCTATCATGCTATACAGTATTCAGTAACTAAGAATTTCAGAAGCAATCCTAATATATGTAGCACATACTCTTCAGTGATGGAGAAATATTAAAATATCACTTGGTTGAAAAGATTTTATTGACAGATGCTTCAGCTTGTGCTTTCTGTTTCTTTCCAGTCTCCTGTTTCCTTTTCACCCCAGTAGTGAATGAAGATCAGTCACACTGACCCACTGCCAGTATTTCCTAATTCTCCTTAATGAGGACAACCTCCCTGCTAAATCTGATCCTGGAAACCCACATAATTAGTGAGTATGAGAAAGATTCGAATTTTAGAACTGTTATTAGTGATCTAAAATACAACATGGTTTCTCACCCAAGATGCTATGAATGGTCTGTGTGTTTTTTAAAGCCTGCATTTTAAAACACCTTAACACTGAGATGGAAGCTTCCTTATAAAGAAAAAAGTTGAAAAACAAAATCTCAAAACAAGTAATTTTTGTTAGCATACTTCTTTATGTAAATAAACAGAGATATACAGATATAATTTTCATTTCATCTCATTAATATTAACTGCTGCTTGTTGGAAAGTAATTATTCAATTTTCAGATTTTATAATTCTCTTTCTGTTTCACAAAATCAAGAAGCAAAATTGCTTGTGATTCCTCAGAAACATGATAGAGAAATCATTCAACATACCGAAAAAGCACATCAAAGATGGGAGAAAAAGCTGTACTCTGAAATAATCAATAACTTCCTAGTTTTTACCCTTCTAAAGCTTGTAGGTGAAATCCTGGACCAGTTCCTTTCAAACCCAAATGTAAATGCTGATTTCCTTCACCAGGTCACTGTGTCTGAAACAATTGTCTTGCTGGTTCTTTTGGGAGCAGGGAATCCTTTCTGAGGCATGTTTGTAAAAAAGAGCATGTTCTGACACCATCAAAAGCAGAACAGCTTTGTTGCTACAGCTGAGCTTGGGAAAGTCCTGGAAGTCCTGTGGAGCTTGGGATTTCTTAATCAGAACAGAGTTCTGCAGCCCTTTGAGGGGCCTGGCTGATATTTGTGATGATGGCAGTGGAGTGCCACTTCCTCTGGGCATACACATCCACTCTCCCCTGTGGACAGAAAGAAGAATAAAGGTGGAATTTAATGTTCCTTGATATGACAGATACCTTTGCAGTAGTGCTTTTTCACACATGCAGAGAATGTCTTCATTTCTCTCTGGCCAGGGATGTTCCTAGAGAACTGCCACCAGTACATTGCATTCCCAGCTCATGTCTTTCCCAGTTTTACATCTGCATCATGCCTGGTGCTGCTGCCATGGTGTGGTCCACGGCAAAGGCATGGCCAGAGCTCCTTGTGCAAGGTCACAAGTGTGTGCTCACCCCAGCAGTCCTGTGCTGCTTGCAGAGACCAGCTGGGGAGACATTGCTGGGAGCAAAGGGCCTTTGATGCTCAGCTTGTTTCTCACTCCTAGAGTGAGAGAAGGTGGCAGGGAAGAAATTATATCAATAAATCTGTGCTACCCTATGATGGGAATTTTTGACCAAAAAATCCATCATAAAGGGAAGGCATGAGAGCTCAATAATAAAAGAATAAGTGGGTATCCAAGTTTATTGTCATTATTCCAGCAGATGAGTGGGGGTGCATTAAGTTCTCAGCTTTTGACACCATTGATGTCAGCCCTTGGGAGCTGGGCTAGGCCACTGCTGAGGGCGCTTGAAAAATCCCACCTAGGAGTCAAACAAACTATATTAGTCTAGTGACCTGTGTTTGAACCCACTCGCCTTTTTAAAATAAACCCTCTACAAATCCCAAAAGAAGCCTGTGGTTAGTTCACATCATGGACTAATAATAGCTTACATCATCTTATTTTTAAAATTAGTCCTTTTTTGAATTATGGGAATATCAGAAATACTGTTGGAAAATTCCAAAGTCTACCAATCCTATCTTAAGAGTGGCCAATCTTTTTTTTTTCAGCCTACTTAAAAAAAAAAAGAAAAAAAAAAAGAAAAAAGAAAAAATCCCAACCTCTAAAACTACAATCTTTGTCTGCCAACTTTCAGCCTGGAACACATTTTTACAGCACTTAAAATCCCCTGAACAAACCAGGTTTATACTGGAAGTGCTGACAGACCTTTAGCTATTCCAGTTATCTTAAAAGCTCAGCTGTATTTATTTTTCATTATATTTAAATATAATTGGTTGAGGTTTAAGTCTAGTTTAATTTGATGAGAACCTTTTCATTTAAATATCAGTTCTTGGAAATGAATCCTTTCTTGGGTGTCTTTTGGGGCTATTATGCATGTAATTTTGGGATTGCTTTTTAGATTTTTCTCTACTACCTCATTCGTGTGGTTTTGCTTTTAATTCAAAGGGCAAGAGGAAAAATAAGCATTCTTATGGAGCATATGGTACTCAACTGTGGTTTGAGTCCCAGTGTGAGGAATTCCATTAGAAGTTTCACACATTCTGTTCTGGTCTCAATTAAAAATATTGGAGCTGGCCTGGCACATTGGTGGAAAAGCTGTGCTGGTGTGCATGGATCCTTGATGCTTTCCTGAACTTCTCTGGATTAATCTGAATGGGGTCAAAGAGAAAATGGTCAAGGTGTGAAATAACTGTGGAAAGCCAGAACGGTTTTTGTCAGGGATTGCTGATGGGATAGCTGTGGGATTAGTTTAAATATGAGGTGTCTGTGCTCTCCAGATTGAAATATACTTTTTTTCTGGACAAAATATGACCAAGATGGAAGACCTTTGAAATTGAGAATTAGGAAACAAGAAAAATAAATTCAGTAAAATTATTTTGAAATACAAAATCTAGCCAACTGTTGTCTCAGAGGGGGAAAGTATTCTGATCTGAGAAATGTAGGATTTGAATTTTAACTATTGTCATATGTAAAGAGGGATGGCAGTGGAGATGAAGTCATAGTTATTAATGTTATCATTGATGTTAAGTAAAAGTTAGAAGTGTAAATTTAAGGAGAGATGAGAACAATATTTTTATATAATTTAGAGGAACCGTTTCAATTACTTAATCCAATATTTTTCATAATACAGGATAAGGAACCACACCAACTCTTTTCTAACTGAAGACTTAAGCTTTTTTTAAGACTGATCTTTTTCTAGAAGATGTGATTTAGGCAGGAAGTCTTAAAGAGATGGATAATCCATTGGGGAATTTGTCCCAATTGCTCTCCTCTGGTAAAAAGATTATTTCCATTTTTTTAAATCTTTTTATGTATTTCTCTGCATGATTACAGTCTTTAGCACCTCTTTCCCTTATGATTACATGATTAGTGATTATATGCAATTATCATTTGGTTTGTTAGCTTTCTATTTTATAAAGTAAATATTCTAAACTGCTTAAATCTCATGTGTCACAGATATTTTTGAAAACCTTGAATAATTTCTCAGGGCAAGGATTAAGGTGATTTCTTAGCCAGACTGTTGCATTGGAGGTTCATATAGATTGGGTTTTCCAAATGATTTGTAAAGCCTTTTGAGAATCTTTGCTCTTAAAGACACAATTTCACATTTTGCAGTTGTAGTACCTCCCCTTGCTCTTTAAACATGAATTTTCCCCTTGCCTGTACCATGTTAGGAAACATGCTCAACTGCACTCACCCTGTCAAGGAACCTAGATAGTGTGAAATAGAGTGGGGTTTCATTATCAGTTTCTGAATTATTAGCAATAATTGTATAGAATACTTTCTTTCCGATAATTTGAAAAATATTGAATTGCAACTCAATTAGGAACAAATCTCTATAGGAACAAACATTTTCATGATTACCCATTTACAGTTAAATTAAAATATATGTGTCTACAATTTCATTTTTCTTCACATGATTAGGTGTGTTTTGGGCTAAATTGTATGTCATAGAATGTAAAATGTTTAAAAGTATTTTAAAATAAATATTAACAGAAACAGTTATTAAAAAACAACCCTATTTTTCATTTCTAAGTGTCTGATAAAAATTTTCCAGGGAAAAAGGTTCCTTCTACTCCCCTTTTCTTACATCTGCCAGAGATAAGAAACTTGGTCTCTTAGTAGGACCCACTATGTCAGTTTCTGAAGTCTTGTGGACGAGAACTTGTTACTTAACCTTTGATAAAATCTCTTGCACTTCAGTGTATCAATGAAACACATACTGTGCCTGACAGACATACAGAAACAGGCACAGCTCTTTCCTGGTAATCACCAAGGTTCTCTGTTCTCTAATGGAGCTCAGGAAGGTTGACACAGGCACAAAACTATTGCAAATCAGCATTTATGAGTCTGTAACTAGAGAATTTAACATTTATGTTAAATGTATTTATATGTAACATATACTGTGCAACTGATCAGAATGCAGAATCAAGTAAAAATACAGAGCTCCCAGAGTACAATTTGTGTTTGGTACAGGAAAATACACCACTTCAAAGCTAGTCAATAATGCATAAGACAATTTTTTAAAGTGCTTGCTATCACTTTTTTATCAGGAAGAAGAAAATAGACATGGGCAAAAGACGAAAGAAAATAAAGGTGTGTGGAAAATGAAAATAAAGAATGGAAAAACTGATATTAAGGCAGAACAAGTCTGTTTTGCATCTACTCTTTTATATCAGCCAGTTAGCAGCCACCGAAGGAGTGAATTTGAGCAATCAAAGTCCACTTTCCCTTGGTGGATTTACTATGTTTGTGCTAGCCAAGATTAGCTAGCCATTAACATAGCCAAGATTTTACCTTTGTGGAACCTTCTGGAAAGTCAAAAATCAGCCTGTGTCTTACCAGCCAGGAGGAGCTTTGTCATGCTCATCTTGGATGGTAGTCACTTTCTATCCTCACTGATGCTGGTCCCACATCAGCTCTGGGAAAACAACTGAAGATTCATGAGAGATGAGAGATGTTGGGGGGATCCAGCAAGCAGATTTCTTTTTTGGGCTGGGTGGTGACAGGAGCTGTATCTGGCTCACCACCTGAAACCTTGAGAGGCTCCTGGAACAAAAGCTAGACAGAGCTAAAGGAATAAAGCAGGTATTTATTAAAAAGGCCTTCAAAGGATACACCTTGGGCTGTACGAGAGCCTGGCTGGGGCTCCACTCCAGATGGACAACGAGTCACACATTTTCACACTTTTATAGGTTTGGTCCATTTATATATTGGGGTTAATTGTCCAATTACAGCTCCAGGTTATGCAGCCCCATCCTCCCTGTTTGCTCTCCTCAAATCACAGTTGTTTACACTTTTTGGCCTGAAGCTGGAACGGTGTCTGTGGTTCTTGGGCTGGAAAAGGATTGTTTTGTACAATTAAACTGTGAGGAGAACTTGCCAACACTTTATATGAAGTTCAGAGTTTTATACTAATGCAGTACAGAATTTGGAAAATATGAAAGCTAAAATTTCATCTATCCATTAACGAGTACTGAGGCTGCCAGAGGGAGACAGAACCTAGGGCAGGATATGAGAGATTTCCAGAACTCAAGCTGTAATTTTAGTCTTGATGAAATTCAGCTTAATGATATTTTTGAATGTTTTGTTTTGGTTGGGGTTTTTTATGGTTTTGTGTGTGTATGCATGTTCCTTTTTTTTTTTAATTTTCTTCATGGTTATTAAGATAAAAATTACGTCCAAGTTTATTTTATTGCTAGGAAAATCAAGAGAAAAAGTAAGCTTGTTTCTGGAGCCAAGAAAGGTTTTTCAATTTGCTTCTCACTTCCTATCTGGAATAGAGTCAGTCATAGTGTTAACACTAGTTGATAACATATTAGTAGAACTGTTTGAATCTTGTAGTCTCTTACAGTGAGATGGTTGGTGATATTCTGATCAAAAAATCACACAATTTCTTTTTCTTCCTAAAAATATACATCCCTATGGCAAGAGTAAAGTACTGTCCAAACAGATGTCTGTTTGTTTTGGATTACTTTCCCATTTTAAAACCTTCCCATTGTTATAGAGTCACACCAACATCTGTGATGCCAAATACTTCACTCAACAGAGCTACCCGTCCATAGTTTGTGTCTGTAGGACAAGGTGCAGCACCTGGATTGTCCCAGGGACACCACGTCTGCCAGGATCATAAGCAGCTGAATCTCCTCATCCCAGCAAATTCTTCCAGTCCAGAAGTGTCTACATCCCCAGATAGATATTTTGAGATGTCAGGGAGAATAGCTGGGATGGCTGCTGCAGACTCCCGAAATCCACAGGTTATGTGTGTTTTGAGTGACCCTGTCTAGGAGCACATTTCCCCTCCAGGCAGTGCCCCAAGCCAGTGCTGCTCATTCTGGGCTGGCACAGCTGCAGCTCCTGACACCTTTTGCTCTGGAAATCAAATATCTCAGGCAGGCAGAGTGGTGGCAATATTCAGTGTCAGGGATGCTGGAGCAACTGATGACCTAATTACTAATTCAAACAATTTAATTGTAGTTTACTTTCCTTTCTAAAGCAATCCTGATGCTATTTCACAGCTTTCTGGGAAGTAGCCATGAAATGCTGGATTATGGCCCTTACAGCAGCAGAACACTAGGAAGTTATCAAAAATACTTTAGTAGTTTCATGATTTCGGACATCAGATGCTTCAGAGGAAAAAAAAATTTTCTTTGTACCACCTTTGGTTGAAAAAAAGTCTGTAGAGTACTGACAGGACACAAAGCTAGTATTTTTTTTATGTTAAAATATATCTGAATCTTGAAATACATTAGTTAATTCACTGATTCTATGTTGATTTATTTGGATAATATTATAGTATGCTCTAATTTTTTCTGCACTGAACACCATGTATATTTGTGTATCTTATTCTTTTTAACTGTGAGAACCTCCAAGGATTTTCATTTTCTTAGATCTCATGCAAGATTCTTTTAAAATTATTTGCTCTGATGTTACTGATCCCTATAAAATGAATGAGAAATTCCTTCTGTAAAGAGTAGATTAAGCCTTACCATTATCTTTATAAATCTATACCAAATCATTTTCCTGTTCAAATGGGAAAACTAACTCTTTTAGTAAAGATTTTTATTGGTTTTCAATCTGTTGCTATTAGCAACCGGAACAAGGAAATGCACTAAATTATGTTTAGCTCACCTCTTACATCATCTGCTGAGTCAATAGATTATTCAGATATGAATCCAGGCATATCCCATCCTTAGCCTGCCATAAATACATAGGATAGAATGGCCTATAGTTGTTAAAAATTTGTATATCCTATCTGCAGTCTGTAAATACAGCTTTATGGAAATACATTTCAATCTAATTATTTTTTTCTATTTTAGTGGCACTAGGAATCATTCCATACAAACTTTGTAGAAAATAAAGAATGTATTTATTTTTCAAGTGTTTTACCTTTATGCTAGCACATACAACATAGGTTGGAGAAAGTGAAACAAAATTCAGCACATATAGCTCAAATACTAAAAAAAATTTTAAAATTAAAATTGTCCTCACAGCCTTTGCAATAGATCTGTATTTCATAGTTCTTTGCCTCATTGTGGCCATATTGTTCCATCTTCAATCTTAATTTTTAATGGAGGATTTGAGGAGATTTCCATCACCACCTTACCAGGGAATTTTCTACTTTATTGTTTTTATTATTTTAACTGGGAATTTGGTACTTCTCTTTGTCCCAAGCTCACAAATGAGGACATTTCTGATTCCAGTTTTGGCAATGTTTTGAAGCCCCATTACAACTCACCTAAAAGAATGACTCAAAAAGCCTCAGTCTTCTAATACAGACTTCTGCATTTGGATGAGCCTTTTCCAGTTCTCCAGTGATGACCACCTTGGAAGTGCAAATGCTTGCAAGAGGAGCTGGTTCTAGTCTGCTTTCCTGGAGCCCTAAGTGCAGAACACACTCAAGTGAAAGCACTTCCATATTGTCTTACTGAAACTTGCTGCATTGTTCTTTCTTACAAGTTGTTTACCTTTTTTATGGATGTCAAAGCAGAAGCTGAAAAAAATTTCATACTTTAACCTGTGAAGTCTCAAACAAAAAACTGCATCCAGACTTTATTTCAGGAACATATTTCCATTACTTCTAGGGCAAAGATAATTCAGTTGTTGGGGTGGTGGTTTGCTTTTTTTTGCTTGGTTGTTTTTAGTTGTTGGTTTGGCAATTTCAATTTTTTTTTATTTTATTAAAAGATTTGCTTTTATTCTACATTCATTCCTTCAGCAGAGTTTCTGCTTAGATTTGATAAAAATGTGCAACATATTTTCATGAGAAAAATTAATTAAATAAAGACTATCCATTAAAAAAAAGAAAAAGTGTGATTATTTTTTCTTCTAATAGTCTTCAGTTACATCAAAAGCTGTTGCAGAGAGGAAGAAATAAACTCTTTTTTATGTCCAAGTTGCTATAGCAAGAAGTAATGAACTTAAATTGCCAGCAAGGGAGTTGAACTGGATACAAGGAAAAATATTTTCTGATGCTAAGACCAATTAAACATTAGATGGTCTAGAGAATCCATAAAATATAAATTATTGAAAGTCTAGAGAACACAGTGGACAAAGTATAATGCGACTACCATTCCCTATGATTTCAGCAGAGGGAGAGCTGATAAATAACCCCCTAATATTCCTTTTAACTTCATTTTTTGTCATTCTATTTTTTAATTTATTTTTTTTTTTACATTTTAGATATCACATTCCTAGCTTTTTTATTGACAGTGCTTTGATTTTATTCATAGCTTGCCCAACACGAACTGTATTTTTGTTTTACCCTGAATAGATGAACCAATTGTAAGATGTATAAGTCATTTATACTATACATGTAAGAAACTTTATACAGCACTTACTTTTCTGCACGATTTCTCAGCCTAGAAGCCAACAACAGATATTTGGGCAGCATAAAATGAAATACCTCTATTTTCCTGACTACAAGATAAATATAACCACAGTGATTTTACCCTTCTAAGAAATTTTCAAGATGTGAATATTCTTTTTAAATCTGAAGTGAAGGTGGAGAAACAAATTCAACATTATATCAGAATTCAGGAAACAGTTCAGCCACTTATCAGTTTTGAGAGGCCCCGGAAAATCATTTTTCTTCATCTTCTTTTATCTTTTAGACGACAAGCTTGCTGGGACAAGAACAGTCTTACTTTGTTTACATTATACCTAACACAAAGCAACCCCATTCTGGGATTCTGTTGCCCATTATTCCAATGCAATACTAAGCTAAGGAAATTAAAGCCTAATGACACAGTATCAAGCAACCTGCGATGAAATATAATCAAAATGCAGCGTGTTGCCAATATATCCCATTCTCAGAACAGCAGTAAAGAATAACTTCTCTTTCTCTCCTTTTCCTATATTTTAATGGATGCACTGGCTGTGTGAAGCAGCTGTTCAGGGCTCTGAGTGTTCCCATGGAAAGTGCCAGGAAAGCCCCCTCTGCACAGGGCAATGCTGATCTGCTGCTGCCCCCCGACTCGGTGCTTTGTGCCAGCTGCAGACACACATTGGGTGTGAGCAGAAACCTCTCTGACATGATAAACCTCCATCAAAAAGGAGCCTGTGAAAGCAAGTTTCTTGTGACTTCTGCTTTGCCATCTTTTAACTAACCCATGAAAGCAGAATAGCAGCAAACAGCATTGTGTCGCTACTTGTTACACCGTGGAAATGCCTTCAGCACTACAAAGAGCAAGAAAAGGCAATCTAAACAAGATATGATATAGATATAATACACTGAGAAAGCTTTAGAGTTCATTTAGGCCCTGATTCAAATATCAGAAAAGTCATTAGGAAACTTTCCACCAAAGATCTTTTCTCCAAAGATCTTTTGAACATGCATATTTAAAGTTATATTTGTCTTTCGTTCCCAGCCAAACACAGAGTGCTGTTGGACCCTGTGAGGAAAATTATTAATCACTTCTTTTTGTTCTGAAGATGCTAACAGTTAAATGTTAAAATTATTATATCATTATGTATCTAATTTATGACCATTGCCTCCTACAAGAAAAACTATTTTTGCCTTCAGCACAAAAAAGCTTAAGGAATTACCTCTTCCATACCATTGCCTTAACAGAAACATAATTAATTAATGTAACTCATTCATACTGTATCTCATTAAGAGTAATTAAAATACTGTGGCACAAATTTGGATCCACATTATTGCATTGGATTAATGGATTAGTTTTAGAGTTAATTCATTCCTTGGTGTAACTGAGATAAAAATCAAGACCACCAAGAGATGAGAAGACTTTCTGAGTATTAAAAAATTCCTTTTTTTTTTTTTTTTAATAATTCTTTGCATTTGTGTGCTGTCATCTGCCTCGAGTTAGGTGGTCTTTTTCCTCACTGTCTCTCCACTCAAATGCTGCTTCATGCTAAGGAACTTGCTAGGGGTGCACTCTTCCCTCAGAAATAAGGGTCGAGCAACTTGGGAGCAGATATTCTTGTAGAGAAGGCTGGTAGTTCGTTGCTCTTTTGTTTTAGTTAAAATAAACAAACATGTTTAAATTTAATTAGAAGTCTTTAG
Source organism: Sturnus vulgaris (assembly GCF_052056855.1). Taxonomy (NCBI): domain Eukaryota; kingdom Metazoa; phylum Chordata; class Aves; order Passeriformes; family Sturnidae; genus Sturnus; species Sturnus vulgaris. The sequence goes on along the minus strand of NC_142245.1, from coordinate 103,441,051 downwards.
GAGGAGAGTTGAAGACAAAGTTGTATTTTCAACCAGGAAAAAGTTCAAACTGAAACAGAAAATAAAAAGAATTGTAAACTGAGAAATTCCTAGAGTTCCTACCTGGAAATGACAAAGAAGAGAAAAATATTTTACATCTAATTGAAGGTAGTCAACATAGTAAAACATATTAAATACAGGATATTTTTTTCCTTTGAATTTCCCTTGAACAGGAAAAAAGCCCCAAAAATATTACAGCAGCAGGACTATCTTTACAGACCATCTTTTCTAAAGCTAGTATTATTTTAGTGTTGAAAAGAATTTATTAATAATAATAACAACAGTATTATTATTTTTAAATAATAATAACTTTAAAACCCTTATTTGCAAGGCTAACATTGTTAACATTGTCACATAATTCTCTCCAAAGACCTCCACTGACTGATATGCAAACATTTCTCTCTGTTTCTCCTATAGCCTTTAAACTCCTGTCAAAGAAAATAATCAAATTCAGGCTATTTTATCCAATAGGAAAAATCAAATTCAAGCATTAATTTTTTTATACAGTATGCTTCACTCAAGAACCATTCTTATGTACTTTAGGGGATCTAGGTCATGTGTCGGGGTGGAAGGGAAGGGGCTGATGACCACAGTTCTGACAAGATGGTACTAAAAAACCTGATAACTTTCAGGTAAGATAGACTCAAACTTTTAATCTACACAAAGAATTCCTGGCCATTTACTGAAACACAGTTGAATTTATTTTCTCTATTTCATGCACAGTAAGATAAGACAGTAGATTTTTCACAGAAGTAAAAGATTTACTTAAGTAAGATTTTTTTCCTACACACCCTGGGAGATCAATAAAGGATTGGGTCCACAAACTAATAGAAAAACCACAAGTGTGGATTTACAATACACTGTGGGTTTTTTTATCATCTGTCCACCTGAAGTCTTACTCTTAGGAAATAAGATGTGACTTATAGTACTTCCATCATGACATGGACTGCACTGACAGTAAGGAAGAGTATACAGGAAATGTTTTACCTTAGAATAATTAATGAATAGCGGGTTCATAAGGTAGTTTACTTTGCTTATACACTTATTTGTCTTCAAGATCATCACACCCTGAACTAAAAAAGAAGTCTCTAAGGTCCAACTGCTGAAACGTTAAGACCAAAAGTTGGAGTTAAATTAAACCTTTGCAAAAACGTTTTAATTTTAAACTTCAGCTTGCTAACTAAAGGGGTTGAAAACATACAGAGGTAATTATCAGTGATTCAAAAGCTATTGCTAATATGGCAATTTATAGCTGTGGTTTTTTGAGTGTCTCTTTACCTTCTTTGCTACAAAGGTTTTTTCCAGAATCATTCTAACCTAATTAAATATCCTATTATCTCTCAGCCAAGCATAATTCACTCCCTATTCTCAACATCAACCCTGGCAAGCATTATAAGGAGTATGCAGTGCAATACGTTTCAGTGGAAAAAGCTGGTAGATCTCAGCTTTCTGCATTCAATTATCTGATATTGTGGAGAATTTAAGGAGAGAGAAAGAGAGAGAGAGAGAAAGAGAGAGATCAAGAGATCACTATGTGATAGGAGGTGGTTTGATATAGTATTAATCAATTAAAGACAATTATGTCCAGTAAAGATTGCCATAGGTGAAAGATAAAAGTAAAAAAAATGAGTTAGCATAAGAAGAAAAATAAGGAATAGAGTTTTAAGCCAGGATGTCCACTCTGGTTATTTCTTGGATGCTATATACCTGCTACAATCTAAGGATGTATACAGAAGATTTTATTTGTGATGCTTGAGAGAGACATACACAGCAAGAGGGGCATACATCCACGGAAATGAAGTGAACTTCCATATCACTGACATTTCACGTACCAGATGTCATTTCTTTTTCCTGTCTAGATAAAACTAAAACCAAGAGGTGCAACCTGTCTGCTATCTAGTACTGGCAGCAGCCAGCATTGCATTATTTTTGCAATCCCATCTCAAGGATACTTCCATACTCCCAATATGGGAAATAAAAAAGAACAAAAAAAGTATTTTCCTGGTGGTCTTCCAGGAAGGAAGTGGTTCTTCCCTGTCTCGAAGCACGCTGGAGCACACTGGAAAAAATTAGACTGAAAAGAAAGAGAGAAGACCAAACAAACACAAATCATCATCAACAACAACAACAGCAACAACAACAATAACAAAACCTATGGGGAGGTCAAGTGCATTTGTGTAGTTAAGAAACTTCAAAATAGTTCCCAAGGCCTCTGTTTGATGTCCTCTTTGAAGCCTGAAGTGAGTATCAGAATGGGTAATCCTGGAAATCCAAGACCCATTCTACATGTCCATCTTAGCTATCTCTCAGCTGCTCATCCTGTTCTAAATATGACTTCATATTCTTCAGACATCCAGGTATTTATACACTGGGCTTAAAAAGGCACATCATCCCTTCTACCTGCTTACCACTGCAGCTCAACCTGCTGGGCGCTGCTAATTCTAAAGAATGAGAGTTATCAATCAGACATAACTGACTGTTTCTTTCCCCCTCTTCTCTTATACATTAAATAAAGATGAAGGAAAAAAAAATGTTTTCTCCTTTACTCCATGGGACTCAAGTTGGATCTGAGCCTTGCCAACAGTAAGTTCCCATTCACAGGGAGACAGTGATGCCTGGAGAGGCTACCTACAACAGAGACTAGAGAATCAGAGAATAAAGATAGGTATTTATTGAAAAGCCTTCAAAGAGTCCATACAGGAGCCTCACGAGGCTACACCCAAGGTGGATGATGGTCACAAGTTTCCCAGACAGATTTGGTGTACCTGCATATCAGAGGTCAATTGTCCAATTACAGCTTCAGGTAATGAAGTCATTTACTCCAAGTTTAGCCACCCAGTTCGCTGATGTTTACATTTTTCGGGGTCTGAGACAGTAAGGTGTCCTTGAGTTTCAAATTGTTTTGTCTGAATAAAAGGGAAGAAACGTAGCTGACAGGCTATGGATTTCAGTTATACACTAAAGCAGTACTGATCTGAAAAATATAGAAGCTAAAACTTAAGGCATCAACAGCAAGGATATTTTCATATGGATTTCAACCTAGTTCTTCAGATCTCTTTGCATTTTCAGGTTATTGCACAGGGTATTTTGTGTCAAAATGACACTCAAGGACTATGCTGAGAAACTAATTTTTGGAAATCTCGCAGACCAAGTTGTTCCTCAACGAGGTTTGCTTGTGAGAAGTTGAACATTTTTAAGAGTTTTTTTAATTTAAATAAGTGCCAATGCCTATAGTACACTTTAGGTATATACCTGAAGAAGAAGCAGGCACTGAATGAAATTTTAAAATCACATTTGGTTCGTTTCTGGGTTTTTTGTTTTTTTTTTTGTTTGGTTGGTTTTGGGTTTGTTTTTTTGTTTTGTTTTATTTTTGTTTTGTTTGTTTGTTTGCTTGTTTTCAGTTTGGTTTTGGTTTTTTGCTTGTTTTTGGTTTTTTTGTTTGTTTGTTTTTTCAATGATTTGGACCTTAGAGCTTGGAGCAGGACTGAAATCAGGGAGGGAAAAAAACCCAGAAGGAATGATGAAAGACATACCCTCATCTTAGTTCAACTTTTTATTAGTACCGCACAATCAATCAACAAAATCATGTTCAAAAAGGAGAGTATCCTTCAGACATTCAAAGGGCTAGTTTAGGGAGTACTGGTGAAGATCCACCTTTCCATATGGTCTCTTCACTGAGGCAGGCATGGATTCTCACGAGGTCTACTTTTTATACTTTATTTTGTTTTTTATTTTGAGGGTTTGATTGTCTGGTTTGATTTTTCCCCCACGGAATTCTTTCAAACTAGAGTAAGCTTTCCTGAAACTGTTGGTGGGAGGAAGAAGAGAGTAGAGAGCATCAGGCTGTCAAAATGATGTGTGGACAAGGAGGCAGCTTAGCTTACCAGTGCAGCCAGTTCTGTAGCCAAGGGGAGAAAGCTGGAGATAAATGATCCTTTTCCTCACTGGCCTGAGGCCCTGGAAGTATGCTAGGAATGCTGCTCTCCTTCCAGAGGAGTTGATTCCGTTTCACTTGTGGTGGTTTAGTTCCCACTGCCATCACTCTCGCAGTGACAGTTGCCATAGTGAGTGAGAGAGCCTTGCCTGGCTTTGGGGACTCACACAAAAGGCTGCCTGTCTCCTCTGCAATTTGGCAGGAGATCCTTTAGTGTGGGATGATGTGTAGCTGTGCCCTCACTCGCTGCCGACCTCTCTGGAGCTTGCTGGCACATTCCTGGAGAGAGCAGGCAAGTACAAGCAGGGCTGGCCAGCCATTTCCCTTAAGGAAACCTGCCACAGTGTCTGCACTTGACTCGCCTGTTTTACCAGCTGTTCCCTCAGCACTCCACAGGCTTTGTACCTGTTGCAAAAAAAAGGAAAATATTTGTGCATTCGAATGAAGCATAAAATGACTTAGCTGCAACCAAAGATCCCCTTTCTCCACAAAACCTGAACAATGTTTAACTCAGTGATACAGAACAGCCCTTTTGATGCAATTCAGTAAAAGACTGCACTGCTCTTTTTTGAGGGGATCTCATCTTCCAAAATGGAATTTAGGAAGCTTCATACTACACTATTAATCTCCCTGCACAGGAAGAAACACTAAAAAAAAAAAAAAAAAAAAAAAGCGCGATCTAAAAAGGTACAGATTTAAAAAGAGGGAACACCAAGTCCTCGATCTGCCATAAAGTGCTAGCTGAGGATACAGGCTTCCTCTCTGCAGTGAGGTTAGATGTATACATCCACTTGGAGCCAGAAAGTTACTGCAAAAGGTATAACATGAGTTTCTATTTCATGTAGGTGATTAGTGTTTTTCTTTTCAAAATGTAATACACTAGCCCCATAGCACAATATGGTATTTTAGAGACTGGGCCACTCCCACCTACCTAGGAAACCCAGTTTCTGTCCCTTCCTTAGAAGAGTTCAAATCTGTATTATCCCACTACCAGAGTAGAAAACCACCAAAACAGAGGTTTCTCACAGGAGGAAATTTGGTTACTTCCTTAAAACCAAAGAACATTTACCTGTAGTGCAATGATCAAGGGCAAGATGCACAAGTTCCAAAATTCTGAGATAAACACTGAACCTGGAGTGAAAAGTTGGTACATTTTTTCCCAGTGGAAATGAAAAGGTTGGCTTCCACTGCTTTTTCAGACCCTGTATTTTAGTATGCTCTGGGAATATCTCCACAGTAAGCATTTCAGAGAACTAAAATGAAGGGATATTTTATTTCTAGCCTCTGAAAAGACACAGATGTTAGCCCTCCTTCAGATAGTGAAACTTGATGTATTGAAATATTTCTAAGTCAATTCCAGAGAAGTCAGATTTTTTTGTTGTTGTTGTTGCAAATTGAAGCCATTAGCATTTAACTACCTCTGAATTTGGGCAACAAATGGACAAAGACATTACTATTTGCTGAGAGGAAATGTTGGTTGAAAATATCTTGAAAGCCACTTTAACAACTTTTGCAAATTGAGTCTTGTCATGTCTGACTCATTTTGGAACGCTTAACACAGGTGCTTCTGAAAATATTCTGCTTTTCTGGTTTTGTGTAGATTGCTTCAAAGAAGAAAAAAATGTAGAAAAAGCAGAAGAAATATACACCTTCATTTTACAAATACCTGACCTGAAATGGAACAAAAGAATGGCCCCATGCTTAAGGCATTGAACAGTTACTCAGGAATGACCCGGAGCAAGTCATTTAATCTCTCTCTACCCTGTTTCCATAGCAAAGGTCTCTTTTGCTTCCCCAGCAATTTAAGCAGTAAGTTTTTCATGAGAGACTTCGTTTTAATTTGTGCATTTGTATCTGCCTTACATGAGAGAACTTCTTTCTGCAAAAGCTTCTAAACACCACTTTGTTATGAAGATAGATATATAGAATATAAATGTAAAGTAAACTGGGAAATTTTTATGATCATTTCTGAGGACAACACTTTAGATTTTGGTAAAACAGGTTTTCCTCTGAATATATTTTTGAAGAAATTACTTTAGTTATATATATCAAATATTGCAGAATACTCTTTCATTTGCACACATCTCAGTTTTCTCCAGTCTAAATGAACAGTGCATAATCTGGAAGGATGATCTAATGCCATCCTCATTGGGTGACAGTTTATCATGGGCTATATTCCCTGAAAGCATCATTATTGGAGATGTTATTATTACTGCTATAGAAATTAAATTATCTCCAAGAAGGAGCTATACATTTTAAATGGAACCAGAGCTCCCTTATCTCCAGCAGTATTTATTTTATAAATTATCTCAGGGACCCAAATTACAAAGCCAAAGGAATTTGGCACTGGAAAACAAAGGAAATACATAAACCTCCTTAGGACAAATCTGATACTTCGTTTTTGCATGTCAAGTAGGCACTGCCCTTACCACATAAAGATCAATCCCCACATCCTGAGCTGATCCAAATCAACCTCTCTCTGCCAGTGCAACCCTGGCCATTTACCCCAGCTGAGGATTTGGCTCACTTGTAATTTATTGTGAGCTGTCATGCCCCAGACTATGCAGCAAAAGGTCTTTATTCAGGAAACCTTATGGCAGTGGTGATCACATTCATTGAAATGTGGCAATTAGGATTTTATGCATGGAAACCAAATTTCGTTCTTTCATTTAAGTCAATAACCTGTAAATGGACAGTTCAGAAGTTTCATGGCTTAGTATAAAGAGCCAAAATAAGGTAAGTGGGCAGAAAGGTCAAAAAACACTTTCTTCAACATTATTTATGACTCTATTAAAATAAACTTCACTGTGTACTAGGTCTGCTGCCAGTGTATCACTTGGCATGAACCGCTCTGAATATTTCATTAACAAAACCAAAGCTCAAACAAAAAAACTCATTTCATGTGCAAATGACATTAAAACTGGCAACATTCCTATTTCCACATTGTTTTATGCCGAGTCAACTCTGAACCCAAGATTTTCAACCTGAAAACATTCCAAAAAAGTCTTCATTTGGAGAAATATCAGGATGCAGCCTTTTGCTCAGTAGCCTAAAGGTCAATGTCTTTGCCACAAAAGTGGGACATTTGACATCTATGTCCTCTTCAACTTGAGTGGGTTTGAAGTTGTTGTCAGCTGAGTCCTACCACCAGCAGCCTAGGCAGTTCCCTGGGCAGATTTCACCCTCCAGCTGAAATTGGGCCACTCTGTGTAACCTAGAAAGAAAGATGACTTCAATGCAGTAAGCAGAAAAAGAAGACTTCCATCTGTCTCAAAATTAAGCATATTCTTCCCCTCTGATTGTAATGCTCATTATGGAATCAAAAGAAATGGGATGGCCAGGAGCCAATGTCTAGGAATGAAAACTGACACTGTGAAAGGGAAACCAAAATTCAAAGTTTTGAATTTTGACTCAGGAAGTCCAAGTAACTGGAATCTCCTTTCATAACAAAAAGATCCCAAAGGAATTTGAAGTTCTGTAGGAGGATTTCATAGCATGCAATTGTAGCAAGCAGCAGAAGGCAGTGATATCTGGAGCATGAGGTACACTTCTGGTTCCTCAGTGAAAAACAGTTAAATGGAAAAGGAAAAAGACAGAAAGAAGGCTGTCAAAGTGTGAAATTAGAACATTTTCCTCTGACTGATTTGAAAAAAAACACATAAGATTGTTTTTTTCTATAAACACGACAATAAAGTTAGTACCAGGAGGAGAAAAAAGGGATTTTAAGCTAACAGGGTTGGCACAGGAACAGATGGATATAAACTTGCAAAAAATATGCTGGAAACTTCACTACTGCATCAAGGGAGTGAGGTTCTGGAACAGCTAGCCAGTAGCTGCTGTAGAGACAACTCCCCCAAATCAACATAACAACAGCAAAATTAATTTTTAAAAGGACTTTGGCACTTTCATAAAATAATTGACCACCATAGCTGACTCAGGTAGCAGTGCATGGATTTCTGTGGTCCAAGAGGGCCCTTTCAGTCTTGCATTACTCTGAATTTAGAAGTTGTTACCAAAATAACACAAACACCTTAAGGTAATTTGAGTACTTAAGCAAATTGGTAGATTCTATTCCATGTATCTAAGACTGTTCATTAGCAGCACAATTATAATCTTTTATCTGTATTTAAAAGGAAATGGTTTTCCATTTCCCACTGTTAATCTTTCCTTGCTGCCTGTATTAATTATTAATGTCTGTGTTTTAAATTTTTTTCAGTCTTCTTAAATGTTTTCAACAACCAGTTTGGTTTGCCCAAGGGATGCTGAGACATGGGTGAATCAGCTGCCATTATTTAAGCTAGAAACCATGTTCTGTAACAGATTTGTATTTTGATTTAATCAAGCTCACAGAGCTCAACTTGTAACAAAAAACCCCCAAACAAACAAACAAACAAACAAACAAACAAAAAACCTCAAAAAACACTGAAAACCAACCAACCAACTAAAAAAAACCCCAAACTACCCCAAGCCAAAAAATTCAGTGATGACCACCAAGTCATATCTGAATCTCTGCCTGTCATATAGAACTGGCATATTTCCTTTTATCAACAAATGTTATAATTTTGAAATTTATAACACCAGTAGACACAAGTTACTTTTGAACTCAGAGAAATCTCTACTCTTCTGCACTCTGTCAGTGCCAGGAGGCTTCAGGAACAGTTTTGTGACTTGACCCAAGTCCTACATACATATATCCTGGGTGGCTGCTTCGTGTAGCTCCCAACCCCTTTTGTCTGAAAGTCACTGATTGCCAGCAGAAACAATGTGGGGAGCACACAGAAAGCGAGTAATTAGATTACAATGCTTCCTTGTAGCAGGAGTTTCGTGTAAGCCCTGACCATGTTTTACTTTCAGCAGCAGCTCGTTGGAATCACATTACCCTGGGACAGACCTGGTTCACTTTAGTCATGAGCAGCTGGATCTTAAAACCTCACAATGACCCATATGCTCATAGTACTTAACAATGATTTTTTTTTCCCCTCTTCATTTATTTGTAGCAGAGACTTCTGAGCAACTTTTCTAAGATTTTCTCAAGCTTCAGGAAGCTGGATATGACGAGCAATGCATGAAGTCTACTACTTGGTTAATTTTATTTCAAACTGCAGTAAACTCAGTCTGAGGAAAGATATGATAATGGGTAGTCATCTCCTCTCACTTATGTATTGCATTCCAGTTACAGCAAGAAATTGCAGTATAATGGAACAGGATGGAGGTTTTCAGGACTGTGAAGTGAAGGAAAATGACTGATTCATAGATCTTTTAAAAAATTGGCAGCAACAAAGTGCTGGTGAGCCTATGTTGTGGTACAAAATTAATCCATGAATCCATCAATCTATGAAATTTTTCTTCCTATTTCATGCATTTAGTACCCTTTTGTAATGTTTGCACATACATAGGCTAAAACTAGATTTATGCAGGAATATATTTTAAGTTCTGTGCATTTTCAAAAATATTTCTATTTGTCCGCTTTCTTCTCAGAACCACTTATTCTTCATAAAATTTGTAATGCTATTTTCCAGCAGAACAAAATAAATCAGAAGACCAATAAGAATATTTTTGTCCCCTTAGGGAAATTGATATGAACAAATAAATGAGCAAAATTAAGCTACAGTTTCATATAATGTTTTTGAATCATCTATCCTTGAATGATTTTTGAACTTTGGGTTTTCAATCAAAATTTAACATCTCTTTATCAAAAGTCCTGAGATGGTAGAATGTCACACTCAGGCCTTCTGGTTATCCTCAATTATCCTCAATCCAGCTTCCAATTTCATTCATGTTAAACAGCTGGGCAGGGCTGCCTTAATTTAATTTTGCTCATGGGATTTTAATATTATTGTCTCTATTTTGTGCAAATTTATTAATGATTAAGAAATGCTGGTAGATATTCTGGGTTTTATCGTGCAATAGGTGCAACTTCTGATTTTCTAACAGAAATTATTGAAAATTCCTAGACTGCAGGACTAACTGTCCTTAAATATTTTTCTTAAGAGTCAAAATGCATTATTGAAACATAGGGTTTTTTTATCTGCTATTTCTACCAGAAAATGTGTTGGATCGCCCTTCTTTGTTGGTTTTATGCTATTTCTTGTCTCTTGGCCAGTTTTGTTTGTTTGTTTGTTTGTTTGTTTTTAATTTTGATTGTTTGTGTGTTATGACAGCACAGTCCTTTATTTTAAAGTTTCATTTTCCCCCTAATGGCTGCATTATCATTTTTGTTGACTCAACTATTTTATTACCTTTTCTATTCCTTAATTGTATTAAATGTAACAAAAAATTTTCTCCAATAAGTATTTATCCTTCAAATAACCATTCCTTTAAGATTTTTGTAAGACTTGTTAATCCGTCAGAAAGGTAGTGTTTGACTATTAACCACAGGACAAAGCCAAAGTTTTCTTGCAGAGAAAGATTTCCAGTCATGCTCTTCAGTACTTTTAAGGCACCATTTTAATGGCCACAGAAAAGAGGTTAAAAAGTATGTTCTGTTTATATATTTTTAAAACTGGAAGACAGACTTCAAGGTTAAGTAACTGTGAGTAATGAATTAATTTATCAGCACTAAGAATTATCCCTAAAAACCCAACATCATGTGGAGCATCTATTTCTGATGGATCTGCCAAATGTATAGCACTTAGAAATGATTAACTAATAGCTAACTTAGAAATATTGGAATTTAAGGAAACACAATTGGAAAGCCTGAAGTATAGAAAATCTAGATGAATTAGAAAAGGCACAGTGTTTGCTGAAGGAACTGGCTGAGCTGAATTTAAAAAAAAACCTCTCCCAACCCTGTGAATCAAATTCATATTGGATCTGTCTTTAGTGGGGTCATAGAATATATCCAGTTAGAAGGATCCTCTAAAGTTCATCAAGTCCCATGTCTTGCTCCTCACGGTAATACTTAAAACTGAGCTAATCATCTAGATGCTCCTTAACAGTGACAGACTTTGCTGCTGTGAGTAAGGCTGGGAATCCTGGTCCAGCGACCGAGCTCCCTCTCCTGAAGAACATTTTCCTCTCGTCCAACCTGAGCTTTCCCTGTCACAGCTTCCTTCCATCCCCTGGTCGCTGTCACTGTCACTGTGAAGTTGGACTGCACATGTCCAGCTGTAGCCCTGCTGCTCACCACCTTCCCAGACAAGCCTAGTTCCCATGCTGTTTCAACCCGGTTCTTAACTTTTAAAGGGTGTTGATAAAACCCATGCGTTGCAAAGCCTGGTTTAGCGTTAGGCCTTTTTAATACTCATAGAACTTTTGTGCAAATATGAGCACCTGATAAGCACTTAGGCTTTGGGGTGATTCTGTGAATTTAATTACATCTTTGTATAATTCATGGTTTGTTATCACTACTCTGTTCACACCTTGCTGTGTGGAAGTTTATAAGTAACTCCCTGTGGTGCAAAATGCAAATGAGCTTTGTTTTAAGAACAAACCCAATGTGAAGCAGAGCTTTATGACTTTCCTAGCAAGTAAGATACTGTGGAGATATATTTGATACTGAAAATGCAGTCAGGTAATCATAAATTATAAAACTTTCAAAAACTTTCCCTTTTATTTTCAATTCCTTCTTTTATTTGTAGTGTTGCAAGCTTGCTATATGCCTGGACAAAAAAAGGCAGGAAGTCTCTGGATTTAAGCAGTGTAATATATTTAACGACAGTATTACAGTGTATGGAAAAAACAGACACTTTTTAATATGGTACAAAGGAAAAGAGTGTGGATGAAATAAAAATAACTTAGAAACAAGAAACTATAAAGGCAAAATGAAAGAATACTATTTTTGAAGTGAAACCCATACTTTTCTAAGTAGTCTGTAGGCAAGGGCAACTCCCTTGTATAATACTTTTGAAATTCAAAAGGAAGTTTCTATACTCAAATTGCATCAGTTAGTCTAATAGTAGATATACTAATTTTTTTAAAAATCTATTTTGCAGTCTTGAGCATCCCAGAAATCCTCTTCTTTTCTCTCCTGAGTACCCCCCCTGCCTGGCACAGAGATGACACATGAAAAGCCACTACTTTCACAGGTAGTGAGGATGTGTGAGGAAGCTCTGAGGCAACTCCAGATCTGAAATGAGGTGCAGGGTCCTGACAGTATGTAAACAGCTACAGATGAATCCCTTCTGCTTATTGACTCTACTCCCTTGAAGTCATTTGGTAAACTGGAATTGTAAGGCATAATTTAATGACACTATTGGGGAAATATTTTAATTAAATTTATCGAATTCTTTAACGATTTTGGGATATATTTACACAGGACTAAGAAGTGTGATGTCTGCTTTTTGCCCTGTTGCACATTATCTCATTCGAACTTAGAAAAACAGAATTTCTATCTCAAAGTTGCCAACTTTGTTAAATGATTAGGTCTAGCTCATTTTCTGTGCTTCCAGATTATCTCTCCCAGAGAGATCTTTGTACAGTTAATGTCTGGAACATATCTGTGTCTTCCTTGTAGAATTCCTGCGTGACCTGGAGCGACTATTTTGTTTTATCAAATAACACAAAGCTCTGACAGAGCACATGCTAATAAAACTGCCCTACCTCACAGGCAGGCTGTGGGAATCAGCAGCATTAAATACCTGAGGTGCTCAATAGCCTGGTGATTAGGACCATATAAGTAGTTGCATACTCAATCTCCCTATGGTTAGAACGTTGTCGAAGTGTGTGCTCCGTGTATCTGTGTCTGATGTGACATTTTCCTAGTACTAAATTATCTGGAGACATTACAAGCAGAATTGTGGAAGGATCAAAAACAGCTCGAGTGGCTCACCCAGTCTCTTGTTGCAAGATAAAATGGCATGCAGCTGACACAAAACATCTCAAAGCCCTTGATTTGCTTTAGTGCCTTTTAAAGTACTTCTTCTGAAGAAGGAATATGTGTGTGCACACAGGAGTTATTACCAGCTAAAAACTCCGTCTGCTGATATCCCACGTTAGAACACTGCATGTATCTATCCTAAAATCAGACGAGACATTGAAAAAATATTTGAGAGGTATGTTTGTCTTTTGATCTTTATGAATTCCTTGCATACTTCTACTGATCGTGACCTTCCTGCTACTTTCAGAGGTGTACAGAAATGAGAACCATCCCTTATGTGCTGCCAATTTTTATCTTACCAGTGAGTAGTGATAATTTTTTTCTTTTGGTACAGGGGGTCATTCACAGGCCTGCATGGGAGTTTTAGCTACATCAACCAGAAGAATAACATAATCATGATTATTAATGTAACATGTAATGGCTGGTCCTATTATATATATAACTATATATAACAGTAAAGTGGCTTGCTGTCTTGAGCATTAATATTGATTTAGAGATGAGATCACTTGCCACAGAATTTACTGCAGCTTTGATTTCAGTTGCAAGTAAAGTTATTAAAGCATGTTCTATTTTTAAGAGCAGGCGCTTTCAGCTGCAATAGAGAATTTCTCAGTGGCTGATCTAAACTGGGTCATACAGTAAATATGAGATCACTGGAGCTGTTGCAGTTTTGGGGTGGTGGTGAGCCTAAGCAGATGAGAGGCACATTTGTAGATGCTCTGTACTGCTTCTCTGTCAAAGCTTTTAATTTGTCCTCTTACTCTTATGCTTGCTTCTCCTAAACATTGTCTCAGCCCCAAGCAAAAATCATCTGAGAATTTTTGAGTGGGGTAAGAGATTTAAAAAAGGCCTTAAAACAAGGCCAGTGGACACATATTTTTTCTGTTTGCACCCCTTTATGGGAAGAACTGCATGTAAGTTGTGAATCCATCAATATTTAATGAAAATAATCTTCTGTCTTTTCTAGCAAAACTTTTTGTGTGGTTTTCAGATCACTGACAAGAGTGTCATATGGCATAAGAACAAATCTAACACATTAAGACATATTTACTGTTATATCTCCCTGTGTCTAAACCAACCAGGTTTTAATGCACTCATTTGACGTCAAGTTGCTGATTTTACTAATCATTGCAGCTTCTTAATTGAAATGTTGACTAGTTCTGAATTTAATACTTTGTTGGAATCCATTGTAGCAGCAGTCTTGCTTGTCAAAACTAAACATTCAAACTTAGGATTGACTTTTAGCTGCTCATATGGAATTTATGCTTTTTCAAAAAATCTATCTCTGCTCATTTTTTTCTAATTCTGTATTAAACAATTATCAGCAACTCTATTTAGCCCCAGGGTTGATGTCAACCTAATAGACTCCTTATTACTTGTGCAAGGTAATTGAAATGATAACAAAATATTGGGGTGGGGGTGACACTGTTTGTGTTTTTTTCTCTGCAACTTCTTCAGGTTATCTTAGAGTCAATGCAAACCACCACCAAAGAACCTAAGGGCTCCTACTCCAGGGCATCATCTTGCTGTAGGTCAATTATCAGTACTTGCCAACATCAACAATTCTAACACAAATTGTTGCTGTTTGCCATCTTCTGAAGATTCCAAATGAAAAATATGTGAAAAGTAAAATACAGTTGCCTTTTCCTCTCCACTATCTTTTTAATCTTTTTGTCCAGCAACAAAATAAAGAAATTGCATATAAGATTAAAAAAATATGCAAACTTTCAGAAGGCCCTAATTTGCATGCTTGATGGCCAAATATTCTTTCTACCTCTGACTCTCTTATCAGTTGTAAAATTCTACAATATCAATATAAAATGTATTACTGTATATTAATAACACCTTCTTTTTTACAATCAGTACACACTCAGTTTGCTCATATGTGCATACATATGTGTGAGAGAACTTTTGCATATATGTATGAGTAGCTGATTTCCAAAATCAACTTGTGTTTTCAACCACTGTGCCCTTTCACAGATGTGGAAGTGTGTATTTCTGAATACCTATTGAAGTGTTCTTAAACAATTTCTGATTATTATTGGTGTGTTTTTAATTAAATTCTGCCTCCTGCCTGATCTGGTTCGTAATGGTTTTCAGTCTTTTGAAACTGGCCCTTTGAAAGTAACGAGTGTAGACATTGCTGGTTTGAACCTCTTTCTTTTTAATCATTGCAAATACTAAATAAAATCACCTCTCTCCCAGGGTAATGATGTTCTCTATGAAGAATAATTAATATCAAGCAAATTGTTCCATATCCTTGAGATTTTTGCATTTGCATTCTTTTCCCTGATTGATTTATGTAAATTAATTTTGGAAGAATTATCATGCTGTAATGCAGCTTGAGTAAAAGTCAGGGCAAGGTAGAACCATTTAAGGAGCAACAGAAGCCAAGGTATTTCTGAGTTAAAGCTCAAGACCAGCCTTTTTCCTAGGAGACCTGACCTTTTCTCTGTTAGGTCTAGTCCTGCACGGACTACCTGCCCTCCACACTATTGTGTTACCAGCATGCAATTCTCTTACCTACAAGTTTTAAAAGTATTGAGTCCATCATTTTTCCTAAACACTGTAATACAAATATCATCTTCAGCATCAAATGAAGAAATTATGTTTATGCTTTTAAAGATATACAAGTCAGATTCTAAAGTGGTTTGGTTTGGTTTGGTATTTTTATCCAAATTCATGAAAGCTGAAAACTTGGATGAAGAAGAAGCTTTTCTGTGATGACATAATTATACAATTATTTTGGTTTCTTTTGACAAGGCCAAATTAAACAGAGCTCTCAGAATTTTATCTTACAGTGATAACTGTCAACTTTGGTGTGTTAGAACCATTCTGCAGGAATCTGACATATGTGGAGAGCAATTAAATGGAAAATGTAGGCTTATTTTTCCCTCTGAAATATCTGCATTTTGAGTAGATCATTTGATGATTTGTTGAACTCTGAAAACCAGAAACTAATGGTACATAAATAAGCACAGAGGCATCAACACATGGTAAAAGCTTTCACAGAAAATCTACTCTTCCCTCTTACACCTGTCTGCAGGTGCACTGATTTCCAGCAGTGCCCTCAGCAGGTGGGACAGGCAGATCTCCAGGTCATGCTGACAGCAAGGTCTGATGTTTTCTATTCTTCACCCAAAGGACCTTGGGCCTCACAGTCCTGAAGTCTGGCATCTGCTGGTAAATGTGTCATCAGTTTGATGACTTTGATCCATCTGGTTGGGGTTCACAATTGCTTGCTACTCCCAGACCTCAAACATCTTCCACCAAAATCTCTCCTTCACTGGACAAACATGACAAACCAAAGCCCACAGTTGTAAAGAAAGCTACAGTGGAAGAAACAGGCTGGTTGAACAGACATGGGCTGGTTTTGCCCAGGTGCAATGCAGAGGAGGAACAGTGAATTAGAGCATCACAAACCTCCATCTGTCACACAGTGGGTGCCTAAAGTGGATCTACTGCACTCAGCAAAGAGTGGATAAATAAAATAGATGGTTAAACTGTATCTTCATCTTTTGTGCTTTTGCCTACCTGACTTGTGTGGCCACAAATCACTGCCCTGGGTGACCACGATGGGAAATGGAGGAGAGAGGTAGAGTCTGGCTCTGTCAGGGATCACAGCTGTCAAAGGAACAAAGGTGAATTTGGGAATGAAAATCTTGATCTCTGCCACATGGAGAAAAAAAAAAAAAAGCACATTGTGATATAATTTAAAATTAAAGATTCTGCTTCAGCTTTATTGAGATGAAATTAAAGTACTATATCTTGCAGAAAAGTGTAAGATCTTTCTGCAGAAAAATCCTCATTTGGCTGTAATAAAGAGATTTCCCAGTTCCTTCCATCTCTGCTACAGCTTTTTGCATTTTGTCCGTGACTTAACATTTTAAGAGGAAAAAAAACACACACAAAACCTGTGGCTTACTGAGTCACTTACTGGCACAGGGCCTTGTTTAAATATCTTCCTGAAGTGGTTGTCTTGGCTCACCCTTTCTCTGAGGATTTCTAATGGATTTCTCTGCCTGAAATTAGGCCAAGTAGTTTCCTCAAAAGAATTGAAAATTTTAAAAGGTTACTACCATTCCTTTTCAGTTTAAATTTGTCAGCTGATTTCATCCATGGATTTGTAATGCTCCTCCTTCCCCCATCCAAATAATGGGTTTCTGATTGTGGTCTATTGCATGGCCTCTGTTCTGAAAATAGCCCAGAACTTCTCTGGCTGTTTCTAGGCTCATGGGGCTGGTTTTCACTCGTGAAACAGATGGCTACTGCCTCAGTAACACAGCATCAGTTCAATAAACCACCTTTCTCATACAATTCCCTGGAGGATGGTCAAGCAGTGGAGCAGGCTGGCAGACAGGCTGGGCAGGCTCCATCCATCCTTTGAGGGCTCCAAAGCCTGCACAGCCTGGTCTGACCCCACAGCCCCACCTGTCAGCAGGTGCCTGGACCCCTCTGGAGGCCCATTCCAGCATGCATGATACCACAATCCTTTCGTGGGTGTCTGTTCAGCAATTGATTTGCTTCTATTTTAATACAATATTAGAATTCATTAATAGTTAAAGGTCTTTGTCCATACCCTGAAATTCAACCATGGCTTCCAAACTACTCAGCTATGCAAACATAGATTGCTGCATCATCAAATTGCACTTTGAGATTTTCTTTGTGTAAAATTAGGTTAATTATCAGAGCTATCTGGACACTGTTGTCATAAACATAATACTTCTCTTAGTAGCTCTATATCAATTCAGTCTTCTGCTTCTCTCTCACCTGACATTTTTGCCTACATGATTTACTGACAAACAGCAACAGCACATAGCACTATGACAGAAATTGCTGTTGAACTGAAAATGTGTTTTCTCATAATGAAAATATGCTTCCACTTTTACAGATACACACTTACCTTTGAATCTAATACTTTCTGACACTGTCTGGGAGAGTCTAACTAAATGTGTTTTTCTAGATTTTTTGTCTTCAAAATGAGTGTAAAACTTTCTTGTGGCAACTGATTCTCACCTCAGAAACACAAAGTAGCCAAGCTCATACAGGTGTCTACAAGAATGAGCACATTTTCCAACTCTACAGGAATATTTTCCTTGATATGTGCCAGAAATTAATATTTTTCTGGGAAACCAGAAAGATTTGCTTTCCACTTGAGATGCTCCAAAGCAATTACTTTTATAGCCCTATTAAGAGCAAGAATATTAAATAAATTATAGAATGCCAAGTACCAAAGCCCCTGCTAAAGACTTGATTGCACCAAAGTGTCAGAAATTAATAACATAATGTACAGAGATGTCCAAAAAGAAAGGATTTGTAGGAATTTCACCTATGTTTTTAAGTTCAGTTTTATACATAGAAACACTATTAAAAAAAATTTCTCACTCAGAAATTTTCAGACAATTTGCTATGCATTCTGTTCTGGAGAGAAATATACATATCCAGTTCTGTGAAGATTTGCATATAATAAGTTTCTGCTATTTATTTCAATCTCACTACTTCTCATAATTTATTTGAAAGTTTATTTTGGTATAAACATCCAGGAGAAGTCAGTGAGTGCGCTGTTTGTATCTTTGGTGTGTGCTAAAAGTTTGCATTTATTCTGCTTAGGCAAACTAAGAATATAACTGGTAATGCTGAAGAACTGACGGCCATTTTTACTGGAAAATACAAAACGTAGTGTATTCCTGAAATATTTGTTAAAAATATTTCTGAAGCTTTTGCAAGACCACTTTGAGTTTTATATAAAACATCTAATACATTTATAATAAGTATGATAATATGTAATTACTTTACTAAATCCTAGACTTGTGAAATTGGTATGGTTTTTTGCATTCATTTCAGAGAATTAAAAAATCATTCAGTGTGTATTTCCAAAGTAATAAAATAACATTTGAAAAGTGATAACATACTAGTTCTTAGGAAATTAATCTGTAGTTCAAAATATATGGTAGAAGTGGAAAAAGGCCTTTAGTAGGATTTTGGGTCTATTCTTTGCAACAACAACAAATGTTCTAAACTGTAAATTGTTTAAAAGTGTAGCACACCATGGCATTTCTTCAGTTTCAAATCGCTGAATTTCTAATGAAGTTGCTTCTGTAGACATAACAATTTCTGTGGGATGTATGCAAAGCATATCTTCACCAAATTAAAAAGATGTAGCAAACTGTGTGATATCCAATGAGATCACTCATTAGGCTAATCTAAGATGCCATGGAGCCATAGACTAATGAAGAAAGAATTGAAAAATTTAACCCAGTTTTTCTCTATCAGTGTACACCAGGGGACCATGAGTCAGGTGAAGACACTCGGTCCTTGATTCTGCTAAATCTACAGAATTGTTTGATGTCATTATTACTTGTCCTTAAATACTATATGTAAATACTTTATAGCTTTTGTTCTTTTTGATCTATCTCAAAACAGTTTCCAAATGGGACAGATATCTTTGCTGGTTTTATATAAAGAAAATATTTACTTTTGTTACATATCTTAACATTATTTTTCTTTTGTCTTATATTCTTAAAGATATTTTTAAAAATTCTTTATAAAAAGAAAAAAAATCAAGCCAGAGAAGAAAGGTGTCAGAGTGCCCCTTTTGATGATGGGACTATTTGTATTATTATAGTTCAGTAATTCTCTAAGCTGGGCAGAATCCAGAGTATGATTTGTGTCTATCAAGGCACTTGCACTGAGATTTGACTGGTTTCCATCAGCAAACCCCACACCATCTTCTAGGTATAAGCACATTTCTATCAGATTGCTACTGTGAAAAATGCTAAAATAGAAGACATATACCTTCATTTTTTTTCCTTCAATATGTATAAAACTTGTCCCATTGGGCTAGCAGGAGGTTAGCAAGAATAACTAAAGCTTTTCAGTATGTTGAAAGAAAATGCCTTACACAGCCAGTAGCTCTCGTTTGCAGCTGTCCCTCATGGCACTTAAATGTCATTTCAAACTTCACTTCATCACCTCGGTGAGCTAATGTGCTCTACAGCCTCACCAGATGTATTTTTCTGAGATGCAGTAAGCACTTCACTTGGCTTCACCCTCTCACCCCCCCTCCTGAGAAACAGTCTTGAGCAGTTATTTATATGTTAAATTGTAGGAGAATTATGGATGAGAAATACCCGTTCTAGTATAGCCTATGAACTGATCTAGATTTCTTTCAATGCAGTGAGATGAGGTCACATAGTTAGAGACACACAAACAAGGGACCAAAAAAACAGTGGATTACCTATTGTAAAACTGGAGCCAGATGCCAAGGATATACTTGAAAAGAAAAGCAAGCAAGCAAACAAGAGAAATATACTGGTAAAATCATATAAAACACATACCTGTCTCTCAAGGTACATCTGCAGTCAAGTTGATTGTATTCTGCCTACAAGTATAAATCCATTGTCTTTAATGCATTTATTTCTGTTTTTACCAACCTGCTGAGTGATAAAGGTTCATGTACTGGTACCCAATCATTGTCTTTTCTTCTAAGATCAATACTTCCTTTCTGCCAAGTAAAATGTGTCCTTGGGCTTGACTTCTCATAGAATCACAGAATCATTTTGTTTATAAAAGAGTTTCAAGATCATTAAGTCTGACTGTTAACCCAGCACTGCCAAGTCCACCACTAAACCATATGCCACATGTCCCCAAGTGCCACATCTACACATCTCTTAAATACCTTCAGGAATGTGACTCCACTACTTCTCTGGGCAGCCTGTTCCATGGCTGGCAGTCTTTTTGATCAAACAATATTTCCTAATACCCAACCTGAACCTCCTCTGGTCTCTTCTTCTTGTTCTGTTGCTGGTGGCCTGAAGAAGAGCCCGATCCCCCCCTGGATACAACCTCCTTTCAGGGAGTTGTAGAGAGTGATAAGGTCACCCCTAAGCCTCCTTTTCTCCAGGATAAACACCCTCAGCTCCCTCAGCAGCTCCTCAGTATCTAGACCAGCTCATGGCCCTTCTCCAGACCCACTTCACATGTCAATGTCCTTCTTGTAATGAGGGGCCCAGAACTGGACACAGCTCTCGAGCCCTGATCCTGTTGATTATTGCTGATACAGCCAGGATCCCACTGGTCTTCTTGGCCACCTGGGCACATTCTGGCTCATGTTCAGCTGCTGTTGACCCACACCTCCAGATCCTTTTGCTCTTGGCCACTTTCCAGCCACTGTTCCCCAGCCTGTAGCACTGCAGGGGTTGTTGTGACCCAAGAGCAGGACCCAGCACTTGGCCTTGTTGAACCTCACAGCATTGGCCTCAGCATCAGTCCAGCCTGTCCAGATCCCTCTGCAGAGCTTCCTGCCCTCCAGCAGAACAACACTCCCAGTCAATTGGTGTCATCTGTGAACAGAATGAGGGATTCCTTAATCCCCTCATCCAGATCATCAGTAAAGATATTAAACAGGACTGGCCCCAGTAACGAGCCTTGAGAAACCCCATTAGTGACCAGACACCAACAAGATGTAACTCCTTTCACCACCCCTCTCTGAGACTTGTCACTTTTTCACCCCCACCATGGGAAGCCAGTTTCTCCAGGGTAATGCTGTGGGAAATGGTGTCAAAGGCTCTACCAAAGTCCAGACAAACAACATTCCCAACTTTTCCTTCATCCATTCAGGAGCTCACCCTGTCATAGAGGGGGCCAAGTTTGTCAAGCAGGACCTGCCTTTCTTAAACCCATGCTGGTTGGGCCTGATTCCCTGGTTGTCCTGTCCATGCCACATGATATACTCAAGATGATCTACTCCATGGACTTCCCCAGCATTGAGGGATGAATCCTGGGATTCTCCTCCCAACCCTTTCCCCCCAAGTTCTAGCCAAAACTCTCTGTCCATCTTTGGCTGGACAAATCTGTTCATCCAGTTTTCTCCCTCACCAGCTCCTCTTTCAGCAGATGGACATGAAAACACCTGTAAGATTTTCTTCTTGCAGTGTGTCATCAGTAGAAGACATTGAGGGTCTGGGTAGTTTTTGAGCATAGCTTCATTGAATTGCATGCATACATGGAACAGATAAGTGAAGAATCCAAGTATCTGTGGCAGCCCAAATCCGGCCAGACTTCCCAAGTGCAGCACTGTCTGAGAACAGCTCCAATCAAACCTACTGCAAGACTTTAGGTGTTGACACCACACTTCTTCTACATGGCAAACAAATGAACAAACAAAATAAAATCCCCAACATTTTAATTTTCTTAAGTTTTCAGATGATTTTATAGCAATGTTATAGATATTGTCACAGAAGGATGCTATGACATCATGCCATTATTATATAAGGAAATATTTCAAACATAGACATCTACTTCCTGAGGAATGTGGAACATAAGCCCTTTATTATTCTCATTATTCTTGAAATACACTTTTATAACAGCTCCTGGAGTCACCATCAAACATTCATTTGTCGAGGTAATTTTGAGAAAACTTCTGAAAAACATTTTTAAAATCCACTCTTTTTGAGATCACTGGACAATAAATTTTGACTTTGCTGACAGAAATTGTGTCTTGGCAGTGATCCACATGCCTAGAGACAGATTCTTCCATGGATTTGAGATGGAATTGTTCCAGTGCTATCTCCATTCAAACCATATAGGGGCCTGGACCACAGTTAAACCTCAGATGTACTTATCTAGTTTGCTGCCTACCTAAAGTGTGTCATAACTACAAAGCTGTGTACAGTTCTTTATACCATGCTCATAATCACTGAAAGAAGCAGCAGACCAAACAATTCTTCTTTGAAACTTCTGTAAACGAGACACATTCCTAATATCTGAAGTATAATGTATTATTAACAACTAAGTAAAGAGTAACAGAATACAGGAAGATTTAAACAATTATAACATATTCCCAAAGCAAGATTAAACAATCTCAAGAATGAATGTAGCATGGTGTGTAGCCAAGCTGATTTATTCACAAGCTCAAACAGTTTAATGTCTTTAACAGCCAGTGGGACAAGGCTGCAAAATGAAAATCAAATATTACCTTTTTTTGTTTGCTTTCATTGTTCTACCTGCTTTCTTCCACTTTTTATCAGTGCTAAGAATAAAAATTATAAAAGTGATTGACAGTAATTAAGAGAGATGTCTCACACAAATTTGCATCTCCTGCATGATCCAAAGTGGCACTGTAACATGGTACTGCTGACACATAGCCCATATGTGGAGTTTGGTAGGTTTAGGAGTCAAAGCCACTGGCCACCACTCTCACTGCCTTTCACTGCCAAGCTGGATAATGCTCTCATTTCACTTCCTAAACTGAAGTGAAATAAACAATTTTCTTTTGATCATTCCTTAGATGAACATAACATTTTCATTAGTCTGTCAGTACTTATGGGACAATCATTAAAATCTGCCCCCAACACAGGAGTTCCTACTGATTTTACAGGAATCCAAAGAAAATATTTTCAGTGGAGGCATATAATAATTTTATGGAAACTTGTAGCATTATACTCATTTACACTATCTAAAGAGATAAGCCATATATATGAGTTTAAAATGGGGTTTTGTTTCCAAAACACCAAGAAAAATCACACAAGGCAAGTTTCTGGTGAAAGGATTGGAAAGAATGTCCTGTGAGGATCAGCTGAGGATTCTGGGTTTGTCCAGTTTGGACAAAAGGAGGCTGAAGGAGAATCTCATTGCTCCTGAAGCTTCTTGAGGAGGGGAAATGAAGAGGGAGGTACTGTGGTCTTCCTGGGATCTGGTGGAAGGACACATGGGAAAGGTTCAGTGCTGTACCAGGGGAAGGTTACACTGGACATTAGGAAGCATTTCTTTACTTAGAGGATGGTCAAACATTGGAACAGTCTTCCTAGAGAGGTGGTCAATGCCCCAAGGACATCAGGGTTTAAAAGACACTTGGACAATGCCTTTAACAGAGTGGTTTAACATTTGGTCTGCCCAAAATTGGTGAGGGTCTTGGACTTGATGTTCACTACAGGCTCTTTCCAACCGAAACAGACAATTTTGTTCTCTTCTATGTGTTGTAAATTATAATTTTCTTATGGCTTACTACACAAATGCATCAGGGTTTACATTTTTTATTCTCCACAGTTCCACAGAATGCTGTTACAACATTATAATTGAGATAAAAATACAGTATTTCTGAAAACATGATGACAGGCATGTAACCATGGCTGCAAGAACATTCAGTTCAGCCATAATTTAAGCAAAACGAAGGGTATTAAGCATCAAAAGGGGCATTTCACATCTTCTGATTGGCATTTGTAGTAATTTAAAATATGGCAAACCTGACACCACAGAACAGGATAAAATATTATCGTAAGAAAACTGATTGATTAGTTAATATCTGCATAGCACTTTTAAATATGAAACACTGCCAGTTTAATGCTAAGAAGGGAGTCAGGTTGCCTGATATGTATAAGCTGAGATGAAAAATTACCCTTCTAATGAAGTAATGTATCCATTTGACTGTAGTATTTAAAATTCTTTTGTGTTCCCACCAATTATTACTATGGTCAAGCACTTTCTGTTGATCCAGTGAATAAATGGTCAATTATCCTGTTACAGAGAAGCAGATACTACAATTGCAATAGATCTAGAGCAAGCCTTATTCATTAGCTAAACAAAACCTTTTTCCTTAGAAATGGTTCTCCTTGAAGAAAGCGTGTAGGAAATGACATCTTGCAGCAGCAACTTTCTGCTTCAAGTAGATGGCTAGAGTGATGGGAAGCTTTATGGAAATCCTGTGCTCTGGACCAAGAAAAATTGATTCTCTTTAATGTGGTGAATTCCATTTAACAGAGTAAATAAGAAGCCAATACATAAACATCCTTTAGAATGCTTAATTTGAAGGAAAATGGAAAGGACAGGGAATAAAGGTAGAAATAATCTAGGAGTTTCTTGATGAGAAAATTTTAGTAATCTGAATGATACAGCAAAAGACCAGTGACTTTCAGGACAAAGGTTTCCAGACCAGCAGATTAGCAGTTTTTTATAGACTATCAACATCTAAATATTCAAGCAAATATTGTCCATATTCTACACTCAGACGTCACTAGCATGACTGCAAAAGCAGCAGTGATGAAAGGTAGATTTTGACAGTAATATATAACGTCTTATAAGTAATAAAATTATAATTATGGAATTTTTTATATACAATATGCAGCTAATCCAATTGAAAGTCTTGTTGGTTTTTTTTAATAATAGTAAATTATAGGCAGAACTGATGCCATTGCCTATTTTACAATTGTCAAACTCTGCACTACAAGGAGCTATTATCACATGATTTCTCACATAAGGTCTCACATAATTTCTAAACTAATCCTTAATTTAATGCTCCATGCTAGCTTTCCTCCTCAGACTGGCTATTGCTGGGAAATTTCATACAAAATTATTTTCTATTTATTACGTTCTGGCAGTTTCCTTTCCTAAGATGTGTGGCCTTTTCTTCCTGGATAAAGGTTTGGCAATTTGACAAGCTGTGTGCTTACTAGTACACCACAAAAATAAACAAGAAGGAAGTCAAGCTAGAAATAAGGCTTTGTAGCAGCCTTTTCTTGTCAGGAAGGACATGCAGGGTGTCCCAGGCAGTGGAGCTGCTGTGCCAGGCTGGATGAGCCAGGTGAGAGCTGGGATGGAGCTGCTGGGTGTGAGAGCTGGGATGGAAATGCTGGGTGTGAGAGTTGGGACGGAGATGCTGGGTATGCCAGGTGGGATGGAGATGCTGGATGTGAGAGCTGGGATGGAGCTGCTGGGTGTGAGAGCTGGGATGGAGATGCTGGGTATGCCAGGTAGAATGGAGATGCTGGATGTGAGAGATGGGATGGAGCTGTTGGATGTGAGAGCTGGGATGGAGCTGCTGAGTGTGGGAGCTGGGATGGAGCTGCTCCCATCCTGTGCCAGGTGGGATGGAGCTGCTCCCATCCTGTGCCAGCAGCAAGGGCTGGACTGTGCAGACTCCACCTGGAGCAGCCGCCTCCAGCACGCAGCTGCGCTGGCTCAGCGGGACTGCAGGGCTCATGCTGACATCGTGCTGAGCTCGGGCTCTCCTGATGTGATTTTTATCCAGATGGCTGGGATTAAGCCAGCATAGGTATGCCAGTCATGCATATCCACACTCACACTTTCTGCTTGCAAGGAGGACATGCTGCCAGTGACTAAGCACTGATGTAACTCACAGCCTGTTCACCAACTTGGCTTCATTTGAGTTTCGGTTTGGAAATTGGAGCTATTTTCAGTTTAATAGCAAATACAGCTTGAAAGGAATTCTATATATGCCTGTCCTGATCTCTTCTTTAATGTGGCTTAAGTTATGGCCCAGTTTTATATAAACTCTAGCTTCAGTGTCTTCCAGATGGGCAGTAAATCTGGACACAAGGGAGAGGTTCTCAGCTGCTCTAAGTCAGCACATATCCAGATGAAGTTGCTTGTGTTAAGGGTTATGTATTCCAGGGATTATAAAGCCACAGTTTCTGTAAATTATATACACAGTCTTGGTGGTTATTTGGCAGTGTGGCAGGTTAAGGAAAATCAAAGGAAAGTAGGCCCAATCTGGAATTCAATAATGGACAACTCAGGACATTGCAAGGAAAATGCAATCTATTTACCTGGTCATTAACAATCACTTCTAAGAAAATATATTACATATCTATATTGAATGTAATAGCTAAGAATTTGGTCCAAGTATAAATTTTAAAAGAGGGAAAATTAAGTAGATATAAAAGTATAAATAAAATTCAATGTCATATCAATTCTCTGTAGCCACATCACTGCACAATTTTGTTTTTCTGATAAAACACTACTATTTAACAAAAATGAAAGGTGCAAGTTTAAGGTGTCTGGACTTCACTAAATCACGCAGTATTGAAAAATGTGATGTTTATGAGCCAAATTGGAGAGGATGATACATAAGGTATACACAAAATGCAGAAGGAATTCACCAAAGGAATAGCTCATGACAGAGTTGTCCTGAAAGGGGAATGAATGATTATGAGAAAGACTATTTGTAAAGCTCTCTGTGGATGACTCTGAAATTCTGTTTAATTGAATATTTTCCACAATGATCTGTATTACTGTAGTGACATCTGCTAAGGACACAAACATGAGAGATGTAATGCCTATGTAGGGATAGGAGTAGTGTTTGAGCACAGCTGGGAACCTGGTAAATCCTCTCCCACTTTTGAAATACCACAGGCAGTGACTTGTAAGTGCTCTTTGTTGCTTACTCAAACACAAACAGAATCTGTCTGAAAAAGTATCTGTATGAATAAAACAACATTTAGTTTTCATGCTCCTATTCTGTGAAAAGTCCAAACGATATCAATATCTAATGCCAAGAGGTAATAAAACATATGACAATAAACCAAATTAAACTAAATTCTCATTCAGAATCATGCAAAAAAGTGTCAAAAATAATGAAGTCATTAGCTCTTGCACCCAGACCTGTTGTCAGCTGAACTGGGTGAAAGAGGATTGTTGAGAGGATTTTTGTAATGAGCCCAGACAGGTAAATTACTTTCATCATGAAGCATACATATTTGGTGAAGTGCCATGGATATCTTTGGAGCCTGGATATACTCTTTAGTGATCAAACTTACTACAGTGAAGGAAATTGTTTGGGCGTTATTGCTTAAACTATCAAAGAAAAAAAAGAATTTTTCCAAATAAGAAGAGCTGGCTCAACAACATAATTATGAGGTGTGAAACCTCACAATATTTAATGATAAAAGACTAAACATTCAGAGATGGGAATGACTTACAGAAGGAGTTAACAAGATCACTAAAATGAAACAGTGGAGGGAAATTTAAAGAAGTTTTAGAATACAAAACTCCGGAGCCATCCAAAAGCAGATTAAAGTGCTGCCAGAACCAAGCTGAGCTAAAGTGAGAGATCTGACTATCATTCAAACACTTGCATGAAAAAGAAACAATTGTAATTGTACAGGAACAGGGTCATATTCAGCCAGGAAAAAGACATGCATAATAAGGACGCAGATGCATTAGATTTGCTTTCATATGGACATCATCTTGCAATACAAAAGGAAACTTAGCATTTTGGAGAATATGCATGAAATGCCACAGGTAATTTGTTTGCATAAGTCTGCTACTAAGCAAATCAAAATAGGGAAGTACAAAATTTCTTTAGGCTCATACTGTAAACCAAGAAACTGAGCAGATGTGACTAAATAACTATCTTCATAACTCTAAAGTATGTGCATTCGCAATTCAGTAATTTCCTTTCAGGTAGTTATTTTATATTGTTTCACAGATTTCCTTCACTGTGACATTTTGGATGCCATTTTCAACTAAAAGAATAGAAATTACACGGAATTCAACTTTGCATGATCCTGGAAGGAGTTTAGTAAGATCCCTGCAAGACTTTGACTTCATTCAACTCTCATTTTGGCCTAGTTGGATTTTCCTAAAACAGAACCACACCATCCTCATGTTTAGATACCCACTCTGTGATGCAGAAAAACACCAGTAATTAGGAAAGCAGCAACATATTTTAAAATTCAAGTTGATTATTATTTGCTCAATTTATAGTTTTTACTTGCATTCAATCAACTTGAATGGACCTGTGCTGAAGCTTTAGAGCAAAACCATTGTTTAGAAATATTTGGATTTTAACATTGCTTATTGTAAGGACCACCTTCTGAGCAGTGACTTTCCTGTGAGGAAAACCACCACAGAAGTAGGTGTTTCACAGTCAAACAGCAAAGAGGTAAGTCCCACTGGGCACAAAATGCCTGGGTTTGAATCAGGGCTGTAACATGAATCCCTAGACTTTATAGCTTACACCAGTTCCTACTAACAGGAGTTGATGTGCTGTAGGCAATGAAAAGAAGGAGGCTCTGAGAGGAAAAAGTACAGATAAAAGGAAAGAAATATCAAGGAACAACTCCACTTATATTAAATTTGGGGGGAAATTGTTAGACAGATGCAAAGTTTAAACATTTTAACAAAAAACAGGCCACTCCGTGCTCTCTTTGCACTAGTGTGAGAACTTCAGTGTTCTGATACCTCCTAAAGTATTTGATGAGAGACTAATAGCCTGACAGGCTAACACTTCACTTCCTTCCAATTAGGAGACTTTAACATCAAAGCCAAGGTCCTCTACTCAGCAAGGGCTTACTTGAATGAATTATAGAGGAGAAAAGTCCAGTAGTTTCTTGGTTTTTTTCCCTTGCAGAGACACAGTCCAGCAAAGGCTTTAATAAGATGTTTGAGGTCAAAAGGTTCAGGTTCCTCACTGTGAGCACTAGGAAGCTGCCAGAGTGTTTCAATATGTGTGGTGTTTGCGATGCAATCAGACAAAGCTGAAAACTCTATTACAGTGTCATGTGCCTGGCTTCCTCCTGGAGTGCTCTCGTGTACGGCAGCAGCGAGTGTGGGACTTGGAGCACACGGTGAATCTTCAGCTGCTGAAACAAATAATGCCTTCACCTCCCCAGCTTTTGGCTGCCAGGAGGGGTGTGACAGTGCCTTCCTCCGGGGAATTGTGCCAGTTGGTTTGTTATTGATTGGTAGCAGACCTCCAGGACTCTGAGCTTTTCAATGAGAAATGATGACTGCGCTTGATGTATGATGTTATTTGACTTGATAAGATCAAATCTCTGCCAGAATCTAAAAGACTCTTTGCATAAAACCAAAAAGTATTAAAATACCTCTGAGATAAACACAGAAGGTGCCTTGTTTATAATTTTTGTAAAAATATTTTTAGTTTTTTTCCTGTACATACTATCTATTTTTACTTTTTTCATCTTTAATGCTCCCTACTCTCATGACTGCATATCTCCATCTTTCAGCAACAGCTTTTATTCTAAAGTTTACAAAGTACTTGTATCATTGATTTTAATACTTATTTCATACAAAATAGTTGATAACTCATTGTTATCAGTAATACAATGGAATGCGGGGGGAAAAAAGGGAAAAAGAGACAAAGGAAATGTCTTCAGTTTAATCACACATGGGATTGGATTCACCTCACCTTGCTTTAAGTCTTTCGTGGTCAAAGAAGAGAAATCAACAGTAATTAACATCAAAGATTCATTCCATTGTAAGCAGCTAAGGTATAACAAAGACCAAAGACCGCTGCAGAGGTAAAAGAATCGGGAGACAAAAGACTTTTATCAGACACAAAGATCTTATAATTAACATCTTGAGAAGAATTTCTACTGTCGATTGTCCCTATCTAAATAATCAGCAAATGCTTGGATGAAAATGATTTACGTAGCAGTTCCCTAGTCTCCAAAAGAAATTCTTTCCAGGTGTTGGTTTCCAAACCACAGTATTTAAATCCACGGACTTTACGGACTGCAAAAACAATCCCATCAAAGAAAGTGCTGTTAATTCCCTGTCTTGCAATTCACAGGTAAATCTCTCTTTTTTTGAGTTGGTGTTGAGCTTTTCACTTACTTTTCTGTTTTTATTTTTCTCTACATATTCCTAACCCTCATCTTCACAAAAAAATCCCTAACAAAACAAACAAACAAAAACCCCCCAAAACAAACAAACGAAAAACATCAAACAAACAAAAAAAGCAAGCAAATCCAACTCCAGTGATTTTAACTTATTTAAACCATACACATTCCATATGGGAGGCAAAAAAAAACAGCTTCAAAAATCGGCTTTTATGTGAGGCACTTTCATAGCAATACCACTGTAGCCATGACAGTTTTGGGATAGTATTACTGCTTTCATTTATTTTTGGATTTGTTTGGAAATGACAGTTCCTAACTGGAATGTCCTTACTGATAAAATAAGACCTATGTGAATTCTGTTTCTTACATTTTCCCTTCAATACTAGTACCCCCATCTAATGCAATTTACTGAAAAAACCCTTAAAAAATAAAGCTTAGTAGATATAATAAACCAAATACTTTTAAAAGTCTATTTCCTTAGACTTTCTTGGTGTGGTAGTTAATTTTGTTTCATTTTTTTTTCTTTTTAAACCTCCTTTCTCAACACACTTGATTTTCTTTTTCCTTCCTTAAGTTTTCATATGAAGAAGACAAAAGAAATAAGTTGATGATTATTATTATTTGATCAACAGCTTAGGACAGTGGCTAAAGACCGTTAAAACACTTATCTATTCCTGAAGGATGGACCTTCAACATGAAGACTTTGGCCTTGAAAGGACTCCTGGCAGTGCTCATTCAATGTTGTCACACCCATAATGGCTATGAAATTTAGCTTCCAGAAAGTTGTGTCATAGATTGTCTCAAGGGTGTCAGGCCAAGTCCAAGAAAAACCTTAATAAGTTCAGTTGAATGTTGGAAATATTTAGTGTACACCGAAGAGAAAGAAGGGAGTGGGAAGATGTACTCAGCTTCTTCTTATTATTTAAGTTCTTGAAAATCTGTTTCTTTGTTCCTGAATAAAAATTACTGTGTGTAATTCATAGGAATTCACCACACATGTGGCTCCCCTACAGGGGCCCAGCTTCTAAAACACTTTTGATAGAGGAAAATATTGACAAAGTTCCAGCTGCTTGAAATTCAAAAAGCATCTAGCCATAAGGTGGTCTAAATACAGATCTTTTATAATCTACAGTATCTTG
This sequence comes from Sturnus vulgaris, assembly GCF_052056855.1. Classification (NCBI taxonomy): domain Eukaryota; kingdom Metazoa; phylum Chordata; class Aves; order Passeriformes; family Sturnidae; genus Sturnus; species Sturnus vulgaris. The sequence continues at coordinate 103,409,743 of NC_142245.1, read as the reverse complement.
AAAACACGAGGTGATGCAAGTGCACAGCCCCTTAAAGGCTTCCCTTTTCCAGTAACTTTTCTTCACAGCTTCTTGGTGTGAAGACAAATGAAGTTCCAATGACACTTTTATATTTTTCATCAGTCTTTAAGTTGTATATGTTGAGACTTCTGACTTATTTTCTCACCTAAAGACATTTTCAGTTTGCATCTAACTCATAAAAAACCTGTAGATAAATAAAGCTCAATGTTAAGAAATTAAACAAAGTTCCCTTATGTACTTTAAGAAAAATTAATGTATTGCAGAGATTTCTGATTAGCATCAACAGTTTATATTTTTTGTCATAAATGTAAATAAATGTTACAAAAATTTTAATTTTTCATCTATTACTGGACTGCATTTTAAAATAAATACAAAGTAATTAATCATAACTTTCAAGGCAAAATAAGAAAAGCTTCCTTTTCAGTTTTCACTTCTTGAAATAAAAAAAAAGTTTCCATAGGTAGATTTTTGATTTTAGAATTCTGAAGAATTTTTTTGTTTTGTTTTGCAGTGCTGTATGAATACAGCTATGACTCACACTGATTTTGCCCTACATATATACATTCTTCTATGAAATAAAGGTTGTGTGACACTATTCAGATAATATTTATCTGATTGGTTTTCTGCATGTAAATGTGTCTTCAAGGTTTTCACTTTATTTCAACAAAAATGAACCAAATTAACTGAGAGTTATATTATTAATAAATCCTTGTTAGATATAACTTTAGGCTGATCATGAAAAAATCCTCTATGGATAAATTTTGTATGTTTTCAGTGCACCATGGAAGTCAGTCTGAGCAAGCTTTTGTGTGATTCCTTGATGTGGCTGAATAAAAGATCATCCTAAGTATTATTTACAGTACATTTCCATACTAATCATATTATTACAGAAACTCAGTCTATATACACTTGCCAGTCCCCGCTGGTGAAAGACAATCTTTATTATGTTAAAAAATGGACATCAGAAAATTGTTTTTGAAGTGTAATGAAATGATTTAATAACAATGTATCTTCATATTTCCTAAATGATTTTAAAACCTTAATGCACTGCAGGAGTCTGCCTCAGTGGCATAATGAAATGGGACAGTTCAGATTGCAACCTGCTGTGTGAGGTTCCCCCTGTGTTACAGAACAGCAGGACAGCTCTGTCTCCTTTCCTTTTTATCTTTCTTTTCCTCTCCAAGTGCTGGGTCGTATTCTTGGGGAGGGAGATGTCACTCAGTATCTCACACATCCAGCTGGTGTTTAATTAGCACAGAGTAAAGATGAGGTACTTAGAACTAAATCTGTGGCTACAGTTTGATCATGAAAGTTGCCCAAAGATTCAGAATATAGCTCTGCTAACTACAGGGTTAGTGGAAATACTGGCCATTTACTTGTAAGAACCAGCAAATTGGCTTCTCCCTACACACCCCCAGACATATAGAACAGATATACAGCTTGGCATAGAGATAAACATATATTTAGAGAGAAAACGGGAGAAAAAAGGATGTGAACACACAGGTTCACATATACACTGCTGACATGATAATTCTACCTTGTCTAAGAATACAGGCAGCTGCAAGGGGAAAATGGATGTGAAAAAAAGTGAGTGGACAGCATGAAATAAGTCACAAGAACTTGGGCAACTCTTACAACAACGAACTGTTGGACTTCGTACCATTAAATTATTTGGTATTTACTGCATTACAACTATTTTTCTTCATATCCTTGGGTATAATCCTGGAGCCTCCTTTTAGGTGTGGCTGTGGCCTGGACTCAGTAACAGCCTGAAAAGAAGTAAATATACTGATTGCTGCTGAAACCTTCTACAGAGAATGTTTGCAGAGCAATAACATTCATGAAGGGAGAAAGTAAGAGCAGTTGTGTCTGGAAAAGCCTTTAGCAGGGAGTGTGAAGTGGTAATACTCACTCACTATACCTGTTAAATAAATTGTCTCAGTGTAGCCTTGCACTGAGGCAAAAGTCCACCTGAATCTACTGGACAAGAAACAGCATTAGATTTCAATATTACTTTGCTCAAAGGAGCTAAAACACCAGTCCTTGGTTAGAGTTAAGGTCTACTAGATATTACACAAATTCAAAATACAAGGAATATTTCAATTCTAAACTCTAGAGAGTCTTGACTAGACATTCAGAGTAAATATGTTTGCCCTAAATTTACTGCATAATTTCTACATATTATAGGCTCCTGTTTGAATCAAATGGGCAAGTCTGGGCATTCCTGAACTTATTTTAGAATTCTGCTTAAGGATAAGATAGATTGGACCCTAGAAGGGCCAATCTTTCTTGGTAGAGAGACACCCTGGGGTTACTGTTATGTGTGTAGATGGACGAATCCCTACCCATCTTTTCCTGGATTAATGTATGTGGTGGCACACTCTCTAACAGAGATACATTACAGCATCAGGCTTCATAATGTAGGTGATCCTGCTCCATGAAAAAGGATTTCTCTACTGGAAGATGAGCCAAAAGTTATTTTAAGTCACATTTTATTTTGTATTTAATAGTAGCACTCTGATGTCAGTTTTGCTGTGTGTGTACATTGTATACATAGTTTTTCCAACTGAATTTACATGAATAATACTTCAGTCTGTAACAGGTTTAATGAAGAGGGAAGAACTTCACCCTCAGCAGCTCACCTGCAAATTGGTGATATGTAAAATATCATGTCTTTTGCTGCCAACCCGTCCTTCCTGCCCTAAATGGCACCTAATTCCATCATCATTTTTAACACTGGATTTCATCTTTTTCAGGGCTGCACTTTATAAGCACTGTTTAAGTAGTGACACATATAATTTTACTGTGAAGTAGGTGACAGAAGAAGGAATCTACTCCAGATCGCTGGACTTTTTGCCAGCTAATTTCTTGTGACATTTTCCTGATCTAAAGGTTATGAAATCTATATTAAAGAATCTTAACTCAGTCCCCTAATGGTAACCCTGGATGACTATAAATATTCTAGAATATATTCTTTGCTAGTTTTTTAGACATAATTTCCTTTATAGGACCAAGAGATATGCGTGCCTTAGCTGTGAGTGTGGAGATAGCTTTTCTTCATAAACTCCTACAGCCATGTAGTCTAGTAGGCAACTCTGTGATTTCTTTATCTCAAAGTACTCATTTTTAATGGTGACATACTTTCTAACATTAATCTCTGGTAGACTCAGATCACAGGGAATCATAGAATCATTTGTGTTGGCAAAAACCTCTAAAATCGAGTGCAACTCTTAACCTAACACTGCCACATCCACCACTAAACCATGTCCCATGGTTTGTCTGTAACACATATTGCTTCGTTTCAATTCTGCCATTGCTCAATCTTTATTTTCCTTTCAGTTGTTGTTACACCTGTGCTATGAAAGCAAGAAAGAAAGGTTTAAAAAAAATTACTGTTTTTAGAAAATTTTTTAAAGTCCAAGCCATAAAAATCTGGAACCTCACCATAACCTTACCACTAATAGCAATGCTGAGACTCTAAGATTGCAGTTGTCTCCCCAAATTGTCATGTGGAGTCCTGATTTCTTCTCTTATGCATATTTGCATATTTGCAGAGATGAAGAAATATGCTTGTGAGAAACTACTTGTATGCAGCATGATCTGATTAACTTTTTTTTTTTTTTTTCTGAGGGCTAATTGAAAGCAAAATGCCCAAATTTGCAATGTTGTACATGCATGAATACAATAACCTCCCCATTCTAATTAGCTGGGCCACTGATTGAGGTGACTTGCAAATAGAGACCTAGCTTTTTTCTTTTTTTTAATTTAACAAGAAATCAAAACACCTAAAAGGTGACTCACTCCCTTTAAGATGTCACTGAAGAAACGCCGCCTCGCTCATACCGTCCTAATGAAGACCAAGGTGAGTGTGCCCCTCAGATGGGGGCCCGCATTTACACAGAATAACCCCTGGCCAATATTTTGAAGCAGAGAAAACACAAGCATTGCCCTGAAGCTGCTGACATGGCCCTGGTTAGCACAGGGCAGCAGGGCTGGGAGGGTGGGTGGTGGAGCAGGGGAAGGGGCAGAGCACAGCTGGGCAGGAGCCGAGGGCAGCAAAGCCATTCCCTGCTCAGCCCTGCCAGGTCAGGCACCATCAGATAAGGAAGCAATTGGTATGTTCACACCTGCTTACATCCAAACTATCTGCTAACTGCTGACACTAACCTTCTATCTTCCGACTGAGACATCAAGATAAATTCAGAGGAAATGGAGCTGTACAGAAAAAAAAAGCGCTACTCTTTGCTAAATTGAATGATTCCTCCAGGCTCTGACCAGCAGCTTGAGGTCAGCATAAGCAGAAAAGACAAAGGAGAGTCCCTCAGGGATTTTTCAGAAGCTAAAATAGAAAATTTGCTCAGCTGTTTATCACCTGAGTTTGACCTCCCAAGCAATATCTTTTTTTTTTTTTTTAGACCAAGAAGGCAATGAAGGATTTGGCAATGAATGAAAGGGAATTCATCTTCCCGACATTTTGTTAGTGACATTCTGAGGCTCTGTTTCTGACTTGCATTTCCTTTGGAGCTAGATCCTTAGGTTCGTCAGGCCTCTTTTTTTTTTTTTTTTTTTTTTTGGTTTTGTTTTGTTTTTATTTTGCTTTGCTTTGTTTTGTTTTGTTTGAATGAGGTGAGTTTTATGTTGTTTTCTTTTGCATTGCACTACATCCATGAGCAGCAGTGTCAGATACTGTTTTTCTTTGCAAGGTATGACTGGGGCCAGGCACTATCTGTGATTTTTTTCACAATTCCTTCCAAAAAGGCACATCAAAAGCTTTTTTTCCCCCTCATATCTTTTTTTTTCTTTCCTGTAGTAAATCTGTTGTCATTGAAAGGACTGATCTTATATGATGTCTCGAATCCTCCTCTCCCATAGATACTCTCACAGAAGCAGGTGCTTGGCATCTCTCAGGATCAAACCCTAAAATTCTAGTTTCCATGGTGACTGAATGTGAAAGAACAATAAAGAGCTGTTTACCACGGAAACTTATCAGCAGGGCTCGACAAAGCACCACAAAACTGTAATTAGGGTTGCGTTGAAACAGCTTTATTTCTGCAGCTAAAACTAGGCAACAGCCTTTGCCTTTGATTTCTTCCAGATATTATCCCTTGCACATCCCTTGCATCCCTTGTGTAAGATCCCACCCAAACTCTAAGTAGATTATAGCAGAGTAGGCAAAAATTAGCATTTTGAAAAATCCATGAAAAACAAGGCTGCAAAACTGCATGCAAACGACTGTATAAAAAATGATGCTTTGAGAAGCAAAGTGCTTTGAAATATTCTACACATCCAGAGGTTGCTACACTCCACAGCAATCTGCAGAAGATCATGATAGTTTAGCATACACATTTGGATATAAGAATTCTTTTCATATTTGATTGAAAGGGCAATACCCCAAACAGAACACAGAGTCCTTTTTCATGTTAAATTTTGGTTGTTTTTTTTGCTTCTTAGAATTCTAGTTTCCTGTGCTGTTAGTAATACTGCTGTCACAGCTGACAAGTTAAAACAGAGATTGTTAATAGTAGTAATCAATGTTAGCTTGGCAGCTCTGTGTCCTGAATGAATTCGGAGGTGCACTGTGAAAAGCATTTCACAAATGCCTGTGAAGGGAAGGTCTTTACAGAGAAGAGCTTTCGCTTTAATTAAGCAAAGCAGATGGTGCTGGAAGGGAAACAAAGGCACGCAGAGGTGAAGCATCTTGCTCACAGCTGATCAGTGACAGGTCTCAAATCGTTATTCCCAAATTGCTAGAATTCTGAACGAATGCCAGTCATCAACAAAAATGATGGTGCACCTTTAGCATTCAATTTAAACACCGTGTAGGGGATGTGTGTCTACAGGTCAGAGGTGATGATGTGGAGCATCACCAGCCCACAGGCAGCAGTTCGGGGTCTCTGTGTTTGATGTACACCAATACTCCTACTTCTGCATGTAGGAGCTGCACACTGAGGAAAGTTCCACTCTTTTGTAACATTCAGAAGGGTATTCAGAAGAGATATTGGGAAGCCTCATACAGTTGTCTCTTATGGGCTAGGTTATATAATGAGAAAAGTAATGGTAAAAAATAAAATTTATTTAAATAAAATTCTGTATTAAGGATGGCACAGATAATGATCTGCAGCATTCATCCTCCTTGCTCTCCCAGGAGGTGTTTTTGTGAGGCTTCCATTGTTTCTGCAGGTTGCATTGCTACAAGCTTTCCTGCTTGTTGTTGTTCACCATCTGAGTCCCAGAAATGTGGAATCTGTTTCTGTTAGTGCAGTGTTTGAATCAGTTAAATCCAAAACACTAGCACTTCTATTTTTAGTTCGCAGCAGCAATAGATACCTAATGTGTTCACCTGAGAATAATTCTGCTGAATATGTAAAAACCATATCTTGTGCACCATCGAAACCATTCCTTTGTGTATGTAGAAGAAATGGATCATCTCTGCTTCCAGGCAGCACCCTTTAGCAGTAGGAAGGGAATGATCTTCTAAGAAAGCAAAAACTATTTCCTTTGAGCATTCAAATCTCTGAACTGATTTTTCTTCCACTTCAATGTAAACCCATTGCCTTTGCTTTGGTGTGTTGCAGCTGGATGACAGAGAGGAAGGTCAAATTCTTTGAAGTGATATAACCTGAATTACAAACCAGGTCTGGAAGAGATAGTGGGTGGAAAGAACACAAGCCAGGGCTGATCTCTGCACAAGCTACAGCTGCTGTCAGTATTTGTACCGCTGGTCTCTGATAATTAGCTGCTACATGAAGTAAAATGTCTGGTGTGCCCCAGGTAACTGTTGTTGTTGTGAGAAACTTGCAAAGATAAAGCTATCTGTTTCCTGCAATCGTTTCTGGTGCTCCCTCGTTCCCATCACTCACCTTTGGCAATCACCAGGAAATCTCCTGGGATTCATCCCTCACCCTTGGCCGGGGTGCCTTGTCCCGAGGGGTAGGGATGGGGGGAGGCAGTGCCTGCTCATTTCCTGGCACGTGTCGAGACTTCAGAGAGAGTGGGAGAGGAGGAAAATAGAGGTCCTGGAACAGAAACAGTTGTCAAGACATCTTGAGTAGGAAATGAGAGATAGGAATTAAAAGCTGGATCATAGAGCAAATTATTGTAATGTGTTTGATCCTCAAAAAAGCTACAAAAAAGTTTGTCATTGATTATCCTTTTTTAATTTGGAATATGGGACTCCAAAGCTTAGGTGTCCAAGCTTTCTTGGCAGTGAAAGCAGAGGCAAAGGGCTTCCTCTAAAATCCAAAATACCTGGGGCTTGGAGCCTGCTGCAGTTTCACCACTTCATACACAGATGCTGCTGGGTTCTGGTACAGCTGTTCAGACATCCCTTCACTCCAAGTGAAGTCCTGTCCTACTGGCCCATGTGAGACTTGAGAGGACACAGAAATCCTTGTGTTAGCCCTCTCATAATGAATTACACCCATAATGAAGATGATTTCTTGTGTCATTTAGCTACACAACATCTGAAATTAATTTTGTGGGAGCGAGGAAATTGTTCACATTGGGCTTCAGGGGCTGTAGCCCAGGGACTGTTAGCTATCAGAGGCAAATCAGGACAGCATCAAAGCTAAAAGAGTTTGGTGAAATGAAAAAATGTTCTGCTTAAGAACAAGAGCAAACATTCAGGAAGACACCTCACACTGTTGGAGCTGGTTAAAGTTAGGCTCCTGATGGAGAAGGGAAATGTTCAAGCCTGCTACAATCAGTGAGAGCCAGCAGATGCCTCAGGTAGTTCACTAGTTTTCAAATGAGGATATTTCTTGTCCTCTACAAGTAATGATGTAATATCTTAAGTCAGAGGTCTGATTTTGAAGGGTGAGATGTCTCTTGTAGAAGAGACAAAGTTCTCATGAACAGAGTGTGTCAGATGCAGTAACAAAAATATACAAGTCAGTGAGAGCTTATCAGTTTAACACAAGAGGTGAAGCATAAAGCCTCATTATAAATTATTCTCCTATACACACACACACACTAAACCTTTCCACTACGTAGTTTTTCTTCCTTAAAAACTTCATTTCCTTCCTGAGGTCAGGAGTTTCATGAAGATCCATCTGTTTGAGAACTCATTAGGTTCCATCTAACTGAATGGGCAGCTGAGCCAGGCTGTACCTTGGTGCCTCTGAACTCTGTCTGTGACAACACGATATGGGGATGGATGGGTCTGTGGTGACAGAAGTAAAGCACTTCACCCACCAGTTAGGAATTTGGGATTTTACTCATACAACTGTTTCTTTACAATGAATCTCCATATGTGCACTCATGATGAAGGAAAAAAAGCATTGCTGAAAGCAGAAAAATAACACAGAAAAAAGTTTAAAGTTATAAGTATGTGTTGCACTATGTTAAGTGTCAGCCTGTAAAATGGAAGCTATTACTTCTTGGGGAAAACAATCCAAAATACAAATATTCCATGATATATAGAAGTCTATGAAAGCAAGGGCAATACTGATGGACTAAGGCTGGTAGTAGACAGGAAATTAAACATAAGTTTACAGTGCATCCTAAAAAGACATCTGGGGCTCCATTCAAAAACTCGTTATTGCCTCACCAAAAAAGGTCAAGATTTGGTAGGGCTTTTGCTCAAATACTGTTTTTAGTTATTGACACATAGTTAACAGATAAAAACAAGAAAACATCACAGAAATTATTGTGGTGGAAGAGAAACTCTCAGAAAAAAAAAAAAAAAGGAAAAAAGAAACACAATATGTATTTTGCTTCTGCTGCACATTAACTGTGAAAGTCCCACTGAATATCAGCTGCAAGACCTCTGGTCAGCCTGGGTAGAGTATTAACCCCGGTGAAGGGAAGTGGACACAGAAACTCTATTAATATTTGTCAGAAATACAATGTAGGGTGGAGTAAAACAACAAAAGAAAATGGAGCAGCACAAGGAGATAGTGCCAAAGAACAAATTCAGAGATCTGAGTTATTTCACAGATTTGCATAGACTTTCTATATGGTGTTGGCCAGAATCAACAAATTTGTTTTTCTCAATTTCCTTCCTCTCTAAATAGCTATGTTGTTGTCTTTTATTTTGCCTTCTAAGATTAGAAGTATGCTCAGCCTTCACCCATGCTGCTTCCTATAATGAGGCACGGTCTATATTACTGCTATAACTTCTACTGCTACTTAATCACTTTCCTTGAGACAAGGGGTATGTGGAAGAGAGGAAATAAATGTGTTTTTGTGGGCCCCAGGGGTGCTGGAGGACCTGTTGCTACCTTTGTTTAAAACTGGATTCAATGAAATACTGCAAAATTTTCTTTTAAGTGCCCTCTGGCAGTAGGAAATAGGAGACAAGACATGTGCTGACATTTCCATCCTAGGGAAATAACCGTTCAGTATATCACTCTTTTCAAACATACACTTACAAATACACTCACAGTAATCTGGATTATAGAGTGCTAGCAATCAATCTCTGAAGATATATTTTTAAAATCATTAGAAAGTCTTATTTCTCAATAGGACAAGAATAACTGCCATTCTATTTCTCAGTATTTTTGTTCATTTCACTATCAAAAAAATGCATAAATAATACCTCAGATTGCCATATTTTTCTAGTTTTCATTTCCTATCAAATCAGATTTAAGTGGAAAGCTGCTAGGTAGAAAACCTAGTTGTAATTAGTATACTAATATACGAGGAAAATTAATCAAAACTCTTTTTTAGACTCCTGGATAAATTCTGCAAGTTTCCGTGTCAGTGGTCCCAACAACAATTTAGCTCACAATCAAACACAAAGTTAGAATCAAACTTCTGATTTTCCTCATTTGTTGTCTTTCCCCTTCTTTCATTTCTGTCAAGATAAGAAGACAGAGCAAAGCTCAGAACTATCTTCTTCCAGAGGATGCTGTTTTAACATGTGCTGTGACCTCTAGAAGAAAAAAACTCCATGTATGCACACACAGAAAAAACAAAAATACATCCCTCAGCTGCCCCCCAGATCCTTACTAAGGCACTAATTCCAGCTTTAATCTGGCCCACATTATTTTCCTGAGTATTCAAACTTTGACAATAAAGCCATTTATAGAGTAAGCAGATTTATTGTTTCACTAAGCACACTGGGCTGTATGGTCTGTACACTTTGAGTGAGCCTAGAAACAACAGTGGAAGAAAATACTAGATTATTATTATGCTTCAGAATTTTGTGTCAACAAATAGCTTCTACTTTTCTAGCTATGCTACCTGTCTTTCCTTGTCAGCTGTCAATGGCTTGCTTCTTTTTAATGAATGCTGGGGCCTCCAAAGTTCCCCCAGGCACACATACATCAAGAAAAATGCTGAGATTTGTCAATTCCCCTAGCATCCATTTAGGATTATTGTCAACATTTATAAATCTATAAGCAAAACATTCCCTTGAGACTGATTCTTTTTGACGGTTAGTTGAGGTAGGTCACCCAGCAGGGAAAATCTTGTTGGTGTATGGAAAGGATGTGCTGCCTTAAATGCCTTCTTTTTATCAGTGGCCATTGACTCGTTTGACTGCTTCTAGAGTAGGATTTATCATTTCTGTATGTGTCAACCCCCTTGATTTTGCAATGGTGTCTGTGCATTTATATAGACTTGTTTTGTACTTGGCATAGGAATGAAGTATGGAAAGGCATAGAAAAACTTCTGTCCTTAAGAATAACATATGGGATTTTTTTATTATTAATTTTTGCTAAGGCTCCTGCATGAATGCTTAGCTTGCTCAGTTAGAAAAAGAAATATCAAGTAGCTCAGAAATTGTTTTAGTTTAAGTTTGCTCAGAAATTTGTCAGTTCTTTTATAAAGGGAAGGGAAAACACTACTCTTATGCAGCCTTAAGGAAAGCAAGTACACGTGGAGGAAACTGATACTGTCAGGCCATCAGTTAAGGGGGGTGATATTTGTATCTTACATCTAATATTAGAAATTAAATGTAAAGGGTCCCTAATATACATCAGAATTATTCTCAGAGATGGCTATCTCAACTTTTTTAATTGCTCAGACATATACCAATTTACTGGGTTACTAGGAAAATCTCATGGCATTTTAGTCAATGAAACAACTTGCTTACTAGCAAATATTCTTAGAAAGTCCATTCAAAATCTATACATAGATTTATGGGTAGAATCAATGCTAGGAAGTTAATTCAAATGCTTTCCAACATCCCTGAACATGCTGGTCAATGCAAAGTATCTGGGAAGAGGTTGAAAGAAAAGTGAGAATTCCCAGTGTGTAGAGGAGTCCAGGGCAGTACAAAGCTTCAGAATATAAATGGGTTTGTAATGGTTGAGGTCCAAAGTTATTCAGCTCAGTAGTCCACCTGCCACAGGAGGAAGAATATGAAGACCAGGCAGGGCAGAATAATTTCTCTTTTGCATATGCTCCAGGCCTCCACAATCTAAGACTTCCTGAGCTGGATGTAGGGGTGTTGCAACTCATTCCTCCTGTGAGGAGCTGTGTAGCTCAGTTTTGAGCCCCTGTAAACTGTTAACTTCAGTGTCTTGAGTTTAATTTCACCTTAAGCAGAATCGTGTGAATTGTCACTTTGTGAACCTGTCATCTACTTGCTACCTAGTTCCTGTGGATTCTCAATGAACCTGATATATTTGTTTTTAAGGAATCTTAAGACCAGCAAAAGGAGAATGGTGCATTAGTTCATAGACCACAAAAAGCATGAAGACTTAAACAAATTGCAACAAAAAAGAAGAATAAAAGCATTTGAAGCTTTTATCTGCACCTGAATGCCTGTTATTAGGAAAAACAAGTGCCCCAGCTACAAAATTAAAATGGTTTTGAAGTTTGCTGAGTTGGGAAAGGAAAGCCAAAAGGTTCAGGCACTCAATTCAGTGAAGTGAATGGGGGTCCATCTGCTTCTTCTCCTGTTAGGATAAGCACACTTTTGAATCCTGGTTCAGAAGTGGCTGTCCATTGTGCCTGCCATTTTTCTGCCCTTCCAGGTTGGTCTTTAAGGATTTAGATGGTTGCTCAGGCTTTCAGAAAATGAATGAATGCCAGAAAAGGGAAGAGTTAAGTGCAATCAGCAAAGCTTGCTTAAGAGAGCAATGTTTCCTTACAGACAGAACTGAGCTCAGTATGTGATTTTTCACATGTAAAATAGGCAATTTAACTTCAGCATTTCTTACCAATGGTTGTAAGTGAACTTAATAACAACTGTGAGAAATGCCTGGTTACTAGAGATAAGGAAGCTACCAAACCCAGAGTTATAAGAAGAATTTAATGAGACCTCATATTTGATTGTGAGGCAGCAGGATCTGAGTAATAGTAGACCTTCTCTGCCTCATCCGACTAATTAAAATTTGTGCCAAAGGCAAACAACTAACAATGACATGGAAGGCCAACACCTCAGTGAGGAAAGCTGGGCTACAGAGGAGAAAATTGCAATATTTGATTATGGCACTAGCAGAATTTAGTCTTTGTGATGGAGTTTAGTGCCATATCCATAGGGAAGTTCTCAGGAATACCCATATAAAGTGCTCAGGCAGCACGTTTGTCTCTGTAGCAGAGAGATGGGGGAATTGGAGCAGAAAGTGAGGGAAAGAGACTTCAGAGCATGGAGGAAAAGAGAAGCCTTAGAGTTCAGAGAAGGAAAGCAAAGAGAAAGGCATGAAGAAAAATGACCCTTGAAAGGTTAGAGCTCACAAAGAAAAGGATCGTGTGTATGGCAATCAGGGGAGCAAAAAGTCCTCCTAGGTTGACTAAGCAGAGACAGTTTAAAGGCATTCAGTCATACTAGTGATTATTAGTCCTTTGAAACCTATTAATCCTATTATGAGGCTGTGGAGTAATTTTAGAATTTAAACAGACAAGCAACTATATTTAAAATTTGTTGCCATGTATTTTCTTTTGCCTTTTTTATTTCATTTCCATATTTCTTAATTTTCAGTTTAATTTTCTCTTATTTTCCCTCCTGTGCAACTTTTCTGTCTTCTTGTTTCCTTGCCTCTCTTGTTTCTTCCAACATTTTATTCATCTGAAGATTAAAGGGGAAAGGCTCTGTGACCTTTACTACCAGCATTCCTCACATTAGGAGGATGGGGAGGCAAAACAAAGCTCCTGGAATCTTTTAGGCAAAGCAGAGTATTATTGCATACACAGTAAAATAGTTCATAAAAGGAATTAAAAAAGAATACAGTAAACACCAGTATAAGCAGCAAAGTTTGGCCTCAACCCACAAGCTCTGCCAGGCAGTTGAATACACATGAGGCAAAATGGCAACATAGCCAAACAGCTGTGTGTTCCTCAGAGAAGCATGTAGAAACACATGGTCTTAGGAGAAAAAGGGGCCTTTCTCTTCTTTAGGCTTACAGACATTCTGCTTAACAGTCAAATTTTTACTTTTCCTTAAGAAGATCTCTGTTCCTGGAGGACTGTTGTTTCATGAACTCTGTTTAAGGTAGTTAATATTAGGTAGTTAATATTTTAGTTATTATTCAAATGTTATATTGAATTTGCAATTACTGCCAAGTTGTAATGAGGGACGCTTTGCCAGCCTGAGCATGTCCCATTCTCCAACTCCCCTGGCTGTTGCCACAGATGTGCCATCAGGGCAGAATGATCCTTCCCTGGGCAACAGCCACTGCATTCCATTCAGTTCAGAGGCCAAAGTCATAAGACACATAGGAGATTGTTCTGGATGAATTTTAGTCCATGTGTATATAAACAGTCAACAGCTTGCACACCACTTTATAAATCATAGCTAGTGCAGCAAAAATATTCACAGCAGAGAATGGAAGGTGATGTGAAATGCAGGAGCACCATGCACTGTGATCTGCTGGCATGAGGGACAGCTTGCCAAGTCATGTGAGATCTCCAGGATCTGAGGGATGATAGAGCCAAGGGTCAGTTAGATGTAAGGAGAAGCAGTGAGAGGCTCAGAACACCTCCCTCTTAATCTACAAAAAAATACACGGCTGCAGGGCTGCAAAACCAGCAAAGCAGCATTTGTGGAATTCACAAAGGGCAAAGTGCTTTCTCCATAGCTTGCATATTTATTTTGATGTGGTTGTCTGTGGGCAGCAGTGTATGAAATCAACCACACAACAGACATTTACATTATGGCAACTTCGCTGTGGTCTGGCAAGGAGCAGAGACCCGAGAGCAAATACACAAATACAGTAAGCCTTGCTGTCCTCAATGTTCCTTCTTATTGCTAGGTGTAAATGACAACAAGAGCCAAGCAGTTGTATTCATCACAGTCTTACTGTAACTTCTGGAGAATTGTTTCCCCATCCACTTTTTTTTTTTTTTTTTGCAATGAAGAAAGGATACATGCTTCTGGTGAGCTAATTAGGGTAAGCATCCTCTGTTTCTCAGGGCCTAGTGTTTTTGGGAAGATTCCAGTGGGAAACACATATGACGCTTTCCCCATGCTAATGAATGCCTATAAAACACACGTATGGGTGAGGGTCTCTGTTAGGTAAATTCATACCTGCTGTTCACCAATGTCTATAGTGCTGAAAATGCTGGCAGTGGATATATATGAGTGCTACTTGCATTCCCAAGATCTCATTAGCCACAAGAGTAATTTGCTTGCTATTAATTCATTAATCAATTTCTAATTTAAAAGACTGTTTCAGAGGGAAAAAAAATAATTCTTTCTATGCCACTTGCTCTTAGGTGTTCTGCACTTAAGGAGGACAGAATTCAGATTTCATTTATTTACACACCTAAAAATCCCATTTCCTAACCCCATGAGTTCTGGAGTTTGCCATAGTAATAGACTATCTCAGCTCTTCTGCATGTGTTAATATGAGAAAGAAGGCACATTTCTGACAGGGTGGTTAGCCGTTGGTGCAGGCTCCAGTAGAGTCTGTGTTTCCTGGGCTTATCAAATACAGGCTATAAACCTTGCTAAAAGCTGTGCTAGATGCAGATACAAGTTACTGGTCTCTACAGTAGAAAATATTATTTGACTAGATACATAGAATGGCCCATGTTGAAAGGGAACATAAGGGATCATCTCGTTCCACCCCTCCATTATGGGCAGGGACACCTCCCAGTAGAACAAGTGGGTCAGAACCTCATCCAGAGTGGGCTTGAACACTGCCAGGGGCGGGGCATCCATAACTTCTCTGGGAATCCTGTTCCAGTGCCTCACCACCCTTGTGCTAAAGAATTTCCTCCTAATACCTAAGCTAAACCTACCCTCTTTCAAATGCCTCCTACATTCTTAAAATTGACAAATGTATGAAATCAGGATTTGAGCACAAGAAAGAAAAGATTCCTTTATAGCCTAAATTCTACACATGATTTCTATATAGGATGTGTGACAATAAAATTTGTAAGGTGTTTTTTGAACGGATATTTTGTTTTTGCAAGAAATGTGTTGTAGAATAGTATCAGTTTCAGCAAATATGAAAAGGTAAAAATAGGAGAAGCTTGCAATTTAATTAAAATTATTGAACTCAATGATAATCAGTAGATTATGGGCACGAAATATTTTTATAAAAATAAGTGATCCTTTATTATTTAAATAAAGGGGAGTTTAACATTTTATCACTAAAATTTATCATAAATATTTCACTATTGTATGCTAGTGTTTAAATGTTTATGGAAGAGCAGCTCTAACACAAGAAATTGGGATTGTACTTAAAGGACTCACACAGGATATTTGGGATCTCATTTTAAATATCTACTCCAAGTCAGATGGTTAAAAAAACCTTTGAAAACTAAATATTTGATTTTCTCCTATTTCAAAACCAGGAAAGAAATTATTATCTTAATAAACAAAAATTATTTCTGTTCCTTGTCTATCAGAAAAATTCAAAACTACATAAAAATATTTAAATTCACAAGTCTATGGAATTTTGTTTGGTTGACTTAGGCATCATGTAGCTACTATTTTTCTTTGCTGTAGAAATATCTATTTAAAAAATAATCTGTTTTACTCTGCTTGCTATATTTTATTGCCAAAATAATGATCAAACTAAATGATCAAGCTTAGCTCAGCATCTCTTTTCTGACAGTGGCCAATGCTTTGGACAAACATACAAGAAAATCAATGGTCAGTTATGCCACAACCCTCCCAAAGTGAATTTTTTTTTTTCCCCTCTAATTCTTATTAGTCAGTAGCAAGCAATAGCTTGCTCTTTTATGTCCCTTATATACCTGTACATATACATATACATATACATATACATATACATATACATATACATATACATATATATTATGTATCTTGTCTGGTGCATCTGTGAGGCTCCTAGTCACCATTCAGAACTTTTCACTCCATAAAAATCCTGTCATGTACCCAATGTTGACATGTGGCAATGAGTTCCACAGATAACTTACATATGCTGAAACTAAAGTATTTCCCTTTTATCAAACAAAAAAATGTGGCCTTCAATTTAAGCGCACTTCCTTTTTGTTTTTAAGATGTAGTAAGAACACTGAGAAAATATACTGATGGCAGAGGCAGTAGTGGTCAGTCTGGATTTGATTTAGACCTTTGTTCCTGATTTAGGAGGCTTTAGCCATTACTGGACCAGAAATACAGGTTCTCACTAACTTTTTGAGTGCTTTGTGCACCACAATCACTCCACTTCTGTTAAATAATATAAATTTAAGGTCCAGACAGCAATGTCCTTTGGTACCAATGGTTAAAGCAAGATCATGATGCAAAAAAGCATGTTCTAAACCTTAGAGATGAGGAAGGAATTAAACCTAGGTTCCCTGTTCTTTGAGAGCATCATTAGGTCACGTTGTGAAGAGAAAACTGGAGGAAAACCTAATTGTTAATATATTGGTATTTGTAACTCTTATACCTTAAAATTTGAACAATACTAAAGCCACATTTATATTGTATTTCAAGCAACACATATAATTTCCATCATTAAATAGGAAATATTATCAAACAAATACTAAACAGAGTTAGTAATAATGTATATTTTCAAGGTGTGATTCTCATGGAGCAGGAGACCATGGATGAAGAATGCACTTTGAATACACAGTATGATAAATGGCATAAAAATTGATACCTGTTTTGTTGTGTGTTCTTCCATGTATAGTCTTTATAGGCACACGAGTGTCTTTATACTCTTGGAAGTGCTGAGAAGCAATTTGGGAGTGTTGGGTTTGTAGGAGGTACTTTCTAGGCACAGACAGGAAGGAGGTTTGCATCTTTGTGGGTCTCCCAAGGGGAACACTTTAGCATTTTGAAAGGCCACACTTTTCCTCTCTTCACATGGTTTTGCTTTGTGGGATTTTCTCGGGTGTGAAAAAAAAGGCAATGTCTGAATAGTTAAACTGACTAGATACAGAAAGATAGATTTGTAGGCTTTGGATCCCATTTTAGGTACCTAAATGGGGGCCAAATTCTTAAAAATCTTGTCAGGTCCTGCTAAGACCAGTTTGCTGGGATCAATGGCAGCTGCTGCATGCCAAGCCCTTTGCAGAACCTGGGCTGTGTGCCCCACCAGGTTCGGTTCTCCTCCGCTGTGGTCAATTAATGAGTTAATTTTCCCTGGTGTCTGTGGGGGCCTTTGGCATGTCACTGAGGGAGAAAAGAAACATTTCCTAACAGTAATTACAGTAACCACTGACAATGATTTAGGAATAGCAATACTACTTGGCCCAACTTTGAATGTGCTGTTCACACCACTAAAAAGAGTTGTTGAGGTCTGGAACCCTTATTAAACCTTCTGCTGCTTCCCACCTCCAAATCTGAATGAGTGTCCTCAGCAGCCTTCTGGGTTACTGGTCCTGTATGAAACGGATGTGAAATTGGTGCACATAAGACTGGACCCTCTTCATGAAGGAGCCATATAAAGCAGACTTTTTCACCTTCCTCTGAGGAAAGCACTTAAGCTTCATAAAGGAGGGGCCTAGCCACCATCAGTGGATTCCTGTTACAATAGGATTAGACAAAAAGCTACTACAAAAGATTCAGAATATAATGATACTCCTGATGCTTTCACTTTGGATGCCTTAAAAGCTGTCTTTGCATTATATGCTGCTGGCTCCATTCCACACTCTGGGGCATTAGGGTAAGTGAACATGCAAGGAAAAGGAAAATCAATCTCCAGCCACAGATAATGGAACTACTGGTGCAGATGGTCACTAAACACCAGCGGTTTATAGGGCTCACTCTGGGGCTTGAGTTGCTCAGATGATTCCCTGTGGAAAAGAAGGAGAAAACTTATGAAAAAATATGGAATAGCCTTCTCCCTGGGATCATATATATTTCATTGCGCTGACTTTTTGACATTTGGTTGCAGCCTGCTCTGCATTCACAGCTCGATGCCAAGTTGGGAGGGTCCCTGTTTTGTTTGTTTTAATTCAATTCCCCATTCAGTCACTGCTCCTTTCAGGTCTCAGATAGCACAGTTCGCGCTGGAAAGTGTCAAACACAGAGCCAATGTCCATGATGATGGATTGCAATGTTGTGTGAGTTACACAGGAGAGCGCCATTGTGTGCGGTTTTTCATGTAATTAGCCAGGAAACAGATCTTGTTGGGCACACACAGCCTTTGGAAATGGAATTTTTTATCCTTACAACTGACCCTGACCAGAGATATCACCAAGCTTTCATTAACCACAGCAACAATAAATGCTGATGTTTTTACGTATAGGAAAAAAATCAGAACTTACAAGTGAAATACATATTTAGGAAAAACAAGTAAATTTAAAAACATCTTTCCATTTTGCCACTTAGTCAGTCTGATTATTTGAGTTTTTAAGAATAAAATTCAATATCCAAATCCTCTGGGCTTCCAGTGACTTTTTCTTTACTCAGGCATGTTTATGTATTAATAAATGTAAAGTCTTCCACCTGGTTTTTAGAATGGAATTTTCAAAACCACTTAGTTATTTCATTAATAGCAGAGTTGTCTCTTCTGTAGTTATCTTTGAAAAACCCAGCTCCTGGGTTTTTTCCCTGGGTGAAAGGGGGGAAGAAGGATAAGAAGAGAGCAAGATTTAAAGAAAGAATAGGAAGATATATTCACAGAACATATTTCTACAGACTTTTTAGATTTTAAACTTCTCTTAAATTTTGAAAAGTTTTTATGCTTTTTACAGTTTTTACAACCATCACTAGATGTGTTTTTACATGTAGTGGACATGGAGGTAACTCATGTAAAATAGAAGAATAGCTGAATAAAATGCAGTATAAGTACATTTTTCTGGTTAAAATCAATGAAATTCTCTATATTTTGTCATATCACATGATGCATTAATGAGGACCAGAACAATAGTCACAGAGCTATGATAATTTGTACTTTCAATTTCATGTGGGATTTCTGTGAAAACAAAACTACTTGCTAAATTATTTTACTGCTTGCTACGCAATTTTCATTTATTTTAATATTTAGGCTTCTTTAATTTTTACGGACATTTAGAATTAAATTATGGGGTTTTGAATGCATATATTCTGCATGTTGTTTTTTTTTTTTTTTTCTTTAATGGTTCTTAAAATAAAAATATTCAAGAAGGAATTTATATAGATTCTTTTCAATATTTTTACTAAGAATTTGTTGATGCACAACTGTTGACAGGATCTTGATATTTCAGCCTGTCAGTTTTGGAAGGCTTGTCTGTTTTTTTGTCTTCTGACTTTAGGGCTTTCTGGGCATCATTTTACACACATCAATACAAACCTGTGTTCAAATACAGCTGTAGGGAAGAAATCTCATAAGATTTCAGTTGATTTTCCTACATAGGGGATGGAGAATAAGAGAGTCCTTCAGGGAGCAGTTCAAAAGTGGCTCTTTTCTCTTTCCTCCTCTGTCCTCAAAGTTTTACTGAAAAATCAAGAGAGTCTAAAAGAAAACAATAGTAATGGTCAAAAGCCTAAAAAATATTTCTCACCAAAAGTAATAAAAAAAGCATAGAAAGACACAAATCAGGGAGAACATGATGAAATTATATGTTCTGAAAATCAAAATTATCTGAAAACAAAAGTCCAGGAAAGATGAATGAGAACTTCTGTTTCCTGGAGTAAGAACAAGGATGTATAAAGGATGGGAAATTCAAACCAGAAACACCAAAATGTTTTTCCATGCAGCTTTGTGATTAAACAGTGGAATGTAGAAAGTAGATGAGACGAAGATCTTGGCCAGTTTAAAAAGTGAATATGCATTTATATGACTGCCAGAATGTCAATTAAGAGAAATGAATAGTTCCAAAGGTTTTTTAAAGCATTCTTAAACCTGTTGGAAGACAGAATGAGGTGCTGCTGGGGCTGTTTTGTTCCCTGTATGGAACAGAATTTCACTAAGCCTCACATGGCAACAGTTTTAGTCCTGATGGAAAAGGTGCACTGCTATAACCAAATAGGGCTGGCACTCTGCCTGTGCTTAATTTCTAAATAAATACATAAAATTTCAGGTACTTGTATGTGCTGAGATGTGAACATTGGCCCCAACATAACACAATCCTCTTTGTACATTGAATTCCTCCAGTTTCTCCTATTGCAGAGTTTCTCACATGCTGCTACTTCACTTTAGAAGTCTGAGGAAGGAAAGGAAACATCTGGAGCAAAGGCAGAGGGTAAAGAGGTTAACAACTGATGGAAAATAGTGTACTTACCTCCAGTTCAGTAGCCACAAGACCTCCTCTAGTTCTGCATTCCTTTCCACAGGAAAAACTCACACATATGATCACGAAACTATCAGTGTTTGGTGTCCAAATGCCAAACCTCCTTTCCTTTCTTGTAACAATCTGGATGTTAAATTTTTTTGTGTATGTAGGACCCAGCTAAGTGATTCAAGCTCGATGCACTACTTAGTGAGTGGCAAAAGAATTCTGCTCTCTGTTTGAAGTGGGGGCTCAGCAGTCCCAGGGGTGCAAAGGCAATAAACTGGCAGAAACACTCTTTTAAACTGCATCCCCCAAAACTGGCAATGAGCCCTCTGAGTGGTCCAGTTGATAATATTAATTAGTAAAACAATACCAGTTATAACATCAATTTATAATACTAATAACTAGGAGGACCTCTGTGATAGGTCTCTACTGGTATTTGATTTTGGTAGTGAGAATAAGCTTCCCTTGTGTTAAGCGATTTTAGAGCTAAAACCTTTTTCCTTTATTCTGGGAAACACTTTGGCTTCAAGGCACTGCTTGCTCTGCTTAGAGGAAGTTTTACATTGTCCCATGTTCTTTAGATTCTTTGGAAGAGGTAAAAATGAACACATAGCATAATTTAAAGTGGAGATGCCTTTTAGACAAACTACAGTACATTATAGACTCACTTTACCTCAGTTTTGATTCCAAAATGTCCCTTCTTTTAGCACATTAACTTTGTCAGCCCTATGTTTTGCTAAGGCAGTCAGGCTGCTCTGGATTTATATTCCCCTCTGAAATCAATAAAATAGTAATGAAGCAACAGTGGACACAGTCAGGGCCTTGCAACAGAGATTCAGACCCCATGCTGGGTTAATGTACTAAGAGATTTTGCAGCAGCCAGATTTTCATTTAATGAATTTCCTCTTTCTTTTCCCCCTTTTTCCTGAGCACTCCCCCCCATTTTGGTTTGCTGCCCTTGCTCTTGTGTGCTTGCTCCCTTTCATGTGACAGCAAGTGGAACTTTACCAGCTGTTATAAAATAGGAGATGTGAGAAAGATTGTAGGGCCAGGAGGGGCGATGATGGGTGCTCCTGGCAGGGCTCTCCAAGGAAATTCTCAGCTGTGTCCCTCTGGAAGTCACTGCCTGCCAGCCTGCTGAGGTGTGTGGTACAAATGGTATCAACCCCTGCAATGCCAGCAGGGATGTGGCTTAGATGAAAGGTCCCACCAATATTTTTGCATCTCATGAAATGTCCTGGAAAAGTAATAAGGCTTGTTACTACCATGCAAGAGTAGCAATCATTGCTGCTATACCTAAGGTTGAATGCAATCTTGTCTTTTTTCTCCTTGCCTGAAGTGACTTCAAACTGTGAAAATATGGCTTCTTAGGCTTCTCAGGCTGAAAACCTTCAAACAAGGGTTCTGTCTTTAGGCGCATTTCATTTTGTTAGATATATTGGGGGTCAAAAAAGAGACAAAGAATTTATAATCTTATATGACACTGAAAATTTCTATTTTGAGAAGTGCCATTTCCTCCCCTGGAAAAGGAGAAGAAAAGAAAAATTCCAGTTTCCAGAAATACTCAGAAAGCTTCTGCTGTGTGATCTGCTACATCTGTATTCTTGCCAGCTCTACTGAATTTGCATGTTTTATCCCTATGCATGGAACATCTCTAAATGCTGGGTGTAATCTAAGGCACAGGCACAGAGCAATCCTGTCTCATGCAGGGCCTCTGACACATCAGGTGCCTTTGGACATGCAGTCCCCACACCATCCACCACATCTGCACATGCACAGTAAATCCCAACTTATTTTTGTTTGTTCTAGAGTCACTGGTAGTCATTGGAGTCCTCTGGCTGATATTTTTTTACCTAAAAAATGGCAGCTGGAGAGGCAGGGTCCACTTCTGCATTTTAAAAGTTGGCAAGCATGATAGATTTGCTGAAATATTGGAAAAGATTGCTGGCTCTCAATACCAAATCATGTAAGCAGCACATGGGTGAGGGTAAAGTGTTTAGCTGTGTTTTTGCATCTTCTTCTAAGCCTGTGTGCACTGCTCACCTGGCTGGGAGACCCCAGCTCTGCTGCTCTGGTAGCACCTGCACAAGCTCCTGACACTCAAGTCCATCTTTGAAAATATATAAAATAAAAAATATAAAAGAAATATAAAAAATATAAAATAAAATAAAAAATATAAAATATACTTCTCTCACAACACAACTCACAAGGTCTGCCTTGGATATTCCCAGCACTGAAAACAGTTGTTAAAGCTGGCTGCTGACCTTAAAAATAGCTTTGAAAGCATAGCACTAGTTCAATTTTCCAGGGCATTCAAAGTGTGTGCTCTCTTAAATTGCTTATGAGTAACCTTTCACATGGTCCTATTTCTACCACCACAGAAAATTTTCATTAGAATAATTGTTGTCAAGCACACTCTCTTGTTTAATCATCGATGCTTTTTGTAGCCTTAAATTCCACTGTGTCGTCTATTTTTGTGTATCTTCTTTCAAATACACTTTTGCAATGCAACACAGCAATCTGTGCTGGATTGTCAGTGAGGATGGTGAAATCTCACCACTGAATCTTTAATTCTCTCATATGGAATAGGACCAGAGAGAATTGAATTTGCAGAGTGGAGAGTCAAGGGATATAAATCATCTTCTAAAATTATCTCTTTCTTTCTACTTGCAGTAAAGGAAGTAATTCTGGCAACTAAGTTTTCTAAATATGACATGAATAGTAGACTTAGAGAGAGCCAGGAGAACAAAATTAGGTTGGTAAACTTACTAGGTAAGTACCTGTAGTCACTGTTTTCTTGTTGAGTATTTACTCACCAGCTTATATGAGTCTAATTCCCTATTGAAGGCAGATGTTTAACAGGAGAAAAGTAATTTTTTCTCTAGGAAGTTCAGTGATTACCTGGGAAATGCAAGGTCTGGATCTGGCATCTTCTCTGCCTCTCCTACTGTATAACTGGCCAAAACAGAAAACATCAGGGGGAAGCAACTGACTGTAACACACAAAAAGGATTGTGTAAGGTGATTTTCCTTATGCTGCTTATATTCATTTTAATCAATGATATTACAATGAAAAATGTATGAGGAGTCTGTTGAGCTAGACAAGATTCCCTCCTCTTTTCTTAGGTCAAAGTAGAGGAACCAGAATAGTCTGTTGGGCTCAGAGTGGACTATTCACCAGTGTGGAAATTAAAATAGTTCCTGGGAAGTTACTCTTTCTGATGACATTTACCTACATGTAATTTTATTTCATTTCTGTCTCTCTACCTATGCATGCATCACTGGAATGCAACAGGGATAAATTTTAAAAGTAGGTAAGGGAAATGACAGTTTGATAAAAGTTAAACCCTGTAAGATCATAAACCTTGTTTCTGAATTCTACTTGTGGCACAGTCTGAAGGCAACAAGAGAAATTCCTTGTATTGCAAAAAGTATTTACATGCATCCTTGTCCTGTGATAAACATCAGACAGCCTCAGTGGAGCAAATCTGGATGTGACATTGCTGTATCTTGTAAAGGAAGGACAATTACTTTCTGTAATTAATAGATGCCTTTTACTTTAAGATGCTAATTATTTAATTTATTCTGACAGTTTTAAGTGAAACATAACAATCAGTGTATTTAAAACAAAATTTTTCTTTTCTTTAATCTGAATAAAGAACAGCTAAAGACATTTCAGTCTTTATGGAGACACAATTTCTACCATCCTTTAAATAATTTTGCCAAACTAAGAAATAGCAAAAGAAGGCAAAAAACCTCCAATAAAAGAGATTTACACACACACTTAGAAAAAAATGTAATCAGTATAGTGTATATCATGCCTTTTAATATGGATAATACTCATATGTTTAAAGTTATGCACGTTCTCAGGCCTTAGAACAAAGTTGGACAAAAATCTCTGTCTATTTTTGTATGTCATGCAACTATGTCATCGAAGTGCTTGGTGTTACTGATCACACGAGTTTCCCATGTGCAAACCATACAATTATAAAATGTGTTTGGTTCTTTTGTCCTTTTCAGAAATGTGTCCCACAACACCCTGGCCTCTGTTTTTAGATAAGAATAGTGTTCATATATAGATTTTTTAAACTCCAACTTTGAATTCATTGAATTGCATTTTCATGTTGACTTGTACATGAATATTTGTTTTTAAAGCGTCATTTACTTGCATTTTATGTAGGCAAAAAATAATTTTGTAGCTAAAATTGCTTTTTTTTTGTACAGTTTGATTCAATCAGCTTTTAATTGTGCTGATATTTACCGGATGGTCATAAAAAGAAAGCAAAGTGAAAATGACAAAAAGCCCCATGTTTTGCAGAAGTTCACATTCAGTGCATCCAATCTGCAGTCCCTGGAGACAATAAGAGAAAAGAGCAGGTCTGTAATGCAGCTGCCAGTTTAGTGATCAAACCCAACAGATTGTGCTCTGGCCAGATCTGGTGTCCAGATAAAAATGGCATTCATGCTAACCATCTGCCTACAGGTCAGTGGGGACAAAAATTAAAAATAATTACCTCTAATGAATGAATAGACAATGGCAATCCTGTGTGAGGTATGGTATCATCTCTGTGCATGCACACACACATACACACTGATATACACACACGCACATATTGAAGAGTCATTGGGTTATTGTTTTTAGACTGCTCCCAGCTGCACTTTTCATTTATGTTTTACTTTAATTGCTTCACTTTCTGGCTTTATGTTATTGTAGTTTTAAAATGCACAGATGCTTTTTTGGCAACTAAGTTGCACTAATGGTGATACAAATAATTAATACCCTGATTATGTCCAGTGCATCAAAAGTCAGCTTCTTACTCCTAAAATCGTAAAATCCAGCTGAGTCTGAATAAGCAGAATTACGGACTCATAATCTCCAAAAAGGCAATTTGGACCATTTACTTTCAGGTACCAACTCTGTGGAGAATTAGGAGCCTTGGAAGAGTTAAGCTGAGCACTGATTGCTGCAGCTGGAGCTACTCGGAGGGGGAAAAGGAAAGGTCCGGACTGGGGTGTGAAGCTGCCTGGGGCTGTCTGGTCTGGCTTTCATATCTACAGACCCAAATCCACCATTCAGAGTTGCAGCTGGCATCTATGTGTCACAAATTTGTGGTTTTTTAGAAAAGGAAAGGCTTGTATGTGGTGAAAAATACAATAAATCATGGAGATTCATGAGCGTCTCTTCTTAATAGCCCCTGAAATGGGCCTGCTGTTGCTACAGAGAGACTACATAGATGGTAGTGCAATTTCAAGAGATTGCACTTTTTTCTTTATTTCTACAGCTATGGAAAAAGATTTATTTCTGTATTAACAAATAAATTCTTCAAACAAAATTATTCTACTGTCTTCTACACTAAGCAGCCACTAACTCATAATTTTTCCTGACAGTTTTGGAACCAAACGTGCTCTGAAGATATATTCCAATTTAACCAAAGTTCCTTCTTTTTACATATTTGTATAAACAAATCTGAGTGCCCATATAATTAATTTATTTGTAGAGGAAGCCAATAAGAAGCTTTAAAGAAGATTTTGCTGCTGTAAACTCTAAGGCTTTGAGCAAGCAAAAGGATATCTGTGCCTATAAGAGGCTTGCACGAGCCATTATTGACTTAATCTAGATTTAAATTACCTCTTTTCTACATATATATGTATTACATAATGGTAAAAGATGAGTTAATTGATTGTAAAAGCCAGAAAATGTATAATGAATATCTATGCAGAAATGTGTGCTTCAGCTTTGATAGAAGAAGCTCAAATTTCTGAACTGCCAAGAGTTTTTTTTTTAAATCATAGTGACCTTGGCTTCCTTACTCAACTTTGCACTGTGCAAGAACCTCTAAGCTCAAGCAGGTTGTTGTAAATTAGATCTTCATCAAAGATTCTCTCTTTGTCAAAGACAGAGCTGGTTTCTCTCAGCACCCAACATCCTCCCCAGGTGAAGCACTCTGCCTGTGCACACACTGCTCCCAAAAAACCTGTTCACAAGAAGCTTCCTTGGAAAGATTCAGAGCTGCCTCTGCAGGCTCAGAAGAGTCCACCTTGCAGAAGGAGCTGCACTGTATAGTCAGCTCCTATTTTGTATCAATTGAAGCTCAAAGGAAAGATATTCTGGGCTCATGTCCTCGCCTACAGCTCTCCAGGAGCAGCTCTGCTCCTGTCAAACAGAGCCCAGCAGACATTTCCTAGCAAGGTGTAGTCAAATTGCTGAGCTGCGACTTTTCTTAAAGGCTGCTCAGGCCATTATTTTGTTTTTAGTAGAATATTTTGCCAAGGAAACCACAGCAATAAAAAGAAATTGTGAAACAAAAGAAAATTACTACAATTCCTAAAGTACAGGTCGGTGTTAATTTGCCTTCAAATGCAAAGTTTATTTATTTATTTGAAATAGTCATCTCTGCACAGTCTGGAGAGCAATATTTATGTGTATCTGCACAAATGTCCACAGACTTTTATATATGAAAGGAAAAAACATTATATTTAAGAGTGAATTAGTGATTATGCATGTGACTGCTTTTTAGGATAGGGTGAAAGAATTGCAAGTGGCCAATGCTACTGCACTGTGTAATGCAGACAGGAGGCACTCAGACATGGTAGAAACTGAACTGTAATATAAGAATTTGCACATAATGAAGTAGAGTACTTAATAACTTCTTTAAATAGCATTCAAAACATTATGTTATGTTTGTCACCATATGAGATCAGGTTCCCAGAAATCCACAAAAAGTATAACTGAGCTGAAAAATTTGTTTGCAAAACAGCATTATGAACATGTTACTCTTTGCAATTTTTTTTAACATTTCTTCAAACAAATCAGGTTGATAGCCACCCTAGCAACCAAATGCACTTACACATAGACAGTCCTCAATTAATTCAGTAAAATTGAAACTGGAGACTGTTGGAAATTCAGAATACGAGTAATATTTCCACATGTATGCTGTGAAAGATTATGCATACACCTTGGAGGAGTTAAATAATTTAAAAAAACCCAGACCTATAGCAAAGAAATTTGGACACAGAATTTGAACTTAGAACTCACTTTTAGAAATTTTCCAGGACTTTTGTCTGTCCTGGAAATACAGCATAGACTACTTTTCCCTTCACATTTATTGAACAGATGTAAGAACTATATCAATAAGGAAAGGTACCTTTCAAACTGACCTAAATTATTTAGAGCTCCGTAAATATGTTAGCATTCAATATATTTTCTCTATTTGCTCACTATTTACATGTTCTGATTTGTCCTAAATAATTTTTATGGCTACTCTAGATTTTTTTTCCTGCCCTGTGCGGGAAGGAAGAGATTATGTCTCCTTTATGAGTGATAGGATGTGCATAGGCTATTAAGGGTGAGTCTTATTAGCACAACCTGGAACAGATTTCTAGAATGAGAGGTGGTCGGAATAAGGCCAATGACAACTTGCAAAGAGTCTAAGAGGAGTCTTAGAGAGGAGATGGAAAGAGTGTTGAAAACAATGCACAGACAGCCAGGCATGGAGGAGGTGGTGGAAGGAGGAAACAGCTAAAGCTCTTCTCTATAGACTCTACTGCAGCTCAGAATAAACATTAAATGTCAGTAGATGTAGAGCACAATTACTGGAAAGAGTTCCCCCTGTATTGTTCTATGTGAGTCCCTATATTTTGAAAGTATTTACTTCTAGATTTGGTAAAACTAGCTTTAAAAATTAATAGCTCTGCCCCATAGGTTTATTGAAAGAGAAAAAGGCTTTATAGTCTCATCTAAATCACTGGCATCACATCTATATATTCTCTTTTTATTGATTGGTGCTTTTAACTCATTCCTTTTAAAGCTACCTACAAAGAGAGTCTTTGTCCCACACAGTGAGACAAGGACTTGGCAATGCTGGGCTAATGATTGAACTAGATGTTCTTAAAGGTCTTTTCTAAACTAAATGATTCTGTGATCCTATAAGTTCTCTTCTTGTCTTCTAGTTATTTCTCATGCATGAAATGTCGTGTTACTGACTCTCCTTATTTTCAGGTCCTTTCAGCTGCTGCCTAACCAGGTTCTTATCCTTTTGCTGACTGCATGTTTTACAGGAAATGAAGACCATTTTGCTAAAGACAGCAGCTGGTCCGGTGCTTCTAAAGTAGATTTCCTGGCTATGTAGTTAGCATTTGTATCTATCCCCACCTTGTCACACAATGTGCACCAGCCACAATGTTCTCCTCTAACAAGGTAATCACTTTGAGCCAAACACCAACTTGTATTTGATATATTGATGACCTCAGAACACGGGCTTTTTTAGGGAATATTTGCTTTTGGGGACTTAGTAATCCCGAATGATGTATGAAGACACATTTGTTTCTAAGCTTTTGTGCCATGCTTGGCACAAAATTGAAGCTTGAGACATTTTATGTGCAGGGTTACTCATACTGCCCATCTAAACCTATTGTTGCTCACTGTTAATGCCCAAGGCAAAAGTTTTGCCCAGCTTCTGCCTGGGCATCACGCCATCCCAACAGATGGGTATGAGTGTAGACAATCAAACATGTTTGTTCATCAAACAAGAGTGGTTGGGGCATTTTTCCCAGCTGACATCGAAAACAGCTGTCTGCCTTGAGCATGCTTATTTCTAGTTAAAAGGTCTGTGATATATTAGTAATTCCTCTCTGAGCTATGCAAACTGTCAGTAAATAAAAGTAATTTACAATTAGCTATGGTTACTATGTTTGAGGCTACTTTTAAAGAGTGGCCTCAAACAAGTGCTTATTTTTTGCTTCCAGAATTAGGAAGTGAGGACCAAGTGTCCATGACTCATCTGAGTTGCAATTAAACAGAACTCAAAATGTGTTCTCAGCTCCTGTGCAGCTCTGTGCCTCAGGCTGCCCTCTCTCCTGATTGCTGAGGTGACAAGGATCTGTGGTACCTGCACTCCTTTGTCATCAGTGCTGTTCAAATACTCCCTAACCCTAAACAAGATGTTTGGTTTCCATTGTCCAGATGGAAAGAAATATGAAATATTTACCTTAATTTTACAATGAACAATTTGTTTAATTTCATTTTAAAAAACTTCACAGTTATAAAGTCCTTTACGGTCTACAGGTGCATTTCAAAATATTTCTTTCATGTTAAACAGAATAACTCACAAATTTTTGCATTTCATAATCTCCACATGTAGCCATCTGATATTTATATTCCTGGAAAAGATTTTAGCCAGCAGCAGAAGGGAATTAAAAACCCAACATTGACTCATCTACCAAGACAACAGCAGCTCTGCTGTTTCATAGTGTCATAATGATCTATATGCTCAAGATTTTTGCTGTATAGTATACAGTGATTTATAGACATCATGTGTCTATACAACCCCAAGCACAATGGCTCTTCATGAAATAATTTACTTGCCATTTGCAACCTTTTATCACAGATAGTCAAAATTTTTCCTCCTGTAAATTGCTGTTATTTTTCTAAAGTCAGTGGATTCACATAGGATTGAAAAATGATGAATGTACAGTAATGTGCCTCAGACTACAGCCACCATGGCACATGATGAGTGTTCTGAAATCTCTGTTGTCCCAAACTATTTTTGAAGAACACTCCAGAAAAAGACCTGAGACACCAAGTTTCAAAGTTCAAATCTCAACAAGCATGTTTCACCTCAAAAAAGTCTGTGTCACAGTATGAACACTGACAGCAGGATACATAATATGCACATATACAAAAAAGAATTCATGGCATATTGTGGTTTCCCACACCAAAACCTTTGAGAGCTGATGTTATACAGAATGTTTTCATTTCCCAGTGTTTAGCAGAAGAAGCCCAAGCATAAGAAAAAACAGAATACATGGGGCCACTGGACTGTCTGCTTGGGACAGCAGCACTCAGTTTTCTAAGGAAACATGCCACTGTATCTATCACACATCCACATTTGGAACAGAAAGAGCTGGAATATTTACAGTGATTCCCCTGGGAATCAAAGCATTAATTCACATGGCTATTTTCCCACAGGTTTAATGGGGAATATCTTTGTCCTTGAAAATCTGCCAGGACTGAGCCAGGCTCTGCAACATTTACAACTACAGGGCACTGAGTGAGTAATCAGAGAGATGAGCATGCTCCATCTGGTCCTTGCCATCCCACTAACATATGCAGTTATTGGCTTCACTGAGGAGAGGTAGGCATCCATCCCAGTCCCTCTGCATGTCCACCAGGCTGTCCTCATCACCCGATTTTCCTGACTGCCATGAAATAGAAAAACACTGAAAAAGGAGAACTCAGGGGACTGTGGAAAGGATGCTGGACAGGAATGGGACAGTGGAGCAGTACTGCCCATCTGGTGAGTCAGACACAGGATTCTGTGTCCATTTCATGAATGGAATCAAAATTCCCAGGAAGTGGAAACAAATCCTATGCACTTCTTCTTATTATTTTTTTTCTCTTTTATTAGTCAATATAATATAAAATTTTTAGAGGGTTGAGATGATATTTTGTCACTACACCACAGGCATACCTGCACAAAATGATGAAAGGCCAACAATTGTAACATTTCCTTGTCTCTCAGTGATTGGTCTCTGATCCTCATCAAATATGGAAGTGGGAGCTTTTTCCAGCAAGCTCATTTCTGAGCTAAGTGAAGCTATTTTAGCAGAACCATGGAGCATCATGAAGAAAGGAAGAGAAAAACTGGTTTTTTGAAAGACAAAAATTTTAATCTCTAATTCTTTCTCCCATCACCCATTCACAACAATATTTAAAAGGGGAACCTTCTCCCAGTTTCATGAGGAAACCAGCTTCAGGACCACCCAGAGAGATCTATTCCCTTCTCCTTGTCTAAATCACACAAAGAAAAATAAACAAATGAGCACAACATTTGCTTTCTCATCCCTTCTTTTCACTAAAGGGTCAGGAAGGTCGGGGATCCTTCTTCTGCCATCTCTGGACACCCTCACCCTCTTCAACAGCCAATCCAGATGGATCATGGCCTTTGAAATCTTAAATCCTTTAATCAGTTTCTCCAACTTTCTCTGTTGGCTCCTTTATGTCACATTCCAGGGCTAATTCAGGTACCTTCATACAGCACAGGATTTGGATGACAGAAAACACATGGGGAAGTACAAGTCCAGAGATCTGTGCAAGCGGTGGGTTGATTATCCTTAGCTTCATTAAGGTTGCTCAGCAACATGAGCTTGTATTAATCATGTCAGAGCAGCCGCATCCTGACAAGCTATCGGCACTGCCAGGATACAGAGCCTTCCCTCACACTGCTGAGAAAACATTCCCATGAACAGTCCCTCTGCTTCCAGAGAGGTAATGGGGGAGTGAAATTTAGACTTGTCAAAAATTTAATGAAGAATTATTCTTACTACAGTTATGAGTCCAACTGGAAAGGAACATAGGATGTTGCACAAAAGACTTTTTCAGTGACTACAAAAAGAGATATGAAAAGTAGCACTTGAAATATTAAAATGGTGCAGCTAAATGATCTAGGTAATTAAACAAGGGGTAAAGAATTCCTGAATAGATAGATCACTGGCTGCACAGCTCACAGCTTTTCTATGCCTGGAAAGATAGAGACAATATATTCTTGAGAGATGCATCACTAAGTTCGCAGTCATCATTTCCAGCTGGAACTTTTCCATTTGATAATTTTATACAGTTAATCAGAGCTCATCAAATACTGCAGAAATAACATTCAAGAACTTCAGTTTAAATTCCAAACAGCTTCCTCATGTCTTTCTATTTCTTATTAATATGATTATGTTCGCTCACAAATGTTCTTTTTTTATCTCAGCTTTTTAATGATTTCAAATTACCAGCCATTCAGTGGAGCAGCACTTCAAGTAGCATTACAGAACAAAGCTGACTCTTTCATTAACTACCCTTGCACTATCAAGCCAAACAGGAATTTCTGTGGGCTTCCAGATATTCAGTATTGATGACATCAAGCTACACCCCGTTCTTTAAATTTGAGGTAGGGCTTACTGAAGAGTTACTGAAGAATGGATTTATATTTTAGTAATGGCACTTCTGGAAGTGGTTTTCCTTTAATGATATGTGGATGAAATGAATAGGAGATGACGTCAGCCTTTTAAAATGAAGTGAGGGTTTCTCAAACACCTTGCAGATGATTTTAGGACCCCATCCTTAAAAGTCTATGCAGATAATACAAGTAACAAAGCCCCACTAAAGTCAGATGGAATGCTGGAAAAAACATAGGGATTATTCCCTTAATACAAAGACAGAGCATTTTGTGTTGAAACACTCTAGAGATATCCTCTATAACCCCTGTCTCTAAACATATATACTCTATTGCCTACCACCAGCTTTAATTATAAATTTAAGGATTGCGCTCCAAATCCTTTATAAATGACACACTGGCTATTACTATGCCAAAGTGGAAAACTGTTGAGAACAATTTGGGTTGGTTTTGATTTTGGTTTTTGTTTTTGTTTTTTTGTTTAATCCCTCACTTCACAGAGCAGGAAAAACTATCATGCAATTACAGGGAGATTTGCTCAAAAATAAACAAGCAAATAAACAATCTCAGGTTTCAAAAGCAGTTTTGAAACTTTAGGAAAGATGTGGATCCTATCCTCTGCACAAAGAAAGAAAGATTTCTACTAGTCTGTTCCTACTTGAACATATCAGTATGGAAGAAGCACCTAAATCTGAGAGGCCATTGAGGCAAAAGGGTTTTCTTCTGTTTGTTTGCTTATACAATTTTGCTGAGGCTTCAAATACTTTCAAATAAAGAACACTTCAGGTCTTTGAATGCTATGTGTACTCCCACACACCTTGTTTTGGTTTTTTTTTTTTTTAAGTTACATATACTTAAAGAAATCATTTACCGGGAAGGAAGACAACTCTTGGTCCACTTCTCTGCAGGACAAACTCCCAATCTCTGAGTCTCCATTAGATTTAAAAAAACACCTTAGATCTCTGTTGTTGTCTATATTTCCTCCTCCTTTCCCCCTGCCAGCTATAAAACTAGAACAGTGCAATTTGATTTGGCTATCACTATTTACAACCTGGACAGTACATTTGAATGGCTGGGGACTGCCTCATCCTATACATAGTATTAGCATGATGAACTTTTACTGTCAGTTCAATTTTGTTTATGCAGCAAACAAGTTAAATATTATAATTTCTAAAAGAACTTGGGCTAGCCAATAGTTTTGAGCAGTTAAAAATCTGAAATATTAAAAAAAAGAAATGTAACTTCCAGTAGTGGTGTGATTACTAACTACATGGCTATGGGATAAATTCTGTGTTATTAATAGTAACATGAAGAAATTTTTCACTGTGAGCATTGTGAAGTACTGATTTCCCAGAGGAGTAGTGAACACCCCATCTCTGAAAGTGTTAAATACCAGGTTGGACAGAGGGGCTTGGTGGAACCTGTTCTAGTGGAAGGTCCTGTTCTAGTGGAAGGGGACTGTAATGAAGTGATCTTTAAAGTCTGTTCCAACACAAACCATTCTATGATTCCATTAATAGCTCTAAATGTAATTTATTTCTAGTTTAAAGAGGGATCATGTTGCTTGTTAGACACATCTGCAAATTTTTACATTGCATTTTCTTTCTCTGAAACCTAATCAAAGGTAATGCAAATCTGAAAATCAATATGATGTGTATATGTCATGTAACAAAATTTTAGATCACTATTGTTATTAATCACTTATTCATCATAAAAATAGAGTTTTGTATCAGCATAAGTAAAAAAGTTAAAAAAAGAACTTTTGATGGACTGACTCTGGACACAATGTAAGGTATAACTAGAGAAAACTCATATAGCAGTGTCTCATTTCTGTTTTCTCTTGTGTGATCTATATACAAAAGGGGCATCCTGATTTTCACTTCATGACATTATTCTTCTCATATTTATTCATATAGGCTTATTTATTTATTTTTCATTATTCATATAGGTGGGGTTACCTCATGAACTGGCCTCCAGGGGAACCAACTTCTTCTGTTCTTATATATCTAACAGTTGAATCTCTCAAGATGGACAGAAGAGTTTAAAAAGACAAAGCTCTCCTGTCCTTTCTTGGGTTCCTTGCTTCCATCTGGCAGCTGAAATGCAATAGCTGGGTGGGAGGAATAAGCTGAAATTATTGCTGACCATTCTGCTTACTGAAATATCTCTCAGAGGCATCTGAAGTTAGGATCACTGAGTTCCAGAATGGTTTGGGTTGGAAGGGACCCTTAAAGGTCATCTAGTCCAACCTTTCTGCAGCAAGCAGCGATATGTGCAAGTGGACAAGGTTGTTCAGGACCCCACATGGCCTGACTTTGTAAAACCCCTGAGAAGTAGAGGACTTTTGAAAGGGGGAACTTAGGATTTCCTTTGTCACCTGAATGATGTAAGCTCAAATTGTAGCAGATGAGGTAGTGTGGGTGTCCTATGACTTACCCTATTGATTTAGTAGGTACCATGTCTCTCTCTTCTCTGAATAAGCATTTAAAACACCCCAAAAACAACAAATCAAAGTATCTTTCCTTCCCCCTAATACTAACCATCTCATATACACACTTTAGTTGGGAATATTATGCTGAAAATACAGATGGATACATCAGCTCATCCTCGAGTTACTCTGGGCTATGTAATATAATTATCAGTGACCTTCCTTCTGTCACTTTCTTTTGGTGGAGGAGTCTTTCCTCTCTTGCAATTGCTCTCAGTGCAGAGGGAAGCCCATCAGATTTCCTGCTCCTCTGTGTCCTCTGCAGCCCTTGCCCTGCTGCTCTCACTGGAGAGCTCACCCCTGAGACATTCCCATGCTGGTGGGAGTGGAGGAGTGCAGAACTCTCCAGCTCCACCCTCTTCCAGAGGAAATGTCATGAGAAAATGTTTTCTTGAGGTCTTTGCTGTTAAAATGCTATGAGAATGCTTGCTATCAAGTGTGCATTTTTATGGCATTTTGACTGGAAGTAATGTGAGAATGTTCTCTCTCACATTATTTCTAGTAGAAATACCCTGAGAACACTGTTGTTTGTGATATTTCTACAAAATGTTCTTGGAGATTGGATGTGACTAAATTTGCCTTTGTAATCGTGAGGGTTTTTTTCTTTCTTCCAGCTGAAATTTGGGCAGCATCTAATGTTTCTCTATTTTAAACATTTCTTTTATCATTAAGCCTTGTCAAGATTTGTGCTAAATGAAGCTTTATCTGAAATAGCTGATTTGTTTCTTTTGTGCCCTAGGACCTATCCAAACTGAATCAGAGGTTAAGAAACCAGATTAAACTCTGCAGCAATTACAGTATTTATCGGATTTTCTTCTGAGATGAAGTTGTTTCGACTGCCCTTTCTGTTTCAAAGTGGACCCACAATAGGGTTGAATAAAACTGTGGAGGAGCAGAGACCTGGAAGAACAAAGACCACATACTGTAAAAAAGCCATTCTAATTAAATCAGAATGAAAACAGAAGAATGCCTTTGCTTTCAGAGAAACAAGTAAGCGACCTAGAGAACCTTATGACTTGGCAGTCTACACATTTCTTTTTTAAAAGACAACTCACATCTTTTAAAGGAAATAAATCCTGGAAAAAATAGAAGATGTGTCAAGTCAATCAGCTATTTATGCCGTTTCCTCCGATCCTGATGTTTCTTTCATGAATTATGCACTTTCAGCTGCCACTACTCACATATGTGGGCCCTTGTGGCATGTTTCCCAGGACCAGCATGTGATTACAGATCATAAAAAATGAACATACACATTGCTCCTTCACTAATGCACAGTTCCAAATGCTCCATGTTAGAAATGTCCCTTCTATTTGAAAAATAGCAGCTGTTATTAAAAGCATCCATAGCTGTAATAGCTGCAGCCGTGAAAACGAATCACCATAAAAAGTTAAGAAACAGATGCCCTTGAAGAATGGAATAGGTAAAGTACCCACTATGAATTTTCCCATAGCCAGAAGGTGGTGCTGCATTGTAATATAGTCACAGGGGGTCAGGTTTGCCTCTTTGATAACTTATGCTGTTTGATTCACTTTTAAAAAGTGAAAGAGTAGAAGAGATTAAATCATCACAACTGTGCTCTGGGGTAGTGTTCAGCAGAGGTAAAATGAAGAACAGAATTTAGTTCCTGATGTATTAAAAGCCTATGGTTGTGCTGGTGTGAGACTGGGTCTTTCAGTAGAAGCTTTAAGTTCTCTCTATTTCTTTTCTTGCTGGTTTTATCAAACTCTCCTGCTTTCTTAACTCTTCTGTTTCATCTCAGTACACTGAACAACACAGAAGTGAAAAATCTGGTCAACCACGTTGTGATGCGCTTTCTTGAAAAAAATCTTTCTTCTTCTAACATGTTGCATAATTTTTGCTAAGAAGCATTGAGCTTTTCCCTTTTGTTGAATAGAAGCTGAGATACTCAGCTCCAGGTAGACACTGTTCACTTCGATGAAATTCTGCAAGACTCTGCCAGCTGCAAAAATTTGCAGTTGTGCAAATTACTTCTTTACCAGAAGGAAGGAAGGAGAGCAGAGCTGCTGTCACATCGTGTGCCACACAGTGGAGAGTGATGTGCTGCAGAGGATCCCAGGGGTTTAGCTCAGGTAAGGCAGCATGGATGCCTTGTCTGCTCAGTTAGACTTCCTCATGCTGCACCCTGGTCTGCATGGATCTGCTTTACTTGGCTTTTGAAACATGCCTGGATTACCCCACTTTTTGTGCCTTGCTCTGTGTTTTGGAATAGTCTTGGAGAGCCGATGCTGGCTGTCAGTAAATGGGTAGGTGTGCTCTAGCAGCCCACCCTGTGCACTGCTGCTCCTAGGGACAGCCATGACACAGGATTGCTTCCTTCCTCTCTCCCTCTCTCCCTCCCTCTCCCAGATTCTGCAAGGCTGGGGTGTAGGGCCTCAGCACCAAGTGTTTCTCCCCTACAGATTCATTCCTAGTGATCTGCTTTTGGGGCTCATAAAGCTCATGGCTACTACGTAGGCTAAGGGTCATATGAACAAATCCCATGTTCTCTGATAAGAAAGATATCCAAATTTGATGTGGTTTTGTTTGTTTGGTTGGTTTTTTTTTTTGGTTTTGCTTTTGTTTGTTTTTTTAATGGGAAAAAAAATAGTAAGAATCAGACAGATGCCTCATGGGAATAAAATTTTCACTGAGAGGAAAATGACCCTGACCATCAGAGCAAATAATTTCAGGGACATGGAAAATTATTGCCAAGTAATGCCATTGTTGTTTGCATTACTGAGGCACTTTGAAGCCATGGGCCAGCACTCTCTTTTACTAACTGCTAAAAAAATGTGATGTTTTTCACAGCAAGGGAATGAATCTGGAGGTTAAAAATTTCCATGGATTAAAGGAGAGACACTGTAAATTCATGGAACTGAAATCCACTGAGAATTAATGAGTGCATAAAAACACATCCAGTTCAGGAAATCGCTGTGCTGAAAGTAGCTGGAGGCTGGGAGAACAGTGAGGGGGATGGGCAGATAGATTTGCTCTGTTCTTACTATTTCCTGATCACTACTTTGGCCGCTTCTCTGGCTGTTCTGGGGCAGATAAGAGGTGTTCTTCTCCCCTGAGATTAACTCCTGCCCCTTTCAGGCTTAGGGCTGAATACCTGCATCCTCCCAGTGCTTTCCAGACACTTGCCTGTTCAGCTCCCCTGAGTTCAGCTGTAGAAGCCTCTGTGCCATAGGGAATCAAAAGAGGATTTGGTCACCTGAACTTTCAGAAGAAAATTTTCCATCAGTTTATTATTAATTGGTGCTAATTTATCCTTGGCATGACCTTTCTGAGTGATGGCTACTCTCACATCAGCATGGAACCTGTGATTATTCAGTGACTGAGATATGCTTATGTCAGCCATGGAGAGATTATCCAAAATGGAAATCCCTTTTCCACAGGAGATGCCACCTTTGCACTGTTTATAATGTCTTTGACAGATTGTACAACCTTTGTGGATTAACTGCAGATTTTTCCCTAAATTTAGGGTGCCAGAAAGCTGCTTCCAGTTTGGAAACATACCAGTTGCTTCAATGGGGATTTCCAAGACATGCAAAAATGTACACAGATTCTGATCCAGATGAAAAATAAAGATTATATTCTTTCCACTTACAAGATCATGTAGTCTGACCAGCCTTATGTAGAATAACTTCATGAAAACTTTGAGTTCACATAGAAATCAATACGGTTTCATTTTTGGTGGTTTTTTTCAATTTAAATATAATTTTTCTCTATGTATAATTACAATAGCTTTTAAAATCACCATATGCTTAATGACTGCTTTCAATTTGAAAAGTGGCCCACAGTAGACGGAATAGTCCTAACCATTTCCAAAATCATGTAGTTTTATTGTCTTAAATAAAATGAATTTTGACTATTGAGGGGGAAAACTGAACCTCACCTTAACTTACGTAATGAAAAAATAGGCAAGTTATTGAAATAATATATTTTTTCAAGCAGCTAGAGATCTAAGACCTTTACAGGCAGAGATCATGTACAGCTTGGGGTAAGTGCTTGTGTGAGAGTTTCTTATTGCTGGAAACAGAGGCCCATAATGGAAGTGGTGACAGACCTTAAATTAGTGCAGTGCTACTGCACAATAATGTGTATTCTCAGTGCCATATGGTTGTGATATGCAGCTGTTTTCCTATGCTGATTATAAATTTGGATTGTCTGGCAGACATTATAGAAGGAAAAGACATCATTGATCATTTTATCTATCTGCTCTGGGTCGGTGAAAGATCATTACTGCCAGTCTCAGTTTCTGGTTTTTAATTATTTGCATTACTGTGGTGTCCCAAATCCCCAGGCAGGTCAGTGTCCCCTTGTTCTGTGCATTACACACATCAGGGTGAGTGTTGCTTGCTTCGAAAATGCAGAGCAGCTAACATACAAGCACAAACTGAAGCCAAGGTGACATGATAATAAATGTAAAGGCTACGAATTCTTTGCTGCTTCACTCTCTGTTCTTTTATTACAACACTATTATCTTGGTTTGCTCACCAGGTCACCTGAGCTGGCTGAAGATCCACAAGCACCCAGCAGACCTGATGTGAGGAGAAGCAGCTCCCTGTGAAAAAATGCAGAAACACAGGAAAATTTGAGTAATTTGTCTGAGACGCCAGCAAGACAGAGTCTCACAGGGGAAGAAGTGGAAAGGCAATGTCATGAGACAGAAGAGTGTGTAAAAAAACATTTGCAGAATTACTGGAAATTTGTCTATGCCATAAAATGGTCACGTGGTATAAATCCCACAGCTAGTGGGAACTCGTGCCATTAAGTGCAGACTGTGTATGTAACCCAGCCCTGTGCCACACTGACCTGTCACTGTATTTTCTCGACAGGGCTTATTAGCTTGGGCACAGCACTGTCTGATGTGGGAACAGCACGTCAGATGTGAGCTGGCACGGGTCCAGACAGCTCAGTGCATCCCTGCATCACACGCCCCAGCACACCAGCTCTGGGATTAACTTGGAGAGACCTCACTGGGGTCTGGTTTAATTGGCCCAAAAATGATAAGAAGTCCACCTTGCTTCTCTTATCCAACTAATCTCCAGTTTAATAAAGGAAGTTCTTTCTGATGATTAGACAGGTTTTTTCCTTCTAAAAAATATTTCATCCTAGTATAAATTAATTGCCCTCCAAGCCCAGAAGAGAGTCCTTTGAAAAAGAGACATCCTGGCAGGGCAAACAACCATGTGTTTTGTTGCCATTTGAGGGGACTTGCACTGAAATCCCAGCCTTTGCTGCCTTTCTCCTGCTAGGGAAGAAGTACCTCATATCACAAACCAGCAGCCCCTTCAGGCAATTGCCATTTAAAGAGTGGCATTGATGGACTCTGTAAGGAGTCCTATTCAGAGCTCTCTGGCTTGGCAGCATGATGTCAGTGATGTGGGCGGCAAACCCCTGAATTTGCTTTGATGGTATTTGTGCTCTTTTTTTTTTCATTTTTCACGAATGAGTGATTCATTTCTTTAAAACAATGTGTTTGGAAAGCCTGCCCCGCTAAGGAATTGTCTACGCAGTGGGGGAGGCTTGGAACATTGTATGTCTTCATGGAAGTACCAACAGGGGTTGTGCCAGATCCTTAGTGCAAGAGGTAACAGGGATGCTTGTATCAAAGCCAAAGCTTCATGAATCAAAGGCGCTGACTCTCGAGCACAAGTGCCAGCATTTGGGCAGATAACCCAGCCCGTGCCAATTTAGAGTGAGAGAAATGCCCCAGACTAATCCTGTGGATTCAAAGAAATGCAACATAATTCTGAGTATCCCACAGCCTTGAGAGTCTTCATTTATAGATATTAAGCAAAGAAATAAGGGTAATGATGTGGACTCAATTCCCAAACATGAAAAAGCAGAAAAATTTCTGCTAAAAACGGATGTTGCCTCATGTGGTTTGTTCTAAAACACAGGGGGATTGGGAAAGCAGCAATGGAAGAAGAAACTGTGGATGTCAAATCACATGCTTTGCAAGTGGATCAACTACAACATAAATGCTCCTGTGGCAGGCGACCAGAAGCAGATTTTGGCCAGTATGAGGGCTGTTGGATGATTCTGTGCCATCTCCAATAGTAAGCAACTGACACTCGACATTCACCAGCAGGGTGATTCAGACTGCTTAGATTAGGCTAAGACAAAATGTTATATGCAGTGGAGAAAACAAGACACCCATGGAAAATCATCAATTATCCTATATGCACAATGGAGCTGGAGGCAGCATTAGATTAAACTCTAAAATCAGGTTCATGTCTGAGCTGTCACTCTCAATGAAATTCCTGGATTGGGCTGAAAATTATGTGCCTGATTTCACTTAGTGGCACATACAAAAGTTCATTTTCTAACAACCATTTTTGGCCTCCTTAAGTTACTAACAAAAGCATCTTGTATTCTCTAATATGGGGAACACTGGATTTTTCAGTGCAAAAGTTATAGATATTATTTTGAGTAACAGTAGAAATATACTTTCAAGAGGAGATATTCTTTGAATCATTCACTTCCATGTGTCTTTTTATAATATTGATGAAAAATTAAAAAAATTAACATTATGTAAAACAGAAAATCTGAAAAAGTTTATTAAAATTTTTGTTTAAATGATATTGCATTGATATAATATTAAATATTGTCTTGAACATTTATTGATTATTTTTATTTTAAAAAACCCAATTTATGTCACTCTATGAACATTATTAAATCAAAATCAAAGTACTTTCTTATTTTATAATAATAATAAATTTTAAAATCCCACCATTGACAGATTCCTGACAAGCATTTTTGATTTTGTGGAACTGTATTTTCCGGTGCAAGTCAGCACAGCTCAAAAATTTTCAGTCAGCTTTAGAATTATACATAAAGACAAGTGAGGCTGTGATTTTCAACCACATTTCCACTTGTGGAAATAAAAATAATATGGATCCAGTTGAAGGCTACTGAGATTTGGGTACCATGTCCCAGAGGATCCCTTGAAAACCCTGAAAGAGTGTCTCAAGCACAGTATGTTCTTGCTGCCCATTACTTGTTAAAAATAAAAAGTGTTGGAGGCACATGCCTAGGAAAACTTGGAGCACTGCTAGTGCTGTAGAAGCCTTTAACTTCTAAGAAGAAGTAGAACAATACTTTCTTTTGTTAATCCTAATAGATAAATTATTCCAATTAATAGATAGTAGGAATTTAATTATACGTTATACATTACATATTGGTGCTTTGTAATTTCTGCTACATACTTGTATCTCAAAATAAAAACAAAACACAACAAAACAAAACAAAACAAAAAACCAGAAACCAAGAGCCAAAGACAAGCAACCATTCAAACCATGTCTTAGAATTCTATTGGAACTCTATGAAATACTTCTAAATTTTATTTGAAGTTCAGAAACTGATGTTAAGTCATCAAACGAGATTCTCTGCCTTTATATAACTGATTGCAATTCATTCTAAACTTCAGTTGTGTCTCCCTGCATACTAACTTCACAAACACAAAACTTCCCACTGCACTTTTATTCACAGGCTTGTCAATCAGGTGCTCACCGTTCCCTTAAAGTTTAAGCCTTATTAACCTACACACTGGATTTGACTGGTGATAGGCCACAACAAACAAAGAGCACCAACTCTCAGGTTCCAAATCCTGTCATCCTAGTTCAGAGGGTCCCTGCAAACCCCCTGTAAGAGATGAAAGGATCAGTCAAATGTCTGATTATTCAAACACACAGGCAATGAGGGCACATTGTGGTAAAAAAAAGTTAGTGGAGTCCCCTGCTGATTGAGATATCTTCTAAAAAAAATAAGTTGGTGCTGATCTTTGTATGCAGATAGCA
Organism: Sturnus vulgaris; assembly: GCF_052056855.1. NCBI lineage: Eukaryota > Metazoa > Chordata > Aves > Passeriformes > Sturnidae > Sturnus > Sturnus vulgaris. The sequence goes on along the minus strand of NC_142245.1, from coordinate 103,366,983 downwards.
TTGGTTTCTAGCCCAGGTCTTCATGGGTTATGTCAAATGCACACTTGAAACACCATGTGGAAGGTCTGGACTGAACATATATTTGGCAAATATTGTTAAATTGAATTCACCTCATGCCAGTGTTGCCCAGATACAATAGGAAGCCAGCATGTCAGCTACTTCAGAGGAACTGAGAAATCACTGCAGTTCTGGAAAGAACAATTTTATTTCACTCACTTTCATATGTAATTTTATAGTTTGTCTTCAGTATAGGTACACACGTATGCTTTGATTTGGTAGAGTACAGAGATTATTTTATTAAGACAATTATGCTCATTAATGGCTTAGGCATGTTGGTCAAATGTAATCCTGATGACTAAGCATCATTCTTTATCACTATTTATCAGGATTTTCATGACTGTTAGTTAATATTAGAGAATTGCTCAGAGACCCCACTCAGGACCCCATACATAAAAGGCAATGGTCCTTTCATGTTCTGTAAGCACAAATCTAAATAATAACTATGAACTGTAGAATGCAAAGTAGAAGAGCTGAGGGAAAGAGAACAATCATATTAATGAAGAAATCTGAAAGGCTGGGGTTTTTTATGGTTATTTAAAAAAAAAAAGAAAAAATCTTTGGCCTTTAATATGAGATATATCCACAGAACAAAAAGCAAGAAACGACCATCTACCATGAAAGCAGACTACAAAATAGATGCTGACCTCAGGTTTTCCCAAAAAAATTTGCTTATATTCCTGCTTTCCTGCTCTATTTTATTTCAGTTTTCTCCTAAGTAAAGAATAATAATAACTGCAGGATTCCAACAACTGTTGAACCTGCATGAAACAGCATTCAGCTTCTGACTGTAATGGCTTATGAGCTTCCCACTGAGCTAACTACCAGTTAGTAAAATACAAATGACACAATAAACAGGGCTCATGAGAGGATCAGATCATATGTACATTTTTCTATAATACCTTTTGAGAAGGGGGAAACAAGTGCAGGTTATAGTTGAACAGTGGAGGGAGCACATGGTAACAGGTCCTTTATTCTGTCTACCAAAGCAAACTTTTTTTTTCCTGGGGAGAAAAAGGCACAACAGACTGATGGGTGAAATACTTTTTTCACTGAAAAGCTAGTTTTCCATCCCAGAGTAATAGATTAAAAATCCAGATGGCTTTACCTACATGACTCAGGACAATGGAGGAAATTAGGGTAAATAAACAGTGACAAATATCCCATCAGGATATAACTTTCTTGTAAAATATGGAGTATCCTACTTATACAATAGTCTTCTTCCTGCATCATAGTAGTATAACCCAGATTATTTTAAAATGTTTTATTTTGTATTTTTAGTATGATGCTGTGTTAACTCTCAAAGGTATTAAAATCTTTCACTTGTTTTCTGTTGTCATTCAATAAGTTTGACCATTTCTTTAGAAAATGATAATGCTAAGATTTTTCATCTGTTTTTTCTGTCAGCTACATCTTAATGCTACTATCCTTTAAGAAGATTCCTGCCCATTCAATAAGCGTGTTAAATAAGGGGTAAATGTATGAATAAACTCGTTCTTATATGATTCAGAAGCTCACAGCAAAAAAGCAACCAAGCATATACAAGTAATACTCTGTTCCTCAGGGAATACAATACTTGTACCATAGCTTTGGCTTTATGTTGCAGAGTTGGACTGAGCCTGAGAGATGAATGTAAAAGATAAAGAAGCATTGTAAGGTCAGTGACTGAGCTCCTCTTTTTGCTAATCGGCTTCCCTTGTTATCCATCCAATTTACTAGAAGGTTAACCTTTTCACTACTGTTAGAAATTAGCTAATTTTTATTTTATGAAATGGCCATGGTAGCAAATTGAACTTGTTGTTGTTAATACAGCTCTGTAACAGTAAATGAGATTAAAGGCAAACAAACAAACAAACAAACAAACAAAAATTCAGCAACTCAGCAGCATTTTTCTCTCCAAAGGGCATTCAAATGCAAATGGCTTTACGTGAAAAGAGGCATCGGGCCTTCATAGATAAAATATTTAATGGAGATAGAGCTTCCAAGGCCATGGAAGGAATGCCAATGTCACATATTAATTAAGAAAATATTCAAGATGGACTGACCTGGAATTTTCCAAAGGAACACATTCCTGTTGAAAAATAATTTTCTTTTAAAGTAGAATTTTACATGGAGATCCTGTTCCAAATATCTTTTAAATGTTAAATGCATAGAATATAGTATTTCAATATTTTTAAAATGTGAAATTCATTATCCAGGTTGAAATTATTGTAAAAGTAAGTCTAAAAAAGCAGAATAGATATATATAAGTGAATCAAAACTCATTATGTATCTGCAAGTTTTTAAGGTTTTTCTTTTCTTCTTGGATTAAGACAAAAAAGTAATATTTTTTTTAAAGTGCAAAATTTAGGTTTTAAAAAAACTATATTCCATATTCCAAGGTCAGAATGAAAGAAAAAAAAAATTAAATCAGGATGAGTAACCCAAAGATGAGGGCTTTACCAGTTGAAAGACCAAGGTTGAGTGCTTGGTTCCATCACAAGATATTTTTGTGGCTTTTGCACAGACAGTTCATTCCATGTTCACCTGTCCTAAATTCATGAAAGCAGTTAAATCTCTAGGTCTCAGACAGCACCATTTGTCCCCTAGAAAAACACATACAAGGAATTAGTACCTCTGTTCTAAAGCATGCACAAAGGACTGTCCCAAAAACTGCCTTAAGATCACGTGGCAGATAGATCCTTAGGAAGTGCTGACTTCAGGAGAAAAATTGGTCCAAAATTACAAGTACTTTGAAAAGGCTGACAAGGAATAAAATTCCCCAGAAGGAACACATTCATTAGATATACCCCAGCTGTGGCTAATTTACACAGGTAGCACAAACTGCAACCATCCTGCACTCCAATTTCTGTATTAAGAAAAAGAAGGTGATGTATAAAAGACATATTTTACTCAAACATCCTAGTTACTAGTGGGACCCTCCTGATCTCTTCTACCACAAAGGATCAGTCTAGGGGTTAATACCTTAAGTAAATATTAGCTCTGTGGACACTACTGTGGCAGAAGAGAGGGAGGAAAGTGGGGAAAGAGGGAATTCAGAAGAAGATGGAAAAATGTCTATATTTTGCCTTTCTTAAAATTTGTATATCAATGCAGAATATTAGGAAGAAGAATATACGGAAACACTTAAATATGGTGAAGCAGAGGTTCAAGAGAAAAGAAGAGAATTCAGATCACCGGTGATTATGAGGCATATTCAGCAAATTCAGCTCTAAAGATGAAGGAATTGATGCAAGGACACCAAACATCAAAGAAAAAGAAAATCTTAATGGCTGTTTCATATTGAAAATTAACCTTTCAATGTTCTATAAATGTGATCTTAGCACTTATTCTTAATTCTTAAATTCAAAAGATATATTTTCTAGGAAAATATCCGTGGCACTTTGTGTATCATGCTCTACCCCAATGGTAAAAGAAGAAAGTTGAGAACTTTTATGAAAATTAAAACAAGCCATTGGACTTCAGTCATTTCATTGACTTGGCTTGCAACTCAGTCTATGTACTTTAACCTTCTCTTTATCCTTCAGTTCTTGCTATAATACAAAATAACTTTTGGATGAATCTCTGAAAAATCTTTATTCTTTAAGTTAGGCCTGGTTTTAATAATTCTTCTTAGAATATTTCAAAATAGTGATGAAAAGAAATGAGCTTTTGTGTCTTTTAATCTCAAAAGTAATAAAAGCATCTGAATAGGTCTATTATTTTTATAGACTATATAGGTCTATTATTTATATACACTGTTAAGAGTATAAAATAGAAAATGTTACGTATTTGTAAGTTTGATATCAAGTCAAGATGAAAATCCGTAGGCAGACAAAATGGGGAAAATCTTTGGGATAGTTTTCAAACAAGATAAAAGAGAAGGATAATGAAAAATTGTAGAAAAGTGTTCAGAAGTTTCATTTTAGGATCTTCACATTTAATAAATATTCCCACCCACTCCAAGACTTCATAAACCTAATCTGACCCTTTGTACCTTCTGAGTGCACAAATTATTAGTGAAGAAACAGTTTCTTGCTCTTTGCATAGTGAAAAACTTACACCAGTTTTGGACTTTTAATTAAAAAATGCAGCATTTAGGGGTTTCATTCCACCCTCAGTTACACGTTGCAGGTGCTTGACATCTCTAAAGTACTGCAACTCATCATCTCAGTTTGGATCCCCAACAGTTTAGCCTTACTATTTTGACTTAATGTTGGCATTTATTATAATCATGGATAATTACGTATAATTATAATTAAGTCCTAATCCTCCTCAATTACACTGACATAAATTAGGCACAAGGCATAATTTAATCAAAATTAATGGATTTGCACCAGTGTGGAGCTGACACAAGGATAAATCCAGATCTTGTATCTTATTATGAAGTAGAGCATTTCAAATATGCCAGAATGAACCCATCTTATGGGTAACTATTGTTCAGTTACATGAAATGTTTGTTATTCATTGACTGTCATTACCAACAAAAAGGGAAAATTGTATTGGTTCAGAAAATAAAGCAAAAATTTCAAAGGAAACACTGAAATCTGAAAGAATTTCAACTCTTGTACATAAGAAAAAACATTTGTAAGATCATAAGGATGTTTATAAAGATTACTTTTGTTAAAAAAATCAAAGGAAAATTCATTCCCTTGGGCATTTTAAATGTATGTGGTAGAAATACTCACATCCAGATGCTAACTTTTCTGTCTGACCAAGAGTGGCCTTAGAGAGGTGGTTGGGGAAATGATCCTTTACAAAACATGAGATACAAAGCTTATGTTGTTGAAAGGAGAAGCATGTAATCAGCTAAAGAATTCCTGAGAAAGACCAAGGGCAGCAGATACTGAAACCTTGAACTTCCTTACTTCAATGCATTTTTTGCATGCTTCCTAAAGAAAGGAGCAACCAAGGGAATTTATTAACTTTTAACTTAATTAGGTAGATGCCAAAAAAAAGTTCATTCCTGGACCAGTCTATTTAGACACTGCAACCTTCAAAAAATTATAGCTCCTATCTAAGGACTCCAGTGGGGATTTTTTTTTAAGAGGCTATGTGAACCTTTTTGTCTTCTAAATATAAAAAAAGAGAAATTTTAAATGAGAACTTTAGGTGCTCAATTTAATGAGAACATATCTAAGGCAACAGACATAATGAATTGTATGTATGGATGTAAGTTTAATTCAGATGGCCTATGGAAATCTAAAATTAACCTTTACAAAATAATACAACAGTCAGTTCCTATGAAATCTAACAGATCTCTCTCACACACACTATAATATATGCAAACATACTTTTTTTCTTAACTTCGATTCCTGTTCATTGCTCTCTGTCAGAGAATATATAACCTAACTCTTAACTTTCCCAAGCAACACTGTCAAACTTATTATATTCTCTTATATAATAAGAGAATGTTATTCTCCCTTAGCTTGCTTGTATAAAACTTAGATTGTTTTTTAATTTAGTTGTCTCTTATTATGAAATTGCTGATGAAATAAAAAGGGACACTATTTTAAACTTTTCTCTTCTTAGGCTCACAAAAAATTGCCAATAGAAGCAACAGAATTCAGATTCCCTGTTTCCCCCTAAGCTACAACCATTGTTTCACATGGTGTCTTCTGTTCAATCAAAAGATGAGGAGAGGATGTCGTCCCTAGCAATGGAAACTCAATGCTGGCCCTTCAGCCTCACAGGAGCCATAGGCTGTGTACAGAGCTGAGAAAGAAAACTGATTTTAAGATCCACTTCTTCAGCAAAATCGAGTTATAGGTGCAGAACAATCACTCTATGCTAAACCATAATCAGATTAATTTTACTCACTGGTTTGATTTAGAGTATCAACATTGCAAAGAAGGTTGAAACAAGTCTTATTGACAGAAAGTACCTAGTTCTCTAATTCACTGGGTACTGGTAGTGAATTCATTAGACTGCTGCCAAATAAATTAAAATGTGCAGGAATTAAAAGTAGAAAAATTACAGAAAAACAGTCAGACTTCCCCAAAGCCAGTTTCTAGAACTCTGAGACAAAATTTATATAGAATAATTTAATTTTAACAATGCCTTCTTAAATCCATTCACAGGTATTCTCTGTTTCACATCTTTTGAGGTATAAAATTATACAAAGAATAACATGCAAATGAAGGGTATCACACACTGGGGTAATACTAAAACCCACCTGTAGTAACTCCCATGTTCTCTGAACTGCTGTTAAAGTATGGGGATTTTTTTTGTCCACATGCTGCAGTTGTGTCACTAGTCTTGTATCCTTTCTAGCAAATCCTACTATTGGCTATCAGTGTTGCAGCCCTTTTAATATTGTCATCAGCTGCATATTCAGTCTCTGAATCAATAACTTTAATCATCTTTATGGTTGTTCTTTTATTCATGTCTATTGATTATAGTCCCACAATAAAAGACATCAAGGGAAGGAAATGACAAAGGACCATTGGAAAAAACAAAACCTCACAAACACAATTTTGAATTTAAATAATTTTCCAAAATGCTGTCTGAAGAATTTTGATGCACCAGGCATTGCAGGCAGTTCAGTCATTTATCTAGAGGCCTTGGTAAACTTTTATACACAATATATTTCAGTAAAGTCAAGATTAATATAATTTTGGTAAAAATTCATATGCATGAGGATTTTTCTTGACCATGCAAAGTAAATAGCAGATACCAAATGGAAGACAAATTAGGTTAACCAGCATAAGTGAAAAATGGCTTCTGCTCCACTTTTTTTTCAGTCACCAAACAGTTAAGATGCCCAAATACTTATTTATTTTTAAACAAAACTATTTAGCATGTCTGAAATAATTCAGTAAACTACTCCTCTAACTAAAACCACATGGTTGTACATAACTTAGAATAATTCCTGAGTTATTCTAGAGAGATTATCCTGACTCTGGACCTAATTTTGCAAAGGTAGAAAATGCCCAATTGTTAATTTACTCATTTATTTAACTCCTTTTTTAAAGCTAGATCTTTTGTTTCAGTCTTGGGAAAACCATTTGCTCCATCTTCTTGCCTTCCACTTAGGAACAAGCATGACAGAAATTTTAATCTTTTGCTTCTATCATCATTATAACAATATCCTTGGGGAGGAGGAAAGAAACTATAACAACAATGACCAAACAAACAAAAAACCCGAGAAAAGATGTTGCATTGCAATAATTAATCTCAGAGGTTTGGTAAAATTTGGATTACCTTTGGGCAAGGAGAACTTCTAAAGTAATTTTTGGTAAAGGCTGTGTCTGAGCAAATCAGAGTCTGTTAGCAGCTTCCCATGAGTGTAAGAAAACACTGAATTCAAACCTTTAGATTCAAGCCCTCAGATTTAAACCCTCAGAAAGCTCTCCTAGAGTTGCATACGAGTTTCTACAGAAGATAGCATTTTGAAGAGGTACACACACATATATAGATTTTGCAGTTTATATCTGTTCTGAATAGTGAAAGAATAAAATCTATTTTGATATACTAGAAGTCAAAACAGTTTCCTGAATGTGATTCATCCATCTCTGTTACATTACACAGAAATGGGTAAAAACACGGTTTCTTTTTTTTTTCCAGATTGAAATGTGGGCATCAGGGGGCTAAAAGAACAGTTTTCTCTCTCTCTTTTTTTCCCCCAAACATTTTTTTACCCTTCTTCATTGGAAACATAATGCTGTCAGCTGTCCCTGCCATCTTCCAATTTCAAGTTCTCTCTCTCCATCTGTGTTCATACTTTTTTTAACTCTTAATCAGGTCCTGCCGTGTCTTTGTATAGGAATTCATCATCATATGGCACCAATTCAGACCTGTAACATGAATAAAGGTTGGTATTTATCATAACTGCTGTAAAGGAAGTGCCTTTAAAAGGAAAGGGAGCATGTAATTCCTTGCCATTCACTTTCTCCTCAACCTTTCACCTTTTAATCAGTAGCCATAACCCAAGAAGATCTCACAATGGAAAGTTAATTATGAGGTCATGAAGATGAAAGCATCTGACTTGCATTTTATAAAGGTACTTTGCTTTTAAATTATCCCTGATTTACCTGCATGAAAGGAAAGGAAGTTCCCAAAGATTATTCAAAATGGACTAGACTTTCAGATGCCAGCATTTCCAAGTGAAAATGGAAATGCAATCCTGTCAAATGTCCTTTGAATATTTCTTAGGAAGGAGCTTCCATTTACCAATATGACCTGACTCATAAATTGAAGATATGTTCATGGATATGAGTGCATGAAGCACTCAAAGACCATACTCATAACTAGAAAGGTATCTAGAGTCAAAAACTCCAGAAGTTAGGTATTTGTGACCATCAGCTTTGGGAATCTGGTGTGTACTATTTAGAACTTCAGGGAAAATGTGCTTGAAGGACATTGTCCTATCTATGCTGAAAATCATAAACTCATTCTATCTTAATATTTGCGTATGTTGAAAGCAGCGGAAAAAACTGCAGAAAAGAAAAGCAGCAGTTTGTTTTACAACATCTAGTACCCAGGCAGGTAAGATGGAAAGTTTGCCAGCTATAAATATTAATAGCGTCTATTCAAAATTATCTCTTTTTACATAAGAACAAAGATACTCTGTTCACATAGTGGTTAAGGCAAGCACATCAAAGACAATCAAATAGTTAAACAATATGTTAATTTTAGAGCTATCCAAACAGAATTACCAGACTACAGAACACATGGTTTGTCCATCTGATCTGAGCCCTGTCAACTTAAAATGTATCCTCTTTGGGAAGTGAGGGCTGCTAGAGAGCAAGAGTGGCTCCATCAGAAAAAGGGGCATGAGCCCATGGCCCACTGGCCTGCTGACCTAGAGAGAAGTGTCAGAGCACAATGGCCAAAGCACGAGGAGAAGTGGAGGCAGGGAACAGAAAGAGGCTGCTGGGGGACATCACACTTTCCTGAGGAAAGCAGCACGAGTGGAAATAATCTTTTCTGCATCCAGCACTTGAGCACTGGAGAGGATCTTGAGATGACATTCTCTGTAGGCAATAGTGTCTTTCCATTGAATTTCCATATGAATTACTGTTTAAGAAACAGACCATATTTCCCTCTCTGATCATAAATAGTACAGTGATACCAGCTTTCTATGGTGTTATTATTGGCTGCACTGCTTCTCTCCTAATACTGCTTTAAATTATGTCTACTTGGTTATTAATACTCCTTGTTTTTGTTTCCTCTAAAGGATGGACAAAACATTTTCTTTGGACTTTTCATGGCAGTTAATGGTAGAGGATGAATGGAAAAAAGAGAGGTTGTGATTTGAGTTGGCAAAATATAAATTATACATTGCTTTTCCTGAAATAGGATTTAATTCTGAGAACTGAAATCAGCAGTTATAAGGAATTGCTGCTCTTGTAGGAGCATACCCCAAATGTCTACACTTGATAAAGAACCTTTTAGGAAGTTTTTTAGCATGAACAAGAAAGTGTTTTGTGCAAAAGAAAATTTTCCTTATAATGCTATAAACCATGAGGTCAGCTGTACCATATAAAAGAAAAGAAGCACGAAGTTTAAACAAGAGCTTCATGTCTTTGGCATTTCCTTGAAATGCCTTGAAATCGTCATTTGATAGCACTACCCCTTTCTGTAAAATGCAGATGTTGAGTGAATGTATGTGTTCAGAGAACTGTATATACCTATAATGCTGCATGAGGATCACAGAAAATATTAATTAATAAAAAGAGGAAACAACAGCACAAAGCTGATCCAAATGTAGTTGATATAATTTTTTTTATAATATTACTGTTCCATGAAGACATGGAATAATGAAACTCTCTTTTATTACAATATTATCAGTTCAGCTGTGACAGGAAGCCCTCTGGACACTACTCTCACAGGCTTCTTGTTCACATTTTCAGATAAAGAGAGTTTCTGATAGGTTTTGAAGTTAGGCATGATTCAAACCGGAATTTACGTGAATGAGCAATAGTGAGTTTCTAATTTATGCATCTGGTAATCCATGCTCCTATCCCTCCAAACAGAAACAATTCTCTTAAGTTCACCATGGATCTTGGATGTTTAGTAATTTAATAGGCTTAAGCTTTATTCCTTCAAGGTAATTGTGCAGATACCTTTAATAAAATACACTCAACATTGCCAGCAAACATTCTAGATAAATGAACACAAGAAATGTTAGATGCAACTTTATTAAACTGTTAATCCTTGCTGGAAGGCTTCCTGGAGTGTTTGAGGGTAGTGTTAGTAGTGATGATAAACTAATTTGCCACGGCTCTTAGGTTCATGTTATCTTTTCTTATCAGCCTAAGGCTAGGTCAGAAAAAAAAATTGGAAACATTTGCCAGAGACAGCAAAGTGGCTAATTCAAATACCATTGTGGAGTGTCAATCTATCCTTGTCTCCATGATGGTTAGTTTAATGGTCCATTTAATTCTTCAAAGCAATTGAATTTCCACCCATATACTGATTAGGTGATACACCACAGCAGTGTTGCCAGAATTTATCTTTTTTATATGCAAGACAAGATTTATATGCCAGAGAGTCTAACTTCTCCAATGCAGATTGAGCTAAGAGCAACAAAAGGCTTGAGATATTTGCTATTTTGTTTTCAGTCAAATAACCTCTAAAACTGTGGGTATTGCTCCTTTGACTTATTTTGTTTGGTTGGGTTTTTCAGTCATCTTGAGAAAGTAAGGCACAAACTGATAAATACATTGTGGAGTAAGACATAAAGAACAACATAATGAATCACCAGCTGTTCCTAAATCTAACAATGTGTGTTCAACTCAATGATAGTGAGGCAGTAATTCGCATTACATTCAACCTGTGGGATTTACTATACTCAGGACCTCTCAGATCTTTCACTTTTTGCACTGAATTGCAAGATAAAGGATACTGAGCCTTCTGATGTCTTCTACAGCTCCTTTCTATGCTGCTTCACAAATTCTGCTCATCCACATCATCATTCCACATCCTCATGAAGTCAGTCCATTGTTGGCTGAAGTTCCTTTGATTCTTCTACTCTACTTTATCCAGGTTGGATTCTATGAAATCAAACAAACCTACCTGGTTACAAACTACCAGAAAAAGAGTGAAACAAGGCTTCTAAATGACATCCTTGAGTCTCTTGCCAATTTATAGTTCCTGCACAGTCTTTCCATTCCTGTTGGATTTGCAGCTATTATGTGTCATGATAACCTGCTTCTAATAGTCTCTGATGTTTATATCATAAATACCTTCACTTGTATATATTCAAGTGCAGGACTAGATGAATATAGTTTTCAAAATCTGACAACAATTTCCAAAAGTTTTAGCATATTATATTGAATGGAATTGGTGCAGTTGCAATAATTGCAGCTGATAGATGTGCCAAAATGCAGTTTTCCTATGTGGAAAAGGACAGACTCTTTTCTATGTAAGACTTTTACCTCTTATGTTTTTAGTAAATATTTTTGTGCAAATTACCTTCAGCTGAAATATGGTTAATAAATATTCACTCAACTTTATTAATCAGCATAAAATTATAAGATTGTGTACAATATATTTGAAAATACCATCTTACATATGTTCTTACATATTTTAAAATTTTTATGATATCTGATTTAATTCACACCAGTAACATATTAGCAGCCCATGAATATAAAAAACCTTTCCCAGATGAAGATATACTAAGAGTAATGGCCTTATTATCAAGAAAAAAAAATTGCGTTGCACTCAAAATTTAACAGTGGTGAAATTAGAGTTACTTTGAAGTGAATATATCTGAAAACATTTTAAAATATTTTTAATTTCTGTACTTAATAGTTGAATCATTTTTGAAATATGCTCAGAAAGGCATCTTTCACACCTGAGTGTTGGCTCAGCACGACTTTATTTAACCTGTGACTTATTGTTTTCAATAAGAGATCAAACTCAGATGAAAAACTTAAAAATGTACCAAAGTCCCATCATGACTGAAGTATGCTGTATTTTCTTCTGAGATACTAATGAGGGTTGATTGGATTGATATGCTGATAGTTTAGGAAAAAGGTTAGTAACAATGCTCAGGTTTTCAAACCAAGGTTTGATTATAGTATCAATAGTCTAGTTTGTCATGGTCTTTTCCCCTTGTGGAGCATTGTTTCCTGAGATTCTGGTTAATATTGGAAAATAATATAATTCCATTAGAAGTGAAATATTTTTAAAGACTGTTGAGAAACAGTGACCAAAATGAAGAAAACAAGAGTTTTGTCTTTAAATGTACTGGAATGTTGTCAGTCATGCATTCGTTTCCCTCACTTACTGCCTTGCTTCAAACTTCTGCAACTGCTTTCTCTCTCCCCGGAAAAAACAAAAAACAAGATTTGAATGGTTTCATTAGTAAAGCCAAGGCAAAAACATATCTCAAAATCCTGCATAAGCACTATTCATAAATTTGGAAGAGCATTCTTAAGATTAAAACTTGTTAAACCTAAGAAGAGCACTGCCAGCAGGTCGAGGGAGGTGATCATGCCTGGTGATGTGGCCACTTCGGGAATGCTGTGTCCAGCTCTAGGCTCCTCAGCACAAGAGGGACATGGAATTCCTGGAGTCCACTGGAGGGCAACAAAGATGTTTAGGGGACTGGAGCACCTCATTTGTGAGGAAAGGCTGAGAGACTTGGCCATGATTAGACTGAGGGGCAGCCCCACTGATCTGTGTAATTATCTGAGGGGGGGTGTCAGGACCAGGCTCTGCTCAGTGATGCCCAGCAACAAGACAAAAACCAAGGGGCATAAACTGATGTGCAGGGAGTTCCACCCGAACATGAGGAGGAATGTCCTTACTGTGCAGGTGAACAAGAACTGGAACTGGTTGCCCAGAGAAGCTCTGGAGACTCCCTTACTGGAGATACTCAGAAACTGCCTGGACACAATCCTGTGCTGTGTGCTCTGGGATGACCCTGCTTGAGCAGGGAGGTTGGACCAGATGACTCCACTGGTAGTTTCCTCCAAAGCTAATTCTGTGAAATTCTATGAAATGCTGTAAAATTAATATTAGGAATCTGAATTATATAAATACTTGTGTGAATATATGTATATATAACATTCTAGAATAAAGTAAATATTATAGATAGATAGGACATTTATAAAACAGAGAAGGTAAAGTTAATTTTAAACTAATGAAATCTAGATTTAGATCTGCTTTCTTTGTCTTCATCAAAATTTTTGTGTTAAAATTGATAAGTGACTAATATTAAATAAGAAGAGGAAAATAAATAGAGGAAAATATCAGCCTTAAGACCTATGAAGTATTTTCATTTATGTGTTTTAATTGAAGGACATTTTCTTGCCTACATATCAGATTGGCAATTTCATTTTCTAAAGAAAATGCTCTGACTTAGAATAGTCTGATCTTAAATACAGCGTTAAGAAGAGCTATTCTTGGAGTTACCCATTATTTTCTTATTTTTATGAGTGCAGCCAGAGAAATATGAGACTAAATTTTGTGGAACTCCTCATGCCTTGTAAAGGCACACTGAAAATAATAAGGGAAGAAACACTGAAATTTTTTTGTTTGTTTGTTTTTGACATGGGTGTTAGTTAATCAAAAGGGAAGTATCATTAGCTTCTTTAGTTCTCACACTGGAGCTTTCAGTCAGCATGGTACTTTAATAAGTGAGCTGCAAAAGCATAGGAACCTCACATTACTTAGGACATAAACTTGTTTTCATGCCTCTTCGGGCTCAAATGTACAAATTGCTGGACTGCAACAGGTGCAAGTCCAGTCCTTCTTACCTGTCAGAAGAATAATCTAGGCCTGATGGCAAAATTTTTCTGCCTACACAGAAAATGTAGTTTAAAGACCACATTGTATCAAGGGCTGTCTTTTGGAAGGTTTTCCCAGCTCCCTGAAAGGCCTTTGGCTGGAATCTCCTGATGAAGTCCTCAGCACTGTGCTACACAGGAAGTCAGATGAGATAGTCTTAACAGTCCTGATGGTTTCAGTCTGGAAGCAGGTTAGACCCAAGTCTTAGAGAATATTGGCTTTGGGACAGAAAATCAAAAACCTCATTGTCCTTGCTGCCCACTGTCCTTAGCACTTAAGCTTATCTCACTTTCAGAGAAGGTTTGATGCTTTGGGGGAAAAAACCGTTCATCCTTAGTTAATTTGTGATGTAAATACACTTTGCAAATAGAGAAATTAAGACCTTATTTTGGGGGGGTTCTCTACCCAATGTTAATGAGTGAAATGAATGCAAAGCTTCTCAGAACTCAATAGGGAATAGCTCCTGCATTAAACAAATACTGTGGATAACAGGGAACGAACACTCTTAATGTGCTACAACAACAGGAGAGCTAGAGACTTACCCACATTTCATTGTAGAGTCTCCATCAGGATTAGAGAACTTTGTTCCTTTAATTAATACAAGGCAAAACTTTTACTCCATGGCTTCTCATCCTCTTCTGTCCTTTTTCATTTCTTTTTAACATTAGTTCTTTAACAAATCCTTCTTTTCAGAGACCAAAAGCTGATATGTTCTGGGGAAATGCCAGCAAGATGTTAGAGATTGGCACAACTAGCTACTGTCATTCTATCAAGACAATAGGATTTGAGCGAAAGGGGTAGAGTTCTCCATGCAGAATTTAGCTGCTTAATCCTCTCTTGTGGGCTGGCACAAAATCAACAAAAGAAAGAAACCAAATTACCCAGCTCTGCTTTGGCAGATTTAGCCACTGTCAGCAGGCCAGAAGTTAATTCCCTCATATTCTTGTTTGCCACCAACTACGGCAGGCCTTGCTGAGCCAGCTTTCCTGTGTAAATCTGTCAGCTGAAATGATGCACAGCATGAAGAAGGAGAGAAAGGACATGCAAAGAGTGTGGTCCTTTTGCCAAATCAAGTCCCCAGAAGTCAGGGGCTGGCACTGGAACTGCCTCCTTGCCTTCATCCCGAGTGACATTTTTGACACAAGATGAGAAAGATTTATAGTTTCTTAAACCACCATCACACACACACTCACACAACACACACACACACAGGCACACATTTCCTTGCCAGTAAGTAGGGATTGCTGTTGCATTAAATTCTGTGCATGGGAGGCTGTTTCTCTTCTGGCAGTCAGAACAAGCTTCCAGCTGCTTAGCATCACTCTGAGACTCAACAGTGTGTAGGGTATGATATGCTAATAATGAGGACTACACAGTCATCAAGGCCAATAAAATTGCAGTGAGGGTAGGAAATGCACCATCAGTTTGCTCTGTCACAAATACTTACTGAGTAGTCACAGCGTATGGTGCCTTTTATTGTGTGCCCAAACTGAGCTCTTGGGAGGATAACGTGACATGGGGGAATCAGGCTGGTTTGTGTCATTCATTATTCTCCTGCTCCCTTAGAAATCAAGCAGGAACATTACTGTGAGATGAGGTAAGTTAGGTGCAAAATATTTACATTAACATGCAGAACAAATCACACAGCTTTTGCTTTCTCATTATGAACCCCAAAATGGGGATTGCTTCATGAAAGCTTTTACTTACAGATGTTTCTTTTAAAGCAAAGAAAATCTTGCAAGCTGCAAAATTAGGAAGAGAAATACAGTCTTCTTAAGAGTGAAGGAATACAGATCTTTTTTTTAAAGGTAATGGTTTTCACATGGAAATCCCAAAAGTCCTGGGATTTCACAAGTTGTCAGTGCAAATATGGACATTTCCTTTAAGTACTTAATGAAACATGCTTGATAGAATGAGCAATCCTGCAAAAATGTAGATCTGTGCATGAAATTCTCAGTTAAATTATGTGTTAACAGTTCTGGTTGACTTTATTCTTGTACTGGAAACATTTTTCACTGATATTAGACCAGTATATGCTGTGTATGGTTTACTAAGATAACAGTGTATATTGGTAATGCAAGCAATGTAATTCTGTGAGCTGTTCTTAAATTCTGATAATTTCTGTTTCAGATTACTTAAGTGCAAACTGATTGTGCAGTCTAATTAGAAAAACGTGGGTTTTTTTGACTGTGTTGAGACAAATCTTTAGACGCTCATCACATTTATTGATTGTAATAACTGCATGAAACGAAAAGATAGATGAGGTATTGTTCTCCTAATATCTGGATTCCTTTCTTGACAAGAGCTAGCTATTTCTAACTAACATGGCATCACCTTGTGCAAGTGCTAGACTTGGAAATTATGGCTACTGAACCTAAATATTAATGGGCAATTTCCTACTATCCACGTATCCTAAATCTTAACACATCAATGGAGAAAACTTACTACAATTTCTAAATTAAATGGACAGAAAAGTAGCACAAAAACAGCCTCTCACCGATTTTATTTCTAGCTCTAACCCAAGACGGATGTTCATGGTATTAAAAAAACACTATGGAAATGTTGAGAATTCCAAACATTCACAAGCAGGTTAACCTGGGTAAATCTGGATGGCAAGATGTTACCTAGGAGAGACAAGTGTAAGATGATTTTCAGGGAAATAATCAACTGCATAAATACAGATTAGGGAATATTTGATGGATGAGGTTCCAGTTCTGCAGAAAATAATGCAATTTATCACTTGGTATGACATATTTTTTCCAGCATATTTTATCCAGCACCAAAACTTGGATCTTGGAGGCAGTTTAAAGGGGAAAGAGGTGAGATACAACTTTGGCCTCAGTTCTAAATATAAGTATTTTATTTTATTGAAACACCTGACCCAGAAGTGAAATCACTGTGCACTTGCTCTGTAGTTAATGGAGAGAAAATGGCACTTCCAAAATAGAAAATCTCTTGATAAGTCTTTAGAGATCTTTCTTAACTGTCTCAATAAAGTGCTTAAATTTGCATGGAATAGGTCCAGGCCTAAGTATCTATGGAAACCGAATTTTAGAAATCCTATAGCCTTGTTAGTTATCTAAGTGACTCAGGTGAATATTTGAAATGTGCGTCTGAACTCCCATGCAAGCATTCCATCTAAACTCCTGAGGTCCCAAAGAGGAGACAGTAGGCATTTTTCAAGACATTGGATGTGTTTGCCTCATGTCTATGTTTCAGTGATGCAAGATGTTAAACTAAATCATGAATTAAAATTTATAATGTTGCAATTATACATTAGGGACGTGGTTTAGTGGTGCTTTTGGCAGTTCTAGGTTAACACTTGGACTCAATGCTCTTAGAGGTCTTTTCCAACTGATGTGACTCATTCTATGATTCGAATGCTGCAGTGCTGTACTTGCTGGGGTGTCATGCAGAGGTCGCCTTAAAATGGCCTTACCCATTGCATGGGTGGCACTGTTCTGAACTTGCAAACCATGCATAATGATGAGGTGCTTTGCAGGCACGTTTTCTGTATTTTCCTACATGATACAGACATACTTAACAGGTCCAGAGCTAGCTCAAAATACAGTCAGCACAAATCCATTCAACAGAGAAGATCATGGTAGTCCCCTGAGCCTTATTTCTCTGGACATCCCTGTTGGGCACCTGGACATCTCATGCAGCTGGGACTCATACTTAACAAAGCCTTGGGGGAGGAGGGTAGGGAGGGATGTTCTTTGTGAAAACAGTCTGGATGTTTAGTTGTGAGTTTCATGTAGAATAAGAGATGCTCCAGAGAAACAAAGCAAAGATGATTCTGTCTGTGGAGAAGTCTTCACTCTTGTTGTCTAGTCAACAGGAGTGCATGGATGTAAATGAGAGCAACTTTTGGCTCACATAGTTTGAAATCTATTTGAACTCTTAAAAAAATGAGTTTTAAAAAGGATTTCCTTCCTGTCAGCAAAAAGCCACAGACATAAGAGGAACAGAGTCAACCACATGTGTGTTTCTTTTTATGCTTCCTAATCAGATGTAACGATTGCTCAGACTTTATAGATAGTTTTTATTCAAGGATGTGCATTCCTGAGTCTTAGGACCCTGCCAAGTGTAAAAGCAAACAGAACAAGCCACACATGAGGTGATATATGCCCTTAGGCTTTCCTGACTGCAATAGGACTGAGGGAATCTAACAGAGTCCCTCTTCCATCTTGGCTGTTGTAAAGTTCTCAAGAGAAACCACAGCTGGCCTAGGTCCAGTAATTATTCCTTTATTGGGCTGGTAAATTATTTTTCTGAGAGCCAGAACAACAGCAGAAGGAAATGTGCTATAAATAGGTCTGCAGAAATACTAACAAAGGTGTCATCATGAATGACTTATTTCACCTCCATGATGCTGTTATCAACACTGATTGTCCAGTCTGTTACAGGGATAGCACAAGAGAAATTAAAAAGTATATTAATAAACTGAAGTGCTAAGGAATTATCAAAAATTTTATGTAATTTTTATATAATAAACTATATAATAGTTTAGTTCTAACTATAGTCCACTTTTTCTAGGTCTGTCTGTAGTACAGATATCACAGCTTTTGCACATGCAGCTGAGCTAGTTCAGGTGTTACCACAAAGTACTAACAGCAATGCAAAACTGAGTAAAGATGAAGTGCCTAATTTGACACCCCATTTTTCAAGTAAATATTACAGCTTTATGAAGCTCTATGTCATTACAGACGGACGGTACCAAAAGTAAATCATTAAAACTTAATTAGGTATATCTACACAATCTGCATTATTCTGTACATATGATCTGCATTGTTGTATATCCTATACATTTTATATCTTAATACTGTGCTGATAGACAGCTGGTATCTTTGGTTTCTTAAGAAATCTGAAGAACTAAAGTCACTACTGGACTGAGAGTCAGGAGAGATGGGATTTATTTGAACAGTTTTTACTCATCTGTGATCTTGAATATACAATTTCCCTCTGCCTTTCCTCTTCTCTGTTGACTGTCTTTGAAGAGGGAAGGCTGGTGCAAACACAATGCCTATTAAAACTGGTATTAATTTTTGTGACTTCAAATCAGCTTTTGCAGTTTAAGTCCTATTTCTGGCCAGTACTGTGCACATTGCTTCCCTGCTGTGCACACACGCACCCCATGAAATAGAATAAAGAAATTAATTCCATTCAGGCCTGCCATTAGTCATGACTTTTGCATCAGGAATCACAACTGCTTTCTTCAAAGTGGGGGAAAAATTTTCTCATGATTAATATTATGTTACATTTTCCTGCATTCTTTAGATTTGAGTGGTGATGGGAAGACAAAATGACATCAGCTGTTTGAAATAGAACAACTGATCTTGTGATATCACTAAATTTTTTCTCTGTTTTTGATTCTGAAGACATATGAAGACAGTAGCACTCAAATATCAAATCCATTCTCCCTTTAAGAGGATATTAAATCTGTCTGTTGCAAATGTTCAATTTGGCAAACCTAGGTAAGGAAAAAAAAACTGCTACAATTTGAAGCTGTGAGTATATAACCCAACCCAGAGAATAAATAGCTAAAGAAAATCTAGATTAGCAGCATGAACTATTTTTAAAGTGAAAGGGACTTTTTTTTTAATCCAGAATTTTTAAGAGAGTATCAACTTCAGTACAGCCACACTTCAGTGAACTGTAATATTCTCTTACTTTCGACCAGTGGATCCTCCTTTGTGTTGGTTGGTTTACTGAGATTGTTTGAAATCACTGAAACATTAGCAGTTTAAATAAACACAAGTAAAATAATACCCAAAACTATGCTGCTTGACACTGTCCTGAAAAAAAAGAGGAGGCACTACACACTGGTGTCTGTCTAACACAGCCACACCATCCTACTAAACAAAATGTACACAGGGATGTTCTCAGCTGTGGAGGCCAGCTGGCACGGAGCAGTCTGTGTACATAGCAATAAATTCCACTAGCAACCAAACTGCCCATTGGGAACAGCTTCTGCCCATGGTAAATCCCACGAATTTTTGGGGATAGTGCTGGCTGACTGAGATAAAGATTCAGGACAGGCACCATTCTGACAATTTCCTAGTCTGGATCACTGAGTAGCAGTACCACAGAACATGCCTTGGCAGTGTTTAATTTATGAGTGTAGATGCAGCCAAGGAGGGATGCAACTTCTCTGTGTTGTCTTTAATAAAGAAAAGGAAATGAACTTGTTTTGGGTGCAATTCATCCTATACTTTCAACTATAGTCATATAAAACAAGTTGAATTAATCAAGCCTTGAAGGTGTCTGTTAATTTTGATTGTCTGCAAAGTGAATCTAGAGAGATTTACTAAGATAAAGAAGAGAAATCTAAAGGGATTAATCTATTTCATATGATTAGAGCAACTACTTAGTGATGATGCACAGCCAGTAAACTTTACTTTTCCAGCATATAAGACTAACAACTTGGATAGCAGCTCCTTTCAGGCACAAAATCCAGACTGAATCCTAGTTTTCAGATATCAAAAGGCTTCTGTGTGAATAATTTTTTGCTTATTTACATGTGCAGTACAGGTTTTTCAAGAATCTGAGAGAAGCTGTTATTTTTGCAACTGTGGTATGAGATAATTAGACACACAGCAGTAAGAACTTGTATGATGACAAGTTTGAGAAGAAAAGTAGGAGCACAAGATCAGAAGAGCACTTTCATGATACTAAGACCAGTCTCTTCCAGTACAGGCAAATCACAGACATTACAAAATCCCTTTCTAAAACATTTATCTGCATGAGTAGATATCTGTTCCTGTGCTCGTACTGAATGATTCACTCAAATAACTTCCCTTCTGTTGTTCTTAGAGTTTCTTCCAGTTTCCAGTTTAAATTTATGCTTGACTATTCTGTCTGTACTTATTTTTGTGCCAAGTTTGCCATTTATCTGAAATAATAATTTTCTTTCCCTGCTGCTAGCCTCCATTACATCCTTGTGGAGAGAAATTATATTTTCTCTCAGTATTCATTTCAGTGAGTGATACCAGAGTAGGTCTTTAGGTCTACTACCTGTGCCTAGCCTACCTTGTGTGTCTGTTCCAGTTTAAATTAGCCTTTTTTGAACATAGCTTTAAAAAAAATGCACAGTTAAAATTTCTCTAATTTCTTGCAAAATTATTTTAACTCATTATTTATTTCAGCTGGAAATTAGCCATCAAATGCATCTGTTCTCATTTATCTTTTCTACAGAGACAGCCAACTCAGTCTGGAGGTTATCCTGGTGCTGTTTCTTATTTGAATATAATGATACCTTTGACTTTTTCTCACATTTGAGGTGTGATCATTTCTGTCCCATTTGTATTAGATGAGGGCCTTGTCCCCATGCTGAACTTCCTCATGATTTTTGAGACCTGTGGTAAAAACATATTCTTTTGAGCAAAGCTTTATTATCTTTAGTCACATTCTCATTCTGAGCAGCAGAAGTTTTGTTTCTTCTTCCTAAGGTACTTTTACAGCTGAACAATTGTTTCAATAGCTGCAAGGTTTAACTGATCTTTTAAGTCAAATTGCTTGTTTTTACTTATTTCTATGACATAAGGTTTGTTTGTATATTTGTTCATTTCTTCACTCTTTATGGTTCCTCTGCTTAATCCTCATATTCTTCTTGGAAGAAGTGGTTTATCCATTTATCCATTTGTCTCCTGACTGGTAGGTATAAAATACAAAGCAATGTAATTTCTGACCCTTTAAGGATATCTGACCCTTTCTCATGTTAAAGTTACAGAGTTATGAAATTCACTAGTAAATTTTATATAAGAGCTAAGATTTATTCTTTAGTATTCTGTTTTAAAACTGAAAATTTTTGTTGTTGACTTAATGTTATCTGTTCATGTAATTTAAACTGAGTAAGTCCATTATGACTTTACTTAACGTTGTTTTCTACAACTACTGCTAATGGGAAGAGAATATAGTTTTTTCAAGATTCCATTACTTTAGCAAAATTCTATCTTGGTTTTTGTTACTATACTATCATTAGTAGTTTATATTTTCTAACCTTTATATGTGAAGTAATGTAACATAACGACTTACTTCTTCCCAATATTTATCTTCCTGTCAGTAATAAATCTGTTCCCTTCTGAATCCCACCTTGGGAGCCTGCAGCATAACTATGGTAATGAGAACCCTTCCTTGAGTCAAAGAAAAATCTGTCACACCTGATATATTTTGACATAAACACTTAAGGTTCAGTGAACAAGCATATTTCTATAAAACTTTGTTTCATCAGGAATTTTTCTCACCAGTTCCACACACATTCCAGATAGAGGATATAAACGTTAATCAAACACAGATCTTGCAAATGACAACCAGACAATTCACAAAGCAACTGAGAAACAAAGACTTGCTCTTCCTTCTATAGAATGTCTCATGTTAATTCCAGTGCATTCTGCTTTTTCCTTGCTGGTTCCTTTAAATTGCCTGAAGGATTTGATAAAGAGGAAAACTATGTGGAGCCCAATTATAAAAAGCCAATGGCAGGCCCATTTTCTATTTTGAAAGCTTCCACAGAAAGAAACCATATTAAAGTCTAGAAAATATAATAAAAGTTAATTTTGCAATATAGGACTGGTGGTAGTCAGCAGTTTAGGACATGCAAATTGATGGAAAGTAGCAGAGGTGTGTGTATACATGCCCATATGTGCATACATACATGAAGGATAGAGAGGCAGGATTTAGGGACTTGAAAAAAGAAATGGGTTAATCCATCAGTATTTTTCCATCTCCCAAAAAATGAAGCCTACAAGCTGTGACATTGTGACATGGCTTGACATGAGATAAGAAGCACAGAATCATGGAAAGATTTGGGTTTGGACACACAGGCCATACAATCCAACTCCTCTCTACAATGAGCAGGGATGTCTTCCACCAGGTCAGGCTGCTCAGGGCCCTGAACAGCTTGACCTAGAATTTTCCCTAGGATGGAGCATCCACCACCTCTCTGGGTAATAAGTATCAGTCTTTCACTACTTTCATTGTAGAAAATTTCTTTGTTATAGCTAATGTGAGCCAACCTTCTATTAGTTTAAAATAATTACCCCTTGTTTTATTTCTGCAGGTCCTGGTACAAAGTCTGTATGCAGCATGGCCTCACTGACTAGCTCTGTGAGAGATCAAGACTAATCCCTGATCCCAAGACTCTGTGGTGTCCATTGTGTGTCTATATTGACTAGAGCTAGCTCTTTCACATCCATTACACTTCTCTTATTATGTCCTCTGAATCACGTGATTTATATGACCTTTCTCACACCAAGATATAATTATAAATTTTCAGTGATTTCTAGGTCAAAAATGTAGAAATTGATGGGAAAGGTGTGGAACAGCTGCCAAAATGATATTTTCATGGCATGATACTTAGGATATGTGTCACACAGGTTGGGGTGACATACAAGGCATATAGGAAATTACTAAGATTGCTTTGATCTGGCAAAGCCTACTGGGAAAATACCAAATGGCTCTTTAATAAAGAAAGACAAGGTTCAGGTTCACACATGCTGCCTTGAGACCTTCTTTATGTTTCTGAAATCCTAGGCAGGCTTGGATCAGTCAACACCAGAGCACACTAACATCCAAGGAATGCTGACTTCCAAGAGTCCAAGACTTGAGGCTGTGCACTGATATTGTTGTTTGGTAAAGCAGTATAGCCCTGGGCTCTCTGCTAACTCAGATCTTACACTTCTACCTCTTACTCCCTTTCATTAAAAGTTTCAAACCACTTCATGGTGCAGTCTTACCCTGCATGTTTAACAAAATGTAAAAATCAGCCACGTCCATAATCTAAAGAAACTGTTTCAGGGCTGGAACAAGGATGTCAGTTTGGGTATATTTTTGCTTGAACTGATGAGTCCAGACATAGTTCCAGTCCAGTGATGACCTCCTGTCTAAGCTGGGATCACAGGCCATGCTGACACTTTCCCAATGCCTTTTCATGCTTCTAAGTAGGCAGTAACACATTTCTGTTGAATTTGACTGACAGCTGATAAACATTTTTTACAGCTGTATGCTAGACTTTGATGAGAAATAATGATGATCGTGGCATTTTGTAGAGGTTCTTGATGATTGAAAGAAAGCAAATGTCCCTCTTCTAGAAAAACAGGAAAAAAAGATTTTAGGACCAAGAGCAGATCAACTTTACCTCAGTCTATGGAGACGCGATAGAGAAAATAATTCTGAAAATAATTTGAAAGGGGTAATTCTGCTTCAGCAAACTGGCTGTGATGAGCTGAGGGGAGAGCAGTGGGTGTTAATCTTAACTTCAGGAAGGCTTTCAATATACTATCCCATCACATTCTCATTTAAAAACTGATGAGGTATGGGCCAGAGAAATGGACAGCAAGGCCAACAGAGTATTGTATCCTTTAGGTATTTCCTTGAGAAGAAGGAAATTATAGGTCTAATGCAGCTTCAAGTCTGGCCGTTGCAGACTAAAAGACTTCTCGAGGTCACTTCCAGTTGAAATAATTCTTTACTTACTATAACGCCAATACTAGAATAGAGACAATATAGAATATATTGTTTATAAAATCTAGTCTAGAGAATATAGACTAGAAAGAATATAGACAAAAATAAAGAACATAACTTTCCCTGGTGTTTCACCAGTTCCTGTCCAATACAGGCTATCACTGAAAAGTTCTGTCAAATAATAATTATTTTGTGGTTTAAGAGTTGGACAGCAAGTTTTTATCCACATCTGCATCAGGTGGCATGAGACTCAGCAAGACTGCTAGAAGTTACACTACATGAAAACTAAGGCTTTTGTTTTTTATATTGTAAGATATTAGTAGAGTTCACAAGTACAAATCAGATTATGATCTGAATTGCTCCTTTATTCATTCTTGCGATGTGCTGAATAGTTCTTGTGCTTCTGATGGGTGTGTATGTCCTGGGCACAGAACAGAAACATTTGAATTCCTGTTATGCCTATGATATTTTATGGAATTTTCTGAACTTGGTGGCAAAAACTATTTCTCTCCTCAGTAATTTATATGTATTTTTAAGCAAATCTATGACCCCATGAGAGGATGTGTATGCATGTTTAAGACATTGTATACATGATTTTTGGAAGAGGATTGGCAATATTCTAATATTGTTTGTAAAACCATAAATCCAAAATAATAATAAATTATTTTGTTGAGAACAAATTTAAAAAACGGTACATTTTTGTACTTTATTGACTATAAAAATGGTATTTTGGGTAAAAGAAAGAACTGGAATTGAAAGTTTTCATTTATTAGGGTTTTTTGCCTGGTGCGAGAATCTTAGGCATTAGACTTTTCTAGCTTAAATGATCAGAATAGAGGAATGGTCCTGAGCAAGGTTTTGGCTTCGATAAATTTACAATTTCTGAGTGGTAAGATTCCTTGCTCTGGCTTTCCCTAATGATCATAATTTTTTCCACAAACAATTAAGTAAAGGTTTTCTCATTGGATTCTTTGGATCTGGCATCCACCTGAAATTAAATAAATCTTCAGTAGCTTCAGCTATTCTTTGAATGGAGGATTTTGGTGGGAAATAACATAAAAACCAAACAAACTCCATAGCTGTTTTTCTGACACATGCAATACATATGCATAGAATAATATTTTTCTGTAGCATTATAGTTATGTTTTTATATCTATTGATAAGATCTATCTTTTATACTTACCAGGTTAAGCATCAGTCCTGGCAAGAGTTACTATTCAGAACTTAGTTATCGTGTTGTTTATGCATGTAATTCTCATTGTTTTCCATAGGCATCACATAACCCAAAACAACAGGATAATTACGTCCCTGGATTGACTCCACTTACTTTAATGAAATTATCCCAGATTTACATTGGCATAACTCAGAGCAGAAGCTGACCTCACAGTCTTTACACAAACTATGTCTTAACCAAGCAATATTTTGGTCAATCCTTTTAAAATATAGAAAATGCCCTTTATAATAAAAGTCATAAGACTATAGAGCATGACCTTCAGCTTTAACAATTCAGAAGCTCCCAGGGTCTTTCCCCTCTTTAAAGAATGAGAATAAATTCTGACAGCTGAATAAATATGAGGGGTCTAGTGTCAGTCTGAGGAAACAGGTTTTCATTTTGTCACAGATGACTTCAGTTCACAGGTTCTCAGTGGAAAGGGAAATCAGCATCTACTTAACATGGGATTAGTTGTTGTTCAGAGCAGCCTATGGTCAGAGAGAAATAACCCCTGCCCCACAGATACAGCAGTGCTAAACAGAATAGAAAAATTTTTCATACCAATGCAACATGGCAGATTCACCTTCTCCTACACTTTTTTTTTTTTTGCCTAGATTCTTCCACACCTACTACAGTGTTACACCTTCCCTTACCTGCCAGCTTAGCTCAGCTCATTTGCTATAAGGTCACAAGACAATTTTGGTGTCACTGATACTTGTTTATGATTGCTATGTAAATGTGACTTTTCTTATATTGGAAGGGGTTTGAATTTGGTTGGTATTTGGTGTTTTGGTTGTTGTTATGTGTTTTTCTAATAGGGCTGTAAACATAAAAATAATTCTACAACTATTAACTTAGTCTCTCATCAGTGTTTTAATATGTTTCTAATATTATCTTTTCTATTTAAATAGATCAATTTACATTACATTCAAGATGTTTATATTCACCATAAGGACAAAGGAACTGACAGTTCCTGCAAAAGAACATTTTTTTTTTTATGGATGCATATGAGAGGGAAAGATGAGTTGGAAACCTTAATGCTGAAGAAGGCCCTTCCATTTTTATGAGTATTTTAATTTATAGCAGGCATGTGCTACTGCTCTTTTCTTCTCCCTGTCTATTTTAACAAAGAATAATGAGCCAAACTTCCAGCTGGGGGTCTTAAAACTCATCAGGGCATTTGTTGCAGGAATGCGTCACAGAACAGGGCATTTAAATTTTTTATTTTCTTCAGCAGTTTTTGCCATCTGGCTTAGACATCACTCTGTTCGTGTCCTCCTGCCATCAGTGCCATTGTTCACCTAACTCTGTCCAGGATTTTTAAGAACTTTATTTAGACCTGTGGTTTCTACTCCCATTTGGGTTATCTCATGTTTAGGTCCTGAGGTGCCTTGTGCAGCTCTGTCTAAACCTGGGCTGAGATGCTATTATTAAAAAAGCTTTAACAGCAGAGGTGTTGTAAGGCACAGTTCTACAGGCCCTGATGCACAGTTTACAGCTTCTGCAGTCACAAACACAAACATGCATCTTGAGGCATGCAGCCAAAAATCTACCTAATATAAGCTGTAGTAAATAATTCAGAATGACAAATTTATTTCAGAAAAGAGCCATGATATAGCCATGAACAATATGGAATGGAGAGAGACAGAATTCACTGAATACATTGTTTTCTACTGATTATTTGTTCAGCTCCAGCCAGCAAACATCATTCCTGATTTGCATTACGACAGAAAAATTAATATGAGTAGAGTCACTCTTTCTTGTATCTTAAAGTCTTTAGACCATGAAAAATATCTAGGAATGTGTGTGTTCTTTCCCACAACAGATGCTGAATAACAGCTTGTAAGTAAAAAAAAAAAATGTTATCAAAGTCAGTGGTTCAAAAAATGCATGTAATTTTTTTCCTTTGAACACATTTAATATATAACAGAAGATTAAAAATTATAACGGAGGGTTCAGCTACATATCAATCACAACTTTGATTATACAGCAAACAAAAACTAGCAAATGTTGACTTGCTACAAAACATTTTGATCTAATAATATCTCTTTGCCTGCAAAACTTCATAAAGTATGGTGTAAAGGCTCCCAAAGGGCATGGAATTACTTCCACTGAATTCAGATAGTCCAGAGCAGCTTCTCAATCACCAGCAGTACAGTACAGTAAAGCAGGACAATTCAGCTTGGCTGCAAGTCTGCCAGTGGGCTTTCCAGCAGATCCATAGCCACACACAGCTGGAATAGAGCTGAAGGAAGGATTCATGGCTAATGTTAATGAAATAAACAAACACAGTAATAGGAAAGAAATAATTGTTTGCACATGTTGAAATGCTTGTATTGTATGTTCAGTGTCCACATATGGTACATTTGTGTCATAGGAAATAATCAGGTACATTTTACTACCAGGCTGTGTGAATGCCCAGAATCACTAAGATCTCTGTGAAGTCCTTAATGAATTTTTGCCATTGGTGCTTCTCACAATTACAGCAGTACAGCTCTCCCTGTTGCTTTAGATTGTCTTGTGGGGGCATTGGGTGCAAACAGAGGTTAGGATGGGTCTCAGATTCAGTAATGTGGTTGAGAGTCCAACAAACCAACTTCTGTCCTTTAATAGGTCCTCATTTGGTCCCTGTGCTAGACTGAGCACAATAGCAAAATTTATGTTTCCCACAGGAAAAAATGCATCCTAAATAGAAAAGAAGTGTAAAATTTATTGTGAAACCAAGAACAATATTTTGTCTCATGGATCTATTTTTTAGCAAGTTTTCTCAAAAACAGGTGAATAAAAGCAAATTATCTATTTTTGCTTCTGTTTGTCTTTCCCATAACTTTTGAGCATTCTGGACAGAGTCAATCAATCTGATAGAGAAACAAAAGTCTTTAAAAGCTCTTAAAACCTCTGGAAAACAGGGTCATAAAGAGACCTAGAAGTCTCTTTGAGTGCTGTGATGGCAAAAGAAACAGCAGCAAAACCTCATAATTCAGCAGGGAGAAGGTACCCAACTGCAAGTGTTCGGCTACCAGGAAATTCCAGGCAGAGCTTGCAATGAACAGTAAGACACAAACCCCACAGGAGACCACGCTTCATTCAGCTAAGAAGAGTAAGTAGTTTATGGAGCTATCTGTGTTTCATTGTTTGTTGGAGTTCTAAATATAAATGAAAATGTGTTCCCAATCACACACGGAATAGATTATTTCATTTGTGTTTAAGACGTCATTAGTTTTAAGAGTGCAAATTATGAGCTATAATCAGTACAGCATCTTGAATTTTAATCCTTTTTCTTTGCTAGTTTATGATCTTTCTTGTTGATTCCTAAAGTGTCTTTTTAGTAAATTATTGATATTTCATGAGAGATTCACTGAAATTTTTGTACTGTACTTAATTCATGTTACAGTCTAAGTAGATTAAGCACAAGAAAATATGCCTACTGGAAATTATATTTAAAGATTTAAATATGCCCATTGAAGATAATAAGAAAACAAATATGTAGCTCCTATTAATAAATTCTTTGCAAACATAGCAAATCTCACTCAGAAAGACTAAATTAAGCATGTCAGAGGTATTTTATCAGTTCTGGTGTATCTAGCACAGTGAAACGCAGCTCAGCAGCTCAGGACAAGAAGTCAGAAACAGTTGATGCAAAGTGTCTTCACCTAAAGTGTTGAAAAAGTGCTTATTAAAACATACTTGTGGCATACAAATCCAATCTTGCTGTTCTATAAGAATCAGAATTAAACTTTTGTTTAATAATTTAAAAATTAAATATTGATAACCTTAAATTTCATGGGAAATTTCACACAAAACAAGGATTGTGGGATTTGGCTCCAGGCTTTTTTTCTTTTCTTTTCTTTTCTTTTCTTTTCTTTTCTTTTCTTTTCTTTTCTTTTCTTTTTTTTTTTTTTTTTTTTTTAAGAATGGTCAATTTAAAACAAAATCTATGTCTAATTGCTCAGAAGAGAACCATATATTTGGATGTTGTAGTAGGATTGAAACTTGTTTTCAAATTGTGAGTCTTCTAGATTTTTGACAGGTAAATAAAAAAAATTTCCATGGAATGTCATCAGATTCAGGATTTTTTCTTTAAGAATATTTTCTGTCATATAAATTGCAAAGTGCAATAACATAATAGCCATGACATGTAATTCTGAATTACTATGAAATTCTTTCATAATATTTAACAAATCGTTTCTCATAATTTCTGGCCAATCTGGAGATATATTTGAAAAGGGTTTGATTAGAATGACCTAAAAGGCATCTCACCACCACCCACTACTACTTTCTTAGCTACTGTTGTTTTTTTTATATGGGATTGCAACGTGTGAACCAGAAATCTGCAAGATGCCTAAAGTCACCACAGTGTCTTCCAGAGCACAATGGTATACCTACTGCAACAAGTAATTAATCTTGGGCTCAAGATTTCCTGATGGGAGCCTATTGACCCCAGCACAATAGATGAAAGTATTTTATCCTGTGTGTTCCCCTACTGACCCCTTTGCCACCTTTTTTCATGCACTGTCTGCTCTCATACCAAACCAAAGAATTCATATTTCACTCTGATATTTGCGATCTGCCTGACCCTCTCTTGCTCTATGGAAGAAGATTTCTTGATTTTGCTTAAGAGGATGACTCAGTAAGAAAAACCTAGCAAAGTTTTACCATATAAACATGAATGAGATCAGAAGGGTCAGGGAGGCTGGGCTTTACTCACAGCCTTGATCCCACACAGTTTTTAATAGGAAGCTGCATGTCATCCCTGCACCTGCTGGGAGCAAGGCTGGGAACAACTGGGCATACTCAGGACTAACGAGGGAACCTGCAAAGGGACCTCAGTGCAGGTGCTCACAAATCACCATCGTGGTCCTTCTGGGCTGGCAGCTGCAAGCTTGGAAAATTAACCTGATAGCTCTCTGGTACACGAAAGGCTCATAAGGGTGGATGGGAAAATGAGACATTGAACCTTTTGTATTAACCCAATGTCCAAGTCACCTCTAAACTGGCCCAGAGGGTGTTCCTGCAGGCATTAACACATGACAGTTTTGGCCATGAGTCCACCCTTGGGGCTAATGTCCATAGGAAGGTTGAAAAAGCTACATCTAGTCCAGGCATGAAGAAAAACAGATTTTTAAAGTGGCTCTTCAATGTTTTCTCTGGAGTGTCTCAGGCTGCAAAGCCAGGAAGCAAGGTACTAAAACTGGTCCCTCAGCACTGATAGGAATATTTTGTCTCCCAGAGACACAGAAAAGGTGGACAGTAGCTTACAGACCCCATCCAGCCAAGGAGTGTAAGTAGTGCTGTTTTCAGCTCTTGGGACAGCAGTGCAACAGCTTACATTGGCTCTTGCTAGCTTAAAATATTAAAGAGCTGTTTCAGACTCTTCTGTAGCAGCAATTACACTCTGCTGAAAAAGCTGTGCTGTAAATCTTCAGGGTCCCCTGACACTCTCAGTGATAGCAGACCTCCAACTGTTACCCACAGACACTTCAAAGGCCATCTTGGATAAATATGTGAAAACTGTCCTAAACTCTTACAGTAACTGTAGTCACAGAGTGAATGTCGCCTCCCCCATTCCTATCCATCAGGCTCCCATCCACTGTAATTGCTTCATCTCATTGCTCCTCTGAGCCTGTCACTGGGAATATTTTCCAATGCAACACATTCACTCTCCCACAAAGGCTTGAAAGAGGGTGAAGAAGAAAACACTACCAAATGTTTCCCCTGTAGATAATCATATTGTCATTAGAGCCCTCAAGCTATTCCAGTGTCTACTACATGCAATTAATAAATTACTTTAGGTCCAGATTCCCACTTCTCTAAATTAAAATAACATTCTTGTCATTAGCAGTAATCCTCTTCTTTAGTCCAGCTGCATATCTGGATTACCTGAACTCAAATGAAGTTTGCTGCTGATTTGAACAAAATGAGAACTTTAAATCTGGATTTTTCCTCTCTTAAATATTCCCCTACTACCTACCATATAAGAGTAATACAAGCAGGAGGCTGAAAACACAGTTTTCTATAAAAATGCAGCTTGGGTAGTCCATTTGAACAACATAAAGAACTGTAAGTTCTTGTTTGAGGGTGACTTGCAGCCCTGCAAAAGGGTGATGACCAGAAGGTGACCTGCAGAAGATGCTGTGACCTCGAGCACTTCCTGGATCTGCTTGTTCCTTCTTAGTTGGCAACATGGTGGGCAAGTGGGAAATTCTTAGCTGCACTCTGCTGATTCTACTCTAGTAAATATATGGGCAAGAGCAGATGAATGGGTAAGTCCAAGGAGCTTCAGGAAATTAAGACAGTGACATATGGCTGTGAAGGAAGTTGAGGCAGGTAAGTATGTAAAAAGGTTAGGTAGATATATGTAGAAATGTGTAAACAAGTTATGTTTTTTGGAATATTTAAAGAACATGGAGAAGGGATGCTGAGCACAGAGAAGCTGGAGAAGGTGTGGGCAGGGAGGAGAGCTGAGGAGAGATGACAATTGCAGGGGAGAATATTTGGTTCACTTCAGGGCCCACAACAGTTCTTCTAAGGTCTTGTATATTTGTGTACATCGATACATACATATGAGTTCAGAAAAGATGTGTAAACAATAAAGTTTTATATTTCACATGTGTCTTTTCCATACTTCAGAAGGCAGTGCTATGAACCACCTGTGCCCTTCTCCCATAAATTTTCCAGTAATCTCTTTTAAATGGAATTTGGTCCTTTGGTCTTTTTCTCCTTAGCTGAAAAGTCACCAATCTTCCTGTTCTGTTGGCCAGCCTCTGCCTGGAGCAGACATCGATGATGAGGATTTAGATCTATTTTCTTTGAGTAATTTACATAAGGTTCATAGGGTTTATTCACCCCAAGAAGTAGCAACGATTGCTATGAGATATTTGCATTATTTACCATCAGGTAATTAATGCCAGGTAAGGCCTGGCTTCTGGAAGCAGCTATCTTAAGATATTGTGTTTCTGTAAAGCTCATGCAATAGTAATTGTTTGTCAGAAAGTTGAAGTCCCTGACCCAGACCATGAGTTTTACAGGTGGAATTCTCCAAAGATCAGGTTATTCACAGAGATAGCAGGGGCCAGTGGGTGAGTGGTCTTATATGTCCACTGGTGTGATGCATTCAGCCTACCAGCAACACAAAGGAAACATAGGAGTTCTCCTAAGAGGAAAAGGTAGAGCATGGATTGATTTTATAGATACAGTTGTTCTGTGGCATCTTTGGGTCACCTAGGAGGAATTTCCTCCTTAGTACTCACATATCACCAGTATCACAAAAACATTCTTTCTTGACATTGCTAAATGATGCAACCTTGCTCACAAGTGTAAGACAAAGAAGATTACTTAATATTTATAACATTATCTACTGTGCAGTGTGCACATACCTTTCAAATATTTTGTGCCGTTCTTCACCTTTTTTTATTTTTAATCAATGTCAAGGGAATAGTGACATGATAAATATTCAGTGAGGTTAGATATAAACCTTGTTATATCTAAGGTAGTCAATTCTAAGTCTAAGTCTAAGTCATCTCATTCTTTTACACTTTTTTTTTTTTTTTTAATGGGCCCCTTTTTCCTAATATGAATTGGACTGAATTGATTACTTGTCAAGATTTTGCATCACCATATGAAAGAGTACTAGGCCATATTTATTTACTATTTCTCTGATGCAATTACATATAGCAACTCACTTGCTATGAACTGCCTAACATCACAGAATTCTTTTAAGAAATTTTGTCTGGAGTCACTGTTCATAAATAATAACAATCTTTTCTTAGTTGAATTTTACTGTAAGCCAAAAAATAGACTATGTTCATGTTATATAGACATTTGCAGTTGCACATCTCTCCATGAATTAAACTTTTCTAGTCCTTCCTCAAATTCTAGTCATCTATAAAATATTTTTTAAAAAAGTCTCAGTCATAAATTAGGTTGTGCTGTATCAAGAGCTGATTTTAGACATGTTTGAGCAGTGAAAAATGTTAAAATTATTCAGCTAGATAATAAATAGCGTAAGAGCAGTTGGAATAGTATTGTTTGCAATATTCTGCTTATAAAAGTGTCTGTATCTCACTCAGAGTGGTCATTCTGGCAATTTACCCACCTATACTGTTGCATCCATCCTATAAAAATTGCTTTGGTTTATATGCAAAGAAAAAAAATAAAGTTCTAGTGTAACTAGATTCTCCTCATGAAGCACAGGAAGGAACGTTGGAGAGGTTCTGAGCCTCAACACCTGCCTCTTTATATGTGGACATTCCTGAAGCAAATTCCCATGGAGTCATTCCTTTGCTAACTCAGGGCCACAAATATATATATCAGGCTCCTGGTGCTAAAGGTGTGCAGTGAAGGATCATAACTCCTACATTGTCAGTGTTCACTGGGAAGTAATTTTTTATTATCTTATCAAAAGGGCAGTGTCAATATCCTACCTGCATAGAGGATGAGGAGAGGAGAGGAGAGGAGAGGAGAGGAGAGGAGAGGAGAGGAGAGGAGAGGAGAGGAGAGGAGAGGAGAGGAGAAGAGAAGAGAAGAGAAGAGAAGAGAAGAGAAGAGAAGAGAAGAGAAGAGAAGAGAAGAGAAGAGAAGAGAAGAGAAGAGAAGAGAAGAGAAGAGAAGAGAAGAGAAGAGAAGAGAAGAGAAGAGAAGAGGACAAGGCTATTTCAGTCGGAAGAGACCTGCAGGAACCATCTGGTCCAATTATCCAACCACTTTGTGAATGACCAAAAATTAAAGCATGTTAATAAGAACATTGTCCAAATACCTTTTAAACACTGAGAGGCTTAGGGCACCAACTACCTCTCAAGAGAGCCTGTTCCAGGTTTTGCCCATCCTCTCAGTAGAAAAATGCTTCCTAATGTCCAGTCTATACATTCCCTGAAGCAGCTTTGAACCATCCTCAGGCACCCTGATCACTGGATATCAGAGAGTAGAGCTCAGCCCCTCTCTTTCCATGTCCCCTTCTTAGAAAGCTGTCAGCCTCCTTTTCTCCAAAATAGACAACCCCAAAGACTTAGCTGCTCTGAATAGGAAAGGAAAAATTTATCTAATATCTGGTGATGGAGGCTGCCAGTCTGCTGGGAAGAAATCTGTTCTTATTCTGGTATATATGTTCCTGGTAATCAGTAACAGAAAGAATTCTAGGAAGAAGCTTCTCATATGGGAAAAGGCCAAGAAAGATTTTAACTTTTGGAGACAGGGAAATATAGGCTCATGATTAAAAATTTTGGATGGATGCATATAGAAAAATGGAAGAAATGAGTGTTTAATTCAACTTCTCTCTTTATTTCTAGTATTAAACATTTCAGTAGCAGCTGAAAAAATACCTACATGAATCAGAATATTCATTATATTTTTCCTTTGTACTGAATGCAGCTCTTCCTCAACTTTTTGAAAAAAGCCCTTAGTCTGATTCTGACCAAAACTATTGAGTGTATGGATTTTGAAAATACTGTACTACTGAAGCTGATGTGCATTGATGGGAGTGATAGGAATACTTTTTCAGACTTTTAAAGGTGTCTGGCATCGTGACTTTTTCTGTCCAGAAATATAACATTGCAGGAGGAGCTTTATGACCTGATATTAAAAAAAAAGTCCTTCCAATACTAAAGCAAGATCAGATCTCACACATTTTTCAGGGAAACTTCTTTTATTAAAATCCCTCAGAAAAAAAAAAAAAAGCCAAAACAGTACCTTATTCAATGCAAACATAAAGAGACAAAGTATTCATCACCTCCCTTAATTTTTCTTAAGAATTATATTTTCATATATACAGATATATATAACATTTCTCAGTTCATATTAACATAAAAGTTGAACAGCAACCATTTCCTGGCTTATAGATTTTGTGTGTCCAAGTGACTGACTGAGGTTTATTTTTTTCAAGACATGAATTATCTTGATACTGAGATTTTAAATTTTTCATTGACTTGAAGTCATACTAATGCACCATTAGGCTCCTGGAAGTTGCTAATTTAAGTGACCAAAACAGTTCTTCTGACTGTGACTCCACAGTTGATTGCTGGGAAGAAAGCAAAAGGGAATCGCTTTCTAACCTTGAACAAGGATGAAAATACTGATTAATGAGTGCTCAGAACTAAGCATGTACTGCTCTCCAGGTCACTTCTCCAAAGTAGACAGTGAGGTTTTGTGGATTCCTGAGTTTATGCAGTCTGTGTTGCTGCTGATGTCTGCAAACAGTCCACTCAAAGCTGGATAAAATATCCATATGATTTTCTGATATGGGAACTTTTCTATTGTACCATATTCACTGACCAATTAATATTCTTTTCCAATTCTGAAATAGTGAATTGTGAAAACTTGCCATAGAAATCCATAACTGGGAACTTGGTAAATTATGAATATTTATACCTGGTCATTTAAATATCATGGTGTACTTTGCCATGTTAAACATTTCTTTAACCAGAATTTAACTATTCCGTTTTAAATGTTGCTTATTCAAGTGACCACAATAGTAAAGAGTTGAAGCCCACAACTGGTTGGCGTTTCTCAATTCTTGCTGCACTGTTGGAGCCAGATCAGCTGTAATCAATTGTCTCTATGCATCTTTCCTCTCTCAGGAGTACCTTTTCCACCTGTGATGTTTATTCTTTACTCTGGACAACAGTAGCTGTCTGTGAAGGGACATCCAAACTATGCACTTTATAATGCATGTCATTGCCCCAGAGTCTATTAACTGGCATCTTCATACTTTAGTTTAGGAACAGTTCATGATAGGAAGAGATCCAGCAGAGGAGGGAGGCAGGGTGAAGAACTGAGGGAGTGGGAACATTAAGCAGGGATATGAGACAGTTGCATGCAAGTTAATTTTGGTTACCAAAGTGTAGGAGAGTGTGATGCAAAGACATACACATGGGCCACACAACACATGAGGTCTTTTGAGTAGGATGTCACATCACATCTAGGAAATGCTGGTAAATCAAAGCACTACACTGAATGGACTTACTAGCTCCAAAATTCAAGAATTTATTTTTTACATTTTCATGATGTATACTTGGTTAGAGATGGAGAACACTTTAGAGAGAAGGAAGGTAATGTTTTCCCTATACTATCCATGGTTAGCAGTATTTAAGTTTTAGCCAAGTTACAGGGTTTGGTTGTCATTAGACAACGCTTAATTTTTCTTCTCCCTATTTTAGCCACAGAATAATTAAAATTACCTTGACTTTTGTCCTTCATCTTCACTCAGAAGAAAAGAAGACATTCTCTGCACTTATTCTATTTTGTCTTTTTTTTTTACTTTGGATAGACAGGGCTATGTGGAATATTCCAGGTGATATACTATTATGACTTTTCAAAGTGATTTAATTCCAATTCTGTACTGAAAAAACGTCCTTCTACTAGGATGATACATAACTATCACTTGTTTTCAACTCACAATGCAATCCTTTTCAGTCTGTAAAGTCAGATTGAGCACAGCCAAAATTACACTTGTAGACAGGTAAATTAGGAGAGAAGTCATAGTATTATACTTAAATTAACAATGGTGGGACTAATTCAGATGAGTTCAATGATTATCCCTTATCTCTGAACCTTTGACATCTGAATGTCTGAAATTCAACAAACTGAATCTGGATTTACAGTTCACCCATTTTTAATTCACGAATTTGAACCAGAACAACTCCTCCATTTTTTCCCAAATTTGTTACTAAAAGTATTCAGTGAGGTCATTAAAATTATTGTCAAGGATAACCATAGGGAAACTTTGTTGACAAATCTTTCATATGAACGATAGTTAAATAGCCTTAAAAAGTTGTCTTAATTTTATTACAATGCTACTGTTTAATACCAAGCTTTTTGCACGTGACCAACACTACAGGGCCATACTGGTTGGGCACAGTATTATGGACTTCATTGAAATTGTTTATTTAGAAGTTCTGTTTTCTCATAAAAAACTATAAAATTGCATTACTGTCATCTAAGATAAGAGTGTTTGCTTTTTTCAGGATCAGGCTATGCTTTAGATATGCAAATGAACCCGTATCTTCTACTAATTTTAATTATATCATTTCAATAAAGGAAGGCGTGAATAAAAAGCCTTTATATGTCTTTAGAAATCTCAGCACATATCTACCTGTCTTTAAAAGACGTAATCAGCCTGATAGTTTTTGTTAAGAATATTAACAATTATATTAAGTAGCAATGATAACAGCAATCATAATAAGCCACAAGTAATAAAGGGATACACACGATCTTTGTGACAAAAGGAATATGAGGTCAATTTAATTGATTGTTGGAAAGACTCTTGGATCACTCCTGATAATATAATAGATGCATTATTTCTCGACAGCCAATGTATTTTGTAATTGTTGATGATTTTTGAGATATAAAAGAGAATACTAATCTGCTTAAACTATCATTAATTTTTCTCAAAAACAGTAGTGTTTTAAATGAATAAATCTGTCTTTCATTAATACTGTATTAATTGCAGAACACAATAATCCTGGGACTCTTTATTCAAGAATGCCAGCTTCATAATTTAATGACAAAAAGGAGAATAAGAATTGAAATATGCTGCTCATCACTACCATTAGGAAACAGAAGTAGCTTTTCACATTTTTCCAGCATACTTCTCCCTCTGAGGATTTTCTCTCACAGAACTCAGAGTACAGTTAACCTCTCACAGTCAATAACTACACACTTGAATAAATCAAAATTAAGCCTAATTCATTTTTAACCCCACACTCAGCAACAGTAATGATTGACTATTTGTGACAAAACTACAGAAGGGAGCTCGTACTTTAAGGGTCCAAACTTTGCCCATGTTGAAGAAAATGGAAAGCTGAGGTGACCTGATCTGCCTCTGCCCATTAGGGACTTTTTGATAGTCATTGTCTTCAAGAAAAATAATTGCTTCCCAAGAATGCTCAGCTAAATCATTTTATTAGTGTGAACTGGATTAAGGTTATAGGAAGGTCCCTCTTGCTTCTTACTCAATAATATCTGACCATGCATATCAAAGAGTGGAGGAGGCAAATTATTCATTATTTCAGCAGCATAATGAAAGCATAAGGGAGGTTTAAAAGGACGCTATCTGCAGCAGGAAACTGTCAAAGAACGTGGGAACACAGCCCTCCTGCATTTTTGTTTCAGCTCCGTTGATCAGAAGATTGAAAGGCCTGCTCTACCTACAGGGGTCCTCTGTTCAGGCCCCACAGTGCAATTATAATCCGTCCTCACCTCCTTTAGAATGACAGGCCAAAAACAAAGCCCAGAGCTTTTGTACAGCTTAGCATTCCTAAGAAACACAAATCTTAATTTCTTTTTTTTTTTAACTGTTGAGAATTAATTAAAATTGCTCTTATATAATATCAAGGGATAAACCAGCTTAAAATTATGTAATATTTTTAAGGGCAGAATTTTTTTCTACAGAAGGATCAATTGCTCACTGCCACAAGGTAAGGCAGCTCTGCTTTTGTCTTCCTGCTGCCTCCAGGAATAAGGAGTCTAGTTGGCAGTATTTTGCATGAAGCCATTTAATTTCATTTTTTTCCTGCCATTATTCCTGTTGTTTACACATGTTAGTGACAGAAATTTGCAAGAAGTTGTATCTTCAATGGCTCTTGCAATTAATCTTGCTGGATATCTGCTTTTCAAAGGATGTTTAAACAAAAGTCATGCACCTCCATAACTAACATGTATACCAGGTCACTATAAAAGCACCAAATGGTAGGAAATGTGATGGCCTAAGTATATTAAGAGATGCAGGAAACATATGAAAAGTAATGTTTTTATAGCTTCCAGCTACAGACTATTTTGGAGGCCAATTTTAAAACAACAGCGGCAAACTACTAAATCTACTAAACATATTGTGTCTTTAATGTTCCTTCAGCTGGCCCACCACATCATTGTGGTTTTCTGAGGAATGCTGTAGATTGCAGGATTATAGAAGCTTGGAAAATTCTGTGTTTAACATAAAATGTTGAGGCTGCATTGCTTTACCCAGCACAACCCAGCACCAAGCAGGCTAAAGTTAGCTGTCAGGTTCCATTGCAGAGTGAGCACACTGGATGCCTTTGGCCAGCAAGTCTCACATCATGTGCATGACCTTTAAATGCATATATTTGCAGAAGGTTAGACAAGATTCCAGGCTGCTTGAAAGCTTTAGTGGGTGAGATCAATATGGGATGCCACAGCGTAGTCGAGCTGTGGATGTGAAAGTCTGCTTTGGAACTTCAAGACCAGGTGATACTAAAAACCATGGTAATGGCATGAGTTAATTTCACTGTTCTCATCCTTCGATTCTTATTTGTCATCCAGTACAATCTAGAATTACTTTTAGGCTGATTTGGGGGATCTTTTTAATACCTTAAAATGTGGTACAGCTGCAATGCCAGGAGTGAAATATGGTTTCAAGAATACAAGTGTATTTACAGGTCAGGTTATATCTCAACTGTTCTTACTGGTAAGTTCACACTATTCTTGTTTCACTTAAAATTCAGTTAAACTATTTGCATTACTTAGCAATTGCTTTACAATTTTTTTCTTTAATTAGCATTGAAATTCCTAATGTGTGTTAAATTGGGTGGTTAAGGACCCTTTACAAGCACTTAGGAAGGATTCATTTGGGCAAAATTGTGCTTAAAAAAATAAA
Source organism: Sturnus vulgaris (assembly GCF_052056855.1). NCBI lineage: Eukaryota > Metazoa > Chordata > Aves > Passeriformes > Sturnidae > Sturnus > Sturnus vulgaris. The sequence goes on along the minus strand of NC_142245.1, from coordinate 103,326,925 downwards.
TATTTTAGTATCCCTGTCAAGATTTATTTTTGGGGAGGTGTAAAGCAATGTAAATAGGAATCAGGCTGCTCAATCATAAAACCAGTTCTTTTTGGTCTGTTACACCTTGACTTCTTTTGTTTGAAAGGGACAAAGGCATATTATCTTATTCTTTTTCACATATGGTTTATTTCTTTGCCCTCTAAATGACACCAGTTGGATGGTTCATGTAAGGTACCCAGGAGCCCCAGGACAGAAGGGAATCAAGCAGTGAATAGCCAGCAGGGACATATCAAAAGCCAAGTGCCAGGTCTGTCATTCATTACCTATGCTATTACCTTTGGAAGTACTATGGCACAGAAGATCACTTCTGGAGCAATAGATGCATTCAGGGATTTGGTGGAACATCTGTTCCTGATGTATTTCTGCATCAGAACCTGTGAAAAATCTGAAGTGATTCTCTGAACTGGCCAGTGGAGTCCCACCAGCAAGGCATTTTTGGGAAATGTTCAGAAATGTGACATTCTTCAAACATGTAGAAACCTTGCTTCTTGGGATAAGGCATTAGCTATCACTTGCTACATCCTAGCAACAGTATTTAGCAGTTAGGACTTTTTTGTTTTATTTTACTTTCAGTAATTCTGCAAGTTTGTATGTCAGAATGCATGTAGTGCTTGGCTGAGCTTGAAATAGCTGGTGCAAACACATCCCTTTCTGGAATTCAGTACACCTCTTTGACAGCCTTTGATAATGGGCAGGACAAATCAGACTCCAAAGGCTGGGCATGCCTTAACACTAAGTGAAGGCTCAAATCAGATCAATCTGTCTGGAGGAAGTGTAAGACTCACACAGCTCCATCTTCCATGGGAATATCAAGGCCTACCTGGAAAGCCAGGAGTTTTAGCTGAATTAGCACTTCTTTAGAATTTGCACATAATTCTGCAGAGCTTCAGGTCAGAGATTGCTGGATGAGCCATGGCAACTGCAGATTTATTTCCACAGTTGTTAATGAAATAATTGGAAAGTTAGCCATTTCTATTCCAGATTCCTGTTCTACTACCTAACACCCATTTTGAGAGTCTAATTGGCTAGAAAACCTACTTACTGATAGAGTTTATGGGGAGAAAAGAGCCTGTGGACACTATTTGTTCCTGCTAGACCCACTAGAATTAATAAATGCTTTTAATGGTTTCACTTTTGCTTTGGTTAGGGGTTTCTTTTTTAATAAGAAATAGAACTAATGAGCTTTTAAGAGACTCTGAAACACCTAAAGGAACTATGACAGATTTTCCAATTTGAGCAAGAACACCACGGCCATAGTTCACAGTGTTTGTGTTTTTAAGACATACTGTCGTCAAAATACTGCCTATCATCCTGAAAGCTTAGCTTGAGTCAGTGTTTTCAATTTCTTTAATAATCTTTTTTAATAGTGTTTTTCTATAATGTTTCTCAAGTCAAATGCTTACAGTTTTCCAGCAAACACTCTTACATTGAACAGATATATGAAGTTATCCTACATTTTACTTCTCTTTTGTATAATGTCATCTTTCAAGTGCAGTTTCTTCAGAAGAGATTTCCAGGTACAAAACTTCTCAAAACTTTAACTTTTAAAGGGAATGATAATGTCATCCTTTCACTGTAAACTGAGGGATTCACAAGAACAAAGCAGTAGCACTGACACCCCCAAAGCTGAAAGCCAGAAGGAACATCCATCCATAGAAGTGTCTGTCTAGGTTTCCTAATGTGAGGACATTGCCTTGTGATGCATTTGAGTAGAAATACATCATTAAGAGTTGGTGGACTATCAGTAAGGAAGTAGGCATTTGGGTACTAAAGAGATGTTCCCGAATTTTCTTTGTTCTCCAGTTGTTTCAGCTGCAAATCCACCCTTTTTTAAAAATTATTATTCTTTTTATTTACTGTTCTCATATTAGAAAGCTCCTTTGGTTTATGATAGATTTCAGGAACTGGATAAACCAAAAGCTGTTTGCTCTGTGACACCAAGAAAACAGATTGTTTGTATGTGAATGTGTTTGTGTGTGCACGCTGTTCTCAAAGGGAAATCTCAGTTTCTAATAATATTTAAGTTGTTCAGGTCAGTCTCTGTTCAGCCAAGTCAGCCACACACATCCTCCCAGGGGTCCATAACTCTAATGGTCTTCAGGCATCTAAAACCTGTTCTGTCTCCATAGTTTGAACTGCTGCTTAATAATCTAATAAACTTATTATTATAGCATAGTTATATTCTTAGTCTGATCCTTCCCACTGTCCCTGCAGATATGAAAACTCAAGACACAGATCTGGCACTCTGCAGCTTTCCTTTTTCTGACAGGACCAGAGCAAGACATGATTGCATTTTTTCCTGTAAGAGCTCAGCTATTGTAAATACCAAGAGGAGAATCCTTAACTTTTTCCAAACATTTCTTGTATCTGAAAAGTCTTTCTGAAAGATTTGGAGACTCGTGAAATTACCATCAGCTTGTGCAAATTGTTATAACTCCAACCACAGCTACATGTGGATAACATCTATTTTATTCATTTATTTCCAAGACATAAATGCCTCCAATTAATCCAAAAGTTAATCCATTCCTTTCCATCCACATATGTTGGGATGGGAGGGTTGCGTCCATATTCTGAGCATTGTTTTTCACAGCCTGCTGCAAAGTAACTGACAGCACAATTTTTTTCCATGCTTTGAAACTTTGTCCTGAATGCAGAGATTTACCTGGACTGAATGCCTTCAATATCCAGTTGTCATCTATGTCAAATCTGTTTCACCTGGGAAACTTACAGTTTGAAATAATTTCTTTACCCACTTAAATATGAGTGAAAATGAATTTTTTTAGTCCTTTAGCTGAAAGTTATTCATCCGGACATGTTCTAATTACAAATCACTTTCAAGTGTGAATACCATAATGAAAGAAGCTAGGCAGAGGATAATTAAATTGGGTGATAAATGTGTCTAAAAGTGTACAAAGTAAACAATAAAAATTATTTCTTTGATTTCCAGTTTATTTCAGCAATCTGTTTTGGGATTGTACCTCACAATTAGTTTTAAATCCAGAATAGAGACAAAGGATGAGCAAAACATAAGAAATGGGAAGTATTCACAAAGTTTTTTGGCAAAACAACATACTGTCACAATTACTGACTTTGCTCTTGAGAGCCTAGAGGGAGGAGCTGAAATTCAGCTTTTTAAGCAAAACTAATGTAAATTCATTTCCATGCCAAATGTGCTATATATGTTGAGATAGTTTATTGAGGGTCACCCTGCAGACCAGAATTTTCCATCAGACTTGCAGCTGTTGGCCAGCCATGTCCATGGTGCATTCTGGATGCATGTGCCCTGGCATATCCAGGGCCTGGCATATCTGACATCTCACCAGAGTTAAAACAAGTTCTCCTACTCTGTCTATGCGCTTATAAGAAAAGTCATAGACTTTTTGACGTGCTTATGCCATGTGTCCTAGAGCCTGTCAGCTCTGATGGAGACTTTTGCTTCAGCCTCCGTGCTGTGGAATGGGTACCTCTGTGGCTCTGAAGAGATCCATGAGCTGCACAAAACCACCGTTGTTTTGTTGCTGTTATTTGGAAAAAAAAAAATGACCTACTGGTTTGAAAGGGAGAAGCATCTTCTCCCAAAACTTAGCTTCCTTCTTCACATCTTCTGCAGAAGGTTAAGAGACTTCTGAAACTTGGGCTGGTTGGGTTGGATTAGAAGTCCCTCATGGGTTATGCCAGTAAAAAAATCAGCTGCTGCAAATGTTGAAGGGAGGAAACTGCTTAGTGCAAACATGCTGCTCTCTACCTTGTCATTACAGTAATATATTATGTGGAGATAATGCTGGAGGCAGTCACTCTAAAGCACCCCAGTCAATGAAGCTGCAAAGTATTACAGCTTGGTGAGAACACCCTAAGCCTTTCTGTTTGATTGCTACAGTCATGGAGTTAGCATCAAGCAATTGCTGTCATGTGGATGCTTTCAGTAGCTTTTAGTACCTTTTTTTTGAAACATTTTCACAAAGGTAGTTTGTTGCTTGAGGCTTTTGCTTCAAATTCATATTTTTAGCTCCGACATGCTTGTACGTGCAGGGAACATCAACAGTTTTGATTAAGCTTTAGCAAGGCTCTTCCCTCTGGCAAGAATTTCCCCTGCCTGATGATGATTTTATGGAGAGAGGAAACGACACTTTTACTGTTTGCAGCCTGTCAAAGGAAGGACAGTTGTAGCAATATCATGGTGAAATTTTGGAGATGGATTGGAAAAAAAATCAAGCTGAAAATTGCTATTCATTTTTTAAGTGGAGCTCATTCAGCATGGTGAGAAGCAAAAGAGCTGATTCATTGCTTCTCAGCCCTTTTGAAGTTGTCTTGATATTTTCCATGCAAAATTCACTTAAAAGATAGCCGTTTGAAATCATACCTGGCCTTGCTTTTCTCCATGCCAGCTGAAGCAGATGTAAATGAAGATCTCTGCTTTGTAGCATCAGATTTCTATTGCTGTGCCAGCAGTAGAAGTCAGCTTCCATGCCCATACTGACAGAAAGTAAAATTGGAGGAGTTAAAGCAGCACAAACCACCAGATCTTCTAATTCCTTTGTAGAGGGGAATTTAAGCAGGGAAGATTTGTGGCCAGGGCCTTAGGGAAACACTATAGTATGTCTTGTTTAGACCCATGAAGTAAAATCCCCTACTGTAACCTGTATCAAAGGCATCACAAAGGTTGCTGTACCCTCCCACTTCCACAAATATGTCACCAGTACATATAGGAATGTCTCAAATCCACTGCTTGAAAAATGTGGGGGTTTTTCGTTGTTTTTTTGAGAGGGTTGTTTGTTGGGGTTTTTTTTGTTTGTTTGGGGTTTTTTTGTTTGTTTTGTTTTGTTTTTTAACGATAAAGCTTATGAAAATATTTTCTTTAACACCAGTTTCCCTGAAGACATTCTGCTTTGAAATAATAAAGAAGATACTTCCAGAGCATGAGTTCTTGCCCTCACAGGCACTATTTGGACAATCAGAGGAACTCTTTAAACTCAAGGGTAATATCCATAACAACACATGGCTTGTTGTATCGTGCAGCTTAATCAACCATAAAGTGATTCCAATTTAAATATATTCTATTTTAATTGGCAATTGTGTTGTTATCTGTGCTTACAAATAGAAGTCAGAATAGTCATGTTAACTTCTGCCATCCTGCCCTGCAGACTAATTTGAGCTATATTAAAGGATTTTGATTATTCAAAGTTGAAATAGTTATTTAGGTGTAAATATTATATCAGAGTATAGATTTCTGGGTTTGAGAATAGAAGTAGTAGAGGAGAAGGAGTAAAAGTAGGTGAAAGTCTAAAACAATAAAACATTTTAAATTTTGGCTGGTTTATTTTCAAGTACATTGACAAATGCAAGAGAGGGATTATCTAACCTTATTTCCTATTCTGCTCTGAGAGTGAAGCTGGACTGGACGTCCTATGATGCCTTCCAATAGGAATTGTTCCACTTTATAGAGGCCAAAACCAAAAAAAAAAAAAGGCCAGAAAAATTCCAATTTTTCAATATGATTCTGCTTTCTGTATGTTAGCTATGACATAGCATGGAATTCCTGATTTTCGTTACCATTAACATAACTGCACTGTCAAAATTTTTTTCATGTTGTATTTGGTGCACCTAAGCAAAATGCAATGTAATTTGAAATTATTGATTTGTTACATTCCTGTTCAAGATGTTTCTTACACTGGAGAAGAGGATGAACTTCAGTAAAGGTATGTATGGAAACTGTCTATCCTCTACTGACTTTGCTTTTCCATTAATCAAAGAGAAACTTCATTCGTTGATGTAAGATCACTTAAATCATCAAACTACAAAGGAAAATTTTGACATTTGATAACTCTGATTTAAATTGTAAGAATTTGCTTGCACAATTACCATCATTTTCTTACCCAGCATTCTGGAGTAAATGCAAGAAAAATGTTAATGTAGACACTGTGAAAATAATTTTATTTACCAGGTACTCTTTTTTTTTAATACTTTGTCACAAGCTGTCATACTGCCTTGATGGTTATGATACAAAAAAATATTAAAAAAAAAAACAGAGGAGAAAAAGGGGCCATTGTTCCCCCACGTGGCGTTGTTGTAGTTTCATGGGTTATCACAGCAGTAATGGAATCAAATTGAGACTGCTGTAAAGAATAAAAACATACTTCATTACATTCTAATGAGGGAAAGAAATCTTGGGCTATCTTTGGGGAAAATTATTTTAAGGGTGTGGAAGACAGGTGCTTGTTCAGCTCTGCTTTGCCTTCAGGCAGAGGCTGGGAAGGTCAGAGCAGTCGGCACCACTGCATGGGGGGAACAAGGTGGGTCAGCCAGCTTTGGGATTTGGGCTCAACAACACATGGAGTAGTAAAACAGAGGATCATTGCATTCAGGTAACACTGTCAAATAGCAATCTCTACAGAAGAATCATCTGGATTTACAAGATAACATTTATTTTAGATGCTTAAATCAGGGTACAGGATCAAGAGCTGGTATCTCTCTGTGCTTTCAGCTTCCCTGGGGTATTTTAGAACTCAGAGCTCACTGCTCCTTCCCTTCAGTGCAGAGTGAGGCACTTGTTACGTAAACCAAAGGAGCTCCACTCAGTTTTCAGAATTCCACTGGTAAAATTATTTATCCACACTACCTATCTCTATTTTGCCTTGAGGTTTTAATACCATACAATTTGGTATTATGCCTTTTTAATTATAATCCCTTCCAGAGGAAAATATCACACTTCTTTCATGAAAAAAAAAAAAAGGTATTGCCTATAAAGGTAATGCATAAACAAGTAGTGGAATTAGCTATTTAAATTCTGAAAGTAATAACAATCAAAGTAAAAGTAAAGATATATATCTCCAAAATGAAGAGAAAGAAAAATTTCTTGTCCAGCAACACCCATGTGGCAGAACTATTGCCTATCCAGTGCAGCACATATATGCTACATGTCCACTAGTGTGTGCAGACACTGTGAAATCAGGAATTCTTCACAAGCTTGTCAAACAGCTAAAAACTTATTTCCAATGATGCAGCACCTGATGAAATCATTCTCCAAATTGATGATTGCATGAGAAGGAAGATTTGAGCCCTGATCAATCATCATGTTGAACACTCAGTGATCCATTTCTTGCTATGCACACCCAGGTGACTGCCAGGCTGTTCCTATTAAAAAAGGGAAAAAAAAAAATAGGTCAGATGATAAACAGGAGAAAACAGGATTTTACACTGGAGATCAGAGGCATGTTTAGCACCTTCTCACATAAGTGTCTTGTGATGTGGACTGTTAAGTTTCTGGTTTCTCAGTACTTTGCATGGAAAGTGATCACCATCGAATTCCTGTGGTCTGTCCTTTAGAATTCAGCAGTCAGTAAATAGAAAGAAAGAACAGATAAATACAGAAAAGGGAACAAATATAAGGAGCACGCTGGAAAGGGAGCAGATTGGCAGGCTTCATGCTAGAACCTCCACATCACATTATAACCTGAGCAGTTCTAGAAAATGTAAGGACTGTGTATGCTGAAAAGCTACAGTTTAGTTCCCTCAGCTTTGGGTCATCACATCTAGTCAATTATTAACAGCAACAGTCATACCATAAATACATACTGTTTAGCCTTTGAAATAGCTCTTTTTGTTCTTGTTTCTATTGGGAGGCTCTTGTCAAAAGACCAAAAAGGACCTTCTGATTTCATAAGTGTATTCCCAGCCACAGCTCATTTGTCCAGGTGTCAGCTTTTCCTTTATTCTTAATGCTTTCATGATATTTGCCTGTGGACATTTTAGAGAGTAGTTATGCCTCCTCTGCACCTTCTTATGGCTAAGCCTGTCAAATCAAGCTGTTCCAGCACAACAAATTCTCTCTTCTTACTGATTATCTAAATAACACATCAGCACAAGCACAGGTGATTCATACATTTTAGGAAGAAGCATCCTTTTGCTTCAGCTGTTCTGTGCTGTTTCAGCTGCTCTTGAGTTGTAGCCTCTGACTTCCTCATTAACAGCTTAATGAACTGGTGTGGTACTGGAGGGAAGTGATACTTCTGTCCTGCCCATGATAAAACCTTATGTTTGCCTGCAATGAGAGGTAGCCAAGGAAACCGAATGATTTCTTTTTTTTTTCTTTTTTCTTTTTTTTTTTTTTTTTTACCCATTCAGAGCTTTCATCAAGCCCTGAAGAAAGCTTTTCAGCAAAGGGTCCCTAGTCCATAAGGACAGCAGGGGTTTCTGAACTAGATTAAAACTTTGTAATATCTTAAGCTCCTTGAGATTTTCCTGACACTTTAGGGAAGCAGATGAGGTAGACCAGTTTTGGGGGGGGGGGGGGGTTTGCCCTTTATTACCATAATGATTTCACCAACAGGTAAAGTCCTTCTTGGTCCCTTACCTTTGAGGTGTGAAATTGGCAACATCCCCAGAATGCCCCTAACCTGCTGCTTCTCACCCTAACCTGAAGCATGTGTTTGTATCATATTAACAAATAAGTTGTCACAGAGATTCTGTGTTGCAGCCCTTTTTTCCACCTTGCCTATGTCACAACCAGTAATGTGATTCTGGGACTGTGGACTCCTCACTCATGGGAAAATAGCTCAGTGATTCGCAGAATAATATTAATAGTCATGAATCAAAATATGTGCCCATGTCTCAATACAATTAAATTGTACCTTGTCACTTCTGCATCGTCCTTTCCTTAACTCAGAATCAACCTGACTGCTGTGCACACAACTTAGGAATCCAAAATGCTTTTTATTTCCACATCATTTCGCCATCTAATTTGCTATAAGATGTTCGAGAAGGTAACTATTTCTGATGACTCTGAGGAATTCAACATTCAACATATCTTCCTTTCCTAAAACGTGCAATAAGAATGCATTGATTTGAACTGTTTGCAAAATATAGGCTTTTTAAAAGTCATATTTTCTGCAAATCTGGCATGCTAATTTCCCATGTGTGATTGGTTCAATATGCAGATACTCAATAGTAAATAAAACCCAAGGTTTACTAAAAAGGATTTCTGAGTAAGTTTATTAGGTTAAAAACTGTTTTGTTTTGGTGTGCCACTGTTGTTGTTTTTTCTTGGTCCCACATGGAGAGCAAACATGGCCTGGAAGAGTGTTATGTCAAGTACCTCCCATCATGCATTGTCGCTGCTCAGTGAACTGGAGTCTAAAAAAAGTAATTCCTCATTTTCATCTTGACTAGGATTCCCCTTTTCTTTGCTGTGAAGCTGCACTAATCCTTCATTCAGCGCAACCCACACCCTCTGGTTCCACTCGGAGTTCTCCCTTTCTAACGTCATTGTATTCTTTATCTGGGCCTTCTTCTTCCAATAGTACTCCTTGAAAGCTCTTTCACAGACAAGAAAGGACCAGCTCCATAATGGCCAAGTTGGCCCTTTTCTTTTCTCTCTCTTTTTTTTAAGCTTCCGACTGAGCTTTGCTATTTAATCTTCTTGAGGCGTTCAAGATGTCACTTGCCTCTGATGACTATAGACAAAAGGGAAATCCATCCAACTTGAATGCAGTGTATACTTGAATACATAGAGTTGCTTTGAAGAGAGTTTCTTGAAGTCTCTGTGTTTCATTGGCTGTCCTGGTGGCCTTCATGCAGGTCTTTATGTGAAATCATATGCCCTTTCACAGATCACATTTCTTGGAAAGTTACCTGAATTTATTCACCCCTAAATGTTATCAGGTGAGTTATAAATCAAAAGAGATGGGTTTTTTCAGTCAAGTGTTTTTAATAAGGTAATGAGAATTCCTTCCTCACCAAAAGTGTAGATGAACACTTCATGCTTTGTGAATGATTTGACTGCTGAGTTTGCACATATCTTACAGGTAGCAGTTTTATATTCTCCCTTCTTGCTGCTGCAAGCTGAAATAAAGGGAGAATAAATAGAGGGCAGAGTGCAGCAACCCCTTGCTCCAGGCCCTCCATTCTCTGTTGGAGCACTAAAAATTTAACATTTGCCTCTCTGTAATGCATTACGTCAAGACTGATTTTAACTTCCTGCATTTTAGGAAACCTGAAACATTAGTACAAGGGTTTTAGTAACTGCTATGGACAGTATATGCAAAATGCCTTTACTTATAACTGCTCTATATTATATATATTCTTTAGAGGACTCTGGTTTTCCTGAAGTGCTGAAAGCCCCAAGACAAGTAACACTTTGGCTGCTGGTTACCTATGAATATTTATATAGACTGCCAACAGGCTGATGGTGTGAAGGATGTAGATGAACAGGTATTTGTCCATACAGGTTATCAGTCAGTATAGATTGCATAATCTTTGTATAGATTCAGTTTCATGAATTTATTTTTGTGTCACATCTGTAGCTAAAATTCTAGAAAAACAACAAAATTGGTAACATCCATTGCAGTATGGATGAAAGTGTAAGCACATTTCTTAAATAGAAATATAGAATAGGAATTTCTGCATTAAAATATGAATCTACCAATTCCTAGCATTGGTCAGGAGAAGAAAACTCTCAGTCTTTGTAGAGATATATACAACTTTTCATTTCCCATATCAATCATGAGAACAAGTTGAAGTTCATATAATGGCCAGTTCCATTTACCCTAATTGTGAAGGACTTAGCCTGACTGTTTGCATTACAGACTGTGGCCACTGGGTTCTCAGTAGGGGTTTTTGGCCTACTCCATCCCGTAACAAACCCATGTTCATGCGTCGATTCAGATCCATCACCCTGAGATAAACTGTGAATATTGCCCTTTGTCCCGCGCTGCATTCTTTCATGCATTGTGTAGTGACTATTTAAGGATTTAAAGGCTCATTTGCACAATTCTTTTGTCAGCAGCCTGGGTGCAGAATGGAAAAGTGATGGCTTCTCTGTCTGGGTTATGCCCTGAAGCTCTTGTGAGAGGAATCTACATACATAAGTTTTTCTTACACATGCAGAATGTCAACACTAAAAAAAAAAATGACCTGTCTGTTTCTGTAGCTTAAAAGGTTATGGGTTAATATAAGATGTGATTTGTTTTCCTCTTTTGTGGCATTTAAAAAAAAAAATCAACACTTGAAAACAAACAGTAAAGAAAGACAGAAACACTGGGTATTTAAAAATTCATCTGATTAAAGTTGCTGGAATTTGCAAAATAAATCTCCTTCTCTGAAGGAAATTGATAACATTAATAATTTAGATGCTCTCTATTGCTTAAGAAATGTAGGAAAAGATAATATTTCAAAGGTCCATCTCATCTGCCCATCATGCCTGTCTGTTTTGTAATACATGTTTATTTATATTAAAAAAATGCTTGAAATTACAGTAGTTTTGTCTATAATGTGTGTGTGTGTGTGTGTGTGTGACACATATACATACATTTATTTATTTTATAAAAAGATCTTTTTACTCTTCCCCTCACAGCAAAGTTGGTTAGAAGGCTACAGAAAAGGCTAACATTTGGGAGAAATCACCTCCTTGCATTCTAGCTGAGAACTCAGAAGGCTGTGCTTACTCCATCTGAGCAATTTACCTGCCTTATTTATTTTATCAATGATTTTTATTTGACAGAGATGGATATGTCATCATGTTAATAAAATTTACAGTAATTTCTCACAAATAAGCAGGATTTGAAAGCAGATAGCAAAATCATATTTTAGCAAATTCAAGCTGCTTAGCTAGTCCACCTGAATTATGGAATAGCATTGCCCTTTTCCATACAGAATTTTTCATTAAGGTTTATGACTCAGAGTGCTTAGGAATCAGCTGCACTTCTTTTTCAATGTTTTCTAAAGAAATTGTTTTGTAATGTGTCTCATATCATTTGGTCTGAATAAAACGTGTGACGCAAATGGCTCATGCAGTTGCTAAAAACCTTGAAACATGCAAGATTGTGGCCTTCAAAGTAAATCTAGTTGATATTTTTAGGCTATTATAACCACAACCATATGATTATAAAAAATAAATGCACTATTAGGCTCTACTATTTATCTATTTCCACCTACAAGTTATTAACATTAGACTGAATACTGAATTCTGTCCAGACTAGTTTTAGTTGGACTCGATCTGATTTTAATCAAACTCCAGCTGTTGTTGTTTAAAAATTGTTGGGGTATTCTAGTTTTTATATCAGTCATCCATCCCCTCTGCTCTGCCAACATGAGTTTTTATCACCCAAATGTTCACTTTTCCCAGAGTTATTAAACCATTTTCTAACCTAATGTGTGTGGCCAAAGTCTCTAAAGATACCATATTCATCAAATTTCTCCTTAAATCTTCTCTTAGCTGGAGTCCAGGCACCATGTGGTAACAAATGGAGGTAAATGATATGTTTGAAATTATGTTATTAGTGGTAACATTTGGTTTAATCGACCTACACCTAAGGCTTATAACCAGTGTAAGCCTTGCTAAAGCTGCTGACTATAATGGTGACCATGACTTCCCCCTGTCTTTGCCTACCTGCATGATTTTGATTCATGTTTAACCTTGTGCTACAGATTACAGGTTGTGTGGCACAAGAGCAGACACCAGTTCTGCAGGATCTCAAGGACTAGCAATGCTTGTCATGGAAAAGATGTGTAACTGCCTCAACAATCAATTTTAAATCCACTTCCAGTGAAACATCTGCTTGTTTGATCTTTATATAGAGATTGTTGTGATGTTTTGGGTTTTTTTGAACCAGTAAAGACAAGAATGTAAATGCTTTGAAAACTAGGAATTATTAATTGGTAAGTATTTTTATATGGAACACATTAAAACTACATGTATAACATAGTAAGATTTTTTTATCCTTCTATTTGCTAAGCTTTAAGTAGAATGTTGAGAAATAAAAAGCAGAGAAATTTTGAACTGGATACTTCTGATAGGATTGCAGATCCTTAGAAGTTATGTAGAGTCTGATCTCTCCATATCTGAAGATTTGTCTGTCATCCTTAAGTATAATGCCAACTGCTGGTCTCCCCTCCAGGGAATTCCGTGGGCTTTTATGCTATGATACATGCCTCGTTTAAACATTTGTATTACTCTTCTTTTTTTATTAAATTCCTTAGCCTGAAGATCTGCAAAATCATATGAATCCCAATGTAATGTGCTCTCTGACAGACTGATGTCACTGACATGAGGTAGCCTTTGAACTCTGGCTCAGGGTCCTGGCTGTGAGAAATGGCTGTACCAGTGAGTATTTTAAATATTCCCCCAATGTCAGAATAATGGGAGCTGAGCTCTGTCTTGATCCCACTACTTCAGCTGAATGCAAAAGATCACTTGAAAATCTTTGTCTCCAATGTGTATTGATAGTTTGTACAGCATAGAAAATATTCCGGTGTCCAGGATAAACATTAATTCCTGATTGCAGCAGAAATGGTGAATGGTTCTAGACTCTGCCAGCTCCTAAACTGTGCACAGGTCTGGGAGAGTGCTCACTGGCTATCAAGGCCCATACTGACAATATCATGGCATGGGTGAGAGAGCTCCAGAGGCTTGGATCTGGTACATTTATCCACAAGAGTATGGCCACAGCCTGGAACCATCTTCCAGGGTGGAAAAAAAATGGTCAGGTGAAGGAGAATGAAGTTTAGGAATTTGTTACAATGCTATCATATTGCTGATGGGAGCAGGGAGCCAAGCAATGGATGGACAAAATGTAATATAAAGAGCAGCAAAGACAGCAAAATAAACCAATTATCATAACGTTACCTTTCTATTTTTCCCTGATTGCTTTTGGAAGCTCCCCACCAAACACTTTTTGATCACCAGTCAAGAGTGCATAACTGCACAAGGACTCTTGCACCACATCTGAATAAATAACACTATTTGTTCCTGTGCCCCCCTCCCACTGTCATCTGCAATGTTCAACTGATATGGATCCCTGTCCCTCACACAAAGTGCTCAGACCACTTTCTCAAAAAGTCAAAATGCCTCTTTCCTGGGGATGCACGTTGCTAATAGCTGCTTAGATGTGGCCAGCCTGCCTTAGAGCCAGAGACTTTTTTGTATCCATGTGAATCCTGGCCATGCTATGCCCATTGGCCACTCTAGTGCACAACTGTGCTTCAGCTATTTTATTTTACAGTTCACACATAGTCTAGGTGTCAGATTCAAGGCTGTGAATTCCCACAGCTATGAATTTTAGTGAATCCCTTTACAGCTCTTTCCTAACTGTCTAATCCCATTGACTTTGATAGGAGTTATGCATTTAGACACTTCCACAAAGGGCTCTTAGTGGAATTTTTTAGATGTTTATATATAAACATATATGGTTTTCAGAACAAGGTCTGTAAACTGTAAATCTTTGGTCTATAGCTGTGGTTTAATTTGTCTTCAAAACTACAGTGTTGGTGACACTGTAGAAAATATGTCAGCATAAAACATAGAGAATTACATTTATTATCCATGTTAGTTTACTTCATTATTCTTACACAGCGATGCCTTTAATGTAAAAGAAGTTAACTAGAGGCATCAGTATTCATAAATATGTATTTTGAGGGCATTATTTAATTTGTTTTAGTTTTTCATGTTATCTCTTCCACCTTGCCCTTTCAAACTTTGTTTTATTTTTATTCTCACTTTGGCACTTTTAGCTGATAATATAACAATATTTGCATTTAATAATTTGCATAATATAATTGTAACAAACTTTAAAATAAATGAAAGCTTGCAGATTACAAAACTGCAAAGCTCAGCAATACTTAAGCATACACAGAGAAGAATGATGCTGATAAGGCAGTCTGCCTTGTTAATTAGTGGAGTAAAATCTGGTTCCTTAAGCCACAAAACAAAGCTAATTAAGACAGAAGAATTTGAACACAAATTGAAAGTGATCTTTTTTTCTTCCCCTAGCTGTAAAGAGTTTTTCTCTAAAAGTGGCATATATAATACAGTGTATCTTGGATTTATTCCAAGAAGAATTGTGAGCCACTGCAGAAGGCCAGGCTGGGATTAACAAATACATAAAAGAATTTGCACCAGGAGTACAGCTGGAAATAAACAGTGTAAGATGACCTGACATTTAATTTATGTTTACAAGAGGAAGAGAAATATACTCAAACTTAACTCAAACTAACTCTGTTCTGTTTGAAACTGCAAGAATTTGAGAGGCAACTGAAAAAATTATATTTCATCCTCATTGCAAAATACTCTTTTGTGAGCAGAATTAAGTTCTTCAGCCCTGATTTTACATTTTAAACTTCCCTATGATATGAAGGATATTTCTTACCTGGAGAAATGCTATTCTAGGTCTCTTTCTTTGAAGTACAATAATCTATTTTTCCTTTCCTTCTTGTCTTAGCCTTAGTATGCCTCTAGTCATCTGACATTGACACCCAAACTTGGGGCCTGTTCAGTCCTCTATTACAATTTGACTTATTTTTCCGGAACTACTGTATAGGTGTCTCCTTCCTACACAGCACCGTGTGCCCTCTCTGTGCTCCTGGATGCTGTATTTTCTGGGAACTTTCCTCACGTTGTTTCCTAGACAGTTCCTTTGTTCCTTCTTGGGCACCCTTACAGCTGCTTGTCCACTTCTGCCCCTTATTCACTCTCAGCTCTGTCCCTTAATAATCACCTACCCTCTACCATGGCATCTTCCTGTAGTCCTGGAAAGACCAGTATTTCCCTAAGAACGTCTTGGGATTTGTAAGTGCAAAACCCTGACTCCGCTTGCATAAATAACACTGATCTCCAAACTTCCACAAGGTAGAGGAAAACCAAATTCATCTTCCTTCCAGTGAGGAAACACATGAATAAAATTCAGCATTTGGACCCAATTTGTTGGCTTTCAAGCATCCCTGTACTAATTTATATAGATGTACCCAGAAAGTTTGAAAAATGAACGCCTTGGGCAATTTCAGTGGAGATTACTGTAAATCTTTGTTGCTACAGTTATTCTGGGGACAGACAGAAGTTGTGGCTAGTTTGGCATCACTTTGCATTACCACAGAAGTGAATTTTAAAATAATAATAATAATGAAGGGAGTCAGCACAGCCACAGATAATTGACTGTGGTACAATAGCAGAATAAATAATGCCTAAGAAGAGGGCATTCATTGGGCAGGATGCTCTTAAGACACAACAAATCTTCATTCTTAATTCTGTAGCTTGCTAAATGAGTTAACAAAGACACAGAGTGACCTGAACTTTGGATGCATTTGCTTTCAATTCTGAAACAGCAGTTTTTCCTCTTGCATCACAGATTCACAGTGGAAAGGACAGTGTGACTTTTAGCCAGTTCTTCAAACTGTACATGTTGAAGGAAAGCAGCATGTGGAGGACCTTCATTCTTCTGTATCACTTAAGCATAACTCAGAGTAATAAGAAATTAAGAGAGTAATTAAGAGTCAAGGTTTAACTTCTCACAGTTTTTCCATGGTTGTATGCCTATACAGTTTAATATCATGGGCTTTTGTCAATGTAAAATCAGCTATTCAAAATCTGCAATATACATGTCTCACTATTGGCAAGTTTAAAAGCAAAATGCTGCATATTTTCTAACATATCCACAAGCTTGCCTCTTCCCAATAATTCACATGGAATGTGCAGTTCAAACAACAACGAAGAGCTGTCTGAAATATTTTATCTTAAAATGTTACTGCTGTTTGAAAGATATTTTTAAACTCGTGTCCTCTTCAAAGACCTTATGGGGTTTTTTTCAGACTTTCACAACATATTATTTCAAGTCACTTTTTGAAGACAGAAAAGCCACGCGTTCTTGGAAATACAGAGTCGAGCAAAAGAATGTTGGAGTGCATTCATAAATAGTATGTAGGACAGGAGCAACCCCAGGGGCCAGTTTGCAGTGAGCTTGTGCTGCCTTGGAACCAGAGAGCAGTAGCAGAGCTGCAGCTGAACAGAGGTCTTGTCAGAGCCACGGAATAAATCCCTGGAGTAGGCTGGCTGTGGCTGACTTGAATTTGCTGATTTACATTCTCTGAGACAATGTGTGGTTTCTTCTAATAATTACATGACCTGTTCTCTTAACTATTCATCATCTTTAGCATATGCTATTATGAGCCATTTCTAAATGGGTCTTAAACATAAACATAATACTTTGTTTATTTGCCTCTTTCATATGTGATCCAAAAATAGACACTTGAAAGCACCCACAACTTCCCTTGTTTTAAAGGCAATTTCTTTCCAAATTGATTAAATTAGTTCCATGAAAAAGGCCCAAGATTAAAAAAAAAAGTTGGAAAATACCACTCTAGATTACCATTTGTGTACACCTTGGGGACCTGCCATGGGAAATGTTTACATAATTCACTTGAGCCCTAGTTGAGAAGAAACATCCTTAGCAATGAATATCATCATCTTGTTAAAGTGTGCCTGAAGTCTGGAAATACTTGTAAAAATCAGTATAAAAGATAATAGGGCTAAATTAATCTTTGACATAGGTTTAAGAACATTGAATAAATGAACCCACCAGAGGAAAAATAAACTTTGGATCTGATATAAATTTTCTTCAACTTTTCTGGTAGCAGAATGGAGGTAGCATAAAACCACATCTCTTATCCTTAGTCCCATGATAAAATAACATTATATCAAGAATAATTACCCAGTTAAGGACTGAAGTACACTATCTTAATAGTAAGAATTAATTCAATAAATTGAAAAGCAGAATATTTAAGATTTACAAAATAAATTATTGTTTAGTAAAATGCCATATGGAAAATTATAATAAAAGACATGGAAAAAAGTTATAGACATGAAAAATTAGGTCATCTGCATCTACATTAATTTCCAAATATTTTTACCTAACATTTGCATCAGTATAAAGAGTTTTGTCCATAGAGGTGAAAGCCAAAAAGATGTTGACACACTAGCAGGATCTTTGCTATGACTTCTCTAATATAGATATGTCGATGGGGTAGTGATCGTTTATATTGTTCTTGCTTTGATATTGCCTTTAATTTTGTGAGAACTGCTGAGTAAAACAGACACTGAGAGAGCCTGCTAAGCCAAGTCAATGTGTTTCTGCTCAGTGTTCAAGCAGAACAATCAGCAAATTCTTTCTCTCTGGCCACTTTAGGCCACCATGAAAGTGGAGTAGCTGCAGTACAACTGTCTCCTACCCTTGGCATGTGGGAATAAAAAAAAAGATGCACTCAGATGACATGAGGAAAACAAAACACCATGGATGCACTGCAGAATATTAGGTTTAACTTACCCAACATCAGGACTCTTTCAAGTATGGAGGACATTTCAGAAGGAAGACAAAGAATCATCTTTGTGGTTGGTAGATTTCAAAGGCCACTTTTTAACATCATTCATGTCTTGATGATGAAGACAAATTGGAAGTGAATGCATACTGAGGTGTGAATCTTTAGGTTCAGTCAGAGGGTTCCAACATCCCCTAGCTCCCCTGTGGTTTCACCAGTGATCAGTTAAAAGCTGCTGGACAAAAAGACAATTCAGTAGTGCCATCTGGTTTTTGAGCATCCACTCCCCACACACCAGTCAACAAAACACACAAGTCAGAGCAACTTCTGCTCTTCTGGGCTTTCCCGGCTGTGTTGGGATTACTGATGGAATGTCATCCCTTTTCCTTCTTTTCCTCACTCTGTCCTGCTTCTATAAGAACAGATCATTCCTCGTCAGGCTGCAAGTCACTGTATAAAAACTCATTGTTCTAGTGAAGGATTTGTACAGCTTCTTCATGGCCTAGACAAGCCAGAGAGGCAGGATCCCACATCCTGGATCTGCTAAACTCATTACCCTTTTCTTCCATCCCTGTAGTTTGGCAAATCCTCATGATGCCTTGTTGCAGGGGATCTTCCAGCTTTGACTGACAGTTCTTTTCAGGTTCTGTTTCTCTGAGCAGTTCTCAAATCCCAGCGAGCAATGTGAACTTGCCTGTCTAAAGGCAAGTTCTGATCCCTTTTGATCAACAGTGCAGCACCAATTCCCTTTGGTGACTATTGCCTCTTCAGAGTACCTTGGTCAATTATGTTCTGGAAATATGTAGTTCACTTCCTTGTGCTTTACGAATATGGCACTTTTAACTTTGTATTAAATGACCTGAAAAGGAACTACAAACATTAAGATTAATATTTTACTGCTGAGCAGCGTGGCTACAAGTGATCATGTTAACTTACAACTTATTCTGTTGCTGTTAGTCTCTGCTGTTTGACCCTTTTCTCTGTGCCTCTGTCATGATTGTCCTTCTTTTTGTTGGTTCATGCTTGTCTCAAAATGCATTTTAAAAGCTCTTCTATTCACTCTGTTTCTTAAAGCTCATAAGTATATTAATAAGTATTCACAAATAGGACAATAAGTACAAGTTTTTTAGAGGTAATTAAAAATATTAAATAAAAACAAACAAACAAAAAAGAAAATCCAAACCAAATTTTAAAAAGGGAAATTTCAATTACAAGAAATTGTAATAGAATGAGCATTTTTACAGTATGTATTTTTGTTCATATACTGGAAAAAAACCAGACTAACTAACAAACACTTACTAAGAGTACAGTAGGTTTAGCCTTGAACTTTTTGAAGTTAATAGCTTCCTATTATTTGCACTTTCATATGTTTTACAGCTAAATTATAGTGACAATCCATTTCAGCACTTCTATCCCTGTTCCCTATGCTCTAATTAGAAACAATTGGTTTTTCTTTATGGATAAGTGTTTGCAGTCATTCAGTCCATAACACTGACTATCCCTCTTTTTAGGCATCACTGGAATCCAAACTAAGCAGCCCAATCAAAATGACCAGTTAACAAAGAGTTACAGGGTGTAGACAAGCTGGAAAGGCAATTGATCACAGGCTTTAAGTACACTTGTATTATGAAATCTTGTAGCAGAAAGTTAATAGTTCTTATAGCTGTTTATTAAAGTGGCTACCATACAGTGACTACTGAGAAAACAAAGGTAAACAACATTTTAAAGAATTCACACAGCTTAGAACCACAGGCTGTTTTTTGCCAGTGTTACCTAGTTAGCTGTTTTCAAAATCAATAAAATCTCTCTTCTCAGGGGAGCAGTTGATTCTCCCATGTCAGGTTCTCTCTGTTAATAAATTCAGAGGAAGGCTATTGGATTAACTACAGTGGCAGGAGAGACTGCAGGGGAAAGTTCTGCCCCAGAAAACATTGTGGAACTATGTCACCAGGATTGTCTCAGGGGGCTTAAGCAAAAAATTAAAGAAAAACATAAAACCCCTGGCTAAGTCCAGAACCACTGATAGATTGGGTCTACAAAAGACCTTCTCACAGTGGACAACTTTTAATTTCTAGTCAGACATGAAGGTCTGGTAACTGTTTTGAAGGGATCTGTGGGAGGTAACTAAGATCAAGTCCTCTATACATCAATAAAATCTGTGATATTTCTGTATCTCCAGTGGAATGTTCTAGGAGCCCACGTATGAAAAATAGTTGAAAATTTCTAGTTTCAGCCCAACATTCTGAATTATGTTGGGGTCCAATATGTGTCGATCATTCATAGCTGTTTTTCTAACCTGTTCTTACAAAGCCTTGACAGAAAAGGATTCTGCCAAAAGTTTTGGAAAATGTTGCAGACAAATATCTATTATTCTTGATATCTACATGGTTTTTGCATTTCTATAAACCACAGTTATATAAAATATCCCATTCAAAGCTATTGATTTCCTCCAAATCTACAATAATTGAAAGGAAATGGAGGCACTATCTGACCTGGAAGACAGCAAAGTGAACATTTCAAAGTCTATATGCCTGCACTGTTCTTAAGCATATGGAAGAATGTTAATTATAATGAACATTTCAAAAGCTCTCCACTGGCCTTGGGAAAAAGCCTGGTGCAAAGCAGATGTTGAGGCATGTCTACATACAAAGTGGGGGCTGCAGCTTGTTGCAGAATTACAACATCCATGTATTTATCTAGATCCTGGGATAAATATTTTTCTGAGGTGACACAGCCGTTGGAACTCAAGCTAACTTGTTTGAAGAGAATTTGGTATCTAATCAGCTCCAACTTTTAATTGCAGTGCCCAGACACTGCAGTTTGGTGGTCAGGTTCATTCTTTTAGAATGTGGCAGTTTCAAGACTTTGTCGCAGACTAGTTCAGACCTCCAGTTCTCATGCTCCAAGGAAAGTTGCTCAATTGCTGAATTCTCTCAGAAAATCTCTTCTTGCTCCCTATACTGGGATAGAAAAAATACCGAGCATTTTTCAGATATATAACTTTTATTTTCCAGTCCTACTAAAAGAGGATACCTCCTGTATTCCTTCGGTTTGAATCCTTGTATCTACTTTATGTATTCTGCAGCCACATCTCTGGCCTAGCTATACACTGAGGTAGTATACACATCCCTGCACTATATTCCTGGGAAAAACAGCAACTAAGTCTGGTCTTGACACATTTAAATTCCTGGGAAAATACGACCACAGTTTAAAGATTTGTACAACTCGGGATCATTCAGATCCTAAATTCATATATAATAGAATATATTATTATATAATATATATAATATATAATTCATATATATAATACCCAGAAATGGATATTATTCTCAAAGCCTTGGCACTTTTTTTATGTTTTCTACTTCTCTTTACTTTGTCATCACTGGTCCAAAACACTCTTTGTCAGAGAAAGAAAATATCTAGAGAGCAGATAATTTAATACTACTGCAAAGCACAAGTTCACAGACCAATTAGTTACTGTATGTGTAGTTCTTTGAAAATTTAATATTGAAGTGTTATTTAAGTATTTTTGGTAAATAAACATGAAATGTTTTTGCTATTTTTTCATCTACTAAAGAATTTGTCTGTGTTGGAGACTTTCTTCCCACAACTGACTTGTTTTATTGCCTAAATCTCTACAGAAGAAACTTCAATTATTCACATGTGAATGAACATCCATATATAAATAATGGTGGACTCTTAAATCTATTCAAAGTATTTAACTCATAGGTAACATTTTTCATGAGACTAAGAATTCTGCAGCTGGTGTGATATAAACTACATGTCGAATGACTTGCTGTCCATTATCTACAACATAGTTTCTAGTTTTTATTTTTGTACTCTTATTTTTTTCTGTATGCTTTTTATTTTCATGATGGTTCAAACAGTCAGCATAGATCATGTATTAAATTAAATCCTTCAAGCATATTTTAATCTTTTGACATGAAAGGCCTACGAAATATTTGGTATTAACTGGAAAGAGCATATGAATGTACAAAATTATTTCATATGAACTGTATTGGGGTAATTTCCATAATTAGAAAGGGCATAAACAGATCACATGTGAAAAGGCAGTTCTGAAGAGGGTGATTAAACATGTTCTTTTTAAATAAATGCAGTTTATTCAATGAGGTTTATTCAATTAGTATCTCTGAACAAGCTGTGTTTTGAGCAAGTTTCATGTGACAAATGTCTGGTAGACAGTTCTGACTTACAAATCCAGGTCTATCATTTTCTAAGAACATTTTCTAGTTTGCTTTCTGTAACCCAGCCCTTCAAATTTGGTGGATATTGATTGCTTTTTCTTTGAAGTGGAGGTTTAAAATGAGCTTATTGCTTTTTTTCACGCCCTCTTATTTTCTCTTAAATAATGCTTATTTTATCCTTTATTCACCTTACTCCATAGAAAACAGCAGCCTGTCATTGTATTTGTGTTGGTTAAGTATCTAGGACTTCAATTATTAAACAAAGCCATTTTTTACCATATAAGAGTCACAATAACATGGAATCTTCCATTTAAGTGTATATCAGATAGATATCTATGTATATATCATCTATCATATATCATAGATATCTACATTATAGACATCTAGCTAGATAGACAGACGTATGTGAAACAATCATTAGTGTGATTTCATTGTGATATGTTTAATTGGCCAAGTTTCAGAAGGTTTTTCTGCTACCTAAGGAATTATCCAGCCATGATGATTTGATATAGTCACAATTTGCTAAAGTAAAGAAAAACTTTTGCATCTTTTTCTTTTCCCCCTATATATAGCAATTGTACCAATTAACTTATCCAATTAAATTCAGGTGATCTCCATTGTGCTTTCTGGATGAGTGCAGAAATTACTTGTTTAGCCTGTTCTGATTGTGCTGTAATGCATTCATATATTCCAGAGCTCATTTATTCAAGAACTAACTTTAGATTGTTTCGAATTTGTGGGAAGTGTCAAGTGTTTGAAAGAACTTTCTTTGTATTGTGTTTTGGTAAATGTTTTCGGTTGGTTAGATATACAGGCAATATGAGTATGGTTGATCCTTTTTCTCTTGTACTGTAAATGCTTGATATTTCCTCTTTGAATTACAAGAGATCTCTTTTCCAGAGAAGAGCCTCAGATGCATATAAATTATAGTGGCACTTGTTTGCTAAAATCTTTGGGTAGCACGTTCTGCATGTAAGCATTTCAGTCTTCACTAAGTTGTTCCAATACTTATGAGCTGCTTATTTTACCTTCAACTTTGGAATTCCACTTGAAATTATAATTCACAGTTCTTCTTAGCACACTCCATTAGAATCACAGAATAATAGAATGGTTTGGTTAGAAGGAACCTAAAAGACCACCTTGTTCCAATCCCTCCACTATGGATAGTGATACCAGACCAGGTTATTGAAAGTCACATCCAACCCAGGCTTGAACATTTCCAGAGATGGAGTGTCCAGGTCTCTTATGGGAATCATGTTCCAGTGCCTCACCAGCCTCACAGTAAATAATGTCTTCCCTATATGTAATCTACATTTCTTTCAGTTTAAAGCCATTTTTACCCTTAGCTCACTACCCAGGAGAAAGAGGCAATGCCAGCATTCCATACAGGGCTCACAAGAATAACTTCATTACATTTGAAGTACTGATACACTTATTTTAAGTACTTAATTTCAGATGTTATTAACTTCATAGCATTTTGGATGCTTTACACAGACATATTAGGACATTGTGATTGAAACACAAGGATTGGAAGGTCATTTAGAGATAATATGCATAGTATGAGAAAAATACTGGCCTAATGCAGTAATAGTTGACACTGCTCCCAGGAGATATTTGTCTAAGCAGTTCTTTAATGCTATTACAGTTTCTGATAAATTCTGTTTCAGTGCTTAAAAATCCCTACCTAAAAAAAAGCTCTTTTCAATCTAAATCTTCCTTGCTGCATTTTACACTATTTACAACAGATGTAGTGAAACACATCCAACCTTTTTGGCTACTTACTATCTTTAACTTATAAAAAAATTTCAGTCTTCATTCCTTTACACTAAATAATTCCAGTCTTTTCAGACTTTCCTCGTAGGTGATGTTTTTCCCAACTTCACTGTTCTCCTCTGGGCTCTTCAGCTTTTCCACATCTCCATTGAAAAGCACTTGAGATTAGGAACTGATGCCTGGAAAGGCTGACCTGGAACAGAGACTAAACAGAGCAAAAGGAATAAAACAGGTATTTATTCAAAGGATACACCTTGGCTGGGGTTACACCCAAGCCAAATTTAAGATGAATTCCAGTCACGAATTTTTACACTTTTATAAGTTTTGGTTCATCTACGTATTAGGGTCAATTGTCCAACCACAGCCCCAGGTTATGAAGTCTCAGCCCCTGGGCTTGCCCCCTTCCCTTAGCCATTGTTTATGATTTTTGGGTTCTGATTGTCCTTGATTCTCTAGCTGGGAAGAAATTGTTTTGTCTAAGTACCCTGTGAAGAGAATTTACTAACACCTAATATGAAGTTTCAGAGTTACACACCAAGCAGCAGAGAGTCTGAAAAATATAAAAGCTAAAACCCAAGGCATCAATATAGATTAGACATCAGGCAGAAACTCTTTACTGTGTTGAGGTACTGGGACAGGTTCCCTGGAGAAGCTGTGGATGTCCCATCCCTGGAAGCGTTCAAGGCCATGGGGCTCTGAGCAACCTGATACAGTGGGAGCTGTCCCTGTCCATGGCAGGAGGGCTGGAACTGGATGCTCTTTTAGGTGCCTTCCAACCCAAGCCTTTCCATGATTCTGTGATGCCATGTCTCATGTCTGATGTGCTGGAGCTGCAGCACTGAAGTGCCTTGTGGATGAAGAAGTTCAGCAGCAAAGCACAGCAGCGAGAGTACTGAGCTAATGCTGCTGTTACACCCCACTGCTTTTCCAAAATGCACCCCAGAGAGTATCCTGTTGTCAGGAGGGTTGACAGCCCTCTATTAAGAGGCCAGAGAGAAGAAGTTCATCTTACTTGTGTAGATGGAACTGAACACAAATCTCCCACATCCAGTGTCAGTGTCCTGACCATCAGTTGCAGACTAAAGACAAAACTTGTCCAGTTTTGTGCAGTCTGGCTCAGATGAAAGGCTCTCAGAGCAACCCCAGCATCCTCAGGGTGCTCACCAGAGCAGGACCAGTGAGCATAAGGAGAAGCAACACACCCATGGGACAGAGAGAGGATTACCTTACCTGTGAAGTCTGACAAGCTTTAAGTTCAACCATGACACAAAACAGCGAAAATTTTTTCAAGCAGATGGAAATAGAGACACAGGTGCCTAGGGAATGCAAATGACTAAAACTCAGACTCTGTGCAGGTTACATAGCACAATGCCATATTGATATACCCGTGTTTGCCACTGTATAAACTGATACATTATAGGCATTAACTCTGGGAGTCAGATCTATCACACTCAGATATATTTTTCATAAAGAAAAAAATAAAAATGTCTGCAGAAGAGGGAGACTTGGAAGCTCACAGTTTAAATACATATTAGTAAAGCATTTCACAAGGCAATCTACAAATGCAACTCCCTTCAATGAATGTTGATGGAATTTCTGGATAACTTTATTGCAAATTTGCAATTTATGTTCATATTACAAATAGAAGTCAAGTTATAGATGTTATTAAAATCAAACAGCAGACCAGCCAACATTAACTCCTGGTGGTTCCAGGGCATAGCTTTCCTATAATGTTTGCCTAACCTGACTGAGGTGAACAGGTAGCTCTGTCACCTCCTGTAAGGTTTTCATTATGTTATAAGCTTATCCATGAGGAAATTAATTCCGCATTTGATACAAAACCTCAAAATGTAGGCTGTGGAGCATTACAAGAGTTATGGGGTACAGCTCAGGCAATTCTATTCAGAGACAGACTTTTCCACCCCTCCTGGTTTATTTAGGACCACATTCCAGGATCCAGTCACCTGACAAAGGACAACAGGGAATTAACTAATTATTCATGTAAATCTAATTTTGTCAACAGTCAAGATCAATTTGGATCAAATATTTGACAATGCTGACGGTCTCATCATGCTTTCTAAGTGAGCAACACCAGAGGTCCATTTCAGGCTGCATAAGGGACAAAGGCCTGTCAGAGTTTGATTTCAAAAATATTCAAAAGTTTTTCTAAAACATGCTGCTTTTTGATAAATTATTTAAATAAATAATAAATAAATTTTGATAAATTATTTAGGTTGGTGTTGTTGCAACAAACCACAATGTCTCCTAAACTCTTCGGGTAAAACCATGGTTAAGTAGCATTTTACCTATAATCCTCAGTCTGGTGTTTCACCACTGTCTGTGCTCAGCAGTGTGGCACTGGGAACTGCCAGATTATCAAAAGGTTCCTCATCATTAAACTGCAGAGGTTGCTCTTGATTGACTCCCTTCACACCCACTACCCCTGGTAGCTGGAATAAATGCTCTGATAGGAATAAGACAAAGGATGGATTGTAAAAGGTCATTGATGGGAAACAGAGGTTTTGAATTCAATGTGCTTAAAATAACATAATTATTAATTATCACAGAGTCATAAGCTTTACTCAAAAGAGACTCGATTGCTTCAGAACAAGAAGTAACTGCAAGATTATCAAGGAATTTATAATGACATAATGTTATCTGGTATTACAAAGGGACCACAGACCTCAGTATCAAGGCTTTTGAGAGGTTTCATTTTCAGCCTGCTCATTCTCAAAAGAGAATCACTCTGCTAATATTGCTGAGCTTCTCTGGCAAATGTGTTCATCAAATAAATAATTTACATTATAAAGGCATAGGACAATAGATGCATAAAAGCCATGAAAGGTGATGTTTTAATACAGTCTTTCCATTTAAAAAATTGAGAAAATGAGAATAGCAATTTTTTCTCACTCAAAGCCTTTGTTAATTCCTATGCAAACATCCAGAACTACCTGTGACAGCAGAAGTGTTCTAGAATACAATGACCTTGTGAACTATGCATTAGGAAAAGATGCATTTGGAATAAAGTTATAATGAGTTCACAGGATCATTGCTGCTAGCAAGACAGAATTCACCCTGGCTGTCCTGGCTTTCTCATCTATGAGCCAATATGAAACCAAATGCTCAGTGAGTGGGATGACTAATTTGTGCTATAATTCAGTCACTGCCTGATACTATTTTGTATACATTATTCCAGGGAAGGAAGGAGGGATGTTATTGAAGTTATGTGTATTCTTAACTGCATAAGTTTATTCATCCTTTCTTTCATTATGTGCACTATATGTAGCTTTGTTGCAAGACAGATGCTGATGTCTAGACCCAGACAAATCTTTGCACAAGTGCACCCTGGCCTTTCTTCTGAACCTGTAAGAACAATGTCTTGCTGAGACATCTTTAGGACCAGATTTTGTAGTGTTTTAGTCTCTCTTGAATTAGAAGCATAACTATGTGTCATCATTGCAATACCAGTACTAACTGAGGGAGAGTTATTCTCAATTTCCAAACCAGGACCAGGCAAATTTTAAATTCCCTTGTATAACACATCCTGGTTTTCAGTGTACCAGATTACCACTTTCAAAGCCTTTCAAAACTCTTAGCCAGCATGTTCATTACTTTTTTCCCCTATGAGATCACACATCATCCACTACTTCCTCCTTCTTCCTGTGGATGTCAGCCAGAATTGCCTGTCAGATTTGTTCTCCAATAAGCCTCACACTTATGTGTCTATGTGTTAATGGAATAGTTCACTTAAAGAAAATAATAAAATAATAACATCTTTTTATAGCATCTCTTATAACATCGTATTTCTTTAACAGTGTAGTAGCTTGACTTCCTGTACAGGGTGGGAAAACATCCTTTTTTGAGTTTTTTCTGTCAGAAAAGTATATTTCGCATTTCAAGAGGCAAGTCTAAAGGGAAAAATAGAACCAGCTTGCCTTCTCCCTGTCTTTTAGTCTATGACTTTTTAAATACTCAGTGTTCGATTTTCCAGCTCCAGGAGGAAAGATGGAATGGAGCAGAAGTACATTCTTGGCTGGGATGTTGAGGAGCATTTGGTAAGAACAGTCTCTTGAATTATGAGACCAAAGCTCCCAAATCTGAAGACAGCAAAGATCCTTATAGTCACATTTTCTAGGAATATGTTGTAATCAGAAGGCTATTGCAAACTATCAGTAATGGCATGGCCTTTCTCTAGCTTACTGGGCAGGTAAAACAGTGATAAAACTTTTGATAAAACCAGGGACTCACAAATGCTGGTAGGACAGAGGAGTATCTCCAAGAGCAGGCTGACTCAGTAGGAGTTGTTCTGTGAGTGTGTACCTTTAACTAGAAAGTTAAAGCTGAAAGGAATAAATTATAACAAATTAAACAGAATAAGCTACTTAACACCCTACCAGGAGAAACCTTCAGTGTGTTGAATGTCTGCAGGGTGGATGTCTGTACCCGTGCCAGTCACCAGGTCCTTCTTTAAGAAAAGATTGGTCTAATCTAGTTTACACATCTATTCTAGATAATGGATTGCAACTTACAAGTGTCTATTTCTCTCAGTTTATATAAAAAGACTAGAAAATTAGGGGAGATGTATATATCTACCTCAAGTCAAATAAATAGACTTGGAATAACAGAGAGTATGCTGTACCACTGTCTAAAATGTTCTAGGAATTTTAGTGAAGTTTATTAGCTTCAGTCAGGAGCTGCCACTCTGATACAGAAAGTGCCAAAGCACTATTATGCAGTGGATGCTTGATGGCCCATTTTGACCTCATAATTTATGAATTTATGAGTCAATAATTAAAAAAAAAAAGTAATTCAGACAATTGGTATAGCAGGACAATGCCAAATGTCAAACAGAAAAAGATTAGATGTTGATAGCTATTGGTAGCACACTGTAGTAATCAGTGTGGGTTTACTATTTACTACATATTTCAGATAGTTAGGCAGATGATGTTTTTTCCAATTTTGTCACCTTTCTCCAAGTTAACATTTAAAAAGAATTAACAGCAGTAATTAATAATAGTAACAACAATGAAACAACAGCAACAACAACAACAACAAACAACAACAATAATAATAATAATAGTAATAATAATAATGATAAATATCATCAGTTATCTTTCTCCTTGCCTTGTTGCCATTAAAAATAGATGCACCTACAAAACTTTTATAATTGCTACTGTTAGAAATATCCACCCAATTTTGTAGTAATTCTTAGATTGAAGTGGGTGGGGGTGTTTGGTTTTATCTTTGCAGGAATGAGAGGTGAAAAATTAAGATTCTCTTTCTATATTTTTCTATATTAAAAAATTGTGGAACACTGTCTGACAAGTCAGTTTAGCACTGAACATTGAGGTATTTTTGTGCTCCTGCAAGGCAGCTGTAAGAGTTCCATTTATCATTGTCTAGAAACTGCTGTTAAGTTCCACACATGAGAGCTGCTGCAAAACACCTGGTCTGCTTGAGGAAACGCGTGCTAAAATTTTTCAGGAGTGACATCTATCATCCTTATTTACACAATTAGGATATGGTTGTTTTGCCTTCTTTGCAAGCTTTCCAGCAACACTGGAGCATGGTAGAAGTATTTCAACAGTTCAAAACATATTCATAGAAATACACTCACATCACAGTATGTATGAAAATGCAGCTTGGAAGGGACCTCAGAGGTCTTTAGTCCAACCTCCTGCTCAAAGCAGGGTCAGCAATGAGGTCAGACCAGGTTGGTTAGGCTTTAATTTATTTATTGGGTTGGTTATTAGGTTTCCTGGCTTGAGGAAGAATTCTTGAGAAATATGGGCTTTTTTCACATGTCTTTTTGAGCTTTTATCCACAGCCTGTCTGTCAACTGCTGAGGTGTACTGAAATTTCTCCTTTGCCTGCAGGCATAGTAATAACTTCAGCAGTGAATTATTGAAAATACTTTCTGCTTCTATTATATCTACTGTTTATTATATCAGAGTCAGTATTAATAACAAGAATAACAACAATAATAACAATACTGAGAAACAATATATAAAATATTAATAAAAATATTGGAAGAACAAGAGAGTGTACTTATTTCTTGTGGCATTTTTAGAGGATTCTAAATGTGGCCCATGAAATTCGGGTGGCAAATTTTTGTTCTAATTTGTAAACATCCAGTTGAAAGGAAAAAAGAGCATTAAAAAAATAAAGGTAGAAACCACTAACAATAACCTTATGTTGAAAATATTGCTTAGAATATACAGTTCAAAGGGTGTCATACCTGTAACAGTAAAAGTGGCACTTGTAATCCCTGTTGTTAAAATTGTTCTTACACCCTATAGGAGAGAAAGGATCATATTAGCACATCATGTCTTCATAGTAGTAGAAACAGATTTTCATAATTACACAAAGGAACTAGTGCTGCTTAGTCTTTTTTAATAATTTTAATTAATTTTCATCTAAAGGAATATTATTTTGCCCAAAACTTCCTCTGTTTTTCTTAGCTTAACATAAAGCTACGTGCCTTGATTAAGAGTGCTGAATGTATGACTGAAGAGTGCTGAATATAGCTGAAGTGTATTTATGGCATCTAATATAGAAAGACCCTTCCATTTGCATATTTATTCGAGCATTTCATGAATTAAACATTGAGCAATACAAACATCCCCATTTTACTGTATTCTTATAGTTCATCACAAAGAAGCTAAGACTTACAGTATATTCTGCATCATCAAAGTGATCTTGGAAGGGAAAAGGGAAGTGTAATATTGACCTTTTCATATTCCTTCAAATCATAGGTAAATCAAACTCCTTATTCTAAATAGCTGTCAAACTAATTTTTCCATTTCCACTCAGTTTTCCTCAGAAGTGTTTTATATCATGTGTTAGGTTAAAACCCACCAGAAAAATAGTGCTCTGCTGTAGCTACAAGTAAATGCTGGTTTTATTCATTACAGATTATTGAAACTGGGATTCTCTGGTGTAACTCATAGAATGTGAGAGACTTTCAACAAAACGTTTTGGGAACTCTGTATCCAGGATGATTTGTTGTTAAGAAAGGTAGAAGTTTGTCAGGTACCTCTTCTCAAACTCCTGTAAATGTGGTGAGGAGGCTCCTGTGCAGAAACCTTGTGTATGGTGCAGTGTAGACACTATTAGGACAGCACTATTGCTTTTACTATTTTTTCAGTCTGAATTTGCTTTTTAAAAGGTAATTCCTATGAACATAACCCAGATAAGCTCAAATACCAAATATAATGAATAAATTGGCTTGATGAATGAATGAAGAAAACTTTATAAAGGTTGCCAATATTTAGCATATGTTATCATCCAGTGCTATTGCTCTAATCAAGCAAAAAAAGAAGGCTTTAAATATATGACATTAGTTTAGTAAAAAAAAAAAAAGTATCAGAAATCTCCAGAATATTAGTCTTTGCACTATGACAATTGGTTTTAAGTGCTATCCACATATACAGTCTTTTTGGTAGAATAAGAATAGCAATTTCTAGATTGGATTTGTGTGGGAAATTGCAACACAAATGGGAAGAAAAACAATTACAGATTCTTGTTAACTAAAGTTCTAAAAATGAATTATGCAAATAAACCTCAAAAGGCTTTTTATGCTCTTTCCAAGATTTCTATATAGCTTTTAATGAACATTTTGGAATTACTATATCTGCATTAAAGGTAGAACTTTAAAATAATTCAGCATATATATAGTCATACTAACATGATAATAATTAATTTTGCTTTAGCATAGAAAAATAAAATATGTTCTTGGGATCCTAACTCAAGATTATATATTTTTCACTGTGTGTAGTAGAAAAGCAGAATAAATACATAAAATCAAACTTATGAGGTTAAGTTTAATGATCAGCTTGGAAATATCAGCAATAAAGCTCAGAAGCACAAGAGTTTTAACTAAACTATTCCAAAAATGTAGGCAATGAAACAAAACCTTTCATGAAATCTTGTCAATCTCTGCAAATATATTCAATCAAAAAGTAAATTATAGAGAATAAAAGTATGTTCATGTATAGATACAAGTATTCTTGTATTCTTTCTCCATATGTTCAGAATATCATATTTTCCTTTTTGTTTGATATAATTGACATAATTTATGGATGGAATTTCAGAATTCAAGAAGACTCCAAACCAAAGCAGAAGTTTTTACATGGTCCTGAACACTTCTGTTCATTGCTCTAAGTCTCAAAAAAATCTGAAAAAATATTTTTTAATAGTTCCAACATTTAAGTAATTGATAAAGGACTGACAATATATTATAGATATAGATAGATATAGATATAGATGATATAGATATAGATGATATAGATAGATATAGATATAGATATAGATATAGATATAGATATAGATATAGATATAGATATAGATATAGATAGATAGATATAGATATAGATATAGATATAGATATAGATATAGATATAGATATAGATATAGATAGATAGATATAGATATAGATATAGATATAGATATAGATATAGATATAGATATAGATATAGATATAGATATAGATAGATATAGATAGATATAGATAGATATAGATAGATTAGATATAGAGAGATATAGATTAGATATAGATGATATAGGTATAGATAGATATATTTCAGAGATTCAACAGAGTATGTAAAAATGTAATAGATTAATAATTTATTTCATAAGCTGTTTACTTAAGATAGTTCGATTAAAGCTCACTGGAAGCTTTAATTAATTAAGGAGCTCTAACAACCCATAGGTAAGATGGGCAAGAACATCAGGTTGCTCCATATTCCTACTATAACAGAGGAAAATATATTGGAATTGGGAATATACTGGACTAGAGCATCTTCAGTGAGACCAGACCTCAGCAAAGCCTCAGCAAGGTGTTCTTAGGGCAGGCTCTGCCAGGCTGCACAGGAGCCTGGGTCCCAGGTGGCAGCAGGAATGAGGGAAGTCCCCTGAGAAAGCAGGAGCTTTAAAGGAAGAGTGAGATTTGAGTCTAAAA
Source organism: Sturnus vulgaris (assembly GCF_052056855.1). NCBI lineage: Eukaryota > Metazoa > Chordata > Aves > Passeriformes > Sturnidae > Sturnus > Sturnus vulgaris. Next base: position 103,293,871 of record NC_142245.1, on the reverse strand, counting down.
AAGCTGGAAAGTCTTATTTGTTGTGTTTCTGTATGCACTTCCAGACCTGTGGGAAGTTACCATGGATTTGTATTGATGCTTGAGTTTGTTGAAACAGTATAAGACAGATACACTGAGAAAAAGGGCAATATTTCCACTGAAATGACTTGCAGTGAATAATTACACATCCTAATGAATTGCAATTTCTCTTTTTTTACTCAGTACAGAAAGTATTTTATCACCTAAAGAAGTAAACAATTGTGAACAGCCTGACATTCTGGAGGACAGAAAGGCAGCACCACCTGAACCCACTGCAATAGCATTGAGGCTTACTAACAGAAATGTGGTTTTGTGCTTTTATTACCATGTTTGATTCTCACCATGCAAACAAGAATGTGGCAATGAGTAAGTAACTTGTGTCAAGTTTCTCTCATAAACCCTAATTTATTGAATTAGAATATTCTTATTCCTTCCTAAGTAGTGCAGTCTTCTAGAGAGGTATGATACATGCATCAGAACTTATTTTCTGGTAATGTTTATCAACATTATATTAAGCAGATTAATGTGCAAATATCCACACAATACATAGTCTCAGGAATGTCTGACATGAAACATTCCCACTTCCAAGATATGTGTTTTTTACGTTGCCCTTATATTATGGCTGTAGCACTCATACAGCACAGGCATAAAACAACATGAAATATTTACGGGCACTATTTTTTTTTTAACATGTATTTCATGTAAATCCTAGTTCTGCCTGAAAGAGCTTCATCAGGAGACAAAAAAACAAATGCATAGCAGCCACTGTGAAGTGCTCGATCTAGATATGTCTGTGTCACTTAGAATAAAAATTCTTTTCATTCACAATGAAGCACTTTTTTAAATAGCTGTCCATTGGCAATAGTCGGTCCCCTGACTTCTGTTTCTTCAGTAATTAGGAATTGCATATAGAGTAGTTCATAGGAAAGTCTCGCCAAAGTAGACAGATTACAGAAATTTCCTTATTCTCACATATGTAGTTTTACTTTAAGGATAATCTTCCAACTAGAACATTGCATTATTTCCAAAATCAGAAAAAAAAAATTAGTTAGAAGGAAGTGGGTGAAGCCTTCATGAACTTCATGAGGTCATCAGCAGCACAAGTAAATAAAACTTAACACCTTTTTAATTAGCTGCCAAAATGTCCCACAGGAAACCAGTGCAACCCAATAGAGAGAAAAAAAAAAGCAGCACAATTTGACAAGCTTTCTGCCTTCTCTGTGGTGTTGAAAGCACAAAATCGCACCGGCCCTTGTAGTGGTAAACGAGTAAGAATGGCCTTCACAGAAATGTAATTGTTATTTTAATTCTATATTTAAAAGACAATAAAATGCCAAGTCAGCATTGGCCATTCCCTTTTTTGATCATTACCTGTCAGCTTTTTGTGGCTTTATCACATGGCCTCCAGTTTCATTAAAAACAAAACAAAGACAGCCAATAACAAAAAGCCCAAAACAATGCACACACAACAACAAGCCTACACATCAACAGCTAAAGGGAAGTCATTCATCCCATAATTGCCCTGGCCTCAAACAAGCCATGAAGTAGTGCACACAATAAAGGCAATCTGTCCTCTTTTAAAGAGGAGTTCAAACAGCTGCCTTGAGTTTTCTATTGCATATTCAAAGTGATAATGTATGAAATTATTAACTTCTGCACTGGGGTTTATGGCATTAAGAACCCCCCATCAAGCAAACAAACTAACGATGTGGCTGGTTTTAAGAATTGCTTTGTTAGAGGCTTCTGGGTCAATTGGGCTTTCAAAAAGAGCTTGGATTCTTGAAACATTTCGGAAGCTAACTTAATTGAAGACGGATGGTGTCTGACATCAGAAATGCCCGTTTTCCTTTCTTTGCGTGTCATTCCCCATGTTGATTTGTAAGGATACCTAAGGGTTATATGCCAAGCTACCCAGGGGAGAGACTTTTTGGTTGTTTGACAGCTAGCATAGCTCAGCTATAAGCCAGTGAGCTGCACAATTCATCAGGGGCTTGATCCAAAGCTTGTGAGAGTTAATGGGGGCACTTCTTTGACTTTATTCCTTTGGGTCAGAACCACTGCAAGAGTCTCTGCACCATATCTCAAGCCCACCCAAAGATGCATGGATTAGGCTGTCTAAGACTGTTCAGCTTCTTGTTTATTTAATAAAACATTTTCTGCAATTCTTCTTTCCTTTCTAAAATAAACAGCAGTGTTTGCTGGCCCTTCTATGCTTCTCTTGCCTCCTGCCAGCCACCATCTAAATGTTATCATATTGCTCAAAGTTGTTGACCTCTTCTTTGCTCTTCCTCCACCTTCACAGTTCTTTCTCCTAAGAATTTGAAATCATTAAAGGGAAAATAAAAGGTTTTCTTCTCCCAAATCAAAGTTCACTGGATTTTCCTGTTATCCCTTCCTCCTTGTGTGACACAGAACAGAGCTTTCTACTGAGATTTCTGACTACCCCAACACTTGTGCAAATCTTCAGGTAGCAAATGTTTTATTCCACTTTTAGTAAACAGAAGGAGTTTCCTTTATCATCGCCATTTTTCATCTTTGAAAAAAAAAATTATGCAAAGGCAGGAAGCTGATAAAAGATCATAGAATATCTGGAACTGGAAGGGACTCAAAAGCATCATTGAGTTTGTCAGCTCAGTTGACCCAGTAAGGATAGTGTCATTCCAGGGACCAGAATCTGAGTGAAGAGTCCAGCTCTAGTCCCACAAAGGGCCATAAATATCTAGCACAATTTATGAAATCCACAGTCCAGAATAAAGTGTGATTTTGGAGGAGCCTTAAGTAACTTACAGGGAGATTGCACCACCTCAGCCTGGGGTTCACCAAGAACCAAGCAGGGAGCTGCCCAAGATAACCAGTATGAAATGCTCAGGTTAAAAATGGGCATCTTCAATCCCACTGCTCTGGGGGCACTCATGCATTCATGCATGCATTTATTGTAATCTCACCTGTGTTTGAATGTCTAAGGTACTCTATTTTCCATCTGTGTGGCATCCTCTCTCCTAACTTTGAAATAGAATAATTTGAGACTGTTAATTCCATATAGTAAGTGAAGCCCTATACTTTGCTGACCCATGAATGACATCCAATGGCAATTAAGTTAGTTTTGCCTGTAGTTCCCTGAATACCTCAGAACCCATCACTTCCCATTAGAATCATAGAATTGTTTAGATTATGTTCAACTCATATATCTCAAAAAATTCTTGAAGCATTGCTTCAAGAAAAGAGAGAATCCACTCTATTCTGTTATTATTATCAATTGCATTCTGTAAGAATACACAAATTATTTGCCACATTCAGGTAGCCTGCATATTTTAACAAACATACGCTAAGACTGTAACCTCTGGGGCAGAATGTCTCCTTAATGCTAGCACTCACTTATTCTGGCACAACAGCTGGAGGAATCTCCAGCTAGCCTAAGATAAGCATAACCTAAAGTGCATTTGATAGAGAAATAACCCATTTAAATGGTTTTAAAAAGATTTTATTGATGAATAAACTTTTACATTCTCCTTTGCTGGTCTGACTCCTCTTCAGCTGAAATAGCTGAAAACAATGCATTATTCTGGTTGACATAACGGGCAGCACAAAATCTGTCCCTGGGAGATTTAAATGACAGGAACTTAATGGCAGCTCAGTAGTTTTATAAGGCATTTTGCTTCTAACAGTGCCTTACACTTGCAGTGACACAACGTGATATAAGTGTATGGCAGAAGTTACAGAAGAAGAAACAGTCATATCCCCACTATTGGGTCCTTGTGCCTGGGGTTGTAGTGCTTCAGCCTGACAACTGAAAACTCACCCTGCTCTGGACTTAGAGCCATCTGAGTGAGCACTACTCACAGAATGAGCTTAATTGTCTGTGTGAAACAGGCAGGGACATTTGCAGATGTAAATTGGACACTGCTGAAGGTAGCAGTAGAGTTGTAACGTTCTATAAATTACTTTCGCTGGCCTGGCTCAGCACCCCTCACAGAGCTTTCAGCTTGATTCAACAGGGCTCTAAGCAACCAGGGAAGAAAATTTCTTTTAAAGAAATTTAATGCAGCAGAACTGATTAACTGGGGAACAGCCTACAAACAGGCAGCTGAGAGAATGTTCTCGGCAAGCCAAATAGCCCTGTTATGTTGGTTTTATTAATTAACATCTGGCTTCCTGCCTCTAAATCGGGTCCCCTTCTTTGCTGCTTTAATGCCATGTTTTCATCACTTTTACTCTGAAATGTACCCCGAGAATTCGAGATTAAATCCTTTGGCTGTTCAGCTTCTGAAACACAAGTCAATCCCCTCTAAATAGCATACAGCAACACAGCTCTAGTGGTCTCAGCAAACCTCATTTTCCTGCAGGGACTTGGAAAAGAATGGCAAAAAAGAAGAGACAAAGTCCTGCACCAAAGAGAGAAAAATAATTAGTGGAGTAGACAGGGTGTATAGGAGACAGCTTTTAACTGAAGAATCACTCTCCATCATTAGGAGAGCTTGGGTAGGCATACCAGAGCAGCATTATCTCTGTGGGCTGGGCTCATCCTAAACTGGAAAAATAGCTATGTGTTATGGTTGTGGTTTTGAAAAAAAAAAAAAAACCAAACCTTCTCACAAATTGCAAAGCAATGCTGGCCACTGCAAGCTGCTCCTCCAGTTTCTGAATGATACAGTCCAGCCTGCAAAAGTACAGGCTTTAGTCTACTCAAAAAAGCCAAGTCTTAAAAGACATAAACTACATAATATAGACCTCTTTTCGGTTGATGGTTTTCAGAACACATAGCAGAAACCATACATCTAATTTAAAGCCATAACTTAATCTGAACAGATTCGAAAATTCTGCATTTTACATCTTCACAGTTGCTAGTCTCTTTCAGACTGTGTTTCCTACAGGCTGATATTTTTTAGTATCCAACTTGGCTGTGTATTTTTTTTTTTTATAATTACATTACAAGTATTAAAAACCAGCTCTTATTTTTAAATTTTAACTGGTCATCTTGTATTTCTTTATCTGCTTTTCTGCCACATAGCATGCCAGGTATGTGTGTGTTTGCTGTACCCTGGAGAATAAGTCTTTGGAAGTGACTCTGCCACATAGCATGCCAGGTATGTGTGTGTTTGCTGTACCCTGGAGAATAAGTCTTTGGAAGTGACTCTGTTATATTGTATTTATTGTTCCTCATAATATGCTGCCTCTTTGGGAATTTTTATTAACCCTTAGGCTATCTTTAATTTCACAAAATGTTTTGGTGTTTTGCTCTTCTCATAGTTTCTTATCTATCATCACATATTCTGTCACCCAACACACTGCAAAATTAGTGACCAGCTTGACAATAAATGGCATCTTTATTTTGAAAGAGCATTTTTTAACATGTGCAATTGCATCAAGTGATAGAACATGATTGTCAATAGGTTCACATAACTTGTCCCCAAGTGACATGTTTACTTGCTGCTGAGCCACCAGTTCATCAGCTGTAAGATTAGCAGAGATTTACAGAAAGAAAAATATATCCTGTTAATGCTTCACAAGTTAAGTCTTGTAGTTCAGTGTTACTAAACCAACTGTTTTTACAGTGTTAATGCACAAGTTGAAGCTGCTTATTAAGAGTTGGGGTGCTGATTTTATTCAATGTGTAAAAGTATACAGTGCTGATTTATTCACATACAAGGGTTTAAAACTCTGCTTTGATAAGACCTGAGCTGATCCCACATTTTAAAGAAGTCTGTGCATACGTCATGGTTTTAGTCCACTTACTGCACTGCCTAAAGTGGCATCTGATGTCATCTGATGAAAAGAGTATTCCTGGGTCGTGTGCTCCAGGCTGTGCTTCCCCATGAGCAGAGATGTAACTGTGATAATCTCCTGCTGCAGGAGATAAGAAATCTATTACTAGCAACTCTACATAAATACAAAAACCCTGGGCCAGCAGAGCTTCTCACTTCAACTGGTAGAAATTTTTCTTGTGTTTTTATTGAGCATTAGGTATAATAAAGACGAAAATAGTTAAATATTCTCATTAATGGAGATCCAGAATTTTCAGCTCACAGAATCCAAAAGGAAGGGATTATCTCATCTATCTTTGGGCATCTTAGTGTTGTGTTTATAGTCTAAGTTAGTCTCTATTTCCCCTACAGTCAGCAGGAAGAGGTGGGTGATGTAGATGAGCCCATTTCCTATACAGTTTGACAAGAGAGCACCAGCTTATATTGGCTGCACAAGATTTGCACTGCTTAAGTTCACATGAATTTCATCTAGTATTATGAATTTCTAGGAAATGAATGAGATAATGAAATGCAGTTTTGAGGGGATGTCTTACTTCTCTGTTATTTTTTCCCTGCTGGCTTCCTTCATAACAATAAAATCTATGCATTTTCAGATGGCCCAACTTTTTCTTGGCCCAACTTGATCTCTGTGTGGGAGGTCTATGCCAGACAGTACTCCATGGAGCCTCCAAAATGACTCTTCTTCTAATTGATATTTGGTGAAAGAATGCTTGTGCTTCCAGTAATCTTCCATGTGTAACTATTAATTACATTTCATAGCCAGACTGAGGTTTGATTTGCATGGTAAGCATGCTGGGGAAACCCTATGCATTATCCTATAAAGACAATGAAGCTTCCTGAATTGTTTAAAAAACAATATCAGATTTGTCAAACAAGCATTGCCACTACAGCTACTGCATATTGTAAACTATAAGCATTAATTTAATTTTAAGAAAATAAAGCATTTTATACCATTCTTGAGTTCACTAAAACTGGTGGTAAACCCATTTTGACTTCATTGGTGGTCAGACAAAGTTTTAAAAGTACCTTGCAAGCTTTAAAGTGAAAGGAAGCTATTCTGTGGTTTTGGTCAATATTTTCTTTCAAAATGACTTCATGGCTGTTATTGTTGCTGAATTAGGCTGCGTATTCAGTGTTTTCTGAATTTCTAAGAGATTTACAGATATTTTGTCTTTTAAGACAAAATCATCAAAGTGAAACTGTTACCAAATTCTATTTTCTTAGACACAACTATTGAAAAAATATGCCACTTACTAGTTGATGAAAGCAATTTTCTTTGACTTTACAAAAGATATTACGATGAGATTCAATAATTTTCAGGAAGTTAGAAATTATTTTTCACTCCTTTAAGTAGGGAGATTTGAAGCATTCAGCAGTGCTGCCTGCAGTAATATCCTCATGCAGCACAGTTATTTTGAAAGCCTAGATCTCCTTAAATAAATAAGGTAAAAAAGGTTATTTTTCTATTTGTTCATACAAGTCAAGCAAAATAAACCAATTTGAAATATTATTTAATACTTTGTGTACACAGGGCCTCCATAAGGCATTGTTGGGTGGAGGTTTTGTAACTAAGAAGGTGTCCATATTAGACATAAAGTGGGATAATAAATAAGCCTGTTGAATTTAGTTCATTTCATGTGCTCAGATAAAATGCTCTAGACATCAGCACAGTGTAGAAAAAGACCCAGAACTGGGAAAGTAAATGTTCTTCATATTAAATTGCCTTCTTAGATTTGTGCCAACTCTTTCACAGCTGTGAGAGGTTGCCAGTTTTGGTGCACTTCCAAAGACCTCCATGCCCCCTGAAGTCACACAAGTCCTTAAATACCCAGATATGAGCAGCTGCACAAAGAGGAGTCCAACAGCTGTTCAGCTCCTCTGAGCTGCCAGCTGCAAGCCAACAGCACAGAGAAAAGGTGCTGGACTGGAGGAGCTGATCCCAGAGGGCACATTTGCTTCGTGCCCCATGAGCCAGCGTGGGGATGGGCTGGTGTGGCTAGAGCCACTCGGGGGACTGAGCAGGACCAGCAGGGCAGCCCTCCCTACTGTGGGGTACCAGCAGCTAAACACTTCCATTTCTTCTCCTATTCTTGTCTTCAATGCATCTTAGACCACAAGACTTCCAGGGTGAAGTTTTCTTCTTGTTGTGTGTCCAGGGCAGTAGAATATCCTCATCTCTGCAGCACTATTCAAACGTGAAATTTGTACATCTCCTTGGGAAGGTTAAAGGTCTCACTTCTTCCACTTTGAGAAATTCCTCCTGAGATCATCCAGCAAGTTCTTAAGGAGTGATCCACCTTAATTCATAGATTTTTGATGTATCATTCAGCTTCTTTCCTTTCCCCAAGGGAAAATGGCTCCTGTTCATCAAAATGCCATATATTTTTAGAATATAAAAATTATATTGTTTGGATTTGTGCGGAGTTTTTAAATTTCGTTTATTTTTTACTAAAATCCATGTTCTATTGGGGGGTGAGGAGAAAGGGGTATTTGCTTATTTTTTTACTGTTCTTGTTTTCATATTTTGAGATTATAAAAATATTCCCTAGTTTCAACAGTTAATTTTTTTCCTTTTTTACTACATACATAAATTATACACAGGCTGTTGCTTTCCTCAGTGACAGATTCAGACTCTCAACAAACACTGTCTGACATTACTGAGCATAGCTACCCTTCTGCAAAGAGCTCCCAAGAATAAGCAGCATGTGACTAAAGATATTAACAGAACTAGGAACTCTGGAGAATTGCTAAGATGTCCCTCACTGTTCCTGCAATGGAATATATGTCCCACTGTTGGAAAATACTAGCTCTGTACAATACATAAATATCCTGGAATTCCTTCTTGCTCTCTGGTTCTCTAAGTTTATTGTTCCTTAAGAATAAGCATTTTCCTTTCATTTAAATGAAGAAAATGGAACCCTATTTTGTTAATATGATAAAATGATATATTCACCAAAGAAGTGAAAACAAATAGTTGAGGAAAAATAAATCAATTGGAAAAAAATTGGTTGTGCAGAATAGGGTTTCTTTTGAGAAAGGGAAAACAGAAGAGTGTGGTGTTTTCTTGATGGAGCTTGGTCTGATGTATGAGAAAATAAAGAAACACCTTGCAAATAAATATCCCTTTCCCACTCTTCCTTATAGCACATTCCAATACCTAATGGGAGCCTACAAAGAGAACTGGAGAGGAACTTTCACAAGGGCATGGAGTGATAGAGTGATAGAACCAGGGGGAATGGCCTTAAGCTGAAAGTGCAGGTTGAGATTGGATATTAAGAAGGAATTTTTATTATGAGGATGGTGAGACCCTGGCACAGGTTGCCCAGAGAAGCTGTGGATGCCCCATCCCTGGAAGTGTCCAACACCAGGCTGGATGGGAATTTGTGCAGCCTGGTCTAGTGGAAAGTGTCCCTGCACATGGCAGGGGGTTTGGAATTAAATTCTTTTTAAGGTGCCTTCCAACCCAAGTCATTTCATGATTTTACTTTCTGCTAGCTCTTATCTAGGGACGGGTTGAATGGCAACAAAGTTGTCATCCAAAGTCTCATTACCCACTGTGTCCAAATCTGAAAGTGAGAAACTGCAGTAAGTAAAAACTGTGCTGTTAAGCTATGCATTTTTCTTTTATCCCAGAATGAATAAAAATTAAATGTTTGGAACTGGAGGTCATCCACATCAGTGGGGTGATCCAGGGTGTATTTTAAATATGGAAATGAGATGAGCATTCAGCACAACTGGTTACTGCATGACAGCACAGCCCAGACACCCCACTTCAGGTCTGGCATAAAACACAGTAAATTAAAATCTTGTCCTTGAAAAAGATTGAGAGCATGAATATGAATATTTGTCAATGAATCAGTAGCCTTTCTGGTAGTTCATTAAATAATCATAACTCCCTTTTACCACCAGTCAATTCACAGCTTTGATCCTGTAGATCCCTGCCAGCAATGAGCTAAAGTTTGCATCTCTTCTACAAGGCTGCTCTTGAATCAGGGCTGAAAAGTGTGACCTAGATTTTAAACCCTGAGATCTCTTTCAAAATACAGTTGTTCAGGACTCATTGCAGTACTATAAAACATATATCAAACCAGTTAGTGAGATGAGTAACCTTTTAAGAGCTAGATAAGACAAATACCTCTTTCCAGCAACCCCTCTGTTGACACTTAGATCACTGACAGCACAGAGAGCTCATCACTGCTTCAAAGGGTAGAGAATATGCCCCCAAATTTTCCAAATATTTCCTCTCTCACCTTGTTAATTTCATAAATATGGCTCAATTCTTTCTATAAGAAAAGTGTGCTCATTTTTTAAATCATCATATTCCAGCAAAACTGCAAAGATCAAGATATAACAGTGAGTTAGAGGAAGAATGAAAAGGGCACCCACTGCTGTGCCCTGCAGAAAAACAGGAGGCTTTTGTCTTAGAAAGAGGATTTTAAAAATTCATTGCACTGGAAGTGATACAGTGGGTTAATTCAGTGCCCTTTGGAGACCTGAAATGTATTTGTGTAGTGATTGTGTTTTTCCAAATGCCCAACCCAGCAGCACACATCTTGGCACGGAGGGGAACAGCTGCAGTGTGCAGGTCAGGGGATGTGCATTGGCAGAGGCTGAGCGGGGGAAGCCTGGCCAGCACCTGCCTGCATCGTGCCTGGCTTCAGCCAGTGCTATCAGTTTCTGACTTTGTTAAAATCCTTCAAATCCACCACATTCACAAATCTTTCTGCAAGATAACTGCTGCCAATAGGAGATTGCACTTGCCTTCATGCCTACAGTTTTTCCCTCTGCATCTATTTTCAGTTTTACAAGAGCAATAGAGGGAATAGAAATATATGTTGTTGTGTAATTTAAGGGATGAAAACTCTAAAATATTACATTGTTACAAGTATTTAAGAACTGAATGAACATGAACTACATCAATAGACTAGATCATGCAAATAGCCTCATCAAAGACAAAATCCATTTAATTAATCTTGGACTGTTAAGGAATTTCAATGACAAATGAATATTTATATGGGATCCGAATGATCATAGAGTCATAGAAGAGCTTGGGTTGGAAGGGACCTTAAAGATCATCTAATTCCAACCCTCCCACCTTCCATGAGATCAGGCTGCCCAGGCCCCCATCTAACCTGACCCTGAACATTTCCAGGGGTGTGGCATCCACAGCCTCTCTGGGCAGCCTTGCACTGCCTCATCACACTCTGAGTAAAGAATTTCCTCCTAATATCTAATCGAAATCTCTCCTCTTTTACTTCAAAATGGTTTCTCCTTGTCCCATCTCTATCTTCTCAGGTAAAAAGTCTCTCACCATCTTTTTTATTAGCCCCCTTTAGGCACTGGAAGGCCACCATAAGGTGTCCCCAAAGCCTTTTCTTCTCCAGGCTGAACAGCCCCAGCTCTCTCAGCCTGGCTTTGTAGGAGAGGTGCCCCAACTCACTGGTGTCCTCTGTGCCCACTCCAACAGGTCCATGTCTTTATTGTGCTGAGGCTTTTCAGACTTTTTCAGACTTTTCTGACCTGATCACCCAAACCTAGGCAGCCCCCGGGTTACTGTCATTAAAACATGTGAGACTCCAAGATTATGTGTCAGAAGAGGTGAAGTCACTCTCTCCCACGGTCCAAAACTGTGACCTGCACAGCACATGTGTCTTTACAAGGGAACTGGTCTGCTCACCTTCAATTCTGTGTTACAAAGGGAGAATGCATGTGATGAAAGATTCCAGTAGATTTGTTTTAAAACAGTGTATAAAAGCAACTGATTGCATGCTTTTCTAGAAAGGATACGAAGCCAGTGCAACATTTCTTCTACAGACATTATGGGGTGATCTGTGCCCTCTGTTAAATTCACCTCCTTACTGGTGTGTAGCTGTTCTGGTTCTACTAGTGCAGCAGACACCCGGGAAATGTTTGAACAGGTTGGTTTAAGAAGTGCAAAATTAACAGAAAAATGCAATTTAGTACCTTTATTATCATTATCCTGTAGGCCAAAGGTATGGGATTTAGTCACCAAAGAGACAATATTATCAACCAATCAATCAACACAATATTCTCATCAACAAGTTCTCTTTTTATACAAGACTTTATTTATATATGAAGCATTTATTTAGGAATCAAAAGACATATTATTGGCATCAAGGGCTTGGAGGAGATGATAAAATATTTGGCTGCTAACAGCTCTGTGTACAATTTGACAGCCATATTCCTTGGTCATGGCTTAGGAGAGCTATGTTCAGGGAGTACTTGACTGGGTCTCCTCAGCTAAATATGATGCTGAACAGAGGGGTTTACTTTCTGGGTACACATGGTAGAAAATCAGTTATTTCACAGAAGATTGTAATTAATTCCAAAGCAGATAAAATGGACTTGTCATGTTAAAAGAAAAAAAAAATAGTAAGAAAAGAGTTATCTTGACTATGACAACCTTTTCATAAATTTAACATGTGTAATGGAATTTTATATAAATTTTATATGAATTTTACGTAGGTGAAACTTACCTATAAGAAACTTACATATTGCAGCAAGAAGCAGTTAAAATGACTGTGTTCATTCCATAATATTTTTACAAGCTGTAGCCCACAACTGCTGCAGTTGTACTTGCCACTTTTCTCAGCTGCACTGAAAAAAGTAATCATTTTGCAATTTAAGTGTTTATTTGGCCCACTGTTTCTAGGTAAAACTAGAACTTTTCAAATGTTAGTTTCATACTTACACCATTTATTTCTCTGTGCAACAATATATATATTTAATGGAGAGAAGGTTGCTCTCATTTTGCTGGTGCAGCTAGTACTTCTGTGCACTTTACAAGATAAATATTGTTTTCTTTTCCCTCTTTAGAGCAGATTCTTAGAATTTTACTCATATCCACCAGAATATTACCATATAAATAATTCCAATGAAGTCTATATAATTGCTTTTAAAGTGTTATTCACTGAAAATGGATCGACATTTTATCCTTTGTTTAGATCTTACAGATCACTAAAATTTCAGCCTACAAGACTTATATAATATAGCATCACTGTACTTTGTGTCATAACCACCAAGTTGCACTGAAGTAAATTGAAGATTTTTTAATCAACATCAAATGGATTTGGGTTAAAGTCAAAGTCTGGCTTCTTCAAAAGTACTCAGCTTTCTTCTTAATCCTGCTCCAAATTATGTCAAAGTAAAAAAAATCCCATTAATTTCAAAGGAAACACATATAATTAATATGAAGTGCTTTTGAAAATCTTACATATAATTAATGTTTCAACTTTAACACCTGAACTACACCCCATTACATATATTCACAGGAAATTTATATTGAGATCAGAGGTGTTTCAGAGATCTTTCAACTGCACTTTGATACAAATATCAATACAAATGAGTAGGAAGAAGAGTAGAATAGCCTTGCTGCATTTGTATGAAAGAAGGCATAAAGCAGGAAAAGTGATACTCTGCTCGTGTTTAAATCAGCAGTACAGTATCTGCTGACTTCAGCAGCTCCAGGATTTCCTCCTAAATGTATTTCAACTCACTTAAAAGCTTCAGAGCATTCCTCAATGAAGTAGCTTAAAAAAAGAATAAAGTCCTATTTGGATATTAATAGATGACTGTTGCACAAATATCATATGTCATGAAAAATGTAGCAAAAACGTATACAGGCTTGAAAGCGTATTTTCCTGAAAACATGTTGGAAGCATATTTCTGACAGCTAATTAAAGCTTTTCCATTCTATCAGTCATGTTTGTGTGAGGTCCAATGAAACCTGAAATGAAATGCATTATTGAGGCTATGCTTTAACAGTCAAATTCATTTCTCTCGGTACATCCAGAAATTAAAATGTTGGTATCATTGAACTCCAGTGGAAATTTTACACTTGAATTATTTAAGTTTCTTTATTTCTAAAGCCACAGAATTATAAACAGGATATTCTGGGAAAATCGTAGATGCCCTTAAGCAAGCAGATTTTGACTATATTATACTTTATCTGAGCTGAATCTCATATACAGATCAAAATGTCATCCCAATTCTCAACCAAAGCAATTTCTTCCTTACACAAAGCAGATTACTTCTGAAAAGGATGCTGTTGCACAAACACCCCACTGCTCTTATTTCTAAGTTTAAGCAGGAATTTTCTGTCTGAGGGCCATTCCATTCATGCAGCCACACCCCACGCAGAATAAAAGGGGAGAACCCTCCTCCCACGAAGCCCCAGGCACAATCTTTCTGCAGGTACATGGTATTAAGCTGATCAATATCTGAGTCTGTACCCTGACAGGAACAATTGTTTCATTCTACAGCACAGTCTTTAGCCATGATCCCTTCTCTGTAGGCCACTTGTGGGTTTTTTTTGTACAATCTCCATTTTCCAAGGCTCTCTGTGTTTCATTCACTTTTGGTGGAGCTTCAAGATGTGGAAAATTTTCAGGCCTTGGCATTTGTTTCTGTTCACAGTTACAAAACAAGTCTGCATAAGTAACTAGAGAATGAGAGTGTGTCCTGCAAATACAACGTGGTTGTATCAGCAAGAAGCACAAAGGCAAGAAGAAATATTCCAGTAAAGAAGTGAATAGAATTTAACAGCAGTGTATCAACGTGTAAGCCTCTACAACAAACATTTGGTTTAAACCATAGCAAACCAGCCACGTGCTTTTACTTGAGTTTACAAAATGTGGGATCAAATGGACACCTGTGGTGCCATAAGAAACCATCCTTGCTTCTGGTTCATGTGCTGGAGTTGAGCCTGGTAGGTGCAGAGATCACTCACCCAGTGAAACAGAGTATGATCTGTTCTCATGACTCTTTATAGGTAGCATGTAATTATTCAAGAATGCATAGAAGAATTATAATGAGATAAAAAAGAGAAGCAAAGATTATCTTTACAAGTTATATTAGGAAGAGATTTAAAATTAAATAAAATTAACCTATTTTGTGCTTTGGCTAGAATTTGGGAATTTTGATAGGACAAGTTAAAGAATAAATCCAGGAAAACAAATTTTTCTTTAGGAAAAGAAATTTTAGGTCAACAGAAGTGGATTTGTATTGCAAAAAAATCACCTATGTTAAATTTTACTGTAAGCACTAAATTTAATTCCTCTCTCTTTATTGCTATATTCCTCAAATAATAGCATCAAATATTATGTATTCAATGTGATATAGTATGATGCATTTTAACAAAAGTATAGACTTAGATCAATCAAATGTTTATTAAAATTGAGTGTTAGCCAGTGATACCAGAGATGGCTTCCCTTTTTATGAATTGACACACAGGCCTCATCAGAGAACAGAGGCTCTTCTGTCTGTGGCTGGAAGGAAAAACGAAAAACAGTAGTGGTACAGAGTCTTCTCTTGATCAGTGTCTAAATCAATGACAACTCTTGCATGACTGCTAATTCTTGCATCAACTGACAGTGCATGTTTGCTAAATCCATGCATGTGATAAGATTCTTTCAGAGTGTATGAAAGAATACACCTATTAGCATTTTCTTCCTGACAGTTTTCTGACAGATGTACCATTTGGATTAAAATATTTCTTTTAATTGCAAGAAAGAAGAAGAGGTAGCAGCACTTGAACCAGTCATGCCACAGGACCGCCATAAAATGACTTCTATTTATTAATGTCATTTACAAACTGCAAAAGTAACGTTAGTAAGTGGAAGCACTTGATGCTAAGGGAATTAACCATACAGTAAAGGAACTTTATGGACAGATCATTAATCTCTGACTGCAAAGAATTAGACTTGATTTTATGCCAAATTTTTTACTTTAAAGACTTTGCCAAACAGCAAAAGCTAAGTTATAGAAGAAATACATATTGAAATAAGACCATTTAAATTTTATATCTACTGTGAAAATAGGCAAACACCATCACATTTTTAACATAATCTCAAAATTCAATTCCTAATCCAATAAAAAAATCTAATAAATATTGGCATAAAGTAGTAATAAAATTAATTAATGAGTTGTCTACCACATTATGTTTTCATTTCCAACTTGTTAAAACAGCAAGTTTCACCACTCATTCTCATATGCTACATTTCTCTTACTTTTCTTAGTATTTGTGTGTGGGAACAAGAGTAGTTGAAGAATATATCTGTTCTGCTAATAATACCACCTGACAATCGGAAAATGTTTCAAGGAAAATATTTTTGCACACTGTAAATGGGCTGAGAGAGGTAGAGAGCTATTTCAGGACATCTACTGTATCTGTTTAAAATGGAATCAATATTCCCAGGACATTAAATTTTGACAGAAGATGGAGCAGGTTTCTGCCTGTGGTTGTGTTTCCCAAGAGAAGCTGTGTGCAGTGACTGACCCCCGGGCCTTGGCATCCCTGGGAAGAGATCTGTGATGTGCAGAAGTCCTGGGAGCAGCCCAGGCTCCACCCTGCACAGAAGCCAGGCCAGGACAGCAAGCTGCCTCAGATGTCCACATTAGATGTCCACAGCTAAAATCATGAAGTGACAAAGCTGGGAGTCATCTCCCACTCTGGGAGGGACAGAGCTACAGTCACCTGCATCCATACAACACAACTGCTTCAGCACTCACAGCTGCATACAAGATGGTATATTATAAATACTATTGTATATTACCTTGGCCAATATTGAATATGTTTCAGAGAACAATTCTTTAACACCAGTAAATTGGAGATTATTAGGTGGCAGGTATGGGATTTACAATGATTGGCACTTACAACTCAAAGTGAATTCAAAAAACGGACCTCACCTCAATGTAATTAGATTATTTACAGGTAGTTGCTTTCATTTTATTGCAAATAACTGGCATGTTTAATATTTACTTACAGGAACTGCTATGCTAAAACAGTTACATATTTCTGACAAGGAAAAAAGTTCAAATTCTGCAAAACATGCGTTACAAAAAAACACCTCATAGGGATTGTTCTTTACATCAGATGCTTAATAGGAAACTGGGGAAAAAAAAAAAGATTATATAATTTTAATGCCCATTTCTCATAGCACTTTACAATACTCTTGTAAGAATCATATTTATTTCTCTTTTTCTGGTAAGAAACAGATACTTAAGAAATGTTATTTTACTTTTGATGCCTATGATAAACTTTTTATCTTTTCTTATTTTCCAATGATAGCACAATGATCGGTAGCACTCCATTGTTCCATAGGCTAACACAGTAAAGGAGACAGAAGCTTCTCCTTTAAGGAGAGAGGTTTGGTCCTGGGACACAGAATGGAGTTAACAAAGCTGCAACTGGAACCTATGTGATTCTTGCTTAAAGAAAAATTCCTGATAGGTTGTGATGACTTATGCTTGATATTATAATCACTTGGGTTAGTCTTCCTTGGATTTGGATGAAGCAAATCAAGTATTGTACTTTGAGAAGTTTCTTTTTGCTAAACTAATCTGTTTAGGGACCTGGAGATGTATTCAGCTGCCAGCACACAACCACAGAGTGGCACAGGGCATCTGAGAGGTACAGCACTGAGATCCTTCTGCATTCCCCTGGAAACATGGATGAGATGCCATGGGCTGTACTGATGGGTCCTCCTCAGCTCTATCTGAGACCTGGGGTGAGAGGTCTCAGTCTCAAATCCAGTTCCAGCCTGATTATTTTGCCATTTTAAATAAAAATCAGTCTGACACTGTGCTGGGTTGAGACCTTGCATCAAAACTCAAGATGGGATCAGCAGCTCAGTTTCAGCCTGCCCAAGGTGTGTAGAAGACTTGGGAATGCACCAACGTGGCACTGGAAGTTCCTTATTTTCTTCAAGCCATTTGCTTTTAAAGATCCCGAAGGTTTTAAAAATGATGACCAGGATCTTAAATGTGCAGACTCTGTACTGATACACAGAAATTTTGGGCTGAATGTTTCATCCAGAGGCCATAATGATGTTCAGTGCTTCTAAGGAGAGGTCTGCTGGCAGGGTAGCCCTTTATCAGGAGGAAGTTGTCTACAGTGTGGATATGTAAGTGTGAAAGAAAGAACTGGCATCTCTTCATAAACAGCTGTGTGATAAAGTGCAGTTTTCTATAAGGGTTTCTGTGAGGAAACAGGGCCAGTTGAAGGAAGTGTACTCATGTGCCTTAGGGACTGGGTAACCAATGTTAGAATAAAATAAATTCCTAGTTCAAAAATAGTATTACCTGCCAAGGTCACGTATTGAGGTCAGAAATCAGGATTTTTACACTTCTGGGGTTTGAGCTTGCAGTGAGGATTTACTGGGATTGTGTTATCAAGACTTCCCTGATTTCCCTGAGATCATGAAAATGAGAAGCATGCAGAGACAGACAGACAGATAGAGAGAGAAACAGCAGATTTTTCCTTGTTTGCCTCTGGGGGATAAAGCCTGAAGTACTGAACGCAGTAAGATGCAGCAGTGGAAAATGGAAATGAGGGAGGGAATGAAGGCAGGAGGGGAGCATGAAACTGAAAAACAGCTGAAAGCTTTAGGGAGAGGGATAAGAGAAATAAAACCATGAAAGATCAAGTATAAAATAGAAGGGAAGTCCATAAGGGTTAATCCAGAACCACAAAGTAGCCTTGCTGTGTTATTAAATACCAGTTTTTGTATAAGTACCACTTAAACCATCTCTTTAATGGGATATGGCAGCTGCAAAACAGGGCACAGTGACACTTTAAAAACAGCTGAGGAGAGGAAGGACATAATACTTTCTACAGGATGAACTTTATGAGTTTGTGATGTAATGAACTAAGTGATGTAATGAACTAACTAATGAATCTGGCTAGGAACTTGTAGTTAAGCTTTTCAGTCTTGTAAAAAAAACTCTATTAGTTATTTAACAACCCCAATATTAATTTTGCATTTCACCTGGGAAAAATTCTGTGCCCTTTGCCAGCTCACTGCTCTAGTACCAACTTGGACCTAGGTTCAGTAACATCTCCAAGGGAAAAAAAAAAGGCCATTCACATAGTTTCTCTCTGCTTTTTCTTTCATTAGTTTTTTTTCAAAGTAGCACTGATCTCAGGGAATGCTACCAGCTCTGCAAGGCATGACAGGGTGGCATGCAATGGTGGTGCATCTCCCAGAAATGTCTACCTAAGGGCAAATGTGACAAATTCTTCTGCTCTCAGATCTTTGAACTTGTGCAAACCAAAACAGTCTGGGAATGGGTTTCCATGCTGTTGACCTTGCGCTTAAATTGTTGATTTTTATCTGGCTTAGGATGAAAGTTCACATTATTTCCCTAGGAACAGACAGCAGTATTTGCCCTCAGTTCTATTTCTCACAATTTACTCAGTTTGTCTTAATGGTATTTATGAGAAAATTGAGAGGAAATATAACAAAAAATAGATATTGTTATTTAAGTAAATACACTGGTGACTACTGTGACTATTGACATGTGGTCAAGAGGCAACCTAATTCCAACTTTTACCATCTGTTAAAACTGTTGTTTAAGGACTTCTCTCCATTTAAAAAATGGTCATAATTAAACTCACTTTGTTCAATGCAGATTTCACATGTAGATTTATATCAGTTTGAAATACATAAAGCAGCACTGGCTTACATCCATTCTAAGATTTGTTTCTTTCACCCCATAGATGAATTTTTCGTTAGACACAGTAATAGTCATGCACCAGCATCTTTGAATATTTTTTCCAATGTTTCAGTTGGCACAAACACATGTTGTTATACCCTGTAGAGGTACTCCACTGCATTCCTACCATATTCTTGGTCAAAACCTTTTAAATTTTAGGTATCTTTACCCTAAATAATTTCATTTGTTTTTACGAATCAGGAGTGAAACCAGGATTTAGTTCTGAACAATTTGAAATTTCCAATAGGAAAAATCTCAATTTTCTAGCCAAACCTTGCTGGACCACTCACTCAAATAAATTCTGTGTCATATTACCCCACTGCAACCACTACAGATAACATAACATTATTTAATGGAAAGAAACTGTGAAGAATAAATCTGAAAGGCTTTTCTTTTCAGGGAATTGAAACATCAGATCTGGAACACTGCTATGCCGGGTGGATGACCTGATCTTCCATCCTGTACACTTAAGGTACCTAAACTCAGCTCTAGGTACCTAAATTAAATCCCTTTCCTACTGAGTCCAGGTATGGTGCCCTTGACTAAAACATAAAGGCCAGAAGGGTATTGATCTGAAAACACCTTCAAGTAGATTTTTTCCCAAAGTTTATCACTCGAATATTAAAATTTAGCTATCCTATGTTCAAGTCCCAACTAGAATTTCTTATGATTTAGTACCACTGTTTTGTCTGAAGAATAAATTTATGCAGAGCCTTCTCACTGGTATATGAAAAAGGCTGAGATCCACAAGGTTGGTTAATGCTGTTACTCAAAGCTTTAAAGGAGGGAGGTCAGCTATCCATGTGCCTCAGCAGCACAGAGATCACCTTGCCTGTGGCACAGTTGCTTGTCTGTGCACTCAGGGGTGTCAAGGATCCAACATTGCTGTGATTTCATGGAGCACTGTCAGTGATATCATGACTATGCTATTATCAATGGGAAATGCCAGCTTAGAGCCAGGCTATCTGTATAAACTGCAATCGTGTTTAGACTACCAGCTAAACACATGTCAGTGTTGACTCTTTGACAGGCATTTTTTCCCATCCACAAAGGATTTTTGTGATTTTTTTTTAATTAAAAAACCCACATTGAGATAGACACCAAAATTAGATTCCTTTCATTTGTAACACATTGTTTTGCATTTCCCTGAACATTTCCAGGCCTATCCTGGAGTCACCTTCTGTTAAGAATTTGTGTTGGTTTAAAAAATAAAACTGTGAATTAAGCAAAAGAGGAAAAAATTCTAGTATAATTTTATTTATCTCTCAAGTCACACCAATGAAACTTAGTTTTATTCATCACAGCAGTAGACATTGTGTTTACCATCTTTATAAAAGAACAGAAATAAGACTCAGCTAATGGCTTTAAACTAAAAGAGAGTAGGTTTAGATTAGAAATTAGGCAGAAATTCTTTACTGTAGGAGTGGTGAGGCACTGGCACAGGTTAACCAGAGAAGTTGTGGATGCTGCATCCCTGGAAGTGTTCAAGGCCAGGCTGGATGGGGCTTTGAGCAGCCTGGTGAGGTAGAAGATGTCCCTGCCCTTGACAGGAGGGTTGAATGAGATGATCTTTAAGATGCCTTCCAAGCCAAGGAAGGGACCTCAAAGGTGACTCTGAGTCTATGATCCAGTGAGATTGTACAGATAATGCAAGCATCATCAAATTCTGCCCAAAGGACTCTGCCCAAAGAAACATTTTTATTCAAGTACATATATATAGAACTAATAGAGATGCTGTTACCCACAGTTCCATGACTGTTATACTGGATCTTATTTTTCCATGATCCTTTTGACCTTTACTCACAAATGAATGCAAACAGAATTCCATGTCTAGAAATGTCTATAAATACCTTACAAGTAACAACACCTTGCTGAGAATTTTTTGTACTGAAAAGATACAGAGGTATCTTTTAAATTTCCCTTCTTCCTCCATTTTATTGAATAAAGATGTCCAAACCCAGAGTATTGTACACAGAAGAGTGTATTTTCAGACAAGTTTGGCAACAGAGGGAAAAGGATTACCAGAGGTCCCTTTTAAAACCTTTTATTATCTAGTTCTGTGAAAATTCCTTCTGGTCCATTGATGTCCAGTGTTGCATCAGACTGTGTCAACATTTTCTTCATACAGCAGAGGGTCAAATGTGTTTTTATAACTCGTACAGATTTTATTGTCCTATAACTTCATCTATTCCAAAAGACTCATCTCTGAGATACACAAACACCAATGAGAAAGCAAACAGACCCACTTTCTGAGATTAGTTGGCTTTGGTTTCTTTTCTTTATGCATTTCTGTTCATTATGTTTGTATCTCTGCTCCCTGTGACAAATTCCAAAAATTCAAACAAATATTTTAGAATTTTAAACTTTTTTTTACTGGGTGACTTTTAAAGTCCTTCTCAAACACATGATTCTGTGATTTTCTTTATGCATGGAAGCAAAGATTATCACAAACAATCAGAATACATCAGCAGCTTTCAGGTTCTTATCTGCCTGTTTCAGTGGATATTCTGTTAGTTTTCTATGTTCACAGACTTCCTAACACTTGAAGTAAATATTTCAGTTAAATCTTGAGACGGGTCTCAATTACTATTGATTTTATTATTATTATTATTATTACTACTTGACATCCAGGAAATGAGAAAATATGGGCAAAAGTGGAAGAGAAATCATGGACAAACCCTGAGTTCATCTTTTTTTCTATTTTATAACTTGTCTGTCTGCATAATAACATTCTGGACATTGTGAGAATTCAAATGTGCCTCAAAGATGAAAATTTTAAGGCATGAGATCATTCATGGATAAAAGTGCATTTTAAAACAAACATGTTTTCCTGAAAAATATTTTTATGAGACAATTAACAGCCCTTCCCTTCACAGTTCCTTTTGAAAATAAGCAGACACTGATTCACTTCCAAGCTGCTGATGAAAAAATAAGGACCCAGAGGAAAACAAAGCAGACAGGGACAATACTGTTGATATAAATGAATGAATACATTCCATTGACAATTCAGTTTGTCAGTGAGACTCTAAACAGCCAAAAACCCCAGACTTGCAGGGAACGTAAGTTTCCTGCTGGTCTGGCACATGATAGAGAATGAAGATTAATATCTCAAAATATTTTTCAGAAGCCAAAATTACTAAAATTTTTTGGTTCATAAATGGTAGATAGACCTTTTCAAACATCTTCTTTTTGATAATGTTGAAATAAAATATTTTGAAATTATTAAAGTATTATTGTATACTATTACATTTTAGAAGCACAAAACAAAGTGCAAAAATAAAATGCATTACATATTATTTTAAGTTATTAAGTAGCCTTTCTTAAATCAAACACAAAATTTAACATCACATTTAATTGAATTTAAAATAAAAGGTCTGTAAAGTCCTTTTTGCTAATCTATAAGTTAATATGACAGCAGTTTGAAGTAATTCCATTAGAAGTACATATTGACATAATCACTGGAAAAATTTTAATTTTGATACAGCGTTTCACCTCAAAGAATGTTGACTAACTCTTATGCTAAGAAACAGCCTAATGTTGGGTTATGCTTCATGATAACTCATAAATTCATGGGAAATCTCATTTTATACACACTGCAGATAGCTTAGGACTCTGCTCTGCCTTTGGAAGTGACTCACTGTGACACACTCACAGACACATCTGGTATTTATAGTTTCTTTTGTCCCAGCTTTGATTGTCTTTGCTCTCATGTCAAGTCATAAAGATCCTAAGGCAATATAGAATTTCCTGAAAATAGTTTAATTGCTCACTGACATTATCTTGAGTGAAATTTAATTTAAAATGAAGACTTTGCAGGTCTTGCCAACTTGTGAAACATGCAACACTACATTTATTACTGCGTAAGAGAGTATCTGTCATGGCATTTAATCCATTCAACATGAAACAAAAGGGCGATATTCATTTCCAGCTTTAACCATATAAAAGTTAGATGTCTCAGTCCGAGCTATCGACCTTAAACTGCCTCGGTGGTCAGTAGAGAGAAATAGTCATTTCACATGACAATTCCTCTGACCTTTCTTAGGTACATATTTTAAGATGAGATGAACAGTCCTCCAGGGAATTAAAATGAGATAAACTGCCATCTAGCAATTTGATATCTATATCTAACCTAATCACCAGAGGCTTCCTCTGCAGTCACTAGAGAGAAATAGGCTTCCTCACATGACCTTCATCGTCCCCAAGGCAGCTACCCTCCTGAAATATGCTGCAGAGCTGGGGACTCTGGCAGCAGACTAACATCACTGTAGCCCTGCATGCAGCCCAGGTTTGTAACCCATCTGTCAGAGTGCAGCCCCACATCAGTCATTTCCAACTATCTCCCTGCTCAGGGCTGGCACCTCACTCTGTAATTGCACCAGGTACTGCCCCTGCTGCTCCCAATGCTCGCACTCACACTGCACCCTGATAAAAACACTCGTACGTCAGCACCTAGGAAACATCCCATCTGATTTTGTACTGGATTAAAACTTAATGCTACAGTGGTGTACTTCTGAATTAATCACATCAACTTCAGTGCAGTTATTGTGGCCTGGAGCCAGCAGGAGAGCACAAAAGCAGTGTTTGTGAGGCTTTCTTCAGCTTATGGCAGCTGTTTAGCTCATCTTTGATCATACTTACTTTTTTTTGCAGTTAAGCTTTTTGGTCACACTATCTTTGCAGAGATAGCTGTTCCGAACAATACCCGTGTTCACATGCCAGCAAAGGTATTTGTGCATGTGGATTAGCTGGTTTTTGCTTGTCATGCACTTATTCGCCTTTGTGTTGTTTCTGTTTTGTTTACAAAAAGATACTCAGCTACTCAAGGAACATGAGGAGCATATGACACAGCTGAGCAGCTGTACACGAGAGCTAACATTGGTGCAAATGTTCCTCTGCAGGGATATGAAGGGCTGTGCCATCCTAGGTCAAGACAAGGCTGGGAGCTAATATAATACAACAATGAGCAGCAGATGCTCTTAGCAAAGACTAGCAGGACAGAGCATGCCTCTGGCAATGCATCCCTAGAATACACATCCAGTTCTCAGTGGCTCAGGGACTTCCTGAGCTGGTGTTAAATGCCTTTGCATTTAACAGACCTGAAATGATTTGCTTCCATGTGAATTTATTACTTTTTTTAATCCGTGTAAACTTCGAGCATTGCAAGCATCGAGTAGCACAAAGTTTCCCAGCTTAATTATACACCACATGAAGCATCCTGTCCCTGTTTGAAGTTCCCAGTTACTAGTTTAATTTGATGATTTTATGATTTTATGGCCAAAGAGATACAGAATGATTGTTCTTTATTAACCTTCTCCAGCTCCTACACGATTTTGTAGACCTGCACCACGTGTCCTCTCATTCATCTGTTCACAAGGCTGAGTGCCAGTCAGCTGAGTAATTTCCCTTTTCCAGAGGTTCCATATCATCGATCGCTTTTGCTGTTCTTTTTGTACCTTTTCCTGTTGTACTCAAGTGCTTGTAGGCAAAACATGAACCCAGAATAAAGGTTTATCAGGGTAAAGGAAGAATAATACAGTATATATTTGCAAGAAGTGCATATTTTAGGGATATTCAGTGGGAAAAAAAATAGAAGCCTTGTTGGATCTCAGAAATCTGGTGTTTTTGAGCTTTCTGTGCTTCCAGGCACAGACCCCCTGGAAAACACTGCTCTAGACCCGAAACCTTGGAGAAGGCTTGGAAACATGAATAATGAGTTAGAAATAACAAATGTGTAGTGGGTTAGATGTGTGTATTTTCACTGGGTGATGGGTTTTAAATTTGAGGTTTTTATAGTATAGTGGTGGATATGGGACAAGATGGAGAATTTGGGGTGGTGTCTTTCTCTTTGTTCATCTTCTTCTTCTTCCATCTTCTTCACGGAACTCAGGTAGTAGCCTTTGGTTGGTCAGTCAAAATGTCACTCTAAGGGTCGTGGGAATCTATTATTGGGTCAAAAGGATAAATAACGTAGGTGTTAAACTTCTATTGGTTTCTTTAGCTTTAAAAGGCCTTGAAGCAGGCTCAGCTGTGGCCATTTTTCCTACTTCTAACAAGGAGCTAGAGGTGCTGTCGTACTTTCTGTAGTTTCTGATGCGATATAATAAACATCCAAGCCTGAACAGAAGAATTGCCTCAGTCGTGTTTCTATTAATCCTGGCTCTGAGGGAAGACAGACAGGACTGATGACAAACCACTAATAAGTGGTGCAAAGCCCACCATACACTCCTACAAAGTCTAACTGATTATTTTTCTTCCTAGGTGAAGGTAGTAGCATCAATTTAAACAGATCAATGCACTTGAACATTTTTAACAAATATCTTCATCTTACTTGGATAGAATGTATGTAAGTAGATCTCTCATAGGTGATAATAAAACACTTCCATAGAAATTTAAGAAATGTTTACAAAACCAGTATGAATTTTAATCCTCTCCAAATCCCACCTCCATCATGAGGCTACCTCAGATCTTTTTGAATGCTTTTTTGTAGAAGTTCCAGAATGTAAGGAAATAAAATGCTATGCAAATATCTGAAAACAACAGCAAGACTGCTGTCATGATAAGATGTCAGATTGACATGAACTCAGGAAAACATTGAGTCTCATCTGATAGAGGACTAGGCAAAGAGCTAAATGAAGGAAATATAAATGATGTCAATCTAGAAAACTACAGAAAATGATTTTGTCTGTCAAAGTATGATTATGATTTTGTGGGATTATGGGCCTTTTGCTGAAGAAAATTGTATTAACCCAAATTTCCCTTTTAGACTTTCAGCTTTAAATTACTTTACATTTAATTAGATGATGTTAAATTAATGTGGCACAAAAAACATACATCCATGGATTAGAAACAGAAAACAGACATCCCTCAAAATATTTTAATAAAATCAGACCATTTCTATTAAATTGTTCTTGACTATATTTTACCAAATGGTTTATTTAAAAATCTGTAATAAAGATCCCTAAAATCTTTATTACAAAATAATCAGATTTAAACTTTGTAAGTGATCATTGTGATAGTAATAAGTCATGAGGAGCTCAGGTTCATGGTACACAGCTCAGAGGACTGCATGCAAATTTTATTTTAACGTGGTCAAGTGTGAATGGTAATGTTGATCAAAGCTCCCCTGTGTCAATCTTTTTAGGAGGGATAATACAATCTTTTCATGTAGAAAGTATCTTGAATAGGTGTTCAAAGTTCATGTTATGTCAGCATTTGACCTTCATGCAACTGCTCCTGTAGTATTTTGTTTGGTTCTTGTGTCATTGTTTCAAAGGTTTTTGAAGGACCAAAGGGAATCAGAGAAGAACCAATAAAGGAACTTTCCTTGCACCAAAAGATTCCAGAACTCAGTCTGAGACGGAAGATGAAGTTTATAAGGACACAAAGTAGAACTTTGATTGTGATTTCTTAGGTCAAAGACATAAAATACGTTGGCTGTGAGCTGAAGCTAAAAACATCGAATGCTAGAAATTAAGAACAACTTTTTTAACAATGAAGGAATTAGCAAATGAAACAACTATCAAATGCTTTCAACCAAGACCAAATGTTTTTCAAAATATTTCCTACTCAGTTTCAAACAGAAGAGATATATTTCAGGCTAAATACATGATTTATATATTTATGATTGCAAAGATGCCTTTGACTTTATAATGAAGTTTTTGAACCCAAGTAAGCTCTAAAAAATAAATTTGAAAACAAATACAAAATAAACAAAGTATGAATAGTTTTAAATAGTGTACTATTCACCTCGAATTACTTCAGAAAGAATTCAGAAACAGAAAAATGAATAATCATTCTATAATAATTCATTATTTAATAAATCATTTTACCCTACTCTGAATGCACTTTTTCTATTTTTTTTTTTTTAGTCACTGGAAGCTGAATAATGCCCATTGACTGTAAGTAAAAGTTCAGTAAAATAAGAAAAACAGAAAACGCTCCAGTGACTTTCTGAAGTTATTTTTATATGATTTCTGGCATTTTCATTTGAGTGTCATGTGATTTTTTCTTAATCATTGTCAAAGCAAAATTGTCCAGGTACAGATAACATATAGGAATGTAAAGATGTTTCCTGTCTCTTTTGGAGTCTTTATATTCACTTTAAAAATTTTGTGTTTGAAACCATCTGCTGATTGCTTACTAGAAAGATATTGTAAGTGAGTTAGAGGATTTCTAATGCAGAAGTATTATTGTCTCTATTTTTTGGTTCAGGCAACTTTTCATTAACACTGTCTTGGTTTTAATAAGACCTTTATGGCAAAAACGAACAAACAGTGTTTTTCCAAACTTTAGGTAAACGGCAATCCTTACATAATGGTGGGCATTTCCTCTTTGGAGCTCACCACTGAATCAGGACATTCAAACAAACTCACCGCTAAGCTCTTCCCTGGGGCCAGGCTCAGTGTGCCCAAAGCTGGGCTTATTCCATGTGCTTTGGTCAGCAGATATGCAATCTCAGACAATAGCTTCTTTCTGCACACAATGCCCAGCATTAAGAATGTCATCAGATATAATGGCTATGAGTGGGACAATTCTGCTTTCTTATGAAAGCGTTCATAATGGAGCGGTCACAGCATGTGTGTGTCTGTGTGTCTGTGTGTCTGTGTGTGTCTGTGTGTCTGTGTGTCTGTGTGTCTCTGTGTGTGTCAGTGTATCTGTGTGTCTGACTGTGAGTCTGTGTGTGTGTCAGTGTGTGTGTGTGTGTGTCTATTATCAGTGTGTGTGTCTGTGTGAGTATGACTGTGTCTTTGTGTGTCTGTGTGTCTGACTGTGAGTCTGTGTTTGCGTGTGTGTCTGTGTGTCTGTGTGTGTCTGTGCGTCTGACTGTGAGTCTGTGTGTGTGTCTGTGTGTGTCAGTGTCTGTATGTCTGTGAGTCTGCGTTTGTGTGTGTGTCTGTGTGTGTCTGTGTGTGTCTAAGTTTGTGTGTCTGTGCGTGTGTATGTCTGAGTCTGTGAGTCTGTCTGTCTGTGTGTCTGTGCGTGTGTGTCTCTGTGTGTATCTGCGTGTCTGTGTGTGTCTGTGTGTGTCTCTGTGTCTGTGTGTGTGTGTGTCTGAGTCTGTGAGTCTGTCTGTGTGTCTGTGTGTATGTATATGTCCGTGTGTGTGTGTGGTCTGTGTCTGTGTCTGTGTGTCTGTGTGTCTGTGTCTGTGTGTCTGTGTCCATGACTGTGATGGTCTGTGTATATCTGTGTGTCTGTGACTGTGTCTGTGTGTCTGTGGTCTATGTGACTGTGTGTCTGTCTGTGTGTCTGTGACTCTGTTCGTGTCTGTGTGTTTGTGACTGTGTTCCTGTCTGTGTGTCTGTGCATGTTTTAGGAAAGATCCACCAGCACACTGCAGAAGCAGAAGCAGCCTGCTGGGCTCAGAAGAGCTGGTTCATGAAAGGTGCCATTTATAGTGCTTTCATAATACCTTAGAATGGAAACATTAGGTAATAGTAAAATCCCAGAACTAGACTTACAAAATTCTGAAAACTTACTCACATTACCATGCTTTATAGGACTTTAGGGACTTCATAACAACAATCTGTGCAACTGCAGACTTTGTTTAATGAAAAAATAAATAGAAATAGTTACCCAAAAATTAGCCTAAAGACTGCTATTCCCTTGTTAGTGCCCTTTAATAATTTTCACTATGCCTCCATTTGCACCCTGTCTAGAAAATAAAAGACTTATTCATGCACAAAAACACAGATCTGCCTTCTCAGTGAGAAATTTTGTAACATTTCTGAAGCAGAATCAAATGCAGCAGCTCAAGGTCTTTTTCTGAAAGAGGAAAAGCAGTTAGCTGGATATTGCATTACTTTCAGGAGATTTCTTCACTGTTGTGTAATTTATCTGACAGTTGCCACAGGGCTTACATGCCACTTTAGTTACCCTACTGATTTTTAAGAGATGGATATGCATGTGGAAATTAGGGGACCATTCATTTTTCCCCCTAATTTCATCAAATTACATGCACTGTGATTTTAGATAAATCACACTATTGCACTGTTTCCCTTTCCACATTTACAGTCTTGTGGGTTCTCTTTGGTTTGCCTTTAAGCAGTCACCATTTACATCAACATGCCAAACGACTGGCTTAGTCTGATGTGTCCTCTAACTGGTGTCCTCTCAACAGCTCTCCTTAATGCTCTGTCATGAATTTGTTTGGGTTTTTCTTATTGGGAGGTATCAGGGGCAAAGCTCCAGAATGTCTCACTTTTATACAAGGCTTCCTGTGTATTTTAAACGAAACAGATATAACAAAGAAGCCAATGTGAATTTATGCAGTTCCAGTGTGATAGAAACAAAGAAGTTGGTTGAAAAGACAGACAGAAATATATCAGCCTTGCAATCTCAAGCGACCCTCAGGCAGGTACAGCACATATGCCTTCTGGCTTCAGCGCAGATAGAATTCAAAAGATCAGCCTTTGTCTGACCCCAGATATGAGCATCTGGCGAAGACCAGCATCCTTCACAGTTTTGGCAGTTTGCAAAGACACAGACTGGCCTGGATTACAAATCGGAAGCACTCATCACAGCTGAGAAGTGTATTTTTTTGCCATTGGGGTAGTAGAAAACCAAGAGAAACAGACACACGCTTAGGAGAGGAGGAGGAAAAGTAACACTGCTTTTTCTCTGCTCTTGAAACTTATGATGCAAATATTTATGCATGAGGCTGAGAGGAATTCTAGGGTCATCTTTCTGCCCTGTCTAAAAACATACATCTAAAACCAGAGCTCACAACAGTGCCTAAGTTTGAAAACGTGCTGATGTCAGAATTTTTCTCTATTTACATGCCTTTGGCAAAGACCAGCCAACTACCTGCTTATCGTAAATCTCTCCTCTCTCTCCCTTCATCCTCTCCACTGAAACCCCTATGATTTTCAGTACAGAGCACCAAGCACAAGAGGTTATTCTGTGTATGAAAGCAGTGCTTGTCAAAGATGCTGAATGCACAGTCCCAGAGACCCACGTCCTCTGCAGTATAGCACAGAGAAAGAAAAATACATCATGGATAGCAGCACTGTCAGCTCCCTCCCTCCAACTTACCAGTTTCGCTGAGCTTGAAGAAACACCCACTGGGGCAGAAGGATCACTCATCCTTTATAGTCAAATTGTTGTCCTAACTGCTAAAATTGCCACGTAGGCTGCTAATTAGAGCCAGTTATGGTTATGGCTTTTGCAGTGCTGACAGCTGTGAACTGGTCACCCAAAGCTTACCCTGAAGGTTGGGCACTATAAAAGCTATCAGATATAACAATCTGCTACACTATGGCAGATTTATACCTGCCTAAAGATGAAATCAGAGAGAACAGAGCTGAAAAACCCCTCCAGAGATTGCTTGATCCATCTCCCTACACCAGAGGATCATGTCTAGTTCATTTCTGGGAGCTGTTTGTCTAACCTCCTTATATAGGCCTCTTCTAACAGCCACTCCAGAGCCTCAACATTCAATTTATTACTTTCCTCTCTGCACACATACCTGTCACACACCAGGTAAATAGGTCTTTCCAGTCTTTTCTCAGTTTATGATTCTACCTTTCTCCAAGTGTGACATTTCCTGGATCATTCTCTGATCATTCTATAATTTTCTTTGAATTCTGTCCAGCTGGGTTACAATCGTCCATGTAACACATCTCAAAACAGAATGGACACTGCCACAGCTGCGATTTTGCAAGCCTGATGAATTCAGGAGCATAATTGTAATGTCTTACAGATTATGTTCCTGCCTATACAACCCAGACTATGTTCATGGTAATGCAGAAACAAGATGCACCTCACCATATTTGTTATGTGAGTCAAATGACTCATTGCTGAGACTCCATTTCTTCTTCTCCTTTGTCTCCTCCCCCACAAAAAAGGGATACCCTGGCTAAACTCCAAAATATCTGCAGAAGCTCTGAGAAGCTAGAAATGTCCTCCCATGGACAACAATATTATAGATATTAAGGAGAGCAATAAAAAAAACAAGAAGAAACCTTCATTAGATTGCTACTTCACACCAGTGCCTCTGGGTGCGAGGTGGGTAAGTCTTCTAATATATTAGCATTATACATTAGTATATTTCCCAGCATAGGAATAATCCTGGCTGCTTTCCAGGCACCAGGTAATTCCTGCCTTGGTCCTATGTTAAAAAAACCTGCACGTCATCTGGAAAACGATCATGTAATTTAAAACAGTAGAGATAGGTTTGGGGACTGATTGCTTTTCTTAAACCTGATCTCTGAATACAGACAACACTCAAACTGCATTAAAACTGTAATTTTCGTGACAGCAAATAACTCTCAGCTCATGTATTAATCTGGAACTTTCATGTATCACAATGCCCCAAACACATAGCTGTCAAACAGATTATTTCTGTGATTGATATAAGATGTATGGATATGACGCCGAGAAAAGGCTGCATTGTGGGACAAATGTCCCTGAGCTTTTGCCACTACAGTTCCCAGAGAACTGATATACATTCAAATTGCTTTATCTTGGTATAATAAAGTGCAGAATTTTAGCAGAAGTCATATTATAACTCCTGTGTTAGAAAACCACAATATTCCGTCAATTTAGCATTTACCAAACATATTATTTTTTAAATTACCCATGTAAGTAAATATACACATAAATGCAAATAGATACATAAAAAGGCATAAAATTACATCTTAGCCATAGTAAAGTAGC
Organism: Sturnus vulgaris; assembly: GCF_052056855.1. NCBI lineage: Eukaryota > Metazoa > Chordata > Aves > Passeriformes > Sturnidae > Sturnus > Sturnus vulgaris. The sequence goes on along the minus strand of NC_142245.1, from coordinate 103,261,919 downwards.
TAGTCATATACTATGCATTCTACTAGGAGAAAAGGATTTCTGTAAAAATTCAAATATTTGAATATGTATGCCCTTTGGGAATTTCCCTGTTTAAATATTTGTGCTTAGTGAGAAAACGTTGAAGAAATTTAAGAGTAGGCATTATATTTAATGAGGTTCCTGTATTAAAACAAACAAACAAACAAACAAAAAACACTAGAAAATCTATCACACATATCAAAAATCTCCCATGACAAAAGGTGGCTACAATAGACTAGATTCTCCCTTAAAATAAGAAGTAGACTTGTACCACCATCAAATTATATTAGCTCCATATCATACTCATGTCAGTTTCCTGATGAAATAAAGGCCCATATTTTGCCATCAGGGCTGAGCAGTGTCCTTCCTCACAATTTGTTCCACTGAAATGAATTGTTATTTTGCTAGGAAGAATTTTAGGCTGTCCAAGTCTGGTTCTATATCATGAATGGAAAGAAACTGCTTTCCTTTCTATTGATTCCTGCAGGATGCTGTCATTAAACTTCAGTGACATTAACTATATATAATTAAGTGTATATAATTTTAGACTATGAAGTTACGTGTTACTTTTCACAACATTCATCCATAATTTCACATTTTCTTTGGATTATAGCTTTAAATAGTACAAAGATACATGGCATTTAAGACTCAGAAAGACCTTTGGCCTTTGACCTTAAAAGATCTTTATGTGGAGGCCCATGGTGGATTGATTTTTGACAGTACAGTGACAGAGCCATACAAAAAAGGTATTCATATTGACCAAGTCAGTGGATATTTCAGGTCAAAATGTCAGCAGTTGTCTTTTTCAGCTGACATCCTGGTCTGAGAAAGTTGGATTTAACATTTAACGTTTACTTGACTCTGATATTTTGATTTCTTGCCATACATGGCTGTGCCATTAGCTCCCTGGAATGCTTTTCAATTTCTTCCTTGAAAAATGCTAAATAAGTTCTCACTTTACCTACTGACTGAATAAGAATACAAAAACAACAGACAGCTGTGAGGCATCTGTGAGTCACACAAACACTGTTGGCACAGTTCCTGCATTCAAGAGATCAGCAAGAGCCTAGTAAATAAGCTTTCTTCACTAAAGACCACTTTTGTCCATGATCATTGAAGCTGTGCTTTACTCATACATCCTCTGAATTCCTCTTTTCTTCAGTAATCACACATGCCTAGCATGATGGCTGATTCTATTCTACAGTTCTGGGCCATGTAATTATGTGAGTAATTGGCAGACAAGATGTTGTGAATACCTGAATCCCAGGTTAATTGAAACTAACACCTGCCTGAACTGTGCTGTTGTAATGGATGCAATAATACAACAAGATCAGGTCCTATTGAGTTGCATAATCTTTTCAAGACAGGGTTTTTGATCTCCCTCCTTTGATTTGAGGGCAGTGGTAAACTGAAGTATTATGCCTTTGTTGAAGCTTATAAAAGATGAATCTGAAACTGAAAATGAAGATCCTACCAGTTAATCTGCATTGAGAAAAATCAGTGAGCACATATCTTTTGCATCTTTCAGTTAGAAAAGAAATAACTGATACAGCTGTCAACACAACTGTAGTTAATAAAAACATCTGAATCCACCCTGGAGTAACCCAAGTTGTTAACCATGTAGTACAATCTTCAAAACTTGGATTAAGAAGGCACAGAATGGCCAAAAATACCATTACCATCACTGAACATCCCAAGCTGGGCAAGCCTTCTGGCATTGCTCAGAAGAGGTTGTTCTAGATGGCGTGAGGCTGATTTTCTGTTGACTTGTTCTTTGGACCATCAGCTCACAGGCAACGTGTTCCAGGGTTTCCCATGTTCCTTTCTCCCTGACAAAATGCTGACAGTGACACAGCCTTACAGCACAGACAGACTGACAGACCTGTCAGAAGAGCAGACAAAGCATTGCAGCAAAGACTTCCACACCGTAGAAAGACCACAAGAACACGTGTTCTTCACTCAATAAAACCTCTCAGGAAAACACAGCTTTTCTTATTCTTTTAGTGAAATCATGTGTTTTTGGGTTTTTGTTTGTTTTTAATCAAATCTTATAGACTATTTCAAACATAGCTTTTACCTGATATAACTAGTTTCTGGGAAGTATTTCAGTTCAAACAGACCACTATTGAAAGAGTGTACTGAATCAGTGGAGAAAATGGAAGCAGTTTGGCAATAGAACCTGGTAGAGAGATAGATAGATAGATAGATAGATAGATAGATAGATAGATAGATAGATACATACATACATACATACATACATACATGGATAGATATATGAACGAACTAATGTTGTGCAGTTGCTTGCAAGAGCAGAAGGCAGCATTTGATGATCCAGAAGGTCCTGTTTTTCCAAGTTAAACAAGACATTTCTATGTTAGGATACGTGTTGGTTCTACTTATAGTGGTGCAAACTGTGTAAAACCACTATACCCTTTGTAAATGGAAAGCAAATTAAAAAAAAAAATTAAAAGCCAAAATGTAGCCAGAAGATTTGAGATTTTCAAAAGCCTACAGTCCTCAGATTACTTACACAGTAATCTGATTACAGACTTCTCTGGGATTTGCTTGACCACCCTAGTTGCCTCTGAACATCACAATCAATTTATTTGTCTCAGGACTAATGGGGGGGAAAAAAGATTTCAGGAATGAAAAGATTTTACTGTAATGACCTGAAGCAAATGTGAGAACAAAACGCCTACTTTAGAAGTCATGAGAGGCACAATCACAACAATTAACAGCAAGAAAGAGAAGTGAGGAGGAGGAGGGAGTTGGGAAGTGGAGTTCCCAAATTTCACCTGTTTAAATGTAATATGGCTGCAAAGGAGGGCAATATACTTTGGCTAACACCTTTGCAGAGACATTTTGACATGAAAAAAATGATAGTCTTAAACAGGGACAAGTAGTTAAACATAGGATATTGTGTCTCTCTGGAAATCATATAACTGTAGAAAGGCTGTAATAAAAGTAACAACAATATTTCATGATAGGAGATCAGTGTGGTTTTAGAAGCTGAACAGCAAACCTGAGCATGTTTATCAACCCAGTGTTTTCAAAATCTTTCTATAAAAGGCTCTATACATCTTACCATATCATTTTTTCCACCCAACAGGGCCTGATTTTTTTTCAAGCTGAGCACCGTCTGAATAGCTTCCCTAATGTCTTTGTTTAGGTCTGGTCTATAGATCCCACCTTACTCCCACTGATGTTAGAAGGAAACTCTCTTAGCAGACATCCTGTGGGACGACAATACCTAATTCTGTATTTGCTTCCAGCATTTCACATCCACCCCATCAGAAATTGTGAATAACCCTTATATCTGGTAATATATTCTTATTTATGAGCACAAAGGCTAGTAAAGACATTCTTAGTACCTTCTTAAAGGTGTTTTTTCTACTAGGACATTGCCAAATCTCAATTACCTATTCAAGTGTTAAACTTGGGTTATGAAACTGTGCAAATAAATAGAAAATTGGATGAAAGCTGTGCATAAATGTAGGTTTTATCTGATTTAGCTGCCTCAGTAAAACTCGCAGGTATCCTCTCAGACTGGACTTCACTGAAAAATATCTATGGTATATAAATGCCATGTTATCAAGTGTGCCATCCTCTCACATCATCACCTCCCCTGTAGTAAAGACAGAAGTATGGTCATCCTTTCCACCACACATCTTCTGGCAGAAAGCACAGAGAGTAGTGGAAATAAGTTCTGTAGTATACATCTGGCTAAGATGCTAACACAACCCTACAGTAAATTCCCTGAAAGATTTCAAATGCTGAGGTGACAGGCAGCATGGCTGAGGCAGTGATGGGGGGGGAGGAAGACACTGCACTGCGAGGAGAGAGCCATAGCTATGTTTCAGTCAAATCTGACCTACTTTAATGAAATCAGGTCATCTGTGAGCTCTTCATTACCCCCAGACTAAACAGTGCAAAACATAGCAGCCAATGTCTCTGCCTTTTCAGAGTACCACTAATTCTCATTACAACACTGTTATGTATTCCTTAATATATATTGACTTAGTCATCTCACCACACCAAAGCTGGCAAACAGCACTGGGACAGGAAGGAAGGTAAACATGCTTACTGACTTAAAAAAAAAAAAAAAAAAAAAAAAAAAGAAAAAAAATCGCAGGGTAAACATAGCTAGGCCTCCAGAATGTGTCCTCAAGGGAATACGGAAACAAAAGGAGGCACAACTGTCTCAGAACATTAGCCATGACAGATGAAGCTCACCTATCACACCAGCAAACTCAACTGTTACCAGCAGCCTTCGCAGACAAAGCGAGGCTGGAGTCAAGAGGAAGCTGGTACTGCAGGCTTGCACCCAAATTCCTCTCACTGCTCAATCTTCTGTGAACTAGGAAGCTGACAGATCCATAACAAAAAATATATACTGGCAAAGCCAGCGTGGTGTCCATGACTGCCTTTTATTTCACACAGAGCTGAGCTGTATGTATATGAAAGTGCAGCTATGGATGTGTCCCCACATATATTTTATTATGTAGAAATGTAAATCCATTTGTTCTTACACCAGTATGTCTGTGCTTGACAGTAATGTACATTGAGATTTATGTACTGATTTTAGGCCTTAGAAATATACATACCTGTGTATATGTAAATGCATATGGATCTAAGAAACACTTAACTGTGATTTTTTTATGCATATGTATAAAAGCATATTCAGCAACAGACACATCTTTTTGAGCTCCCATTAAACCCACACTACATTTACATATGTACATTTCTCTATTGTGAATAAGGTTATATATATTAAAGGTTACTATGTTCCAAAGAGAAACATTCCTTTCTTATTAAAATAATTAATATGTGTTATTTCTATTTCTTATCCCAGAAGTATAACATTTACAATTTCTGTCCAGCACTATTATAAGAATATTTATGCTCACTTTGGAGACCTCTGCATGAGGGCATCTGGTTCCATGTGAGATGTGGCACCTGGTGCCATAAGGAATGACACTCACTCTCCTGCTGCAACTCCAATAAGCCACAGGTCAGCATAGGTCCTGTGCTGATCTCTGGCACTTTATCTCATCTCAAAAGGCACTGTGCACTAATTCATGGGCAAATGCATTGGGCCCTTGCATTCCTTTACCTGTAGACAGCTACCATTAAAACGGATTTTCTGTTTTTTCCTAACCCATGTTTAATTGGTAAATCTATTTGGCACTTACTACAGAATTCTCTTTCATCACCTACTATCTCATTGTCCAAATTACTTCTCAGTCTGTCTCTGTCACCTCTATGGGTAGCTGAGTGTATTTCACCTGGCCCAATGGAGAGGTCTACAGTACAGGAGCCCACCTGTGCCAATGCTTTGGACAGAAGTATTTAGGTGAAATGAAGACTTACAGAGATGACAACCTTGACAGAACAGTCCTGAGGCCATGCCAGACTTCCTTTGGCAATGCCAAGTTAAGATAATGCAGAAGGTTCTTGCCTCTTTCACTTTTATCTATTTGTTCCTGTTTCTATTTCATTCCCTGCCTTGTATTGGGAGAAATGATGCAGAGCTATGTGATAAATATCTAACTAGTTCCCATTGAAACCAAGATCATACATAGAAATACTCCTCAGATTCTGACCATCCATTATATAGAGTCATTATATTTTTAAATCATAATTTTGGTGGCTGGAACTAGGAGGAGGGGCAGCTCTCAGGAGTCCAGCTGACTGTGATAGATTCTGTGCTTATTGACTAAAGCAAAATAGAGTAGCCATATTTTGATTTCTTACAACATCTGGAAAGTTATTCCCTTCTATCTTCTATTTCCTTACAGCATCTGCTGCTGCCCAAATTGTTCATTTCTTCTCATTCTAGCCAGCTGAAACTTCTGTGTCATCCATATGGTAGTTTTAAACTGCCAGAGAAGCAGGACTGAGAGAAGTAAGGGAAGGATGGCACATAGAGGACAGGTAATTTCCCAGGCACTTTTAATAGAGAATACATAACAGTGGATAAAATATTGCAAAAATATACAGGAAATCTGAAATTTTTTTAATAAGTATAACTAACAACTATGTCCAAACACAAGTCTTTAGTTAATTTTCTCAAAAAAGCTGATGCTAGAAACTGGTGAGTCTCCTTTATAGGCTTGCAGTGACCCCTTCTCCGAAGGAAGCAGTAGGAGTGGCTTAGAAGGTAGGGTAGGACAGTAATTATTATCTGTAAAGACCAGCTGTAAGCAGCGCATTTAATGGCGGGTTTGGGCAGGCACATATTGACAGCTGACGGATGTTGCTCCGCCTGCAGTGCCCTGCTGAGGGCTGGAATGTGCAGCCACAGAAAGGGACATGCCATGGGACAGCCCCCAGCCCGCTGGGCCAGCAGCACCTCTTGGTGCTACCATGGGCGTCAGGCAGGGTTTTCCTGCTCCTTTCAGTGGGATAAGTCTTTTCTCCCTTGTGGTTGTGCTTGTTGTTGCTTTTCCTGTGGGAAAGGCTGCAGAACAGGATTGAGACAGTCATTTTTCCTCTCAGAGGAGGCTGAGCTGCATTCTCCTCTGCCACAGGGAAACACCTGACATGCTGCTCATCCCCCAGGAGCAGACCTCAGCCTGGCCCCTGCATGTGCTGCAGCTCCAGCCGACACTGTCTGGATCCACATCACACCCAGACTCACATCCCACCTCATTTACCGGGGAATTTTACCCCTGCAGCCTGTGGCTCTAAACGTGAGGTCATTAATGGAGTTTTGTCTTGTTACTACCAAGGCTGTGAGAAAAAAACTGATGAGAAAATGCACTCTTGGTGCCTGAACATCATATCTGGAGCTCCACCTGGTAACTCAGTACGTGCAGTGATCTGCTTTGATTCCCCCTGGCTGAAACTGAGACAGGCTTCCCATCCACTGTCACTGACGTTGATTACTTGTATCTATACTTTTCTGTTAGAAACTTTAACCTTTAGATGCATTCTCAATAGGAGTAGATTTATTTCAGTTTGTATATTATTTTGAAGTAAATAACTAACTGAGAAAATGAGGATTTTGGCACTGAGGAAATCCTAATATTAATTTTTCAGGACAGCTGTTTGTCTTATATTCCAGTATCGAATTTACATCTAATTTCATACATAAAGGTTAATCAAAAACTTAAAAGTGGATAGAAAGGCTCCCATAAAATGCCAGTAGCCTGGCCAATGTTCATACCAGTGGTCAGAATTGGTAGCCAGGTCTGATTTTCTTAAAAATTTGCAGGAAAATTTCATTGTGAAGCTTCACACCCTCAATTACAGCTCACTAATCCCACAAGCACAGTTTAGGGTATCTCCACAGAATGCAATTCAGCCCATATAATGCTATTTGAAATTGCAGAAAAAGAAAATGCAATAGTCTTCAGACATATCTTCTGTCAAATCAGTCATGGATTGTTGGTTCAGAGATACCAAATGTCAAAGATTTTTTTTTTCATGTTACTATAGCCCAGGTATGTACAAGCATTTCTGCAAAAGCTTGTGCATCTCTGAGGAGAATAGACAATGCTGCACATACAACTCTATTCACAGCAAAAGCCAGGCAAACCTAAAGACCCACTTATAGCCAGGGCAGATGTTCATAATTTTATTATCTCTAAACATCAGTGTTTGGTTCCACACATGAAAAACAATAAATTAGGAAATGTCATGACCATGAGAAAGTAAAAAAGAAACATGGCAAAAATCTGGGAAAAATATTTCTGATTTAGATTATCTGTGGCTTTTCTGACTTGTGCCTCAGAGATGTTCAGGCAGTGTATGGTATGGGCAGGGTTCAAATAGGTATAGTATGTTATGAGCATATCATTGGATTAGATAGCTGGGAAGAAAAGAGAAAAGTCAGAACTGTATAATCTGGCAGTGTCCTGAAGGCAACAAGCAGTGGATACCACTGAATTACAGAATAACAACACGAGGTACAAAATCTAATCATATACAGAAGCATCAAACCATACATAAAGGTGCTTGATACAGATTTTCTCATTCTTTCATCAATTACTTTACTAATTTGACTCAGTGTGGAGAACTTTGCTGAACTAAGCTGAGGCCAAAGAAGTGGCACATCATTTCTATCATAATTTGTAGTTCAAATCTCCTCTAGGATTTATCTGACAGACTTGTAGCTTTACATCCACAGTGATTAAGAAACTTTCATGGGATTTTTGGTTTAATTTATTATATATGATAGCAACAATACTAAGCATATGCACGGCATTATTGTGTACTCACAGCATTTACTGCATACATAATTCTCAGCAGTAATGTGTAAACTTTTCTGCACATCACACTGTGGACGTTGCAATCCATCCAACAATTCCCACAAAACCATTTCTCTGTAGCTTCTGTAGGAGAGAGAACATCTTAACATACTGTAGAGTGATGCACTGGCTCAGGTGATTTCCTCCAGGCAAATGGAATAAAACAAGGTTGGGAGGGAAGAAACACCAAACCCTGTGCAGACTGAGGCAGACATTATTTGCAGTGATAACTCTTGCCCAAGAAGATGAGTCTGTCTGAGCTCTGGAAACAATGGAGAAAGCCTTGAGATCTCCAGCAATAGCTCAGAGCATGAACCATGGAGGCTATTAATTACTTCCAAAGGATGCTCTCTGTATTGACCTCAAGATCCACTTAGCTTCTGCCAATATGTTCCACAGCTTATGCAGAACTACCTTGAAATGAAACCCTTTAATCTTGTTCAACAAACTAAAATAACTTGACTTGAATAGATCTGACCCCAAACCAAGTATTTTATTTTGATTTTACTAATATAAATATTTGATTTTCAGACAAAACATTTTGCTTTTTAGGTTAAAACTGGTAATAGGGAAAAATTCAACATAGATATCTCTGCAATGAAAAAACATTTTTCTTCTTAAAAAATTCTCCATTTTTTTTCTGTCTGAATGTTTCTGATCAATACACATCAATGGTGTATTCAATTACACACAGGAGTATATCTATTAGATTCATGCACATAATCACATATTTATTAATTCTTTGGAAAGATATCAACAATCTGCTAGCTGATAGGTCAGGATTTTCCATTTCAGCTAGCTGAGAAAGATGTTAAAATATGGGAAAGTTGGAAAAAATTCATAAAAACAAGCACAAAAAAGACCTCTTCCTTTCTTAGTATGTAAAGAAAATGCTAAGTAAACAATTTGCAAACTCAGTAACAAAAGTCAACACTTAAATCTGTGTGAGTTCTCCCTTTGTCTATTTATTTTTCTGTCTCCAAATATTAAATGCAAACTTCAATACAAAGCCAAGAATTAAGTTCCATACATGGAAATGCCTTGGTGATCGTGAAAAATAATGCTGTGGTGTCTCTAGTTGGGAGGTTTGGAAGAAAAAGAATTTAAAAAAACCAAGGAAAAAAAAAAGAAACTGTTCCACTTCATCTAGCAGTGCTGCAATACATCACTCCAATTAAATCCCAGCCAATAAGCAAAGAGACGTGTTAAGTAAAATTCATGAGCTTTGAATGCATGTGAATGAATATGCCAATCAGAATCAATGCCACCCATTCATCTGGTGTAACACCATGGTGATGACAATGAGCTTGAAACCAGCCTTTGTTGTCATCAGCTGTGCAGTAGTTGCCACAGCCCCAGTCTGGATCAAATGTGTGGGACATTTAAATCTTCAGCATGGCACCAACACACAGAACATCTTATTCATGCCAAAAAAGGAGCTATAATCAGACTCCGAGTAAATAATTCAGGATCAGTCCCTTACGAGGCACAAATTACCTTCTTTTAAAATTACCAAAATACTGTTCCTTTCCTTGCTTGACTTCACCGACAGAGGCACAGCATTTGGTAACCATGTAGAGTATTTGTCCCTTTGGAAATCTGTTGCTATATTAATGTCTGTAACTGAGCCTTCTCTGGGCCCTAACTGATACTGCACTAAGGAATATCTTTGCCGAGACCCTGTGTCTCAGCCCTTTTGAGCACTGCAGTGGCAGATGGCTAGCTCTCACTGCTTTTACAATAACCATTTCATTTGTGATGCTTGACCTGAATTCCATTCCTTGTTTAAAAGTGTGTCTCAGTTCTCGAATGGTATTTCACAGAATTGCCATTTCCATAGTGTTTCCACATGCTGTTCTCCAAATAACACATTTGCCCATAAAATAGGGTGGAAGAAAAGAATATGGAACTAAGTGTCACAATTGAAAATGTTTAGTCTAAGAATATGTATCCAAATACTGACAGTTTCACTTTTACTAGATTTAAATTACCCCACTGATATTTTCTTATCTGTCAGCTTCTATCACTTACGGATCATGCTGTATTTTTAGTGCTTTGTGCTATGAGTTAGTTCTCTTTCTTCCATTGAGTTGTCAGTAGTTATAACATTGTAAATGTGAAACGCTGTGCTAGAAAAACAGGCCTTGGAGTGGTGACATACACTCAACTTCTCTGAATAAATTAAGCATGCATGCTTTCAGTAATAGATCCACCCATTAATCAGTGTGTTTAAAAAGATGTGACAATCACTGTGTAGAACCGATAGTCCCCCAATTTACCAGCGGATATTACTCATTGCTGAATACCTTCTCTGCATATTTCTCATCTTATTTTTCACTTCCTGTATAGGAAATTAATCTTAAGAGGAAGAAAAGTGATCTTAAGGAACTTTATTTGGAAAGAAGTTCTTTCTGAGGTTTCTTCTGCAGTCAATTAAAATCCCATGCAGAGGGAGCTGAAGACATCATTCAAATACACATTTGATTAAGAAATATTAAACATGAAGCATAGATTTGCAAACAAAACCATGTATCAAAACCATGTCATTCCCTTCAATTCTCTGGGCCTGAATCCATAAAGAGAAAATTAAACTGAATAGAGGGGATAAATGTGAGGACCACAAAGAGCTAGAGAAATGATGCTGCAGAAAAGATGCTGTCTGCCCCTGTTAAGGTTATCTACAACAACCCTGTATTGTGATCCTTCTGGCATGTGACCTTGTCTTTTACTACTGGAAGTGACCTAATTTTCTTCTACTGGAATTCTGCAATGTATTTCTTAGGAAAAAAGTTACTCTGCCTGAGCTTTTTTCTGCACCTTGAGATGATCCACAATGGTTCTATGCAACTTCATGCAACAAGCCCAGGTACAACTTAGAGATACACAGCCAAGTCACATTAAACCTTATAGCAAAAGACATATTTGCTTAGACTCAGAATGCATGGCAGATTATTTCCAGCTGTAATTAAACCCACACTTTATGGCATTCTGCGGTCAATTATAACTTAGATTTAAACAAATTCTATATCTCTGAACATATAACCATTTAGCTCTTTTAAAAAGAGTGGTAAGTGGAAGCTTTTGTAGTTTGGGACAAAACTTTCCAATCAATCTGTGATAACATGAAAGCATAAGAAATCCTCTGTTGATACTTCAGCCTTTAATTTTTTTACCTGTCTGTTGACTTGGCCTGTGCCAAAAGTAGTGCTGCCAGAAGAAGCAAGGGAAGATTGTCCCTCTGTATTCGGTCCGGGTCAGGCTGCATCTCAAATCCTGTGTCCAGTTCTGGGCCTCTCACTACAAGAAATGCACTGAGGTGCTGGAGTGTGTCCAGAGAAGGGCAACAGAACTGGGGAAGGGTCTGGAGCACAAGTTTGATGAGGAGTGGCTGAGGGAGCTGGGGGTGTTTAGCCTGGAGAAAAGGAGGCTCAGGGAGGACCTTAACTCTCTCTAGAACCACCTGAAAGGAGGCTGTAGCCAGGTGGGGGTCCCTTCTCCCAGGCAACCAGCAACAGGACATGAAGAAATAGACACAAGCTGTACCAGGAAAGGTTCAGGTTGGACATCAGGAAGAATTTCTCCAGTGAAAGGGTTGTCAAGCATTGGAACAGACTGGCTAGGGAATTGGTGGAGTCACCATCCCTGGAGGTATTCAAGAAATGACTGGATGTGGCACTAGTGCTGTGGTTTAGTTGATATGGTGGCATTCAGTCAAAGGTTGAACTTGATTGTCTTGATTTCCAGGCTTAATGATTCGACAGTTCAACTCCATGACCTTCAAAGACCCAGAAAGCTCTCTGCTTCCCAGTGAGTACAAGGTAAAAGAAGTCCCAGAACCATGATTCTATTTCTTATGTTTATTCTCACACAGCCATTAAGTAAAATGAAAAGCTGAGAAAACTTTGAGTGTTACAAATAAATAGCACATATTTCTCCAGCTATTCTTTATGATAAAAATCATGTCACTACCACCAAAGCAAAGCCAGTTTTAAGTTGGTCAAAGAGAACGCAGGTACTCATGGTGAGGAGGTTCTGGAGCTCGTTTCCTCATATAATTTATGGTTAAGAGTAAATATCTACCTTTCATACACTTGGAACACTCCTGGGAAACTCCTGGAAAGCTCCTGATCTCTTTACTTGCAACTAGTTATTACATTAAATATATAGAAAATACTTTTTTCCCCCCCATTGGGGACAGAATGTCCTCCTAAAAAAGACCATATCATTCTTAGACACCTGGATAACATCAGCACAACCAGCATGAAGTTATCAACAAGTTCCTGGTCACCTGAACTCTTTTGTTGCTCTCTGCTCTGTCCCACAAGCTGTCACAGGCTCCTCAGATCTTTCATCTATTTATTCCACCAAATAAATCTCAAGGTTTTGCTCCTTATTGTCAAGACAGCATTGAGTCACACCATCTTAGTTATTGTACAAAGGCTCTGGTCTACAGCTCTTCTATTAGGAAACAGAATATGGTATTTGAAATTTGTTTTGGTATTCAGAACGTTTTGTGGGAACTAATTTTTTATGCTATTCTATTTAGGTTCTGCAGTAATAGACTTTGGTCTGAGAGGCAATTACTTTCAGTTATACCTAAGAGGACTGATGGGAAATAAGTCACAAATTTTGTTGCTTTTTGTGTGTTGCTATGGTTTGAATGTCCATTCAATGAACTATGAACCTTCTTGTATTTGAAAATATATGACTAATTAGATAGAAAGTACATGGAATCTGTCTTTCTACAAACGTATTTTAAAAAGACATTCATATAGAAAATTTGAGCAGTATTAAATGTCACAATTTTCACACTTAACCTTACTTTTAGGCAGGTGGTCAAAGAAATTTTATTGCATTTAACAAAACAGATTTCACACAAAACTTAAGAAGTTGCTTAATGGGTATGCAGAGGCAAATTGAAAACAAAACAAAACCCAGAAAAACAATAAGACCACAATAGCTTTTCAAACTTGTCATAATTATATCAATAACTTTCTTCAGCAAAGGTGAAGCTATAGTTCTGTCTTTTGACTCATTCCACCTTTAAATGTCTTACAAAAAATATAGAAAACCATTGAGTACAGAGGTATTTTCTGTATTTTATTGGGATACTTGTCTTTTGGTATAAATGAAAAAGTCCAAACTAATTTCTATTTGTCCCCTAATAAGCCACAATTTTAATTGGTAATTACTAAAGCTGGATTTTTTGAAAAGTCTCTAAACAAAATATACAGATTTATACTGAGTTTTAAAACCTGAGCTTCTCTTGCTGGCTTTGGAATTTTGAAAAGGGATTGAATCTGAAGCTACAACTGAGAGGTGCTGCATTCATGTTTAGTATAACTCTGTTTCAATATTAGAATAAATATGTCTTATGAGTTAAGCTACTGTTGGAATATTTCTTTTATGGACAATGCAATCACAAAATATGTTCACATCACATTTCCAGGGTGTTTCTTAAGACCAGGAATATACCTTATTAGATCAGAAGATTTAGAATTAATACTCCTTGAAATCACAATAATATTCATAGATAAAGAATTAGAAAATAAAACGGCATTATTTAAAAAGCATAGCAAGTCACCAATTATTTCAGATTTAGGGAGCTGCTTATGGGCTTACTTGAGATGTAAGCAAATAAGTGCCAATTAATTAGAGTCTGTGACAGTGTTCAGTACCATCTCTTTGATCTTTCAGTAGTAGCTGACAACAAAGCACACATACTCACAATGCTTTAGTTTCAGTCAAGTGATCAGCAAAACATGTTCAGCTCATTTAAATAACAGAAGCTGGTAAAATACAGCTATCTTTTATAGCATTAAGCAAAGATTTGAGTTCAGATGACAGCTTCTCACATTTATAGAGCACATAACTTGGAGTCATTTGCATCAGATGGGTAACTTGAGTTAAACTTAAAAATGGATGAAGCCACAAGCCAGAGTCGAGAATAAATTCCACAATAACTCCCCTGATCAACCATTGGTACTCTGGCCATTTAGACACAGATATACCATTGCTCTGTGAACAGTGTCACACAAACATCTGGGCAGAAAGGCTCACTGTGGATAGTTCACTAACAGAAGATGCATTTGTTTCAACTATATCAAAATTCAGAGGAAGCAGAGACCAATAAAAATAAGTGATGTATACGGGCCAGAATTTAGAGTTCTGACCATGCAGCTATCACACCTTTTCTGAGCTGCAGTGTTAGGATTTCTTCTCTGCATGTGTATATACATTTTTAGGACTTATTAAAAGGAATAGCCACTTGTCTGTGAAACTGGGAGTTTTATAATATAATCAACAATATATATAGTGACATGCTCAGTTTAAAAGTTTGTAATTTTTAATACAATTTTAGAATGGCATAATGAAAAAAAAAAACACTTTTCTAACAGTGTCATATTTTAACCTACAAAGATAAAGTAGTCTTGCTTGTCTATTTTCTCCTTTATTGCTCCAAGTATTTTGGATTAGTAGGATTTTGTGGTTCTGTTCTAGGAGCCAAACTGTTGAGAGGAAGCAAAAATTTAACTGTATTGCTGTTCTAGTTCAGTGGAGCGCTTGGAGTTAAATCCTACCCCTAATTAACAACCCAAATTGAGGCCATGCCAAGTATTCTGTGGAGTCAAGTCTCAGAGAAGACAACTGTGGACAGACACGGATTTTATCAGGTGCTGAGGACCAGATGCTGGGGAAGAACCCAGCAGCCCTGTGCTGCAGCACCAGTGGTTTCTGCCTCTGCTGATCCCCAGACTATTTTCTGAGTTTGTGCCAGTGCCAGTGATGGCTCAGCTGATAGCACAGCAGAGCTTAGCAAGTCCCAGTGCTTGGGCCTGAGCACTGGCAGAGTTTAATTTGGTCACATAGATTTAGCTCGTGTGCATCTATGGCCCTGCAAGAAAAGGACACAAAACTGGCATGTATTTTTTGGCACCCAAAAGTTTAAAGAGTCTTAGACCAAAAGAATGTCTAATTATTTGTGTGTCTGCTACTTCCAGGAAACAAGCATGTTCTCCAGAGTGAAAGATTTTCAACATGCTTTGAGATATTGCTGTCTAGAAACACATAAAGGTGCTGTGCTTTCTGTTTAATTCTATGTGTTGTCTTTATTTTTTCCATTTCTTTTTTTCTATGATTCAGAGTGCATCTCTAATGTCCCAGAAATAAGCATGCTCCCCTCCTTAGGCCCTAACCTTTAACTTATGGGGCATGAGCTCTCTCCACAGCCCCAGTTTTGTTTGTGAGCCAGCTGATACTCTGCATTAAAGCCACGATTGATCATATCATCCCTCACTCTGACTGTGAGAGTGCCAAGGACAGCAGACAGCTGCTCCTGGGGACTCCAGCTGACCGACCACTGATGTGGCATGAGAGATGGCACCATAGCCCGTGCCCAGCCCTGAGCTCCTCCCAAAATCGTGTGCAGCACACAGTGGGGGCAGGAGAAACGCTGGGTGTGCCAGGACAGCTGGTGCATAAGATGGGTTCTGAAACAAGTGCTACATCTTTGGAATAAAGGTTTTGAAACTCCCTCCATCTCCCTTCAGGAAATGTGTTTCCTTACATTCTTCCCCTTTGATTTCAATTTAGATAACTTTTGTAAAGGGAGGCCTCATTTCAAGAAAAATATTCTTTCTGAACACTCTCCTGTGCCCTGGAACTGGAGCCCAAAGGTCATATTTTCTATGCAGAGTATGAGTGGCCATGTCATGTAAAATCAAAAGTTCATCTTGCCCATCAGTGGCCAACAGTGATACCGCAGAGAGACATAGTAGTGAAAAATATATCTAATTTCCTACAGCAAAACTTCCAACCATCAGTGGTTTGATGGTTATCTGAGACCTGACATCTCTGAATTGGTAAGGCTGCAGCTTGCAAGGAGGTTACAAAATCATGTATAGGTATAGGTATAAATCATGTATAGGCATAGATATAGCTTGGGGCATTATCATTTACATGTATACATAGGAAGGAAGGAGGCAGGTAGTTTACACAAACACAGCCCCCGATTTTATTAAGGTTTTCTGGGTAAAATCACACATTTTAACAATTTTTTTTAAAGAATTTCTTATTTTGGTCTAGCTTAGCCCTGTTCCAAACTGATTTAAGTTGAAACATTATAAGCTTAGCCTAAGCAAAAGGAATTTAAATGGAGTCTTTTCACATCGGATTACCTAAACTAGTTGAAAATTGCAATTTAACTTAAACTGCTGTAGCATTTTTAGATGTAGATGTGTAACTGAGAGAACGTGGCCTCAGGCACACATTAAAATATCCAGCTAATCGCAGTAGTAAGATGACTAGCCCAGCTCTGAACCACAACATGAATTCGTCTATCAGCTCTCATACTTAATCAAATCAAAACATCACACTATTTTTTTCAGCCACAGACTACAACGTGCAGCCTCAAACCACCCACTAGCAACAGACCAAGGAAAGAACTGCCCTTTAGCTTGTTCTGAAAACACTGAGACCATCCGCTTGAAGAAATATGTGGAAGTTGAACACAAGCTACCAGTGCAGGTAAACTTTCCTTTTCTTTAAAATAATGAACTTATTAGAGAAAAAAAGGGACACAGATTCTGCCAGAAGGAAGACTGGAGCTTGTTAGAGCAGTCTTGTACCCTACTTCAGTCTTCCTGGCAAAAAGTCTTTTGTTTACTGTTAACACATGTAACAATTCACAGCAATGCACCAACTTAGATGAAGCTGCACAGGCTAATTCCCACTCCAGAGACCTGCCACATCAATTAAGAGATGGCTTATGCTTTCATTCTGAAACTTGAAATGCCATCCCGAAAAACTAAGCATTCTCATCATCACATTAACATTCAATACAGCCTTTATGGCCCTTCTGCCATGCCTGAAGGTCATTTACAGTAGTAATAATAACAATGCTAGACACTCAGCCAAGCCAATGTTCAGCTAAAACTACATGCAGAATCCACTGTTCTGTACAGCCACAAGCAATACAGCTTTCCCTGTCTGGAAAAGGACAAATTATTTAAAAGATTGGTTTGATACTCAGGAATCAAAGTTAAAATTGTACTACTGTGCTTCTAGTGAAGTAACTAAAAAAAAATTATTTTAACTTTCCATTTATGATAAAATCATTCTCACTCTCTCTGCCAGATACTAAATTTAAGCATGTAGGTGTTAAGTGATTTAAATTTCTTAATCTCAAAGATTTTAGTTCAAAGCAAGTATTGCAAAATATGACTTTTAAAATTCATTTGAAGTTTAGATACATTAATTTTCAATGATTTCGCGAATATTTTGTATTTTGTTCTGAGAACACTGAAATTAATATCTTGACAGGCAATAATACCAAGAATTTAGGGAAATTGTATTTTAAAGCACTAGAATTTGTAGGAAGTTTAAGTTTAGAAGTTGTGTTAACTCCTTAAAGAAAGGCATCACACATTCACTCTTTCATTCATATAAAATAAAAACAGTTCCAAAATCACAGAGACTGAAAATTCATAACAAACTTCTAGAGACAGACCTGCCAAATGAAATTTGTTCCTAGAACTTTCAGTGTTAAATGTATCAAGCCTGCTTGACAAAGTTGCAAGTTTCATACTTTTTCAGGTTTGTGAATATAAAAATGGTTTGGATAGATATTTAAGTGTTTTGTTCGTTGTTTTTTTTTTTTTCTGAGATATTCATAATTCTTCAAGTAAGATTAAATAAGATTGCCATTTATACTTTGCCTGTGGTTATATAGCATAACATAGTATTTGGATGATTTTTATGGCTTTTATGACTATAGCTCACCTTTGAATTAAGAAAGTGTTTCTTAAAAAATAACTGATTCTCATAAAATAGTCCTGTGCTGCAATAGAAACAAATATAAGCCCACTGGTTCAAAACCAAGATACAAACATATCTTTCCACTGAAAACTGGACACAAGCAAGGATCATCACCTGGAGGTTTCTTTTATCAGCTGGGAAATAAGGGCACTTCTGCTGCACAACATGTGGGAATGAGTCTCTTATCTCTAGGCAGCAGATTCACGTCCTGGGTACACCAGCCTTGATACCAGCTGCCAATAGAATTGGTGCAGCAGTCAGCTGAAACTTCTGGAAACTTTCATGGAACTGGCAAGACAAATATTTCCTGTACAGAACAAAGATAAAATTCTAATAAATTTGCCCCAAATTCAGCCAGTGAGGTCATGTACCTGAGCAGGGTTTTAAAAGACAGCTCTTGCTCCATAACATACCTTCTGGCAAAGCTTGTCTCAGTGTTGCTGCCTCCATCTAGTCTCCTCCCAAAAATTCTAATGAGAAAAATAAGACATATTTGAGTTTTAAGAATAGTTTGCTCAAGATTGTCTAAGTTAGTTTTTAACATGGGGACACTGGACTTGCCTGGCAAAAGGAATCCCTGTCAATCTGGGTGGAAATAGGTGTATTTGCCATTTATTTTTGCATGCTGAGTTTCTTGAAATGCTGGGGGTCCAGAAGCTGAAGCTGAATTCAAGCTAGGCAGCTGCAAAGGAGCTTTGCTGTACTCATGAAAAATCAACAGCTTATCACATTAGCAGTTGTGAGTCATACTCTTAATGTTCCATTTGCATTTGCTGTTACTGGTAGAGTATGGACATTACTTACATATCACATTATGGTGTATCATATTAATACAGCACTAGTCAAATGTGTTCACAGTGATCCAGCAATATGTGCCATGTAGTACTGTGAGGCATCCCCTAGTGCTTTATATGATTCCACTCTGACCTAAATGATACCTTTTTCATGAGCAGGAAAGGGAAAAGGAAGAAAAATCACAGTACATAAAAGAATGATTAAGTGGTCTAGAGCCCTTCCACCTGAAAAAGAAAGAACTAAACAGGAAACATGATGGAGACCTGAAAGTCTAGAGTCGTTGCAGGTCAGAGTTTTTCCGTTGTGCTCCTTCCAAAATAAGAACTAGGAGCCCCAACAATAAAAATTGAATACTTTGTAAAGTGTTTCATAAATAAGTTATTATCTCCTTCTAATAGGTTGTAATGGATGTTAAATAAATCACACGATATTTTAGAGTAAAAATGGAATGAAAAAAAAAGCTTTCAGGGATGATCACCACACACACACACACACACACACACACACACACACACTTTCACAGACAATCGCCACATTTTTGCCCCCCAGAAGATCCTGCCTATCAAAGTGATGGAGGGAGTAAGAACATTCTGAGGACATATTCTATGTGTTTATTCTGTGCTTTACATTTTTCCAGACCAACCATTTTTGGTCTCTGTAGAAAAAAAGAAGGCTTTAGACTGATCTAGAATGACCAATGTTTGTGAACATGCACTGCAGCAAGATACAACAGCTGTAAGTCCCAATATCTGTCCCTCTTAAGCATCTTCTGTGTGATCTGACAAAACTTTCAGCAGATCCATTCACAGGCACAAATGGTGTCTATTTTCATACTGAAGCCTCTGGGAATGAAATGGCTGGTTGGTATTGGTAAACCTGAAAATCAGTCACCATTAGAACAGTTGCAAATTTTGCAATAAAAACTTTCATAGCTGCCTGACATATTGGTGAATTACAGTCTCCAAAGCTCTCAGACATACTCAAGAGTTCAGACTTTGGACAGAAAACCACAAATCTTACCAAACAGGCATCTGGGTTCTGCTTCATCCCATCCTGTGTGTCTGACCCCAAAAACAGACAAGCTATGAATGCACTTAGTGATATTTGGATCACCTGGAATTTGTGTGAAAAGGGATGCAGATGTCTGTGTTCAGATGGCAATATCTTGGGATGGGAAATCCTATATTCACTCCTGACAGTATTTACAAGATATGACTGGAAGAAGATGATTCATTTCAGCCACTTAACCGGAATCTGTAAGGAATTTGCCCTATCAGACACTGAGCATTTTGGTCCTGTTTAGGGCAAGTCCTGAAGGCTATGTATTAATTATTATAGATATTCAGACACAGAGGTTGAAAGTGGCAACCTGAAAATAGAGAAGCACATGGTAAGCAGTCCTTAGTTCCTTTCACCACAAGGGTAATTACTTATCCACTTCTTTAGCTACAAAAGCTCTTAGGCAAGTCTTGATCTTTTTGTATGCTCTTAGTGTTCAGAAGATCCTAATCTCTTGCCTCCCAGCAGCTTCCTTGAATTATCTGTAGTGAGTGAATCAGTTTTGTATTTCTAAGTCAGGAAAGACAGCTCTTCCTCAAAGGTCACGGTTACAGTGACTACTTCCATATCCTCTGGGCTATGACTTAGATGAAGAATGTTTTATACCTTTTAGCTACACCAAACATCACTGCTATCAGGTATTGTTCTGACAACAACCAGTAAGAAAAGGAGAGATATGCTAAAGACTTTGTAAACCACTGGGGGAATGACTGAGTTAAACATATCTGGAACAGAGATACTGTGCAATATGTAACCATACAGCTCAAGAATTAGAATTGAAGTAGTTTATTTCAGAGTACACACATAACACATGATACCTGCATCCTGTTCACAAACCCATCTGACCAAATATACTCAGTCATTGTAGCATATTGTGGGCGCTATGGAAATGGCCATTCTCACTTACTACCACAGCTCCAGTAGACAGTGTTTTGCCTGTAAGCACCAAAGAAATAAGAACCTATGATGCTAATTATGCCATGGGATATTCAGCCATTAAACTATTTCTGTTAGGCCCAGCCTTTACTATTCAGTGCAATTATGTAAAACAGTGAAATGGTAATTAGTAACAAAGCTTGGTACATGTGAACCTTACAACATGACTCACAAATCTGGAAATAAGATTTCATTAGTCTGTAATTGACCATTAAAGCATGAAATTTTTCTACACTTTCACCTTACTGAGATCACTCTTGCCATTTCACTAGCAAAAATCAGTTCCTGAAGCTATGGCACTATAACACTGTCAGAAAAACTGCAGTAAGAGTTTCCATAGCAGTCAACAACACCAAGGTTAAGGTTAAAACACTATATAGTGATGTCAGATGCCTCAATTTCAAAATATGTTTTTATGCAGTTGTATGGAATCACTATGGATAAGGATGTTTACTTCAAACAGAAACAAAAGCAGCAAGCAATTGAAAACCAAATGGCTTGAGAAAAGGAACAGATCAATGAAAGAATGGAGAAAGTGAGGGATAGGAAGGAAGGAAGGAAGGAAGGAAGGAAGGAAGGAAGGAAGGAAGGAAGGAAGGAAGGAAGGAAGGAAGGAAGGAAGGAAGGAAGGAAGGAAGGAAGGAAGGAAGGAAGGAAGGAAGGAAGGAAGGAAGGAAGGAAGGAAGGAAGGAAGGAAGGGTTTAATTAATTTCTATATCTGTATGGCAGATAAACAGTGTTCTCAAATAATGCCATGTCATTGACAAAACTGATCAATTTTGTTTCACATGTGTGCAGAGGTGAAAAAAATCAAAAGACCCTGCACTACTTTTATACAATGTTTTAGTACCATGTATGTGTTATAGCCATATTTTACATTAAGAAAAAGTTAATTTAACAGATATTCATAGAAGTTTTGGTCATAACCATGTGCAAGCAGTGCCTACCTGTCTGTCTGTATGCACTTACTTGGGGAAGCAGGTAATTGATACCAGCATATTTTAGAGCAGTTTTTCTTACAGCAATTGTAGTCTGGATAGTAAAGCTGTATCTTATGACACATCTTGACAATGAGTAATGCCTCATTCTCTAAATCATAGTAGGATCAGTGATTTGTATTGCTTGTTCTTACTTAAAATGGTATTTTTATTGAAAGATAAAAATGTATTTTAAAAATGACAGGGGAGACAAAAGTATTACAAAGAATCAAGAGATATTTATTAGGAAAAGGTGCTATAAATATTTTTATAGTTAATATAGGTTTTTTCCCACTATGATGAATTTGGTTTTCGGAACAGAAAAGACAATTTTTCAGTGATGTTCTTTTAAAGAATAAATATACAAACACACACTGGCTACAAATTACTAAAAACTACATTGGCTACAAGAGACAGAAGTATACATATATGTAGAATAAAAAAAAAAAGAAGATACTTCCTTGTGCTTTTGAAATAAAACTGTGCAATGAATTCATGAGTGCAACTGAAACAAAGAAAATGACAACCAATTGGAAGAAGGTTTTTAATGATACCTGGCAAGTACTGATCTTAAAAATCTTCATTAATTCTCTCAAACAAAATTAAAACAGCATGTTGATAAACTCATGATTCATTTCACATTAGGAGGTAC
Source organism: Sturnus vulgaris (assembly GCF_052056855.1). NCBI lineage: Eukaryota > Metazoa > Chordata > Aves > Passeriformes > Sturnidae > Sturnus > Sturnus vulgaris. The sequence goes on along the minus strand of NC_142245.1, from coordinate 103,239,414 downwards.
ATGTTAGCACAGAGGAATCATGCACAAAGCCTACAGAAATTTAAAAAAACACAAATGACTTTGATAAATTCATGTTAGCACTTCCCAGGGAAAAGAATTAGAAATATAAAATATTCAGTGGGAACAGAAATCTGGAAGATAATTCAACAAGCTAGCAAACAACAATTATATGGGAAATTTCATTACAAAAGTTGTAAATATGCTTCAGTTTGGTACGGTGTGCAGACATGTCTGATCACAGAATTCAACACGACTACATGGCTCCTGTCCAACCATACATACAGATCATGATTATACACTCATCCCACCATATCTAATAAAATCCTGAGTTCTGTTGGGTGTTTCACCAACCAAAGGAAATTGGGGAGACTGAAGAGTTTCTTTAATGCAGTCCTGTTTCTGAGCACTGATGTGAGAACCCTTTCCTTGAGCAACAAGGAATCAAATTAAAAAAACACTCACCAAACTTCAAAGACCATTTTGAGGCCAGTACCTGTTTAAGGACTGTTAAAATTTTCTGATTTATGACTGTGCTCACCAGCTGTGCTTACGCTAGCAAGTTTAGCCAGTCCAGGGTGCAGATCTGCAGTGGTCCATATCACAGCCATGACACTACAAAATCATGGAATGCTTAAGGTTGGAAGGGACAGTGGAAAGCCATCCAGTCCAGCCTCCCTGCTGAAGTAGAGTCCCCTGAGTGCATTCCTCAGGGCTGTATTCAGTGTTTGCACTCCAGGGAAGAAGACTTCCACCACTTCTGTGGTCACTTACCCTCACAGAAAAGAGGTTCTTGCTCATTCATCGTCTCTATAGTTCAGGTTGTGGCAACTAAAAGCTGTCCCAGCCAACATCAAGGCTATTTCAGGAGTTAGCATGGCCCAGGGACCATTCCCAATAGAGAACTTTGATACAGTCAATACATTTCAGGCAGGTATGAGTGCTGCATGGGTAAGAACTATGCCATGCCCAGATTAACCTCAGGACCAGAACACTTCATGGACTGTTTTATTATTTAGGATAAATCTAGGCATGTGGTCTAGGTCTTCTGCTTCAGACTGTTGGCATTTTCCCCTGCTTCCTCCTTCTTCCTAAAAGATACTGTTTAGCTATACACTTTCTATCTCTGTCACTACCTTGTCTTCCACTCAGCTCTGCCATGCAGGTTTTGCTGAGGACAAAATAGTTATGCCAGATTTTTGTTATCAATCTATTTGCTTGTCCCTTCACAGGACCTAGACATTATGTTCACACATTTCTAGGGTGCCTAGCCCCTTGACACAAATCCACTACTTTCAACAACACTGAAATTCCAAAGAATCATCTCTCAAAGTCTCTTTCAAACACAAAGAAAAGTTTAATTGCACATGTATACAGAAAATGTCTTTTTATCAGATATTTCCAGATACCAAATCAAACTAAACACTATCCTAAACTCTTTAGCATTATTTCAGTCAATGCTCCATTTTTTCCTAACTATTGGGAAGTGTGGGAGTGAGAGCCTGCTTCCTATAAGTCCCTAGAGAACTCCTGCTCTTTCCTGAAGAATTTGTGAAATACAAGTCCACAACATTTCTGTTTCCCTACGCAATGCCTTGCAGAATCACTTTGTCTGGGAAACTGCATTAAACTTTAGAACCATGGTATATGGATTATCTTTTTGCATAAATTTAAGTATATTCACAATGCAGATCTTAAAAAGAGTTGGTAAGGGGCTGTTATTATGGAAGATACCTTTAAAATTTCTCAAGTTCTGAGCACTTACCTTGTGCTACTAGCCCTAGTTGCTAGCCCTAGCAACTAAACTTTTTGTTTTAAAATTTTCTAGCAACAAATCACAAAGACATTTTCATTTTAGAAGAGACTCTACCAATCTTCTTTAATACAATATGACTTTTTTCCAGTTTAAATTGAAATAATCCAATGAATCATATTTTTCTGCTCTCTTTTAGCAGCATCACAGATGAGGGTGATGCAAGCTTATAACTTTTCCCAAGTATAACTAAAACTATGCTATAACTAAAGGCTATGCTGGCCTTCCCAGTGTGGACAAAACACTTTAAAACCTCACAAGCTTTCACAAACTGTTTTATGAGTTATCAATGAGGACAACACCCCATGGCAGGGAGGTTGTAACCAGAACATCTCTAAGGTACCTTCCAATGCAAACTATTCTACAATGCTATGATCTCACCTCCTCTCTACAAATTTGCTAAATGCATCCTTTTAAATTCAAATGGCACTTTAAATTCTCTCAATCATTGGTATATGAATTTATTATTGTGTTTGAAAATGTCAAACACTACTAAGATATTAATGACAAAACCAAAGCGCAGGCACCTGGGGAAAGAAGTTCTGTTTATCTACAGTTTTTCAGGTCATACAGCAGATGTGGGTCCTGTACTTGCATCTGAGGACATAGGCATACCACAATGCAAATGTGAATTTACAATAATTATTTATTAATGAAATAAATAAATAGTACCAAATGAGCTTTCAAATAACAAGCTTTATGTCCCTTTCTGCATTTAACACTAGACAAATGTCATTGAGGAGATCTTTGAAATTAATGTCAAGCTGATGCTTCCATATGGAAGCAAAGGTCATAGTAAACTTACAATTTTAGTGAACAGTAACTGTATTATTTTCTTACTGAAATGACTTAAAAACTTGTTCTTCCATGTTCTCAGGCATTTCATGCATTATTCTGTTCCCCTGTATTTCAGGCTGTTATTCCTTGCTGAGGTACTTAGCATATAAATCAGAACATGTAGCAATTTTTATTTAAGCCCATCTGATTTACTATTAGCAGACAAAGCTAAGGGTTAAGACTTGAACTCATTAATTCAAGCTTTAAGGTAAATGGTTGTACAGGGCTATTGGCCAACAAATATTAAAAATTTAAAAATTGATCTCTTTTAAAAATGTATTTTGAACAGAACATTGGCGACCCTCAGGTCATAAATCCTCTGGTCCCTTCTGTGTGGTCTCCCAGCATAAATTAATGACTTCTTATAAACACACCTATGAATTAAAGAAATTTTTAGTATAAAACATAAGTTTGTTTACCAGTTCTTGACACCTTAGTCACAGCAGCAATGCAGGTTATACTGACAGTTTTGGTAATATTTTCAGGGACTAATTAAGGCCATGAATTATTTAACTGTCTAGCATGAACAGGTCACACTCGTTTTTTTCTTATTATTACAATTTGTATCTGTTATAAAACTTTCCCTTTACAAAGCGTAATAACAGAGCAAAGCCCTTTCCTGCAGAAGTTAGTGTACGTGAGTATAACTTTTGATCACAAATCAGGAAACAAAGTACCTTGCAAAATCCCAAAACAGATGGATAGCTCTTATAATACTAATTTCTGAAGATTTCTTCTGAAAAAAAACCCAAACCTTGAACACCTGCATTATAATTTGCAAAAGGGGGGGTCATAATTTCAGGCTGTCCTTTCTCCAGTGGCATTAGTTATTATCTGGAAATATAGATTTAATTTTAAATTGAGCCAGCATTAATTTATGAATTTTTATGAGCTACCAATGAGCTTCACAGGAACTGTAATTTCAACTCCTTTATGTTACTTGATTATTTTTGAATCATGCACTTTAGATATCTGGACAAGATGTTCCAATTCCTCACGCACATAAAATTTAGCAGTAGAATCTTCTTCTGACCAAAATATGGATTCAATTTTTTTAACATCAACCTGTCCTATTAAGACAAAAATAGGATTGGGGCTAGAAGCACATAGCACATGTGTGTCACTTTATTGGGATAATTTTGGGGGGGGGGGGCTCAATTTCTGCTGTGCTAAAAGACAAAAGCGTTTGACAATTCTGAAATATACTGCTTAGCTCCTATAATGCCACTTCTAAAAGGTATGTTTCCACAAAGGAAGAATTCTTTCAAACAGAAAACAGCTAGAAGGAGAAAAGGTGTTTGGTTTTAGGAGAAGACCTTCTATTAGATTTATGTTGTCCTTTATCACTTTTTTTCCTACCTTTTACATCCAAGGGCTGCAAGCAACAAGTCCTTGTTATCTTGTTTTAATCCACTACCAGCAGAAAAATCTGCTTTAAGAGTGATTGCAATCACTCTTTTTCCAGCCTGTGGAAGCTAAAAAGGGAAGAGAGGAGAGGCCCAGAGCTGCCCACTTCTACCTCAAATTCTCTAGTTTCTGGAGGCTGCTGGGGATGCTGTCTCCGGCCCATCTCATCCTCCTTCCCCCTGGAAAACTCTGCTTAAAAAGCATGAACCCTCACGAGAAAATGAGGCTGTAATTTCTGAAAGCACTGAAGGATTTGGTTCAGTTTTGCTGCCACTGAAAGGAAAGCTAAAACTCTCGTTGAACATCAAGGGGAAACAACAACCTCTTGGCAGGGGCCAACATACAGCAGGTTTGAAAAACCCAGCTCTCCACATGCTGACACATTGCTGTAAAATTAAGGATTTGAGGCACATTCAGACTCTTCTATTCGCACATATGTCTTGCAAATGGCAATACAGACACTTATGCTCATAGCTAAAACAGTGCCTATTTTGTCAGCTCAGCAGCTGAAGAGTGGGGCAATAACAGGTAAGATCAAAGGGTTTAAATAGCCTTTGGGGTCAGAATGACAAAATGCTTACAGCCTCGAATAGGATATAGTCATTAGGCTGGGGAAATGAACGATTTTGCTGAATGGGCACAATGGTAACTGATTTGGTGTGAAACAATGGGCCTTCACCTCAATGCAAGATCAGGAAGATTTGCTAGGTACACAGGAACAGTGCAGCTTCGTTTTGAAGTTAATATGGGATGAATAAAACAATGGAAGAAATGATCCAAGCGAGGCAACATTAGAGCAAGAACATTGACAGGGTCAGGGTAGTTTGACCTTTAGGGTTAACCAGATCAAAGGGTTTGCTGATTAGCAAAGTTGCTTTTTTTCTTTTTTTAATTACCGTAAAATTGGCATCTCCATGGTTATTCTTTTAGTTACCTTTGCAGGTAGACCTTGTCTATATGAAGCAGAAAAATAATTCATGACAAGCTCTTTGTAATTTGAGAAGACAAGGTGCATCCACTATGGGAAAACATTGTTCTCTTAAGGATGGTTCTAATTCCTCTTATAACATAAATGGCTGATCAAGTGCCCACTGCAGTCAATGGAAAAGCTGCTTCAAGGCTTCAGAGAATTTTGTCTCAGCCTTAAAAAAAAAAAGCTACATAGCTTATTTTATCAATAAACTAGGTTTCCTCTACTATTTTCACTCTGTATTTTGAATATATGAGAAAGTTAAGTCATTGTTTTGATTGCAAATATGGTGCCATAATAGGAATGAGAAGGATTAAGGAGATGCATTTTTACAAATGAATGCAGTGTTCTTCTATATCAGTCGCTCATACTTCTGTGTCCTTTTTTGCTTCCAAAGTATTAGAGGCAGACCCACATTGTGGTCTACTCCTCTTGTGAGGTAATGAGAAGGTAGTTTTAAAACATTCACTTACTAGACTTAGGCACCTCAGTCTCTATTTAGGTAAAATGATTTAGAAGTGTGGCAATAAACAACATGCCTCTGGCCACCAAAACCTTCCATGTTATTCTGCCTCTTCACAGTTGCTTTAATTGTATTACATGAAGCATTGCATCAGTATAAATTTCTCCTTCTCACTCGAAAGCAAAGGACAATTAATACAACGAAGACATTTAAAATAATAGTCAGTTACCTCTGAGTATTGCATTGCCTCCTTGGAGTTGTTTCAAATTAGGACAATTGGCCAGGAAAAGAGGGAGCAGATTTAGATGTAAAAACCCAGATACCACTTAGGAAAAAACTGGAAGCTCTGCAGTCTTTCCTCCACTGCTTTCTTGCTTTTTGGTAACTTTTAATCCTGAAATCTCACAAAATTCCTCAATATTTCTATGAAAGATGTAGAACCTCATCCTCTTTACATCTCCAAATGACCTATTCTCCTTCAGAAAAACCTGTCTATCAGTTAAACAACTAGGTCCAAGGGAGTGGATTCTGGATCCTTGTCTTTCTAATTAAAAATCAGCCCTTTGGCATGGAAATATCAAAAATCCAAACAAATTTAACATGCCTTTATTGCTTGGTTGATAAACTCAGTTTTATATTTTTAAGACAGTTGACAAGAACATCTGCCCTAGTCAGACAAGGACTGTATCTTCATATCTCCAAGATTTTAATTCACACATTGTGTGCACAGTTTGTAGACAGCTGCATCTATTCTCACCTACTGCAAGAGAGAAAGGTGTTTTCCAAGTCCAATCGGTAACTTAAAAGTAGCAGAGCCTAAATTTTTCATAACAGAAAAGGAGCATGATTTATCAGAGTAATAATGCATTCAAATTATCCTTGAAACTGCACTGTTAGAACCCCACATACCAGCCTTCCACTTAGAAGTGTTTGTTATTTGGAGGCAGACTGGACACTTAATTCAAAGACTGATCCATTCTCCCAACCAATTGTTTCAGACCTACACATGCTCTCACACAAATAATGCTTATTTGTTTGTCATGTGTGGGATACTTTTTAAAGATTCCTTATTAGAAAGATCTTCCAGAAAAATACCTTTACAGGGCCAACTTATTATAAGAATCTATTTCAAACTGGCATTTCTCAAGTAATCTCTCTTTGAGACAATGGTTATAGATGAAAATTGAAGTCTGGAGGCAAGTTATGGAATTGAGAAGTTAAAATGTAATAAATCTGGACTCAGATAGTAAATGCTTTTTAGATATGTCCTATAATTTGCTCAATAAAATTATTTATCTGTAATACAGTTTCCTTAGATTGTAAGAAAAGTGAGAGAAATAGAACTTTCTTCTGTCTTTGTTAGACATTCATACTAGTTGCATTTTAAGAAGCAGGCAACCATACTTCAAATATCTACCCATGAATTCTAAAATATCTTGTTAACTCAGCACAAGTCATCTCAAAGAAAATTTGGTTTTACAATTGGTAGGATTTTAACAAATTCAGCATCAACAGATGACAACAAAACACACTCTGCACAAGGAAGTGTATATACACACTAAGAATCAGTGTAGCCTTTCTGCAAAAGAGAAAGCAGGCATTTTTCCAAAGTTAGGAAAGCAAGCTCAGAGCTGTATAGAAGTGTCTCATAAATGTGAATGCATCTGTCCTGAAGTAAGAAAGTTATGTTATTTCAGCTTTAGAAAAAGAGTAGAAATTCTAATTCTGCAACTGTCAGTGACCACCTTATTGATTTGAGTAAGGTCAAGGTTTCACTTAAAGGCATTGAAGAGGAGCTTTCATTTCATTTCGTTTCATTTCATTTCAATTTCAGCAATTTAATTCCTGAGCTCTAAGTCTCAAAGTTTAGCTAATGATCCTGGATTTTACCAATGACATAAAACTTCTTGGGGAGCTGAGTCTTAAAATTTTTATGGTTTTTAATTACTTGCAATAAACATTTGCTTTAAAATAATTTCCACATTAGCTCTCTGACACTTGCTAAAGTAATTGCAGGGGACCAAACTAACTCAGACCTACCACTATAGGAAAACAACCAGGAGGACAGTCCTCCTGGACAATCCTCTTAACCACTGTCCTCCTGCTCAGAAGGACAGTGGTTAGGACATTCTTGGACATTCTGTGATTGCTTTGAAAGATTTTGGAAAGCAAACTTTATGGAAAATATCTGGAACTCCCTCAGACTGGCATAATTTCAGACCTCATAGACCAAGAAGCATTCAAAGCAAAACTCAGCTCCTGAAGGGATAATTTATATGGAAATTTTGCAGTGTTTGGTATTTAGGAACCTGGATTCTATCCATTGCTAACTTATTATTTTTTTCCTAATTTGCCCTGAAGGCTTATGAAATGCATTATAAATCCTACATTTAAGAAAAGAGATACTGTTGTGCTCTACCATAGTCTTGTTGGCACTTAAGTATATGACTCCCAAAAAGATCTCTGCTCTTGTACTCATCCTTGTTCTGTCCAGGATTTATATCACAAAAAGGAAAAACATCTTCAAAGAAAAGATCAAGTTAAATGTGTAACTAAGGCTCCAGCTTGGCATCCACTGTGTTAGATCCTAAATCAGCTGCTAGAACATACCTGGTGAGCAGCTGCAGACTGCTGCTGAGTTATTGGAGACCTCCCACTTGGTTGCTCTCTGTCTGCTGGATCTACCTCTACACCCTAATTGTACATGAAGTGTCATGAAAGGGGAATTCCTGTGCTGAGGGGAGAGGTGGAGGTTTGCTTTGGGAAAGGACAATATGACTTGCTCTGCAGCCACAATGCCTTAAGAAAGCACAACGTCAAGAGTGCAGGTCAAATGAAAATCTTACACTGGGCAAATAAGAAAATTAAAGTATTGATGGGTTTAGTGCATGCAAATATTTGAGGTTTATTTTGCCTTTTAAGGCTGCAATTTTATGTAAATAACAGATTATTTATTTATGCCAAAGAATGGACATGCTAACACAGTAACCAAGCATAGACTCTCAGACTCCTTGGCATGACATACAAAATCTGAGATGAAGTGTATGGGACAGAAAAATCTCTCTCCCTGCAGTTCATGTATGATTACAGTTTCCACAGTTCAGGTATGATTACAGTTAACTTCTGCAAGCCTACGGGAAGCACTGCTTGTGGCAGAACCAGTTCTTAGGACAGAACTGCAAATCTCAGGCTACTGAAAGCACAGCAGTGGCAATGAGCACCCCAAGCTGGGCTGTGCCCAGGGAAGCTGGTGTAGAGCAAAGGCTGAAGGAAACTTTGCAGCCACAGGAGGAGACAAGGGGAGGCAGGGAGGAAGCTCCCACCCCTGCAGTAATCAAAACTCTGGAAAAGCCTCTCCGCTGCTGCCCTTTTCATCGTGCCCCAGTCCTCAGCCCCACATTCTGCAGGAGACAAACAGCCCTGAAAATCAGGCCCCTTTAAAGAGCTCATGCTAAGCAGTCAAAATCAATTAGCACTCTCAAAGTAGGATGAATGATAATGGATACAGAATTGCCTTGGTACTCAGGGGACTAGGATTCAATTCTTACCTCTCTTAGACTTCCTGTGTGACCTTGGGCAAGCCTATCTCTTGCTCTTTTCCTCTAAAGCATGTTTTTATATTTTTACCTCACAGAGGTTTTGCAAGGTTTTTGAATCCATTGATTGCAAAGTAGTTAAATTCTATGTCATTAATCTATACAGAGTTGAAAACGTAAGATTGTGATTTTCACCTCTAGACACACTGATCTAATCGCAGTATCTTTTGAAGCTATATTACTAGTTTCCAAAATGACCTATAAAAAATTAAGTATATAAAGAAATATAGTATGTGCAATAGTTTATGGGGATTTTTTTCAAGAACCTCTGGTAAGGAACAGAAAAAAAATTTATAGATTTGATTTTTTTTTTTCCACTGAGGAGGTGGACAGCCCAGGCAACTAATTGTTTTTTCTTTCAGAATCAGGAACTGATTTCCAGGTGTGATGAAATCATCAAGATGGAAAAAGCAAGGAAGAAACTGAACCACACACCTAGGGTAGTGAACTGTTTTAAAGACAAAATTGATAATTAGTTATACTTGAAAATCTATAAAAGATGAGCACCTTTGAAAATCACCTTCTATTCATATACAATGTTTGTAAAGGTACCTACTATGCTGCTAACTAAATACTGACACCTGCCATAAGCATTCTAGACAAGGTAGCATCTCTGTGGATTTTGTGGTCAGTAACTCCCGGATATTTTAGAGAAAGAAAAAACAGTGGTCCATAAATTTTTGACAAACTAATTCTTATAGCAATGATTTCAAATTTAAAATATCTAAATATATCAGAAGGCACCCCCATGTGTGTGTAGACACACATATGTACAGCTTCAGATGCACACATACACAAAGGAAATGCACTAAATTCAGGGTTTGTATCTTCATGCTCTTAGTCGAAGGGAAATTTCTTGCTGCTTAACCTTGGGTTTGTTTTATTTTAAGACAGTTACACTTTGCTTTATACTTTAAAAATTAGGGTGCTTTTTCTTCCCCCTATCCTTGTTTCATGCAGATGATGAACCCTTTGAAATGTGCTTGCTCTTGTTGCCCACTAGAAGGAGAGGGGTGAATGCCACATATCTAATTGTGTCTCCACAGAAACTTTCCTCTAATTCCTGGTTGCTAACCCACATTCTTTAAGTCCTCTGGCCTCTTTCCCAACACTCCTCCTCTGTCTCACAAAGAAAAGAATTTGCTTTTTTTCCCCTCATCCAAGGTCTTTTCTCATTTCAAAGCAAGCTACTTGAATGACTATTCAGTGTGTGCAGAATGAGGTCTCTCCACAACACTATGCTATAGTAAAAGCCGTGTGTGCTTATAAAGGCTGCTTGAAGGCAGCCCTACCCCACAGTGGCCCAGGCGGCATACACAGCACCCTGACCTAGCCATCTGTATGCAAATCTCCACAGACTAAGTAAACTTTCATAAAAATGTTCTGGCCCCTCTTTCTGTGTGTTTAGCAATTATTAGTGCACATTGGTCCTTTGTGTTATATTATTATGCTTTGTGCGCAGAGGAGACTCCCTGGCACCTGCGCTTGTAGGTGGCAGATGGCAGTTCTTGGCAGCAATACGGAAGTTTTCCTGAATGCAGCTAAGCCACAAACTGGCATCTTTTATTTCTTTATGTGTGTACTGAGGAGAAAGGATTAGTGGTAGATTACCAGTAGTCTATCAAGGTATTTAACCAAAAAAAAAAAAAAAAAAAAAAGAGTGAGGGGGGAAAATCTAGTCCGTGTTTTGAAAAAGAGGGGGAAAAGAGGAGACTGTTCAACATTAAAATTACCAAAAAAAAGTATTAATTCAGCCTCTTACACACAGGTTACAAATTTTACCTTTCCCACGTGGATTAAAAATGGATGCCTTGCTACTAAATTTCTGTTTCTGGAATACTTCCTATGTTTTGCTCCTTTGTACTGCTGTGTACTCCTGTACATGACTGCTATGTTATTGATAAAGCACCTGTGATTGTAAAGGATCACAAGGTGTCCAACAATCAGATAACACACAAAACAATCAAAATGCAGCTGGTGCTAGGATGTGTAGAGCCACTAAAACAACCACTGCAGCGCTGGGAGCAAAAAAGAAATGTTGATTGATAACACTTACTTAGAGTCATAGGATATGGGAGTTGGTGGTAACCCATCAGGATCAAGTGCAGCTTCTAGCCCTGCACAGGACACCCCAAGAGTCACACATATATCTGAGGGCATTGTCCAACCAATTCTTGAACTCTGTGACCACTTCCCTGGGGAACCTGTTCCAGTGCCCAGCCACCCTTTGGATAAAAAATGTTTTCCTGATATCCAACCTAAACTTCCCCCAATTCAGCTTCAAGCCATTCCCTCATGTCCTGTTCCTGTCCCCACAGAGCAGAGATCAGTGTCTGTCCCTCTCTTCCCCTCCCAAGGAAGTTGTACCTGCAGTGAGGTCTCCTCTCAGTCTCCTCCAGGCTGAACAGACCAAGTGTCCTCAGCCACTCCTCACACGGCTTCCCCTCAGGGCCCTTCCCCATCTTTGTTGCCCTCCCTTGGACACTCTGCAATCGTTTAAAGCCTTTCTTACATTGTGACACCCAAAACTGCCCCAGCACTGGAGGTGAGGCTGTCCCAGAGCAGAGCAGAGCAGGACAATCCCTGCCTTGCCTGGCTGGTGATGCTGTGCCTGATGTCCCCAGGACAGGGTTGGCTCTCCTGGCTGCCAGGGCACTGCTGGCTCATGTTCAATTTGCCATGGACCAGGACCCTCAGGTCCATTTCTGCAGCCCTGCTCTGAAGCCTCTTTCCCTAGTCTGTACACACAGCCAGGGTTAGCCTTCCTACACAGGAACAGTTTCTGTCTGAAATCAGATATTAAAGAAATCAAGAAATCAATGGATATAAAACTTTGAGATACTAAAAGAGGATATACATTATTGAAGAGTATAAGTTAGGAATGGTGAGCCCAGTAAAATAGGAGGGAGAATGATTCCTATGGAAAGAAATAGTTGAAGGGCAAAGATCTGGGAAGTTGTTCTTGGTCACTTTCTAGCTCTGTCAGCTCCTGAGGTAGAAGGCCAGCTGTGATTTCTAAGAATGGGTGTTTCTATGACTTATATCATCTTTTTCAGTAACCACATTTCCAGAACTACAAACAGCATCTTAAAAGAGCCTTTTTCTGTGTGTTTCATTTTTATAGCATGTTTCCGTGGTTCATGATTTCTGCCTTTTAGACCATTTTTAATAAATGCTATCATTCTCTTAGACAACATCTAGTGTTAGACTTCTCAGAAGATCACACAGAAGCATAATACTCGAGGGACAAATAGTCTGCTATGGATAGAGTTGGTTCTCACCCCATTAGGTAGGCAAAAGAGAGAGTGTTTGAACCACAGACCTCAGAGCACAGGGAAAATATTGTTTCACTCCAAGGTAAGCCAGGGAGGCTGTACCACAGCAGGGCAACCTTAGGTGGCCTTTTTAGAGCAAAGATATAGGAAAAATATATGGAAAGGGAGCAAGGAATGCAAAGTAGGAAACAGGATGGGGAGAAAAAATAAGAGGCAGAGAAATGAGGAAGGAAAAGAAAAATAAAAGTATCAAAAATTAAGTGATAAAACTAGTAAAACAATTAAAGAAAACACATACACATTCAAAAAATCCCACACCACAAAAACCAAACCAACTAAACAAACAAAAAAAGCCCCACCATACCCCAAGATGTATCAGAATATGCAGAGAAAAATACAGGCAGAGCAAAACAGATTGATGGTGTTGTATCAAAAATGGAAAAGAATAATGGCATTCTCCCCATAAAAAGTGTAGGAACAATTGACGGAAGACAGGGAGAGTCTGCCCTTGCAAAAGCCACTTGAGGTAGACACAGTAACTCTGAACTGGGCTGATCCTTGGGAAGGACAGGGTAGTCCAGTAGCTACCAGTAGGGTCCAGTAGGATTAGCCAGTACAGAGCACACTCCTGTATTGTACAAAAAATAGCTGTGCAGATGCCTTCAAAACCCCACCCAAGAACACACTTAATCTTGTTCCATATATATGTTACTTGTGACTAATGTGGTTAATATTGTTGTTGTATGTTTCTTTCTGAAGACACAGCTAGTCTAGCAAATGCAGGGATGGAGCCTCCACAAAGGTGGCCGTCCTTCTGCTACATCCATCTCTCCACAAGTATAGGTTAAACCTGCTAATTTGGTCTTTCAAAATTTCTGTCTGACTATGGAAGATGACATAGTCTTGAAAACACTGGGGCAATATTCCAGCTATGTAAATTATAGGAAAGGCTGAGAAGTGAGGAAAAAAATAGGTATTTTTTCAATTACACTAAAAGAAGAGAGATACCGAGATTCAGCCTTCCTCCTACAGAGCAATATATTGTACAGGACTTGAAAAACTACTTTGATTTCCCATGTACAGGCAATAAAACATTTTCCAGAAGCTAAATTAAAGCATGCATTTTAAAATGTAACATTTATTCTAAGGACTTGAGGTGCTACTATAAACCTATAAAAGGAAACTATCCATCCTGCAGAAAGAAAATGCTGGCTTTATTGCACCTCAGTTCATTCTTAAAGATAGAGGATCCCCTCCAGGGAAGACAGGACAGTAACTGCTGACACTGACTTTCCTTAATTCACAGAATGACTTATAATTATTCTTTTGGAATAAAAGTTATTTTAGCTCTATCTTAGAACTAGTAAATAGGAGATTAAGTAAGTATACATACATGTAGATATATATATATATATATATACACATATAGGCACATACAGATGTTTATAGAAGGCCTTCTGGTGTCACATTTAAAAGAAATTGAGTTGAAGAACTTTAAAAATGACAGCCCTAGGGCACTCGCAGAAATTGAGGAGCTTGTGACCTCTGCTAGACTGAGCTATTATGAATGTAACATACTGTAAAGCAGATGCCTGCATTCAGAAGTGCCTCAGGTGCATCATTCTTCCTCAAACATATGGCAAAGACATTGAGCTTACACCATCTGAACTTTTTGAGTTTAGCATTAATTTTCCCTCCCAATAACAGCTGCCTTATGCAGCTGTCAGAAATTACAGGAGGACTGAAAGGAAGAAGAGTTTTATTTCTGTTTCCATTTATTCTCTTTTCAGTGGTAAGAGGCTGAAGTGATTTTACAGAGCACAGAACTATATTCACTAAGGACCAGTGCTCACCATTGTTATCTGAGTGTGATGCTCTAGAAGTTAATAAAAAAGCAGGCAGACATTCTCTTTTGGAAGGCTTGAAAGGCATCTGCTTCTCTCCAGTGGATAACAGGGCACCTCGGCATTTACTTGAGTTTACCAAGCATTTAAACTCTAAGTTCAAGTAAGGTGTAAATTCAAAGCAATCTCAAAGGCATTCAGTGAGTGCTAAAATGTCACATTGACTTCAAATTTTTGTTTATCCAACGATACAGAAACTGAAATCCTGCTTGTTCTCTTGGGAAACTGTTCAATATGTTGGTTGACATCACTTCAGTATCTTTCACAGGATGCCTCCAGTTCTGCTGCTTGTCTGCATTCTCCTCTTCTTTGATTCGTTGATGAACCCATGGGTTTTGTAACCTGTAATTACAGAAGGAAAGGTGGCATTTTGCAAGGTACCAAAACCACATGGCAGTCATTAAAATTACCATTTGTAAACATACACAACGTTTGATGTCCCACACAGGCCCATCTAAAAGCTCTGCTTTCTCCCTGCTCACTTCTCTTATCCCCTTTGTGTATCAGGCACCTTTGTAGAGGCATCTGAGCTAAATACCTGTGCAAAGGCAAAGGCTGGAAGAGTCACCTGTGGAGATCCATCAGCGTTGCAATCTTGCCTCCTTTACTGAACAAGGCCATACTGAAAAGCACATTCCTTTTTTCTCATTTAATCGTTGGAAGTTGATGGTATTAGAGAAATTAGTTTTTAAATGCTGGATTGAGGTTTAAATCAGTTTAAAAATAATTCTGCATAAAATATACTGTTGGACCCAGATTACTAGATCACATTAAACAGACAAAGGAAAGTACCCTTTTTTTGTTAACTGAAAATATGAAAATTTATATCAATTGTCCTAAATAAATTCCTCATCTTTTTGCCATGATTATATTTTTACTGTTCCTGAAAGGAAAAAAAAATGTTATAATGGCACCAGGAGAAATAAAAAAACTCAAAACCCTCAGTTGTGATTCTTGTAATAGTTATACTCTGAAGCCAAGGAAACATTTTTTCAGATCATGCAAACTCAGATTACAGCACATGCTGATGCAGGAAATGACTGGGAACATCCCTACTGATAAGCTAAACCTTGGCAAGGCTCATTCCTTGGCCCAGAGGCCAACTGGTGTGGTCTGGTCAGGATTATGCCATTAAACTTTTTTAATGTCCGGAACAAGATAGCCACATCCAAACTATATTTCAGGAGAGGTCCCTGGCCTGTTAAGACTCATGAACTTTGCCTGAGAGTTGACTGTTGATTAGCCTTGATGAAAGTTGTGCCAGGGAATGTTTGCCAGAATAAATTACTCAGCTTCTCTAATGGCTCTGGCATCTATAAATTCACTAGAATAGATACAATCAACAAGAATGGAATAAGGATTGATCTTTACATGCATTTATTTTGTTCTCTTTCATGATGTAAGGAAATAAAAGAAGGATATTTTATGCATTAGAGATCAGTGGTAACCAGAAGAATCTGAATACAACTGTTTTAGGTAACTCAGTATAGCCATATCTATCTATCTATCTATCTATCTATCTATCTATCTATCTATCTATCTATCTATCTATCTTCCTACCTACCTACCTATCTATCTATCTATCTATCTATCTACCTACCTATCTATCTATCTATCTATCTATCTATCTATCTACCTACCTATCTATCTACCTGGCTACCTATCTACTGGAGGAGCCATTTAATTTCAGACTTGGAAGACAATCTTAACCTGCTAGAGGATGGAAAAAGACATACTATTGGGGCAGAGAGTCTTTATATCTTTATCTAATATTGGCCTTAGCTAAAGAGACAATCCTGGACTTGATGAACTTTAGATCTTATTCCATGTAACCATAGTGGTGTTTAGAAATCCTGTCCAGATTCTAGGAAATGTACTTTTTCAGTCATCTAAGCACACAAACACTTAATGTGAGAATATTCCTTTTTATGGTTTTGTTTTTCATTTCAATCCATCATCTCAGACACCCTTTATGGTGAACGTCTCAACAAACTGAGTCAGTATAAGAAGGCAAATGAAGTCTTGTCCCATGGGTTTGACTGCAGAATCCTATTCCTAAAGTATGTATTGTCTGTAAGACTGATCATTAATGAAGTTTTAGCTTGCCCTGTGCCTCAACTCTGCAAGATGTGCATGTGTACAATGCTGTTCAATAGAGTTAGGTTACTTCAGACTTTCTCAGCAAATTATTTGAAGTGCTCCAGACAGGATGCCTAAGGTAACTCTTTTAAATTAAGCAAGGTATCCTCATGAATTAGCATAGTAGCAGCTTCACTCAAATACCTCTGAAACCACTGGAATTTTTCCACTGACTTTGTGAGGTTTGGTTCAGGCTCTATGTAATCCCATCCAGGTATTGTCTGATGAGAAAACTTGGGTGTGCATCAAAATTCTCCCACATTTTGCAAAAGAGATGGGAGTGGGAGGAAGAAGCTGAAAGAAAAAAAAAAAAAGAATGGGAATACTTTCAGCAAGTAACATTTGAAACTGATCATCATAAGATGAAAGCCAGTATCTCACCAGAAGGGTGAAACACATCCAAATCTTGATTGAATAATTTTTGATCCAAGTTATCAAGATGCTTCATTCCTTCAAATAAAAATCATGCAAGTCTTGCTGAACTCAAGCAATTCAGAAAACACTCAGCACTTTGCAGAACTGAAGGAAAATACTTTTTGAGGGAAGACATCATCTCACAAATATGCTTCAGAATCACTTAGGGGAAGAAAGAAGTTTTAATATCATCAAGTCCAGCCATTAACCTATCACTGCCAAGTCCACCAGTAAACCATGTCTCCAAGTGCCATATCTACACATCTCTTAACTAAGTTCAGGGATGGTGACAACCACTTACTTCCCTGGGTAGCCTTCTCAGCACTTGACAACCCTTTCCATGAATAAATTTTTCCTAATATCTAATCTAAGTCTCCCTTGACACATGCTGAGACTGTTTCTTCTTGTCCTATTACTTGCTACCTGGGAGAAGAGCCTGAACCCCACCAGGCTACAGCCTCCTTTCAGGCAGTTGTAAAGAATGGTAAGGCCTCCCCTGAGCCTCTTTTTCTCCAGGCTGATGATCCCCAGCTCCCTCAGCTGCTCCTCATCAGACTTGTGTTCCAGACCCTTCACCACCTTCCTGCCCTTCTCTGGATATACTCCAGCCTCTCAATGTCCTTCTTGTACTGAGGGGCTCAAAACTCAACTCAGGATTTCAGGTGAAGTGTAACGACTGGCAAGTACAGGGGAATAATCTCTTTACTAGTCCCACTGGCCAAAAAAAGTGTCTTATTTTCAGACATTCATTTGAAATGGGTGGCATTGGTCTCATCTTACTGCAGCCACTAACAGAAGTTAGGCATTAAGCAACTTGGAACTTTTTTTTTGTCAAAGGAGAGATAGTATACCTTGGTAGGAGGTGAATTCCCTTCTAGGGGTGCCTATGTCTCATCATGGGCTGCTGGGACACTCTAGAAGATCTTCTTGCAATATACATATAACTGAGGTTAATTGAGATATAGCAAAGTCTGGGAATATTGGCACCTTTCTGCATGTTACATAAATTACTGCCCACTTTACTATGCAGATATTTGTGTCAGCTTTACAGGGTTGACAGAACTGTCCATTTAACATCCCACTTCCATTCGTGATTTTCATATGGGACTTGACCCAATTCTATAAAAACAATGGCAGCTGAATCAAGTATTGTGTCAAAACCAGAGCTAAGGAAACTTCAAACAAATCCCGTCTTGACAATCTCTGTCTTCACCAGGGGAATTCTACAGAATAAAAAATAAAAATAAAAATAATACATTTTAAAAAGAAGACAAACTACAACCATAAACATCAAATGATGAACTAGTGAAATTATAATGTTCCAGGACTGCACACCTAAAGAAGAAAATTTTAGCGACTAAAAACAGTGAATGGGGAGGAAATTTCTGAGGAAAAGATCACAAAAGAGAATGAAATGAGCAATGTAGTACAAGTATATCTTTAAAGAAAAAGCTGAATTATTTACTTAATCCTCTTTGCAGTGAACATTGGCAAACCTTGTGCTTTAATATGCTTTGAAATAGTTGTAGAGTACAACATTTACAAACTCAGATTACAGGTGAAACCATGCTCCTAACAAATTGAAAACCTGCAATACAAGTTAAAATGAAAATAGCTTCCATTTTTACATAAATCATTATGATACATAATGCATCATGATACTACATTATATACATAAACTTCAGACTTATAATATGTGAGGGATTTTTAAATGTTGCTTTTCATTCGTTCATTGGGAGGAATTAACTCTACTGGCCTTGAGATAGATTGAGGGCAACAGGAGGACGTAAAAGGCAGGGCTCATATTCTTTGGAGGCTCGTGGCTTTTACAGTGTTTTAAACAATCATGTTCTAAGGTCGATTTTTCAGGCTGTCTTAGTCACTATCTCCAGTCAAGGCTCTTGTGTAAATGGGGTTTATTCTACCCCGACAGTGTGCCTATTGTAACTTGGGGCCACCTGTTAGACAGCATGAAGTGTTGCCTAAAAAAATACACAATAAGCAGATTGTTTGTTACAGTTGTGCATAGACAACTGTATTAGTGTTCTTCTCACCATATGTCTATATAAACAGAGCTGCAGTGAGCTATTCACCAGTGACTCAAACACTGAAGAAGAAGCTTTTCTTAAAAGACCCAGGGCTTACAAGCATCGGCTCACCTGTTAGGCTTACAAGATATTGTGACATTGGTTTCAAATGCTTGGCTTCAAGGGACAATTAGTCCTTCAGAAGTTTCTGTAGGAAGGCTTCTTCTAGAAGCACAAAAAATAAAATCTCCATACAAACAAAAGAAAAAAAATATCCACCCCAAATCAACATACTCCATATTTGGTGGTTTTATTAGTGCAGTGTAAAGGGAAGGGGAGAAAAACTGGCTTCACAGAAGTAGTTTGACTGCCTTCCAAATTAAAAATAGTACTAGATCATGTTATAATACATACTTTAATTGCTGTTGTTGTTATCAAATACACCTTCATCCATGTGTCAAGACTATCTGAAGTCTCTCAGAAGATGAATTTGTGAGCTCAGTCATATCTCGGGTTCTCACAGTCTTAGGGAGAGTATCTCGGGCAGGTTTTTCTATTCCTTTCATTTTTTCACAAGGTGAGATTTTGAGGGAGGGCAGAGAATGAAGATATCTCTTTTTGTTCTGTGAAGGAAAAATGTTACAGTAAAAAAAGCAATAGACACCACTGATTGCCATGGTGTAAAAAAGGATAGGATAGGATAGGATAGGATAGGATAGGATAGGATAGGATAGGATAACATTAGAATAGAATAGAATAGAATAGAATAGAATAGAATAGAATAGAATAGAATAGAATAGAATAGAATAGAATAGAATAGAATAGAATAGAATAGAAATTACACAAATCTTTTAAAAGGTCCATGCAAGGATATTCAATTTTATAAGCCCAGATCTCAGTAGTGGTTTTGCAGTGTGACCATAAAAGGCACATCAAGGCCTAACAAGCTCTGTTCCACAACTGCCTGACAAGACTGGAGTATATTAATGTCTCTATGCCCTGTTGCTCTGGTAGCAGAGAAAATGAATGGAGCTAAAGCCTCTTTGGCTGCCATCCTACTGCATTAACTTGCCTCCCAGAGCTGCTGCAGGTGCGGGAGAAAAGCCCACTGCAGCCAAGTCTTTCTAGAGCAAAACAGAATGTGAACAGGAATCACATCTTGCTGCTCTGCTCCAGCAGCAGCCTCACTCTATTATTATGCTTTCCAAAGGTAAATTACTACATGACTATCCAGCATCTACAAAGAAGGAATTTTGGAGGGACTTGCAGCATTCTTCCTACACCACTAAAGCTCATACCAAACATGCAAAATACCTATCAGAGAGAAGAAAAAAAAAAAACCCAAACGGATTTTCATTCTCCAGTTTATTCTCTAGCATAGAACAAAAGAACTGTAGCCATTTATTTTCTAATGACTGTTGAAAAAGTTCGGTTCATGGCTGAACTCCTCTAAGCAGCACAGAACAACTGTTCTAGCTCCAAATGCATATTGAAATTATTTAATGTTTTAATTGTTTACTCTGATATTGTTTAAAAAGTAGCTATGCAGGTCTAGACTCCACTCAAAACAAAAACATTATGAACCCATCTCTGGTATTTTTTCTTGTCTTTTTGTTTGTTTGTTTGCTTTGTTTTATTTTCAGAAAGGCGTGTTTGCTCTAAGGAGCAGCTTTAAAGAGAAGATTTTAAAATATTCTGCTTCAAGGTTAATTAACCCACATGTTTTCACAAATTACCATGAAAGCTTTTTCCCTGTGCTGGCTTCCTTCTATTATCAAAAAGAATACAATGCATCCAGTTTTACAAATTATATTGGTCTCTGTTTGAAATAATTTTTTTTAATCAAACTATTGGGGGTTTTTTTTCAGCATCACTCTGTTTAATAGTTCTAAGTTCTTTTACTTCACTGTGGAACCATTTTTATATCCAAATGCAAGTTAGTATCTGAAGCAATACAAGTTTCCTTCTTTACCAAGTTAAAGATCCAATTAGTTCATGGTTAAATCAGTCCAGTTTGGAAGCAGTTTTCCTAATTCTGCATATAGACTTTGGATGGGTGCTGAAATTCATTCAGAATGGTAATACCCTGACAGCCTTAGCTGAGATGTTATTGTGCATTCAACAGTTATGGGGAGCTCCAGCCTCTAGGATATAGAAGCATAATAAATGGAGGAAGCCTGATTATATTTCATGAACAATTTTGACTCATCTTCTACAGTTAAGAGTAGCCATGAAGATACCATGGCACGATTTCTACTTTAGTGCCAGCAACCAGAGAGAGTTGTTGCTCTAAGCTTCAACAGAGAATAGTTTATGAAACTCAGGCCCCTGGCTAGCAAAACGGCAGAAGGGGAGTGAAAGCTGGTAACAGGCTAGGGAAGGATTCCTGTTTTCTTTACTCTTCCAGGATCCACTCCAACCATGCCAACTGATGGCCACCAAGCAACTTACATTTTGTATTCTTTTTAGTAAGACAGAGCCTATACTGCTCCTTTTCATTGTTAATCTAGGATTATCTGGGATTAAAACCACCATATCTATGAAAACATGCCCCATAATCCCACAATCTGCATCTCGTCTGCACAGCTCCCCCCACCCCAAGAAAGTTAAAAGTGCATAGAGAAGTTTTATGAACACTTTCTTGCAGAGATATCTAAAACGCTGCAACCATGTCTGTACCAAATCACACAGTCTCGGAAACAGCAAGAAGTGTGGGCAGGAAAAAGGGACTCAAGAGTGGTGGAAGTCCAGCAGCCTGCCAGGAGTGTTAGCTGGACTGCTCCACAACTGAACTGAAGGAGTTTATGTAAACAAGCAATGCAGAGGGATGGCAAATCTGGCCTCAAACCCTACTCCAGTATTGACACTTGCACAGTTACACAGTTCATAGAACTCATGGGGAATCCAAGTCTCTAGTGGAGACCAGTCCCAGCACAAAATCCTAAGTAGAAAAAGGGTGACATGGATTCTGTACAGTATCCAACTTGTGAATGGAGTGGCGTGTGTACATTTCCCTGTCAGAAGAAACAAAAGAGAATCCCCTTCCCTCCCCAGTTCAGTCTTGGGTTATATGAAATCTTTCATTTTGTTATCAAGGCTGTTCTTATACACTTAGTTTCGCTTTATTTTCTTATTTTAAAAATCTAATTACATTTATCATAGAAAATTTGAAAATTAAAATTTGAGGCATTTATTAGTAATGTTTAAATGAATGCTCGTTTTATTCAATATTTTGGTTTTGATGAGAAGGAAATAATTGAGAAAACAGGGAGTTTTCATATTTTAATCTAACGAGATTAATGTTTCTTCAAAACCCCATTTCTTGATGATTTTAAGATGTGCTACATGCAGATTTCCTCTTTTATCACAAATCATTGTTGAAAGTGCAGATTTCAGCTGCTGAAGAAATAATTGAATTTCCCAGTAGCAGTTTCTTAAGTTCATCTTACAGTTAAAGGTTTCCTTGAAAAATGAAGTAAGGTGTACAGTGTAATTATAAAAGCTGTTTTTATTCAATGCTAAATACAACTGCAGACCTATCTAATTCTTTGTGAAAATCTTTATATAAAATGGCCAACAGAAAAGTTGCAAGGCTATGCATGGCACCCCAGTCCATGGCCATAACCCTCTTTGCTTCACTTGGAACTTTAGGCTACATTCCTCTCCAGCTCTTCAAGAAGCTTTGCTCTGGGAGAGATGAGGACAAGGAATATAAGGGCACAGTGGCAAAGCAAAATCAAAAGGGGTGTGGCAAAGGCAGCCAGAACAGCTCCTGTAGGGCACTGTGCTAGCTGAGACGTCAAGTGCATGCATCAAAAACAGAGAAAGCAATAGGCAATATGCTAGAATTAGAAGCACTGTGTGTTAGCAGCAGACAGCCTAGCTTCACATTAGGCTAATGAATACATACACAGGTTTCAGGCCTGCTGGTGACATTCACACAAGATGATGAGTAGGAAAATATGTTTTTACTGAAACAAAGATTTTTATTGAAAATGTCAATGTTCGATTAAAAAAAAACTACAGAAAAGCTAAAATGCCATATATTAATAAAATAACTTCCTCCTTTATTTTACTTAAAACTTTTAAGTTGAGCATTCAGAGGTTTTGACTAAAAAGAAAAAAAAACGTGGGATGAAAAGCAGCAATGTATTTCTCTTTTTTTCAATTTGACAGATGTTTTCTGAGTTTTGTCACCTGACCGAAATTTTATCAGCTTCTTCATTTGCTTGTACATTAGCAGTTCAACACCAATCCTTTTAAGCTGTTAAATGACACAGGTCCTCTGTTATTTAGGTTGTAAATGCCCTGAATCAAAGCCTCTGTCAATGGAGGCCTGACAATATTCCTGGCATGCACATTATATTGAGAGCTTCCAGGCTGCCCCTTTAACATATACGTCCATCACTATTTGTTCAGCTTCTTCTGGCATCAAAGTTTATTAAACAAAAGAACAAAAAGAAAGTAAAACAAGAAAATTTGAGACTAAGGCCTAATTTCCTTAAAAGAGACTATTGTCTTCTGTGACATTTCTTAGACGTATTGCAGAGATTTCTTAAGATACTGAACAGATTACATCTCCCCTGTATCCACCAACAGTCTTGCTGTTAAAATAATTAACATTTTAGAAGATCATGAACTCTTTTGGGGATGAAACTGGCTGCTTTCTTTTGCTTCATTTTTTGTCTTCTGTGTGCCTAAATGTACACTGGAGTTCTAGAAATGCTTGGCTAGAGATGCTAGAGATCCACCTCACAGGCTATCTGTTGTTTAGCTCTATCCTTATCCAGCACTGCCCTGTGCTGTTCAGTGCACTGGGTCACCAGGACCCTGCTGGGATATATCTCTAGAGTAAGAGTTTGTTGTAGTTAGGCAAATTTTAATTAACTATTTGTATTAGAAATAGTGTGACCAGCAGGATTAGGAAAGGGCCCTAATGTACCCACCACAGGGTACTCTGTACTCACCACTGGTGAGGCTGAGCCTCAAACTCTGTGTTCAAGTCTAGGCTCTTCATGAAAAGAAAGACGTTGAGGACATGGAGCAAGTCCAGAGAAGGACAATGGAGCTGGTGAAGGGTCTAGAGCATAATTCTTATGAGGAGCACCTGAGGGAGCTGAGGGTCTTTAGCCTGGAGAAAAGAGGCTCAGGGAATACTCTATCACTCTCTACAACCACCTGAAAGGAGGTGTTGGTCAATTTCTTCTTCCACGTAACAAGCAATAGTACAAGACAAAACAGTCTCAATATGTACCACGGGAAGCTTAGGGAAAATTTCTTTAAGGAAGGAAAGGTTCATCAAGCATTGGAACAGGCAGCCCAGGGAAGTGTTGAGTCACCATCCCTGGAGATATTTAAAATATGGTGTCAATGGGGCACGTGGAGACATGGTCTGGTCATGAACTTGGCAGTTAATGGTTGGTCTCATTGATCCTAAATGTTCTTTCCTACCTAGATAATTCAATGATTCTACAATTACTGTGTGATTTAGGAGAAATCATAGAAAATCAACCTTCTGCTGAAAGTGATGCAATTTATCTTGTAGGTATTTAGGATCCCATCTGCAAAACACATCGCTTTATTCTACCAAAATAAAGACTCGATTTGGATTTTTAGTGGGATAATACAACCTTGATAGTGACATCAAAATCTTCCTGCACCTCGAGCCTGTTGAGGTATTTCTGTACAGTGAGTTTGTTGTAGTCAAGCAAATTTTAATTGACTATTTGTATTTGAAATAGTGAGTAAAATCTTGTCTAATGGGCTGTCTGGCCTCTGAATAGTACTGGGTATACCACCAGACTAAGGTGATAAACAAGTGACCCTACATTCATTTGAATTCACATCCACAACTTACCCAATACACATTTCCATGCAATAACAGAGAGAGGAATGGAGATACAGAACACAGAGTGGAAATTAATCCATTAACTATTTCCTCTTATTATTCTCATCACGTTTCAGAAATGTTGAATAACTTTTTACTTGAAATCTTAAAACTTTTTTAAAATGTTAGTGCAACCTTTTGATTCTTTCTTGGAATGTTTCTTGGTATAACTGATTAGTTAGCAAAAAATTACTATACTTCTCTATCAGTTTAGGAATAGAGAAATGGGATTAATAATATGGACATGAATTTTTCATGAAACATATTAGTGAAGACTGAAATTCAATAGGATATGTATTTAACTGTATCATTCCTTATTTTATATTTTTTGACCCATTTACAACATACTATTTCTGAAAAGTAGGCTTTCTAGGGACTAGCTCCACGATGTGGTACTTATAATTAGGTGTTGATATATCCATTTTAAACTAGAAGGCCTTATATTCCTGAAGCTGGCCATTCAAATTGTGAAGGAATACATGTGTACATACATACATATATATATATATATGAATAAGGAATATATTGATCCTAAAGTTGTCATGTATATTTAAAGATTCCAATTATTTTCACTAATATTCCTGTATTTACAGTATTTAAATTGAAGTGATTACATGCTGTCGATCAGGAAACTTCTCTGACATTTTGCCCACTCCTTACTCTTTCTGGATGGATGCTGGCCTGCATTTTGCTCCATGGCATTATATTGACTGCCGTATTTTCCATATTTTCCATCTCTGTGACATGATTTAGGCAAAGTTACACTCTATAAATCTATTGCCAGCTGTTATTTTCTGCCTTTCAAGCTTTCAAGAGGAGAGCCCATATTCAGGTTTCACAGCCAGGCAACAAAGGGCTTCCCCTGGGTACTCTGCTACTCTTTGAAAACCTGAAGCACAGGGGCTGTGGAGGCAGAGCGTTTAAATAGCAACATTCATTACCCTGGACGGAGGAAGAAAGGTCAGCCCCAGCAGCAAATCTCCCGCCGTAAATTTGCGAGAGACCCAACCTGCCCGGGAGAGCAGCACCGAGCCCTGTCGGGGCAGCCGCAGCGGGGCCCGTGCGGGGGAGCCCCGGGTGCCAGGAGCCGTAAGGGGAACAGTCACTCGGAGTGTCCACGGGTGTGCGGGTGGCTTCCCGCGGGTGCCAGGAACAGTGAGGGGAACAGTCACTCGGAGCGTCCACGGGTGTGAAGCTGGCTTCCCGCGGGGATCCATCCCTGTGCCCGGTGTTGGCAAACGCGGCCCGCAGCTTGCCCGGGGCCGCCGCAGCTGCTCCCATCGCCGCGGCAACGGCGGCACAATGGGCCGCAAACGCAGCCGGGGCCGGCCTGGCCTGCAGCGAGCTCGGCCTTGCTCCTTGCCCGCCCTCTCGCCTCCCCCCACAAAAAGAGTACACCCTCAAATACACAAAAGGCACAGAAAAGGTGTTATAGCCCGCAGCACCTCCAGGTCATCCTGGAGGCACCTCGCCATCCAGGGGTCCGGGCTTCGTTTTGGTGCTGCCTCCCCAGGCAGCAGGGCAGGTTTGACAGTAAAGGTTTGAAAAAATGAGAGCTGGATGTAAATGGGCATTTGTTGACTCTCTCCTGCCACAACTTCAGATCTCCATCACCACAGAACCATAAAATCATTATGGTTGGAGAAGACCTCTGAGAGCATCAAATCCAGCTGTTGATCCAACATCACCGTGTTCACCACTAAACCATGTCCCCAAGTGCCACACATTTTTTAAACACTTCCAGAGATGGTGCTTCCAAATGCTTCCCTGGGTCTGTGTGTCAGAGATTAGACTTCAGTTTGTACCTCATCACTCTGGGAGATGGAGGGGGTTCAGTCCCTATCTGAGGGCAGTCCTCCCAATTTTACAGCAAAATGTTCACCCTACAGCTTTATTCTGCTCTCAAATGTAACCGTTCTCCCCATAGGCTGCCAAAAAAGAAGGCATAGATAGAACACACCTCGAAATCCTCTTGACAGGTAACTGAGCTGTCTTGCAGTTGCTCACCAGGGAAAAGCAAAGGCAGCCTCTATCACATGTTCAGCTGAAAGAATTTCTCCCACTTGTAAGACCTCTACAGCTGTGTACAAACAAAGAAATCTTTATAAGAAGAGTGGACACAGTCATAAACTTGAGAAAATACAGGAGCAATGTCTATACGCAAATTAAAAAAAAAAATCCTCTCCTATTTAGTACAACACTAATTTACTAAAACATTTTCCCACCAAGCTGAAATATTTTCCTACGTCATTTCACTCTGGTTACAAACTCTACTTGCCATTCAGACAGCAAGTCCAGATACTGGGGAAACTTTATAGGGAAAAGCAGTGCTTCCTTTGAATACAGTCATGTCTTCTGCCCCCTGTGAGCTACAGAATCTTCAGAAAACACAGATTCTTACAACACAGCCCTTTCTCCATGGAAAATTATGCCTTTTGGGACCAATGTCTCTTCTTGTACAAGGTCTCACAACTTTTAGGAGCAATTGGTTCTTATTACACAAGCAAGAAACATTCATGCTTTCCTCAAAACCTCTTGGGAATCGGTGCCCCAGCAGAAATCTGTGTCCTTGTATAATTATATTGACTTACCAAATATCTCTAGAGGAATTGTGTGTCATGAAGTACAAATGCCCTTGTCTGATGATAAAGAACCATATGGAATTGTCTACTCCTTTTCTGCAGGAGTGTGTGTATGTATGTATGTATGTATGTATGTATGTATGTATACAAAATGACATGAGCATACCCTAAGGCATGGCAGGAAGTAATTAAGAAAAATACGTCCAAATGCCAGGTATGTCATCTCTATTGGTAATATGTCATATATGGTCCTATGGAGATCCAAATGAGAGCTAGACTCGTTGAGTTTGATATAATATATGTGCAATGAGTATGTATTATCATCATGATTTATAAAATGTACTGAAGCTCTTTGGAATGTTCTGAACTGAACAAAGTTCACTATGTGCAGAAAGAGGTTCTAAATAAGACATACCATACACATGCCATGTCACCACTCTGAATCTTTAAATTGAGCAAGTAATTCATTGCCTATATGTGCATTTTGCATCCCAGACTTAATTCTAAGAAAAAAGAAAGGAAGTGAGTAAGCTGTTACAGCCTTCTCTGCCTGCATTCCTGTTGCATAGAAGAACCAAAAGGAATGAGGAAGACAGTTCCAGAGCAGTGTAGGGACAAGAGACAAAGCTGAAAGGCAAAACTGGGGGCTGGATTTCACACCTGGCTCTGTATGTCAGTTGGAACTAGTAAATGTCCAAATGTCAGGACCGCAGGAAACATCCTTTGACCCTGGAAAACTTCCTGACACCACATATGAATTTGGGCTGCAATTAATTAAGTTACTTGTTATAAAAACAAAAGCTCTGTTAGATGACTTCTATATTTGTGTGGGTCTGGTTGCTGTAAAATTACCTTAAAAACTGAAATTGAAAGACCCTGTCCATTAGGACATGAAAAATTATTGGTAATATTTATTACAGTAATTTCAGTGGACTGTGTCTGGATATAAGTCCAAAACTAGCCTGGCATGGTGCTTCACATGTGGTTATGCACAGCTGTTTGCACTGATGCAGCTATGTCCCCTGACCTTCCAGCACAGCGTGGCCACATCCAGCCTCCTTACTGGGAGTGCTCTCCATCCCATGCTAACCCCCAGCTGTTCCAGACCACCGTCCCCATCAAAGCCCTGCTGGCATACATGCTGGCCTTGTAACTGTGGGGACCACCAGTGACCTGGGCCTCCTTCCCTTGCTAGCTCATACATAATCTAACAGATCCAAAGCCTAAATCAATAGGTCTTTGGTGGGAACGGGGACAGGCTCAGTTGGTCTTTCCCTGTTTCATTTTTCTAATTACATTCTTAATTTCTGCAGGTCTAATTATTTATAGTGCAATAACAACAATACCGAGATAAATAAAAAAAAGAAATAGGATTAAGAATTTCAAAGCAAACTGAAAACTCATGTATTTCTGAAAATGTATAAACCAGGTCATTCTGTCAAGGCCAAATCGTGCTCTCTGCACCTAGACAAGAATCTTGACTATTGTATCCAGGGCTGAGTCCATGGAATTGAGCTTCACATCTCTCAACTCAAGAGGCTACTGGAAAGCTCACAAGTATCGTGGAGAAAATTTGGGATGGGTCATAGTCTGAGGAAGGTTTTTAAAACTATTTTGTTTCATTGAAAGATTATTGAGCAAGAAAACAACATAGGAGTAGGGAAAGTTTGGTTACAGGATTGGGAAGAAAAAGCTTCTACTTTGAAGCTATGATATCTTATTCTTCAGTAGCTCTGCACAAGTCACTTGGTCCTTCTACCTTACCTGTTGACCTCAGTGCAGCAGGGAGCAGAACATATGGAGCATTTGGCAGTCCAAAATACTGAGGAAGCTTATCCATGGAAAAATACTTATGACTCCCATGCAGACAGTGGAACATCACAGATTTACTAGAGCCTAATGTGAAAGGCCCTAAAAATGTTGCTCTGCATGGGTGGGGTCATGTACACATAAAAAATTGTGGTAAACCCTGCACTGCATTGTCCATTTCAGTGGAGAAAAAAGTAAAACTGCCTTCCCCAAAGAAAGAGTTCACTGCAACTTAGGTCCTTATTTACAGTCCAGTAAAATGGAAAATATTCTTGCTGTTTCACTGGTCAGTTCACAGGTAATTGGTATTATTTTTGTTATTGCCCAATTTTTATTCCTTCTTCTAGCGTCTTTCTACTCTCTTACCTTGGTTCATGTATCAAAATTTTACATGTACTGCTCCTAGTAACAAAGCACAAAAAAATCCAAATATACTAGGTTCTACTTAGAATAGGAAGCAGGATTTTTTTAGTATGTTTGAAAAAATCAACACATTTCTCTTGTAATGTCTAATAACAAGCATTATTCTCATTTTACAGTTTATGCTATAAATAGACATTAACTCACTAGCCCTGATGAAGCATCTGTATCTCTGTGAGCTGAATCTTGCTTTGCATGTCCTGGATTGCACATCAGTGCACTGAAGGAAGTGAATCCAGATTTTTTCAAGATTCCATTGATGCTGTTGAGACTGCAATATCATTCGTTAGTTTCACTCAAGTGATTTGTCATTGAATGATATTTCCAGCTTTTGTTTTCTTACTTTTTTCCTTTCCTTTTACATTTTACTTTCTTCCTCTACAAAACTATGCCCAGTATAACAGGAGGATAAAATCGTAATGTTTACGTAATAACTTCTGCATTACACTTGTATGAACAGTGCAGATACTAAACATTAGGCAAATTACTGACACAACAATGCAGCAGTTCTTTCTGTGGCAAAGGATTTCTCTGGGAATGTTATTTTATTGTATTTCATTTTGTGCTTGTTTGTTTAAGGAGGAAGAACAGACATAGCTGTATTTCAGTTTGATTCAGCAAGCATTCTGGACTTGGTCCAGCAAATCATTTAAGCGTGTGCTTAAATGTAATGAAATTAAATTTAAGTTCATAATACTGCCTAGATATTTAACATACAGCATGGGCTTAAATGCTTTATACAAAACAGGACAAGAATGGTGAAAAACCGTAAAAATAAGGCCCATGCATTTTTACACACCTTTTTTTAAAACCCTAATACTGTTACAAGGGACATTTTCCACTGCCTATGCTATGAAAACACTGAGTAGTATCCCCTGACTCACCCCCAAAGCCAAATGACTTTACTTGATCTGACAATCTGACAGCTATATCCTGTGTAACTGCTAGTCTGGCCCTTTTTAAAAATATCCTATTAAGTGGAAGCTTTGCCTGGGCAAGGTATGCAGAAATGAGTCACAGGGAGTATATGGAACTTTCTCAGGACTTAGGGCTGTGCCTGTTGTAGCCAAAGGCTAAATCTCTGGTGGAACTTAGTAGTGTTCCTCTGAGTACATTCACTTTCTATACCAATCTCAGTTTTAGTGGGAAACATAAAACCAACATGAAAGTCATGCTGAAACACACCACAAAGGAAGGTGTGTTCTCAACCTGAGTTACCTAACCCAGGTAGGATAATTTAAGCTGTGGTTGTACAGCAATTTAAACCAATCTGACTCCTGACTGCCAGGGAGGGTGGAACCACATCAGCCTGCAGATAGATGGGCACTGGCTGTGCCACAGCCCTGTCTTCAGTCTGCAGCCAGGACAGACAAGGGGAGTGGGCACAGCCTGTATGAAATGCTAACGGTGCATAAAGCCCTCACTGCTTTAACTTGTCCATGTATAGATATGACTGAATTTTTAATGTGTTTTTGCAATTTAGACAGACCTACAGGACCTTTTTAAAGACATGGAAACTAAGTAAAGCTGACTGCTGTCCACAATAAAGGGAAACACAGTTCCTTCCTCAGGTTTACAATTCATGTTATATTTCCACTGTAAAGGCTCTTAACTCTTAGCTAAAGGAAAAGAATAATCAAAAGTTGGCTGTACTATTTATGAGAAGCTCCCAGCATAAAAAACAAGCTAACAAACAAACAAACAAACTGCTTTGTTTTGCAGGTTACATGCGTAGGAATTTATTTGTTGGCGTGTTTGTTTCTGCCAAGAGCAGAAACGTTGTCTTGAATTAGTCTGCAGTGAATCAATTTCTTTCCACAGAAGCATTAAAACCCTCTAGGTTTCATTCATTAACAGAATAATACATATGTTTTGCTTGGTAGTGTTTGTTTGAATTACAACCTCATGGAATTCAGAACTAAGCTAGTGTGGTTGCGAGGACCTGCTCAAAATTCTCAAAATTCCATTTTATATCATTTCTGCTATAAGAACTAGTTAAGCATACCAGTTATCTAAAAAATACAAGGTTTTCTGCTGTTCCATTTTTCTTGCCATCTCAAGTCACTGCTTGCCAAAAATAATTTTAAAATGGCTATTGCTTTGCATTTTTAGCACATCTCAAAAAAGTGAGGAAACAATTATGCTTTGATCAATGAACAGAGCATGAGCTAAACATACATATTTTTTCAGCTCTCTTCATGCCTTCGTGCCAGAGAAAATGTCTTTCTCAAACTTATAATTTGTTTAGTGTAGACTTAAAGAACATCCTCATGCATTTTACAGAATATAGGAGGAGCTGAGTGCCTCTGGCCAAATTTCTGTAGCTTTCACTCACAAATAAAGAGGTGGGAAGTAAGAAAGCAGAGATATGCACAGGTATAGATGAAGAAATGGTGGCATTGTTTTCTTTTAAATAATGTTACATTTTCCACATTTATCTGAACCTTTAGTGGTACTTTCATTGATAAAGGTAGGCACAGATTTGCTTCTCTTGTATTCTTGTGTTTTAATCTTCATTTCTGAATGCTGACACCAAAACAAGGTTTCTCTGCATGAGAGGTGTAGTCTATGGGGACAGAGGGAAGAGAAAAGGGTTACTGGATGTGGATTGTGTACATGGTTGTATGAAATTGTTCAAGAAATCTTTTCCTGTCCAGAATTCCATCCAGAGGAAAACAGGCTTTATAAGCCCCAGGGCACTCCTCTGTGCTTCCTTGTGCAGAACGTCTATCCCTGAAGCTTACAGGAATGCCCACAACCAGGAGAAAAGATTTATCCCAGCTCTGAAAGACTGTAGTGTTAGGAAATGGAAAACACATTAGAAATGTGTGCTAACCCCAACTGGAAAATCTAAGCAACTCATTTTATTTCCAGCCTACAAAACCTTCAGGAGAACTTGTGCTGGTTTATGTTCAGGTATCTACATTTAGATCACCACCTTATCTCTCAGGATAAGACTTGAGGTTTAATTCAATATAAGGGCGAAGTGAAGCAATGTTCTAGGTGCTTCCATGTTGAATTTTGCCTTGTTTTGTAAGAGCTATAGAATTTCCTGTCTGGAGATTGTTGGTTCACTTTCATCTTCTCATCTCTTTTATTATACCCTAGAAGACTAGAAAAACACTGATTTCTATGCTAACCTGAAGCATAAGAGCAGAGAACGAGGATTAGGGCAGAGAATTTGCTTAGTTTTGATCTAAGGTAGATCAAAACCAAACAAAATATTTGGGGCCTGAGAAATTAATGCACTGTCTCTCAAAAGTCCCTCATTCACTCAAATCTTCTTCCCTGGACTAGAGCTAAAATGTCTTAGCACTGAGCTAGAGGAAACTGGCTGAGTTTATACCTTTATTATGCTCCCTTGCAGTCTCCTGTGGGTCAGTGAGCTCTACAGCCACCTCTCTGGTCTGTGTGGCCCAGGAAATTGCGAATATTTTCAGCTGTGTCAGGTTCTGCATATGCAAGTTAGAAGGTTCAAAGGGAAGTTTAATCGACAATAATCCTCATCTTGACTTTTGCTCACCTCCTCCTCTTTTCCCACTAAATCTTACCACCTTCCCACCTCAAAGTCACAGAAGCTTTACAATTTTTCTTATAAAAATATATATATATAACCCTTTGGCAATCTCTTAATGCCCTTTTATTAAATCTCTTAAGTCTTTTTATTAAGTCCAGGGTAATTAAAATTATTATAAACCTCTCTTGAGAGATTATACCCTTTAATCACAGTGCATATTTGCTGAAATGTAGGTGACACTTTTGGTATATCAAATATAAAAATACTTTGGGCAAAGATGTTTAATAACAATTTTTAAAACTAAGATCTTAACTAAGGAGGTTTAAGGCATTAAAAATCATATCTATATGCAGTAACAATAAAACACTGAATGATTTCTAATACTTTTACAGATATACAATGGCACAGTTGTAATCAAGTTTCTCAATTTATTTCAACTCCAGCTCCTCAGCTGACATAATCTTTCCTAATGCCATTGACTCTCAAGGTGTTACCCTGCTTTAGAGCACTCAGTTTTCTGGGCCACCAGAACAAATGCACAAATAAAATCCCTTGGGCCATTATTCCCCAGCCAATGAAAGAAAAAGAAAGGACTTTTCTTGTGAAGTGAGCTTGGATATCCTGTCTGAGAGTGGAAGTGATAATACACGCTGTAGACCAAAGGCATTCTTACACAGCTGTACAGTGGCACAGATCAGTATACAAAGTATTTATTTACTCTGACACTTGCAACTGGACTGATTCCTGAAATTTCAAAATTAAGGAGTTCTGATAAGAAATAAACTACCCATCCAATATTTGTTTTCTTTTACTATCATTTTTATTAACAGTGAAAAAAACACCTTTACATGGGGTTTTAACATGTGAATTTCAAACATTTCTGATAGGATAGATGGCCAAATGCCTTACTCTTGACTATTTCTAATAGATATTTATTTTCACTCAACCTCACATAACTGAAGCTTCCAGCTTATTGCATATTATCAACGCCAGAAGCAGAAATGTATGATTTTCTGTATCAAAGGAGTTAATGGTAACTTTACTGCTCCTAGGTTAATAGTGAATGGGAAAGAATATAAAATACAGCACAATTGAACTTGGCATATCTACAATATTTATTTAAAAGTCTTGGAAGGTCTGGACTTCTTATTTTATAAACTCCTACTGAAGTCAACAGACTTATAGCCATCCATCAAGTGTTCACAGAATGAGAATCTGGATTTTAGAGTTAAATAAAAAAAAATACATAGAGACATCATTGGGACTAGTAGGAGAGGTGAGACTGTAAAGTATGAAAAAAGGTGTGACTCATTTAAGTGTTTGAATGAAAGGAGTAATAGGCATAGGGCAATATGGAATAGTTATTGAAGACCACAGAAGCTGTGAAAAAAAATTATTTTTTTAAAGGAGCAAAGAAATACAAAAACTACCGGAGTAAGGTTGTAGAAACAAGAAAAGGGAAACACTGAAATAGTTCAAACTATCAGAGATCAAATAAAAAATGTAAATGTAGTAAAAGTTACTAGATATTTTTCTAAATGTTTATCTGTTTTCTGTTTTTTCTCCTGTCATGTTTGTTTGTTTTTTTAAATTAAAATAAAAATGATATGTGCTATCATTTAATTTAAAATGTTGTCAGTATATCGCCATCTGAAATGTATCAACATGCCCTGTAAATGAGCTTTGTGTAGGTGTGAGAAGGAGAAAATAAGGTCCTGCCCATCATGCAAAGTAGTAATGTGAGAGATGTTTAGGGAATTTTATCAGTAATGCAAGCAATTTTCTGGCAATGATGAATATTGCTATATATTGGTGATAAACAGGGCTTATGAGAAGATGAAAGAAATCCAAAGATGCTAAAGATAGGAGATATTATAATACACAACCAAAGCAAAAAAAAAAATTCAGTGTTGCAGAAAAGATGAACTAGACAGAACTGGGTTTAAGATTACTTGACTAGTTAAAGAAAAAACTTTAAAATGTGTAAGTGAAATGAAAGAAAGACGGGAGTATTTGGACTCAACTTGTAGTTTTAAGGCACTAAAATTAGGTGTTAATGCATAGGTGCATATGCTCACTCTATACCTGGAGTGACTTTTATAGCCATTGGAGAGCTGATCAGTACAGAGAACTGAACCTCAAGAACTAATCCAATTCACCCAAAAACAGACATCCACACCAAATACTTTTCCAGACTTCACTGACTATAACAGCACCTAGATATCAAGCTTTTAGTTAGATATCTACAGACACTCAGATTTAGGTATCTTAAACCAAACCCCACATTAGACATCTGAAATGTTTGTTCCTGTATCTGGTTCTCCAAGGCTTCCCCATAATCCACACCAAAAATGAGCGCTTCCAGGGTGAGATAAATTTGTGTTATTTAAAATAGCCATTTAATGATAAAATTAATTGTGCACTAAAAAGACCTCTTTTCTTTATTGACTAAAAGTTTATATTTGGTCATATGAATTCCCCTTGCCTCCTGTAGGGCTACTTAGCTAAAGAAAGCAAAAGAAAAGTAATGAATCAGATCAGCATAAGAATGTTTAAAGGCTAAAGATAATAAAAAATATTGAAATCATTGCATAGCCTCATTAGCAGCACATGCTTGAAGGAAGTATTCATAAAGATATGGCTTCATAACACAACACTTCACAACCAATATTGTCTTGTACACCTGAGAAATAATACATTGGGACTGTGGTTTACCCTGGCTTGTTTGGCCTGAAGCAGAGCTTTTAGAGAAATGTCTGTAATCATAATTATTGAGGATGTGACTCGTGTGTTGCCTTGAAACCATGACCAAAACTAACAATTGTAGGAGCAAATGAGAACTAAGAAGCCCTCGGAACCACAGTTTACAGTACATTTTTCGTGACCAGGTTTCGAGATAAAACTAAGTATGTTTGCTTTCCTGTTAGATTTTCTTTTACTAAGAATTATCTAACCCTTAATTAAGAGTATATGCGATTCTCAGGGCATCAACGAAACGTGCTCCAAATTTCTTGTAGAGGAGAAATATCAAGCATGAGCCTCTAACTATCTCTTTAAAAATTTAAAAATCACTTCCAGGGAGAGGTTGTTATATGTCACCACTCTCATTTCAGCACATGATTTAGTAATCTAAATATTATCTTCTAGCTCTATAGGACCAAATTCTGAGGGTGACTGAGCACTGAAACAGTGCGATTTCCTTTCTGTGACATTGTTCCTTTCTGAACATTTGCTTCAAAAGAAATAAAGTGCCAAAATGCTTCAGAAAGAATAGACTGCCAAATCTAATGACAATTTTAAAAGACACAAATAATTCCTATATTAAAAAGCAAATTAATAACAATATTTCAGGGATATTTTAACATTGATCTTAGGAATTTAAAGGAAGAAATTTTATAAGTGGTTTTAAAAATGTTTTCTGAGGATTCTTTGGTACTAGCCTATACATTGAACTGTATGTATATTAGATAGTTCCTTCATCTCCTACAGCATGAACTTCAATATTAATTAGATATTGGAATTAAATTGATTACAATATTAATTACAATATACTCGTTATTAAGTCTGTATCATACTGAAGAAGCAAAGTTTTGCCTAAACGTAATTGCCACATATTGCAGAAGAAAAATCTATTTGTATACAGCTACTAAAAATATCCATCCAAATAATATTCTAATTACACTGATTTGTTCTGTGAGGAAGTGAAATCATTGAATGCTAAAACACTAAGTATTTATTTTTGATGGTGTTAGGAAGCAAAATGGAGAGAAGTGCCATTGAAATATTTTATTCAATTGCAAGTAAAACAACTATGCCGATTAAATTTAACTATATACCCTACATTCATGAACTGTTTTATTCTAACAAAATATCTATTAACCTGCAGTTTTCTCCAAATCATTGCTTTAAATTTCTTATGGTAATATCAGCTGGAGATCAAGTAACTTGGTTACCCAGCAGCAATAAAGCAGCCCTTAACACCATTCCCATAATCACCCCTTGCATGCTGTAATCACTCTTTCCTCAAGGTACAGAGCAGTGCTTGGGCCTGTTCCAGGTAAAGCCCAATGCAGATGCTCTGGACTGTGCTCTGGGAAGAGCCTGCATCTCTCTCCTGACTACATAAGGAGAATTAGGAAGCTAAGCAGCTAGGTGCTTAAAACTCTGTAATGCTTGTAAAGCTTGTAGATTAGAAGGTGAAACTATACAGATGTAGACAGCATGACTCATCCTTCCCCTAATATAAAACTAAGCTATACGTAGCTGTTAGACAACAGGACTCTTGTTATAGTTTTATGATTGATACAGCCACTCACAGACACAATCTAACCTTGGCTTCAGACAGATAATGTAGAAGACAGTTCCTCTCCCTAAATGCGTGCAGTACAGAAGACAGAAAGCAGATATAAAGCAGTAAACACTTAAATCAGACAAATTACATTGGGAAATTGGGAGCACAGAATAAGAAAAATTAAATAATCTTATTTTACCATAAAATGAAAATGTCTCCACTTATCTAAATAATGTCAGATGGAAACACTATATGATGGCAAATGATATTGCTCAGAAATAGAGCAGCCATAATAGCATATATGGAGCCTAACAATGATTATGCATACAAAATGTAACAATTCAGAGATCAGTAACAAATAGGTCACAATTCAGTTATAAGTTTGATAAATTTTAAGTCTGATCAGTCTACACACCCATCCATTTCACCATGGAGTTTAAAAATACTTGCCATTATTTATGATTACACTATGAATACTTTTTTTTTTAATTTCTGCATTATTTAGGTGTGTCATATTGTGATCAGAAGTAGAGGAAACAAAATGTCTTCATCTTCAAAGGGCCAAGTGGTTTACTCACTTAAAATATACACTAGGCTTTATTTAGCAGGGCTCATGGGCCAACACTTACAGAATCCCTTGTGTGCACACAGCATGTATGTTAATCTATACATCCAGCACACGTACAAGGAACCTCCATGGTTCAGAGATCAATAATTCATTTTATCTTCTCCTAGTTGACTGTTGCACAAAAATATCAATAATGTAATTGAGAGAAGGATCTGGCCAGTTAGGGCAGAAAGTTGGATGAGACAGGTCTGCAGGCAGCAGGAATTATCACATCATACAACCCAGCAGCAGAATGTCTGGTTTGCGGTGGCCAAGCTTCATTGCAGGGTCACTACAAGCAGAGGCAGCAAAAAACTACTGTAGGGCAGCAAATTGGACAGGTAGTCCAGCAAAAGTGAAAGTTTGTCTTGGCACAGACCAAGGGCCCTGAATTTACACTTGTCAGTGCTCCAGGAGCAGCCAGAACTGCTGAGGCAAAACCCATCATGTTGGCTCGACAATCGGCTTCTGTTCCACATTTTGCACCATTGCTTTCCTCTGAGATTTCTGGAAGTGTTGTGTATCTCCAGTTTCTACTGAAATCCCTGCTTAATTTAAAAGTGCTGCTGTGACACCTCAAATCCCTTTAAGTTTGATGGCTCTGTGTTCCTGAGAAAAGAGACAGTGAAGGGAAAAGGGAAATGGGAAATGTACACAAGAAGAAGAAAGTAACCCAGGTATAGATCATTTAACATTTGGCAATTGTACATTAAAAAAAAATCATTAATTATCTCAAAATTAATATTTTAAATAAAATAACGTGATTTTAACCAGCCAGAAGCCAGGAAATTCAAGCTGAAGAATGCCACCCGTTTGAAGGAATTTCATTCTAGCTTGGTTTATCAGTATACTTCCCAAGAGCAAACTGTAAATTATGTATTTCATGATCTCTCAAGGAGTTCTGCCAAGACCTGGTGATAAGTTGCTATAACAGCAGCTTGGGGTTTGAGAAATGCACTTTCCTTAGCACTCATGGCAACAGGTGACCGAGTGGTAATGACACCATTAACACATTTCACCTTTTTAAGGTCTCCCACTGGTGTTTTACTTATACTAATTTATGGAGGAATCATTTCATTTTGGTGTTACAATTCCCTTGTGTTCTTAGTGGTATTTTTAAGAAAATAAACAGAAGGTAGGAAGGAGAGCATCCTCTGGGATATGTGATTTTGGAGAAAACCACCATCAGCAAATTCTGACTTGTATGAAAAAGAACTTGGGAATTTTTATAGCAGATCCAGTAAGACTGAGATCAACTTAATTCAGTTTTCCCTTCAGGAATCAGCAATATCTGCTTTGTAATGAGCAGCTATTAGGTACTTGCCACATATGATTCTCCAGACAGATATGTTTGCATTTGTTATGCAAATGTAGGTATGTATTTAAAAACAAAACAGAACAAAACAACAACAACAAAAAAACAAAAAAATCAGGCAATAGTGTCTCAATTCATTATTTGACTGAGTCCTTATGGACTCCCCACTCTAGATACACTTGCAAAAGGATCTTTTGTTATGGCTGTGGCTATGATTATATGTTCTTCTCTATGTAGCCTTCTGGCTACTGTACTGATTCTTCAGAAAATATTACACAATTAATTGTTTGCTTCTTTTCAAAAGCTGTCTTTCCTACAACTGTCAGTTCTTTTTATCATGTAAGTACAAAAGAGATCTCCTATTTAACAACTGTAACTTTATTAACATCCTACAACTGATTTTTTTACCAGAAATATTTAACCTTGACAACTTACTTCCTACAGCTACGATATGAAAACAAACCTATCAACTCCTTATTTAAAAAAGGGAAAAAAGAGACAATGCCAAAGTACTGTTAGTACAGCACAGAAAAGCAAGCAAACAGTACAGTATATGGCAGCATGATGGTGCCAAATTCTGTCTCCATGGACATCAGTTGGACGTTTATCACCGAATTCTAAAGAATCAGATCAAAACTCCCACATAATATAGTGAGAAATAGAGGCTTTCAGATGGGATTTATGTGGAACATCCAAACAAATCTGAGTATTTGACACCTTTATTATATTCTAAATGCTTGGTTACCACAAGACAAGACAGAACTGGCTTGTCTCAAGAGGAGAAAGAAGTAATTGCTGTGTTCAACTCCCTAATGGGAGGTTACAGACAAGGTGCAACTAGACTCTTCCAGGAAGTTAAACACAAAAAGACAGTAGACAATGGAAAAAGATTGCAACAAGGAAAATCACAGATAGTACAAAAATTTCTATCAGTCGTGGTAGTCAAAAAACACGTGTTTGTCCAAAGAGGCTGTGGAATCTCAATCCTTCAAGATATTCAAGCCTTGGTTGCATGACCCTGAGCCACCTGATCTGACCCAGAGTTTGCTCTGAGTGGAGGATTCGGACCAAAGTTCTCCACGAGTGTGATGGGGAAGAAGGGGAAGGGACTTTCCTTCTTCAAGAATACTCATTTGACACATACCTTGTTTGAAAACAGTACAACAGGAATTCAACAGAAATTGTTAAAAAAGGGGGTTAAAAATTGTTTTAGCTAATAAAATTAAATGTACTCTGTAATTGTTCACACCCATTGTCTCTGTCTACTGTTTTATCACTGTAGTTGGAAAGTGGAAGCAGAATGTCAAAGGAATCAAAACAAAGATTCTATATATGGAGCAACTGTGGTTGAGTCTGAATTTAGATCTTAACTCTGTTCAGGCCAGTTCTTCAAATGCTTGTGTAGGCCTAGCTGAATCCACAGTGTTACACCAATTTATGTCTGTTGAAGATCTGGATTTAGTGCACAGATCTATATACAGTTCTCGGTGGTCATGGTATAGAAGCTGCCTGAGGCCCAAGAGCACACAGGTTATGAGTACATCAACAATCTGTAGGGACAGACATATGGCACATCCATTACGTGGGAGCTACACTGGTCTTCCTGTTACCTCATGGCAAATACAGGATTTCTGTACCTCCATCACCAGACAGGCTACTTCCTTTGTGGCTAAAGCAGGGCCAAATGTGACAGGTGAGCTTCTTGCAAGTGGAACCTGAAAGTACTTACTGGTCATTTGGTCATTAATTCCTATCTTTTTTTTTCAGATTCAGTGTGAGGAAAGACAGTGTCAAAAAAAGCCTGTAGAGACTAGAAAATAAAACAACTCCCTGGCCTCATGGTCTTTAATACAAGATCAAAGAGATTTCATAGATTCAGAGTTGAGTGTCTTGCTCCTGTCACATCAAATGCCAGTTCTTGGAATAACTGAGCTCCATGTTCATCTGATACACACTTCATGGCTCTGCACTATTTTCAATTTTACTAACTAATGTAGTAACAAACAGGACCTTCAGCTACAAACAAGAACATTAATTCTCCAATGCAATGATAGACAGCTTTAAGGCTTTCCTAATGCAAAGAAGAGCAGCCAAATTAAGATCTTTGTTTACTATAAGTATTTAATTTTCTATGCTTTGACAAGTCTACCTGCATCATTTATTTCACCTGTGTGCCACAGAGGCCAGTCCCTTAGCAATTGTTTGCTAATCTGATCCCTCACAATTCTCTGGGTACAGTGGATATTTAAGGAGTCTGTGCAAGACACAGGAGTCATTCCATGAAGTTTGGTACATCTGGTCCCCTGGGATGATTCTGACAACACAAGTATGTAGTAATAAGAATATAGTTCTTATTACAATTATATTTTAACCAGAAATGGAAATGTCCTGCCCAGCTCACCTTTGTAAAGTATCACCTATAATCTGAGAGTTGAAGTGCCAAGGGTATGGGTGTATTTCATCAATATTGCAAAGTTAAAGATTTTATTTAAAAGAAAAATAGTAAATGGCACATCATGTAATTGCTATTTATTTTCATAAACATGAGGTATTTCAAAGTGCTATAAGACGCAGCACTAAATGTACATCATTGGAAGAAATTAAACACAGAACTTTGCAGTTACCCAGTTCTATGCACCAAACATTAACAAATACATTAACTGGAAGAAACAGGCTAGGAAAAGGCATATATAGTAAATTTCTTTACAAAAGTTTCTTAGTTCAAAAAAGTGATAAAGTAATATCTACTCAAAACTTTCACAACTCATTTTCATACGAAAATATAAGTATCAAATTTAGTTATGTATCAGCATCATACTAAAGTATACAGGCAATGTAAGAATTAGTACAGTACATAACAGAGATTAACAATATATTTGTATACAAAAACATGCTCCTCAAACATTGAGGTATTACAGTACTTAGGTATGAACTTCCAGTCTAATACTGGCAGCAAAAGCCACCTCTCATAACCCAAGACATGTACAAAAGGCAAGTGTGTAGATGGTATTTACAGAAATTCCCACGGGGTACAAAATGCCAACCCCTAAAGTAACATCTGTTAGAACATAAGCACCATAAAACTTAGGAATGAACATTTTAAAACTCAACTAGATGTCATCAGCAGCTCCAAATGCTCACAACACTTAAAAAAAAAAAATCCCCACCATCTACAGTTCTTAAGAAGGAAAAACAAAGGCAGTCCATTGTTGTTTGGTAGTCTTGCAATAAACTCCTTGCAAGAACATCCATTTGCTCCGTACCCGGATAATATAGTCTGTCGATTACTTCAGGGACTGGATTGAAATTAAAACCAACATTCTTAACGTCAAAAAACACAATTTTTTTATAAAGAATCAAAAATGTGCAAAGTGGCAATGACTGTCCTGATCAGCCAAAAAAAAAAAATCAAACAAAAAAAAAAAAGTTCAGCAAGTCCGCTTGTAATCTATTTTCTTTAGTAATTGTTCTTGTCTGGCTTGCAATTTTTCCTTTTCTAGCAGTAACTTCTGCTCCTCTGCCTGAAGAGAATGAACATATTCAGTGGCTTTTTTCAAGATCACAACTTTTGCAGCTTTGTCATTTTGAACCAGTTCTGGAACATGGTCCCTTAAAGTGAGGAAACTTGACCGTAGATCATTACGTCGTTGACGCTCCAGGATGTTATGGTTGCGTCTACGTTCACTGTCCTCTGAATCAGAGTTTCGAGGACTTGAACTCTTAGGCTTTGGTTGGATCGTAGGTTTTACTGGACGGGGCACCTCGATTTTTAACTTTTTCTGTGGTGGAGCCTCTTCAGTCTCCACAAATGGAGAAGGAGCGGCATAATTATGCTGCTGGTGAATTGGGGCACAACGTTTTAATATCAGTCCATTCTGCTGTGTCCTGACTGATGAAAAAGTGGTATTTTTAGGACGCACTGTAATAGTAAGGGTGGTAACAGACTTGTTGGTAGAGGAGCGTCTTTTCTCCACTGTAACAACATCTATTTCTTCTTCTTCATCCTCTTCCTCCTCATCTTCATCATCTTCTGGTAAAATAAAGGACAGGAAATAAAACAGACGTTATTCTCCATGAAAATTCCCTGACCAAGTATCAGTATTCATTGACAAAATATAACCAGTAAAAGCAGCAATTAAAAAACTGGTGGCAAAACCAGGGTGTGCCCACCATCTGCAATCAGATATAGATCTGCAGAAGTATGAAATACACATGAAATCAGCAAAGAATAGGGATTTCTGAAAGCTTAAGAAGTTTGATGAGATGGGTTTTTTTAAACACATGTAATTTTCAATCAAAATGGGGCTACCACCCACACAATCACAGAGACAGAAAAGAATTTTCAGACAAGAATGTAAGTAGTTTGAATGGAATCATCGAACTGCGGCACAAAAGGCAAGCACAGAGCCACAACACAGCCCCTGCTTGGTAGAAAAGCAGCCGGAAAATGAAACAATCGCTGGGTTTGTTCTGAGGCAGAAGGTGAAGCTGCTCCAGCCGGGGACCCTTTAAGCCGGCGCTTGGTGCACTGCCAAGAAGACAGCTGTTGGAAGTGCTTCCTCACCCAAAGCTGTCAAACCAGACATTAAAGGGACAGCAGGCTCTGAAACCCGGGACGGATCACCAAGTTTGTGGCGGTGATCAGAGGGACCAGCTCATCTACACACGGCAAACCGCGGTTCAGCCCAAGTGGACTTCTCTGCGTGCACTCACAGAGCACGTTCGGGGCATTTTGGGCTCTGTCAATACAAGCGCTGCTCTAAGGGTCACAAGTGTAGGCACGGCGCCTAAAGGGACGCGCACACGGTCATCCCCCAAAAACCCCGCGGCGGGGTGGCGGTGACAGCCGCACTGCCGCCCCCCCGAGCCCCTCGGGGCCAGGAGGGTTCACAGCATCACTCAGCCCCTCCGGGCCGGAGCTGCTGCCCGGTGAAGGCTCCGGCCCCGCCACAATCAGCACAAGGCGAGCGGGGGCAGCCCCGGGCCGTGCCCGCCACCCCCGCGGGGCCCCGCGCCTGCTGCCGCCTGCCGGCCGCCCCGCGCCCCGCCCGGGGCCGCAGCCGCCACCCCCGTCCCCACCCCCGCACGCTGCCGCCGGAGCGCTTCCTCACCCGAGTCGCTGAGCGTGTCGTCCCCGGAGGAGCTGCTGCTGCTGCTGCTCGCCCGGCTGTCCCCGGCGGGGCGCGGCGGGCGGCCGCCCCGCGGAGCCCCTCCGCCCGCCGCCGGCGCCTCTCGCTTGTTGACGGGGAAGGGGAAGACCACGGCCGGGTCCACGCACTCGGGCACGGCGCCGCCCAGGTCGGCGCGGGCGCT
This sequence comes from Sturnus vulgaris, assembly GCF_052056855.1. Classification (NCBI taxonomy): domain Eukaryota; kingdom Metazoa; phylum Chordata; class Aves; order Passeriformes; family Sturnidae; genus Sturnus; species Sturnus vulgaris. Next base: position 103,194,831 of record NC_142245.1, on the reverse strand, counting down.
GGCGGGGCTGCCCGCGGCCCCCGGGGGCGGCGGCGGCGCGGCGGGTGCCTTGCTCTGCAGCTTCTCGCTCACCGCCCGCTCCAGCTTCTCGCGCGCGGAGAAGCCGCTCCACATGCAGTCCTGGATGATGATGGAGTTGAGATTGTTCGTCACGCCGGGGCCCGTCTCGAAGAAGTCCCCTCCGTCCACGCCGCCCCACAGGTCGGCCTCGGGGGGCAGCAGGAGCAGCTCCGATGCCCAGTCCACGGGGTCGGTGGGGCGGCAGCCCCACAGAGCCGCCCCTGCCCACGGCACCGGGGCCCCTCCCGGAGGGTGCTCCTGGAGCCCGGCCCGGCTGGGAGACAGGGGAGGGGTGGGCAGCAGCTCAAACTTTTTCCAGATGTCCTCGCCGGGGGGAGCGGAGTCCGGCCCGCACAAATAAAAGTCATCTTCGTCCGGGTAGAAACAAGGCTGCAAAGAGTCAAACTCGAGGTCTGGGTTTTTACTGACCATTCCTGGCATTACGGGTCTCTTTTTGCTGATTTGGGTCGAGCAATGGTTTCAAATACAGGTTTTATGGGTATTTCCACTAAGGGGAAGAAGAGAGGTTCTCCCACGACCTGAAACTAAAAAAAAAAAAAAAAAAAAAAAAAAAAGAAAAAAAGAAAAAAAGAAGAAAATTTAAAAAAAACCCAAAACAACAAAACCACAATTAAAATACGAATAAACAGACACGAACGTGACTCCCTTCCTCATAATGGAAGGGAAAAAAATTAATAATGCCATCATCAATAGCAAGCAAGAAGGAGCCTTTAGAAAGTTGAGGAGAAAAAAAAAAGAAGCATCTCACACACCTTTCTCCTTCCGACTCAAGATACTGAAATCAAAGCGCTCAGGTAGTATTCCCCGGTGCAGAGCCTGCCCCGCCGCTCCGTGGGGACACAAACCCAGCCTGCACAGTCCAGCGGGGATGCACAGCCTGTGCACATAGCCCTCGCCTGCTCTCCCCAAACCGCTTCAAACGCTCAAAACAGCACAGTAACTGCAGACAGATGCATGGCTTTGATACCGTAATCTCTCCAGAAAGGCTTCTTAATATGCCAGCAAAAGTAGAGGAAGTTTACTCCTTTTGTCATCTGCGGAGCAGTGCAAAGGGGAGAAGGATGCAAAAAAAAAAAAAAAAAAAGGGGGCGGAGGGGTTCTTTGCAACTTCGCAAATCGCCAGTTCATTCACTCAAAGCGAGCCAGCGAAATCCGCACACAACACAAAGGGGGAGGGGGGAGGAGGGGAAATCCAGCAGCAACAGAAATTATCAACCTTATGTAATAACCTCATGCACAAAAATGCATTAAAACCACCCCAGCGCCACCAACAAAGCCTCCTGATTTGCCAAGAAGGCACGGGAAGTTTTTCTCCCCCTTTATCCTGCAACAACGAGGTTGCAAGGACAGCAACTCCGCACACTCTGCCACTTCTTGCACTCCAACCTTCTGCAAACACACCAGCTCTGCAGCTCTCACCTCCGGTGAGAGCGCGCTGCTGCCCTTACCTCGGCCGGACCCCCCACTCACTACCCACGGCCAGTCAACCACAGCCCCATTCCTCTGCCGAGAGCTCCGTTGCATCAGACATTTAAAAAAAAAAAAAAAAAAAAAAAAAAAAAAGCGAGGGGAAAAAAAAAAAAGCCTGAAGTCCAAAAAATCCAGTCAGCGTCTCCCTTCAGCTCGGTTAAGGTAACGCGAAAGGAAATCGTTCTGCTGGGTTCACAACAGCTGACGCTGAGACGGAGACCAAAAAAGGGGGGGAAAAAAATCCATGAAAAGCCTTATGATGAAACGCCGAGAAACGCGCCCGGCTCGGCTCAGCTGCGCTCCCGCCCCGCCCCCTGAGCGCCTCCAGGACTGTGCATTTTTCTACTCGGGAAATACATTAAACTTTAAAATGCAAAGCCGTAAAGAGGCACCTACAAAACACTGGCGATCTCAATGCGACAGCTCCAAACCAAAACACAAATATCCTCCAGGATTTTCTTCTGCTCAATGAGAAATCCATTCAGGCTCCGCTCTGCCCCTGCGCTCCCCTCCCCGCCCCATCCTTCCCAGTTCGGCAACTCAAACGCGATGGGAAACTGGATTTATTTGATTGGGGTTTTGTCCTGCAGCCCAGAACCTGCAGCTTCCTCTTCTTACCTCCGTGGTGATGGTGGTGGGTGTGCGAGGGGGAGGAGTGGCGGGGGGAAGGGGAGAGGGGGGAAAAAAAAGCAGCTGATGGTGTCTGTAGCACTTTCTGCGCCCGCCCGCCCGCCGGCCCCCGCGGCCGCCCCGGCCTCCGCATCCACCCTCCGCTCCCAGACAGATGACTGTCACTGCCCGGCTTTGAAGCGGCTGGGTATTATTAATCCCCAAAAAAGGTATTAAAAAAAAAAAGGCCAGTTAATAAAAAACAACAAAAAAAAAACAACCAGACAAAAAAAACCATAAAAATAAAAAACCCGAAACAAAACAAAAAAAAAACCTGACACGCTTGCTAGGGAGCACTGAGAAACAGCGGGAGAATGGCGGGAGCGCCGGCCCCGCCCCCGCTCCACGCGAGCAGGGCGGGGCCGCGCGTTTGGCGCCAAAAGCCCCGTTCGCTCTTTATCCTCCGGGAGGGCGCTCGGATGTCGCGGGGCCGTCCCTGCCCCGCGCCGGCCCCGCCGCGGCCGCCGGCTCCTGTGCCACCCCTCCCCGCGCCACCCCGGCCCCGAGCTCCGAGCAACGTCGCCTCCGGAGCGGTCCCTCCCCACCTCCCGCCGCTGCGACCTCGCGCGCAACCCCCCCGGGGCAGCTGAAAATAAACAAACAAGGACTAAGAGAAGTGGCCGGGCGAGGGAGCCGCTCCGCCGCGGGGCTCTGTACGGGATCGGTAGCGATCGCCTCCCCGCAGGCCAGCGGGGCTCTCACGCCGCCGGCAGGGCCCCGTGCGGCCGGCCCCGCGCTCAGCGCCGGCACCGGCGCCGCGCCCGCCGCGCCCGCGTTCCGCTGCCCACGGCGACACCTTGCGGCCGCGCGGCGCAGCGGCGGCGCTCCCGGCGCCCCCGCGCATTGCCCGGCGGCGGCACCCACCGCTCTCTGGCCTCCTTCCCCCGGCGCGGAGCCGCGGGACGGCACGGGACGCGCCGGCACGGCACGGCACTGCACGGCACGGCACGGGAGCGCGGCGCTCTCCTCGGCGGTGCGCGGCGGCGGGCGCGGGTACGATCCTGATCCCGATCCCGCCGCCGCTCGGGGCGGTGCCTCCTTGCTCATAGGCTGCAGGTTGAGGCGGGGACTGGGGCGTCGCTCGCAGCAGGCCGGTGGCGGCGGGCGGCCGCTTTGTGTGCGGCGGCGGCGGCGGGGCCGCCTCCCTGTCCCGCCTCGATGGGGGCGAGCCCGGGCCGTTCAAACACAGCGGGCAGAGTGGTGGGAGAGAGAGCTGGGCGTCGATGGAAGCGACTGAGGAGGGGGAGGCTGTTCGCCAGTGAGCGAAATAAGCCCTGTGTGAGGCAGGCATGTGCCGTGTGTCCCTTCGCCTCGTCCTCTCCGGCAGTTTTGGACAGGAGAGTCCCGCTTCTCCCATGTGCTGGTCCCCTCTCGCATCCATGTCACTCTTCACTGGCCAAACCTGGAGGCTCCAGCAGCCGTTCCGTGCCTTGAGGCGGCCTGGGGAGCCGTCGGGGCAGCGTCCGAGCGGTGTCCGGGGCTCGGTGCTGCACCGCTGGCACCGCGGGGCCGGGCCCGCCGGGGGTGGCACCTGCTCTGCCATGACCCTAGCCAAGGCACTGAGCTGCTGCCAGGCTCTGCTCGCCCAGCTCGCCCTGCCTGCCTTCCATTGGTCCGGTTGAGAGCAAAAAAATAAGCCTGGAAGGTGAAGCCTCTGTAGCGCACCTCCCAAGCGCACAGGACTCAAGCGGGGGTGCTGACGGTGACCTTTCGATGCCCTGCTCTGAGCTGTGCAGGGGTGGGCACCGTACAGCAGCGCTGGGCTCCTGCTCTCGAGGTCGCTGCCAGCCCCTGTGGCATCAAGCTGGCAGAGCATTTGAGGCCAGGTTTGCCTGAACTGTGGTGGTTTGGCCCCCCCATTCCTCTAAGGCACTACGGATTCAAGACGGGGGAATTCATTGATTAGCAAATGTGCTCTCGGTCCTTTGAGGATGTGAAGTCTTATGAAAGCACAGAGATTTATGAATTTCTTTTTGGAGGATTTGCTGGCCAAAAGAAAGTGTGGGTGGTTGGGATTTTTTCCCCCCTCGCATTTCAGTTACCTTAAGCAGGTTGCAGCTTGTGAGGAGACATCAACAGTTAGTATGCAAGTCACAGAATGTGTGAACAATTTATTTATTTTCATCAATCGATGATCTTTGTGAATTTAAACAATTACATGTGATTTTCTCCTTTAATTATTTTTGTTTTCTATCTTGCCTCTAACGTTTTTATATATGTAAGTATTGTTATGTCTATCCAGAATATATGATATGGGATATGGGCTGCTACCTTATTTACTGTTAATTCAATACAATTTTCGCCCAGATTTCCTCAACAGTCTTTTTAAATTTTCCTTTTCTAATTTTTTTTTTTTTATTTTCCATATGTACATGCATGGGATTTTAGCCATCAACTTCTAGAAAAGCTCTGTTGTAGTGTGTAATATCTCTTGTAGCACCCTGAATGAAAACACTAATAAGACCAATCTTTTAAAGTAACTTTCATTGCCAAAAAACATCAAACCAATAAAAAACAAAACCCTCCACAAAAAGGACATGGAAAGCAGTACACTGAGTAACATTACTGTGTATGAGAAGTAACTTTCTTTAGGTAAAAAGACTTGTTAAAATGCCAGATCTATTGCTTTGTGTTCTACAGTTGAGAGAGACTCGGAAAGCTTTGGAAGGACTGCACAAATCCTTGTGTGTTTTGACTGACACTCACCTTGGGCGCTTTTATCAACGTTTATGTTTCTTTCTCTGATCTGTTCTGTCCCTGAAATGACATATATCAAGAAGCCTCAAGGCAAATGAAAATCTGAAATTACTAGTAGTTACTGTAAATTTATTATTATGTTGTTTCACTGTAAAAAGTTGGGGATTAAGATATGCTGATAGTAGAAGTGAGTCCCAATAAAAACCAGTTGTGTAGTAAGTATATTAAGGCACTGTAAGAACTCATTACTGGAAAAGTAGAAAACTAAGTGAAAAAAAAGCACATAAAAGTCTAAAGGATGCTTTTATTTAATACAGCAGTAATAATCTAAGTGGATTCAGTGGTCTTCAGTGTGACCTAGCAAGGAGCCTGGAAAAGCCCTGTGCTGAGAGCTTGGATGACCTGGGCATAATACACAGGAAACTTATGCTCAGGGCTACTATACATCTTCCCATTCGTTGTCATTGATTCGTTAAGAAATACTGTGTGAGGCAAATTTCTCTGGCCACACACACCTCTCATTCACCCTCACAGCCTGCAACTATCGAGATCAAAAGAAACTACACTATTACTTGAAATATGTGCAGTTATCTTCCTCAGAAGCATCTTCAGTACATTTCCTTTTCAGAAGTAATGTATATATTCTCTTGTCGCCATATTACACTGTAAAAGATTTTATAAATGGTCTTGTTAATCAAGGGCATGGAGAAAGTGGCCAATACCCATGTTCTGAGTGCACTTAGCAAAAATGTGACAGAACTGGGACGATTTATCCCTGTTCTGTATCAACCAGCAGAAGCTACATGTGAAACTCTCTGCAGGACTAGAAAGGATGTAGATATGAACGTTCATAGACCCTTTTTTTCTTAAAAAAGACCTAATATACTTCCTGTTAGATATCACTAGTAAAATTTTCAGGCGGATTAAGTATTTGGAGGTAAGTATTAAAGTTAACATGACAGTTACCAGATTTAGAGCAGCAGATTTATTCCTGCATACATTCAGTAAACTTACTGAATTGTGCTGCTGCCTGCTGTGTAGCTGCTGAGGGTGTGCAATCTAAACTATTTCTCTTGCTGATTTACCTACATCCAGGTGAGAGAGGCTTATGGACTTGCCCAGTGTCACTTATGGAAACTGAAGCAGATTTCCCCTGTAAGCTGATTGTAAGAGTCTGAGGTAGCAATTGCTTTCCCACAAGTTCTTGCAGAGTGTATCAGCATTGTCCATTAAGAGGAGAATATAGTGCAGAGTCACAAAGGCCTGCAAAGAATACAGATGTTCTTGTGACATAAAAACTCTCAATTACCAGCCACAATACCTAGTGCTTGCATAATGTTTCCCATGATCAAGATGTTGAGAAAAGTGAGTTATTTCACTTAGAGTCACCACAGAGGTCTCTAGCCAATCTCACCTGTGCATCCAGAAGCACTTTATGGACCTAGTAATCAGAGAACTAATTCTATTTTAAAACTAATTTTGAAACCATATGATTCATAAGAAATAGTCTGATAATAGAATAGTACTGTGGCTGCTAAAAACAGAGGAGATGCTAGATTTATCTAGTGGTAAAGATGGCTTAATGCTCTACATTTAAGTGTTCCCAGATATGTCAGAAACCATCTTTCAAAAGATGGGGAAAAGAAAAAGAGCTTTTTTCCTTCTGTGCTTTTTGTGTATATTTGGGTTCTTCAAAATCAATTGGTCAGACCAGTGTTTTGTGTACTAGTCTTTTCCCTCAGCTTCCTTTCTAGCTGCTCAGGAAGCATTGGAAGATTTTCATTAAAACCAGAAGGCCTAAAAATTTATTTTTCAGATTTGACAGAAGCTTATAGCAGTTTCTTGGGAAAACATCCTGCTTGCAACAGATTTTCAAACCTTATATATGACTAAATAATACCTAAGCATTGGTTATCTTACTGTTGTATTCTGAAGCAAAGCAAAACAAAAATAACTTCAAAATGTTGCAGGTAAGACCACTAAGTGACACGTTTTACAACGAGGTTGTTTATCTAGAATCACAGAATCAGTTAGGTTGGAAGACACCTCTGAGATCCTCAAGTTCAACCTGTGGTGGAACACCACCATGGCACTGAGCGGTCTTTCCTTAAACACCTCTAGGGATGGTGGCTCTGCCACCTCCTGGGCAGTTCATTCCAGTATTTAATCACCCTTTCCATGAAGAATTTCTTCCTAATGTCCTTCCCTGTCACAGCTTAAGACTATGTTTTCTTATCACCAGTTACCTGTGAGAAGAGGCTGATGTCTGCCTGGCTACACCCTCCCTTCAGGCAGCTGTAGAGAGCCATAAGGTCTTCCCTGAGCCTCCTTTTCTCCAGGTTAAACAGCTCCAGCTCCCTCAGCCACCCCTCACAGGACCTGTGCTCCAGACCCTTACCAGTTCCATTGCCTTTCCACGGATCTGCTCCAGCCCCTCAATGTCCTTCCTGAATTGAGGAGCCCAGAACTGAATGCAGCACCTGAGGTGTGGCCTCACCAGTGCCCAGTACAGGGGGGCAATCACTGTCCTTGTCCTGCTGGCCACACTGTTCTGGTACAGGCCAGGATGCCATTGGTCTTCCTGAGCACCTGGGCACACTCTTGCTCATGTTCATGCTGTTGACCAGCACCCCCAGATCCTTTTCCTCTTGGCCACTTTCCAGCCACTCTTCTCCAGCCTGCAGCACTTGGGGTGATTGAAGCCAAAGCGTAGAACTTGGCCCTTGGCCTGTTTGAACCTCATGCCGTGTGTCTTGGCCCATTGACCCAGCTTGTCCAGGCCCCTCTGCAGAGCCTTTCTACCCTCCAGCAGATCAACATTCCCACCCACCTTGGGTGTGAGTGTTGTCCACAAATTTGGTAAAGACAGACTAGGTATTCTCTAACCCTATTCTCCTTGATCATGGGAAAGTTTTTCAACATTCCATGTACCTGGTCTCATAAATATGAGAGCAATGATAAACTTGTTTTTTGTTAGAATAATTTTTTAACTTCTGAAAAAAGTTAACAAAAGTAGTGCATTACAATTACTGCTTTTCCACTTCTTTATTTTTTATTTTTAAAATTATGGGTAATGTAATATGTGTTCAGCACCCTGAGACACTGATCTGTATTACCATGCTGCAAATAAACAGTTGATTGTCATCTACCAGTGATTTTGAGGGTATCAGTGATGTAAATTTGTGTCCTTCAGCCACAGCAAATATGTCAGACCTCTTGCAGGATTAGATGTCTTTATAAATAATCTCATCACTGGTCTTCAGTTTTTCTTTGAAAGTCAAGAGTTTGAGTCTCTTCAGTCAATATCCACTCCACTGCCTGTTAAAGCCAGGGGAAGAACTCTTTGGAAAATTAGTTTAGTAAACCCTAGGAGACTCATATTTTGCAGTTTATAGTCATGGAGAGAACTATACTGAAGGGCAGTTTCCTGCTTCTCTTGACCTGCTGCAGGTAATAGGCAAATGGGAAGAGGACTGGGGAGGTCTCATAGCTTCATCAAGTAAGATTTTCTCTTCACAGTGGTCAGTGGAAAAGCCACAATGCCACTTCATCAGGAAGACTTGTTCTCAATTAGTTTAATTCTCTGAAAAGTTTAGCTAAAATCTTTTTAACGCCACAGCAGGGAAAGTTATTCAGTGAACACTAGAAGATCTTTGATGTTGTTCATACGGCTTGTAAAATGGCTACTTATATAGTTTGTTCCTCATTCTTACCCAGTTTCTTTTCTACCTGTATCCCTCTGGTTTGTCATCGTATTCAATCGTTTAGTTGTTTGAAGCATTGCAACATTTTATGTTTATATGTTCTTAAATATTTTGTCTTTTTTTGGAGCAGTTAGCCAGTTGAGCATTTTTATGCAAGCTCACTTTCCTGACTGTTTTTGAAAGTTTAGCTCAGAATGTTTTTCTGGTTGCAGAGCTTTTTAAACTATTCATTATAATGAAATATTTTACCAGATAATTCACTGGGACAAATGTGAAATGTGCAGTTGGAAAGGTAAAATTATAACCAGTCGCATAAACCTGTCCTCATTAGCTCCTTTCAAACATGTCCAAATGTTACCAATAGAAAAAGACATCCTTGGAGAGTGACTTGAAATGTGAATTCTTTAGTTTTCAACTGGAATCTGCTTTATGTTTGTGAGGAAGGCTTTAATTTCCTACATCTGAGTTTCATTTTAAAATGCAAGCTAACAGGAAGATTAGCCTTTAAGGACTATTAGTGACTGGCCAGAATGGTGTTGGTGACTAGAACATAAAAGGGGAAAAAAGAAAAGTATGGACTTAAGAGTGAATAAGGGTTTGGATGCATCAAACTATACTCTCAGCTGGTGTCAATTGAGATGGCTTCCTTCCACTGGGACTATGCCAGATGAGACCAGTAACAGATCTGCCCTTTGTGATTCCAGCTTTAGTCCTGGGCCACAACTTAAAAGTAGTTTTCTGGATTGTTTAGTTGGTTCTTATTTTATATGCAGCGCATAGCGCCTTTACTGATAACCTGTGGGACATTCATCAAAGCTTTGCTGTAAAAACTGTTAACAGCAAAGGAAACGCTTAACACTTATTGCAGTAATGAAAATATCTTTAGACACATTAAAGGCCTTTATGGAGTTTTGATGGTTTTATTATTATTACCATCCCTGCTTTAGTAAATCAGCAGGTCAAACTTTTGTTTATTTATGTCAGAAATTCTTGATGTATCCTTGGCTGTAAGCGGAAATGTATGAAGGGCTATGCCACAATCTTTGGATGTCTCACCATTTCCTCCTTTTCTGCATGTTTCTCATAATCGCCCGAGAGAGCTGGCTGTGTCCTTCATTTCACTTTAGTTAATTTCCATGGGCTTCTGTGAAACTTTCCTGCTGTTTCCTTGACAAAGCATGGACACCCCAGCCTTGATAAAGGTATTTTCCTTCTGGTAAAGCAAATGATTGTTAGAGATGAGAAACCAGACTCAACAGAGCCAGATTTACATTTGTTTCAGCAACTTCTGTGGTCTATTCATATGCCTGATATATTTATGTGTTTTTCCAGGCAAATGCAATGGGGTTTTGCGTGAACCACAGCTTGCAAGTCAGAAAATTGCTTTGAAGTGAGCCATGATCAATAGGAGGCTGAAAAAAGTGTCTTGTTCTGATCATTGTACATAATTGTTGTAAAATGGTTTGACAGGTTACAGACTGTATGTAGCAAACTAAGGTGAGGTTGAAAAAAAGACAATACAAGACAGAAGACAGGACAGCATGTTAGTCTTGCAGCTACCCCAAAGAGAGTATGACTGAGAGAAGAAAAGGTTACGTGGAGTTTTGGCTGAATGATATTATAAAACATAATTTTAAAAATCCTTTAAAACTGCTCACTTGTTTTGCCTTTGCTTTTAACAAAATTATTTTATAACATACTTTCAATTTAGGTAATTTGAAATGTCAATGCAGAAGAAGCAGTTAAAGTCAGAATTAACCCCTTAATTAAAAGAGTTTAAAAACTGTTTGACTGTTTGACTTACAGCTGAGAAAACTGAAAAACATCTATTTAGTGCTGTTTTCACTGTTATACATTTTGGATGTTAATTTATCTTTTGATCATTGTATAGGAGAGACTTCCTTGTTTTACTGTTAACTGAAACATCCAAAACTATAATTCTGCTTTGGTAGTGCAAAGCTATGTTCATGTGATCAGACATCACATGTTAAATGTTTTTTCATCTGTAATATAATATTTATGAGCTATTACGGTATTGAGGCTTTCTGGTAATGAAGGTATTTGTTTTCCAGTGACATAATTTCACTGCTAAAAACAATTTCTGTTTAACCGAACTGAAATATTCTTGATATTAGCAAATGTAATTCTATCTAATATCAGAGTTTAGAATAGATGGGCCACATTAGCAAAGGAATAGAGAAATGTACATTATTTCAAGAGATGAAATTTATTTTTAAGGATGAAAATAATTGTGAAAACTTAGGATTTTTTTTATATTCTGAAATTACCCAAGTCTTCTAACAACAGTTTTCATTGTATCGCTTCCACAGTGCTAAATGCATTACATTTTGCCAAGATCATTGTCTCAAGCACACTAGCATTGTGCTGGCATTCCTGCTCCTTTGACTTGTATTCCGGGTGCAGGCAGCTAGACCAGCATTAATCAGTCAGAAAATCCCATTTGTTTCAGACTGCCGGTAAAGACTTGTTCTTGGCAGGCCAGCAGGACAGAACCAAGGTTGGAAGGCATCATCCTTGCAGTGTGTTACAGTGTTGAGGACTCGGTTTTTGAGTCCTCTAGAGAAAATACTACTGAAATGTTTAGCTTCTAAGCAACAGAAAAAAGACCACACTTTGGTAGTTTAGTGCACTTAAAAGAAGTAGCAGCAAAGTGAATATAGGTAGACATCAGTGGGTAGTATTGTATGTATGAGTGCTGTATTTATGCAGAAGTGTGTCTGTGTATGTGTTGATGTGTGAGTGTTTGTGTGTGTGTGTGCGTGCATGTGGTTTTATACTCCAACTTACCCTGTAGTAAAATTTAAAACTGGTTATCTTTTTCAGAAACTTTTAAAAAGTGTTGAATCCTTGTCTATAATATTTTTCTTTTTTAAAGGATGATGTCAGTATTATATTATCTGCTTCTACAGAGGATTTAGGATATGGGGCAGCAGAGCATGAAGACCACCCCCAGTTCACCTCAATTGAACTAGGATCTGTGAAGCACATTTCATTGTAGATAGTTCAAGTACCAAAGGTACATGAACTGTATTTGCTTGACCCACTGCTTAGGATAGTAAGTTTTCTCCCTTCACAAGGCTAATAACCTGGGCTCAACATAATTTTGAAACTTCTGGAGTGTATAATTCTCACACTTAACCAATGCCAGCCATGCAACTGTGTCATGTTCGAGCATGCTGTATGGATACACCATGTGTAAACAGGGAGAATATTTGTCTTAAGCTCTTTAAAGAAATATTTAATATCATTCACTGTCTATTTTATTTTTCTTATTAATATTTATACTTGCCTTTCAGGCCTATGACTTTGTTGAACAGTGTGCAGTAAAGTTGGTCTCATGGTAGATGATTATAATGCTAAGATAGGATGAAATGCAGAATGAAAGAGTGTGTCCCAGGTTTTGATTCTAGTTTTAGTTTAACCTTTGGATCTGTAGCAGATCATGCTCAAGCTCATGTCAATTTTCATGTTAACTTTCTTTTTTTTCCTCACTTGTAAAAGGGGGTAGAGGAGTGGTTGGTACCTCTTTGAAGTGTTTTGAGAACTTCAGGGAAATTGCACGTTGGTAACAAATCCAGTGAAAAATGACTAGATTTTTGTTTTGTAGTATGTTTCTACTAATATGATGGGGGAACAATACTCTGCAATGAAGGTGGAATTGTTCTGTGATGTAGAAAGTAAAGATAAATGCTGGAATGAGACAGAGGAATTCATTTCACATTAAGGGACGGCTGCAGTGCAAAGAGGTACATCTATGGTAGTCATTATAGGCTGCTTTTCTAGTCCGTGGAGAACACTTGCCACAATCCATTTGACTTTCTTTAGATGTCTGCTTGAGGGTGAGATGAATAATGCCTTATGAATAATGCTCATTATATAATTTAATCTTACGTCCTACTATAGAGCTATCTCCTGCTGGTCTGTATTGGTTGTGGTTGCTTTTGTTTGGCTAAAGCACCACTTCCATTAGCTTTCCTTAAGAGTAATTTGTACAAGTAACCTAATATTTGTAGTGATGATACTACTTTTTTCCCTTTCCTTCCCGCACACATCTTTTGTTAACCTTCAAAAGTAGTTAATGAAGCATATAAACAGCAGTTGAAACTGCTTCTTATAGAGCATCATCATGTTTGACAGTAAGTGCTGAGCATTGGTCAACAACTGCTGTAAAAATGAAAGGTACATTTGGCATGCATAGTGAAATGCTGAAGTGGTGATCTGTATTTTGACAAACAGCTGAGTCTGGCTTGGCCAGCTATCAAGATGGTCACATACACATTTTGCTATACTGATTGCATTAGTTTTGGTTTTGAACTGAGGTCAGGATAATTATAGAGAGAGATGTGTCACTGCTTAACAAGGTTATAAAAATGTCTACTCAGTTTCTGCAGCTCGTTCTGAGGTGCAATGACATTTCTACTTGGTCTGTGAATTCTATCATTGCAGATATTGTAATAGGAATACAAGGCTTTTCAGTATATTTACAAAAATATATGTTTCATCCTCTTTGGAACTGGGATATGATTAGATACAGGGAGTAATTACATATTTAGACTGTGTTATTTGTGCAAGCTTGTTCTCATGAAATTAACATAAAGAGAGTTCTCATATGCACATAAGTGCTGGCATTTTTTCCTGGAACTGGCTTAGGAATCTGAGTTAAAAGTAAAGGTGAATAATGAAACGTGATGTATGTGTACATTCCATGTCCCATTATGCTGATAGCCTTGTATCTGTCATTTTGGAGATGACGTGAAAAGATAATGAGTAAGCCTTTGTGCATATCCTGTGGCTCAGAGAAGGAAAGAAGCTCTTCTGAGGCTTGCATGTCGTTAGTGGTTAGTATTGGAAAACCCCCTTCTGCTTGTCTTGCCTTGTGAGATGTGAGACTTGAAAGAACTTTCGCTTCTTTTACCGGTTTGAAAACATATTTAACCTCTGAGAAAGGAAGCCAGGGAAAGCGTTGAATAACTTGATTTACCATCTCTTGAAATACCTCCTTTACTAGTTCTGTGCCAGAATCTGAAGTGCTGTAGTGACAGCAGCCAAAAGAGAGTGAGGATTTGGATAGAGATAAAGGGAAAGATTAAAAAAAGAAGTCTAAACCTATATTTAATCCAATGGTCTCGTTATCTGAAGCTGGCCACTTCCAGGAGCTCTGCAAACCTTTCCTTTAGTGAATGAACTGAGCCCTGTGATACAATGACAAATACTTCTGGGAAATACCTGTGGTATGTTAATGCTACAGTGAAAAAGTACAACTGAATTAGATAGCAAAGGTATGACTTTTTACATCTGTGGTGCGTGTGGTTTATGGAGGCAAAGATGACCCAAGAGAGTGTCTGAGTTTTTGAAAAGCAGGTTTTGGAATGACATCCCAGGAACAGCTGCTGCTGAGACTGGGGGGTGGGGAGACAGTGCAAAGTGCTTATCAGTGAAATGTCCAATTAAAATTCTTGGACTAAATTTCTTTAGTCCAAGAAAAAAAGGATTTATTATTGTTTTTGATGGATTTATTATAAAACATTGCAACTTGAACGGGATTCTAAAATTTTAATTCACATCTTTGTAGTTACTTTTAGCTGGTTGATTTTGGTAAACTTCTACTGACTTAAACCAGCTAAGAACTTTTTTTCACAATCATCACAACATTATTTACTTGAATTATCTTCTGTACTATAAGCTATTTGGGACAGAGAGCTCCAAAGCTCTAAGAAAGGTGGTTTCACGTCTCTTTGGAAGTAGATGTTTGCCCCTAGGTAGAAGTGTTCATGAGTATACATCCTAATTTGGGGATGTCTAGTAGTTAGGCATGCAGAACTGAATCTAGCAGTACCTAGGTTACCTTTATGATTATGTGTCGCCTTTGGAGATTTTGGCATTGGGTGAGCTGTATGCTCCCTGTAATTCTACTTGAATTTTATATCCTCCTTTTCTCCCTTCATAGGAATGTCTGCTTGGTGATTAAAGACTCATAAGGCAAATATGTAAAGCTATATTATAATTTCACTTTTCCCAGACATGTCCTTTTTATTTCTGCCATTAGAGCCTTGTGCAGGGTAAAAAGGGAGTACATCCTCACATCTAGTTGTTTCCTGGAGTCACTTCAAAGCTAGAGCTGAACCAAGAGGACAGAGATGGACAGAGAATCCTAACCAGTGTCAACAAATTTTGAACAGTCCATAGGAATGTGCATAAGGACAATTTTGGAGAACGGTGCCACGCATAACATCATGGCAGTCACAGCAAGAGGCCACAATTGCTTTTTTTTTAAATCAAAGTGGGAAGTGAGGCATGGCAAAACTGAAGACTTTGGAATGTTGTGAGGTCTTGAGAATCTTAGGAAGGCTGAAGGCAGAGAGGCTTGGAGTAAGAGGCTTTTCAACAGCTGACTTGCTTTAATTAGGAGCAATGGATTTAAAGTTCAGCATGCCAGTGGAAAATAATTCTCTTGCAAAGTCATTAGTGAGAATCTGAGTCCTTTACTTTTGTTGTTACTTAATTCCACTGGTGTATGAGGTTGTCTTCAGAAGAATGTTTGTTGCTTGTTTATTCAGGTCAGGAAAGTTGTTAATGAAATATGTAGTCACATAGTAATTATGTCATCAGATACACTGCTACAAAACTCTCCTTAGTGAAGAGGAATTTCCTTTGCACCTGATGATAATATTTTTCAACATAATGTATGTCAAAGCTTAGAAAATTATCTTGGCACAGCATCATACCGTTAAAGCAAGGTTGAATATATCCTGTCCAAATCTCTTGCTTCTTGTAATGGTGCCTAAGGCTTCAGTCCTCCAGATGTTGATACTACCAACATTTACATTTTGAATGAAAACCCCCTCTTGTTACCACAGACACTTCACAGTAGAAATTCTACTTTTTTTTTTCCAGAACAGTTTGTGTGATGTCATGCAAAATATTGTGATGGGGAAAAAAAAAAGCAGATTTTTCCCCCCCTTCAAAATAATTTGCCTTTAGCAATTACTATGAGAAAGGATGGGACAGCAGCCATTTCATGCTCCTTGCTTCCCAATCTAGGTTAAGGTTGCACTGTTTGCCTATAAATAGCTAAAAATTGCCATAGTCTTAGGAAGGGAACAGAAGGTGCTGCAGTAGAAATAGAAGTGAAAGGGCAAGCAAAACCTGCCTTGCACTAACACTGTGCAGACATCATCAGCATTAAACTTAATGAGCCTTATTTACACTGAGTCAGCTCACACTGCTCTAGCCTTAAAGGGACCCTAAAACAAGAATGGGAATAATTTCTTCTAAGTTTTGGTAATTGTCACAACTGCTCCCACAGGGGTTCAAGAGATGCTGGTAGTACAGTTCCATTTTCTTAGTTTTGTTGGCTACCAAAGGCAGCTTGCAGTCTTCTTGCTGTGGTGCTACAGTTTCACACGATTTTGTGAATGGAAGGCAAGACCAAGTGAGCAAGGGATGACAAAGGGTTGAGCTAATAGGACAATGAAAAGAAAAATACGTCTTTCTTGGTGTATATCATTAGTAATAACATACTATATTAGTAATAATAAAGTTGAGTGAGATTGGGCAGGCTTCCATATATTATTTTTTCAAGAAAAACTGTATCACCATATGTGTATCCAAAGGTTGCTTCATCCTGTTCTCATCTACAGGTTTAGCTCTTATGTGCTCAGTGTTTTTCTGGGTTAGAAGCTGAGGCTTGAATCTGATTAAAAGATGCGTGGTGCAGATTCATTTTCCAGTCCTTTGCTACCATTTTTTGTGCTGTACACTCTAAACTGGAACTTACAACTGTCAGCTTGAAGAAGAAAGGCGTGGCTTGGAGGATTGCTGATACTTTCAGGATCAGATGTTCAGCCCACCACCCTCCAACAAACAGACCATTAGTAACAGTTCCAAGGAAAGTCATCAATACACTACCAAGCACAGTGTGTACACATTACCTTTGTTATGTGTATGTGGTTTTGTGGTAGTGAGATATATGTGAGATGAAACAACAGTGAGAAGTACCAAGTCTTCCATACAAGTGACTTATAAAGGTAAATGATTTTCCCAATTGCTGTTTTCCCCTAAACAGCAACTTGCATGGGAACACCTTATTAGAAAAAAAAAATATTGGGATTGTGATGTGTGTGGGATTCATTTACAGGTTATGCTTATTTGAAATGAGAGGGATCAATCTTCTAAAACTCACTTTACATCATGCCTTTGTATAGGGGCAGAAGTACCATCACACATAGTATATTCAGCAAATGCACATGAATACACGTGCTCCAGAATGTCATATGCTCTTTGTTTTTTGCTTGCACTTCAAATAATTTCTGTTCAACCATGATATCCTTTGGCATGGATGGATGCTTGTTTGTAGAACAAGTAAAATAATTCCTGAGTTAGAAAGGTCATAGATGGGGCAATGGGACTAGGGACCCAAAGCTGGAAAATGTATTAGCATAGTTTAATCAGTCATACTAAATTCCACTGTGGCATATTTCCTCAACAAATTAGTTAAAAGGATTCTGGGTTCTGTCACAGGAAAAGAAAACACTTATCTTTATTCTAAAAGGATTTTTTTTCTTTAATTATTGGTCTGAAAGTTTTGGGGGATTTTTGTTTGTTGAGATTGGGTTTTGTTTATTTTTGCATTTTTAGGAGTGTCAGTTCATGCTCTAATGTTTAATTCTTATATTAGGATATTTGACCTTTCCTGTAAATTTTGCCAGAGCTTTGTTGTGTAGCCCTGATCAAATTACTCATTCCTTCTGTGTCTGTATTCAGGTGACTCTCCAGCACTGTCCTAAAACTTCAGTGTGTCTGAAAAATGCGTAGTGGAATGTGATGTCAATATCAGATGGAATTACTAAAAATTACTGTCATTCAAAGAAGTAGTGATTTATTTGGAGGTTGGCTAATTTGTCTTATCCAACATGTTCTCTGGGGAAGAACCATTACTTCGAATACTGAAAGAATGTGAATAAAAACCATTGAGGAGGCAGTGTGGGTTTTGGCAGAACAATATGCTTAGGTGAGCAGTCCCAAACAAAGGAGGGCAAATGTGAAAGGATATCAGTGAGATTCCTCACTGAAGAATGACTGTGGTTGTTTCATTTCTAGAATGACCATGTGAGTTATGCAACATTAACTACCCCTTGGATAGTCTGAAGCTAAAGTTGGAGACCAATTTATTGTGGCCATTCTTATGCATCTTATACAACTGGTACCCTGCCTCCTTAAGGCACTTCAGGAGGGAATACAGTTCCTTTACTCTGGAGTGACTCTGCAATCATTAACAACAGCACTCTTGTTGAGTTGCACTCTCAGTACATTCAAATTGAAATTCCTCCTCTGTTAGAGTGCTACCTCTTTTTCACAAGTACCTTCTAGAGCTTTATAGATTATGAGCTTCATAATGGTGGCATTCCACCCTGAAATACAGCTGTAGTATGATGCACTGTGCTGAAGAACTCCTCTATGGTTACTTTTTTCTTAAATAGATATGCCTAATGCAGTTTTAAAAAGTACAGAAGTAATTCACAAAATTCAGTAACTAGTGATATGGTAAAAATAGAATTCCTCTAAATCACCTTAAAAGTTGGACTGTTTCCATCTACACCATTTAAATAGGTACTAATTTAAAGCCAGCTGCTTCTTGCCTTTTGCATTTCAGTATTGCTCTGTTAGCTTTTTGTTCTTCCTCCTGAGGATTAAATCTGTGTCCTGCAGGCTTATCAGCCCTGACTTTTTGAATGTGACAACGCTCACTGTGATCTCCTAACTCATCAATCAAGTGGGACCATAGCCTTCAAAAGGGTTTTAAAGAGCCTCTTTCTTGAATAGCGCACAGTATTTCCATACTAAGGGCATACTATGCAATAAAATAATGTTTATGTTGCTTTAGGCTTAATACCATACCATTTATGAGCACAAGTGCTGAAGCAATTTGGAAAGAGATGTTAACTTTATATCCTACTAGGGAAGTAGTTTTATTACTATGCATGCAAAGCAACAGGAAAGCAGAGCTTTGCTTTTATATTTTATTAGCTATCATTATCATGTTTCGGGGCCTTTTCTTGTATCAGTATTTGCAGACATACAGAAGTCTTTCTTTATGAGCATACTAAGCAGTTAGGAAATTAATAATGCAGCTTCTCAATCTTTAGAAAAGGTACTTGTTTTAGAAAATAAAGAATTGCTTCAGCAATGAGGCTTAAAAATGCCAGATGTAGAAAAGTAACATTGTGTGTTGGCACTGGAAAGTGGGATGGAGATGAAAGCAGGTAACCTAACTGCTGTGCAAAGGAATATCACTGTTGGTAGTGCCAGCCATTTAAATATTATTCAAGTTGCAACATAATCCTGAGATATCCTAAAATCATTAAAATACACTTCAGATTACTTTTTCTTTGCCCATTGATTTCATTATTTGGGGTTGCTTTCTGAGTTTTTTGTCATAATTGGGAGATTGAGAAAACAATGTTAAGATTTTTCAAGTAGGGACAAGTCATCAGAAGCATGAATTTTAATCAGATTACAAAGTACTATGAAATTCCATAAATATGTGAAAGTTTGTAATACTGTGATAAGCAAAGTTCTGAGATACAACTTTTTCAGTCTCTGAAAGGCTTTTGATTGGGTTTGGAAAATGATATTCTACACTGAAAAAATTCACATGCAATTAAATGCCTTATTCTGGTAAGGTTTAAGGCTATATTTATTTTTTCATGCATACTGTGGTTTATTTTTATACTGTAGAAGACATTTCAAAAAACACTGTAAGAATACTGGAAAGTTACTTACTAAAGGAGCTTGATCATGAAGAGTCCATTTTCCATGGAAATTCTAACAATGAATTTCAGTTCAGTCCTTTTTGTAGGAATTTACTGTGTAAGAGTATATTTGCTAACCCCATTCTGAATCCAGAATATTAATTGCACCCAGGAAATTGAATCCTAGATTATAGATTACCTTGTATTAAAAAAAAAAAATAATCTATGACTTTATACGGTATTCTGCAGGAATGAGATTATTATGTAGGAGCCAGTCTGGAGAGCCATGCAGATCCCTTTGCTCATTGCAAATGAGTTTTGAAAGTGGAGTCTACATAAAAGCTGTTAATGATGATACAGATGTGGTACAAGCATTGCCACATAGCAATTGCTGCTTCTAAACTTTTAGATGCCCACGATCTTTAAAAAAAAAAAAAAAAAAAAGAAAGAAAAGAAAAACCAACTCAAAAAGACACCAAACCAGCCAACCAAGCAAACAAAACTGCAATAAACCTAAGATGACTGGTTTCATGACAAACAATGAAATCACTGAGATAGCTCATAATAATCTGAAAAAATATTATCTTGTCCCGTCCGAGATATTAGCAAGCATGACTCTTGCTGCAGGTTTAATGGTTAATTGAACATTCGAATAATCATTAAAGCCCCTCTGTCTTAGCTAAAAACTTTTGAAATGTTTTTCACTGGAATTAAATGCTTTTTGCCATTATACTCTTGTCTTCCTGAGGTTCAGTCTTCTCTTCTTTACCTAACAATGGATTTTATTCAAGTGCTCATAATAATGAGGAAGTCAAACGTTAATAGAGGAAAGGTTACAGCTGTTCTTTATCCACTTGTTGCTGACACAGAATTTGTTCAATTGATATTATATAAAAAATTCTGGGGTAGGCAGAAAAATACGTGATTCTAGGAATTAGAGATTTCTGTACCATTATGGTTGGGTATGTCATTCCAGAAGAGACCAGAAGCCTCTTGCACGTGGAGCATACAATTTCTTCTCAATAATATTTTATGATTTTATGATATTTATAAGTTAAGCTGTAAAGAGATACGAAATGAGAACTGTCTATTTCCTGTGCATTTGTAGTAGACCATTAAGGTATGGATCTGGATCTTGGTATGAGTCCAGCAAATGCCAGGTGTGCTTTCCTGGCCTCATGTAGATGAACATTCATGGGGTTTGGCAAGCTTCCGAATGAGCTTGTTCAGGAAGGAGGGATTTGCTACGCTTTTTGGTTGGTTTGAAATCATGAAGGGTTGCAAACAGTCAACCTTCTTCATTGCTAGTCAAACTAGTTTTGGTTTGAAAGACAACAGAAGTTCCTTTCTTTGAAATTCATATTTGTAATTTCTGTAGAAAAGGCCTTCTGTTTGTCATTCTTTCATGAATCAGTAATAACATGACTAAATACAGATGGTTTGGGTTGATATCTAAGTTTAATTTGCAAAAGCAAGTAACCTCAGCATGAAGTGTGAACTGAACTGGGGCCATGTGGAATTACCTTTGCAGTTCCCCAGTTGGTCCAGAAGATATTATTCTGCTGGCATGCACATCTTTTATTTGTAGTTATTGCAGTTCCTCCAAGTGATAAACTATGTTAGTGTCAGTGTTGAATGTTAATTGAGAATTTGATCTCTTGTTATGCCCAAAAATCCATTTTAAAGAAACATCAAATTTACAAGGAAACTTCACATTTCAAAAAAACTGTGCATTCTGAGTTCTTCAGCTGTTGCCTGTTTATGTCATCTTGATGGCAACACATCCAGTTTTTACTCTAGAGTTCCAGGTTTACACAGAGCAAAGGATGTCCTCCTCCAAAATCATCCTGAATAACATTTTACACTTTATAAAATGATTGAACAGTCAAAAGAGATGGAATATTGTTGGAAGAAAAAGAAAGATCTCAAGATGAAGTAAATAAGAAAATGTAAAAAATTAATTTTATATCAGTCTTCCTCCTGCTTGGCAAGTTACTTTTAAACAGATTTTCAAAGTTAGGGAGGAATTTCATATTCTTTATTTTCAAGTAGCCCCAGTGGTTTTGGGTTAGACTTAAAAAAATTCTAAGCACTACAGATCTAACTGGGTCATGTACTTGTACTAGGTAAACTATTATAAAAAAGAAAGTACATAGGTAACAAGTTGGACATCCAGAATTAATGGTGTTTTTATTGTTTTATCATTCTTCCATAGAAAGAGGAAATAATAATTCTTGTTCACTGAAGGAGTGTGAGATAAATTCCATATAATTTATTAAGTTCTGAGGTGCTATTATGGTATTGAAAAACTTAGGAGGATCCCATAATAACCCAGTGTTTAAATGGCCTGAATATTGAATATGGGCCAGGGAAACTCATTTGTGTGCCATATGGGAGAGAGCAGAGAAATAAATACTCAATTACCTATGGGAATGTAATCAGTGCCTTGAGTGGTTTTGGTCATATCCTAAAGCATTTGCTGCAAGACCAGTGCATACACCAAAACATGCTGTCTGTATCTTTTGCCTGTGTTTTGATTTTACAGATGCTTAGTTGAGCACACATTCAAGTTTATTACTAAGCATAATATAACTTTAAATAAAATAAATAAATAAATAAATCTACTCATACTAAAATTGATCTATGAACAGATTCATGATGTTAAATAAATACTGCATCACTGGATCATTGGATTAGAGGTAAATGTCTAAACTGTTTCCTATTTCCAGTTAGCTGTAAGCATTTTGTAGTGCTTGTTGATCACTATGTTGCCAGGAGATGAGCAGAGAGAAGCAACTGGTTAGCAGCTGGTTGCATCTGGTCACAGCCAGGAAGGCACAGCAATAGAATAAACAATTCAATTTTCAACAGCTGCATTTGCAGTTACAGTCTACTGAATCAAATAAGTGCAGTTTTCCAAGTATAATTTGTGAGTTAGAAACATAAATTATCTTTAGAAACATTTAGTAGTAATGAGGGGAAAAAAAAACTATACTTGTTTTATATTCTTTTCCTCTTTTTCTCTTTTACTATCGTTATTTTTAATTCCTGTCTTTGTTTTAAACATTGAGACCATCTACTAATAAACAACAGGCTTAAGCATTTTAATTCTCATCGGTGTTTTGCACCCTGATGTACATTTCTGTGTTTCAATCTCCAGAGATTCTATGCTCTCCTCTTTCACTTCTGGGAACACTTGAGTACTGTTAGATATTCCCTGATAAACACTAAGGACCTTGCTAATAGATTTTATTGTCCCTGGGAAGTCACCAGATACAATATTGATGGGTAACTGTAGAACGTTACTGAAGAACTAATTAGATTTGGAATGTTGTCAAGTAATGGAGTGCCTGAATATGCTACTAAAAGCCATCTCGAGAATGGGAGATGGTCATACTGTTTGAAGACATCATGCCTGGGGCAAAAGTATTTGTATCCTTTCTCCATCAAGATGTCAGCCACCACGTTATTATGTATTGTCTACCTGTTCTGAAAAACAGGAGCCTGTGAACAAGGAAAAGAACCATAAGATCACAAGTATAGCAGATTATTAATCAGGGCATATCAAGTTTAGGTGAGATTTTGGCAGATCAAAAAGCCTTTCAGGTTACCTTTTGATCCACATACCACTGCAGCTGCAGTTGCTGTTATGTAGTGGCTATCCCTACATAAAAAGCTATTTCCAAAGTAACAAGCAGTAGACAAAAAAGTTTGTCTAAGTTACCAAAGAGCCTTAACAGTTTCTTCAACCCGTTCTTATTTCCTAAGTAAATAAAAGGTGCCTAATTATATATTTACTTGGGAGACTGAAAAGCCTTCTTCAAAGTCATTAGTACTACTTGCATAGCTACTCCATATTTTATGGGCTCAAGACTTTTTACTCACTTTTTTTCATTCTCATTTCTCATGTTTGGAGTCTGATTTCATAATATTTTATTTAAGGTATTTTGATTACAGTCTGAATAAGGGAAAGAGGAATGAGCCCAAGGCTGTATTGTAAAATATACATGATGCTAAAATATTTTCTTTTAACAGCAGTCTTTTCTGTTTCAAATTGATGTGAACCAATATAGCAATTAAAAAAATCATTGCAGTAGCAAACAAATAATCATACTGATATGAGTGTTATCATATTTATCATATTAGTGCATCTTATTCAACAGAGCATGAAGAATTGTAAGATGTTTACTTATTCATCTGAACTTTGGTACAGATGTGTTTGGCCAGAAGTGTCATGCCATAAAAGCCAGAAGAGATGATGATTTCCTAACTATAATTGTCACTATACATGTATTTTTAAAAGGAGCCATGTTAAAGATGATAATTGAGCCATTTAACTTTATGTGACTGTATGTCTTTGATGCATAAAGGTCATCAGATACTTGAAAATATCCCTTGGTGAGTCTAAGTGTTAAAATAGTGTATTTTTCATCCATCACATCTTCACTCAACCTAAATAAATGCTACAGTTTATGTTAATGACCTTATAATCACAAATCTATCATGGACGGTTTTTCACTTTACATGTAATCACAGTATCAGCAAATGTAACACCCCCTGGACTCAAGCTGGCTTCTACCAATGGGATAAATGTCTTATGCTAGAACCAAGGCTGTAGTTAGATTGAGTTGGTCTGCACTTATGTAAAATTCTTGTTTCATTTAAAATGTATTGCAGCCTTAGAGCTTGGCTTTAGGTTAATTGTCTGAAGAAGTTTGAAATCTCGAAACAGTCCATATAGAGTTCAGTTCACCCTAGAACAGAAGAATGAGGGGACACAAGAAATGAAAACAGAAGGAAAAAAACACCAGACAAAATAAATGTCTCTCTTGTTCTCAGTAGAGTAATAAGCAGCCAGTATAGAAAACCTGCACAATATTAGTGGTCCTTCAGTCTAGCACCTCTGCAGAGGGACAAGAGAAAGTGTCTGGTCTGATCTCTGTGGCTCCTCAATATACCTGACAACTGCTAGAGAAAGGAATTGGCCACACATCTTTGGTACCAGCCCATCATTGCCGTCCAAAGGGATGGCAGAAGTAGTTGCTTGCTTTGCAATAAATGTATTTCTCCTGAATCATTGCAGCATTCTCAGAAGGACAAACTGAGGTGTGAGTGGAGCATTTTGATCCAGGAGATCTCTACACCAGTACTCCCCTGTGAGTGTGGACTTCAACTCAGCTAGATTAAAAGAGGAAGGTGGGGACAGTGGTCATGTCTTGAATCAGCATTTAAATGTGTAATTTTAGGCAAGTTGAACGTGTGAGCCCCCACACTCTTCTCACTGATTACAATGTCACTGATAAATCATACACGTGTTTTAACTGCAAAAAAGTGCTATTTCTTGGTGTCAGTAACCAGGTGCACAGGTATTTTGAATGAATGGCAGTGTTTTGCCCTGTGAGTAAAGTAGATACAATGACTGGGTTACATATGTGAGTTTAGCACACCATACTCTCGTACATTTTTTTTTTTTGATCTTCCAAGAAAGCACGACCAATATAAGGGACATTTCCCAGAGCCACTTGAGTGATAGCAAAACCTAAGCTTACTATCATCACATAGCAACTTTTGGGGTCAAACACTGACTATTTAAGAACAATCAGAAAAGACTGAGAAGTGGTATTGTTAGAAAGCATTGTTTCTGTTTCTCTTATTCTGTTGACCATTATATTCTTTCCACTCAATGTATAACTCATCATGTCAGCACTGAACCTGGTCCTGATCCAAACACAGAAGGGGGGAGATTTTCAAGTGCCAGCCATCTGTTTGCTCTCTGTTTGCTCCTTAAAGGAATGCTGGTCAGCTACTTAAGGCCACTGTCAGCAACAGGTAGAGGAATGTGAAGAATGCTTAGAAAAAAATGCATAAAATGTATGTCTTGTTTTCTTATCTCTGCTCTCACACAACAAGAAGACACTTACCATCAGCCCTGTAATTGTCTCTTGGCAAATTGTTTCATTACTATTTCCTGCCACAGACAGAACAAATTGTCATTATTCTTCTAATCTAAATTTCTGCTTGTCTGTGTAAATAAATGTGATGTGGCCAAGAAAGGTACCTTTACAAAGTATGAACAACCATCTGCTGTTCTGTTTCACCATTATGCCTCTATGTCTTTCAGATTTTTGCTAGTATCAAGAAAATTATTTCGAAATTGATTTTTCAATGCCATAGTTGCTCATAAAATTATTTGTTTGCTTTTTTTCCTCCATTGCTGTGGAATTTTTGGGAGCAGCAATAGGAGAAAACAGCAGACAAATGAAGGTATAAAAATGTGTCTGAGCAGAATACTGGAAGGCAATAAAAATCACATAAAACTCTTGTATTCTTACTCCAGGAGAAATTTAAATCACAGATTTGCATATGATATTATTGTATTATTTGTGCCACTTTCTCTAGCTTATTTAGTCTGTGATGACCTCAAGCAGTAATATCCATTTTAACTACAGTACTTCAACTTTTTTGAGCATAAAATTAGAAGAAGTCTGAGACCACTCTGAAAAAAGGTTTAGTTGCCTAATCTGTGGCTGAGTTTAAGATTAGAAGCCCTCGTTCCTAAATGGTTATTCCTTCAGGGAGCAGTGAAGCGCTGCAGTGCTGTGAAAGCCATCCTTACAGTGTGGAGAAGCAGGGTGATCCCGTTAGGAATGCCGTGCATTGCTCTGGAACACGTTGGGCCGCTCTGCTTATGGAAGAGGAGTGTGTCTGTCAAGCTGATGGACGCTGCATATGCTTTTTGGAAGGCAGCAGACATGAAAAAGAGAGTTAGCACTGAAAAAAATGGCAATGTGGGCTTTCAGCTAATGTATCTCGGCACAGTGCCGCCGAGCTATGCGGGTTTATTAAATGTAAGAGCTGTTGCTTATGTGTAAATTAGGACTGCCACCTGGCTGGTTTCCAGCTCTCTTGCCTGGTTTTATTCTGAACTTGCTGGCTGCTGTTGGAGCTACTGTACAGTTTGGTCTGGACATTCTCGGCAGATGTTTCTTTGGTAGTTGGATGGCCTTTTCTGTGTTGAAGATGACAACATTTTACCTCTGTTTTATCAATAAAGAGCCACTGAAGTCACGTCACAGAGGTAATTGAAATGTTAATGGTGGTGACCAACCTGACAAGTTAGAAAAAAAAGGTCACTTAAAATGTAATAAAAACAGGAGAGCTTAATCTAAATAAAATGATGGTGAAAAGGCATGCAGACTGTTTCTTTTTATAGCCTTTTCAAATTATAAGTTATATAGATGAACTTAGGTAACAAGTTACAATAGAAACATATTTTGACACTGCATTCTAGGCTAACAGAAGCTAGTAGATAGAAGTTTTCCTTCCTAAGAATTTCTAAAATGTCTTTGTTAATTCTTTCTTGGATTTTGTCTTCTGACTCTTGATAAACTTTTGGTGCTCAATTCAGTTACTAATAAGGACCATTTTCTCAGTTTCTTAAGAGAAGGTGCTCAGTGTCTTTCTTGATCACTCAACAACAGTTCTTCCACAGTGGCCAGTACAAGCCAGATCAGACAAGACTTAGAGAGCAAGTGCTGGATGTTTTAGTTAATTTTGTGTTCAAAGTGTCTGAAGAATTAATTTATGATCTCACTCAACTGCCATTTTTAAGACAGAGGTGATACTTCCAAAGTTCCAGTGGGTGTCCAAATTTGTCCACATTTCAGAGATAACATTTGTATCCTGACCATGCATAGGAATGTGTGTCTTCATATTGTCTACACAATACAAAGCCTAACTCAGGTGTGTTTGACAATGGACCTTCTTGGCTCCCTTTTCTTGCATTTGTGAAGCAGTATTATCTTTCTTATGACTTTGAAACAGTCTTAGCAACCTGTACCAGGCTACAGAAGGTTTGCATTCTCTTGTGTAGATGAGAAGAGAGGATGAACATTAATTCCAAATAAACCATCAACCCTTTTTCCCCCCACATATAATAATATCCGGATGTTTTACTTCTGCTAGAAACAACTCACTAGCACCTAATACTTACAATATGTGTATAAACAGAGAGGTCTTGTTTACATGCCAAATGCTTGCACTCACCCTGCTGTCCAGTGCTGGGAATAGAACTGTGTGACTGTGAGTGATTCTGGTCCTTTGCAGATATTTCTGTGCTGCAAAATGACTATTCAGATCATCATGGGTATTCCTAAGATGTGGGGGAAGGGAAATGGAAGTGGGTAACATAGGTGTAATGAAAAGAAAAGATGAGTGCCCTTTTCCAAATCTGATTCATTCTTGCCCCTAAGCATAATACAAGTGTTTAAAAGCCACAAAAATAGAAAAAAATCCTGTTTTCTGCCTCTGTTAGCATTAGGTAATCTGCTGTGATCCAATGTTCAACATACCATAATATACTGCTCTCATTTCAATGACTTTGGGAAAAAAAAAGCAAAGGAAATTGGATGAGACATTCACCTAGCTTTCAGGATCAAGATATTGTGTTCAGATTAGATTTTAAATTAGTAAGTGCTTATTATCATCTTATATCCTAACAATTCATACTAAAAGATAGCAATGTAAAGATGAGACAGCTGCATCTTGTAAAACTTTGTGCATTCTTAACACAATTTTCTAGCAATTCAGATAACATCACATCTGTCACCTTTACAATATCTTACTCTGATGTCGCTGGCATATGGGGGATGGAAGACCTAAAGATGCTAAAGTTTATGAAACAACTTTGCCTTCAGGGACACTTCAGGTACACAATCGGCAGTGTATCAGCACTCTTCCCCCCCAAAAAAATTGCAACTTTTAAAAAATTTTTTTAACATTAAGATAACTCGAAAAGTTCTCTTAAAACTATGTGCTTATAGTTTATGCCTGTTGAAATTATCTAGATTTTAGCTAATGGATTTTAAATGTTCTGTAACTTTTGAACACTATTAATATATATGTTGAGTTTTTCTCTTCCTTCACTGAAAGTTATGCAATCTTGCTGACCTTCATCAATTATAAACACTTAACGGCCAGCAGAGCCAATTTGCTGGCACCTCATATCACATTCCTGAAAACATTTTCAGGACATTTTCAGATACTGGGGATGTCACATCAGCTTAGCATGTTCAGCAGCCATCCCCTTCCTTTTTTTCTGTAGGAGAAATGCTTCTTTACAATTTTCTCACAGCTGCAAGAAGCTGAATGAGCTTAGTCAGGGCAATAACACTTTGAACCCCAGAGGAGAGCCATGTATCAGGATATAACCCTGCTCCATTTCCCGTTTAGGACAATGTCAAAATTTCTACTAACCAAAATAAAGGCAGAAAAGAAGACAATGACTTCTACTTACTGGCTTTATGCTTAGGCATGAAAAAGCAATGTAGTTCTGGTATGTTCCAATTAGAGTGCACATATTTCTGTTTAGATGCTCTGCATGCAATCTAAGTGTGTAATAAATATGAGTTAAAGCACCTATTTAAATATTTACATTTGAGGCTCAGCTAGTACTGTCTTTTTCTTCAAACCATTACTTACTTACCTTTCTAGTAATTCTACACTTTTCTTGTAGTTTTGACAGTAGATTATGTCAAGATTTTTAATCTATAGAAAGTACAGTGGATGACTGCTGGGACTTTGTGAGCAAGGACAGGAAGAAGGCAGAAAACTTTGTGTAGTAGTTTTATTTTAGCAGAGCATTGGGCTATTTTTCAATGAGAGAGAGAGCTGTAAAAATAGGATGTTATGTGTCACAGCTAGGGGATCAAAGCTCCTCACTAGGATGCAAATACAGTGTGCAATCAAACTGAAGGAGATGTGAACAGACTAAATTGATATTTGATAAGGAAAACGAGGAGTCCAAAATCTGCATACTAATGCTAAGAACCCAGATGAAAAGGAGAAAGAATTGGAATTTCTAGTTGTGAAGCACTTGGACATGATCCAGGCATTAATTATAAGGAAAATACTGAACTGCTGAGTATATATATTGAGGGGGGGAAGGAGGATGGTTCTGCATT
Organism: Sturnus vulgaris; assembly: GCF_052056855.1. NCBI lineage: Eukaryota > Metazoa > Chordata > Aves > Passeriformes > Sturnidae > Sturnus > Sturnus vulgaris. Next base: position 103,165,476 of record NC_142245.1, on the reverse strand, counting down.
TGAAGTAATGATCTATGAGTTTATATCATAATCCATCCACCAGCCAACTGGATATAAAAAGGATTTGAATAAACATCTTCTAAATATAGTATTTTTGAAATAATTTTCTAACATCAGGTTCCTTAAAGATTTGGTTTCTCCTATACCTTATCTGATATTATTTATTTGTAATTTCCAGAGAAAACATGACAACTTCATGAAACTGGTAAGTTGTTTGTGTAGTATCACTATACATTAAAGGGAAATGGCAATACTGGAGTAATCATAGGCTGGATCATGTGGAACAAATCCTAGGAGGGAGGATGAGAGAGGACTCACACATGGTTCAATTAAAAAGGAGTGAAGAGTGAGAAGGATAATTGATCAAGATCATTTTCTGAAAATTAGATTTTCTCAAAGAATTTGGTGTGATACTTTGACAAAGCATCATACATTTTTTGAGAAAACTGTTGTGTAGCTCTCTTTCGACTCCTGTAGGGTGAATGACTTCATATTACCTCAAAGTATTATTCAAAATACAGCACAGTATACTAACAAAAAAGCATAAAAAGAGATTCAGAGATGGCTGACAGATCAGAAAAATAGTTGTCAGAGAATGCAGGTGTCTGTATTTCTGCCTTAGATATATTTTTTTCAGCAATTTCATCAGTGTCTTTCATCAAAATTGGTAAACTCACTACCAACCAATGAGGTTTCTTAAAAATATAACAAAAGGTGTCCTGCAAACTGCTGAGGTGAGCAGTACAGTTAGAAACAAAAACTTTAAAGGAAGCTGGCCTGTGCCAAATTGTTTCAAGTACCAAGTACTCAGTTTGGAGATCTCTGAAGATTTTTTAATCTTTTTTCTTCAGTTTCTCTGATTACTCTGCATTGCATCTTTGGGTTCTCTCATTGACACAGTGGTTCTGTTGTCTGCTAGACTTTTTATGAGTTCTCTGTATTCAAAAATATACAATCTATTCCAAACATGATTACTTGGCTACATCAGTACAAAAAAAAAGCCCTAGCCACTCTCTCATTTTGAGGGCAACTATCATGGTCTGGCCATTTCCACAGTGTTACATTTTCCTTACTTTCACATCAGGATGATTTCATTTAATTTGCCCTTTGGGAGTGGTCCCCGATCTTTGCTAGCTCCCACGCTTTTTTCTGGAGTAGTGACAAGGTCAAAATGCTGGCAGGAACTGCTGAGTGTTCTGTCAGTGTGGATGGATGAGTTCCAGGGACAAAACCTGTGCCTAGGTCTGCATTATATTGGTGCACATACAACCTCCCTGTGCAAATCAGTGCTCTGCCTCCTCTCTCTGACATCTTTTAATGTGTACTCATCTGACAATCAAACTCAGTGCACATGAAGTGAAAAATGGATTTCCCTGCCTGTGATCACTACTTCTAACAAATACATCCTCACAGCTGCTGCTTTTCCTGATCTCTACTGCATTCACTCTTCGTGTAGAATGATAACCTGAACATTGCTTTCAGCCCCAGCCTCTCATGCTGCCTTCAGCTTGCACTCATTGTACAAAAATGAAATTAAAATAATAATAATAATAATAATAATAATAATAATAATAATAATAATAATAATAATAAGCATAAAATTACATGGGGCAGGGAATTTGAAGTGCATCTTCAAAGTGGAGTAGGATATGGAACACAGGGAGAGTCATATAACAGAAAGCAGGTTGTGGATTTATAAACCATAACTAACATACAGTTAAACATGAAATTCTAGAAAGATATGTGGATAGACAGCAAAATAATATAGGCAGGGAATTGATTTTTCCTCTGCAAGTGACCCTGCTCACTGGATTTAACTACCCAACTGTTTCTTTCCTGCTCAAGAAAAAAAATAACGTAGACATACTTTTGATGTTCACATTTTCAAAAGAGATAGTGAACAATTGGAAGCAGTATAGAAAAGACTCATAATAATATTCAAGGACTGAAGAAAATGCCGTAAAACAGTCTATTCATCAAAGCTGACTGATAGAAAACATGTAAATACCTTCTTGTTACCTGATATTGAATGAAAAGTGCTCTCACCCTTGACAACAGCTGAGATGTGAATAAGAAGAAACTGTTCCAAACATGAAAATAATGTTAAAATGGAAAAGAATGTTATGCTCTTTTCTTCTTTTCTATTTAAGTCTTACTGCTTTTATATACTAGAATACATTTTCACATCAAGTACTTAGTGTCACATAGGTTGCTTGTGTAGGCAGCCAGAAAAGCAATGGTACTTTTATCACTGAAACAGTAATGCAAAATTAATTCATAAATACAGAACAGCCTTTGTTTCTGACTATTGATGAGTTATTGGAAGTAGTGCCTAAATAACTAATATAACTTTAATGTGATACATTGCCTGTGCCTGCAACATGTTTGTACTATTTGTTTATCCTTCCAGGTATCCAAAAATGTGTGTAAGACACGTGGAAAGTGTATGCTATGTGGAAAAATTGTTAGAGATCTAAAGTATAAAGCCCCTAAGCCAATTCCTGTGTGCTCTAACTCCATTTAATGCAACTGAAGTGAAAAAAATTTTATCAGTGATAAATCTGGCTCAAGCTGTTAATTTATTAAACATATAAAGAAGGGAACAAAATAGTGTTTTTTTCTAAAGATATTTTCTGAAGCTATATATCAAATATCAATGCTTACCATATAGAAGACTGCCTCACTGATTCATTAAGACTTTATAGAAGTGTGCTGTGAGCAGAGATGGCAAAATGAAGGATTTTTAGATATTTCATTTAACTATTTCTGTGTGGGATTTTTTTCTTTGAGAAAAGCCCTGCATCATGCTGATAAGTGCAATATTAACAACTACAGTATAATACCATAGTCATCACACCATCAAGTGTATTGCATTCCTCAATAAATTTCACTACTAGGCTGCTTTCCCCTCTTAGGAAAAAAAAAATCTGCCTTGGTTTTATCCTTTAGTTCTGCCCTTTGCACCCTGTGGCCAGGTCTTTGAGGTACAAATGTCCCCTGCTTTTACTGAGAATAGGTGAAGGGTAGTCAGGGTCTTAACAACATCCCAGTTAATTGCCCAGCATTATGAGGGATGAAGCCTGGCTTTCATTTGCTGTCCAATAAGTGTATGTAACGCACATTAAGACTGGTGGAATTAAAGGAAATGTGAATGGATTCACTTTAGTGAAGTCAATAAATTCAGTGGGTCTGGTATCTAACCTTTTAAAAAGTGTGGCTCCATTGATTCAACACATGGGAAGGATCTCTCCCTGCATATTGTCCTGGGGATTGAATAGTCCTCAGCTCTAGAAGAAGTGAATATTAGAACTCCAGTTTACAATCAGCACTGTAAAAAGCTTTGTCCTATTCAGATTGTCTGGCAGCAGCAGCAAGCACAAATGTGTTTATTGAAACTCATTCCAGGGCATTGTAATTGTCCTTATTTAGGCAGTCTTAAAAAGAGAGAAATATATAATTCATGGCAATCTTTTAAAACTGGCTGACCAAGGCTCATGACAAATGCTTACAAATGGGGATTAAAACCTGAGCTGTCAATGAGATAATTAGTTTATTCCAGCACACTGAAAGGCTGTGGTTGTGATGATGATGGGTGCCATCTGATGAGAAAGGAGTCATGTTACAACACAAGCACATGCTCCCCCTTCCCCTCCCCTCTCCTCTAGTGTAGACCTTATTTAGCCAGCTATGATACTGCTTTTCACAAGAGAAAAATAGGAATCGTTTTAACTCCTCTGTTTTCTGGTTCTTTTCAAACAATGATTGACAATACCCATTTGGCTAGAGTAGGATCTGAGATCAGAGATGTCAAAGAGAAATATTTGCAAATTCTGTCCTCACTCAAAGTAATTATTTTTAGTTTCCATCAAGCAGGCAACTATACCCAGATATTCATAAACAGGATCTTAATGCAAAAACTGTCAGTAAATTGGCCATATTACAGAACAAATTGTTCCCTCTGCCAAGGTTCCATGTTCTGGATTTTCTTTCTACCAGCATTGCTGGTCACAATATGTGAAGACTGCAAGTGGGTCATCATTTTTATATAGATAGGACAGCTGTGGAGGGAAAGAAGGAGGAGAAGTTAGGTATCTCTTCTGCTTTAGCATAATTGCAGAGCACAGAAGAATGTGCAGCTAGTCAGGGATGAATTCAGACAGGCAGAATTCTTCACACTAGATAAACTGTAGGGTGGTCTATGGACATTATTAAAGTAAAGTACCTGTCTGCAAATTCTTATCCTTCAATCTCTGAGAATGAAATTCTGAAGATCAGATCACTAACAAATTTCTTACTATGTGTTTTACAAATAACAGGAGAACAACAAAAAAAAAGAATTAAAAAAAAAGTGTATTCCTGATCAGAACAACATTGCTTTATAAAATGCCAGCTGACTTTGAATGTGTCAAATAGTCTTTTGCCCTCTTTGTTCCTTTATTATCCTCAATTTATTTAAGTTCCTAAATTTACTTTTTGTAGTTTTACAATGCTTTCCAAGTATTTTGTAATCAAATTGTTACACAACAAAATATTACTGGCTTTCTTATGTCAGACCTGGTGGTGCATAGTCCATTCTAGGGAGAGTAAAATTAGAAAGATGAACCAAATGAAGGAAAAAAATTCTTAAGCTGTTAGCCTGCAAATGACAACTCCTTTTAGGAAAAGAAATAATAAAGCTGGATCTTGACACCTAAGCACTGGCAGCTCCATAGTTTAAGATTGAACTCTTCAAACTAAATGAAGCCAAAGAAATCTTATTGTGGTAGTTAGACGTATCTCTGCAAAGGACAAGTCTAGTGAAAACAGTTTTCTCCAATGAAGTTGTTAACAAGCAGCAGAGGAACTGAAATTAATTTATTCCAAAATATATGCCAAACCATAGAGAAAGAATCCAAGTGTGAATAATGCTGCAGATGGGATTTCTTTGCATTACCCAAGTAAACATAATGCCATACCACAGTGACCATTGGAAAGACTGAGGTTTTATTCACGATATAAAGCTTGCCACTTCAAAATAGGTAAAAATGCAAAAGGATACCATGCATTTTACTGCTTTTCTTACTCACCTAAGATTCATTCATGAAAAGTAGGATGAATTTTTTTCCAATTTGAAACTCATGTCATGGTTAAGTTGTATTCATGGGATTCCTGCTGATGTCATTAGGACATTAAAAGGCAAAGCATCTCCACATCATACAAGCGACTTTTACCACAGATAAGAGATCTGCATTGCAGCTGAGTGAAGGAAACTTTGTTCTTGGTCTTTAATAAACTTCCTGTCACATCTATCACTCCTGGGCTCAATAATTTCAATCTTTGTGAACTTTCTTCTTTCATGATTAGTGAAGTGCCTGTAGCTAGCTAACAAAGGTTAGTTATTTTGTAGATGTCTGTTTTAGCAGAGTGTAAATGACTGGACAAGACAAGGAGTGCAATGCATGCATGTAATACTTTGATGTGTGGAGATTAAATATTTTATGAGGCAAATCATTTCCTGGTGCCTCGAATGTACAGTGTGTGGTTTTGGTTTGTTGGTTTTGGGGTTTTTTTTGTATTAAAAAAGTGGATAGTTGTGTTATAACATTAGTGATTATGAAAGCAAAGGCATTTCTCTTGTGAACTAAGTAATATCTCTGTAAGTCCTTTCATGTAAGTCAATGGTTGAGCACATGACCCGTGTAGCATGATATACTTTTGATATGGTAAAAGCTTACGTGGAAACATGCACCTTGGTTTGGGGAGACATGATCAATGCCCTGTCAGTGTGAGCAGGTTTCATGAAATGAATCCACCAAGAGGTTTTCCTTGCAGCTTAATTTGTAGAAACTGCTATCATCATTTTTAAGGTTTTGTTTCTGGAAAAAAATTGCTTGTGTAGTTACTACCAACACATACTGCTTTTGGATGCAGGCTAATATAACACTGTGTTGTGTGAATCACTCTCCAAAAGTCTGGCAGCATTTTATAGTGACCCCTGTGCCAGTGCTAAACTCTGTGGATGGTGTTCTGAAAATGCGTGAGCGAGGTGGGGTCACACCAGGCCAGGATTAGAACAAGAGGTTTCTAAGCAAAAATAATTGTATTGATGGATTCAATCATGTATGATTTCTCCCATAAAAGACAATACCTTTTAAATTCAAAAGCTAAATAGGCTCAGGTGAAGCCTGTGTCTTTAATTGCTGAAATTTAAATCTGGAAATTTTGCAGTTTAGCAAATTCCATGACAGTGTTTGTGGAATTGCAAATAAAGAGAACTTGCTTACAAATGGCTGTCAGACATGGCTTGCACTATCAAGAATTAAGCAGAGATGGATGATTGGCATGAGCTGCATATTTTGAGTTAAGAAATTAAATATTAATATAATTATTCTTTTTACCTTTTTAATTGTAAAATAGGCTGAAACAAGAAACAACCAGATTTAAAAATTAATTTTGCATTTTTCTTGCATTTTTCATTGCATTAATTAATAAATTACTTTTTAAATTGCTTATTCATAAGAAAATTGATCTGCTTTGTTGACTTTTTCCCTTTCCTTCTCCAGATTTGCCTCCAGGGCAAATATCTCTTCAGCTACACATCTGGCCTAGAAGAAACCCCACATTTCAAACTCTGCTGTTTATGACAGTGCCAGGTATGATGATCCTATTGCAAAGCTGGAGGTGTGACAAAGTGAGGTGCAGTCGATGAAGCAGCTGACCTTCTGAGTCATACTGCTGTTTCAAAGCAGTCTTGTGTCAGATCTAGGGGGAAAGGATGTAGTTTGGGTCAGGAAAATAGGTCCAGTGTAATTCCTTGTCTAGGACTAAACGATTTTGTTATAATCTACAGTATGGTGTGCTAGCAGTGTTATTTTGAGTGAGGCTGTGTTTTTATACTGCTGCTCTAACAGAGTGATGGTAGGAGGGATTCAGGAAACTGGCTTTGTGGATGGGGAAAAGGTATTCCACAGAAGTACCTGGGTGCAGGAGAGTGTTCATGAGGGTTAACACAGCCCTCTGTCATTGGCTTTTCCTGTCTTCACTGGTTCTTCTCCTGGACAGAATAAAGAAATAAGTTGTAATGCTCTAGTCTAATCTAATGTTGATAAGGACTGTTGATAAACACTGCCTGTCCCTGGAATTACTTTCACATTTATGCATGTGAAAGGATGAGGCAGACTCTGCTCATTGCCCTTATGTCACACTTGGACCTTAGAGTACACTTGAATATTTTATAAATAAGATGGATCTTTTTTATTACATTTTTATGTTTACCACAGTTTGAACAGTGGCTCCACTGTGAAAAAGAGATGTAAGAACATTAACTATGGACCTTCCATTTTGCATTGCCACTCAAGTGTCTTTTTTGTGTCTCTGAAGAGCAGCAGGAACTCTGCCTTGCTCATCCTACTCCTTGGGTCAGGCAGGTTGTAGCAATGGGAAGTTACTATCTACAAACATATTGTTTCAACATATTGTTTCACTAGTTTCTTACCAAAAAAGAAAAGTTAAAAACCTGCCCAAAGGACATAAAACGCAACAAAAAGCCGAGTTCCGTTTGTGCTTGGCAGAGAGTGGTGGGGGTGGTGAGTGTTTACTTTTAGTCTCTGGCATGAAAACAAATTAACCCAACTACTGTTGTTAGAGCAAGAAATGTCTTTGTGGTATGTGTATTATCTTAAGATTTTTTTTTTTAAAGACTTAGCTGAACTAATATTTGAAGCTAGTATGGCCTGCCCAAACTCATGTGGGTGATAGCAACATAAATGTGAATCGAGGAGGTCCTAAAGTAGTAAAAACAAAAACAAAAAAAACCCAAACCAAACAAAAAAATTAAATAACAAATACAAACAAACAAAACCAAACCAACAACCCAAACAAAAGCAAACAAACAAAACCAAAAATCAAAAACTAAAACAAACTAATTAAAAACCCCAAAAACTCACAAAAAAAACCCCAAAACAAAACAAAAAACCCCAGCAAAACAAAGCAAACAAATAAACAAAAATCAACCCAGGATTGAAACACCATATTCTTAACTGGAAATGAACCCTCATTTCCTAGTGTTAATTATTTTAAGTCAGTCAGTCCCACATTTCATTTCCATAAAAAGGGCACAAGAAAGGTTACAAACCGGTGTCATCTACTGTGAATGAATTCTTTTTTTGAAGCTCTACAGCCTACAGTATTTAAATTATGCCATCACTGAATATTTTTCCCCAGTCAGGAACTAAGCCTAATGAGCCAAGAAGAGAATATTTATGCACAAAGACACCTATGGAGCTCAGAAAATATACAATCATCACTTAAAGTCTTCAGAGCTGGCTCAAAGCAAAAATTTGCACTGATGATGCACACAGTCAAAGCTACTTTGAAAGCAGCTCCAGTAAGACAAATAGCACTCTTCTGTTCTTCTTTGTTTTCTTCCCATTCATTTCTATTACACCCTTCATTGATGAACAAGAAGCAATTCTATAATAGATATTTTGAACTACAAAGGAATTTCTATGGGATTTTTTTTAATAACATTACTTATATACAAAGGACTAGATTTTTGTTTCAGTTGTACCTTCATAAACTCTGCACATTTGGGGTGATTTACCATGGGGTAAATGGCGTTCTGCATACACAAAGACATAGTTTGGTAGGTTATTTGCCAAACATCAAGAGAATTAAGTACAGCATCCTAAAGTTGAAAATTGATGCGAGTTTGAGCTACTTTAACTATTAGGTAAACTGATGCTCTGCATAGTAATATCTATTATAATGCATTCTTCTAATTTCTTACAGAGAAGCTGAATGAGTATATTTTCTAAGAATTGGTAATTGAAAGAACAGGTTGCTAAATCATGTGCAAAGTCATGAAATGCCTTCATCCAAATATGCAGTTATAGTTAGGGGCACTCTCACAATAGGGAAAAGATTGGTTTGCAGCAGTTTAGTGCCATCTGAATGCCAAAAAATCTCCAGAATGGTTTGAGCACTGTATGTAGTGCTCCTGTATACAGGATATCCTTAGAGGGCATTAAAAGCGCCTGGATGTTTCCAGGATGCAGGAAGGTTGGTTTTCCTGGAGGAAAATGTGATAACTCTCTCTCCTAGCTGTGCCAACTACACTTTCTCTCTGCTGGGCTCCTACATGCAGAGATTACCCTTGGCCATGGAAGTGGCATTCTCTTGCCTTGCAGTGGAGATGGCACACAAACCAGTCTCTTATGGGAACCCAACAGTTGATATTTATACTGGGAGAAGGTCATGAGCCTTTGTTTTACTCTGAGAAACTGCTGTCCAAACACATGACAAGATTTTATATGAGGTTTTCTCAGTCCAAAAGTTTTAATAGGCTGCCAGTTCTGAATTCTTGTTTAGGAGTATTTTTATCCACAAGATGTATTTTTCTTCCTGTGAAAGAAGTGAAAATAACAACAGAAGATTTAATCTGAAAAAGACATGACCACAAGTTGAACAATATTAATATTTCTTTTTTATTAGCTCTAATTTGCTACTGAACTGTGAATTTGCTTCTTCATTAGACATGAGGAGAACAAAGGGAAATCTAATTAAAGGTTGTTACCTCACCACACCACCGGTGCCTAAAATCCATCATATCTCTATACCCTGATAGATAGTCCATTGTAAAGAAACAATCACTGGTTTTGTTTCAAGGCCCAAAATATAGCATGCCAGGTCATAAGCTAAGAAAAGTTTGTCATAGATATGAAAATTAAAGCTGCTGCATTCTCATTTTAATCATAGCACAGGACTGAAACTAGAATCCAGGCTTGTTGAAATTAATGAAAGCTTCCTATCAATGAAAGCAGAAGTAGATCTCTGGATGAGAATTCTCCTGACATTATAATGTATATGTTGAAAACCAGGTTAGTCACCCAGGCTTGGGGTGAATGTAGCTATTGGTTAAATCCCAGTTGAGGAAATAGTCTTGAATTAACCAAAAATTGCTTCCTTTCCTCTGCACAGGGCAAGAATCCACTTGAGGACATGTTTCTTCTAAGGCATCAAGGTTAAACAGTCTGCACATTAGCAGGATAGCACTGTCAGAGAAAAGACCTTTTGTAGAAATATGGCACACATTGAATTACCCAGCCATTGAATTAGTCATTGAATTAACCATTAACTAGCCATTGAATTAACACACATTGAGTTATCCAGCCAGCTCCAACTACAAAAAGCCAGATTCATCTCTAACTACCAGCCATATTCACACACACATCTATGTAGACATATATACATAAAGATTATGAAGTGTAGGATATATGTGAATACATACCTTTACAGTTAGGCACTGTTTGTGTTTCAATTTCCAATTTTTATCACATGCAGATAAACTGTGATCTCAAATACATTTTAATTTATGTACTCAAATCACTCCTAGGCTTGAATGAGGAGAAATAAAAATGTTTCCATCTTTAACGTTTGGAATTTTTTCAGTGGTCTACTTCTCTTGCAGAAGTAGTACCATCTGATAGAGGTGTCAAAGCAAAGCCAGAGGTAAACCATTTGCAATTAAGTAAGTTTGCAGGAGGCAGAAAGCAATCAGCAGCTGTTCCTTGGAGGTCTGTCAGGGAGACCTATGGTCAGCTGCTATATAGTTACTGACACAATGCCCTGCCACTTGCAGAAGAAAAAGGGAAAAATATGTGGTAGCTTAATAAGTTATCAAAGAGAAAGAAATGAGGAATTAATGCTACTAGGATACAAAAGAGTTCTCCATTGTTTTTTTAGATCTTTTTTCATCACTTCACAGATCTGTACCTCAATATTCATGGATGTGTGCCATATAGTTTTATTCCAGAACAGCACGAAGCAGGTGCAGTTTGCTGGTGAATCTGGTCAGCAAATCTGGTTTTATGTTTATATTTTCATTAGGATAAGATTCTTCCCCTAGAGGGTGGTTGGACACTGGAACAAGCTCCCCAGGTAAGCAGTCACAGAACCAATCCTGACAGAGCTCAAGAAGTGTTTGCAAAATACTCTCAGGCACATGGTGTGATAACTGGGTGTCCTGTACAGGGCCAGGAGTTTGACTCAGTTATCCTTTTGGGTCCATTCTAACTCAGGATACTCTATGATTCTATGAATTACACTTGAGTGAAGTGAGAGTAGATAGATGTGTACAGATGTTGGGGCTGGTGTTTCACTCAGTTATCCAAAATTTCCAACATCCCAAAAGTAGCTCTTTGCAGCAGGAATTACAGCACTAGCTACTTCAAAAGCATCAGGTCTGTTGTATTTGATGCTGGACTTACTTGATGCACTTGAGCATAGCAAATCCGAGAAGTCAGAACATCCCCTCTGCACTGAGCTCAAATCAGGTACTGTACTTGTATGCACTGGCTTTTTTCCATGAGTTCTACTTGGCCATCATAAGAGCTGCAGCTATAAATTACTGCTAGACATCAGAATCTTCTGCCAGAACTAATGGAATTGTCTGGTCTGATGCTTTAAAGAACGTTTAAAGGATTGTTAGAGCAGCCTATGATAAATTAAAGATATTTTAGATATGTCTACATTTTATACTGTGAAGAGGACTCATCCACTGTGTCTACTTTGAGTAGAATAACAAAAAGATATATCTGCTTCCACACTTACAACAAATAAAGAGCTGGGTCTCAACAAGGTTTATTACCTTGGGCTAAACCACATAATAAGGTCAGATAGTTTCTTCTCAGTCTGGACGTGGACAAAGGCAAGCTTATACTTGCCCAAAGAATGTGATATGAGCTTACATAGCTTCACTCAAAAGAGCTTCAGATATGGTCTGGTCTATATGCAAAAGGTTTTGAGGGTAGGATACAAATAAACCTCAAACTGATCAGTCTTAATCCAATATCAGAGTAGATTTTTTGGTCTGTTTATACCTCTTAAGAAGAGGTTTAAGTTAAATTGAAAAGCTATGCTTAAAGCAGAGCAAAGCTGTTTACACTGGGGATTATACCAGCATGACTTTTCCTAGACAGCTATATCAGCATGAAGGATAAAATGTAGAAAAGTTTGCAGATGTACTGTGATAAAAATGTAATAAGATATAGGATGGAGAGGAAGAAGGACAAGAATAACAACAATCATTTGGTGTTTGCATTTCACAGGCTTTGAAAAACTTTTAAAAAAGAAATTTTCTCTTTCCTGTTTCTGTGTGAAAGACTGAAACAGACAATAGGGTAAAATATTTCTGCCAGGACTTAGGAAACTACTCTGCTGACTATAGAGAAAATGCTGCCAAATTCAGCAAGTAAACAGGCTGAAATAAACAGAAAAACAACATTTACTTTTCTCAAATCTCTTAAAGTAAATCTACTCTCCTAGCAACCATATGGAAAAACAGTTCAGACACAAATGTTAGTGCTAACTCAGAGTTGCTTTAATGAAAGTATATTGTGCATGGCCTCTTGCATCCATGGCACACTTCCCTGGAAAGAGTTTGCCCCTTCATTTGCCAGCACAGTTAAGTATGGTACATGTTGTTACACATGCTGTCATAGTCTGGGCAAGGGTGGAGGATTTGTAAGCCTCCAGATAAGAGCTTAAAAGTTTGAGACTGTAACATTTTTAGGTTTTGGCAAAGATGGTGCCAGCTGTCTGTCTCTCAGGACTTCTACTGTAAAGTGGTCCATGAAGCAGCATTGGCACCAGCTGCACTGGAAATAAAGTATACCTGGACCCTCAAAGGAAGGTGCCTCATTGAAAGCCTCCAGTAGGCGACAAAGAAAGAGTGGGAAGGCAAAGAGAAACAACAAGCAATTGAGTTCAGAAAGAAACTGAGGGAAAAGAGATGTGTGCTGGGTTCCACATAGCATGTTCATCACCTTCACACCCATGGGCTGGCCCTGTAAAAATGGGAACATCACTGCTAGATCTGGAAATCCTCATGTCCCACTTCAGTCTTTGAGTACAATTAGTATGTCTGAAAAGTGGAGTGTTATTGTTTATTGTCTATGTTGTACTGTCTACTGCTGAAATGAATTGCTTCCTAAATTTATTCTAATATATTCAAACTACATATAATGGAGGGACATGGCTTACAGACTGCTAGAACAATGATTTCCCACCGGTGACATTCATTGCAGTAACACAGAGTCAGTACTGCCCAGCTGAGACCTTTTCCAGAGCGTTCGCTTGTGTGGAAAGGAACAAAGCCCGCTGTTTTTGGGTGGTGTGCACAGTCAAGGCTGAGAATTCCTAAGGCTTGATCAGCTGAGATGCTGAGCCACCTTGAGTCCCCCTGAACTCGGCAGAGCCCTTGGCAGCTCTTTGGCTCTGTCCCCTGCCAATGGGAGCACCTGTCCTTAGCCGTGGTGGTCTCTGCTCCCCTTCTGCACCACGTGCAGCTGTGGGTGAGAGGGCTTACCATGCACTGAGGTGTATAGCCTGTGCTTTGGCATTTTCACAGGCAACCTCAAGAATTTCAAGGTTTGAAAAATAGCACAGAAACTATTTTTTCAGTGAGCACTGCTCCTGGCAGTGAGTCTGATAGATGTTCTCAAGCAGAATAAGCAACATTCAGCCTGTCCCCACCATCTGCCCAAGTCTTGTTTTCTTTTTTGCATTCAGCTCCATTAGAAAATATCAACAGAAAGTGGGATTTTCTTTACCAAGAAAAATTATGTGTTGGTTTGTACTATAACTCATGAGTCCTTTGTATTCTGGAAGATTACAGCTGCAGTGCAATTCATGGCAACCATTTGAACTTTCTGAGATAATCTGTTCCAAAACTTGATAAGAGCTCTTGAACTATTTTCATGATGTACACAGGGCTAATCTGGCAGCTGGATAAATCTGATTTTCTGCCCAATTGCAAAATAAAGGTGACAAAGGAAATTTATTCAAGATATAAACCAGTGATTTGTGAACAGATAGAAATCTGAACAAGTAACGAGTTACAAACTTTCTTTTTTTCCCCCCATGTGTCTTGCATGATCATAGAAAATCCTTCTGATGAAAAATCCAAGCTAAGGAGTGACTGCATCATTAGCTGGGCAAAACAGAAGGAGAAAAGACAAAGGTTATCATTTATTTGTTACCATCTCTGGTAATACCTGGGGGAAGACCTGACCACAGAGACACTATTACACTGTTCACTGGACAAATACATAGACAGATTCCTTACTGTAAACAAGTAATGCTTGAAAAAATGAAGCAGATGAAGTATAAAAGGATACAAATGCAAACTTTTCATGTAGAATGCTGAAGAACAGCCAAGATTCAAACTCACTGTTTCTCAGTCTTTTTTTTTAAATATAAATTTATCTTTCATTGCTAAGGAGATAAAACTGTACAGTTTTTACCTTAATTCAAAGCAAGATACAGGGAAAATCACTCTAGCATTGATAACTTTGCCTTCCTAAATAGCCTGTTCTGTTTCAGTTATTAATTTCCTTTCTGAAAATCTTTTTCATTATTTTTGTTTGAAATGTATGGTATATGATTGAAATATATTTCACCTGAAAATTTGATCTCAGGTGTCTTTATGACCACAAGAAATGTCTGTAAATCCTCCCTGGAGTAATTCTGCCTCTCTCAAAAGTCTGTTTTTTCTGGGAGGAATCACCCTCTGGAGGAGGCTGTCATGGTCCATAAGTAAAGCAAAAGCCTATATACTAGCCTGGGCTGTAATATTTATTTCTAGAGACCTAAAATCAAACCAAACTAATTTTCATAAAAGCAATGCTGGGTCTCCTGGTCCACCTTTCAACTTCTAAATATCATTAGGTAAATGTCTAATTAAACCTATTAAAGAGAAATAAATGCCTAATGAAAACACTATGCCAAACTATTTAATCCTAGAGACCATTAAATCTGGTGGACTTGTCACTTCTGCTGAGTTATTCGGAAATATTCTGATTCTGTAGTGACAGGATAAAATGTGGTGACACCTTTTGAAACAGAGGACAGACAGTCTGTATTACATTTGACCACATTTAAGCGTCTACTGCATCAACAAAAATATATGAGTAAAACAAATGGTGTCACGTTTATTCTCTTGCAGTGAGGCCAAAGTGGGTTATTTTGAACAAGTGTCTGCCTGCAGTTTCTCTCACCCTCCTAAACAGAGAGGCCATGGAGAAAAGTTATGTAGGGAATGGCTCCTCACATGTGCTGACCTCTGAGCTTTGCCCAGAAGCTATTTGGTAAAGCTTTAGCAATTTTTCAACAGTGATGCTTGAATTCCAGTGCTCAGCACAGCTTCCTGGCCATGTTTAATTTCTTGATGTACAGTTAGTCTTAAGGTGCAATTCATCTCCTCTCAATAGACATATCAAATGTAGATGAATATTTCTCAGACTGTGATCTGTGAAGCGTTTGGTAATCTGTAAGAAATCACAAGGTGATTTCACAATTGTTTTGAAAAAACTTCAATTTTAAATATAAATTTAAATTGTTTAAATATAAATGCACACATATATATTTTTACAGGCATGCAAGCAGGAAAACAAAATGGAGGAAAATAAATGTCACTGTAGGCTTTTCCTAGGGCAGTGGAATTTTATTTGGATATAAACGGAAACCATAATGGCAACACTGTACTTGATGATCCTTGGCATCATTTCAAAAAGGTTGTCTGGAAGTAAGTTTTAAAAGAGTTGAGGAACAGCAGGTGAGATGTCCCCTGGGTGTCCATGCAGCCCTATGACTCTGTTCTGTTTGAAAGGATTGGCAGATGCATCACCTTGGCTGGGAGGTGGTTTCCATAAAATCCAGGTCTTTCTTTCCTGTTCTTAGGTGTAGAATGAGGCAGAAGCGGGAGGTAGATGGAAATGAGTCTCATTAGGAGGTTGAACTGGCAAAGAGCAGTGCACTGAAACCATGATAGTTTTGCTGTTCTGAGTGTGTATTCTGTCACCACCCACAATGTTTTATTAGTTACTGTGCCAGTTGTGCTACTCTTGATGCTAATCATGTTCCCCCTGTGCTACCAGAGCAGCCTGAGTTTCTGATGCCCATCTCTGTCCCCCTCCCACCCTGGGGCACTGTTACCTCTGTGAGATCTCTGCTGCCCTTCTTCCCCTCCCCAGTCGAGTTCTGCTGTGCACCACAGTCTGCACTGGAGATCTTCATCCTAAAGGCAGGAACAACAATGGAAAATAGTTCTCTATAGTACTGAAAATGAAGAGCAAAAATTCCTGGAGAGCAGCTGGTGGTCAAAGACATTTTCAGGGGGTGGAGGGATCATAGCTGGAAACTTAGAGCCTTTCTGCACTGCTGTTTCCATCACCCTACACAAGTTCTCCAGCAAGATTCAGCTGGTAGAGGGATGGGAATTAGTGAGGGGAAAAAGACTCTTCTTGTTCTCCTGCTGCATCCCTGTCTAAGCAGATGTCTTGGTACCTCAATACTTTTTAAGTTCACTACTGAGAAATATGTGAATGAGGTCACCTCTGGTTAGATTTGGATTCCTCAGACATATTTCACATGAGACATCCCTGGTATACCCATGCACCACATTTCTCCAGTCTGCATCGCTAAGTTTGAGAGACACACTTAAACATTTAACTTTATATGAATTCATCCTTTTCTGGTCTGTTCCAATGTCATCTGAAATTTCTATTAACTAATTTGGTCATCACCCAGTTTGTCTATGCCACATAATAGGGTTTTGTACAAAATGGTTTTTTCGGTGTGTTAGGAATGTCATGTTTTAATCAATGTCTCTCTGAATGCTAAATCTAATGAAGCCTGTA
Source organism: Sturnus vulgaris (assembly GCF_052056855.1). NCBI lineage: Eukaryota > Metazoa > Chordata > Aves > Passeriformes > Sturnidae > Sturnus > Sturnus vulgaris. The sequence goes on along the minus strand of NC_142245.1, from coordinate 103,148,800 downwards.
AGTGAGAGACTATAAATGCACAGAAAGAGTTACCATGGAAACCAGAGCAGTATCTGCTGGGTACTCCACACTGGCAGCATGGTACAGCATTGCCTCAGTGCAAGGCAGAGGCTTTCCAAAATGTTTTCAGTAGTCACATCAGAGATTTTCAAGGCTTGGAGCAGAGATCTGGGTGCTGTTTTGGTGGCAGCTTGTAGACTGGCCAGTGATGGTATGGTGGCAGCTGGTACATTCACCTGCTGAGCTGGCACACACTGTGTCATTTGGTATCTACTTCTGTACAGATTCTTTAGCAGAACTTATGCACCATTAGTAGCCAAATTTCCTGAAACCTTTGTCCATAAGCTGTGAATTTTCACTTAAATATGATTAACTTTTATATGGTCAAGTACAGCAAGGAACCCCAGAGCTCATTCAAGCCAGAAGGTAAGGAAGCTGCATTCATTAACAGAAGCTGCACCCGCAGACATAGGAAAGGAAAACACTTCCTAGAGATGACAAAGGTACCCAGTGAGGCATGGGAAGACCCTAGACCCAAATATTACCAAAGGTCCCATCTGTCACATGAAAGGTGGGGAATTGGAAGGAAAAGGGAATAGTTGTCTAACGATTTCTCTGTTCGGGGTCTCTCACCAGAGGCACCCAGCTTGAGCTGTAGCACTACTGACACAAGAGCTGTTACAGAGGAATCTATAAACCTTTTGGCTCATCAATTCAATTGACACCTAGAGTTGAACCTGGCCATGGTGGCTGGCCTGCATAATTTCTGTAACACACAGGAGAGCCCTCCCTCCTGAAAGGCAGATGCAACTGTCCTCTTGGCCACAGGCTGGACAGTCCTAACTGCAGTTAGTAGAGATGAGGTTCCAGAAAAAAAAAATTTAGGGTTCTACATAGTTGTAATCCTCTGGAGCCACAACTTCTGAGTTTTCTGGCTTGACACTCCTCTAAGATGAAGGGTTTAGGACCTGCAGGATAGAGAAGACATGCCTTGTCATCCAGAGGATCCTCCTGATGTGAGAAAAGCTATTCTGGCAACCTGGAGGGTATTTCTGCTGAGGACCAGGTGCTCTCTGCCATCACTGTGCATTTCAGTACTCATTCAGTACTGCAGAATATTTGCTCCTCAGAACCTGCCTCTTCCTAGTCCCACACATCCATGGAGCGTCCACAGAAAATGTGTGCAATTACTTAGAGGAACTGTGGAGCAAAGCCAAATTGCTACCAAGAAAATATTTCATTTTTTCTCCTTATTGTGAGTGACAAAGTGCTTGGACACCTTTCCAGGTTATTAAAACTAAAGAAGTTTTCAAAGTGCCATTTATTTATTATCCTTTCTGTTTCATTTCCTTATTGCAGCTTCTCACAGCTCAGAAAATAAAACTACACTGAAAGCTCTTTTGCAGCAGGGATCATTATTATAGTTATTTTCAGTGCTGCATGATCTCAGTTCCTGCATAAATCTTGTAGTCACTGTTGTGCTGTACGTGCAGTAATAATAGCCAGGACTGTCTACTAAGTGTTGCTTATTACATGTGTTCATTCCCCCCTTGATGCTCCTGGGCTTGCACTAAGATCTTTTATTCAGTCTTTGGTAGTAAATCCAATCCCAATTTAAAAAAGAAAATAATATATATGCTTTTATTGTAACTTCCACAAATACTGGACACATTACTTTCTTTAAGACATGGAGTATTTAATACATTTCAGCTCACAGGGAAATGAGCCTTCCACTTCCAAGCATGTAAAGCAGCAGAGTGAAAGTGGGCATATTTCAAACAGACGTGAACGCTCTCTCAAGCTCACTCTCCCTTGGCTCTCAGCCACAATTTTAGAGTAATTTGCCCTAATCTGCCATATGGTTTTCTTTCTTTGCATTTTATAAAACTGCAGAGCTAAGTGAATGTGCCTCTCCGATAGTACTGACACAAGCCTGATTTAATTTAAACTTCCATATTAACATACCAACTAAATCAGTGCTGCAGCCTATGAGGGAAACCTCAGTGCACAAGTAGAGCTGTCATTAGTTTCCAAGTGGTTCTAGCCTACCACCCTTGAACTGGTTCTCCCTTTTGATTATTTATAGAGGTCACTCCAAAAGAACATCAGGCCTGCTCCAGCAGCATGTGACCCCCATTCCCTCCCCTGGCTCAAACCAGGCCTCCAGTAAGACATTATTCAAGCCTGAAATCATTTCCGAACAGCAGGCGTTCTGAGCAAATCTGATTCATCATGTGGAAGATCTATATGCTTGCTGTATGAGAGGCATCTCTGACTGAGATTTCCAGCAAGCCCTGCCAGTGAATCCTTTTATTCAAGGAGTCCATGCAGTATACTTTTGTATCACAGATGGCTCCAGGACTCAGAGACAATTTCCTTAAATAGGCTCTCACACCAGGCTTGTCTACACATTTTACTTTGGAATTTTTAGCCCGTAACAAGAATGTGACATGGTTCACTAAACATACACTCCCATGTGCGTTTTAAGCACACGAGTTTCCCCATAAGCTGCAGCAGAGCTGCTGCCCTGCCTGGTGCCCACGTACACTCATCTGCACGCCTCTTTGTCAGAGAATAAAGACTGCTGCCTCACTTGGGATGTGGATGGCAGGGCACCCTGCTAGTGTGGGCTCCTGGCTCCACAGCAGCACGTTTGGCCTTTGCCATGGTCAACACGCAGGTCAGCTGCTCCACTGAAGTTGAGTGCAAACCACTGTCCAAGAGGGAGGATTTTACATGACAAAATAATATAATTTTACAAGAAAACAATTATCATTCTGAAGTTAGCTGTAGTTAAAATTTAGTACTCATATATAAAGAAAGAAATAGTCACAGAACCAGGGAGCAGAAGATACCAAGCTCCAGTCAAACTGGTGTAATTGCCATTGATGAGAACCAACCTACAACTTGACCAATATGTTAATTAATAAAACATGGAAGCTTAGAATCCTATACTGAAAAAGATATTAATTATATGTACATTATATCTTACTTAGCAGTAATAATATTGAGACTCTTGTTTGGGTATGAAAAAGTAAGCAGCAAAGAAAATTCTGCCCTGTCCAATGGTGATGCTGAACTATTTCAGATTAAACGGGTTTTTTGAGTTTGTTTTTTTTTTGTCTGATTAAGGAAATCTAAAACCCCAAGAAACAACAAGGTAATGCACCAAAGCAGTCCAAACAGGCCATCATTTTTCAGTCTGGGCCAAATTAGGTCACTTTAAGCCAGCAGAGTGTACGAATTTCATGTCCAAGACTATATAGGTAATTTTCATTCTGGTCCCTTGCTAGATATGGGCTGCTGACTAATCAGTAAAATCTCATATCATAAGAGTTAAGTCATAACTATTCCTACATGCTGCAGAAAATGTTCTCCAATTAGGTTAATGAACAATAAACAGTCTTGATATCTGATATACAGCAGAATTATTGAACTAGATTTTGTCAATTAATTAGTCCAGAAAAGCAAGCAAATGCCAGAGATTAAAGTCTCAGAACTGTCACAGGAGGAGTTTTTATGGAATGGTCCTGGGATGGATAAACAAGATGCAATCCTTTCCTCACTGAGAAGTCTTGATCTCACATTTCCCCCTTCAGTATGGAGCTTTCTACCACCTGGCTGTACTTAATTTTGATCTGGGTCTTCCTCAATCCCACCTGTAGGACCAGATTCATTTTCCATTAAGTATTTAAGTATGCTCAGTCTACACAGACACATTGTGCACAAGAGTGGGTCTGGAGACACTGCCCCAGATTGCAAGATGGTACCTAAAGCCTTCTGCTGAGATTTACATACAGCATCCCTCAAAAAGGGAGAATTCAGAGAAATAAAGTTGAGAGAGCTTCAAAACCTGTAGATGAAAGGTATTTGATTCCTTATCTAGCAGTTTTGCTAATGTAACATAATGTAAAGTTGTTGTTTTTCCAACCAAAACTATTTCATGAATTTGACCTAAATTTGTTAATAGTTTTGGGATAACCAGAATTGCATTTTTCTTCAAATAAACTATTCATTAGAAAGAAAATTACTGCTCTTGTCACAGAACACCAGCTGCCTACCCATTCAAAGAATAATAAAAAAAGCTTTAAAATCAAAAGAAGCAAAATTAAAAATCTTAGAATATCTCTTAACAGTCACAGAAGGCATGTAAAAAGAAAAAAGTAAAAAAAAAAAAATTAAGGAGGAAAGCTAAAGAACATGGAACAGTATGGGATAATTGTAAAACTCGAGAGGTTATTCAACCAAACAGATATCTTTCAGAAAATGGAAATCCAGCCCAAATGAAGCCATAAAAAAAAAAAAAATGAAATTATGAAATACATGTGCTTATGTTGGTCCTATTATTTTGCACATATCCTACACAGTGGAATTATAAAGGGCAAGAAGAGAATGTGAACAGCAAGCAGAAAACTGAAGAACAAAAGATGAATTATGCAAATGGATCAGATTTGGGAAGCTGAATTTGTTGCCTCCCCAACAACTTGAATAACAGTGTTTAAATACAACTTTCTTTTTGTAGAAAGCACCACTTTCTAAGCAGCCCTTCCAAATGCTTTCCCATCTGTTTCGACAAATGTGATAATGAGGAGGTTATGCTGCAAGCTCTAAAAAAATCAAGTTATTTGTCCATACTAGGAAACACAAGACAGGTAAAAGGTTGTGCCAGTCACCATGCTCCAAGCGATCATAATCCCAAATACCCTTTATTTTCTTAACTAGGCTTTGCATCCTAAGAGATAAGCACTACCAATTTAGGTTTGATCAGTCTAGGTTTGAAAGAAGAGCAGAGAAAAATAGATCCTTTACAACTCTGCCCTTCATGAATGTCTTAAGCAACTAGAAAAATTAACTATGCCTGGAAAAGGATCTAGCAACTAGAAGGTTTAATTCCCCTGAATGTGAGCTGCTTATACAAAACATGCCTGAAAATCTTGGTATTTTATTTAGCTGTGGATTCAGAATCGAGGGAGGCTATTTTAGTCTGTGCAAGAGCAAAGGGCTCTTTCTGCTCAGGGATATTCCACCAGAGCAGGGTTAGGAGCACACAAATTGTGCTGTTGAAGCCTAACAAAAGCAACCCTCAGCAGAGTCACCTTCCATGTTCTTTTACTGCAAAGGGGACATTGGCTCAGCTGCTGGAGTGGGAGCTGAGCTTTAAACTTCTGGCCTTTGTATCCCGAGTCTGTTCCAGTATAATTTTGAAGTAATTCCACCAGAAGTGACTAGATTTATCAGTGTGTGAATAGGGGATGTGTAGTCAGAATCTGGCCAGGACAGATTCTCTGTTTCTGCATTTAATATTCTCAATGCAGCTGAGATGAAAAAAAAAGGAGAATGACCGAACAGAAGCTGAGAGCATTTCCGAAGTAGGGTTAGGAAACCTTATAAACTATACTGGGATCAAAATAATAAGGTTTGTGAAAGAAGTCACATAAATACAGTTCTGCAGGTTTAGGGCTAAACTGTATCATTACAGACCTTTGAAACAACATCCAACACCAGAGGCACAAGGGGGTCTTTTTGAAACTGAGCAAGGTAGGAAGTCTAAGCTATCTAAATACCCTTCAGCCTTTTCAGCGTCACTGTCATTTGGCAGGTAGAAGATCATGGGTTTTATGAATATGATGTATATATCCTAGACAAACTGAAAGAAGTCAAGAGGAAAGAAATGAGGGTTTATGGGTAAAGAGATACCATGTACAAGAATATTAAGTATATTCTCCTCAGAAGTTTTCTGTTTGTGGTGTTTAACTTTGCCCATCTATCCCAAATTTCCAGATGTGCAGTGGTTTCCCTGGAGCAGAATATCTAACCGGGTTTCTTTCTGAGTAGCCCCCAAATTCCAGGGAATCTGTGGCTCTGGGCTGACCAGGTATATGTGTGTGTCTGGGACACAATGCACATACAACGTGTGCACTGAGCAGTCTTCTCCTCACAGTAAATCTGGAGTCCTCCTGGTGCATCAGATCTATTACCCAAGTGCAGAGAAGCTCTGCAGAGCACAGCTGGTGGGTGGGGTAGGGTCAGTGCTTCTGGGGTCATCAGTGCTTGTGAGACATGCCACCACCTTGGCAATCCCTGCCAAAAATCCAGCTGATTTCCTTCTGTTTTCATTCAGGTAATGGAGGGTAGACAGCAGTTTGTTACATGTTTATCCTGTGGAGGCAGACGATGCGAGCTGTTGAAGCAGTGGAGGAATGGTTACACTGCTTGCCTTGCTCCTGGCTCCACCTTGGCCCTGCAGGTGGGAGCAGGCTGGGTGCTCATCCAGCCCCCCCTGCCCTCCAGCCAGCTCTTCCCTAAACCTTCCCTGTCCTCTGGCAGCCTCTGTGGGGAGAGGCTGTGCCAGGGAGTCCCTTGAAGGCACATGGCTCCAGATCTTCTGCACAGGTTCCTCCTGACAGCTGGCTCTGCCCCACCACCAGCAGCCCGAGGAGCACATTGTCATCACAGTCATTCAATGCCCAGCTCCTGCTCTCAGCATGGAAAAGAGAGATGCAGCAAAATCACAGAATCGTGGAATTGTTTGTGTTGGAAGGGACCTTTAGAGATCATCTAGTTCCAACCCCTGCTTCCATGGGAATGTGCTGCTTAAAGGCTCTGGGGATCTGCCTCCCTTCCCTAGTCTGGCATAGTCTGTCTAGCTAAACAAGCTGCTGGAGATGCCTTTGTGACTCATTTCTGACAGAGGAGAAATGTGTGCTTCCCAGGAAGGGGGAGACTTAGATGGAGCAGGGGACGCAGTAGCCCTGTTCCTGTTTGGAGGAATATTAACTGAATTTCTTGCTGGCTTATTATAGTTATATTAATTGAGAATTGAAATATTATTTTAGCTGGAGTAGGCCTCTGTTTTAATTCAACTCTGCAGAATGTAGACTAAACTCACTCTTTGATATTTCTTTCCTACCATGGTGACAAGAAAACTTCTAGGACAGTTTGTTTACTGTTTGTTTCAGCTATTGCTGAATTTTATGAGTCAATGCATCTCATTTTCAGATATGCACTTCAGTAGAAAAAACACTTAAGAGCTGAAAGGCATGCATCATGTCAATAAAGACAATATTATCACATTAGATATTGTGATGAAACATGTACATACTTAATGATTTCTTGCTGGCTTCTGGACCGAAATCCTATCAGGCATTCATGTCTCTCCTCACGCTCACTGTCTCTTTGCTTCTGCTGCTATCAAGCAACACCATGCTTAATAGAAATCTTCTGCCTCTGTGTTAGTGAGTAATGGCTCTGTGCAATCTGGCTTGCACTGGGTATAGAGAATTTGGGGGAGTGCTTTTCCATTGTTTAGGTAAATGTTTCCTCTTTGATCCAACATCTGCCCTTTCTGCTGCTCTCACTGCAAATTGATGCAGATCTACCAGAGGGATGGGAGACATTTATAGGGCTTCCTGTTATGGAGCAATTTGGAGAGCATCATTTTCCCCTGCTCACTTTTTGCCTTCAGCAACAACAATCCAATTCTTTGTGTCTTCCACGGGAAGACAATTCTTTGTCTCGCCCTTTCCTTCTAGTTCTCCCTGAAGGCTATAGAAAGAAAGAACACGAATAACCAAGCAATGAAATCATAAAATAGTCCCGTTTACTGTTATCTTTCCAAGAACAGTGAAGGCATTAAAGTTCTAAAACCTTTTTTCTTGAAGCAAAGATTGCAGCTAGAACAGGAAATGACACAACATAAATTCTATTCCTGACAATTATTATAACATGAAAGGGAAATAGTATAAATCACTGTTGTTAAACACTCTGTTCATTGGCTAGATCTGGCCCATTTGAGCTATTTATCTAGTTCCTGTGACAGATTCAGATTTTGCACCACACATGCTTTCATTTTTTAAAATATATGTTTCAAGTTTTTATGCTTCTGAAAAAGAGCTTCTGCATATGCACTGAGTAGAAGCTGGTAAAAGCCTATGCATAGTTGTCTTTTTTAAACTACAGAACACAAAGTATGTTATATTTTGAAAGACAAAGTCTAGCCCTTTTCACTTCAATTCTTGTTAACACATGAACTTAATGATAGTTTATGTGGTTAACATTGAAATGTTTCTCAGAAGTTAACATTAAGGAAAGATAAAGATGCAAACTGAAGGGTTTTGTACAAAAAAATAATTAAAAGTGCATACATTTTGGGGGAAAGGAAATCAGAAATATCATGCATATCTGTAAAGCATACCTAAGTCTAGCAAAAAATTTGTTAAACTCCTATGCAATGAAGGTGTGAATTTTAAACAACTGAAGAAAAATAGACCCATCTGGGAAAGTGTTAAGAAAAGAGCTGTGTTGAATTCTCCATCCCAGCTGCATACAAGGCTGACCCAGAGTCTCCTGGGGGTGTCCCAGTTTAGCCACTTCAAAGGCATAGTGTAGTGTTTTAGAATAAGTAAGAGTTTCATAAAATTAATTTTTTTGCATTTAATATTAATGCAGACATTGATTTGTATTGTTATAAATAAAAATAGTACGAGTTAGATATTCTTCATATATGAGATTTACTTCACAGCAATAACCATTTGGTCAGATATTTTATTGGCTTCTCACTTAAATTGCCGTGCTGCCTAAGGCAGTTGCTGTTGGAAACAGAATACTGCCCTGGCAGACTTTTGAATCAAAAACTACGGCCATGCTTATTTTATACTCCAATGCATTAAAATTTACTGCTTGCTTTCCATGCTTTAAGTAAAGTTACTTCATTAGGAATGGGACATATATTTTTATGATGTACTCAGAAATGCAGTATTTTGAAACAAATCATTCTTTCAACAGAGTAATTCAAGAAGTGTGAAGCTGTAAAATCTAAGAAAAAGATGGATTTTAAGAAGAAAAAACTATTCTGAGGAATAGGATATTCTATAATAGAAAAAAAAAAAAAAGAATTGAAGAGTCGTGTCTTCACATCCTATTCCTAATTTAGCTTTGAAGTACTTTCCTTTAATTCTTAATCCTATCTTGAAAAAGCCAATGATAGATTGTGAATATTGCTATTTTTACACTATAACTTATTGCATATTATATGTAATAGAGACACCATAGAAAATATTCAAGATCTTAGAAGTTTTGTGTCTATCTGGAATTTGGTATTGCAAATACCAAAAAGGCAGAGAGCTTCAACAGAACCAAGACCTTCAACATAAAATAAATTTTTATCAGCATTTTTTTATAATTATCATTGGTTTTCTTTCTGATTTTCTTTATGCATAATAAATTACACGAAAAAATGTGACTTTGATTTATTTCTCTCTTGAATGTGCTCCTCATAATAAAGTTATAATTATTTTTTCACACAGAAATTTGAAAGCTAAGACTCTAAATTTTGTTTATTGTTCAATAGAAATATGTATGGTTTAAAGGTTGGTTACAAATCGGTAATTCTTACTTGTTCATACATGTAACCCAATTGTCTGGTAGTTAACAGTGACTAAAGGGGAAGCAGTCAATGTACACACTGCCCTTCATGAGGGAAAATTTTATTGGTCTCAGACATCAGCTAAAAACTGGGAAAACTAAAACATAAAGTGACTTGGTTGCCTTAAAAGCTGAGCTTCCTGCAGTCACCAGGGGTCTGAGGCTGTACTTGAACACAGAAACCTTTCTTCAGGAGAAGCAGCACCTATGAGCCCAGGGAAGCAGACCAGCACAAGGAGTGAAGTAAAGAATCACAGAGCCTCCTGTGCAGTGCCATGGCAGCAGTGCATTCAGTGCTGCTCCTCTTTGCCATGAGCTGCACCATTCTGTCCCTGCTGCACTGCAGATCTGCCTTTGGCTCCCTAGCACAGTTTGTCACATTTTTGGTCACTGCTGGTTTGCTGTTCCCAGCTCCAGTCCTACCCTTGGAGCCCTGCAAACCCCACTGGTGACTTTGGGTCATTGCCACTGCAGCCAACTGGGACCAATGGGGACCCTCCCAGAGGGCTGGAGCAAGTCCTTACTGTAGATAGATCTGTGCCTCTCTTTTGTATGGCCAGATCCTCCCAAAATCCCAAACTAGACCCCAAACAGTTGCAGCTTCTGGTGTGGATAGATTGCACAAATGAAACTCACTACGGAAATAATAAGTGGCTCTTTTCAGTAATAGAGAGCTTTCTACTTCCCTGGAACTTCAGGACATGACTTCAATTTATATTGCAGTAATTTCAAGCAAGGAATTAGTATAATATATTAGTGTAATAAGTGTATTACAAGCATTAGTATCATTCACAACGCCTTCTCTAAAATTATAATACTGATATTTTCTGACATTCAGTTCCCACCGTTATGGTGGAGGGATGGTTAAAGCATCTCATTATAGATCCAGAAAATTCCTCGATAGATTAGTTCAACAGAAAATAGGTAATTTAGTAGAGAAATGAAAGGCACATGTGTATGAGATTAATAATCTCCTTCTTTTAACTGGTTCTGGTTAAAGCATTATATTTTCTTCAAGTATGATAATTTTGATGGGTCATCTTTGCTCTGGCTTTATTCATGAAGATAGCCAAGACAAGAGCCAGACCATTAGTTTATGATGAAGGAATAGCTTCAAGACCCATGTCCAACTGCATTTAAAACTACACCTAAGATCCCCTCCTTTCCATATTCCCAGTGTATTTAACACAGAGACTCCCATGGTGAAACTATATCATCACAAAATAAGTTGTTTATCTTTGGAAATGTTTGGTTCAGCCCTTGTTGAAATATGCTACTGCAATATAAAGCCACAGACCTGCCTCTGAAGTGACTCACCACGGTGGCAATCGGGGACATTAAATCAGTGGGTCTCTGCAATTGTGTAAATCTTCACTGCCCTGACTGCCAGGGATGCTTTCTCAGAATAGCACAAAGTTGCTGAGAAGAAAGTCTGAAATAAATCCATCTGTGGTGAAATCCAGGCCTGGCTGATGTCAAGGAAAAGTCTGGCATGAGCTGTAAAAGGCCAGGATTTCACCCTTTATCACACCACCCCCATCCCTGAGGAGAAGGGGTCATTATTTATTTATGTGGTGCCATTAGTGTGTGAGGCACATCGGATGTGCTCCTTGGCTGGTGCAAAGCCACACTGCTCCATTAACTCCTGTCCTGCCCTCGTTCTCCAGGGTGCAGTTCTCTCTGCCTGGAACAGCTGGAGCAGCCATGGGAATGACCACAGAATTAAGACCGTAGTGCTAAATTTTCACACCTCCTTACGATCCCCCTTTCTAAGCCTGAGCTTTTAAGGAACACAAAGCAGTTCTCAAGAGACAACTTATTTATTTATTTGCATTTTTATAAAGCAAAAATATGTGTTGGGATGCTGCGCCAGCATTTATAACCATCCACTAAATAGAGTTTACAGTAAAACATTCTGGTCATTAGCAAATCTTGATAAAATTCCTGTTATAAGCAGGCAATTGAAAAGCAGATCAATATCCTAGTCTGTCTGAGGCCTAATTGCATTACTTCAATTTTCTCTCCTTTTTTATCAGCAGAATTTTTTTCCATTCAGGAGCAGAGGAATGAATTTCCATGGGATTCCTCTGAGAGTCCTTCATGAGAACAGGATTGGGCTGGAAGAAGATGGTGAGTTCCATCTCTCAGTCTTGGATAATAGTGAGTTCCATCTCTCAATCTTGGAAAATAACCTATTATGAACAAATTACATTATTTCTTGTGTCTCTACCTGTTGGACTTTAATTTGGCTATTTGAGTGCAAGGTGGTATCAGGGTAGAATTTCTTGCTGAGATTTTGTACTGGACTTTGCACTGCGGAACTGTTATTTCAGACTCCTTATTATTAATATAAAAAAAATTAAATTAAAAAAATAAATACACCAAAAAACCCTCCTGTGGCATTTGCAGAAGAAGCTGATTTTTCAGGGTGAAAGCAAGTCCCCGGTAATAAAAAGTCTAATAAAATCAATATGTAAATTTTTAGTTAGAAATACAGCAAGTGTTGCAGAGGCTCTAGTCATCACATTGGCATCAAGTGGCCCAAAGCTAGTTTTTTTCTGCTGTTTAAAACATGAAGTGTGGTTTCAAGATCAAATTCTTTTTATTCTGATGCTATGGAACATCATCTATCTTCATCTTGATACAAGGATAAAAGCTCACTCTCACATCTACTTGTCTTTACTTGGTCTGGTGAATAAATATAATAAATTATCAGGGAAGTATGTTTGGGGGTTTTGGTGGGTTGTTTTGAGCTTTGGGGGGTTTTGTTGGTTTTTTAGTTTTTTTTTTTTCCTTTAGGGTAGTGCATGGGTTGACCAGAAAAACTGTGAAAACTGCAGTCTTGGAGATACTCGAAAATTGACTGAACAAGATCCTGAGCAAATCTGCTCTGCTTGATGTTGCTTTGATTGGAACCTTGGACTCAATGACCTTCAGAAGTCCATTCTAACAAATTATGCTGTAATTCTACTACCTCAACAGTAAATCACAAAATCAGATGAGCAATCACAGCTTCCTTGTGCAAAGAAGGCCAGACCAACTTCCTTGCTGAGATATATTTCACTCAATTTGCTCAGAGCAACACTGAGCCTTTATAGTTCACAAAAATAGGGGTCTACTCCTCAGCTGGAATCCCAATGTACTGAAATGCAATTATACCTAAATAAAGGGTAGAATATTTAGTAATATGTAGCAATAGTTGCACACTGGATCAAGCAAGCAGTGACTGAAAATGAAAAGCCTAAATCTGAGATGTAGAGAAGGGATTAATTTTCTCTGAAAGCAGGACACATCCAACAGTTTCATAGAATCATAAAATGGGTTGGATTGTGTTATGGTTTAAGATTCTCCAATTTAGTGCTCCCATGCTGCTGCTTCCCCTCCCTCTCCAACTGGAGGTACAAAAGGTCCATGTGAAAAAAGAATTTGAACTTTGAGTCTAGTGAGTTCTGTGTCTTACTGGGAAGCTTTTCAGGGATAACTTCTATATTTCTATCTAAGGACCCAGATCAAATTTACTCAGGTGGTTTTCCATAGCCATTGAACCCCCACTAGATCTATGGAAAATCTGTATTGTTACTTTGTAAGCAGGAGTTCAGATAACTCAAAACAAAAATCATGTTTTGGTTATTCTCTTCTCTAGCTCTCACTTAACTAATAATTATTTACTACTTCTTGAGCCATATTATTGCTGAGTGTAACTGTCAGATTAAATGGTGCTACCAAGGATACCACTTCACAAAGCATTCAAAAGAGGACATGCACATCACCTGGTGTAATCCTCCCCATAATGGAAGACACAGGACCTCCTAACTAATTTCTAGCTCAAGTCCAATAGAGCATTGTCCTTGGAATGATCCACATTTTCAAATTTCTAATGGTTTAGAACCCATTATTTCTTTGTAATTCCTTTTCTGTACCTTCAAAGTGAAAAGTGCACATTTAATTTTACTCTTTTTTTTCAAGCTTTGGCTTTCAGCCCTTAGATCTGTTAGACTGGAGAACTCTATGAACAAATTTTTATCCTTGAAGCAGGTACTTCAGGTCCTCTTCCATCTTCTACCAAATATATGAAAGCAGGTTAAGCTCCTTATTATGTGCCATTTTTTCTAATCCTTTCATTATTTGTTGAATGATCTCTTAAGGTATTCAACAGGGAAAGTCCTGAATCTCTGTATTATTCATGAACTAGAACTGAACATAGTATTTCAGCAGCCATCATATCAGTGCCAGATACAAAATATTACCTACATACTCTATGTAACCTCTTTTTCAAGATCAAAGCAATCACATTTCTTTATGGAAGAATGAAAAATTATTCTTAACACAGTGTTGAGATAAGCCAAGGTATTACATTCTGTTCTAAATACTTCCTATGAAATGGCAGGGAGGAATCAGCCAAAGTGCTGATCTTTGTCCAAGAATATCCTAAAGCCCAGGAAAAAGGTGTCTGCATAGATACCATAGTGGGCTTAAATTCTTTCTCCACAGGTTTACTAGGAGTTCCTTCACAGATGAATTCAGAATCAGAAACTGATGGATATCTGGACTTTTCACGAGGACTAAGTTGTCTCCCTCCATCTGTCCCCTTCTGAACGAAGTGCTGAATTCTCTCATGCTGAGACTCAGACTCTCTGTATGTTTATACTATTTCCCCTGCTCAGCAGCTGTCTTCTGAGGAGTGAATGCACACTGCTCCTCAAGTGTCCCTCTGGGTGCCCAGACTCACTTCACTTCAAGCTGTTTGAAGACATGGGTTTAAGACAAGCTTTAGATAAGGTAAAGGTTCCTTACATTGGAACCAAGCCTGCCCTGATTTTTCTGAGACAAGCAGGGATGTCCCATAGCATACAGCACACAAACATCCCCACCAGGCTCCACCACAGGACTTCATGTGCAGCAAGACACTGCAGGCTGTGTGGACAGATGAGTTAAAGGCAACCTTTTCCAAAATCATGTTGCATTGGAAAGGTGAAAAGTTGCTTTAAAGCAGTCTTTGGCCTTCTGTACTCTAGACTGCAGAGTTTATGAGCTCCATCCTTCACATATCTGCATCATCACCTTATGCAGTAGGTTGAGGAGCCCCACAAATTCAGAGGTATAAATTCCAGCAGACAGCAGGCATTGCAAACTGGAACCCTGCAGGTCTGAGGTCTATTCATAGATCTAACCATAAACCATGGTCCCAAGTGCTCAGCCACCCTAAACAGAGGCTTTGAGGAACACCCTCTAACAATGCCTCGCAGAGCATGGAAAGGGCAGGAATGCAATTGTGTCTCCCAGACTCTTGACCCAGTTGTAAATTACACGTGGGTAATAAGGACTACAGCTTACATGAAAGTGACTTCCTCTGTCTGACTTTAATTGTTTTATGGAGACAGATTGCCTAGGAACCTTGCTGCTTCTTCAGTAATAACCATTGGATTTATGATAGATCCCAAGATTTCCTCCTTTAAAGAAAGTTCATGAGTGTCTGAGCAGATCTTGGGTACTCTGCCAGGACAGTCATGCAGACACAGGTTTTAAGCCACCCAGCTCGTCATCAGTGAGCAACTGCAGACACTCAGGAAGTTATCTGGGTGCATGGCACTGACATTTCCACAACTACTTTTGAAGCCCCTCTAAACAGGGAGCTAGTGCAGCTACCCTGCCTGCTGCACCCTCATAGTCATATCCTCAGTATAGAGTCCTCTCACTGTTGGAGAGGGTTTTTGGTTTGTTTGGTTAGGGTTTTTGTAAAGCAAAAGAAAAGATGGATGACCTAATTGGTTTGTTGCTATCATTTACAACAAGCCATCAACTGAGGTAAATACATCTTGCTCTATTTAATTCAAGGGAACAAATCTTCAGCAGGAGGATTTGAGAGGTAATGGGGGATTTCTTTTGAGGATAATGAGTCAACAATAAAGGAGATAAAAGATCCTTTTGTAAAACTGCTTATCTTTCCTCTTCCATTGAATCATTGTTCTACTGTAAATGTGTGATTGTGCCTTCTCTCCAGTTAAAAAAAATTCATAGTTTTAATTGAATTTTGGAAAAAGCAGCCTCATATCCCTTAATTTGTTGAGAAGCAGTAGAAAGGAACACCTCTCATCTTTGCTGATTGGAGAGAAAAATCTGTCAAATCATGGAAGTGCTAACATTAGGAGGAGGGTCAGGAGCAGGACAAGAGGTTTGAATACCATTACAAATATCATGAGTCACTTACTTTAAGTGTAATGCTCCTGGTGGCTGTGCTGCATCCAGTAAGCGTCATTGTAGGTTGTTTTAGCTGTGAAATGAATGAAAGGTGTTTCATAACTGCACAGTTGGCTTCCTCTCTGCTGGGGAGCATGACCTCTGCTCCTTGGCAGAAGCAATCCATGCAAAACACAAGGTGAAAAATCCCAGATTAAAACAATAAAAGAACTTCAGTGACAAAGTAGTCTTGTATCATGCTTTTAAAACATACTCTTTCGGTGGTAGAGTGGGACTGATAAGATTTGAGGTGTTTTCTTCTCTTGCACCAGCTTCTTTTCTGGTTTTGGGTAAGTAGTTTCAGATGCATTTTGCACCAGATGTCAAATCAAAATTGGAGCTATGGACTTAATTCTGTTTCCCATGAAAATTATTTAAACCTTTATGCTCCAATTTGAGCAATTGTGTGAACTGAGCTGTGAAAACTTCTAATACCACTTGAGATAGCCCAGTTCGGAGTTGTACCTGAAGTCTGCAGGCATTCTCCATTTCTCACAGGGGATAATACTGCTCCACAAGTGTGCATTCCTAGTCTGTACACTGTTGTGTATTTCAAAATCAGTTAGCACAATTAGCTCAAAATCCAGCTTGGAGCCTTTGGAATACTTTGGCACTAACACTGAGACTAGTCTTCGTTCTAAATTTCATTTGCAAAATGAGTTATCTGTTTACCAACAGAAGATGTAAAGTGCATCTTTTATGACAAGGGGAGAACTACTACTAATTTTAGTTTTAGTTTTATGTTATTTACTTTAGCTATTTTTAAGGATTTTTCTTCCTTTTGCATTGCTTTTTTTTCCCTCTTCGGTTGTGACTGCCTGTGTTTAATTTCTGATGTAATTAAATTTTGCATTGCAGAAAGACCAATGCTGTATATATGAGGTTATAATATATAGCTATAAAAAACTGAAGATACGGTCTATATATTAGTTACATACACTTGCTTAAAAAAAACTGAGCTCAGTTTCCTAACTGAATAATCTAAAAAAGAAAAACAATAATAAAATTCTTTAAATCTTTCCTCCACTTGCTAAGCAATTAACTCATTTCTCACATTCAAGGAGATACACTCCTCATTTCCCCTCCATAGGAAGGGAATGGCCAAGCTGGAGCATGGAAGTGTGAGAGAGATTTTGGGACATGAGAATGAGATATAAATTGTCTATGTCAACTTCTCATGTTTAACCTAGTATGTCTTCATCTTTCCATAATATATATGTAGAATTCAGTAAGGCACCTCCCTAAACATTATTTTGATAGGCTTTTGATTTCTGTGAAGTAAATAAGAATTGTAGAGAAAGATACTGAATGTGATGGGGCAGTAATCCAAAAGAAAGAAAGAAAAAAATTAAAGAAATGACAGATGAAATTAAGAACTTCACAGATGACCTGCATCAGTTTTGGTGGGGCTTGTGTTTCACTCTATCAGTTCTAAGCTTTTTACTGCCTTTACTCCAACTGAAAAGGCCTAAATCAGACTGCAGATAAAAGACACTCATGGAATCTGGAGATATTAAATTATGTTCTTAAATATGCATGGTGGGATACAAAAAGCTGCCAGCTCTAAAGAGCACTATGATCATTATGAAATTTTCTAAAAGAGAGAAAAGATCAACAAATCTCAAAGGGACAATTTCTGTAGGGCTGAATGCACTCAGTACTCATTCTGAATTTAAAAGTTCAAATTAGAGAGAGTTTGGGGGTTACTTGGAGCAAGCGTGGGGAGGGGGAGGTAACACTGAGAGTAATTAAACCATTGGAGGCATAAGATTGTGCCAAATTCTTAGTCTTGCAATAATACCTGAGGCAATCCAAAAAGATAACGTGAATCAGGCTGAAGCTGTGGTGCTAACACAGGTGTCACCGGTTGGGGAGGCATGCAGTGAGTCATGCAGGAGGCCAGAGCAGGCATTTCAAATCATCCTTTGGAATCATGTGCTCAGCATCTTACAGGGAAGTAACAAAGTGTGCAACTGGTCTCATCTAAATTTAGCTGCATGCAATTTGGTTATCTAGATTCAATTAGTCATCCTCATTCCTGAAGAGTCAATGGAGGCAGATAGTACAATGAGGTGCCTTCAGGAGGTGTCTGTTTCTCTCCCCTCCACAGGAAGATCAGGATGGCTGAATTACATTGATTAACTTGTAACTGGCAAAATTAATTCAATTATCTCTGCTTATGTCAAAGTAACCCTTTGGTCCTTTTCAGTTACTGAATGATGATTTATCTTCTTGGTTCCTCTTCCCGTTGGGACTCTCTGGGCTTACTCATGATTTATATTGCATTAGGAAAAACAGAAGCTCTCCTTCTGCATTCACTAAAAAGGCTGATGATTTTAATGCATTTGGACAACAGGCAGTGACTTTGTACAAACTGAACAAGAGAAAAACTACTGAGATATTTGGTTTATTTGAATAGAATTATTTTTATTGTTTGCAATGTTATATTATTATAACATAGAATAGGAAGGTTGGAACTCAGGAGTATACATTCACTCCAACAGAGGATCTGGTTTGTGTTAATTTGGTACTTGCCGGAAAAAGGAAAATAGCTATTTTTGTTAGGATGGACATATCCTTTAAGAAGGGCCTATTTTTTCTTGTACAAACAGTTAACTGTAGACCTAATCTACATCACTTTCATGAAAGGTTTATTAATTTTGCAACACCTGTCCTGCATTAGCAAATAGCTGTCTCTTGCAACTAATTTTAACAAATTCAGAAATACATGAGGAAGTGTAAAACATTCTGTTACAGGTCACAGATGAACTGTTGGCTTTTGTCCTTAGATATTCCATTTTTAGAAGGACATACAATGCTCTGAAGCATCTCTAGAACTTAAATTTCCTGCATTTTAGTGATCTTATTTTGTTCTTAATGGGAATACTCTGGTACACGATGTTACTCACATGAGCAAGTTTTCACAGTAGCATTTTTCTTTGAGCACTGGAGAATACAACCCTGTGCATAGCCAGTTCCAGTTGTCCACAGATAACTCACCAGAATAAGTAATATCCAGTCTGCTATTGTTCCTGTAAAGTGTCTGAGAAAAATAAAGGAAGACAAATTTCACTCTTCTAGCTTTGAACCTACAGGACAAACTAATCTCTGAAAAACTCCCCATACAATTTGAGTGGTGAATTTCTGCTCTTCACAAGTGTTTTTTCCAGAGGTGGATTCCTGTGCTGGTGAATTCACCTTCACATGCAGTATTTCTCCATGGGGAACAGCCCACAAGCACTGGAATTAGTAATGCAAATTGCAAACCACCCAAGGTGCTGATCTAATTTAGCTGGGGTTTGTTTTCAATTAAGAACAGGCGGGGTTTTGTTGCTTTATTTTGCCTGTCATCTTGACACCTTTCTCTTCCCTCCTAAGGATACTTTTATTTATTTTAGACAATTTGAGAGAAAGACAAAAGAATTGTTCCTTCAGTTGCAGTAATTCTATACAAGGGGTAAAGCTGGTTCTAAGAACACAAAGAAAATCAAGTTCAGATATTGCTTTTTATTGATTGTGCAAAATAAATGAGGAAAGTGCTAGGTAAAGGTCTATCCAACATAAGGATAAATGAGGTGGATCTTCTCTACGTAGCTTTTCTAGTTCTGTGCTTATGGTTGGAATAAAAAATGCCCAGTTGCCAGGGCATACAGGAAAACCCCATTCTACAGCCTCAGCCTGAAGTTTGTACAAAATGGAATGTTAATGCTTCCTGCCTTCTGAGAATGATTTTATTTATTTGATTTTGCAAATCTTTGCCTAGAGAAGGAGTGTAGTCATAATATGATGTAGCCTGCATCAAACTCTGTTTTGTTCTTATAATTTCAAGAAAATTTGCTGTGATGTGAATGAAGATAAGTTCAATCTATCCATAAATATTTTAAACATGGAAGCTTGTTCAATCTGGGGGTGGACCAATTTAATGAAAACATGGCCTGAAGGCTAATTTAGCTGAATAAATTCTTCCACCAAACGCCTTTGGTTCAGAATAAATCAATTAGAAACAAGTTTGAGGAGTTTACACTGTTTTAGTAAAACTGATTATATATGTAGTTAACTGTAATAGAACTGCAGGAATTTGTGAACATTATCTAACATGTCAAAAGCATGCATTTCTTTAGCCTGATATCTGTGAGCAAACTTATCTGGATTCAGTGGAGTCAATAAAAAGGAAAAGGCTAGACTAGAGTTAGGAGAAGCAAGAGTTTGTTTTGTTCATCCATATTGCATAGAGTTTTTCAACACCTTGAACAAATTAGTCATTAAAGAGAATATACTCCTTCAGCACAGGACCAGTAAATACAAGTGCTACAAAGAGGTCCTGAATTATCAACAGCTGAATCTGTTGTAAAGCACCAACTGTGAAAATTGCATGCAAAACCAAGACTTGCTCCTTGAGGTTTTGGACTAAACAGCAAATTATGCTAAGAGGGACACACTGTTTGGTACTATTCTTTCAACACAATTATAAACTTAGAAAAAGTAGACCAGTAAGCTTAATAAAATAGACCAGGCATCTGACAAGTATGTAGTCAGCCCAGAGTTCTTCAGCAACCATCAGTGGGCTCAAAAATATATTTTGATTTACATACTCAATTTCAATTAGCAATTTTTTTAAATGAAAGAGAAACTAAAAAAGTTCAAACACTAAATCTTTATTTTTGTGTATTGCTAGGAAGGTATTTTAAAATTAATAATATAGCAAAACAAAACAGTTTGGACCAAACAGGATACTTCAAATTGACCGTAGTAACAAGTTGGTTTTTTTCATTTTGCCACAGGAAAAAAAAATGTCCTATATTAGTCTGAACTATCTCTTTCTCTTTTTTATTTCAGAAAATGAACCAAACCTTAATTTGCACAGCTCCACATTAATGTCAGATTTTTTTTTTTTCTGACTACCATGAACCAAGACAAACTTTCACTGGCAGCAAAGCAATTAGAAGGTCAAATAGGGGGTGAATGTTGATTCTTGGGGGGCAGTGGTAAAGGTATGGTAACAAGGAACTTTGAAACAAATAATGGCATAGATTTACATCTCCTTTCTTTATTTGTTCATCTACATTTTCCAAGTACCCTTTTACACAGGAAGGATTTACTCGTGAGTTGCATGAACCTGCTGCCTGGACCAGTGCCACTTTGCTCTCTGCTGTAGGGATAACAGCAGGATAAAAACTGGATATGAATTTTTGAAACAGCATACAATTTCTGCAACAAAAATACAGAAAAGGTCTCAAATACCTAAAAAGAAAAATTCTCAGATGCCTATGGACATGTGGTTTCCAGCCTAAGGAAGAGAAGTGTGAGCAGTGTCTGACCAGCTCGTTCACACTTGGAAGCCTCTCCCTAATTTATCAGAGGCCTTCACAGAGGTCTGTGCTGGCTCAGTTCTGCTTTCACTGGCTGTATTATATTAGTAAATTAAACAGAACAGCACTGGCACATTATTATCCATGCTGTTAAATAGTTGGCACATTCCCTGAAGCAATTTTGCCCTGGTGTTTTCACAGAAATAACCAGACATGGCACAGGACACAAGATATTCACATCAGGCAGTATGTGTTCCACCAGCCTCTTCTGGGGGCATTAAGCCATGCAGATGTGCACGTGTTATATCCATTGTCTCTATCAGAAATTAGTGCTTGGTACTTTTATTTATTATATAGTCCTTGAGAGCAACAGAAATGAACTTAGGGCATTTTTTCCAAGTATAAGATAGTTTCAAAGCATCTAAACAGCATTGTCAAAAGGCTTTTACTAGAAATAATTTTTAAAATTAATTCTAAATTATTATAGAAAACCTAATTCTGAAATGTAATATTAGTGGTTGAATTGTCAAAACAAAATCAAATTTAAGACTTTCCTTTTCTCTATTCCTCCTGCTGTAAAATGAACAGTGCCATGGACCAGTTGAGCATTTTTCTTGTGCATGGAGAGTGTCTTCCCTTTCACCTTTTCTGTGATGGAGGAAAGTACAAGACCACCTGTGTGAATCTGTTAAGGAAACCTGCATCAGACTGAGCTTGACAAACTCATTCCACTGATGAATTACATTTGTCTGAAGAGCATGGGGGCATGGTTATAAGAGAGAAGGAGAGGTGGAAAAGTTACTGCACAAATAGGTGCTGAGATGGAAGTTACTGTGTGATATCACTGGATCATAGGATAGGCCAGGGCTTAGCTGCTTAAGTGTCCTGTAAACCTGTGCTAAGTGATGATCTGACTGTACTGGGAAGAGAGATGATCTTTAAGGCAAAAAGCCATGAGATTTGAGCAGGGCAAGAACCTGCCAGTGATTGTGAAGCATTGGGCAGGTGCTGTAAAGGCAGCAGTGTAAAACAGAAACAGATCCCAAAACCGTGGCAAAGCAAACCTGGATCTTCAGCGGGGACCTGCAGCAGCAGCAGGCGGGTGTCTGGTGCTTTGCTGCTGCTGCATGCTCTGAGCCTACCTGGCAGCAGCAGCCCGGCAGCTGCTCTGGTCCACAGCAAAACACATCTTCCAAAGGGATGAGGAACACAAGCAGTGACTTAAGGAAAAATTTAAGAGGAACAGGCATAAGATTTTTGTTGTTGGGTGATTTGGGGATTTTTAAAATACTATTCTCTGGTAAAACTTGTATGATAGACTGATATTAAATGTGAACAGAAGCTCTTACAAGTGGAAACAAGACGTTCAGACTGTAGGTCTACAGTAATTAATCAATACCAGAACCTGAACCTCTGCCCCAGAGGCCCATTAGCATGGTCTGCCTAGATTCACCCTGTTAAAATACCCTAATTTTCAAAGCATCCTGGTTTCTCCCAGACTGGCTGCTGGGCAGGTCCACAGCCTCAGCTTTCTCCTAAAGTGCTTGGGGAGAGCTCTGGGCAGCGACCAGCAATCTTGAATCAGGTCTGGTCCTATTTAGTTCAGGAGAGTAGATGTAACCTTAAAATATACATCAAGTCATCTTCTGCCTTAATTCCACAGATTTCAAAGGATTAAGCCCACAAGGAAACTTGCCCTAAGCTGTACATTCTTGCAGCATGCTCATTATCACATTTGCCTTTGACTTGCACAGCTGTAAATCCATGGAAACCAGAGTAATTCAGGGATGAATCAGGTCCATTATCTCCTCGTGTTTGTACAGCATTTAGCACAATGGTTCCCTGATCCTGATGGGGATTCATGTTATTTTAGGACAATCGGAGCTTTCATTCGTTAAAATAAAGTATATTTTTAGCCAGAGCCAGTTTCAGTGGCAATGTATGGGGAGTGGGGGTGGAGTGTGTGAATGAAGGGGAAGGCACAACTGATTTCCCACCACATGATTCTGAGCACACCTATCATATGCCTGAGAGAACATGTCCCCTCCTGACCAGGATTGCAGTGAAAATATGACCAATGAAGGACTCAAGATGGGATAGTAAAACCTATGCATGTTATTGCTTCCTTTTAAAATAAGTTGCATCATTTTTAGGGCTCAGGATGTGAAGCCCAGTGTCTGATTTTGGAATATTTGGGGTGAATATTGGTATGTTTAGTGCTTTTGCTGAAAAGTAATAAATCAGGTGCAGTGCCATTGCTTAACATGGAAAGTTACATCTCGAAGATGAGATTTGCTCCACACTATTTTTCCCCCTCATGCAAATAAAAGGAACCAGGAGCACTTGAAAAAGCAAGAATGCTCTGTGCTCCATGTTCAGAGCTGCTTGTTTCAGCTCTTTTACGAAATCTTGTTAAGACCAGTAGGTCTTATAAATTCTAATGAGATACATATGTGGAACATATATAAAGACATTATACATGTCTTACAAAATATTTGCTATATAGGGAACCCAACTGTGTGTAGCTATTTTTCAAAGCAGAGGTAAGTCCTAGGAGAAGACAGAAAAAAGCACCAGTTGAAGATCACAATCCTAGCAGGGCTTGTTCCTAGTTCCTCTTAGTTTAAAACTGAAGTATGTGCTTCACCTTCAAGTTATTTTCACAGACATAGATGGGGAAGACTGAATATCAGCTGTCATTAATCTAGTGTCCTGACATGACAGAATCACCATGACTCCCAGTAAATGTAAGCTGATACTTACAACTTAGAAACATTAGAAACATGTATTTTTACGACCAAAAATTACCAGCAATTATTGCTAGAGTTGTAACAAGTTTTAAACACCAACATGTGGAACTAGGGAGCTGTCTTCCCAGTCCTAACCTACCCACTAGGAAAAACAGAAAGGTAAAGATGGAGCTCTTTCAAAGCTGATAGCTTGTTTTTCTTCAAGCCACCTTATTATCTCACTGAAACATAATCTTAAAAGTTCTTGCAGTGAAAAGCCATGTCCTGAAAAGACTGTTAATCTAATTTAACATTTGAAAGTCCTCTTCTGATATTGTTCTTAATTTCACAGGTTAATATTTCTTTACTCACTACTTAACAGAAAATATTTTATTTGATGTGGGGGATAAACTATTTTGGGTGTGACTATTAGGGAAAGATCTGCCATTTCCATAACTCTGACATTTCCATAAGTCCATAGCTCTAAGAAACATTAATTTCCTTCCAGATCGGAGTTGCCTATGTCCCTTCTGTGTGAATGCAAACCAAGAAAGGCGCGCTGTGACAGACCTACCTGATCTGTGTGTGTCATGAATTTGTTTCAGTACATTTGGAGTGCTGAAGGATGGTAGCCTGGCTTTAATGTTTCCATGGCTGTGTCAGAATCCACAAGTAATTGAAGGTCTTTGCATTTAAGAATGATTGTGTTACAGTTTAGTGCATGTACAAAAATGGTGATAGCACTTCATTTCCCAAGAGTGGCTGCAAGGCAGTGTGTCCCACTAACGTCCCCAGGAGTTACTTAGTCTCTGTTTTAGTTCAGTGAAACCCTGTTAGTTCAGACCTTTGATAGCCAAGGGGAGAAGATGTGAGTTGTATCAAATTAATAGTTATGGCAGCATCTTTCTAATTCTATTTGAAAACTAATCCTTTATATCACAGTAGGTAGGTAGTTCACAGTCAAAAAATAACCATTTTTTTTTACTGGCAATGTAAATGTTGCTGCAAGGCTTCTTCTCAGCCCAGTGAAGTAGTAAGTCATCTATGTCCTATTCGCTTTATACAAGTATGAGATTCATCTCCTCTAGCCAAAATAATTAAAAGTAGTTTTTCTAGATTTGGATTCATCACCATGGGCTTTTTTATGATCAGTAAAAGGGAGTAAGATTCATCTCAAAACACTGTGCAATGATTTAGTCCATGAAGATGGCAACCTTTCAGCCTGACGTGTTCATTGAGGTGGGAAAACAACTATTCATGAAAAGTATTTTAATCCCCATGACATACTGTTGATACCAC
Organism: Sturnus vulgaris; assembly: GCF_052056855.1. Classification (NCBI taxonomy): domain Eukaryota; kingdom Metazoa; phylum Chordata; class Aves; order Passeriformes; family Sturnidae; genus Sturnus; species Sturnus vulgaris. Next base: position 103,123,803 of record NC_142245.1, on the reverse strand, counting down.
AAAAAGTATAGTGAATTTGTCTAAGCCGTCAAACAGAAAACATAAATCTCACTGAGAGACTTCAGATTTACAGAGATGGAAGATCCAGTTCCTTCCTTCTGTCCCAGTTGCCATCAAACACACAGATTTCACAGAATGGTTTGGATTGGAAGGAGCCTTAAAGATCATCTAGTTCCAATCCCCCAGCCACGGGCAGAGACACCTTTCAAGAGACCAGGTTGCTCAAAGCCCTATCCAACCTGGCTTTCAGCACTTCTAAGGAGGAGGCATCAACAATTTCTCTGGGTGATCTCTTTCAGTTTCTCACCATCTTCACAGTGAAGAATTTCTTCCTAATACCTAATTTCAGCCTGTCTTCCTTCACCTTAAAGCCATTCCCCCTCCTCTTATCACTGTACCCCTTTGTAAATAGTCCCTCTTCAGATCTCTTGCAGCAACTTTCAGGTGCAAGGTCTTTCTAAGGTTATTCCAAGGTCTTCCTGGAGCCTTCTCTCCTGCAGGATGAGCAGACCTAACTCTCAGCCTGTCACAGGCTGGGATACGGATGACAGGGCAATCAATACCAAGGCAATCTGCTTCCTCAGGCAGCGTTCCTGGAGACCAGAGCACAACATCACCAGCTAGATCAGCAAGGAGAACAAGCTGGCAGAGACAGTCTATCTCTGGAAATGCAAAGGATATCATACCAAGACCCATACCACTACAGCTCAGAAGTGAAGCACAGGTTTTATACCCTCCAGGTAGACATGGATCACACCAGGGCAGAATCCTCAGTGAACTAAAGAGCAGTCAGTGAACAAATATTTTATATGGTCTAAGACAAACAAAGGAAATAATAGGCTAAAGCATCAGATTTTCTCCTAAAATTTTGCTTTGTAAAGCTGAAAATGAAGTTAGTCAACATCAAATGAAGCTAATCAACAACTTTCTTTTTTTGAAAAAACCATCACATAAATGCTCTTAACATTTAAAAAAATATTCAATGAAATCCAAAGATGTCCTGGGGTGCAATGCAAAAATGTGTATTCTATCACCATCTGTTAAAATGTAGGAAGGGTGGTGATCCTGATCTCTGTGGGAGATATCCTCTGCTGATGTGCCATGTGATAAGATCGGGGGATGATCATCATTATTGACTGCTGACAAGTGTGAAGGAGAGATACCTTTGTAAAGAAGATCTCCAGGTGCACCAAGGAAAATGGAGCACAATAGAACAAGGTATCTGATGCCTGAGGGAATTGGCTGTGCTGGAGATCATTTTCTCAGAAGATGAGAGATTTCCTAAGAGCCCAGACTGTGTCCGGTGCACGTCACAGATGTGGTTGAGATTTGCACGACTTGGACCAGAGATGTATTCCCGTTACCTGGCAACGCTGCAGTGGAGGGAAGGTGAGGACATGGTAGGCGTCTTGGCCAAAAAACTAAGAATTTATGAGGACACTGTCACAGCCCCATTTCGTACCCATGTCTCATCCGTGGAAACAAGGCTGGTGGAGCATGTCCGAAGCTTGATTGAAGAGGGCCATCAGAAACTAAAAAAAGAACTTAAGGAAAACAACTACCAGATCTCTCCTGAACCAACAAGAGTTTCTGCCATTAGGAGCCGGCGTTCCTCAGGCAGGGAGAGAGGATACACTACACGAGGTAACCTCTGGTTTTTCCTTCAGGAGCATGGAGAAGACATGAGGAAGTGGGATGGAAAACCCACCTCCTCCTTAGCAGCCCAGGTAGGTGAACTGAAAAGAGGGACACCTACCACAAGAAGCTCATCTAGAGTCAATGCTGCTCCAGTCTCTTGTGTACAGAACTCCAGACAGTATCAGAATGATGATATGACTGATCCTCTTGAAGGGACCTCAAGAACCTATTTACAGGAAGAGAGCAACATGTACCAAGATCAGGAATAGAGGAGCCCTGCCTCTAGCCAGGTAGAGGAGAGGGATAATCGGATCTATTGGACTGTGTGGATCCGATGGCCTGGCACATCCGACCCACAAAAACATAAGGCTTTGGTTGACACCGGCGCCCAGTGTACTCTGATGCCATCAAAGTATGTAGGAGAAGAATCCATCTCCATTTCGGGGGTAACAGGAGGATCCCAGCAGCTGACTGTAGTGGAGGCCGAAGTGAGTTTAACTGGGAACAGGTGGCAGAAACACCCCATCGTGACTGGCCCAGAGGCCCCATGCATCCTTGGCATAGACTATCTTAGAAATGGATATTTCAAAGACCCAAAAGGATATCGCTGGGCTTTCGGGATAGCTGCTGTAGAGACAGACGACATTAGAAAACTGAGCACCTTGCCTGGTCTTGCAGATGACCCCTCTGCTGTGGGACTACTGAAAGTTGAAGAGCAACAGGTACCAATCGCCAGAACAACAGTACACCGCCGGCAATACCGTACTGACAGAGACTCAGTGATTCCCATCCATGAAATGATCCATAAACTGGAGAGCCAAGGGGTGGTCAGCAAAACCCACTCACCCTTCAACAGCCCCATCTGGCCTGTGTGTAAATCAGAAGGAGAATGGAGATTGACAGTGGACTATCGTGCATTGAATGAGGTGACTCCACCGCTGAGTGCTGCTGTGCCAGACATGCTGGAACTCCAGTACGAGCTGGAGTCCAAGGCAGCAAAGTGGTACGCCACCATTGACATCGCCAATGCATTCTTCTCCATTCCTCTGGCAGCAGAATGCAGGCCTCAGTTTGCTTTCACCTGAAGGGGTGTGCAGTACACCTGGAATCGTCTGCCCCAGGGGTGGAAGCACAGTCCCACCATCTGTCATGAACTGATCCAGGCTGCACTGGAGAAGGGTGAGGCCCCCGAACATCTACAGTATATCGATGACATCATTGTATGGGGCAGCACAGCAGGGGAAGTCTTCGAGAAAGGAGAGAAGATTATCCAGATTCTGCTGAAAGCTGGTTTTGCCATTAAGCGAAGTAAAGTTAATGGACCAGCTCAGGAAATTCAGTTTCTAGGAGTCAAGTGGCAAGATGGACGTCGTCAGATCCCAACAGAGGTAATTAATAAGATCACCGCTATGTCTCCACCTACCAACAAGAAGGAAACACAAGCTTTCCTAGGTGCCATAGGCTTTTGGAGAATGCACATTCCTGAGTACAGTCAGATTGTGAGCCCTCTCTACCTGGTTACCCGCAAGAAGAACGATTTCCACTGGGGCCCTGAGCAGCAGCAAGCCTTTGCCCAGATCAAGCAGGAGATTGCTCATGTAGTAGCCCTTGGCCCAGTCAGGACGGGACCAGATGTGAAGAACGTGCTCTACTCTGCAGCTGGAAACCATGGTCTGTCCTGGAGCCTGTGGCAGAAGGTGCCTGGTGAGACTCGGGGTCAACCACTGGGATTCTGGAGCAGAAGCTACAAAGGATCTGAAGCCAACTACACTCCCACAGAGAAGGAGATATTGGCTGCCTATGAAGGAGTTCAAGCTGCCTCAGAGGTGGTTGGCACAAAAACACAACTCCTCCTGGCACCCCAACTACCAGTGCTAGGCTGGATGTTCAAGGGAAAGGTGCCCTCCACACATCACGCCACTGACACCACATGGAGCAAGTGGATTGCCCTCATCACTCAGCACACCCGTATTGGGAATCCAAATCGCCCTGGGATTCTGGAAATAATTACAAACTGGCCTGAAGGTGAGACTTTTGGATTGTCTTCTGAAGAAGAAGAGGAGCAAGTGGCACGTGCTGAGGAAGCCCCACCATATAATGAGCTACCAGAGACTGAAAGACGATATGCCCTCTTCACTGATGGTTCCTGCCGAATTGTAGGCACTAACCGGAAATGGAAAGCTGCAGTATGGAGCCCCACACGACAAGTTGCACAAGCTACCAAGGGACAAGGTGGATCGAGTCAGGTCGCAGAGCTAAAAGCCGTCCAGTTGGCTTTGGATATTGCTGAATGAGAGAAGTGGCCAAGGCTTTATCTCTACACTGACTCATGGATGGTAGCTAATGCTCTGTGGGGATGGGTGATCACTGGAAAAAGGCCAACTGGCAGCGCAGAGGGAAACCCATATGGGCAGCTGAGATTTGGCAGGACATTGCTGCCCGAGTAAAGAAATTGACCATAAAGGTTCGACACGTGGATGCACATGTGCCCAAAAGCCAGGCTAATGAAGAACATCACAACAATGAGCAGGTGGACCGAGCTGCCAAAGTGAAAGTATCACAGGTGGATCTAGACTGGCAGCACAAGGGATAATCATTCCTAGCTCCTTGGGCCCATGATGCCTCTGGTCATCAGGGGAGAGATGCGACGTACCGATGGGCCCGTGACCGAGGGGTGGACCTTACCATGGACAGTATCTCACAGGTCATCCACGACTGCGAGACCTGTGCCGCAATCAAACAGGCCAAGCGGGTGAAGCCTCTGTGGTATGGTGGACGATGGTCGAAGTACAGGTATGGGGAAGCCTGGCAAATTGACTACATCACCCTTCCCCAAACCTGCCAGGGCAAACTCTATGTACTGACCATGGTGGAAGCAACTACAGGATGGTTAGAAAGCTACCCTGTGGCTCATGCTACTGCCTGGAACACCATCTTGGGCCTAGAAAAACAAGTCCTTTGGAGTCATGGTACCCCTGAGAGAATTGAATCAGACAACGGAACCCATTTCAAGAACGGCCTTATCAACACCTGGGCCAAGGAACATGGCATTGAATGGATATATCATATCCCTTACCACGCGCCAGCTGCCGGGAAAGTTGAACGGTGTAATGGACTCCTTAAGACTACTTTGAAAGCACTTGGTGGTGGAACCTTCAGAAATTGGGAAATGAACTTGGCCAAAGCCACCTGGATGGTTAACACCCGAGGGTCCATCAATCGAGCCGGTCCTGCCCACTCTGAACCCCTGCACACAGTGGATGGGGACAAGGTCCCTGTGGTACACATGAAAGGTATTTTAGGAAAGACTGTTTGGATTAATCCCACCACAGGCAAAGGCAAACCAATCCTTGGGATTCTTTTTGCTCAAGGACCTGGTTGCACTTGGTGGGTAATGCAGAAAGATGGGGAAACCCGTTGTGTACCTCAAGGAGACCTAATTTTTAGTGAGAACTGTATGTAAGGTTTCATTTTGTATTATATATCTGTAAGAGGGTATTGGTTTGGGTATGATGTAGATGGTAATAGAATAAGGGGTGGATTATGTCCTGGGGTACAATGCAAAAATGTGTATTCTATCACCATCTGTTAAAATGTGGGAGGGGTGGTGATCCTTATCTCTGTGGGAGATATCCTCTGCTGATGTGCCATCTGATAAGATCAGGGGGATGATCATCGTTATCTATTCACAACCCATCCTTCCTCCAGAAGATATATTCCGTTAATGGGCCATTAAGTCCTATTGTGTGACTGATCAGATTACATCATCCCATCGGGAGATGCCCCAGCCAGGGGCAGGAGCCAAGCCTTTCCTACCTAGATAAAAAACTGGGGTTTGGGACGCGAAGGCAATCCTTTCCACTGGACCCAGAGGAAAGTCGGACCATTTCCACATCATCGCTGGATCTTCGGAGGAAAACTGCACCTTCTACAGGAGCACTGCTTCAACAGAACCACCTCCGTCATCCAGGAGGACTGCAGCCACCATTTATATGGACTGCTACCAACACCCTGACTGACAGGGTGTCAGGTTGTATTTCTGACTGTGTTGGTGGTTGTTTCTTTTATATTATTGCATGTATTTTATTTTTTTCTCTTTTCTCCTATTAAATTGTATTACTGACTTGGAGTCTCGCACTGGTTTTTCTTTCAAACCAATACAAAAGAATACTAAATGTATGTAAGCTTCTTATGATACTAAATATAAATAGTTTAATCTAATAAATTCTGAAATGCAAATGTTAAAGAATACTGAGGAATAATCTCTTAATCTGTTTATGGCCCCAGCAATGATGTTCATAAATGTGTGTTATTTTATAGCAATGAATTTTCAAGCAGACAGACAGACAGAGGTCTAGGTTATTATAGGTCTGAATAAACCTACTTGCAGCTAATTCAGCATTTAACCTTGCCTGTTGGGCTGCAGCTCCATGCCCCTGGATTACCACAGAGCAGTCCAGTAAGAGTCCTGTCCTTAATAACACAGCAAATTATTTCAGTTTGCATCATCTATGAGTGTGATGGAGTAAGACACAATATATTATGGAACGAGAAGGACTAGAAGTATTTGAAAGAGCAGCATTCCTTTCTGTCATAGGCAGACCTGTGTTCTCCACCACCACTGTATCTCAGCACTGCTGTGCTTTAAATTGCACCATTAATTTTCTTTCAGTTTCTTGACTTAATTCAGGACTAAGTAGGTCTGTGGGAAGCAAGTTGAAAACCAAAAAAGGAGATACACTACAGTCAGTCAGAAACATCATCAAATAGACATTATCTAAAATTTTGCCTCATTCATTAGTCTGGGTTTGTAAATGCAGCCCTGAGCTATTCCCTGTCAAATGGAGATTTGGAGGGTGAAATAACTGGTCACTGTGCACCTCATCTGGGCAATTATATATGCAGACTACATAGAATTCTGTTTCTCTTGGAGTGGCTGAAAGTTACGAAAGACTGAATGAGTGACATCAGAATAGAAGATTCAGATTCTTCTTCTTCCTCAGTCTGAACGGATTCAAAGTCAGCTTCTTCCCTTTATAGAAAAACTCTCCAGCTATTGAAGTTACAACCCAGTTCTGCTGGGACATCAACCTCCCTATTTATGAGGTTGGATAACTTTTCCACAAAAATGAACCTGGTATAAGCAAGAGGACAGTCTCACTCTTTGTGATGGCCTTACTGTCATCCAAGAGGCAAAAGTCTGTGTACTGTTATTCATTTTATGTTACATAAAAATAGAAAATAATTCTGAAAATAAAACCAGGCTGGAGGACTGAGTCCAGTTAGAGATTAGAATTCATTTCTCAAAGCTCATAGGATGAAAGTTCAGCTCTGGTGACAGAGCCTTCTCTTTCTTTTCAGTCTTCATATGGAGATCCTTATTTCTTGACTTTCTTAAATCTTTCTAGATTTTTTTACTACTTTCTAGTGTTAGCCTGCAGCTCTAAGTGTTAAAGCTGAGAAATTCTGTATTGGAACATGTGCCTGTACAGGGCAGATGTTGTGGAAGCTTTTACTTGTTTTATCTGTTGATCTTGCAATGTGCTACATTTATTTTCTTTTTCCCTTTTTTTTTTTCTTATTTGACTCCTGTGCAAGGAATATGTCTGCAGAATTAAACTGGATACTTCGGTCTGCTTTGGAGAAATCTCCTTTTAATGGCCTGCATGCATGGTTAGTTTTGCTATCTGGTTTCTCCTATGCTCCACCTTTCTTGTTTCCTTATTGGAAAAAAATGGACTTCTGTTGTACAAACAATCTGAAGTGAACAGTGGAAGAGAAAAGTATCACTGGCTCATGTAAAAACATATGAAGGCAGATCACTTAATTGAAGATTTTTTTTCTGAGTGATTATTTTATGTAATGGTGTTATGCCAATAAAGCTAAGATCTCATCAAGGAAATGTGAGATGCTTGTCATGACAAAAGGTAAATGAGATCTGTTTTTTAACTTCTTAATGTTCAGATTTAAAGGAAGAAAAGTAAAACAGCCCATTATAATTTTGCATTGGGAAACTAATTCTATCCTTGGTTGCACGTAGCTCCCATTGACCTCTGAGTCATTTCCACAGATCTGCTATGAAAATGTTGCCCTAAATATATAACTGGTAGGAAAAGAATTCTTAATTTTCCCACATGAGGAAACTGCAATTTTATGCTGAAGTTAAAGATGTTGATGCCCTTTGTAAAGATTGCTTTTCAAGATGAAAATAAAATCCTACCCAATATTTCCATGAATAAGCACTAGTAAAATTCCTACTGAATTCAGCCTCAGTGGAAGCATGTGCAGAGGCACATGGTTTGTAAGTGTCATCCTGTCACTGTGTGCCATGGGCTTTTCTTGGGAATCTGACATTTTTGAGCAACAAGGAGCCTAAAAAAGAAAAGAGCCTGCAGTGTCGTGTAAGAAAAGGACCAAGCAGGAAATATGAATTTCTATTAGTTACAGTGTGATTACAATGAGAACTTTTCATTCTGACAAGTCAAAAGCCACTATTATTGAAGCTAGAGAGAATGTTTATGGTCATGCTGGCAGAATCACAACCTGTTTCCTTACCCTTGGGCACAGAAGATTAAAAACCTCTGTTATTTTTCCCCCTCAAATGAGTCCTCTTTGCTGAAGATGCCACTGAAACTTCAGCAGCAGTCACACTGGAGTTGCTGCTCAGCCCGAGCTAGCATTGGCATTGGCATTCAGAGACACCAGCACCACGTGTTTGCATGAGGAGCCCTTGGCTGGGCTTTCCTGTGCATGTGGCACTGCCAAGGCAGAGAGGTCACACGCCTTCCTCCTGCCCAGTCACTGTGTTCTTGTGTCCAGCATTCAATAACCCCATTGCTCCCACACTGCTGGCAATAGCAGTGTTCAAATAGCTTTGTTTACTTGCATCTTTAATTATGAATGGACTTTTACTTGTTCTGAGAAGACCATAGCATTAATCCAGTGATTATCCCATGAAATCTATTAATTTAATCTCTGAGTTTGACTTCAGTATGATGATTATTTGACATCTCAAGTGGAGGCAGAATAGGCATGATATGTCAATAGTCACAGCATGGGTTTCACCACAGCCCACAGCTGATGCAGAAATAGTAGAATGAACACATTTTGGAGGGAGTACACAGGCTCACGAACTCGTGTATTTATGCACATCACTACCAGAGCATGCAAATGTTTGCATGTGTCAGAGTTAAACAGGAAACACTTTCTTTTGGGAAAAAGAACACTTTCTTTCCGTCTACAGTGGTGGCCTTGACAAAAGCCACAGAACAAAATGCCATAAGGCTGTTGCTGCCCACGTATCTCATAAGTATATTTTTACTTCAATCTGACAAAAATGCTTTCCTTGATTTGGTTTTCACAGTTTTGATGCCCAGTTTTCCTGACTATTTGTTTTAAGGCAGAATTGACTGTGTTAAAATTTAGAACTTAGTATTACAGCAGATTTCTGTTAATATATTCAATTGATTCTCTGCTGATTGCTGCCAAAACCAGTTGTAAACTAACACACTATTGTTATCATGGTTTTAAGACCTTGAGTAGCTGCTGAGTTTCCAGCAGACAGCTCAGCAGACATCTGCCTTTCAGAGACAGATGAAATGAGGTTTTTTTATAGCAAATGTGGTCACTCAGGAATTTGTTAGCACTGACTTAAAATAAAATCCAAGATTTCACAAAGAGAAAAACTTCAAAATATTTTGATTTGCATAATTATATTTGATTTTCAGCATTCATTTGGATATTTAGGTGTAGTTTTATCTTTATGTGCAATATTTCTGTATCATATGTAAAATCTATTAAATCTCTTTAATTAAAAATTGTCCCAAATGAAAAGTCAAAATATTATTTTCAGAAAGTGGGAACATATTTCAACATCAATAAACTTTGTCCTTAGAGGAATTCTTTTGTGAAAAAATATAAAGTAAAATCAACACCTTCCTTTCCTAAATGATTTTGTTGGATTTGTTTGTTTGTTATGAAAAGACAATTTGTGATGGAATTTCAATTGTCTATCTAATTATTGGTTCAATTTTCATCAGAATTAAGAGATGAAACTATGTTGGTTATTCTGTTCCTTACAGTTACTTGAATTCATATGTCTAAAAGAAGGGTAAGACCACAGACAATGTCTTTCTCATAATTAATTAATTAATTATATTTATTAAGTTGCCTCTAGATCATCTACAAGTGCTAGGCACGTGTATACTGTTGACTTTTGTCTTTTTTTCTCAAACTGAGAAGAAAAAACAAACAAACAGACAAATTTACCTTGAAATGAATAGGTTCACCAAGCTACTTTTTCAAACCACAGTAAGCTATAGCCTATGTTTCAGTGTCTTAGATAAACAAATTTATCAAAATTTTATCTCAATTCTATTAATTCAGCTGCACAGCTAAGTTAAAATGATACACCATGATTTGTAAACAAAATTGAGCTAATTGTGTTCAATTCACGCCATTTTAAGAGTAACTTTTATGTATAAATGGACAGTTGTTTCTAGTTCTATTTGACTGGGGGTTTTATAATTTTCCATTTTAAACTCCATCTTCTCTAACTGCAAACTGCAAATGGAGTTGAAATAATGTGGAACACAGGGAAACACCCTCTGGCACATTCAAACCCAAATGCATACATTTGGGGGGTCCAACAGGCAGAATAGAATACATCATCTCCTCTTCTTTAGCTACATGCAGCCACTGTGTCTGAGCTTGCAGTAGAAAATGTCTGAGAAAATGTTTCTTTAACTTATGATTTGAGAGGCATCACTTTGGTGATTAGATGTCTAATATGGGGTTTATCATTTATGCACAAGTAAAATTGGTGCAGTGAATGACAGAAACAAGCACTTTATTGGAGAATTGTTCACTCCACATTAATGGTGCATTTAATTTTGAACCAGTCTGGTTCTTTGAACAATTTGTTCCAGCTAAGAACAGATTGAGCTGTTCTTTGAATCATCTTTTCAGCAGGCAGTACAGTGTGAGTTTATGATAGCTTTTTTTTGTGCTGTAGCTGAGTTCATTTGAGGTAACTCTTGCTGAAGTACAGAGGGTTTCAAAGGTGCTGAGTGCTGCCTGTGATCCAGTGGGCTTGACATGAAGAGAGCTATGTGGACTGTTTGTCTCACATTTAAGCATTGACACATAGTTTTCTGTCAATTTAATAGTTTGTTTTCAGTTGTGTATCCCAGCACGTATGTTTGACATTTAATGTTAATCTTGCTTTGTATATGGATTTCTCTGGATGAGCATCACTGTAGAAAATATACAGAAAACTGGAGGTGAAATCAGTCATAGGAGGTTTCCCCTTTGCTGGATGGATGTGAGACTTGGAACTGGCTTTCCCTGCTTTGGTGGAGAGGAAGTAGGTATAGCAGTGAAATATAGGACATGGCTGCTTTGATGAGCAGTGTAGTCTGGAGGTAGAAATCCTTACACCAAGGGATATGTTTGGGTACAAGGCAGCACAGGAAAGGGCTTTGGATTACTCATGTGACTTAAAACATTTTTGTACACACAAACATGATTATTTATATGAATTTTCTACAGATTCCTCCGGTCTGAGAATCTTGTTGTGGATTGATTTATAAGGACAAAGTAAAATTTAGAAGACCTGATGCAAATTCAAAGCTGTATAATTATAAGATTTTACCTTTTGCGAGTTTAAATTACCTTTTCTCTTTCTTTCCTTTCTTTCTTCCTTTCTTTCCTTTCTTTCTTTCTTTCTTTCTTTCTTTCTTTCTTTCTTTCTTTCTTTCTTTCTTTCTTTCTTTCTTTCTTTCTTTCTTTCTTTCTTTCTTTCTTTCTTTCTTTCTTTCAGTGGGGGGTTGAGTGTGGGCACTACAAAGGTCTCACTGAAGGAACTGAGAACCAAAAGTAGAAGACATAATTGCGGTTTAATGAAACCAATTTTAAATATTCCTTTCATCTCTGCTGGGATGTTTATTGTCACTGTTCAAGTTTTCTCTTTTAGACAAATTCAAGCCATTTGCTAACCTGTTCATGCTAAATGTCACCCTGTAAAATAAGTAGTTTTGACAAATCTGCCTCCAGTCTACTACCCCAGGATGTTAAAATTATCACAGTCACATTCCTCATTTTTGATATTTAAAAGGTGACTGTCATTTGTCATTTCTGCCAAAAATACCATTAGGTTTCTCATAGGAACTCTGAAGAAGATCTGGGTTTTAGTTTACACCTTAAACAAAACCAAATCCTGTTGTGGAGTAAGTATTCATAGAATATGTAAGAATATATAACCTTGGGTTCAGGTAGCAACCACAGCACAGTTTCTAAATCTGTTTAAAACTGGTGTGGGATCCCAGTAGCAATCACTTGTCTACTGTGCAGCTTTTCCAGAAGGAGGCTGAACTCTGGAACAAACCCCACATATCTGCTGACAGACTAGGTGGTCCATAAGGGTTAGACCATTAAAAACTAGTGCTGCCTTTTATTAAATGCAACAGAAATGGCAATATTTAATGAATATTTAGGTACCTAGTACCTAATTTGTGACACATAGATAAGGATACCAAGTCTTCCAGGCAATCCGGTTTGAGGTTCAACTATTAAAACTCAAAAACCTAGGGTCACCAAAAAGTAAAGAAGACTAAAATGGCCACTTCTGCCCAACAAACTGCCACTGGCAGAAAACAACATGCATATATTGCTTTTTAGCTGATATTGGATTATTCATCTGGAAACAGGAGTGGAATCCTCACCTGCCAGCTCCTCACCTGGGGAGGTCCAAATTTATCTCACAGTTTTCAAGATGAAAACCTAGGACAGAAGACATAGCACGCATAGTCTAGAGAAGTTCACCATCCTCTGCACTGTTGAAGCACACCAAAAAGCCAGGAGGTTGGGGCTCAGTTTCAAAGACACACCATTTGAGTTTAGAGGGGCTGGAAAAGGCATTTTGTTCTGGACCAGGGTAATAGACCTGTTTAACTTGCTCTGGTCAATGTCTCCGTAGCTGATTTTGTGAGGCAGATAATTGATACTAGCTAAAATTACTAATTCTTAAAGAAAAAATAAATACAGAAATAAAGCAAGAGCTGTCCAGAGTGTAACATTGGTTTATGAATGAATAATACAATGATTATTTCTCCATAATATGAAACTATAATGAGACAACTGCATGGCCTCCAGCACTAAAGAATTCAAACATTTCATAATTTTTAATACTTTTATGTTCACAAAGCTCCTAGAAAGCAGGAAAATGGATGATTTACAATTCCCTGCTGTAAAATGTTCACCCAGTTATTATGCAGCCTTTAAAATACTCCAAACACATATGCATTCACATAGAGCATAAAAATATTAGTCACATGTACAAAATTGCAATGAGGTTTTAATAGGCCCCTTTTTGGCTTTCTTGATTTCAGCTTCTCGTTTAAGTCTGTTCTTAAGTCCTTCACTTATTTTACAGCTCAGCTCTCTGCCCTGAGCACTGCATGAGGCATATGATGGGTGCCTGGTTTGTTTCCAGGCTTACAGCTGAGCTGGCAGACAATCTGTGTCTGCTCCTGTGCTGATTTTTGAAATGAGCTCCAGCCTGTGGCTCCTTCAGGTAGATTCAGTCAATTTAAGTGTGAAAAATCACAAGCAATGAGCTCTGTCTTCTGAAGTACTGATGCAAAAGGTAGCAGTATTGCATGACCCTAGGGATGGTTGGATGGCTGCTTTGTACTGCAAAAGAGCTGAAAGAAATAGTTTTGCTTTTGGGAGTTTTATGTCTCTGAGGTAGAATATGAAGTACCTGATGAGGAAGTTATGGTTCAAAGGAAGGTTACAAAAATAACAGCAGCCATCCTAAACTTATCTAAAATATTTACAAGAAGTCTGCTACAATGTGTGGGTTTTGACCTCCAGGAACACTAAATTTTATTCATCTTGTGCTGGGGAACAAAAATCATTTGGTGCACTAAATCAGCTTCATTTTTGTGTTTGTGCTTATAGGATTTGGAGCAGAGGTTTAGATTATAAGGAAATAGTTGTCAAGTGTAAAGTATAATTAAGACAATTTTGGTGCCAAAACCAAGATTTTATTTTTCCTGTGTAACAGAGATTTTAGGGTTTTTCAACTCTTAACATAGAGAGGATGAAGAAGGGGATGTTTTTTCTCTTTTATCTGAACAGTCAAAAATGCACCAGTATGACATTTGCTTTTTATAAGCAGATAGTTTCAAGATGTTCACAGTAAAATAATAATAAATAAAATAAAATAATAAAAATAAAATTAAGAATAATAAAAATAAATATAATAAATAATAATAATAAATGATAATAAAATTATAAATTTGCATCCTGTATAGGACTTAATTTCATACTCTGAAGTCTTGGGGAGATATGAAAGAATTTGTTAGTATCACTGCAAATTTAACTAACCTCCCTGTGTTACACTTCAGATGCTACATGTAGAGCAAAGCCACTAAATATTTAGGTTTCCTGGCAAAATTTCTGACCACTGCAGCTTTAGATAGAGTTTTATAACAGATCTCATCTCTTTCCATCTACTAAATCTGTGACTGTAATACTCGTGTAGTTATTTTGCTAGGTTGAATATGGAAGTATAGACAAGAGTGCCTCTAGACTTGGACTTCATGTGCTCTCTGATTGCACCATCTATGTTCTAATGCTGTGGTCTCCATTCAAAACCACTGACAAGTAGATGAAAGTGGAGGGGATGGCAGAGTCAATGAATAAGGAGACACATAATACTCTTTTGCAGTTCAGTGACCTATACAGACATGCAGTCTGTTGCACATAGGTAAAGCCTTACAAAAGGAAGACCTTGTAAAATCATGGCTCAAGCCTGCTACTTTGGCTAAGCAGGAAAGGACTGTGGGAAAGGGACTCAGCTGGGTTGGGAGTAGGAAAAGTTATATAACCATTATGTGCTCACATCATGGTTTATGGTGGTTGGTTGAATTACATTTGTTGTGCTTAATGGAATGTACCTGATAATGGGCTAACTATTAAAAATGCCTGGTTTTGCAATAGAGCAGCTCTCCTTTGCACCTGCCTGGGGACTCTGCAGACACTCACCTCACAACAGTCCTTGAATTTAACAGTCACTGGTAGAAATCAATAGGCAATAACATTTACATTACATGACTGAGCCCCAAAAATTCATCAGGTTATTTCATCAGGACTGAGCATTGAAATAACAAAACAGCAAGTTTAGATCTCAGATGTTCACCTCTCTCAGGTGACTCCTACCTTGGACAGGTGAACCTTCTGAACGAACCCTGTGTTGGACAAACACCTGAGAGTATCTGTGGGGTGGCCTGGTGGATGCAAGGAAATATGATTTTTTTTGGTGTCTCTTCTTAGCAATTAGCAGACATAATTACTCAGCAGCACTTGCAAACCTCCTGAAATCCCTGACGCCTGGGTTACACTCATCTCACATCCTCAGAGGACCTATTGATAGGACCACAGCCTGGATGACAAGCTGAGACTAAGCAAATAGGGTTTAGGCAATTGAAGCTAGGGTGATATGAATCCCGCCTAGGATTTCAAATATTGGAATATATCCAATATCCAAAACATTGGATAATACTTTAACTCAATCTGGCCTTAGCTTACCTTCCAAGAGAGTTCCTTTTTCTTTCACAATCAGCATAAGATACCAAAGAAAATCATTAGGCTTTCTCTCAACTGCAAAGTAAATGGGCCCTTTACTTGAAATTCACTTCGATACAGAGGTGCAAGATAAACACTAAAACTAACAGCAAAAAAAACTCTGCTGATTTGAAAAATAACTGGAATTTGGTAGCTCAGCTCCAGCCTTTATTTGCTCTCTTCCAGTGTCCTTGCCAGTAGGTTGCACATTACATATCTCTGCTGAGGAAGAAGCCAAAACACTGGAAATTGATGAAATACTGTGAAAATAAGTACTGTTAAAGTAGGTGTTGGAAGTCTGTTCTGAATATACTGAATCCAAAATGTTGCAATTTTTATTTATTTATTTATTTTAATTCATGTAATGATGTAATTGAGCTTGTATTGTTTGTGGGACAGAAGGAC
Source organism: Sturnus vulgaris (assembly GCF_052056855.1). Lineage (NCBI taxonomy): Eukaryota > Metazoa > Chordata > Aves > Passeriformes > Sturnidae > Sturnus > Sturnus vulgaris. The sequence continues at coordinate 103,108,131 of NC_142245.1, read as the reverse complement.
TGTGGGCGAATGTGGGAGGAAATTTATTTCCTGTAGGAATTGCAGTAGGTGAGGAAAAAGATGTGTAAGGCAAGGAGGCACGATGTAAAAAAGGAAATTTATGGTATCACTTCTCTATTTATACCAATGAATATACAGAGAAATATTTAAAATGTCTCTTAAACCAAAAGAAAAAAATTAACTTTATCCTATATCACCATGAAAAAATATGTGTTGCCTGGTACATGCATGTGGGAAATGAGGTAATTATTGTATGATGATTTACTCTAGTCCTACTAAATCACTAGTTCTGCCATTGTCACTAAGAGAACAGTCTTCAAAAGCTTGAACTCAGAAAAGCAGGAACATCTTGGTACCAAAATATTTTGAAAGGTGTTTGGAGGCTTACAAAAAGCAACCACCCTGAGATTCAAATTTAAGGCATCTGATTTCCCTTGATTTAGCTAAGAATTTGCAAATAACCTTTTAACTTTAGGAAATAAATAACCTCGGGTGAAAATTAAGCATATAACCTACTAAGACACGTTTCAAAATTTTAAAGGGACTAAATTCTCAGCAAGACTGAGCACCTTATGCTCAGCACCTTCGCAGTTCATGCTGGGAGACAATCAGCAAACTTCTATCTACCCCACAAGTGCCCCAAAGCAATACAACTCTCTTGTTCTGAAGGCTCCCTGGGTAACCAGCTTCCTCTAGACAAGAGTTCAAGCTTTGTGAGAGGAGGTGCAGATAAACCATCCATCCACCCTTATACACTCAAACACACCTGCACTGAGAGCAGGTGTTTAGTGCTAGGGCTGGCCTGGCACATGAGCCTGTGTGAAGCAGTGTAGCCATGTACCAGGCAGCTCCAGGGACCACATTAAGGTTCAGAGTTGTTGCCACTCCTGGCCAAACCATCTAACTGTGTAGTCTAATTGAAAAACTCAGAGCTTTTGAACTGGGTGCATAGGCTACCTATGGAAGGAGAAAAGTATCTGAAGAGAAAGAGCATCTCACTGTACTGAACCCAGATATGAAAAAGAGAAAGAGACAGCAAGAAAGGAGAGTGATGGTCGTGTACCAGTTCTCTGAGTTAAGAGCAATACAACTAATGATTTGAATTTTAATAGGCTCTTTCTTCTTTAGAGGGGACATAGCATAATGAGAGAATCTTCTTGCCCAGGTTGTTCGTGTTAAAATAGGAAGCCTAGAAACCAAAATTTGAAGATCTAAAACATAAAATAAAATAAAAATGTAACTTCACAGAGGTTGCATAGTCTAAAGAAAATAAAACTGGAAGAACATACCCATAAAAGCAAAAAGAGAGCTATCACTCTCCATACTCATTAGAGAGAGAAAAGAGATAATAGATCACAGAATGGCATAATCACCTAGGTTGGAAGAGACTTGAGATCAACAAGTCCAACCTATGACTTAACAGTTGTATGATAGATCCTGTAACAAGGGAACTAAAGAATGGCATTAGGAAACTATTTTGCAATAAGCAGAACACTGAAGGAACAGCCTGCCTCAGGACTCCAGTTTCCCCAGGCAAAATCTTTGCACTTAAGAGTGTTTTTCAGGTTTAGGACAGTTTTCGTTTACATCGCCCTGAGGTCTCTGCCATCGCTGTGCTTTATAACTTGTTCTCTTGAAATTTCAGCTGGATAGCATTTCCTTAACTTCTTTCCTTTTTCTATTGCCTTTCAATTTTCCTTTTATTACTATTGTAATATCACTGTATTGCTGGGATAATTCAGGCCAATCAATTAAAGGTTGAATTAAGAGTGTTCCTTTTTTTTTTTACTTATACATTGGTTTACAAAACATTCTTTTCTTTTCTTTTCTTTTCTTTTCTTTTCTTTTCTTTTCTTTTCTTTTCTTTTCTTTTCTTTTCTTTTCTTTTCTTTTCTTTTCTTTTCTTTTCTTTTCTTATTGGTTATAGTTATTGGAAGGCTGGAGAAGCTACCATGAGATAGGATTTTTTTTGAGATCAGATCATCTATGTTGCAGTGGAGACAGCCCAAAGAATTTAAGTCACTAACCTATGAAATTAATTTTTGAACATTTCCAGGAATGGGGTATCCACAATTTCTCTGGGCAACCTATTCCATGCCTCACCATCCTTACATTAAAGAATTTCTTCCTAAAATCTGATCTAAACCCTCTTTGGTTTTAAGTCATTCCCTCTTGTCCTGTCACTACCTTCCCTTGTAAAAAGTCCCTCCCCAGCTCTCTTGTAGCCCCTTCAGGTACTGCAAGGTGCTGTGCTATGCTCAGCTTTTTCTTCTCCAGGCTGAACAGCCCCAGCTCTCAGCCTGTCTTCACAGGAGAGGTGCACTGGGCAACCTGGTCTGATGGAAGGTGTCTCTGCCTGTGGCAGGAAGGTTGGAACAGGACAATCCTTAAGGTCCCTTCCAACTTAATGCTATTCTATGATTCTGATAATCCTGTGTAACAAAATATTTTCTATTACTTGACATTATCTGAATCCCAGGATAAACATCAGGTCACTGTTCCTGTTTCTTTGCACCAGAAGACATCTGTGTCCATGCATTGGAGATATGTGTCTTTTTGGAAAAAAAAAAAAAGAATTCTGCTGAGTAACTTCATCCTGTAAAATGGTGCAATTCTAGAACATCTAAGAAATTACTTTATCAGTAACATATAATGACAATTTTCTTAGGATCTCACAGGAAAATACTACACAAAATAGATCCTGCAAAATCTTCAGGTTCGGAGTCTAAGAAAGCAAAAGACTTGTGTCTTAAACAAGACTGATTGCAATGCATATATACTGTATCTTAGCAACTAAGCAACAAATTTTGTACCAGACTTAAACATTTATCTTCTATTGAAATTAAATAAGATTTGTTGATTAGGCGTCCAAAAACCTCATCCCCACTCATTTCATTCTATTTATTTTCTGTCTGTGAATCTTTTCCCATATTTTATCTAAAGCTAATATCTATGTGAGAAATTATGTGATGTGACTATATGAATAAAATGTAGCTACAGAAACAAATAAGGTGTACCTGTGGTGATAACATCTGAACACTTAATATTTAGAATTGTCATTGATATAAGTTGCAAAACAATGGAAAATGTGTGACAAAGGAAAGACTTACTCCTAGAACACTTCAGTATAGGCCTGGAAAAACCTATAGTAATGGACTCTTAGGGTGTGAGATTATATTATTGTAGAAAACCTATTAATTTTAAAGATTCATCACTATCTTTATATAAATGAATAAAGTGGAAAAAAAACAATTAAATGCATGTTTAATTTTAATTATTTAAATGCATGTTTAATTTTAATTACATGAATGGCCAGAATTTATCTTATGGTTATTCGGTTATATGATGATTTCAGAAATAGTTGATATTTTATTGCTACTTCAATACAAAACTTTTTGCAAACTTCAAATGCAAATGAAGAAATAGCTGTTGAATTCTGCCCTATTCAGTCTCTCCACAGGAGTGGAAGTATCTTGATGAAAAGTGCTGAAGTGCCTGAGACTGCTCTCAAAAGAAAAGCTTTGGTTATTGCCCAGATAAAATTCACCCCATCTCAGTCCCCAGTGCAAGGAAAATTACTTTGGTTACAGATTTCTTCTAGCTAAAAATAATTTTCTGAATAGCAAGAGACCTTTTCTACATCTTTTATAAATATTTCCTTACATTAGTCCACAAAAGTTCATCAACCAAGGATAGTGCTGTGGATCTATGGGGATAATTCTGTGTCCTTGACTGCCAGAGCACATTTGAAAAGATCCTGATCCAAGAGATGAAAATATGCTCAGAGTGCTAGAACTCTTAAAAGAATCTTACCTAGTGAAATTACTGTCTCAGAGAAATGTCTCTGACTGGTGAGATAAGCACCTTAAAATAAATCAGTGCAATCAATTTATGGCTATAAGCAATATCAAACGTGTTACACCTCCCAATAACCAGCATTCACAGTTTCACTTTGATACTTGGTGCCTTCTTTGTCTTATCCCTATTAAAGTAGTAAACTGTTTATACATTTTATTGATATTTTCATTTGTATCCCCAGGGAAGTTCAGGAAGAACAGACTTGCTCTAAAGAAAAACATATAGAACAAAGCCATGATTTCCTTCAGTCACTGCACATCCACAGGGAAGAATAATTTGTGGAAACATGGAGATGGAGGAGTAATGGATTCCTCTGTCAAAATGATGAGTGAAAGAAAGACGTAATTACCATTAATGCACTTCAATTATGGCTCAACGGTTTTTTAGCTGTATGTTCCCACTTAATTTTCACTTAAAACAAAACAGTTGCCACAGACCCAGAGCTAAAAACAGAAATCCCTTTCAGCTACTGGCAAATTAGCGACTAATGTTCTTATTATATAAGCACAGGGAAGATTGGCTTCTTCCAGGCAAACACGGGAAGTGCTTGTTTGTTTCAGGCACTACTCCTTCTCCCCCCAAACTCACAGTTGAACTTTATTTCCAATGTTATAACCAGCTAAGCATGATAATACTTTTTTTCTGGTTCCTATTTAGCTTTCAAAGCCCTCACAGGATTTCTGTCATGGATCAGTGGCACCTTCCAGGAGGGAGTGAGGTCAGTGGATATCCTTGGTATACAGGAAGGCATGTTCTATTAGAAAAGGGAAATGTTTTCAAATCCCTCAGATCTTAAGCTACTAAAAATAAACTAATGAGCCTTAAATTAACTTTTTTTTTCCACAGCTTTTCAAAGCCTAAAGAAAAGTATTTATTATCTGGGAGTGACATGCAGGAAATTAGTCTTATAAGTCGTGATTAAATGATTATAGTTTCCAAATTTCTTAATTCTAATCTTAATATTAATCTGTTGTAGAGTGCATGTTTCAACTTCAGTGATTTAGGCTTTCGGGTTTTTTTGTTTTTTTTTTTTTTTTTTTAATTGGTTGTCATTTTATCATGCTAAATTTTTATAGTGAAGAAGCTAAAAAAACATGATGTAAGAATCAGTTTGGTATCGTTATTGGACTGTCTGCCTGGAACAGCTTTGAACTGGTGTCCACATTCAGTGCTACCTCTCTGCATTGCTCCAATTACCAAAGTGAACTCGATAAATTTCCTGTATATTTTAAATTCTCCACAGTCAGAGTTGGGTTACCAACAAGGAATTTTTTGTGTAAGAGTGTAAATGGATGTGAATTTGTTTGGTGAAACTCATCCTTACTGAGTCTCCACTGAAACCATTGAGGCATTTCTAGGGGAAAAGCAGCCTTAACAATGGAGTAATTCACACCAGCCCCTCATACCCGTGAATTCCTTCCCGTGTTTCAGGCTGGAGGGCAGGTTTAGGATAATCCTGGTGCACTCACAAGAATTGAATGAGCTCTGTCTGCTGCCTGTTAGGGATTAGGGTGATGTTAGCTTGTGTGAGTTTGACCAGCTCACAGCAGAGACCTTCTGGCAGAGTTTGGAGTAAACCAGCGAGGATGCCCTGGTTTGTGGCTTTCCTGCCCCAACAGGCATTTTGGATGTGGCTCCTTGTTGGGGAGAGGACGAAAGAATTTGTGTTATGCCATGTCGGTTGGCTACAGAGAGTGGGACCTTGCCAGTTTTATTTAGCACTATAAAGAACCTGAGCACAGAAGAGATTAAAGACCATCAGTTTTTCAACATGCTCCCCTATGACACACGTGCTGTAAAACCTCATTGGGACCCTTTTCCTTGCTGAGTGACCCACAGAGAGTGGCTCTGCAGCCAGGGCTGCTGCTGGCCTGAGCACTCGCAACTGGGGTTTACCAACAGGCCTCGTGCCAGTAACTTCATCACGAGCACAAAACCCCACATGGGGTGATATTTTGGGCTGCTACAAGGTTGCATATCTCAAACCAGCCTGCCAGATCCAAAGAGGGTAGAAATGTGAGCCACAGGCAGAGGAGGACTATAGAGCAACATCATCCAGTCCTAGGGAGAAGCTACAAAGTTAAGCAAGTTGCAGACTACTACATCCAAAAGAATTACTACTACTAGCTATAGCTACCAGCTTCAAAGCTCACTGTATATTCAGGCAAGATTAAAAAAAATCAGAACTTTTACTCTTGCAGAACTTACAGTTTCTTCCAGAAGTTTAGATAGATCATTGTGAGTATGGCAGCCACAAGATGTCAGAGAGCATTTGGAACTCCTGGTAAATCTGGACCAAATCATGGTGAATATCAGCAGTTCATGCCTTGGGTTAAGGACCCAGACCTCTTGAAAAGTCTTTTTCTTGAAAATGCAGTCACTAATGACAGAGTCCCAGTCTCATCACAGGGACATTCAAATGAAATAACTGCAAAACACTGTCTGCAGAACTACACTGCTGTCCTTTGAAATCATTTCAATTGCAAGCACAGAAGAATCTGTAGCTCTGAAATGCCAGAACATAGTGCTGAGCCATTTGCAATGACTTGAGCTTTATAGAATGGGTGAGGCAATCCCATTGTTTCCCTGTGGAGTCTTGTCTTTCCTTTCCCCACTTCCCCACAGAAGATCTCCAAGTTTCTTCCTCCACCTGCAGAGTTCCTGGAGGAAACTGTCTATATTTCATACAAAGTTCAAACATACCATGTTTTCAACCTAAAGTTTATTTACATTTCTTGATTACACTTGTTCTGGCTCATTTCCTTTGTTTCATTCTTGCCAGAAAACTTTGCTAGAATGCTTGTCAGTTATTAATAAATTGCGTCAAACAGTAGCAAGTGTGGTTCAACAATTTGGCAAATATTAATGAATGGCATTTTCATTGTTAGGAGAATTTTTGGCCCGTTTTCAGGTCAAACACAAATTCCAGCCCCTTAAACATCTGTTTTTGCTATATTCAGATTGTTAAAAAAAATAAAAAGAAAAGGAAACTTAAAGAACATTCTCAGCAAAAGATGCAGGTATTGCATCACTGAATGGACTTCTAGAACTTTTAAAAAATTAGATGAATGAGTTTTGTTTGGCTGTTGAATGATTCTTCATAAAGTTATGAATTATGAAATCAGAAAAAAACAATAACCGGCATTCTTAAATAGATTCTGTGAGAAACTTCAGAAAGAATAGATGAATGCTTAGTGAAGACATTCTAGTGATGAGAACTCCATTGCTGCTGCTCAGTGAATTATTCCATCTAATTAAATCACTCTTCTTTATTGCTAAAAAAAATATTTCTATTCTGAATGGACCCTGCATCAACTTCAAACCTCTGTGTTGTTTTTATATTCTGTTTATAGCTCTCATTATCAGCTGGGTGCCTCCCATGATTTGACCACAATCCCTTATCTGAGACTTAAGAGGTTTTTTTTTCCTAAAACACTACAGTTCTAATTTATCTTTGCACAGGTAGATTTTTCTAAGGATCCATCTCCCCTCTCCAAAGAAAAGAAGGGAAAGAAGTAGAACATTTTTCATTGGTAATTTAACTGCTTTTAGAAGCTTTTACTGAAATGCTTATAACCTTTTTCATATATTTAGCTGAGTCAAAGGCTCTCTTTTATTATACCTCCATAGCCTTCATTTTCTCTGGAAGATAGTATCCATTACTGATAGACTGTGAACATGTTGGGTCTTAATTTACTCAGTGTATTCATAGTCTTGTTAAATCCACAGATATTATCCCCACTAGTAAGGAAGATTTCAAACCCCCCTTTAAATATGAAACTGTGCAATTAGCAAGTAAGGTCAGGCTCTTCCCAAGAGGGATCTCTGGCTGTCTTGAACAGCAAGTTAAACATTTAGGGGTGGATTTGTGGACACTAAAATGTGTAGTAGCCTAAGAACAATCAGAGGTTTTTTCTTGGGCAGACTAGGCATGTTCTGGGAGTTAGAATAGGCCCAAAGAAGGTAAGCAACAGGTATGACAGGTCTCACAACAGTATTTAAAAGTGCGGGAGGTGTTAAACCTCTGGGCATAGACCATTCTGTGTCATTTGGCCTCAGGACCAGAGAATGGTACCAGGCACTCACTTCACTTTAGCCTGATGTCTTTTCAGCCCCTCTGAAGGCTGAACCTTTGTATTGTTTTAGCAGATTCTGAAATTCATAGACCTACTCAAGTGAGTATTCCTTAGCAATCGCTAAATGTTCTCAATTGCCAGTGCTATGTCAGGAATGCATTTGAACATCTGAGACTGTCTGTGCTTTGGGCCCACTGACACAGCCTGAGTACACATTTGAGTATCCTTTCAAGGAAAAACTTCTCAAATTACATTTTTTAACTTTTTCAGTGTCAGCTATACACTTGGAGAAAAGATTGCTCAGTGCCTTTTTGAGTAATCTATTAAACCCTCAAGTGCTCTTAAGTAGCATTAGCTGACAGTTCCAAAAGCACTTGCTAGACCTGAACCAGATGACTTATTACAGTAGTATTTAGTTACAAAAATACTTTCCTGTGAATCAGCTAACCATTTAGTTTGTGTAAGGAAAGTTGCCAAAATTAACCTCCATAGCTGGTCTTCAACTTCATATATTCATAAGATGGAATAGGTGGCAATTTAACAAATTGTTTTGGGGGTGAAAAATAAAGTCTAGTATGTATTAAAGGACAGCTTGTTTCTTCAGATGCTTTTTGCAATCAATGGGTTTAATGTAATGAATGAGGATCTTGTACACATAAACTTCAAAATTCCAGGTCTCCCTGTTCAAAGGGAGTGAATTTTAGAAAATAAGCATGTCTTTTCCAAGGTGAGTGAAAACATTTTCTGTTATTAGTAGCATGTACTAGTATCTCCTTAGACCCTCACATTCTCAGCAGTTTGGCTTTTAAAGCTGCTCAAGCAGTGTCTATGAAAGCTGTGACTAATATAGGATCACCCTTCCTGACTACATATCAAATCTGATGGATTTGTTAATATACCCGCAGGAGACATCATATTTTTCAGGTAGGAGACATCATATTTCCATCAAAATCTTTGTGGAATGGTGGGAAACGATATCCTGCCTAGCCCTACATTAAGAAACATTAAAGAGGAATTTCTCCTTTGTCCTCAGAAGTCCTTATATCCACAGAGAATTTCCACAGATGTCACAGAGAAGAGATGGATCAGCAAGGCTGTGAAACAGCTACTCCTCATTTTCATGTTTGTAAGGCAGAGCCCTACATTTACATGGCTGTGTGTCTTGAGAGGGCACTCATTTGCTTAAAAGTAAAACTGCCTGGTGTAGGACATTCACATCTGACAAGATCATCTGGCCTCCCTTCTTAGTCATTGGTAAGACATTGAATAATAGATTTTAACAAAAGCCTCTGATTTCTAAATTAGAGATCTAAATCACACCACGTGCTTCTTTTTCTTAATAAGTGTCAAAATGCAGATCTTGAATATATATGGATGTCTATATAGGACATGCCTACAAATAGGTGAGGTGAAATGGAATCCCATTTACACAGGGATTGCAGAATCATAATTAGAACAATTTTTTTTCTCCTCAAAGAACTCTTGAAGCAGTGGTGGTATGCAGGTTTTACACAACTTGGAATATTGAGAATGCAATTAGTCACATGTTTTCATCATAGTTTTGATCACAGCTTATTCTGCTAAATTTCCTGAATACTGAAAATAGTGACGTTTGGGTTCTAGTTATTTTATGTCACATGATGAAGGGATTTTGGAAGAACTTCACTGAAGCTTTACCCTTGAGTAGAAACTGGAGAAATAAAATTGCCTCAAGGATAGTAAAGAAATGAGGGATGAAAAAGAAGAGATAATGTTTTTCCTGACAGCAGGGGAAAAAACATCACCTGGAGCTCACACCTTGTTATGTTCCTAACTCAGGAATGACAATTGTGATGTGAGAAAAGGGACAAAGTCAAAATGGAAATTTTCTTAGAGTTAAATCTTTCACTAACCACCAACTTCTTTCCCTCGAGGTGGAATTAGTTAGATGTCTATCCAGGTACACATTCTCATTATTTTTATGGGAACTTAAGAATGTTTAGATCTTTTCTTAGTTGATACGTTTGCTTCAAAATCACCTTCAAGTTTAAATGCTTAGGGGAATAATGGGAGATAAAGAAAACAATAGACAAGCAGGCACACATAGCCCTTGGCATTATCTAAGGCTTGTTCCACAGGTAAACAAGTTTCAAATTCCTAAAGAAAAAGGGGGAAAATATGTAGTATTGACTAATGTCTAAGAAATATAAGAAAAATATCTACTTTATATGTCTCAGAAATCCAAAGCAAAATAGGGTCTATACAGAGCTGTGTTTTTAACGTTGTAGATTAAATGATACATAAATCCATGGCTTTTGTGTAAGAGCATTTCCATAGTCTGGACTTTGCCATTGATTCCCAATGGGGCAGAGCAATCCAGAATCCAGGATGCAAATATTCAAGATCTTACAAAAAGTTTCTGTCAGCCACTATTTTCCTATCAATATTTTACAGCTATGAGACATCTTTCAAGATTACATTAAAAACAGACTGCTCACTTTGTCCCATGTGTGGGGTCCATTGCACAGAATTCCTTTGCTATTTAGGAGCTGAACAAGCCTGAGGCATTGCAGCCTATCCTAGAACAGAGAGGGGAAGTTCTCCTTTTTCCCTTCTTTTCCTGACTTCCTAATTCTCCCTGCAAAAAAATAAGGAAGAGAAGTCAAGGAAAATCTCAAAATCATGATGAATATTGGTTTCTTCTAGAAACATGGGCCCAGTGAAATTTCAAATTATTGATTAAATCAAAGAGTTTCCCTTTAATCTTCCTTTACGTCACACTCCAGAATCCTGCACCAAATTTGCTAAACTGTAGCCCCTATCACAGAAAGGAAGATCAAAGAGAAAAATTATTTGTCTATTTTCAAAATAATCCATAGAAGGATAAATGCAGAAGTGAGTAGGTTCAGCATATACATATTCACTAAATATTATTTTGCACAGTTAGAGCCCAGCAATTTTTTACCCTCATTTACTTATGGACGTGCAAATGTTAATGTCAATTAGAGCCATAGAATCCTGAAAGCCCAGTTACTATAGTGCAAACATAGGAATGGAATACTGAACAAGTATTCTTGGAGAGGAAAAAGCATAACAAATATTTGGATAAAAGTTTATGTCCACTGAGGATATAAAAGCAACAGAACAAACTACTTCCCTTTCCTTTCAGCTGGCCAAGAGAATCTTTTTTGTAAATGTGTCATTTCTCCTATGTGGACCCATACTCCTTTTGTTTATCTTTTCTCACCTGATCATGTCCCATTTAGGTTAAATGAAGGGAAATGTTTATGCTTCTTTAGAATTTACAGTCCTGCCTGTATTTATTACAATGATGTTGTAAGTAAATAAAAGTACTTTGCAATGAGATAGTATTTTAAAATATAAAACAGAAAAATCAAATCAAATCTGGTGCTTTATCCCGTCAAATTATTTTTCATTGAACTGTTTTGGAAGGTAACTCTTTAATCACACTGATAAATGCACTGAGATCATGCTGCACTTCTATGCACGCTCTTGAGCACAATGCCGTGACATTCCGTGTGTCATGGAGTTGCCAAAATTTCACCTGGTTTTGTTCTCCTGTGCATATTCTGTGCAAACCCTGATGGACAGCTGTCTCACACAGTGCTGTCAGCACAGCTACCTCTAGCTGGTGAGGTATCTGATGAGCCTCCTCGGTATGAGCCATCCCAAAGGAGTCGGATGGCAGAATTGCCGGGCAATGTATGTTTTGTAAGGTAACACTTTGTTTTGCAAACTCACCCAGATGGTCTCTGTAGATTGCAGTTTGTGAGCTTAGTGCTGAATCAACAGGATGCCCAGCTCCCTCACCTTCTCCTCTTGTTCTGTAGTAATAGGTGCTCATCCTACCCTGGGGAAATAAGTGTGGACTAAGTTCTATAGGAAAAGCAGATAAAGGAAAGAAAAGAGATATTTCCTCTCCCTGAAAAAATACCAAACCAAGGTAAAACAACAAAAACAAAACCCCCACCCAGAACTGTAGCAGTCATACATGTTAGAAAGTATTTGAGTGTATTTGGGCCATATGAAGCAGCAGAAAAGACTGGAATGAAATTAAGTATTACAACATTCTCATTTTCTCCTGTTTAAATCTCTGCACGAGTGCTTTAAGGTCATTATTCTCACACTGGTTAAATTAGGCACCTGTAAAGTTTCATTAGCAGAAATATTACCTTTAATTTAGTTAGGAAGAAAGTGATTTGTTATAATGTGTGCAAAGATAACATTTTATTAATTGCCAAGTCAGTGGCAAGCATAAAATAATGGAACTCCTGAGCTCTAAGTGTGTGTCTTGTTCCTTTCATAGGAGGCATTAACTCCTTTTTAGAATGAACATATTTTAAATTTTGCCATTTATCTGGTAACTGGAATCAGAGGTAGTGGTAGTCATGTACAGGTATTCTTCTTGGCTGTCTAAAGACTCAGAAATGTTCTGGGACCTGTTTTCTTGCTACATAATTTTTTCATCCTTCAGGAAGAAAGCGTGGTGTCAAGATAAAAATTGTCTTCCAGCATCTTTTCCCATGGTGAGCTCTGCAGAGCTTGCTCTTGGATTAATTTTCTCTTATCCTCAGTTCTCTTGTTCTGCTTTAAAAGAGAGAGTAACTCAGCTTTTCCCCTGCTTTGGTGACTTGTATTTCTACCATAAATATGTGCCAGCATATATCTCCTTGGGTCACTGCAGTTTCCTTTCTGCTAGGAGGAATCCATCACTATTGCAGCAAAGGGTATTAGAATATACTTTTTGGGGGGTCTCAGTTATTTTTGGTATCTGATAAGCTTTCATTCTGCTTATCCCTAATGTGCAACATAGGCACAATCAGAGTCAGTGTTACAAGTTTAGAAATAGCAAAACAGGCTTATTTTTAAATACATTGCATTAGTGATTCCCAAAGATAAATACTGCTCCACCATTCTAAAAGGCTTGGCTCAGATCAAGGCAGATGTAGACATTAAAAAGAAGCTTGTGCTGTACACAGTATCAAGATTTAATTTCTGTTGACTTTTTCTTCCTCTCTGCTTAAGAAATTTGTGTTATTCTTTGCATGTTTTTCCCAAAAAGAAATGATTCAGAGCTTCCTTCTTCTACAAAACAAAAACAGACAGTGTCAACCCACAGCCCAGCATGTGAGCAACCCAACAATAATAACATAAAATGTGCATGTGATGGAGCAAAACTGCTGATAAGAAAAATATTTTCAGTGTCTAGTTTGAAATTATGAAGTCAATCCTGTTTCCATTAAAGTCAGTATTGACACACCCATTATTAAAAAGAAGACTAAGTTGTGGTTTGATTACAATGGAAAGCCAAAAAAACTAAGCTTGAAAGGCTGTTTGTCCCTAGGGGAGAAACCACAATGGCCTTTCTGGAAGTTAACAGCTGGAAGTTGAATGTTGTTAAATTCAAATGAAGACCATTTTCCTAGCAGTGAGAACACTTAGAAGCCAGGACAGACTTCCAGGGGGAGAATTACATTCTGTAACTTTTGAAGTTTTTAGCCTGAGCTTTGATAAGTCTTCTCAACGGTGCGATTTAGGATTTAGCCAGGATAGGTAACTTGTGACCAAATTTGTGGTTTAAGTGGTCTTAAACTTATTACATGAAGCTGAGGTATTTTGTGGTTTAGAAGGAAGGTGAAATAGAAGGTATGTGGACTCGTCCGGTTCGGATAAGTTGTTCCTGTCTGTGGAGAGAAGGAAAGAGTCCATTCCTGCCTTCTGCTCCTCAGTTCTAGTCTCTGTTTTATGCGGGAGATAAAACCAGGGGAGATAAACGTTCCTTTTGAAATTCATGCCTGCGATTCGGCCAAGTGGAGATAAGGACCATCTGTATCAATTGCTGCAGTAACACTTGAATAGCGCTCCTGGAGCCGAGCCCCAGGCGCTGATGCGTGTGTCACAGCGCGGAGCGCAGGGCGGGCATTGTCAGCGCTGGCTCCAGCTGCAGGCACAGCTGGCAGCCAGCCAGAATTGCTGATGGGAGCCATTAGGGAGTTTCTATGCGCTGCCAAGTGGGGCATCCGGCGAGCAGCGAGCCTTGCCCGGAGGGCAGCGCATCCCAAACATCTTACATTCCGATCTTAGGCCGGCAGCTCGGCCTCTCCGAGTCCCTCCTCTTCACCACTGGTTATCGGAGAAGCTTGAACCACCGACTATGAGAATCTGCCCAAGGTTCAAATTTTAAATTTCTAATGTCAGGTGAGACGCATCTTGCTGTAGGAATAATTTCTTTAGGCGCACACAGCTGATTTTGTCAAATGCTGGCAGTGCCTCCAAAGTCACCATAAGAGCAAAGGAAATCCTTAGGAAATAGTTTGGGATCTAAGCCTGTATTTAAACAAATAATATAAATACTCTCACTGAAGTAAAGATAACTATATGTGTGAGGAAGGAAATCACATTTTTTCCTTGAATTAGTAGTATCCCACCCCAAGTGTCTCAAAGGAATAAAAGAAATATAATTACATGATATACTACTACAAGCAAAATATTCCTTCTTGAGCCTGTTAACAATCAGTTTAAGCCACCAGAACAATATTGCTTTATCTTCATTATTATCGTGTAATGTATATGAAAATACAAATAATACAATGGATAATTAGATTCTGGAGATATTTCTAAAAAATATAGATATTTCACCAGTAGCATTTGTTTTGATTCCCGAGGGCAAACAATAAACTAGTTGCCTAAATGTTTCATTAAAAAAGTAAAAATTTGAAATTAATTTTCATGTTGTTTGCATTTTTTCAAAGTACATTGCCCAGGTTATGTTTTCAGGTTTTACACATTAGAAAATCTATCTGCTATGAGAGTTTTTGACATAAAATAAAACCCTTTTACATAGTCCTAGTAATATAATCCTAGTCATTGGCATCTCTTTATTGAATGCCATCACATTTCCATTTCCTTCTTTTTCTTGTATTACTTTTTATAGTACCTGATTGTTTTCTTTTCTAACAAAATGTAATTTGAGTTTGCAAAAGTGTATGAAGCCATTTCAGAAGTCATGCTAATACTTTCTTGTGTATTTCTATATTTTGAAACAGATAATTTTGTGATGTTAGCCACATACTTATGAACCTGCATATCAAAAGCCACAAAACTTTTAAATACTTGCCAAAACAGAGAAAATCTTGTTGTTTTAGTTGTAATAGCTACTTCAACAATAGCAACTGCAATAGATAAATCATGAGCAACAGCTTGGTAATTATTTCTTGGTAGTTACATGAGTTAGATTTTTCCGTAAATTCTGTTCTAAAGTATTGTAATTGTTTAAATATTATATATTGATAAATGACTAAATCTGACTTTCTTAAACAAGAGAAGCATCTCATGTTGAAACAGCTAGTTTTTGCCAACTTGAAATTAACCTGGAATATTAATGGTAAGTACCTGGAACTATTTCCAAGATTTGTCTAAATTAAACCAATTTTTTGTTGTTGTTGATAATCCCCCTCATGGTAAACAGCTAGAGAAAGAGCATTTTCCTAAAAAACAGGAGAAGTATGTTCAGCTGTGTCCTTTTTGGAAAGGATTTGACCCCTCATCTCTGTCCCACTGAAGGTTGATTTAGCCACATTGGCTGGGACTTTCTCAGGTGAGCTCTCATTCCTTCTTGGCTAGAATTCTTGTTCATGTAGCTGAAGATTTTTTGGAGAAGACCGGCTTTCATCCTTGACAGGAATTTGAGCAAGCACCAACCTGTTTTGTGGGAAGCCAGTCAGGCTATGGAGTCATTATTATCTCTTTGATGCCTGGCACAATAATGTTTTGCTGTTCCATGCAAAAAGTAGCATGTCCAACAAAAGGAATTGAAGCTGTAAGACTTGTAGTTTGCAGGATGGAAGGATGTCACACACCCCAGCAAATGCTCTAACTGCTCATCCATGAGATAAGACAGATAAGCAGGCTCTCTCAGAAATCCGTCCCTTTTTCTTAAATTTTTTTCCCACAAATATTTCACTGGATGTAAATAAAGCAATCTATATGGCATGAAAGAATGTGTGTTTAGTGTTTCCTTTTTGTAAAAAGAAATTTTAAAATCTCTTTTGTTTAATCTGAACTGTTTTGTTTTTTTCAGAATATTAAAAACATAAAAGTTGGCGTGTTATTTTTACAGCTGGGTTACCTTAAAATATACTGCTTAAAGACTTGACCACTTATCCTCCCAATTCCTCTTTCATAGGTCTGACATACAAATTAAAGAAGCTTAATTTCGGAAATGTCAAAGTCTTGGGCTTTTTTTTCTTTGCTTCTGAGAACAACCTCTGTTTAGGTTCTTCAAGCACAATTTTATTGCAAGTCGTCTATGGGAAATGATCATTCATATGTGCAGAGTCTCTTGGACAATATTTTCAGGGCAGTGAGAAGAAGTCTTTACACAAGCAAGGGGAATATCTCTTTGATTTTGATAAGCCCTTCAGCTAACTGGTGCATTTCATATGATAAAGACAATTCCATTCACAGCATTCCAGATCAAGATTATAAAGCCAAAATATGGTCAGGATCCAAACAGCTGGGCACAACTAAAAGGCCGACAGCTTCAGCCCAAACTCTTCTTACTAAGTTTCCTGAGTATTCAGTGTGATCAAGGATAAAATGACTGCTTTTTAAAACTTCCAAAGAGCCTGTCCACAAGTTTAGATGGCAGTGTAAGTTTGTATGTCAGCATGACGATCATGATATGAAACCAACAACAATGCTCTGTATTTGACCATATGAATTTTGTTGCTCCAGAAAACTGAGAAATACCCTTTATCTACTTGAGTTTGAGTGATTTTGTCTCTGTTGTCCTTTGTTATGAATGTTCAGAAAAGGGTTTCTGTTTTGTTATACACAAAAAGGAAATAATTATCACCACTGTCTTCTAAAAGAGAACAATTTTCCAAATGCCCATTAAAGAAATTATTAAATGATCCACTTGTTTTTCTTAGGTGCCCTAGAAAATCCTATTTTTCAAAAACTATGCTGGAAATATGTTTCAAAAAGACAGTTTCAGTCTGAAGGTTGTATTCCAGGTTGCATTGACACAATCTGGTTTGAGCAGCCTCCCTGGCTTGCTTTATTATTAATAAACACATGCTTTGGATAGGAGCTCTCAAACCCCAATATACCCAGGAAACAAAAGCATATTAATATCATTCTTAATGAGCAATTTATATATCTGTTTATAAACTGTTTACAATCCTTACATTTAGATGATGAATTAACATCAGATTTAGTAACGAAGAAAATGGCAAAATTACCTTCAATTTCAATTGGGTCATCCTCTGTCTAGTGAGTTAAAGGAAAAGGAGAGGAGACTAGGAGAGGACAGAAATGTTGGGCTGATTAAATACAGTTATCTTAATCTGAAAACACAAAACCTCTTTCCCATCCATCATCCGTCTGCCTTTCCTTTTTAACTACTGCAGCCATGTATACTTGTTAAACACTTTAGGATCAGCAAATAACACATATGGTATATTAGATGTCCATAGAAATCATTGAAAGCAATTATGCTGACCCCCAAAAACATTGGATTAAACCCAGAATACTTAAGGGAAAGTATTATTAAAGAAGGAGATTCAATAAAAATATTTTTTATCATGGTAAAAGAGGGAAAGGAAAGTGGAAAGGAAAAGAAAAAAGGTGGCTGTTGTACAAAGCTTGATGTTGGTTTTCTTTTACAAATAGTCTCACACAATAGAAATACTTCATGAAGTACTAGGGTACTTCAACATCTGCTGACATTCAAATAGAGTAGAAGAGGAGAAGGCTCCTGCATGCATTATTCGTGCTGACCATTTAAAGCTTCAGACCAGAAGACATAAATATTTCAGTAAATGACAGGATCAGAGTAAAGAAAATCAACAGATCAAAGAGAGACCATATGGTCAAAGACACTCTTTTGTGTAAAGTTGTGTCATGGAGAGATATTTTAATGTGCAAGGAGGTGTTGAATGCTGTGCTTCAGGCAACAATGTGATACAGAAGCTGTTTCTATTTATATGGAACTATTTCAGTGCCTCCAGGACTGGAATAGTCATCCTGGGTTACCAAGGGCTGCTGACCCGGAAATTTATGAAAGACATTTCTGTTTGGAGAGTCCTTTGGAGAGGTTGCTCAAATTAGTTGACATCTTTCTGAAACAAGCAGCAGTTGTGTGTGCAAGTTGGGAGAAAATGCCGCGTTTCAATCAATGCTTGCTTTCTCATGGGAAGAAAGTGTGTGAACAGCTCAGAAAGGCAGCAGAGCCTTTGCATCTGTGTCAGGGCAAACCAAAGCTGCCAGTCAGGTGGTTCCCCTTCCCACAAAAGGAACGACTTGAGTAAGGTAATTACTGTTTAATATTTCCACCAGGATGTTTGAAGGGAGCATTTAATTATCCTGCCAACATCTATTCAAATAAACATGAGGGGTATAGAACTCGGGGTTTTTTTTTTGGTTTTTTTTTTTAGTTGCAGGCTTAAAAGGAATACCAAACATTCTGGGGCACTAAACCTCTTAGATCTCCTCTGCAATGTGGCATAGTAACATGTTTCTATTGACATTTTGCCTTTTCCATGAAATGATGCCTACCCTAGAGAACAAGCAGTGGTGTATCCTGCCCCCTCTCTCTCTCTTTGTTAAATCCTGTCTTGAAGCTTTACCAAAGAAGCAATATTTTCAGTAGAGCACTCTAGGACAGTAGCTGAGTGAATATATTTTTTTTCAGCTATTGTTGTTTTAGAGCAAAGCCATTGCTGAGAAACACTCTGAGCATTCTTCTCGTGGGTCAAATCACGCTGCTCTATGCCATAGTGTTGAAAAAGCAAACTGGAAGTGGCCATATGAGCACCTGTTGGATAAACGTGAATATTTGTCTCCTTTGCACATGTAGTCATATACACCAACACACACGTGGGTGTAGAGATTGTAATTTTTTGTAGTTAGCAAACTCCAAACCCATGATGAATCTGTGACTTTGTTCTGTGACCATATGTAATTTTTTGGTTTTTTGCAAATCCTTTTTTCTGCTCCTTTAACTCTCAAATCTTCAGGGTTTAGAAGGTTGCCCAACAAGGAAAGCGTTATAAAACCTGATTAGTTTATCCTTGTAAAATTAGCTAAAGGCTCCTGCAGAAGGTTTCTCATGAAACATCCCAACCCTAAAATGCAGACATCAGTCACAATCTAGTGAACACACATTGGGTGAACAAGCTCTGTAAGAAGAAAATGTTTAGAATAGAGTTGAGAGTCTGACAGGCAAAAGAAAAAGAAGTCAATACAGAAAAATTGCAAAGTCTGAGTGTGTGAGTAGGTGATGAGGAATGCTGGCTGAGATACACTTGGAAAAGACTATTAACTCTTTCCAAGGAGTGGGGAACAGTGGCTGAGAATATGATCTGCTGGGCACTATTTTACCTTAAAACAAAATAATTGTTTGATGTATAGCTTTAACTTCTTTTCATAATTGCAACAATTATCAGGCATCTGCTTTTTTTTCTCTAACTGCAGAACAAATAAATTAACAATTTTATTTTTGTTACACTTAAAATGATTTAGGAACTGCAATAATCTGGGTGTTGATAGTAAAAATCAGTATACCAAAAATCAGTGTGATCCTTTTTCAGCCCCAGCTGAAGCATGAGCTCATCTAGAGCTAGTCTTTTTATTTAGTAATTTATATTAAAATACGAACACCTCATAGTGCCTAAAATTAAAAAAAAAAATTAGAAATTAGAAGGATTAATGTGCCATTGATATTTGACATCACTTGAGCTCTGATATGCCAGATCTTTCTATGGATGAGAGATAACTTTATAAGTTAGGCACATTCAAAGGGATCTTGCCTAATAGTTAATAGAGATATAAAAGAAAATTTCACCTCCTCCAGAAGGAGGATATAAGGATTATTAGGTGAATATAAAATTTCAGAGGATGGTTAATCTCAATGCAAGAGTGGAACAAGAGGGGTAAGGAGAGCAGAACACTGAAGATCAGGAAAACACTTGGAAATGGGGAAATTCCAGTGTCTTTTGCTATTGTGTTTTCCTCTCAGCATGTAAGCAAATAGAACATGGATCTACATCTAGTGGTGCCCAAATACATCCTTTCTGATATCAGCTCTCTGGCAGTCAGGTAACCATTCAGGATTTTTTTCTAGTAATTGAGTAGCCTCAAGATGCCTTATGGTTGTTCATTACAGTTCCATAAAAAAAGAGATGTGAAAAATGAAAGAACCAAGGAAAAATTCATTAAAGGAACTGCAAGGCAATGGAGATCTCTGTAAAATTGGATGGCTTAGGCATGCCTCAAATCTGGCCACTCATTTAAATGTTCCTCTGAATTTTGTACATTTTTGCCTGGGTATATGTTTTAAGATGTGGTGTTCTATGAGTTGTCTGTACATTCCTGTAAGAAGAAAGTTTATTCATGTATCATATTGGTGGGTCTTGCATGTCCCCAGAATCTAAGACTTACTCAGCTCTCTAAACTTTAAAAATTAATTTTATGCCTGTCTACCCACCTATTTACCTATGTAAAATGAATGATACATGATTTTGTTTATTGTGAAAAGTCACTATAGGATTTATATTAATTTCAGAAGATTACAAGTAGCACTCATTATTAGTGAAGTGGAAGTCCTTGTAAGGCAAGAATTCACTTGTGCAATGTCCTTGAAAACTCCCATTATGTGTGGGTTAATAGGAACCATAACCTTGAAATCATATGCATTTTCTCATTTGAAAAGGGTATTTCTAACACCTTTTTAACTCTTTTATTACTGAGATAGCATACAATGTTGAAACTAACGACACAGTCTGTAATTTTTCTTGTTGTTGTTTTGTTCTTTATATGTGGCATGTGGTTTGAGTTTTAAAGCTTATTTCCTTTTGGTCTAATGAGCCTCTGAAAGTGATTAAATAGAAGAAAGACGGGTTAAACCAATGACATTTTATCAGAGGAAACACTATCAAATCTAGTGCATGAAAAGCTTTCTGTAGGTTCCCAAGATTTCTTGCAATAAATACTTTCTTATGACTGGAGTACTAATTAGAAACTTAAGGCATTAAATGTTTGTCAGACAAAATGCAAGCAATAATCAGAACAAATGTTTGCATGTGCTACACTCAGTTATCTTTTTTACATCTGGCACTCCATTCTAGCTGCTTGTTCTTTTTTTAATGCTGAATTTAATGAACCTTCTTCATGCATGGGGAAATGCTACTTAAATTAAACTCTCAAGCTATAGTTTTGAAGAACCTTTGGAGAGAAACGGATTAAGTTTAGGCAGGATACTTCAGCATTAGATTCAGGATTAGGTCCACAGATTACATTTCTTTTACAACCAATTCCCATGTTATGGAGATGTAGAGATAATGTTGGATGAACAGCAAGAGTAAATCAGCTCTCAGCCTGCTGTCTGTGCCACACACATCTTGGTAGGTAAACAGTGGTTACTGGAGTTGAATGGGAAATTACTAAAATGATGTATAATATACATTTGCCACTGTTTTGTACAGACACCTTGGTCATCACCAGTGGCTGGCTGCAGAAGTGAAGGTCAGTGCAGTGGCATTGACCAGGACAACAAGCCATCCTCTCAATCATTGTCTACTCCCCGGGTATTTTGAACTTACATTTCTGTCCTAGAGTTACGCCCATTGAGTGATTTTTGTTAAAGTTTATAGTAAATCTATTATGCCCTAACACAGAGACATGATAAAATAGTGAGAAATATAAGCAGTAAGTGAACTAGATAAGCAAGCATCTGACATATAAAACATTATTTCTCCCCACTTCATCACCTTTGAAGTGAACATCTTGGAATAAAGATCTGAGCTTCCAAGACCATGTTCACAGTAGCCTCTTTGGTGTCTCTCAGTGGGATGTGTAGCTGAGCATCATCTGTCTGAGTTGGAGACTCTGGGGAAAGGCACAGCTGTGCTGTCCTTGAGCTTGCTGAGACCACCATGCTCTGGTTCAGAGACTGCCTGTAATGTTCATCTCATCTATCTTTGCCATCTAATAGGTAGACACTGGGTTTAAGAGGTCATTTGGAAGTTTTCAGTGGAGAAAGACAGATACCTCCTGTGGGAGTTTCACCCTATTCCAAGAAAGCAGTCTAAAAGACAAGGCCTAATTTGCTCTTTACAGGTCAATTTCTTTCTAATCCATGTGCAATAATACATTTCAATAATCTGCATTTTGCTTCACACGCCAAAAATTAGGGAAGATGAATCTCACCCTTGCTGACAAATTTCTCTTTATTTTTAATGTTTGAAATTATATTTCTAAAATTTTAAATTGGAATAAGCACATTTAAAATTTCACTGTTTCATGTCATGTATCATTTATACACAATAATATAGCTTTTAAATTTTTTTCTCTTAAATTATTCTATAATGATAAATAATTTTTTACATAACTACAGCAAGTTGCATAAAATGAAAAGCATGGCATGTAAATCACTTATGTAACAACCAAATAAACACAGACTCTTGCACAATGCCAAGTAGAATGTTTCCCAAGGACATGGATATCAAGATGTTCTTCTTATGATCTTTCTTATGATTTTATCCTCATTTTATGTATTTGGTCATTCATGCTGGATCTGTCATTAAATGGTACTATATACAAACACAGGAAAAATTATCTGAAATCAGAGACAGACACCACTGCAGAGGTGGATGCCCAGTTCCCTACCTGCAACTCAGATTTTCCTTTTTTAATCAAAGATATTAATATAATCTCTAAACTTTTATGCTTTCTAAAAATAAACTTGAAACTATTCTATAAAAATAAATCCCTTAGCACTAAATGTAACAAAGTAAATCTTATTTCTTGGTTCTTGTTTCTAATTTGCTTGAGGAGGAAAGTTGGAGGTATATTGTTTCTTTAACTTAAAATCACCCTAACATGAAATAATTAATAAATCTATTGCCATTTCCTTATGTCAAACACAAAATTAACTATAAGAATGCAACAAAAAAAAATACATGGCACTTAGCTGAATTCTCTCCTTCTCACAAAGATGTGGTAGTATCTCAGTCTAGGGTTTATCTACAACTTGAGTAAGACACTTCATCAACATTTCTCTGTGGACTAAGAAACCCATAAAAATATGTCACATGTCAGATATGAAACCTGTCTGCTGCTCTTAACAAACCTGTCCTTAAGCATTAAATTGTGGGTTTTACTATCCACAATAATTTTCAAAGTATAATTCTTTCCCTTGCTAAATTCGTTCTTTTAGTTGTTACTTCTCTGGCTACAGAAAGAAAGAAAGAATCACCTTGAGGGGAAAATTGCCTCTAGGATATGATAAAGAAAAAAAGCAACCTTTAAACCTATGGTGACTTGACAAAATTATGTCAAGTGTCAGTTTGTTGGTAGTTGGACAAGGAAATGTAATCACAGATGATATGCTTTAGTTGTGTGCCAAAAACAATCATAAAAACCATTTGCAGATAAATGTCAAAGAGTAAATAAATCTAAAGTTAATTAGTAGGAGACCTGAAACAAACTGACTATCTTTTATTTTAAGCTTTGGTTAGACAACAATTTAGAAATAATTAAAGGCAATCATTTATTTATGTCAGAAGTCTGGACACCTTATAGAGCTAAAATATATTTGAAATCCAGGCTGAAGAAAGGGTTAAATTATTCAGAAAATTCAATAATAGCTAAGGATTATTAGGATTCTGGCAAGGCTGAAACCCCTGAAGATTATACTAGAAGGTAAAATCCATCTTTTAAGTATTGGGGAAAAAAAGAGGAAAGTTTGTAGGCACTTTATTCAATGACTGCTTTTGAAGAATTTTTTTACTTTCCTCTGAGGCAACAGTTTATATCACTCTCATCTAAAGAATGAATCAGGATAACTGAGATGAATTATTGGTCTACCAGAAGTGAATGCTTCTCTGATGATCTTTCTGAGGAGGACTGTAAGGGTTTACCACAGCTGGAGAAGCTGGAGTGCCTTTCTGGCCTGTTCTTCAAGCTGTGCTTTTGTGAATAGGGAAGAGCAAACCCTTTGTGGTTTGTGATGACACCCATGGACTCAGCAGCTGAGGGTGAAATGTTGGCCTGGACATGCTCAGGTCGGTGTAAGGGATAACATTTCCTGCCTCTAGTGCAGTTCTGATATCACATGTGGTGTTAATGATTGTGTACACCTGCTACATGGATATCCACAACAACCTTGCACAGTTGCTGTCTCAACAGTCAAAAAGCTGTAAAATTTCATGGCTGCATTATTTTATCTATAGAAATAAAATTCCCTCCAGATAGCTCATAGGGGTTTGTACACCCTTCCCTCTACCTCATGCTTGTAAGAAAAGACAAATTGCCCAAATATCTCCTGATCACATTCCACATACTTCTGTCAGCAGGAAAAGTAGAATTTAACAGAGAGCCTGGATACCCAGGGTGGTCAACTCCACCATTTCCAGGATTCAGGGATGATGGAAAAGGACTCCCTGCTTGTCCTCTGGAGTGACCTTCCATCTGAGCTGTCGGGTTATCACAGGTCCATCTGTAAACAAAGGATAGCAGGTTCCCTGGGCAGTGTCAGGATCACACTCAGTGTGACACTGTGTTTGGATGTTCAAAGAATCCCCCTCTCCTTGCTTTCTTTACCAGGCTTAATAAAGGAACTGCTAAAACCTATGTAGCCTGATAAGATGACAAGACAGTCTTTTAGTGTTATTGATTGTATACAAGAGGTGGAATGATGAATTATTTCCTATAATGCGTCCTGAGTGGGTTTCATCTTTTTGAGAGATGTTCTTGAAATTCCTCATATGAATTCAGTTCTTCAACTTCCTGCTGGAAAGAAAAGGGTCTTCATTAGGCCAAAGGGCTGGGGTAAGACAAATATCTTCTACCTGATAAGAGAAAGGGAGAACTTTCAGAGTGTGTGATCTGAGAGGAGTAAAGATGTATAGTATATAAAATAAACTCTGGAATGCTATTCTGAGAATGCTGTCAGAATGAACCAAGGGGACAAACTGTATGCCCCAAAGGCATTCCACATATAGTAAAGTTCAACCTTTCACCACCTTCCTTTATGTGTGGTGGCACAGCTGATGGGCTGCAGATTCTTCACTGCAGTGAAAAAGAGTTTTATTACTCAACAAAAGAAGTTTCTCTAGCAGGCCACAAGTATTATGCCAATCATATGCCTTTCCCATTTTGTGATTCTGTGTGACCCTGTATGAAGCCATGTGTAACACAACGGATTTTGTGTGTGTTAGCTGATGAAAGCTGCCTTTCCTGTGCCTATTCTGATATTTGTCATATTCAGCCTTAGCCAAATGGCTTAGAACACTAAGGTTCCGTATGAAGATACTATCTTCTGTGCTTATTCTGTGTGATATAAACTAAGTTTAAGCCTAGAACACGAGCCTCAGGTTTTGCAACAAAACATTTGAGAATGGGATCCAAAGAGAATATCACTTTTATGTTATCATTCCCTGTGCTTCAGCTATCACCCAAATACTGCTGCTGGTTTGGCTGTTGTAAAAAGCATCAGATATCAGTGGGTGACCTTGCAGGGCTACAAATAATTCTATAAGCTACAAGTAATTCTACAATTCAAGTTTAAATAAATGTAAGTCTTGGAACTTGAAACAGTGTTGTTGGTGTAGGTGATTTCTGCAGAGGCAAAGGGAGAGGACTGTGTATTTTCTTTTAAGGAAACTTGTGCTCTTGTCATTACCATCTCAGTTTGAAACCAGTTTTGAACTTACTAATTTGACTGAAACGTTCTGAGGGTCAGATATGATGCAAACAAAAACAATTAGATGTTGTCCTCTCCTTGGCTGTTGCTATGATTTTGGATTTTACAGGATATCTTTTTTATTCCCTCTTTAAAACATTTTTTAAGGGACCTTTTAGTAGGTTTGGAAAAGCAGCAGGAGAGACTACAAAGTTATTGATATTCCCAAAGAGCAGCAAGGAATCCAGGGAACAGGGATGGCTGCAGATGGGTCCAACCTGAGATGTCGTCAATTCTTAGGCTCACTGAAGAGGTAGCAGAAACATATTTGGGAATGCAGCTATAAAACATTTTTCTTTTGTTAGAAACAAGCGCCAGCGCTGCAAATGTCAATTTTCTTGAGGGCTTCTTCTCTCCTATATCTACAGGCTATTTTTCCTAACAAAGCAATACAAGGTAGTCTTGGTGCAAATGTAGGACATCTTTACACAGAAAGAGGCTCTTGGATATGTCCAAAGTTGTCTTTAGGAAATATTTTGGTGGATTGTGCTCACTAATATATATAGCATATAATATTGTTATATATTTGTAATTAATATATAATTATTGCTTATTCAGATTTCACTGCATGATGAAAACTTTATTTACATATTGTTCTGTTGCTCAGATGTCAAGGAGGTTATCTGGGACCCTCAGACACTTGATCAGAGTTAACTGATGAAAGCCTAGCCCTGTTGTCTCAATCTGTCACCTCTCTGACTTTACCACCATGGTTGAGACTGCCAGCAATGCTTTGTCCGTACTGAGAGTGCTCTGTGCTTCCTTTGTCAAACTTGTTTTTACTGACCCGCCCAATGCAAGGCACCATCTCTCACTGCCAGGTCAGCCCAAGGTATTGTATACCAGGGAATATACCATGACAGAAGAAAATAAACACTGGGGGAGGAGGAAGTTCTGAGAGCTTTCACAGCCCAGATGGGAGCCCAGGCTCTTTGTACTCTGAGCATGAAACATGGGCAGTATGAGCAACAGGGATGTGAGCACTGAGCTGTGGGGAGAGCTGTATCCCACCCTTCCAGGAATCCTTTCTCATCCTATACCATTCTTGTGATACAACTCAGACTAATGTAGCCATAGACACAGTTCTGTCTGAAATGGAGCTTGGCACAACTCATTATCAATTATTTTCTATGGTTTTTAGTTTTCTATGTTACTTTAAAATTTTTTATCATCTTGAATTCTGTGTATTCATGTCAGTTCTCCACTTAATAAGAAGAAAACTGTAAGACTTTTTGATTAACTGATTAAAACTGTGAGATGTCCTTGACCCTACAGCATGTCTTTCATAATATAAAACTAAAACCATAAAAAGCATAAAATTTTCCAGGTATTGATCCTTAGTGGTATATGAAAGGTCCAACAATGCATGTCTGGAGCACTGGACTGAAAACTGCATTTGGTCACTATGAACTTCCTTTAAATGGAAAATTAAATCTCAAACAGCTTTATAATTCTGCAGAGATTCTTCACATTTGTTTTATCTCTCAAGGGAGAGGTCCAGTAATCACAGTGCCACCAAGGCGGGAGGTGCAGTTGATACAACAGGAGGGAGGGATGATATTTGGGGAGAACTTGAAAAACTTGAGAATGTAAAGACATGTTAGGAGGAAATTCTTTACTCAGAAGGTGGAGAAGCACTGGAACAGGCTGCCTAGAGAAGTTGTGGATGCCCCATCTCTGGAAGTGTTCGTGGTTGGATGGGGCCCTGAACAACCTGGTGAACAGGATGGCATCCCTGACCATGGTGGGAGAGTTGGAAATAAATTATCTTTGAGATCCCTTCTAATCAAAACCCTTCTATAATTCAATTACATGAATGCTTTTATATAAGTTACATTAAATAAATTAGGATGATCCAGAGGAACAGTTAGAATTAATAGAAATGTCAGGAAAATAATATATATTTTCTTGATCATCCTCTAGCACTTTTCTAGAGACTCACGGAGTGAAGTGGAATCAAAAAATATAATTGCTATTCTTTAAACAAGCGTTTTGATTTACTGGGATATCTCTGTGCCAATGGAAGTAATCAAAATGCCCTGTATAAATGTATATAAATATATATAATTTTATGAATGGGCTTTTCTGTCCCCTCCCATTTCTCTGCAGGATAATCATGCCAGTTTCCTGTGGCTGAGAGCTCAGTAACTCATCACTGGCTCAAAGTAATGAAATATATTTTCCAACAAGGGCCTTAAACATTAATATCAGAGAATGCAAGAGAAACACAATGAAAATATGCCAAATTTCAAACTCATTTAAACCTGAAACTTATTGAGTTTGCCTTTATTATTGAAGATCAATTCAAACTGGATATAGTTGTTTCCACTTATATATTTCAAGAACATAAAGAATATTACTTTAAAGGTAACCTAGCTGAGTTGTACTTATACTGCAATGAAAGCATGATAACATTTATATCAGCTACAGAATTGTATATCTCTTCTTATCTCTCAAGATATTTAAAGTATCTTGGTAAACCAGAAAAATCCCTTTAGATTTTGGGGGTCTTTTTTTAATCTAGACACGTCCCACCTTGTTTTTTATTAAATGTTTTACAACTGAGGTGAAATGGAACCTATCATCAGAAGTTTGTATCACTAACGAAATATTATATGGGTGAATTAGTGAGGTATAGAAAAACAATCTTTAATAACATTAAAAAACAATTCTGCATTCATTTACCTGCCAACACATAGAGTTCACACTCCACTAAGTCTACAAGCACTGTACTGAGGTATACTTTGAATATGGAGAACTAGTTTCAATACACAGAGAACCTAAGTTTCCAAGTGTAATGCATGTATATCCAAGGATTTTTTTACCTGCCTTACTTTACATGAGTAAGGAATGAATATATTAAACATTTATCTGTGTGATCTGAATCAAATTCATGTGCAAAATAGAATTTTTATTATAATGTGTACCTTTTCTTTGCTTGTTAAAAGCTATTTCACTTAGCTCCAAACAATAGCACATTTGAGTAAAGGATTTTTGTAAATATTGTCAGATCACCCAATGGGAATCATGTTAGCCTAAAATTGGAAATCTTCCTTCATTAGTGAAAAAACTGTCATTTTATAGGTAAATGTTAAAACAATACCCATTTAATTTTTGTTTCTGAAAGAAGAATGGTATTTTTAAGAGTAGAAATGTTGAGGAGAGTCATGTTGTTGATAAGATCTGTACTCAGGACCTAAACTATTAAAAAGTGTTTTTGGAATCAGGGTAAGTGACTCATCTTCACAGCCTGGAAGTGGAGATACTGAGTCAGCTGTTGGCTGGGACTGCTGTTGTTGACCAGAAAGAGCCAGGCAGGATTCCTCCCTTTAATGCCAAATCCAAAGCATTCAGACACAGCCTGAGCAACACCCCACAGACAATGGAGCAGCTTCAGTGACAAACTGGCATTTTGAGCTGTGCACAAAAAACACAGTTGACCCTCAAAATTATCAGAGGAAGAAGAGTAGATATGGGAGTGCAAGGAAATGGAAAGAGGTGGATGTTACTGCCCTTGCTCTGAGGGTTGTAGGGGAGTCACAACTCATATGGAGGAGTAAGCCTGAGCAACAAGGGTGGCATCCTGTGCAGTGATGATATGTTTGTGTATAAATAAGGCAGCACCCATATGTCCCAGAGCCTCACTTTGGATCCTGATCCCTGTTGTGAGCTGTGCAAGGCATGTCTTTGTCACTCGTGGCAAAGGAGAGACGAGAAACTATACCAGTGCATGGAAAACACTGAGACATGTTTGGTCCCTGAGAGGCTTTAAAAAACTGTCTATCAGAGAGGAAAACTCTCATTCACACGTAGCTTTCTGACTTTATAGGGCACAGCTGATATCTTCTGGCTGCATTCCATAATCTTTGAACTTACTCTGTCTCCTGTCATCCATCTTTACCACAAGTTGTTTCTTGCCATGTTCAATGTCAAGTACTGAGCTAGTAACCATTGCCTTCCAGCCCATTAGTGAAACTCCTAGTAGGTGTTACAATAGAAACTAACACATCAAATGTGTTACTAGCTTCTTATCACATAACATTTCCCTGCTGAAATGAAATCAATAAGAAATGGCAAGAAAGTTGAAACTTTATGTTACGTAATGTTTCATTGATAATTTTCAACTAAATGGTTGGATTTCATGCTTGCGTTTGCAACTTCAGCCAGAAGCAGATTAACTTTTTTCAGTGAAGGAAAGATAGACTTGGAGTATAATTAAAACAAAAAAATTTCATTCAACTGGTCTGCTTTTATTTCCAAGGGCATTAACAACCCTTCTCTCTTGCAGCAGCAGCAGTATCACTGAAAACATTGAAGAATCAACATTTGGGTGGCACATTCAATAGCTGTTGACAGGTGGTGGGAAATACAACATACCATAATTCAATGGGTGCAGAAAAGTTATAAGATTGGAAGATAGGAAAATAATCAGACTCTCAGTATTACCTCTGTATCTTGCATGTCCTAACTTTTTTCTTCTGTTAATAATAATATTTATACACAGAATGAGACACCAGAAAGTGATTGTGATTTACATACTCTTCCCCTTTCTACAATTTTATGATATTAGGGCCTTCTCAGAAGTGAATATTTTGATCAATGAACCAACTCAACTTCTCTCAGGTTTCTCATCTTAGTCTGTAGAACAAAAACACACCCAGTACCAAAACCATGTACAGAAATATATATATATATATCTCCTCTATATTTTCCCAGTTACTCCTAAACTAGTAATAAAAATATCACAAAAATGCACAGACTATATTCACAAAAATTATTGCTTGTATTAATTATATACAGTTTCTGATGTTATGGGGCTGGAACTTCTACTTTCAAAATTTAGTCAATGATTAAGTCATCCATTGGAGACCATGCCTTTCAGAGATATGTCAGATAAAGCACAGTTGAAGAATATATGAAGAAAATGTAAGAAAAATACAATAAAGTAAAATAAAAAGGTGTCATTCAGCTTCTCAAAAGAAGTGGAAAACCTGCATGATTTCACAATCAGAAAATGTCCCCATTACCTTTAAATTTGTTTGTCAAGAAAAGTTTGTCAAGAAAAATACATTCACCTTTTGTTCACAAGAATTGTACATTTTATGTATGGAGTTCTTAGAACCAATACACCAAATAGCTGTATTCACAAGACCTAATTATTTATTCCAGGCAAAATCCAAAACAAAAAACAGCATCAGGCAAGAACAAACAATTTGCTTTGGAAACTCAGTGACCCTGAGCTGCCTGAACATTTTTCCATTTTCCTTTCCTGGAGATCAGTCAGGTGAATGACCCAAAAAGTTAGAACACAGGCATGGCCACATACCAAGGGCTAGAGCAGCCTTGAGAGAATACAGCATTTTCTACAGGAACAAGATAATAAAATAACTGTGTTTCATTGAGTGCTGATGGTAATGTGCTCCTAGACGTCACTCAGATACTTTGAAAGCTGTGTCTTAAGATCCTGAGTCAGTCATTGTGCCCTGTCAGAGCTTTAGAAGAAATGAAAATCTTCCCTGCACTAAGAACAGGCCAGTTTTCAACATAATGTTTCTTCTTGCTCATTCTTCAGTCTTGCTTTTAGCAGTGTGTTGGTATTCTTACTGGTGCCCTTGGGTTATACTCTTGCTGACTCTTATCAATGCATCAAAGCATTCCCATGTTTGGTTTTGCCATCTAAAAAATGAGAGAAATAACTATTTTTCTATGCAATCATTTTATCTCTAGGGTGGGGGATCAAGAAACAGTATTTAATAGTAGCTGTTTACTGTTTCTTTAAATTAATGAATCTACAGGGTGCCCAGATACCTGAAACTGAAGCAGATTTTTCTTAAGCATTAATTCTGCATACAAATTTTGGTAGCAGCTCAAGCAGCATGCAGCTGTTTCTCAGGCTCAAGGCTGTCTCCTAGGATTTCTTAATCCTCACTACAAGTATAGAACTTCTGCTCACATTGGAAAAGAGATAAATCAGATCGAGATTTCTCCAGTGTTTTTTTATTTATTTATTTTGAGTTCTCCCCACTATCATATCTTGCAAAAAAACTAGCAAAAACTTTCTTGCCCTAGAAATTGAATGCCAAAATATGATGCAAATGTGGCAAGAACAGGTCTTTCTTGGATGTATTTACCCTTCCAAAGCATTAATTCTGATGTACAATTTTGTCAGCCTCCAGTTCTGGAGTGTTTACTGACAAGTTGCCCAGTTCCTGTAGCAATTTATTTCAAATTTATGACTGTGACAGATTTCCAATGTGCATAATAATCATGGCTCATGTCTTTTCCTCTCCTCCTTGCAAATTTTTTGGAGTGGGAATGCCCTAATTGGCTTCTGTTGATTTATGTGCTACTTTGTTCTTTATCTGCTTGCACCTCACCAGTAGATCTTGCTATCATTTCTAGGGTTCACAGGACCCTGTCAGCACTTAGCAGTCAAAGGTCAACCAGCTTCACAACACATGGTTAAATAGGTTAAAAAATCTCACCTAGTATTAACCCCCAGTACCTCAAATGAAGAAAAATGGTGCTGGCATCAGCAGCAAAGCAGCTTTACCAAACAGCAGGGTATTTCTGTGCACTGGTAACACAGTTATTACTGAGACATGTCCATCCTTGAGAATCTCTGTTCAAGGGGTGGACAGTGAAACCTGTGCTCCCGATTGTCACTGATTTATGTTTTGTTTTGTCCTTTATCTGTTAGAAGGATCCAGGAGAGCCATACACATGTTGCTCTCTTTCTTTCATCTTTCAAGCTGTCTGTCACCTGTTCATCTTTCCCTGATGCTCCCTCTCTGCCCTGGAAGCCCTTCAGTGTGTGCTTCCTACACTCATTTGCAAGTTTGCAGAACTCTGGCAATACTTAACACCTAAGCAGCAACAAACTTGCCTGAAAAAGGTAAAAATAAATCCACCTGAATTCCCATAGTGAGTACTCTTATTTTTGTGTAACAGACCTACACAGAGACGACAAATGCTTGGCTGCATTGAGAACAATAATTTCATCAGGGATGTAATTTTCAAGTATTTGTGACAGTTCTTTTTCCAAAATTTCATGGCTTCTCCAAACAGATGAAAAAAATTATTTCAAATGTAAAATAATTTATGTGGAAGTGTAGATACTATGTTATACAAAGCCTATTTTCCTTTCATTCAGATCATTGAAAGAATTTTGAAGTTTATTATGTAAGTAGTACATATCTGTACATTTTTAGTTTTTACTCTTGCCTTTCTCATTCTGTGTCTTTTAATCTGAAAAAACTTAGAAAGGATGGGACAAAGGAAAAAAAGTGGAAAACAATGAAAAAATTACTACATATTCATCTATATATTGAAGTGGGTTTAAATTTGCATTTAGTACATTAAAAGTATTATTGAAAAATAGATCACAGGAAAAAAAAGCCACTTTCAATGAAAAGTGTATTTTGATAGAAACGTTTAATACAGTCCAGATCAAAAAACCTGGGCTTCATTCAGCTGTCCTGAGAAAGCTTTAATAATCATTATTGACCAATGGTCTTGTCTCCCACGTGTAGGCATTTTTAACCAGAAGCCCGAAGAGCTGCTCTGAGGGAGGGAAAGGCTGAGTGGGCTGAGCAGAGAGCAGCCTGGTGACAGCTCTGAGGCGTTCCCTGAAATCAATAATCTCCAATAAGTGACAGTCCCTGAGCTCAGGGGCTCAGTGTCAGCTCTGTGTGGCTGCACTGCTGCAGGGAGCTGAAGGCTGTCCACAGAGACATCCTGGGATGATATTCCAGAGGACAGGTCACTAGGCCAGGATAATCCACTGTGAACAGGGAAGGGTATTGTTCACAAGGGAAAGAGAAGTATTTGAAGAACTTTCCAACACTTAAAATTGCTTGACAATTCAGGATTAAATGTGGCAAAGCAAGCGGCTTTAGCTGCTCTTTCTGACACACAAAATTACAGAGTGAAAATCTCAGTCAAGTAACTCACAAGTATATAATCATACTTGATCTTTTAAAATGTCTTAATTTCCAGAATGAGGCACTTTGAATGACTTATTTATTCTGTGCTGCCTCATAACACACTGGACTACAATGACCTGTGTTGTAATTTCTGTTTTGATTGTGCTCCCAGTCCTTCCCCACACTCTTGCATTTGTATGCTCAACAACATGTGAGCAATACTTGAATCCTAAGGCTTTGGAATATTAAGGATATGCAAAAATGTAGTGAATCTGTCTCTTTGGATTTGCATGCATGGGTTGAGTATGCCAATAAGTCAATAAGTCATTCCTTAAAACTCCCACAGTGTGGGAAATTCATTGGTGACAAACGTCAGCATGGTATTTGAAACACATTCAGTGTCTGTGTTATGAAACTCCCATTCCTCTAAGGACTGTTTGAGACTTCTTAGCATTGCTAATGCTCTATAGCCTTCACTATCTGCCCAGTCATTCCCTCTGTGAATATCTGTTGCTGCTGTCTTTTCTTACATAAAATTAAATACAGTCACTACCAAATAAAAGCATTGCCAGTCAGCCTGGCACAGCACAGTTTATCTGTAAGACACAGCAGCAGGTATTTATAATAATTTAGTCTGTGATGCCCTTCACCTTTCAGTGCATTTGTACACTCTTACTTGCATGACATTTTCCATGAACCAACTGGGCTATTTTGCCGGTGGGACAGGGAATAGTTATGTACATAGAAGGAATTCTGGGCAGCTACTTCAGCTACTT
The DNA here is from genome assembly GCF_052056855.1 of Sturnus vulgaris. Taxonomy (NCBI): domain Eukaryota; kingdom Metazoa; phylum Chordata; class Aves; order Passeriformes; family Sturnidae; genus Sturnus; species Sturnus vulgaris. The sequence continues at coordinate 103,073,750 of NC_142245.1, read as the reverse complement.
CAGATGGAGTAAATCCCTTGGTTTGACACTGCTATAAATGGTCTTGATTTCAGCAGCAAATGCTAAGCAGCTACTCAAGCAGTGTCATAAGTATTTTGTATAGATTTAGACAATACTTGAATTATCTGTGTTCATTTCTTCCTACATGAATGAGCAATTGAGACTTAAATTTTAACATTCAATAGCTGCCCTAGACCTATAAATCTTGTACTTATTGCAACTTATGTTTATATTTCCTTTGTCCAACAGGTCAAGATTTCAGCTGGGGAATTTTCCTCATGTGATGGTGAATCTTGTCATGAGTTGTTGCAGTCAATAGCCATATAAAATGATAAGACCCAAACAATGACAAGACCAAAAGCAGGCATGAAGTATATTACGCTGCAAATTCTGAGAACAGGTAAAATCTGTTCAGTGAGGCAGCCCAACACTACAGTGATGATAAATATATGGAATCCTTATTAAATAAAAATAAAACATTATTAATATCCCATAGAACAGCATTTCAATTACATTAAAATACAATCTTAAAGCAGGAAATCTATGTTTAATATTAATATTGTTCATGAATATTAATTAATAAATAGAGCCTGTTGCAGTGATTTGTTTATATGTAAAACTTCACTTTGCAGTGAAATGATAAAAAGTCATTTGATATTCAAGTAAAACTACTTTCTGCAGCCTAAATCTACTAACCAAGGATCAAAGCCATGCCACATGCTTTATATAGCCATGTAGGATGAAGATTCAGTACTTACACTGATATCTTGCAAACAATGTGTATAGCAGATTTGTTTGCATAACAGAATCGTTAAACAATTCTCAACTTTAAGTGAATTTACATGAATCAATCTGTTCATAAACAAGATCATAGCTTTTAGATAATTTTTTTGTTCCCAGACTGACCTCCTCTCTCTGCACTGTTTATGCAGCTATGCCATTATACAACTATGTCATTAATTGGTGGCCAAGCACACATATGGTGTGCTTGGGTATTTGCTTCCTTCTCTGAAAAATTGAGGTAATTTTTGCTTGAATACTGTCAAAAATAATAATTAAAAACTAATATGAGAATTTTCCAAAAAGTCAGAGGCAGTATCATTAAACCCAACATTCTGTATCTAGACAGGATAGCAATGCTCAGTAAAAAGCTCCACAGTTGCCTTTTGAACTGCAATCCTTAACCCCTCAGAGGCTCTGAACTTGACATGGATATGGATATGGAATCCTGTGTGATTCAGAGTCCCATGCAATGCAGCTCAGAGAGCAGTTAAATGTTTACCTTTGCCACACCCATTTTCTGTTCTCTATTTCTGCCAAGGGAGAAGTGGCAAATGACTATTTAAAAAGGCACTAAAATTAAATTACATGAATCATGAAAAAATGGACAACTATCATTCCTGAAACAAGTCTGTCTGTTTCTGGATGTTTTATCTGTATTCCTTGCTACAAAACCGTATGACACCTCCTATGTACTGCCAATACTTACAGAGAAATACTTCTGTGATCCTGTGGCTTAGTCTAGTTATTCAGCATCCTAAGGCTAATGGTGGCCACAAACTCCTTTTTTTATTGTTCTACAATTTTAAGCTGCAGATTACTTTTGACCAAATGCTCATATTAAACTTTCTTATAGATACACATGACCAGACCAGAAAAAGACCTTAACTAATCTGAATTTTGCCAGGCTTGCAATGAAAGTTAATACTTTTTAAAAAGACTGTTGATGATTTCCTAAGTTCTCAGAAAAGACGAAGATCTTGACACAAATGTATATATCACTTTAATCTGCAGAACTTGCATTGTGGAGCTATTACTCCTGTTTCTTATTGAGAGCAGACAAATGTCCTATAGGGACATTGGTTGCAACATTATTTAGGTAGTTTCCTGGTGGGCAATATATATTCCTGATAGTTCAACATTGCTTAAAAAGAGCTAGAACAAGGTTCATTGTACACATGAAAACAATCATGACTAAGAAATTTCTGATGACGTCTGAGTACATTTGTGGGAAATGCTGTATTGCTGCATTGGATGAAACAGTAGGAGCAAAAAACATTAGAATGCTGGGTCCCACGATATGGAAATTATGTTGTGCAACCTCATGAAGAGCTCATTGTGCCGTGTAACTGCAATGCTGACAGAGGAAATTGAAGTTAGACAATCACATCGAGACTTGTTGATCAACAAGGAATGCAAAGCTCTGACGGAATCACAACTAAGTTGGACCTTAAGTCAGAAACAGGAAACTGAGTAACTTTGAAATGTTCTTTCAAGCACACTTAGAAATTGACCTTCCAGTTAAAATAATCTGCCTGTTTCTTTTTTCTTCTAAAATCTCTTTGACCAGTATAAGAATCCAATAATTAAGAAAAATTACAAATTCGTTTAAACATTTTTTTTTAAGTCTTCAGGCAGAAGTATGTATTCTCCATTACTAAGAAAACCCTTTACATTTTTGCTACCTGAAGGACTGCAGATGATAAAATGACCTTTCCTGAAATGAAAGGTTGCTTGGTGGTCTAGCAGAACAGAAATATTCTACTGTTTTCATGGAAGAAAAGTAGTCCAAACAAGGCAAAAATCACAACTGATATTCATTAAGGAAAGAAAAATAAAATTAAATTATTCACTTCTATTTATTCAATTATAGAAAGCTATGAAAGCTCTTGGTAAATATATTTATCAGAGAAGTGTAATATCAGGTTTAACCAGAATGTCTTAATTTCCAAGGAAAAGCCCCCCGGGGTCCAGCACACCAAATATGCAGCATGTTAGACACTGATATTTTTAAAACTCCATTTATTTCAAAATCAAAAGAAGTGCCCAGCTCCAAATTTTTATGTGAATAAAAAAACCCTAGGAAATTATTGCCACTGTGCAATGTTCTGTTGCCACTGAGAGCAGCAGTGGTGCAGTGGTTTGGTGCACATCTCCCACCTCAGCACCAGCAGCCTCATCTGCTGCAAAGCCATTGCCAGCCCATTGACGTCAGATCAGGAGTTCTGGGGTTCATTTCGCCAAAAGAAATGTCAGCTGTTTGCTGAAGCAAAGAAGCTGATAAAATTTATTTTGGTGGCATTAACAGCGAGGCTGTAAGTGAGCATAGCTTCAGCGTGTGCGTTTTTGCAAAGCATGGCTTTGATCCACAATAGGACAATCAAGACTGAACTGGAGTATGATTTGACATGTACACAAGGACAAAACAGATGCCTAACAGCTTACATATGGTGCAGAATTCTTTCAAGAAAAATCAGAGTGTGGATGTTGTTTGCAACTTTTCAGATTTAGAAAGCGAATGTTTTAAATCAATTAGAAAAAAAAAGAAACACTTTCAGAATATTTTGTGACTGAGATTTAATTTTGCACTTCAAAAAGAAGACAAATGAAATAGGCATTTTTTCATTTGATAGTTTCATAGCTCATGCTTTGAGAAGCAGGGAACTAAAACTGATACATTCTATAGTTTATTCTTATATTTTCTCCCCAATAATAAAAGGTACCTAGATGATCCTATAGCTGCCACATCTGAAAATGGAACATTTAAGTAATAAATCTATTTTTAGAAAATGTCACAGCATTAAGTTGTCCCATCTCTATTTGATAACTGGGGAGCACTGCATAATGTAAGTTTAAGAACTTACTTACAGCCAAATGATGCTGCCCACAAATGGAGCAGGAACTGAACATAAATTTCTCTCATCACAGTTCTGTTCATGCCACAAAACCAAAATCTTTCAAGTCCTTAGCCTTCATATTCCTTATTCTTCAGCATTTTACTGACTTGCAAAGATGCCTGCTGAGCTCCACTGTGCAATTGTACACGGTGTCTATCAGGGATGCATCCTGATCTCAGATTTATTGCAGCTGTCACTCCTCTCCTGTGGGGTAACTGTTGTGGTGTCCCAGCAACAGGACCATCTCCCACACCTACTCAGCCCATCCTACACGTGTGCCTTTTGCATGATCCAAAAGTAATTCTGTTCAAGGTCCAGCCTTGGCCACAGGCATCATTTGAGTATTGTGCAGTATCAATCTTCTTATAGAAACAGATACCTCATTTTGTGGTTTATTTTTGGGGGGATATATTCATTTCAAAGCTGTGTACAAACTGGTTGTAGTAAGGTGATTGGCCATGTTGCCTTCTGAAAACCACAGTATAAAGTCCCTCAGATAGAAGAGAGCCCATGTGAAGTTAAAATAAACTTGTAACAAAGGCACACATTGAGATTGAATGCTTGAGAAGAAGAAATCAGAAATTATAACAGTAGATGAATAATGGCTTTACTAATAGGAAACAGAACTTGCTAGGCCTGATTTCAGTTTGGCATTATTGAGCCACTGTTACTAGGAATAATCCCTTTTCCTAAACAATCTTTTCACTACACCAACTAAGAAATCACTTACTCATCTATACTGAAAGCACTCTTTCCTTAGAAGTAATATGATTTGCATACATACATCTTACACACATTTTTGTTTGTTTAACTAAATCTCTGTGGCCTGAGGATTCCCAACATATGATTTACCTCTTCACTGATCACTGATTTATTACTATGTAGAGATGTCTGTAGTGCCATTACTGCAGGACAATTCTGGTAAACCTCCTTCTGGACATATCAGGGTAATCAAGATTACTTCTATTATTATAGCTATGTGAGCAGCCTTTCTCAAGGCACATCATACTGATGTACCTCCCAGCAAACTGTAGGGGAAATTAATTTATGACATATTTAGAAAGTCACTCCAGTTCTTAAACATCAGAAAATTTTCACTGGTTTACATATGGGATTTGGGTCTTTATTTATAAGAAGTTAGATTTTTCATAAACATAGCTACATAATCTTAATATGCTACGCTATAGTTCCCAGAATATGTGAAACTATGACTGAGATGGAGACAGGAACTGGGTAGGCTAGACAACATCTTTAGTTTAGATGCATATTCCAGTTAAAATCAGTGAATCATTTTTTAAGTAACAGCTATTGATACTATGCATTATTTATTACTGACCCCTTTGAAATCATCTCTCCAGAGTTATATGCCATGTTAAATTATTTCCCTTTTTCAGAATCATCTAATAAGACATTAAAGATATCTGGCTGGAAGCAGGGGCAAGGAAAAGAGAACAGAATATATTTTATATGTTTTATGCAAAAACCAAGGCTCATTTTCTTTTCAGTGCTTATCAGAAGCACAATGTACATCTAGTTTCCCTACATTTGATCATAATTTAGCCCTTACAGACTATTTGCCTTATAAATTCATGTTTCTACAAATGCTTGTGGGAAAAGTCCTTATTCTTTCCATCTGCAGGCAAACTTTCTGCCATTTATATTAAGTTATTCTCTTCATGAAATTCTCATTTGGTACTACACAATCTATGTGAAGGCAAGCCAATAAAATAAGTAAAATAAGGGTACACAGCAATAGCACCTTTGCTTTCAATGAAGGATAAAAACCCTCAGATTATTTTCCGAGGTATACTGATGTATTTACCTGTTGTCTTTCTAGTTCATTTTTACTGACAATTGCTCAGCTATCAGGCTGCACCACTGCATCTGTTCACTTGCATTGAATTTTAACAAAATGTTCTTTATTTCCCTAAATGCTTTAATTTGAAGTCTGTTGTTTAAATTAATAGACTTTAAGATCAGCAATCACTGGAGCCTTTACTGATAAGGTGTTCTAGTCAAGTGAGAAATGTAACACATTTCTTAGTAAATATCCTAATCATTAATTATTCTCATGGTTTAAAGGCTTATTGCTTGTCTTGTCAGATTTTATCAGATTTTCCTACTTCTGTGTAGTGTTCCTGTCACCACTGCCTTTAGCTGCCATCTGCCTCTCTTTCAGTCTTATAGCACAGGTAACAACTGAATTAATCTGTTGGGCGTGTGTCACAAGGTGTGACCTACCAGCTGTGGGCTTCTACACACAATGTGAATTTGTGCACGTAAATACATACATGCATGCAGGGAAATCTGCACGAGTATATTCAAAGTGTCACTGAAGGGAAGAGACCAACCTTATATCAATGTTAGCAGATCCAGGAGTTAGAGACAAAAGGCCAAAGCATTGCCTCTGGGACTAAAAATTAACTAGGTGAGGATGTGATTAAAACAAGTACTTCAATGATTGCAAATTGTATGACTACATGAATATCACATTTTTTCATTATGTAGATATGGAATACAGTATATTCCTAAAAGTCCCTTGGGTTTTTTTGGTGATGACACATAATCTATTAGCATTGGTTTCACACTGTTGAAGCTTTAGTCTTGTTTTGTTTTTCTGGAGAGGCCATGAAGAAAGCTCAATAATGCAGAAAATGTAGAACATATTGTCCTAAAATCTCCCTCATTATTAAAGCTACAGAGAGAAATATAGGAAATCAGAGGCTGAAAACACAGCTGAAAGAACTGAGAGTTGAATTCAACCACCAGTGAATTGCACTCCCACACACGTACAGCCCCAGACAATAGGCTGATTCAAGACAATGAATGCAGAAGAAAAAAGTCACTATTCTCCCTTTTCTCTTTGCAATGCTAATTCTTTTCCTCAAATTGAATGCCTTAGAAACAGATCCACTGTTTAAATCCTTTCTTTCATAGTTGATAACATGAAATATGGTATGATATCACTTTGATTCCATCTTGACTCTGAACAGTAACTTTTTCTTAAGAAACTTGTACATGTTGAATTGGTGTCCTGAACGTATCACCATATCAAGATGAAACCTGCTGAGAGATAAGAAATACAGCTTTCTGATGATACCACTATCTTATAATAACTAATATGTGAAAGATCTGTTACAAAGAAGGAGTGTGACGAGACAGTAACATTTTTCATAAAAGGTACCTAAAGCCTTTTTATAAACAAGATAAAGGAGTCAGCTGTTAGTCCACTATTTTTAAAAATGTACATACATAACAATTGAAGGCAGACAGTGCTGCACTGGCAATACAAACAGCACCCAGGTTGGCCATGCACTCTGATCTTTACCCTGCATCCATCAGTGTATGGTGTGCTACGTAATCCACAATTTAAGCCATAGGTGTTTTCTCAGTACACCTTCCAGATTGATGCCTTTACATTTTGTCCTTATTTCTGGCTGGCTGGGATCAAATATTTTATTCCTTCAGCCACCTGGGAGTGTGGCCTATCTAACCATCAAAGCTCCTTCTTGAGTCAGCAGGGAGAGATGAGCATCCTACCCTGGATGATGGCTCATCTCAGATCACCACATTAGGTGTGTAAAATATGCTGAACAGTTTGCCTTTGGAGATGCTTATCTCTTCCCACTGACTAGAAAAGGAGCTTTGCTTGACAAAGCAGCCCTTTTATCTGACAGAAGTCAGATGAAAGGAATCTCAGGCATATGGGCCTAATTGGGCTCTCCCTGTTTATTATAAAGTGTCACATTGGCCAGGTCTCAGCCCATGCTCCTTGTGTGAAGCTCACCACAAACACAGAGGTTCCTGTCCTCGGAGTTTGCATTAGGAGATTCCATCATGTGTGTGCAGTTCTGGCTCACAGAGAGTGATGTAAGCCTAGCTTGGCAGAATCTTCCTAGTCCTCCCCTTGGGAAGCTTAATTTAGTGTCATTTTACTTGGCTTCCTGACATAAAAGGGGGCTCAAGAAAGAGAGCAACACCTCTCAAGTAATTAAGCAAGGATTGCTTCCAATGTGATGAACTGACAGCCTATTCTTCTCTTCAGTTTCCCAGTTTAAGCACAAAACATGGGTACAATCTAGCAGCAGGAAGGCAAACAGCTGTAAATTAGAGAAGTGATGTAAAAATTTATGTAACTTATACATGCTTACATGTGGGTTTCCTTGCTGTTATTATTTTTGAGATTACAAATGATTTGGTAACTGCTCAAATTAATAATTCAAGAACAAAATTTTAGTCCAGAAAGAGAGAAACAATACAGTTTTCATGGAAAATTGATTATTGAGTGAACAATAATAAAAGCAAATGAAAATCAGCTATAAATTGATGTATTGTTGTGTTCCCCCTCCCCCAGCTCAAAGAACAAATATAACATATGGTCTTTTTATAAATATTTCGGAAGTAAAGTGACTTCTGGAAAGGATTGTAGTCTGAGATATGCACAGTTATCAGCATTTTAGAAGATCCAATTTGAAACATCTGCTAACTCTTGAAATAGTTATGTTGAAACAAAAAACAGCCCTTATTTAGGAAGATTGTATGCTCAGAGTTTTATATTCTGCAAGGATAGTGGGAAAAGGAGAGAGCTGCACCAGCATTTTGCTTCCACCTTTTCCAGGTCCAAGATTTAAAGCTTTATGGTGAAGAAAATCAAGGTGACAGATGCAAAGAGACAGTAAATTACTGACACACTCTTCTTCAGTCATGCTTTGAAGTGCTAAAGAATTCAGACCAAATCTCAGGCATGAAAGCTCTGTGAGAGGCAAGCTGCAATTTACTAGGCCAGTGGAATGTAACAGATATATTTTAGAAGAATGTATTTTTTCAAATCTTGGGATTTGGGACAACAAAAAAATTTTGGAAACAGTAAATGTTTTTAACCTCTTCAATGTTTATGTTTTTGGTTTTACTGTTACCAGTATACAGTTGCAATCCCTACAACTTGCACTTCTTCTAACCTTCCAGACAGACTATAAATATTTAACAGTTCTTGCAAGTTGATTTACATAGTACTTACTGGGTAAATAATACCTCACTTTTGAAAAATGTATGTACGAATATAGTGCAGTGTAAATAATTAATCAAATATAATAACAACAAAATAATAACAAGGAGAAAATACTAGTTTTCAGAAGACATACTGTCATCTTTAGATAGATTTTTTGAAACACTTGTCTTTTACTTTCTATCACTATTTCTTTCTCTCTTCCTTCCTGTATGCTTCCTCTAATGAATTTGTGATTGCTATCATCATAGCATCAATTTCAATCAGAATTATTTTTTCTGAAATGTTTTGCACACTATAAATAAAAATCAGATCCATTCAGAATATTTGCTGATGTTTCATGTGTCAATATGGGTGATTAATTCTGATATGAATTCAGATCTTGCAATAGGATCACAGGCAGAAACAACTTCTTTGCTTTTTGGAGTGGCACCGAAGTCAGCATAGATTGTTGTCAGTTCATGGATCTGTACAATTTGATCCAGGTTGTGAAGCCACCAGCAAATTCAGCAGAGGAGTCATCTAGCTCTGAGCTAAGCACAGAAATGCAAAATTAATTATTTTCTTTGCCAAACAATATTAACACTTAGACAGGTCTTTGGAAATGTCTGGGACAGTCCATGTCGCAGGCGCTGCCTCATCCCCCTGTCTCCTGCTTAAGCAGCATCACAAGAATTTCTGTCTTTGTGCATGATGCTTGCAGAACCCATGTTTGAAAGTCCAGCAAGTTGTGCATGAGGTCATCATCCGAACTGCAGAAGAATCATAGTTTGATAGATAAGGGGGAAATGGAATAGTCATGAAAAGAAAATACCCAGCAGAAAAGGGAGAGTCACTAGAGCTCTGACAGGGGCCCAGGCAATGTTCTGTGTAAAATGCCTTTCTAACAACCTTCTGAAGGAACAGATGAGAGACACAGCTGTGTCCATCAAAGAAAGGACAGAGTAGCTCTCAAGACAGTAAAAATGGAGTCTGAAATATCTTCAGCCATGTTGCTAGGCAAGAAAGAATACATTTTAGGGAAGTTATACAGCTGCTTCTACAGAGAGGATCACAGAAGTCTAAGCCAACTTAAATATGAGTTCAGAAGGAAACTTTCACATAGCTCTGACAATGAGTGTGACTGTCTCTATATTTCAGCTGTATTTTTATGTTCATTAGTATTTTTTTTCAGCTAGCTAATTCTTTTGTTTTTCTTTTAGAAATCCATTTAGATTCTTTCCTATGAAACTTGCTGAACAAGTTGGATGAAAATAATATTTTTTAAAATAGACACTATTCTACATATCTTGGTAGAATCTACTAAAGAATTGACAATTAGTTTTCCAAAATAAATTTCCAGGAATACGTCAAGGAATAGATTTCACCCTTGTCTAGCTCACATTAGAGAATTTACCCTCATCTAAATCAAGTTTCACAGACTTCTCTTGAGGAGATGCATCAAATCCTGTGCCATTCTTGGGCAGTTCATAGGATAGAATCATTGAATATCCTGAGTTGGAAGGGACACATAAGGATCACCAAAGTTCTTCTTCCACTTTGTTTTATATTTTCATGAAAAAAGAAATTAACCCCCCCTTCTTTCTTTAGGCTTTTGTTTTCTTTCTGGTGGAAAACAAAGCAATTTGAAAAATCATACAAAATTTTCTCTGTGATTTCTTTCTCATCTGATTATTATGGTACTCCTAATAACAATCAAGCAAAAGTCAAAACCTCACTGTTACCTCAGTTGAAAGGTGACACCTTCAAGGCAGGACAGAACTATCTGGGATGGTAGCATGAGTCACTACTGCCCTACTATTTCTGTTCAGCAACTAATAGAACAAGAGGACACAGTCTTAAGCTGCACCAAGGGAAATACAAGTTGGATATTAGGAAAAATTCTTTTATTGAAAGAGTCATAAAATACTGGAATTTTCTGCCTGGAGAGGTGGTGGAGTCATCATCCCTGGATGTGTTTAAAAACAGACTGGACGTGGCACTCAGTGCCACGGTTTAGTTGAGGTGTTAGGGCATGGGTTGGACTTGATAGTCTTGAAGGTCTCTTCCAACCTAGTGAATCTGTGATTCTGTGATTCATGTCCCTGTATAATTCTTCTGAATAGTGCATCAATTCCTTAAAGAATATCCTCTAACAATTGATGAAAATTTTCAAGTTTTATATTTTAAGTGGAAAGTGTTTGAACAACACTCAAACGATGTGTGATCTGGATCCACACTTAGCAGTCAGAGTTAAAACTCTCCCTTCCTTCCTTCCTTCCTTCCTTCCTTCCTTCCTTCCTTCCTTCCTTCCTTCCTTCCTTCCTTCCTTCCTTCCTTCCTTCCTTCCTTCCTTCCTTCCTTCCTTCCTTCCTTCCTTCCTTCCTTCCTTCCTTCCTTCCTTCCTTCCTTCCTTCCTTCCTTCCTTCCTTCCTTCCTTCCTTCCTTCCTTCCTTCCTTCCTTCCTTCCTTCCTTCCTTCCAGAAATGCTATGGCCAAAGATGAGTTCTCTATCAGTTTCTGAAATAATATTTTCAATAATAGGACATTGCTGAATCTGCAAAAGACCCACAAAATTTCCAGACAGAAAATTTTCTGTGGAATGGTTCTGGACAGCAAATATCTTAGGTACCAGTGCTCTACTAGTAAATTAAATAATGGCAGGTAACATTCCCATGCACTAACATTCATTCATCCAAACTAGTAAATTGATAGAACAATCAGTATTTTGATCCAAGTCAATTAGAAACGTCTCAAAAGACTCCTGAGCATTGGTAAAGATGTAGTATAGATAAACATATCCCAGAAATGCATGGAGAAATTTCCAGGATTTCTGAGGCAGCCCAGAAATCTCTGTATCAGATTTTCAAGCCTCCTTGAAAATTTTAAAGAGTTTATTTGTTGGGGAGATTGTGTTTTGTTTTCTTTTTTGTTTTTGTTTGACTGGCTTTGGGTTCTGTTTGTTTGTTTGTTTGGGGTATTTTTAAAAGCATAATTTGGTGCAATAACATGCCTCCTGGAACTATGACACAGACATAGATTTATAAACTCTGTAAATTTCAGTCTCATCTTCTTGACTCCCTGGTCTTGTGTTCTCAAAAAACTCTAGATACAGTCATGCCTAAATTTTGTACTTAAAATTTCTCTCCATAAGAAGTCTTTCCATTTGCATCTGAACTTATATTAAAATGACCACACTCATTATCTGTAATATCAGCAGGATGGAATAAGAAAATATGTTTGCAGTTCACAATTAAAAGGGAATGTTTCAAATCTCATTGCATTATGATGTCCTATGGCAATACCTGCATTCCACTAGCATGAGGTAAAAGCCAAGCCTAAATTATTTCAGTGTATGGTTAATGAATCTGCATTTTTCTGCCTAGAAGAAGGAAATCATATGGATACAATCATAATCTGAAGTCAGAGTATTCATATCTCAGTTTGTATCAAAAACCTTTTCTTTAATTTTCATAGTATTTTTCACTACATTGTTGCTATATAAAAGATCTAAACAAACAATAAGGAAACCAAGCAATAGTTGTAACTATGTACATATTACTCTAATATGAACAAAGTGATGACAGCTGAAATAATGCTTTCCCATGGCTTTGTTTTTCATTTTTAGTAACATGGCACTTGTCCTCTTCATAGAAATATGGCACATACAGCTATTGTCAGGGGGGCCTCTTTTCTAACCAGTGTTTTAAAGTGTACATATTAGGGGTTTTTCTGTTTTAATGAAATGTTTTCCCAAATACTACCTTATATGCTATGTTTTAGTTATGCTTTTGTAAAACATTTAGTTGCAAATGACTATAGAGAAAGTGAAACATTCCCATAACCATAATGCTAAAAACCTCAGAACAGATACACCACTTAGTCTTTGAAGACTTGGGATTCAAAATGCACTGTTGTTAAAATACTGATACTTCAGACATAAATGCTTAAGGCCTACAGACACACTAACTTTGTGGTATTTTCACACCTGCAATGTTCTCACATGTCAGAGAAGTCTTATCAAATAAGAGATACTCGAGTGTAGCATGAATTGAGGTGTCTGATTTATCCCTATGCTTCCTGGGTGAAATACTAACACTTCTAAACTCAGCTTTTAATCAAGAATTTTGTCCTTGTTTTCAGCAGAGTTTGAGCTTGAGTCACCCATTTTTACTCCCTGTGGGGAAAAAAAAAAAGAAAAAAAAGTGGAATAGAATGTTGATGAGGGAGAGGAAATTAGCTTGCTTAGCAAGGCGTGAGGTATTCTCCACACACAGGAGGTTACTGCAGGGTAGTGAACTCAGTCTGTGTGGAAGGTTCCAGTGTGGTTTTGTAAGAGCTCCCATAAGGATGGCAATGGAACCCTGCACTGAATTGCACCATGTTTCAGATGAGCTGTGCTGCAGCTCCCAATGGAAAGGACCTCAATTACAAGGTCACTCTGCAAAGCTGAGCCACCAAAAATGACACCAAACTCCGTGGCTCCCTGCCAGTCTTTAGAAATCAAAAAGGAAGCAAACTTGTCTGATGTTCCAAAGATCATGATCCTGACCAATATCTGAATAAATTTATAACACATATAATGAATGCATGAATTTATAACACTGCTTTAATTCAGCTAGTATATTCCACTTGAGTACTAGAGTTCTAAAATTTAGCATGAGGAGAGCAAAGAAAATTTAAGAAAATAGACACATAAATTTAGCTCTGGTAAATAAACAAATTACTGGGCTTTCAGTTACTAATCAGTTTAACTGCACTTCTCTAATTCATTTGACTGGATCAACTCTAGGGAATTTCCAAACAAAGACAGAGAGAGGAAAATGTTATTTCACAGAGTGCCTTGTGATGTACTTAATAAATCCAGTACTGCAGCTTGACTGTTCACTGATGACAACAGGCCATGCCTTCGATGTCATGACCCCTGATGGGCTAAGGGGCATGACTCTCAAAGGGTTAATCTTTTCCACCTGTTGCTGACCACAGAGCAAGCTCTCCTGGCAGGTCTCCTACCAGGAGAATGTGGCCCCTGACCTTTGTGGGAGCAGGATGCTGCAGTAAAGGCTCTCCCTAACAAGCACTGCAATCTGGCACACTCAGCCCAGCTCTCTGGTGGCTGATTCCAGTGGTAAAACAAGCTGTGAACCAGCAATCTGTGAGTTGAACAGCAAGCATAAAGATGGGGTTCAACCCCCAAAATAGCTCACTGTGAGGGTTACCACGATCTGCATATACTGTGTTGCTGGTTTGAGCTCTTCCTTATGAAGATATTGGAACAACTCAATCTGAAACAGCAAATATAATAACTAGAAAAGTCAAGAATATTGAAATTGAGGCGGAATTTCAGTCACAAGCATGCTTTGGATGTCAAAGCTGATGCTCTCCTGAGTCAGTACAACTTTTCTGATCTATTAGATGCAAGCACACATAAAAAGCAAAGGCATAAGACTGTTCTCACAGGGCAGCCACTATAAATATAGGGAATGTATTCTGAAGATTCAAGGTATATTTATGATACCTAAATTATTTTTCTTCCCTTGTCATCCATTTGAATCTGAATCCTACCCACCTGGGAAGGGAGTTCCTCAAACTCCATAAATATTTTACTGATAGAGAAACTGTTGCAAGAGCATCTCTGACATCTGCTAAGTTTTTCTGCTTATGCCCTTTGCTGCTTTTCTACTCAACCACTTTGCCTATTTAAGCCTTTTCTTCCCGTGAAGACATTTTTGTCAAGCATTCTTGTTGGCCACAAGAAAGATCCATAAAAGTTCTTTCATCAAACTGCCTACCTAGAGAAAGATTGTACCTGTATTTATAGCACAAGCCTAGGACTTAAGTTTTTCAAGCACTATAGCTTGCAAGTGACCTTGACCAAAACACTCCAGCTACAGCCTTAAAAGTACTTTAGTGCTCTAATGCCTTCTCTATGTTGCCATGTGGTAGAGGTCTCAGCTCTGAGGCAGAACTATATGTATGTGAATTGTGATGCCAATGTAAATACAGTCGGGGAATTTGAATTAGGAAGCTGTGAAATGCAAGGGGAGGGTGTGTAAAATAACCTGTCTGATCGGATACAGACCATCCTTTCTATGGTGAGAGGGGCCTAACTGTTGGAACTTTGCCCATGAATTAGCCTTCAAAGGCAGCTTCTTGATTCCAATATGAAGGAAACAGCAGTAATGTCACAGAAAAGGACCCCAACAAGCTGGGTCCAAGCTCTCAATATCTGAATCAGGATGTGCAGCATTAAGAACAAATATTTCAAGATTAATACTCTCTCTACAGATCTTTGAACATTTACTGTAGTAGGGGCCTGAATGTCTGTCTGCTGGTGAGCCACCACACTGATGAGCCACATACTGCAACCCAGAAGCTCATTTTGTCTGCAGCCTAAATATAAGACACTTCACTGAATGTTATAGCTCAGTCTATATCACCTTTCTGACTGATGCAAAAAAGAGGTGAGAGAATAATTTCCTAACCCACACACTTGTTCATCTGCCCTATCCTTCCCCCCCTCAGTACTTGTCTATATACATAAATGCTAAATCCACAAATTGCTTAAGGAAAGCCTATCTCCAAGGGAACTTTAGGAAAGAATATGTGGGTACAAGACAATGAACCATTGGAGTTTTGTCATTTACTGCCCACCTGCTGCCCTTATGCCACACTCAGCTTCCTGGCATGCACAGGACTTCTGGCAGCCTGGCTGCTCGTGCAGGCAGCACAGGTGTCCTCCAGTGGAGTTTTCTACCTGGGAATGTGATGGAAGCAAGATCAGGATCAGACATAGAAAAACATTGACACTCAAGTGAGGAAATTAATTATTCAATTCAATGTGTTAATATGACAAATTCCATATTTCAAAGTATCCTTTAGTCATAATAGCATTCTTTGTTTCTTGTTCTTCATCCAGGCTTTCAAAGAGAGAATTAGATTTATTTCCTTTTGTATCTTGTGGGGTTTTACTATATGACTGATTCAAATTCCAAAACTGACCAATCAAGTAGTGATACATTAGGAAAAAAGTTCTTCTTGGAGAATATAATTGCCATTATTTTAGCAAAGCAAATAACCTCCTATGAAAAATTCACTACACATTCCTTTAGAAGCCTTCAAATATTTCCTGCTTCAGACAGCATTTTCTTTACATCTGTTGAGGGCCCTGTAAAACTTGCTCATGTACCTATTTCTATAGAAATCAAGTGACCATTCTTTCCATATGTCTGGTGATCCAAGAAACAGAGAAAGCTTTATTTCTGGTTAGTTCTGTCAGGTTAGGCTTTTCTTCTTTAGGTTGATGATCAATTGTGTCCATGTCTCTGTAAGTTGAGGTGGTGTTAAATAAGAGACTGGTCAGCTATAAATTATCTGGAGCCCTACAGGACTTCCTGAAAGGCACATGAAGAAGTAATTGGGTTTCATGTGGTCCTGTGTGACTTCTGGGCATTCATCACTAATGGACCATGCAAGAGGTTTAAGGCTGTGATTTGCTGAAACCCCAGAATGAACACTGGAGAACTAGAGAGAGGGAAGAGCAGGATAAATGTGGAGAGGATTTGTTTCACTTCTGCTAAAGCCTGATTATTCTGCAGGGTACTTATTCTGCAGAGAGAAGAGCAGAATAGCAAAGTGCACTGGTAAACGAAGAAGAAAATTAGGCTTTTCAATGATAAATGTGGCTTTTGCTATGATGACTATAATCCAACAGAGAACGATAAAGTAATGAAGAGGCAGAGAAATTTACTTTCTCCATAGAGGGCAAACAATGTCTTACTTACACTTTAAATGTACAAATGTTTTCAACCCTTGACATTCAGATTTATGTATTTAGTTATGATTGCAAATCCACACTGGAGCTTCCTCACTCGTGTTACAACCATTTTAATAAAGAGCTGGCTGCACAAGGTAGCACTAATGCTTGTTGGAAAGCAAGCAGCAGGTATAGTCACCAGCTCCATTCTAAAGGCAGTGAAGTCATTTGCCTGCAACAGCTCTGAGCTTTATTTGTCTTTGAAAATAAACGAAGATATACTGCTTCCACATGTGGGATGTTTCATTGGTGGAGGGATGGCTCTGTGCTTTATGACCTATACATCACAATTTGGGAGTTGGCTGTGTGGACACTTTTCTGATAATCTGTTTATATCCACCAAAAGTTCTGAAGTAGCTGCCCACAAGGATTTGAACATAATGGTGATTAGAGTAATTAAAAAACAAGTTTCTGTGACAGAGTTTAAACTCCACCATAGCATATGGTGACCAAGGACTTATAACATGTTATGCACAGATGTTTCCAGCTCTTGCAAAGAAAGGGCATTTGGTTTATGAAAGACAAGGTTTTTCTGCATCATTTGCAAAATATAATGTCAAAAATGTCGCTGAAATATAGAAATTCTACGTCACATTTTAAAAAAAGAAAAATAATATTTCTATGTCTTTCTTTTCAAAAACTTGTAAAATTTTACATTCAAAGAAGAAAAATAAACTGTTATGCTTTGGGAAAGGAAATATTTATTTTAAACAATATTTAGAATATTTCTTTGTAGTCTATACACTCTCACACATGCACACACTAAATCCATCTGTCCAAGCTCAAGTTTTTAGGAAATGCATGTTAGCCTAGGATGGGGAAATGTGAAATCAGGATACTCATGATAACAAAGACAAGACATGGAGCAATTGCTAGCTTCACACTCAGGTTTGCAGATAATTAGCAGTTTGGTATGAAATGATGAAACTTCCCTTCCCTCTGGAGGTTTCTAGATTATATAGATTTACAACATATGGATCACTTTTCAGTTCAATGACTCTGAAATGCTCTGTGTGCAAAAGTATGCCTGTGATGAAAAGGCAACGTGGTAAGTAAAAGGATCTTGTTTGCATGGTAAAATTCTGGTGTACAGGCAAATACTCTTTTTAAAATTATATACACTTTTCAAATTGAATTATAATCTCATGAAAAAAACCCAACAAAACAAACAAAACAATCATTTTGATAGTTTCCTTCTTTAAAAGCCCCAAACAACTAATTGTAATTGAGGCTAATGTGATCTCATGTCAGCCTTCTGACATATTCTAATTCCACTAATTTCATATATTGCAGAGAATAAACAGAATTTACTGTAAATCTCCTCTGCAATAGTGTATATTTTTTTTACTTATCTGGCAATAAGACTTTATGGAAGATATTTTATATATTATTGCTTCTGATAGGAAGCATTTTATTGTTACTGGTGCCTTCATTTTTGTAGTACCATTTAGGTAATGTAATGTGAGATACATTAAAGTAGGTTATGGGAAAAAACCTAGCTCTGGACTGTGCTGTAATTACAGTTCTCTTATGACCTTGCTGTTCCGAGGCCAGCCAGGGGTAATTCTTTTCCTTGCCAACTCAGCTCAAAGCCTGCTGATTTGGGGTGTGCCTGGAAGTGTGAGGCAGATTGTGGGCTACTGGGTTTGTCCTCACTTTTCTGCTACCTGCAGCCAACATTCATACAGGGTGACAAGGACACAAGGTAAATATTTCATTTTTTTAATCTTGTGTTCTGTTTCCTTGCCTTATAGCACTGGCTGAGAACATCATGTCAACAACTGCTGGTGTTATTTTTCTACTCTGAACTGTCAGTTAATCTCACAAATCTCAGTCTACCTAGACACTGTCACCTTTTCTTCTCAGTCTCACTGATCTTTGTCATCATATTGTGTACTTCTAAGAGATAGACACATCAAAAGCTGACATAGAGGGGATGCTTCAAAGCACCATGAACAATAGAAAGCTATAACACATTTTACTGGGGAAAATGCAACAAGGGGGGCTGTGTCCTATGCCCAGGAGTCTGATGGTACACCTGAGGAAATCTCTTACCTCAAAATCAGAGATAAACTGGTTGAGTTCTTCATTGCCTAATATAATGAGACCCTTGTCTTGATTGATGTCTCAGCATCTATCCAACAACAAGAAATGACAAAAATAAAACAGCTTTATTAATAATAATCATAAAGATTAACATATTAAATATTAGAACAAAGATGGACACTGATGCAAAATGGACTGATAGGGCAGGAAGAATTGAGCAATGGGGTAGTTTCATCCAAGGCACATGACTGGGATATTGTGCAAATACTGCATAATGGTACTCATGGAATAGGACATGTATTCAATTGAGACAAACTCATTTTCTGAGAATTTTTACTCTGATTTTCAGTGCCCATATAACCAGAAAGATGCCTTTCCTTCCTGCAACACTGATCTTCTTGGTATAACTGATACATCACTGTCTCTGACAGAATGAAAGATTTATAGAGAACATCCACAGAATATCTGAGGACTTTCTATCTATGAAAGATGAGATCACAGACATCACCATTTCTCTTTCCCTTCTCTTCAGTTATTGACCTATTTCTGCATACGAACCTATTGAGAATACTACCAATGTAGCCAAGCTGAGAATTAAAATCTGCTGATATTTTGGTAAGCTAGAAAAAGAAATGCTTCTCATTTGAGCTAAAATGTAAAAAAATAGTATTGGGGTATTGGCTTGGCTACAGAAGAGAAAGCAAATATGGACAACAAGCTCAGTAAGAACAAAACAAAGAAACAAATAACCTCAGGCAAATATAACTCAAAAACCTTATTAAGTAATAAATCAATTGGAGGGATTTTGATATATTTATGGTAAGGGTATTTCTTTCTAGTAACTCAGAATATATTTCAGCTACAGAATGACCAACATTGCAAGACCTACATGAAAATAAAGTAACATATATCTGGGATTTTTTGCAACAAAGCTGTAAATAGTTCAAAGAAATGGAGACAGACTTTGTAAATACAATGTACATTTGTGCTTCTTAGGTATGAAATGCCACAGCTACCTGTCGCAGTTCAAATCTTTCTGAATTAAAAAAACAAAACAAAACAAAAACCAGAAAAGTTCTGCTGACTTCTATCAGTTTCTAGGATTATGATAGATTTTACAAGTGTTATCAACTAAATCTGATTCCACATTCTGCTATCCAATATTTATTAAAACTGTAGGCTGATCCTATCACCCTGTTTGGGTGAGTAATCCTAATTCCTCTAAGAACTTCTATTGATATCTTGCAAATAGGATTTTTAAAATAAACCCCAGGTCTTGGTAAGAAGACTGATAATATGGTTGCCTATGAAGGACGAATTAAAAACCTTTTCAATCGTAGACCTGTTTGTCTTTCTGCTTTCCTTGCAATGGGAAATGAAGATGAAATCTATTCTTTTCTTAAGGGGTTATTGTTGCTTCAAAATGTGCAGAACATGGGCATTTAGAAACAGCTTGGAACATCACTGAGAGAGAATAGATAACAGAACCAAACCAGTTCATGCACATATTTCTGTCTAGCATCCACCAAATGTTTTCCATGTTGTCTTGCCATGTGCTACTGTACTACAATTTCACAGGTGATCATCCATCTTCACACTATGTTCTTAAAGTGGATACAGACCAGGACCCCATCACAGATCAGGGAAGATGAAGGCTTAAAGGAGAAGTTACCTTTAACAAAATCCATTCTTTAAAGATTGTCCTATTCATATGTAGTTACAATGAAAACAAAAGCAGATTAATTATATTTTAAATATGACAAAAGAACTTTCAAAAATTCTAAATTGGAAATAAAAGAAGCATTTTTTTTCTCTAAGTAAATTCCATATCTATTAGATATCTAATGGCCTAGTTACTTATTACAAATCTATAGATCAGTTTTCAAAAATGTGGTAGACTTGGTTTATTCTAGTTCTAGTTCTCTACCATGTGGGACTTAGATATAAGAGCCTATGCCTTCAAAGCTATTTGCTATGCATTGGAAACAAAAGGAGTTTGGCATGTCAGTCTTGCTTAAATTTAGAAGTTAAGTATCTCAAATCATCCTCCTGAATCCAATTTTCAATCTCTCTGTTCTTTTGTTCCCTGTCAAAAATAAAGCTAATACTGTCCCTATCTTATGTCCACATACAATTCTTCAAAGGAATTTTTTTTTTTTTTGCTCATCTGGGACATCTAGATCAAAACATTCATGTCATGGGGTAAGCTTTTAACAGCTTCCTGATATCCCATAAAATCATTCTCCTTTTCTTTGTAAGCACTCATTTCAGTGCCAAAATGTATAAATAGGTAAGAGAGATGATTCACTACTACTCTTTGGTATAGGGCATAGAAAAAGTGGGAAGGGAAGGGAAGGGAAGGGAAGGGAAGGGAAGGGAAGGGAAGGGAAGGGAAGGGAAGGGAAGGGAAGGGAAGGGAAGGGAAGGGAAGGGAAGGGAAGGGAAGGGAAGGGAAGGGAAGGGAAGGGAAGGGAAGGGAAGGGAAGGGAAGGGAAGGGAAGGGAAGGGATCCTCAAGCCTATCACCCCTTTTTTAATGTTGATTTTCCATTTAACAGAATGACAAGGAGAGTAACCACTTTGCATGTATTACCATCTACAAAATGCTTTGGAAAACATTGCTGTCATCTGTAAACAAGGTGAACGAGCTGTATTAGCAATGTAATTGAGAAAAAAGAAGACTGTATAACAATTTTCTAATTAACAAAACATGAAACTCGAGAGTATTAGCAGCTGATCCTATTACAAAATATTAGCTGCTCTGGAAGGAATTCATGAACAGCAAGGTCACAGCACAAACTCCTTGCAGATGTTAGATAAGTTGACACCTGCAAATCATTTAAAAGCAAGTATTTATTTAAATATCTCATTGTGCTACCAGTTTCTCTGTTTTCTTTCATGCTCAAGCTTTGCTCCCCTGGGAATTAGAAAGAATTAGAAGAAAGTCAGTGTAACTTTTTTTTTCCCCATGTTCAATTCTAATTAGCATAATTTTTGGTTTATGTTCTTGTCTCAGCCGACAGGTCAATAAACAAATCCAAAAATATTAGCAGTGGATTTATTCCCCAGTCTGATTCTTATTTCTTCAGTGAAAGAACTTTCTCTAGTGTCTCTCACATTTCAATTTTATATTACAGCTTGGGGTGTAAAATACTGATAAGCCCTTGAAAAATTCATGATTTGTCTACATTCATGCCAACCTCCTGTCCATATATTCATTTGCTTGTTGATGTATTTTCAGAACTCCTCAGAGGCAGGAATAGTGAACAGGGACACAGAGGACATGGTGTCTTCAGGCAAATGCTGTCACAGGAGCCCTGGGAGTTTCATGATTCCTAGGTAGGAATTGACATACCAGGGCAATGCTGCAAGCAGGATTCCTCTCTGGAGGATTCACAGCCTAGTCTAGCACCACTCTGACACTATTCCTGCACGAAGTTCTGGGTTTCTTGCAGTCACTTGCAGCTCTGTGCTGTGCTTGCTTGTGTGTTGTGGCCATGCACAAACTTGTCCTTTGGTACAAGGACAAACCTAGTTTTCCCATTTTCTACTTTATTCCTTACTGACAGAAAGATAAAATCAAGTCTGTTCTTCACCCAGAGGGTGGCTGGCCACTGGAACAGGCTCCCCAGGGAAATGGTCAAAGCACCAAGCCTGACAGAATTCAAACCTGTGTGTGTTCAGGCCCATGGTGTGACTCTTGGGGTGCCCAGTGCAGAGCCAGGAGCTGGGCTTGGTGATCCTGGTGGGTTTCTTCCAACTCAGAACATTCTCTGTTTCTGTAACTCTATATGTAACAAGCAGAGTCTTCTTTTTCTGGCAGTAATCTTAATTTTACCTGTCCATTAGCAGGAAGTCTGTTTGAAGAAATATAAGCATGACCCTACAGTATTTGCTGCCACAGTCTTCCTTTTCACCATGCCAGCTGGATTACTCCAAAGTGGCATTATATGCACAAAAGAAGCAAAAGCCAGCCTGGCAGTCAGTCTGTGTAACCAACCAGCAGAGGACTAAAGCTCCAAAGCAGAATCTAGAGCTCACTGCTGTCAACTGCTAAGACACTCACACAAAATATTATTAATCCATGTGCCCTAAGATGATCAGTGACAGTGGCTGCTCTATATGGATTTATTTATTCTGTATGGATAAATAAGCATCAATAAATGAAAAGAAAGTTCCAGTTTAAAAATTCCCACTATACTATCTGCTCCAATGCCTAATGCTAATATTGTTAGAAGTCGTGACTGTTGGATCTGGGCTATAATCTCACTTTCCCAGAATTTAGAAAGTTCTAAGTTTGCTCAGAGACAAATAGTGCTGAAATAAAAAAGGTTTAACTTTATATATGTATTGAGCTTATCTGATATACCATCTTTTCCTAGTTAAAATATTGTGTGCTAACATTTGCACATTTTGAAATGTGTGTTGCCATGACTGCAGCAAACATTCTACTTTTAGATTCTGTTAATCTCTCATCATAAAATAAAGCAAGGCAACTAATAACAGTGCTATGTGTCCTTCTCTTCTGATGATTCAGCTATATTATTAAAGAATTAGAGTCCCCTCAGATGCACAAAAATGTTTTCAGACACATCTTTGTGAAATTTTATGCCAAGAAAAACCCTTTGACATGAAACTAATTTTCTGCACAGTTTACTAACAAGACACAGACCTTAGAGTTAAAATTAATGCTATTACCATTCCATTTGTAAGTATCTCATGCAATGAGACATATTCTAATCTGTTATGCAGGCAATAAAATGGGATTTAACTAAATACACTAAAAAGTATACATTTAATGAAGAAACAAGATTTTTATATTCCTGTCCACGTTAAACATACATACATGAATGTACATAAACTCTCTGTCAAAGAAATTATTGCAAATAATCATCACAATTCACTTCATCAAAATAAAGACAAATGTTCTGAAAGAAAGAACTTTGCTATCCTTTGAAGCATTTTGCTCTAATACTTACTAACCTCAAAGCACAGTGATTCACAAAACACAGCAAAATTTACATGGAATTAATGTGGAAGCAGGTTATAATGTATTTAAAATGCAGACATTGACTGTGATATAGTACTCACAAGCACATTTCCATTATAGTTCCAACATGGCATACATAGGATTTTACCATTTTGGTAGGTTTTGGATAGAAGTCCAAATCATTATCATATGAAAAAATCAGAAAACATCAAAACAACCACATAATTTAAATACTGAATGCAACTTGGATTTTCCATATTCCTCTGTTGAAAATTTTCTGATTTGTATAAATTTGCACATATAAACAAATGTCTGCTTTCAGATGAACCTATATTAACATTTTAGTCAGAATAAGCTGAGTACAATTGATGTGAATCCCTTGGTTGTCTTCTTGAACATTACTTAAATTGGCTTCATGGAGCAGTTTCAGAGCCCCTGATCTGGGATCATTTCAGCTGGAATTAACTCAGGAGATGCACTACAGAAGTACAGTTTCACTTAGTAATGAAAATTAGGTCCATAGGACCAGACCAGAGATAATCCGATCTACTTTCCTTTGTAAGTCATATTTTGGGACCTTGGCATTGGCTATTTTGCTATGAAAACTTTCTCCTATGGGTCTAAAACATTTGATAGGATCATTCCTGTAAGCATTATGTGCATGCACGTCTTTACAGAGTGAAACTCACATCAAAAACACACAAACATATTTTAATTCTCAGTATTGACATGGAAAATAAACTATACTAAAGTGTGAAGTTATTTATCTAGGACATCCCAATCCCTCTACTTTGGAGATGATTATGATATAACCTTGAATTATATGTTAACATTCTTTCTCTGTGGGACCCCTACCTCATTACACATGACAGATGATGATTGCTTGTAGAAGAGATCTACTCACTACTTTATTTTATTCCCTCCTTTCAGTGTATATATGCACATTTATTTTCTGTACATTATTCAAATCCTGCTCTGAAGACAGATATATTATCTATTCAATTTTCTTACAGAACTCATCTTCATAGGTTATATATATCCTAGTGAATAAAAGGAGCTGGGGCCTATTTTCTGAAACTGAGACCAAGTAGAATGGGACAACTGCATCCAGAGAACTGAACTTTCCTCCTGGCAGAGCAGAATCACCTCATCCCTAAAGTCTCTTGGAAATAGACACAATCACATGCAACATTTGCTATCCTGCAAGGGTGTCCTGGGCATCTGTGACAAGAGATCTGTGTATTTAGCCAAAAGCATGACCAGGAGCATGTTAACAATTAAATGAGAGTGTGACTGGTGTGTGAACATGAAAGTCTGTGTCTTGATCTTCCTTAATTTACTTGCAGAAAAGACACAGTTACTGTACAGTCTGTGGCTTGTGTTTCTAGCTCCGAGTGAGCAGAAGGAGGGCTCATGCTGATTTTACTGATGTGATCATTAGACACGAACATCCACATTTTCCAGTAATGTTTAGTTAGCTCCCAGTCTGATAGATCACACATAGTTTTCAGAGATTTTTCTGAAATACTTAAGAAATGGCTATATGGTATCAGATCAAAAATCCCTTTGGTATTAAAAATAATATTCAAAATATGAGAGTGTGTTCAGATTAAGCTTGTGATGCCTCAATATTTTTTCTTAGTTCTTTTCCTCCCATTTCTTCCCGTGTCCTACCTCTCTTTTGACTACCACAGAGAATCAAATTCTTCCAGACACTTTTTAGTGTGTTTAATGACATCTTCCAGAGTTCTTTTCTAAGTAATGATGATTAATTTAGAATTTTTTTATTTTATGTGCATAATTAGAATGCGTGTTTTCTTTTTTTTTCCTGTTTGCATCACTTCCCATCCATTGACATTTCCCCTATGGTTTTGTTACCTTGTCATTCTGTGTTGCCTCTGCAACTTGGTGCCAGTTTAGGCTGTGCTGTATTATTTTGTATCAACACTCATTTCATATGTTCAGAATGCAAAGGCTCGAGCAGCAGCTGTGAGTACTCAGCAGTTCTGCAAAGAAGGCATAAAAGGCTAAAAATGTGCATTCTAAAAAAGGAAGGCTGTGTAATTAATGAACAAAAAGGAAAAGTTCAGCTTAGGTAACTTGCTAGCCAAACTGTGTGGCAGGGATAAAAATTGGTAGGAATACTTCAAGTAAAGAAGATCTATTGGAAATTACTATTTCATTCGGACATGTTCTGTTCAAACAACTGAGGGCAGAGGTCTGAGAAACCCCCACCCATATTCTTGACAACTGTAGAAGCTGCATGTTCTAGTTTTGCATGGGATAGTTAATTTTCTTCATAGGAGGTTGTATGGGGCGATATTTTGGATTTGTGATGAAAACAGTCTTGAAAACAGAGGGGTGCTTATGTTATTGCTGAGCAGGGCTTACACAGCATCAAGGCCTTTTCTGTTCTTCAACCCATCCCACCAGAGAGGAGGCTGGGGGTGCACAAAGAGGTGGGGGCAGACACAGCCAGGACAGTGACCCCAGCTGACCATGGGGACACCCCAGACCATGGGATGTCATGCTTGGCATATAAAGCTGGGAAAAGAAGAAGGAAGGGAAGACATTCTCAGTGATGGTGGTTGTCTTCTCAAGTCATTGCCAGGCGTGATGCAGCCCTGCTTTCCTGGGCATGGCTGAACACCTGCCTGCTCAGGGAAAGTTGTGAATCAATTCCTTTTTTTGCTTTGATGGTGTGCAAAAATTTTGCTTTAACATTCGACTGTCTTAATCTCAAGCCATGAGTTTCCTCACTTTTACCCTTCAGATTCTCTCCCTCATCTCACTGCAGGGTAGTGAGTGAGTGGCTGCATGGGGCTGAGCTTCTGGCCAGGGTAAAATCATGATGCTGGAGGATACGGGTTTGCTCTAAAATAGTGCAAACCCCATTAGCACAGGAGAAAAATGTTTCAAATTTCTTTAAACTCTAATTCCAATAATCTTCCCCTCAATTCCATGTGACGTTCTGGGATATTTGATTTAATATTGACCACAATTGCATTCTTGCACAACTCATGAAATATACACCAACTATCACACTAACAACACAGCAATCCTTATCTCAGAGGAGAAAGGCCAATCAGTAAATAAAAACAAGTAAGGAGTGAGTTACTATTTGCAATCTACACTAATCTCTAGATTAATTATTTCTACAGAAAAGTTATGGAAGATGACATGACTGACAACACATGTATTATCTTCACTCATGTATTATGAAAAAGGTAGAATCTTCTGTCTCACTTTAGAGACTGGTCGAAAAAACCCAACATGCAACAAAAAAATATTGAAAATATATGTTTCTCCTTTGTTCTTTAAAATACTGTAGCTGGTTAGGTCCACTGCTTATGTCAACACCACTTTTTTTTCCCTTTCCATGTCTGTGACACATGGAGCAGTGCATCAAGAACTTTCCTCTCTTTTTCCATAAACCTTTAGGACACAAATATCTTCAGGAGTATTTTGATGTGTGACACTGCATGGAACGTACAAAGCTGCCATAGTTGTGAAGGTATGAGTCCTTCCTCTAATTTAGCAAGGTATTTCAAACTATTAGAGATTCAGAACTAGAGACCACCTTAACAAACTTTCCAAGAGCTCAAGCAAGCAATGTTAATGGCAAAAGGTACAGAGTTATAAACACCTATTAATTTGTCTAAGAGCAAGTGGGATCTAAACAAAGAGAAGGAAATAAAATATTATCAAACATTAGAGTTTAACAAAGATTTTAATTCAAAATTCTTGGTGGGATACTCGCAAGGAGGGAAATTGGTCTAATAAAAATGTCATATATTAT
Source organism: Sturnus vulgaris (assembly GCF_052056855.1). NCBI lineage: Eukaryota > Metazoa > Chordata > Aves > Passeriformes > Sturnidae > Sturnus > Sturnus vulgaris. Next base: position 103,046,439 of record NC_142245.1, on the reverse strand, counting down.
TGGAGGCTTAAGTGGTTTTTTCTTCTTTAGCTGAAGAGATTAAATACTTGAGGAATTCAGAAATAATGCCATATCTCTAAACTTTGCATACAAAGTTTCTTCCCTAAGCATTTCCAAAGTATACAAGGAATAAGTACCCCTATTCTCAGTTAAGTAAATATCAGGTCTGGGCTTCCATGTGGATAAAGCACTAAGAGCCATATCAAGCAGAGCAGACAGGTTTTCTCCAGGAAATATCACACAGGGAAAGGGGCAGCAGACTTCCTCTGAAGTGCAATACTTCAGGGAAATATCTCTTTAAGATTCTTAAAACATAGCCTTTTTGTTGGGACTGTCCCATGTATACATTGGAATATGAAACTTACAGATAACTGAACTGTGGATATATCCACCTCTTTTAATTGCAGTTCTAAATCATATTAAAACCATTTAATGTGTTTCTCCTTTAAGGTCAGAATCACAGTTCTCCAGGAGCTGCAAAGATCCAGTGGGATGTTTGGCTCATATCAATTTATGGCTGTTCAACTGGATTCGAAAGTCTTCATAATCTCTAAAAAGATACTTCGTCAGGAAAAATGGTTGTCATAATCTATGCTTAATTTATAATTATATGCTTAATTACCGTTCTGGATTTCTCTTGAACTATGATAACGTTTGAATGATCCCTTGCAAAGTTGGCCCAAATCAGCACTCAGATGCAGATGTTTTCCAGTCCTACAAAATGTCCTTTGAAGGCAAGGCTGAGAGGGACAAGCAAGCAGGGAAATAAGGGAAATAGAGAACAGTGAAGTCATGATCTAGGGAATGGTTTATGGTCACACAGCCTGAGGAATGTTGGTCCTTAAACCCCACTACCAGACTTTATCCTGCTTGCATACCTCACTGTTTTTACATATGATTTCCTGCAACACGAGTGTCTCCAGGCAGGGGCATGTAGCCAAAATGCTCACTGGGCTCTGCTCCTGTGTCTCTTGTGTCTGTGGGGGCCTTTGCAGGGACTCTTAGCAGGGCAGTGAGGCACATTGCAGCAACACTCGGGGGTACATGAGAATGCCTTCAGAATCCAAAGACAACATAGCATATCTGCGTGTGTGTCTCCTTTAAGAGCCTGAGGCTGCAGTCATGGTGAGAAAAAGCTGAACTTGTGAGGCAACAGGTTCATCAGTGTTCCCAGTGCTGGAGCTGGGTATGAAAGTGTGGGTGTGCAGACTGGGCTCACCTGGGTGCACAGATTCAATTCACACAGCCAGAGCTTTTCACCTACCTTCAGGGTACTTAGCACCACGAAGCCCTGATTTTGGCCTCAAGAGTACAGTCAGCAATGGCAATGGATAATGAATTTAGTCTCACAGTTGCTCCCACATGTAGTACTCTCTGGATTTCCTTGAACCCTCCCCAAGCTCATGTTGCTTTGACCAGCTTTGAAAAGGGATCACCAGGGAAGGGGAGACAGTTCCTGCAGTAATAATTCCTTGTCAAGGAAGATGTGCATCTTCCAGGAGGGAGGTCATCAGATACCTGGTCATCAGATATAAAGGAGCCAGAGGAGAGCAGTGTGACATGCTTCATCTCTGACAACTCTGCCCTTTCCAAGGTTTCTGACAGTGAATATCAGAGAACATTATACCATAATGTAAAGAGGGTACAGGCTCCCATGAACTTTTGTTGCCAGTTTTTTAAATGTCTTATATATCCTGCAGCCAAGCAAAGGGATAGATCCAACACTGAAATGGGGACCATAGACAAATCCTGAGACTGTTTTTGTACTATACTTCCGTTCTTGTTATACAGAATAACAGTCACAAACCAGCAAGACAAAGAGTTGATGTGATTACCATTGTAACAATACACTTCAGAGTGTCTGTGTTCCCCTCATCTTGTCTCTCTGGGATTGTCTTGACTGGTAAGTGCCTCTATTTCTTACAAATCATCAGTTCCTGCTGTCTTTTTCAATATGGCTATTTATGGATAACTTCTTTTCTTCCAGAAAATCATCCAGTTTATGGGAACTGATTTTGACATAAAAATGCTGTACAGTTTTTCCAAACATAGTTTTTTGTACTGGGCTTTGTAACTTAACACGTAATAAAGAATTCTGAGCATGAAATCCTGCTTTTCTGTGTGATATCCTGTAACATATTTCAGTCTAAGTGTAATTACTAATTCTTATTTAGAACAAAATGAAAGTCTAGTAACTAAGGAATTTCATTCAACTGTTGTATTTTGGACACCTAATTTATGTGCCTCTGTGTGTAATTTCAGAAGATTCTAGTTTTTGAGTCAAAGCTTAAAAAACTGTGCTGTTCTTCACAGCTCCTGATCTGTGGTGACCCAATCCTTTGTGAAACCATGGTGTAAAATAGATCACAGGTCTATCTGTGGAAAAAGGAAAAGTAGTTATATTTACCTGGATAATTTCACCTGTTCACTTGCTGCATAACTTTATACATTGGAGTAGTAAATGTTGGTTGAGCTGGTGAAGGAATAAGGTGTGAAAGTTAGGAACATATTAATCCAAGCTTTTTCCAAAAAGTGTATTTTAAAGTGCTAAAAAATGTAGCCTCCTTCTCTCAATTCCCACATTTTTCAGATGACCATAGTAGATGTTATTTGGAGGACTCAGTACACAGCTAAATTTTGAGTACTTTATAAGGGAAAATTTACTGATGGTTCTGGAAGCTTAGGAAGAAAGAGATACTATCAAATCACGTAGTTGAAGCACCTGTAAAACACCTGAATTTAAAGCCCCTAATGAACCCTTTAGAATAGATACATATATTCATTTTGCTGTCAATCAAGAAAGCCAAGCAATAGCTACTATCCATGAATAGAGAGACAAGAGCTCATTGTGAGGGCTGCAGAAACCTGTGTCTCTTTCCACTAGTTGGTCAGAGAAATAATATTTTCCCTAAGTTACTCTTTAAGCACCTTAAATTCTCATACAAATGACAGACCATGTGTCCCCACTACAATCTTATTTCATTGTCTAAACTGGGTGCTGACAGTAAGACTATCTCGTATGAATGCTGCTGAGGACATTAACTGGGAATAACACAGCAGCATCCTGAAATCACTTACGCTTCTCATTTTTTTGTCAGCTAAGTCACACCACTACTTCAGGAGTATTTCACTCTTCATTTTACTGCAGCTTTCTGTTCCCTTTTCCCCCAAAGGAATGATATAAAAGGATTTAGCATGGCAGAGTGCCTGGCCCCAGAGAGCAGCACTGTACAGTTGATGTGACAGCCATGCTGTGTAAAGGAAAGGTCTAATCGTTTTTCCTCTGGTCATCTGAAACATTCACTGAAAATAGAGATAAAAGCCTACAGAATTGAACCCTAATGAGTTCATGCAATGGAACTAAAAAGAATATTATCACAACATATTTTTAAGCAGTCTAAATATTTTTTTTTTCTCAAGTGGAACATGCTGTTGAACCTATGTGCAAAATCATCCCCCATCATCTCTGTGCACAGTCCATCACAGAGATCTATGAAATGAAATAGAGCTCTTTTTGGGCAATTTCACTGTCAGGGAAGAATGCAGGAAGGGTGGAACACCAGCTCTCTGATGGAGTAATTTTAGATTTTATTGTAATGCCTGACAGTGAATATTCCACATGCAGAGATTTCTAAAGCAAACTGTGAAAGGCCGCAGCCTGCCCTGTAACCCTAAAAGGATGTTGAGCTTGGCAGTCTTCCAGGGCAGCAGGATGTGTGGCCTGGATTAGAACAGGAATATTCCTAACATTCATTGCTTTTTAATGATGTCATGCTTGCTAGCTATTGCAAGTCCTTTATGCTTTCCTCTGTAAAACTTTTCTAATACTACTGAAACTTCCTGATGAGAAAACATTGCAAAATAAGGCTATAAGCTTCACATCCATGCAATGATAAAAGTACAGAGCTGCTAAAATACATAGTTTATGGAGTCTTGATGATTATATTGTTATTATGCAGTGTGTCAAATACTGTAAAATGCAGTCAACACTACATATTAAGTGGTTATTTTAATGTTCCTGATTTTATCAATAGAAAACTTTACGTTTGAAAGGTCGTGTTTTGCTTTATTTTATATTGTATCTAAGCCCACAAACCAATGTTGAAAAAAGTGAAAGTTTTATTTAATATTGCAATCAATTTTTTTTCAGGGAATATGTAATCATTAGATTACAAAATAAAATATGAATATTCACATTTTGTGAATGAAAAACATCATCGCTCCTATCCTAACAGGATATTTGCATTCTGGGAATCAACACAATTATTTTTTGTATTATAAATTATAATTGTGTGGATTAATTATAAATTGCTTTTAGCCAATTACAACCACCAGCTGCGTAGGAGAACAAAACAGAGTTGGAAACACTGTCTGCTGCCTCCCTAAAATCTGGTCAAGCTCAGTTCCAGCTGAATGTAATCAGGTAGCTCTTTCTTGGGAAGATGGGAGCCTTTTAATAAATCAATACATTAACTCTGCCTTTATTTCTCTGGAAACTTTAACAATATAAATCTGATATGTATTTTAAAGTCTAGTGTGACAAAGACCATGCTTGCTTGCTTTCTTTGCACCAAATTCTCTCTAAGAAGTTTGACAGCATCAAAAGATTTTTAAAAGCATCAACAAAAATGCCATAGTAGCAAATACCTACTTTTCGTGGAAAATGGAAAGAGATTAAGGAAATATTCCTTGCTCAGAGCATAGAAATGAGTCAGGACAATCAACAAAGAGCAGGATAACCACCTGCATCAGTACAGGCCAGGAATATTGGCTCTGCTGAGAATGTCTGGGGTTATGGCAACACTGGATTTAGCCAACAACAGGCTCTATCATAAGGCAAACTGCTTATTTGGCTACAACTGGGGGAGTGCAGTGGCTGGTTAATAAAGAGAAGGTAGTATCCCCACTAGCCAGTGGTGCTCTTGGAATGTGTGCTATGGAGCACCTAATCCAAAAAGGTTGTTCAGAAATTACATGGTCCAGCAGACCAATGACTGAGGACCTGTGAAGATGTTTGGCTCCTTTATTCTGTCAAAATGAAAATTGAGGCAACCTAATCCCAGCCTACAGCCTGGAGCTGCAAATGTGATGGAGCCAAACTTTTCTTGGTGGCAGGAGTTGATAGAACAAGGCACAAGATCTACACGCTGCAGTTTGGGAGGGTCGGGCTGTACATCAGGAAAAACTCCATTGGAGAGTATGGCAGCAAGGGAACAGATTACCCAGAGAGCAGCTTCTCTGTCTTTAGAGTTTTCCAAGACTCAGCTGGACAAATCCAGGGCTAACCTGACCCGGTGTGGTGACTGACTGTGCAGTGAGAGAGGGAGGGAGGCTGGAGCAGACCTTCAGCTGCCGCTCTTACCCAGCTGCTTGGCTATCCTGGGACTTGCATCCAGGGTCAGATCTGCAGTCCTTAACAGCATCTCCTTGGGCAGTGCCCAAGAACAGATGATTTGGAGGACAACACACTAACCCCGATACTGATAACTATAGAACAAATTGCTTCAAGATAAAAGTTTATTGCAAGCATAATGAATTTCTAAGAATTTATTGCAAATGCAATTTGTAAGAGGAATGTTAAGACTTTGAAAACACTTTCAGCAGCCTCCTTTCATTTTAAACACACAAGCATTTCTGACCAAGGGTTTCCAGGAAAAAAGGTCTTTAAACCTGAAATCCTGGTCTTAAAACTCCCCACCAGGAATAAAAGTTCTTGATTCAGCTGATTCATGTTAAAGAAAAGGCAAAGGCTTCCATTACAATCCAGCCCTTAAGGAGCAGTTAGTAGCAATTAGAAAATTATTGCCACATCACAGTCCTAGGACTATGCCCTGAGGGAAAAGCTTTTGACAGAAGACCACCATTCCTCTGATCTTGCTGCCAGAAGGAGTAAGCACCCCTTTCTTATTCACACGGGAGAAAATCGGTCTGGCCTATGAATGGCAACCTTTTCCACTTAGAGTCTAACACTTGCCTGTCTGTCTGATCAGGTATTTAAAAATTTGCTCATGTAATGCCAGTCTGAAAGACTACAATTTCAGGAAAGTTACTGGAACTACTTTAACTTTCCTCCATTTGTACTTCTCATTGCTTGTAGTGATTTAGGAAATGATTTAGTAAATATCTCAGCCAAATTCTATCACTGGTTCTAGATATACACAGTTCTAAAAACTGTACATGAAAGTAGATTTGGCAACTATGAGGGGTAACATAGACGTTACTAATGGTAGCTCAGAGAAACAGATATAAACCAAATTTCTCACATTTCAGTATCCCACAGTCACAAATCTCTTAGTCTGGTTCACAACAATTTAATTTTTCACATTTTAAAATCTTTCTAAATTATGAATACCATTCTGGTTTATTTGGGAGGGATGGTTCTTTTATTTTATGAACATTTGTGTTGATCTACTTGCAACTAAAATGTATTAAATGTTAAACATTAAATATTTTGATGTTTACCTGCCTCTGGAACAGAGAACAAAAATCTTCACAGCTCAAGGTGCTTTCATCCTCCTTACTTGTATATCTGGAAATATATCTGCACCTAAAATACTATTTCAAAACCAGATATGACTGAAATATCATAATTTTGTTCCACATAGCATTTTATCCTATTCACAAGTTGCTCAAGGTCTCACAGTTCAGATTTATAGGAGAATTTTTGACAAGTGCAGTGACACTAATTTTACAACCAGTGAGGCTGTGTCAGGAGTTTCTTTCCAAAATAACATCTTGACATATTTTCAGCTGAAAGAAATATCTGTATTTCTCTTGAGCTGAATAGTCATTTAGGAGAAATTTTCAATGACCAGTGCAGTCAGTACATTGATGCAACTAACTTCCACAAGCTCACTCCAGGTAACTCCTGCTTTGTGAGCCATATAACTCCACATTGCTGAGGTGGAATGACATCTTTGGCCAAAGCCAAGTATTCTTCTACAGAATATCCCCAGTAAAACTTGAAGTGCATCACAATCAGGAGTTGCTTAGTAGGACAAAAGACATTATGAAAGCAAAGTTTGTCCTTTAGTGCAAGATTTGGCTGCTTTTGGCAACTCTTTTTGTATTTTGAATGAAGGAAGAAGGGTAGAGAAATTGAGACATGAAAAATATATTTTACAGCAATGTAGAAAAAAAGCTCAGTGAAGCTTTTCTGTACTTTAAGTCACAAATGCATTTTAAAATTTCAGTTAAAAATTGTGTTGGTAAAAGGAAGCTGGCACACATGACTAGCAGAATTAGTATTTCTGTATGTTTTGCTTTCTGGCTGTCTGCAGGGTCAGTAGTATTGTGTCAGTGTATTGTCATGCACTTGTATCTAGCATCCATTCAAAGGAGAAAAATAAATGCTGCAAGTGGAAGTGGAGTGCTATTCTCTGTAATCCCAAGGACAAATGTTCGCTAAGGTGTTCTTGTCTCTATTGTTCTCATTACAAACCCACCAACAATTTAGCACTGTTTCCAGAGCTAGGATAGCTTAAGATTGGAGAAGAAAAAGTGGAAGATATAATTTTTAAAGACTATCAGACCTGCATGGTGGGGTCAGTGTCTGTATTATGTCTGGCACTAATGTATGATATAAATAATTCACCTTCATATCACCAAATTCACATCCTTTGTTTCCTGTCTGCACTTCTAATGGACTCTTTTTCAATTATGCATATTCTTTTTATCCATATGAACAAATAGGCTTTGACTTTAAATGTATGAACTTCTAAAGGGAAATAGACTTTTATTAAGATACATGTGTTTTTGTCAGGAAACAGACTTGACTACAATTGGGATTATCTTAGGCCAGGCAGTTGGATTTATGCATATCTAACAGTGTGAGGACAGCTCTAGACTCTGCGGAACCCTAAACCTTCCTAAGTCTTTACTTGTTCACCAAACCCCAGGAGCATTGCTGTATGTAAGAGCCCGTGTCAGGCAGCTGTGAACAGTCTGTACAGTTGATATTGCTGTAGATTAATGCAAAAGAGTTTCTTTCTTGTCATTCATTCCTCACCTCTGCTCTTCTGCTCTCTCTTCATCCCAGTCTGGGCATCTGGTCCACAAGCCAATGCTGTGGTGCTCTGTAGCTGCTTCCTGTAGCCTGTGGCATTCACATGCCCACCTGGATCTACAGCTCTATATTTTGCACATTCATCTTTCTCTTCTCTGTCATCTATGTGATTTCTGTGGGTAGATGGGAGGTAGAAAAACCTTGCATGTGGAAACCAGAAGTTCATTCAGTAGCAGTAATGTAGCCATCTTCTCCATGGTCACACTGACACAGGATCCGAATATCTGTCCTGCTTCATTTGCATCTGCCACCATGGAATTAAGTTATTCAGTCAGGTCTCAGAGTCAGCATTGGGGAAACAGTGGAAAAATAGTCATGAAGGAAGAAACCAGTGCAACCTTCCACAGACCCCTTCCAGGATCCCTGTTGTACACACAGCATCTCCAGAACTGTCCACTCACTGCCATCAGGGGGTACTGCTGACCTGGGATGGATCCTCATGGCAAAGGAATTTCATTTTGCCACATATTCTGAGAAATGTGGCTCTCTTTAGAGGTTCCACAACCATTCTCCATCTCAGTCTGGATGTGGGCACTAGTGTCTACACTCAGATCATGAAGCCACTTTTGTTTTGCAATTAAGCAGTTTTTTAAGGGAAATAAATAAATAAATAGAAAAAAGAAAAATCTTTAAACACAGCTTGGCAATGAACTCATGACCTACAAGAATCTGTTGTCCATTAGCAATCAGTGACCCATCAAGGTCTCTGCTCTACAGTCCTCATTATCTCACAGTTAATTGAACTCATGCAACATGACATTTATTTATTAATTTACTTTAAAAGAAAAGGGCATTAAGACTATTTTAAAATGTGACTAAGTCAGTTATTCTAAGACCCTCATCTTTCAAAGGCTGTCATTTAAAACGGAATAATATAATTATTTGTAATTTTCCTTATGATTCGGTGTTCCTTAAGGGAAATATCACTGATTGCCTTTACATGTCTTATAAGAAGTTTTTCCACCTGTTCTGATGTTTAAAGTCTTTCTCTGGGCACAGAGAAAACACCTACCCAAGAAGATTCACTTAAAATAAAAAAGTGGGTTACACAGGGATCTATTCCATGCCCCAGCTCAAACTTCTTCCTGAATGTAAAGATTAACCTTAAAGCAGCAGCTTAGCTCTTTGCCCTCTTCCCTCCCTGAAAAGGAAACTGTCACTTCCAACTATTTCAGAATGTTAATTCTGTAAAACAGCCATGCTGCAATCCTGCAACAATGCACAGTTTATTCTGGGTGGCTCTGGAATTGCCTCTGACTCCTGCTCATTTCCCAATAATTACTGATAATTACACCACTCAAAACAGAGTGAAGCACAACAGACTCTTTCAAAGCTGTAGAAACAAAGTTTGTCCAGAAACTGACCTTCCCGTTTGGAGGTGAGAGGAAGTGTGCATGGAATTATATAGGCAAGATGAGTTGCTTTCTAACTCGTTTTGATAGAAATCAACAAGCATAGGCAGGAGAAAAACCAAGGCACTGGTTTTAAGGAGCCCCAGGCAGAAGCTTACGTGCAGGCTTAGGTTTATTCAGTGGCTTTAGGAGCTGTCAATGTTTCGTCTCGCCTGTTATCTTAATATACTGCAACAATGGCAATGATAAACAACATATATTTAATATAAACCCTTCTTTGCTTGTTTATAGAAAGAGTTTCTTTAGTCAGCATATAAACGTCTTTGAGATGTTTTTAAGGCTCACTGCCAGAGGAAAAAAAGGGGGAAAAAAGGCTGCTGGGGGAGCTGAAGAAAACCTGACAAGTCTTATACAGCAAAACATTTTTTACGGCATTTCTCCTTTTTCTGAAGACTGGTTTTACAGCATGCTTGAGCAAGACACTCAGAATCACACCCTTCCCAAGTTTCTTCACTCATCCTCATGTAAATCTCCTTGGCAGAAGTGAGGGCCCTGTAGCTGCTTTGGAGCTGCAGTGTGAGAGTTCTGGCAGGAGCTGGACCGGGACCGTGGTGCTGGGGCACAGGGCAGCCTTGGGGCAAGGACACGGGGGCTGTGCCAGCACTGAGCCTTGCCCTGTGACACCGGGGCACAGCTCTGACGCTGTGACATTGGGGCACAGCTCTGAGATTCCCCCCAGCTGGAGAAGTGACAGGCAGAGGGCCTTGGGCTGCAGGCAGCGGACACGCAGCAGCGTCCATGTGCATCATGCACATGCACAAAATAATATTTACTCTGTGCTCCTGCAGCTCCCTCAAACACTTAAAGAGCAAATCAAAACCCCTTTTTGTTTGAAAGCTGTCTGGATAGCTTTGAGATACTGCTTTACCACCTTTAAAGGGAATAGAGAGCAACCAACTGAATTCCTTAGCTTTTCAAAAATAGCCCCACAGCTGGTTAGATTCATTTGTTTCTTTTTGGCACTCCTTCCCTGGAGGCAGTAAGCATGATCAGCTGCTATCCACTGGAAACACTATAGAAACAGATCTATTATTATGATTACTATTACTATTACTATTATTATTATTATTATTATTATTATTATTATTATTATTATTATTTATCATCCATAAATACTGACAATGTGTTATACTGCTGTTTGTCATACTGAGAGCAGAGGGATTTTTATGAGATTACATTCTGGACCTCCAGAGATACTGCATCCAATTTGCCAATCCCATCAGTCCCTCAAATGCTATGGAAGATTTGATGAATACTGGATTCAGTACTGTCAATATACTTACAATTTTATTGTGTCCAACAATAGCTGAAAAATGTTTTAATATTTCTGTGGAAGCTATGCTGCACCTCAAACAGAGGACATGGGCTTGATGAAGAAATGATTGAATGGAGATTTTTGCTTTGTCTAACACAAAAGCCCAGAGAAGATTACTGTGACAATCTTCTCTGGTTCTAAATGCACAATCGTGTTTTTTTCTGATTCTAAGAACTCTATAAATCTTAGTGTGGATTTTTAATATAGATACATCTAGCTATTCCAACTGTAGGCCAAATGTGGAAATAAGAACTTCAGTGCCACAAAAGTACCCTCACATACCTGTGAAATTCTCTCCTCTTCCCACCAACACACACAGACAAAATTATTTTTAATATAATTGTTGTAAAGCCTAAAACTCAGGGAGGGAAGGCTGTCACTCATATTTCTGCCTGATCACATAATTGGGTGGGATGTATTAATTAAATTTTAGCCAAAATAATTAGATATCTGAAACAAGAAATATATAAGCCTGATTTTACTTAAGAGACTCAAATGTAATAATTGAAAAAAAATCTCCTGACAATTAGCAGAGCAGTAGCCTTAGGCAGGATCAAGTCAGTGTCCCAGAGTAGTAGATTTTAGCTCAAATTTCACATTCAATCGGTGGTAGAAGACCAAATGAGTCTGTAATTGATGCTGAGGTATGGCTTAGTGATCCACTACAAAAAAGGGAGAATAACACCAGGAATCACATGTGATCTGTCAGCACTGTCCACCAAAAAGAACAACAAAGCTATTAGAAATATATCAATTCAAAAAGAAAAGAAAGAGATGTTGTGTAGGTCAAACCTTGACAGATATCTTCCCCACAAAGTGTATTTATTGAGTATGAGATGCATGGCATAAGTTCCCAAAAATATCACTTATGAAGCAGGAGCAGGAGCTGGACTTCTCCTTCCTAGTTTGAATAGATTCACATTTCTTTCATAGGCAATAGAGAGCAATGAGCATCTCACTCCATCAGGTATTTGGGCTGAATTTTGTAGTAACACAGTTTCCCTGTAATTTGACTGTATTAATCCACTTTTAAGTTCTCATGGTTCAAAATCTGAAATTCTGAGATCTGAAATCCTCTGACAGTGCTAAACTTCATTCTAGGTGGCATCCAGTGCTTTCAGAGAAGAACTGGAAGACAACAACAGTGGCAGAAGCTGCTGGAGTCACTTGTGACCAAGGGTATTTGGGGGCCAGAGTAAAAGGGTGAAGTGATACAAGGTTAGGCTGAAAGCTGCTTGAGAGGTCTCTATTACTTTGGTGTTGTGCTGGTTTCTTGTTTCTAATTCTTTTCTCTGTCTTCTGGCTTTAGGTTAGGAAACTTAATAGAGAGAGGGACAACTTATGTAACTGCATTCAAGGGCTTCCGAATTCAAGGTGAAACAGATAAACAGGGTGTAAAGAAATAGCTGTGGTTAAAAAATTGAAACAATAAAAACCACACATTTATGTGTCGAATATTAGCCATAATTTACTTCAATGCAGAAGTAATGATTTTGACATTCTTGTGAAACAACCTGACATGCTGTACGTTTATGTTGTAATTTTAATGATATTTTTTAAATTGATTATTTAAAGTGGAAAAATGGATTTTTCAGTTTCATCAATTTTCCTCAAGACTAAGTTGTTACTCACAATGAAGACTTGTCAAAAAATGTTTAAAATATACAAAAATTACTATTTATCTAAGATTCACTTCCACTTCTCAGGGCCAAAAGAAAAGGACTTCTCACTTTCAGGATTGTCAGAAATGAAGGAAAGTAAGACACAAGAGGTCAAGCTATTTAGGCAGACAGCACTGAGCTGGACTGTCCTATGTTTGGCACTACCATGTCCACATGGGCAACATACTTCTGATTAAACTGAAGAATATGATGTTTTAGGAAGCAATAATTGGATGGATTTGCCATTGGTTATAATGAAAAAGTAATCACAGAAAAATATTATCGTGCATGGATCAGTGTTATAGCTAAAATGAGATTGTATTAATGCTGTGCTTTCCCATCATGAATTGACTCCTGGTTTTGATTGCTTGAAACAGCTATCCAGAAGTGGGACACTTTAAGCTGGACTAACAGCAATATAAATATTGTATATAATTATGTAAAATGACACAAATAGCACAGTGCGTTTGATTCCTTTGATAAGAAGTAAGTTATGTTCCCCACAGTGAGTTTGGCAGTGGGGAAGTACAACTCTACAAAAGAGAAAGGGGCAGACACTGAAGTCGCTGGTGACAATGTCCCAGCAGCTCCACTGAAATCTCTGCACAGCTGCAGAGGGAAAAGCTCGGTCCGTGGGTGCCAGTGGTGAGGCAAACAGGCAGGATGTTTCCAGATGTTTCCAGAGAAAAGGGAGCTCAGCATGGGGAGCCGTGTGACAGGGAAACACTCTCACGCAGCAGAGGAGCAGGAAATGGGATGTTTTGAGGGAAACAGAGGAAGGAAACTGACAGGCAGAGAAACGAGTGAAGGGGAAGAAAGGAAGAAAGCAGATGAGGAAGAGATGAAATGAGGAAACAGTGTTATTAGCTATTACAAGTACTGGTTTTTTTCGCCAGCTGAAAAAAGGTGAATGGTTTTTTGTTTTTCTTATTCTTACAGTTCCTTTTAAGTCATTGCTAAAATTACCACAGGAATGTAAAAAAGGGAGTTTCCCAAGACATTCTTTTTAATAATTAGTAATTGAATTTGAGAAACCATTGTGAAACTCTTTTATTCAGTATTCTGAGGAGGGTTTCTGAAGTAATTTGAGATAAATAAAGTAGGCTTATGCTTGTGCTTCATACTAAGGCATTATTTCCTTGCAATTACTGTTACTCTACATTACAAATAGAGACACAGCTTTATGATAAAGTCAGATATTCCAGATAACTAAATAGGATGTAAATTTTGGAGTTTAGAGGTTTTTGGGGTTTTGTTTGGGTGTTTGGGTTTTTTGTTTTGTTTTGTTTTAATTTTTATTTTAATGGAATTTGTCACCAAAGAGTAGTATAAAAAAATTAGACCATGACCAAAATCATGCATTGGCTTTAACTGGAAGCAGTTTTAAATTTCAAGGACCCCTTAGTCAATAACTTTTATTAAGGAATCTAAGGCAAGATGATATGTCTGTGGCACACACACACAAAGCACTGATATCAACCTATTCCTTTTTCTTTGAAAAAGGAAAAAGTAACATTTTGACATCACTCAGTTATCCAGGGCACAACATCCAGCCCATTGGTGCTGTGCAGTGACTCACAGACATGTGCTCCTCTGGCTGAAATGCAATGGCTCAGATGCCACATCCACTTCACAGCTCCTCTGCCTCCTCCAGGCTGTGTGTTTATGTGTATATGAAAAACACATCAGGAAAAAATACCATACCATCATATTGAATCACCCCTGCTCCTTTCTCACACAGCTGAACATCCTGACACACTGTGAACTCAGCTGAAAGTGTGGCAGGGCACTGCAATCTGCTTCTCCTGCAGCACTGACATTTCGCCATGAACTCCATAACCATTGCAGTAGAGACTGGAAAGGGTTTCCAAGCCTTTTCCTTACTTTTTCTGTTTTTTTCTGATTGCTATCCTAATAGCTTAACTTGGTATTCTTACCTCTTGATTATGAAAGGGGAGTCATACTGACTGTACACATACATTAGACTTAAAAACTTTAGTCCTTAGCTTTCTAACTTAGGAGTTTACTATGCATTTTTGCCCATAAAAATTTAATAAATGTGACAGTGAAACACTAGATGGGACAAATTTGCTCCCAGTGGTACTAGTATCCCTTTATCATTACAAAGACATGGCCAAGAACAAAATTATTCCCCATAGTGCGAATTGGTTTTGATAGCCCAAAAACACTTGCTGAGGGTGAGAGAAACCTTTATGTATCATAAATATCCTTCCTCTGTTTCTGTGGTAATAATGTGTCATAAAAATAGTTATGGCTTGGCCATCTCAGCTTCCCTACAGTTTTATTAGCTTTCTTTCAACCATTAAATGTTAATACAACTTCAAGGTGGAGCTTAGAGCAACTGAGCTCAGCTTCGTGCACACAGCTCTGTATTTCAATTAGTGATGGGCTGTCTCAAAAGGTTCAGGTTTCTGTTTAGGACACAGGACTAGAAGAAACTTCGCTGTGAATCACCACATCATAGGAAAACATATTGCTATAGTCTATTCATAAGTACTTTATTTCTTCATTTTGAACCAAATTTAGAAATTCTCTCTCACTATTCCACCCTGAAAGACATCCTAGAATTTTATTCTTCTGCTCATTCATCAGTTTTCCGCTCTTATCCTGCCTAATCACTGTGACCAGTGCTGCTCATTTTTTGTAGATTTAGCTAAGCCTTGGCTTTGAAAGTCTTCTTTCTTCTTTCTTCTTTAGTTTAATCTACTACAACATAAAATTGTGGAAACAGTCACACTGGTCCAAGGAAAAATATATAAAAATATCTTCTTTTTGATGAGATGAACAAAAGATGCCCAGAGAGAGGGGATGTAGAGAGACAATACAAGGGGCAGGTATAGACTCATCCTGCTTCTCAAATATTTCTGGTTTTGGCAACCAGCATTTTAAGTTTGAATTGGAAGCAACATACAGACTGCTGTGATTAATAGCCCCTCTGCTATGAATCCATTTAGTCCTTTGTGAATCCAGTGATAATTTTAGCTTCCACAACATCCTGTAGCAATGAATTCCACAAAGTAATTAGGTACTGTAAGGAAAACTACTACTTTTGTTTGTTTTAAAGGTCCTGGTCACCTCTATTCTTTTAAAAATTACAGTGGACAGTAATTCCCTAGAACACTCCTACATATCTTTTCCTATGTTATAGAAGCCAGTCAAATAGACACTAACCTGCAAATAGTAGGTAGAGCCCATCTACAGACAGTCAGCAGCATAGACCCTATTACCAAGCATTTATTTTCCAAGCAGATCAGTTTTAATCTTCCCTCCAATAGATGCTAAAGTTCAACTCACTTTGTCACCTTGCAGATGGGATCACTATAACTACACATTGGACTCAAGATAAATTATTGTAACTCCCATCAACATGTAATAGAGATTTATCCAGCTTCTGTCTTTTCTTAGTATTTTCTTAATAATCCTAACATTTTGTCAGTGTCACATGCTACTAAGCAGAAGTTTTCAGGGAACTCTTGACAGACATTTATTAAGATCTCTTTCCTGCATAGCAATGGCTACCTTAGATTCCAATATTCTGCACATATAACTAAATGTCAGGGGAGAGCCACCATGTGCCTTACTTTGACTTTATTGGCAATTAATTTCATATGCTTTTTTATTGTTCAGTCACTTATCATCATTACATCTTCTGCAATTCTTCACTGTTAGAATAATTGTGTTTCATAAGGAATATTTGTCACTTTGTTATTTCACACAGTTTTCAGGTCATTTACAAAGATGTTGAACAGTTCACGTCCCAGCAGGGATCCTGAGAGGCTTACTTGATAATCTCCCTCCATTGATTTGTACCTTTTGTTTCCTAATTATTAATCACTTAATAATTGTGCAAGAACACCTTTCCTCTGATCCTATGACAGCTCAATTTTTTTTTAAGATTCTTCAGTGTAGTCAATGGCAAAATCTTTTAGGAATTTTAAGAATTCTCTGTCAGGGTCTTTATATGTTCATTGACTTCCCTCTGTAAAAATCCTTGTTAAGCTTTCTGGTTATATAGGAGTGAGATGCAGCTTTCTTAAACACCATGTTTAAAACATAAGTCTCAAACGGCAAGTAAGTTTTTAACTTTCCATCTAATGCTACAGGATTATTCTGACTTTTCACACAAGATCCTTGGGTGCTCCCTTTTGCATGGCCAGAAGGGTGTGCCCCAGTTGGGTGCACCCCTGCCACATGGATGGGACCTTTCACATGGACTAAGTGGTGATTGCTCACCCAGGGTGGAGAGAAAGTGAGGATGGGCCATCCTGTGCCTCGGGAGGGACAGAGCCTACGCTCCTGCTTCGTGCATCAACCACTAGATGATGCCATGTCCCCTGGGCACAAACACACATCCATCCTCTCAACCTTTTAAATCCCCTCTGGATAAACATATATACAAGAATCTTGAGTTGAAGAGGGCCAGAAAGAGGGAAACCAGCTAGTGCAAGTGCTAAGTAAAGATAGGAGAAAACTTGGGATTCCCAGCGACCTTTTGATGCTCTCAGTCTTCCCTTATTTTTAAAATAAATTCGAGGTCTTTAGTGTCTTCTGTAAAATAAGTTTTCTGTCTCCTCAGCCATCATCCTCTGCTCTTTCTACCTACCAAGTATGAGAGATTAGTACTTTTTAGTGAAACCATACCAGGGCCTTATGCAAGGGTATTTACAGCTTCCTTTTCAGTACTGGGAGTAGGCACCCTCCTACAAGCAAGACAATCCATGTAGCCTGGACCTCTGCATTACCATACATCTATGTCAATCAACCATCTTAGTCTAAAAACTGAGGAAAAAAAAAATTATTTTCTTTTGAACTTCATTTCTTTCCCCACTTCCTAGAAAGATTTTTTCTTTCTCTTTTGTACTTATAAGGCTGAGAAGCTTTGGATTATTTAGTTTAACTTCCTTTGCAACAACAAGCTGGATTAGAGTTCTGGCAAGAGTTTTGGACTTTATTCTTAAATTTCCTGTTTTCCAAGATGTATCTTTCATGATTTTTCCACTCCTTATCGAGTCTTACTATTCCTAAATTAGTCTTATTATTTCTATATGACTTTTATTATTCATAAATGAGTTTTGTTATTCCTATGCGATTTTTAATTTCAGTTATAAATGGAGACTGCCCCATTGGTTTTGAATTTTATTTAGAATTTTTCTTATCCTTAAAAATTTCTGAAGTTTAGATAAATCATATTGAAAGAAATTTCAGTCACCTTCACATTTCAGTTTTTAATTTCTGCACGTATTGACTTCACTCATTAGATCTCTTAATTTCTCCTTTTTGTCCTTTCATATAGGAACCTTGACCTATTTTTCTGTTTACTCTTCAATGTAATTTAATTGGAATGGTCTTGATGTCACTTCAGTCAAGTTATTTTCTTTAGGTCTTCTACAATATCCTTAATTTAGAAAAGGAGATTGAAAAAGAAATGTATTCCCTATACAGTCATGAAATCAGTAAGATGTAAACCTATCTACCAATACATCCAGACATAACTGAATTCTGTCAACATTAATTACTCAAACTTTTTAGTTAGTTGAATTGTTGAGAAATTGCTCATTTATAATTCATTTTACACCTGGGAAATTTCCCCACAATGACACAATTCCCAGTAATATTCACCACTGTAACAAGTTCAAGATAATTCTATATCCACATCCAGTTTTGATCCTGGGATCTATAGCTGGTTCTTAATACCAGCTCTAGAGAAGCTAATATCGAGTAATGAAAACAATTTTGATCCAAATGACATATTTGTGAGTTGTTCTTTAGCTATAGTACTTCATTTTGATAGAACACCAATCCACTGCTTTTATCTTTATTTCTGTCCTTCCTGGAGAAATTACATGTTATTTTTATCAGAATCATTTCCTTCTCTATCATAGACCCAAGATAAGATTGTGCATGAAGTCAAAATGCCATATTTTTCTTGTTAAGATTTTCTTTACATTTTGTATCTAATTTTCAGAAAGATTTTTTTAAAAAAATCAATAAAATTGAATGTTAAAATTAGGTTTTAAACTGATTGGCAAAATATTAATTTTATTTAATGAGTACTGCCTAAATGCAAGTAGTGTAGTCTCAGGTAATTATATCGGCTCCCTCATGTGCAGACACTTACAGAAAGCTCTCATTCCTGCTAAAAAAAAAATCAAACATAACAAGGTTGAAACTTTCTGGAGATGTTGATTTCTTTCTGCTAAGTGTAGAAGGAAGACAAGTGATTAAGATTAGATCACATCTTTGAGAGAGAAATATAATTTGACAGTTTCTCCCTTTGTGTTTTATGTGTTTTTACATATTCACCAAAAGAAAGGTATTTTTAGATCTCAAATTATGGCTAAAGACTTTAATACACAGTGATCTATCACAGGCTACTGATTGGAATCATATGTATGTTATTATCATAATCAGTTTCTTCATTTTTCAGATAAAACATAATTGTATCAGAATTGGAGAATCTAAAGGCCTAGAACTACAAAATAAAATATATTTTTCTGGAGGTAAATCCAAATGTCTTTCTTTCACACACGAGTGTGTGACAGCCATTGTTTTCTCCATGAAGTACAATATGCATGTCTATCTTTTTCGTTTTGATTCATCAGAAATTAATGGCAGTGAAGAACTTAACTAAGCAGTGATGACTGGTGGGGAGTGAGTGTGTTACAGGACCTGTGTTTTATTACAGAGAGTTTACAATAAAAGAAGAATCCTTTGTTTCAGGTAGTTACAGCCTCTCTGTTTTTAACAGTTTGTTATCACATTGCTTTATGCAAACAAGATTTTCTGACATAATTTTCTATTCTTTCATGTCCTTCTCCCTTTTTATGCCTTGCATCTTCATCTGCTGCTTTCTAATTGCTAGGGAAGGCAGACAAGATGCTCCATTGGGAACAGATGGCTTTCTGGAAATCTCCCAACAAGGACTACTCCTGGAATAGATTTCATCTGCAGGCCCCACGCAGAGGTAATATATGATACCTACAAATAGATAGTGCTCCAAAGGCTTAGGAAGGAAAGAAAATATATCCTGCTGGAGTTCTTAAGCCTGTTATGACCACAATTGCCAACAGAAGAACAAGCATAAAAATGAATCCTATATATAGCATTCCATTTTTGAAGTTAATTTTCTTTACTTCCATATAATCTCTACAACAGGGACTGCTATCCTAAAATCGTTTCTAAAGGGCTGTGTTTTACTTCTCAAGGGTGGATTAAATACAAAGTTTGAAATCAGCTATAATGCTATCCTACTTTACAAAATGGTGTGAGATTGCACACAATATATTAAATAAATGTTAAAGTCTTCATAGGAGTAAGAATAAATAATATAGAAGCAAATATGTTGGATTACAGTGAGTGTGAAAAACTGGTTTTGTCAATGTTGTGTTGCTCTTCTGTGTTTTGCACCTTTACTTACTTCCATCCATAGAGAGATACTGTTTGTAGTATTTTATAAAATATATATTTGTTTTGTTTGTTTTGGTTCTGTTTTCCTTAATCTAAAATAAAATTGATGATAACCATGTTGTATATAGTTGCTCTGTGTGTCTGGAAAATATTATTCTGAGATTATGGATGGGGCTATAAAGCTGGGAGATCAGAGATATACTGTTTATGGTAAAAAAATACAAACTGTGAATAGTAAAGTGACAGCAGTACTCTGTATCCCCAGTACTCTAACCTCAGCCTTGAAATAATGTGTGGGTTACTTATTGTTCCTGTTCACAAAGCAAAATGAATATTAAGGAACATCATTTTTCATTTTTTATGAAACAAAAATACTATGTTCTGGTTTTGTTTGGTTATAAATAAGAGTTAGTGAAAAGGAATCCTAAAAATTCAAATAATAGATTGCAAGTACCAGAAAGAAACAATCAAAATATTATAGGTTTTAAAAATTTGCACATGCTACCTTTTTGTAGATGAAACATGGCTTGACTGTCTTTTACCAAGTAAGGATTACCAATATTAGAACAACTTTTGGGCACTTGAAGAGATTCACTTTTATTATAAAGAGAAACAGGATCACAGAGTCCAGGCTGACTAACTCCAGTCTGAATCTGAACTGTGCCAAGGTGTTACCATTATTGTTTTACCTACTTGTACCATGAAGCTTGTGTCATTCTGCTTATCCTACATGTGTACAAGTGGAGACTTTACAGTCTTGGAGTAAGTTAATGAACACTGCAGTGCATAACTGAGAAGAAAATAAAGGCATTCCCAGTGAGATCTGATCACAATGAACCATATAGAGCCATTACAGGTCACCAGCAGCTTTTACACAGTCAGGACAGTTGCTGCAGAGAGGAGGGAAGGGCTTGAAGGCAGATCTTGAAATGTTTTTGCAAAAATGCTGAGGCAGAGAGTGTAGGAATGATTTTTCCATTGATGTCACTAAGTGAAAAAAATTCCTTAAGTGCAGTTCCTTTCCTCTACACTTCAGAGAAATGTACAGACTGCACTAATAATTTAACTAAAGGATCTGAAATTCTCTTGACATCTGAAATCCTCCTGTGAATGGTTTATTGACAAAATGTACTAGATCAGAACGTAAGGAGGTATATCATAAGCAATAGAAGTATAATTCCCCATGGATCTTTGGATCTCACAAGGCCATCCAAGGCATTAGAGATCCCCCATTAGGAGAAGGGCTGTGCATGTTCTCAGATGGTCCCTCCACTGCCTTTTCCAATGGTGGTAAGGTCTGTGGGTGGGAAGTGTAAGTAATTTTCCACAGACAGCTTTCTCTACAAAAGCTGTATCTGCTGAGGCTTTGGTCAGAGAAATGCTCTTGATCAGCTGTAACTCTGCTGACCTTGCCTGTGTTGGAGTCACCAGCCTAGAGGTAAGAATTGCTCTTCCTAGCTACTAACTTCTCCAATGAGATTATAATCTTGAAACTGAAGCAAGACTATGTTGCTGGACTATGTTGCTGCATTTACCAGATGCTTAACAATCTCTGTCAGGAAAAGTGGATTGATGTTGTTCCATTTCCTTTTATTATAGCTTCTGACATGGGAGGAAGTGGAGTCTGCTCTTAACTCTTGGCCAGCAATCATAGCTGTGGGAGGAACACAGCCTTGAATACAGTCATTAAAATTCAATGCAACAATTACTGTTAATGTGCATTAATTTGGGAATGTTAAGCTACTTAGTATATGCCGGATATATTCTTGTAACTGGCAATAACAAGGACATCATCTTTAGCAGTGTCACAGATTCTGTTAAGCAGAAACTGTGATCTAAGTAGCTTGTTAATAAACAAAATTTTGTAGTAATTTTGTCAGTGAAAGCGAATATTTTCTTGTTAATACCATATTTTTGAAAGTTTTTACACCTCAAAACTAGGTTACAAATTCTGATTTCCAGTTACTCAGAGCTGCTAATTCTGAGTCCAAGCTACTGCTGCTAAGGAAGTTCTAGAGATAGAAGTGATTAGAAGATCTTAAAAGTTTTCCTGAGTTTCAGCTTTTATGTGCCATAAATTTTAAGTTCCTGTTCAATAATGAAATGTCTATAATTTTGGCATCTCATATCAGATTAGCCTAAAATATTAGTCTGAGATTCATGCTGAAGAATTCCAGAAGAGTTTTTGTTTTCTAATAGCACATGGCCCAGGCTTTTAATTGTGTGCATTTACTCTACAGTATTTATTTATATTCCTCTGTATTCACTATAAAAAATACCTGATCCATTGCAATTGCTGGAATGGCATTCCAGCACATATATGCAGTCATTTAGAGCATTTGAAAGTTTTTAGTGACCATTTTAAGGCATTGTAACAGAAAATTAAATGCACTGTCTAATTAATCACTCACTATTGATGGAATAACTAACAGGTAAGCTGACAGGGAAAAATCAACATTCCTGGAACCTGATTTCATCTATTCTGCATCTATTGCAATAGATAATTATTGAAAGCTACAGCCTTGAAATTCAAATGGATACTATAATTTGAAACAACTTGTTGTGACTGCTACTGTGTAAAATTTAGGACTGAACATGCTTATAATTAATCAAACATAGGTTCTGTAGGCAAACTGGTCCAATAGTTCTGTATCTTTCAGAAGAGGAACAAAAAATGAAAACTGCTTTTGTTTCCCAGAGAATCATTGAAATGAGGATAAACATGATCTATTATGTTAACTTGTATAGTAAAAGTACTTCAACAATTATTTTTAAGTGTGGATTTAAGATAACTGAAGCCAGATTTTCTTCACACACATGAGAGGTGCACAGCATGCTTCCAACAATTCATACAGACAATAGCCCATTCCTTGATTCATGGTGAATCTTTTTCCTGTCATGGGACTATTTTTATTTCATGACAAAATGTTGGTTTTTCATGTCAGATCATAGATAGAAATCTGGTCACACAAAGGTAGGGTACATTCATATCGCTATGTTTGACCCAGATATTATCTGCACACCACAACATATAACTGACAATGTGAGACATTCAAATTTTCTTCAATTTATTAAATTTTACTAGATAAAGTGATATTTATGTTGTGTGATGAGAGGCAGAGTGGTATCATGTACTTGAATTACTCTGTAAGAATCTATCTTAGGATACAGCATTGCAGGGTTATCTCATAATTATATAGAAAATTAATCTTTGCTACTAGATTAGCCTTTTTCAAAACTGATCCAAGATTTGCCTTTTTCCATGTTCACTGGAAGTGCTATTCTCTTTGGGTATTCCTGGTATTTAGCATTCTCTTCAGTATTTACTTCTCAGTTACATTTGGGGAACTAGCAAATACCATTCTGGTCACTCTGTGCCAAGCAGCTATACTCCACTTGTAAGAGCTTTGCATCTGAAATAACACTTTCATCTACACAGTTGTTTATACTTTTCCTCTTTGATCTTCCTTTGTTTGTTTATATCTTTCCCTTATTTTAGAGTACATATTATACATTCCTTACTACTCTAGAGAAAAAAGTTATCTCCAGTTTCAATTACGCATTATTTAAATCATGCTGAATTCTTTTGCTGTGAGAAATATTAATATAAATATCCCAGTATCATTTAGCAATTTACAGATCTATAGGTCTATAAATATAAGCTAAGCTAACTTCACATAGACAACAGGACTCTGTAGTTAGAAGAAATTTGAGTAAAAAGGAAAGCTCTCAACTAAAGTTTTTATGCTAAATCATTCTTACACATAATCGTTCCTATATATGCTCTACTCTCCAGTCAAATTTGGAAAGTATTCAAAAATTTACCCCTAGAATAAAATCAAATGTGCAGGCTTTTTTGTTTCATCACTAGTCTACAACAAGCTAACATAAGTCACCACCAAAAAAGATGAGGCTAACTGCTTGAATTCCTAAATTTACTGCAGCAAGATGATTTTCAGAATTTACAAATGAGTTCATGGTTTCTACAAAGGACAGTTGAAATTGGCATATATATTTTGTTTCTGGTAAGAATTCCACACAATCCTTTATCTCAGTACAGCATGAAATGATTATTTATAGTGGCTACAAAATGCAGTATTTCCATATATTTTCTTTCTGATGAAATAATCTATAGACCATACTCTCCTATTATTTAGGGTTCCAATTTTATTCCCTAAGAATTCAAATGTAAACACTCTAATGAACTGTCAGTTTTAAAATATGTTAATACTATTTCTCAAACATAATTTAAAAAATAGTATAAAGAAAAACTGTATCACAACAATTTTTAAAATTTAAATAAGGTGTTCACAATACCAAAAGATGAAGTTTTACTAGATATTAAATAGCTTTGTTCTCAGTCTCACG
Source organism: Sturnus vulgaris (assembly GCF_052056855.1). NCBI lineage: Eukaryota > Metazoa > Chordata > Aves > Passeriformes > Sturnidae > Sturnus > Sturnus vulgaris. Next base: position 103,022,190 of record NC_142245.1, on the reverse strand, counting down.
TAAGCAAGTACATTGTTACTTCATTTGGCACTTTTTAGCTATTGTCAGCAAGAAGTCATTAGCAGTCTTTCATTTACAAAAGCTTAAACAAGGTTGGATGAATGGAATAATATTTTTCATGACAATATATCAACTCTTTTTCTATCTACAAACATAACTTATTGTTTTATAAACTATATTAATGTTTTAAAAATTCAAATACTGAAATGAAGTATCAATCCATTTTGAAATCAATCCTTTTTGAAAAGGGAACGTGACAGAAAGAAAATGGGGCTGTGAACATAAATATGAGCTAGAAAAAACATAATTTTTAAGGCACTGAAGAAACAAATTTATTGCAGTTAAGTTGAAATTATTTATCTTTCTTTTCTGGGTCTAAATGTCATCATTTCTTACCAGCTGAGAAATAATATTTTTTCTGCTTTTATGTTTATAATTATAAACATGGTTTTAAAAAGAGTAGAAATTTTAAGAATATATACTTTTAAAAAAAGAACCTAAACAATGAAATTGAAATGAAATAAATAAAACAAAACAATCCAACCAACCATGACCAACAGAAAAAAAAAACCTCAGTCAAAAATACCCTCATGAGAAGTGCAATGTCCTGGTCAATTTTTGATTCCCTGTGTCAGGAATTCCTCTTGTTAGAGCATCACAGAATATTCTGAGTTGGAAGTCGCCCACTATGATCATCAAAGTCCAACTCCTGGCCCTGTGTAGGTGTGCCCAGGAGTCACTCCATGTTCCCTAGAGCATTGTCCAAACACTTCCTGAGCTCTGTCAGGCTGGTGCTGTGAGCACTGCCCTGGGGAGCTGTTCCAGTGTCCAAACACCTTCTAAAAGGGTGAAGACATTTTTTTCTAATATCCAACCTAAACCTGCCCTGACACAACTGCAGGCCATTCCCTCAGGTCCTGTCCCTGTCCCCACAGAGCAGAGATCAGTGTCTGTCCCTCTCTTCCCCTCCCAAGGAAGTTGTACCTGCACTGAGGTCTCCCCTCAGTCTCCTCCAGGCTGAACAGACCAAGTGTCCTCAGCCACTCCTCACACGGCTTCCCCTCAGGGCCCTTCCCCATCTTTGTTGCCCTCCCTTGGACACTCTGCAATCGTTTAAAGCCTTTCTTACATTGTGGCACCCAAAACTGCCCCAGCACTGGAGGTGAGGCTGTCCCAGAGCAGAGCAGAGCAGGACAATCCCTGCCTTGCCTGGCTGGTGATGCTGTGCCTGATGTGCCCAGGACAGGGTTGGCTCTCCTGGCTGCCAGGGCACTGCTGGCTCATGTTCAACTTGCCATCAGCCAGGACCCTCAGGTCCCTTTCTGCAGCCCTGCTCTGCAGCCTCTCATTCCCAGTCTGTGCACACAGCCAGGGTTAGCCCAGCCCAGTGCAGTGTCTGGTATTTTCCTTTATTGACCTTCCTGTGGTTGGTGATTGCCCAATCCTTTTATTTGTCAAGGTCTTTCTGCAGGGCATCACTGGCTTTGACAGAATTAACAGCTCCTCACAGTTCTGTGTAATCTCTAAATTTGCTTAGTGTCCCTTCTGCCCCTGCAGCCAGGTCATTTATGAAGATGTTGAAGTGCACAGGGCCAAGTACGGACCCCACTGGTGACAGGTGCCCAGTCTGATGTCACCCCATTCATTGAAACCCTTTGTGACCAACCCATGAGCCAGTTGCTCACCCATCCCATGATGAGTTTATCCAGCTGTGGGCTGGACATTTTGTCCAGAAGGATCCTGTGAGAGACACTATTGAAACATTTGCTGAAATCCAAAAAGATTGCTTCCCTTGATCATCTGGATGAGTTACCTTGTCATAAAGGGAAATCAGGTTTGATAAGCAGGAATTTCCTCTCATGAAACCTTGCTGGTTGTGACCAAAGACTCTGTTGTCTTTCAGGTGTTTATCTCTACCTTCCAGTACAATCTTTACTGTAATTTTGCCAGAGAGAAAACTAAGATTGACAGGCCTGTAGTTTCCAGGGTCATCTTTTTTGTCCTTTTTGAAAATTGGGACAACAAGTCGAGGGAGCATTTACAGCTGCAAAAATCCTGGTGAACACTGAAAGAAAACAGTATGTCTTTTTATGTCCTTTTTTGAAAAAAACCTCCCCTTTTTAGTCTGAAAAAGAAAGACTTTTTAGTCATTAGGGGACCCAACATCATACTTTCTCAGGGAAACCTCTTCAAAGGCTAACTGATAGAAAAGGATAACTCCAAGGAGTCACTCAGAGGTACCTACAATGCTGACTTTTAAGGATTTTGAGGCTTTAAGCTGTGCATTGATGGATCAACAATGCCTAAACACCTGGGACTGAGCTCAGCGCTATTTGCAGTTTCTCCTTCTCTGTATCTCATTAGAACTAGAGAGAATTTCTCTCTGATGTACCTGTATCTGAAATCAAATCAATTAGCATCTGTAAAGTACTCTGAGAACATCAGCCAATAAATTGCACAGGAAATAAAGTACCCGCATTAAAATTGTCAAACATTTCATGTATCTGGAAGTCTCTTTGGAATTTGGTTAAATATGTTGAAAGGAAGAATCTATAAGGTAAAAATCTACAATTGAAATAAACAGAAAGCCTTTGTTACACAGCACTACCTAAATTTGGTTTACAGACATGTTCTGTTGTAGCTGATAATACGCCATGAAGTGTGAATGGAAATGGAAATGAAGTGCTAAATGATGAGTTACACTACTCCAATTGCACATCAGAAACAACATCCTTTATCTGGGCTGTTAGTGCCAAGAATATTACTTAATACAACAGGAAGGGTTGAAGGGAAATGGGGAAAAAAATGCGCTGTAAGTACAGCATTATTCAATAGCAAATTAAATGTGTAGACAGAGTATTCTTTTGTATCATTTGTTCAGAGTACACATTTGCATTGTTGTCTAGGTTCTTTTAAGATGTTTTTGCAGAAAATATTTGATGAAAGATTGTATTTCATTTATTCCATATTTCCCTTTAGATTATCAATAAAACCTTTAAACCAGATGGAAAAAAAGAGGTACCCAATGCCATAGTCTCAAACTAAATATTCAGATGCTGATCTAGTTAAACACTTAACCATATGTTTAATTTCAAATATATGTCCCATTTTGAGATTGTGAGTCCAAAGTTCAGCATGTATCCACATGTTTATCTTAGCTGAACTAGGCAACACTGAGGCACAATCCACATGTAATACTTAGACCTCTAAACCACTTAGCAGAGTCCTAACCTATTTTAGACTAATTGTAGCAAATTAGCCGAGTACAAGGGAAAAATCACTGTCCTGGTCCTGCTGGCCACTCTATTACTGATGCAACCCAGGATGTCATTGGTCTTCTTGGCCACCTGGGCACTCCTGCCTCATATTCAGCTGCTGTTGACCAACAACCAGGTTCTTTTCCAGAAGATGTCAAGGAGGTCGGGTGTGCCACCTGAACTGTGTGCTAGTCCAGCTATTTCAAAGGGCTTTCCATGGTGCTACCAATCACTACTTTGAAAATAAATCTTAAAAAACTAAAATATAATCTAGTTCTAAGATCAGCATTTGCTCCATCAAGCTCACAGGAGTATCATGAAATAAAAGCATTGGTTATTCACATAAGCCATCAGGTATTGAAGGGAACACAGGCAGGGAACAGATCTGGAGGAGTGAGTGCCTTTGTTACGCTGCCACAAGTGAGGGTTGACCACTTTTCAAACCATCTTGTTTCTTTTGCTTTCCTTTCATCTGCGGCCCGTAGCCAAGGCTTTTGAGGAACTCAAACCGGGAATGTGGCCAACTGCTACAAAGGTTGTAACATGGTTTCCGAATTATGTTCTGGGGTAAGGCAGATGTTGTTTAAAATACAGCATGCAAAACACTAAAAAAAGAATGACCACTAAAGCGAGTAACTACAACAGCACATTCCCCAGAATAGATTTTATACATCGTGTATGCTTGGCAGCTGGTCTCAGAGTGTTGCACTGAGTTAAAAAAAAAAAAAAAAAAAAAAAAAAAAGCAGTTAAAAATCTGAAGCTCCAAAAGGCCAAGCTAAAATGCTGTTTTTCCTCAAGAAGTTGCTAGGAACTATTCTTATTACTATCCCATACTTTTCCAATTGCTCATTATTTAATTATAGTAATTTTATGGCATCTATTGTTACATTTCCTTACAGGTAGAAAGACAACACAAAGCCTTTGACTAAAATTGCATTTATTTTAAGCCAAATCACAAAACAAGGAAGAACAAAATTAAGAACTTGCATTATTTAATGTAATGTGAGCTGGATGAAAGGAGAAAATAATTTACTGTTAATCGAGCTTTTTACAGAAGTGAAAAAATACACATAGCTGCTGCTTCTTCAACTGAAGCATTTGTGCGGTGTCACACTTGCCTTAGGGAGACTTCTCCAAAATCTTCCTTCAGTCAATGCTATTTACCCCAACCTTTATGAAGACTATCATAGCTGGAGGCAGCATTGTGAGGATTATGTCCTTTGGATTCCTGTAGTTTGTACTGAGATCAAGGAATCAGATATTTGCCTGACTTTCCACAGACAGAAATTTAATTGTTGGAGTTGTTCTGGAGACCTTATGTTAGATTGTCAGGGACAATTAGCCTCAAATTGCTTGTATATAATGTTTGTGGTGTACACACACACACACAAACAAAATTTTCACACAAACCCAGGGTCCTACCAAGACAAAGGAAAGCCTGAGAAATTACCTGCTCTATTTCCATTAGATCTGTGCTTGGTTAAACATGGTCACCATATTTTTCATGCCTCTAATAGTTCGGCTAACACCCAAGCAACCTGCTTCCATCTCATATTCTGCCTTGGAAGTAAAAAAACCCCATACCCACAGACAAAATAGCCAAAATCAGGGCAGAGACAGTGAGGAAGCACAGCGTTCAAAGGTTGAGCAATTTCTCAACTTCTGCTCTGCAGATCCTTGGGTTACTAAAAAAAAAAGAAACTCACTCCCCATAATCCCTATCTAGATCTTCTGAAGCTCCTGTAAAAAACAGACTAGCTAAAGAAAGAAAAGGAATGTTGCTGCAAACTTCCTGTTATTACACTCTCCCATCTAAATAACCTGCCTTGCTGATAACCTGCAGATCTTTTTACAGATAACCTGTTGGTTAAAAATAGGTAAACACAGTACTCCTGAGTCATGCTCCCAACTCCCTGCCTATCCCTAAATTTCTAACAGCTAATTTAAAATGGAAATTGAGAAAAGAAAAAGCTTATTTTTCTCAAAGAAAACCTTGTTCACAGAGACAAATAAAAATGTCATAGATCCTATAGTGATGTCTGTACATGTCATGTTACTACCTGAGGTTTGGTGGCTCAGGGCAAAACACTCTATGTGTCACCTTCAACAGAATTGTTTGAATTCTTCAGGGCCAGGAGGCAGACAAGATGTTCATCCAGACATGGGGGTTGGGCATTATTCCTGTGTCCAACAGTTCCACCATAATATTGAGAATCTACTAAACATTCTTATATGGCTTTAGATTTTATCTGCAAGGTGCCTAGAGATGATGGCTCTGGGCATGCAAATATCCATTGTCATCAGGGACAGGTATGCAATATTTGGTTTATACAATTATAAAGGCATTTACTAAAATAGAAAGGAAAAAATGCTTTTCTTCTTGCTAACATTTGGCTTGCTGCTAACAATGAATAATATAGATTACCTTGAAATGGACAGTATCATCTACCTTGAAGGCAATTGAGGATAAGAATTTGTCTCCTATGAAAGCAGCGACATCTCTTTATTTTCCCTTTTTTCCACCTTCAAAATGTTTTGGCAAATTGCACGTTCCCTGCTGTATCTTCTGCTGTCATCTCTTTTTCCTTGAAATTCCATGCCAAACAGGCCACTGTAGTTCTGATGTACTGTACTTTTCAGTTTTGTTAATGTGTCTCATGGAGAGATAATGAAATTATTTCTTCCTGTTCTCTTTTCTTCTGAAAAGAATGTATCAGCTCAGTAATTTTGTTCTTTTTTCACTCCAACATTATTTGTGCTCAACCTTGTCTTCTTTTCACAGCAACTACTCTGCAGTGCTGATTTCTAAACTCAACTTCAAAATTATAGTGCAAAAAGATGATGATCCTTGAGATGAAAGGGAACAGTTTCAGACAGTCTCTACAGCTTAGACAGTGTCTCTCCAGAATATTTTCTTTCAAGTTTTCAGGGGCAAGAAAACATCTTCACATCAGTTCAGTTGTACAGATGAGAAACCAAGAAAGGTTTCTGTAACTCCAACGTCAAACTCTGATGCTTCAAAAGCATTTTGCACATCACTAAAATGTGTACATGTGAAGAAGGCTTGCAGAGATTGCCTAATCGTGTTTGTAAAATCTTTCTTTAACACAGATGTGATAAAATGAGATGGAAGTACAAGTCAGGATCACAGTTGAGGTCAGAAGACCCTTCTGGAGGCTGTATTGTCCAATGTCCATGCCCAAAGCCAGCTGATCTCCTGCAAGGTACCCAGGGCTGGGTATAGTTTGTTCTTTAATCTCCCAGATGGAGATTGCTGAGCAATCTGTTGTAGTATCTGACCACTTATAGGAAAAAGAGTTTAAATAGAATTTTGTATATTTCAACAGCCTTGAAGTCTGCTTCCAGCCTTTATACCCTCCCATCAGGCATTTTACACACATTGATAAGATCCCCCTGAGCACTGTGTTCTCCTGGCTGAATAGTCCCAGCACAGGGGCTCCATACCTTTGTCATCTTTGTGGTTCTGCAATGCTGTCTCAAATAAATCCATGTGTGTCTTGCCATGAGGGGCTCAGCACTGCAAGAACCCAGATGTGTCTCACCAGTGTGGAGCAGAGGAGAAAGATTATCTGCCTTAACTCGCTCACTTCATTCAGTTCATAGTGCTGTTGGCAGCCCAGAGTGTTGCAAGAGCACATAATTGGCTCACACTCATCTTCTTGCCCACCAGAACCTCAAGGTCCTTCTTTGCAAACATGTTTTCCAGCTAGACAGCCCCTAGTCTAACATGGGGTGTGGAGTTCTTTGCATTTCCCTTTGTTGAACTCATTGAGTTTCCTGTCAACATATTTCTCAAGTCTGAGAATGCTGCCTGATGGCAGCCCACCCTTTTGGATATATCAAGCATTCCTCCAAGTTTTATGCCATCTACAAATGAAAAGCTCTGTCCCGTTGTCCAGCTCCATAGTGAAGACGTTTAGCAACATTGTTCCCAGTATCCTGGGCAGTTGTATGTCTGTGTGTGCCTGTTCATGCATATGCATATTTAAAATACATATTGAAACACAAAAAGGTGCAGAAAATACTGAAGACACAAGTCGATTATATGTACCTTATTTTAGGAATCACTTTATGTGTGCTGCCCAGATAAGAAGGATGAGGACAGTATGCTCAGGAAATCTTCACCTCTGCCTTGGATAGATGAAACAGTCAGGCACCATTCCAGGGACAAGCTGCCAATGGGATGATTTCCACAAAGTCACCATTATGTCACACCATCATGACTTTGAGGAGAACACAGTGCCTTTGAATTCAAGAAGCATCTTCTCATCTTTTGAAAGCAGCATAACTGATGTTACAGCATGAGATTTTTCCTGGAAGCAGGAACAGTCCTCATGTGGTTTCTCACTGGGAAGGGAATTTCACTTCCCCAGCAGACAGCCTTCTAGCACCAGTGCAGTAAAGTATGGTGTTGCTATTATAGGTGGAACCTAACAGCTGCATTCTAACTTGAATCCTTCTGTTCTCAAGGTAAGGATGATTTGATCTTAAGAATATTTACAATGGCAGAAGAGACTTTCTCAGAAATTGAATTTAATATTAAAATAATCACGGTTAAGGAAAAAAAATATTGAAAAGGGGCTTTAGTTAATTAAATCATTGTAACTTACAGCCCTTCCAAACTGAGTCAGGTGGAAACTTAGAGCATGAAATAAATATGTCTGTATATAGTTTCAAACACCATAATTTTTAGTTCAACAGAGTAATTTCTGGAAGTCTCTCTAACAAATCCATAATTTAAAGCATATCTGCTTATAGTATCTGTGTTGTGTAAAATGGAAGATGGAAAAGGAAAGGGTTAAACAGAGAGTATTGTGTGCCACAAGCAAATGCAGAATAAAGAGAGAAAGTGTGGAAGGAGGTGCAGAAAGACAAGTCTGTGTCTGTCAAAACATGAGAATCAGAAATGATTAGAGTCCAAATTACAAGTCTGTCTGTCATGAAGCATGATAGATTTAAAATACAGGAGAAGGCAAATGACAGTTAAAGAACAAGCTGGAAAAACTCTTGCCAAAAAAGAAATATCACAGAAAAGTAGCCTGACACAGCCAATCAGATTAAGAGAGTTCTTCTTGATGGAAAATCGCTTACTGTAAATGAAGGTAAATAACTGTCTAGAAGAGCAACAGACAATGGAACTTAATGAACACTCTGAACATCACTATTTACTGTGTGAATCATTAACACTGAATCCATAGCCAACTAGATTGGGAAGAAATTCAGAAATTGTCTTAAATGTTCTGTGCACCTGGACAAAAATTCATTTGACACAACATAGTTCATTCATGTTTGTAAAAGACAGATTTTTCTGCTAATGCTCCTGAATATATTATAATTAGCTAATATTCTTTCAATAAAACAAAATACAGGATAGATATTTAACAAGATGAGACATCCTAGATGTTATTTTTCAGTGTGACTGGTAAGGATTCTTTCTACATATTCATATTTTATTTATGAATTGCCTTATAAAACCCTCAGCTTGTCTTTCCTCCAGGTTTGTATGTAAAATAATATTGGCTTTACAAATAAGTTTGTAGAACAAATACAGAAAAATGAGGCTGAATGTCAAAACTCTATTTCTAATTTAGACTTCCCAAACTGTCAGAATATTTGTTATTTTCCTTAAAGCCTCAGCAGTTAAAATCAAAAGAAAGTAAAAGAATTAAAACTTTCATTTAAAAGAATGATTTAGACACTTCAGAGTGTGAATTGGCTAGAACTATGAAATAAACAACACAGATTACTCAGAAAAGAAAAAAGAGAGGAAAAGTGCAGTATTAATTAAAAAAACAAAAACAAAAACTAACAAAAGCAAATGCAAATAAGACCCTATGCAAACAAAATCAACCTTAAGTGATTTTTTGGGGGAAAATCCATTATTTTCTAAAACTTAAATATTAATTTGGCAGCGCTTGACATAAAGGACACCTCAGCAGCCAGGGAGTAGGTAGAAGTTATTGTTTAAATTTTAAAGAAATATGAGCTAGCTCTCAAATTTGCATTTGTGTTCCAGCTCAGAATCTAAATTTGGAGGTTTCCAGATCATAGCTTTTGCTTTGCACTCACCTCTAATTTGTGTTGAAGCATACATAAGACTGAGTGGGAGAGTGGGGTCACAGGGAAGTGAGCCCACTGAGTACAATGACAAGTTTTCTATGATCCATTTTGCTCAGCAGTCAACAACTATCTTTTGTACATATAGATTGTTGGGGAGAGGTAGCAAGGTGACTCCTTGGGAACATGATGAAACAGCTTTTAGATAATTTGTTTAAGTGTACTTTTTCTTGCAATCTCCCTTGCCCCCGAATGTGACTGGGTGTCTAACTTTAACCCCAAAGGATGCATTTCTGTCCTACCTGAACCACCTGAAGTGCTGAGTATCCTTCAGAGACAGAGCTTCCAGCATTCAGACTTTACTAAGTCTTATCTATGTTTGTAGCAGACAATCAGTAGATAATAATATTTGCTGAGGTTATATCATCAAATAAGCAATAAGTTCCCCATTTGCCCTCAGCTAAACAAAGTTGAATAAGCCAGGCTGCTTGGAAAATAGAGCAATTTAAGAGATACTCTATTTATCTTCATTAGTAATGTTTTTCTTCTGTTCCTGTAACTAGTTCTCCTCTAAAGCACTGGAGGACCTGGTATCTCTAGCAGATTATTTTAAAGTTATACAGATAGTTATCTTATATTTACACGCAGTATAAAACGAAATACTGTGCCTAGAATGGCTTCAACTTGCCAATCTCTGACACCTTGCACATAAGGAAATCCTTTAACAATGGAATGAAGTCCAAACTAAACAGAGAGGAATTGTTTTGAAGGATGGTTCATTTCCTACTTCTGGCTTTTTAGTGTTGATTATTTAGGCAGTCATTTCACTTTATAAATGGAAACTGAATCATAGTTTGCCACTGGAAAATTATTGGAAATCAGAGCCCATTTGAGTCACAGACACAGCTATTTCCTCTCTGAACAGGAAGACAATGCTCAAATGGTCCTTTCGGGAGCTCTGAATGATAAAAAATCTGTTACTAGTCTCCTTCAAAAAGATCTGCTTAGTGTTTTCATACTTCACTTAGGAAAAAAAATCAAGATGTTCCTATTCAAACATGGATGCTAGAGCAGGAAAAAGGAAAGGTGAATATATGTTCTCTACTTATCTAGACAGCATAAAGTCTGTTTGCAAACCTGGAATAAGACAGACCCTCTAGCTTCTATCTTGTCTCTTTATAAATTATTAATCTTCATTTATTTTCATATACATATATACAAAAGAAGACTGGAAAAGGCAGGTCCATGATGGTAGACACTTGCATTTTTGTAAAAAAGATTATTGTAATATGCAATTCCTTTCTGCTCATCTAAAAATTCTGACCCTTTCCAAATAATAAAAGCACTCCATTCTTCCCCTTCTCTAAGAGCTGAAGAAAGTAGAAAAATTTAGAAGGTTGTCTTAAAAAACAGATGCAGGATATTTGTGATAAGTTCTAAAGTCCGGAGAGTATAGAGGAATATTTTAAGAATCATCCAAATCTGGTAACCTCAGTGAGTCTGAGAGCAGCTGGGTTAGATTGGGAATATTGTGGTTCCTGATGAGATGGAGAAGGCAATTACCAGCCATTTCACAAGTGCTACAGGGCTGCAGCTCTGACCATTCAAACCCCAGCCATGCCACTATCATAAGCACAGAGAAGTTGTTTTCTGTTATGAGGCATTTGATCAAATACCCATTTGTGTGTACCAGATGGCTACAATTGTCTTTACTCCTTTAGAGTGGAGAAACATGGGCACTTCTTATAACACAGTTTAGTTCCTCTTCAATTAGATATCCCTAATGGTTCAACTGAATAACATTTCAAAAATGCCCTTTTTTTCTTTTTTTCAAATCTATACAGGGAGTATAGGTTGACTGGCTTAGACATAAACACCCACATTGAAGACTGCTGAAGTTTTTGTCTACTTTAATGACAAATATTTGTTGAAACCCTTTCACAAATATTGAATAGGGTAAAGTGCTCTCTCAGGTCCTTTCCTTCAAAGTAACTTCCCAGTCAGCTGGTTCCAGCCTGCACTGTTGCATGGGGCTACTCTATCCCAAATGCAGGATTTTGCAGTTACCTCAGTTGAACTTTATGAGGTTCATGTCGTCCCATTTCCCCAGCTCCTGAGGTCCCTCTGAACTGCAGTGCTATTTAGCAGAATATCGACTGCTCCTCCTGTTCAGGGTGCACTCCATTCCATCATCCAGGTCACCAGGGGGAATGTAAAAATGTACTGACTGGTCTCTCTATTGATCCCTGAGGAAACTGAATGCCATTGGGACTTCACAGCACTGAATAAAAGCATTTGAGGTTGACCATCCAGGTAGTTTTCTATGTACTCACAAGTCCAAACACCCTGATTGTATCTCACCTTCTTAGCCTGGAAAAATCCCTGTTGGTCTCCCCTCACCTACAGAGCCATTTAGCTCTTTAGAGAACCCAATTCTGGCTGTTTCCAGTTTTCTTGTGCCTCCCAGGCCTGGACATGGCTCCCAGGAGCATATGCTTCATCATATTTCATCATCTCCCCTACCCAGCTCCAGCCCTGGTCACTGGACATCCCCACCCAGGGTTGGGGACACACTGGGACATGGGCTTGTGGATGGACCAGGCTCAAAGGACCTGTGGCCAGGCAGGGCTGGGCTTTGAGTTGCTGGACACCAGCCCTGCTGTGTCATTGCTGAGCCAGGGGCTGGTGGCCAGAGCAGGCTCCCAGGCTGTGAGCAGGGTGGAAGGAGCCCAGGGGAGGATGCTGACGGGTGGTGGATGAGGGGTATCTGCACAGGCTTCAAGATATGGAGAAAATCATGACCAGGAGAGAAAATTACAGCTTTATAAGGCCACAGAAAGAAGGGAATGAAGATCACCATTTTCAGTGCTTCACAGGAGAAAAGGCTGAGTATACTTTGGAGATCCAAGTATTATCTGTACTAAGCCACCCTGCCGTAGAGGACTTGACCACTCATCTGGTCCTGCTGCAACTGATCCCTCCACAGTCTGGATGGTCAGAGAGGACAGTCACAGTGAGAGCTGGTGTGCTGCTCATCAGTGTTCACCTGCCCCCAAACAGCTGTCCAGATTGCCATCACACTTTCCACACTTGCACTACCTTGGGAAGAAAAGCAAATAATTCTAGTTTCCACATCTTTTTTATTTTATTCCCCACTTATGATGCATGTCTGTAGAACAGGTATAAAGAAGCCTCTGTCAACAGTTTCCACAACATTATTCTGACAAACACCTCAAACTAAGCACTCTAAGCAGCCATTTGCCTGATTTCCTGACCTTTATGCTTCCAAGAAAGACTGTACATTCCTGTATGGCCAGTAGAATTCTCTGCTTGATGTAGAAATAATGGCTTTGATGTAAAAGATACCAGAATGCCACAAGAATTAATAAAATGCCTATACCTCATATGCCCTCAGGATAAGGAAAGAAATATAGCTAGGAAAAAATATTTAATTAGAATGATGAATCCTCTAAAGGGAGCATTGTGACCATTGATAAAACAGAATCAGACAAGGGAATGTGCTATTGTCAACACAAGTTTGGTCCTCTGCATTACTGTGCAGGTTTTATCTCAGAGTTAAGTTTCTTCTTAGTAGCTGGTGTAGGGTTATGTTTTGGATTTGTCATGAAGCATGTGTTGATAACACAGGGGTTTTTCATGATTGCTGAGCAGGGCTCACACAGCATCAAGGTCCTTTCAGCTCCTCACCCACCCCACCAGCAAGGATGCTGGGGGTGCACAAGGAGTTGGGAAGGGACACAGCCAGGATAGATGACCCTAACAGACCCAATGGGTATTCCATAGCATGTGCTGTCAAACTCAGCATGTAGATCTGGGGGAAGAAGGAGAAAGGGGGGCAGGTTCAAGGGGAAAACATCTGTCTTCCCAAGTCACTGTTGAACATGAAGGTTCTCTGCTTTCCTGGCGATGGCTGAACACCTTCCTGCCTGTGGAAAATGGTGAATGAACTCCTTGTTTTGCTTTGCTCCAGTGTGCTGTTTTTGCTCTGCATATAACTGTCTTTATCTCTACCCATGAGTTTTCTCACCTCTACCCTTCAGATTCTCTCCACCATACCACTCGGGAAAGTCTGTGTGGGGCTGATCTATCTACCATGGTTAAATCACCACAATTACTAATGTCCTGTATTTCCATACCTTCAGCACTGTGCTCAGAGATCCTGAGTGACATGGGATACTTGTTATAACATGTGCAGAAGCACTTTTATCATCTCCTTCCTCCACACCTCCAGTTTAGGAATTTGTTGTCAAATATCAAGGGGATTAATTTCAAACGCCAAAAGCAGATGTGAAGTTATAAGCAAAGCTTTTTTTTTTAAGGACACATATAAACATGCATTTCAAAGACCTTAGATAAAGAAATATGAATCAGTTTAGATCATTCTGTTTCGCAAAGCTGTTTAATATTCTAGACTGCTGGTCTGCAGGCATCCAAATGGAATGCTAATTATCCACTTTCTTCCCCAGCTAAAAGCTTCACTGAGGCTGACAGAAGGAAAGGCACTAGACTGTTGAACAACAATACCATGCTTTCAGTGAGAAAGACAACTATAAAATGTTTCCTGCAGCCTAATTCTTCCAGCATCAGCTGATCCTTTACTAGTCCCTACTTGACACCAATTAATCTCTCCTCTACAGCTTAATATTCCCCAGGGCCTTAGCTGTTATTCCTTTACTTTATGCTGGATTTAAAATGGAGGTTGGGAAGAGCACATTGAGTCTCAAACATTAATACATTAAAATTCTTCCTAATCTGACGAGATGGCTTTCATTCCAGGCTTTCCTTGACCAGCAAAGGTATTTCCAAGATTGCTAGTTACCTGGAAGATCTCCATCTTCTTTTCCTTAAAACAAGTAATCCAACTAAAAAGCAGAGGGAAGTTCACCATATAATGCCAAAGTTCACATGAGTCAAGCCAAAGAGACACCAAGGTAATATAATGCATAATTTTTACTGTGCTTCCCCACCAAGAATATTTAGGCCAGATTTCTGGAATGCAAGGTTTGTCAGGAGGGATAATATTACATGATACATTTGGAAATAGTCAAACTTTGGACTTCCCATATCCATAACATACATGCATGAAAGGTTTTCTTAATCTGTAGGAAAACGCGTTAAATCTTTTGACAATGTCAATTCATTTCCCTTGGAACATGGTAATCAAAATATATTTCTATTATGGTTTTTGTTAATACCTATCAATATCCCACAAGAACATTTTTATTTTATATATCAATGCCCTTGAATAACATACAGGTTAACATATATAACATAGCTTATTCACAATGATAATTTTTTCTATAAAATACTGGCTTCTTGCAGATATTTAGTACAGATCAGACTTTAAATATACATTCCAACATTTATTATTAAGCTTTGTATTTGATTCTTTTGGAGATCATGCTCTATGTAAATTAAGCACAAGTTAATAGCTCAAAGATATCGCTAATCACTGGAAAGGCAAGATATCATAGCTCATCCTCGAGGTGATAAGTACATGAAATAGACTCCAAGCCAGAGTATGGACCTACTGGCAGCATTTCCTCTCTCTGGAAAAGTAAGGATTAATTTGAAATGACCCTTTAATGTCATTGTCACTAATAAGTACTTGAGGCTGCAGCTTCAAGAATTGCAACACTGATGCAACAGCTTTTTTCTGTGAAATGACGAATTCAGGCTTCTATCTTCCTTTATCCTATTCTACCCAATCCTGGCCACACACTCCCTGATTGGTTCCAATTCTCAGCTGAGTGAAGTCACCAACCTATAAAGACACAAGGAAAAGAACCCTGGAAAAAAGATGGATAATTTTCTGTTGGATTATGAAATAGTACTGTTTATGTAAGAGTTCAAAAAGTATCTCGTGTCTCGGCCAATACAAAGAAGGACACAGGATTATGATTCCTGGAGCTGGGAAGATGGCAAGAAAACTTCTGAGATGGAGAAGGGAATGAAAGACCTGGTCTTTTGAAAAGTACACTCTATTAGAGCCACACAAGTGTCCATGAAAACACAGGCTAAGATTACACAGGGAAAAATAGTTCTCACCAGAGACTCCATTAGGCAGTTCTCTGAAGTCCAGTGTCTCTTTTCATGTTTTATTTATGTTTTCTTCTAAATTTGCATCTCTTCTTAATTTGTCCAGGAGAAAAGGTGTGGAGTGACACTGGCAGGAACCAGAGCACATCCTCCTTGTCTCCCTCATTCTCACAGCTGCATAGCTCATTTCAATCTGGAGCATTTTTCTGCCTGAGTGCCTTCACTCTCCTCTTCTGAATCTTTCTGAACTCTCTGGTTCCATCAACCGTCTGAGTTCCTAAGTACAGCAGAAGCATCTACTGATCAAAGTTTTTAAATAATTTTTCCCATATGCAGTCTACAATGCAGCATAAGCACCCAAAAGGCTCCTCCGACCAACATTCCCACTTTCTTCCAAGTCTTTGCACGTTCAGACCCAAGGGCCTTTCTCCTCATTTGCACAGATTCAGCTCTGCTGATTCTGAAGAATAAAAATATAATTTACACTTCATTTGTGTGTGCTTAGTATGAAGAATTGGAACAACAGCTGAGAAACCGTGTTTTGTTTCGTGGCCAATATGGCACGTGTAAAACTTGTGGAGCAGCAGCTGAAAGCTGTGTTTTTGGTTTTGGGACCAATTTGACATCTTTTAGCAATTTTTTTGGGCAGCAATTCAGAAGGCTTTGATACTTCCCCCTCCCCAGACACCAATCTGGTATCTTTCTATCTAAGCTTTTTGACACCTTTTGTTTGTGGAAATCAATAAACAAAGTCTGAAAATAATTTTCTTTGCAAAAATAAACTGTTATGGAAATTTCTAGTATCTTTTTTGGCCAATGTATGACTTTAATTCCAGGATTTCAATCTTTCCTTGCCTATGCTATTTTATATTTATTTTTCTTTATCTTAAACATATAATAAATTTTGCTTTTGAAATATGAATCTTAAGATGGATAAGTTCCAGGCACATATTTAAGTGAATAATTAACAAAATTTTACTTCAGAGTTAAAAAGGGTGATTGCTGAGGCTATTGAAAAATTTTTATAAGGCCTCAGATATTTTTTATGTACCTATTCCCTCTAATGTAGTTTTTATCAACCTGCTATTCATGAAAAGTGACAAACAACTACCTTACACCAGGAGTTCACTGTGAATTTAAAGCCAGTGCCTCTCGTGTTAATCCTCTGAGCATTTTTGATCTCCCAGCACATGTAAGAGATTAATTGTATTGCAGCTTCCATATCTAAAATCCTTTGACCAGCAAGGAGTCTAATTCTAGGGTAAGATATATCACATGTACTTTTGCTAATCAGAGACAGAGCTGAAAATAACTTTAATTTTACATGGATATCAAACAGTGCTTTATATAATGATAATAACACATTATTTTATTTGATGTATCCTAGACTAAAACATAGCTGAGAAGGTTGCTGGTATGATTTGAAATATTTTACTTCCCATAGCTTTTAGTTATTGACATGTCCAGTTCTGTCTTGCTGCTCTCTGTTCTGTTTAACTGAATGTCCTAAATAAAAAACATTAAAAAAAAAATTAAAAAAAAAAATAAATAAATATTTCCAGGATTGACACTTAGCTGGCAAACTTAATTTACTTCAATATAATATATTTCTTAAAGCAGAGTTCAGGTTTCATTTTTGAAAGACAATGTCATAATACATCTTCCTTGAGAAAAGATCATTCCACCATCTCAAATATATGGCAGTAGTGTACTGTAGGAAGAGCATGGACTATTCTTACATTAATTTAGGTCCTACATTCATTGTTTGCTCACTGTGATTATACAGAATTATTATAGGATGTAAAGATGTGATTTCCTCAGTGCAAGAAGGTTGTCCAGAGGTATATTTGGTAAGTACATCCATATGAATCTCTTAATGTGGCACCATTTATAGATCTTGGCTATGCCAATAAGTGAAATGATATAAAAGGGATATCCTGATATGGTGTTGAGTTTTGTCCTTATGAAAAAATAAATACCCCTTGAGAATGTGGTAAATGCATAAGATACAGAAAAAAAAATAGCAAACATCTCATGATAGTATAATTATTCTCCTCCTGCTTCTTCTATGAACATGTACAGAGTACACACTGGGTATTGTTCTTTTCCCCTTGTAAGTTAAATTTTCTATCAAGTTTGAACAAATTTTACTGTTTCTGGAATGCCTCCTGAGCAAACTCCTGTGAAGCAGCAAACACTCTGGCATCCCAGAGTTTGTTACCTCTCTGACAACGTCTGTGGTTTCTGTGCTAACTCTGAGATAGGTATCAAGATCTATTTTCAAGATAAATTATTTAATTTCCCTTCATAAAACTGTTTTCCAGGCAAGATACATGAGCTGCTTTGAAAAAGGGGTTGTTTTTTTTTTTTCTTTCCAGAGATTTTTCACATCAACAGATCATCCCCTGACATCTCAGGTTAAGCTATCCCAGCATAATCACTGATACTACAGGGTTTGTAGAAAGCAAAAGGAGCACTGTGAAGGTTTCAGGTCAAATATTAATCTACCTGACAGGAGCATCTCTGGAAAGTTTCATCTTCAGCATTCCAGTGATGCCTAAATCCTTCCCACCTGCTGGAATGACATTGATTTCCAAATTATAAGGTAATTTACTATTTTAAATTTGCATTTAAAGGTCTATTTGAATAAGAGGTTTTATTTGTTTCCCGTAACTCTGTAAACTTACTAGCAAGCAAGGGCTGGAAACTGAGATTTTTTTAACTGTTTCTTAGATGCCTTTTCCTGCTTCAGAGGAAAGCTAGGTCTCAGATGCAAACTTCTAAAGTCTATAAAAGATACCATTTCTCTGTTCTCTGGCTGGGAATGGATAGCATTCATTAAATCTATGTACATGGCATTTTTTCTAAATTGGGGTAAAAAACCACAACAGCAGCTTTACTGCTCCAAAAGGCAGTTCCTTTTTTAACAAAAAATCAGGCAGAATTAGGAATATTAATACTATGTTGCATAAGAGATGCACTATGTCAAATGAATAAAATATTGCTGCCTTGAAAAACTTTCCATGCAGAGAACACTTTAAGAACTTTACATGCTTTACTTCTGTAAAATTCAAGGTAAGATTATTTTTTTTTAATTTTTATTTTTAGGTTTATTATTTCATTGTTTCAGCACGAAAGAATAGGGTATGGTTAGCTTACAAAACTGAAATATGTTATGGGAAGTAGAAAAGGTAATTTTCCTGGAACACAGAAATCCAGAGCAGATGGAGCTCTCATGAATACAGTATCAGACATTTCAATAATAGTTGAAAAATGGATCAGCTGCAATTAGTTCCTACAAGCATAATGGAGCAGGTCTTATTCCCATGCTCCATACTCACAGGTGTGTATGCAGTCCTCAGTATCTCTTTCAGTCTGTTTTCTATATTATCTCATCATCTTACAAAAACATGCAAAAATACATCTCTAGAATATCAGCCAGTGTAAGTTCTAAAATGTGAAATCAATATATAGGAAAGTCTTTGCTTAATTTGATATATTTGCAAAACTAAATTTAGAGTTATTTATTATTTAATTCATTTTAGAATCTTTGAAATACCACAGCTTTTTTGTACACATATCTTCAATTGTTCTTCATAACTCACAAACTTCCTCTCATTTAATTGTAACTACATAGTACAAACCGATAACAAATTATTTGATAGTCATCACATAACATGCTGTTATTGACAAAAGAACTATTCTGACCTGCTATACTCATTTTATGTTAATGTAAATCTGTAAACTTCAGGAAAGTTACAGAACTCATTTATGCATGAGGCCTGATCTCTTTCATCTTCATTGATTAGGAGACACCAGCTAATACCCCCTTATTTGATATACATATAAACCTATATACTACTAAAAGATCAGTTGAGTAGACATGCCAGCTGAGTTGTGTGCAAGGGAAGTTGATTTTACTCTTAAACTAAGGATAGAGTCAATTGTGGAAATAATTTTGTACTCCATGATCACATCGAATTTGCCCATGATTTTTTATTAAACATTGGATCTAGTAAAACTGTTTCCCAGTATTCTAAAACAATCCTCATGGCATTTTTCTGGAGGAAATAATGGGACTCTTCAGAATACCAATTTGAGTAAACTCTGCCTGTTTAGAAATCTGAGATATCCTAAAAGTGAACAGTAAGAATTTTCTCCACTACCTTAAAATATAAACTGGAGACATCTGCACCTGAGGTAGTCATTCTCTTTGAGCTTGTCATTAGAGAAATGTAAGGGCAAGACTCATCTGGTCTAGTGTATACTGAAATTAAATTCATTAAGTGTGCCAATTGTTTTCCCCAGTAACTATGAAGGGAGTGAGGATGACTAGCTGACACATAAATGTCTATATCCTAGATAACTAAAATTAGTTGCTATGTCTCCCACACTACAGATCTCAAAGAATTACTCTTGTACTCATGGAACAAAAAGAACCCAATTTTTAGGTCATTTCTAAAATGAGGGGGAAAATCATGTGTACACATAGTACTTGAAGCTATAATAGGAGAACAGTTGGAATTGAATGGGAGCAAAGCTGGACAGACAGAAAGAAACATTGGTTAAAAATTTAGGATGAAATTAGATTTGTAACAATATTTCTCAAGGTCATATTCTGTGCCTGATTTTATTCATTTTATATTAAAAAAATTTGTGCACATGATTAAGTGACTAACAGGGCCTCTCTATGAAAACCACACTGTACTGCAGGAAATCTGTGTCACATGAGCCAACTCAGTTCACTAAGGCACTTCCATCACTGAGAACAGGAGTAAAGTCCAGGAGCTGGACTTTGATGATCCTTGTGGGTCCCTTCCAGTTCCAGATATTCTGAGTTAATGTCCAACCATCACCACTGTCATTTCTATTAGTCACCCCAGAAGACCCAGAGAAGAACAAGTAGGGGATGTAATTTTATCATCAAAAGTAACATTCTAAATAGAATTTTCTATAAAATAAGTTTTCATCATCTTGAAATAGCAGAAGGCAAGAAAGACCTGAATATCCTTATTCTGTCAAATAGTGTCATGTGACTCTAAGCAGGCAAAAATAATCCTAGTATGCTTCAGGCAAAGTGATAGAAATAGAGATGTGTTGATGCCATTATATAAGGTGCTAGAAAATTCTCCTCTGAAATACTGGATCCAGTCCATGCTCAAAGGCTGTGAATTTAAACTAGAACAAACTTGGAGAATAACCTCTATACATATCTGTAAAATAAAAGTGGAGATAATATATATGAAATATCATAAATATCTGTAAGCACACATGGTGAAAACCACCAGAGAGAAAAAAAAAGAGCTATTAAGTTATTAGATACTGTTGGCACAGTAGCAAAATGGTGTAAAGCAGTAATAAATACTTTTAAACTGCAAGTTAGGAGATTTCTAATATCAGGAACAGCTTTCAACCAGAAGCAGGAGGGTGAGAAATCTTAGCCAATTTTATAATGAGTCTTGCAGAATTCATAAACCGGTTTCAGTTGCCTATAACAACAGGGAGCAGGACTTTATGACCCACTAAGTTTTTCCAGCCTTATGCCCAAAGATGCAGAAGGCACTGGTAAAAGAAATTCTGCTTGTTCATTTAAATGGGAAGTTTTCACAAAACGTTTATTGGTTGGACACTGGTAACATGTTTACTTTCATGGTATTAGATAAATGCACTCATTGGTCACTGTTATTTTGAAAATCTCTTATTATACTTCAGCATTCTTTTTAATTGCACCAGTAAAATTAGTTGTTTTCATTTATAGTTGGGCTATAAGTGGCTTGGGTGTCAGGTGTGCTTCTTATTATTCATATATGTATTCATAATAAGAGAAAAGAGAAAGGAGAGCTGCTTAAGTTATTTGTTCTTTATTTTTCTTGCCTTTTGGCTTTTCCTATGTTGCTGTTTGTTGAAACACAATTTTATTCACTGCATGATAATGTTACACCTTTGTTCCTGAGAAAAGTAGAACTCAAGCCCTCCAAAGCTGAATAAGGTACATTTATAAGTATTAAACATTTGCAGTATGCCATGTAATTGATTCTGTTTGCTTTGTTTAAGGTAATTTTTTGTCAATGTTGTATTGCTTATTTAGGTTTAATGAGTAATTAAGTTAATTTTTATAAAAATTAGTAAAATCAGGAAACTCATGTAACTTATTTATCTCTATAGAAGTCATTTTAACAGTCTCTTCAAAAAAACATAAGCAAAAATTCTTTCATTGCTACTGTCAGACAATACGTTTTCCAGGTCTGGTTACAGGTGTTAAGAGTAACATCCATGAAGTCTTATCAATTATTTCAATATGAATGAAAATAATAGAATAATAACAATATAATAGTAATTAGTGATATCGATTAGCACCATCTTATTTATATCACTACCTCCGACTCTGATTTTCTCTTTCTTTTTCTTTCCCATTTTCTTTTGTTTCCTTAAGTGTATTCCAAATTCAGTTTATACAGACCTGGCTTGGGGTTACAGAAATTAAATGATGAAAAAGCTGAAATCAGTGGAACAAACATGAATTTCATTTATATTCATCTCATTGAGGACAAGGTCCTACACAAATAATAAAATTATTCTAGTAGTGATATAGAAGACTGGGCTAACAGTATGGCTGAAGATGGAGTATGGCACTAACTAAAATTAGGATTTTAGTAAGCAATATTGTTTCTATGTTTGAGCAGAAAAACATCACAAGCAACATCTGCTTTCTCAGATAACTCCTATCATTCTTTCTCTGAAAGAATAAAGGGTACTGAAGATTTAGAAGCTGTGGAAAAAGCAAAAATATATTAGGTCACCAGGCCTAAATCCCAGATTA
Organism: Sturnus vulgaris; assembly: GCF_052056855.1. Classification (NCBI taxonomy): domain Eukaryota; kingdom Metazoa; phylum Chordata; class Aves; order Passeriformes; family Sturnidae; genus Sturnus; species Sturnus vulgaris. The sequence goes on along the minus strand of NC_142245.1, from coordinate 102,999,974 downwards.
AGTCAACCACTGCCCCTAGAAGAGAACCCTGAATTCCCAGCTCTCAAGAGCAATGCCAGCCACTGGGAAGTATCATTTCTTCAGAGTTGATTTAAAGGAAAGTAACCAAGAAAAAGAACCCAAGATTCCAAATTTCAGAAAGAAAATCTTTACTTTGTCTTCTAATTCTGAGGAAGTGTGCTGCAATTTTTTAGCACATTTCTAATTCTATTTCTTAGCCAGTGAATGTCATAATACTTTAATGCTGTTTGATTTTTAGTGAATAAAAAAGGGGCAACTATTGCAAAAGGATGAGTACTTTTTCCATTACAGGATACCAAATTGCTTTGTACCAGTGTGCTAAAGTGTACATAAAATCTGCAAGCCATCATTAAGAGTGTGTGCAGATGTGTACTGCTCAAACAGGTATGCCCATAAAAAAGTTTGCCATTTACTCACATGCAGCTGGTCATTACTGCATCTTTGGCAGAATTTATTACCCCCACTTAAATTTGCTTACAGAGATGCTCACATGAGCATTTTGTATCTTCTGAAGTAAGTAAGCTGAAATATTTTGGCTAATGGATCTTGGCAGATTCAGCTCATTAGTACTTAAGCAGAACAGGCACCAGACACATATGAGCAATAACTGTATCCAGATTAGAAAGAAATAACCTGGTTGTTGTTTCCAAGCAATATATCTTAACAGCACATTGTCACAGAGTTTAATTCTTCACCAAATTTGAAGAACAAATTTGGAAATTACAAATAAGATGAGGCCTGAAAGAGGCCTTAATAGGCCACCTCATCCCTTTCTATCTCCATATTTCTATGTAATCCCTGACAATTCTCAGCCAACTTGTTTTTCAATAACCTTCAGTGATGGAAACTTCACTGCCCAGTCAATGCATTCCAGTGCTGCACTAACCTTTCTGTTAGAAGGTTTTTCCTGTCATCTGATCTAATCTCCCTTGTGCAAATTAGAAACCCTTGCTGTAATCACAATACATTATTCAGCTGGTCCACATCCCTCCTGAACTGTGCACAAAATCAGACATTAATGCTCCAGCTGACACCTTACCAGTGCCAAATACAGCAAATATTTCAGCTGAATTAGAGATAACTCTCCTATTTACTTTTTTTTTCCAGAGAGGCATAACATTCTTGACTCTTGGCCAGCTTGTGAGCCACAGTAACTCTCAGATCTTCTTGTTTAGCCAGACATTTTTTAGTAAGTTTTTACTTACAGAGAAGAATTCTCTGTGTGTCGTTTTAGAACCATGTCTGTTTTCTCTGTGGAGGTTTTGAAACATTGTGATCAGCTTGACCTAAGGATACAGTCTGAAATGAGCCAGGGACTTGACAGGTGACATCCTTAAAACCCTCTCAACTTGAAAAATTCTACAATTCTCTGACTTACTGAGATAATTTTGAACTTGGGTTCTATTCTATTATGTACTCAAAGGTTGTCCATCTTGTGTCATTTACAACTTTAATAAAATGATGATATACTTGCCTTTTGATTATCACAGAAGACTTTACACAGTTTTTAATCCAGGACAGACTCTTTATTACAAAATTGGATATATTCTTCCAGATTGACTATGATCCACTGCTGAAATACTCATGAAGTGTGGTAACTGCCATGTAACAGCAGCAATTTTCCCTGCTCAACACAAGTTAGCCATAAGCACATGAAGTCTGAAACGCTCCCAATGACACCACATGTTAACCAGTGGATTCTTCAGCATAGATCTCTGCTCTTCCCAGACTTTTATCCTCTCCCAGAAAATCTAACAGAAATACAATCCAAGTCCAGGTCTTTCACCGTCCTTCCCAGAGACATATGATGTCACATCTCTTCAGTATTATTCCCAGCAAAATTACAAGTTGCTACATGGATGAACATCAGCATGGAGGGGCAGATGAGCCTCAGCAAATTCTTCATACCATCTTGGATTAAGACTACTGTCAGGGTATACAGCCCATGGAATGTCAAAGCCAGTACTCACATGCATCACCTCCACTCTCTTAGGACACAACTGCTAAATAATTCTGTCTTTCATATCATCTTTACAGTTCTGCACTGCAGATCACAGCCTCTTGCTTCTTTACTACTACACAAACCATGTGCTCTCAGTACCACCATGCTGGTATTATGGAGGTAGATTCTGCCTTAAACAGAGAACATCAGACTCTGAAGAGCAGCAAGCTGTAGCCTACTTCTTTTCCATTCCCTGTAGCTTCCTATGGGACCACGCTTCTTCTAATTTGATCTGACAGCCAGTGATTGCAATTAAAGCCATCCAGACTCATGTACTGCAACTCTTGTTCTCTAAATCTCCTTGTGGAAACAATGAATAAAGTCTTGCAGCTATGAACAGTAGCCAGGTTTTTTTTCATGACTCAGCTGCCAGAGATTCATGCAAGCTCACCAGCTCCTAGGTTTCACACCAAAATGATGGCCATGGTTCTCAAAGTGGATAATTTCTTTGCTCTTGTACCTCAGTAGCAGAGTTCTGCGAATAAGAAAGTGATTTCTTTGACATCTCTTGTTTGGCTGGGATATGAAGAGCTGAAAATGCATCCGAGACTTCATTTCTTAACAGCTTTTACTTGACATAAGAAGTAGGTAATGAATTTTCTCTTACCCAAAAGTCCATTTTTCCAGTTTAAACATGGTCTCTAAAAACGGAAGTAATCATTTCAAGATTGTTATTTGTTTAGGTGTCAGAGTAATGAAAGACAACTCAACTATATGAATATATAGATACACAGTTGTAAAACACAGAAACAGTAATTTTATGAAAAAGGGTGGAGAAGACAGAATTTTACAGCTTCGTCACTGTGCATAAATCCAGTCCAAAGGTCCACAGACAAATTAAGAGAAGAAACAATAGTTTTGAACTGTGCCAGTGTGGCTTTGTAGCTGCTGTTCAGGTGATGTCAGGGATGGCTGTGATACTGGACTAACAAAGAGGTACCAAGAGTGTATAAAAATGGCAGAATGGGGACCTCCTTGTACATGTAGTTTTTTCTAGAGGGATTGAGGTCTGTTCAGACAGCTTGTAGCTTTCAGGGAACACTTTAATTTCTGTTTCTACCATCTAAAACATTCTCTTGAAAGATCCCTAAGACACCAAAAAGGACAATCCACTTCTCTCTTTCCTGCACTCTCATTAGATAATTTAATCTGGAAAAGGTGATGTGATGCTACAGTTGTCTTCTTTTCTTTGCATCTTCTTTCCATTAGCTGAAATGACTTTACAAATGACATGAGATTGTCTTCACTGAGATTTGCTTAGGAAGTTGAATGTAGGAAGCAGAATTTGAAGATTATTATCTTTAAAATTTGAAGATTTAAATCTTTTGGGAATTATATAATTACCTGTTATTTCCATAAATTATAATTTGGGACATTTTGAGACAAGTGTTCTCAAGAAAATTTGTGAAACTACTCTAAAACTTAGTAAAATTCAACTATCTGAGCATGCAGAACAATGTGTTTATTTGCTGGGGTGGAAAAAACCCAAACTACTCTTGGCACTAGAAGGTTTTAAATTCTTGTTTTTCCTCCCTCCCTTACTAAATCCTGGATTAGTCTGTATGCATTTTTATCTAAGCTGAGTGACAGCATTGTAAACCTAACCTCATCAGCATGCTGTAAATGGTTTGAATTAATTAATTTCCTCTGGAAATCTGTTGTATCCTGCATTTCACTTTAACCCCCTATGAAGAAGGCCCAAAGTGGAAGTATCAGTTAGCACCATAAGCACAGCTCAGTGACAACTTTGTTGTTAATGAAAAATGGTTACTGTTCCACACGGAAGCCCATTGATGTTGATACGGCCAATGCTCCTGTGAGCAAACATCTGGTCTGTGTTAGATGCTAATTCCAATTCTCAGTCAATATTTTTGGACACTGCTATTGTTGGTAATTTATTGATATTACCTGGGCATTCTGCAAAGCTGTTTTGATGTACATAAAGCACATTTATTTCATAATAATTTATTAATATTACTTCAACTTATATTGTCATGTTGGTTGGGTTTGTAAAGACACACATCATTAATACCTACACTCTTGTTTAAGCCACATTTGGTTCTCTTAAATGTTCCCATTTGAAGAACACTACCACTGTTCATTTGTGTGCTCTGTGCTCAGATCTGCCAAGATGTGGTAATAGAAGTACGTGTAAAGAAGACTTCTCTACATCCAAAATAACATTATAAAATCAGTAATCCACATCATAGGAATAAGGGGACTGAAGAAAAGAAATATCCACGCTGTTGAAGTTTAAATACTTGCCCATCAGGCCTGCATTTGGAAGGTAGTTGCAATAACTGGTTGCTGACTATTGCTGATTGTTCTGATAGATTTTTTTTCTATAAAATAGCAAAATACATTTTATATTTATTTGATAGTAAGGAAGGAGCTGCCATCTACCAGACATTTGTAAGTAAAACTATGCTGGAACCCATGATGGTAATATTACAAATTATAAAAGCTAATAAGAAGGTTCTGGCAGTTCAAACAATAGTGAACTTAATTGATTAAACTGAAGAATTGCACTTCTTTTAGATCAAGAACAACAAGGGAAGAAAGAACTCGGTTAAGAGTAATTACACTAGTACAATTTTCCATCTTTGGACATTTGGATTTTAGTGGATCAGGAGACAAAAAACTCATGTAGCCAGATAAGTGGAGGCGAGAATGGGAGCAAGAGTCAGGGAGTGGGGGGGCAGAGAAAATCAAGAGGGGATCTATTAAATGAGGGGCAAAGTAAGAAACTGAACTGTGAGGGGAGGAAGGAGTAGGACCTGGCTTGAATCCCAGATCAGGCTGGGAACCAGGTGAGAGAAGACTTCCAAACCGGGTTGAGGTTAAGCAAAGTCTTTGTGAACAGAAGGCAAGAACCAATGTACTCTGACCCTGAGAATGGCTGGGTAAAGGGATTTAAAAGAGGTGCACTAAGGAGAAATAATTTATACTGGTGCCACTGAGAAGAGGGTAAATTGGGGAGGAGGGTGGGGGGAAATAAAAAATTCTTTTTAAAAAGCCTTAATTATTTCTTCCCTAATTTCAGAGGTCATTAGTTTGTATCTTTAGTATTTTATTGTGGGGGGATAGTGGTGATATATGCACTGTAAATCTAGCTCATCAGAAGGGGGGCTGTGGTTTGAAACACATTGTTAAGCAAGGAGGAGATCTTGAACATCCTCTTTTATAAAGAATCCTTGGTTGCTATGGAGGCAGTTTCAAAAGTCCTTTGTTACAACGTGTTTTCTGCTAATAAAAAAAAAAAAAAAAAAGAAAAAAGGTCATACATTTTTGGCTCAAAGTCGATAACCCCAGAATTTAAAAAAAAATATCACTGAAGGGGTGGAGAATCAGAAAGTCAGGCAAAAGCATGCTGCCCATAGGGAAAAGACAGTCTGTAACTATGGAAAGAGGAGACAGGTAGGAAACAAAATGTACATTTTAAGAATAGTTTTCACTTTTTACTGGTTATCTATTTGCAGAATGAGAACAAGCTTCATGGAGAGGGGAATGTCAAGCCTGCTCTTGCAGTCAGAAAATCAGACCTACGCAAACTAAGGATGAACTAAAAGCTTCAGAAAAATCCACCTATCTGTTCCAGAGGGCATCTTTCTTACACTGCTCAGAACTGCTCAGTCTGAGCAGTTTTCAAGCAAAGAGAAACCTGCAGTTCATCCCAGGGTGTTTCTCTTTTCTTACTCCACAATACCAAGGGGCTGTGTTTAGCATTACTCTACAGTTCAGGCTCCTGTGGCTTGAAGAAAAGAGAGGGGAAGGTGTGGGCTTGCTTTTTAAACTTCTTTTTAATGAGTTAGAAACCCCTGGTCGTGTCACGAGTGAAAAATCTGCTCTGTCAGCTCTATGCTGGAGAAGCTGCATTGCTTCTGGGGAGCACGGCTGTCAGAGGGGACCCTGCAGAGCCAGGGAGCTCTTGCTGCAGGGCAGGGACAGCAGAGCAGGGATGGCATCCTCCAAGGCAGCCAGAGCCCATCCGAGCCCTGCTCTGCTGGGAGTGCTCCAGCCACGCCGTGTGCTTGCATCTGAGGCTGGGGAGGAGGGGCACACACTGCTGTGAGAGGGGCCCATGTGGGTGGACTGGGGCTGGAAAGCATATGTGAAAAGCAGATGTGGTGTGTGTTCCTGAGCAGAGCAGAGTGTGACAGCAGGGGCTTGGGAAAGAAGTCTCAGTAATGACTGTGTTAAGATATTTTAATAAAGAAGTTACCTAGTGTAAATAAATCCATATGTTTTGTAATCCATAGTCCCATTCTGCTTCAGCATCTGGCAATGTGGGGATTTAGCTGTGATAGAATTAATAGTATAGCTTCCTATGATATTTAATGGGGAGTGGAAAGCAATTAATGACTTTATTTTAAATGACAGTTGCAAGAATAGTCTTCATTAAGGAAAACTCACAATTAAAGGAGTTGCTAAAAACCAGGAAGAATTAAACTAAACAAGAACAACTTGGAAGAGGGATCCACATGCATAAGTAGTTTTCTATTATAACTAGGAAGGCTCAAAACTTGTCATGGAAGTGATTTGGGGAAGAAAAGAAACATTTTGGCTAGATTTTGTTTTCTGTGCTAAAAGTACCCATTTTATCTGACTTTTATTTAGTTTTGCCAATCTTTTTCTACCCTTTCCCACAACCGAGAAGCAACTTTGTCAAAAAAGAGCAAGGAATGGACATGGAACAGGTGGTGTGGGGGCTTTTTGCTAGAAAATACTGACAAAAAGTGTTTCTAATTTGCTTGTTTTGCCAGTGAACTTTTTCAGGAGAAATAAATAACCAGCTATGTCCTCAGTCTCTATGGATATATTAGGTCAAGTAGCTTGTACACAGAGTTCCTGTTTGCCTCTAGTTGTAACCCTATAAAACCACAGAATCATAAAATGTTAAGGGGTTGGAATGGATCTTAAAGATTGGCTGAATTTTTATTTCAAGAAAACAAGGCACAACTTCTAGGGGAGCATTGTCAAGCTATTGGTTTTTTGTTGGTTTGGGGTTTTTTTTAAGTAGAAGTAGATAGTTCTTTAAAAAACTTACTGAAGAGACCCACTGGAAAGAAAACTAAAAATTATCCTTTTTAATCATTAGGAGTCTGGCCATGAATACTCAACTCTGCTCTTTCGCCCTGATTTTTTCTTTCTCTGGAATTGTGGTCAGTATTATTAATCATTTTCTTAAGGCTGACCACATCTTAGATTATGTGGGATGTTCTGAGATTGTTTTGAAAGCATGCAAGTTCATAAGGAGAGTGACATTTGCAGTAATACTCCAGCACACTCAAGGAAGCCTGTGACCCCTCTTCAAAAGGGATGGGACACTGCCAAAGGAATTTAAATAATGTTGTCCAGAAGGCTTGTTATTATTTCTGCAGTTATCTGAATGTCCTAATTGGTGAAAGTATTCTGCAATTTTCAGTGTTTGTTCACAATTTCACACATCTCTGAGTCTCCTAAGGGAGCAAAACATCGACAAATTTAATACAAAGTAAAAATGTGAAACAGGAATATTCATAGCTTGCTAATCATCACCTATCCAGGTGTGTTCTGGGTAATTACAGTTGCCTCAGGGCCACAGAGTTGCTCAGCTATTTCCTACTGGTTTTACTCCTTCAGGAAAAGGAGTGTCAGGACCTTCCTCTCCCCACTGGCTGGTTTGTAGGAGGATGGGTTTAGGGAAATGACAGAGTGAAATGTTACCTTGTTTTCATAGGTTTGCTGCCAGTAGCTAGCCCTAGGGGAGACAGGCATATTGGTAGTTAGAGCTTTGCCATGGCAGAGATTTCTGAATTTCAAGAAAAGTGCTTGTTCTTCCCTGAGCCAGGCACCCCAGAGGCTTCAGTGGATACAAAACAAATGTGCTACATGCTGCTACAAATTTTTGCATTCATGCTAGCTTGAACTTCCCCTGAAAAAAATGCAGTCCTACAAGATTTCTAAAAAACAAATTGTTCCTGTCCCACTGCAGACGGGAATAGGGAGGGAGGGCTCCCTGTGTTCCTGTGGAGATGCTGAAGGCTCGGCTCAGCTCTGCGTGCTCGGTGTCTGCTGGCGTGGACCAGAGCACCCAAGGGCTCCCAGGAGCAGATCCAGACGGATCCAGGCAGCCAAGGCGCCCCAGTGGACACTGTCCTGTTGGGAGATCAGTGTGGCAGAAGCTGCCATATGCCTCCCTGCTCCAACAAATCCCCTCCACTCCCCTGACACACAAACCCTTTTCCCAACCAACCTGCAGAGCAGGAAAGCATCTGCCTTTGGGATGACTCCTGGAATGAAACCTGGTCTCTCGGTGTCTTGCTGTATGCACAGGAGTCTGCAAGCTGGTCTTGCTGTCAATTCATTTATGCTGTTCACTTTCTGTTCTTGTGAGTCCTGATGATCTCCTGATTTGGCTTCAGAAATAGTGATGTGTGGTGAGAACACATTCAGCTTCTCCCAAGATGCAGAATTTTGGCCAGAACTAGAGAAGTTGCTCTGATGTCCCTGGAAGATTGCATTCTCTCCAGTGGTTAATTTATATGGGAAAATTTGTGCAGCCTGTTTACACACTCAGATCACCAGATCTGTCTGAGTATTGTAATCTCTGAATCATACAGGCAAGGATGTGTCTGTGCTTATTTTTCACCTCTTTGTGGCACGGTACATGGTCCCCTAAGATCATTTACAGGGTTTAATGAGTCCCAGCACCTCCTCAGCCACTGTCAGTCTCCACTCAGTCTCCACTTTCTGTGCCATTTCGTCGTTGCAGCTGTTCAGTAACTTCGTATGGTGGTGGAGAGGGAGGTGCATATATAGAATAAAACCTTCCTAACGAAACCATCTCATGCATGGCTTCCTATAGTTCATAGAACCATAGAATCATAGAATGCTTTGGGGTAGGAAGGGACCTTAAAGATCATCTAATTCCAACCTCCCTGACACAAGGGATGCCAATAGTTTTTGTGGTTTGACCTTGCTGACATAGATGGTACTTTCCAGTCCTGGCATAATAAAAGTAGAAAAACAAGGCCAAAATTGGAATATTAGTAAGTATAGCATATATTACTAGTATATAGTATATATTATTAGTATTTTAAGACACTGCCAGTCCAAGAGGATTCCTCTCACCTGGGATCCGCTGAGGTCACTGCAGTCACTGTTATCTCATTCATCACTGACAGCAGATGAAGCAACAATTGGCCATGCTCTTAATTTAGTCATCTCAGTAAGATTTTTGAATAAACATTTCTCTGTATGCTGCTTCTTCTAGGCCTTTAATGAATAACCTCTCATTCTTTTAAGAAGTTGATAAGTACACCAATGTCATATCTAGCCCTGCTAGATGGAAATAAGCCATGTTCCTCAAATACAATTGTTGCAGTAATACCAGAATGTCTATTATTTTTTATGTGAACAGATTTATCTGAAGAGAATGAAAAGATACTTTCCATTGTTTCTTTATCTCACTGCAGTGGGAAAAAAGAGACATCAAATTTGCTCCTTGTATGCTTCTGGTTCTTTTGCACAAATATATTTTCCTAGAACTTTTTTACTATTATGCCCTAGGGAGGAGTGTTAGCAGAATCTAAATATTTGTATGTTTATTGTTCTCTGCACATGTATTTTCCATTAACATCAATGGAATTTAACGTGTACATAGGGAAGGGAAAACAAACAGTTAACGATTTAACTGAGGGAAAGGGAAACATAGGGCCCCCAGAAATCCAGTTTGCTGTAGGGGGAGAGGGGGAATTTATATTCCTGAATTAATTATATCTAATAGTAATGGAAAAGACCTGATGGGCTTGGATCATTTCCCTCTGCCCTCTGCAGGAAAGGGATTGTATCTGTGTTTGCCTCTCACTCTTTGTACATTATCTACTTTTGGAGACCTTCAGTGACAGTGAATCAAATGCCTTCAGAGCCTTTTCATTGGCAACTAATTACCATGACTGTCAAGAAATGTTTTCCTGATGTGGAACTTTAGAAAGAGAATTGCTTCCTCAGCTTGGAGAATACACAGCAAGTTATTTGTGTAGTTAACTGTGACAGAGAAAGCAAAGAATAGGACTAAATGATCATAGAATATCACAAATGGGAATGGTCCCATAAGCATCATCAGGATGCTCCCAGAAGAAGAAGTACCTCCTTTCAGGTCAGCCAATTTCAGAGTGGCCACAATGAGGAACTCTGAAACATTACAAAAAACACAGCTTTACTTTAATTTATGTCCCTGTGAAAGGAGATCAAAAATAAAGTCCATCTCATAGTGAAAAAATATATGTTGCAAAGTTCATTGTCTCCAAAAATCCCAAATAAGCAAAGAAATGATTTGTAGAGTCACAGCAAGTTCAGTGTTGGTGTAAGCAGTGGAACAACCAAATCTGAGATACTTAAAGATGTTTGTCTATGTTGTTCCATAGACAAAAAATTAGATGCCAGAACAGCACAGCAGTACTTTTCCCTCCGTTCCAGCCCTTCTAACATTTCATTTGGCGACCCCTGATGTCCCATTTAAACCAGTGGCAAGATACTTGAGCAGCTGGAGCACTGCAGCTGCTGGTGCCTTCCCAGCACTGTATCAGTGATGTTATCAGTGCAACCAAGCATCAAATGGGCACCAACACATGGCATTGGGAAACTGGACACTCAGATGCAGATGACAGAATCTCAAGTGACCATGGAAAAGATATTCCTTCTCACAGAACATCTGAAAATATTTGTTAGTCTATTAATTGTGAAGGCCTTTCAGAGCAATGAACTGTTCTGTCTGGAGGCAGGCATTCCCAGAAAAGCAGAGGTGGAGGAGGTGCATATGTCACTACCTCCACCTTTGGGAGGGGTTGTATCTTTTAGAGACAATATTCTTCCTCTGCTTCAGCAGTGGTTACTCAGGAATGTATTTTGAGCTGTGGTAAAAAACAAGGCAAGATTTCCCCTCTGCAAATTTAGCTAAGCTAATAATATCTTAGAATTTCACTACAGTGCCCAGCCAGTCTATTTTTCCCATTTAATTAAACTACCAATAACAACGTTAGGGGAACTTACAGGAAATAGGTAACTGTCTCATTTCTGGAACAGCAGCTGACCTATATACTCAGAGGAATAAGAAAGTTTTGATGTCAGGTTAGGAACAGAGAAGTACATTTGACTGTCTAAGCTCAGAAGGGCAGATAAAGTTGAAGAAGAGCCTTGGTGAATTAATTCCATTAGGGATAGTCATGATGTGATAGTGACACTTTTATTAAAGGGTGAAAAGTAATGTTTTACTTTGGAAATATAATTTTCCCTGATATTTTAACTGCTATATCTCGGGGATGATCATTATCCTTTATTCACGTCTTAAATTCATTATTATTTTTTCACAATGGAACCTATTGAGGTTTTCATGGTATATTTCTAAATTGTTCTTGAAGGAATGAAGCAGAATATAGTCATTCAGAACAAATGAGAACTGATAATTAAGAAGAAATACTTCAGTAATTACAAGGTGGTTCAATTAAAGTAATAAAGAGAACCAGTTGTGATTGATCCATTCAAAGTCATAGCTTATTTTTACAAATTGGATTTGATTTCTGGCTAGCTGGGAATAGGCAAGTGATCTCAAGGCTGCAAGAACCAGATAAAGAATCTGAATAATGAATTTCTTGCATTCAACCTTTGCTTATTTTCAAGGGAGAGTTGTTGTTAATGTAACAACTTTGCACCACTGATTCCACTAAGATTTCAACAGCTTTTTTTTAATGGGATCTGGAGTTGTTTTTATTTCCACTGAGTAATTTTATTGCCTATCAGTCAGACTCTATGCATAAACATATGCAGTGAAGCAAACAAAAATCTCACAAAGATGGAAGCATGAGGAGGCAAAGGAAAAGAATTCCCTCCTAGTTCTGTACTTGGAGAACAGTTACAAGTAAGACTGATGGACATAGGCAAGCTGCTCTCAGAATTGCAGAGCCTGGATTAATACAAAGCATGGGATATTGATTATCTCATTAATGATCCAACAATTTCATAGAGTTTTTGTTCATAGATTTCATGTACAGATTTCTACACCTAAGGAACAATTTGAATAGAAGAATCTCAGAATGATACAAACTAGGCATTACACCACCTCATTTGTTAAATTAAGGCCTAGATTTTAATTTCCTAATTTTAGATTTTTAATTTTCTTAATTAAGATCTAGATTTTCTCCCTTCTTTATATGACCACTGAGAAGTCACAGAGCTCAGAAAGGCAGTGAGAAACCTCATATACTGAGTAAGAAGATACTTAGAATCCCCAATTTCTGAAACTGCAGCCTGCCTTGACATCCTTAGGCCAGCCCCAAGAGACCTCTTGGTGTATCTGAATCCAAAGTCAAGGATTCCCTCCATAAAAATACCAAGTATCATCCCACATAATTGATCACAGATACTTGATTTAAACATCAGCAGAGTAGGTGTTGCTACCCAGTTTTTCTGTAACAAAAAGGTGACTGCAGTATTCAGACCAGAGCAAGAGCCAGAACCTCTTCTTCTCTGTCTGATAAAATTTTATTAATTTATAATTTCAACCTCACTAGTCAGTTTCCTTCTGGAAAGAAACAGTTCTTCTAACACTTTACTGAGTAACATTCTGCAACATTCTTGGTGAAGACAGGCCATTTTCTAGGAAAGAAGGTAAGTTTAGCAAAGTTGTTTTTTGCCTTAGCAAAGAAAAAAAATTTGGAAAGTAACATCTTAAGAATTGATAAAACACCATTGCTATGATAGAGGTCAGATACGAGTTATCACTTTCTCTCCTGGAAGAATTTTCATTGTATTCGATTTATCAGTGGTAATAAACCTCCCTATATATTAAGGCAGAAGGATAAGGGTAAATATGTCTTCCTACTTTCTCATATTTGTGAGGTCATTACTATTAAACTTGTAAAAATAATTACTGAAAATTAATTGTCCATAATGGGATTAAGGGACTGTACATGTAAAGGTATTTGAGAGAATTTAATTATGTGTGACTTGTGGCATTTATGTTTGTCCAGTTAATAAAAGCTGATTTTTATACATCTTTACCTGTTACTCTTTCTTTTTAACATCCATCTCTTCTTTCATTAGAGAAGGAACATGAGACAAAGTGATCAAACACATCTTCAGAAGCAGTTTTTGCAGGATGATTTGTCAAGCACAATGAATGGAACATTTCATTCCGTTAAGTGAAAGGAATCTTAATTGATACTTGAGAGCAATTCCTTTGACAAGAAGAGACTTTTACAAAGTTCTCCTACACTACCTAGAATATTGTTCAGTGAAGCTAAATGCAAAAATGTAAATTGAATTTATTTTCTGCTGGGTCTGAGAGAGTAATAATTTCTGTACCTTGGTAGATATGTTTCAAAACAGAAACATAAAGGAAACAACAGCTTATAGAATATGTAGGAAATATTACATTGCTGGTCCTGTCTGCCTTCAGCTTCCCACCATTCTTCAGATTCAGAGTCCATACAAATTACTTGAAAAACACTATTATTTTGTCTTTGTTATATACAATGTGATAACTCCTATATTTCATAGCATGTTTTTGTATGTTTTTTTTTTTTCAGATCTTTTCCCATAATAGAGTTGGGTTTTAGGTCTGTATCTATAGCAGGATGAAAGAAAATTATTTTAAAATTCATTTTCTTGTAATAAAAAAGCTGACATTGACAAGTTATTTTAAATCAGAGCAATTAAAAATGCAAGACTTCAGAAGATGTCAAGAGACCACGTAGTCCATCCTGTTTTCTTGGAAGCATAAGAAATGAAGCATAAGAGATGAAAATGATTGAAAAACCTTGCTGATTATCCCAAAATCTTTCTCATAGCAGAAGTCAACTTTGTGGTCATGTTGCTCCTACTAATTTCTTAGCATCAGGAGTTGAGTTAGCCATCTGTCCCTTTCTCTGGGGTCACTGCCATCCCTGGCAAGATTTCAAAACTCTTGCCAAGGTTTTTCCTATTTCTTCCCTCATTGCTTCCTCCTCAGACTCGAGGATGAATTTGTGTAGGCCTGTCAGAGCTCTATCCACTTAAAACAGCTATAATTGCCCTCAGGAAATTTCCTGTGGTCCTCTTTAGAATACACCACGTCTTGCAGCAAGTCAACCTGCTGATCACAGTTCTTGTTTCCTATCTTACCCTCTGATCCTTCTCTCACACACGCTTTTTGAGCAGAATTCTCCCTAGCCTTCCCCTTCATTATTCCCCTTTATTTATCTGTCTTTGTCATCCATAAAAAGTGTCTGAGGTGTTTAGTGGAATATTTCTCTTGGTTGACAGGTTTTTTTGTCTCTTTTCACTGTGTCATGAAAATGTGATACCACAGGCAGATGGATGGTGGCAATAGAATTGTTCAGCTTGCTAATCATTGCTTTCATTATGTTATTAGCACTTTTATCTACACTGGTTCTTTAATGATAAAGAAAACAGAAAAGTAAACATTTCCAGAAGTATTAATGTGTACTTGTATACCTAAATCTCACTGCTTATCATATTTTTACCCCAATATCTGTAGTTTCTTCTTTTAGCATTTGATTGGGCTAGACAGAACTGGTTTAAATCATCTTAGTTTTTAACACAAAAGGCAATTTTAGTTGCTATTTTTAAAAATTAAAGCAAGGAAATATGTCTACCCAAGCTATTTCATATGAAATTAATACTCTACATCAGGAGACATCTTAAAAATCATTGACACTAGATCCTCAAGCCTGTAATATCACTTCCATTTCTCATTCACATCTGCAGTGTAGAAATGCCTGGTGAGTTAGAGCAAAAAGTCAGCATGGTCTACCTTTTGCTGTCTTTTTTTTCTTCAAGCACTCCTCACATAGAAGAATCTTGACAAAATGCAGTCTTGAAACACCAAAAGCCTCAAGTCAACAAAAGCTCTGTTCCACCTGAGAATCCTGTTCAGCAGGGAGACATTTATCTGCCACTGGAATGCTGTCACCACCTGCAGTACATTGCTCTGCTGCTACTCAAATTTACATATTATTATAGAGCAAAGTAGGAAAAAGAGCTTCCTGCACTTACAGGGATTTTAAGATCTAAAACATATTTACCTCGTTTAAACTTTACAAGTTTATTATAAATGAAGTGCTCAGGGCTAATTAATGACAAGAGCTCAGAGTTTTCATTTTGTTGGTTGCACCAACAGCTGCCAATTAGCCTTATATAAGTTACTTTTTGCTCAGTAAATTCCATTATTCTTACTTTGAGTGAAAATGCAAAGAATGTATGAAATTCTGATGCTCCCTGCACACCTATACAATTCTAGACACTTTCATGTTCAAATGCTTCACAAGATACTTAACTATCCCATCCTAACTGAGAAAGAGAAGACATTCCCAGAGATGATTAAACTGCACAGAACATCAGTCAAAACCTAAAGCTTAACTACATTTTCTGACCTTTTTCACAGTCTGGGTAAAACCTTTGGGTGAAAAACCTTTTCCTGATACCCAACGTAAGCCTGCCCTGACTCAGCTTAAATCATGCATGGACAGAGAAGCACATTCCTGCTGAATTACATAACTCATGTAAGTATATGTATGATATAATGTTGCTATTGGTTTTATTTTGGGCGTGTGAAAATAGGTGTTTCCTGTCATGGCCGGAGTAAGGGATGTTTGTAACTGTACTGATGTCACAGAATGCACACACACAAATTGTTCAACACCTCTAAAAGTTTTATTTCAAGTGTTTCACGTTGTTACAGCAGTTGCATATCACATACTCCTTTTTTCCTTTTTTCTTTTCACCTCCTGTTCTGAATTATGTCACACATTGGGGCCTTCGAAGTTCTGTAGTCTACAGAAACACTTAAGGCATGTTTGGATACATCTGATGTCATTTTATGCTCCATATCTCTACCCATTGCAGTTGAAATGCCTTCACTTAAAATCAGTAGAGTCTTTAGCAGAGCCCATGGCACTCCCTGGTGCTCTGCTACTTGGAACTGATTCAACACTTGGGGTTACTTGGGGCACTCCTTTCCCTGGTTTCAGGCTTCCTGGCAGGCTGCACAACACTGACATTTTGCTACAGAAATGAGGACAAGTCACTTTGGAGGGGAAGCAGCAGTGCCAGGCCAGAAAGCTGCAAAGAACCCAAGCAATTTAAGCTTCCTACTCCCACTGGTTCTTTCTTGTTGCTGCACAAACATTATCCCTTGCTCAGTGACAGCAGTGAAGGAGCAGAAGGCTGTTCAGGTAGGAGGCAGAGACTGGCTACTCCACTCACTGCCTGTCCTCAGCTGCCATCTCAGGCAGTCTGCCACTCTAGGCTACTCTTTGCTTTGCCTGTGACTAAATAAACCTGCTGGCTGGGCTTAAACCACTGTTCTTTCCCAATGGAAAGGCTTTGTGGAAAATGCCACCTTTCTCACTGCAGCTTTCAATGCTTAGTGCTTTCTATAAGTACTTCTAAATCACTCATAAGCATTTTAAAGACCTGTGACATCGGGGACTGCTGATTCTAAAACAGGATGAGCTTTTTAATTCAAATAATGGTAAAGTCTTACAAAATGCTTATGCAACCTGACTTTATTTGACTTCTATTGTCTTTTCTACACAGATATCCCAGTCTGGGTGGTTAGCTACTATTATAGTTCAGGAAAACTGTCACTTCAGGATAAAAATTGTATTTGCAGCTCTTCTTTCTGAACACGGAGATGTTCCACAGCATCCTAATACATGTACAAGAATTACACTGATGCTATAAGCCCTGTTGCCAGGATACTTTTGCAAGACATTTTTCTTTGCTTGTCAGTTGAAAATGGTGTGAAATAGCTGTTATTTAAAGTATTTCAAACTACTGTTCACCCATAATGCTTTAAGTAGCACAATAGCTAGAAAGCATGAAGTGGGACATCAAAATCTATATGAACAATGCTTACTATTAATATTATACCTACAGGATGATTTCAAACCCCTCAATGAGCTGAGGGAGAGGTATGACCCCCTGAAGTACAATCTCTTTCAAAATTCCTATGCACTAATTCTGTTTCCCACCATCTGCTTTATGGGAATGCACTTTCATATAAAAATGGAGTTGAGTCTTTTAGTTTACAAAGAAGAAAGAGGATTCAGCTACAAGACCCATTATGTACCTCCTATGTAAGTCAGGAGTACATACTGCAAACCAGTTTCCCACAAAAATACATTTTTGAACAGAATTTCAAAATTTCTGAAGCATTCTTTACGCTGATCTCTTCAGTGAGCTGCCTGGAGTCACAGGGTTCAACATCTCAAAAGTGTTTTATCATCATGAGTCTCAAAAGCTCTGATACTGTCTGATAATATAAGCTAAAGTATTGTGACAGAAATTACCTGTATCCCACAGGGCACAAAGGGCTCTGTGCAAGGGACATCTATAAGGGAAAGGCAGGTATGTGCCCAAGACCGAGCATCACTTTTCAGTGAATTGCAAAGTGATGGCAATTCAAGGGAACTTGGCTGACAGCAAAGTCTGACACTTAGACAACAACAAAACCCGAAAGGGTATCATTTCTCTGCCTAATTTACCTTCAGCACATAAGAGAGTAATCCCTGCTGCGTTGATCTCTCCTCAGTCAAAGCCTTTTTTACTGTTACTGCAAGAACCTGAACACATTAGATTATGATGGGACAAACTGTGGGTTAAAGGGGATATTTGGCATCGTGTAACAGCTCAAGCTGCTTTAACAGCTTTAAGGCATAGACACAAATATTCTGTGTGTGCTATTACTGTCATTACCTGAAAACTCACATTTGAGCACTCTGACTAACTGAAAAGGTGTGTCTTTTTCTTCCTCCTTGGTGGCCTCAAAAGTAAAGAAAATCACTGCATCTTTATCTTTCGTCTGATAATTAAATTCCTATTGTGCTGGCATGAGCCAAATGATCACAACTCTCCTAACATGTAGCAAAAGTGATTTGGAAAAATCTCCGTAAATAAGTTATCCTGTATATGCTAGAAAATCTGGGGAGCTTGTGCACACAACTGTGTGAGAGCTAATCGACAGAATGGTGACAAAAGGAAAGAACTAAAGCAAAAATGTAAACACAGGATTGAATAGGAATTCTTTTCATATTAAAACAGGATACAGTGTCAGGAGATGAATTATTGAAGTGATCCTGACATTGCAGACATTGCAGTGATAGTTTTTAATGTGAATTCTCATCCCAAGAGTTTTAAAGACTGGTGGATGTTTGGGGGCTCTCAGTAGTTTCTCCTTAGTTGTAAAACACACTATGAAAGACAGTGCCTACCTGTGTGCTCTGTTCCAGTTTGGAGCACATAGACTGGCCCTCTTTTCCCTCTGAACCGTGGTAACTTTCTGTCAGCAAAGGATTATCCTTATTTGTTACAAAACATAAAGAATGTCAATTGGAGGAGGCAAAATCCAGTGAGATTATGCACAGTATATATGCAGGACTGGAAAGAGAATCCCATCCCTATGTCCTGACCAAGGGTGGTGCTTGCAACAGTGAAAGCATTTAGCAAAATCACCAAGGACACTGAGTAAAATTCCATTTAATGAGCCCTTTTTTACATAACATTTCCTCCACTTCTGCCAGAATTCTTTATCATGTAATATAAAGAGAGGAGTGAAAATTGGCTGTGGAAGACACCAGACATCCACTGCTGCACTGATTTTCCTATATTTCCTTTCTTCCAAACCTGTCCTGGTGATGTAACCACAATGAAATTGTGAGGCCAAGGCACTTCTTGGTATGTATGTTTACACTTCATTTAGCAAGGGCAGGATTCTGTCTGAACAACACAGTGAGAGTGAATAATCCACTGCAGGAAGCATACAGTTGCCATTTTTGACTAAGGCAAGATCATAATATTTAATGCTAGGTTATAAATAGATCTTATAGATTTTTTCCTAAATCCTTGAATATAACAGGAGCAATTAGCATTGCACCATTTGCATGTTCAAAACCCACACTTGCTTTCTTGACAGTCATGCTCCCTCTACCTTTTTTTGCCAAGGAGAAAAAAAACCTTCCTTGGATTCCTTGTAGTTCCAGGTGTGCTGCCCTTTTGTCCTGCAACCCATGGCTCTGGTCATATCCTCCTGTCACAGGCAGTCATGCACAATTCCACAAATGCATGTCCAGGAGCAATCAAGGATGTCTACTCTGTCCTCTCTTGGTTTTTCTCCCAGTCACAACTTCCCTTACAGTCCAATGCATATTTAATTTTGCTATGATTTATTCCTACTTAATGTGGTAAGCACACCCATTAATTCCAAATATTTCTGTGATTGCCTGTAGATCATGAACACACTTTCGAGATGCTGTCAAAATATTTCAGCATCAGACTGTCATTGCAGATAGGAAGGCTGGCATTTTTAGCTCATCTTTCTCCCTTTTTTGTCTGTGCCCCTTGTGCAAGGATTCTTTCTTTCAAATTTGCTTTTTACAGAGCATGTTTCCAATACTGTTTAAAGTTGTGATCTGTGGTGCAATGTTGAGCTGGGGGCCAGTCACCAGTGGCGTGCTTCAGGGGAAAATACTGGGGTCAATATGGTTTAATATCCTCATTAATGATCTGGAGGGTGGGACAGAGCTTTCAGATGATACAGAGCTGGGACAAATGCCTGATACACCCTGTGTGTATCTGCAGGCTGGAGAAATGGACAAACAGGAATGTGATGAAGTTTGAGGAAAGGAAGTGTGAGCCTTCCACCCGGAGAAGAACAATCATGTTCACCAAAGTGGGGGCTGGCTGGATGGAAAGCAGATTTGCAGAGAAGGACCTGGGGGTCCTGGTGAACAATAAGCTGGACATGACCCAGCAATGAGCCCTTGCACTGGAACAGCAGGTTGAGGGAGGTGACCCTTCCCCTCTGCTCCACACTGATGAGCACACCTGGAGAGCTCTGTCCAGTTCTGAGCTCCCCAGAGCAGGAGAACCATGGTGGAGACAGTCAGTGAAAGGCCACTGGGATGTTTAAGGAGCTATAGCATCTCTCCTATGAGTAAAGTCTGGGCGAGCTGGGACTGCTCAGCCTGGAGAGCAGAGTGCTCTGGGGAAATCTCACTGAGGTGTATGAGCACCTGGTGAGGGAATTAAGAAGGAGACAGACTCTTCTCAGTGGTGCTCAGTAAAAGCACAAGCAACAACAGACATACATGGTTTATGTCTAAACATTAGTAAAAACATCTTTATGACGAGGGTGGTCAAGCACTGGAACAGATTGCCCAGAGAGGTTATGAAATCTTGGCTCTTGGAGGTTTGCAGAAGCCAACAGGACATGGTCCTCAGCAAACTGCTCCAGCTGACCCTGATTTGAGCAGAGAGCTTGAACTTGATCTCCAGATGTCCCTTTGCATTTCAATTATTTTTAGTCTCCTTCTACATTACCCATCACGAGGCTTATATTACCTACCAGGGACTTCAGCTAATTTCCAGTTTTCCTCTTCACCCTCCCAGCCACAGTTACCACAGAGCAGACCACCAGTGTTCTCTCTGGTACAGCATTGTTCAGCACTACAGTCACAAAGAGATGCATGGCAGTGGTAGCAGCCCATAAAACACTGAGGCAGATCATAAAGTGGTGTCATTTTTAATGTCTGTTTTAGTAAGATTATGAAAGAAGGAGTTTATAAGTAAGAAATTTACAGAAATTTACAGATAGAGGAAGTAGTTTTAGTAAAACAACCTACTAGTCAGAGTTTCCATTCTTTTAGTAAATACATGCTTTCCAAGCAAATTATTTCCTAAATTGTAGTTCTTCACTGAGACAACTTCAGCAAGTTCAGAACAACACAGCTTCAAGATCCTAATAAGGAACTGAGGGTTGTGGAGTTAGAGACACTTCCACCATTCCCAGCACTATGGAGGATCTAGATTTTGTTAAACCCATAAATTTACTTTCCTGGTTGGCTGAAGGATAAGGTCTATGTAAGCTATTAGATAGTAACTAAATACTAATTTTTTTCCCCTGACAGAAATGGTAATTGGCTGACCACTGTATAGGATTCTCCTCACGCAGACCTGGACACTTATCCCATGTGTCTGCAGCTCAAATAAACTTGGTTGCACTTCAGTGGAGGTTTCTGTTCCCTTAGGTGGAGAGAAGAACAGCACATGTTTGTGATTTTTTTACCTTGAAAAGCAAGTTGAGCCTTGCACAGCAAGATCAACAATTTTATTTTTGACTCAAGTCCACAATTATCACAGGATTCTGGGAAATCCCAGAATTTCTCAACCAGTAAGAAACTGTCTTTATTTTAAGTATATTATTGATTGAATGACATGAAGCTCTGTCTCAAAAAAATAACATTATTACTGGAAATGTCTGATCCTCTCTCCTTGAAGTTATTAACAAAGCAAATCATGTTTGACTAATCTCTAATCCATGCCAGTGTTTGAAGAGTTAATTAACAAACACGGTGCAAGGAAGAATAGTACAGGTATTTAATACCACTCAGGGGCACTAACAGAGAAAATTAAACAATTCTGCCTGTGTAAGGAGACAGTATAGAACACAGCTCATATGGATTCTTATCCAAACCCCCATCAAAATCACATTCCATAGACATATAGGTAATTTTTCTGGAAATTATAGTTTATAATTATAATTATAATTATAATTATAATTATAATTATAATTATAATTAGCTGTGTTTATATATTTATGCATTTTTGTCTTGTAAGGGTTTCTATTTTGTTTCAACATAACTCTTTTCTGTAATTGTCCAAACTGTCCAGGTGTTTATAATAGCTATAAGGAGTTTGATGGAGTGTGAGGACAAATTGGTCAGGTAAACTTCATTTTACACTTACTCCAACTCTCTCTTCAACATATATGTGCTTCTCTCCTGCCTCTACCATCCTCTTAAAGCAGGTATTCTCTGACCAGTGGATAACCACAGTAGTCATTAGGTGGAAGTTAAGTCTCAACTTATCCATAGCAGGGCCTTTTGATGTTTTAAAGCTGATGGTTCTTTTCTCCTTTCAAAATATTAACTAAAAAATAACATATTAACTAAACCAGAATATTTTTGAAAGATTACTATTTCTAAAACTGTGTGTCTTTTTAATACTTTTTTGATTTTTAAAGTGAAGCAAAATATCTGATTGACCAGAGAATAAAACCAGAACCACAGGATTTTAATTAAAAAGACATACCTTAAATTATTTTGAATATATTTCATAAGTAGCTTCAAAACTTGATAGATTTATGCTCAAATTAAAAAATAAAAAGCACTCAAATATATATGTAAAAAAATCTTAATACATCCCAACCAATTATAGTCAGTCCTCCATATGGTGAAATGACCAAAATTCCTCCTAACTACTAGCAATATTTTAAAGAAAAAAATTAAAATTACATTAGGAAAATTAATTTTTCTCAGTTAGAAGACTATTCTAGAAAACTATTCCAGAAAGGGATACAGACAACTGAATTGACAAAAGTGCAAGATGGTTACAGTGAGTGGTTAATATGCAGTAATAGAAAGGGGGGGTGTAGAGATAAAAATGCCCTTTTGTAATCTTTTCGTTTTCACTTACTTTGTTTCAAATATGTTATTGCAGTCATGACACCTGGTAAATTGTGTAAGTGAGCACCAATTTTTCTCCTGGCATGACAGAAGCTGGAATGTGGAAAATACTTTCCTTCCTGACTTTGAAGAGGATGGAATAGAAAAAAGCCTCATTTTAAATCACCTTTACTTTTGAAAGATTTGATTCAGTCTTTGCTTAAATTCATACTCACTTTTAGTTATTCTATGAGTTACACTGTCCTGGTAAATTGAAAATTCATGGCTTATTTCTAGAGAATAATGGATTCACAGTTTGGGTTGTTCTGGGTTAGAATGGAAATTAAAGATCATCTAATTCTACCCCTTCTGCCCTGGGCAGGGACCCTTCCATTTGACCAGGTTGCTTAATGCCCCCTCCAGCCTGGCCTCGATAAAATGTTCATGTTTTTGTCCCTTGACAATTCATTTCCCCATGCTCTATGTCATCTATTTCACCCTTGAATATACTCTTTGTGAATGACCTCCCATGTCTGGTTTCAGGAATATCTGCCACTCTTCCTATTCACAAAATACTCAAATTATGGGAATGTAAAACATTTAGATAAAAGCTCCTATGTTTTGAGTAGGCAGTCTAGGAAATAACAGACAAACAAGTCAAGTTTATTAAGCTCAAGAAAATTAGAATTTCTACAAATAATCTTCATGCAAAGTTTAAAATTAATTTTCAATATCATAGTCATTTTATTCAAGCAGAGCAATGTTAGTTCAGAATATTAACTGTGTTATAAACTTTATCATATAAATGAAATATGTTTCTATGAAGAGCACATCTGACCATAACATAGAATTTAAACAGATTCCAGTAATACTGCTACCAAAATAATTCATTCCAGCAATGGGAGGAAATGAGTCATAATCAAAGAGGGAACTGCAAGTAAAAATTCTTCAGATCCTGTTACTGGTGCTGATATTCTGTGTCATCTTCTGGAAATTCACTGAACTGGTTTTATTAATGATAAAGCAGAGATTATGGCACTTTCTTCACAGGGGAGTTGTGAGGATGCTTATGAAGTGCTCTGTATCTTCAGGAAGAAAGTCACTGCACAAGTACAAAGTATCAACAATATCTTATCATTTCTACTATAAACAATTGATCTACTTGCTTATTTCTGTAGGGCAGATGATTACTCATTCCTCCTTTGCAGGATCTAAAGTAGCTGCTCTGTTAAACAACAGTAAAATTTAAATGTTAGAGACGTTTTGAAGAGTATCAATATGGGAAAGGTTGGGGGCTGGGGAGGGGACTGCCCCTGCCATCAAAGTATATCCTTTGCACATTCCTGGCACTACATCAAGGTCAAGTTAAAAGCAGCACTTGAAGGCAGTTGCATGTGGTAGATTGTACAGCAAGGCTCATTAGCCAATGGTGAGTCTTATGGCAAGGTCTTTAATGTGGTACAATGGCATTTTTCAGCCTCTTTTAAAAGGGAAAAAGTTAATAATGTGAAAGTTTTATTACTTTTATTCTTTTAAAGAAGTGCCTTTTTGTAGGGAAACATTGTGGCTAGTTAGAGCAAAAGCTCAGGGAATTTCCTTCACTCTGGGAAGGACTGCAATTATATAAGGGGAAGGGACCACAGCAGTAAACTGGCAACATACCAAGGTCTTAACCCCTGAGACAGGAGGTGGAGGAATAGGTGTTAGCAGTCTTACACAAGTCCTTAAAGCATAAACATATGGTAAATCCATTACCTAAACTACAAAGAATGGAACCTTGCTAATAAACCTATTTACTAGGTTAAATAAATACAGAAAGTGTTTTAAAAAGGCGAGCTGTGTGACATTTTGAAATCAAACATTTTTCACTTGTCAGAATTTGTTGTTGGGAATCTGTGAAACATGATGGCCCTCCCAACCCCATGAACACACACAGTCATGTTCTGCCCACTCGGCCCCAGCTCAGCACTCACGTGAAACCAAGAG
Organism: Sturnus vulgaris; assembly: GCF_052056855.1. NCBI lineage: Eukaryota > Metazoa > Chordata > Aves > Passeriformes > Sturnidae > Sturnus > Sturnus vulgaris. Next base: position 102,975,482 of record NC_142245.1, on the reverse strand, counting down.
CATTTACTGCTGAATTCCTGTGCCAATGCCTGGGATTGAACAAACACAGTTCATCACCCAACTGGCTGCTGGCACTCATGATGAACAATAAAATGTAGGTAGCATTCAAGTGTATTTATCACCTTGTTGTCCAGCCCTGTGCTGCGTGACATATTTGATTTTATCCAGTGAAAACACTGATCTAATTCCAGCGGTAATAATATTGAGCAGGAAAAAATACAAATCCAGTGTCTTTAGAAGTGGAATGCTGCCAGTAGGTTTAGTATCAGTTCTACAGATCACTTTTGCACCACCCTTAGTACAAACATGTTATTAGATAGGTCATTAAGGGTACTAAAGCTAAGGAGAACTGTGCTTTATAGTTACTTTATCAAATTGTTCTTCTTCGAGATATGGGAATGGGATATCCAGGAACACATTTTAAAGCTTCTCATAGTGGTTTCATGGATTTGTAGGAAAGAGGTGGCATTAATCCAAAGTCAGCTGAAGTCAGTGGACTGATTCCCTGCCTAATCCCCTCCTTTTGAAAGTAGGTGGTGTGGACACACAGCTGAGGTGGCAGTGTGGTTTTACAGGGTGGCTTTATAATCAGATGTCTCTGAGATGGGGTGGCTGCTCAGGGCACCTCTCTCCTGCAGAATTCATGTGAATTTGCACTCTCATTTACCAGCCTGTGAAAGGCACTCCTTTTCTGTGCTGGTAAGTGACATGCATGTGATAAAATTCGTGTTGCATCAGGTCCAAAGTTTTATTCAGGAAAAAAAAAAAGGAAGAAAATAGGTTTTAAAATTTCATGTGCCTGTGGAAATTCAGTGATATTTAGTCATTAACTTGACTGAAATCCATCTAAGTATATAGTCAAACACAAGCCACTTGTTCTCAAGCAGTGTTTATGGATAAGGAAGCGAGGTGGGAGATCTATTACTTTTGCCCATACTCCCCATCAAATCTCCCTCTGTAAATACACAGTCAAACATAAATGATGACCCTCATCTGCTTCAGGTTCATTAATGGGGACGCCTGTGCCTGCATGGAATGCCACTGACATGGAGCTGTAGTGCCAGCACAGTGGAGAGTATCAGATTTAAAAGGACTGAAGTATTATAATTTAAAAACACTTTATTATAGAAGATAGGTAAAAAGCTGCAATTTAAATAAACTGTTTCAAATTGTGTGGTTGTATTTCTGGTTTGATTTGAAAAAAAAGGTCAATATAAAGTTGCTGTTGTAACCATTAGTTATGTGATTTTAAAGAGTAGCAATATATAAATAGTTCCCTTGTGGTAATTTTATGTTAGGAGTATTCTATTGTTTAACAAATGCTGAGGGAAAATTATTTGGTTTTTCAACAAAAATACATCCAAGAAGAAAACAATCTATGTAGATTATAAGGGTCATTCCTTAACAGTGCTGTTATTTGTGATGAACTCTTATCCAGCTGCTGATGTGACAGTCTGTATTAACTGACAGCATCAATATTGCACTGCACTCAAAAAACCCCAGGCAAAGAGAGGAAATCAAGTGTTTTAACTAATGCCATTCCAGAACCATCTAAATATTTTACACATATGAGTACACCAGGAGCACTATATACACCAGCTGGTATTGGATAAGATATTCCTCTGCATTTTAAAGTTATTTCAATACTGCAAAACAGGATAACATATTTAGATAAAACTTTGGAGCCATTTGGTACCTCAGAAAGTTTTTATTTGATTTTCTCTCCAATTTTCTCCTTTTTTTTGGCAAAATTTGCCATATTTTTAGCCATCACAGATTTTTGATGAAAAAAAAATTACAAAAGCAACTCTGAAACTGGATACAGAATAAGACAGATCTGTGAAGGGTAATCAGTGAACATCAGGAGTTCTAAATATGCAGATGGCATAAAAGCTTCTAAAATAAAAAAGTATTATGCTTGGTTTTCATATGACAATAGTAGCTAACACAAGATACCATCAAGATGTGGATCTTGCTGATATCTGTCTGGGATGGCAGCTTTGCCTTGACTATTTTCAGATGATCCTGAGCATACTTGTAGGAACTTAAGGTGTTGATGGAGAGGAAAGGGCACACAACCCCTTCTTTTTATCACCTCTCCCTGCAGATGTGCACGGGGTGATAGGGGCCATTTGCTCATTTAAAGCTGTCACTTTATGAGGCACAAAAGGATGGGAACCCTCTGGCCAAACACAGACATTTGCACCTGAGTGACTCAGGTAATAAAATCGGGTGTGAATGCCCCAAAGGTTAGGAAGGGAGGAATTTCTTACTGGAAATGTTCGGCTCAGTGGACTATGAAAAGAGCCAGTGTGGGTAGCCCAGAGGTACCCACCGATATCATGGACTTTTAAAGGTGTTATGAATCTTTCTTGGTGCACAGAAGAACCGATTGGGTTTTCCTGAGGTCTTATGGAAGCCTGAGTGTTTCAACAAATGAATCTCTTTTCTCTCAAGGGGTGATCTGTCCACAGCAAAGGGATGCAGCAGAATCCCCTGCTTATGTCCAAGCATTGCAGCAAGCAGCAGAAGTTACACAGAGCTGGTGCTCAGCCCAGGAAAGTCCTGCTGGGACTAACAGCCAAGCCAAAAATGGACCTACTCGTGCATTTAGTTTTGAAATTGTTTGTTGGTTGTTACAACCACACCTAAAATCACTAGTAATACCTCTATGAGCTAAATATCCCATACAGAAGTGCTAAGAAGATTTTATTGGTCTTACGCACAGTAAGTTGGAGCCAGATGCACACTACAAGGTCTCTTTCAGGCTCAGGCTGTGAAACCTGAAAATAGTTTAGATGAGTGATGGGCAAAATCCCCACATAATCATCTCACCACACGGGAACTTGCAGTGTACATTAGGCATTTAAATATTGCACAATAAGCAAGTATTGGATAAAACCACAAATACTGAGGGAATGACTGGAACCCCAAAACTTTCTCCCATCAGCAAAGTATCCTTATCCTTTGCTTGCAGAGCTAGCCCACTTCTATCTTCCTCTCCTTACATATATGAGATGCAAAAGCCAGTCATCTCAGAGCCTCAGCAAGTTCTGCTGCCACTAAACTCATGTGAAAGGCATGCAGCTCTGCTTCTTCTGGCTGTGCTTAAAATATCTATGAAATAGCTGCCTGCATTCTGAAACATCTTCTTGTAAGACTTAGTTTGGTTTTTTGGAATTTAGCCTTCAGAGACATCTAAGTCAGAGCTGCAGGTAGGAATCTAAGCTCAAGATGAAATAGGAAACTTCACAGGCATCCCTCTCACAATTCTTGGTTGCCTTGTGAGTAATTCCACTGTCATCAGAACAGCTGTTCCACAGGACACTGTCTAGTTTAATGTGCAGGGTATTCCAAGCTGTTTGTCTCCTCCTATTCAATGTACTTTGAGCTATGGTGTCTGAGTCTGGGCGGTCAGTTATTCTCCTGGAGCCAGCACTCAGACATCAGGAGTGACAGCAGTAGGCAATGGCATGCCTGAAGGGATATTCTTAGGCTGATCACTCACTAGCTCTTTTCTTTCTCAAAGGCAAAAGTTCCATCACAGGACCTCTGTGAGGCAAACTGGGCAGCAGCAATAAGCCTAAAACCCACGCAGACACAACTTAGAGGGACATAAGTGGGTTGAGCAAATTCCTTCTTTTTGCATCCACCTGGATGCAGTGTGTCCCAAGACACCGCTCATCCCTAGCAGGGATGGAGGTTCCCAGCAGCACAGGGGGCTGCAGGAAAACCTCTTTGTTGTTAGGATTTTATACACAGCACTCTGAGCTACTCAGGTGTCCAAATGTAGACATGAACCTGTCTATTCCTGGTGTCTCAACACAAGAGTGGGTGAAGGCAAAAATCACACGCGTTCAAATGTGTTTGAGGTTAACCTTAAACTGTGCACTGCAGAAGGTGTTTGTTTATTTTTTCTCAGACTGTTTTCATAAGCACTTTCTAGTTGACTACCAGAGTATCTTTCTTTTCCAGTTTCTAAGGAAAAACTCAAAGCTCTCATCTCTTTGAATGCCATGGTTGACAAATCACTGGAACCATCAGCCCTTGCTGCATGTAATTTTCTGGGAAAGAAAATACAGTTTTCTAGAATAAACACTTTCAAAAGGATTATTTGTTTAAAGAGTCCACATTTTTCAGGAGGAATTATGATATTCATAAATTCAAATGTAGTTGTTTTTATGTTCTGAGCAGTATATTCTCATTTTCTCAACGCACCTGGGCTGCTACACATACTCATTTACAGTGGTACACAGCAGGTGCTAATGAAGCAGAAATGTTAATTTATTGTGAATTTAAGCAAAATAGCACAAGCAGAAGATCAATTAGATTGTTTGACAGTTCTGGTAGATTTTAGGGGTTTAGGATTGCTTTTGTTTTCTGCAGTTACATCAGTCTAAAGTCTGATTGCAAAGAAAATCCATACTGTTTTCCTCCTTGTTTAACTCTGTTAGGGACAGTGAAATTCATGCACAGAATGCGATTATCCGTTCCTTTTTATTATTTTTTTCCCAGGGAAATAGAATATATGTAAATCATAAAGACAGCTGATGGTAAAGCTGACTGATTAGAATATAGTTTAGATATTAAAAAAAAAGGTAGAGCAACAACTACAAACCTTGGTTCCTGCATTTCTTGCAAATACAAACTTGCTGTGTTCACTGGGCATTTCAGATGTGTGAGGAACGTATTAGAGAATCCTTAAAACCAAGATTACAATCATGCCTGTGGTGCCAGTTTAAAACAAGGAAACACACTCTGTCAGCCACAAGCTGCTAGAGGCACAGTCAGTCTAAGGACACACAAGTTTTCCAGTGGAGGCGTTGGTTTCTAATGGGCAGAATTTACTGCTCGATTACATTGTTATGCAAGAGTGGCAAACGAGATCTGGCTGTTACTTTTTCAAATCAAATATAGCTCTACATTTTGCACCTTAGTCTGTTCCTGTGCTTGATTAAACATTTATAAATAGTTCCCCCCACCCATCCTATAAATGCTTGGGGGTTCAGAGACAGTATCTGGTTCACAGCACAGGCTATTTATTGGAATGGAATGGAGACACAAAATTCAAGCAGATTCTGTAACATGGAAAATGTAGAGGAACTGAGGTCAGGAGTTTGACTTCTAGGTTCATTGTTTCCTTTTGTTACTCAAACATTGCACCAGACTGCTTTGTAATTCAGGCAGAAGAGACTCTTGAGATCGATTTTGATTTTATAGCCTTTCTGAGAATTTGCTGAAAACCAAATCCTAGGAGGAGCTAAATAGGTGATATAGCAGGAAACAAGTCTTAAACTTCTAACTGGTATGAAAGAGAAAGTAATAACATGTACTACTCGTAGTTTTCTAACAAGAAAGATTAAAGCCATTGCATCTTCATTACCTTTTTACAAATGATCATCAATCAAAATAGCAATGATTAGGTTTCCAGAGAAACTGCTGACTCCAAAAAGAGAAATTTGTGTTACAATTTTACCTGTTTCAGCAATTTATTGATGGCCATATCCACACAGCACACATTATTTCCAGAGGTCTAGACTCCCAGATTTGACAATCAATTTTTGGTGCTTCCTTACTAGAAATTTGGAAGAATCTGTTCTTAGGGGTGCTGAACAGCTGCTGTCCCTATGGGTATTAGTTTATTCAATAAAGCCTTTTTAGACTCAATTGAAGTTGAGGTTTTTGTTCCCTTTCCTCAGACGCAGCTCAGGAGAGTGACCACCTTCTAACCTGGACAGAAGTCAATCATCCCTGCCTCACAGCTATGATTCTCCTTGAATTTTAGCATGAATCTTTCCCTTCATGTTTCAGTCTGCTAAAACTGAGTCCAAGAACTGAATGTAATAAGATTAAGACTGTATCATAAATAATATACCAGAGTTTTATTACACAAAACAGTATTACAAATATAATTTACTCCAAGACATGGAATTTGATATTGCAAATAAATGTGTAGTAAGTTTTTTGCATATCAGGACCTATGTGCGTTCCTTATAAAATGCCAGCAATTAAAATGAAAAGACAACATGTACAGCAGCTTGATGGTGTTTTTTCCTAGTAACTTGAATTAAAAGAAGTAGAAAGTATTTGGCAAAGACAAGCTAACCAGCTTTAGGAGACTCTGTAATCCAATTGCTAATGGATGATTCGTGATTGTTTTCTCGACATTCCAGAAAATACATGAACAGCTTCCTGTGTAGACTAAGAGTGAAAAGGGAAATGAATTTATATGACAGCAATATGTGGAAAACTACAAATTTTACAAAGGGGAAAACCTTGTAACTACTCTGTTATTACTGAGGCTAAACTTCCATCCACTCCAGAATGAAGCTTTGACTCAGTAAGGATCACAAGAGATGACTCTAGAAAGATCTAATATAATAAGGGTTTGCTATTGCACTGCTGTTAATTAAGTGGAAGGATTTTTCCTTCAGAAAGATATTGTGCTGTAAAATTCACATTGCCAAATCCTTTCCTTATAAATGCTCTACAGAACTTTTTCTTCCTATGTAGCAAGCAGTGATAAACTCACAAGTAAGAAAAACCTACCACCTACTGTTACAAAAGAAAAGTGGGACAGAGAGAATATGGATTGACTGATGAAAAGAAGATGGGTGGACACAGCTGATGCTCCTATGGAATATTTCAGGTGTGAGTGGTAGATAGCAAGAAGGTTTAACATAGTTAGGGACCATGTCAAGGATGAATGTGCAAAGTTTAATAAGATATTTGTGGTACTAAGATTATTTGTTGTTTCAGGTTTGGTATGGAGCAATCTGTGCCTACAAAAACATGCAGACTGTGCATGAAGAAGAAGAAGCCTGTATTTGAGATATGGAAGACTACACTACTGGACCACCAACAATTTAAAACAGAGATTAATTTTCAGTGGTTCAGTCATCTGAATGGATTATTTTATCACTCTTCTGCCAGCAATTCATGATCTCAGAAAATCTGAAGAATCTGGAAAGAGCAATGGCAAGAGCTCCTTTAGACTTACATGGAGCAATTACAAAGGAAATCTTTCTCAGCACCTTCCTCACCAGTCCTAGCTCTATAACTAGACCTTGAAATTCTGTTGACAAGCTCATAATTGACTCATAATCTCATTGTGATATATCAGATTAAAGTGACAGTTTCTGGAAAGAACTGGCTGTTTGAGAAACTTTCTCCTACGGAGTAATTCAGAGCCACTAGACAAGGATTTCAGTGGTTCCCTCACAGAGTTTGAACCCACTGTTTGAACAGAAGTCGTGGAAATCTTGAAACGCTCTGAAACACTCTTGAAACAGTGTGAACATTCTGAAATGAGCTCTCCAGGTCCCAAACTGTTCTCTAATGCATCATCTGATGTAGGAAGACATCTACATGTGGCAGCCAATAAACATCAGCAGTTACATTTGTGTTCCTGCTTTCCCTGTTTTTTGGCATGTTCAGCATTCGAGTGCCCTCTCTAATAAACAGCCTGCTGCTGCTCAGGGCCACGAGAAGCAATGAGGATCTTTGCTACAAGCTCAGCACTACATTTCAACATCTTAATGTACTTTGTTCAGATGGCAGTGGAGGAATGGATGACATCCCACTGCGCTTGGTTCTATGTAATCCTTAGAAATTCTGAAGACATGGAGTCCTGGGACAGCAGTGCTGTTATTGTTCACTAACAGTGCTTGAGAGAATACAAAGTACTGGGACAGAAGTACCCTATACCTACACACAATACTGACTTCTTTTTGTTGAAAGCCTGTCTTAATTTTCTCATTGAAGATATCCCAAAACTTCAAAGAAATTAATTGATATCAGCAACTTACATTTCATTTTTTTTTAATCTGTGTTTGACCTTTGTTTCTAGGCTTGGGGAAAATACTAGGCAAAAGGAGGGTATTTTAGAAGCAACATTACGTGCATAGGGTGAGCTGCTTTGTATTTTATAGGTGATATGCATGTCTGCTGTTAGATTTATATTGGGGGATGAGAGAATATAAATGTATTTAATTTACAATAATCTGTGTAGAAGCCATCTTCTTACAGCCATAGCAATACTTATAAACAAAGTCCATTTTCTAATTGTACGTTTGTTCTTTCCATATCTATAAATTCCAAGAAATATATAGGGCTTATATATTTAATATATATATAATGTATAGTCTACACTTCAAAAACCTTTTCTGCTAAAGTTGGCATGCTACTACTCTGCAGAGGAATAAAAGAGTGGAACATTTCTAAATAAGTATAGAAATTAGTCAGTGAAAGAAGTTAATATCATTTACACACAGATAAGCTAACATAATGAAATGTTCCTACCCTGGTATCTAGACCAACCATGATTAATAGGCTTTAACCAGTCCTTACCAGTTTTATCTAGTGCTTAAAAGTTTAGCTTGTCTTCCATAGTAAGTATCAAATATTTTTTCTCTGATTCCCCAGTTGCAGTTATTAATTGTTTATATAATTGCAATTGTAAATGGAATGCTTTACTGATTCAGTAATTAGGGAGTCTGAATTTGAAATAATTTATTAGGTCTTAATTTATGTGCTGTGAAATCTGTTAGATCATTTGCTAGTCAGTATGTTGTCTAGAATAAAGGCATTTCTACAAAGGGATTTTAGGGTGAAGGTCACCAGTATAATCAGAAACATACTCAGTCTGGCCTCCAGCTAAAGATTATATGCTTTTAAGTGTATTTCTGTTTTGCAAAATGGCCTTTTGAAGACTTAGCCATTTCAACAAAATTCCTTCTTTCCGTATAAAAAGAGAAAAAGCAATTATTTTGCACTGCTGTTTGACTTCCCACCACCACCACCACCCTGTCCCCTAGATGTAGATGACCCAGCTGATCAAGTGTGAGAAGTACACAGTTCTCTGCACTGACCTGCCTGAACCTCTGGAACGAAATCTTCAAAGTTAGAAGCAAAAGTTGGCATGAACACTAGGCAAGGGTTTGATTAAAGATTTGGAGTTATCCACACAATAAATTGAACCCAAAGAATTTTTGTCATGTACAAAGCCATGTGTTCCACAATGTATGGAAAGAAGTGACATCAGTTGGCTTTCAGTGCTCATTTATTGTATTCATCTATACGCTTATTATAATAGAGGATTTGTCAGTATGTTCACTATAAAAAAACCAGCCAGGACTGGGGCTTTTTTGTTGTCAAGCTCAGCTGTTACAAATGATATTTGACTGAAGCCTCAAAGCTTGTCTGCTTTTACATGATGCTCCAAAATTGAAACCTTACACTTTGAACGTCTTTAGAAATGTACGTGTGGAGTGGCTTAAGGAAAAACATGGGGCTGCTGAATAGATTGCTTTGGGCAGGATTTATCTGACAAAATATATGTGTTTATACATCAATACAGACATATGCAGCTGTCTATATAGTAGACTTATGTAGATGTCCATATGTAGATGGCAGTACTTCAATTAATCACAGACTCTACATAAGCAAAGAGAGGTGTGATTTATTTTAATCCAAAGACATCAACTATAAACTCAGGTGTCATAGGCACATCCAAGAGTACCTGTAAGAAGGGAATTAAAGGTTACAGTAATATTAAGTGAAGTTAAACGAATTTCACAAGGATGACCTGTAGTTTAATGCTTTGAAGGGGCTTCTTTTACCCAAGAGATTACCTGTTTAGATTTTTTTCCCTCCACTATTAATGACTTTTCACAGTCAAGAATCATATTTTTGAGTAATCTCACATATAAATATTTTGTCTCTGGACAAAGATGCAAATTACCATACTTGGATCTATGACTATGGTCAAGAAATGTGCATATTCAGCTTCATTGTCTTCAGTGAAAATAAATTTAAAATACGAAACAGACAAAAGTCTGAGCCTTTCACTCCTCTTTAATTTTTCTTTCCAAACCCAACTTTTCACATAGTTACAGTCATGACCTATTCAACCTTCCTTTCCTCTATTGTGTGTATTCAGCAGAAACTCCTAATGAACAACAACTCTCCATGAATATCAATGGTTCAATAAACAGAAGTGATAAGCAGATTTTTTTTTCCAGAAGTTTTTTTCTGGAGCCTGGAAAAAGCTAAAAATAAGTGGAGTGGGTTATTAGGAAGAAAATGCACATTGGAAATAGAGCAGGGTAAAACACAGAGGGAGAAACACAAGTAGTAAACATATGAAGAATAATTTTACATGGGGAACATAAAGAATATGGAAACACATTTAATTGAATTTTATTTGTGCAAACACTTAAAATTTCCCTCAGATGCAATGTAGTTCTTGGATATATTAATAGGGTCTGCTGAAACCAGTGGGATAATAATGAAGGACAGATTTTCTCAAACTAAATGAGATGGTTATAGCGTCAGCACAATCTGCAACCAGTGAACTTTTCTTGTCTAGGAGCTCTAAGATGAGTTCCTAAAAAGATCTCTGAGAAGGCAGGCACAGGAAAGACATTAATAAGTACAAAGACAACTGTTCTTCATTTAATCAGATTCCAAAAACTTGCTTTATTAGAATAACTAAAACAAACCAGAAAAAAAAAATTATATTGGGAAGCAGTTCTCATAAATGTCCTTTAGGAGCTTGTGATTTACAGTTGAATTTTATTCCATAATTTTTAAAGTAATTCCTTAAATATTCATCACTTTTTCTTCTGCCAATACATCTCATTTAATGTTGCCTTCTTTAAGAACATCTAAGCAAAGTTACCTGCACAATATCAAAAGTCAAAGTAACAGTATGGACTTCCTCAGGACCAACAAAATGCCTATCAGGAGACAAAAATCATGATTATTTCCCTCACATGCTTGCTTTTATTCCTTACTTGCCTTGCTGCTTCCTGCACTGTTACTACATTACCTGGATTCCCAGGGGTTTTCTATCTCTCAGCCAATAATCCTCACCAAGGAGGAGGAGGAGGAGGAGGAGGGAGTGTTACATTTCTGTGAGACTTTGCAGTTTGTTGCCACTGAGTGAATTGGAACAATTTGGCTTTGAGGAAGTGATTTATACACACACATCCATCACATATAACCTGCTCTGCTCTGTTAACTCTCTGTTTGATCTCTGGAGGGTTCAGTAGATTAGGGAGGGTCTTCACACAGAGGTTTCATTAACAACCAATCGCTTAACCTGGCATGACTCCTGTTTGTGCATTTGGATGCTTTAAAGCGGGAAGAATAGGAGGAAAAAATTGTTAATAGGGATCATTATTTACCAGTCCAGGAAACACCAACCATGCTGTTAGAGAGAATAGGCTTCCAATTTCCTTGATTTTATGTTTTAGACAGTGTAGAAAACAGAATTGAGGTTTACAATTTGAGCCATTAAAAAATGGCTATCACAGTATGTGAATTCTGGCAGCACAAAATACATCAGTAAGCAAAGAGCATTTAAAGAGAATTTAATTAAATTCATTATTTGATTACATATCCAGCCATAAGCTAGAAACTTGAACAATACAATCCAGTTTAATGAGACAGTAAATGCAGGCCAAGCAGTCACACTTTTTAAATATTCCAGATTAATTGGTCTCTGGTTACTGTCACCTGTTTGTTCAGAGTGGGAGGAGGAATTCGATCAAGTCAAAGAGTTGATACTGTTATAAAACAAAGTTAAAGAACAAAGTCAGAATCATAGAACAATATGACTATTCTTGTTATTGGTAGGGAATTTTGAGATATTAGCAGCACACAGTTTTGGAAAACATCACCCAGATTTGCAGCAGGGAGTTCCCATGCAAGCACAGTGCAGTGTGTCTCTGCACTCTCTTACAGAAAAGGGATGTTCTGTTAATGAATGATTAAATTTAGTACTTACTGATATTCTTACCAACAAAATGACTGGTTTTAAACCAGCAGTGCTCGCCATAATTTTACAGTTAACAAACTAGTGAAAGCACATAAAAAATGCTAATTTCTTGTTGAACTCAAGAACATGGAAGAAAATAGGTAAGTATCAGTAATTTCTGGAAATATGTGGAGAAAGTTGGCAGAGCAACTGCCAGGGTTTGTTAGTGGTAACTATGGCAGCAAGGCAAAAATTTGGCAGTGATTATTAATATTTATTTCAATAACAAAATATAAAGGACAGTGTTACATTGTTATAATATTTGAATGCTTAAATATTATCTGTTATTAATGAATAACAGTGGTCCAATATATCCTGAATTCTGCCTATCCCATCCTCTCTGATCCCTCCCCTCAAAGATGTCCAGAAAAACAGATGTGCTCTGTAACCTGCCCTGATATTTAAATGATAACAGACTATTGAGTACAAAGCTTTGGAAATTTCCTGTCTTTTGTATTAAGGTTACAATTCAAGCCTCAGTGGCATTTGCAAATGTGGTGATAACACACGAGGGAGACTGGAGGGAAAGACTAGATTAAGTACTTCATTGATAAAAAAGCAGCAACCTTAAATGCATAAATAATTTTATTGACAGTCTGATGATTTTCCTGTAGAATCCTTTCCCGTGTTTCCTTTAGCTTCCATTACCTTTCGTTTAAACCCTTCTCAAGAAACAATCTCATGGTCAGTTTCCCAAAATGAGCCATTTCTTTCCCATGGTGGTAAGGGTATGAGCACATCCTCTGTTTTCTATAGTGATGAATTCCACAATGCCAGCAACAACATTTAAAACGCCCTTCACCTTTAGCATGACAACATTCCACCACTGTTCCTCTGATTTCTATCTGTCCCACATGCTATATGTTGTCCTGTATTGCAATTAAATCAAAGCTCATGTACCCAGGGCTGACTACCAGCACACTACCTGGAACAAGAATCTTTATCTGTATGACACAGAATGAAAAGCTGCAAGTTAATTTCATTTCTGGTGAAAGCAACTTTATTCCTGTGTTAGAAGACATGGAAAGAAAAAGGGTGTGATCTATGATTTCTGTATTTAATTTGTATGTCTTTTACACATTTGTGGAAGATGGAATAGCATGCAAGCAGTTGGAGATTAAAATCTTTAAAAGTGGCTTTAACAGTTTTGTGACAGGAATGTATATTCCCATATAGGGTCTTTCCCTGGTAGTATTCTTTGTGTTCATGAAAATCACTGAATACAATATTTTTTTGTCTATTTGTTTGTTTGGTGTACTGAAATCAAGCTTTTCATGATGATTAACGTGAACAGAAGTCTTCGGAGGTTTTATTGCCAGAATAAGGAATGCCTCCTCTGATCTCTCCTGTAACAGATTTCAGATCTAGCCCCTCATGAAACAGAGAGTACACAGTAATGAAATATAGGAGATTATTTTCATTATGAAATTATCAAAGCCAGATATTGATTTCTGCATTTTTTGGTCATGCATTTCTGGCAAAACATGAACCTTTTATTAGCTGACATTTCATAGTGGTTTATACAAGGATTGCCATCAGATGCTGAGCATTAGGACACATCGACTTCTTAGTTTTACCTTTAACTGAATGTGCCTCCAGTCTCAACAAAAAGGGACTGGGGTGAAATACTGAAAAGAAGTTGTTAATCCAGCTGGGCAGATGTACCCAACAGAGAGAGAAATGTACTGCCACAAAGAGATAAAGGATACACATAATCTTCTGTCTGCAGCTAGGTACACTCACCATGGACTTGTGCTTTAGAAATTAAGATGCAGACAGCATCCCTTTTCTATAAAAGTTGATATAAGATTTTCCTTTTCTTGTTTGCCAAATGGACACCCACCTTCACCCACAGCCAGCTCACGCTGTGTTGAATCAGGGATTGATGCAGAGATGGAAACAATCAAGGGGAGTTGCAAACAGTGCAGTCCATTTCAAAAGCATTCCTTTTCCAGGCCATCAGCTGCAGCAGCAGCACAGGAAGCCTTCCCTGATTTTACCACTACTGAGAAGCAGTTTGATGGTGTTTATGCATGGCAGGACCCCACCAGCGAGGAGACCCACAGCTCTGGAGCACCAGAAGTGACGTTCAGAGAAAGGGCACAATTGACAATGGAGCTGTTCATGGCACCAGGGCTGTGAGCCCATCAAGCATCCCCTCTATCATGTTTATTGCTCTTTATTCAGCTTTAAAGAGGCTTTTTTATCCTGCACAATTTAACTGATATATATGCTTTTCTGCTATTTTTCTTTTTTGGCAAATGAACATCGGGTTTGACAGACATCAGTGGGTCTAAGAGTTCATGGGTTACATTTATCTTGAAACAATGCTACAAGGCTTATCCAATGCTTCAGCACAGGCTGTCAAACATGTTTGTCCTCCCCATTACATTAACTACAGCTGTTGTGTCACTGGGCTCTTCGTGTCCCCTTTTCAGCTCTGCTAAGGGTCCCTTATCTTATACTTTCACAGCATAATAGCTGATGCTGAAACCATACACAGAGAGAAGTCTTAATGTGTGGCCTCCAGGTGAGCCTGTAACACCATAAATATGATGTTTACCTCAAATCTCACCCTCTTTCACTTGTGTCCTCTGACAATGCAGCTCTAGAGTCCCAGATTTTACAGTGATTGCCATGCCAAATAGATATCAAACATAGGAACAGGGTTTTGTTTGAGCCTGTAAGAAAGCAAGGTGGGGAATCTGAATACCATTATTAAAAGATTAAGATCTGCAAACAAAAAAATCTCAATAGCAGTAGTGAAAATACAGAAGAATTTCCCAAGGACTTCCAAAATGCATTAATGAATAAAGTTTCCATTGCATATTCAGTTGATGATGATGACAAAATAGTTTCCATTTTAATAGTAACTCAGAAAGGTACTAAAAAGTAGCTCCTAAATGTAGAGTTTGGAGTGTCTAAATAATTTTCTTTAATGGTTTCAGAGACAGCTTGTGAAGGAACCCTTTGGACCATTAATGCTTATTTTCAATACACCATGGAACAATACAGAAATTGAGGATATTTTAAAAGGGCAAATAAAATAACCTGGATAATTATAGGTTTGTCACACTGACATTGATCCTAAGCAAAAGAGCTGGCTGGTGCAGGATTTGATTAATAAATTAAAGGAGGAAAATGTAATTAATGCCAATCAACATGAGTTTACATCAAACTAAACTGGTAGGTTTTATGATGAAATTACAAATTTAGTTAAAAATAGAATCACAGAGAATTAGCATATTTAGGTCTCTTTATGGTATTGCTTTGGTACTGCCTTATGTATCTCCAAACACACTACAAATGGACATACATCATTGAGAATGTAGGGGCTTTTGGATCCCCACAAGTTATTTGTGTCAAAAAACAGAAAAAAAACCACCCCAGAGTGGTACAAGCCACCTCATAACCCAACCATAAATGTACTTTGACCCTAAATATGGCCACATATATAGTATTACCTCTGAGAATAATCACTGCTATAACCTCAAACAGTCCCTGGAAGAAAAAAGGGAAAGAATGAGAGACAGAAGTATCAAGTTTTCAGCATGATTCCCTACTTTAAAGGCCAAATACCATCACTGGGCACAGAAGGAAGGGAGGCTGCATTAACTCTGAAATTGTGCTGCTGAACTTGGAGCACTCCCAGTGCTGGTACATAGACTTTGAGTAGAAGTCACAGGAATTATGTGAGGATTAGAAAATTTACTTCTTTGTGAGGTACTTGAGCACTCAGTAAAATAACTTTTGTCAAAAAATCAAAGACATGACTGTAGGTACTTATTCATTAGGTACTTACTTAAGGACAAAATTTCATTATAGACAGCTTTTCAAGTCCAGATGAAGATGAAGTTTCCATTTCTATGATCTTAGGCTAGAAAGGTTAGACCAGCATTTAGATAAAACTCAAAAAATAACTTAGAATAACTTACTGTTTATGGATTCTTTCCTTTCTTCTCTGGCCTATGCCTTAGACCAATGAACATTTAACTCTACTCTGCACAGTTGTGCTGGGAGGTGAATATGTTCTCTCCCAAAACTAGTTTAAAGCTGATTAACGTGGTGTAATCTCTTGTGACATGGGAGAAAAGGATTTGAAAGCTCACAGGCAGAAAAGAGAATGTGCTTTTCATTCTTCTGTACCTCGGGTAATGCTGTAAGCACCCATCTACAGGGAAAAAGCCATCACTTATGATAAAAAGTGGTGATGATACCACTGTTTTGATGAGAAAGGAAAGAATGCTACTGCATTTGATGTGGGACACAGTTATCTGAGAACACCCCCATCAGCCATGTTCTAAAATATTTTCAGGCAATTTACACAAAGAAAGCAAAAATATTTAGCTTGTGGTCCTTTAATATGCACTGAACAGACCCCAACTTCTCTCCTGTCCTATTGATCAACTTTTGGTTACTTTCTGAAGGAAAACTCCGGGCTCCTGAAATCTGTGCAGTTCAGTAAGGAAATTATTTGCGGAACTAAGACAACTTTGGACTTAGCATCTGAAAAATAATTTTCAGGACATCAGGAATTCAAAATCAAGATGCACTTCACTGCTCTTCTAGGTCTTCTTCAGAATCCCTTATGTGCCATCATGGGTGCAATTTTTACCTTGTAATCAAGTCAAAAATACACTTGGAGGAAAAGAATAGAGTGAACCCATGTGTCTTTTCATTCAGATTTGAACATTTTCCTCTCTGATCATCATGATTTTCAAAAAAAGGAGCATATAATAAAATAAATGTGCATTAATGCAATGATCTATAATTTTGCATCATTACAAAAATATACTCATATCCAGTAGGTAACTTCCTGTAAATCTGAAAATGAAAATTTAAAATCTATATTTTCACTTTTCTCTTTTTTTAAAAAAAATTAAATTTCACAATCAGAACTTAAATATAGTTCTTCCTACATCAGTGCAAGTTTAGACAGAGCAGACAATCCAGTAGCACTCAGCAGAGGTCTTGAAGATCCTGAAGAATATTATAGAGACCAGAATGTCCTACCTGAGCTTCACAATATTTTGCTTTTTCATTTTAGTTAGACCCTTAGCTTTATTTAATTTTTTTTATTACATCTATAAAATATTGAAGTTTAAAATATACAGGATCATTATCCTACATTGTGAAAAGCATAAAAGCGTGTGAAAGTAATAGCTTCCTTGACACAAGAGGATTAATGTGTATGAATTGAATTTTTTTGTGGTCTATGAACTCACATTTCATGGAGACACCAAATTTATAGATGGAGAAAATCCCTCATCTAGTTTGAACTTCATAGAAGTTTAACATAGAAACATGAGAGAGGTGTGCTCCTAGAATCACCTTTGCAAATTAAATTTCAAGACGGAGATCATTAGAGAGCATACTTGCAGGAGTGATTATTTATTTTTAAAATAATGCTGCAATTTTATTTAGCACATGAGAGCTTGGTATTTTCTCTCTTGCTTCAGAAAGCTAAGTTGCAGTGCATGTTATGGAAAAAAAGTTGCTTTTTTTTAAAATTGTTCAGCAACATAGAAAGCAATGTAAGCTAAAGGATGACCATTTTTGTCATCAGCAAATCAATATCTTCTACACTTATATGACTCAAAACTTCCACGAAAAAATGTGCTGCTAAAGGCAAAAGCATTTAAAATTTAAAACAATACATAGCACCATTATCACACAGCTTTTTTGGGGTACCTGCGTGATCCTGATGCCACTTATCTGTAAAGCACAGTGGCACACAAAGACTTCTTAGAACATGACCATCCAGACTGCTTCTCTCTTTCTGAAGTAGATTTCTGAATAGCTATTTCTGAATTTTTCTCCAGTACTTATTTAGAAAGTCAGCTGGATTCCAATAATCATGTTGTTCCACTGCTGTCTTTCAGCATGTCAGCAACAGTAGGGTTTTATTTGTCTACAAATCCTTATCTAAGTATTCTTTAGTTGATTTTGATCAAATAAAATGACAGCAAAGGAACGGTGAGGCAAACCAAACTATCCAAAAGCAATTTTTAAATTTTTCTGTTTTGATAACATTTGCAAACATATATGGGTATAATTAAAACTCACACCCAGTACAACAGCAGAAAATGGTGCCTAAAGAAGAGCAGGGGCAATAATTCCCTGCAAGGGTCCCTCTCACAGACAGGCTGCCATGGCATCCCCAGCTAACACACGGGAGCAGTCAGGCGTGTGATCTGTCTGGGAGTCTTAGTGGCAATAAAACAGTCAGCATCCTCCCACTCTTCTGTAAGGGTGTATCAATGCTCACTTTGTCAATAAAAATCAGCATTCCCTCATATTCACCCCACCCATCCAGGAGAATGTTCTGCATGAAGCAGGATTGGTCCAGGTCAGACCCATCCAGGCTGGTCTCTTGTTCCTGATCTGTCAGTCTGGACACACAATAAACCACCACCTGCTCTGCCCTCAACTGCTACTTCTCAACCAGAGAACAAAGGAAAAGGAAAAGCTGGAAAGGGACTTTTTACAGGGATATGTACTAATAGGACAAGGGAATATGGCATTAAACTGAAAGAGAAAGTTTAGATTACATATTGGGAAGAAATTCTTCATGGTGATGGTGGGGAGGCACTGGCACAGGCTGACCAGAGAAGTTGTGGGTGCCCCATCCCCGAGTTTTCAAGGCCAGGCTGGATGTAGCTCTCAGCAACCTAGTCTAGTGGAAGGTGTCCCTGCCCAAGGCAGGGCATTAGAACCAGATGATGTTTAAGGTCCCTTCCATCCCAAATCTTTATATGAATCTGTGAAATCTGAGCACAAAACAGAAAATGAACAAATAAATAAGTAAATCAACCTTTTTCTAGACCTTTTCAAAGTACAAACTGTGCCAATCTGCTGTAAGAGAAAGTATAATCCAAAATGTAGTCCCTGGCCTAGTCCTTGGCTGTGTGACAGACCACTCCTTAGCACAAGAGGGAATTTAAAAGTTCGTCTTTTAAACAGCAAAACCACACACGGAGCCAGTCAACTAACCTGCAATTTAGGTATTCCCATAAGTTCTTGTCAGCGTGCACAAGTAGTGTTATCACCTATAATTGACTAGAGGACTTCAATTATGCTGGTAAATTTAGCAATAATTACACATCTTTGCCACCATTCAGGAATTACCTCTCAGGGCATGGAATCTGTTTATACTCACTTCCAACACATTCAGCCTTCACGTGTTTGCTCAGCTACATGGATTCAACCAACCATAACGATCTCATTCCTTAGGTGAAGTGCTGTGCTCCAGGAAACAGTATCTTGAACCACACCTTGATTTCTCAAAGAAACCAGTGTAACTAAAAGACAATTTCTCTGTCACAGAAAAAAAAGCACCTTTCTCCTCCTGACACAGCAAAACTTAGGAAAAAAATTTTCACTGGCATAGGAAATGGATTTTGTGGTGGATAGAGTGGAGGCTCAGAGAAATCCAAGATCATCTTAAACTTGTTCCTTTCTTCATAATGCTAATAATTTCTCAGTCTTCCTGTTCCTTCAAAAGAATGTTTTTGACCCCAAGAGTTCATATAATTCCCTTCTGGAAGAGTAGTGAGGAAAATGAGCTATTCTTGACAGGTATCAGAAGGCATCACTTTAGGAAAGTTCTCATCTACAACAGTGGCAAAACAAGGGCTTTAGAAAAGTAAACCAGACTGTGCCATGTGATTCACCATTTTTCCCCAGCCAAATATAGAATGATTTACAGCAGCATTCCACTGCTTCTCTTAATTTTGCCCCGTCTTAGGTCTCATGCTAGCAGGAGTTCTGGAAGGAATGTTGTCCTGTTGTATCCTCCCACCTTACCTGGCAGATACCTTTGGTCTTCCCTTGTGCATATCCCCTAAACCACAGGCAAGAAAAAGCAATAACACAGCACCTGGCACAGGCAGGTGAACCAAGAATGTGATGCATCATGCAAAGGGAAGGCTGAAATAGGGTCAGTTCATAAAAAAAGACAGTGTTTACTCGTGACACACAGATGGCGTAAGCAGAACGCCAGGTAAAAACTTTTCACATCACTGTATCAGACCAAGCCTTGGATGGGCTCTCCTTGTCCACTGCTATTTTCCCCCTCCAGTTAATTTATTAAAACTAAGGCAAACTCCTGACATTTGTCCTATAAAATGACACATATATAATACTTTTTAATACAAAAGGTATTAAAAATTATTAAGTTTTATTTTCAGAATAAAACCTTTATAAAGTCTGTATGGCAGACAAAACAAAGTACTTGCTGCTGACACAATAAAAAAAAATTAACAATATAACTGAGATAAGCCAAGAACACATGTAATAATGGAAATTGTTTCTCATAGCAGCAGCACCTCTGGAAATTAACTCCTTCTTCTTTAAAACTTTCTTTCTCCACATCAAACACTTGTCGGGAGTGCTGTGGGAGCTCTCTTAGGAAACAACCACCTCTGCAAGACCTAATTTCTGTCTGAAGGTTAATTAGTTTAACGCAGGAAATAGTCTAGTAGAGTTGGGGATTTCTTCTTCAAATAAATGAGCTAAAGGCTTGAGTTTGGTAAGTATTGCCTGAGAAATTGTGGCTGTTGGATGTGACACTTTGAACAACAGAGCATCACTATACAAAAGGAGAGACAATAGCATTCCACAAGTTCTACCTGAGTTGGCAATTTGTTAAGTTTTTTATTAAACACTTAAAAACACTGGAATAGCCTCATTTGGGGATGGAATTGCTTCCTGCTTACTTTTGTTACACTCTATTTTGTTCAGTACAAACCTAATGTGAACCAGAACATAGCTGAAGTTGGGATTTGTGAATGAGATGCAGAGATTGACATCTTGTTGAAACACAGATGCTTCAGTGAGAGGATTTTTCATCAGGGCATATCAAACCACATTATTTTAATTTGCCTTTGACAATAGTAGTATGCAAGAGAGTAAAGAGAATTTGTATTTGCTGCATATTGATTTGGATAGTCAAGATTATCACATAGATTTAAGATTGTCAGACACTGATCTCTGGAGATCATAACCTTAAAACCACAGTGTATTCGGGCACCACAAACCTAATTACCCCAAATCATGTCACTTATGGAAACACTTATAGAGAAGATTATTTTCAAGCTGGCAATTTAGGTCTCAATCAGGATTTGATTTGCATTCCTTCTTTAATTTATGGAGTTCGCATTTCTTCCTTATATTACCTGATACATTTTCTCCCCAGTCCATGGTTGATTTTCAAGGGCTGTAAACTAAAAGCTACCATGGAAACAATCCTGTTGATATAGGAATAAAAGTTAACTCACTTTTCATCAGGAGGGTAACAGGAGAAGCAGTCCAGGAGACCCTGGATGCACACAGGGTCTAACAAGTAGAAAGGTCACTGTGCTAGATGCCTTACAAACATAGAGACAACATTAAGGGGGTATTATATAGGCTTGATGAAAATATTTCACGTACAAACCCATATTTTCTGATTGTTTCAGTAGCCTGTGCAGTGTTTACTTGGACAGCTTCCCAGGGATTTCCTGCTTTTTTAAGGAGACCGCATCCTGAAGCACAGCATTTACACAAGTTACCTACACAATATATGAGATAAGTAAAACACATGGAGGAAGCCCCTGATACCACACGCATCATTCAGGAGAAACTCCAAGGTTAATATGGAAAGATTAACAATAAGGTTTTTTCCCTTCTTTGATATAAAGACTATTTTTAACCCATAACAAAAGCTGTTTGAACATACATATCAGAAAAATGAAACCTTACCAAGAAAAAACAGAAAAAACATAGATATATTTACCATATACTAAGCACTACTTAGTTCTGGAGACTTGGAGTAAATGCACTCCTTAGTTAAAAGCATCACCTGGCAACAGTGGCTGTTGGCAAAACTCCTAACCAAAGTTTGGGCTGCTCACAGAAAATTACAGATGACTTCAGACGATTTTACAAATTTTAAACTGAATTTAAATTCTGTTCTCACTGTTCTAGGCCACTAGAAATACCACAAAAGATCAGTGCTTAGAGATGAATAGACTATCTTTTTGTAAAACTTATTTTTTTTAACCATTTCAGTCAAACATGGCTTAAATTCTTGTTACAAGGAAGAGCAATGCAAGTTCTTTTTTTTTAAAAAAAAAAAAGCTTAAGACTCAATAAAAACCCTTCAAACCTATTACTGCATTTGGTACAGGGCTGGTTAAAGCATAAGTGCATATGCTGTATACTAGCAATTCTCTACTTCCTATTTTGGATCATTTCATTAAAAATACCATTATTGTTTAGTGGAACTGCAATAATCAAAAAACAATCACAAAAGTTTTTAGGAGAACAGAATAGAACAGAACACATTACTTAAAACCTAAACAACAGAGCAGCTACTCGAAATACTGATATACATCAAAGAGTCAGAAATGCCACCTAAACAATTTGGATGTAATTTCTACTATTATTTTGTTATCCTACATGATATTCTTCATTACTCATACAGTAAGTTGAACTAATTCTAACATAATTACAGTTCTGCTTAAAAGGATGCTGGTTCCCAACAAGGCATCTGGGGAAGGATGGTTTTAATTGATACCATCCAAATCCTCTATGAGTTTTGTGTATTGCAACAATCAACAAACTTTCTTCTAAGTTACCACTGGACAATTCCACAACATTTTAGTGCTCTCCAAATACAGCAAACTGAAGTGGCAACACAGTTTAGGAAATATAAGTACTATGACGTTTCCATATGTGGCAGAATTTTTAAATTCAACTCTATTTTAGACAGAGGATAGTTTAACTTGTCTAAACACAAGCTCTTCATGCTCTTTAGGCAGGGTACCTGAATTTCCTGTCCAGCACTGGCAGGTCCAACATAACACCTACAGAAAGCAGACCTGTAATTTCTGGAGTGGCAAGATTATCCTGTCACCCACATCAGTGTTAGCTCAATGTTCGCTAGAATCTGAATTCTAGCAATCTGTTCTCCATGTATTCAGTTAGCTGTTTGTATTTTTAATTTTTCTGCTAAATATTAAATCAAGAAAAGCCCTTTAAGACAAGAGAAATTTTCTGCTATACACCCTAGGCACTTCAGTAAGCAGCAGTGCTCGGCAGTCATGGGATAAACTTCATGAATATACCTTTATGTTCTCCCATAATAACAACCATTATGAAAAAGACTAATTCATTCACGTGCTGAGTATCTTGAAACAGCATTTAACATATTACTGCTGCAAAGATATTATGACAATTCTTGCCAGTCTTGGCTGACATTCAGCAGATTGCTACGTCTCTTTACCTCAGTTTTTCCATCTGAGGATCTGGATATATTTGTGAGAAACCGAGATATAGATAAAAATCACTGCAAGAAGCACAGTGAGTTTTAGACAAAGTTTAATAAGAAGTGATAAAGACCCTGTTCATCATTCACTAAATGCATTATTTACTGCAACAAGTAGCACCTCTGAAAAGTAGCAACTTTTTGCTTTTAAGCAAGGTGTGGAAAAAGTAGAGAACTCCTTACACAAGACATGTTTTGATCTCCCTCACCCCTTGCATAACTCCATTTTGTCAACAGGCAAGTGATGGTGTACTTGCAATGATAAAGGGTTTATCAAAATGTGCCTAGCTGTTACACTTTTCCCTAGCTACAAACAGAGGTGCAAGGCAGCAGGCTACACACTTCTTGGTAAAGTTCATCCTTTGAATCTTCCGCCCATTTTTCCTCTTTCTTACATATACCTAATCTACTTAAGATGCAGCTATTTTGCTAAATGGTTTAAGCAGGAGCCCAGCTTACTGCATTATATGGAATCACATATGGTAGTGACCACAGGCCAATTACCTCTTCAAATAGACCAGGCACGTTTATTTGTATGTGTGATTCCATAAACATGAGAAGACTGAAGTACAAGTCTGTGTTGCCAGCAGCAATTTTGTCTGCTTTCACAGTAGCAAAACAGAACCATACTTAAAGCATAAGAGCCCAGCAAACTCCTCCTGCCTTTGGAGCTTGCTAAAAGGGGGCCCCAGCTCAGCAGTTTGGACACTGAGTGGCAAACACCATCTGTATCCTTTTCCCTTCCATAAAAGGAACCTTTATAGGAGTGTAAAAGAAAACAAAGAAAGATTACTACCAGTATTATAAATGAATAGTTAATCATCCAATAAGAATGTGAGTTCTCTCAAAGACATTGTGCTAAAGCAAATTAGTCAAAAATACAAAGCTATTGAACCAGGGTGCTCCAATAAGCAAGTGATAAACTCAAAAAACAAACAAAAATATCTCCCTAAGCCCAACTTTATAGCGGTTATTAAAATACAACTAGGAAAAAAAAAAAAAGGTTAAAACTATAATTTATTCTTTGTTCATTTTACTCAGGCTAATCTTGAATTTCCCATGTTCCTTCCCTTTGGTCAGAAAAGCTGAAAGCACAACAAGAATGCCTACATGGGATTTGCTTACACAATTTTAAAGCCAGTAAATTGCAACAAATACTGCTAGGGGCACTTATGAAAGCCTGTTTTTTGGTTCTGTTTTCAATTCGCGAGGCCTAGAAATCAGCACTGACAAGAAAAATAAATACAGTTTTGACATGTACAGTAGCAAGAATTAGCTTTGTACCCAGACAAGGAAGAAGCCCTTTAAAGCAGAAATTAGTGGATTAACAATCCGAACAGCTCACACTGCATGCTTATTCATGCTGCGACAAGAAGTCAGGCGGTGAAGCAAGGGCCTTTCATTGTGAGTTTGTGTGCCACACAAACAGCCCTAACAGCTTTAAGTTCTTTTTTTGTTTAGGAGTTTGTTTGTTTCTAAAGAGGAAAAAACCGAGAGTCTGTAATTGACCGGGATGGAAGCGCAGGCTGGTGAAGGAAGGGCCTTACGTGAGACATGAGCACCACCACGAGGCGGGACTGCTCAGCCAGGAGAGCCCCTTCGGGAAAATCACCGCACCTGGACACGCAGCACACGTGTGCCAACAGCCTACGGGCGCAGCTACCTGCAGAGATCCAGACAAAAATTAGGTAACCTGGTTTCTAGGAAAGAATATTTTTTTTTTCCCCCCAATCACTTGGAACATTCCCATGAGATGTACAACATCCCCTGATCCTGAAAATTTTTTTCTTATGTATCTCTTGAGTTTTAGCATCAAGTACAAAAACACCTTCATAACTTGACTGGTGTGAAAGCAAGTCAGTGCTTGGTTGCTTGGTTCAAGAGAGGCAGTTGAAGTTTTTAACTGGAATCATGTCAGTCGATCTAGATAAGGCTTTACACCTAGTTACAGGAAGTAATTCCCAAATTCCCAAATAAAAATACCAAGAGGCAGAGAATATCAAATTGTGAAAAATTGTCTGAACTTTATTCGGTGTAACTCCATTCACCTTTTAATTTTGGTTTTTAATTTTTTTTTTTTTTAAATAGCCATACTTGCTTTCTGAAAAAAAGTCAAGTTTTCCAGTAAGTCCATCTTAATGATTTAAGACAGAACTAACTGGAAGTAATATAAAAGCCCCAGTTCAGATCCCTCAAAACAATTGCTAGTTTATATGCCATCTGATCTAAATACTTCTAGAGATTACTGATTATGGCAGTGGGGATTTTCTGCCATTTAGCACAAGATACAGTTTTCATAGAACCTTTGAAGTCTCTCAACCAGAAACTGTCCCATACCTCTTTCATGCTACTGCACTTGAAGGCGTATCATCAAAACCCTTCTGAAAGCAAGGCCATTGTAGTAATTTCAGCTCCAGCACCAAGAAAATACAAACTGGCATGCCTAGGTTATATGCCTAAAATAATTTTCATTTTTAGCATTTTTTTTCAGCCCTAATTAGTCACGTCTTGTAATTATTCACTGAAGTTTGAATACCCAACTGCATATCTTGAAAGATATCAGCACTTGGGAAACATATAGCAAATTTAGAATGTCACAATTCAACAAAGATCAGCGCTCCTAAGACTTCGATTTTATCTATCCACCATTTCCCCGTGACTTAAAAATATTTCTCAAGATGTATGTCTAAACTAGATGAAACTGATTTTAATCTCGGCTTCAACAGGCAAACATGAATAACGATTCCTTCTGCATCTAAATGATTTTAGGCATTGCAATAAATTAATTTTGATTGACTTAGGATTGACAGATTTCATTACTTTTGTCTGACAAGACCAACGCAACACATGATAGAACTTTTCTTCCCAAGTTCTAATAATAAGCATCCCATGTAACCTCCCATCTCCTTGGGATCAAGTAGTAGCACAAATTTGCTGTAAATGCAATACTTTTGTTTAAATGATGGAGAAATCTAGGTTTTTAATTACAATTCCTGGGTCTCTCAGTCTGCCCTCTCCAGGTAACACTACAAAACATTATTTGCTCAACCTGAGTTTAAATTGATTGCCATTGCTTTTTGCATGGGGATGAAATGTTCTGTGAAAAGAAGACTTCATAAAGAAGGCAAAAGTTTACTTGGGTTTGTGGTTGTCTGGCATTCCCAGCGACCTGAGATATTTGGACAACAATTTGCAGGCTAAGCTGCTGAAATCTCTAATTAGAAGAGTCACTAGAGGAAAAAAAAAGCTAGAAAAAAATTCCAAACCAGACCGCAGTAACTTCATCTGAACAAATTCAACCTATCTGAAAGCAGCACAAGAGGCATTAAATGCTTCAGCCTATACTACTGCATGAAAAAGCTTTTCCTGCAGTTTTATGAAATGCTTTGATACTCACATGGTACTCCCCTATGAATTCAAGAGTATTGTAGAAATCTCTGTAACAATATTGCTGTAATACTTTACATTCAATACAACCCATTCCAGAAATTTAAGAACCCTTAACCTTAAGAAGTCTAGAACTACAGAATCAAAATGCAGTTATCAGCCTACATATAGGGGTTTAGGAAAACAAAGAGCTTCAAATACATACTTGAGATCTAGGCTTTTTTCTTATTTAGTATCTTAAATATAAAGTCTGTCTGAAAAAATAAGACTCTATCTTTTGTCAGCCCAGCACTAAAAATTTACAGTACAAAAATATTATTTTAAATATAAATATATAGAAATATAAAACTTCCCTCCCATTCCCATATTTGCCTAACTGCTCTTGTACTTTCAATAAATTAACAAACCATGCAATGAATGATTCTGCAAATTAATCCTTTAAGGCAAAAAAAACAAACAAAACAATTTGTTTTATTTGACTTGTTTTATTTTATTAGGAGAGCAGCTAACTCAAAGTTAACAGTCCTGAACAATCTGTTCCTCATGCAAGAAGGATATTCAGTTTTAATTGCTTTCTAACTACCTCTACTCTGAGACAGTGTGGGATTTTTTTTTGCAGGGCAGAGCATTTATTAACTCAAGCCTTCTCTCCAGTGTGGCACAATCAGAATGTTCTGAACAGCTGGTTAGGAAGATAGCCAAGATGCAAGAAAGATGTCTGAGCCTCTTTCTCAAGGGCAGCCAACTCTTGTACTGTAGGTGCCAGAATATCCACATGGCCTTTATACAGTCCACCTGCCAAGAGAGACACAATCTAAATTATGTTTTCAAAGCCATTTTTCAGCAAAACTAACAATGCCCAGCCACACAGTCATTCAGAAAGTTGATTACTTTGTTTAAAAGAAAAGCACAAACAAACCAAAACAGGTGTACACATACTCTTGTCACTTGCAACCAATAGGCTGCATGTAACAAATGCAGAAGATAGCAAAGAACTAGCAGCTTTTTATAGTCCATTTATTTATAATCTATTATTTATTTACTTATAATCTACTATCTGTAGTTACACAGGAGACAACCAGGAAACTGAGCACTGCAAAGCAAGGGAACTTGAGAGTAGTTCATTCTTACCGCCCAGAGCTCTTTTCTGCCCATACGTAACTTTCCCATCAAAATCATCCACTGGTACTTTTATGTCTGGTTCAACTTGGGTAATAGTGCAGTTTAAGTGTTCTTCAATCTCCCCCAGCAACTAAGAGGAAAAAAACCCATGAAGTCTTTAAGTATTCTTATGGTTCAAGACTAGTCAAATTAGTGCTCTGAACAGTCACACCTGAGTAGTTTGAACAGGAATGGTACAGAAAACAGATAGAGAAGACTAACACTTTTTTATTAGTGCAGACTATACAACCTCATTTCCAATTTCAGTATGGTTTCACCCCACCTAGAAGTCTTTATTTCATACACTACCCTACTTGTATGAATGAGGCTACTTTGTAATAAAGACCTCATAGTCCAAGCTCATTTTACCACAGATGATGTGTATTTCCCTTTCTTTTTCAGAGCAAGAAGGGAAATACTGCTTTTTAACATGCATCCATAGCTGGCATACAAATCCCAATAAAAACCTACTTACTTGACGAACTATTTCCAGGTTAGAGAAACAACAGTTTTAAGTGACAGTTTTGCAACAAAGCATCTAAACAGAGGTGCATAACTAACACACTCTGAATCTTAACAGACTTTGATTAGGAAGACTATCAGGAAGCTCAAAGTGCAACTCCAACAAAACGGGCTGGGAATATTATAATAAGGTTTTATAATTACACAGCTTACAGAACATGTAACTTCAAAAGTTTTCTAATTTCTTCTTTAAATGGAATTAAAAGTTATAAAACACCTTAAGATTAGCTTTGTACTTCAACTACACAGGTGAAACAAGAACTTAATTCCTGAGTCTTTTAGGGGAATTAGGGAACATTTAAACAAAATGCTTACCTGCATCTCATTGTACCATATGGTACAACCTCCTTCTTCCTTCAGTCTAGTGTTATAACACCCTTTTCCACGACTACTGCATACATGATACCAAACCTAGAAATAATGCAAAACAACTTCTAAACTTTGGGAAATAGAGTTTGGTACATTCATTTTGACTAATTATAGAATGAAAAAAAATTTCAGGAATCTGTTTAAGTTCTATTTCAGCAGGGACAAACAAGCAGTTTTTCAGTGCAGGATAAGAAGGTCAGATAGCAGCTGTGGACAGAACTTCAGTAAATAATGTCTGTTCATCTTTGCTTTGGAGTATAATTACCTTTTCTTTCTCTTTTGCCACAAGGGAGATGGCCAAACCCATCCTGTAATATTAGAGAAGAAGGGAGGGAGAAATGTATTTCAGTAACTATTGCCAACTTGTGAAATTACATTAAAAAAAATATCAAGGAAACCTGGTGACTGCTCTGAATACACACATACCTCTCAGCTCTGCCAACTCTCCCGATTCGATGAACATAGTTCTGCTTTTCATCAGGGAGTGTCACGTTGATAACTGTGTAAGACAGACACAGTCCACAGAGAACACAAGATTTTGTTTTTAAATGTATGAGCTAAGGTCAGACATCAGACACTTAAAATACCATTTTGGTTGCTGCAATTCCTCTCCTTAGCCTAGGTACATACTTTATAGTCTATTACAACAGTTACACCTGTAACATGCAATACCTGCCATAAAGGCTCTTACTCCCCAACTGCTTTCTCCCTGATGACTTTTTTTGGCAAGAACAGAAAATCAAATGGACAGTTTCCAAAAATGCAGAAAATCATCAGGCATTTGTGAACTTACAGTGAACAACGAAATTAAATATTGCCTAGTTTAAGCCTTCAACATCAATCTCTTCAAATTACGCTAGAGGTCATATATTTATTTTGACTAGTGGACAGGATTGCAGATATATTGAAGCTCCAATGTAATTAAGTTTAAAAAACGGTCTTACCATATGGAACACCATGAATATCAATTCCTCTAGCAGCAACATCTGTGCAGATCAAGAAACGGACATCTCCTCTCTGCAAAAACAGAGTTGTAATGAACTGTTGTGCTAAATACAGCAAGCAATGAAACCATAGTCCTCTGCACTTATTTCACCTTGAAGTCTCCGTACATTTAGGAACTTCAAATAAAGCATGAATAGCTTGGTGAATTTACATCCTTGTTTCTTTCTCCAACACCTTAAGGCAAGCAAAAATCAACAAACAGCTTAATCAAAACTAAATTGTAATATTTTAACTTTTTAAAAATTAAGTACTTAAGACTTTAAAAAACAATGCAATTGCTATAGAGTTTAAAGTTAGGTTTTTATTTCAAAGTAAGCCCACTATCTTCTGAATTCAAACTCACAAAGTTCATATTGATTACCAGTAGAGATTTCCACCCACAGAAAATGTGCCTCAATTTCAGGAAGTGGGACACAGAGAATTTGAGTGCAATTTAATTTAAATGGAGGACTAGAAACACAAATTAACATATTAATTCAGATACTGGGAGGTGAGGAAAAAGCCTTCAAGAATCTGCTGCATCACCTTAAATCGTTCCAAGTTTTGCTTTCTTTCTTGAGGTTTTCTATCACCATGAAGACAGACACATGAGAATTGATGTCCCTTCCTATCAGGGCCTGAAAGAATTTATATGCATGAATAACATCACATATAAGCTATGACACAGAATCATATACAACTGGAAAAAAATTTCATGGGCAAAAAAATTTCACAGGCATTGAGGTGGAAAAAATACAAGACAAGTAGTTAAACACCCTTTCTCCCTCCTCTCCAGAGCATGTCTGTGCAGGCATTTCTCCTTACTCCTTTGCTGCTCTAAATTTCCCCATTTCTTCAAATGTCTGTCTTCACCTTTCTCCTCACACATCTCTTTCACTGTTCCTGTGTTTCTTTCACATTTCTCCTTCTGTCCGATTATGTGCAAACATTTCTTCCCACGTCTTTTACCCTTACCAACTATCAATTTTACTAGTGTGTTTCAGCAGAGGCACCGTGTGTCTTCTCACTGGTTCAAGTTTTGGTGCATGATGGGTTTCCATCCATTTCAGAACTGTCTGGAACAGGTACAAGACAGTTCATTGCTTTCTTTCACAAAGGACACCCCTGCAGCTGCCTGCTACAAAACCAAGAATTTTATGCCCAGCCATTTTGTAAAAAAACTGAAGCACAATTTTATATGTGCTGTATCCCAGTACTGGTGACCTCTATCAGACAAATTTGGTGCTGAAAAAACACAGAAGTGAGGAAAGTGAGCTGAGTAAGGTTGACATGAAAGCATTACCTCCGCCCTGCTGGATAAAGTACTGCTCCATATTATCACAATCTATTTTAGTCCTGCAGAAAATAATGGCTTGATCCATTTTGTGCTCTTTGATTGCCCGAACAGTGTATTCGCCTTTTAGAATTTTAATAGCTTCAGACCACATTTCTAAATAAAAAAAAAGAAGTTATTTCACTCAAATTGTTTAAAAACATGAAGAACCTTTGAACTGCATACCTTTGAAGTTCTCTAGCCTTCGAGCAGACAGTTTAACTTTTATTATTAGAGCAAGTAAGCTAAACCTTCAGTTTCTACCTCTCCCCCTCCATGCTCCCATGCTCCAAGGTGATACAACACAGAAAGAAAAAAAACACTCAGAAGTTTTAGGTTTCATATACACACACCAAAAAACACTTGTCTGAAAAATATATATTCAAGTCTCTTTCCCACTCCCCAGTTACAGAAACGCATTTCTCTTCAAGACTATGAGAACGTAGAAATAAAATTTTGGAGGAACATGACTCAAGGCCAGTATCTACTGCAAATTACCTTTACTTCAAAACATTTAGAAAAATTTCATTAACTACTTCTTAGTGTTGCTCTTTACCTGGAGTGTTTGCGCCAGGTCGTGTATTGTCTTTTGCATGTACTTCATCAGTCTGGGAAAAACAAAAAAGCCCCCGAAGTCAGTAGTCCACTCTTCACAGAGAAATACTTAACTGCATTAACTTGTAACTAGGAAGGACTGAATTTGGAAAGTAATATTAGCATTCTGTTCTCCCACCAGCCATGTTTACCTACCTTTAGCTAAAGGAAAGTCTTGTGTTTAAGCACACAAAACTTACTCATAAAAAGAGCAACAAAACTATTTATGTAGACACTGGATAGGAAACATCTTTGAACAAAATGAAGAATTAAAAACACCCTAAAGAATTAAAAACAAACCCGAATAAAAAGATATTGTAAAATATGGTTAAATCGCATAAGCAGTAGTTCCTCATCTTTTCCCTTATGCTAGGCTGAATCAGATATAAACTTAAAATCCAAAACAAATACACTCATACTAAGACTTAATGAAAAGCTACTAACATGTGACAAACGGAAGTTCCAAAGAGAAAGAAGGATTAAGAAAACCTATAGACTTGTAACTGTGTCAGAGTTGCCAAAAACAAAATATGGTTCCAGGTTATTCAGAATTTGAATACTAAATACTTGAACAACCAACACCTTCTCACATGAATAGATGTCAGGTGAATATAGAATCTGGAGTCTCAAATGCAGGTCTGATATGAAATCCATTCCTGTAAAAACTGCTCATCTCACATGGGCTGGAGACAGAACTACCTTACAGAATGATCCATCTTGGCAGGTTTATTTCCTCCTGCCAAGTCAGCAAAGAGGTACTAAGGACAGTTAGGCCACGGACCATTAGCTGTGAAATGACTGAAAAAGCACAGTGCCATTGCTCTCTAGTGCAAATAAGACAGTTACTTTGTCAAGCTCTTCTTCAGTCGTGTTTGTAACACTGAGCTGTTCAGAAACAATGGTCATGACATCACTGATATGATGCTCATTTCAGATTAAGCTGTTTCAATAGCCAGCAAAGATCCTTCAACATTAGGCCCCTGTTCTGAAGGCAAAGCAAGTAAAATACATGGACAAATAACTTTCATTTTCACTTACTCTGATATGATTCTTGCCAAGCCGTTCCCAGAGTTTATCAGCCTTTGGATTCACAGGCACAACTACATGGTGCACAGTTTCAGGGACAGAATCTTCTCCTTTCAAATCAACCCAGGTGGGAAAATGCATGATCTTCTCGGACAGTTTTTTCACATCAAAAGAATGCAGTGTGGCAGAGCACACAATGACCTGAGAAGAAGAGAGTCATATAGATATTACTGAAGATAAGATCTTCTCAGTCCAAAAAGGTGGAAGTCGAACTGTATGAATGTTATGTAGTTGAATAGCATAATGTAGCACAGCAGAAAGAGTTCGTGTTTCCTCATCACAAGAGCCACTCAGTTGGCAAGAGTCAGGACACAAAATAAGTTGCTTAACTATTCTCTTACAAAGGCCCAATAAATTAGTAGGAAGAATGCAAAACTATCGAAAGCAAATGAATCAAGATTATTAACACGTTACAAATCATAAAGTATGTAGTCATGTTTGCTATATTTATACATAAATAATTCAAATTAAATTGCAAACTAGGCCTTCAACAGATAGAATGCTAAAAATATATTCACAGGCAATTACTGAACTCACTGAACACGTGTTAATTTTGGACAAGAGCTTTAGCAAACTCCACTTCAAAGAAGCATGCTCCATGCCAAACAGTCAACAAATGAAAGCAGAGCACACCACACACCCCCCAAAAAATTCAACCAAACAAAACAAACACACAAAAAATCCACCCCACAACAAAAAAAGCCCAAATCACAAACATGTTATACCTGAAGTCTCTTTCCATCTGAGGTTATCTGAGGAATTTGACTGTGGATCCTGTTTATGAAATCTGAATAACCTTGGAGGAGAAGGCCATCCTGCGTGAGGATAGAATAAAAAAGATGAAGCTGCAAATTTCTCACATTTCTCAGTCTTTACACTTGAGTTAGATAAGCAATACACTCCTATTCTCAGAAGTCCTTGCTTTTAATTAGCTGGACAGGTCAATGCATGGCAGGGATATTAGAACTAAGGAGAAAAGGCCCAGTAAAAATGTGGAGCATTTACACTATAGCTGCTGTGCTTCACAAGAAGCTCAGCAGCTACTCCTAGCTAACACCCCAAGGTATTTGATCTTTGTGAATATTTAGTTGTATTGCAACAGATCAGAGAGATACCTGTACTTCACAGAATATTGAGTACAATATTCACTGGCTTCAAGACCTGCTGGCTTAACTAACACTGCTATTTCGCCTTTGAATTCCCTGCAGTGACAAGGACAGACTTCAGTACCTTAAAATATAATTTGAAATATATTTTTCTATCAGGAAAAATTCCAAACAGATTTAACAGAGAGGCCATGAGGGCAGGAAAAAAAAAGAAAGTAGGTTACTATGGTTGCAAACGATGAGAGGATTAAGCTGGAACAGTGTATAGGTATCTAATTGAATTACCAAATACTATAGAACAATCAGGTTTTACTTTTTTTGCAAATATCATGTTGCATTTAAGAACAGAATTTAAGTAGCTCTTATTTCTCTACATACAGCTTCATCCAGAACCAGGAATCTAACTTGAGATAAATTAATCTTCCCCGTTGCGATCAGGTCATCCAGCCTTCCAGGGGTTCCAACGACAATATCCACCTATAAAATACATACAGAATATGAATTGGTCCTGTAATTAACTACAGGCATTAAAAGTTTTATCTAAGCTTAACATTAGGAGACAATTATCAGCATAATGCTTTATCATCTATCAATTATAACTTCATAAAATCCTAGAGTAATTTGAGTCGGAGTGATCTCTTGAGATCATCTGGTCTCTACTCCCCACCTTTACATGCAAATCAAGAACAATTTCCAAGCTACTTTAGGTAGCTGCCTAATACAGTTTTCCCTTCTGGAAAGGGGTCCTACAACCTCCTCTCTGAGCAACCTGCATTTTGGTTCTACAGTCAATTAATTAGCAGAATCTACCTTAGAGAGGAAGCTTTCCCTTATTTGGGAAGTGCTGTGCCCCTTTCTTCCTTCCCTGAACCCCAAGCTGTGTAATTTTGCTATCTAAAGCCAACAAACAGATTTCTTTTTAAATGGGGATAAATTTTTCTCACAGTGGAAGGATACAAAATCTATCAACTATAGAAATAGCTGAAGATTTTGCCAGACAGAAGGATTCACAATCAAAGATTCAGCATTCACATAGAAATCAAATAATCTTCCAGTTCAAGTAGGCTTAATAGAAAGTTTACATTTTGTCAGCTAGAACCACTAGAAAATTTATCAATAGTGATGTGTTTTCACTTCCAAAAGTGAGTCTTAAATAAAAAACACAACCTTGTGACTCTGTTCTCCCTACAGTGTGATTGAATCAATTGTAAATTCCATTCTGCTGAAACCAGACTGCTTCCTTCTATGTAGGACTGGCTTGTAGTGTAGGTTCATCTTGATAACTGCAGACTATTTTTATTCACAAGAACATGGAAGAGAAGTTAATAGGAAAACCGTCTTGTTGGTTAAAGACAAATGGCAAACAATTACACCTTTAAGATTTTCAGGAGCACTCAGGCTTCAACAGAATTTGACTAAGTACTGTAAGTACCTGTATTGACATGGAAGTAAAGGAACAACTGCTAGACTGATGCAACATGAGCCTGCTATTGACGGTACATTTTCTTTTTAACATATTTATTATTCTTATTACATGTATTACTACCATTAATATCCTCTAGCAACATCATAAATCACTTGGAACACAAACTAAGAAATCATATGAAAAAAACCACAACTTACGCCTTGTTCCAGTACAGAGAGTTGATCTCTTGCAGCAACTCCACCAATAATTAGCAGCTCCCTAAAATTACATCAATATTTTTGACATTTACCCATTTATTATATTCAGAAGGTATACTAAATATCTGTCTGAAGACTGATTATTTTATTGAAAGCTGACAACAGCTCTGAACAAAGTAAGAGAAAAAATTAATTTTGTAATTCATCCTTTCATATATAGTGTATTGTATTTCAAGTCAAAGCTTTGTTACCAAACTGTATTTGAATGTGATTACTTTATCACTGTTGTATTAAACAAATTAGCATCTTCACCAATTTAATCTTACAAAAAATGTTTCTTAAAAAGCTCAAAGTAACTAAGTTCAAAAAAGTTTCCGCGTCCTTGAAAGTTAGAAATGCAAATAACCGTAAACTAAATGAATCTTCCATTGTTGCTTGCCCATTCCTATTGCTTAGTCCCAGCAATTCTAGTAAATGCACGCTTACAGATTACAGTTTAGAACTGGGAAATATTTAAGTTTTAGAAGCACAGTCAAAGCAGAGACAACTTAAAACCAAAGCAACTTATAAACTATTCATTTTTCACAACTGCATCTCCATGATAATTTGTCCTGTAAGCACATTAATTAAAGAGCGCAGACCCTGTTTGATGGAGATGACAAGCGAACAAGATGAGGGGGTAGTGGGAGATAGGGACGTGGTAAAATGTTTGGGAAAGAAGGGCAGACAGCAGATAATGTTTTTAGTCAACAAAAGCATGTGAAGTATCATACTAGTTATCACTGATAATTAAAAAGAAAACCCTACCCACTGAATTTGTTATATGAGAACAAGGTAGTCCACAGATAAAACACATCAAAAACCCCCTAAGATCTAACTGTAGCTGCAAAGTCAGAAGTTTGTTTGGTAGCAGATTATTACTGATATTACCAGCAGTAGATTATGGTTCACTCAGCTACAAAAGGGAACCTACTCCCCATCTCCCCATGAAGCTACATCCATGGAAAATACCATAAATCCAGCTAACAAATTCATTATTACCTTAATTTGGGATTATCGACATATTTTTTGAACTGCTTCACATTGTTCAAAGTTTGTTCTGCCAGCTCTCTTGACGGTTCTACAATCAATGCTTTTGGAGCATTTGGAAGGTTCTGTGCTTGAACCACCTGTGCACTTCCTAAGTGGAAAAAAAATCACCATTAAGACAAACTACATTCCTATTCTGGAATTTTTTACTGGAATCAGAATTGGACTTTCTATTAGCAATTAAAACATAGTAATTCTAAATGCTCCATTAAAAGGTGATGTGATTGCTCTCTCAATTATGAATAACTTCAGAATAATAATCAGAACTTACAAGTGGGTGTACTGGTCATGCAGGATAACCCATTCTACTGTGGGACATAAAGACCCACACATATTTTTATGATAATACTGCTGAAAAACTTAGCTGGACTTTTTTCATCTGATGTACTTCTAAATTCAAAATACTAAAGACTATTGGTGATTTAAGAGTATGGTGATTTAAGTATCTGATATACTTTCAAAAAAGCACCAATATTTCTTCATTACTGCTGTATTCAAGACCTTTCTGATCACAATTAAAGGGCTCAAAAGATGCTCTGTAACACAACCTGATTATAGAAACAAGAGAAGTTTGTAAAAATTAAACCTACCTGAGTGTTGTGATTTTACAACACTACCCTCAGGAGCCTTGCAAAGACCAACGTAGCCATCTTTTGGTGGAAACTTGAAATCTTCTTCACCAAAATTGAATTTCAATTCAGCATTCTAGGTTTCAACAAAGTTGTGTCATACACACAGATTCAAGACAACACATAAAATGAGAAACAATAACGAAAAAACCAGATCTCCCATCTTATATATTCCTCTTCCCCAAGATGCTGGAACTTAATAAAATGCCAACCAAACAAACAGAAAAAAGCCAACAAAAAAAACAAAGCATTTTTTTTCTGAAGTTGTACATTTCTCTAACACTATAAGGTTTTGCTAAAATCTTTACTGCTTGAGAGATAGACTGAAAAACACTAACTCTGAAACACAGTACTACAACTGAAACACGATATCTGACTTTCAAGCTATTTGCTTTTATCAGTAGAATGGCAGCATACCAAAGTTCAATACACACAACACAGCACTGTTATTAGGAATTAGCTATCCATGCTATCCTACCTATAAATTCAAGATTAAAATTTGAATTTAAACATTTATGTACTCAAAATGGTACTCAAAGCTAAACACACACGTTATTACTCCAGTAGTGAATACTGGTAAACCAAAGAAAACTGATTTATATGCACGACTGTAGTAACTGTAAGGGACTATGCAAATTTTATACTTAAGTAGGTCATTAACAAACACAGAAAAATTATAATCATCTTGGACATCTGTAATATTCCGCTTACCTTCAGTACACAAGCTGCAAAAAGCGCTTGGTTCCTTATATGTGGTGGGATTTCAAATGCAAGGCCAAGGTCCTTCCCTGAAAGTAAGGTCACTTCAGTCAGACTCTGCGAGTGTGCGTTCCTCTCCCTCCCTCCTCCCGAGTGAAAGCATCCAAATAAAATTGCAAAG
This sequence comes from Sturnus vulgaris, assembly GCF_052056855.1. Taxonomy (NCBI): domain Eukaryota; kingdom Metazoa; phylum Chordata; class Aves; order Passeriformes; family Sturnidae; genus Sturnus; species Sturnus vulgaris. Next base: position 102,937,590 of record NC_142245.1, on the reverse strand, counting down.
AAGGAGAATAAAACTTACCATTTTTGGAAAATTTTATTTGTCCTTTTTCTGTGTCTAGGTAACACCCAATCGTATCATGCATAGTGAATTCCTGCAAAAAAAAAAAAAAAATAAAATTTTTGAAGCTAAGACATTTTCAGTGCATTAAAAAGACATAGTGCTTATATTATGTCAGCTTTTAGTTTTCTCACCTCTCCCTAACAAATGCTGATTCTTGAGAGAAGTCAGGCAAGTTCACCTTATTTCACTAAGACCGTTGTAAATAGAACATATATCTTTATTTGATTACAAGTCTTCAGTAAACTGCCCAATTTAAACACTTATTACTGCTTTAAATTTACTTCAAAAACCAAACACAACGACAATAATACATTTCGGTCATTTACCTGGAAGTATTCTGCATTACGGAAAAGCACATTAGTCACGTATTTATTAGCCAATGCAAATCTAAGCTTAGAACACCAAACATGGCATCAGAAACCTGTATTTTGACTAGAATAAAAGACTAATTCTTGAAGATGATGCTATATCGTTGTTATATATACGTAAGTGCTTTATTTATCTTGAGATCTGTTAATTTTAAACGTACTCAGTAACATTTATATATTATAAAGTGCATCTAATCAACAGCTCAAGAGTGACTATTAAACAAGCTACAGTAGTCATAAAAATAGCAAGTTTTATGACATTGAGCCCATTATTACCACAAAAAGACTGGAGTTGCTCCTGTAATACTCCTTTGTATAAATTATGTTTAAACATCTCAATTCCCCTGCTAAACGACAGAAAACCCACTACAGATATTCCCAGCAGACACTTCAGAAGTGTACATTAAGGTAATGGCAAATCCAACTCAATAGCCATAAGCAGTGTACTCTAACTATGTCTTATCAGCAATTAGTAATGCCCTTTGACAGATTACAGAGTTGTGCAATTATTTCTATTTTAATTTCTAGTAAACAGAATACGATGCCCTCATTTGGATGTTCACAGTGTATACTGACAGGTTGATTTACTCAAGCTAAAACTGAAGTAAGTCAAGACAAATCTCAATAGGTCAGTTAACTTTTAACCTGTAACACACAGCAAAATGTTATTAAATATTAGTCTATATAATTGCAGTCTAATCACTATCATGTCTCAAGCTTATAACTGCTTTTGTTGCATCTTTTAATAAGTTTTTATCAAAAAATACTTGAACGTTCCACAGTACTTTTGCCCAGTGAGTCTCCCTTAGCAGTGAGCACTATTTCAAAAGACAGTTGATTTTAACAGCACAAAACTAATATGCAAAACTTTTAATAATACTTCTACCACAATTCAAGCTTACCTCACCATAGCTGTCAAATTGCTTGTTGTGAGATTTCTTACCAGTGCCACCAAAGCCAAAGCCAAATTTATCAGTGCCTGAAGACAAGAAAATAGGCTTTTATCTTTTGGCTGACAGCTTATGCTTTTTTTCTCTTGGTATTAGCAACTGCAATCTCCAACATTACCACATAAAGAAATAATACACAAGGCTAACTACAGATTTCTGACCTGGATGTACATCAAACTAGTACTTTTGCAGCAGTACACTTACTGATTTTACCAGCCTCCAGTCATCTTAATTAAAAAAAAAAATACATAAAAGGCAGAAAAATCACAGAAGACAAGAAAACACCGCCACCATCAAAGACTTCCCCTTACAGCAAGTAAAATACCTACACAAAACATTTTCAACTCTCTGATATTGAGGTCCTTCCCAAGGAGAGTCCATTCTCTCCAACACTGAAACAGGACTCCACCCATTCCATGTCAATATAAGAACTACCTATAGGTTCTTCAGAAGGAAACTCACCCAGATCTAGTGAAGCCTGCATAGTTGACCAACCAACTCTGCACAAGCCTTGATCATGACAGGAAACTTCATAGTAGTATTTCCCTTTAAAAGAAAAAGAAAGGATCTAATACAATGGTTCAGTCTTACACTTCCAAGCCCAACAGTCCCAGTTCTGCTAAGTGTCATAAGATCCCCTACTGTGTTTGTGTGAAAAGGCAGTGTGTGTACCTATGCATGGAATGAAGAGCAGGCAAAAGAGACAAAGTACACACTGAGAGGTAGTGTGTGAAAGGCTCTAAAGGAGTGACAAGCAGGAGAGGAAGCCTGGTCCTACTGATTGCACTGGAATTGATAAAACTCAGGACACAAAGTTCTGCAGAATCAGTAGCAGACCACCAGCATGCCCCAGCATCACAACTGCTTGTGCCACTTGAAACACATCCAGTTGACTGTTATGGACACACAGACTAAAGAATTATCTGCACACTCCACGAAAGGAAACTGTTTAGGGTCTTTCTGAACACACACCCCAAACCACTGGAGCATCAAGATGACCCTGCTTTTGAGTCAAATGGTCAAATATTAGGGTTGGCCTCTCAACTATTGCTACTATCACAGAACCATGAAATTTTTCCATGCACACATCTGTGTGAAGTCTGTGAGGAATCACCTGGAAGTACTGTATGCATAGTCATTTCCTAAAAAAATACATTGTAGTGAGTATTAGTTATGATTTTGCCTCCTTCAATTCAGTCTCCTATTGATGCTTGAAGATTTTTAGCTTTCTATGTATACTCCATGTATTTGTAGCTCAGTAGACTGTTAAATGCATAGGTATAACTTCTAGTACTTTTCCAGTTTTCTCTCCCACAGTGAACAAACTCTTTGATACGTTCTTAGAATTTTGTTTGGTTTTGCCTGTTAGTTTACCAAGGACATTTTATTTTGTACCACGTATCATAGACATAATAAAAGTAGAGGCAGAGGATGCGGGGGGAGGACTCCAATGGGGCAGAGCCTGGAGAGGGGGATTACCCAACCAACTGCTCCTCTAACTGGACAATATTGGCTGGATATTCTAACTAACAATCTTATAAAATTGTATGAATCTAATTTGGGGTGTGCTTTTCACCATATTGTGTACCTGAAGGCTTTCAAGCAAAGGTTTGCTTTTCTGTTATCATTTTAATGTTGCTTGGGAACGTTTTGTTCTATTTCCAGGCACCTCTATGAGAGAAATGGTAATTTACAACACAAGGAGAACAAAATAGAGGTGTTTGTCATTTCCAAGTCTTAAGTTACTAAATTTGGTCAGATGGATAGAAAGCTCTTAATGCAACCATCTACATTAATAATGGGCAACAAGCAGGCATTTCAGCTCAAATTGTTTTAGAAGAGTATTCAAAACACATCACTTTTTATCTACCTTTAGTCACGCCTCTAGTTGCTCTGCATCCATGCCATTCTTTTATCTCTCTGCTTTGACAACACAAACCATCCGATCCGATCGCTGAAAATAACAGGACAGTTTTAGTAAAAGAAACTACCTAACTGCTTTTAAAAGAAAATTTCATGCATGCTTTCCTCTAGCTTATTCTTTTTCACCGAGCAAATGTTCTCAAGTGAACAGCAGAACAACTCACCAAAAGCTGATCCTCTGTCATAGGGGTTCATTTGCCATTTATTGAGCACTAAGTTTGAAAGACAGTAACAGAAAAAGCATTAGACCAACAAAGCAAGCCTGAAAAACTCAAATTAGAAGTTCAAATTGTTTCTACAATGTTGGCTTAATTTTCTGGGGTGATAGCTTTGTTCCAATGAAATTCATATGAGCTCAAAATTAAGGCCTGAAGGAGGAGCACAAATGCTTAATGCAAAGGTATTCTATGGAAGTTTAGATTATTCCATTAAGGATAACACAGCTTAAGTTACTTAAAAAATGCAACTGAAAACAGTGAAGACTTTTATAAAATAAGGCAGTTTCACACAATGACAATCAAATTCAGAAAATATCCAAAACTACATTAAGAATAACAAATTTGCAATGCATTATTTGCCATTTCTGTTCTAAGCTTACATTAAGCTATTTTTCTGGCTGCAAGTTAAAATGCCATTACTAAGAAATTAAGATACATGCACATAGAATTTCTGACTTCATTCTTCATATACCCAACAGCATGCTGTAGTAACATTTATATATGATTTAAAGAACACCTAGATGTAGGTTTATTGAGTGCATTCATTTTACATTCTCCCAAGAACGATTTTAACTTTTTTTTTCAAAGCCGACTTTACTGTCACGAATGTAACAGCAATTATAATTTATGATGACATCTTCTATAAAATCTTCAGTGTTGTTTGTATAAATACTGTTCACTTACATAAGATCCAATCTTATCAATACCACAGACTGGACACAGTTATTGGCTTTATAGTCCCAAGCTTAATTAAACAGATGTATAATAGACTCCCAAATACTGTGAGGATGTCATCATGATTACAATCCATTCTATATAGCTGAGTTCTGGCCCTGTGCATTTCCTGCACAATTAAATGCTTACTACAACAAACTGCAGCAACTCAAGGTGTTATTCAATTCCAAACCTAAGCAGGTGGCAAAAGGAACACAATAGCTCTACTCAGCACAGCAGAGCTGGAAGATCCTACACTGTTACCCCAGCCACACAAAAATATGTTTGAGCCTAGAAGGTCTTTCTGCTCAAGAGGCCCCAGCTCTATAGTGTCATAGCTGGTCTCACCTATTCCTACAATAGAAAGATGTTTTTAAACTCTTTCTTTTAAGGTGGACATCATCACCACTTCATATCTTGCAAGGCATTAACACAGTACGACTTTCAGAAGAACACTGTAAAGCAATGTGTGGATCAGCCAGCCTCAAGCTGAAGACAAGAGCATTACTAAGAGTCTGCAGTCCAATGCACAGCAGTTCTTCCCATGATTCCACCTGTAAATTTATATTCACTGTTTAATAAAACACTAAATGATGATAACCTATTTACATTATCCCAAATTATGGAAAAAATATTTATCTAATGGCAGGCTAATATTACATTTAAAAGTACCAAAATCAACACGAGTTAGCAGAGTTTTCAATTTATGGAGTGTGACGCATAAAACTTACCTGCTCCTCCAGTTTTAATAGTGGCTTTTCCTTTCTTGCCTTCCATTTGGTCTTTCAGTGTTTCATAAACAATCTGGATAACTGGAATGCTGAAAGCCTAAAATGAAGAAGTTACTTTCATTCCACAAGTTATACACTTTATTTCCAGCTTTCTTTTTGGGTGCAATACCCAGAGTCAGAAACACTGAAATACATTCCTACAGGTATGTTGATAAAGACTATTACCAATAATGCTCAAACACATTCTCTCTGCATATATGCATACATGCCACCTCTCACCACTCAGACTTTTACTTTCTGCTAATTTAAACTTGATTACTTACACCAGTTTTTCCACTCCCGGTTTCAGCAGCCTATAGGAAGAAAAATACAAGAGTTGAAACAAAACTGTAAGGACTGCTCTAGAATTCTGTTTTGATAAGCCATGTTTATTTTTTAGGAAGTATTATTTTGGTTTATGGGATGATCAACACAGAGATCCATTAAATATATGATGTATAAGGCATAGGATGAACACGATGATACTTTCAAGGTTATTGGTACTGCAGCATTGGGTTAGGCAGTATGAGCCAATGTTCCACACAGAGCTGTGTCAGGTATTTACAGCCAAAAGGAGAATAGATGAGATCAGACAGCTCTGATTCATGCGGCAGTGCCTGTCAAGAAGTCAAAAAATAAAGCCTAATTCTTGCAGAATTTCACCTGCAAGAACAGCTGGAAGCACAACATGAACTCAACGAGGCTTTTATCTGAAGCATGTACTTTCTATTGAAGCAGGACAGGAGAGCTAGTCTGACTATGGACTCGTCTGGAAAGAACAAAATTGACTACACAACCAACAATTAAAAGATACAGGATTTCTATGAGTAGGGCTATCCTGCATACATACCATAAGTACATCACCACCTCCCAAGATCAATGGGATGGATTCTGCTTGGATATCTGTAGGGAGACTATAGGAAAGAATGCATTAACACAAGGTAATATTCTACCTCAGCAAAAAAAGAAATTTTTACTTATATAGAAATTCACAGAAACCATGGTCATCTGCAAGATAAAGCAGTAACTGCTATTCATCCTGGCTTGCAGTGGATTCAGCTGCACCTTGGTAAGAGGGCTACATCAGACATCATTACGCTAAACTGTAAAAAACCCCTTATTAACCACATATTCCTTGTCTTGCTTTCTTAAAAAGAGTTTTTTTTCAAGCCAGTTATGCAGACCTCATTTACATGTTCAAAACTGGAGAAACAAATAAAGATAACTGAACTCAAACAGCATTTTCAGACAGTCACAGCTAATTAATATTCATATGAGAACAACTTTAAGTTTGTCCATACTGACAACTTCATGAATGACAATTCAAAACAAGTTCTGAAGTAAAAACATTTTGACCAAACAAGTAACCAAACACAAGAATAACAACTTTTTTAGAAGACTGACACACAAGCATTAAGTTTGAAAAACACAATCATAGACCACAGTCTGGAAAACACATACTAAACTAGCATCAATTACGTGACAGTATTTCATCCAATAACCCCATGATACATAATAAATAAACCAGAGGCACAGAGCCTTTTGTGAAACAAAAGAAGTGAAGCATAAGAAGTCATGTTCTGCTTGTCCAAGATTAAATGTTACTGCTGCAGTCACAGTTTGTATTCTTCAGTCTTTCACACCACAGAGAAGCACATGAGATGCAATGACAGGTAAAGGAAAACACACATCCACTTTGCTTTAATGTGACAGCAGAGGTGCTTTAAGAAGCATACCATACATTGCTGAAAGGCAAATTAGAGTTTGTCACACTCCTACTTACAGCCAGTCCATCTCCTCCACGGCTTGTGCTATCTCAGGCATAACACCCATTTCTGTAAGACAAGCAAAAAAAGGATCAAGCAGTGTTATTAACCTCACATTGCCCAAAGGATTGCCAAGTGTCAACACTTCCAGCTACAGACAGATCCATGGAAAACCACTCTTTTTGGCAACACCGTGTGCAGCCTTCACTCCAGCACCCACTGATAGAAACATTCTCCCTTCCTCACAGGCAGCTTTGAGAGTTGTCCCCATTTAGAGCAGAGTAAGTCAAGCATACACAGGCCACAGGGGCAGGTACAGACACAGCAGCAAGAAAACACACTGGGAACAGAGCATCGTTTCAAGGACAAGGTATTTACGTTTGCACCATTAAAGAAACTGCCTATGTAGACAACAGGGAAGACTTTGTTGATCACAAACACTCAACTTTCTCTACAAGTGAGGTGCAAACAGAAAAAATCTGTACCCTATAAGGACACTAGTTCACTAAATCTTGCCTGACCCACTTACAGCATGTACAATAAAAAGACAATGCTTTGATTTTGATAAAGTTATTAATTACATCCACCTTTGAAAGGTTTTTTCCTTGGATACTCGTTCAAACTCATATCAACATCTGATGGTTGTACCTCAGACACAAATTAAATATGCAGCAACATACTTGTATGTTGAAAAATAAATCCTCTGTATTTAAAAAGGAAAACAAAAGAAACCTGCAGCTATTCAATATGGGCAAGAGGATAGTGGATCCTAAGCAACTCAAATGAAAGTAGCATACCACCAAAATAACAATTTATCTGCTAGTCATTTCTTTGGGACATAAGGCTACTCTAAATCAATTCCTTCCACTATATAAAAAGCACCTTTCCAAGCAGAGATTTTACACACTGGCCTCTGCACTGCCACATGCTGGGTTTCAGACACACCATGCACATGCACACACACTCAGCAGGGATGGTGCAAATAGATGTGTGCAGCCAAAAGTTATTCTTCCATTTGCTATAATACAAATGCTGTAAGAAACGTGTTTTATTTGTAACGTGAATTCAGAAAGCTTTAACATTTTCAAGTGCTGGCCTGTGCTCCTACAAAAGTAGGAAGTCCACACAATCAACAAAGACAAGAGCAATCAAAATAAATTCTTACTGATTTCAAGTTAGAAACAAATCCATACATATTTTTCCCATATACTTCCAACTCACACAGTTTAATTCAATATAAAGTACAAGAATTTAATCAAACAATGATACCATGACATTTTCCTCAACTACATCCAAAGTAATCCTGCGGCATAGCATCCAAACTGACCTCTAGATCTCGGGAAGAAGCTTCGGCATTTTCCCCTCATGATAAGATACAAAAAGTCCAGTTAAAAGAAACAAATTTAAAACCCTATATACATTAAAATTTTACAGAACTCTGATCTTGGCTGGCTGCCTATTTGTACAAATATCTGCATGGGGAAAGGACACAAAAAGTGTGATGTTTCCTCCTTTAATAGTAAACTTTCCGATTACACTCTACTATTGCAAACACATACATAGCTCATATAATATATATATTTTGCTAAAACCTGCAAAATCATTTCGATAACCACTCCTCACAGCCTACAAAAGCCCCAGGACATGGGGAGAGACACCTACATCCCCCGCAGGCCTCGCAACCTCCAGCCTGACAGATGAACAGCCACGCATTACCGCGCGCTAGGCTGGGAGGCCGGCCCGAGGAGCTTTCCCCGGCGCCGCAGGGAGCCCGGGAGCCGGCGATCAGAGGCGAGAGGCTCCCTTAGGGCCGAGACGCCGCGGCCGCCGCGCCACGTACCCGAGAACGCCGCCATCTTCGCCCCGGGAGCACGGCGAAGAGCGCACGGCGCAGGCGCGCGGCCCGAGCGCCGCTTTATGGGCCCGGGTGGGCGCAGGAGCCCCGAGCCGCTCGTTCCGCCCCGGCCCGTGTGCCCCCAAAGCAGCCCAGAGGCAAACAACAAACGCACCGAGGTACGTGTTAGACGTACGCTAATAGGGATACATTATTCTACAGAAATTTCCCCAAATTCTGCACCATCTTGTTCTAGGGTAACTTCTAGTGATATTAAACGTGAGGATATTCGGGGTTTTGTAAAGAACAAAATGAGGCTGCAAGTGCAGAAATGCAGCTGGTACAGTTACTTGACGAGCCAATGGTGCATTTGTCTGCTAAGTGGAAGGCACAGTGTGAACTATTGCCTACTGCTTTCCCTTGTGAAACACAGCTTCAGTCTTTCCAAAGGCAGCATGAGATAGAGACACATCTGCTTCAAAGGCCAAAAAAATAACTCAAACCAAGCATCTCTGGCTATAGCTCTCTTGATTACCGTGTTGCAATTTGAATAGTGGTTTTGTCCTGGTGGTTTGTTTCAAGATGTTTTTTAAAACTTGCTGAGCCCCACTAGCTGTTAACTTATGCCGCAGAAACTGGTCACGCAGAGAAAAATACAGCAGGGAATTTTATACCCTTCATACCAGACTGTTTACATTGCAATGGTTTCTCATGTATTAATAATTCCTTTGGGAGTATCTTTCTTTGATGTGCCTCTTTTCTGTCACTATTATTCTCTTTATCTGTCAATCATTAGTTTGCTTGCTTTCAGATAAATGACAAAACAAATGATTTTTTAAAGGCACAAATATGAATAATGCACAGATTCAACCACGACTCTAAGAAAACTTGTTTGTAGACCTTGATATTAATATATACTCCTTCTTGTTGGTGTGGAACGTGGAGTGTAATTTACTATAAATCTCCCACAATTCTTTGAAACTTACAAACATGATGTTATACTATTTACTATTGCTTTACGAGCTACATTGTCAAACATAGCTTAAAAATATAGAAACAGTAAAAAGGCTTTTTTTTTTTCTCTGTAGTTGCTTCTTCTTTAAGTCTTTCCCAGGTATCCAACAGAGCTTTCATATTGCCCTGAATCCCTAGTTTCAGAATTTGAATTTTTGTTTAACCTAATTCTAGGCTGCACCGTTGCCTACAAGAGCTTACTAAACACAAGCGAAAATTAGACTGCAGGAGCAGAAGTGTCAGTATGTGAAGTAATTTTATTTCTATTTTACAAATACTTTATAAAGTAGCAGGAAAGAGGCTGAAACATCAGCTCTTGTATAATTATTTCTCAGAACCAGTTAGGTTGGGAAAGACCTCTGAGACCATCAAGTCCAACCTGTGATGGAACACTACCATGTCAACAGACCATGGCACTGAGTGCCATGTCCAGTCTTCCCTCAAACAGCTCCATGGACGGTGACTTCACCAACTCTCTGGGCAGCCCATTTCAATGTTTAACAACTCTTTTTGTGAAGAAATCCTTCCTGGTGTCCTACCTGAATCTCCCCTGGGACAGCTTAAGTCTGTGATGTTAGTGCTTCTTGCCTGGGAGAAGAGACCAAACCCCACGTGGCTACAGCCTCCTTTCAGGTGGTTCCAGAGAGAGTTAAGGTCTCCCTTGAGCCTCCTTTTCTCCAGGCTAAACACCCCCGGCTCCCTCAGCCGCTCCTCATCAGACTTGTGCCCCAGACCCTTCACCACCTCCCTGCCCTTCTCTGCACACACTCCAGCTCCTCAATGGCCTTCCTGGTGTGAGGGGCCCAGGACGTACAAACAAGCTCATTTTATCTGCTGAGAGAGCTGAATGCTAGGAACTCCAAATTGCAGGACTGAAATATTTAGAAGCCCTACATCACCACTAAAGTTGGAAGAACAGCTTGCGAGAAATCCACCTATTGCTTTTTTCCCCACTTTTTGCCCCTATTCGGTGAAGGCTCAATCCACAGCCCTAGGTCTGGCCTGCACCAGGCGTGCCGTGCCCCGAGTGCCCGCACTCTCCAGGCCGGCGCCGCACGAGTTAAGGGCGGAGCGGTTTGGCCCCCGCCGGGCGCCGTCGCCGTGGCGGCGCGAAGAGGGCGGGACGGCCCGGCCCGGCATGGCCGCCGCCGGCGGGGACAGCGGCGGGGCGCCCCGGGAGCGCGGCATGGCCGGCGCCGGCGAGCAGGCGGACGATGGGGAGGAGAACATTCTGTACGACCTGCTGGTCAACACCGAGTGGCCTCCGGAGACGGAGGTGCAGGTGCGTGTGGCCGCGGGCGGGGGTGGGGACCGCCACGTTGGCGCGGGCGCGGAGACGCCCCAGGGGCTGCGGGGATGAGCTGGTGCCTCCAGGGAGGCTCAGCGGGATGCCCACGCTGTTCCTGGCGGGCACACGGGGTGTCCGTACGGCCATTGTCCCCTTGTGCTTTCATGTCAATTAATTCCCACCCTGACAGGTGCTGCCCGGGATGCCCTGAAGTGTTTCTGGCTTATTGAGCAGTGTATATCGGGTTTGAGTGTTGAGTGACACAAGCTTAGCTATCGTGAATGAAGTCCAGGTCTCATTCCTGGAAACTGTTGTACAGAGATCTGTGGAATCTGTCCTGGTGAAAGTAGGACCTTCATTGTGTTTATCTTGTATGAGGAAAATTAGATCCTCTTTCTGGACTCCTGTATCAGTATAGTTCTGTCTGTATTAACAGGAGTGGGGTAACTGGGAAAAATGTTTCACTTTATGTCCACAATGTGCGCGAATGGATGCCAGGGCTTAAGAAATCAGAAAACACTGTTCTTGTACTGCAGGTGTTTAGTTATTTCTATCTGTTGTTCTTCCCGAGTCACCAGAAAAGCTGAGAAACTCTTTCATCTTTCATGTTTTGTATTTTCCTCTGCAATGTGCTGAGCTTGCTGCCTCTATGTCTGCTCTTGTCTGACTTGGTTATAGAGGATGCAAGCAATGCAGTTTTTTTTTCCGTCTTGTAGTGGCTTTTAAGTCCACTGACATTTTTAATGCATTTCCAATTGAAAGTTGTTGATAGAAGCATTTTAACAAAGTTTTATGCTTAATGAGAAGAACTGAACAGAAGAGATGTAAAATCATCACAAGTGGAAGAATGTACGTGTTAAAAATTACTAGAGCCGTGCTCAAAGAAATAGATTTTCATTTATCAGAAAGATTTTTTTGTTGATGGTGCTCTTGATCTGTAAATCCTCAGTTTCAGCAACAGGTGTGGGTGTTTGGAAAATACAATTGCAGTATTACGAACTACTAACTGAGTAGGTTATTTGTATAGATTAATTTATAGTTGCACCTATTTTAATTTATGTTTTGAGAAATGGTAAGTAGTCTTTGTTCTTAGTGACACATGGAAACAATTTTCCTAGTGCAAACTTTGAGGAGAACTTATAATACGAAGACATGAGACTGTGGTTCTTCTAGAGCCGTGTTAAGGGGACACATTTCTGACAAGTGTCTTTTCTGCTGCTGTTAGTGTTCCTAAGTTGAATGGTAAGTTGATGGAAGAACTGATTAGTCTGAGAAACAATCGTGTTGTTTCATCTCTTTTTGTTAAGTGGTCCCTCTGGTACCCCTGTGGGTACCAAGGGTTACCAACCAAAGGGGCTGTATGTCAGTGAGGTGACACCTCTCTTTAGTGGCAGCATGTGGGGATGACAATTTAAAGTGACTGTAACCACAGTCTGAGGGTCCTCATCTGCCTTGGTAGTCAGAATTTCTAAGCATCGTTGAATTCGCTTGTCAGCTCAAGCAGATGGTGCTGGTTATTTTAAACTTGGTATTTCTTGCCTATTTATTTTTAATATAATACCTGTTTTCAATAGCAGAAGTTGGAAGTTTTCAGAATATTATGCTGTATAGTTTGATTTGATTTACATGCTCCTTGGAAACTGTCAGTACTCAAGGGCACTTCTGGTTGTCTTTTACCATTTTAGTGGGAAATTGCTTTTACTGACAATCATAGGCAAACAGGTTATTTTGTCAGTATGAGTCAGTTCTTGCCTTAAAGTGCCTTAACAGTGATATTACTTAGGTGATTGTGACTTTTCCTTTGGAACATGTGTCTTTTTTTATCCTCTTTTTTCACACTTTTGAGAAAAAATCACACCCTACTTTGTTAGAGAACTGATTCTTTTGGAATAAGTGAGGTAAGGAATGGTAGAAAGGAAAAGAAAGTTGAATGCTGCACTTGGAAATGAAATTAAATGTCTTCCTATGCAGTAATCTAGACTACAAAGCCAGATCTTAAACTTTCACAGGTCTTTATTGACTTTATTTTTCTGTTATTTCATTTAGAATGATTAATTTTTAATTGCAGAGTACTAGAACTTCCAGCTCTAATTATTGGAAGATGAGTCTTGTGATGAAGGGGTAAAATCATGTTAAATTCAAGACAATGATAAAACTGGCATGGATTTCTGAAGTTGAATGTCCAAATTTGCTTTAATTTTAATTTTTGTCAGTGCTGTCATTGACCTGTACTGAACTTTCCAGTAAGAATTTTTGGGGGGAAGAAGAGGAGGGGCAGGGGGGTTGTAGCAGTTATTTGTGAAGGAAACACTTAAGGAACTGACTGTACCAGAGAAGAGAGTGGTGTGGAAATCAAGCAGTGTATTCAGGATAGTGATGCCATTGCATATAATGCTTTGAGAATGCTGAAATATATAATGACAATAAAAGGAATTACTGAGTTGTAGATCCCTGAAAGTAGTGAATGAAGCAGTGGCTGTGGACAAGGTTGCAAGAGAGGACTTTGTGAAGTGATTTATGGAAATATAGGCAGATTGAACTCTCTTCTTCAAATTATTTTCCAAAATGTATCACCTGGTCTTGTTAGGTTTGTTTTTGTTTTTTTTTTTTTTTTTTTTAATTACAGTCTAATGTTTTGAGATTTCTCCAACACCCACCAGCTCCTGTCCCCTCAGTAAGCTTGCAGGATGTGCAAGAAAAATCCAAAACTAAGTGGGTGTCTTCTCAGCAAGAAAGTAATTTCTGGAATGCTGTAGGGAAGGAGAAATATCTGGTAACCATTGCTATTGCTGAAATGATAAGAATATGTTATAAAAAATTAAAATCCAGGTTTTCAGGATTTAATAGTAAATCAGTTTTGCAAAGAGCTTAAGATGTATGGAATAGCAGCCTATAGTTTAGGCTCGGGAACAGACACTTAAAATATTAAAAAAATTCTAAAGACATGTAAGCAATTTTAAGAAATGTTTTTTACTGGAAACTTCCTCATAATCCAAAAACTTTTTAACATGCTCTGCTTTTAAGGTCTCTAGGGAATTGCAGTTCTCCCTGAGGTACTAGGGTAGCTGTAAGAAAAAATTTATACTCTCACTTATTTTTCTGTAATGCCTTGTTATTTTCTGGCTGATCAACCTGAATGTGGAATGTTATCTATTAGTACAGCTGTGTTTGCTTCTTACATGCTGTGAGATGACTACCTGGTTATTTGAAAGACTGTTTATGGATTGCAAACTTTGCCTAGAAAACTAATCTTTACTTCAATAATTTAAATTTGGGAGCCCAAATATTATTTTTTAAGCATAGACACGTTCTAAAATGCTGATACATTTATCTGTCTTCCAGTGTTTAGTGCTTTGTAACTTGGTGAGGTCTGAATGTTTCAGTTAACGAGAAATTTGCCCTATGTATTTTATATTGAATGGAAGAGAAAATTCAGTCATTACCTACTCTAATGCTCAGTTTGGGATGTTCTAATATTTTCATTAGAAAGCATTATTGCTTATTTAGAGGATTTATTTGTGGATCCTTCCTTATTGGTTATCTTTGTTCTCGTCCCAGTTTTGTATCTTTTTTCTACTTATTACTCACAAATAATTTTATCTCCTCTTACAGATGAGAATATACATCTTGTGTTGTTTTGGAATCCTTTTTTCTGTGTGTGGAGAGTGCTTTCATTTGTATAGTGTCTGTAGTTTCTCCCTCTGCCTTAAGTAGAGCAGGGCAGGTGGAAAGGCTGTGTGAGATGGTATGGAGTAGAGGTGGTTATCTGAGTGGCTACGTTACATAGTACAAATTGATGTAAAAAGATGTTTTTTTTTTCAGAAGTTGTTTTTCTTGATGTTTCTGAAACTTTCATGAGCAATTTTTGGGTAGCTTAGCGCTTAGATATTAGCATAATAAGTTGCACACAAAGTATTAGGCATTACAGATCATTGTGGCATTTATTTGGCATTAAAGAATGATTTATAATAGCTTACAGGAGAACATAATCAGAAGTCAGTGTTTTTTGTTACCACCCAAAATTTGAGGCAAAGCTGAATCAATAGACAATCTGTAGCACATTTTGTTTATTGCATCTTGGCATTTAAATTATTTGGCATTATAGTCCGTTTTAGCTTATGCAGTTTAAGTAGACGTTATATGAAGTAGTGAGTAATAGAAAATACACAAAGAATTTGTAGGCTAGGAACCTACTTAGATTTAATTAGTGAATGTATGTATGAATATTGTATTTAAGTTAAAAATGTGTGACATGCTGTCTGATGATTATTATTGTAATTGCAGCCAAGAGGCAACAGAAAACATGGTGCATCATTTATCATCACTAGAGCAATTGCAGGTAAATATGTCTTGTTCTTTCTTATTCATGACTTCTAAGACTGTGTGGATTACTTGTAAATTTTGCAATTTCTGCCGTTTAGAGTGCCTAATATAATGGAAATAGAGTGCAGGATGTGTTTTCAAGAAGATGTTTTCTGATTGTGTACATGGCTGTGTTACTTTTATGTCACTTTTGTAAGTGTTCTTGTCTCCATATGTTTGTTGGATCAAATTATTAAACCATACATCTAAGAAGTTAACCAGCTCTGTATTTTGCAAAGTGTACTTGAGCCTTTTTTTCCCCCTCTCTTAACATCTCTTGCACTGAACTACTAGTTAGTTCAATGAGGAAGTTTTACATTCTGATGATATTACATTGGATAAACCAAGTGTTGAATGGCAGTAAGTGAACTGGATTTTCTTCCAGTAGGAATGTCTCGTAGAATTTTAAAAAAAGTGCAGTGATTTTTTGTTTTGTTCAGTTGGTTTTCTTTGGTCTTGATTTGCTGTTTGCATTTATTCTAACATAAGAATTCCTTCTCCTAGTATAGTAGGTTTTATCCCCTCAATACCTTTTTCTTTAGTGAGAGTTTGAGATTCCCTGTGCAGTAAGCTGGAGGGTGTTTTAAGACTAACAGATACAATTTTTACCTCTTTCCATTGTAGGTCCTGCATTGCTTTTGCTTCGGTACATCTGGTACAGGTAGGTTTTAAAAGAATAATGCTTAATTGTCCCATTTGGTAGTACTTTTATAGTTTTTTTATTTGATGGGAGTAAAATTGAACACTTGTTTAGAATCTTGTCCAAGTAATGCTTAGAATAGCCTCTTTTCATAAATTGAGGTGTAGCTGTTTGAGTTGCATCTGAAACCTAAATAGAAAAAGACTGTTACGTGCTAGTTTGACTTTGTGCATTTATCAGAAGCTGAAGTAACCTTGCAGTTGGAACAGGTTTCTCCAGACACGTATTTGTCCTCTCTACTCCCAGCTGAGATATTGTAAGGGAAGCTGTTGTGGAGATTTTTCTTTAGTGTCAGTGACAGATACGATGGCCCAATAGGGTTTGCTTCCTTTGGAGTAATAATTTTGAATTTGTTTTCTTTGACAATTCAGACTCATACAAAAAGCTTGATAACTTCTTAACAGCACTCCTGCCATTTATAAATTCAAGTTTTGATTCAAAAAGTCATTTAATAATCCCAGAAATATATTGGGTTAAGTACATTTCTGGAAAATTTCAGCTCTGTGGTCATGCCGCTTAGCAGGTTTGAAGATATCAGTTTCCCCTTTTAAAGGATAATCTGTTAGTTTTGTGTTACATGGAAAGGGACAATGTGACTTCCTGTGAAACAGTACTGTACTTGAATTTGGCAGAGAATGCTGTTTTCCCTATTGCTGGTGTTCTACTTTATTTTTTGTACCTACTTCCCCCCCTTTTCTCGTGACGGGGTGATGTTTATGGTCACCATACTGTCATGGAAGTCTAGTTGTAAGGATTCAGTTGTAGACAGAATTCACTAATTTTTCTTCCTCCAGTAGTGATATTTAAAAGCTAATTTCAAGCTTTTATCATTTATTTTAGTTGCTATTTTCATGTGTTTGATAAAAGCGTTTTGGAGGGAGCTTGGGAGGCCTCGAGTTTAAACTCCCACTAAAAGCAGAACACTGAATTCCGGCTGGTTCCTTGGGGTTCTCTCTAGCTAAGTCTTAGGAAAGGTTAAAGGATGGAGAACTGAAACTCTGTTCAGCCTGTTCAAGTGCTTGACTGTCTTCATGGTGAAAAAATCTCTTCTTAATGTCAGCTTGGAACCTTTTTAGTTTTGGAATTGCAGAGACATTAAGGTTGGAAAGGATCTTTGCAGTCATTGAGTCCATCTGTTACCCCAACACTTCCAAGTCCTCTAATGGGTTGTTCATAGTTTCTTGTGTTCTTGCCATGTACCTCTGTTGCTCCCATCTCCCTGATAATCTCCTTGGTATCAATCAAAATGCTGCTGTTATGTCATCCTGAAGCCTTCCCTTCTTCAGGCTAAACAGGTGCAATTCCCACAGCATCTGATTTATTGTAGGGCAAGTACTCCAGTCCCCTGATCATCTTGGTGTCCATCCTGTTTACTGGTGTTCTTCAAAACTGGCTGGTGACCAGAGTATAAAGAGCCATAAATAAATGATTAGTTCCCTTAATATGCAATTTTGTTCTGTTAGCAAAAACAAGGCTGTTGTTAGCCTTTGTCGTTGGCAGGGTGCAGTGTTGATTCATGTTCGGTTGCAAACCCTCTCAGGTAATTGATGGTTGCCTTGAAGCTGAGTTGTCTGGTGAGTGTATCTCAGGTACTGCATTTGCTCACTGTGTGTTCTGATTTAGCCTAATGATTTTGGTATTTCAGCCCTGCAAAGTTTTCTCTGCCCGCTGGACTGGTTCGTCTGGTTAGTAAGCAGATCAACTGGCACCTCGTACTTGCAAGGTAACCAGCTCCTACACTTTGCCATTTCTGACAGGAGTGAATGTATTAATGCTTCCTCTGCTCCCCCCACCATCCCCACTGATAGCTGTGCTGAGTTGAGATTGTGCTAAAGTTGTATTGTTCTTTCTGGTCAAGAGAAACCCTGGAGGCTCTCACAGGTGGCCTCAGTGTGCTACCTAGGGGCTTCTACCTGCTTCCCTTCAGTGAGTGCACCTCTCGCTCAGGGCTCACTGTCTGTCTAGCTTTTGAGGCAAAGTGGCTTGCAGTCATTTTCAAATTCAAGTCCTCGGTTTGGTTGATTAAAAACTTATAACTTGGCAGGATATATAATTTTAAAATAAGCAATTTATATTTCTGGAAAGTGCATGCATATTCTCAAGACTTGTCTGCTATTGCATACACAGAGGCATGAGAGTTCCAAGGCTAGAACCAGCTGTTTTGGAGGAATTTTAGCAACATCAGTGAGATCACTGGCTTTTAAAAGTAAGGACAAGTATGCACAGAAAAATGGTTCAGTGGCCAAGGTTTTAGTTTGTTGTATGCAAAGACACATAACTTACTGAATTATGATAGTTGTTTATACTGGACAAAGCAATACATAGTTTTGTATATTGCTGTTGTAAAATTACCTGTAAGCTGTGTCTTGACTCTGATTTCCTATGCAGTAGGATTTTAGACATTTTTCTTAGTGCTGCTGGAAAAGAGTGGCAGATAGATTTCTGTGAAATGAAAGAAATATCATAGCAGGGATATTTTATTTTTTATAAAAATTGATATGTCCCATTTAATTTTTTTAAAAATTCATGAATGAGGCAATTTATGTCTAACAATGGAGAAAAGCACCTAGGACTCTGATGCACATTCTTTAAGGAGGGGACTTGAAATGAACTTTCATATCTGTTTTTTCTTTCAGCAATGGTAAATTGTTGGCAGTTGTTCAAGACCAATGTGTAGAAATCAGGTAACTTAGCATTGTCTCTTACTTCAGATGTGGAGTTATGAGAAAGTGTTTCTGGTCATTTGCTAGCAATACTTTAAAGATTTTTTTGTTTTGTTTTGCAGTGTTATGTATTGTGACATTTTCCATGGAATGATCATAAAAGCAGAAGCCTTATGTTTTTTTTTTATTGTCAGCCATCTCCCATTCAAAAAAACCAACCCAATATAAACTGTCCTTGCTCCCATTAAAAAAAAAAAACAACCCAATATAAACTGTCCTTGAGCCCTCGGATTATAATAGCTGTATTTGTATAAGTATTTATCTGTATCTCTCTCTGTTTGCAAGATGTGAAAGAAAAATAATCAAGATCCTCAAAAATATTCAGCACAAATCGTGGTCTTTCTAACATCTGCCTTTCTGCCCTCTCTAGAAATTCTCCCCTAAAAAATGGGACAAGGAGCTAGTATCTAGTGTTCTTCTCTGTGGAGTAGCTGGCATATATAATACTTCACCTTATTTTACAAGTGGTGTGGATTGCTGTAAAGACTGATGCTTTCCCTTTTCTTGTGCACTCTTAACAACAGGCTCTCCTTTGCCAGTTCAAGAGCACATTTAGCTGTAGAACAGATCTTGATTGAGTATGTTTACTTGCTACACAAAAATCCATTTGCTAGAAGGTCAGACCTTCCATTTATATGTAAAAGAAGCAAGTGTATGAAAATTGTTCAATCAAAAGTGGTGTGAGCACCATAAACGTCAGCTTAAAGACTATAAAATAAATCTTGTGTTTCAACTGTATTAATGTAACTATATTCTTGCATTGTTTCTAAAATTGTAACCTAGAGAATACTGACTAGGATTTTTTTTCCTAAAGTTACATGAAGCACTGAAATGATGCTGTCCTATTTTGCATTACAAATAAATGAGGGATGTTGGTATTTATACAGTTGGAGGAGGGTCTCTCAAATACTATTGTTAGTTAGTGTAGCTGCCTAATGGTGAAAGTTACTATCTGCTTTTTTGAACAAGTAGTTAGAGGCATGCAGGCCTTTGAATTGTGCACTTGGAATATTTTTCTAGTGTTCCGTTACAGAAAACGGAATAGTGGGTTTTTTAATATCTAAATTCATATGAGTCTTTTGTTCTGCAGGTCTGCAAAAGATGACTTTGTATCCATAGTTGGAAAATGTCAAGGTATGGTAACCTATTCATCATTACTTAGTGTCATCGTTGTTTGTTATTTATATGTTGCTAAATGGTGGTGTTGGTTTACTTTAACGATAGTGATGCAACTTCTTAAAATCACTGGAAGGAATCTCTTGTAGTTTTGCTTGTGACTAACCCCATTACCCTCCCTCTGCCACTTCTTTCTATGATGATTAATATATGAAACCTGAACTGAAATGATAGTTAGAATTAATGACTCTTGGAGACATTCATGGTTTTTCATTTTTTTACCCTTCTCTGAGATAAGTTTGTAATGCTGGTAGGCTCCCTGTATTTTTTGACGCAATCGACTTTTTGTTCTGTTTAAAGGATTATATTTACTTTTTATTAATAACTTTATTCGTCTTTCACAGTGCCAAAGGATCCCAACCCTCAGTGGAGGAGAGTGGCATGGAGTCATGATTGTACATTACTTGCTTATGCTGAAAGCAGTGGGACAGTCAGAGTGTTTGACCTGATGGGAAGTGAGCTTTTGGTCATTTCACCGGTATGTGCTCTCTTGGGTTAAATACAAATATAGGACAACTTTTTTTAAGGATTACGAATAATTTCCACTCTTTGAACTTTTTCAAATCAGCTTAGTTTGCTGTAAATGCTTACACTATGAATGCCATGCAGAAATGGACCATAAAAAGCTGCACTACAATACATCCATCATATGATCAACAAAAGTCACGTGTAGCCCTTACAACAGCACAAAGGGTATGTTTTACATGTCTTGGAATTGTGGTGGATCTGTAGTGCATCAGACAGTGAAAATATGGATTCTCCACAATTTGAAGTAATAGATTATAAATCTGCACTTTGTCAGAGTCAAATTGTAAATCAAGAAATAATGCTGCCAGAGTACTTTGCTTGGTATGATATTAGATAATTGTTATTGACTGGTCCCACACAATATATTTTCTATTTTATATGTTCAGAGGCTGTATTGAACTTGTTTGTGAAGGTGGCTCAAGTGTATTTCCTCAGTATATTGTCTGTGCAAACTTTATAGTAATAAAATTTCTTTAAAATCAAGATAAAAGAAAATGTACTTCTTTTGTAATGCAAACTATGAATTTTTTTTAATACTGTATAGTTAATTCAACTTTCTAGTTCTTTCAGTAACACTTTTTTAAAATCCCCTTTCTCTCCCAACACCTGTCTTCATTTTTGGGTAAAGACAGCAAGTTTTCCAGGCGATCTGAGTTACGCTATTGCTGGATTGATCTTTCTAGAATACAAAGCAAGTGCCCAGTGGTCAGCTGAACTCCTTGTTGTTAATTTTCGTGGAGAACTAAGAAGTTACCTTGTAAGGTAAGCATGAATTTTGACTTGCTTTGACAAGGCATAATGAATTTCAAAGGATTTTTTTTCTACTCTTTAAAGAAAATAAATCTGAACTAATGCATATATTTATTTTTCCCACCATAATTAGTGGAACAAATCAAAGCTTTCAAGAAAGTCATAGTTTCAGCTTTAGCAGCCACTACCCCCACGGGATAACAACTGTCATTTATCATCCTGGTCACAGGTAAGTGTTCTGTTTGTTGCCTGACATTGGTATGTAAATGAGGAATGAAACGTGGCGAAATTAGCATTGAAGTGTGTTGGATAGGGAGGGGGAGAAATATCTATTCTAAAATTGCTATTTAGGGCATCAGTAATAAAAAGTCGTGTCTCTTTCTACTATCAAAGAGGAACCTTAGTTCATCTCACTTGACTTTCATTATTCCATTAGTAATGTTATTAGTGAAGTCCTTTTCTGTTTGAGTACCTTGTGTAAGCAACATGCACTTTTTAAAATGTCAGGAATAGCTTCAAAAGAGGTTTCTGAATGTGGTGAAAGATGGGTAAAGGTTGAAGTATAAGTTTAGTTGTTGGTTGTTTTCTGTTTGTTTGTTTTAGGGGTTTTTTTCTGTTTTTTTTTTTTTTTTAATGTGGTGTTTTGTTTTGTTTTGTTTTTCTATCTGGAATTGATTGCTGGACTTGGCCAGCTCATTTTCCCTAGTGTTCTGAGTGGAACTGCCAGGCTTTGGTATTTGGAGCTGTCTTGTGATGCGTTTTCTCTATTAGTAACCTGTTGTGTACAGAAGCTGGACTTGAAATGTGGACTGAACGCCTGCATGCTCTTGAACCCAATGTAATTGGAATGAGTCCTGGTTAGCCTATTACTATGCTAAAAGAGTATCTACTTATTTGTTATGCAGCAAGATAAACTCAACAGCTATATTTCTATTTCTCTTCAGTTGTAGGAACTAAGCTTTGTTCTAGATATTTTTCTTGTATTAGATCTGCTAGGTTTGAATCTTTCAGTGCAATGTTATATCACTATATTTTTTTAAATGGAAATTAGGCTTGGCTATAAAGTACCAGAAGAAATTCACTATTGAAAAAACTTATTCTCATTCTTCAGTATTAAGTGAGCTGTCATATCTATCTTAGGAAAACAAATTATTATTAATGAGATGTAATGTTCTTCTAGCTTATTATTTTGAGAGATTAATTTTATATATGGCTTTTTCTTTCCACCTAATTGATTTTTAGTGATTTCACATAATTAATACTCAGTGTACTAAATTTACAGTTTTGAGATAGTAGTTATGGACTATGGAGATTTGGTAGCACTACATGACCAGATAGCAGAACCAACCCAATGTTTCCTTTGATCAGACCAGGGTTCATGGTTGTAGTATTTCCTGTTGTGCATCCTGTTGAGTGGCTTAGTAAAGTTTAAAAATTGACACTTGAAAGAATGCATAATTGATTGGAATGGATGAAAAACAAAAGATCCAGTGTTTTGCTCCTGAGAGGCAAGTCTTTTCTGTTTTGAATTTAGTCTATGATAGCTTGTAAATTTGACATTGGAGACATTTAAATTCTTGAGTAGAGTCTCTTGCTGAAATTTTCTTGTTGTCCCAAAAAACTCTAGAAGAGCTTGAATACAACTGCTTCGAAGTTGTGCATGAAAAAAAAATTGTTGGTACACCTTGAACTTTTAATTTTCAATAATGTGAACTTTGATCACTTAACAAGAGTTCGACTTCGTAATTTTGTGCTTTCTTGCATTTAATTTAATCTCAGATGATGAAATTACACTGATTTCACTGCTTGAAAGGCTTGACTTACTGCATTACTGTGTTACTGTGTGTTTGCTCATGACCCATTATAGTACAATAAAATAGCAGTTAAGAACTTAATTTACTTAATTTTTTCAACTAGATGTATGATAATGGCAAAGAGAGTATGTAAATAGGGAATGTCTCTGAATCTGTAGGAAAACTTGAAGCAATAGCTTTGGGAAAAAATGCAATAATTACTTTCACTGTTTTTGAAAAGTATTATATTCATTAATTTAGATACCTAATGTTGGTGTTCTCACATGATCCCACTTTCATCCAGGATGGAATTTATGATTCATTTTAGTAGAAAAAACTTAAATGTCTGCTTCAATGCAAGCTCTTTGTAAACTCAAATCTAAGGTTCAACAGCTGCTTTTGTTTTGGTATCTTAATCTGGAGCTGCATGTCTTATATCTGCCATTGCTGCAGAAAATATTTGATACTAAAGCCTAAAGTTTGCAGTGAAGGGCTTGTGATGAAGGAGTTAAAGGGTTTCAGATTTATTTAAATTTTTTTGTACCAAAATTGCTAAGTGAATAAAAGCATATTAAGCTTTTCTTGGATGCCTCAACTGAGCTTGTTCTTGAGACTGGTGTTACACTGGTTATCTTCAACCCAACTTTGTACAAACCTGTGGAGTGGAGCACTATTGAGGTACTGCAATAGCAGCCAGTTTTTGAGACTGGAGGAACCCTTGGAGATCATCCAATGTGTTCCCCTTTACCTCAGAGTCAGCTAGAGCAGGTTGCTTGGGGTCTTGTCACTGCAGTCCAAGACCTGCACATCTGTGTCCTCCCTTAGGAGCATGGTCTGTGTCTAAGGTGTTGGGGAGCTGCTCCAGAGGGTGCTGGAGACTGAGCCTGGCAGCACATCACTGTGCTTGTTTAAAACATACACAGAGACAAGTTCTGGCCATCATTTTCTGTAAAATGCTGCATTCTGGGCCTGGCATTTACATAGGTCTTTTTTTCAGACTTGTTGAAAGGGTTCCTGGCCCCTGTTAATCAGGTGTCCAGCTGGAACAAAAGCTCAAAGTACCTTTAGGTTAGGAACAGCTGGCAGACCTTGCTAAAAGCTTCTAAAGCATGCTAGCTAGCTCTTCTTGCCAGTGACAGGCATTGTGGAGTTCCTCAAAGGCTTCCCAGGAGTCCTCTGGTGGTTTCAGGAGTCCTCAGATGGTACCAGAAGTATGTAGATTTTTAAGGATCTAGAAACGAAGCCTGTAAACAGCTGCGCAAATCGCTGCATGCTGTCTGTGCTCTGTGTAGATCACCTCTGCAAGAAAAAAAATTAAGCTTCCTCATATTCATGTCTCGTGTTGATGTCTCATGTTGCAGATTTTGGTGAAAGTGACTTCTGTTTTACTGCCTCAGGCCATTCTTTACACTGCAGAATAGCAAAACTCTTAAGAACATCAAGCATCACTCTCAAGGGATCTTACTCTTTCTATAACTGCCTGAAAGGTGGTTGTAGCCAGGTGGGGATCAACCTCCTCTCACAAGGAGCCAGGAAGACATAGAAGATGAGGATTAAGCTATGCCAGGGGAGTTTTAGGTTTAGTTCTTCACATTAAGGGTGATTAGGCATTCAAATGGACTGCCCAGGGAAGTGGTGAAGTCACCATCCCTTGATCTGGTCTAGTTGACATAGTAGTGTTTGGTCATAGGTTAGACTTGATGGTCTCAAGGGTTCTTTTCTAGCCTGATGTGATGTCATTCATCCGTGATACAAAATCATCTTGCTGTACATTTGTGACTAGCAGGAGACCTGGCAATACTAAGTAAGTTTTACTGATGTCTTAAAAAGGATTGAATGTGGAAGGAACTTTTTTTTCCTTTATTCTTTCATTTGACTTTTGCAGGTAGGTGTAGTTTTGGTGTCTCTGGCGGCCAGAGCTGCACTGTGTGAGTGGCAGCTGCTGCTGGGGGCAGAGCACTTTGAGAATGGTGTGGCCTTGGGAATGGGATAATGGAGCATTCCCAGGGTGGAGCTTTGGGCTCCTACAGTGTGCCTCTTTTTGTAGGTACTTCGCCTTTTGATGGGTGTTTCATTACAATGATGATTCCAAACAAACTTAAGACACTTTTTCTCAAAGTCTTCATCAAAGTAGTCATCAGTTAAATATAAAAGTGCTTGTTAATAAGGGCTTCAAGGGCAAATACATTGGTACAGTTTAATGGTGTTCAGCAATAATTACAAGATTTACATAAAAGTTTCTAAAACGCTACTTATGGTGTGTAATGAAATTATTACATGTACATGTATAATTGGTACAGTGGCTTTAGAAAACAGAACTGACAAACATTAATGTGTTCAGTTCTTCAGTGAAAGAGAAGTAGCTGTTTTATCACATCTGAATAAATGGAAATCTGATGTTTAATCAGAATGATCAGAACTTGTCACATGCTTAAGCAATAATTTTTTATCATTTTTTGAGGGTAAGGGGGAAACTCAAACTTGTGGCCAGACTTACTTTATGTTGGGAATTATGACTTACCTGGAAAGCTAAAGATGAGAATGAATAGGTATACATGATACAAATAAAAAAATGTTACTTGAAAAATATTGAAGTATTTTTCGATTTCAGGGTATTTAGTCATAGACAAAGTTTATTGTGGCTGTTAAGTGTCTTGGTATATTTAGCCTTTTGTTACTCTAAGCAAACTGCTATACACTTCAGAAAATTAAAAAAAAGTGGCAGTATGTGAAATCATAATGCATCTTTATATATTTTACAGACTTCTCCTTGTAGGAGGCTGTGAAACAGATGAAGATGGAGTATCTAAAGCAGCTGGTTGTGGGATATCTGCTTGGAGAATTCTGTCAGGCTCTCCCCATTACAAACAGGTCACTAGTTATGAGGATGATGTTAGAATAGTAAGTATGTGTCCTCATTTTACTGGATGAATATTGTCACTGGAAGCTCAAAGTATATCTTTCATAAAGATGAATTTAATATGTTCTTCTGTTTTCTAAGCTATGATGTGTATGTCTAAACAGTTGCCTCTTTGCCCACAGCATCTCTCTGTTTCTGCTTTTTCTGTAGTATGACTTGAACTTTACTTGTGGTTTTAAAACCAAAAACAAGAAGAAAGGAGTCTGTAAATTTCCAAGCTACAATATTTTTTCCTCTTACTTGTGCATTGGGATATGTTATCTGTCTTTGTTGGAAAAAAATTACGGTTTGTTCTTCTATTACTTCAGAACAAAAGGCAGCACACCTGAAGTAAATGCTTCAGTTTAATTCTAGCTCTACATTTCTTTTGCTTCTAGTAGAAGTAAATGTTTGATTTGGTAACAACTTGTTTATACTGAATTCAATTTACAATATACCAGGATAAATTCCACTGTTTACTCTTACATAGATATTGTTTAGTATTACAAGTGAGCTGTTAATTTAATTGCAAATGAGTAGTGCTTTTCTGTGATACGTTATATACTTACTGAAGTGGACAGAATTATACATATATTTTTCAAGTGCTTCTTGAGCTCTGTCAGTGTTGATTCTGTGACCACATCCCTGCGGAGCCTGTTCCAGTGCCCAACCACCCTCTGGGTGAAAAGCCTTTTCCTGATATCCAGCCTAAACCTGACCTGACACAATCTCAGGCTGTTCTCTCAGGTCCTGTCCCTGTCCCCACAGAGCAGAGATCAGTGTCTGTCCCTCTCTTCCCCTCCCAAGGAAGTTGTACCTGCAGTGAGGTCTCCCCTCAGTCTCCTCCAGGCTGAACAGACCAAGTGCCCTCAGCCCTTCACCGTCCTCCTGCCCTCCCTTGGACGCTCCAGTGACTTAATCTCTGTCATATATTGTAGCACTGCTGACTCATTCAGCTCGCTGTCGACCAGGACCCCCGGGTCCCTTTCTGCAGCACTGCTCTCCAGCCTCTCAGTCCCCAATCTCTGCACACAAGCCAGGGTTGCCTCAGATCCTGTCTGGTACTTGGCCTTGTTGAATTTCATATGGGTGATGATTGCCCATCTCTCTAATTTGTCAAGGTCCTTCTGTGGAGCCTCTAAAGAATCTTGCAGAGTTGTTTTAGTATTTTAAATATGACTTAATTTTTGGTGCATAAAACTGTATATGAGATTGTTTTTCATTATATGATTTGTTTCTGTTCTTACAGGCACAGAGAAGAGGATTATTAAGGATTATGAATTTAAGATTTTACAGCAGGCGAGGAACAGAACAGGTATTAAGATCTAGGTCTACCTCAGAAATGTATTTTACTGACATAATTGTCCATTCATGACTACCTGAGAGACTGACTGAAAGTAGGCTTTAATTTATGCAATTTTGGAATTAACATTCTATTACATTAATGAAAAAGCTTTAGCATTAAATAGAGTAGCTTGCCACTTACTTAGCTTTCTTAAAAATTCAATTAATTCATTTGCTGAAGCTTGAATCACTGGGTTTCAGGAACAGGGCTACAGATGTAGAGTTCAGTATTAAATGAAAACCTTTAATCAAAAAAAAAAAGATGTAAGAAGCCACCTAATTATTTGTTAGTGAGTGTGATAATCAGACCATGTTAGATGTGTTATATATTCTACAAGAGAAAAGTAGATCGTGATGATGTTTCTCAAATACATGCCCAAATACGTCTCAAATACAAGAGATAAAGAATAAGAACAAAACTTAGTGTTTTGCACTATACCTATCCTACTAGAAAATAATAAAAAATCCTCAGCCCACAATTTTCTCACCATGTAGGGAAGAAAAAATGTGTGGATTCAGACTAATTGTTCATGGCTTAAATAGGGCAGACACAAGGACTTTATTTTTACAGTCTGTGTTAACTATGGAAACATTTTGCTAAGTAGCTTCAAAAGTTTATTGTGGGTCAGACTTCTACTCCCAGGATGCATGTGAACCTAATGAAACTGCTGATCAGAATCAACTTACTCTAAACAAACTCTGGGTATGAACCTTTTGTTCTTCTCTGCCCTGAACGAGTGCTAAGTCTTGAATGTTGTGCTGAGGAGTAGGTGTGTGCTTTCTGCATTTCTGAGGTGTTGTACACAGTGCTCATGGCTTTCTTCTACATGCCTTAGGAACTTTCCATGCACTACTGCACTTCCTTTTCTTATCTCTTGCCTACTCATTGTGTGTAGCCTTGGTTTGATTTCTTTTTCTATCCCCTTGTCCTTCTTGTAAAAAAAAAAAGTTTTCCCATCTTTCGTTTACAAGGAAAGAAAAGTAAAGAATCTGTCTACCACCTTCACTCTGTGTCCTCCTGAGAGAATGAATGGCTGATCTAAGTTGGAAATGACCTTAATTGATTTTTGTGACGTTTTAGGTGATTGGTTAAAAGAAGAAGTTGCCTGCTTGATTGGAAAGGGAGAACAAATCTTTCTGAATCTTTCTCAAGGGTGGAATGGGGAGAGATGTTATTTCCTTCTCTGAAAATGCTAAAGATAAAGCTGACTTAAGCTTTTTTTGCTGAAAAGCTTGTACTGCATGTAGCTGTACTAAACTTCAACTTCACTGCACTTGCCAGTACTAAATTAATGAAGAAATGTGGAAACCTATTCATCCTTGAATTTCAGAGATTATGGCTTAAATATGTAAGATATAGCTTGTATTCCTAGTGTGAAATTAACACCAGGGTTAAAATATGACAGACACAGCCGCTAGAGGACTTGTATATTAGAACTGGCTTCACTGGGATTTGATTCTTAGTATGGTTAAATGACATTTAAAAATGTGAAGTGCCAGCCTGCTGAGTTTCTCAACATCTTGTTTTGCTGTTCCCTTAAGCTGACGAGCTGTTTGCAGAGGCAGCATTGCCTGCTTTGGCGAAAGACTAATTAATTTTTATAGATAACGGGCTTGGGTGATAAATTTGAGTGTGTTAATGGCCATCCAATATCTGAATCTCACAGCCAGAGAATTATTACTGACTGCTGAGTAAATGTTTGCCTCCTTTCAAGATCTGTGATGTATACCACTGATCAGTTATCTGAACGGGTTATAGATTTTAGCCCTATGTTTCTAAGTCCTTTAACAGTCTTTTGTTCTTTGTCCTTTGTGCATGAAAATTGACTTATAAAGATAGAATTGCCATTCGAAGGCATGTACAATTCCTGGGCAAATTACAATTGAAAGTGCAGTACTCCAGCTGCCTAAAAATATAGTTAGAGAATATGATTTTTTTCTAATACAAGTATTTTTAATGGGTTTTAAAAAATCCTTTATGCTCTCCTTTTTAATTAAAAACATAGTTTAGGCATGAATTTTAAGGAGTGCTCTCAACAGCTGCAAACCACTGTACAACAGTAAACAGATTCCTTGATTGTCATTGCTTCTGTGGCATACCTTGAACTTTAAAAAGCCTAAGAAATAAAATAAAAATAATAATTAAAAAAACACTGACCTGAAAAGAATATTTCTACCCTCAAATAATACCTACCAGTAACGTTCTGTAGAAATGCCATTGAAACTTCTTAATTGGTGGATGGCAACTAACCTTTCTGTGCTTCATTTATGTTGGGGTATTTTCTGAGAGGGAGGTGCTGGCCTAAAAATTGATAGTTGCAAACTTGAACAATTTTAACTCTGAATCTTTATTAATTTTTTTTAAAGTGAACTAACAAAATGAAATTTTATGAACAATGGAATTTTTGGGAGTCTGCATCCTGCTGTCTTTCAGGGAAGATGAGACACTTTAAGAACTTTCTGAAGAACTTTTTTTATGGTCTTTCTGAAAATGTGGAATCTTGTTGGGAGAGGGGTGAATAAATGTAAAACATATTTTCAGAAATGGTTATTCATTGCCAGTGGCACTAAATTTGACTTTAAAATTTGAGTGTGTATTTAGAGTGTCTTGTGGAAATAGTGTACAGATCCAGTTGTAAATGTGCAGGACGTTGTGAATCCTTAAGAAGGTATTTGTGAATCCTTAAGAAGGTATTTTGTTAGAAGTATGTTTGCCTCTTAAGGTATCCAGAGCTGAAGGAAAAGTAAATCCAGGATAATTTTTGTGGCTTGATGAAGTTAACTTAAAAATGTTGAATTATTTCATCTGTATGGACTTGATCTGATACTCACTATGTTACTACTTGGTCTGTTGTCACTTGAGAGATTTTCGGATTCTGATTCAGTGTCCTGAAATGAACAATGTGCTCTTCCAAGATTTCTTAATACTCTGTATTTCTTGTATCCCCTTTTTTTTTTACCCCTTTAATTTAAGAACTTGATTTGTAATAATGCCCACCTAAATGTTTGCTCCCAGGGAGGAAGAGCTGTACTAAGTTGTGGTTTGGTAATAGTCTTCCTTGGGTGGACCAGAGAGTCAGGATAGTAGAAAACTGAGGCTGCTGAACATTTTTTCTGCAGAGAAAGACCTGCAGTTTTCCCTCCAAGTAGCTCTGCATTGCTGTCAGAGTGTTCTCTTAGGAATGCATCCCTTAGAGGTTTTATTTGCTGTATAGCAATGTGATTCAGAAGTTTACATTCCTAATGATTTGTTCCTGCTAAGATAGTGTTCTTTCTTTATGCAGGTTGTTTTACTCTTCCATACCACAACTGATGTCCTAACTTTTTCTTTTAGAATAAGGAGGTTTTTGTTTGTTTTTAATTTAAGGCATGTTAACTTTTCAGAGTGAGAGATTTTACAATGTTTTGTTTCTCTAAAATAGAAAAAAAATATATTTGGAGGAATTTTTTTGAAGTATTCCTTGGGGTATATTTTTATTATGTTTGTTTGTTTATTTGCTTGGATATTATATTTGGCAGGATGGAGTTTTCAAGATGAATCTTTCTCCTGATGGAGCTCTTTTGGCAGCTATTCATTTCTCAGGAAAACTGACGATCTGGTCTATTCCATCTCTCAGACAACAAGGAGAATGGGACCAAACTGCTCAGGTAAGAAGAATGTACATATTTAGAAACTTGAATTATATATCTTACTCCTTTGGAAGTCTGTTTTTGTAGGAGATGAGAGAAGTTCAGGTAACGGTGCTTTAGCTTCCCAGTCAGCTCCATGCTTTTCAAGAGCCTTTTACTTACTTTTATAATAATCTTTCTGTGTTATATCCATAAACTGTAAACTTGAAAAATTAAGAAAAAGAACCAATTATGTTGCAGTGAATTTTTCATGAGGCATTTTGATGCCAAGTAGGTAACAGTGTTATAATTAGACTACAATGCCATTAGACTGAAATGCCATTATAGGAGAGAAATAGAGGCTAACATGGGTAGATTTGTTTCAGTGGTAGAAATCAAATTCTGCTGGATGTCTTAATGTATTCTGTTCCTCCCTCTGAATTTACCATACCTGGTTCCCGATGATGCTCTAGAATATTTTCTTAATCAATTTGCTATTAAGTCCAATTCTTTCTACAGGAATTGTTTGCAAAACTAAGTAGGGGAACTTACATTAGGAATTGCTCAGACACTGGCAAACTTTATGTGATTTGTGTGAATTTAAACACTGGGAATTTAAATAGTTTTCAAAGAAAAAATAATAATAAAACTTTATTTTAATGAAGAAATGCATTCTTAAAAGTGAAAAATCTGAAATGATGCACACTAGTATGTGGTGTTCTGATTTTCCTCCTGTTAATTTCTTGACTAATAGATAAAGAAAGGCTTTTCACTTGAAGTACTGTGTGTTATGTTCTAAACCTACGAGACATAAACCAATATCAGTTCCAAACAGGGTAAACAAATGGGATCGAAATGTAATTTCAAGCTTATTTAGAAAAGCATTTTTAAATAGCAACCAAAGCAAACAAAAAAAAACCTCAAAGAAATTCTACTCTAGTGTTGGGATAAGTGTGTGTATCTATATATGCATATCTGTTTATCTCTATTTTTAATATACACTTCAAACAAATTTTGCTTAAAGATGCTTACAGTGAGTTGTATTTTTTCTTTCTTTTTAGCAATAATGAATATGTATTCTGAAGGAGCATTCAGGACTTTGTAATTCAGTGACGGTGATAGAAAGGAATATTAAGTGCTTGACTGCTCTCAAAATTTTTTTATAGGTGAAACTGGTGTCCAAGTATAACATGTATTTTCATAATATGTGTGAAATTAACTTAGAGTGGCCTCATGTTTACTTTTAATTAGTAAACTCTCCTGTTTCTACTGAAAAATCAAGTCTGAAAAACACCTTCTGCTTGCCCCAAATGTGCTCTAGTTATTTCAGCTTCCTGTACTTCCATGCGTTGCACTTAGGGGCAGGATTTCTGTCACTGCTAAATCACGTTTAAAGTAACAACACTGCAACATAATTCTAAACCTTGCAGTGCATCAGTTAATAGTGCTGCTCCTTTTCTTGCACCGATCTTGAAAGGGGCTTTATAATTCTGAAAATAGCTGGGCAAAATACTTACAGAACTGTGCTAGACTGTCACAAAGGGCCACTACAAGACTCTTTTGGAGATTATTTTGTGTGCCTGCAGTCCTATGTATAGACATGAGATGCAAACACTTGGCTTTTGATTGCTTGGGAACCTTTATTTCAGAAATCTTTGGGGTATGATTACTGTTTAAAGCTGGTCAGGCCATAACTTGTGGCTTTGTTTTGTTTTTATTTTTAATTGTCTGTAGAAAAGTACTGTAGTACTGCAGCAGTTGTATATCTATGCTTGAGAAGAGTTTGAATTTATACGGAGCATTTTAATTGAAAAATGAGTGGGTCAGCAACAGAGTAAATAAACAGATTCTGTGTTACAAAGATTTATTTGCATATAATTTTTTTCCAGCCAGGCTATGATGAGCTTAACCCAGACTGGAGACTCTCTAGTGAAAAAAGAAAGAAAATAAAAGGTATGCAGTATAGTTAGATTATTATTTTATATCACTGTGTAATTAAAAATAGTAATGCAAATATCTGAAGACTGAAATGACTTAATTAAATCCATCAGGTTGCCAAAATTGCATGATTTGATTTTGTAATGTGGCAGGGCTAAATGGGTGTCACAATAGTGTTTTTTCGGATTCTCTCTTAGGAATGCTTTTATAGCCATAAAGAAGTTGATATTTCAGTTAGCACAGGATTTAATTTTTTTCTTCCTTGGAATGTCTAATAAATCTTGAAAGATACTGTAACTTAAAGATACCGGTTTAAAATTCTAAAAACAGTTCTAAAACAACTTCCTCTGACTGGATTTACCTCATTACTCTGTATTGTTTTCCAAAAGTTCAGGCCAATCTGTGCAGTCATTTAGCACCTGGTTATTGCATGACTGCTCCAAGAGTGCAGAGATCAATAGCTATTCCATGATCCATTTGCTGCTGCTTGTACGCATCTATATTATTAAAAGATTCCTGTTTCTTTGTAGTATTTTACTTGGGGATTCTATCTTTGGGTTAATTCAGCTGACCTTCATAGGTAGGCTGCTGATTATTCCTATTAAAAAAGGAATAATCTGATCTATTTCTTCGTGCTGTCTGGGGAAAATGAGCCCACTCTGTGATGAACATTTTATCCCAGCACACAGTTACCATAATCAAGACAGTGACTGGAAATGCCACAGCTTCCATCCTCACTCCTAGAGACTTTTTTGTTTATTTGTTTTTTTAGTTTAACATTCCTAACAACCTCCTCTTGAGATATGTTGATATGTTTATGTGTCTTCAAAAGCAGTGTAGCCTTTTGTGATTTTCATTAGTATTAGGTTTGTTGTCATGTTGAGGATGGCCTGATAGGTAATAAAGTAGACCTTTATCAAAGATCAAAAATCTGTCGCTTTTCATGCAAGTAAATCAGTTTATTTTAAGCTTTTTCCAAATAATTTATATTTGTAATTAAGTAATTTTTTTTTTCTTCTCAACAGCTTTATTTAGTATAAAAATGGTTTAGTAAAAGATAATTGATATAAAATACGAACTTAGTGAACCAAGGTTGCAAATAAAACAATAAATATCTCTTAGATTAGACCATATTTCTTCATAATGAAAGTCTCTTCTGTTCTTGCCTGTGGTTTAACATTATCTTTCTTTATATGGTGCATTCTTATTTTAGATAAAGAATCCTATTACCCATTGATAGATGTAAATTGGTGGGCAGATAATTCTGTCATCCTTGCTCGCTGCTCTGGTGCATTGACTGTGTCATCAGTGAAGACATTAAGAAACCTGCTGGGAAAGACGTGTGAATGGTTTGAGAGTTCTCCTCAGGTCACTTCGGCTCACGATGGAGGATTTCTGAGTCTGGAGGTGAGGAATGTGCACAAGCAGGTGTCCTTTTGGAATGCAGTATAACAATTTGCTTTTTTATATGTGATCCTAAGGTAGGGAGGTTAAAATAGAAGATATTACTACTAATACAAGAAGTGATTCTGCTTCCTTATTTGTAGATAGCATTGCAGGGAGATTCTGAACTTGCTGCAGCTTAACTGTTCTAAGAAAAGCCTGATAAAACAATAAATAACTTGTGGAGAGGAGAGGCAAAACTCATGAAAGGTTGAATCTCAATGAGAGGAAACTTGCAACAGAAAAGAATTTGTGTTGACAGTAACCTTGCCTTGTATGTTAGTGCATCTGAGGAACACTGCAACCATCCCTCTTCCACTTTAAAATACATGGCTCATAAAGGAAGAGTGAATACATTTCAGTTAGACATGAGGAACACAATGAAGGCAGAGCCATGTAAGAGATACATTTTTTGTTTATTTTTAGTAGGATTCCAGAAGGGAGTAGAATATAATAAAGCTAATCAGTAATTTTCTTTAAAACGGAGAAAATTACTCTTTTCTAAAGCTTGTATTGAAATAGGTCTTAAACATCTTAATCAAAAGTTTAATATTAGAATCAGAATTTCGATACCCACCAAAGCTTGTGTGTGTTTTTTGAAAGCTGGAAAAATAATATATACAGCCAGTGACTGGCATAGTACAGCCTAAGGTAGTCTGAGATTGTGTTGAATAGAAAACCTTGTTTTGAATAGCTGAGAGTTGAAAACACTCCTATATGCTGCAGGAAGCTATAGAAAAGCATGGAAAGATGTCTCCACTGTCTGCCCTGTCTTGGCTGGTGCAGGAGGTGTAGTGTAAAGGCAGGTTACTAAGAAGACTTCACTTCAGTAGGTCAGAGATGAAGTCTCAGATCCAGGAGACAGATGCAGTCAGGGTTTGTGGAGCAGGTTAAGCAAACGAAGGGTTTGAAGGAGAGAGGGAGGAAGGATGTTGATTCTGAAATTGGAAGTTCTTGAAGTGGAGATGTACTCAGTTCTTACTAAACTAGTTTAGGTGTACTAGGTGGATGCTTCTTGATGGTGTTTTCTGTGCAGTGTGAGATGAAACTTGTTCCAAAAAGACTGCGCTTGGAGAGCAGACCTGGTGATGAAGATGAGGGAGAAGATGACTCAGACTCTGATGATGAAACTTCTGCCAAGGACAGATACTTCAGCTACCTAAAGCAAGGCCTGTACTTTGTGACAGAAATGGAACGATTTGCTCCTCCACGGAAACGACCACGTACTATTACAAAGAATTTCCGCCTTGTCAGCTTAAGATCCACAACTCCAGAGGAACTGTACCAGAGAAAAGTAAGTCTAGAAGGAAAAGTCACATCTCTCTTAATTAGCTTTATTTAGACAGAGCTTTTTATTTTTCTTTTAATTCCTGCTATGTTGACAGCAGGATTTATGATTTAGGCAGATATTTCTTAGAGTCTCTTAACCGACAGTGTGCTGTGTCACATGATCAAAGCGATCCTTTTTTAAAACTAGCATTATAATATCTGAAATGAGGTGATGTTTCCACTGGGAGACACTGTGCATCATTGGTTTGGCTAGACTTGGACACATATTCATGTGTTTGCTTGTAGTGAAAGACTTGGAAAATATATGGAATGAAATCAGTTTAACTTGCTGTTGGTCCAGGAGTGGGTTAAGTTACAGTTTTCTGTGAATGTTTTGCATGTTTTTTCAGATATATGTACAGATTAGGCCTCTGACTCATTCTTACCAAATAGATGCTGCTTTGTTTTTAGGGCTCATGGACAGACTGCTTTGTCCAGGCCATTCCACTTGTTGTGATGGTAAACCAGCCCACTCTGTAACTGTTCCAGTTCGCAGGGAATGCTGATGTCAGACTAAATACGAGATGTGTAACTAACATGATGTTACCTAAATAACACCTTCCTTTTATTTGAGGGGAAAATCTCTGATTTTCCAGAAGTGTCCATCAGACCTGAGTCTTACTTATCTGTATCTTGAGCCAGTCTCTCTCCTAGCTGCTTATGCATACGCAGAGTAATTATCCCTCTACCTCTGTCAACACACAGAATTAACAATTCATTGTTCAATATGGAAATCAGATGACTTTCATTTTCATGTGTTTACTTTTTAGATTGATAATGAAGAATACGAGGAGGCTTTATCTTTAGCTCAAACGTACGGCCTTGATTCCGATCTTGTGTACCAAAGACAGTGGAGGAAGTCGGCTGTTAATGTCGCTTCAATTCAAGACTACTTGGTGTGTTTGTGTTTTGTGACTTTTTTTTTTTAGGCTTGCTTATCAGACTGACTGTGTTATCTTTACAGAAATGGAATTCGCAATTGTATTCTAATTTATGCAACATAAATTGGTGGCAGTTTGAAGAATTGTCCTGCAAATTCCATTTCATGTCATGTGTAAGAGAGCAATTCTACTGAAGGCCTGGTCTAGAAACCTTGGCAGTTAATGAAAGTCTTTCTTTTGGAATATCTTTTAACTTCTGTTAATAGCAACACTCTTTCTGTTGTGTCATCTCTCCCCTCTATGCAGCAGTAGATTATTGCCTGGCAAATGAAGAATAATAATTGGAAATAACAACTGTTTAAGCTTCCAATTATTATAGAAAATAAATTTGTAAGATTAAGTTGGTATCAGTAGCTATATCACAAAGTTTGGATAACAAAATTTACAGTGAATTCTGTGAACTGTAACTGAGCTTTTCAGTAGAATTCAACATGGGAGTTTTTTGGCTTGTAAGAAAGACTTCTAACTCAGCAGAAAAATGGTGTCGAAGTTGTACAACCTCATGGTTGTGGTAAAGTATTAGTAATAGAAATATACTATTAGTATAGAATAGTAATATATAGTTTAGTATTAGTACAGGAGATACAGAATTAGTAATATAGGTATATTGGTGTATTTATAATGGTATAGATAGGTATGTTACTCTAGGCTAAACAAGAGATCAAGATAAATGTAATCTATTTTTTTTTTCCAAGTCAGATATTGACAATGTCAAAATTTAGCCATTCTGTATGTGATCTGTAGTGTCAACAAAAGATCAGCAGATAAGGCAAATATATTTTGTAATTCTGGTGCCTTTTATGTCAAAGAATCTTGCTGGCATGTGAAGAGCACGGTATTGAAAATGACTCATGCTATTGTGCAATATATACACTTGGTTTATAAAACATGTATTTTACCTCCAAACGATCACACTTTATTTAATGTAAAAAGAAGTGACATTAATTAGAAAGTACAAATAATAACTTCTGTTCCAGTTGTCGAAGTTCTGCTGAATGATTTGGTATTTCTGTGCTCTTTTCTGCCACATATACTCTGAGGGAATTCTGTTTATTGTGTTCTCATCTCTTTTGTTGGTTTGTGTTGTCAGTCACCATAGGAGCTTGACATTTTCTTAGGTGGAAGAAATACATGAGGAAACTTTAACCTAATCTCTGGTTCCGTTGCTTTGGATTGGACCATGTAACATTATGTCTGTGTTCTTGTTCTTGGACAGAGCAAAATCAAGAAGCGTGCATGGGTTCTTCATGAGTGCTTGGAAAGAGTTCCAGAAAATGCAGATGCTGCTAAGAAGCTGCTTCAGTATGGCTTAAAAGGCACAGACTTGGAGGCTCTTGTGGCCATAGGAAAAGGAGAAGATGGTGGCAGGTTTGGGAAGAGTATTTTTTTGTTTGTTTTCTTTTTAAAGAATGGTGTATAAAGCATTTTATAGTAACTTGGTGAAATTTTTTTCTTATCGATCACTAGTGAAAATATTGAGAAGCTTTTACAGGACATAAAGAAAAGGCATGCTTTAACTCAGAGTATTCTATAGATGTCCACAAAGTACCTGTATGTTTTACCTCTGTATGTGTATAAAATACAGTGTTCATTGTAAATGTATGCCCTGTAATTTCTTCAGCAGAGGGAATTTATGATGTCTGTAATTTACTATGAGAATTTGTTTTTCTCTTGCTTCTTCTGAAAGCTGCAACTAACCCTACAAATGTGTTTTGTTATTTGTCTTAATTGTATTGATCGAGCAGAAGCAAGACACAGTAGAGACAATTCTTCTCAGTCTTCAGTTTCTAGTGGTAGAAATAGAAAGAGGCTGTTCTTTCTTTGTGCAGTCTTCTGTTACCATTGTGTGCTGTAGAGCTGCTGCCATTCTCACCGCTGGCTATGGAATTCAGAAACTTTTATCAAGTTTGGTTTTGGTTTGTTTTAGGGAGGGAGTGGAAACAATAATTGATGTCTCTTGTTGGGTTGGGAAGAATCCCTGCTTGTTTACAGCACAGTAATTCAGTATTTTTCTATAAATGTGCAGATTTTAAGTCAAAACAAACAAAAAGCTGTTTTATTATGTCTCTTCAAAAATGAGTTCCCCCTTCATTGCTTAGATTGTTGATTTTGTCTTTCAGATTTATCTTACCAGGGGAAGTGGACATTGAAATTCCCTATGAAGACCTTTTGTCACCAGATGAAGAAATGGATACTAGAAAGGAGAAAGAAGCCAAGAAGCGTCAAGAACTGCTATTATCAGTAAACTTCTCAAAGTAAATGAAATGTTAGGCCATGTTTTATTCAGAATTACAGGCTGATAATAACTACACTGTTGTGGGTTGGGGTTCTTGTTGAGGTGAAGCAGGTGAAGAAGCAGGAAGGGCCTTTGCAAGGGTTTCACAGAGATGTTTATTTCAGCCACGTGTGAGCACAGTCCCGGAGTTCAGAGGCAAAGGCGTTGGTCTGGGGCTTTGCGTTAGGTACATGGGGGTTTTTCAAGGGTGTGGTTAGGGCGTAGGGGCCAACAGCGAGCCAGGGTGGGAGTGACCAAAAGGCTGACAGACAGAGAGAGGGCAGGGGGCTGTCCTAAGGAACAGAACAAGGCTTGTCTTGACCTGATAGGACCTTGACCTGATAGGATTTGTTATTGAAAGGAGATAACTGAGAGGCTTCTCCTATCTTTCTAACTGGGAGTGCCTTTCAAGGTCTCCAGACTACACAGTTGCAAGAACATAATTACTCCTGTATGTATTATTCCTACCAGAAAAGTGGTTTAAATTTTTGTTGGCATTATATTGTGTATAATAATGCCAATTATTATACACAATAGTATATTTCTTCTTGGTTTACTTAATTTTTTGATATATCCCAGTGCACAGTCATTAAAATGTGTAACCTTTGTCTTCATATGCACATGGTATAAAATATTAATGGCAAACATGAAAATTCCTGTTTTGAACACAGGCTGACACTGGAACAGAAGGAGCTCTGCCGTAGCAGGCTGAAGCTGTTAACTTACCTTGATCGCCTTGAGACCTATGAGGTGAGTTCTGAGTTCTCATGCCATTGGCATTCCTGCAGCTTTTGCATCACATCATCTTACCCTTTTTTGTTATTTATTGTGGTATTAATGTTTTTAGCTTATTGAAAGGCTAGTCTGTCACTGGAGAAACGTCAGATATTTTCTTTTCAAGTGACTGTGTTTCTCCTGCTTCACTGTTCCGAAAGGATAGCTTCTAGTCTTGAGAGGTGCAGTTGGGCAAAAGCCTGCTTTGAGCATCCTGTGTCTGTAGGGAATTCAATTATGGGATGTAGAGTTCAGGCAGGGTTACTGTGATTACCCTGTCAGTCAAATTGGCAAGGTCTATGCAGGTCCTCTAACAAATCTCAGTCTTCCATGAGCTTACAAAAGTGAAAGATTTTGGAATGTCAAACTGTGTTTTACCAAGTTTTTAAATTTTAAATTTGCAGTTGGCAATACACATGCTTCCATTATGACTTTTACAGCATCTCTGTAACTAATGATGTCTAAACCTTAAAATAAGGCAGAAAGGCCTTATCAACCAAAAACTCATCTGTCTTTTTTCATACTGAAACACAAAACCCTGCATACTTTTCAGCATATATCTCATACCTACTCATCCTAGGATAAAAAGATGTGTAGACTTTTTGCCACTTTTGTAAATGCTGTATAAAAAGCAGTCTTTTTTTTTTTTTTTTTTTTTTTTAAGGAAATCCTTGGAGGGCCTCATGCAGCTGAGCAGCATTATGATGGAGAATTCTTTAAGAAGTTCAGAAATCAGAATATTGTACTTTCAGCAAGAACTTATGCTCGGGTATTAATATTTATGTTGCTAGAATCCAGTGTTGTTTTGATATTGCTCTTTGCACTAAAGTACTTTTTCCTCCTCCCTTTGAACTTGGTTGAATCTCAGTGGAAATTTGGGAGGTGGTGTCTTTGTTTGATTTTAAATAAATAAATGCTGTGACCCTGACCTTGTTTTCTTCGTTGCTAAAGAAAATCTAAAAATGAACTGTTTATTGTATGACTTAAACTTTCTTGCTCATTTTCAGTCTAAATCAGTCTTAAGGTCTGCAACTTACTGTTCTGTTCTTCAGGAAAGCAACGTCAGAGCCCTGGAAATTTTGTTCACTTTCCATGGATCAGCTTTACTTCCACACAGACAGGCGATTCTGTCCAATTTTCCAGAGACTACTTCACCACACGAGTATGCTTTGCTGTTACCTGAAGCTTGGTAAGGGTGCACCAATAGATACTGATTTAAAGAGATGATTTTTAGATTAATACATAAATTAGTTTCCATATATGGCAGTCTGGTATTGGTTATTATCTGGAATCAAGAGAGCAGCTTTGTCTGTGTGGGTCTTGATTTGACCAGTCATCATTTTCTGCTTTACTTTGTGCCATTAGTGGGATCTTTTTGGTCATTAGCAGGAAAGTAGGGATTTTAGAGATTCTTTTTTCTGTTGCATATCTAAGAGGGAACATGGATTTTTCTGACCTGAAGCTGCCCAGATTTTCACGTGTAGTACAGGTCTTTAATTGGTTTGTGACAACAGCCAGTGTTAGGAAATTAATAATACAAGTGTTTAGGTCCCTGGAAGCAAATACATTTTTCTGTATTTGTTTTGTGAAGTAATTGAACACTTAAGCAGTCATTAACTTCAGAATCATTAATCTTCTTGATACCAGTTCTTGCTCAACTTGGTAAGGTAGAATTACGAAAAGCTTTAAATACAGACTTGCCTTCTGTTTCATTTCAGCATAAAATGTTATTTTACTGTGAATTTCATCAAATTTTTTTAAGAGAGTCATCCTTGAACATCATAATTATGTTCTGTATACTAATTAGAAGAATTTTTGGCTTTTAGAGTGTTTCTTTTAGACGCTTCAATTATGAAATTCGTTTTGAAGCATACTGTTAAGTGCTCATAAAGAGATGGACAGATTTCGTTATTCGTTAGTTTACAATAAGACTTTGAAGCCTTACTTCAGAGGGAAAGTTTTTGCAGGAGCTAATATAATTTTTTTTGTCGTCTTCCGTTATTATAGTTAAGCTTTTTGCTTCAAGATTTTCACTTCAAGTCACATTTGAGCAATTCTCCTTTTGGAATAGTGTTTTTCAATTCATCAAGTTATTCCCCTGAAACTTTTCCTAACTTAAAATACTTACAATTTTGTTGTCCCTGAAGAGAAAGAACAGTCTTTATTTCATGATAGCTAATGCTTCCCTTTTTATTTGTTGGTAGTGTTAGGAACACATTTAGTGATTTAGTTAAGGTGTCAAAACACTTGTTTTATCCTTTTCTTTTAGATAAAGGTTAGGACCATGAAGAGAAATAATTGCAATATTTATAAAATTGGTAAAATATATTTCAATCTTTCTCTTTTTTTAAGATTTAGAATGTGAGACACAGGGAAGAATGGTCATCATAAATGTGATTATGATCTATTGTTGGTCATAAATAGGGTTCCATGTTTCTGAAGGGTTATTTGTTCTTGGTTTTGGTTTTTTGTGTTTTTTTGTTTGTTTGTTTGGGTTTTTTTAAAATTTTATTTTGTTGTTTGGTTTGCTTACAAAACTGACTTATGTGCCAAGAGGCAAGATGACAGCTAAAATAAAACATTTCACTAGTGATTTAATAGTAAAGATGTGAAGTTATGAGGTAAGAATTTAGTTTTGTCTGCTATTGAAAAATAAAAATATATATGTTGAATATTTATTCTCATAGCAGACAGAACTTTCCAGTGCTAGCATCAGCTATCTGCAGTCCCCTAGATTGCAGAATAGACAATGCTGTGTGTCTTTTGACGTTATTGTCTTCGGACAACTACAAAATGAGGATGAGCTCAACCTTGTATACACAAATCCTGTATACTTATAAAACCAAAAATATACTGTGTATTTGATTTAACCTTTTTCTAAAACTGTTTCTCTGTTAAAGAACTGATTGCTCACATAATATTGTTAGATATACTCCCTAAAGCAATATTTTTTAAAATATAATTAAATACGTACTGATCACAATATCTGTTAATGAGAATAATATACTAATGAAATAGATTTAAGTTGTATAAAG
Source organism: Sturnus vulgaris (assembly GCF_052056855.1). Lineage (NCBI taxonomy): Eukaryota > Metazoa > Chordata > Aves > Passeriformes > Sturnidae > Sturnus > Sturnus vulgaris. The sequence continues at coordinate 102,895,066 of NC_142245.1, read as the reverse complement.
TAAAATTTTCTTACTATTTTAAGAAGGCTTCTGGCAATTCTTGTTTCATGTGAATCAAAGAGAATTGAAGTTCTTAGTCATTTTTTGTGAGTTTATTGTCCTTTTAGCTCTGGCATTCGTTTTTTAAGGAGTTTATTAGTATGGTAAAATTACTGGCGTTCTGTAGATATGTTGTCATTGTTAAGAAAAGTCATTTAAATAAGTGTGCTATCTATTTTCTTTGTATTAGAAGATAGTATGTGGACATAATTTTCTGTAAATTAACTGAGCAGGATGATGATACAATTTATTCATTCAAGACATTAAAAATTTGTAAGCAGTGACTGTAATTAATATGCTTCTGAACAAAAGAAAAACACTAGAAAAATATAAACCCAATGTTTTAATTGGTAGAAAAAATGCTGCAGAATTACCACACGGTCTCTTTAGCTTATGTAGCTTGTAATTACAGAGGTCTCAGGACAAGCAGTGAATCAATCTGTGATGAGCTTTAGGCAAACAAGATTCTGAATCAGGAAAAGGATTGTCTGGTTTTGCTTTCGGAATTTCACACTGTTGCTGTTAGGAAATAGGGTGTATCCTTCAGAAAGGTTTTTTTCCCTTTTAGTTGCAAAAAAGGCTGCTGTCTTGTGATTTCTTTTAGATCCTTGTTTTTTCTGAAAATTCTTGGTTGCAATGTCTGTACCAGCAGATTTCAGTAGGGTATTTGGCTGCCGTGGTGGATGTGATGAGCCCACTGTCACAGATCAGCTGATGGCATTGCCTGTTTGAGAGTGCAGCCTGATCCAGTGGCCTTGCTTAAAGAACACCTTGTTCATACCTTGTTGATGGCCTTGTTGCTCAATTTCCTGCTGCTCAGACCTCCTGCTGATCCAACTTTGGTGGAGGTGTCTTCCACGTCTTCATATATGGCTCTTTGCATGTGTGCATTGGATGAAGTACTGTTTAGAATTTACTATATTGTGTCTGTCTGTGTACATTGCACACTTTGAACAATAAGGGGATTGATTCCCAGCTGGACTCTGTGAGGGGACACTCATCCCCATGAGAATTCATTACATTGCTCTATGCTCACTTAGCTCTTCCATCTCTAGGGGAATCAGGTGGAGACAAAACATGAGATTGTGTAGCAGGTGCTGCCTTGTTTGGGCATGGAACAGGTGAGGTGGGTAAACAGGCACCTCCATCTACAGCCGGAGTAAGAGCACTGAAACAGTTGCTTGCTGTACATCCCCACCAACATGAATGCATGTACAAGTGCTATGAAGAATTTCCTAACCTGTAAGAAATGTTTTTGTAAATCTTGGCTTATAACTGTTTGTCTGCATCCTCTAGTTCAGCTGCTGATAGTAAATTCTAAGTACCTACTGAAAGAAAGGCTCCTTTGGTTAGTGCATTCTGTAGGCATGAAGCACTCGTTTTTCTTGTACTTGGACATGTCATTTACATTAAGATGGCATTTAAAGGGCAGTGTCACAAAAATGTGGGGTCTTGTCAGTCAAGGAAGAACTGGCATAATAAATGGAGAGAAAAAGCAGATTTTTTTTTTGCCCTTTTGTGACATGTTATTAGGAAACACATTTTTTTCCTGTATCTGCTTGTAAAAAGTCTCAAATGGTAGATATCCATTTCTTTCTCATTTTGACCTATATTTTATAGCTTAGCATCTTTTGGGGTTCCTCAGAACAGTTCAGGAGTTCTTTGTCTAAGCAGGGAATTTATGTATTCATGAGACTCTTGCAAAAGTCTGTGATTTAAGTAAGTCAACAGCTCCCTAGTTGAGAAGGAATCTGAAATATTAAGACACATTGGTGAGTATAAATGGTATTGGCTTCAAATTGATATTATGATAGATGGATGTTACTAAGTAATTTGTTTTTGCAGAATTTGGATTGTAATGTTTTTCTACTTTTCATATTATTTCTCAGCTTCTTTTATAATGATGGCTCCTGTGTCTCTGCTGTCTCTTGTTGAGATTCATGTTCCTTCTCAAAGATCTGTCAGATGCACAGACTACATCTGTTAGGACAACTGGAATGAAGTTGGTAAAAGTTTAGGTATTCAAAGAACATGATAGCTCTTTTTAATCTCTGTTTTAATAGCTATAGCTAATGTTCTTAATCTATAGTTAAGATTGTTGCCCTGAGGTTTTTAAATGTGATGTAGGAAAATCGTGTTTTACCACCATTATAAATACATAACCAGAGTATTTTTCTGGTTTTTAAATTTTCTTATCCTTTGTGCTAGTCTTAACTGCTGTGTTGTAACATTACTGCTCACATTTTCAACTCACAGAAGTCTGGAACGTCAAATGTGTGGTTCCCTCAGCAGCCATAAGTCAGCTATATTGCACATTATGCTATAGTAAAAATCTTCCCCCTAAGATAGCAACTTTTTATATGTTGCTGTGTTTTTGCTTCTTTACTTTCTCAAATACTCGTGTTCAGTTGTGACATAAAGTGATTTTTTACTGGAGAGTTGTGGATGAACTCCATTTGCCTGATGAACTGAGATGGGAATGTCGAAGTGTCTCCTAAAAACTTAGTGAAGGTTTTAAAACCTGAAAATTTCCATGTAGTTGACTTTCATCTATGAATCAGTAAGTACTACTAAGAGTTCATATGCAGTTAACTTTGCCTTTCCATAATGATATCTGCTCCTGAACTAGGTTTTTAGTCATAGCCTGTGGCACTGCACTTTCAATAAAGCTCTTAAAGCTTCATCTCTTCCCTTCCTTATATGTGCATGTAAATAGGTTTGATAGCAGAACGTCTGCAGAACTATGTAATATATAGTCCCCTCTTTTTCATACTATGTTTTTTCTTGTGAAGCTGAACTGCCTTTGTTTTTAGTGTAATTCAAAGGTGTTCATGGTAAAATAATTAATAACATAGTTCTTTTTTTGAATTTGTTTGAATTCGTTTGTATAGTGCTACAGTGAAGATAATAAGGGCTTATGTTTTATATGGATGTCTTTTTTCTTTACACTATCAGGAAAAAAACAGTTTGGGGGAAATATGTAGTTAATATTATTTCAAGCATGTGTTTGGTAGAAAAAATATAGCAGATCTTACCTTCTACTATGAAGTAGAAAAAAATAATTTTTGAGAGAAAGATTACTTGTCATGATGACACTCATGTTCTTGCCTGGGTTGACTTCTGGTACAAGCAGGGAAAGTTCTTGTCTGTGAAAAAATTAAGCAGTGGTTTGGAGGAAGAGAGACTCTTCTGCAAACTGCTTGTGTGCAAATCTGTGATAACAACAGGAACAGCTCATTACAGACAGGAGGCTGCTGCAGACAGCTGGCAAAAGTACCATCCATAGAAGTTGGTTATGAGGAGTTTTTGAAGAAGAGAATGAGAACTTGAAGCCATGAAGGAGCTGTGGAGAACATGAACTGTCAGGGAGGAAGGAGAGAAGTTTCAGAAGAACCTGTTGTACTGGAGCTGAGCTGTCGTTCAGCTGAGAGAGCTGAGTGTGTTCAGCGTGGAGAAGGTTTCAGAGAGGCCATAGCAGCCTTCACATAACTTCCTGTAGCATGTGAGTCGAATTGGCTGTGCTGTTTACCCACAGAACATTGACAGGATTTGCTTTGTCTTTCTGGCTAGTTAATGCTGGACTTGTCCTGACTTCATCCACCATATGTGTCTTTGGCCTGCATAGTCCTGAACTGGAGTTTAGCTTGCCTTGTCCAATCTTTTAATGAAGTGTACCACTGCTGTTGGCTCATCTGTTTGTTGTCCTTTTACAGGGTTTAGAATAAAATTTCTCCTAGGAGCATTCATTATGCTTTATAAATGTACACTACTGAAGTAGTATTTTCACAATTTGGTGGCAGACAGCTTTGATCTTATTTGGAGTTCAGCTTTGTCTTTAAAATAGCTTTCATAAAATCAAAATGGGCTATTGCCTCACAATTTTAATTGTATACACGAAGAAAAAAAACCCACAGTGAGCTTCTGAACTGTGCTTGTGTAGTGTTAGCTGACTTTTCTGATGTTTAGATTATTCATTCTAGGTTGTTGAGGAGGGAAGAGAGTTTCCCTCTCCCCAGATTTTATTAGAGGTTAACTGCATCATTAAAACATAGCTTGATTTGTTTATATGAAATCAGTTATAACGTTCTCCTCTGGTGGCAGAGCTGCTTCAAAAGACCTGTCATTGCAGTAAACACAGCAGGGATTCTGAAGGCCAACTGTGGTGGCCAGAAGCAGTGGGATACCTTTTCCACCGGTTTATGCAGATAAGTTTTCCCAAAATGCATGATGTTTTAGGCAGCTGTGCTTCAGTCATTATAAATTTGTCACGTTCTGTGGAAATTTCAGGAAAATAAAGCACTTCTCTCTCTGCCCACCACTGCTGTATCCCATAATATATTGAACAGTTGGAAAAAATACATGTAATCGGTTCTGTAGATGCATTTACTGTTTAGATACTATAATGAAGGAAAAGAATGTTTTCATGCAATATGAACAATGCAATACATACCACAGCTGTCTGAGACTGTATCTGGGATGCATTTCTTATATTTCATCCTCAACTATGGAGTAATTGTGACATAACAAAACTGTTTCAGAGACATAAGAATTACAGAGCAACAGAAAGTGGCATTGATTTCCCCGTTGCTATCTGAGAAGATAAAGACTTCGAATAAATGAGTTTCTAAATTAAATTAAAAGAGAATATTTTAGTTATTTTATGTATGTTGCACACAGGCTTCCAAATTAGGAGTTAATGAGTATTTCTAACAATATTTTTTGCACAGGGAGACATCATTAAAAAAGACAAAGCAAAGATTAATCTACTTCCAAGATGCCCCGAACCTACTTCTAAAAACATAAATGTCTTTCAGCAAAATGATAATGTTTCATAAATATGTTGGGGCAAATTGCATCTTGCATTCAATGTAGATGCAAAGTTTTTACAAGGGAAAAGATTTAAAGAAAAAATATTACGCATTTTCAACTTGATTAGTCCTGGAGACAGGCCTGTTCTATGAAATATTTAAAAGGGGGAAAAAAAAGCAAACCCACACAGTTGGTGTTGGTAATAGAGAGAATTGGAATCTGACCTTAAAACTGAGTTAGACCTTCCTCTTTTGAAAGCCTGTCCTTGGAGAGAAAAATAATCTGCAGATTTCAATAAATGCAGTTGGTACGATACAGAAACTACAATAGCATGAACTTCTTTTGTCAAAGAAAAGAATAGGAAGAATTGCCAAGCCAATGTAAACAATAGAGTGAAAAGAGCAATACAGGAAAAATCAGCTATTTTTGAAGAAATAGAGTTGAATACTTCCATAATCACGCAATTTACTGGATTCCAATCATATTTATTCTGCTGTTGAAAAGAGAGAAGTGTAAAGGGTGAGGGAGAAACAGTGGCTCGGAAAAAATGAAAAATACCTCAAAGCCATGCTTATATTTGCATACAGTTATAGTAGGGCACAGCTGAGAGTTTTATTTGGGAAAGAAAGTCACCTGCCTTAGTGACTACAGTGATCTGTCACCACCTGTGTCTGGAATTCCAAGTGCAGAGGAATGCAGGCTTAACCTGCACGTGTCTCTGATCTCTGTGGGATTTCAGTTCCAGGAACAAACCTGCAGAGTTGTGTAGCACAGGGAGAATGAGCTGTGGGTGCAGTAACACAGTGTACACTGCATGTACAGCAGGCTGCCTGTGCATGCTGAATTCACCACTTCAGCCCTGCTAGATCTCTGTCTGGTGTGCAGGGCATGTGTGGAGGTTCTGATGTGCCCCCATTCAGCTGGATTTGCTGTACAAGTGTTGTAAACAAAAGCATATTCTGCCTCTTCTCAGATGTGTTCACGTCTGTATTTCTTTGTCTCATCTGCATGCAAGTTTTTTTGCAGACTGCAGTGGTATTTTGACACCTGAAGTCTTTCTCAAATGACTTGCTTCCATTTTAACAACTGCTTTTCCAGAGTTTTGTTGTGCTCTGTGTCTGCATGAGTCACTGAAATTACTGACAATAGAAATCTAAGGAAAAAAAGATAGTCTGTGCTAAATCATAAGTAGCAGTTAAGAACAAAGCTTGTGATAAATGTTGAGATAAATACAGCGTTCTAATCTTTGCTTTTATAAAGGGCTTAGGTACAGGGGTGTCTCATCCTTTGCTTGTGTCAAGACTGGTTTATTCCAGTCCTTGTATTTAATTTCAAATTCAAGAGTTTTTATTAAGTCAGAATGAGGAGAGATAGTAAGGACAGTTGTATATAGTCATGTAGGGGGCAAGAGGGAGTTAGATATTTTATTAGTGTTGTTGAGAAGGTGAATGGAGGTAAGAGTCAGCAGTTAGGACTGCTGTGGGTTCTGCTAGGGGTTTTTTGTATGTATTTTCTGAGCTCACCAAGAAACTTAGCTGTTAAGAATGACTTTAGATAAATGCTGGTTTCTACTAGGAAGAAAAATCTTGCAGCTGCATCTTTTTTGGTGGTGTTTTCTTTAAGCATTTAGAGAAGATGGTTTCTGAATGCTGCTTGACTCTTGGTGAGAATTTAAAAACCTAAAATTCCTTTCTCAACTTACTCCAGTCATGAAACTGAGTACTTTTAAAGAGGCAGATGGAGCCAGAGCAGAAAATGCTTTAAAAAGTATTTTCCATGGCTTATCCATGTACCTGAATTAAAATATTTAACTTTTTCTGCTGTGAGAAGAGGAAAAAAGATAGAGGTATGAAATGAAAAATCTTTTCCTCTTCAGTATTTCACAGTGAGGTCTGTTAATAAGCTTTTATCAAAGACTTCTGAAGTATGCTTTTAGCCCTTCTAGAATTGAGGTGTCTGGACCACTGTAGGTTTCACTGCTGCACAACCTTGTGCTAAAACATGAGACTGATCTTAGATTTGGCCAGAAGGCAAATGGCCAACAGTAGTTTTCAGGAGAGGAAAATAGGTACAGGCAAGCACACTGCAATATTTACTTGAAGTTTCTCAAGTGACAAATATATCTCTAATGTATGGCTCAAATATCCTCAACTGGATATTTTCTAGATGTAGTAAACTTCCATGAGACTTTATTCCAGGAATTCATTCTTTTTTGAACCCACGTACCTGGTGGTTTATCTTCTATGCCATGCAGCAGGTATTTAACAGCTTAGCTATGTGTTGTGTAAAACAGTATCTGCTCTTTATTGTAAACGAGGCCCAGTCTTACCAGTATTTACACTATTGTAGGAAATCAGTACAGTGAAATACAATTTCCTATTTAAATAAAATGATAACATGAACAACATGGTATCAGTCTTGGCATATTGTTTCCTTCCTCCAGGATTCTTCAATTTGCTCTGGCATTTAGAAAAGGGACATCATACACTTCTTGCCTCTAGTCATTCATATTGCTTGTCTCTGTACTTTTCACCTTTATTTTTATTGTGCCCTTTTGAGAAAACAGGCAGGGCAGAGTTGCACATTGCTTCGTCACTTGATGGGTTTTGAAGTTGCAGGGAAAGGGGGAAGGAAAGCAACTTTCACAGAGGGGAGAGCCTGGGGACTTGAATTGAGTGAGATCTTCCCTAATCATTACTTTTTTTAAGCAGTAAACCTTCTGCTTCAGTTGACACTATAAACCTGGGATGTTGGGGAAATGATTTTTAATGCAGTCTGTATGTAATTAATGACTTCTACTATTTGGAAAGGATTTAATTTTAAAGCCTATTTAAAAAAAAATTGAAGCAATTGGAATTTAAGGGCACTCAAGTGGCTTTTGTGCTATAGGGATAGGAAAGAAAGGATGAATTTTTAGATGAGAAGAGGGAAATGCAGATTATTTTCTGAAAATAGTTAGGGATATAGATTGATTGCATGTCTACAAAAAGAAGCGTTTGCTAATAACTGTTGACTTTAGGCCAGAGTGACTAATACTTGCTTGCATAAAAATTAAACTTTTTGTGTCTAATAATTGTTTATCAGAGTCAGCAAAGTAACTCAACTATGTTAAGAATAATTGGAGGTTAGAAACATGTAATTTGTATTGATACATAACATAATTCAGTTAAAAAGATGCAAGTTTTGCCAACTTCAGTTGTAAACCTTTTGTGCTACTGAATCCGTAAAGAAACAGCTTCTTAATTGGAACTATATGTCCTGCATGTTCACCAAATCTATGGCAAGTATGCTGGATGTGACAGCAAAATTATGCAGAATGTGTTCAGTATGGTATTTGGCAGTACAGGCTTGGGTCATTAGATTTTTCTTTGTTTTTTTGTTTTTTTTTTTTTTCTTTTTCCCTTCCAATCTCATATGGAAGGATTGTACATTAGGATTGCTTGTGTGTGTTTTGAGACGTCTTGGTTCCTTGTCATTCAGAGCTCATTCATGCAGGGGTGGTTTTAAATTTGCATTCTAAACATCTGTATTTGTTTATTTGTAGTAATTTTTAATAACTTGTTAGTCTAAAGAGGAGAATGTTGGAGTTTAAATATCCATTACATGTTCATGCCTCTTTCCTTACTATTTTGCATGACTTCTTTGTCTCAATAACAACCAAAGGAACCACTGGAGGAGCAGCCAATCCAAAGAAAATTTCCCTGAAGTTTCTTTTGGGCTTCTGAGATTAAATAGGAAGGTTTATTTAGGTGGGAAGCTCTTACTTAAGAGAGTCGTGGAAGTGCAAGTGACTGCTGGGAACAAGACTTTGCTTTCAGAATAAATACAATGAGCAACATGTGCTGCAATTTCTTAATGGGTCTTGCTGTAATTACTTACTGTGTGTCTCCTCTGCTGCTCCACAGTCAGGTAAATGCATCAGAGACTCTTGCAAGAGCCAGATTTTGAAAGAGAGGGGTAGGGGCACAGTTTGTATTCTCTTTAGTAGAATAATGGAATAGTTTGTATTGGAAAAGACCCTTAAGATCGAATCCAACTTCAAACCTAATGCTGCCGAGTTCAGCTCTGAACCGTGTCCTTAAGTGACACATCTCCATGTCTTTTAAATACCATCCAGGGATGGAGACTCAGCCAAGTGGTGAGTGAGAGAAATTTCTGACAGAGAGGATCAAACCTTGTTTTACAGGTTCCTTGGTACTCTTTGGGCTGTTCTTAGTGGGGGTGTGTGAAGGAATGAGACTAAGGGAAGGGCAGAATCTAGTGCCAATTCTTTGCTTTGTGATTCTTCAGCCTTTAAAACTGCTTAGGCCCTCAGGCTGCTTTTAGAGCTTCTCTTGCCACCTTCTCTTGCCAACAACTGAGAATCGTCTTACCCCTGTAGTTTATCAAAAAGCAATTTTTATTTTATTGTTTTGCTAATAAAGAAAAAATCTCAAATGGGCCTGGACTACATAAAATAATTTTAACAAAGTGCATTACAAATTTTGGAGACAGAATAGGAGTTAAGACATTAGTATGTGAGCTAATGTTGGAGGAAAAAGCTATCTGTAATGTAAAACTGGAGTTGTTACTTGGAAATTTTCTTTTCATGTTACTCTGTCATAGTAGTTCTGCTGCAGTTTTGCAGACATATGAGACTGTTTCTGAAATGAAACTCTTTGCTGTATAAAAGCTCCTTTTTTTTCCCATTAAGAAGGTGTTTTAATATTAAAAAAAACCCACCTAATTCCTTTCAAAAGAACAACATCAGCAAAAAAACCCCAAACCAACCAACCAACTGAAAAACCAAACAAGCCCCTGTGACATGAAAACAGGTCTCCTCAAACTCTTTATGCTTGATTAGTCTGAGACCCGTGTGCCAGACCAGTCTGACAGTGTCCCATTATGGGGACTCTTCATGGAGTGGTGCTAGGTCGGAGGGCAGTTCTGTGCCAGACAGAGAACCAGACCCCTCCTGGGTTTCCACACCTTTATTCCAGTGTGTTTCCCACTGCCAGTATCTGCCAGTCCCCTTGAAGGACTCAGGCTTACAATTCATAGAATAACACTCTTTATTAATAGAACTGTGACAGGTTAAGGTTCAAGGATTGCTGGTGATAGTACCTGACAGCAAAAATGTATTCAAAGCAATATGTATTACATCATATAGTAAGCTCTACTCCCTAACAAAAGGTAGCTCGAGATAGTCATTCAGTGTGCATGGAACATGGTTTTTACCCAGTGGACATCCCTGTGGGGCAGAAGACAGGTTCAGCCCATCAGATAATCCCAGAAGTTACAATGGAGTCTTTCCTGACTTCTCCCCTTCTTAACTTTTATACTATTTCTTTACATTTAAGTGAAGAAATTATGTGTGTATTTATATATATATATATATATATATATACACACTTTTATACTTCTATACCTATTCGGTGAGGGTTGGAGATACCTTGGGGGTGCAGGGAACGTTGGTAGAGTATCTGATACAACATTGAGATGAGAATATGCACTAGTCCAAGGAGAGTGTTTTTGCCATGGTTGATGGTTCAACAGCAAGATGTCTTTCTTTATCTCCTTTGGGTTTTAGCTGCTCTGTGACTTACCAGCTAAAAAGTGCTGCTGAATTCCCTCCTCTGCATGGATTTCAAGCCAAGCCTGGCCATGTTGTCTCCACTCTGCTCCACCCTTCATTTAGGTCCCATTAGCACGTGTTGTGTGGGGCAAATCAGGAGGAGCAACTGCATTTTCCTCTATAATTTCCACGGTGTTACAGCTGTGTCTGTAACTTTCTACTTTTCTAAAACTTTACTCCCAGTCTTTTCCCTGCCTTCACATCCTCCTGCTTCCCCAGACAAAATGAGTCACCAAGCAACGTCCCCTTGACATGTCTTCTTAAGTCTACTGGGAAATGAATGGGAAAAATTTGCTAAGAGATGAAATTGTCTTAGACAAATCTTGTTCTGCTTTTTTTTCTATTAAATAGAACACAGAAAAGAAGAGCATTATCAGTTGAAATATCAAGTCCTGCTTATACTGTCCTGATTTTATGTTTTGGAAGAGAGTATTGGTCATACTTTGGCTTTTCTGGTATTTGCCATTTCAACTGATAAAGAGAATTTTTGCACTACAAACTGGGCCTTCCATAATAACGTTCTCATGTACGACACTTGAAATATGGCTATATTAATTTCGTTTACGAAGTCATTTTTGAACATCAAATTATTGATACATTATTGGTAAATTATGTTATTTAAGATTTACGCAACTATAGCACCCCTTATCCCCAAAATGTATGGGCTGATGATGAATCTTTCAAAAATAAGAAAGTGACTTTATTCCTGTTTATACCACAAATGCTAGTTTGGAGTTTTCTTTTTAAATTATTTTTTAATGATGTTGTTACATGGTGCATTATTATAAAGGTAGCCATAGAGTATCTTGTTCAGGTGAACTGGAATTGAAAGCAGGTGTTGCTATAGCTCTGACACAGGAATTAGCAGTTTTCATTTGTTTGACTTCTATAATCTGCAAACTTGTCTCTACCATTTTACTGTTGTATTACTTCAGCATGTATCATTTGGAGGGTTGGAATGACTATGTTAACACATAAGGTATTGTTTGCTAATGCACAGAGGAGGGAAAGAAAAGAGTGCCCAGCCTTCTGGGTGAGATATGTATGGGGCAGGGCAGGTTATGAGCATGCCTTGCTTTGTTCAATCAGTTTAATGGCTGTTGCTAAATGAGATGATTTTTAGCTTACTATTTTGACTCTTACTGTATTGTGAAATTGATTTGTTGGTTGGAGTTGTGTCTGTTTTTAAGCTACTGAGTTACAGTGCTGCTCTTCAAGGGAAGAGAAGATTGTGTCAGTTGTTAGTTTATAAATAGGGATTGTCTGTGTAGTATTGCTGTTGCTGTTTGTTTTCAGGGTCAGGAGAAAATGAATTAAATTTAAAATAGCTTATTGTTCCGGTATGCTGCAACTCTAATTTCTCTACTTTGTACATGGTTTGTTTCTTATTTCTGCAAGTGCCAGAACCTATAAAGTTCTTCTCTTGCCCATTGGTTTATGTTCTGCATAGCTTGACATGTTTTTCTAGTGTTTTATGCAGCATGAACAGCTAGCCTTCTACACTAAGCCATAACTAATCATTCTAGTAATAATCCATTAAATTCTTAACCTGCATCTTAAACAGTTTTTCTTTTTTTCTTCAACCTCAGTATTTAGAGGATATTTCACTGTAGAAGTTTGTGGTCAGAAACTCACATTAAACTTGAGAAGATCAGCAGAGCAGGGTATATGTATTTTCAGTATGGAGATTTATGCTAAAATTTGAACAATTGTATTTTTTTTCAAGTTGTGAATATCATAGTTTTTACTAATTTCAGTCTTTTGTGACAGCATATGAAGTCAGAATACTTAGTGTGAAATGGTATAAAATCTGAAAACATATAATGAGTTTTTTCCTTTGTTTAAAGCATGGTCAGTAAGAAAATTTATTAATTTTTTTATTTACTCTTTAATGGTATAGCTAGAATATGGGTTTGTATGGATAACGTACAAGCAAAACCACACTTGTAAAGCTGCACTAAGAAGTAATGAATCTTTAATTAATACTGTAACTGACTGACAAACTTATTAGGAATTGACTGAAATATTTTTTGTATGCTTTGTATTCCATTAATTGAGTGCCATGACAAATTAAAAAGACATAAAATTATGTAGAGCTTCTCTTTTTTGTCATACCAGCTACAAGAAGGGCACATTGAAAATTCTTCCTTGGAATGAGCAGAAACATCGTGAGGAAGACTGGTGTGAAAAACCAGAATGCAGGTAAGTATGTAAATGCAAAAATACAAAGAATTTATTTACTAATTATAAAAATGTGGGAATTGACTTAGTAAGACTCACTATTTTTGTACACATTAACTTGTGTTTTCAGCTTTCATAGGGGGACTGATTGAGGAAATGGAAAGCAGAGGTTGTGCAAACCCAGATCTTCAGTAGAGAGCGTTTCACATTTGAAAATGTGAATGTCACACATTTGAAATATCTTACTAGTTCAGTAGAGGAGATTATTTCTTTCATGATCTATCTGCTGCTCAAAATCTCTTAGCAGTTCCTTTGCTGACAAAAACTAACACTCACTGTTTTAGGTTGATCATATCATTTTCTTTCACAAGTTTTAGGAAAAGAGCTGATAAAATATAGGTAAACAAATACATACTTAAACATATACTTTTTTTTTTAAAGGATGGTTATTGAACCAACTTTGCAAGATGAAGGCCAGTTTCTGTATGAAATACAGCCTGAGTTACTGAAGTACAGGACTACTCACCTTTCTGTAGATCTCGTCACTGATTGGTATTTGAGCAGAGCACAGGAAATTGAAGAATATGCAATGCAGGTGAGAATAGCAGTGAGGAAATGGTGGTGGTTGAGCAGCCTTCTTCAACAGAATCCTTAACAGTCTTAATGTATATTAATAGGACACTTTTCCCTCAGTAATGTACACTGTCTCAACTTCATTATGGTTTTTGAAGTACTTGTATTTCTTGTGTTTCTTTTGCAGTATACTTAGGCTTGCTCTAAGTTTACTCAGCCAAATAATAAATCCATAGAAATGAGTCAGGAAGCCAGTAGATTCTGTTTCATTTGGTTTACCATAGCAGACAGTAGGTCTTTTGTAATCCATGAGAAATGTTTACCATTGCATTTTATGTTTCTAACTAAGGGAGGGAAAGTTGTGCACAGCATGTTGGGAAATGTTTTTTGTTACCTGTTCACATGCTGCTGTGTTATGTATATTGGTATGTGCCAGTCACACATATCATGTTATGTCAATAAATGGTACTGTAATGATTTTGTCATGAAATTCCTGGCGGTTTTATTGTGCGTCTGTGGGACTACCATGCAGCTTATTTCTGCTTGATTTTCTTCATATGTTAATACTGTTTGAAGCTCTATGAGATAAAGATAAGCATTGCACACAAGAACAGAGCTCATCTCTTGTGTGCTCCGGTATTTTATTGCTTCTAAAGCCATTTTAGTTGCATGAAAAGGAGGGTGACTGGAAGTATCACTATAGGTTAGTTCTGATGAGTGAGTATTTCTATTCTACAAGCTTGTACTCCTCCAGGGCTCTCTTTAATGATACTTGCCTGTGATCTTAACAACCAATCAGTAGGTATGGAAATAAAAGCAACTTCCAAGGATCAGTTAAATTATGTAACATATAAACTGAATTGCATTCTACTCTTCAAGACTTATGTCTGCCTTGCTGAATATTTACAGCCAGTGTTGTGTTCTTTGAAATCAAAATGGAACCTTTCATACAAGGGTAGTTTCAGTCACTAGGGAAAAAGAGTGTAGTTGGTTTTTGTGACATAAAATGCAACAATTAAAATTATTAAATCATGGTCAGCTAAAAAAGTCACGTTTCATGTCAGTTACCTGATTGTCTTAGTTTAAAGCATTCCTTCATATTTCATCTACTGAAATGAGCTTCATGTGATTTCCAGAAGGACTAATATTCTAATTTACATGCATCAGTACAATGCATCTTGGTGAAAAGCATATAACAATATCATCCCCTAAGATTAAGCATTTTATGAGGTCTTCATGAATCTGAGAAGGACAATCCATTTAGGAATATACAGTCCACAAAATATCCACAAAAACTTCTAGGAACTTGAAACTATCTATTAAGCAACAGGGGAATAAAATAGATGCACAGACAGGACTTGGATTGAAGTTGGTGTTTGGCAAACAGTGGTACAGCAGTGCTTTTTAAATTATTTTTCAGGTTGACTGTGCTCTATCCCTTGTTCGTCTTGGCATGGAGAGGAACATTCCTGGTCTGCAGGTGCTTTGTGACAATCTGATCACTCTTGAGACAGTGGTTTATGAGACTGATGGTGATCGAACTTTGACTTTGAAGGAACTTCTAGAGATGAAAGATATTGAGAAGCTGCGACTGTTGATGAAGAATGTAAGTATTTTGAATAAATCAATAAGCATATCTTGAAATTCAGGAATTCAAGTTACCCTGGATCATATGTATATAAAGACACTGTCATTTTTCTGATGAACCTCCATCTTTAATTCAATTAAAAAATCTGCATTTTCACTGTTCCTTTTTGTTGTTGTTGCTGTTGTGGTAGGGTTTCTTTCCTTCTTTCCTTCTTTCCTTTCCTTCTTTCCTTCTTTCCTTCTTCCCTTCTTTCCAAAAGCTAAATTTGCTCAGTGTTCTCAAAGACCCACTTTATCCCTGGCCGAGCGCTCAATGTCAATAAATGTTATTTTGAAAGCTGTGAATTGCCTTTTCATTGGCCTTTTTTTTAAGGATCTTCAGTGTAGCTCTTGATGATGCTGCAGATACAATAGTATTGAATGTGTTCCTTGGATATTTTTGGTGTCTTTACATATTGTTAAGCAACTTTAATATTTGCCTTGGCGCCAGATGTGTGTTTTTGTCTCTGTATTGAGCATGGCACTTTAGAATAGAAAAAGATCTCTTGGAAGGATTGAAAAATAGCTAGAGATGGAACAGGGATCTGAAATTCAGTTGAAGAACATATAAGCACCAGAGGAAAATAGGAGAATACTAAGAAATTAAATTTGTTTGGTTGGTTTTTTGTTTGTTTTGTTTTGTTTGGTTGATTGGTTTTGGTTTTGGATTTGGATTTATGTAGCCACTCATCACTTTTTTTTCTGTCTTGCATTCGTGCTGAATTACTGAAAGTAATGCTACTCTGACATGCTTGCATGATCTTTCACTCGTTCTGAAACTGCAGGAGTAAGACAGGCTTTCCTCACATAATAGCTTCTGTTCTGCTCAGTTTCCCCAAGCCACTGGGTAGCAGAAGGATTGTGCTTTATGATGTAGTGATCTGTTTGTAATAGGTGAAGATAACTGTTTCAGTTATATTGATCAAAAAAGGTTCTATTTGATTTTTGCTTTTCCTGCTTGTTTTGGACGATGAAGTTGTTCTTATATTTCCTCTCTCTAACTCTTTGCTCTTTCCAGTCCTCAGATGAAAAATATGTGAAGAATGTTTATCAGTGGATGATCCCTTTTCTCCACCGCTGTGAAAATCAGTCCCCTGGTCTTGCAAATGCCCTTTTTAAAGAATATTTAGTAACACTGGCAAAGGAAGACTTGACTCTACCTCTGAAGATATTTCACAATTCAAAACCTGCTGTAAGTAAAGAGTTCTGTTGATTCTACTGGTTTCTTTGGAAATTCTTTTCCTGAAGAGATTAATTCAGAAATAGAGTTAGTTCATCTAAGTCAGATCATCCTTCTGATCTTCTCATTTTCTTGGACCCAGGATTTGTTATGCTTTAGAAAACATTAATTGAAATTTTTTTACCATACATTATAATGCAGCTAAACTGTCAAACTAATGTAATAATGATTCTAGTCTAGTAGAATAAAAATTATTGCATGGATTCTTCTTTGAAGTAATTTCCCGGCAACCTGTTTAAAATAAATTCCTGGCATATTTACTTCCTAAAAAGTGGATATGAAAGAGTTTAATCCTCTCACTATTTTTTCTTGAGGAATTTTACTAGGAGTAGATTTCGAGTTACTCCCCCTCTCCTGCCTTGCACAGCAAATGTAAAAAATAAAGTGGAGGCCATTAGGATTGAGGTGAGAGTTGAGTGAGTAAGGGTTGAAGTTACCTGCTGTGTATTTCATGCTGCTTCTATGGCTTAAATAATTATTCCAAATCACACGGGCACATATTTGCATGCTATTGAATGTTCTGAGTGTATGGACGGAAATCAAACAGCGAAGCACAACCACAGCTCTTTTATGTATGTTGGTAGTATTGTACACATTAAATAAGTCTGACAAATGTTTGCAGCAGTTGTCTTCCTCTGTCCTGCACTCTCTCCAATTCAGAAAGGCACACCACTATTCTTTTAAGTGTCTTTACTGCAGAAAACTAGCCAAGGTAAGTTTTGGGTTATGACTTTGCCAGGTTGTTAGCAAAAGACATTCTAATGAAAACAGTTTATATACTTGGAGTACATATCCTTTTATATTCAAAAGAAAATTGACTGTTGAATTAGAAACAAGAAATAAAAACCAATGTACTTTCTTTTCTTGTTAGTGTCAGCAAAAAATTATTCCTGATCAGGACCAGCTTATGATTACGGCATTGGAGTGTATTTATAGCTGTGAGCGAGATGACCAGCTCTCTCTCTGTTATGATATTTTGGAATGCCTTCCACAAAGAGGATATGGGTAAATATTTTCAGCTGGTTATTTGGCAATATTTTAGAAATATTTAATATGATTGTGAATTAGTGCTTAAAAAAGGGCAGTTAAGTAATAAAGGGCAGACAGAGTTACTGGAATATTCTGTTCACCTCTGAGCTGCCATGACTGTAATATGTGTGTCTGTATATTTCTGCTGTGTACATACTCCACCAGTTAATGCAGCAAAACAAGAGTTAAAGTAGCAGCCTAGACCTGCTTCTGTATTGTTTCTTAGACTTTTATAGTCTGATAAATTGAGACCAAGTGTTAGTGCTGTCTTACTGGTTTTGTTACAATAGTGGCATCTTGCACTTAACTTAAAAGCAGCAATATGTCCCTGTGAGAGAGGGAAGATAGAAAACCTATTGAGGGGCCAGTAAGAAAGTAAAAGCTCAAGAGGCTCAGGAAAGTAAAAGCTTGAAGAGGAGATATCCTGTGATCTGTGAAGTGCAAACTATTCTTCCAGTCTCTTTTAGGTGAAGGAAGGAGAGAGCCTGAGAAAAGTCTAAGGAAGAAGGAAAATCTCTGTGCTTGGGAAACTGAGGGACTCTCTAAATTTTTACTGTCTTTACAGCAAGAAACCCAACAGTTTAAATATTTCCATCCGAGTAAACATATATTTAATTTTAATCAAGGAGTATGTCAGACTGCTTATCTTCATAGCTGTGTAATACAAATTACAAGAGGAAATTATAAGGAGTATGTGTGTATGTATATATTTAATTGTGTGATATCGTTGCAGGCCTGAAACCGATAAAACTAACACTCTTCATGATGAAGTAGATGAACTGGAACAAATTCTTAGGTATTTAATTTTGCTAAAATAAATATTGTATTCTTGCAGAAATCACTAGGCATAGCCAAGAACGTTTTATGATAAGAAATCAGCAAAAATATTTATCTTCTTTTTAATGCTGTCAGCAAGATTATCTGTATGCTTTTTTTTTCTTGGAATAAAAGTTTGGGGGGTTGTGTTTTGGTTTTTTTCTGTTTTCTTTGGGTTTTTTGTGGGGGGCTTTGTTGGAGATTTTTTTAAAATTTGTTTGGTTGGCGATTTTTTTGTTTTGTTTGTTTTATTTTTGGTGGAGTTTTTTTGGCAAGGGGGAAGAGGGTTAACCTGAGGAATTTGTTTTGGTCTTGATACTCCATAATGCTTCGGGTGACTAAAGGCTAAAACTGTGAAGTTATGTCATCAGGTATTGGTGGTGTGTGTTTACCCTACAGTATTATTGATATACATATATTTTTAAAAATATAGGTGATGTTACTCTGACTGATCTATACTGTAAGAGATTTTATGGAGATTGTTTGCAGTTGCAGTGCGTATTTTGGGAGAGCTCTGAGAGTCCTGCTGCTGCAGCAGCAGCTGTGCAGTGGTGCAGGGCTCTGAAAGGCTGCCTTGCCTGTGTTTGCAGTGTGTCGGAGCTGCTGGAGAAGCACGGCCTGCAGAAGCCGGTGTCCTTTGTCAGAGACACCAAGGACAATGCCGAGGAGGCACGGAAGCTGATGATCAGGCTGACGAGGCACACAGCTCGCAAGTCAGTGTTCCAAGGGGACAAGAGGGGAAGGGCAGTGAGGTAACAGAGCCTGCCTGCTTTGTGGCAGGAGGGAGCTGTGCTGTTCACCCCGGTGTACACAGACACTTGTGTTGAGCTGATGATTAACGTGATTAATGTTTTGGCTGCGTTCTCCACAGTCAAAAGTCTCTGCCTGCCTTCAAAGCTGCTTCAGTATGTTCGTGGTCAAGTAAAGAAGCTTAAAAGGCATACAGGCTGCAAAATACTGCAGGATGATGAACTTGTAAAGTTAACATATTGTAAAAGAGATCCTTTAAGACCGGTTTAATTTTATTGAGAGTGTAGGATTTGTAAAATAATGATTTGGTTTTTGGCTTGTTTGCTTGGAATCCTTGTAATAGGGGTATTTATTGATTTTAGGTATTGATTTTACCACTTATATTCCCAGTATAATTCTTGAATTTTTCTACTTTAACTCCTCTTTCATTTAAATCATCTTTCAACTGTATATGAATTATTAAATGGCTCTTGATATAAGCAGATACAAATTTTGAATCCTGAGAAAACCAGCCATAACTGTTGGGTGATTTTTCTTTCTTATTTAAAGCAAATACGCACAACAGTTTATCCATGACGGTAGAGTGGTACTTATATTTTTAGTAGTCTGAAAGCTTTTTAAGACTTTTAGAAACCTCTCTTTTCAAAGATCAAGACAATGCCTCTGTAGGAAAAATGTTGATTTTTCCACTTGTGTTGGAGACCCTTTGTTTTGCCAAAGTAAAAGCTAATGCCACATGAGAAAATCACTAGTAGCTGGGATTAACTCACGTAATTTAAAAAGGTCTTTTTTTAATCTGAAAGGCTCAAGATAATGTCAAAAAACAATCATAGTGTTTTTACTAGTAAAAGTTTTGGTAGAGGAGAAGAAGTTGAAGCTTTGTGGATAATGAGAGAGCCATAGATCCAGACTGTCAAGAATCTGAATACCACTCAATTTTAAGAAAGAAAATAAAGTTGCAGCTTAATTCTAGTGTAATTGCATGTCATTGATTAGTTCTTTGAGATTGTGTACAATGCACAGCACTTTAATGATCCTCATTGGTGTCACAGACCTGGTTTCACCCTGCAGTTCCCAGATCAGCAGGAAGATAGCACTTCCACCTTCCTGATGTATTATGGAAAGTTATCAAAACTTGGGGGATCTTGAGAACTATTGCTTAAATCTCTGTCTTATCCCACAGAAAACAGACAAAGCACTTTGGGTACTGTGTTGTTGTCAAACCATTTTATTCCACAGATACTGTTTTAATATGAATTAATATTAAAAGCTTTCTGTCTTTGAATCACTTCTGGGTAAAAGTCTAATTAAATATTGAAGTAGCATTTGAGAAAACTCATATTTTTGGTGATGGAAATCTACTGCTTTTCTTAAAAATTGTTGGGGAGGAGAATATTTAATTTTAAAACATGTTTGTAGGCAACCGTCCGTTGGTGAGACACAGTGGAAGGAATTGCTCCAGGATATGTTGGACATGCAGCAGAAGGTGTATAGGTGCTTACATTCAGATACTTGCTATGAGGTGAGTTTTATGTCTCCTTACTGACTTACGTCCCAAGTAAGCGACACATGATTATTTCATATTGTTGCTCACAGGTGTAAATACATTTTTCTGTGTCGTTACTTGGTTGTCTGCTGCCTTTTTTTTTTTACAGTATTTTATTTAAGTAAAAAATTTCTGGTGTTTTTTTGTTTCATCTAGAGCTCCTCCAATAAATACCCTGTGTATCTTTTATTAAAATTCAACGTTTTAGAAATTGAGTCAGCTTTGTGGGATTTTCTCACATAGCCTGTAATTCTGTGTACAAATGTGTTTAGCAATAACCACTCCAGACTAATGAAAATAAAACGTTATCTTCACTCAAGCATTTCTTAAATATGAAGTTCTGGTTTGATAATATTTTCCAAGATCATTGTAGGAGTATGGACTTTCTAATGCTTGCAACTGAAGTAAAATTGTGTGAAATAAGAAATCTAATTTCATTGAAGGTAAAAACGCTTGCATTTGCATAGGGTTCAAAACAATGTCATTAGTATTTGTAAAAGGCAGCTCTTAGACAGATGAGAATTTGCTGTGACATATATTGTTTATTTACATTTTTACTTCGGCATACTGCAATTTATTACAGATGCATTACTGTATTTCCTATAATTAATGTTTATATCTATATAGAAGCAGGTTGTATTGCAGGTTACAGAATTAATTGCTTATGGCTACCCCTCTGATTAGCTCTTAGAGGAAAAAGAAAAAGACCATGCTATTCAATCTATATATAAGAAAAATCTCTTTCTCTGTTGTTTTACAGCTAGAAAAACTGCAACGTGTTTAATAGTCAAGGTTTTGTGGTAGGCTACAACTTAGTGTATTTGAAATTTATTTTAAGTGCATGTTAAGAAATTAGCACTAGAGCACTCTGCAAATAAGGAATTTGCTTTACTCAGATCTTAATGAAAGTTTTCTATTAACATTGAATTATTTTTTTTTAACCCTGAGCCATATGATTAAAAAAGAAACATAACAATGGGTTTTGGAAAAACTTATGTAGGAGTGCTGAAAATACTTTGAAATGTATTGCTGTCATATGCAGTTATACTTTGATATCTTCAGAATTGATAAATTGATGAGGCAGTTAGGATTTTCAATCCCATGCGAAGTTCAGTGTGATGCTTGCTCTCTTCTTTCATGTGTAGTGAATTCTGTCCTCTTGACTTCATAAATTTTGTGAGAGGTAAATGTTCTGTGTGTGATCTTGAGGAGGAAGGGTCACCTGTATACTTTGCATCTCTCACTGTTCCTTGAAGGTTAATATGTTGTGAAATGGAAGATGATCTAATTGTGTGATGTTCTTTAAGAAGCACTGAACTGTTTTCCTTTCCAGAGCATGAGATGGTTTGGAAAGGTTCTTCCTAGAAAAGAAATGTCTTGAAATAAAATATGATTGGATAGAGTGTTAAATTATCTCATTTATGCTCTCTTTCCCTTGAAAGGTTGGACCAGAAATCCCTTCCAACCTGGACTCTTCTATGATTCATTGATCCTCTGGAATTTGTTATGAACTTTTAAACATTTGATAATGGCCATATTGTTGCAGCTGTGATATTTCTGAAATGATTAAATTTTTATGTTCCTTTTCCTTAGGACAGTAATGACTGTGCATAAAAAAAAATTGTAAGGAATTGAGAGTATTTTGAGTGTCTTAAATTGGGCAAAACTTCTGTCTTGAAATAAATTAGGTGTTTTTTGGCATATGCAGCATTATATGAGTTTGCATTCTTTGAAGATAGTATTGATTGAAATTTAAAGAACATCTTATATACTCAGTTCTAAAAAATTTTATTTACTTTAGGAATACAAAATTTCTTCTCTTACATTGTTGGTTTTAAGGTCTTAATACTGAACTACCCTTTCAGATTCTTACATTGTATTAACACCTCAGAATGTAGGTATTTTTTGGTGTCTTAAGTAATACTGTGAAAAGATAGTTAATATATTTTTTTTAAACTTCCAGTAAATAAAAACTAGCTACTGGTTAATTTTAGCTTTACTTAAGTGTATTGTAGAAATGCTTCCCCGGTAGACTTTTTGCTTGGACTGAATATATTCTTTCAGAGGGATTCCCTTGTATTCAGAGGGATTAATGCCATACAATGCAGATATGCTTATTTGAAGCTGCTGATCCTGCAGGTTATTAAATTACTGTTCTTTCTTTCAGATATTCACCGAAAGTCTTTTATGCTCAAGCAGTATAGACAATATCCACCTGGCTGGGCAAATGATGCATTGCAGTGTTTGGTCAGTGGATCTACCAAGTTCATCAAAAGGGAAGCCACAGTACCGAGTCAGCTATGCAAGAAGTATTGAACTAGTTTTGGCTGCTAGTAGAGAATATTTCAATTCTTCAGCGAGTTTGACTGATAGCTGTATGGAATTGGCCAGGTAAATTTACAAGTATTATTTGATAGTATTTCCCCCCCCAGTCTTCTGTTGAAAATCTTTTTCTTAAGCAGGCTCAGGAAATGGAGAGTAGCATTGCTTTTAATGCAAGAGTTTAAAGACCATTTTAATGCATAAGGATTCTGTGACCAACTTTTCTTTTAGAGTTTTATGGTGATATTTCAGAATATATGGTTTATAGCTCAAATACTTGCTATGAATGTGTGACCATGTATTTATTCTGTTTAGTAACATGTTTTGGTCCTCCTCTGATTTACCTTCAGTCAGTTGTTTCGTGATAACTTGAGTTTCTGTGAGTGTGTAGGTCTCCTAGTAGTCTTTGTGTGTGAGTTGGTTTAGGTAGAATGTATTTACAGAATCACTAGGTTGGAAGAGATCTTCAAGATCATAGAGTCCAACCCATGCCCTAACATCTCAACTAAACCATGGCACAGAGTGCCACATCCAGGCTTTTTCTAAATACATCCAGGGATGGTGATTCCACCACCTCCCTGGACAGACAATTCCAGCTTCTCTTTAGCTCCTTTATTACATTCCTATTTTAATCTTCACCCTGAAATATTTGTCAATGTGCCTGAAAAATCGAATGGGTTCAGATGGGATATTCAGCTAACATACGGTTTTGATTTTGATTTAAAATGTGTATTCCTAGTCAGTGTCTGGAGAAAAAATATGATAGACTGGACAAATCAAATACTTTCCTGTTTTAATGTGTATGGTGAATTAGGCCGTTTAAAATCAGTGAGAGGAGTTGCCATCTGGACAAGCTCAAGACATGAAGCTCATAAGTCTCATGAAGTTCAACAAGACCAAGTGCTGGTGCTGCACCTGGATCTGGGCACTCCTCTCTATCACTCCAGGCTGGGGGATGAACAGATCCAGAGCAGCCTGGCCGAGAAGGACTTGGGGGATTCTGTGGGTGAGAGGCTGGACATGTCCCAGCCGTGTGCCCTTGTAGCCCAGATTGACAAATGTGCCCTGGGCTGCGTCCAAAGCAGTGTGAGCAGCAGGTGAGGGAGGGGATTCTGCCCCTCTGCTCTGCTGAGACCCCCACCTGCAGAGCTGTGTCCAGCTGTGGGGTTCTGAGTGCAGGAAAGACATGCAGCTGTTGGAGTGAAGAGAGATGAAGCACCTCTCCTGTGAGGAAAGTCTGAGGGATTTGGGATTGTTCAGCCTGGAAAAGAGAAGGCTCTGGGATGACCTGAACGTGTCCTTCCAATACCTGAAAGGAAGCCTGCAAGAAGACAGAGGAGGACTTGTTACCAGGGCATATAGTGGGACAAGGGGTAATGCTTTCAAGCTGGAGGACAGTAGGTTTAGATGAGACGTTTAGAAAAAAATAAATCTTTACTGTGAAGGTGGTGAGGCACTGGAGCAGGTTGTCCACGGTTGTTGTGGATGCCCCATCCCTGGAAGGGTTCAAGGCCAGGCTGTTCTTGGACCAGCTCTTGAGCAGCGTGGTCTAGCAGGAGGTGTCCCTACCATGCCAGGGGATTTGGAACTAGATGATGTTTAAGATCCCTTCCAACCTATGGCCATTCTATGATTCTATGATTTTGCATGTACACCTTTGTTCAAGGTGTATTAGTAAACTTACATATGAATACGCTGTACCAGAAGGCAGCTTGTATTTTAAAAAAAAATTGAAAAGCTTTTTGTAATAATATACCATTCATATAACTTTAAAAATGTGTTTAGAATAATGTGCTCTTAATGATAGCGTACATTAATTCATCTTCAGAGGAATTTAGTAGGTTTTTTTGTTGTTTTTTAAATAAGCTTTATTTTATTTACTGTACCTAGTTGAGGAAAGTGAATTTGTGACAATGACTCCTATTGCTTCACTTCCAGTCAACTTTTTACAGTGTTTTGCTTTTATCTTCTACTATGTGGCAATACCAAAACACAATAGTGGTAGGAGAAATAATTCCCAAAATAATTATATATCCAAGTACATATACCGTCAACGTCATCTACTAAATTCATTACAAATCTAAATTCAGGAGGGTTTAGGTGATGTGCTTATAACAACCAGCTGAAGGCAATGCAAAAACAGAAACTTGTTAAATTATTTAGCCAGTTATAAGAGATAGACTGTGCCAAACACCTCCCATGTGCATTACAAAAATAGTGAATACTCTGACGTTTCATAAGCACAGTAAATTACTGCAGGTGATTGTTTCATTTTATTTTACTCACTAGTGAGCTTTTCCCACAAGTTTAATTTTGAATGTTTTCATCAGACTTCAGAAAGAATTTTTGTCCTTATTTAGGTGCTGTCTACAGCTTATTGAAGACAGTCCGAGTGCTATTCAGGAGGAGTTGGACCTCATTCGTGCTCTGGGTTACCTGGAAGAGTTTGGTGTGAAAATATTACCACTGCAAGGTACTGCATAATTTTATTCTTCATATGATTACTTGAATCATAGGCATAAATATGCATGAGTAATAGTTACTGCTACATAAGTGTGATATGGTTAGACTAAAGACTCCATATACTGCCTCCAAGCAATTTACAGCCACATAGAAAAATTAATTTTTTTAACAGAATTTTCTAGCTTTTGAGGTAAGAACTGTATTTGCATATAGTATCTTTGTTTTTTGACTTTTAGCAGGACTTTAAAATACAGTATCAGGTATATGAAACTCCTGGTGACTTAACAGAAACTGAGCTCGTCTTTTATTTGCCAAATAATTGGCACTTGCCTGTGTGCTTTAAAATAACAGGTAGGAGAGAAGTACTTCATTCAGAGGCAGTTTTGATGTCTCCACTGGGCTGTTTCATTGTGAAGTATATAAAATCCAATGACAGTGGAAGTGAACTTTTACAAGGTATTTCTTCTGATGATGTTCTTAAAACTAAATCTTTTGGAGCTCTGACTCCAGTGGAAGAGAAAGTTGTTGGGAAAAGTTGGAAAGAAGTTATGATTATGTGTAATGAAATAGCATGAACACTACTCATGGAACTGGCTGAGATGAACACTGAGCCATGAGATGTTCTGATGATAATGTTTTACTTCTGGCATTGTGCAGAAATACTGGGAGCACCAGAAGTGCTTTCCACTTCATGGAAAATGAAGTAGATGTTCTCAGCGGCTGTTGTTACTTTACTTTGGTGTTCTCTTTTTGTTCTCTTTTTTCCCAAGTATTTATTCAAGTGAATTGATGCTCCAGATGTTATATTCAGAAATCTTGAAAATTTGTGGACTGAGAGTGTCTGATTTCTAGATCTTGCAGTACTGACCTGTTGATTTCTAGAGTAAAATTATTTTTCAGTCAGTTTGTTCAGCCTGTTAAAAGTGCATGTATTTGCTCCAACTTCTTTTGATGTGGACATGGAGGTATCATCTTAAAAAAGTAGTGACATAATACTGCATTAACAGTATGTGTAATACAGCTGATCTAGATTAATTAGAATATGTGAAGTCATGCATGTAATTTCATTAATGATCCTGACTTCTCCTTGCTTCAATATCTTTGATGTAAATCAAATTAATAAGATTAAAATTATGTTTTCAAGTTTTAATGAAAGCCTTTAAATAATTTTTTGCTTTGATAGAATGTCATTAAATTAGCACTAAGGATCAGCTGTTCCCACAGCAATAGTCTTTTAGCAATAGACTTTTATTTGCAGTTCTGTTTAGTTTAGTTTTCTATAGATTTTCCCGCACTTCTGTTTTTAGCAAACTTAACAGTTTAAGTTTATAAACTACCATTATGCTGTATTGTAACAAAGTCTGGTTTGAAGATTCCTTATTAAAATAAAATGTGAAGACAAGTCCATCTTTAAGTGTTTGACCCATGGTATTATATCAGATTGCTTTTAGTTATATTATGTATTAAAAAAATCCTCCTTAAATTATCAGTGACTGAAAACATTTTATTGTTGTATACTAATATATACTGGTGATAGAATATTAAAAATGAAACTAAAAATATGACCTTTACCTTCTTTTCCATTCTTATTCATTTTAGTCTAATTTCCAGAATTAATTGTTTTCATGATACTAATATGTCTTTGTTCTTATTGCGAGGCCCGATATCCTATTTTAAGCCCAATATGCTAATGCAGAGTTTATCTCTATGCAGCCATTCACTCTTACTGTGTGTTAAGTGGAATATCTGCATGTTGTTCCTCTGTATTCTGAGAACTTGCATAGTATGAATACATTGCCTTTTAAAGCAGCATAAAATAGCCTGAAGTTAGCCACCCACTAACTAGCTAAATAGAGCATTGGAATCAGTTCATGATATTAAATTATGCAATTAAAATAATTGTTTAATTATTGGTAAAATCTTTCTTGAAACACAATACTAATTACAAGCTGCTCAGGATATGGTTGACAGAACCTGGTGATTTGCAGACTATCCTTCTACTTCCTCAGGAAATTTTTAAGTCAATTAAAATGAGGTGAAGTGTTTGCTAATGACAGTTCTTTCAGTCTGTATGGTGTATCTTGTCCATGATAAATAAATGAAATCTTAGTTACAACATGCTAAACAAAAGTTAATGCCTGTGTTAGTAGTCTTACGGGATGTTGGAAAAATTATAATTTAAAAAATTGTATAAAGGTATATTAGTTAATTGTACACATTTAAAACGAGTGAATGTGAAAATATGAAACAAAAAAGAATTTTCATTCAGGTCAGTTTTCTTCTTTTTGCTCCCTTCACAGCCTGACTTGCTAATGATTGGAGCTGGATATCCTGTAGTGTTATTTTAACTTTCTGTTTATAGGTATAATTGAGGATCTGCATGCAAGCTGCTTTGAGCTGGTTTTCAGATTGTGTTTGCATTCTTATATTCCCCAGCACTCCTCCTGTCCTGTGTTGTTTAAGCAGGAGCACAGCAGTCAAGTTCATTTGTGCAGTCTCTAAACCAGTTCTGCTTTCAACAGTGCGCTTGTGTTCCGATCGACTCAGTCTCATCAAGGACTGTCTGGCTCAGATGTCAACAAACTATAAACAGTCTGCTAAGCTCCTGGGACTGGCAAACCTGCTGAGGGTTGCAGGTAAGCTGTGTTAATAAAACACTGAAGTGCAGAGCAGTGAGCATTTATGTTACACTTTAGGACATTTGAGTTGATCGTTAGAATATTCATTCAAAGATACCACTGAAAAGTCGCCTGGAAGAGCAGTCATTGGAGAGGAATGAAGCATTTCACATGAGGGGAATATTTCATCTGTAAAACAGCTGAAATGGTCAGCTGCTACATTCCACTAATACCTGAAATTAAAAAAATGCCTTCTCTAATCTAGAGCTGGAGTAAAGGCTGATTTCAGATTGGAGGAGTAATGGCTGAGAATATCTTGTTTTACAGTTAATTGGTAGTACTGAAATTACTGTGAATGTTATTACCTCTGTAAAATAAGGTAGCCTGATTTAATAATAGCTGCATTTAAGATACAGGGGGGAAAAGCATCTGTAAAGCATGAATTTCAGCTGTTAGACTTCAGCCTATGCTGCATGTATCTCCTTTGGGCACTAAAAATAATGCATTAAGTTGAGTATTCATTTGAGGAGAGCTGAACGTCTTCAAAGATTGAATCCTGAGGATATTAGGATTTTTTTTGCTTTTTATAGCCTACCTAAAGTATCTGCATTTTGATTTTTTTTATTTTTGAAAAATACTTAATCAATGCAGCTGTAAACACAATACTGCTGTATTTTTATGATGTAGAAATAGAATATAAAGTATTTATATTTTATGCAGCATGGCATATAAAATCAATGCATTCCAACTTTGTCATTAAACATGCCTGGCTAATTCTTTTCTCCCTCTCTAGTTGTTAAATCCTTTAAGGCTTTTTTCTTATGTTTTCAGGAGACTTAGTACTGGCAATTTTTTGCATAGTATTATAAATAGGGAGGGAGATACTCAAGACAGCGTGAGGTTGAGAACAGAGGTATGGAAATGAAGCTGTTGACCTCCCACGATACTTTGGTCCTAAGGAAAGGAGTCACAGGAAACATCTTTACTGTGGTCAGCACAGTGCTGCTGTGGTGGAAAGAGGAGGAGAGGACAGGATGATACCATGTTGGGTAGCTGGATTCAATCTACATATTTAATATGTAATCCATCAAAAAATTTGAATGACAGTTGTAATTTCTTTTTCTTTGCTTGTGAGGCTTTTGGGAAAAAAAAGTCTCCCTTATTGGTTCATAAGACAAGATCGCTGTACTTTCATTCTCTCTGCTTTGTCCTACTCACACCAAATTAAAATCTGTGAATTTTTCTTAATATTCTTTGGACTAATGCTGCTAATTTTTGTTTTGCCTTCTTTTTGAATGTAAATTATTGTCTTTGTGTGAAAGAAGGAAAACCAAGATGCAGAGAGAGTCTATAAAGCCAGTTGTCCAGTAGTGCTATCCTAGTGCCTTTCCTGTAGGATTTACAGAGCCCTGGTATGTACCTTTGAAAAAGGATCAGACTCGTGGCTCCCATCTCCGGATTCTGAAAGGTGGCAGTAGTCCCTGCATAGTATATAGAGAACTTTAGGGAATTTGTATAGAGTTCATTGATACAGTAGTGTCTGTGTGCTGGTGTTACAATCACAGTGACACTGAGTCGCCACTGAAATGAGAGATTTAAGAGATATTTAAAGCCTGATGATGAAATGGCCCCCAAGTCTTCTCTTCCATGCACTTACCAGGCTAGAGAAAACCAGAAGATAAATGTGTGAGGTGGTTAATTTTTAAACAGGTCAATGATATAAAAACTACTGCTTACTCTACTGGTGACATATTTATCTTGTAAGTGTTGGGCTCTCTGACTTTAGTGGTTAACCTTGGGAGTAGTGATGATGGTTACTCCTATGGTAAGTAGGGAATTCTAGTAATAAAATTATATTTCAAGAGTCACTCTTGGTAAGGAATACACTACTTAGATACTTTCCTCTTATGCTAAATATACAAGTAATTTGGGCATTTTCAAATTAATCTTTTGGTTATAGAATAACATTTCTTTATCTGAAAGGAAAATATAGCAAGACAACATTTTCAGTAGTGACTTTCTGTGGTGGAAGATGTGATAGAGTGTTTTTTAATTTTTGTTTTACATAAGTACTTTTAAGCTTTTGTGATTAAAAATCGTTTCAATGTCACTGAAGGATGACTAGTTGTATTCCTTATATTGGAAAGCTATTATCTGTAGAGAACATTCATTTATGAATAAGATATGGATTTGGTATGAGAATGCCATAGTTGTGAATTTTATCTAAACTTAATTGTTGTAGGAGATGGTCTATTGAAAATAGATTCATTTAATTTTAAGAAACTCAGTATTTTTAAAATGTTCTTGTTTGTTTTTCTGGATTAGGAAGCTGGAAACAGCATACCACTGTTACTGCAAATTTTTTGTGCCTAACTATAGCCCACTGACAAGTATCCAGAAGATTACCCAGTAGCATACAAAGGAAACATGATTGTCATCGTTTCAAATCATGCATATAAATGCAATATTTTTCCAAATTATTTATAAAAGGCTGTTGAGCATTACTCTTCAGTCCTCTGTGTATCTCTGATGTGTGATAGAATAGGTAACTGAATTTAAAGAGTCTTAGAATTTGAATAGCTAAGTTATTAATACCTTTGAAGGATTCTGAGTGTAATGCTGGTATAGCCTTAATTGTAGTCTGTAATGAGGAGTGCAGTATAATTTGAGGCTAGAGATTAAAAACATAAATTGAAACAAGACATGTAGAAATGGTATTTATGTACCTGTCAACTTATAATTTAAGTTACTGAGTTACAATTAATTATTAATATTAATAAATATTATTAATTCTCTTTAATATGATGAAGAGTTATATTAGGACTTGATAGCCCTGTTGTGTGATGACAAACATTAGTATTATTCCACAAATTAGTTTCTAGACAAAAGCGCAGATCATGCATACAGATTTCAAGATTTTTGAATTAGTATATTTTATTTTAAACTTCATATTAGAAAAGGAAATCCTTCCCTGCAGTTTTAGTACAGATGGTCTTTGTTTGCAGGTGTAAAACTACTGGGAAAGAATAACAGCTTATGATGAAAGCAAATTGTTTTACTGAGATATTTTGGATGGGTCTGGATATTGACAAAGGGGATTCAACTTTATGGACTTAATGAAGAATTAGATAAAATGCTTCCAGGAGAAAGATTTGATTTTTGTCCTTAATTGGTTTTCACTGCTTACACAATTACCCTGATCTGTGAGCCACCTTTGCTGTGTAAAAAAGTTCTGATTGTGTGCTGTGGAACATACTTACTGATATCAGTTGTGCATGTTTGAAGCTGTGGTCCTTTCTGTTCCAAATCCACTTTGTAGAGTGTTGTCTTGTGTTTTGTCTGCTCAGTGGAGTAATTTGTTTCAGTATTTTCCCCTCTTTGCTTCCCCTGCCACTCCACCCTTTGTAATTACTGATTGGGAAAGACCTGCTTGCTACATCTGTCCATGTCTATGTAAATTTATATAGAGCATAAAGCATATGCTATGTTTTATTATATGTTATAGATAGCCTATAAAATCCTAAGAACATACATATTTTAATTTAAATTTAAAAATAATGCATTTATTGTGGATGTAAGGGTATATTGCACAGAGTCATTATTGAGGAGCTCTTAAGGAGAACTATGTACTCTGAGTACAATTTGCTTGGAGAGCGCACTGAAAGTGAGTAATAGAATTTATATTCATACTTACCAAAGTTAAAATCTTGCTTAGGTAATGATATATCAGCTAGCTTCTTAATTGCTTTAAAGTATTTGATTAATTACAGTGAACTCTACTTAAGCCTCATGTCAGTACCTCTGTAAAGTAAGCCCACAACTGTTATCTTAATTTCACAGATGGGTAAAGTGAGTGAGTAAGAATGTGCTCAGCATGACAGCCAGAAAATCTGCACATGCTCAGGGAGCTGGAGCTGCTCTGTATTTTGCAATCTTCACTTAATTTGTACTCTTTGTTAAGAACAGGTGTAAATAATTCACTTTATGCAATTACTTGAGTAGATGTGTGAAAAAAAAAAGTAGGAAATAAAGCTTCTGTATTAGAAATCAGGAGCATCTTCTCTACTCTGTATCAAAAAGATCTGCTGAGTGTTGGTAATTATTCCCTTGGTCAGACTTTCTATAAATGTTGCCATTATTCTCTTTTCTCACAACTTTCTGTGGTAATTTATATAATTTTAATATCCATAAGTGAATCAAGTAACATTAAACTTTGCTCAGATACCTTAGCTTAAGCTTATTTTTGAAATCTGTCTTTCTTAACACTGACTTTCTTGCATTTGGAATTAATCATGTAAATGGCTTCTGATCTCCTAGATCTCCTAAATCTAGGCTACATGGAATTTCTGAAGTGTATGTGCAATGTTGATATCATTTGACTTATGTTTTAATGGCATGATTTCTGATTTCATTCAGGATAATGTTAGCTTATCCACTCAAAAATATCTTGTGTCTTACCCAAGGTCTTTCAATAAGATTTTTTCTTTATATAATCCACATTGGATCCAGGGTTTTAAAAAGTATTTGAATATCCCTTATTTCTCAAGAAAAAAAAATTCTTTTATTTCTGAGCTTTCATGTTTTTTTCTCTTGTTATTTTTATTAGAACCTCAGAATCATTTAGGTTATCCTCTTCCATTTTCCAGTTTCTGAATTTGATTTAAGTCTGCATGTCAGGTGTTACCTTTAAGGCTTCAAGCAGTATGTAATATAATCAAAATTCTTCACCATTTGAAGAATTTTGTCATTCCTATCTTGGTTTTAAGTCATAGATGACTGTCAAAATGGCAAGAGAGACAACTTAGAATTCAAAATTTTTCCTTTTATGAGAGTTTATTATTAAAATACCATCAAATGATACATTACAAAGCTGAAGCAGTGAGTTTTTCTGTGTCTGAAGAGGGCAATGACTAAACTGCAGCAGTGAGCATTATCAGTCACTGCATGGTTAATGAAAGGTGTGTGAAAAAGGGCTTCACTCAGGCATTCACTGAGTAACACTGGAGCCAGTGGTTATTCTGTGCCGTAACTGAATGCCAAGGTAATGGAAGTGTCAATGAGTGGAGATATGATGGACTGGAAGGGAAGTTATCCTTGTATTTTTTACTTGTGCTTTTGTAAAGCATGTAGAGGCATACCCTGCAGCACCAAAAGTCCTTGGCTGAAACATTGGTGATGGGGGGGATTTGATATCATACAGCTGCTTAAGCACAATTAAAGTAACTATTCCTTGGCCAGATGTTCTTCCTTTCTTTCCTTCAATCGCACTGATTTTTAAGTGGGCACAAATAGCAGTGATTATTTTGTCTGGAATCTGAGGGGTATGGTTTGATTGTTTCTCTTGACTTTTCTTTGTGTCTGCTACTTAGTCAGATCTCTCTGTAAGAAGTCAAGCTGTCAGGGTGAAGTGGGCATCAGGAGGTGAGTGGCAAGTACGTGTCCCTCACTTAGAGAAATGACAGTTCACATTTAGCTTCTGAGGATAGAAGCACCTCTTTGTCATCTGTAATTGCTTTTGCCCGAATGAGAGGTTCCCGGGTTCCAGAGGGCAAAATTTTGCAGCAGGAGAGCCTTGAATGTGATTAATTTGCAACATCGAGTGCTGGCAGTATATTGAGCAGGAGGCCAGAAGATAAAATGATGGGAAGTTAACCTGTTCTCCCAGCTGAGTTAGTGCTGATGTGTGGGGATTAGGGGAGGCTTGATTGAGTTCAGTAATTAGGGTAACTTGACTTGCCTGAATGTCATTGTGGTGCAACTGCTACAGATTTCCTTTTGAGAAAGCTTTAAAAAGAAATTTGCTTTGTCTGTGGTGATGGATCTGCAAAGTGGAGCTAAAAATAACGGCTATGCAATTTAAGAACATGTACTCTTTAAATGGTTTTTGAAGCTAGGTCTGTTTAACCTTCTGAAATATTTGCATTTCACAAGTTGTAGTAATACAGTTTCATAAACCAGTGCCCTTTTCAAATGACTGTAACAACACTGACTGCATAAAATTGCTTTTAATAATAGAGGAGAAGCATGAGCAAGAAGCTTGCATTTTAAAAATCCACTTATTTTTATTCTAAAAATTCTTTCCTAAATTAAAAGATTATTTTTTCTGTGTATGTTTCATCATCTTCTCTTACAGTGCATGGACATACATAGTATTTTGAGCACAAGACTGGACAAACTAATGCCAGCAAATTGTTCACTCTAAATTGAAAAAAGCTTTAAAAAAATAGAGATGACTAGTAAAGGGTGACAGGTATAAATGCTATTTGTATTGACTATAACTGGTTTTGAAAAGGAGATGAGCTGTCTCATTAGATTCTCATTTGTGAATTCTGATGTATTAAAATTGAGGTCAGGACATTTTTCTACAAAGATTCTTGAAACTTTACTCAGAAGGCTTCAATAGTGTCTAAAGTGTAACTTCTGATTCATAACTAGTGGAAGAGGCATTGTCCAGAGGGTCTGGTGACTGAGATGGGTGTAGGGTGTGGAAGATTTAGTTTCAGTTCTACTCACTCCATTTATGAGGTTAGGAATTTTTAAATGCTTACATTTTCTGTGTCTTATGCATTATTTGGATCCATGTAGTGGCAGTTTAAAATGGGTCTTTGTATATTATAAGAAAACAAAAGTTTCAATTTTTTTCTTCTATAACAATATATAGGCTTTATTTTTTTCAATGTCAGAATTTTGATTTCTATGTCACTTAGCTTAAATATCAGTTCTGATCTATGCTTTGGCCATTGCATAAGTGCAGTTTTCAAAACCTTTTTTTTAATCTTGACATAACATGCTAATTGGTTCGGGGTTTTTTGCAAGCTGTGGTGCCAATGTTTTTTTTAAATACTAACTCCTTTTATTGTTTTCTTCAGGAAAAAGCAGATAATATTATTACCGTTTCAGTTTCAAGAGGGGCTTTTCATGTTGTGGTATATAGTTAATTCTTAAGAAGTAAAACAGCAAGCTTAAGTTGATTATTAATTCCAATTAACTAATAAAAAGTTTGATTTTTTTCTTACAGGAGATGATCAGATGGAGAGAAAGGGTCAAGTTTTAATCCTTTTAGTGGAACAGGCTCTCAGTTTCCAGGACTACAAAGCAGCTAGTATGCATTGCCAGGAGCTCATGGCCACAGGTGAAGTGAATAAATAGGGGCTGCATGAGGTGATGGTGGTGGAAATACGAGTTCTGACTTTGTCTTACTTTGAGGGATGGTACTTCAGATTGTTCCATTTCGTTAAAATAGCAGTTAGATCTTGCTAGTATAAGTGCAGTGATATTGAATAGAGATACATGCAGCAAATACTGCATGGAATAATTGTGTACTGAACTATTGGATGTGTAACCTCAGGGGGCTTTTCTGTATGCCTCTGGATCACAACTTCTACTTCTGTTTGCATTGTACCCCTCTCAGGTAAAACCAGGTAACTGCAGCTAGCAGGAAAGTGCACGTCTTTCACAAGTCTACGTTCTATCAGAACTCCTAAGATATTTATAAATTTGTGCTATTTATATAATTTGTATATGTGACAGTATGAGTGGAGCTAAATGAAGTACATGTATGAAGATACTAAGGAAGATGCGATTTGTTTCTTTGGGTCTTTTTTCCTGCTTTGAGAATGAGGGGGAAAAGTTCAAGATGTATTGAGATTTTTTTAATATATCAAATGATATATTTTATACTTTGTTTTTTACAGCCACTCCAGTAGGGTGCTCAGTATCATGCTCTGAAATAAATGACGATTTTCTTATTGTAATATGTAAAAATACAGGATGTAAGCTTACAGATGACTATTTTATTATTATCTACAATATGATAAAAATTAGTCTTTTATGTGTTTGGTCAGTCTAAAGTTGAGCTACATCTCTGTTTTATGGAGTCTTTATGGTTCCTTTTTTCAGGGGATGTTAAGCCTTGACAAGAATACCACATACCCTCCTTTATCTCATCCGACAAGAATTGGGCAGCATCCTCCTTTCACTTATGACAGGAAGTGTGTTTTGTGTTCCCCTGTAGGTTATTCCAAGAGCTGGGAAGTGTGCAGTCAGCTTGGGCAGTCAGAAGGCTACCAGGACCTGGGCATGCGCCAGGAGCTCCTGGCCTTTGCTCTGACACACTGTCCCCCCAGTGCCATCGAGGCGCTGCTGGCAGTCAGCAGCTCATTGCAAACACAGGTACCTGTTTCTGCAGCTTCTTTCATCAAAGTTCATTGCCTACCAAAGTAAAGGGGGCTTGGGCTCCTTTTCAAGTTTGTTCCTTTAAGTTCTACCCTCCAGTATATTTATTCTGCTCTACACTTCTACTTTCATTGCTGTATTTCAGCAAATGAGGTCTCTTTCTAAGCAGTTTTGTGTGATGAGTTGGCCTCTCAAGTACGAGTGCAGTTGTGTCTCTGCCTTCAGTACTTTTATTTTCTTTATTGATTGCCTGATTTAAACATTTTATTTGCAAATGTAGTTGATGAAATTTTAAAATATTTTCCAGGTATTTATACTTCGTAATGCAACTTCATTAAATGCCCACATAAATGTCTGTTAAGGGGTTTTTCTGTGATTTTTATGATCTTTACCCAATATACAATGAAATTATTTTCTCACAGATTTCAATGATGTAATAGTTTTAACAACTACAAGAGGCTTTGTGTCTGGGCAGTCTTTATTAACTCTGCAATGACTGACTTGATAGAATCACATCTTAGGTGTTGAGCTGATCACAGTATATATATGAGAACACATAATTCTGGCATTTAAATACAACTGATGTCAAGATGACATAGCAAAAGTTTTATTTTAAATTGAAGGGCAGTAATTTAGGTTGTCAAAGTGTTAAATTTCTGTTCACTGCAGTTGTGGCTTGGCCTACATACTATGACTTAGTTGAGTTCATAATTGTCTTAGTTGTCTAAGAATTCACAATGTTCTTAGATTTATAATTGTGTAATAGAAACATCCTGAAGGTCTTTGGACACAGAATGTGGGA
The DNA here is from genome assembly GCF_052056855.1 of Sturnus vulgaris. Taxonomy (NCBI): domain Eukaryota; kingdom Metazoa; phylum Chordata; class Aves; order Passeriformes; family Sturnidae; genus Sturnus; species Sturnus vulgaris. Next base: position 102,858,463 of record NC_142245.1, on the reverse strand, counting down.
ATGAAGGAGAAGGGAGTCATAGCTGCAGCACGTGTGCAGCCTGATTAAGGCAGCTGCAAGTGTGTAGCCTTTGATTAAAAAATCCCCTTCATAGCAGTGTCTGTGAGAATACAGGCAACATGTGAAGGTGGAAGTTCTGTGTAGAACTTCTACTCACAAAGCTGCTGTCCTGTGGAACGCTTGTCTTTGTGGAGTTGCCCAATGCCCCAGAGTCTCAGTTCAGATAATGGATGTTTTCATAACATTTCTTTACCATACATTGTACATCACGGTACTGAGAATTAAAAAAAAAATAATTCTTAGATTGTGGGGAAAAATACTGCACAAAATTCACAAAGAAGGAAAGGTCATTCTGTCTAGCCACTGCGACAGTGAGAGGATGTCAGAGGTGCTGTGTTTTCTTCTTTGCATCTTCTCTTGCACCCTTTTCTATCATGGAAGCCTTTATGTCACAGTCTCTTGGATTCCATGTGAAATCAGGCATAATTCTTTCATTGGCTTATTTGGCTGGCAAAAGATAATATTTATTTCATGTTTATAGATTCTTTATCAGACTGTGAATTACCAGTTTCTTCCTTCTGAAGGAGGCGAGAATTCAAATATCTCTGGGCCTTCTTTGTCAATCAGTAAGGATACAGAGGTAAGTTTGAATGTGAATTTTAAAAGTACTAATGACATTACTCTGAAGAACCAAATTTGAGTTTTCACCGACATCTGTCTGCTTACTAGATAAAATGAGCAACATTAGACATATAGGACTTTCTGAGTTCAAGGTTTTGCTTGTGTAGTTACACTTTTTTCTGATTTTTACTTGCTTCGTCCTACAGAGTCTTAGCACCATTGAAAAAAAATATAAACCCAGAGGCAGGAAAAGTGAAAAAAACCTTACATTAAAATAGACACTTATTTGATTTGTTGTTTTTTTTTTTATCTGTCCCAGTTGCAAAGCTAGATATTTTAAACCTGAAATACCTACTTAACCAAAAAATGTTTTGAATTAAACTTATTTTCCCCTTAGTTTTGTGCAACATGAAGTTTATGACTTGTTATTTTATAATGTTCATATATTGCATATTAAATTATTTTAATGTGTAAGATCAGAAGGAACATTGAGTGTTCCACAGACAGGACAACAAAAACCAAGTCTTCTATTATTCTTTCTGCTTTTATGTCTATTATTTTATGTCTGTGTACAATTGCAAGTACTTTTCTCTGATTGAAGAAAATGTAGTTGCCTATCCACGAAAACAGGAATGTTTTTCACATCCTTTGAAGTGGAAAATCCTATAAATAATTTATTCTTTTCTCTTTTTTTTGTTTAATTAAATAGGTGAGTGATAAATAAATCTAAGGGTGAGGAGAGGGGGTCAAAACCTTAAAGAAATAGAGGAAAGAAGAGATGAAAATGGGGTAGTGGAAGAGGGAAGGAAAGAGAAGGTTCATGTTGCTTAGGGTGGCTTTTTGAGAAATTATGTGAGTTCCAGCCTCCTTGAAGAATATGTCCATATTTTGTATATGGTTTCTATGTATGCACGTGTGTATATGTGTGTATAAATATATATGTGTATGTACATCTGTGTATATACATGCATATGTAGACATACACATACATGTAGGTATTTGCATATATATAAAATGAATGACAGGAAAGTAAAATAACACTGTAAACAGTGTTCAGAGGAAGAGGACCAAACATTTTGTGTCTGCCAGAATCATCAATATGAAGAACAGGTCTGTTTCACTGGCACAAATACTTTTTACTTTCTGGAAATCCTTAGATGCAACTTTGAAAATGGGAGGTTATTAAGTAGATGTTAATAAAATTGATATGGGTGTGGATGCATATGTTTACAATATTTTAACGTCTATAAAAATCTGTCATGCATCACCTTTCAGGTGCTGTGGTACTATATTGTGGCAGAACAATTAGACATGCACATAAATGATTCAGAAATTTATTCAAAGGTTTATCAGAGTTGAGTAAACTCACTAATTAACTTCGCTATCATTTCAGTTCGCATATTGGAAGTAATTTTCATTATGCTGGAGAATTGACATTCAAAAATTTCTCAAAAATTGCTTTCATTTCCTCCCCTATCCCCCCCTAGTTATGGTTGATTGTCTCTTTAGAATTGGAAGTAGGTAGACAATTGACCTGGCAAGTTTGTATGCTGCTGCACTGAGGTGTACTTTATTTTTGTTTAATATGGCGCCTTGGCATGTCGTGTTTCAGACTGTTACACTAGGAAATTAAGTTCTGTATATTTGCTAATTCTTTCCTTTTGTTCTCTCTCAGTTGACTTAATAGGGATTTATAGCTTTTTTCATTTCTTGGAATGACACAGGAAGGAACATAGCCAAAAATTTACTCACTGTATAACTTTTCCTTTGTTACAGACTTCTGCAGTGTTAGAAAAGCAATATATTCAATAACTCAGTTTCTGTGACTTCACTGAATCTCATAACTGCAATCCCTGTAGTTACACTTCTTGTAATTCCTTGTGCCTCACATTCATTGTCTTGCACAGAATTTTAGTTTCTTTAAAGAAAAAAAAGAAACAAAGATTTTTCTCCCTTTTCTTGTACTTCTTTCATTTTCACTTACATCTTGATTAACTTACAGAATCCTTATTTCAAGGAATTGACAGATATTCTTTCTCGCTTATTGATGCCTTTTCAAATTGGTGCTCTAAGTGTAAGTTTTCTTATCTTGACTTGATTAAGGTCTGGCATACATGTGTTTGGGCATCCCTTTTTCTATGCATTCAAAATACCTATCTGTAAGTATATCAGTTTTGCTTTTTAAACCTTTAGTGACCTTTTTCTATCCTTCTTACTTTTGTCTAGCATTGAATTATTAATCTCCACTACCATTTTTTTCCTTTATGTCATCACCAGCTGGTCATACTTCCTCATCATGTTTCTCTTGGTGAACTCTTCCCTAGAAATTTCTGATATAATTTAATTTTTAGTCAATTTTTCCTCCAAATTTTTCCCCTAAAACTTGACGATATCTTGATAGAGACTGGTTGTATATATACAGAGACTGCTTAGAAATGGTTGATCTAATGTTGCTGTCATGTTCTGTAACTTTTCTCCAAGTTTTTAGTGGTCCTACTCTAAAAGAAATTAATGAATGCTCTGGTAAAAATGCATGTCATTCTTCTGTAGGAGCTAATGCATTTGCACAGGCTTTGTGTCATTTGCCACTGCTGTTTGAACTCATGGAATCCATTTGAGAAGTTATCCTTTGGAATCTATGATGATTCCAATGTTCCAGATTGTTTTTAAGCAAAATTTCTAAGTTTCACCAATCCTCATCCTTTTTACATCCTCATCCTTTTTGTTGTGTGTGTGCTACAAATCCCTAAACAACTAATCTTGTGCTTCTCAACCAAAATATCTTGGAGAGAAGATTAAGGTCTTGATTAATGAAAAGCCTTTCAGAATATTAATGGTAAAATTATTAAATTCAAATAAAATGCTTAGTCATGAGATGCTGTGTTGTGTATAAGCACAAAACAGTATTAATCAGTTGCCTTGTAAATGAGCTCTGACTTTGTTAAATCTGCATAATACTTAAAGTATGTTTACATCTGTTATAAATCATTATTTTTTACATATCTGAATATGAAAGCGTAATTACTGTAAAGTGGCACATCAACCCAAGAGAAATTAAGCCTGAAGTTTTTTGAAAATGAGCTCTTGATAGAAAAGCAGATGTGTTTTCTAGAGGAGAATATGTTCAAATTATGAGAATAATTTTCTTAAAGGCTTCTTAAAGAAAAGAAAATTTCTGATTAACAGAGCATTAGTGTCTTTGCTTTTCCAGTTTTCCCAAGCACTATATCTGGGAAAAGACAGGATCTCTTAGAACAATTGTTTACATTAAATTGGTAGATATTCACTGTTATCACAGCTGGTTATAAAATATTAGAGAATCATGATCAGTTATTGTCTTGTCTTTTAGCTGCTGCCCCAAAATGTCTAGTCCTCTGTCACATCTGCAGATGTTAAGCAGCTGTCTTAATTACTGCTGTATATCTCAGACAGTCATCAAATTCTGTGTTTCAGCAGATGAATAGAATGCATTGTGTCTTAAGGCTGGGTTACTTTGTTTCCAGTGGCATTATGGCCCTCATAAGAGCTTGGACATTCAGTGACTCCTGAATATCTGTGTTGTCATCTTGAGCTGAATCTTTTTCATAGTCTCTGATTTTAGACTCTGGTTTATCATTGTAGGACTGGAGTTTTCGCTTTGACTGGTCCATAGCTGTAATAGACATTGAAAAAAAAAATTGAATCCCCACTATAAAACCCTCCAAGGCACAGAAAAAATACACGAATACATGTAGACTCCACATGAATACTTATGTAAAAGAGACTATTTTAAATTCCTGTTTGACAATGGAAGTAACAAAAAGAGAAAAGGAAGACCTAATGTGTGATGCTCTCTTTTTGAGCTGACTCTGCTCTACCTCCTTTCATTTCCTTCATAGTCTTGACATATAATGATTCTTAACATATAAAGTGTATGCAGTGTATGTTTTTTGCATGTTTTAATCCTTGCACCTTGATTAATTGTAATTAAAGACCAAAACCAATCCTAAAATCCATGCTGCTATTGTTCTAATTTATTACTGTCTCTTACGTGGCTTGTCTCAAAAACAGTTGGCTTTGTTATTTGTCCTTCTGTTAGACTGTTTGGAATTATATAAGTGTATATAAGAGCAAAAGTATATGTATATAAACGTATGCTGTATATATATATAATTATTTCAGCTGTTATTTTAGAGCAACTTGATTATTCAGAATTTGTTCGTTGTCTTTTTTTATGCCATTTAGATTCAAGCAGATTTTCCATCTGCTAATTTGACTGCTATTTAATAAGTTGTTGCTGCTATTATTATTTTTCTTTTAATCAGAAGTACTTATTTTATAAAGGATGTCAGGAAGAATTAATGGAAGAAAATAATTTTCCACAAACACTCCCGAAAATATAACTTCTCCCTAAAGATACAATTAAGTGATACAATTAAAGTTGTTTTCTTGAGATGAAATCTCCAACATTATTTAAGAAATAACTTCTTTTGTGAGAGATTGATTTGGTAAAAATTGTAGCCTGGAAGTGTTGCTGCTCCAGATACAGGGTAAAATGGCTTCTCAGAAAACAAAATTTCTGTTTGTGCTGAAAAAAATGTAATTACTTGTAAGAGTTGAAATTATTTTTAAACAAGTCAGTAGAGTTTATCTGATAGCAATAGTGCTATCAGTGCAATAAGCATTCACAACTGCATACAAGTTAGCTTATTTGTTTTCACACTGCTGAAGGAGATTGATTTAAAGAAAAGTGTTTTGCTCAAATGCAGTTTACAACTTGAGTGGGATTTTTTTTTTTCTCATTCTGTTTTTGGTTTGGTTTAGTTTGGGTTTATTTTTCCTTCAAGAAAAATCAAGTAGGTGTCTCACAGCATCTACTTGAAAACAGTGGCAGAGAGGAATTAGTATTCTGCATGTAGCATTTAAAATAAATTACAAAAAGTTGTCTTACTAAGTACTTAAAGTGGTTTATTTAAAAAACGCATGAGCAAGAAATTCTCCCCCCAAGCCATCCGACCTAGGATTTTCAGTTGGTTTAATTTTTCAGAGCAGCAAAAAAGGTTGTACTTGTCATGCACTTTCTTCATTTGGTGAAGCAAGAGCTGAAGTTCCCAGTTTAGCCAGTTGGTTCATTAGTGGTGCATCTGTGAAATGCACAGTATGATTTCAGAAAAGATTAAAACAAACACTGAAGGACTTAAGATGAACCTGCTACCTCTGTGGTCAGACTGAGACAGTAATTTACTGTATATTATAGTAAAAGATACTAAAAATAAGGTTTTCTGCATGAAATTCTACCTTATTGAAGCTGAAAGTTTTCCTCTGAGGTTACAGTGGGATGTATTTCTCTTCAGCATACCTTGGCATTCTTTGGCCTTCATGTTTGAAATTTTGCCATGAGTTAGTAAGTTGTAAACTAATACTTCAAATGCAGTTATACAGGTAGAATTTTTCTATTTCAATATACTTCAGTGTATGGGGAAATTAATAATATAGTCATTAATGGTAAATGTATGGCTGTTAAAGTTAGCTCTATGGAGGATTTTTTTTTTTTTAATTAAAACAGTGTGTTTGCCTCAGTATGCTAATTATATGTTTGTGACTAATGTGCATGTATTGTAAAGCATGTAGTTGAGAACATTTGAGAACTGGAATAGCACAGATCAGGCAACATAGATGTTCTGGGTGTTATTTCAGTACTTTACATGACAAAGAGCTGGTATAGAGGGTTCCATTTGTGGAACACATCTCTACTTTTAAGAATGGAGTTATATGTGAGTTCATGCTAAGTGAAAGTATGTATATGTATTGCAGAAGCAGATTTTGATTGAGAAAAGGTTGGGTTTCTTGTAGTCTTCTAGGCTAGCTGTTTTCAGTATTTTGTGTGCCAGCTGCAGAATTTCAAAGCTTGATGATACTTTATCGCTTGATCTAGAGGTGTGTGTTTACATCTCTACTATTTCCCCTATTGGGAATTCAAGTTAATTAATGGTAAAAGTACAAGATTGTCTCTAGTATCAGCATTCTTGAATTACTGGAGATTGACTTTAGTATACTCAATCCTCACAATTATAGAGAGGTGATTATTTTAGTAGAAAGATTCATTATAAACTTTGGAATTAAAACCAGTGCTGTCTGAGGAAACAAGAGGTGACAGCTGAGTAAGGGGCCAAATGTTCTGCTCATCACACTACTTCACGTGAAACTCCCAAATGACTTTTACTTTGTCTTTTGTGTATTTTTGGCAGCTGCTGCCTGAATTAATGACCGTTTAAATATGTTATTAGTGTGTTGTGCTTGAACTCTAATGCATTTGTTTGGCTATAGGTCATTAACCTAATTATATCAGGAGTGTAACCCTTGCATTGTGTGTTGGATATGTCACAGGATGAAGCCAACGTCACCTCTGGCCAGTCTGCCGATTTGTTGTACTGGACGACATCCAAAACCATGAAGGTGTTGTCCAACACAACTCTGACTACCAAAGCCATGCTGCACGCTGTCAGTGATGGGCAGTGGTGGAAGAGATCATTAACTTATCTGCGACCATTACATGTAAGGGCTTGCTGATGTGTCTCCAGATGTTTGCACATTTGTGATACATTAGTATAAAAATTCAGCTCCTTTGTAGGACCTGATAACTGAAGGCCTCAAATCAGTTAATAAACTACAGACGTCATGGGACTGTTTGCATGTAAATCCCAGTGAAAGAAGGGGTCTAAAGCTGTTTTATAGTCTGTTTTCTCCTGTGTCCTGAGCATAGCGTAAGAACGCCTAATTGAAATTTGGCAGAACTTTAAAAGTTTGGGGGAATAAAGCGCAGTAAAGCCCACTCTAAAAACTGTCATCTTGTATTCAAAGCTGTTCCTTTTCAGTTTCTCTTTTTTACTTTCTGTATTTCAGTGAATTTTCTATGTTTGTGATACTATTTTTTCTGATGCTACTTTGAACATGATTCTCTTTCCTTTTTTAAGAATACTGGACTTTATTCAGAACTGGTTTATGTAAGATGCATCATTTCTTGCTCCCCACTGAATTCAATGACCTTTTCATTTTCAGTTGTTTCCCTTCTGCACAGTGTTTACAAAATTTTTATGAGCTTTTTTACAACTAGACTCAACTATACTTATTTTTCCCAGGGCCAAGAATTTGGAGGTGTATTAAAAAGTGGGCCTGGAGAAAATGCTGCTGTGGAAAAACAAGGCTGTCATCCATTTTATGCGTCTCTAATTGATGATCCGTATGTCGCAGAAGTAAGTTACAGTTACAGAACTCTGCAGTATCTTGTTGAGATCTTATAATCAAGTGAAAATACAGGGTTTTTGATTATATGTGTGACTTGAAACTCTGCTGTAGTAGGAAAAAATCCAGAATTAAACAAAGGAAAGCAAATAGAGGAACTGAGATAGGCAGCTGCATCTGATGCAAGTGATCTAAATAAAAATGCAGGTGTAGAGTGCATATGTCAGTTGTCTTTTTACTTCCAGTCTGAAGTCAGCTATGGAGCATACCAGAGCAATTCTTTGGAAAGCTTTGCTGAAGTGTTGCTGAGAACAGGGAAACTCGCAGAAACAAAGAGCGAAGGAAGAGACCTGCTTCCAACTACAGAAGGTATGGACATATTGTACATATTCACTCCGTATATAGTAAATACAGAAGTATCTGTGGGTGGGTCTAAGTGTGGAGAATTGCACAGAATGATCTGAAGTATTGTCTGGGTGTTTTGCATGAATTGTGATCTGGTTCAACAGCTCTTGTTGGTAAAAAGTCTTGTTAGAGGTAGCTGCACAATTTTCAAGGGAATTGGTGATTTTAAGAGGAGTTTCTCATCAAAGACTAGAAAAATGAAAATTGTCTTTAAATAAGTAGAAAGTATTACTTGAGGGTTGGCAAAGATAGGAATTTTTGAAGGTTTCGTGAATATTATGATGTAAGGTAATGGGAACTTGCCAGTGAGAGTTATTTCTCTGGATGCCTGCATGTTCAGTTGGTCAGATTCTGTGACACTGTGTATCCAGGTTTCAGTATTGCGGGTTCATTGTAGTATTTTATTTACCAATTAATGCTTAACTACAGCTTCTGGAACCATCAGAACTTTTTGTCTTCTGAAATGTCTACATGTTATAGATTATATTTAATAGTTTCTTAACAGAAACAATTTCACTTTTAAAAAATAAGCAAATGACAAAAAAACACCTGTGGTTGTTTATCTTTCCTTTTGGAGATTGCCTGCTGATTTAAGAAATTAATTGTTTAAATATTTACATGCTGTTAGTGTCTTTTGAAGGAAGATATATGTATTATACTTGGATTATGGTAAATTCTGTAATGAAAAATGAGTACATTAAATCACTTGCTATATGAGAAGTTTCAAGACAGGCTTTCTTCATAAGCCATACATTTGCACAAACTGTTTCATGAAAACCAGCGTATTTGTCTTACAAGTATATGATTCAATAGTTGGAGATATATGGTATTTGTACAGATAACCTGTGTAGTTCTAATATAACAACACTGTGAACCAGAAAAGGTTAGCAACAGCTTATATAAATTGTGTGTGTGTGTGTTTTGTTCTTTATGTGCTCTCTTAATTCTTAATGCAAAATAATCCTTTAAAATCAGTACTTAAAATCTCCTTTGTTGAATGTTGAATGCCTATAGGCCTTCGGCCTTCCACCAAAGTGGGGGGGGGGGGGGGGGGCGGGGTGAGCAAATATTAAAGAGTATTTATTGCTTTATTGCTTTCTCAGGAAAAATGATTTAATTGGCAGATCTGTGGTAATAGTTCCTGCTCGAACTTAAGTAATTGGAACTGTTTACAATTCAGTGGCTGCTTTTGAGGTGGAGGAGACTTTTGCTTGAAGAAGAAAAGAAATTTTAGATTCTAGCTTTAGTTTTTGAGAATGTCTCCTTCCTCTTAAGTGTGCAGCATAATGTTTTTGCCATTTAATACTTCGTCCACTTTTATTCCATAGTCAGAGTTTCACTTAAGAGTCCTTCCAGCTGTGCTCTGAAACAGAGTTCTGTGTTTTCCTCTGGAAAAATGGGCTGTGTTTATTCTGGGCACATCAGTCCTGCTGTGTATTAGACCTTTTGGTAGTCAGTAAACTGCTTTTAAACATAAGTATAACATAGTTTTTTGTAAATAATTGGGCTAATAATTTGCTGTTTGTGGTGTGTTTAGCCCTGGATTAATGGTATTGGATTCCACCTTTTCCCCCTTCTTAAAGCTTTGCTTTGTCAATTCTCATCAAAGTCCTTATGATGAGTTAACATGTTCAGGATTGTGCAGCTTGAAAATGTACATATTAATAGCACAGTGCTAAAGTTTAAGAAATCACACAGATATGAATCCCAGAATACTATTGTTCTTCATTTTTATAATTTTCAGGCTTCTTGTACATTTTTGGGAGGATTTCGCCATACAAAACTTGAATGCTAGTATGAGGTGTCAGCTACTGCACTGGTCTAGTAACTGCAAGCATAGCAGATTTCAGTTGATTTTGCTGACAAGTTTGAATTTCAGCTGTTTGCTTCTGGCTGTCTTCTAGGACAGCTGCAGCAGCAGGTTTCAACTACATCAAAAGAACTGAACAACCTGGAGGGAAATGCAGTTTAGTAAAGAAATCTTCATTATACTTTGCACTTTGTCTAAGGAGAGGTTGGAGTAGGCATCAAACTCTGTTTACTCTAACAGTGCCATGTGCAGTGTGAGAGACTGGCTAAACACTTTCCCCACAGACAGTGTGCATCACTGTTGAATTATAGAATGGTTTGAGTTGGAATGCATTGTAAAAATAATCTGGTTTCAACCCCTTGCCACTGGCAGAGATTCCTTCCACTAGACCAGAGCGCCATCCAGTCCAGCCTTGAAAACCAGTAAAAAATCTCAAGATACTGCACTGCTTTTGTGGATTTGGTGGTGTTACAAGCCTTGGACCTTGATTTTTCTTGTCCTTGCTGTTTGGATGTAGGTTGTAAAGAGAGTATTTTCCAGTGAAATGGTAACTCTCATCTCCCTGGCTCCTGTGAAGCACTCCTTCCTCAGCTGTGGGTTGATAGTGCCCCCAGACTTGGTGTGGCTGAGGCCGTGCTGTGTGTCTCTGTTTAATTGAGGTTTTCTTTCTCTATAGGCCTTAGGGATTGATCAGGAGGTTGAAGATGAGATTTGAAATGATGGCTGTATATCCTTGTAACCAGATGAGGCACTAAACTCAGAGTAAACCCAAGACAGTCAGTCATACCTATTACTCCTCAGGAGTTTTAGAGCAAATAATACCTCAGTGTTCTCCATGATTTTGTAGTTGCTCGTAGATGTGGCTGTTTAACTGCAGTATATACTCCTAAGTTTATTGAGATTTTATCATGGGCTAAATGAACAAATGAAGACTCAAAGCAGTTTTTGCATTTTTTTTTCAGAGGAAAATCCACGGAAAGTGAGTTGAAACATTCTAGGTATTGGGAAATTCCAATTTTCATAAATAAACAGTGTTTTCCCTAATTAGCCGCTTAAATCAGCTTGTGGTGTAAAGACCTGCAGAGGAAATGGAAATATTTCTAAAATCAAAATATTTTTGTGTTTTCCTAAGAAAGTTGTGCTTGTGGGACAGCAGGGGGTGACAGTAGCATTGGCATTTTGCTTGTCACTGCCTGCCCTCCCTGGTTTGTCAACCCTGTAATGTCTAATCCCTTTGGCAAATTCCAGATTTGGCAGTGGTCTGAAATGACATTTAAGTTCCTGTAAATTTTATGAAGATGCATGATAGGACAGAATGGCATCCTGCTAATGTCTGGAACCTGTGATTTGAACTCAACCCTGTTAGACTGCAGAGGATTCTTGTAGGGCTTCCCTGGGAGACAGAAAACTGTATGAAATTATTTGTGTATACACATTTGTGTGTGTATGTAAAGTGGACATTTAAGTATGGCTACATGAAAACCTATCATGAACACACTAGCATGTAGGAAATTTATTGAATCAGAACAGAGGACCTGTTTTTTTTTTCTCAGAAGATACGACAATAGAGGCAGTTTTTTCTTCTTATGTACATTCTGGCAGTTGGGATGCCATTGTGTTAATCTTTATTCAAAGGTACGACAAAATAATACTGTCTTCCAGCCCTGTACTGGTGCTGTATTCTTTGTAATTATTGCTATCCTAATAATGAAGATCAGTTTTTGCAAGTGTGGCAAAAGTCATGTTGGGGATGTTAAACTGGAAGAGAACCCATAATTTATTGTGTGTTCAAGAGGTTTTGCTGATATTAATTCTCCAAAGAAAGGGGAAAGAAAGCAGAGCTGAAACTCTTCCTTCCCTTCTCCCATGTTTTTTCCATTTAACTAGAGGTGGTTGTAAGAATATATAAAATAATTGCTTGTGATCAGAGGAGGAACCAGCAATTTTCATCAAGATTTTCATATTAGATATTTCTAGAGTTCTTATTATCTTTGTTTGGACAGCATGCAGGTTATTTAGAGTGTAGCAGAAACAATCTGTCAGCAGTAAGAAGCTGTCTGAAGCACAATAAAAGCCATTTGAATCATAAAGGGTAGGTGCTGTTGGACAGGCTTATGTAGCAGCCATTGTGATGACTTGTCACATAGAAATTTAGTGTTTGTATCTGGCTGAGGGCCAGCATGTAAATCCACTTCAGGCTGATGGCAAATTAATGATAATCTGAAAATTGTAATTGGACATTCAGTCCTTTTATAAATCATTATTTGGAACAAAGAATTCACTGGGGGACTGTGTGTAAAGCAATCGGGTTTTTACCAGCATGCCCTGTTGTGTTCAGTGATAAGGGAGTTCGACCTCTTCTTTCTTTCTTTGAGCCCATACAACATTATGTTACTTCCTTGATTTTACAAGGAAAATATTTACATTGTGTAAATCAGTACAGGTGGCTTTGTTTAGTATCTGTTGCTGCATAGTCTCCTTCTTTAGTTAATGCATCAAACACTTTGCCTGGAAGTTAAGGTAAAGCTGTGCTGCAGTTTAATTATATATTATCTCTTTCTGGATTGCACTGATAAGTGTTTAATTAAGTATGTCTGGAGTGCTTCAAGCTAGTGTCTAATAAAATATAGTTGCCCTGAAAACATTTCATGTGCTAGCTCTCGAGGCCAAGTGGGTCAGTAATCCAAATTTTGTGTCTGCTCCCTCTCTTTGGCAGTTCTGCTACAACTGGCAAGTGATGCTTTACCAAAGGATGCGGCCTTGTCTCTTGCCTATCTACTTGCACTGCCACAGGTATGTTGACAGGGGCTTTGTTTGTATGTTTTTGCCAGGAAAGACTATTCATAGCGTTTCAGAATTCCATTAGAAAATTTCATTTCCTTAAGATTTTAAAATCTTAAGTATTTGAATTAATCGTGATACATGTTTTTATAGATTAGGCTGGTGCATGTGAAGGAAACGGAACAAATGCCATTGGACAGTCCATTGAGCATGGCACTGGTGAAAAGACACATTTTCTTACTTAAAATAGAAGTTGGGCCACCAGACTGACAATTCTAATGTAACTCAGAGATGTGGATAATAACCTTGTGGTATAGAAGCATCAATAGTGTAGTTGAAAAAACATTTTGGTTAGGTGTTTGTGCAAGGGGGGGAAAAAACACCATAATGTAGCATTATCTCTATGTGTGGAGGTTACTGATTTATTTCTGTGCCAGAAAAACATAGTCAGAGCTATTTCTAAATGACAGCAAGTAGCTTTCTAAAAAGTTTGTACGCTTAGTGTTGTATGCTTGCTAATTCTTTCATGTAAATAAATGCTCTCTTTCTTCTAGGTGGTAGATGCCAACAAGTGCTTTGAAAAGCAATTACATTCTGCGTTATCTCTCCAGCTGGCAAGTTATTACTATAGCCTGCAGATCTATGCTCGTTTGGCACCATGTTTCAAGGACAAATGCCACCCTCTCTACAGGGTTAGTACTCTTTTCTTTTTAAAGCCACATTCATTAATGTTCAGCATAAAAGCTATTCTAAAAAGCCAGTACATGAGTTAAGCCTGCTAAGGAGCTGATCTGACTTACACTGTGAGCAGCCTGTTGGGTTATGCATAATTATTCTTCTACAGTGCTGTAAACAAACAAGTACTTCACAATTTGTGGAAGAGTTTTTGAAGCACAATATCAAGTGTCATTTTTAGGTGACAGCACTATCAGTCTTCAAAGTAGCTTACAAGCACTGAGCAGTAATGAATATAGCCTATGCTGTTACCTTGCAATACTGTGTAGAAGGCAATATAGGACTTACCAGGAAAAATGAAGAGTCTTTCAACAAGAGCAGAACTTTTCAGAAAGTTTCCACAACCTCCCTTAGGGTGTGTTGGATTGTATTTCAGTTTACATACTATGTTTTGAAAATTCATCCTCTTTAATGAGGAATTTTTTTTTATTTCCTTTGGCAAGTTTGTGTTTTTTGAATAGCACTACTTTTCCCATTCTCCATTGCCAGTGAAGCAGTTTCATGGGAAGAGGTAACATACAAAAGTTTAATAAGGCACCAATTGCCATTCTTACTGAGGTACCTCTCTTGTTTACTCCAAGAGAGCCTTTCTGAATTCACAGCAGTTCTTTCCTCCTGTGCAGAAGCTCTCTAGGCTGTTTGGGTTTCAGCCGGTCTCTCAACTGTAGCTTAAAGAACACTTCTGGTCACAAGTTTTCTGAAAAGGGAGTAATCACTACTGTGGCATGAGAGAACTGTTTTTTTCAGTGTTAAGAATGATTCCTGATTTACAGCAGAAAGCCTGTATTGATATTCACCCAATTCTGCAATTAGGAAGCCTTTCATGTTCCTGCTGTGATAATCATTTTGCTGTCTTCTCCTAGGATGCTAAATGCCCCCACACAACTGTGGGGCTTGCAAAATATGTTAGTTGCAAAGAATTAATTCATGTTTGTTAAAAAGCTTTGTTTGAGCCTGTAAGGCTTCTTGCTGCAAGACAACTTTGAAAAACAGTTTTGTGTTCTTTTTTTTCTTATTTTAGCTTTTTTAAGCTGTCTTATTTTACAGGAAGAGCTAAGAAGCCTTTGGAAAGGCATAAGTATGAGGACAGAGATGTTAGATGGAACTATTTGTACTCCCACTGCCATGTAATAAGCAAAGTTTTATTAATGGCACCATGCAGTTTCTGTCTTAACTGTGATGTGATCTTTGGCTAATCTTTCGTTCCATCTTGGTAAATATACTGTATGTGACTGTGATAAATAATGGATTCTAAATTGTTAACTAGAAAGAGTAGGTTCTATATTTAAGCTACTCTTTAAACAATAGCTTTTGAAAACAACTATATAAGAAGATTGAGTGAAGAGCACACCAAAAAGCAGGAAAAAGACCCACAAAAACTGGCCTGGATGCCAGTAAGAAAACAACATAGGCAAATACTAATTTATAATTAATCGTTACTAATTCTAAGGGTATTGAGTGAAGGAATGTCACTGAAGCAGAAAACAAGAAATAGAAACATACTTTTGACCAAAATAAAAGCCTTTTTTTTTTTCTCCCCAAAAATCCTAAACACTAAAGTTAAATGCTCAGTTTATACTGCAAAACCGGCATTTGTTTAAATTTACATCTTAGATGCTGATAATAAAGAATAAGTCCACCTGCAAGTTGGTTTCATCAATGTCATTCTAGTTTCTGTTCATGGGAATAGATGTAACCATGGATCTTGGGTTTTTTTTTTGTGTTTCTTAAACGTTCTGTGGAAGGAAAAGTAAATTGATCTCAAACTTCTATGAACATGCTACACGCAGCTGGAGATGTCATTTTGTAGTAGATTGTCTTCTAACTCATGCCACTGGTGGCCTGCATCACCTTTTGGCTATTTGTGAAAGCAGAAGTGCATTCCTAGGTCCTTTACCCACCTCAAAGCTGTGCATTATTCATAGAAGATACCCGAGAGCATTTTTGTGGGTGAAGGTGTATAGCAAATCCTTGTTTTGCCTTATTCTCACTCTACATGGTCAGTAATGATGTAAATCTGGCACTTCAGCTCCATTCTCAGAAGGTGAATCCTCAAAATCGTTGAGCATTTATTTTTGTCTACCAGCATCTGAGTCACAGTAGCTGTGATTTTTCTAGTCCAGTGAATCAAGTATACTGTTAAAAACTATCAGAATTTAAAGGAAACTGTAGAAGTATGGAAAAGTCTACATTTCCTGTGTTTCTCATTTTAAAATGACACTGTTTGAAAAGAGTTCATGAGTACCTCTGGCAAAACAGGAGAAATGTTGGTAGAATGGAAATGACAGAGCATAATGTCACAAGGATAATGGGGAATGGGAGAAGAGCTCCTCTTCCATTGACTAGGACAGACTTTCAAGACATGCTAGTTAATCAAGAAAGATATTTTGAAGGAATGATTGGGTCTTTTGCATGAGGGCTTGTTTCTGTGGTTTTTTTTTTTTGTTTGTTTTAATTGTGATGTGAAATACTGACTGCTAATATCTATGCATCAAACCAGAATCATAAGTTGTCAGAAATTCTCACTGTCATTTTTTGTCCTGTTGATACTCAAAAGGAAATCAACTTGATGATTCCAGTTTCTGGTGAAGTTATTCCTTTGCTTCAGGGACAAGCAAATGGATTTGGCTGCAAAATATTGCTTTAAGTTTGTGTCCAAGACAGTTTCAAATTTTAGTTGCTATGATAACATAAATATAACAGTCACAGTTTAGGGCATATGAGCTGTATTACTTTCTTGTCCTGAGGAATATGTTAAAGGAACTCTCCAGCCTAAGAAAACTGAAGATAAAGGTCAGAAGAAAATAACAAAATTTCTAGAAATGGACTGTGTGTGGAACATACTGGTATGAGAAGACTAATTACCCTTTGAGGACCTATATTTATTTTTGGTTTAGGTCTGTAACAGGATGGGATTGACTTTTCATTGCAGCTTCTGTGGTGCTGTGATTTTACATTTGTGGCTAGTAGGTTAGGTAACATGCCTGTTTTGGCTGTTGCTGTACCTGGCTTGCACAGCATCAAGGCTATTGCCCCACTTCCACTCCAATTCACCTCTCACAATTCCCAGTCTTGATGAACAAGAAAAGCTGTACAACTGACCAAGAAATTTACTGGGTAATTCATGTTGTTAGCAGCTTTTCTCCTTGTTTGTCCAATACTAGTGATATCATAATTGACCAGAATACATTGTTTACTCTAGAAGGGAGTGAAAATGCTTAATTATCCGGAGGTTAATTAATATTTTGTGTTCCTGTCCTCATGCTAATACTCTGTTGCTGACGTGTTTCTGTTGTTTTGAAGAGGATTATTTTACTGACCTCAGCTGAGGGGGCAAGCTTTTTCTTGGAGCATGAAACAACAAATACAAAAAATACTGCTAAGTTGCAGAGGGGAACAGGAATTTTGCACTTAATAGCAGATGAGGAAAGTTACTGTTAGCAGGAAATTATGTGGGTTTTTTTTTCTTCCCTTATATGTTTCTTTTCTTTCAAGAAGGTGAGTGTGATTCCTGTCGTTTTGTGCATTGCAACTGACAGTATTTTGAACTGGTAAGCTCAGAGATTATCCTTAGTGATGCTTCTCTTGTTATGGCCTGGAATTGGTGAGGAAGCTGGGAGTTCAGTCCCACAGAGTTCAGTAGCCTGATACATATTTAGCCTGATATGTATTTAGCCACCATATGACAGGGTACATTTATACAGTGAACTTCTGCTCTGGGAACTTAATCTGCCTCCCTTTTCTGTTGCTTGCTGCTCTGGAAAGCCTCTATCAACATCTCTAAGAGTCAGAATTAGGTCAAAAGAGGAGTACTTTGAACTTGGCATGGAATGTCTAGAAATTTGTTGGTCTGCCAGATTTCATTCTGCCAGCTTGACCTGACTCCCAAGATGGTTTTATTGCTTGTTTGTATAAGGTTGGTATAAATTATAAATATGATTATATTAATCCAGAAAAGTAAAACTCCCTACCATGGTCCATATGCTACTGCTTTATGTAAATATTATAAATATAGGATGTTGAAAATAAAGACTTAATTTGAAATGGAAATAGATGTTATATAAGAAGGCTGCATACAGGAAAAAGGGAGAGAAGCAGATGTCATGCATCTGATAACAGATTTATTACCTATATTACATGATGTCTTAATGGCTTTAACCTGGCACTCTAGTGCAGCTAAAGGTTAAGTCTCTACACGAGATAATCTCTAAATCTCTTATTGGAATGCTCATTGAATGGTTGTATATTGGTTTGTATATCCTGTCACATTCCTAAATTATGACTTCAACTTACTAAAAATAACATATACATTTTTAATCTCAACTTGGATTTATGTGCATGATCTTTTACATCATGTACATAACTGACATGCAAAACTGACAAACTGTGTCAGGCAGTCTTGTTTCATTTTGCCTGGACATTCAGCTTTCCAGTCATAAATGCAATGGCTAGCACTAAGGCTGCTGTAGATGGTAAAACGGTAGTGCTCTTAATTTTTTGCCTATGATGGACTTAAAATTTGGGTTTTTTTAAGTCCTGATTCAAACCCTCATCTCTGGCCCCTCTTTCTGTTTTGTTTGTGATGCTGAAAACTAACAAGTTTCATTTGGCAGTAGCATTTTTTCCTGTTGTTTCACTGTTGGAAACTTCTGTTGTATGTTTGCATCAAGTTCAAGTTTCTTCGCGGGTCTTTGGATTGCTCCACTTCTCTTTCATGCTGCTGTTTATGCCTAATACTTTTTATTGTTTTATTTTCTACACTGCTTGCTTATGCGTGTTCAGGTACTGATACTCATTAACATGTGATGGGTGAATCTTTTAAATTTGATGTATGCTTCTGTTTCCACGTGCAGTGCATACCTAATAGTTAGGAAATCAAAACTGGGAGAGATGAGTGTATAATTCCTTGAATTCATGTTGTGCTGTTTTCTCTCTTGTTGATATTCCTTCATGTGTGTAGAGTCTGTGATGGAGAGGAGAACCAGGGAAAAGGAGGGCAGTGGCAGAAGACACCATGAATGGGACTACCAGGCAGACTAACAACTCATTTGGGGAGAATTGAAAGACCTTAATATCATCAGAATCCTTCTCTAGATCATCAGTAATGGATTCTGAATAAAAGTGGTCTCAAAACCTGCCTCTGGAGGACTTGCTGTTGACTCTTGCCTCTCTGAAAAGTGATCTCCAACCTTCTACCTCTTGTTTCAGCAGAAAGTTAGTGAAAGGACAATTGTTCCAGTCCATTAATAACTTAAGTTTTCTGTCTGGACTTTGGTGTGAAAACTTGTGAAAGTATTTTGCAAGATTTCTGTGTATTAAATCCCCTTTGCTAGTGTGCTCTTTGATACCCTCATAGCCCTCCAGACAGCAAAGAGTAGCAATGCTGATCTTTCCCCACCAGTCCCTTAATGCTCAGTGGTCATATTATTTGTTATATAGTCTGCCATCCTACTGGGAATGGACATTTGTCTTCCTGGGCTACTAAGATCCCTTTTACATCCTAATTTTTTCAGATGGAACTTGCATTCTGGCACATGATTTTTAAAAATGTTTGTTGATGTACCTTGGCCTGGCATTTAACATAATTTCACATTTGTGTTCCTTCAGACCTGAGGGATGAATGCCAGCTGGTCATGGTGTGCAAGCACGTAACTGACACCTTCCAGATTGATCCAACTCATGTGGCTCCTCTGAGCTCTCTCCCCACACCTTCAGCAGTGAGGGCTGACACAAAGATCTCATCATTTCTACTGCTATGGACTTACCATGAGTGCTCCTTCCACACCTTTTCTCTATGGGATCCTGCCACTTCTCTAGCTGACTTTCTGATTTTGAGTACTTTTCAGAACTTTTTCTATCAGCTTTTCCATTCTTTATAAAACATGTTCCAGATGCTTTTTTAGCATTTAAAATTTCCCTTCTATCTTGTCATATTCTGTGAGTTTTCCTCATTGATTTGCTTATTGTTCAGTGATGACTCAACATGCAATCACATGTTTTCTAAATGAGTGAATACCTAAGATAACAAAAATGGAGAACCCACAAAACTGTGGTGTGTCCAAAGGCTTAAAGCTCAAGTAAGCTCTCCTGCACTACCAGCCATTGTAGTTAGTTTTGAACATCTTCTGGTATGATCCCAGATAAACTAATCCAGCAATTAAGGATATTGCAGCGGAATTGTGAGGAGTAGATTCTTCTGGTTGTGATGTGTTTGATATAGATAAGCCAGTGTTTCGTAGATCCTCTTAGTTCTTTGTTACGAAGAGAACATAACAAAATATTGCCATTCTTAGTTGGGACCAAATAATATTTAGGTGACTCAGAAAAGACCTATTGTTAAATAGTTGTTGGGTGCTGCCCCCATCCCTTTGTTTCATTTCTTCAAGATAAAGTGTACTTATGAAATGAGATGCTTACAGTCTTGCTTATTTCTGTTTCTCAAGGGTTATATGAGCTATTCTGTCAAATCCTACTTCTGAAGGCAGAGCAAGTGTTGTTCTTTAGACAGCTGTTCAGAAATTTTCTTTTAGAAAAATCTTCAAACTAGCCTTTCATTTCAGCAGAGGGTTGAGGTTTAGCTTGCCCATGTTTCTCTGGAGACATAGTTGTGGTTTTTCATGCAAGGGAAATAGCTAGGATAAGTGCTAATGCTTTTCCTTCTTGTGAAGGGTTTTGTTCCTCTCTGGGAAATAGTACAAAGGTGACCAGCAGCTTTTTGAAGCAGCTTTACCCTAGTCAAGCGGCTTTATCTTCTCTTTTACATTCCTTTTCCAAGCTTCTGTAACTGTTTTCTCCAGTCATAGAGCATCGTGGATTTTGCAGGCAGCCTGCTTGAAATTCGCTAATCATCTAATAATAAAGAACATTTTAGCAACATTTTATTCATCTGAGTTGGCAATGTGGGTTAGTTTTCAACTGCTGAATTTCCATTGAGTGAGAGAATAGGCTTCTCCATCCCTCTGTTTTTTAGTTGTTTGACTCCTTGAAGGTGGGGTTTGTTGGTTGGTTGAGTTAGGTGGGTTTTGTTGGTTGATTGGTTTGGGTTGATATTCTTTTTTTTTTTTAACATCTTGGAAAATTGAGGCATAATACTAGATAGGCCTCTGAATTTAGCTGAGGACAATACTAATGAAAATGTATATCCCAATAAAGTAAGGTGGTCACTGAGAAACCTGTACTTCTCAGAAGTGCCAGCAGTGCTCTTGGATTAGGATGAAAAATATCTGACTTCTGGCATAGCTGTCACGGAAGAGGAAGTTAAGTGTTTTTGTAGCTCATGGGATATCTAATTTTCAACCTTTAATTTAGTAAGATATAGAAATACTTGCATATATCCAGACAAGTAACTGTACAAATTAAAAAGAAACAGTATTGTATTTAAACTGAAATAGCATAGTACTGCAGTAAAGTTTTACAGTAAAAGCGTGTGCTTGTCCCAAAATATGTATATGACCACAGTTGCTACCATATAGGTCAAGATTAAAGACATACTCTCAAAGAATAGTCAATAATAACCTTTATTCAAAAAGAACGCACAATGATTTTTTTTTTTTATAAAAGGGAGATAGAAGATTAGGATAATTATAAAAAATATGGCACTTACTGAGAGTAATGCTGACTGCAAATGGGAAATGAATTATATGCTATGAATTTAGTAGGCACTTCTCTCAAAACCATGTAGTAATTTTCTATTTTCAGAAATGTTTATTCAGTTGACACTTTAACCTTTTATATATCATATGTTATTTTCACTAAAAGAGCTGTCAGATGAAATGATGAGATTTTTCTACCTAAGCCTGACTTATCAATCAGAAAATCTGTAAGAGAACACAAGGTAGAGAAAAACCTATGAAAACATTTACTCTTGGGACATATTATTCCTCATTCTTGTTGGAATAGCTGATAGAAATCAAAGCAAAAAAGTGTTTCTTTGAGGAGAAGCTCAACATGAGCTGGTGACGTGCTCACAGCCAGGAAAGCCAGCTGTGTCCTGGGATTCCTCAAAAGCAGTGTGGGCAGCAGGGCAAGGAGGTGATTCTGCCCCTTCACCTTGTGGGACTCTACCTGAAGTGCTGCATCCAGCCCAGGGGCCACAGCCTCAAAATGGACATGGACCTGTTGAAACAGGTCCAGAAGAGGCCCCAGTGATGCTCAGAGGGCTGGAGCACCTATCTTACAAGGAGTCTGAGAGGACTGATGTTGTTTAGCCTGGAGAAGAAGGCTCTGGAGAGACCTCATAGCACCTTCCAGTACTTGAAGGGGTCGCAAGAGATCTGGAGAGAGACTTTTTACAAGGGCATGTAGTGACCAGACAAGGGAGAATGGCTTTAAACTGGAAGAGGGCAGGTTTAGATGAGGTTTAAACTGAAAGAGGACAGGTGTACATTAGGTATGAGGAAGAAATTCTTCAGTGTGAGGCTGGTGAGGCACTGGAAAAGGGTGCCTAGAAAAGCTGTGGATGCCCCATCCCTGGAAGTCTTCAAAGCCAGTTTGGATGGGATTCTGAGCAACCTGGTGTAGTTTAAGTGGTCATTGCCCATGGCAGGGGACTTGGAACAAGATGATCTCTAAGATCCCTTCCAACCCAAATCATTCTGCAGTTCTGTGTAAACAGAGCACTAGAGCAGTTTGTTCAACTCTTCAAACACAAGTCACTTAAAATAACTGTAGAAACAACTGCCTGGACAACATTTCCAATTACTTTTGTTTTATTACTGAACAGCAGCCTTTTGCATTTTTTTTTATTATTCTTGCAGCAGTGCTGTGATCCAGAAGTGGTGTTCTTTTGTTTTTTTAATGCAGTCATACATCGGGAATGAAACTTTAAAACATTCAGTTCTTGGAAAAAAAGACATCTGCATGGAATCTGTGGTAAAGATAGGAAGGGAGGCTAGGGAATTTAAGTCCTGAGCTGCGTTCCTGGATCTACATGATCCAGATATAAATTTTTTAGTACAGTAGGAAATACCTTGTTTGCAGTACCATGTATCATACTGTAGTCAGAAGCATTTTTTAAGAGTCCAGACAGGCTTTAAAATCATTATACTTAAATATAGCTGAGACATTAGAGTATGTTACAAAAACTTCTGATAGATGATTTAGGATTTTAAATCTGAAACAGAATATTGTTTTAATCTCTGATAATGTAAGACTTACAGGTTTAATAATTGAGATGAGTAATAGATTCTCTATTTCATTTTTAAAAGAAGTTTGTACAACTTGATCCTAATGCATCTTGTAGCTTACAGAAAATATTCTGGTAGGTATTCTTTTATATTGATCTGGTGTGGTTTCATTGGTGAGTGGTGAGATCTGCTGCTTCCTGTACCCATTTGAAAAATGGTTTAGAAAGCTGATCCTGGACAAAACTGTTGTCACACAATACATGTAGCTGCAGCAGTGGAAGGACAGTAATGTTGAGGTATCATCGCAGTTGAGTGATGTGACAGTAAAAGTTGATTTCTGAGATGCTCTCATCTTAGGTTTTAGCCATATGTTTTATCTTTTGCTTTGGGTAGATCAGATACGAGACAGCTGTGATGTGGAAGGTTGGCCACCCCAAATTCATGTGGTGCTGTATCTAACTTAAAGTACTCTTACTCACAGCATGACAAAAACCTAAATTGAAGACAAGTGTCATTTATTTAATTAATGAAAACCTGTCCTGTGGAGAGATGGAGTATATTTTTTGAGTGAACAGGCACATTCAGGATTTTACTTCTTGAGTGAACTATTACGTTCCTGTAAATCTTTCTTCTTGCTTCAGTATGTGAGGAAAATTATTGTCTTACGTACTTCACTTCGTTCTTTTTTTCTTGCTTTCCCCTCCATCAAATTTGTAGCACACTGAATCTCTTGCAGCAGGGACTGTGGCAGTTGCTACAAGGATTAAGGAGAGTTCTCCTTTCTGAAATATAAATGTGTTCTAGAGGAGTGGTTTGGTTCCCAGCTGCACTGGTGATGGGCAGCAGCTGCAGAGGCAGGGAAATAGGCAAAGTACAACTGTGTTTGCAGCAGGAATGTTACACCCTGCTCCCTGGTCACCCTTGCTCATGTTCTGTCATCTCCTTGCTTTGCTAACCATGATTATTTCGCTTGGTATATGTGACTTCCTCTGGAGCATTATTTCTTAGGATTGCTTAAAATGGTGTAAAACAAATCTGATGTTACAGGGGTGTGGGTGCAAGGGAATGTGTCCTCTGCCTTCCCCTTTGGATTTCTGTGTCTGACTGCAGTGGCAGCTTTTACCATTGCCAAGAGATTACAATTCAAAACATGATGGAAATGCTTTGAAACCTCAATCCAGAAAGATCTACAGTGTCAGTTTTGTCTTTGAGGTGATCATGAGCAGATTGGCCTCTGCTGATTTAAGCAGTTTTTCTGATCATTTCTATATTGCAGTCTGTCGATTATTTACATTAAAAACAGAATCAAAAGAATAATATATTCTTTATGAACAATTGGATGGATTCTTGGTCTTAAAAGAAGTAAGCAAGCCAAATAGCCTTACAGTGATCTAATATTATATCAGTCATAAAGTGTTCACAGTAGAGCATTTTATTTTTTATTTTGTTATTTTATTATATTTTTTTAATTAGTATTACCATAGTTGTGAAATTATTGCCACTTCCTGAGCAGGAGAGGAACAGCATAATAGCTCATACATTTTTTTTGTTTTGTTTTGTTTATTTGTTTCTGATATGTATGACTGAATTAAGCCTTAAATAGATTGGAAGAGGAAAGAAGACATACCAACTTGCCAGGAAAAAAAGCCCCAAATACTGAAGATTAATTCAGGCATAAGAATGAAGACATTCCAAGATCAAAATCTCCTATTTCCCTTAAAAACCAGTGTTGCTTTTATACACAGTTTCTTATCACACACTGGCACACATATTTAGGGGCTTCACCAATGCCACTTCCAGAGGGTGGTCAAAAAAAAATAACTGCTTTCAAACATTTACTCATGTGGAACCTGAATCCCTGCTGAGGCTTATTGGTAATGAGCAGTGGGGCAGTAGGGATAGAAACCTGACCTGTGCTGAGTAAATCACATGTAAGAGCATGAATGAAATTAGCTTTATGCTAAAGTGATGTGTGCTTTTTCTTTTCTCTCCTTTTTTTTTTTTTTTCCCTTAATTCCTAAGTAACGCCTCTGTCAGCACAAATATAGTGTTAGCCCATGGGATGAGGAGAATGCATTGGCAGGGGCTTCCTGAGGGATGTCCCCTGGCAATGCTAGGGAGGCTTCTGAGGCTTCTCTTGTGACTTCTCTGGAAACCTACCCTATATTTACAATGTATTCATGTAAAATGCCTTTCCTGCATGATCACAGGAGAGAAAGCTTTTTTCAAATGTCTGTCTAGAAGTACTGGAGGAGAATATCTGGCAAATAGGGGAGTTGGACACCTAGGTACAATTTCTAACTTGGCAGAAGGACTCTGAAAAACCAATAGAGAGAATTGTGTAGAAGCTGTATCAATAGAGAGAATCGTGTAGAAACTGTTTGGGGGTTGTTGGTGTGGTTTTTGACAGGTGATGTTAGAAAGGGAATAAGTTGAATAAGGCATCTTATTGGTCTTACTTGTCAAAATTAATTTGTATTTGCACAAATTGCTGTCTGTTACAATTTGAAGAAAGTCCAAGAATTTATAAACTCTGTGAATGCTGCAGTAAGATTCAGTCTTGGCTGATTTTGCTGATTTTCTTCATGGCCAGGTACTGTTACTAGCTAGTTGTTACAGTTTTTTCAATTAAAATGTGTTAAAATATTTTTTGATCACTGGTGATACAGCTGTAGTGATTTTTCTCTTACTGTTCATTAGGACAAGCATCATGTCTAATTGAATTAAGTATCTAATGGATGTAGAAATAGTTTTGCTTTTCTTTTAAAAGATATGTATTATTAAAAATGTGAAGATGTTAAAAAATGTATACTTAAAATTATTAAATACAAGTTCTATGCATCTTGATACCAAATAGAAGACTGGGATTTCTCTAAACTAATTTTGGATTCATATGCTGCAATAGTTTGGGCTGTAGGTTTTTTAAGAGATAGCAGGATAGCACTTGATTGAAAGATTCCTGGTGGTGAGGTAAACAAGGCAATCTTTGGCAACTGCTTGCAGTAAAAAAACTTCAGTTTTGTTTTCTTAATCTAAATGTAAAATTTTTATCTTCTAGATTGAAGAGTTTGCACTTTATTTTGCCATATATATGTGTGGTTATATATACAT
Organism: Sturnus vulgaris; assembly: GCF_052056855.1. Lineage (NCBI taxonomy): Eukaryota > Metazoa > Chordata > Aves > Passeriformes > Sturnidae > Sturnus > Sturnus vulgaris. The sequence continues at coordinate 102,832,654 of NC_142245.1, read as the reverse complement.
GGGTATTCACATAGCGTATGATTCTTTTATTCAAAATTTGACATTAGTAAGACCAATAAACCCCAAGGACATTATTTCCAAATAAGGTCCTTGGGACCATAAACAGGCAGCATAGAAGATTACCCAAAAGTGCTTTTACAGAAATATAAAAAATGTGCCCTTAATGGAGAGAGGGGAAACTTATCAAAAGAGAGCAAATTTACTGCCTTTCTCAGTGGACTGGAGGTTTTAGGCAGTTATGTTAAACCTGTTTTCTTGTCTTGCTCTGACTTTCCCTATCTCCATGCTCTGTTTTCTAGTGTATCACATAGAATGAGATACCAGGGTACATAATCAGTAGTGGATGGGTTTCCAGCTGATACAATTGTGTTGTAGAGGCACTGCTCTGCTTGCCTGTCTCTTTTTGTGAGGTTTTATTATTCTGGTACCAATCTTCTAAGCTGCTTTGAAAGAAGTACTACTGTTGTTTATAAAACCAATGAGTTTGTAATGTTTGGAGGGCTTTGGAAGTGTATAGTGGAGAGGAAAAAGGATGCCCTGTAGCATTTAATGTGACTTGGTGAGCAGCCTGTGAATTAAGATTTGAAAAACAATCAATTTAGAATGACCAGCAAGTCGTGGAAAAAATAAAGCATGCCTCAAGGTTTAAACTTTTGGTCCATGTTTTACCCAGCTGTGTACTCTAGTCAATGTTCACAAGTTTATCTTCTAATGTAGCAGAATAATTCTGTAGTAAAAAAATCAAAGTATATTGCTCTGGTACACTCAACATTTTTGAGATCACAGCAGTTACATTAGCTGTGTATTTTTGGTGGCTCTTTTGGAGGTAGTCCTCCCTCAGTGGATGCCACACAGAAGTCACAGTGCTTCTTTCTCACATTGAGCTGCTGGTGCCCTCATTTTTCATGGAAGAGAGAAATCAAAGTATTGAATAAGCCAAACATTTACTTGCTACACAGAGCTCGGTTCAAGTGGAGGTACCTAGACATGGCCACTGTCCAGATCTTGAGATAATTCGAAATACTCCACAGTACATGCATTCATTTTTCATGCTTTGTGTTGGAAATTGCTGTGAGGGTTTTGGCTACAGATGTTAATTGTTTTTTTAAGAGATGTACTTTGTGTGTAATTTCTATCACAGAAAAGTAAGTCTTATTTGTGATTAATGTATTTTGAAAATGAAGGTTGCTGTAGTCCATAGATGATCAGTATTTAATTCTTTATAGATTTAGAATATAGGCAATGCCTTGTGTAATTTGTGGATCCTGCAATACTTCTTTGAAAGTATTAGTGCTTGACACTTAAAAGCTATTCCTCTCTTCAATTCTGTATAATAGAAGTGTATCAGAAATTCAGTAGCTTACCTTCTACTTCAATCAGTTGCCTACTTGAGTATAAATAAAAATGAGGAATTTAAAACGAAACCAATTCAGTCAAAGTGAAGCACTTGTTACTATTAATTTGGTGAGCTAAGTTTGTTTGTTTTTTCTAATACTTGTATCATATGGAGTAGTCTAAAACATTCCAAAAGGATAAATCATAATATCAGAGCAAACAGGCCTCACAGAAAATTTTAAATTCTGTTCACTCAAATTTTCTCGGAAATGGAAACAAATCTCCTAGTTCTCAACGCAGAGATCAATTATATAGTGGTATTTTTTGGTTCAGAATTTACAGTTTGTTTGTTTTTTTTTTTTAATTTTCTGTCAATTATTTTCGCAGGCTGATCCAAAAGAGTTGATTCAGATGGTCACAAAGCATGTTACTCAGTATGCCCATGCAGACTGGCCTGAAGAAATCAGCACTTTGGTGAATCAGCTGCATTACTACAATGAACGACTGCTGGACTTCACTCAGGCTCGGACTCTGCAAGGACTTGGCAAAGGAGTGGACGTGCAGAGATTTACAGCAGATGCACAATACAAGAGGGAAACAATACTAGGATTGGCAGAGTAAGTAATGTCTATTAGGTTTCTTTTATCCATTTTAGAATGGAATAGCTTTAAGATTTAAATTAAGAGAGTAAATTGAAAGTACTGCTGACCTTTAGATGGATAATTTACTTGCTTTAGAGGTTTACACTATAATGCTGCTACAATTGGAGCTTTTTCTATGTAACTGCTCTACTTCAATGAAATGTTGCTCAAATAAATGGATCTATAATTGAATCTATAACTCTTCATTTACTAACTGCTAATATTGAATCTATAACTCTTCATTTACTAACTGCGAATATTAAAGTTAATCAGGGATTAATGAAAGCAGAGCATAGGTGAAGGTTTGGTCTCTTCCTTTCATTCATCTCCTGTAAACCTGCCCTAGCAATCTATTAGAGTATGTCCATGCATCAAAGTTTGGAATTAACTATAGCTAAAAAAAAAAAAAAAAAAAAAAGTTGTTGAACTGTATTTTATTCTTAATAATTTAGTTAGAACTGCTGTATATCACTATATTTTTTCCATGTAGTCATTTGGAAGTACTTCACAACATATGTTCTGATACTTAGCATGCTTTTTATCTCACCTTTCAGAAATACAGAGTAGAAAAAAATAGATAAAGGATAGTACTTTTCATTTAAAAAATACCTTTAATTAATAACTGTATGCAGGTACTTCAAGCTGTGAACAAGCCATAAATATGTTTTAGGGACAGTCACAGCTGAATAGTTGTCAGACTGTCAGAGAAGTGTTCTCTGCAATAAGAAGCTTTAAATATAATCTCAGATATTCAGCTCTGTCTGCATAAAGCTTTTGAGGAACATATGTAAATATTTTCAATTTTCCATGTGTGTAGCTACTCATAGCTACAATTCCAATGGAAATTTGCTACTAAGATGTAAGACATACTGAATAAGAGTAGTTGTATAAGGTCAGTTTTTTGAACATTAGGCTGATGCTTTACATCTGTGAAATCTGTACCTGCACAGATTTTTTTCACTGCATTCGTAAAAATAGATTGTAATAATCTTTTAATGTTTCCATTAGAATTACCTGCTTTGTGTATATTGTTATTAAGCACATATATCTAGTGTGTCACTAGGTTACATCTTGATGACTACCTACAGCAACTTCAATACAAGTAATCTTCTGTTATTACTGATTCTTAGTTTGATTACAGCAGGGTTGCTTACATTGTCACCCAGCAGTTCATAGGTATTGTCTCTTGTAAAATAAAGTAAATATGAAGAGAAAGTTCCTTACAGTAAGTAGAGGTAAAAACACAGTATGAAAGGGTTAGAAGAAGTAAGGCTTCTTAGTGTGTGAATAGAGTGGCACTGCCATATTGGGCAGTTGCAAAGATCCAGTAATTACTTGTTCAGCTTGCAGCTTCTTTTCTTTAATCTTCACAGTGGAGTCTTAATCTGCATTTTCTATGAAAAAAATGCACAAATTCATTGTAATTGTATAGCATATTTGTTCTTATTTTTTAATTAAGTGCCTCATGTTTTTTAATCTTTTATGAAGTGCTGTTTAAAGAAGCAACACCTGGAAAGGATTGCATCTTACTTACAAAACAGCTTCGTACTAGAAGGAGCAATTTGCTAAAACTACCTAACCAGCAGTTGTCTGTTTTATCTTCTGTATTTGGTGTATATCTATGAAGGCTGTTGTTTACTGGGCTTGCACCAGTCTTGGTGAAACAACACCAAAATACATCCAAAGTGTGCCTGTGCTGGAGCCTTCAGTGAGGATTCCTTTGGCAGTCCTTGGGCTCACACCGACAGACAGTCGGGGCTGGGCATGAAAAGGGGTGTGTAAAACAAAGTTAAAAGATTCTTTGCAAGGTAATAGACCTTTTTTTTCAGCTTTTCATTATGCAACAGCTGCTTGTTTTCGTCATTATCTTGACAATGAATACATTACTTTTATTGTTCTTCATTTTTATGGTATCATTTCCTTAAACCATCATTGCCGTAGGCTGCTGCTGCTGCATGCCACTCTGAGACAGGAAGGAAGGATTGTGCTATAGCTTCTGTAGTTCCAGGAGGAATGGATCCCACTAGTTCTTGGAGCCACTCCTGATTTGTATGATTTACTGGATTATTTTGCAACTAAAGCAGTCATACCATCTTCTTCTTTCACTGAATCACAGAATGGGTGAGATTGGAAGGGGCCTCTGGAGGTCCTCTTGCCCAGCCTCCCTGCTCAAGCAGAGCCACCTCCAGAATTCATTCACATTAAATACATTTTAAAGGAGTTGTTCATGACAGGCCTGTTAGGAAGTACGTACACACAGATAGTGTTTTTCTTGGAATTATCATGAATAGAAAAACCTAATCTGCTGAAACTCAATCAAAATGAAACCAAAACCCAACAATCCCAGCATTAGCCTTTATTCTATGACAGCCTAGAAAAAAGAGCCATTCATCTCTATTTGAATCTTACTATACTGGATTAGTAAAGATTAGATTTAAGTTAACTTTAGGCTTTCATATTTTACCATATTCTCCATCTATTGTTTTTCAAAGGAATTATGCACTAACAGAAAAGCAGTTTTTAATATTTTAGGACAGAGTGAGCTGGACATCTTCACACCTTTTAGTCTACAAATACTAGGAGTGTTTCTGTGTGTGGCCTACTAGGAATAGCTTTGAGGATTTATATACCAGTTGTGCTTAAACACCTTAGGTGCTGCAACTAAATCAAATAAATGCTAACTGTGACCAGTTACATCCTTCATCACTTTGTAATTGAAATTAAATGAAAACTGAGATTTTTGCTTTAACATAGGATTTAGTATGAGTTGCCATTGAAAACCAGTGTTTGTGGAGTAGATTCCTGTCTTTGAAATATCTCAGTAGATTTTTTCTTCTATTTTTTTCCCAGACGGAGCACCAAGTATAAGTAAATGCAGGAAGACGCACAAATAGATTGTTATTTAAAATTTTTTCTGTGTTCTCGTTTTATGAAAAAAAAATAAAGAGAAATAATGAGTTTTCTAACATAAGGATTTATTTTCATGTTATGTCTGATAGGGCCTAACATAACCTTTCCTGTTTTCTCTCAGGACACTTGAAGAAAATGTCTATAAAATTGCTACTTCTTTGGCTCAGCGATACAGTGTTCCACTTTGGGAAGTTTACATGACCCATCTGGAATTTTTATTCACTGACAGTGGGTAAGTTACCTCCTCTGCAAATGCACATACACTTCTGTTACACAGAAATAAATGCTAACGTATGGCAGAATTTCATTATTTTGGGAGTGTAGTTTGGACTGTGTGTTCATTTGTCTTGTGTTGAGATAGTATGGGAATTCTTATATTTTCCATGTAGTGCTTCTGCAACCAGCTGTGAAAACTGGTGTTGCAGGCAAGGTTAAAAATCCATATGTGTCTTGTTGTTCTTCATACTATTCCAGGATTTTGCTTCAGTGTTCAAGTTTCCACAACTTTGAATGTTTAGTTCTCTTTTCCAGTAGCAAGTTATCCTGTAGTTACTCTTTCAGTCCCTGCAATAATCCTGAAACCTGATAGTTTCTCTGTCTTTTAGTGTTTTGCTCTTCATTTACGTCTATTCTCTATAATAAATAAATATATTGGAGCTCCCTATTCACATTGTGCATCTGTTCATATCAGTTACATTTTTTGGTAGAAACACACTATTTCTTTTAATCATATTTTACTGAAACTGTTCTAGCCTGGAGGATTATGGCAGACCAAACCTGGCACTGGTGTGGCATAAAGGGAGGGGTGCTTGTAGTCTCTATTCTAAAGTGGCTTCAGGGTCCTTATTTTTAAATTAATTTATTTATTTTAATCTCTTACATCATGTCAGGCAGTTTTTTCCTACTGAAAGAGGAATAAACCCAGTTGATGGAATACCAAGCTACTTGGCTGAATAGCACATGCAGATGACAGTGATGTAGAACTCCCTGTGTAATGCAGCAGCTCTTATCTACTCTTCTGACAGACATTATCAAATTAATTTGGTTTATTTCAAGTGTTAAATTCTTAAAGTGTCTTTAGCTTGCAGCAGTGTTTGTACCTTTCTTAACATTAGCTATTAATTAAAAAGCATGAAAACATTTTATAAAACATGAGGGATAAAAAACTAAGCCTGGTGAATTGTCTGGAGAAGATGAAATAATGTTCTGAGGTTTTCTTCACTTCCTTCAGAAAACAGAAGTCATACCCTCTAAATTTTGATGTTGCTGAATTATTTACTGCTTTAAACAAAACAGACAGTCAAGATATAAACATGGCAACGCTGGGGTGAATGTGAAAGAGCCAGCTGCCTTCTCTGGGACTAGAATATTACCTAAGGTGTTTTGAAACAGTTTTTGATAGTTTTCTTTGTTCTTGTCCTCCTTGAGTTAGTATTCATAGAATTCTGAAATCATAGAAGTACAGAATAACCATATTTTCCCTAGTGAAATTCAAAAAAAGTCTTAAAAGTTGATATATAATATCATAATATGCTGCTGAGCATATTTTTGTTGTATCATAATCTGATTTTAAAATTGATTGACAGCAAATGACCATTACAGTATATTTGAGTCTTGGGATTATGGCATTAATAATACATGTTTCATTATGCATTCATTCTGAACTGAAGTTTATTCTAAGACTTAATCTCTTTAACCAAATATGCAGTATTTCTCTAAGCCACTTTACATAGGGAGAAGCTCAGAAGAGCTTCATAGTTTGTATTAACATAGTTTGTATTAACTATTTCTTTGACTACTTGATGACAAAGAATTATTACTTTTTTGTAGAATATGAGTCTGAAAATTGTTCAGAATGACATTTTATAAAAATTAAGTGGAAATTTAGTTACTTCTTTTGAGGAATCTGATGACATTTGATTATCAAAACTCTATAAAATGCAATTATGATTTCAGCAAAACAAAATTTTGTTTATCACAGAATCTCTTGTTCCAGAATCTTTCTGAACAGCAGTATAAACTCTTCCTACCCACAATCAGCCCTGCCCTAAATACACACTGCAAACATCTGCCAATCCAGTTCATATAATTTAATGCTCAACTAGCTTTTAGTTTGAACTTTGGGTATGAGCACAAAAAAATAGTCATATCAGTCTTGATATGAAGTCTTGATACATCAGGTCCAAGTGTCTGCTTTCCCTGATATGAAGAGTGAATGGTGTTTTATTTCTATTAATATCATACTTGTTTTCATTAATATTGTAGAAAAAAATACAAATAAGAAGAATCTATAGAATTAAAAGAATGCTTGCAATGTTAATAATCTTGGGGTAGATTGTAGATGTAAAAATAACTCAAAAATATCTTGTTCTCCCTAAGAAATCAGTTAATTTTTAAACTGAGAAGGTTGTGTTCGTGGTATTTGCTGTAACAAAATCATCTTTAGGAATGAAACTGAGACATTTTACTTGGATATTAAAGAGAAATGCTAACTTACAGCATATACATTTGGGAAGGGAAATGATGAAATTCTAATTTAATCAGTTTTAAAGGTAGAGGAAAATCAAATGGTATTAGAAGACATCAGATTTCCAAATGAAATATACTATCTAATGTGCCATATGATTGGACTCTGGGGTGACTTGAGGTAGGAATCATCTGTAGGTTACTTCTTTCCTCAGATTTAATTAAAACTTTCAGTGGAAAAAGATATAAGCTTAAGATGATATGCACCCATTTTTCTCCCAGCTGAGGCAAAAATGAGTGATTATCTTTTTATGTAGTTAGCTGGAGGTGTCTGAATTCATCCTGTGGAAGAGCTAATGTATTATTTTCAGAAGATTCAGGAAAGAATTTCCTGAAGCAGTGAGACTGACTGGGGTCAACCCATGGTTTACTGTTATTTTCATAAGCTTTCATGGATGGCAGTTTGAGAAGCAACTCGTTAAACTGTCCAAGTCTTGGTAAACTATCTTAATGTGAATAATAGTGCCAAATAGATTAATTGCTGGGCAAGAGCCAGTTGTCAGTGGTTATATCTCTCAAGGTGTGCCCAAGTAGTCATCAACTACAGAAAATAGAATGTAATGGATTGGGAAAGCTTCTAACTGGGCAATCGGATCTTAGAGCATCATTCAGCCACAAGTGGTTGGTTGGTTTTTTAAGAAAGTCCTCCTTTACACATATCCTGGATGTATTTTTACTTTTACCTATTCTCCAATATGTGAAATCCTGCTATGAATTCCATTTCTGTATTTATAATCCTTAATCTGCATGTCCAAGCTAACAGGTAGCAGGATCACAAAATACAACAGTTCTTAGCTTTTGTTTATAGAGTGTACAATTACCTAAATGTTTGTGAGTGAGAGCCTAAAAAGAGGAAAGGATTGTCCTGTGTCCCAGGTGTACAGCTGTAAGTCTTTCATGGCACATCCAGGCCTTTAAACAAAAGTTGTTTCTAAACACAGGTTATCAACACTGGAAATAGAAGAAAGAGCACAAAGTCTTGGTCTGTTTGAGACTTTGAAAACCAGTCCTGAAAGCTTCCATGAGCACATGGCTAAATATGTTTACCCAAGTATTGAAGGCCAGGATCACCAGCGATTGCTTTACTATTTTACACTCCTGGAAAACTGTGGCTGCTCAGAAGTGGTCAACCATACTCTTAAACCTGAAACTCACATCCGACTCCTGAAAAAATTCAAAGCAGTTGCACCAGGTAGGAGAGTACCTGTTTGTTTTCTTCATCTCTGTATTTATTATTTTGTTATGTAAGTATTGGCATGATCATGCTTAGCTAGTTTGTTTTTATGTAATTGATTTTTTTCTGTGAGCAAAGGAGATTAATGTAATTAATATAGCCATAAGTTCCTTCTCTTTGTTTTACTGGAAATTTATTTGATCACAGCAAGAAAAAAGTAGTTAAGAACAGTTTTCTGTTAGTGATGCAAGTTAAAATTATTGGTGATATTTCATAGTGAAATTTTAAATGAAAAATATAAAGTTCCTAGAGTATAATTTTTAACACCACAAGTTTAACATCAATATTCTCAAAGGACTTGAGGAGGTTTACTTTTCAAGAGTCTGAATTACAGAATATATTAGAGACTTTATGCATTTTGTGGTTTTTTGGTCTGAAAGAGGATAATTTTTTGTTTACCCGTGATGTTACCTTTTGCTTTCCCAGAATTGCAGCATTGTTTGTAGCCTTACATTTTCAGATAATTACTGTAAAATACACTGTTGCTAAGGACTGAATAGTAGTTGTACAACTGCAAATCCAGCTGCAGAATGAAAAATACATACCATGTGACATTACCCCCGTTGAGGATTAATTAATTGATCAATATTGGAACCTAATGTGTATTGGACACTAACTGTGCTGCAGATATGAAAAGATAGTGCATATAAATTCATGTATTGCAGGAAGAAAAAAGTCAATAATTTTTTTGGAGAGGAGGGATAACCTTCAGTTCTTGTTGATTTTACTCCACATTCAAGTTCTGCAATACTTGCCAAAGAAAATTCTGCCAAGAAATTATTGTTTACCTTCAAAGCTAATAAACAAACAAATAAATAAATAAATAAATAAAAAGTCCTGGGACCATATAACATAAATTAGTCAGTTTCTGTGGTAAAAAATTAAATCTTTGTATTACACCCCTAATCAAAATTCTCAGTGTTCAGAATAGTTTAGAGATAGGAGTCAAGGAACAACAGCTAAGTGTTTACAGAGGTTGCAGGCCCAAAGTACATGAATAAGAACATGGCAATAGAAGTCAGTTATCTTAGAAATTACATGCAAAGAAAATAAAATAGTATCATTGCTAGAAATACTTCCACTGGTAAATTAATTTGCAAAGATGTTCTTCCTCTAGGAAGCAGAGTAGTAACATGATTCTTGAATGTATAAATATTGATGTAAATGGATCTACATGTCCTATCTCTAGGTGGCCTTACTTATTAAGTTTACTTGTAGTTAATGCCTTGCAATTTTTGCTAAGTGGTAAGTACCAGTTGTTACATGATCGGAATACATATTTTAAATTAATGAAGACTTATGCCTTGACTTGCATGAGGTTTTCTAGGGTTTACATTTAAGTTCTAACATGATTCTATATAATATATATATATACATATATACATATATATATATATTCTTCTTTGAGAATCTGCTTTTTTCAGGTTGTGTCATAGAATCACAGAACGATTGGGGTTGGGAGGGACATTAGGGATCAGCCAGTTCCATATCCCCTGCCATGGACAGGGACACTTTCCATTAGACCAGCCTGCTCAGAACCCTATCCCATCTGGCCTTGAGCAATTCCAGGGATGGGGCATCCATGGCTTCTCTGGGCATCCTGTTCCAGTAACTCACCACCCTCACAGTAAAGGATTTCTCCCATAAATCTGATCTAACCCTTCTGTCTTTCAGTTTGAATCCGTTCCCACTTGTTGGATTGGTACATAATGTTAAAGTATGTTCCATGGATTGAGAAATTTCCCATGCACCAAGACATCATAAAATCCAAGTCTTTCAATATATATGTTTATAAAAAGGGATGGGCTAGAGTCTTTTTAGTTCTGCAGATGCTAGTGTATTCATTGTTTTACGTGTAATTATGGAGTGTGAATAGATTTAATTATCAATAACTTTTACCTCTTTCTCCTTCTGTCACTAGGTCTTAATTACAAAAAACTAACAGATGAGAATGAAAACCCACTGGAAATACTGGAGCCCATCCTTACAAGTCAAAATATCTTGTCTATTTCCAAACTGGCTCCCAAAATTCCTAAAAAAGATGGCAGCATGCTGTCACCAAGTTCTGTTTATGCTGTGTGGTTACAAAAACTTTTTTGGAATGGTGATAATCATCTCATTAAAAAAGTACCAGAAACCATGGATGAGTGGCTCCATGCATATGATATGTGTTCAAAATACTTTGATAGACTTGATCCAGATGATATTGTTACTTTCATTGATGAAATTACTTTTTCTTCCAAAGCTGTCACAAAGGTAAGCAGATATTTTCAAAGAATTTTAGTCCTCAGTTGAAGCATATAGTGTATGAGTTCAATATAATATTAAGAAGAAAGTATCAGCACATGTTATCGTTTTCATTTTGCAGTATTTAAAGATGAGTTAGTAAACCTACCTTGCTCTGCCTACTTTTTCTGACTACCAGTACGAAAAGAGGGGACATTTCAGTTTGGGGAGTTAGATCTGTGAATGTGAGAGTTTTGATGGAACCTCGAAGTCCCTGTGTGCTTATTCAACAGAGAATAAGATATTGTGTATTTCATAGAGTCATAGAGTGGTTTGAGTTGGAAGAGACCTTAAAGACCATCTAGTTCCAACCTCCCTGCCATGTAGGGTTTCTGCATTTCTCCCAAATATCTAATCTAGTACAAACCTGCCCTCTTTCATTAAAGCCATCCCCTGTGTCCTACCACTACACTACCCTTTGAAAGCTCTCATCCAGGCCTCCTGTAGTACTTGAGGGCTGCTCTAAGGTCTTCCCAGAGCCTTCTTCTTTCCTTATTGAACAGCCCAACTCTCTCAGCCTGTCTTCATAGGAGAGGTGTTCCATCCCTCTGAACATCTTTGTGGCCTCCTCTTGGCTCAGTCATTCTCACTGTACCTATCTTTGACATACATGTTAAACAGTGCCAGACCCAATATTGACCCTGGAGGTGTGCCACTTGTCAGTGCTCTCCATCTGGACATTGATGATCCCTTGATGCAACTCCTTGGATGCAGCCAACCCAGCCAGTTCTTTATCCATACCCATCTCTCCAGTTTTTATGTTGTGCAGAACAATGTCAAATGCTTTGCAGCAGTTCAGGTAGATGATGCCAGTTGCACTTCCTCTTTCTTCCTCCAACAATTCTGTAACCCTGTCAGAGAAGGCCACCAGATTTGTCAGGCACTGACTGATATGCCCTGAGTGAAGCTGTGTTGGCTGTCACCAGCCACCTCCTGATTTTCAGTGCCTTACCACAGTTTCCAGGATGATCTTGCCAGGCACCAAGGTGAAACTAACCAGCCTGCAGTTCCCTAGGTCATCCTTATTTTTGTTTTTTAAAAATGGGGGCTGTTTTCTCTTCTCCAGTCAGTGGGAATTTGACCAAACTGCCTCAGCTTCTCAAATGGATGGACAGTGCCCTAGCAGATTCATGCACCAGCTCCCTCAGAACCTACAGAGCCTGTGCACCCTCAGGTTCCTTAGATGGTCTTGAGCATGATCTTTTTCTGCAGGAGACTGGTTGTTATTCACTCTGCCAGTCCCTGTATTTGCCTTCTGCAGCTTAGGTAGCATGGCTGGAACACTTGCTGGTGAAGATTGATGCAAGACTGTTACTGAGTGACTCTGTTTTCCCCATGTCTCAGGTAACCACGTTTCTTATTTCCTTTCAGAGAGGACCCACATTTTCCCTAGTCTTTCTTTTACCACCAGTATACCTACAGAAGCTTTTCTTGTAGCCCTTGGTGTTCCCGGCAAGATCTCGTTCTAACAATGCTTTAGGTTTCCTAACCTGATCCCTGGCTGCTGGGACAGTTCCTCTGTACACCTCACAGGGTATCTGTCCTTGCTTCCACCCTCTGTAAGCTTTCTTTCTGGTGTTTTAAGGTTTTCCAAGAGCTCCTTGAGCATCCCTGCAGACCTCCTAATGTTTTTGCCTGACTACATCATTGTGATACATTGCTCCTGCATTTGCAGGAGGTTGTCCTTCAATATCAGCTAGCCTTTTTGGGTCCTTCTTTGCTTTATCCCATGGTACTCTACCAGGCAAATCCCTGAAGAGACCAAAGTCTGCTCTCCTGAAGTTCAGAGTGGTGAACTTTTTGTGCACCCTCCTCATTGTGTTAAGGCTCTTCATGGCTACTTCCAGCCCAGTCCTTCCTTGCTGGTCAAAACAAGTTCCAGCATAGCACCTCTCCTAGAATTAGAAGGACTTTGTCATAAGTGCATTCCAGGAATCTCCTGGATTGCCTGTGCCCTGTTGCATTATCACTCCACCACATACTGGGGTGGTCATATTTATTTAATCATGCTCATCTTAAAATTTATTGTGTCACAGGTTTGTCCTTAGTACCACACTTTTGCATTCAGAATAAGATGTCCCATAGAGAAAGTATTCTGGCCCAGTGCATGTGGTTTCTAAGCATTGTAGTAATGTAAATTATAAACTGTCGTAATCTATCTGGTTGAAAGCCTGATTTTGAAAGAATGCACTTTTATGTGTGTAACATATATTAACAGATGTGGAGTTATTTTTTGCCCAGTGAAACCTATTTGCAAGGATATTTCTAGCATAAAGTTTTACCCGTGATTTCTTACATATTGTTACTGTGATGCACAAAAGAGAAATGAGATTTCTTAGGTTTTTACCTTATTAGAAGATCTAGAGATGTCTTTACTAATTTTATCAGAAATGAAAGGTGATAAAGTGTCCAGGGTTTTTTTGTGTGTATTTTCTTTATTTTGGTTTGTAACAATTTTTCTGAGGTATTTATACATCATGTTTAATGAAGTCAATTTGAGTTTGGTCCCTCTTTGAATACTGTATTAATGTTCCCACATTATTAGTATAGCTTTATTAGAACCCATCTAACCTCTATCTATATCAGAATTTGGTGAAACAAATTGCTAGCTTGAATAAGAAACTTTGTCAGCACAGAATTTATGTTTTGTGTGATCTGATTGTCATGGTCGACCAGCATGTTTTATCACTAGTTCATCACCTGTCTCTGAAGCCTTTTTATCCGAACTTTTGTCTTGGTTTAGGTGTTTCCATCCCTTTTTTCTCATAAAGGTACTTTTTCATGTTTATGAGCAATGACTCAGACTCATCCTGAGATCTTAATTGACAGACTTGACCCTGAACTAAGGTAGCAAGGGCATGGCTTGTCTAATGAGAAGGAAATACTGTCTGTACTTATGGTCAGTGCAACTGACTACTTGAAACTTGCTGTTAATGTTTCTTGAGCATTTCAAGGTTATTTCTCATTTTTTCCAGATGAATGGCGTGGGGAGAGAGTGGATATCCTCCACTGTGTGTCTATTTTAAAACACACTGATTATTTTCCTTTGTTTCTGTTGAGGATTCTAATACATTTTCTCTACTCTCTTGAAAGCAGAGAGTAGGAGTAGCATAAAAGAAACACTAAAGACAAGATGATTGTGGTTTGTGGTCAGGCAGAATTTTGTAGTAGAGACCTGTTAGCTTTTCGGCCATGAAAGATGTCCAAGATGCCTTGAAACAGTTGACCAAATCATCTAATAAGCCATGCACTATGTTTTGGGATTGAAACAGCTGTTTAACCAGCTTGCAGCTAGTTTTGTCTCAGGATCCTGTTCAGTTTTCAAGTAGAATTGTACAATGAGGAATTATCATTGTAGACTCTGGAAACTTATCTCTGAGGTCTCTTTCCTCTACCTTTTATCTGAAAAAAACTTCATACATAAAAACGGCCTTTTGGCTTGCATCTGTTAATTAAATTTTATGTTTTAGGCTGCCCTGGTCATGTGCTCGCTCTTTTAGTCTCTAATTTAGCACTTTCTTCCCAGTCTAGTTCAGTGGCCAAATACTTTACTGTATCAGTTTCTCATTCCCACAACAGATGCACATTTAGGTATTTCATGGAAGTGCTGATACTTAGTTAAATGCAAAAAACCATGGTCATTATCATGAAATAATCTGTACTGTTGCTGAGATAACTGAGGTTTCTCTCATCGAGGAAATTTGAGAGGAAGCTTACAGTGACATAGTGAAGTGAGTTTTTTAGTAGTGCTGAGCAGTGAATTGGAAAAAAAAACCAAAAAACAAATGTTGTGTACACTCTCAGCTCTCTTCCACTCCTTCAGAATTCAGAAGGGGAAGGTGGGAAAGGAGAGAGAGAGAATATACGTGTGAGATGATGAGATGCACTCCACAGTTATTCTTGTGGAACAGTATCTCCATCTAAAAATCCCTTTTGGTCAGAAACAATTGATAAAGGTCTCAAGTGCTAAGGGGTAATGGGACCTTGGTTACATAGCAGGGTAAGCTACACAAGTTCAACTTCAGAGGTAGCACTGCTGTTGCCACCATATGGGAACTTAGGAAACAGATGAATTATTATTATTGTGATGAATAATCTCCTGGTGTCCCAGAAAATCAGTAGAAGTAAGGAGAGGCAGTGGTGGACCAGCAAAGCAATAGGCAGCTGCTTCTACTTGTGTGTCACTTGGATATGGCAGAAAACATGGGAACAGAATTATATAATTCTGTAATTATGCAAAAGGGAATGAAAACAGGGTTTAGTGCTGGCTTCTGCAACTCCTTGTTATTCCTGACAAAGACAGGAATGTGATGGGCTTTCACAGAGGCCCTTTTATTCTCCTGTTCCCTTCCACAAACTCTTTGTTTTGGCTTTCTCATGAATTGGGCTAGCAGTGACTGAGTGAGCAGTGCTTGACTGGGCAAAGGGATAGAGAGAATGTCTAAATTGGAGAAATGGATGAGGAGTTTGCATTTATGAAAAGGCAACTAACATTGTTATACTGACTGCAGTTTGGGATGTGACACGATTTTAGGTACTTCTAGCTCTGAGGCCAGAGATTCTTTTCTCCCATGTTTGTTGGAATCAGTAGAAATGAGTTACCAACTGGAAGATGAGGTTCAGTTCCTAGGCCTTCAGGGTTCATGAAGTGGTGACATTGTGTGGTAGGAACTGTGTGTGCAGAGATGCATCATAGTTGGGACTTCAGTAAACCGTGGACCTAAAGTAACATGGTTAATGCAGCTGAAGAAGTTAAAGATGTATGCAATATTCTTTTGTGTTTGTGATAAATGAAACAGGCAAGGACCTTAACACTTTGTCAGTATTTACCTCACACATTGAAGGACTGAAGAAGTATCGATGCCTTGAGCACAGAATCTCACTGTTGCAAGCAGTTGAGAAGGTTCCTGCTTTTGGCGCTTCTCCTCAGAGATGCTTTTAACTCTGTATAATTGCTTAATTCTTTCTGATTAAATAATAACTGTAATGTTAAGAATAGGCTATTTGTGTGTATGGAACAAATTTCTTCCTAAATGGGAGGTATTCCAAATATTCATTGGAATGACTGCTTATATTTTTTCATGTATTTTGAATATGTCATCTTTTTTTCCAGCAGCTCTGCTTTTAAGTAATACTGATGTCATAGTTTCTTAATTATAGCAATGATCATATCAACTTCTTATCTTGATGATTTCCCATTTATTCCAGTTTCTGTGATCTTTGTGAAGCATTTTAGATAGTTTGGGAATTTTTTTTGTTTTTAATTCCTTCATTGCCAGCATTTTGTTCATTTTGCTAGAGAGTTAGTTATGTTGGTTCTTCAAAGAACCATCTGTTTCAGAGCTCATAGGTCATTGCCCTGATGGTTTTTTGATTAACAGTACTCCAGAAAAAAGCCTAGCACGACAAAAACATAAGTGAAAACAATCTTTTTTAATCACTCTGTTTTCATTATTGAACATGCACTACAAATGGAGATTGGCACGATATGTTGATTAGGAAGAAAAGGCTACAGCTTTAGATAGGAAAAGCAGAATAAAAAGCAGTGATATCGTCAGTCAGATTTTCTGTAGAGAAAGAGAAGCTGAAATTTTCCTTACATGGGTACTTTATTGCAGCCTTCCACAGATTCAGCCAGATTCTTTTAGACTACAGCTGATTATGTTTTTTGTTTAACATTCGATCTTTTATAACTTCTTTCCCAAATCCTGATTTAAAATATTTAAAATAACTTTTCTTGCAACTTAGTGATTGTAGTTGAAAGGTTGCCTTTTTTTTCTCTGAATCAGTAATACTCTTTTGACCATTTTCTTTTCCTTTCTGCTTCCTCAAGCAGGAATACAATATACAATACATTTTGACCACATACTAAACAGGTGTAGAATGGGAACCTGTTAAAACTAGATATGACTTTAAAAACACTAAATGCTGTTTAAAGTAACTGTATTTTAAAAGCTTAGTTAAAAAAAAAACAAAACAAAAACAGAATATTGTTTGCTATCTTTTGTCTGGCTGATTGACTTAATGCTGTTTAAAACACTATGGAAAAAGACAGGGCATGACATTGCCTGAAGGTGTACAAGAAATGTTCTTACATAGTGTGACTGCATTCAGATGTTACTTTTTGAATTACTTGTCTTCATTTTATCACTTTTTATCACTGTGCTCCAGTTCAGTCAGTTTGCCTTGCCTGACCTTGTTTTTTTCCTGGATACGGACAGTACTTCTTTTTCTAGTATCAGTGCTAGGTACTTTCTTGTGCCTTTCATTTAAATAGTTATTTTAATTAAATCTGCTTCGAGAGTGTGTAATAAGAAGCTTCACTAATACATTTTCCTTAACTGGTTCCTTACATATATAGAAACTTGTTCCAGATGAATTTTACAGGGTCTGGTAGGAATGAAGTTAACTTTCATCATAGGAGCCTCAGTGGGGCTGTGCTTTGGATTTGTGACTGAAACAGTTTTGATACCACACTAGGATTTTGACTTGCTGATCACTGCTTGTAAGGTGTCAAGGCTTGATTTTTATCTCAACACCTCAGCCCTGAGTAGGCTGCAGGTAGGCAAAAAAATGGTTAAGGGACACGGGCAGAACAGATGACCTGGGCTGGCCAAATGTGTGTTCTGTGCCATCTAATGTCATGCTCACATACAGCAAACAAAGAGGTGGGTAAGGTTAGAGGGATGGAGCACCTCTCCTATGAGGAAGGACAGAGGGAATTGGGATTGTTCAGCCTGGAAAAGAGAAGGCTTTGGGGTGACCTAATTGTGGCCTTCGAGAACCTGAAGGGAACTCAAAATAAAGATGGAGGCAGACAAGAGTGTGTACTGACAGGACAAGGGGGAATGGCTTCAAACTGGAGAATAGGCTTAGATTAGACATTATGAAAATGATTGCCCAGAGAAGCTGTGGATGTCCCATCCCTGGAAGTGTTCAAGGCCAGGTTGGGTGGGGCTTTGAGCAATCTGATCTAGTGGAAGGGGTCCCTGTCCAAGGCAAGAGGGTTGGAACAAGGCAATCTCTAAGGTCTCTTCCAACCCAGGCCATTCTGTGTTTCTGTGATTAAGCAGCAGATACAGGAACTGGACCCAGCTGTTCCATGTGAACATCAAAACCCATTTTTCATTGTGAGTGTGAATGAACACTGGCACAGGTTGCACAGAGGGGTTGTTGAGTCCTCCCACATTGGAGATATTCAAGAGCCACCTCAACGTGGTCCTTGGCCTCTGGCTCTAGGTGGCTCTGTTTAAGCAGATGACTTTGGAGGCCCCTTCCAACCATTCTGTGTTTCAGTGTTGCTGGGATCCCAGGTTCCTGTGCCATTAAAAGGAGTGAAGCTGTTTCCATAATCTTACACTTGCATATCAATCACTGGCAGAAGAGTAGCAGGGTCAACATCTTCACATCCAAGTAAATGTTACTCCTTCTATACTTTATTAAGAAGTACCCTGAGGAAAATAGTTTTATGAGATGAGTTTTTACCCTGAGGAGTAAAAATCTGTTGAGGTGAAATAGGATGTGATGTTCTTTGGTTTGAAAATAGATCTTTAGGATTTTTTTATTACACATTATAGCCTATAGATTTAAAAATCTTCTTAAACTGTAAAAGCTTTTTAAATATAAAACTTCACTTCACATGCAAACAAAGCTTGAACTAGCCCCTAAGCTACATTTTTATCACTGGCTCTGATACCAAATCTCATTACTGAAGCTGATAGAAGTACAGAGGAGAGCTATTCATGGTTTGGAATAAAATAACCAGAGAAATTATATGTTCATAGTGCTGCATTTTGGCTCTATGCAGATGTGAATTCAAAATTAAAACTGGCTTGGGAAAAACTTTCTTTCTTTGTTCTTTTTTTAAATCTGAATGCTTTATTCTGCATGTGCTTATGGCAGCATGACTTCTAAACTGGCAGGATGTTGGCACTGCTCTCTAGGATATGTTAGATGGAATACTTAAATTATTTGCCTTTTGCATCTTTCTTAATTGCATTTTGAACATTAGAATGTACACTAGAAAAGGGAAAAATGAAATATGTAGCTGTTTTCTTTTATCATGCTTACAAAATGGATATATAAATCCAGCTGTGGTTGTTAGATTTTAATGTGATGTGGAGACTATGAATTTTTCCTTGCATAGAGTAAAACCTGATATTGAGGTCTTGTTCCCAGTAACAAACTCAATTACTTTGTGTGGAAATGGAGCTCTGTTGCTTTTGAATCTGTATGGTAAAATTCCCTTTGTATTGTGTTAAAACTGGCAAATGTTCTTAGCTCTAACAATAATGTCCAATCATTTTGCTTTCATCCTTAAAAACATCCAGTAAACCATTAGTGTGGTTCACAGTAACAGCAGAAAAAGCCAGGAGCAAATTCTAGATATTTCACTTGTGACTTTTTATCTAGGGCAGGAAGTATGTAAACTGTACAGCTTTCCACTAAATAATCCTTATCAAACTTTTTATGGTTTTACAAGTAGCTAGCTGAATTCATGATGTGAACATCTCTTGGACTTTGTATGAATAATGCTGTAGCAATTTATTTGCCCTCTTTTATGATAATTCATCTTATTTCCTATTCACTGTGTCATACAGATTCAAGCATTTTTTTCTATTTCTTGTGTATTTCAACTTGAAAGTTAAAATTGTTTATGTCTTTGTTCAGTATTCCAGTAACTAAAACACCTGATGGTAAAAGTACCTAATGCTTTGGGTTTAGAGTTCAGGCAGAAGACACTCCTGCCCATTAGAAAGTGTATTGCAAGCACTGTTAAAACTGGACTTGAAGTTACAAATGAACAAATCGTACATGAATGTCTAAAATCATACTTCAGATTTTGTTTTGGACTTTCAGCTGAAGCTGTGTCTTTCCCAAAACAGGAAAGTCAGACTTTGTTTCAGTTTTATGCCTAGATATAGCTGGTTGTACAGGTCTTTAAAAGTACTGTATAGTTACTGTTTTATATAACTTGGGCTTTAAATAGATTGATGTAAAAATTCTCGATCATTCTGGGGTTTTTGCTTATGGTTATGGTCTTAGAGGTATATTTTAAACAGTGGTCTAAACCTGACAAAACTAACCTTAAGTGAATTATCAGTCTTGTAAAGCAATTCTCAGACCTCTCTCAATGAAGAATTAAAAATCAAATATTATAAGATGGCAGTCTACAAAAATAATAAATATTATTAGGAAAAGAACTTCATACGGTTTAAAATGAGCATGAGTCAGTAAAAAGGAGGACAGCAGAGGAAAATAACGGAATACTGATCATTTTAATGAATGACAAGTTAGAAACAAAGTTGTTTCCGTTAAATACTTCATTCAGTTCTATGCTATGTTGTGGAGCCACCTGAATTCTTGACACTGCTGTAATACAAATAGTAGTGTGCAGGTAAATGAATGAATAAATAATTGAGCAATCTTTTTCAGCTGCCGGTTGAAGCCAGGATAGAAGTGACTAAGAAAGCTATTAAGGCAGTCAAACATCTTTCTGAGAAATCAAGAAAAAAAACTTCAGATAATGACATGAAAGATGCTGAAAACCCATCTGCTGCTTATGAAGAAACTCTGAATCATTTGCAACAATCTCTTGCTCATCTGGAAACACTCACTCACAGTTTTATCACTTATTTGAAAAGCAGCGAACAGGTAATGATTACTGATCAAGTGCTTGCTTTGAGTGTTACCATAACTAGCAGTGATAGACATCAGTCTTCTGTCAAATTAATGTTTTCTGCCTTTGCTTTTGTTGACCTGGGTTTTGAAAATTCAGTTCCATCAATCTTTCCTTTTTCTCAGTATATTAATTCCTAGCAGAAAGGAAGACTGATACAGCCCTGTAAATAAGGAGTACACTGATTAGTGTTCCAAAAACTGTCTGTTCACAGGATGTGCTACAGAAGTACGGCTATTTATATGATCTGTCAAGGTCGGAGAAAGAAAAAATCCATGAGCAAGCAGTAGCCATGTGTATAGATGGTCAGCCCCTGGACATGGTGCAGCAGTTGTTACAAGTGGCTGTTGGAGATCTAGGCCTTTCTCCCCAGGATATTGTCCAATGTGCTATTAAAAAAATTGTAGATGCATTAAGGTAAGCACACTTCCTTAATTAAGCACAAAAATCTTTATTTTGGAATTCTGGAAGGTTTTTTTTGGCAGGTTGAGTTGGTGTGTTGGTTTGTTGTGGTTTTTGGTTGGTTGGTTGGTTTTGTTTATTTGCAGTGAATACTTGTTTGCTTTTAATATCTGGATTTTGCAGTGACAGGGGATTTCTTTGATTATGTTTCTCATATTTAGTTATATTTTTATGAGTTGGGGAAGCCAGGGCAATTTGAACAAAGTAAGACAGAGCTTATCCTGTTCACTGGTGCTTTTTTGTAAAAAGCATTGACTTTACAGCATTGTTCCATTATGTGTATGTACCCTTGTGAATTTTTGTAACATTTACAGCAGCACATAATTCTTCCTTCTTAAACAGAGTTAAAAGGCATGTTTATTGGAAATGGTAACTCATGCAGGCATTTGGGCAGCAGAGGCCTAGTAATAGCTTCTGCCACACCAATGTGTCCTACCAGAAAGCATACAATTTCCGTCTTTGGAAAAACTTGCTGAGCCATTTCTGGGAGCTGGGGATTTTTGTGCTGGTTGGTTTGGTTCATTAGAAATATTTTATTCCCTCTCATTTTTTAAAGGAAGCACAGGGAAGCAGGGGAGGATAGTTTTTTTATCATCCATTATAAATTGAACTGATGAATCTCATTTAACTATTCATACAGAACTCTTCTGAAATATTTCTGTTTCAAAGAGATACATGCAACAAGTAGGAAAGAGTATTCTGCTGTTAGATGTCTGGTAAACACTGTTTAGGACTTCTAAGACCAGTTTAGAGAGATAAAACTTTGAGAATTTATCCTGTTCTGCACGCAGAAAAATTATATTGGCAGGATGATCTGAATGCGCACACCAGGAATTGGAAAACAAGTCTAGCATGGAAAATTTTCTATGGCTCTACTTTTTCTTCAGTATGTATGTATATATTACAGCAGATTGAAGTGCCACAGATGAAAAGAAGGCAGCCTGTCAAATTGTTTGCAGTCCTCTTTGGCAGGAAATTGATTTCTCCTGTCACTCAGTTTAAGAGTGTTCACAGCATCCTCAATGATGATAGAGTTTTTGCACAGCAGCATAAGTAATACAGTATTTCTTGTCCGGGTTTGTCCATTTGAAGAAGAATAATTTAGCTTTTGATAATAACTGTCCTGCTGTTCCTGACTGGCAATGTGATGCATCTGGATACAAAGTTCACTAAGTCCAGTTATTTTGACTACAATGAGTCTCATTAACATGTAGAGTATGAGAAACCGATCAAAATTCTCCTTTCTACTCTGTTTCTTACCAAGACTTTTCTGTGAACTGAATTACTTGGTCTTTAAATGCATTGCAAGGCTGGAATGGCTGCAAGTTGATGTGAAGTTCTGGGACAGTGACCATCTCCAGTAACTCCTGTGCAGCACTTCACTGGAAAGAGGGGAATGACTGTCTCATAGAGAAAACTGTAGTGGCAAAGATGGGCAAATGAGTTGGAAGTTTCAATTAAAATGGTCTGGTGTGTGATGTGACCTGATGTGGTCACTAGAAATATTCCACTCCCACTGCGCTGCTTTTTCGGGAAAAGAAGAGAAAGATTATTTTATGTAGTTCTGAACTATGGACAGTTTGTTTACTACAGTGATAAAAAATGGAGAGAAAACCTAGCATAAAATAAAATAGAAAATATATGAGATAATATCCTTCCTATGATGAAATTCAGAAAGGGTTAATATTATGAAGCACTAAATATAATCTAAATATAGGGAGGAATTAAAGCAAAGGTTGTTCCTTGGCATCTCTTAAGCCTGCTGGTATTCATGTTGTTGCTGAGAATAAAATTGGATTCATCTGTATCCTGTGCTCAGATGTTCACTTTCAAGATACAACACAAATGTACAACGTTTTGTTCAGTACTTGCATTTCTACAATTAAAGAAGTAGTCTTCCAGTGTAGCTGGAAAAGCAGACTTTTACTCAGTAAATGCAACATTTTAAGGGAAGACCTGTTTTAGGTTTATTTACTGGAGCTTTGATCTGTTACACAGTGTGATTATTTTATACAGTACTTTTGAAGGAGATTGTGTTGGAAAATTCCTTCTTTGACAGGTAACCTTCAGAGTAGCAGTTGTAATGCTGTAACACTGAATTTGGATTTTCTATAGCTATGGTGACAAGGAATGTAATTGAGGTATTGCAAACACAAGTGAAAGAGGCCTGCATGGATGTGAAAAATTGTGGTAGTGTCAGTGAAAATTAAGCAACAGTCTTCCACTTCTATGATTGAAAATACACATCCTTTCTTTCAGTTGCATTAACATACACAATACAATACAACCACCCTTCAAACACAGTAAAATATCTTTTGTTATTACCATATATAGTCATTCTTGCAGAAGAACCTTCTAGAAAGTAATGTCTTCATGAAAGCTTAAGTTACTTTTTGTCTTCATTTTATAACAGTGTATGATATGACAGGCTTAACAGCTTTGATACCTTCTCAGAAACAGATTTTTTTGTTAAATATAGCATAGTTATTTACCTAATTCAGGAATTTGTAAATTTGTAAATCATTAAATTGCAATTTTAAGAGCAGTATTGTCCTCCAGTTATTTTACCTACTTTTGTCTCCCTTCACTCTCTAGTTCTGGCACACAAAATTCAAAATAGAAACTCTTGCATTGGTATGTGTAAAAGCTCTCTAGCAGAGCATATTTTTGTACTTTACATGATTTATGTGTTGTGCACTTCCTTGTTTGCCTGTAGAAACAGCTGCTATAAATAGTTACCTCTTCAATAGAAACCATGAACTTCTGGAAAAAAAAAATTAGCAACTATGGTTGCCTGATTAGTCTTACTTAAGACTCAGTTTAATTCCTTGCCTAAGACCACTCCATGGATAGGAAACATTCCATGATCCATGACTGCAGTCGTGTCCATGGTTGGTCAGTCACGAAAGACAGTTTGTCTCTTGAAAACTTTATGGTCTCCTTCACCTGCAGCTCCTAGAGTTCTTCCCTTACATGTCCACAGGGATATTGTGTTTCATGAAGTTTTGTAAGCATTCGCCAGGCAGTGAGCAGGAAAGGTTTGGTGAAATTTTGAGTTCTTTCTTTAATGCCCAGTATTTTCTGAAGAAGGTAGATCCAGCTTTGTTAGAAAGAATAGCTACATTAACAGGGGAAAAAAATCAGATTTTTTTTATTACCTCATCTCATTTGAGTAGGGGTCATGCAGAGTAATTTTGTAGCTTGAATATAATGATTTTGTGGTATTTTAGATGGAAATGATGGTATGTCATTAAGATATTTTTCCCCAACTTTGAAATACCACACCATCAGTATGTTATTTCCTTATTTTCCTCATATTTAAATATGACAGAGCACAATCAGAAAGAGGAAAATAAAGCTGGAGTATTTTCAGTGAATACAGTAATTAGATTAAAAGATTTAGATGAAGCTAATTTATTCTTCCAAGCGTTCTTTGTACTTTATTCTGTTTGAGGAATGTGATTAAATATGCATCACTTTTTCTGACACTGAACTGAAATCAAAATACGCCTTTATCACTGTAATTACACCAAGCTCATACCTAGGAGTTTTGAGGTGAACACTGAATCATGTTCTGTTGTTTAAAACGTCCATAAAATAGCATATAATCTGTGTGGGAGACTAAAGCTTCATTAATTATATTTGTTTCGTTAGTAGCTGCTTATTTTTAATCATTAATTATTAAGAAAAGAACAAGGCAGGGATCTGTGGAAACTTGACAGGATTATTTGTCTCATGAGCTGTCATCTGATTTTAGTTCCTCTAGCCATTAGGCAGTAAAGGCAGTATTAAGCTTAAAAAATAGTTAACTTTCAGTTTTCCTAGATTTTTAAAATATTTCCTTATTCTAGAAAACTGTAGCATACTGCTTAGATTAACCTTTTTTCTCCTTTCTTTGTGCTTAGTAAAAGATATCTGTCTGACAAACTTGAAGCTTCCTGTAAATGTTACACATCTGTTCTTGAAAATTGGCTTCACAGATGTATTGTCAGGAACAGTGAATTTTGTTTTCAGAAATGCCCATTAGCTTTTGTAGATACATTTCTTTTGACCCATTTTTGTTTGGGTTTGTTTGGGAGGGGCAGTTTTGTTTTGTTTTAGGGTTCTTTTGAGGAGCTCAGAGCCTGCTTGTGACAGGAGCTAGCAACTTTCATTTCTGCTTAGAGAGATGAAGGTTTTTTGAAGAGCAAGGGCTGGGACTGTCCACAACTCTAAACTGAGGATACCTAAAATAAAAGGTTTGCTGGTTGGTCTCCTTTGGTATGGTAGTTCTTCATGTACATTAAACATAAGTGAGTGCAAGTAGAGCAGTAAGAACTCATTTTCTGTACACTGTACAGTCCTAGAATAGTTTGGGTTGGAAGGAACCTTTAAAGGTTGTCTTGTTTGTGCATCACCCCCTACAATGAGCAGGGACATCTTCACCTAGATCAGGTCACTCAGAGCCCATCCAATCCATCCAATCCTTGAATTTTTCCAGCAAAGGGGCATCTGCCACCTCTCTGGACAGCCTGTGCCAGTGTCTCACCAGCCTCACTGTAAAAAATTCCTTCCTTAGATGTAGTCTAAATTGACTCTCTCATCTGTCACCATTTTTCTTACAATCCCCCTTTAAGTATTGAAGGGCTGCAAATGTTTGTTTCTGTTTAAATACTCATTCTCTTCTTAGTGTGCAAGTTTTAAAAGTATTCCAGTTTCCTTTTGATATGCTATGTTAAGCCCATTTGTAGATGTGTTTTTATTACAAACTTAATTGAAAAAAAGGAACAAAAATGGAAAATTTAAATCTGGCCTGTAAACAAATCACTAACAAAGTGGCTTATAAAAATAGCATTATTGAAATGCCTTATAACTGTCTTCACTCTAAGGAATACAATAAATTTTTAGCTTTTTATGTTTTTTAAGGCAATTGAAACTATCTCTTAATGCATGTAGCCAGTTACATAAAATGATTATTTGAATACTGGTCTGCTTTTTACCATTTCCACACTTCTGTCCTGAAGGTGTATTTTTTTTTCTTTTTCCTAAACAGAACATTCAGTTCTGTCATGTCTCTTTCTGGTAAATGCACTTTTTTTTTTCTCCCTTCTGAGAATTTTTTTTGTATGTTTTGGTAAAAATGGATTTTATCTTTTGGAGACATATCATGTCTCAGAGTTTGAAACCCAGAATATTTCTACATATTCTGTACTATAAATTATAATTTGATTGTTTCCAAATATTCTGAAGATGTTTAGAAGAATATCTAGATTTAAGCTTCACTCTTTATTTAGCTACCATATGGTAATACTGCTACTAAGACCAGCATTTCTATCAGTTGTATGTGCAGTATCTTTTGAGAAATAGACCAGTGTCAACAGCCTTCTAGTCCTATTTCAGACTTTAGGAGTGCAATATAATAATATGAGTATGCTGAATTTTCATCATGCAACGAATCATCTTGCATCTGTTCTGAATAGAGTTGTATTCATTTTTAATCCAGTGTTGTTCACTGGAGTGCTGGCCACTTACTAAGATAAAAATAGGAAAGATGAGAATTCTGAATGCAGGAAGACATTAAAGGTTATAAAGATTTAGGTCTTTATGCCATACAATATAATATTGTCTAGGAAATATATTCATCTTACGGATGTAATAAATAACAAAATTGTATATATTCTCTAACTCTAAAAAAAACTAACAAAAAATATTTTGGAATATCACGATTATTTTTGCATATTCCTATCAGCTGTGTTGTATTTTGGCTTTAGAACAGTCACAGTAGTCTGGGCATGCGTTTGTTACTGGTGAGAGCAGACCTAAGAAGAGGCTGACATTTTTAGTGGCAGAAGAGCTTTGATACGGTGATGAACTATAGGGAAAAATGCGCTTTTTCTCCGGGCTTTTTGAATCATCTGCAGTCAGATAACTTGGTAACTATTTGCCTTTTTTTCTCTTTCTTTAATGCAGCTTTGACAAACTGAGGCAAAGCTGTTGTTTTTGTGGTTCATCCAGGCGTCATTGCCACCGCAGTGGTTTCCGTGGGGAGACACTCTGTGTTTTGTTGGAGTACCAGGGCAAAATCTCTCCCTCTCTCAGCACCAAGTCTGTTTAATGGAAAACCTTAGCTGAAAATGTCATTTTCATTGAGTTAGGAGCAAAGCTTGCTTTCCTACTAGAGTGGCTTTGAGTTGTTTGTTTCTTTTTTCACCCAATTCTTACAGCCTTTTAAATTCTAGAAGAAAACTGTATTTTTAAACTGAAACATCTGATGGGAGTGATGGACATTTTTCTATTCCACACATGCACAGAGGCTGCTGTTCTATGATGGCTTGACCCCAGAGAAATCAGCAGATAGGATACTACTGACTCAGGTTACATTTGAGCTAATTTAAGCCAACAGAGATACTGCAAGAGGATTCAGACAGAAAAGATGGTGGCATTTATGTGTAACTTTAGGTCTGTTTAGTTCGTATTGATCTTTAAGCTAGTGAGATTACAAGAGAGTATTCTGCTGACCTAATTAATCTGTGTTAGAAGAACTAAACTTGCTTTTCCTTTAAAGTTTCATTTAAAAGTTTTAATATTTTTTCCCACTCTTTTTTGTTGCTTTTTTCATTACTCTGACATAATAATAAAGGTACAAGTTAAGAAGCAAGAATGGAAATTTCTTATAATTATTGAACAATTCATATAAATCCTACAAGTGCATAAAATGAGATACAACATTAAGGACCATTTTAATGGTAACTTTTGTCTTCCCTTAGTAGTGGAAATGGTGACTCATCTACAACAGAGAAAGATCCACTTGGAATCCTCGAAGGTATAATTTCTGCAGTGCATGCAAGCGTTGAGAAAGGGTAAGAGCTTCCTGTATTCTTTGGGTAAGACTTTGCAAGATGCTTCTCATGAAAGCTTTGAAGGTACAGTACTGAATATGGATAATTTTTCTTCATGGATATATATAATGGTTTTGCAGTTAATTTTCTAAGACTTTATTCTAGAAGTGGATATAATTTTTCATGTTCAGAATCTGAATCTTGACAGAAGTCTTTACTCTTGATCATTTGGAAGAAAGCGCTGAACCTAAAATTTAGGTTATAGTGAAATGAAGAAATGGTTTTTCAGGTGTGACTACTGCTGATTGTATATCTACCAGGAGCATGTCACTGCTTCTGTTTCAATTTAGTTGATACATTTCAAATAATAATGATTCACTTTCAGGTATCTGAATTTAGATATCCAAGTTTGTCTATATTTGTAAGGTATAGTGCAGAAAGAATTTCCAAAGTGCTATATGATGCTTCACCACATTTTTTCTCCTCTTTCGGGAGCGTCCTTACTTCTGATCTCATAATGGCCTGTATGTCTCACTGACATTTTCCATTTCACTCCCTGTAAAGACAAGGAAGAAACAACAACAACAAAAAAAAATCAACTTTTTTTTTCCCAGATGTACACCCAAAGAATTAATGTATAATAATGATAATAAAATCCCATACTTTCTGGTAGCCACGCAAAAACAGTTATATTATTTTTTGAAGCTTCTCCAATTAAATTAAAGTAGTTGAATGTTGCATACTGAAGTAGACTGAATCGATGTAAAAATTTACAGTAAATATAATTTGCAGTACTCTAAGGTATAATAGACAAGTCAGTATTATTTTATTCTGAGATGCAGTTTCTGGGGTCTTTTATTAGTATACTTCATCAGCATTTAACTGCTGAAACACTGAGCTGGAGTGAAAGTAATTATATTGCATTCGGTAGTTTATATTCCTTTAAATGCTTACTTATTACCTTAAAACTCAGCCAGTCAGTTTACAGAACAGAAGTATTTTCCTCAGGAAAATACATATAAGCATCAAGTGCAAGCTCTACAAACTCTTGAAATATTCCAGCAGGTACCTTTAATTCCCAAACTTCTAATTTACATTTCGAATGCCACCTGTTCAGCAAAGACATGTCTAATTCAGCTGGAGTTCTGAGCTAACAGAATCATTCAGACAATATAAAGCCTAAGTAAAATTGAAGTCGTTGTAATATGAAAACCTCAGATCTCAATGTTTATTATTTCGTAGCTGCAAGACAGGTTAACTTGGTATTTTCTGTCTCATACTACTTTCCAGACTGTCTTGTTATGACAAATAAGGGAACATTAGTTACAAATCACTCCACCAGGAGCCACTTGCTTGACTTCTTTGTATTAAGAAAAAAGTTTGCTTGAGTTTAAAATACTACTGAAAGTTAAAACAGCATTACTGATTTGGTACCTGTTAGTTTATAGCCTCTGAGGGACATCACAGATTATTCTGTCTCCAGCTGTGAACTGGTTGGTCAGTTCATGGTGATCTGTGAACTGTGAAAGCTTCCACACAGTTAGAATGTATTTGATATAACTCACATTCTGAATCAAATTATATACTCAAGAGTTTTTATAATTAACAAAGTCTGACCTCAAAGTTTAGGGGGTTTAACATCTCTCTTTTCTTCTTTCTAAGGATTTTGGGCATTTTGCAATCATTATGCTAAGAACTTAGAATGATCAAGCTGGCTAGAGATCGTGCAGAAAATAAAAAGGGAGAGAGCTGCAACTGGGAGAAAACAATTTGTGTGGTATGAAAAGAAAGGACTTGTAAAGGAAGAAAAAGAGTGCAGGATGACAGTATGAATAAGCATTCAGAGATAAAAATGTCATACTAAAAATGCAAGCATTCAAGCTTATTTTCCATAAAGTCAGATGATGTGGGAGTACAGGCATCAGTCAGGCCCAGACACCTGAAAAGACTTTGATTTCCAGATGCTGAAACCCAGCACCATTGTATGGCAGCAAGGTAGTTTGTGGGAGAATATGTAAGTGTACAGATGGATTCCTATGGTATTACGTGGTTATTTGAAGTCTGGGATAAGTTCTTATGCCACACAGCTTTGGGATTTTGGGATTTAAAAGGGCCTGTTTCCCTGCAGTCTCACAGATGTCAGATCTTCCATTTCCTGGTGTTATGCATTTCTTATATATTGTTAAGTTTTAAAAATGCATGTAGTATTTTCATTAGGATTATTACCTGAGACTGTTTAATGCAGTATTGTTTAATTACAGGGAGAAAATAGTTTCTTCAGATGACCTTCTGGAGTGGTTGAGACCTTTCTGTGGTGATGACTCCCTAGCAGTGAAGCCTCGCATCAGGGTATTGCAAATTCTGGAGCAATCCTTCCATCTCAGTGATGAGGACAGCAAGCTACTTGTGTACTTCAGGACACAAGCTGTGCTCAGAGCTTGCTGGCCTGAAACAAAGGTATTAATACTGATTGCTGCAAATTACAGCGTTAGACTGTTTTTATGCAAGGATTACATAATGAAATGCTGGTCTACTGTATATGGTTATTATGCATCCTGTTGTCTGGAAACTAGCCCTACTTTCCTTTTTAAATCAAGTTTCTGCTACATTCTGATTCTTTGAAAAACAAAGTTATATAAAGGCAAGGGACTTCACGGGTTTTTGTTTAGGATCAGGAGTACGTAATACTGAACTTGTTTGAATGCTAGTGATTTTCCTCCATGTCAGACATTGACTTTGATGTTTTTGTACCTTCTTTCTTTTCTGACCATGTTTTTTTCTGTCAGTTTTACCTGTCTCCTCTTTATATTCCACTTGGTGTCACATTTTACTCAGAAGTCGAATGATAATTACTGGCCATTGACTCTTTTTTTTCTTGAGCCTTTAAATGTTATTGCATGAATGTGTAGCAGTTTTGAAATCATGTGAATAGCTCTTGTTGCATTTAGAATTATTCAGAAGCAGAGTTACTTTTTGTTCCTTTTCTAAGTGCCTCCCCCCCATGCCAAGACCTTACAGAACAAAAATAGAATATTTCTAATAGTTCCCCAAAAAAATCTATGAACAAACCCACTTTATATTCATATAAAACAAAAGCAATATCTCAGTTTTGACTTGCTGTGCTAAATTCATCCAAGGGAACAATCCTAATAAGAATCTTAAAAGGAAAAGAAAGTACTTATCTCTTGGTTTCTTTGGAAATTACTTTTTCTCTTGTATTTACAGTAATACCAGCATTTAACTCCTCAGCTACCATTTAGGTGTCTGTGATTGGATTCTTCATCTTCAGTTCAATCCTTTGTCAGTATTTGTGTTGCCTGTGACTTGCTTTCCAATTCAAAACCATTTCCAATTATAAAACATTCAACTAGAGTATGTCTTAAGAGAAAAGGGTGCAGGTAGATAAGAGCTCTCAGCCATGTTTGTAGAAGACGAAAAGAATGTGTATTTGACAGAAGCCTTATGAGACTCATTGCAGTTGTGATTTTACCTTAAATATTTATCAGACTTATTTTCTGCCGTAATCTTGTAAGTCAGAATGTATATAGCTTTGCAAAAAGAAACATCCATCGATTTGGTTACAGAGCCAAATTTTAGGACTTAATTTATTTCGTTTCATATGCTGCTGGCTCACATGTAGCTCACTGCCCACCAGAACCCCTAGGGCCCCCTCAGCAGAGCCACAGCTGTGCTGTCCCCACCTGTGCTGTTCCAGGTGCAGCACAGCTGTTAAACCTCGTGCAAATTTGGCTGGCTCAGTCTTCCAACCTGTTTAGGCCTCTCCATATAATCAGTTACTTTCTTTTTCCTGAAGGGATTTTTAGAATACTTTCAGTTTCAAGCAGGAAAACCTGGTTTTCTTTTTGTGAGGGAAGAAGTTTGTACTGATTGAGCAACAGTTCATCTCATAACACAGAGCTGCTGATCACTTCAGTGCTTTACACTTTTGCTGATGAGTAAGCAAGTACAAGAAGACATGTAATAAAGCTTGCATAATGCACTAGATAAGCTCAAACCTTTCAGAGATAACTGTATGAAAATATGTACACAACACTGTATAACTAATTTCTCTGTATATACTATTTATTATTTAGCTGAGTGTGGAAATAGCTTTCATAACAATAATGAAAGTCGTGCTTAAATGTACATACATAAAAATCATTGTTTATGCACCCCAATTTTTGCTACAGAGTGAAATTATAAGAGTCCTGTTGGACTATATTAAAAATTATTCTCATTCATATCAGCTCAAGTTCAGTGTGATTGATAAGAGCCCTTTCTTTTCTTCAAATATCTTTTGCTAGGTAACTAACCTGTTATTTAGACAGAAGAATCATGTTGGTTTCTCCATTACATACCTGTCAGTGAAATTCAGAGTTCTTCACAAATACCCAAGAAAACAAATAAATGGTCTTAGTTCTAGACTATTTATTTTAGATTTTTTCCTCTTTTAGTCAGCTGATGTCAAATGCTAGTCTACAAACTGATACTACAAAAGAAGTGATGTCCTTATTTGCATATTTGGTGAATTAACAAACAAGGAAAATATCATCATAAAATAGCAGATTGAAAACTATACATTTCCCAGTCCTTCAGGTATGTTAATGGAATAAGAACACTGCAGAAATCAGTGCTTACCTGGCTGCTGAAAAGCAAAGAGAGGGATTTCTGTATGAGCTTTGGCAGAGCATTATGATTAAAACTCAATTTTCTTATGCAAGTTCAGGCTTCAGGTGCAAAGACCTTTAAAAGCAACCCTGTTTTACAGAAGGCAGCATTGAAGGAGTAGTTAATAAGTTTAATCAGGTTGCTGAGTAATCCTAGATGAAGAAGTAGACAGGAGAAATCTCATCTTTCAAATTACGCCAGTCTGCCTGCCTTGTCTGTAGACATCACTTTATCTAGCATCACTACACCTTTATTAATTTTGTCATCCTTTCTCATCCAGCAGAATAATTTTTAAAAAAATCACATTTAAAATAAGTGGAGAAGGAATGGGCTGTGGACTGAATGCTGGTTTTAGATTTTACAGGAATGTGTTTAAAGTTTGTTGGTTTTCAGGGTTTTTTAATGAACTTTAAATTGCAAATAGAACAAAAATATGTTCATTATCCTGCTTCCAGATTGTTGTATTATTACTTGCTTGGCATTTCTTACATGCTTTCAGGGGATCCCTCTTTTCCTATACCATTCCTTGGCACAAAAAGAGACAGCAGATATTAATAAGTATGAATGTGGATTTCTATTTAATAAAGATAATTTTAATGATATTGCAGTGTTCAATTACCAGAAAATGTGTGAAAGCCACCCTTAGTGTGTCTCCTAATCCTCTTAGACAGACTTTGCATACATCAAGGAGAGACTTAATATTTAATTATGCTCTAGGTGCTGTAAGTAGCGGTCCCACAAATCAATGTGCTGGGAAACAGGCCAGCTCTTACAAAATTAAAAATGTACTTTATGGAAGCAGCTACCTATCAAACACTCTGAAACACAGTGATTTCCAGTTCTCTAATGATTAGTTAACAAAATTAAAAATTCAGGGGTCCTCATTTTTCAAAGGCTTGAGAGTCTTTAATTCACATTCCAATAGCATCCCACGCTATGGAGGAGGAGGAGGCATGCCTTGTTTTAATCCCCTTGATGAATTTTATCTGAGCTCTTCAGGTTCTGTAATTTTCTAGTTAACTGGTGCATGAAAAATATGGGTCAAAATACTGACTTTTTATATATTAAAAAATGTTGGAGGGGGAAAAAAAGACATTGTTTAGAAAGTTGATATAAAAATTTATCTTTATTCATCTAAGATGGGAAATCCGTTTCTTTTCAAATAATATATAAAATATAGTCTGTAATGACTTAGTAGTGTCTAACAAGCCTAAAGTGTCAGCTAACAGGTTGTGTGTATGTGTGTGTGTGTGTGTGTGTACTTAGCTGTTCAGCTCAGTGCCAAGGCATAAGTTACAGAAATTAGAGTTTGCCCCAGGAAGTTACAGTGGCACTAGCAAAGCTTCTGTAAGTAAACCAAGGAAGTTATTAATTTTGAAGCTTCTGCAAGACACACCTTTTCTTAAAAGGATTGTTTCATTATTATGCAAATGAAAAATGTAATTAGTACTTGCATGCCACTTAAATGCGAATAGCTTTGTCATTTAGAGAAGGTAATCTCATTTAGCCTTCCCCCTTGTATTGTTATATTACGGTTGTTTCATGATCTTGAGGTATAGAGAGCTGCTGAGGGCTAAATGTTTTTGAAAATTGGAAGGGATGTCTATTAAGGATTTCAAATTGTAACTTTGGGCACTTGTCTTTTTTTTCTTTTTTTTTTCCTGAAGTTTAGCTCTGAAAAATTGACAGATTAATTGGTATTCTGTGTGTGGGATGTGCACAACACATATTCCTTCCTTCCTGCCTATATGGCAGTCGATGTATGGCATATGCAAATTCGTTTCTCAGCAACCTTAGTAATGTCTGCATTGACTTTCTGAGAACTTGGGGTGACTGTCAAGACTCCATTGCTGTTTTGTTCCTCTTTTCCCTGTAAATGAAAAATGTGTATCTTTTTCCAGGGTGCTTCTTCATACCAGTTTTTAAGAATGGTCTCAATGGGAATGTCAATGTCCAGTGATTTTCAGCTTTTTCCCATTTCCTCTTTTCATGTCAGAGATTTAAACATGAGAAGTCATTTTGCTGAAGCCGTTTGTCAGATAACAATGACCTGTATTTAGCTTGATCTGGCAAAATACTAGAGAAGGAGCTGTATCTGTTTCATCCTCAGCCATCTTTTATTTGTGGAAAATGCTTAATTAGAAGAAAGATTTATGTTCCTATCAACTCTGAGTAAATTTGTTATGTTGTTGTTTATTATTCTGGAGACATTATTTCTCTGCTGGTAATGCATAAAAATTAAGCTTAAGAAATTTAATTTAAGTTTTAATTAATATTTTAAAACACTAATTTCCATTCCTTGAAGATGCAATTTATCCATATGAAAACATGTGAATTTTTTTTTGGGGGGGAGCATAAATTGTAGCATGTATGATTAATTAAATACTTTAAGATGGAAATGAATATTTTCCATTAACTACACAAGTATAGCAGATAAGACAAAGTGGAGAGAAAAGCAGTATAGCTTGAGCGCACACAAGTTTTGAATTGAGCCCTGGGCACTGTAGTGCTCTGTGACCAGTAGCAGCTGCTTCAGAGGAAGAAAAGAATGCTCTGGAGTAGATTCATGGAGGGATCCTTCACTTTCTCTAGTAGGTCTTTTGTAATGAAGGTGTAAGTTTGGAATGGTTGAAATGGTGTATACTCAGTTTTGATCCCAGTTTCAGAAAAATTAAGGGTTTGTTAGTGATATAATCAGACTTCTCTTACTACATCTCAAAGAAGTCGGTGGATAAATTATGATTCAACCTAGGTATCTCTTGATCAATTTTCAGCATTAGTGCACACTGCATCACTGAGCACAAAACATGCTGAAACTTTGTGAAGGAGGGATGCCATCCAGAGGGGGCTCAAAAAGTGGGCCCATGGGAATCTCATGAGGTTCAACAAGAACAGGTGCTGGTGCTGTGCCTGGACTGGGGCAACCCCTGGTATCACTCCAGGCTGGGGGATGAACAGATCCAGAGCAGCCTGGCTGAGAAGGACTTGGGGGATTCTGTGGGTGAGAGGCTGGACATGGCCCAGCCATGTGCCCTTGCAGCCCAGATTGACAAAAGTGCCCTGGGCTGCTTCCAAAGCAGTGTGGGCAGCAGGTGAGGGAGGGGATTTTGCCCCTCTGCTCTGCTCAGACCCCACCTGCAGAGCTGTGTCCAGCCCTGGAGTCTCCATGAGCAGAAGGCTGTCAACCTATTGAAGTGAGTACAGAGGAAGCCACCAAGATGATTTGAGGGATGGAGCACCTGTCTTGTGAGGAAAGGCTGAGAGAGTTGGGATTGCTCAGCCTGGAAAAGAGAAGGCTTTGGAGTGACCTGAATGTGGTTTTCCAGCACCTGAATGGAGCCACCAAAATAGATGGAGGACTTTTACAAGAGCCTGAAGTGACAGGACAAGGGGAAATGACTTCAAACAGGAAGGGAGTAGGTTTAAACTAGGTGGTAGAAAAATAGCTTTACTGTGAAGGTGGTGAGGCACTGGAACAGGTTGCCCATAGAAGTTGTGGATGCCCCATCCGTGGGAGTGTTTCAAGGCCAGGTTGGAAGGGGCTTTGAGCAATCTGGTCTAGTGGAAGGTCTCCCTGTCCATGGCAGGGGGATTGGAACTGGATGATCTCTAAGGTCCCTTACAACCCAAAATATTCTGTGTTTCTATGACTTAAATGTTTTATGCGATTTGTTACATTCTGTGGTTTTTTTAGGATATTACAATCCAGAAAATCAGGTTCTCTATTCACTGCACTTTATCCCTTATTTTGTTTAAGTAACCAATTCCAGTCACACCACCTCCTCCACAGCTTTTTCTCTCTGTAAGTATCCTCTCCTCTATTTCAGAGCCCACTGTGATATATAGTACACCTTCTGAGAAAGGTAATTGGAGAAGTGAATATGCTGTCCTTGTGGAAATTAACAGTCCGTGGTTATGCATCCTAATACCTGATTGCTCTCTTGACTTCTTCTGTACATCAGCCAGGGGTCTCTGGATTTCACTCAGTGAGAGTCAGGTTACTGCTTTGACTTGATTAGGCTAATTTAGCATATTTTAAAATGCAGTAGTTTTACCATTGTTACATTTTATTTGCCATCATACAGTAATTTACTTACCCTAGACTTCTTTTTTTTTTAGTCAGTTGGAGGTTTCTTTTGACGTAAACCAGCCTTGACAGTCATTTGTCTGCGTTTTTGTCTGTTCAGTGCTTGCAGTCTCCCCAAAACATAAACGAAGAAGCAGCCATAAACCCATGAGAAATTCTACCTTTTACCTTTATTATTTAATAGTCAACTGGGTTTTTTTGTTTACATGTTTTGGGTTTTTTCCTCTTAGTAGATCAAGTTCTTCAGTGGTTTCTAGTCTGGAATGTTGTTCTAAAACATTTGAAATATAAGTAAAATTTTTGTAAAATTCTACTTACTTTTGAAAATATAATTAAATTGTTAAACTGGTTTTCTTTAGACATTATTGTCTTAGTATCTTAAATGAGTATTTTTTATTAATAACTGTGATAGTAGATACTGTCCCTTTTTCCAAACAGTTTTCTTATTCCATCAGCCATCGTGCTCGTTGACAATTCTTATTTAGAAATCTGCAAACTCTGTATCGTCTGAGGGCCCTCACTCAGGTATTCTTAAAATAGTTCTTACTTTATAGTAATTTGTGATATTTTGTGTTAATTGAGAGAGTGAGGGGTTCTTTTTCCACATTGCTGCTGTTGTTACCCAGGGACACAGCTATCAAGACTGTGACTGGTAAGACATCAGCTACACCAAATCAAAAAGAAAACCACCAACTGCAGTGCTTTTGTAATGCCATTTGGTGTGACAGGTGCATGATGCTGCCTACCATATTCAGATTATTTTTATGGCTGCAACAGAGCTACTCACTTACTTCAGTTTTTACAGCTTAAGTAATTTTGTGATAACCATCCACCTGATATTTTAATTGCTCCTAGCCTAGGTCATAAATATGGATAAACAGTAATGGAACTTTTCTTTAAAAATATGCATTTCTTTTTTTAACTGAAAAGAGTATTACTGAAATATTATTTAAAATTTAAGTTGACATCAACACCTCTTGTTCCTGTAAGACTGTATCTTAGTTTAGTGTGAATCTTTATTTTTAGAAATATATCTTTAACTTTGCTAGTCTTGCCTATCTGCAGGAAGATATTTTGGAAGTACTAATTTTGACATTTCATTTACATGTAAACAGCTTTTAAAAGAATTTTGCTTTATTAGTAAGAATTGCAGACTTTGGTTATCAAGACAATAGTTATACATAGGGGTGAATACTGTGAGCTTGTGGATACACTGCTGCTTGATGGTGGTGATGATTACAAGGGTAAATTAAAAACTTCGTGTGTACAGTGTGGAGGGAAATGGCTGATGCTGAGTTAACAGCTTAAAAGAAGTATTTAAAGATCAAAGTAATTTCTAGGGTGTATCTTCCAGTGCTGTTGTCTGCTCTATGTTTGAGTATTTATATAATACATAAATTCTGAAGTATGAAACAGTGATTAGCAGTTGGTGCATACACAGAAGATTACTTAACATGTTTACTAGTCCCTAATGTTGCACAGGTGTTAGTTTAAGCCATGCATGCATCCAGATTTTTACTATTAACGGACACCTAGTCAATACACAGTTTAAATAAAGTATGTTAATCCTGTCTCTTTCAGTTCCAGCTAGCTAGCCATAGGAGTCTTTCAAATGAATCTTTTTTTTTTCTTTCATTATGTGCTCTTATTCTCCCTACCAATATCTATCTAAGTCCTCAGAGGCTTTCTCTATGCTGAAATGTATTTGCAGATTAGGACATAGTCTCCTGCAGAATACAAATGAATGGATTTTATTTTCTGCACAAGTTACTCAGTTTTATGCATTAGGCAACACATTTGTGTTTATTGAATCTATATGCATTTCTTAGTGAGCTGCATATGAAGCAGATAAGGAATTAAACAATATATAAATCACTTCAAAAGAAAAAAGATCTTGAGTATTTCTGTGAGAACTCAACATGTGGCTGAGCCTTAGTTTGATTCATCACCAGTAGGTTTCTTGTTAATTTGTTTTTTAACTTGAATCCCATAACTTGCTTATCTTGTACACTGGCTTTAATTTGAGCAGGATTTTACCTGTGCTATTATGTGCATCTCTTTAGTTTCTGCATGCAGCAGGCTTGCATATGTGCTCAGAATTCAATAATAGTTTTAATATGTGAAGCCCAGCTCTCAGGAAAGTGCAAGAAAGCCTGACTTCAGAGTTCGTCCTCCTCTGGGATATAAGGCACGGTTGTAAACACTGAGTTTATTCATGCAAATCCCTTGACTTCAGTTTTAATTTTGAATTGATTGCTCTAAGATTGTAGTTTTCATAGCAGACACGTCCTTCTGATCTGTCAGACAGAGTTTGTGTCTTCAGTCTAGGTCAGGGCAGCCCCTGATCAATGAGTCCAACTCCTGACCCTGCACAGGACACCCCATTTATTACACCATGTTCCCTAGAGCATTGTGCAAACACTTGAGTTCTGTCAGGCTGGTCCTGTGACCACTGCCCTGGGGAGCTGTTCCAGTGCCCAAACATCCTCTGGGTGCAAAAACATTTCCTAATATTCAGCCTAAACCTCCCTGACACAGTCCTTGGAATGTGGTTGGGGTTTTTTTTATATTTTGTTGATTTTGGTGTGTTGTTTTCAAGTAACTATTCCTTGATAAAACTGTTGCTTTGTATTAACTGGGATAACTCCATAAGCATAGCTTCAAAAAAGCTGCTTTCAAACAAGGGAATTTAATCTGCAGCAAACTAAATCATGTTTTAGCTGTTGTGTTTTCTCATTAAAAAATAGCTAAATCCTGTGTCCTGGTTTAGGTCAAGTTTTGGGGGAAAACCTCTGGAAGGAGCCCCCAGAAAGCAAACCCCCACGACTCCTCCCCCCACCACCGGGTTCGGGAAGAATTTCCTCAGAGAGGAGTGGAAAAAAAAACCTGTTGATTTATCAAGCGAAACCACTCCCCAGCACAAAAAAAACCCAAAACAACACCAGCTGACAAAAAAAACAACAAAACTCTTTCACCGTTCTGAAGGGATGACAAACTCAGAGAGTCTCTCTGGCGAGTGGTCGCCCACTTACCAGTCTCCAGCACTGGGGGTGACTGCTGCAGGTCACACAATGCAGACTCCCGGTGTTCCTTGGTGTTTCCCAGGTCCCCATCCGGAACAGGTTCAGATGGTATTCAGTTTGAAGCAAAGCAAAGCAAGCTAAACAAGCAAAGCTAAACGAGCAGCAAGCAAAGCTAAGCGAGCAAAGCAAAGCCCAGCCAGCCAGCAGTGAACAAGCCTCTCCTAAACACAGAGCATGGGGGAGGTGAGCCGGCTGATAACGAGACAAAACAAAGCTTCACTCTCAGAGTCAGTCCTGAAAGCACAGGACAAAATACCGAGCACAAACAGAACACACTATTGGAGATACAAACACCATAACGTCACACTAGGACATCCTGTTATACAGGAGCATTTTGTGAGGCCAGTGGAACTGTTTTATAAAGATGCCATTTCTCAGCTATGACTTAGTACCACATAAGTTTCCACTTAACAAAATGGGTTGAAAGTAGAATTATCCAACTGTGAACTGGGTAGATGGAGAAAGTAGGTTCAAAACAGCCTATTTAAAGCTGACAGGTTCCTTTGCCCTTGACTTTCTCCATCCTGTGTGCCCTTGCCCATGTGCTGGTGGACCAGTGGCTGAACAATATGGTGGTTTGTTCTTCCAAGCCTGTTACTACTCTCCCCAGCCTTACCCTGTTGTGTCCTGGAGGATTTTCCCCTGAATCACAATTTAAAAGTTGTTTAATTTGGATTGTTTTTAAAGAAACCCCAGTTTAGAAATAATGGCATACTGTTAGTGTGTTGCAGCATTTGTGGTTTTGCCTTTAAAGTGGGGTTTACTGTTGTTCTGGCATGTGAAGAGCTTGAATAAGATGTTTAATATGTGCTTGTGGTTTTGCATTGTTTCACAAGTATATAATGTGTTTAACATCAAGGCTGATAGAATTTCTAGCATCTTGAAACAGTTTGAAGAGAATGAAACAAATAATAGCCTTTAAAAGCCCCTAATCTTACATGTGCAGAGTCAGTAGCTATGCAATTTCAGGAACAGTTTTACAGTGTTGCAGATAGTGTTTGGGGTTTTCTTTTGACTGATTTTTGATATTAGTGTTCATATTGGGAATAATTGACTTTAAAATTTCCGTTTAACTTGTGATTTTTATATGTATTTTATATCTTTGTAACAAGCATTTAACTTGTACAGGAGGTAGGTTTCAGTAACTTATATTTGTTCAGACTTTCAGTAGCTCAGATACCAGCAGAACGGGGATTGACAGATTACAGCCTGACCTGCAAAGTGGCAAAACTGTATTCTTCAGTGACCAAACCTTACTGGGCTGTTGTATAAGAAGGGCAGTATTTTCTTTGCTGATTTACTTAATTAGATTGTAAACTCCTTGGGGCAAGGCTGTTGTATTTTTGAGCCATGAACAGCACACCATCACACCACACAACATTCCAGTTACAGGAATGCAGTCAAAGTGCTACTGATCCTTTTAGTCATTGTATATAAAAAATGTTAAGCCCTGTCTAATGACTGGAAGGAAGTTTTAGCATCAGTGTTCTCTGTCTCAAGTCTGAATAAAACCTTTGATGTCACATCTGCCTATTATTTTGAGGTGCAGCACAGACGAATTCTTTACCACTACAGCTTGGGCAGGGGCGTGAGGAGATATATATAAAACAGTGCATTTTACAAGGAAGTTCTGACAAATTGTAAGTCTATTGTAGCAATAAAGGACCAGTCAAATGCCTGCTTAGTTTTATTATTTTCAGTGCCATATTAATTCAAATTTATGCTGCAGTGTTGAACATGAACACATTTTGAAATAGTTACCTTTACCATCTGGTAGATGTAATGAAATAAATTTTATAGTCATGTAAAACAGTAAGTTTTTGGTTGCATTCCTTGGTAACAGCAAATCTTTCTACCTTTAGTACGGGGAGTTGCTTTTAAGCATGGATATAGCTTTTCTCAATAAACAAGCAATTATAGTGAAAGAAAATATTTTTCTGCTTTCAGTTATAAGCATCCTTATTTCCCTTGTAGTCAGCAAAGGATGAAAGCTGTGGCTCTGTCACACAAAAACATAGAGTAAAATGGAATTTGC
This sequence comes from Sturnus vulgaris, assembly GCF_052056855.1. Classification (NCBI taxonomy): domain Eukaryota; kingdom Metazoa; phylum Chordata; class Aves; order Passeriformes; family Sturnidae; genus Sturnus; species Sturnus vulgaris. Next base: position 102,790,890 of record NC_142245.1, on the reverse strand, counting down.
AGAATAGATACCAGTGAGCAGAGGAAGGTCGAGGTCTGTCTGCATTAGTTTTCCTGCTCACCATTCTCATACAAAAATAGCATTTTTCTTTTATCTCAGAGGTAGGAGAAGGTTGAATTGGCTGGATCGTTTTATTGGCATTTCCATTTTTTTTCAAACAAAAGGCACTCTCATCAGCCAAGTCAGTCAGATTGTCAAATTAAATGACTTTAACAATAAAGCATTTACAAGTCTTTCAGATGTGTCTGTCATGTCGGATCAGAAGATGATTACATTAGTGGATATCTATAACTTAAGGATGGAGTTCAGATACAGCAACATTCCAAAGTTGCTGTAAATACTGGTTTTAAACTAACTGCGATTTCAGGAGTGAGATAATGCAGCAAACGAAACCACTGATTCTGCAATCTGCCACGCCAAGGGCTTTTTTTATCAGTCATGTATGATTTCCACAGTTTTATTTAATTTATCATTCTTCAAGTGCATCACCTTAGAGTTTTTGTAAAACTGTAAGTTTCCAGAAGCTACAGAACTAGCTGGAGAGGCAACTTTTTGTATTAGAACTCGTTCATCCATACCACAGGTGATGAGTATGAAGCAATAACAAATCTTTAGAACAACATTGATGAGTCAAAACTTGTGCATTGAAAGTCAGTAAACTGAGTGCTTTCAATATTTTGGGTATCTAATAGGATCTAATCGGTGAGGAAAGAGTCTCATAAGATTTAAGGTAGGTCTAAAAGATTTGATCATAAAGCAGAAAAGTTGGATTTATTTGAGGAGAAATTCTAAGTGCACAGATTTTTTATTTCAACACTGGATGTCTCATAGGCTGTGGCAAGCTGATGCTGTTTTGTATTTTGTTTTGTGAATTTCCTGTATGATTTTTGGAAGGAACATTAATATATGCAGATGTTTGTGTATTCTCCATTCTAAACATATGTAGTCCCTCAATAATGAAACTGTGTGTTTTAACAGTTTAACATAAGGTTTGGCTTTCCTTAATTTGTATTTTGTTTTATAATCTATCATGAGTATAATTTCTACAATTAATTCCCCTAATTGACTTCCCCATTGTGGTAAATATTTGTGCAGCCTTTTAATGAGAAACATGATGCCAGCTGTGTTCTACTGCCAAAGAGACTGCCTGAAACTGAGGAGAATCAAGTCAGAATTGAGCAAATCTGTTGTTAAAACTGAAAGCCCTTGCTTTCCTTTTCCTTGCTTTTGTTTGTTTGATTTTTTTTCCCACTTGTTTTTCATATTTTTTGGGGTCATTTGAAGTTCATGTCTGACTATGGGCCTCATTGTTCTGTTTATTGACAGGTGCTTTACAGGCACTTGTATTAAGAGGGTTCTGAGCAGTTCATGGCAGGTTCTCTTTGCATGATTAACCTGAGTGGTTTAGAAAGATGTTTTGGGATTTCGTGTAAAATAAAAAGGGGAATCAGAGTGATATTGTCCCATTGTGTTACAACATTCAGAGTAATCTGAATAAGTCATCCAAAATTGCTGCAAAGAGAGTGTTCAATTAAAAATGGACTTTTAAAAAATCTGTTACTGCAACAAAACAAGAGGCTTGACTAACCACACAACTCATCTCAGCTAGCTTTCACTTTGTAAAGGTGAAATCTCTACCTTTTTACACAGAACAATGTTCTGTTTCTGCTGTGGGAAATACCTGCTTCCACACTGTGCTCTCCTTCAGACTCAGAAAGAAAAGACATACAGAGCAAAACTTAAGTTCTCCGTGTGTTTTATATACATTGCTCTATCTAAATATATGTATGTATATACGTACACACACATAGTAAATATAAGTTAAAACCTCATTTCTTTGTGCTGTTTTGATCTTTTGATTCCTTCTAGCAAGGAACTGTCACTGAAATGTCTCGTTTTGTGTTAAATGGAAATGACGTGCATCTAAAATGCCATAAAAAGAAACCACAAATCATTAACACTGTAGAAAGTTCACTTTATTTTTATTACTCTTAGTGATAAACATAAGTGATGTGAAAAAAAGCCGTTGTAGAGAGAAGTGCTGCAGAAATGCTGTGTTTGCTAATAGAAAGGTAATTCTGATTGACTTCAATTGAATTAGTATGTCTTATGTCATGAGCAATCATGTTGCAAGGATCCAGCTGTCCAAAACACAAAATTACAGTGCTAGATTAATTAAGCTCATTAAAAAATGTAAACTCAAGTCTGTAAAGATGCATTATTAGACAGAATTATTGGAATTCAGTTCACATTGAGTAGGATGTCTCTACTACTAATAGAGGACCTTCTCTGACAGCCTTTCTCATGTATTGATACTGTCTTTGCCATTCATTGCCATTTTTATGGTTATCATTAGAAAGATCTTAACATTTAGTCTGTGTTTTGAAGTAGCATGCTGTTTGAGAAAATATACTAAAATGTCCTCAGTGGACCATCCAGAAGGGTATGTACTTGATACAAAAAGCTAGTTTTCTGAAAAAGGGCTTTGAGGATGGGTAAGCAGTATGAGAGCTGCTGTTTTCTAGCTAGTACTTAATTTGCTAAGATGGTAAATATTTTGGAACTTCAGAGAATAACGTCTTCTGTCCCTTTTTTCCTTTCTTGTTTATCTCTGTTCTTTTTCAGCCTTGTCATTTCAATATCTAGGATTATAATATATTATCAAGTATATATATTACAAGTGGGTAACTGATGTCTGCTATGTGACATTTGCAGTAAAGAAAAATATTTCAAGTGGACACATCTAGGAAACATTTTTTCACTATCTGAAATGTTTTAGTATATGGTGCTTTCAGATATACTCTGGAGACAGAAGCAAACAGTTTTTCAACACTAAATATTTTAAAGTCACAGATTATGTAGGCAACTCAATAAGTGCATCAGTAATGTTTGTTTTCCAGCCTCTTTTGAAAGTTTGCCCTTGATATATCAGAGCCACTTTGAAGAGATTGAGATGCGATCTTTAATCTTTCAGAGTAGCTGTAGAACTAAGGAAAACTTTGTCCATGTTTGATGTCTTAGAACTACTTGGACTGAAACAGAAAAGTTAACATTTAATGCTGTGTATCTTCAGAAGAATTATAAGATGGAACTGAAGTGTTTGATATTCTGGAAGTTTCTGGACTCTGGAAGAAAATTCAGTGTCAGAATGTGTTACTAATACAGAGGGAGCTACTTTGTTATTGTAACAAATAGTTGTTAAATTCTGAAAACTTCTGCATGTCAGGTAGGCAGCGAATTGCTATTCCGTTTGTGAAAGCCCTCCTGGTGTGACATCCAAACTTCTAAACAGAAGTTACTTCTCATTTAGTAGCAAGTTGGTTCTCATTTACAGCAACCTTCCTTCGACAGTCAGACCTTTTACCTTGCACATTTTACCACAAAACTGCAGGCAGTAATTATTTTTAAAAGAACCCGTCATCAACTAGAATGTATTCAAGTCCAGGCAAAAGCTGCAGGTTTTCAACAAAGATAGGCACTTATCCCAAGACAGGATTATCTGGGAGCTGATAGGACAGTGAGGTTTTGTTTTTCTGAGGTTCAAACACCTATGCAGAGAAATACTCTATTACTTGTTAGCAAATGTTCTTTGCTGTATAGATTGAGAAGCATCTTTCAAGGCTCTTTTACTAGGTCAGAAAAGATGAGGTGCTGTAAATTCAGATCAAACTGTTGAATTTTCATGGGTGAGTGAGAGGAGTACATATTAGGAAAGCATTGGACATAGTCATTCTTTGAAAATGTGTGTGTGTATATATGTCTGTACATTGAGAAAAAGACATTTAAGGAATTTTTGGTTGTTTGAAAAAGACAGAGATCTGATCCTCTAAACTAATCAAAGAATATACTTGTGGGACTACATTGTTCTAGGAGTGTCCACCTAAGTCATTCCACATTCCATTTGTGTTCTCCCATTTTATTTGCATATAGTTGAAAATGAGAGATAAGAAAATGGGCTTCCAAGAAAATTATATTCGCTGTGTTTCCTGCATTGTTTTGGAACAGTGATGTTCTTCACAGATAATTTGCTGATTGCTTTTAAATCATTGATTTCTGGGGGGGAAAAAAAAAATCTGGTTTAGTTCATTAGTTTGGTTGGGTTTTGTCTCCTTCAGGTAGAGATAACAGATATTGAAAATGAAGAAAAGAGATACCATCTCTTCCTAGGACTTCTGGAGTCCAGTCAGAGTCTGTCTGAGTTTCAGCACTTGGTCTTGCTGCTTCAGGCGTGGCCACCAATGGACAGGAGCAATGGGTGAGTGTTTCTTCAAACAGCCATGTAAGAAAAGAGTTCAAAGTCTTCTTGCTTGATATCATGTTGTTTTCTGTCAAATAATTCAAACATGCCTGGTAGGAGTGTGTCCTTTGGTCATGGGAGGAATAAATGGTTTATTTAAAGCAGAATTGAATCAATCAGTTTCTTGTGAAACCTGTATATACACATATGTAATCTGTGACATGGAGGAAGGCAGAAAAACATTTTGTTGTCTGAACTCTTTCACAGGAGAGTGTTCTGCCTACTTAAATTTCAAGCTATGTATTTTGCTCTTGTTTTTAGCAGTATAAACAGTCCATAAAAAAGGACAGAAAGTTCTGACTGTTCTTTTTATTCAAGGTTACACTTTGCAGAAAGGCTTTTGAAAGGTGATGTTCAGATGGATGTGGCAGACAGTCTGCAGGAGGTCCGGGAGGGTAATGGTCCACAGTATGGCACTTGTCTTGTCTAGATCCACTACCTATTATTTCTGTCTCTGAATGAAGCATCCAAACCAATTTAAGATTAAGATAATTATAAGACTTCAGAATTGCACCCATCAAAGTGGATATTAACTGGAAGTAGTAATTTGGAACATCCAGACTACTTTATATTTTATTAGTTCTTTGGGTTTTGTCTGTGACTTTCTGAATGCATTTGAAAGTAAAAAATTTAGCTGTTAGAGTCTGTAACAGCTAATCATTTCGAAGATGTAAGGATTGAAATAAACTTGTGTGGAGAGGCAAGGGTTGCATATCTTTCAGAGAGCAGTAATATAACTTTCTGGCTAGCCATGTCTGACAGTATTTAGGTTACAGTCATTAAATGGTGTTTATTTTGGATTATTTAGGGGTATTGATTACAACCTGTTTTAACTTGGGGCCAACATTCACACACAAAATATTCATGTGCATTGATCTTTCAGAAAATTTAAGGCTTATCTTTTTCTAAAAAGTAACTGTCTTATGCACTTGTAGAGAACTGATGGGTTACAAGGTAATCTGTAAAGGTTTTTCACATTCAAGCTTGCAGTTTGTTTGAAATTTCTGGATAAGCATTAATCTAAATTCTTTAGTGACAGTTTTACAAGCCAGACATTGTCTTCACTACATTAAGAATTACAAGGACTGCTGTACGAACTGTCACAAATTCACATTTCAACTTTCATTTTAAGTTTTGGTTTTGATTGTAATTGAAAATTGGATGTCTCACAGTGCATGGGAACTGTCAGATTTGTTTTTAATCTACGCAGTACCTTTAACAAAAAAAACTTAAAGAACAAAAGGTAAAGTGAAATACTGCTGCAATTAGCAAAATCCTTTTTTTTTATGTTGAACAGAAAGACTAAAGAGTTTGTGGAAAGGAGAACCCTTCTTGTATGCAGGCAGTTCTTATCTACTGTTCTGTTACAGAGGACATAAAAAATTACGTAATTGCATCACCCTCTTGGTGTTATGTTCATTCAGTCTGACTTCCTAAAGTGAAGAATAAAAAAAAAAAAAAAGTGGTCACAACCAACTGTGGATCCAATTTCAGAGATGGGATACCTCTTCAACTTCAGCCATCTTGGAAGTTAAAATTTCTGTAAATACTTAGGTCACCCATATCATAACTCTTTTTTAAGAGTCTAAAGTGGTTACTGTGGCTCCTAGGCAGTTACATAGTCATAATTCTTCCCTCTTCTCCTCCATGCCATAATTCCACATTAACAGCATTCAGCTGTGCTTAGCAGCCTAGGGGTTTATGTATGTATGTGTATATGTGTTCCTGAAAAGCCTTTCTTTAGGATGATTTGGAAAAAAGAACAGGAACTGCTTTTTTAGTGGTATTTTCGACAATTTCATTTTAAAGCATGTTGTATTAACAAATTTTTGAGCAAAGAGGAAAACATCAAGTTAAAACTTTATGTATTAACGTGTTTGTTTACTCTTTACGGTTTTTTTTCCCTCTTCTCCGTCAGAAGAGGGTCATTATCACTTATTGTTTACAGCCAGTGTAATGATCCTTACAGGAACTGGGGAATTTAAGTGTGAGTCATGTGAATACTTAGAACTTAGGTTTTCAATCAGCAGTAAATATCTAATACTTGCAATTTAATATAAAACTGGAAAACACAATTTACAATCTGTAAAGGTATAAAAGGAAGGAGAAGTAAAATAATTAAGATTTGAGGGAGCTTTTGGTAGGCTTTTAATTTTTGTAACCTCTGTGTTAGTAAGTCCATACTTAATGTTTTTTTGAGTTCTTGTTTTTTAAAACAAGAACAGTTAAAATAATACTTATTACCACAAGTATATGATTCTCTTCTTGTCATAATATGCTGTGTTTACTGTGAGAAAACAGAGGGGTAGCTTGGTTGTTTCAGTCAGTAGTCAAAGCCGTATACTTATTAAAATTTTATTTTCATACCCTTGTTATGCATGCATGCTTTTCCACCCAGATGGCTCATAGTCAGATGTCATTTTAAACATTTCATAAAGATGTTTCTTAAAAAAATTACTGACAATACCTGAAGCTCTGCAGTCCTTTGGAACTTACTGCCTATATTCAAAAGGCATTTTTTATATTTATTATAAATACTTATACTTTGGAGCTGAAATAACCTCAGTGTTAGAGACCCAGTACTTTAGTTCAGTTTTTTAATCTTAATCCCAGATTTTCCTCTTTTGGCTTTGGGAAAAAAATGTAAGGTGTTTCTGCTGTGATTTTTAAAGTCATTGCTTTTTTCATTATGAGATATAATTTTTTATAATTACAGTTGAAAAAAAGTAAAATTCAGGAGAGAAGAAAATTAAATTCTGCCTGTAGGTGTCAGATTTTAGTAACTTAATTTTGGTTTTAATTAGAGATAGCAGATAGTTGTTAGTAGTGCACAGGAGTATTTGAAATAGTTCTAAGGAATTGTGATGAGAAAAGCTTTATATATGTAAACTATATAATCTGATACTTTACTTAAATAAATTTGCATATGACAAGCCTTGGTGGCCTTACATCCTTCTGATTGTTTTTGTTTTGTAGTGTGATTTTTGTTTCCTTTTTCTAATGGAAAATTTTTAGAGATTTTCTTAATGTACTCCGGGGGCAGCAGCTATAGAAATGGAAATTGATTTGGCTCTGTGCCTCTAAGCAAGAAATGGATCACAGAGCAGGAACTGTCCCTTTAACCAGTGGCAAAGGTGGAGTTGCAGGGATTTTTTCCTTCTCCTGCCCTTGCTGGGGATGCACAGATTCAGTGCCTCATGTTCTTTTTGTTGAATAATCTGGCATCTTGGGGTTCAACCCATCACATTGAAAGGAGTGGAGAGGAGGAGCTCTGCTGTTCCCAGCCAGACTTCTGACAGCTCTGTGCTCAGTGACTGTGACTGATGGAAAGGCTCAATTAAGTTGTCAGAAGAAAGACAATGACTTCTATTTAATTTGCATTCGAAGTTGCCCACTCCTAGCTTCTCTGTCTGGTTTTCCTGTTGGACTGTAATGACAGCTGCATGTGAAGGTGCTTTTACTTATTTACAGTGTGTACTTTTGAAGGTGGACAATGAGCAGGAGAGAGCTTTTATGTATGAAATAGTAGATATTGGTGGTTGTCCTCTCCAGAGCTGTCAGATACTTGGTATGTCAATCCAACAGACTCTTAACAGACTCCATTTGCAATTATATTAATGTGTTGCTTTAACAATTGCTGCAAAATAATAACTTTGGAAAGCAGCACTTCGACAGCACTTTACTGCTTCTTGTCACATGTACTAAATGAGTATCTTAATTTTCACTAAATTGTAATAGCAAACTGCCACTGTTGGTCCTGCTGTGAGTTGGTTTTTTGTTATTGTTTTTGTTTTCTTTAAGCTAAAGTGGAAAGTTTACCTTGTCTTTGGGATGCTGATTACTGACCAGAGAAATTGATGGGTGATTTTTAAAATGCCTCTTGTGCCTTCTTAAGTTTATGCACAGATGAGCATAGGCTTAATACAGTCATTATATAAGCTGTAATTGTGCATAATTTTAGCCCACTGTAGGTGGGAATTGAGATGCATCAACTTAATTTACATTAGAAAAATGGCAGTGTAGGTGTGTTCCAGTGTTGTGCTTCACGCCATCAATTAAAAGTGGTCTGTTACCCATTTCTGTCGCTATATCCACTCCTAGCCAGTATACCTAACAAAAGCATACAAAATATCTCCGTGATCTACCATATGAGGACTATAGGTGAAAAAATGTTGCAGCAACAAAAAAAGAACTTGACAGTAAACACTGCCTTTGCCATCCTGCATGATGAAATTTACGTATATCTACTGTCTGCCATCTGTTTGTCTGACTCTGCAATGGTGACATAGCATGAGGTTCTGTGTGGAATTAAAAGAGCATTTTAAATATGTAAAGCAAATGTAACTGTATCCATATCTACTAGCAGAATTCAGATGTAATGTAATTTCACTTTCTAACCCTTTTATGGATTAGCTGTGGAGAAAAGTTCATTTTTGTTTGTACTCGTTGGATCTGAAAGTTAAAATGTGAATCTGGCTATATATTTTCCTCTCAGAAGCAAGAGAAATACTTGAGAAACAGAAGCTGCTACAACGTGATCAAAGCAAACAAAATTAGGAATGCTGGATTCCTATCACCCCTCCCTCGATACCACTCTGCTTGGGAAATTAGCTGGTGTAAAGCCAGGAGAAGATCCTGTGCTATTCCAATTTGATCAGTCTTTATCTATTGTATAATTCCTCAGAGTTTGTAATAAGCATGTCATAATTCAAAGTAAAATAAACTTCTTTGTTGCACTGAAAGAGTGATGGCATTATGGACAGTAACTTATCTCAAAACTTCCATCTTTTTTTCATGAGGTTGTACTGTTAAGTGACACAGGAGAAACAACCTACAGAAAATGTTATATGTATATTTATTTTCTATATACATCTCTTTTTTTACTGGGCAGATCGTGCACAGATGATAATCCCTGGGTGAAGCTGGGGACTTTCATGCTGCAGAGGTGCCCACCTGAGGAAAAGGAGAACACAGGAAATGAAATTTTGAAAATCTGCCGTTCTTTATATGAGACAAAGCACATGCTCCCTGTCAAGGTAAGTTTTTACTTGGAGTGTCATGTTTATGAGTCCTGTTTGAAGGTCCCAGCTACAAGTAGAATGTTTCCATACTGGATCAAGTCCAATGGAGAGCTACTGGAGAGACTGAGAACTGAGTTGAGTCTGTCTAGAGAAGGGATGACTATGGGAGATCTTGTCTTTAAGTAGTCAGATGAGGAGACAAGGAGAGGAATGATTCAGTCTCTTTTCAGATGTGCCCAGTTACAGGACAATAGGCAATAGAGACTCGTTACATCATCAAAAACTCATTACACCAAAGGAAAATATTTTTCATCTTTGAAGTGGCGAAACATTACAACAGATGGATACCTCTAAGAGACTAGGAGAATCTGTCTTTGTAGGTATTTGGGACTTGACTTGGTCATGTCACAGGCAGTTTGATCTTGTCGGACTTAAGCTTTGAGTTGGAGGCTGGTTGGATTAGCTGATCTTTATAAGTCTGTTCCAGTATAAATTATTCTTTCATGTATTTGTAGAAAGGCTTTAGCAGTCTATTATCATTTAAATCAGTGTTGCAAAAACTGTTACTTAAAGTATCAGTAATTTTCTTACTGATAAATGCATAAAGATTTAGTGAGGAACCCCTGAAAGACATGGTGATTGAAAAAAGCCTTAATATGCAAGTAATTGCTAAGTAGTAACTATGATATTCTAACTTGTCTTCCCTAACTGTGTATACATACTTCAATACAAACATCTCTTTAAGTATAAAATGATTGAAGTGTTTTGTATATAAACACTGTATATTAATGAAGACAGGCTGGAGAATAAACTTCTTAATAAACTTCACACAATTTCAGGGTAATCATGCATATTTTTAGTAGACTGATTAATCTCTTATAATAATCTTTATGCAGTCACTGTTATAGAAAACAGCTGATGTTTGGAAGAAAAGCATAATGAAAACAACACATTCTGTTAAAATACAGACAGGTGGGTGTGTGGGCTTTTGTTTGTAGTTTGGTTTTTTTTTTCCTAGTCCAACACACTGATCTGAGTCAAGTTCAGAAATCTGTGTAAAACATGATTCCAGAAGGTGGCAGTAAGCTGAAATGATAAGTACATTTATTAATTTACTCATCCCACCAAAACTCTTTGGTGGAAAGCAAGTCTCTGTATCCCTGTGACTGGTATAATTATATGTAGCTTTTCTTTGTAAGGTGCTGAAATTATGCATTATATCTTGTAAACTCAAAATCTTAGTGTGCATAGGAGTACTGAACTTTGTCAAAGTCCAGTGTTCTGTCTGCCTCACCTCGGTGATCCAGGGAGACAAATCCCTCTGAATCTCACTGTCATATAGCAGTCAGTTCACCAAGAGTTCTGCTCAAGAAGGGTAATAGTTTGCATTTCTCTTAGTTGAGTAAACTGTTGCATGATCTCCATGACAAGTCACTGTTTACAGAGTTTTGGTATTGGTAGACAGCTTTAGTTGGAGATGCCTTCCTTTTTTTTTTTTTAATACTACAGGTTGTTGAAAGAGCCCACCTGATCTTCAAGGTTTAGACAGCCGTACTGATATAAAATACATTTTTTAATGTATTATGTATTTTTATGTACTAGAACACTATGCAATAACAAGGGGTTGCAGTAAAATGTGTAATTGTACAGTTACCTGCAAACACAGGCTGTATTCCTGTAAGTCACTACTTGGGAAGAGGGGGAATGGCATGTATGAATTTAAGTAATTTGTATGTATGGCTACAAAGTGCTCAAATGACAGATTTGCAGTCAGGTGGCTGAATAAGATGAAAATGTGATAACTGACAACCTGTTTAGATGATTTCACATTTCAGTAAATACACTGATTAAGATGACAGATCTGCAATGATGGAATTCTAAAAACTGAAACCAGTTAATTATCATGAAAAACATTGGCCATTCAAGTTCTCTCCCATTACAACCTTGCCAAGTTCAAAGGTTGCAGTGGAAAACATGTAACTTCAAGTCGTGTGGTCTAGAAATTAGAAAAACTATCTTTGGATATAATCATGAAGGATTTAAGTCTTCTTTTCATTCCATATTGTACTGGTCTATCTAGATTTTTAAGCCAAGTACTTGTTTAATGTCTTTTGAATAGTTACATAACTTTAATCCTTGTATCTGTGTTGTATTTGCTTTGGGGGGTATTTTTATGGGGTTGTTTGTTTGTTTAGGGTTTTACTTTGCATTATTCAATGGATAGATACCTCCATTCCTTTTAGTGGAAGAAAGAATTGTTTTATTTGCCTGGAAGGTACATGCTTGAATTGTCGAACATCTGCACTGCCTGATAAATCTCCTTAGAAAGGGATAAATACTTCTCCCCCTAGTAATGGTCAAAAATGTGACTCTTCTGAATATCTCATGTTCTTCTCTCAGCCTATTGGTCGTATGTCAGTTAACATTGGAGAATGTATCTAGTCCCTTGTCTGTAATCACCCTGGGGTCCTAGTGGCTATAAGATACTTATCTCCTAGAATAATACAGTAGACAATTTTTTTCTAATCTCTCTAGCTAGTTTTTCTGGGGTTTATTTATGATTTTAGATTGTGTGATTTTGTTCATACACAGTTGTGTCTGCTCATTTTCTTCAGATAATGTTGAATTTAAATGCTGCTTTTTAGTCTCTCCAGACATAATGCTGTATTCATTATCCAGTCCTTCAAGCCATCCATGAAAATACTGAATAATACTGGACCCAAACCAGACTCCTATGGCACACAATTTATTTGCCTTGCTTGATGTCATGTCACAGAGAACTACTGATAGCTGCATAACTAGATAGAAGACAAAAGTTGTCTTACAAAAGTTTCAACTAAATCATGGTAATTCAGATTTTGAATTGGGCCTTCCCTTGACCCTCTCACAGGTAGCATCAAACCCCCTCTAAGCAGAGCCTCTCATGGCAGGCAGCAGACTCTTGAGTGCTCTCAAGTGCTCACTGCAGAACAGAAACCCACTTATGTTGCTCTGAGAAGTGCTGTGGGTGATGGCTTCTTTCCTGGGCTTGGGTTTTCAATTCCTGTCCAGAGCAGCCCTGCAGTTATTAGTGGCAGTGATACAAGTTGAGATACTTGTTCTATTTGGACAGTCTTCAGTGGCTGGCAGACTGTCCAGTCCCTTCCTGCAGAAAAAGAAATGCAATTGTTGGAATGTGTATTTCTTCTTCAAAAGAGATTATGGCTTCTTCTGTACTGGGCATGGTAGTTAAGACTGAGTATGTCTGCTAGACATGCTGCCATCAGGCAGAAGACACTGATCTCTGCTCTGTGGTGACAGTGACAGGACCTGAGGGTACGGCCTGAAGTTGTGTCAGGGGAGGTTTAGGTTGGATATTGGACAAAGTTCTTCCCCCAGAGAGTGATTGGGCACTGGAACAGCTCCCCAGGACAGTGCTCACAGCACCAAGATTGACAGAGCTCAAGAAGTGTTTGGACAATGCTCTCAGGCACAGGGTGTGACTCTTGGGGATGGGGCTGTGTAGGGCCAGGAGTTGGACTGGATGATCCTTGTGGGTTCCTTTCAGCTCAGCATATTGTGTGATTCTTAGCACTGACAATCAGTAGCAGTACTGAATATACTTTTAAAGTAACAAGTCTGAATAAGAGAACAAAGCTTACCCTAGTGACTAAGAGCTTAGTGTGATGGAATATATTCTTCTAGGCTGTTTTTCCTTAAGGTGTAAATTTAGACAAGGCTGAGCAAGTACAGCCAGAGAGCTCTCTGTCCCAAGCAAAGCCAGGTGAGGTGCCTGTGCAGTACATTACATTTTGAGTATTTAATGTCTCCTCATCTTCAAATAATATTCAGGCTTTTAGACTCACAGCTACTGAAACTATGCTACTAAATGTGTGGATCATCTTGGTCATGAAATTGTTACAATTATCATTAAAGTTCAAAAGACACAAAAAATACATGACTTGCATTCTCTCAACTTAATATTTAGCTGATGAGCTCCTCTGACAGTTGCAATCAAATTGTTGGAGTGAAACAGAGAGCATCTCTTAGAGGATGGATACCATTTTCAATGTAACTACCATACAATATCCAGAGTCCCTAGAGTAAAATGCCTTGGAAAATGGGACATCTGATGGGCCTCGTTGGGAAATGGTTGTGACAAGCAACCTAAATTCTCAGAAATGACAGAAAATGAAAGGTTTATAATGTAATTTGTTGAAATACTTTTTGATATATAAATGAACAAACCATTACATACTGAGGAAAATAAAACAGCTCACATGTAGGACATGTTTGGTTTTTTAAGGAAGGGACCAGGGTAAAGTTTTGGAAGTGCACAGTAGACTTGTTGAGGGATGTTTTTGTTTTTATTTTAGGAGATATTTTCTGGCCAGTTTTGTCTTGAAGTTTGTGTGATGCTAAATTTATGCTGTATTATCAAGTATTATCTAGGAAACTAGATGAATGACAGAAAGTTAATTTGCTAAACTTCAGTTGTGTATAAAATATTGTATAATATTTTGAAGCTTTTTGCAACAGAAGCTTTATTGAACACTGGTATGTACTGTTATTTGCTCTTTATTTTGTTCTATTTTTCTGATTGCATAATTGAGTTACAGAATTGTCACAGGTGTCTGTCTATGTTTTTTCCTGAGTTTTGCAGTATTTCAGTAAGCACAAATATGTTAGTCCCACAGAGAGCTGTGTTTGCCCTGTAATTTTTTTCAGTAAAACTCCTAGTTGTAATGGTGATTCAGTACCTGCCTTGTCTTAATCTAACAAATATTGCACTTTAATCAGTATTCCCCATTTTTTAAATTTGTTCTTTCGTTTCCAAGAATGTATTTACAACAGGGAATTCATTTGGTGTAGAAGTGTGGTTTTCATTTTGCATTTGACATAAAATTTTCATAAATTTTGTCGTGAATGATGATGTTAGTATCTTCAGAGATCACACTGAGAGAATTTACTTTTTATTTCAGTGTATAAAAGAATTGTGTTTGCTGCTGCTTAACCAGTCCCTCCTGCTGCCATCCCTGAAACTGCTGGTAGAAAGCAAAGACCAAGACCTTCATGCTGTGGCACTGGAGCAGATAACAGCTGTTGCTAAGGTATGAACAGTTGAATGAAACCCCTTTCAGAGGCTGAGGTAATAAGTTAGGTCTTTTATCTTCATGTTGTAAGTAGAGACTGCTGAGACACTTACCGTTATTAAGGTTTTCCACAGCTATTGTGTCCACAGTGAGCAGTAACACAGGGCTGGTAAGAGCTTTTATACACACTTGAGGTGATTAAACCTCATAGCACTTCCTTTAAATTACTTAGTATGCTGTTTTAAGTCAGTGTGGTGGAACAGAAACTGATCTGATATGTGAAGTAGATTGTTACTTCTGTGATCATATTCCCTCACTTTGGGGCTTTTTAAGTGATCATAACATGACTTAGGTTGTTTCTGACAAATGTGGCATCTATTTATATGTACCTGGAGAGCTGTTATGTCACTGCTTTTGTTGTGATGTTTGGGGACTTTCATGCCATTCTGAACAGACTTGATTCCATACTGTAACAAACTTTCTGCAGAGGAAACATAAATACTGTATTTTTCTTTGGACAAGAACTAAAAGACATTAATGCATATTTGTCAATTGCCATATATATAACATTACATTACTGTCTTTTCCCTGTGCATTTGCTTTTCAGCAAATGAGAAGGAATACCTAAAAATATGAAAGTTAGTCTCCTAGGCAAAAGCATTATTTCCTCTTTTATCTTTTGTCTGAAAACTCAGCTGAGTTGAAAATTTTTTGAAGCTCTTAACTGAACTTGTGCATGTACAGCCTAATTTTCTTGGGATTTATGTTAGCTATGGTCTGCAATCTAACATTCTGCTGCAAAAGAGAAGGAACCAATTGTCTCTGATCTGTTCATGAAAGAGAATGGTTTTCTCCTCTGACTGAATTACCTGCACTGATCATTTTACAGAATTACAATATTTAGGTAGGAAAGCCTTATCTGTAATATTTCTGAGTTCTGCACTGTGTGTTAGGGAGCTTTTGGTTGTGTATTCCTATACAAAATAATAATTTATATTTTCTATGTGGTACTTCACAATAAAACTGCCCACATGGAAACAAATGAAACCATGTGTATTTTTAATTAAATATCCCCCAAACACAAAAGCTTTTAAAATGTGATTTATAGGAATTCAGATTGAAATTATAACTTCCTTCTAGGGATACCCTCTGTTCTAGTTACACTGATTGCCACAATGTTTTCAGGTTCCTTGGTTGTAACAAAATGTGCAAATCATATCCCCTATTTTCACACCATTCTCTATTACCTAGGAAAGATATTCTCCGTCCTGCTCTTCCCAGAACTCTCCCTTAAATCTCTCTTCCTCATGACCTGTGTCTTTCTTTCTTATGCATACGGCATTCCAGAAGCTTTCTCTTTTTGCATCCTTTGAAAAGTTTGAGAAATGATCCATCTCCTTTCCAGAACTGGTGAAGACTAATCAGAGAAGCAATGGATCTGGAAGCATAGGCTCCATTTCACATGTTGCTGATTTTCCTTCAAAAGGACTTTGTTACCAAAATGGAAGAAGCACCAACTTTTTCAATGTGTTCTCTATGAAAATTTGAAAGAGTAGAATGGAAAGGTAGCAAGACATATTACAAGTAATATATATCTGCTTCTACCAAAATTCTAATGCCATTGTTAGCACCCAGTTTGAATTTGGAGTGTTTGCTACTTGAGTTTGGTATCTAAGCTAAGAACACGTAGGTGTTCCTATTCCCCTTCTTTTATACCAATAAACCACAAATTTTCTAAGTTTTTTACAAAAAAATTGTATAAATATTAACCACCAAAACAATAGTACATTGATTGTTTTCTTTTACTACCTGCAATTTTAGATTTTATTTCTACAAAATAAGGCTTTTTGGTAACTTTTAAACAAGATGATGCCATTGAAAAACAAGCACAAATCTGATAATCTGATATATGCATGCACTTTTTAATCTCTGTTTTCTTGTTAGCTTTTTAAAATTGACTTTTTTGTTAACAGATGAAAGCTGCTGTATAAGTGACTAATTTTGAAGCTTATCAGCAGGAATAAGGGTCCAAGTACATTTTATTTAACTATTTTTAAAGCACAGTGCTGTGCAGTAGCACTTTCTGAATGGTTACTAATTGTATTAGTCTTTAAACTGGCCATTTCTTTCTAGTGTGCTCCAGCTTTCAGTTTCCTGCACTTTAGGCTGATGACATTATATTGGAGTTTTAGGGCCAAGAGCCTTATTAGCTTCTTGCTAGTATAAAACACTTTGTGTACCTGTGCAGGCTCAATATAATACTTTCTTTGGCTTTTTTGTACAAGAGGCAGCTTGATAAGCTGTTTCACATTTTTCCTTCTAAATTCAGTATTAATTTGAGCACATAGTTCTGTAAGAATGCTGAATAACCTAGAATTTTCGAAACAGTTAGCTTTGGTCTAATGTTTTACTTCAAGTCAGTGAAGATTTAATTGTTGACTTTATTACATCAGGCATAGAGCTTAGCCAGTACCTTGAATGTGACAGTGTTAGAAAAGCAGTTAGTACAGAATAGTGCTGTGCTAAATGTAAAAGCTGTTTTTATATTGTATCAAAAGTACCTCTTACTCCTTGCATCTCTTATGATTACATTATTTGCTGTTGTACTGAAAGTGCATATATTACTTAGCTATGGCAATGTTGTTTATTCAGTATAATTTTCTATGCCTACTTTTCGCTTTTTTTAAAAAAAATAGTCACACTGTTAATGGTTTTTGTTAAATTCCTGAATTAATTTTTCATAGGAAGGTCATTTCTGCTTAAACAGGAAACAGACAAGTAACATCTGGCAGAGGGGAATCATAGCTATTGATTGCCTGATCCAGTGCTAACACAGCTCACAAACATGGCTGCAAGAAAAATACAGCACTTGCTTGCTGATAGGATGTATTAGTTAGTCATTTGTTGTGTGTTGCTGACAGCTTTATGGATGTTTACAGTTTAGGATGATGCTGAAGTGCTGATACTAGAAATTGTACAGCTTTTGCCTGTAATAAACCAACCAAGCTTTTGTGTAAGCTTTTTTGAAATTACAGACCCCTCTTTTTATTGTGTATCTTTTAATGAACTGCCACTTGTCTTTTCTGAGTAACAGAAATAACTGTTCTTCCCCTATGTTGTGTACTGTGTGAGTAATTTAAAAAAATCTGTTTACCTAAATAACTGCCAATAGAGCCCTTAAAAGTCAGATTGTTTTTGAGAGAGATTTCAGTGTTGTCTGTGCACTGGGTTATCTTTTGGAGATAAAAACTGATTTTTATACATTTGAGAGAGCAAGCGAATATTCTGTTGCCTGTTGGTACCTATAATATTAAAACAACAAACAAGTGGGGGTTAATATAAGCAGTGCAAATACTTGTTCAGTCAATACTTTAACAGAAACTGGAACAAGAAAAATGTAATCTGAGAAAATACCTTAGCTCCATTTGCATATTACAATTTCAGTGATGAGGTACTGAAACTACCTTCATAACATGTTTTACTGAAAAATGGAATATGAAAAATCACAAATTTTGTGTGGAATAATGCAATTTCTAATGTTCTCCAGTTATACCTTTTATGGCTACTTACTTAATGGGACTTAATCTTTAAAAGAAATTATAAGCTAGTGGTGATTATGATAAAATACCTTTCTCCAGTTTATTTTTCCACAATTTTTTGTATCACTGGTTACTTTCCCCCTTATTTATTTGTTCTATAGATATATACTCCAAGAAGGAATAAAATGAAAAGCATTTTTATCTCGAATAGTATTGAAGAAGGGAATATCCTGGGAAACAGAAGTTTGAGTTCTTTACTGCTGTTAGGTCATCATCAGCTCTTACCTTTTATAACTTGTGGATTTTCTAATTCAGAAGTTGTGGGTGAAATATTGCCTGTTGGTAATACCAGAACCTCTGGATGCCTGCACAAACAATGTTGATGGGGAATTGGATCATCTAGTTCCAAACCCTGTGTGGGCAGGGACAGCTTCCACTTCACTAAACCAGACTGCTCAAAGCCTGTTCTGGCCTTGAACACTTCCAGGGTTGGGGCATCCACAACTTTTTTGGACAACCTGTTCCACCTTCACAGTGAAGAATTTCTTCCTAATATCCAATCTAAACCATTTAGGAAGAGGATTGGTTTAGATTGGATATTTCCATGCACTTGTAAAATATCCCTCTCCAGCTCTCTTGTACTGAGAGAGCTGTTGTGCTGTTGTATGGTTTCCCCAGAGCCTTTTCTTCTCCAGGCTGAAAACCTCAAATCTATCAGCTGGTCTTCATAGGAGAGGTCTCCAGCCCTCCTAAGATTGTCTTCATGACCTTCTCTGGATCCATTCCAACAAGTCCATGTCTTTCTTGTGCTGGAGGGGCACACCTGAATGCAGTACTTCCAAATGCTCTCATAAGAGCAAAGGTACCACTTGAATGCCTACACTTCAGTGCTTGAAAGCAGATATTAGCCAATACCTAAACAGGAGAGCCAAGGAAAAAAAGTCAGTTCTCCTTAATGTAATTATCCCCATTAGATCTTTTACCCATAACCATGGACACTGTGTGTGGGCATCCTGCTAAATCTACACTATCAAATTCTGCTGAAAGAGAGATGGGTATGAAAAATGAAAGCTACTCCCATTTAAACCTTCCATATTTTACTCTAGTGAAAAATGTATCACCCTTAGCATGGAGATCTTGACAGGCATAATGATTTTTCTCTAACATATACACTCTGTCATTATTGTGGGTCATAGTTTATTCACACAATATGGGAAGTGGTTGTGTGTTAATTTCTGCAGAAGATACCTGCACCTCTGAGACCTGCTTAAACTGCAGTCAGCTGCATTCCATATCACTGGAACAGTGATTCTGGGATTAGCAGTAGTCTTAGTTTTATGGCCTATTTAGCGTCTTGGGGATGGCAGGGAGATCAGAAGTGATTCATTAGTAAGATCTTGACTGAGATGTCTGCCCAAAAAAACCAGCATTTTAAAACTCGGATAGTAAGGTGATTTTTTTTTTTTTTTTTTTTTTTTTTTTTTTTTTTTTTTTACTTGCTGGGTTTTACTGTCTTACAGACCCCAAAGAGTGATTTTGAAAAAGAAAATGTAGTGCATTTAGGAGTTTGTATCTACTATAGGCTAATATTTGCTATGTATGGCAAGCAAAAATAACTCTGGAGGTTGATTTCCATTAATACTTTTTAAAATGTAAAATTTTGATGATCAGAATTCTGTCTGGAACAGCATCCTGGCTCAAACAGACGGAAGAATTACAAATCTAGTGAGGAGTAAGAACAGGGGAGATGTACAGGTTCTTTCCCTGAAATACTGCTTTCCAAACTTTTGGTTATTTTCAGCTGTTTGCATCCGCTAAGTAATTGCCAGTGGTTTTCTTTCTTGGCTTTGTGCAATTCCTCCTTAAATTAGGATGAGGTTTTACATCTTGCAGTATCATTTGACAGAGAATTCAATAGTGAAAAAATCCTATTTTTTTATTTTCTCTTAATCTGATCCCACTAGATAATTTAATGCTTCATATTTTTTTTACTTTCTTAATGAGATAATGTTTTTAATTAATCCCTTTATGATTTTAGTGACGTTACTATCTGCCCTATGACCTCTAAGCCATCTCTTTTTTAGATTGGAGAGCAAAACCCATAGTTATGCTGAGCAATTGCCTGCATAAAAAAACTTACTATGATCTCTATAGTGTATGTTTTAAAAAATAGATGATGCTACTATGCTCTCTATGGTGTATTTAAAAAAAATACATGTTTTGTGTGTTTTCCTTTCATATTGTTTTAGTAGGGTTTTTTTTACTTTAATGCTTGTTGTTCTGATTTAAAATTAATTTTAAATAAATGTAGTCTTAAGCTACATTTACCGTGATTTAATTTTAAAAAGTCTTACAGTTCTATTTAAACAGAGCTGTTCCGTGTATAAGCTGTCTTAATTAAGGTTTGTAAACATGTATCAATTCACTGACAATCTCTGTAGGTTGTTATTTTTGTTTAATCTAATGACTAGAAATGTCTCTACATATGCAATTGATATCTAAAAAATTGATACGATCTGGAGCTGTAAAACTGATACATATCAGTTGAGCTTTCTTTGCTGCCTGTTTTTAAATGCAATTCTCATTAACCCTTGGTGTGTCTGTGTTCTTCCTACACCTGCCAGACTCTACATAGGCTGGCCAAAGAATGGTGAACAGACAGTGGCCTTGACTGCATGAAATGCATTCACAGGGTCTGCTTGCCATCATGTGCCTCCATCCAGTTGCTGGAGGCAACTAAATTGCAAACGTTTCCTCTTCCTTACCAGGTCTTCAGACAGTTTGCAAGTCAAAAAATGGGAAATGTTAATCAGTTTGAATCTACTGATCTATTTGGGCCTAAGAATGTGCTATAGGGCACGACCCAAGAGCCTTTTTGTGAACTGTTCTGTGTGAACCCCCACTGATCTCATTTCTTTGTGAGTGCAGACAGATTTCTCTGGTTGTGTGCTGCATGGGCATCTTCATCCCCATAACATAGCTGAGATGTTTGACAGTTTATTCTAGGAAAGATCTTCTTTCAGATTTCTCTCTCAATTTTGTAGGTTTTTGGCATATAAAATCACTAATCTATAGCACTTTTCCTTAACTGAATAGTTGCCTAAAAAGTTTTAAATTAAACCTTGCATCTGCTGTCAGTCTCACTACTGTAATTACTATTTTCATTTTATGTTCATGAAATCAAACAGTGGAGCCCTGTGTAAAGTTCCGTCCTACATGCAAGTTGAGAATAGAGCACACAGAGCTTCAAGGTAGGAGGGAATATCCCTTCAGTCCCATTTCAGAAGAGATGGCAGCCGTTTGGATAATGGCTTAGTATGCTGCATGGTGTGCTGCAAGGTGCCAAGACGAGAAATTTTGGAATCAGAATTGTTTAGGATAGAAAATACCTGTGAAGTCTCACCAAGGCCAGCTGTTAACCCAGCACTGCAAAGTTCTCTCTTAAACCAAGTCTCAACCACTTCCCTGGGCACCCTGTTCCAATGCTTGACAACTCTTTCCATAAAGAAATTTTTTGCTAATATCCAATCTAAACTTCCCCTGGGTGCCTTCTAAGGGTGCCTGCTCCTGTCCTATCACATGTTAATTAAGAGAACAGGCTGGCCCCTATCTGACTGTAACCTCCTTTCAGGCGCTTGTAGAGAATGATAATGTTTCCCTGAGCCTCCTTTTCTCCAGGATAAACAGCCCCAGATCCCTCAGCAGCTCCTCCTCTCCAGAGACTCAGTCTCCAGACCCTTCCCCAGCCCATTGCCCTTCTCTGGACATTCTCCAGCACCTTGGCGTCTTTCGTGCAAATGCAAGGCCACTGGACACAGGATTTGAGGTGTGGCCTCACCAGTGCCAAGAGCAGGGGACAATCTCTGCCCTGGTCCTTCTGGCCACACTATTGCTGATTCAAGCCAGGATGCCACTGGCCTTCATGGCCACCTGAGCACACTGGCTCGTGTTCAGCTGTTGGCCCATTTTATTTAATGATCAGCCCGTCTTCAACAGGAAAACATTTCTGTAGTTAACTTCTGGCAGTTACTAAATAATTAAAGACTAAGGTTGGATAGTCTAAAGGCTGGACTTCCCCATGGTTCTTAGAACTGTTTTGTAAACTGGACCTTCTGCTGTGCTCATTAGATTAAAAATGGCTTGATTACAACTGTAAAGTGTCACTGCCAGTCACCCTGTATGCAGTAGTCATGTCCTGTGGTCCTGTGTAGCAGTTTGAATTGCTCTTCAAGGGTGCTAAGTAACTGTTATCATAGGGTGTTTATTACTTGCTGGTACCCTGCTACCAGTTGTGTATGTTAGTACATAATTTTTATAGAAAATTAAGCAGAAGGTAACCAAACAATTTTCTTTTTCCTTTTAAGCTGGGAAGTTGTTTTGTAAGTGTATCATAATTTGGTTAGTTTATTTGTAACTTGGTAAGGTGCAGTAATTGAAAACTGATTATTGTCTAGCCTTCCTTTGGTCCTTTTTTTATCATAGAGTCACAGAATGGTTTGGGTTGGAAGGGACCTTAGAGATCATCTTGTTTCCATTTCTGCCATGGACAGGGACGCTTTCCACAAGACTAAGTAGCTCAAAGTCCTCCAACCTGACCTTGAAACACTCCCAGGAATGGGACACCTCTAGCTTCTCTGGACAGTGTGTGTCAGTGCCTTGCCACCCTCACAGTAAAGAATTCCTTGCTAATACCTAATCTAAACCTGCCCTTTTACAGTTCCATCATTTCCCCTTGTCCTGTCACCCCATTCCCTTGTAAAAAGTCCCTCTCCAGCTCTCTTGTAGCCCCTTTTAGGTACTGAAGGTGCTGTGAGATGTCTCTGGGGCCTTAACCTCTCCAAACTCAGCATCTCACTCTGTCTTCACTGGAGAGATGCTCCAGCCCTCTGATCATCCTGGTGGCCTCCTCTGCACTCTGTTCAAAATGTCCATGTCCTTATGTTGGGGATCTCAGAGCTGAATGCAGCACTCCGGGTTGGGAGAGCAAAGGGACAGAATCCCCTCCCGTGTCCTGCTGCCTACACTGCTTGGGATGCAGCATAGGATGTGATTTGCTTTCTAGGATGTGAGAGCACATGGATGGATCATGTTGAAATTCTTGTCCCCAACATCCCAAGTGCTTCTCCTCAGGGCTGCACTCAATCCATTCTCTGCTCAGCCTGTACTTGTGCTTGGGACTGCACCAACCCAGATGCAGGTCCTTGCCCTGGGACCTGTTGAACTTTATGAAGATTGCTCAGGGTTACCTCTCAAGCTTGTCCAAGGTTCCTCTGGGTGGGGTCCCTTCCCCTTTTTGGTTGTATGTAGCTGTTCAACTGTGCTTCATTAAGTGGTAAGTTAGCACTGTATTTCAAAGAACCCAGGAAGGACATATCAAAATTAAGTGAAATACAATGTGAAGTATTCTATAGTGTTAGTTGTAAAGCTATAGATAGGATTCTCAAAAGAGTGTTATGCTCTCTTATATAAAGTAACCACATTTTTTGAGGCATCCAGGGTATCTCTCAGAGATAGAAGCTCTGTTTCACATCTTTTAATCTGATATATTCTTTTGAAAATCTCATCCTTGCTGTGGGTGCTGATTGAGTCTGTGAATGTTGCCTGTCATATTAACACGTGAAATGTAATGTAATATATTAATATAAAGTGACCAAAATTTAATATACTCTGCTCTGACCTTCCTCGGAGTGTCATTCTTGATATGGAGCTAAGTGGTGTGATCTGTGCTGCACTGGGACTGAAAACCTGTGAAAAGTCTATAAAGCTGGTGCTGTAATCCCAGGCTGTTAAGCATTCCTTAACTTTGTGCAGGTCAGATATTTATATTAATGTGCTAGACTGTTAAAGACATACCTTTACATATTCTGACATATGCAAAGCGTGTATCCCTGTAGTTAATCCGTGGGGAATTCTCCTCTCACTTTGAAGGTCACACTGTGCAGTCAGAACCATTGTGACATGTTCTGGCTGATGGCTGTATCTGGTAATTAATTTTTAATCACTTTGAACTTCTCTTTCTGTGTAGGTTGATGATTCCACTTGTGATGCTGAAATACTCTCCTTGCTCCTCAACGCCAGGTTGGTGGTGAAGTGCATGTCCACTGCCTTCTGCCCACGCCTGATTGACCACCTCCTGGCTAACCAGGGACAGGGAGGCTGGGATGTGGAGGAAATTGCACAGCAGCTTAAGGAAGCAGGGTTCAGTGCAGAGGCTGGGTCCCTCCTGATGGCTCATCGAGGGACCCATCCTGCACTCAGGACTTTTACTACTGCCCTCCAGGCTGTTCAACATTGGATCTAAAAATTCTGGATTTATGCATTTGTCTGCATTTTTGCTGGAGATCTTACACAAAAGGGAGAAAATGTTGCTCTAGTAAAGTAACAAAGTGAGTTATTTCTACCATTTTGTAGAAAACACACAGCACACAGTAAATTCTGATATACTTCTAATTGTTAAAAAACTATTGGTGCAGACTGTATCATTCTGTTTTATGATTAGCAAAGCATTGAATCTGATCATCCTTTCAGATCGAAGTTAAATGGTTACACTCAGTTGCATATAAATGAAACATTAGTAAGGTGGCAGGCTATATACAATTTGTTTTAATTTCTGTAAGTAATTACTCTTGTCATAATGTAAAACTAATGTAAAAATATAATTATAAAGATATATATGGAGCAAAAAAAAGTCACAAGAGTGATTTTTGGGAATCTCAAAACCTTAAAATTCAGTAATGTGCAATGTTGTTATCACAGCTTTTGTTTGCAATAAATAAAATATTTTGCATTTTGTGTACTGTCTCTTCTTTCAGCCTTTTAGACAGAAAAATGTTTTCTTTCTTCAGCCGCTTTTGCTGAAATTCCTGTCTCTCCTTACTGATGTTTATTCATGAGAACAAGCTAAAGTCTAAGAGATATTTTTCTCCCCATTTGGGAAGCCCCATCTCAAATCTTGAACATTTGTTGATACCTTTTGTGAATGTACTTTCAAAGTATTTACTTCTGTTTTTCCTGAGTTTTGAAAAATTGCATAAATGTGTATATTTGGAAAACCACAGAAAATGCTGAGTTGTAAGGGACCCACGAGCATCGAGTCCAACTGGCCCTCACAGCTCCATCCCCAGGAGTCACACCGTGTTCCCTAGAGCATTGTCCAAATACCCTCAATGTGAAAAACTCTTTCCTAATATCCAACCTAAACCTGCCCTGACACAACTGCAGGCCATTCCCTCAGGTCCTGTCCCTGTCCCCACAGAGCAGAGATCAGTGTCTGTCCCTCTCTTCCCCTCCCAAGGAAGTTGTACCTGCACTGAGGTCTCCCCTCAGTCTCCTCCAGGCTGAACAGACCAAGTGTCCTCAGCCACTCCTCACACGGCTTCCCCTCAGGGCCCTTCCCCATCTTTGTTGCCCTCCCTTGGACACTCTGCAATCGTTTAAAGCCTTTCTTACATTGTGGCACCCAAAACTGCCCCAGCACTGGAGGTGAGGCTGCCCCAGAGCAGAGCAGAGCAGGACAATCCCTGCCTTGCCTGGCTGGTGATGCTGTGCCTGATGTGCCCAGGACAATTGGATGCCAGGGCACTGCTGACTCAGATTCAACTTGCCATCAACCAGGACCACCAAGTCCCTTTCTGTGGCACTGCTGTCCAGCCTCTCATTCCCCAGTCTGTCTGTCCATCCAGGGTTGCCTCGTGCCACGTGCAGAATCCATCGGTTTTCCTTGCTGAACTTCGGATGGTTGGTGATTGCCCATCCCTCTTGATTTATCAAGGTCTCTCTGCCTTCAAGGAAGTCAGCAGCTGCTCCCACTTTTGTATCTTCTGTGCTCAGAATCCCTTCCAGTCCTTCATCCAGGTCCTTTACGGAGATGTTGAAGAGCGCAGGGCTGAGGATGGAGCCCTGTAGAACCCCCCTAGTGATGGGTGACCAGTCTGATGTCACCCCATTCACTGAAACCCTTTGTGACCAACCCATGAGCCAGTTGCTCACACATCCCATGATGAGTTTATCCAGCTAAATGCTGGACATTTTGTCCAGAAGGATCCTGTAGAGATCTTTCCTGTAATAGAGACAGTACCAAAACCTTCACTGAAATCCAGAAAGATGACAATGTTCATCCTTTCATCAATGAGGTGGGTTACCTTGTCATAAAAGGAAATTGGGTTGGATAAGCAGGACTTTGCTCTCATGAAGCCATGCTGGCTAAGAGCAGTGACTGCATTGTCTTGTAGGTATTCTCAAATATCTCCCAGAATAAGCTGCATAACTTTACCAGGCACTGATTCCAAATACCTTTCTGGCTTATTAAGACAAAACTTTTTTTTTTATTGTTTTTAGAGATTTTTTAACAAGGGCACTGTCTGTTTATTACACTTATATTGCCTGAAGGGTTTTATGTTTCATGTTTATAGACACTTCTTAAAATTTGTCTGTAAATCTTTTGCCTAATCTTGTGTTCTGATTTTGATATAATAATGTAAAGAAACATTATACATTACATGATCCATGGGACATAATACACATTGGAAGCAATCTCTAGGGTAATGCAATGTAACCTCCTGCTTAAGGCAGGATGCCTGTCTGGCTGGAGTAGGTTGCTCCAGCCTACATTCAGTTGTGTCTGGAAAACCTCCAAAGATGACTGTGTTGGCTGTTCCCATGTTGAAAAGCTTTTTGTTTGTCCTCTTGGGATCTGCTTTGTTTTACCAGCTTTTACTGACTGTGAAAATGGCTCAGATGCCACCCTTACTTCCCCCATTGCACAGGACTTGTAATGAGACTTTTAACAATGCTTTAATTCTTCAGATTGTTAACTTACCTTTTGTTTTTGCTAGTCCCAGCTGTCCTTCAGTGTTTATGGAAGTTTGTATCAGCCATGTATTAGTATGCATTCCAAATTTCAATTTCTGTCATTCAGCTATATTGCCTTAATTCTGTTCTCTTATGTTAGCAGTCTCAAGAGCCCCAGACTAGTAAAGCAAGTATATTGGAATTGCAGAGGAAGGAAAGGCAAAATTTAAAAAAGATAAGTGGCAATCAGTAGGTGTGGACAAACATGTACACCTCCAGCAAAAAACCTTGAGTTATTCTGAAGAAGATATTTAAGTGCTTTACATTGAAGCATTTTAGTCTGCTGGTTTTGTTTTCAAGTTGGTAAATCCAGTGCTAGATTTTCTGACCATTCTCATTCAGGATCATGAGAAGTTTGTGTTTAGTGTCACTCTAAAATTGAACTTTAGATAAACCTCTAATGAGTGCTACTGATCTCCTCTCCATTTTCTGGTTTGCTGGCATTGCAAATCCATGATAAATGCTTTCCTTGCAGCCTGAATTATTCCTGATTTATTCTGTATTCAAAACTTTCACCTGTAAAAAAAATTTATTACTTTAGTATATAGATCCAAAATGATCAGCCTATATTAGTGTATGTTTCAAATAAAATATAAGGAAAAAAAAAAAAAAAGAGGCACACAGCAAGGACCTACCTGTATCCCAGTGCCAGCCTTTTGGTATCTTCTGTATTGTAGAATGACATTTAATACTCTGGGATTGAGCAAGATACACTAGCAGGTGCCATTGAGTTGGGTTTGGATTTTGGTTTTTGTTTTCTTTTGTTCTTTTAAAGGGTAAGAAACTCACCTTGGTATTCCTTTTAGCCAGGTTATTGTTATACTAAGCACTGAACAGTTCAGTTCTGTCATTTTATTTGATTTGCAGTTGGGATTAGTTCATAATACAGTATAACACATAATACAGTATAAGCGGATTTTTTTTTTTTTACCTCAAACAATTCCACGTTCTAGAGATATTTCTGCTCCCAAAAGCAGGTGAATAAAGAGTTCTGTCTCCAAGAGTGGTGCTTCCTAGGGTAATTAATCCTCTTTTGTCTGAAAGACACTGATAGCATTTGGATCTTTAAGGAGCTTTTAGCTGCTTGGGAGACAGAGCAAAGCAGCTAAATATATCACCTTTCTTTTGAATAATTAGAACCAGAGATTAGGGAAGAAAGATCATAACTCAGAATTTCTGCTGGAAATACTAAGTATAGCCAGTGTGACATTGCAATACATGCAGAGTAGACACTTCTATTTATATACAAAACAATGCAATTCAATGAGTAGGGTGGCTACATATGATTTGGGTATCTTCCGTGTATGATAGTTTTTGTGATTTACTTTGTGTGACATTCTGCATGGTGAGAAGATGCTTTGAGAGTGGCCATCTGGTGCAGAGTATGGCCATCCCCAGCACAGGAAAGACCTGGATCTGCTGGAGAGAGCCCAGAGGAGGCCACAAAAGTGATCAGGAGGCTGGAGCTGGAGCACCTCTCCCATGAAGACAGGCTGAGAGAACTGGGGTTGTTTAGCCTGGAGAAGAGAAGGCTCCAGGGACACTCATAACACCTTCCAGTACTTAAAGGGGCTTGTAAGAAATATGTGGATAAAGTTTTTAGTAGGGTCTGTTGTGACAGGACAGAGGATGATAGTTTAGAAGAGGGTCGATTTAGATTAGATATAAGAAAGAAGATTTTTACAATGAGGATGAAGAAACACTGACACAGGTTCCCCAGAGAGGTGGTAGCTGTCTCATTCCTGGAAACATTCAGGGTTTGGATTGGGCTCTGATATCCAATTGAAAATGTCCTTGCTCATTGATAACCTTCAAAGATCCCATCCCCAACCCAAACTATTCTATGAATATGGGTACCTGCATTCCTGCACTTGCAAAAGCATAGTATTAGTTTGTATTTTTAGTGTAGTTTTTGGGACATGGTAGGCAGGAGCAGAGCTGTGCCTTGTATCAAATGGTACAGACACACTAAAAGTTCTAGTGGCCTACAGATGTTTCTTAATTTGATTATTTAACTATTACTGAACACTTGAGGTAGTGTTTGCATAGGATTATTTTATTTGACACTGAGCCTCCTTTCCACAGTGGTAGAAGTAATCTGAAATTACTGTTTGTTACGGTTCATTTATGATTATATTTCTCTTGTACATCTGTGGTGGTAAAACTGCCCTCTCCTCCTTGGGCCACACTATGATCTCAGAAATGCTCATTAGACCTCAGCCTTGATGAACAGAAGCTGAGCTCAGCTCCTCTTGTATCAGAAATACTCTGCTCCCAGGAACTTATATTGTCTGATGAGCTCCTGGTTTTAATGAACAGCCTTAGAAACTTGTTTTTCTTGTCTGAATAACAACCCAAATGGAACAACATTTTTGTTGTTGAACTTTCAAATAAAGTTACTGACCGGAATTGTGGTCAGGATGTAAAATTCCTATGACTAAAGCCCACTCTCTTGTGACCTATAAACACTGGTCCCAAGTGAGACCCACTGAGTTCTGGACCACAGTGGGCTGTGACAGCATCTCCCTCTGAGTGAGACACCACTGTGAGCCAGAGAACTCTCAAGTTAACTTGGAGGACTGCTGCCAAAAGCTGAGAGCCTGGGCTGATACCCCCACTCCTCAGGGACCAACCTCCACCTGCTGAGATCCAAAGGCATCCAATGCAAGTACTTCCCCGAAATTATGGGGAATTTTTCACAGGGATATATATACCTTGTACATACTCCTGTAAGTCTGTGTGTGCAAGTATGAACACATTAAAGACTTATGAATGTTTCTTAAATCCTTAAGTACATTAGATTCATAAGTGAATTAGGTCTGTTAGTAAGTTACCATTGTGCTATGGTAAATTCTACAAGAATCTTTCATTAAGTTGTTTAACTTAAGCTATTGATTAAGTGCTGTTAAGTTTAAGTGCTGTTAAAAGCTTTAGACCTAAACCAATGGTGATGTGTGAGGCTAAGTTTGGCAAGGGTGTCCGCTCTGAACCTTGTGACTCAGTGGGAGTTGATCACCCAGACAATATGTTTCATGAAGACTTTCAGCTGTTTTTCATCCAGCCGTAGTTCTCAAAAACTTGTCTTCATTACCACCCCTCTGATCTCTGAGGACTTGCTGGAATGTTCTGATAAATTCCTGTACCCTTAATGCAACAGCATTTTGATGACTTTATAATTAGTCCCCTTTTGTAGACACAGAAAATAGTAAACCTGAATCTCTTTGGCTACTGCCTGCACTTGAAAACAGCCAGCTCATTCTGAAGATGAGGCACATGATAAAAGCAGAAGTATAAAGGTCCTCTGGATGGTCAGAAATAGGCTCTTTCTCTTAGCTTGGCTAAAACATGATGTGGTTCTATTCTCCACAAGAGCTCAGTGCCTTAAACTTTCGTGTTTGTCCTCAGCAATGCTCTGTTACACTGGGTGGAGATGGAGTATTGAGTTTGCAGAGTGAATGAGTGTCTCATTCAGTGCTGGAAGATTTTAGCAATAAAAGGACACAGCCTCATCTTTCCATAATGCTTAGGAAAGTTGGGGTTTAGCTACAACTTTCAGTTGGTAATTATGACAGCTAAAACTTTATAAAAAATAAATTCCTCTCCAAGCCTTTCTGTCTAATATGACATTCAGAAACATGGAAATCTTATTTACTTTGATTTCTTCTTATAGAGATAAATTTCACCTGTCATTTTCCTTCACTTGCTTTGAGATTGGCTAACAAAGGGGATGGCTTGGTGCTCATGCTAATGCCTCTGCTGTTGAACAAAGCAGGGTATTTTATGATGTTGGTTGAACCTCCATGGGATACACTAAGCTGTGCAAACAGAAGATAAAGTCTGACGTTATGTCAGCTCAGTCATAGATGGATCTGACAACCTGGTCAGCATTTCTACCTAAAAATAGAGACTCTGCTTTCTGAAGCTGCCTGGGAGCAGATGGCAGAGAACCTGACAGCTTCCCTGTTGCACAGCCATGTCATTTCCATACCCCAGCTTCCTGTACCACTTCCAGTACCAGATACATGACAGTGGAAATCTTTGGTGTATGTTGTGGGTTTACCCTGGTTGGCTGTCAGGTGCCCACCAAAGCTGCTTTGTCACTGCCCTCCTCAGCTGTGCAGGGGAGAGAAAATATGAAAAGGCTCTTGGGTCAAGATAAAGGCAGGGACAGATCACCCTGCATTGACTATCACAAGCAAAACAGACTCCACTTGGGGAAATCAGATTAATTTATTATCAATCAGACCAGAATAGGGTAATGGGAAATAGAAACCAAGTATTAAAACCTCTTCCACCCACCTCTCCTGTCTTCCCAGGCTGAGTTTCACTCCTGATTTTCTCTCCCTCTTCATCTCTGGTGGTGCAGGGGAATGAAGAAAGAGAAAATTCATCATAAATAAAATTTAACATAGAGAATGTGATTACCACTGAAATGGAATTGTCTGCTCAACGTGTTCCTCTCACTCTGACATCAGCATCTTCTGCCACACTGTGCTGGCACACAGAATGTCTCTGCATGTCCTTTTAGACTACCCTCCTAAGCTTCCCATGCTTTCAGGGCACAGCAACGGGAAAACCAGCTCCACACAGAGCTCTGATTTATAGTCAAATGGTCTTTATAATCCACGTACAGAAACATTCACAACAGCCTTTTTCCTTGACAATTTTTATCTGCCTAATGTGCATGTAAAATAATTATTCTAATGAGCAAAACAGATATATGCTGCTTAAAATAGAAAGTAATGTTTGAAAACAAATAAGCAGAAGTTTAGTCTAAATGGGAGAACAATAAAGAACCCAAGCTGTGAATGAATCAGGGGGATGATTTTAATTATTCTCATAGTGCCATCTGCACTGGCTCTGGCTAGAGAGGAACAAGGACACAAATGTAAATTTCAAGAGTATGTGTGTATCTGAATGTAAATTTCAGTAATATGTGTGTGAATACATGCAGTATCCTACATAATCTTGAAAAGGAAATGGAAGTGCAGTTTAAGATCCAGTCCTGGAATGTTTCTTTTGTGACCTTTTCCATTCAATTAGACACTGAATGACTATTTTGTCAAAGTGATGATTTAAGTGTTGCACCGGTGTGGTCACGCTGCAAGTCCTGTGTCCAGTTCTGGGCCCTCCAGAAAGGTGTTGAGGTGCTGGAATGTGTCCACACAAGGACAGTGGAGTGGTGACAGCTCCAGAGAGTGAGTCCTAAGTGCAGGGGCTGAGGGATCTGGGAATGTTTAGCCTGGAGAAAAAGAGGCTCAGGGGAGAAAACTATTTGAACTCCCTACAACTAGCTGGAAAGAGGTCATAGCCAGGTGGGAGTTGGTCTTTTCTCCCAACCAACAGCCAACAGGGCAAGAGGGCAGGGACTCAGGCGGTAGCAGGGGAGGTTTAGGTTTGACATCAGGAAAAATCTCTTCACTGAAATGGTGGTTAAGCTTTGGAATGGGCTGCCCAGGGAGGTGGTGGAGTTACAATCCCTGGGAGTGTTCAAGAAATGACTGAAAGTGGCACCTAGGGCTATGGTCTAGTTGCCCTGATGATGATCCACCAAAGGTTGGACTTGATGATTTCAGAGGTCTTTTCCAACCTAAATGATTCTGTGGTTCTTTTATTTTCTGTGGTTTCTGTTATTTATGAAGATAATGTAGAGAAAAGTAGAGTGAAAACAATCCTTAGTGATTTTGGACTTTGGAGCTATAAAATGACACACCTGTTCTGTAACAAAAACGTTCCAAAGGTGTGATTTTTTCAGTCTTTGGCACTTTCTTAGACTGTTCAAAATTTCCGGACATTAGTGCATGAAAAAATAGAAGTGATTGTGAGATATTGCTTTCTATATGAAGTAAGTCCATTTTGAGATGGTTCAAGATTTAAGATATTTAAAGTTATAAGTTTTGGATTATTGTTAGCTTCATATCCAGGTATAATCTATACCTCTTCAATGATTTGATAGGTCTCCATAGGAACAAAACACCTAGGTAAATGTTTAAGTGCTATGGTTGCTTTTTTTATTGAGTGTAATGATGGAGAAACACCTGGAATGACCACACCAAGCAGCTCAGTTTAATTGTGGGATTTTCTAAAGCATCTATAGCATTCAGGATTCTGAGGGACTTAGTCTGGAGAGGACTGATAGTATTATATCTTGCTCATAGAAATGAGAAATGAGCAAAGGTAAATGAATGGAGGGGACTGCAAGCTACCATTTGTAATTAGAGCTCTAGGTTTTTTTAATTACTTGTTGATTCTTTCAGGTTATTTTGCTTTGAGGTGGCAATGTTTATTATAGTGGTATTCCCAGTATGCCCCAGTAAAGACTCATACTGTGAAAACTCTGCAGCTACATGTAACAGAATATTTACATTATATGTTAGAAATTATGTGCTTAGAGAAAACAAACAGTGAAGGCATTGTGACAAAACGATCTTTGCACAGATTCTGCTCGGCATCTGCTTGACTTTGCCAACATGAACCTTACCAGGTTGAAGATGCCTTTTTGGTTTTGTTCTCCAAATTGGATTTGTTTCTTTCACCACCTTTATCCAAGGATTCTTAGTTTAAACTGAAGTTTGGTCTTATGTGCCAATAATCAGTGAAAAATATACTGACTAGGAAGGATATTCTGCCTCTGGTTAAATGTCAGTGCTCTGTTTATGCCCTGGATCTGGGCAATCTGCATCTCTATTTCTTTCATAGGAAATGAAGGAATATCAGTAACAGCTTTAAGAGCATCTCTATTTTAAAAAAGAACAGGAAGTTATTTTGGAATTTTTCTCAGTGGTTTTCAGGAGGACATGTGAAAAAGAGGATATTTCTTCAGATTTCACTATGTATCAAACAATATTTTGGGAGCAAAAACAGAGGAAGAGACCTGGTTTTGACTCATAAGGTTAGTTTGCTGAGGTTTTAGTACAGCCATCAGTCTTCTGAAGCCAGAGGACTGTTTTTCTTAACATTCCATAATCATATTTATGTATAAAATTGTCAGCATTGAAAAAAGATAGGGTAAAGCAAATAACTTTTGCACTTAGCATTTTACTAGCTACAGCAGCATTTGAACATATTTATAACTAATTCAATGAAATACCACTAAAATACTTTTCAGTTGCCTACATGAGACCTCTAAAAATAGTTGGTATTTTGATAAGTTCTCTGTATTCTGCTTTAAATATGGTGAATTTTTATTCACTTTAAAAGCTGGGTTTTCCATCCTGTAAGCTGAAAAATCAGAAAAGTAAGGGAAGAGAGCACAGGTCATGTTTATGCCAGTGTCTTAGCTTTAGCTTTACTGAAGAGCAATGCCTTATAGACAAAGCAAAGTGTGAGCAGCTGCAGCTCCATCTCCTAAATTTCAGGCCTGATATGCAGGGAGCACGTTTGAAAGCATTTCCTTGCTCACTCAGGTTCTCACTGATCTCAGTATATCTAACAACTATTGGAAAAGCCTCAAGGTCTTCAGGACTATCAGCAGTGGGATAAAGCAGGGAGCAGAATCATCTCTCTATGTTAAATTCCCTGCTATTGCTGTGACTGAAGGCACTGGCAATGTTCTGCATATTTCATTTGTTTCTCACAGCATTTTGTGACATTTGAGATTTTCAGTAAGGATTTAATGCTGTTCTATGCTGTTGGGAATTTCCTCTGACAGCACCGAGTAAATGTTCTTTCTGATCTGATCTATTGTACCGTGGATGTAATGTGTCCCAGGAGAAAACCAATTGGTACCAACAACTAAAATTAGTTGGTAAGATTTTCTGTCATTACCATATTAGTTATTGCAGCTGCTAGTTTAGCTTCTGGTTTTGATCACAGTTCAAAAATTAAGGATTGCATCTGCAGGTGAATAGAAATCAGCAAGCTGGATTTTGTAATCCTAAAACAGCTCTATGCTCCATCAGATCAAATTTCAAACCTACAAAGACTTAACCAGAGAAATATTGTAACTGTGGGGAAAAGAGTGGAATAATTCCTGGCATCCCTAGGATAAGCTTGAACAACACAACCTCCAGAGTTTACAGAGCTGCCACTGAAGATTACTGAGAGGTGTTGCACAGGCACGCATGGGAGGTGGTGGTTGACAGCCAGCATCTCAAAGCCCTGCTTTACTGATGAGTTTGGCTTAACCTCCTTGCCTGAGAGCTCTCCCCTCAATTAAGAACTAGTATTTAGCACTTCTGTGGAAAAGAGC
The DNA here is from genome assembly GCF_052056855.1 of Sturnus vulgaris. Lineage (NCBI taxonomy): Eukaryota > Metazoa > Chordata > Aves > Passeriformes > Sturnidae > Sturnus > Sturnus vulgaris. The sequence continues at coordinate 102,755,920 of NC_142245.1, read as the reverse complement.
TTTTTGGGGGTGGTAGCTTTCAGTGCTTGGAGCGTTTCCAGCTCCAGAGAGCTGCGGATCAGTTTGCATCGCTGCTTACATTTGTAACTTTGAGACACTGACCTTACAGGGTGAAATTGCCCTTGCCCGTTCTTTGCAGTTCCTGGTTTGCACGTGAGCTATAAAAAGTGAACTGTGGGGCAGCTGAAGGAGGGCTTTGTGTTTGCTCTTCTCTTGCAGCATGCCAAGATTTTTCCTTATTGGCCTAGGGAATTTTAGCAGTTGTTATGACTGTTGTGGCCCCAGTGATGTACGGTCATTACCAAAAATTTGGCAGCCTGAAGTAGGACAATGTATGTGTGTCAAAACTTTAACAGTACTCTGTGTATCGAAACTGTAATAGTAATTTTTTTAAACATTTTTTGGTAGTCACATTTTGAAACATCCTCTGTGGAGTAATTTAATTGTAGAGACCAGCAAAGAGGATATGTAACTTCAAGACTGACTGAACCAACCAAAATTTGAATTGTCTTCTCTCTTTCCAGTGACTCTACAGGATACCTTACCAATGAAATTTTTATTAAGACTACTAAAATTAAATTACCAATGTAATTTTATAAATTTGATGCTACTTATGTATTCAGTTTTCTATGTGTAGAGTTCATGAGTGAAAAGAAGATGGTTTTCCAGAGGTGTCCAGAAACTTTACTGCTTGGCCAGCCTGTTCCTCTCTCTTAGAGCAGCCACTAGGAAATATACACTGAGTCAGATCATGGATGTTTCTTCCAGAAATTCACCAGAAGAAAGAACAGGTCCTTTTGCTCATCTTTCTATTGAACAAATGGAAGAAATTTGCTCTTTTTAGAGCTATTCCAGACTTTTGTGATGGAAAATCAAATGAATGAATGTAGCCTTACTTTCCTGTTAGAGTTTCTTGCAGACAAGCTTAGATTTTTAATTTAATTTAGATTTTTCAAATATTCAAGTAGATATTTTTATACAAGTTTTATTCTCCAGATTGCTCTCCAAAACTTTTTACTTTTATGTGCTTCTAGGATTTTTAATTAATGCTTATTTGGCTAAGAGTATTTTAAAGCCCAATACATGCCATTGTTTCACTCCTGGCATACTTAGCTAAAGCTCTTTTAATTTTTGGTGCTGGAAGTGCATTAGAATCTGTGTTATGTAAATTCCATAGATATCCCTGTGTCTAAGAGCAGAAATCTCTTTTACAGATGTTTAGAATAAAATGAGAGGATCTTCAGATCCCAGGGCTATGAATTCATGGCTTGTATCCTAAAATGTGCTGTGAGTAGTTTATGGCTGGGCCCGGAGGGTACTGTGAAATAATCTATCTGCCAATAACCAGGTGATGGTACACAGATGTGTTGGGTGTCTACTTTGATTTAGCAATCATTTGTCTGGCCTGGGACTAACTTCATATAGTGCATCTTATTAACCTGTTGGAAGGAACAGGGCTTGTCCAGCCTTCTGTCTGCAGCCTGCCAGCAAAAAGATGGGTGAAAGCTCTTGCTCATAAAAGGGGAATGTAGGCTGAGTTTAACAAAACACTGGTGTGACATCTCCTTTCCCACCTGGACTTAGTGATTCCTGCGAGTCTGAAGCTGCAGGTCCTAGGCAGGAAAAGGTTGACTGACAAAAGAATTCTCCTCTGAAATTTTTTGACTGGACCAGTCTTGGATTTATTGGAAAGAGGGTCGGCCCATGCCTTAGGTTTAGTTTTTTCTTTAGGGCTACTAATGTGGCTTCTTAGCTCATGTCCTTCCAAGTTTTGCCCCACAATATTTTGATTAGGCAGCTTCCCAAGATGCAAACAGAAAGGGTTTTTGAATTTTTTTGGAAATTTAATGCTTTTAAAAAATTCTAGCTCAGCCTAAATTTTGTCAAGTAACTCTTTAGCCTTGCGTATGATCTCTATCCTGAACTGTAAGCCTCTGTCTTTTCTAATTGAGTCTTTTCCTTATCCTTGATTTTGAGATATTATTATCTCTGACTTCAAATTCATGTTTTCATGGATATTCTAGTATTTTATTTGACACAACAGTGCAAAATGTGTAGTTAAGGTAATGAAATCTGCTATCTAGAATGAAAAACCTTGAGAAAACAATGCCCTTGGTAAGTCAGAAGGAAGTGGCACACTGTATCTGCTGCTGTGCTATTTTCAATGTTAACATCAGAACTCAAAGCCTGATGCATTTAGCAAACAGCTAATTTGCCCTTAAAGTTTGTCATTTTAAAAATAGCACTCCCATCCTCTTGTAAGCAAGCAATTGCAAATATATAGTACAAATAAATTCCCTGAAGATCCTTTTTCATCCCAGTCATCAATCAAAGAGAAACCAGGTCAAACATCTTCAATGCTAAGAAAGTCAACCCAGGGGCAGCAGACAGGAGCTGGGCTCTGCACTGGTGAGTATTTACCCTGCCACTCTGTTTCAAGCACCTGGGTGACAATAATAGAGGCCAAATTAGGAGCTGTGCTAGGTACATTCCATGGATAATTACTCCTAGTACTTAACTGACATCATGTTGAAAAGCTATGTATTGTTTAATTTTCCTAAAACTTTAATAGAAAAACATCCCTTTCTGAAATTAACTGTTTGCATATTGAGGAATACCTCACTGTTACCTCTTTCATTATTATGAATTTTATATTTTGAAAGGCCTTTATAAACATTGTCTTTAGTTTCAACAAATATTGTTTGATTTTTCTTTCTTCATTTTATTCCATGCTACTTTTAGAACACCTTCTGTGGTTTCTCCTTGAGTTGCCAAATTTTATTTGAATTACTGTACCATAGTTATGGTCTTGTCAATACTTTGCAGAATGGAACAGCTACTTTTCATGGCCTTCATGAAATACTTCTCTACCTTCGTTAGAAAATTACTTCTGCTCTGTACTCATGCTCTCAACTCCTTTTATTTGTGGTTTATTGTAGCCTCAGCTACGTTTCTGCAGTGGTTCTGCTGTGTAAAGAGTCTCATTTTTATATTTACTACTTTAATTCTTCTTTCTCAGGTGTACCATTTTTTTGGTTAAATTTCATGTCATTTCTTTGATAAGGGGCTGTAACCATGTCCTTGAGAATCTTTAAGGCACTTTCACCATCCACTAATTGTTTTTGCTTTCAAATGTATCACTACAGAAAATTCAGAATACCTATGACAGATCTCCAGATTCATCTTCCACCATTCCAAGCTAAAAGTAACTATTAATAACTATTCTATGAACATGTTGTTTTCTTATTATTGTCACTTGGTTGAGCAGGCAGTTAATATTAACTTTGCCTAAACCATACATCCTTAATTTTCCTATGTCAATATCAAATTCCAGAAGTTTTATTAAAGACGGGATGGATAAGTTAAACTTCTTCCCCCTAGCCTGATATCCCTGTGTATGGGGTTTGTTGTGGCAGGCTGTTGGTGGCTGGGAGGGCCACAGGGGTGGCTGCTGTGAGAAGCAGCCCCATGTCCAACAGACCCAATGTCACCCAGCTCCAAGATTCACCCACCCCTGCCAAGGCTGAGCCCATCAGCACTGGTGGGAACATCACTGGGATAACAGAGGTAAGGGAAAAGAAGTTATTGTGCAGGAGAAATTATGGCCAAAGAAGGAGGAGGGAGAATATATGAGTGGAGCAAGCCCACAGACCCAGGGTCAGTGCAGAAGGAGGGGCAGGAGCTGCTCCAGGTGCTGGAGCAGAGATTCCCCTGCAGCCCTGGTGCAGCCCATGCAGAGGCAGCTGTGCCCCTGCAGCCCAGGGAGGACCATGGGGGAGCAGAGATCCACCTGCAGCCCGTGGGGGACCCACACGAGAACAGGTAGATGTCTGAAAGAGGCTGTGACCTCATGGGAAGTCTCTGCTGGAGAATTCTCCTGGCTGGGGCAGCTTTAGTGGGCTCCTGGTCAAGCCAATGTCAACTCACCTCACCCTGTCAGAGAAGTAAATTTCATTATTGTGTCATCATGAGCTTTTGAAAATCCATTTTCTTATTTATTCTCATGATAATACCGTCCTAGCTATAAAAGAATTGCTTCAAATTTTTCCACTTTCAGATATCTGGATTTGATCTTCAATTCCCTAGTCACTAATGTATTTTTATTTCTTTTTGTGTAAAGTACTTTTTTACTCTGGAATGTATCTTACCTTCCTTGAGCAGGAAACCATTAATGGTTTGGAGCTTATTTGGCATGTTTCTGACATTTATTCAGGTACTTAGTACTTCACTGTATATCTGTTAACTACATTATTTTTAGCAGTTTCAGTTATGCAGTCTGGGCAATGCAAACACTGACCTTACTGGTCTATTTCTCCTTAAAACTCGATTTCTTGGCATGAAGTTGTGCCAGGGAGGTTTAGGTTCGATATCAGGAAAAGTTCTTCCCCCAGAGGGTGTTTGGGCACTGGAACAGCTCCCCAGGGCAGTGGTCACAGGACCAGCCTGACAGAGCTCAGGAAGTGTTTGGACAATGCTCTCAGGCACAGGGTGTGACTCGTGCAGAGCCAGGAGTTGGGCTTCAGTGATCCTCGTTGGTCTCTCAAAACTCCAGATGTTCTATGATACTGTGATTTTTTCTGATAAGCCCAGTCATAAAAACCTTTAGATTTTCTGCTGGGGCAATATCTGTTCTGAACACGTCTTTTACACTTTGATTGTCTAGTAGCCCTAGAGACACTCTTGTTAGGCTTTCTACTTCTATGAAGGAGAAGTTTCTATTTGTTTTTATGCCCTTAGCAATGCTTTCCTCAGTTTTTTTTTTTCGCTTGTCTTAATTTTTCTTTGAGTTCTTTTTTCCTTCTTTATTTGGACATGACACAAAAGACCATCTTATTTCTAGCAGCTTCTCTAATTTCGTGCTTCATCCCTGTGGACAATCTAGTCTTAGTTTATGTTTCAGGAATGGCTGGTTGTATTTTCAGCTGTTAGGATGATATATTTAAACCATTTCTGTCATAGCTCCAAATTTTGCATCTTTCGTATTTCATGTGTTATCTGAAAATAACTTTTTTTTTCCTAATTTTATTTTTGTATGATATCGCTTTTGAGATAAACCACTTCATTAAGGCTTTGGAGGAGAGTGCATTGCATTTTTTTACCTGCTGAGTAAGTGAATTCATGTATGAAAACCAGCTTTGCTGCTTAATATAGCTGTGGTTTGGTTTTGGTGGGGTTTTATTTGGGTTTTACTTGTTTTTGTTTTGTTTAGATTCTGGAGTTTTACTGTTTTTTGGGGTGGCTTTTTTCCCCTGCTCTCTTTGTTCAATTATTTTCTTTGAACTTTTACATCCTCTATTCTATTCTGTATTCGAAGGTATGCAGGTATTATGACTTAATTTGTCATTTTGGCACTGTGATTTCATCTTCTGCCTGCTTTTCCACTAAGTGGTAAATGCAGGGGGTGCTGTCAGGGAGTTCTTTAGGTTTCTATGTAGTAACTTGCATATTGCCTGCAGAACCTCTCTCTTGCTATTCTCTGGATTATGGCATGTCACTGTACCATAGCTGTGTCCCTGGATTTGCTGTTAAGGTGCTGTTTAAAACAGCACATGGTTTCCTCTTAGCCAGAAAAGTCACCAGAAGGCTTTCTAGCATCAAAACTTGTCACTGATGGTCTTGGTGACCGAATCTTCACCTGTATAGCCCACCTTTCCTTGTCTGTGAAAGGTAAGTGGACTGCAGGGCAGTATGTGCCCAGTGTGTGGAGGAGCCGTCGCCACAAATGGGGCTGAGGACTCTGTGGTCTCCTGAGACTTCTCTTTTGCATCACCAGTATTGTGAGCCTGCAATGAAATCACTCCATGGCATCTCCAGACAGCATGCCTCCTTTTGCTCATAAACTCTACAAATAGGAAGCTGCATAGACAAATGTAATCTTAATAAAAATAGTACTGATGAAGTGTCCTATAGAGTCACTTGAGAGAGAGAAACCAATTAAAATCTTGGTTGGTTCAGTAAATCTTAGAGCTGCACATCCCCCTCTCTGTAGAGGATCTTTAGTGTGCCAGTAGTCCTCAGACAGGCAAGGTGAACATGAGGAACATCAGTTCCACTGACGTGAATATGAATTAAGTGCTCAGCCTGTTCAGGAGCTAAGCAAATCCCACCAGATACAGTATTGGGACTCTAAATACCTTTGAAAATCAGATCCAGCAGATTTGCAATGTGCTGTACATAGATGAATGAGCTGTTATTTTGGGAAAGGCTGGTGCATGAGTTATATGAGTGGGAGACTTGATGAACAAATGATTTTTGGCATGAGAGAACTAGAACTATGTTAGGCAATCCAAGAGGTCCTAATTCCCACATCAATTTCTGAACTCTTCTTTTCTTCTGTTGTTTTTTACTAAACACAGTGACCTGTAATATATTTTATTTCTGTTTCAGTGCCCTCTGGTGTTTGTATTTTCTTTTGTTTAGTTCTGATTTCTTTTTCCTTTTTCTGGCATACTTATGCACTGAGATATCTTTCAGCTCAGTCCCTTTGTCCCCTGCCCTGTTCTCTCTGACAGGTCCCATTTAACAATACCAGTCTGTCCTTCTCTCAAAAGTGTTTGCAATGTCCTTGGTTTGTGTTATTTATTTCTCTCTGTCTACTTTTCATTTCTTCCTTATTTTTTTTTTATAAACTCTAAAAATCTGGGGTTTATTATTCCTTGGACCACGCACCTGCAGTGGTTTCCATGGCAACATGATTCTGCAGCCCCCAGCTGTTTCATTCCTCATTCTTATTAGCAGTTTGCTGGATGCTGGTAAAAATGCTGTGGGTTTGGAGAGGCAACCTTGCAGCTGAGAGCATAAGCATTTAATTACTTTGAAACTGCTTCTCTGGTTGTAAGTCCAGTCACTTTACCTGGGCTGAGAACAGAAGTCAGCTCTGACTATTTAGCAATCTCATCTCATCTCATTAGCTGAGCTTCCTCGTAATCTTTGCATATCTACCTAATGCTTAAGTTGATAGCTCATACTCAATCCAATTATTTCTTATGATCTAAGCACATTCAGATTGCTCTCATTTTTCCTACGTCTTTCAGGAAACCTGAAAAATAACTGCATTCCTTTAAATGAAATGTTTAAAAAGCTTACTGTAAAGAAGCAGAAGCTGAGCTGTCAAACCTCCTAAGTACTGTCACAAAAATACCTCCATCATGTCCCTGAAAGTAAAGTCCTTATTACTTTGTGATGGGGTCTTGAGCAGAGATTATATTGAAAGAATATAATGATCTTTCCATCTGCAAATCTGTCTTAGTTTTATGCCCCTCATCACAGTGGAATTTGAATGTCTAATGAAGAGAAATGATTGGTGAGGATTCAAGGAGAAAATCAATCTTATTTTACTTAGGTCTTACCCAGCTTCTACTAATAAAAGTGTAGTGAATCAGCACCTGTTGTATTATTGCCAATGAAAGTGATCCTATCTTAAGGAGACTGGCTTCATATTTGTTTTATTATTCCCATAAAACAAAATGCAAAATAAATACTAGGAAAAAATATAAAAAACCTATTCTGTTTTTTGTAACTGAACCGAATAAAATTATATATATAAGATAATGGGTTAAACAAAGACAAAAATACACAATTTGAAGTACCAGTAACATGAAAGATATGGTTTAGCTAAAAGAGGAATTTTTTTGACAGACAAAAAAAAAGGAAAAAACCCCTCACACATTAAACCCCTGGTGTCAGAATTTGAGGAATCAAGTTATAAGAGAAAGCAACGGAGAGGAACTGTCTGTGAAAATGGGAACTTTAAGATGGCCGAGTAGAAGATTTTTGAAATCCAGACAGATGCTGGATAAAGCCAACTAGCTGAGCCACATTTGTATGTGGTTCATGAAATACAAATTATTGAAATAAAAACATCATTGAAAGGTGTTATTTTGATAACTCTTTCGAACAAGCTTTCATCATAGTTTAAAGATTAATGTAATCTTTATTTCTAAACTACTTCACTGAAAGGGTTATTTTGGCTGATTTTATATCAACATTAAATTTTAAGAATTATTCAGTGTGGTATCACTAATGATAAAAACAACTTTATTGCATTTAGTTAGGTTTTTTCCTTTAGAATTTCTCTTTTGCTTAGCTCCTCATAATAATTTGAAACAGAAATTCAGTGTCCTAATTTTAGATATATTTATGAATTTGTAGATTTTTAATATTTTTCTTTCAAATTTTTAAAAAGTCCAATTTATTTTGTATTTTACATGAAGAAATTATATTCTATGTACTCTACAAAGCAAAAACCAGAGGGAAATTGAAGGATCAATTACTTGCATTCCTAATGTGAAGGGAAGAAGTAGTAAAATTGTATTTTCCACTTTGCTTTTCTCTGCATGTTGGAATAATTATATGATTTTGAATGAAGGATTGTTGCCATGCTCTTTTTCAGTTTTCACTAAGCAAATAGGAAAAAAGGGCACTCACTGCTCTCCTCTAACTACAGCCTGGGATATGCAGATGAAGCTCCTCTCATGTGTCCTGGTGATTTGTAGAAAGATTCAGCACCTCAAGAACAGAATAACGGAGAGGTTTTATGAGATTGGGACATACACCTCAGACTCTTCTGTAGTTATGCCTCTTCATTCTTGTGTATGGCTGTGTTCTGAACAAGTGATAATGAAGATATCCTATGAACCTTTAGTGGAGGGGAGGTAAAAAACCCCTGAAACTGTCCACAGAATATGGGCAATATAGGAGTTTTACAGTTCTTGGGTGTGCAGCAGATATTTAATTGACTGGAAGTGTCAGGGCTGAGGACACGAGCACAAAGAGGCCCAGAGCTCTGCAGCCAACAATGGGTGTCCAGGACCCCAGGAAGACTGATGCCTGGCTAGAGCAGGAAAAGATTTTAAGACTGTATCTTGTGTTTGCCAGGTCTGTGTTGCTATTCTGTGAACTTCAGTTTGAGTGAAAAGTCAGAGCTGTGTGCTGCTGTAAATAAATGGAGCTATCTGCTTTTTGAGTCATTATTTAATCACTAAAATGAATTTTGTTTTCAGAAAGGTGCAGTGTGTGATTTGGGATAAAAAATATCTGCTTTCATTCACTAAACTTCCTCTGCTTCAACATCTTATTTTTTTTAAGGATTGTCCAGTAGAGTGGATGCAAGATCTGGACAAGTAATTAATTAATTATTCTAAAATTAATTTTAATTCTTGCTTTATCAAGGAGAAGTTCTGCAGGCATTAATGTATTGCTCTATTTCAGCCCCAGTACACTCAGAACAGTATAGCTGGAATGTATTGAAAAGCATTTAGTTAATGATTCGGAACATTTTTCAGGCCGAAATGAACTTGCTAATTGTGGAAAGTGGTGATTTATGTATATATTCCTATGTGGAATACGAGGGTTTATCCATCTGTGCAAGTCCACACACTATGATAAATACAGGATTCAAAAGTTAAGTACTTACAAGGAAAAGAAATGGTTGGTACTTGTATTGAATATCTCTTTTTGCAGCCACAAAATCCATAAACATTAGATTAGATTATGGAGGCAAGGAGGGTGGTAATGCCATTTAATTTTTTTTTTCTTTTTTTTTTTTTTTCCTTGGCTGCCAAGTTGGAAAGAGTCACAGCAGACAGAGAAAATGAGTGTGGATTAACCATCCACAAACACTACCTTGACCCAGCTGCCCCCTGCAATTTCAGCATGCTGTTTGTGACTGAACTACCTTTTCCAGGTAGCAAGCAGAATTTTTGTGGCAAAGAAGTTACAGTTCAGCATTTGGCTTCTTACTGCTACATTTTTCGTGATGAATGAGAAAGGATCCTATCTATGGCATCTGCAGAATTCAGACCATCAAATAGGAATGAGAGAAGTAATAGTTTTAAGCTGACAAGGTAGGCTCTGAAATAGTTATGCTGCTGCTTTTTGTGAATGTACTTCTACTGATTTTTTTTCTTAAATGTGTACAGTATAAAAAGAAATACTTGGATTCTGACATGAGATGAGAACAGCTGTTGTTAGAGATGAGAGCAGCTAAGAAAGGCCACTGGCATCTTCTGTGATATTTGTGACTGTCTTATGCTATCGTGTCTTGTGCCTGCACTCTGAATTTGCCTGGGCTACAAAAGTTTTCTGTTTGTTTTATTTTCTTGTTTGTTTGTTTTATTATGGTGCTGCAAGTGGTCCCTGCTGTGTGTACAGAGGATCACACTCACTTGCCAAGGGGAGAATGCTGCTGTGTGTCTGATGTGCACTCTTCACACAGTAAGGAGACATTGCATGCCCAACATGCTTGTCACAAGACCAACGGGTCTTGTCACAGGCAGACCAAGACAGAGCCAGATAATCACACTGAAACTAAAAAAGAAATCCCCAAGGACTTGCTGAGCACTATGGAATAGTTGCCATATGCATGATGTGTAAGGAACAAAAGCAATTACAAGTCAACTGTTTTAATTGGTTTGGTGAAATGAAAAGGAGATGCTGGGTAGCATGCTGAGAGGGTGCCAGCAATGCCTGCACAGCAGGGGGTGAGGAAGAAGTGACTTCAGCTGGCCACAGCTGTCTGTCACCTTGAAATGACACTCCATCCTTTGCCTCAGCACAATGGGTAGTGTGGCTCTGTGCTTCTTTGATTCTAAAGCACTTTCAAAAACTGCTAGTGGGCTGCCAATATTAAAGAAGAGGATTGCTGTGTAGTGAGCACCCATGCTCATGGATGCTGTCCTGGCAGAAACAAGAGATGTCCATGACTTAGCACTCTTAAACCTCTCTCCAGTCTTGGTTGAAACAAAAGTTTATTTGTATTCACAAAAATCTTTTTAGACTTACTGGGACAACCCGCCTGTCCCAATAAATAAGAGTGCTGCATTGAGCAAGTGACACTCTATTCCAGACTTGGATGAGGATTAGATTTATAAAAGTATGTGCTGTCTTGACAAGATTGTGTTTAAAACCAGAGCTTTTAATATCTGAGACTAGAGCCTGCCTGTCCCCAGGCACAGGGCTATGCCCCATGCAGGGAATAACCTGGCTCAGCTCTCTGAATACAGAGCTAGCAGCTATGTTTCTCATCAGATTGCTGTGGCTGTGATTTACATGAATTTGGACAGGTTGTTAGGGAAGTCAAGAATGGTCATGAGAAACGTGTTTGGTTTAACAAACTAGTTAGAAGTGCTGATGCTTCTGGAAAGAAAGTTCCTTTATATTGTCCGTGTAACACCTAGTGAGATCCAGGCTAACAGCTACCCTTGTGAAAGAGAAGATGAAATAAAAGATGATTTTATTACCTAAGAAACAGCTTGATTTCAGTCTTACCTTTCCATAGTGGCATATAAACCTTCTGTGTGTCTTGGAACCAGAAACATATTAACAATGAATAGTTTTTGTTGTGGTGGTTTTTTTGAGAGACCATCTGTGCAATGAAATGCAGATCTGCTGGAATGCTTACGTTGTGAAAAACAGAGCTGGAAATGGAGCTGAACTTTACAAACAGTTGAGGTTAATCTACATACAGCAATTACTTTTGTTGTCAACAGTTTAGAATTACCAGTTCAGAAAGGTTTAAGAGAATTGGACTTCTTTTAAAATGAAGTGTAAGCTACATGTAAATGAGCCTGTGCTGCCTCAAACTCTCTTTCAGTTCTGTCACGTAAGACAGGCTTGCAGAGACTTCTTATTGACTACCTTCCTGTGGCTGTGGCAGGAGGTCCCAGCAGACCTGAAGGTCCATTCCAGTGGTTTATGCACAAGTACATTGTGTGCTGGTGTCTGTACCACGATGACAGAGAAGGGATGTCAGTCCCGAGGATTCTCTTGCAGTAGAAGAAAGTTTCAATTGGAAATGTGCACTAATCACATACCATTTACCTCTTATTAGTATTTCCTAGTGACAGCAGCAAGTGTGCTTGGCTGATGAACAAAGTCAGAAGGAGCAGAGTGAGACAACCCCTCAGTACAATCAGGGTGGCAAAGGGCCCATTAAAATGATAAGACACAGTGGCTTTATCTGTGACTCAAGACTTAAAATGGATTTAATAGCCACTAAGCACACTGCTTTTTAGTAAAAGGTCAGCATGACTTTACCATGAATAAGAGCAAATTTTACTCTGTTTATGTTTTGAATGCCCAATACATTTAAAATAATACAATCCCCTAGACATCTGACACCATTCCAAACTACTGTTGAGTCTGCCTCAAAACTACCCCTCATATTTTTGTAAAGAGGACCAGGCACAGACATATCTAAGTAATGATTCTCTTGAAAGAGCAAGAAGTGAGTCTGTTCCCTATAAAGTGAACCCAGTGGTAAAGTATGCAGCAAGAACCTGATTTACTCTTGTATTCGACATTTGTTTTAAGTGCAGTGCAAATGAAATGAGGCAAGGGACCTTTGTAAGCTCAAGTTGCCATCTGTAGTAAGAAAAAGAATCTTATGCTGGAACTAATTACATGACTTTAGGGATCTTACAAAAGGAATATCCAGAGGATCCTCTTGGTGATCCTTTCTTTTTTACAAATCAAAGTAAGTAAAGAAAAGAAAATCCTGGAGCTCAGCCAGAAGTTATATGAATGATTTAAAACAAAAGGTCTTGTTTCTGAAAAATGGCAGCACCCTGGACTGGTGCTTCAGCCAAAAATGGTTGTAAAATTGAAATTGTTCATCTTCCCTTGAGGGCACTAATTCTGTCAGCCAGCAACTATCTGGGACAGCCTCAAGTGTCTTAGAATAGCAGCATGAAAGGAGACAAAGTGAGTGTTAGACAAACTCAGTCTTCCATGAATAAGTGGAACAAAGAATCATTTGGGTGGAAGTTCTTGTTTCCAGGGCTAAGGTGTTCATGCAATGAAGTCAAGCAAGGCACTAATGCCTTCTTCTACCTAGTTAGAATATATATTTGCTATGGTTATAATAAAGATTAAATATATTTAGAACTCTTTAGTTTTTCAAGGTTTTAATAACATGTTTTTCACATAAAATGTCTAGTTTTTCACTAGATGATGTGTTCCTAGTTTTTCTGCCCTGGTGGAAAAGGTAAGCTCAATCCTTGGGTGCTGGATAAGGATAGCAGAGAGTAGGACAAGAAGGTAACTTTCATCTAACATTGCTGAATCAGTGGATTAGTCATTTAAGTCTTCACAAATACAATAAAATTACTGAGAACTTAGAATTGATTCACAGCTGTCTTACAGTGGCAGCTTAGGCAGATGGAAGTTCTGCAAAAGAGGACTATGAGATGTTTTGATATTTGGGGATAAGACTCTCCTAAATGGAGCAAATGGAGGACTGAAAAGGTTTTATTTTTACATGTAAGTGTAGAACTATCAATACGTCCAAGGCTTTGGATTAGTCAGAATTGTTTTTTAATCGGTAGATATAATTAACCACTTGAACAAATATTTTTTTAAAAAGTGATTTCTTTAACCTTTTAGTATTTTTATTGGTATTTTCTCTCAGATGACCAACCTTTAGTAAAACTCATTGTTCTTGTTCAGGGCAAATTTGGGAGGAACCTTTGAATGGTTTTTTTTTGGGAAACAGATTTAAGTAGTTTATTTCTTTTAATTGGCTTGGGGAAAAATATTTTGTTGGAGAGAAGTGGGAAAAAATGTTTATTTAATAGGTAAAATATTCTTATTTTTTTATATATACTAGTAGCAACTGCTAGTGGCTTAGGCTTACTGTTTGGTTTAGCTGTTGGTTTAGGTTCACTATTTGGTTTAGCTACAACTTGAGTAAGTGGGGTGCTGGCTGATGTTTCTTCCTGCCTCCAGGCTTTTATCTGCTGCTTTACAGTATTTAGCAGTGTGGGATAAGCATATGCTAAAGCCCAGCTTAGAATTATCATGGCACTTTTCTTTTAGATATTTTTTCACCTTGTTTGGGTTTTGAATTTGTTTACATGAGAATTCCCAGGCTGGGGAATCAGAAAATTCCTTCAGGGAATTATTTTTTTCCATTCCTCACACTACTCAGAATTTTTCACACCTGGGCCTACTCCTGGGTTAGGGGTTTCATCAGCTCTTTTGGAGATTCATCAGCTCTCATTCTAGAGAGGTTGCATACTGTATAGAGGAAGCTTACCAGATTAAATACTAGGGAGGTGTTATTCTTAACATTCAGGGGAAACTGAACACTCTTAAAAAATAACTTGACAAATTCAGAGGAGAAGAAGGAAAAGCTGAAAAACTGGGTGTAATTACTAATGAACTTTTAAAACATGCTATTGGAACTGGTTAGACAAATAAACTATAAACTATAAATACTTGGAACAAACTTCAGTAGTTTTATAAACTTTCTATAAATTATTATTAAGCTTAGCACAATAGCTATTCTAATTTGTGCTCCTCTAGTGTAAAAACTTTGTGTTAGGGACACTACTGGAGCCATTTCTGGATAAGAAAATAAGCTTAGGGACTAGAAAGGTGTTAAAACCTAAAAAAAGCCTAGGGACCCAAGACACATAAAGGCCTCCACCCCGAGAGACATTGTGAATTTAAACAACATGGTTACTGACTGCTTTACCCCAATTCAGAGTAAGTACAACCAAAAATGCAACCAGAACAGGTTTTTTTTCTCACTTCCTCACCCCCTCATTGGGCGCCAATAATTATTTGTCCTGGTTTAGGGCAAATTTGGGAGGAAACCTCTGAATGGGATCTCTATGGGAAACAGATTTAAGCAGTGTCTCTCCCCCAGTTAGTTCAGGGAAAAATATTTCCTCACCAGGCCTGGTGGGCCACAGGTGTGAGCTCCTGGTGCTCCTCTGGGTTTTCAGTCCAGAGCAGGTTCAACAATTCCAAGGAAAAGGAGGAAAAACACCGTCCAGGGAACTTCTTTGCCTCAATTGGTTAGAAAAACTAACTCAAAAGAGAGCTCTGTCCTGCTGTCCACTGCAGACAACACAGTCCATCAGCAGGAATGTGGGGGAGCCTGTGCAGTCTGTCATAACAAACTCTGCACTTCTTCTCCTCCCCTTCACTCCTAGAACCAGTCTTAAAGCTGCAGAATTCAATATTCAACACTAACTGAACAGACGATTTGGGGATACAGGCATCATACAGTCACCCCAAGACACTCATATAAAAGTTTCTGCAGTAAATGCCTAGAGTAAAATCTTGTCAGATGAGCTGATCTCCAAAATTCTTTCCTTTAGAATTTGACTAATTTATTCTCATCTTAGACTAAGTGCCCTTCTGCACACAGATGTGGATTAAGGCACGTAGATACCATTCTACCTTACCAGGTACTGTTACTCACACGTAAAGTCAGTTAGAAGGTGTTCATTCTTCAGTATCTCTCCTATTTTAATTTATATGGATAGTTTTCAAGGCTACTTTTTGAAATATTTTATCCACTTCCTATGATTTTATCAGCTGAAAAAATCCTCTTTGTGCTTTCAGATTATATTACCTGTACTTGTGTGATTTATTTACATAATTGTTTCCATTTCAAGATTTCACTGCTCGCTAAAATTGGGATGTGTTATTGCAGTTTTATAACAGAGAGAGGTCAAGAATATAAGGTTTACTTTGAGACATGATTTAAGATATTGAAAAAGATTATTACCACCATAACTTCAAGAAATGCATTGATTAATATTTAGTAGAAGTAAGCCTTGACTTTGATACTGCAGCAATCAAATTAAAGCCATTTTGGCTGGCCATGGAGGCTCACATATAGGAGAGCTATTTAGAAAAAGGTTTTACTGTCCCTTAAGGCTGAATACTATTCGGTTCTTCATAGCTGTGATAATAAGAGTGTCCTGGAAAATAAAACCTACCTGTAGCAGGAAAGTGGTTTGTAAGCATTGTAGGCCAACCCTGAAAAACTGAAAAGGGAGGAAAAGTCCTGATGGCTCCTTCCATTTCCTACACTTGAGGTCCAGACACAGTGTGCAATGTGTATCTTGTAAGTCACAAGAGCAATCATTGTTCCAGAGGTTGAGTAGACAAGAGAAAGGAGAAGAGAGATGTAATTGCAAGGAGAGATGAAATGATTCACCTGCTCTGACACCTGACAGAGGAGGAATTCTGCCTCTGCCCTGCTCCCGAGGCAGGGGGCTAGCAGCACTGCCCTGGGGCTACCTACTGGGGGCTGCCTAATGAACTAGACAGCAGCACTATCCTGGCACCTGTCTGGGAGTGAGAAGGTATGACCACTCTGCTTTGCACGTCTGCTTTATAACATTGGTGTCTGCTTCTGTTTAAAAAGTTGTGTTGTAAACGGGACAGAGCTGTAATAATTACAAACATGTTGGGTAAAACTTTATAAAGTCATCCAGTTTGTGGAAGCATGCATGTCCATCAAGGCAGGAGCCTTGGAAGGAAGAGTACACAGTCAAGACACATAAAGATTGTTTCAAAGGAAAGAGAAGGAATCTATTTAGAAAACTGATTTTTGCCAACTGTTTTTTGTGGCATTCAGTGTGTGAATCTTGTAGGTAATGTCATTCTTTCTAAAGGAATTAAAAGTGCTGCTGGGTTTCTGTGAGAGGAGGCCGAGCAGGCTGAGCCCAAGCTGGCTGCAGTGTGAGCTGGCTGGCAGCACAGCATCAGACCTGTCTGCCTCAGCAGCATCCCCTGGTCCAGCCCTGGTGCCAGGCATCAATGTCACAATGATTTAGACTTGGGTAAATATCACAAGGACACCCTCTTTAGGGTAAAACTGAATTGGGATAATCCTCATTGCTATGTCAGTAAATATTACCAGGAAAAAGAGATGAGTTTTATCTAAGTGGTCAATTTTGTGTCATTAACGATCTTTGCCTCTTGAATTATTTTGGATTTACAGTTTGCTGCAGAGTTGTGTTGTCATTTTCTCTCCTTTGCCTTTTCTAAGAATTTAAATGCCTGTTTACAAAATTCAAAAGACACCGTGTACAGATAATCCCCCACTTTTCTCTTTGCTTAAGTAGAAAATCCTAGAAATGAGAACTGGGAATTGTTGGCATCCTGTGCCGGCAGGAAAGGTGATCATCTGGAAAGCGACTTTGCAGCAAAGGACTTTGGAGTCTTCATGGATCCCAGACGGGGCATGAGCCAACACCAAAGGCAGCAGAGGTTCCCCCTGGCTGCCCTCGGGACAGCTGCTGGTGGGATGAGGGAGGTGACCTTCCCTGGACTCAGCACTGATGGGACAACACCCAAAGCTGCCACTGTGTCCAGTTACAGGCTGGGCCAGGGAGAGAAGGACAGAGGGTGCACTGAAGGGTGTGTGAGACACAAAGTGAAACACAGGATGGCTCCCCTGAGCATCAGGAAACACTTCTCTCAGTGAGGGTGACGGAGCACTGGCACTGACAAGGCAGACCTAGCTGAACAGATAATGCATCTTGGTCTGCGTTTTAACCTCTAACTAATTCTGTGATGGATCTTTGTTACTTGTGTGAACCATTTGTTCATTTCTGAGGTGATGAACTTCTTCATGGTACTTTCAAAATTAGTTTTATGCTTTTAAAAACCTTAGAAGCATTAAAGAAGAATAAGAAAGAAAAACACGAGGATTCTGCTTTTGGAAGTTTGTTCTGTGACCAGAAGGAAATTGTATTATCCATTTCATATATGCTTAACCAAATCTGTATCAGCCTCCTGAAAATAAAGTAAAATCTCCCTTTTCTGATGAAAAGCACTTCAGTAAAACCAGTTAGTGTGACTATCATGATTTTATTTGGATTCAAGCAAAGTCTTTTCCTGCTGAAGAAATTTTCTTTGGTAGTATTTAAAAACTGACAGAGGAAATGGTGTTTAAAGTGCAGTATCAGAGAAGATGAGAGTTTGGAGGGAAAAGCAGTTGGTGTTTGCATCCCCTTGGCTTGCTAATGCTGTTTTGTTTTGTATAATTAATAACAATAATATGGGCTCCCTGGTAAAATGACTATATTCAATTTTGTGGATCAATAATAAACACTACCTATGCATGTATATATCAAATATATGATAGCATATCTGTGTAGGCGTTATTTAGACTTAAGTGAATTAAATTCAAGATCTTGGTTCTAGTAAGTTGTTTGATAAATTGAAGCTGTTAAAAAACATCTTTTCAAATACTTTTAGAACGGTGGATGTAGAATACTGTAAGTTCTCAGTATTTTTATTGTAGTAATTTAGATTTCATCTTTAAACTTTTGATTAGGATAGACTTGAAAAAAAACCCAACTTATTTAATACTGTAGCAAATTAATTCCAATTTTAATTTCATTTCAATTTATTTGCAAATGAGTATTCAATAATTTCTGATAATAAGTAACCTGCAAATTTCTGAAAACACTGTTTTTAAGGACTCTACGGGAAGTAGTGAGGTTTTTTGTTCTTAAGATGACATAATATTTACTAAATATTTGATTTTTTCTCCATTTTTTAAAAAAGAAAATAATATTGCCAAATTCTATCTTCCTACAAACTTGCCCATGCTACAGATATTAGGAAGATTAGCATATCATATCAATACCAATAGTCCAGGGATATACAAAATTCAAAGGAGTTGTAATTGTGGTCTCCTCTTACGTGGCTGCCTAAATTGAATTTTGATCTGTTAAGCACAAAGCCTTAATACTGTTGTGTGCTTTTATTTTTGGAACATTTGCTACCAGAAACTCCTGGGGAAGTTTTGTACTGTTCTAGGATGAAATGGGTTCCACCTTACCTGGGAACTGTAGCAAAGGTTGATCCTCAGAGCTGAATCAGCTGGAGAAGCAAAGGAAGAAATCTTAAACTTCTAAAATTGTAATAACTTACTAAAACACAGGAATATTTACAGAAAAATGAGAAAACCTAAGAAGTGTTTTCTCAAAATGTTAACTTACTAAGAATCTTAAATATTTCATGCTGAACATTCAGTGAGTAAAAAATTTAAATTGCAAATAATGGCGTTGTTCTATGACAGTTTGTGCAAACTGAAAACTGCATTGTACTTGGTAATCTGGCATTGAAATAGTTCTTTATTATAACTTAGACATCCATATCATTAAAGATATGATTCTGAAGGAGTCCCTGTGATGACTAAATAGTGCCTTTCCTCTTTTCTCATGTGTCCATTGCAATGCTTTTTTCTTTTTTTTTTTTTTTTTAATATCAAACTCACTTGATAAACTCACTGATAATGTGGGGATGTGTTAATAAATCATGGGTCCTGGAAGCTATTCCATAGGTTTAACTGTTTCTGAAATAAATTTGATATATTTCTGACTTTAATTTTAAAAGAAAGGATACAAAACAAATAAATTGGGAAAGATGGTTACTAAACAAGAAGTCTGGAAGCACACTCCAGAACAACATTGTTGAATGTCCCCAGATGGTTGAATCTGTTCTGCCTCTTGTCTATACATCACTATTCCTCCAACTGAGGAGAAGGGTGGCTGTGATCTTGGGGCTGGCAACAATCTGTGACTGCCAGTTCATGCACCTTCCCCACTATGTAGTTGGTTTGGGTTTTTTAGGAGTGGTAGGATTGTGTTTTTGTTTGGTTTGGGTATTTTTATATAATGTCAGTGTAGGGCAAAACTAATTACTTTTGGCTGCCAAAAGAGTTTGATAATGAAAGCTCCTTATTTTTGGTGGTGTCAGAGTACACTTTTGTCTTCCTACACAAAAATGTGAAACAAGCGTGTTTTTTGACCTGGACCTACCTGAAAATGACAATATAATGGAAACTTAATTGTGTTCAGCAGACATGATGACAAATATGGACATTCCTGCAACTGCCACAGACTGCATTGTGCAAGAAAAAATATGGATTCTGAAAACTATGAGCACCAAACAATGCAAGCAAGCCCCATATTTACAGAGAGATGTTGCAGAGCCCCAACAAGTTGCTCTTCCTCCTCTTTCCCAGGCCAAGAGTCAACTTTCTGCAATATGTCTCAGCTCTGGATGCTTGTTTCTCATGGCTCTGCGTGTCACATTCTAGCTTCATGCAGGTCTTGCTTCTGCATGGCTTTGGTCCTGCTTTTATTGTGGTTTAAAGTGGACCCAGCTTCATTTTTGAAATGTATATTGGGAAAAGCATATATTGGCATTGCAAAGTCCTAGAATGTGCAAAATTAGCTTTCTTCTGCTCTGTTCATTCTGGCACCTCTTCAGCTTCCCTCACAGAGTCCCTGGGGGAAGAAGTGCAACCTTACCTCTTGCCCTGGAAGTTGTGGTACGTGCTTTCATTAAGGTAGAGGGAGGCGGTTGAAATTCCAAAGGGTTTTTTATAATTTAGCAACCTTCTAATAACCTCTGACTGTGGGGAAATGCTGTAAAACTTGCATTTCTTGATAATAAAAGCAGACAAATAACATGATTTTTGATCTGTAATACTTCTGAGATTGTTATTTCTCCTATGAAATGCTATGATAATAGGAATGCTTTCTTCTCATGGTTATCATCTTCCCATAGAAATTTTTTAGCAACTATTGTCATTGCTTGTCTTTTTATTTAAGGAAAAAAATATTGCTTTTAGTTTCAATGTGATTGGGAAAGGTATGATCCTCAGGAGCAAGCTATTTCCTTTGTCAGAGTTGTATGCATACAAATGCACGACATTCATCCTTGCTGTTGCCTTGAAAAAAAAAGATTTTTAATGAAAAACATCTGCTAACGACAAAGTCAGAACACTGGAGAAGAGTTGTGGTTTATCCTGTCCTCGGCTATAGACTTCCAGTTTGCCTCCAGCTCCAAACTGCCATAACCAACTCGCAAGCACAGCTTCAAAGGAGGTCACAAAGCCATTGGTAACACCAGCACAAAGTGTAGTTTTCAGTATGAACTATTGTAGACATGGCTGAATATTTCTATATAGTGCAGGCTTTTGTATTTATTCAATTTTCCTCGTAAATCTCAGCTTGACTGCTCCTCAATTCCAACAGCATCAGGGCAAAGTGAACCAAACCAATAAATGTGTCTCAGCTCAGTGGAGGAAGGGCAAGGCTCCAAGTTTCCATGTAGCAAGTTTTGAAATCATGGTTCCTCACCAGGTTCACTGCCATTTCTTAATCGTCTTCAAAGACCTAATTTTGCATCATAGTTATTTTATTTATATTATATATTATATATTTTGGGAAATCTCTTTAACGATTTAACACTATCTACCAGGCTGATGGAAGGGAATAGCTCTCTTCTTCCTGGGTGGAGGCACATTCAACATATCCAGTTGATTTCACTTCTTGTATTTGTGATGCTGCTTGAGATGAAATTTAAAAAAATAAAATCTGTTAGTAAAGAAACCTCTTAAACAGTCAAAGAATCTGGTTTAATCAGAGTGCCATTCCAATTCCCATGACTTTAAGGAATTAAGCCCAGTTTAGTATTATTCCTCGATATAGGTTATAGTGGAATAGAAAAGTAGTTGAAAGTATGATGTCACAGAATCATAGAATCACTTGGTTTGGAAGGGACCTTAAATGTGAACTAGTTCCAACTCCTCTGCCATGGACAGAGACAGCTTCCACTAGATCAGGTTTCTCAGAGCCCTATCCAACCTGGCCTTGAACACTTCTAGGGATGGGGCATCCACAACTTACTTGGGCAACCTTTTCCAGTGCCTTACCACCCTCAAAGTAAAGACTTTCTTCCTAATAGCCTATCTAAACCTACTCTATTCCAGCTTGAAGTTATTCCTCCTTGTCCTGTAACTACAGGCTCTTGTAAAGAGCTTCTCTACTATCTTTCTTGTAGGCTCCCTTCAGATGCTGGAAGGTGGGACTAGGTGACTCTGGAGCCTTCTCTTCTCCAGGCTGAACAATCCCAATTCTCTCAGTGTTTCCTTGTAGCAGAGGTGCTCCATCCCCCTCATCATCTTGGTGTCCTCTGGACTTTCTCTGACAGGTCCATGTCCTTTCTGTGCTCAGAACTCCAGAGGTGGATGTAAAACTCCAGACTGGATGTCATGAGAACAATATCCTCTAATTTAATGTTGCTTCTAGGACAGAAACTGCTGTTTCTAGCATCTGCATTTATTTCTATTAGTGTATGCAGATCTCCTTCTGGTCACAGATGTGTTGATGGAGGTTGAATCTATTACCACAGTTATGCCAAGCACTGGGTATAATTTGCAAGTTAGTATATATGAAATATGTTCTTCTTCTTCCCATCACAGAGAATATAAATCTTCTGCATATTCTGCATGTACAGTCTGATTTGTTAACTCTGAGTGTTCATGTTCTGTCCTTTCAAAGACTCTTCTGTCAATGAAGCAGGGATCATCCCATAAGCAATGCTTAGTATTAGCAATTTACTAGTATTTAAGAGGATTTAATGCTTCTTTTCTGTGCAAGATTTTTGCTACTTGCTGAGAAATAATCCTTCAAACCAGATCTTGCCATGAGGATTAATATTTCCCTAAATATCAATATTAAAGTGTAAAAAAATAATTCATGCCCATGTCATATGCATTGACCTTAGTTTAGCTTTTTTCCTGCTGCTTAAGCAGTTGCAAATGAACTGAGCTTTCTAATCTAATTCCCGAGAATTTGCATGATAAATACAGAAGCATATGTACTGAATAATGAACAATAGTCTCAAACTGTCTATTTCTTGTTTTAAAGACTGATCTTAAAAACTTTTTTACTTTACTTTTTTACAGTAAAAAACTTTTACTTTTTTACTGTAAATTAGGAGCTGTTTTCCCATATTCTCCTAATTAAGGTAAAATAAAATTCATTTTAGACCTGAAAAAAGCTATTTCTTTCCTGCAATCTGCATTTATAAATTGAATTAGCTCATTTCAGTTAACTGCACCCTCCAATTTAAAACTGTCAGCATAAATCATAATCACAAAAGATATCTCAATAAGCAGACTCTGGTAATCTAATTCCTAAGGGGACATATCAGAGTCAGCAGACTTTGTTTCACTATCTTTTTTTCTCAAGGAATGATTGAATAAAGGCTTCTACAAATGAAACTTTACAACTGGTAGTCCATAACTCATTAGAAGAGAAGATTCTTTTCCCATGTATATTTGACCATCCTATATGTACTTTGAAGTGAGCAGATCAAACTGTCCTCATGCTGTGCTCCATATATTGGTTTCAATAGCTAAATGCTCAGACTATTACAGTTACAGCTCAGAGAGCTTCAGTTGTTAACACCATTGCTGAGTTGATCTTTATCTGGTATGAAACGAGGCCTTCATGAAAATATCTTCATATTTTGATTAGAGGATTTTTGTGAGGAGCAGCAGAGGGAGCTTGGGGGTGTTTATCCTGGAGAAAAAGAGACTCAGGGAAGACTTTATCCCTCTGCAACTCTCTGGAAGAAGACTGTAGTATGCTGGAGGTAGGGCTCTTCTCCCAAGTAGCAAGAGGCAGGACAAGAAGTAGCCTCAAGTTGCTACAAGGGAGGTCTAGATTAGGTATTAGCAAAAGTTTCTTCACTATAAGGGTTGTAAAGCATTTGGATTTTCTGCCCAGAGAAGTAGTGGAGTCACCATCCCTGGAAGTGTTGGGAAAATGTATGGATGTGGCACTGGAAGACCTGGTTTTCAGAATCACAGAATGAATTAGATTAGAAAAGACTTTTGAGATCATCAAGTCTAACCTATGACCTAACACCTCCTCATCCACTAAAGCACGGCACTGAATGCCAGACTCAGTCTTTCTTTAAACATGTCCAGAGATGGTGACTCCACAACCTCCCTGGGCAGACAATTCCAGGGCCCAATCTCCCTCTCAGTGAAGAATTTTTTCCTGATGTCTAACATGGTGGTGGTGCTGTGTTGATGGTTGAACTTGATGATCTTAGAGGTCTTTTCCAACATTAGCATTTGTACTATTCTATGATTTAACTTGCTTTGGGCTCTTTTGTGTGTTCCATCTTGGACAGAAAGGCTGCCAAATCCCTGCAGTCCTCAGGGGGCTAAAGCCATCTGTGATAAAAGCAGTTTATCTGGTAATCTGGTGTGGATTTGTTGCTCTTCCAGGAAGACACTTCCATGTTCCAGTGTCTCACCTTATGTATTGTCCTGCTTCTTGGCAGAGGAAGTAAATGTAGTCCTCCATCCATTTTAGAAGATGGATGTTTAAAATCCACAATCTTGCAGTATTCAGTCCTCTTTGCCTTGTCTCCAAGCAGAAGCAGGCAAGAATAAAGACATGCTTATGGTCATTTCTTAACCATCTCTCAGTTATAAAAGCATTATGATTTAGGTAGGGGGAGGTCATCTTATTCAACCCACTGCTCAAAGTAGAGCCATTCCCAAAACTGGATCAGTTTATTTGGAGGTTTTTCCAGTTGAGATATGAATATTTCCAGATACATTAATCCCATAACCTTTAGGAGAATCATATCCCAGCATTCAGCCTCTCATTGTGAAAAACATTGCCTTAAGTTTAGGCTCTATGATAAAGGTGGCTTAAAATATATTTTTATCTGTGATTTAGGGTTATTCAGAAATTTCAGACTCCGGACTAGGAGGTGCTGTAGCCTAGGATTAGGAATTGTAAATGTTGTGGGACTGTAAATTTACCTAAAAAACTGGACTATGGCCTATTCTAATAAACATTTTGACTTAGCATTAGCATCTGTCAAGGGCTATTTCTTCCATTCCAGTCCACTAATTTCTCCTGGCTCCTTTTTTTTTCCTGTGTTCTCTGCTGAATTAAATCTTCTTGCTGAACTGGATACCTTCTCTGCAAAGAAAGATTGCAACAGAGGGGTGAGCAACAGAAACTCCCTGCTAAAGAAAGTGCTCAGGCTGCCTGTTGTTTTGGGGTGTCAGAAATCAGTTCCCAGATTTATAAACAAATGATGAGGTAAAAGGCAAAGAAGTGGATGGCTGAGTAGCTGTATAATACATGGACTTGAAAACTGAATTTATAAAAGCTGAAGGTGTGAGAATGCAAGGAGAAAGAAGAAATGAGCCAGGAGACAATGCTGGAAAGAAGATTAAATGGAGAAAAATAAGAGTGGTTTGTTCTTGTCATATGGAATATAAGATGGCTGTATACTTGTTTTCATAAGCAGATGGTTTCACCTCTTGTAGTATGTTTTACTGCAAATTGGAAGCACTTCCAAATACAGTCAGGTAATTTTAAACATAAATACATAGAGTGTAGCATTGACACTCTTTAAATATGTGACTTTGACATTGGGATTCTGCCAAATCTGAGAAATATAAATCGTTATGCAGCATGGCATATTATAATCCAAATAATTTGACTAAAATGGGTTATGTAGTTCATTCCTTCTGCTTCAGTGTTAAGGAAATTCAATACCAAAGTCATAAGATGATGCTATTTGTCTTTCTTCCTGGCCAGTTTGTTTACAGCTTTTCACTGCATCTGCAGCACCACACTTTGAGATTCCTGTATTGAACGTCCTTGAAGTTTGTACAGCCAAGCACCTCTGTGCAGCTCAGAGTAGAAATAAAAGACAGACTTTGTTCATGCTAATTTGGATTTAGCAGTCAGCCAGTAATGCCAAGACAGAGAAAAATATTGAAAATCGAGTTGCAAAGTGAGGTGTATAACCCTGTAAAAATATACATATGTTAAAACTTTCCTTATTCTGACTTTAAAAGCCCTGTTTTTCATAAACTCAGTTTCTTGTCGTGTCTCTCAGTCATAGCAATAAAGTAAGTGAGAAGATTGGGAAGTAAAGAGGAATATAGATAGATTGGGCTTTAAAATAGGAAAATTCCAATTTTAAAGAAAAGAGTAGGAAACAAGAAACAATAGCAGTATCATTTTCTAGATTAGATATCACGACATTGATTTTCTATCTAAATAATTTTTGAAAATGTATTACTGATCATTAATTGTTTTGTCACATGAAAGTTAAAAACAAACAATATTAAAATAACTGTCTGACCTGTTGAAAAATTTCATATTTTTCAATAAGAATTTGTTTTAAAATTCTTACATTTGTTAATTCTAGCAGACATTTAGTGAATTTATAATTGGGCACTAAGTGATTTCTTAGCCAAATGTTTACTGACTATAAACAAGATTTAAAGAAATTGAATTTTTATTGTTTTTATTAGCGCTTGAGACATTAAAACACCTCTTCAGTTATCTTTTTTGTATAGTGTAAGAGCATGAATATATAAAATAGAATGAATATAGAACATGAATATATAAAACAGAAGAACAGGTCTTCTGAAGAGGTCTTTTGCCTTTTTATTACCTTTTTATCATTCTAGAGCTTTAATTTTTATCTTCTTTTACAAAAATCTTATGTATAAACTGAGAAATCTAAGACACTAGGCTTTCCTTTCTATTTAGGATTTGGGGTTTTTTTTCAGTCCAGAGCAATATATCTGGAGAGGGCAGATGATGAAGTGATAGACCTGAAATAAGAATGTCTATAGCACATAGAACCCCATTATGTTCATTGATTTGTGCAGAATCCCAGAGTTATTTATAGTAAAATGTGTAAAGCGGTGGCTGGATGCTTAATTAAAAATTTGTATCACTTTGAGGAAGATGATAGACAAGCAGCTTCACTTCTGTCTGGTATTTGTAAGTCTTTTTTTTTGTTTTTGCTGCCAGATGATTCAGCAGTGAACAGATAGTCAGGTATTTCACTTACAAATAATGAAAATTATATTTACTAGAACTAACAAGGACTTGAATTGTTGTGCCTCTGGGGTTTGTGTCTATGTTCAGTAGTGTTGGTTCCATTGGCCATCTTTTCTAAAATTTCAACATAATAATGACATGTATATTCTTAAAAGATCCTAATTTAAATTATAAATATATTATATAGATATAATTATAAATTACTCCCTTTTCCAATTCCAAAATTTTTTTTCAATAATTTCTATTTATAATTTTTAGCGATATTTTAATTTGCTGTCCAAAAATATTGTTGTGTTTCTTAAACAGAGAGATACACCTTCTATTAGTGTTTGTATATAATTAAACAATATAGGCAAAAAAATCATCACCATCATTTTGGGTCAGTTTTCTTCTGTGACTTACTGCACCCTTCTGGATTACTGTACATTGGTTTAGTTGCAGTTGTCTACACACTTTATCCATCCATAAGATTTGACTGAGCCTTGCATATAGAAGCTAAAACATTTGGAGGCAGTATTAAACATTTCAGTATGCAGGTTAATCAAAGGGGCTTTCTGCAGTCTAGGACGAATTTCACATGCAGCTTAAGGCTGTGTAGTTCTCATCTTCTGCAACAGTGCACACACCCCGGTGTTTGCATATCTATTTCCTTGTGGACTTCCATCACGGAGCTCTGCTATCGCAGTTTAAACAGCTTCCAAGTTACTGATGCCTGGGATGGGCTTTACAGAAGCTTGCACATATTTTGTTTCTAAGACAAATGGAATATATATGAGATCTGCCATGTCAGCTGTGTAAAACAGTCTCCATTTGTACACAAATGTGTGCGTCATGATGTCATTCTTAAAGCTTAGGGGGTCTGCAAGAGGATGGCAAAGTGTGTTTCACTCTGAGAATATCACTGTTAGGTATTTTCTCGGTAGTAACTAGGGATGTCTCACCTCCCATGAGTGCCTACAAGAACTGCTGTAGATGGATGACCAGCTATTAGCTGGATTTGAGCTGATGACCTTGACATAAAAGCTTTTATATGTGAAAATGAATCTCCAGGTTTAACTGGTTCTTGACATATCTGCTCTTTATTGCCTGTGCTTTTACACTGCTGAGAAAATGCTGGGGTCATTCACAAGTTATTAACTCCTGGGCTGGTGATACAGCTCCTAAACACTTTTGCAGAGTTCTTATCCCTTTCAGTAGTTGCAGACTTTGTCACCCACTCTGCACACCCACAAGTGGCAGCAGAACAACTCCATGTACCTGGTGACTGCCTGACCAGACACCAATCCTGCAGGACCAGGTGTGGTGTGGCACCTTCCCCTCCAAATGCCAGTTCCTACCTTACTTTGCAATTATGACCATTGCTTTCATATGAAACTCATGAGCTGTTCAACATTAATATGTGTTGTTTGTAGTTTTACAGAATTTCTGCAATGGTAATGTCTTCCGTCTTTATTGAATGCAGCAAATTGTCTTTGTACCTCTGTTAATTCAATGGCTTAGAAGAAAGACTTCATCCCCTCCATACCTTCACCGGTGGTAGAAACAAATTTCTTTGGATTTGTCAGACTATTTGGGGAAAGAAACTTTTAAGGTAATGTTCAACTGATTCAAGATGAAGTACAATTTGATAGCTATTTCCTGAGTACGAAATAAACAGAAAAACGAAGTGCTCTTGAGATAAAGAAAGTGGGAGGTGACAATCTGAAAGGAAGAATTCAGTTGTATCCTGTGGTTCAACATATAAAGCACATGGCTTGATGGTCCTCATTACCCAAAGAGCCTTTTGTTAGGTCTAATTCTGGGTTTGTTTACCTCTGTTAAGGACATCAAGCCTTTTCTATGTCCCAAGGAAGAAACATGGAGGAATCCCATTATTTATCACATTTTCTCATGTGCTTTCCTCTATACACTAACAGCTACAGCCAGGCTGATAAATGAAATGATAGAGGGGCTTCTTGCTGGCCTGAGGCCAACTGGCATGGCACAGATATATCCCTCCAGCTGGATTCTATGACACCCCCAGAACAGGATGACTGCACAAAAATTGTTGGAGCTCAGCCAACCCATGAACTATATGCAGGTACTAGGGGGAAGCTTGTGCTGAGATTGTGACACAGAGCTCACTAAGTGTCAAAAAGTAAAAACAATTGTATTCCATTGTTTCAGCCTGTGTTCTCAGCCTTTTATTTCCTCAAATAGATATGGCTAATTTGGATGATTATTCCCATTTCATCCCAAACACTTCCTTTTCGTTTTAAGATGTTACATAATAAAAATTATAATGACTCAGTCTTAGTTTAAAAAAGGATTAAATGCATTAAAGGAATGCTTTTTCACCAGAATTTGTCTTCCTTCCTCGTATTTTATGAAAAAATGTGCAATCCTTCTCCCAAGAAAAGCTTGAACCTGTTACCAGCCAGTCTGCAGGAATAATGAATTACTAACATAGTATGACAGTTCTCTTTGCCAATTAGTCCACCTGAGTGAGTTCAGCTAACAGGTGCATTTAAGCTCAGTGAGACTGCCTTCATCACTCTCAGGGAAGAGGACAGCTACGCTGGTTTCTGAATTAGACATTGGAAAAAACCCAAAATATCTAGCTCTGTTGCCTAGCTGTGTGTGATTGAAAGCCAGTCCTGCAGAGGCTGGTGCAAAAAGAGTGCCTGTGACTGGGAGCTGTGTGTCTGTCTGAACAAAGAAATGGAAAGCAGTGAAAGAATCACTAATTAGCTTTTATGAATGTTTCTGATTTTAAAATTACCTCTTGAGGAAAAAAAGAAAATCTTTCCCTAGATTATAATTAAGCTAAAGAATAAATAAATCTCATTTCAAATGCTAAGGAATTTGTAGAATTTCTGTTGATTTTGCATACAGAGAAAGTTAATATGTGTGTGGTAAGGAAATATCAATCCTGTCTCTCTGCTTGCACATGGGTTTAAGCAAACACATTTTAAGTGTTAACTAGCTAAGCAGTGGTTTGTATGATATAGCATGTAGAATATGTCACTTAGGTTTTCTCCAGTATGCCAGGCAGAATATAAATGCAGAATATAATACATCTCAATTGATATTTACAGATGTAAAACATGACTAAATGGGATATAAAGAAAAAATTCAGTGCTTTTAATGTTATTTTCTACATGCCTACCCATCTTTGAGCTTAAATATTAATAAAGTCATTCTACATGAGTAAATTATTAAAGCTTTCAGACCTAGTCAGAACAAAGACATGTCAGGGATAGATTTTGATTTGAAGCTTTGTCAGTTTTGAATGTAACACTCAGGTTTTGTTCTGTGTCATTAGTCAATTTTATCATAGCTTCTCTGTCAGAAAATTCAGCAGTGCTACTTATCTCCCATAAACCAGATTTTGGTACCATTCCTTGGCTGAGGCTCCTTTGAAAGAGAAATTAGTTTTCAGAAAGGGAAGCTATGCAATCCCAGTATCCAGTATCTGCAGTAGGTCCCCATCAGACTCTACCTGGCTCCATGGCAGCAAACCAAGCACAGCCAGGGGACAGTGTGAGCACTCTGTCTGATCATATTGATGAGCTATTATCATCATCCCTACTATGTTCCTGGCTTTGTTTTAAAGCAGAAATATTCCAAATAATGGATGGTAATGATTTAGCAGTTTCCAGGGGTGAGGGGAGATTCCCAGTGCCAGTCTGTGTGTGGCCCCCTCATTGGGTGGGAACAAATTCGTGTCTGCCCTCTCATCTTCAGGGCTTAAGAATGGAGGCTTATACTTTTATTTCCTTGTATACATACACCTTCTCACATCATGTCTACTACCTTCCTTCAGGATTAAAGAAAAAATGTATTTCATAAAAGCACTTAGAGGCATCAGGTGTATTTGCAGGAGACAGTAGAGCAGTGTAGTGACTCCACTGCAAAGCTGACATTTCTGCAAAAGAACTCTTGGGTGAAGACAAGCCCTTATGAGGTAAAAGTCAGGAACAATTTTCTTAGTGTAAAAAGGCTATTTATTTAGACAGTCAAAAGAAACAAGATAATTTACTTTTTAATTTAGATGTTTTGATAAGAAGGTCCAATGAACAGTGATAGCCCATAGGCACTTCCTTTTGTAGGCAGCACATTTCACTACTTAATTGTGATTTTTTTTTAAATATAAATTTTGTTGGTGGCGTTTTTAAACTTGAAAACTTGGTCAGTCCCTGCTTTGATTGTGCAGATACATTTCTGTTGAGTTTCCATTTCTGGAATAATTAAGTAAAAATGCTATTTCCATGTGAACATAAATCTGATGTGCACACTTCTGCACATGACATCCTGAAAACATTTGTGAGCTGTGGGCTGATTTTCTAACCCTCTGTCTTGCATTGCTGAATCTTGTACTCACGAAAAGAATCTGCTGAATGTCTTGTCTTGCTGTGCTAACTCACTGCTGTGTCATCCCAGGGTTACCTCTTGTCTGCAAAACCTTGTTCCTGGTATTTCCCACAGCTCATGTTATTAACTCACAGACGGAGCAGATTGAATTTAGTTTGAAGATTTTGAGCTGACAAGTCCTCAGGTGTTCAAGTCTTTTTTTTTTTGTCTCTCCGTGTTTCCTGATACTGAAGGTGAAATCTAGGGCAAGGAAAATTCACTGCCAGGATGTAGTATTTTTACTTTTTCACTGTCTTCAAGTTTTGTGCCAGGAAGACTTTTCCTATTAAATGACACTTAGTGATTTAAGTAGAAAAGCTAAGGATGGTTCAGAAAAATATTAAACTATCCATGTCCATTATAAGAATATTCTAAAGGTGGCATCCTCTTATCTTAAGATATTTTATTGCAGGATTCACTCTCTCCTAGTTGTCTTTTTAGTTATTGAGGGCAAGATGATCTGATTTAGACTTTTAGCAGGAAAAGAATTCATAAAGTCATAAAAATAATGTGAAGGCTGTGGACAGGAGAAAGAATAACTGCCAAAGAATCTTATCTGCTTCAGAGGCTGCAGCATGGACTTCTTAATTATAGAATCATAGAATATACTAAGGGATGCACAAGGATCATCTAAGTCTGACTTCTGACCATCACTTGAACCCTTCTGATACTCTTGCCAGGCTGGTGCTGTGAGCACTGCCCTGGGGAGCTGTTCCAGTGCCCAATCACCCTTTGGGTAAAGAACCATTTCCTAATATCCAACCTAAACCTGCCCTGACACAACTCCAGGCCATTCCCTCAGGTCCTGTCCCTGTCCCCACAGAGCAGAGATCAGTGTCTGTCCCTCTCTTCCCCTCCCAAGGAAGTTGTACCTGCACTGAGGTCTCCCCTCAGTCTCCTCCAGGCTGAACAGACCAAGTGTCCTCAGCCACTCCTCACACGGCTTCCCCTCAGGGCCCTTCCCCATCTTTGTTGCCCTCCCTTGGACACTCTGCAATCGTTTAAAGCCTTTCTTACATTGTGGCACCCAAAACTGCCCCAGCACTGGAGGTGAGGCTGCCCCAGAGCAGAGCAGAGCAGGACAATCCCTGCCTTGCCTGGCTGGTGATGCTGTGCCTGATGTGCCCAGGACAGGGTTGGCTCTCCTGGCTGCCAGGGCACTGCTGGCCAATGTTCAACTTGCCATCAGCCAGGACCCTCAGGTCCCTTTCTGTGGGGCTGCTCTTCAGCACAGGCAGTAGAGAATTCACATGTAAGGCAATCCTTTAAAGTACTCCCAATTTTTAGAAAAGACACAATCAGTCAACAGCAGGCATGAATCCAGATAAATCAAGTTTAATTAGCACCATGTGATCATGGAACTATTTGTTTTATTAAGAAAAGTCTGTGATTGAGATGAACTGAAAAGGAAGTGTTGAAAATTAAACATCATGGTTTAAAATGTGCTTATTCAGTCCTACCAGCATGTTTGGATTAGAAAAATATATGATTTTATGAATGTGACATTTAGCTTAACACATTTTTTTCCCTGAGTTTTTCCTGTATTCCATTGCATTTCCTGTGTGACCCAGATTGGAAGTGGAGAGGTGTCTATGAGCCACCATGGTCCTGACATTCTGCTATGATCAGTGCCTGACTGTCATAAAGTGGACACTAAACCCATCTGTCCTGGAATGTAGGGATACAGAATGGGAGTTTATGGTGGGGTGTTTTCTTCCTTAAAGTGTAATTTATCATATTGACCCTAAGAAAATAGTCAATCCCTTGGAAAACTGTTTCATTTGAGTATTTGTAAAGCAGTCTGTGATAATTTGAGAAGTGTTCTCATTTATAGTGTCTGAAAGGTTTATGAAATGCCAGAAGACTGAAACCAGACAAATATAGTGTGCAAGTTTGAAGAAGTAGGAAAGGGAAAAGGAAAAGGGGATTATAAATCTAACACTTATCTTCAATTTCCTCAATAATTCTGGAAGGTAAGAGGCCTTTCTACAGAAATAAATTGTAGATATGATTCATCATAGCTTCAGAAAGGTTTTTGGCACTGTTTCACCCATCTTACTTACAAGAAAAGCTGTTGAGATGTTCTTGAGGAAAGTACTATAGCATGGGTGAAAAAGGGGTTGTACAAATATATATAGAGAGAAATTTCATGGTGGTTTTTTTTTGTTTATTTGTTGTTTTGTTTTTTTTTTAATGGAAATGCATGACATCTAGATCTTGTTTTGTTAAGTACTTCTATTAACCACTTAAATTATTGCTGTTTCAGACGACCTGAAACAGGGAGATAATGAAATTATTTTGAATTACAGAATAACAGATTAGAATTCAGGTCTTAAGAAATTGAAGATATGATATAAAATTAAGACAAAGCTCTTCAACACAAGGTACTGTAAATTAATGGGAATAACTAAGTACAGATATGGATGAGTAGCTATAACTGCATTGTCTGTTACTCAAAGGCCTTTCCCAGGAATGATTCTCTTCAGGACTTCAGGAAAGACACAGACCAGGAGGAGGTGGTTAAGGCAATATGATATGTACAGGAATGACTGAGGCTGTGAATGGGGATGCAGTTACTGCTCACAGGTACACAGTTTTGTTGTAAAGAAGGGGAGGTGGCCTTTTCTGCAGATATAGGGTAGATAAGACATGAAGTAATCTATTTGATTTGCAGCAAGAAAAAAAACAGTTTACACGTTTGGAAAAATATTTGAACTGTAACCATAATGTAATACTGGAATAAATCTCCTGGGAACTTTGGAGATTTCCTGCCACTGAATAACTTTAACAAAAGAAAACATTTGAGAGTTGTCAGCTTCGATAAGTTTTTCAGATCAAGTTTGGCACTATTTTAACGAAAGTCTGTGAATTTGGTGGATTGTGTTTTCTTTGGGAAGCATAACTTGAAGATTTGCTGTGTATATGTGAATTGTTTGGCTTCATTACTGACTGAACATAACTCTCAGCATTGGCCAGTTTTCACTCCTTATTTCAATAGGAAAGACTAGGCAACAATAGCTGTGGATATCTGTTTTCTTGAAAAATACTTGTTCCTTTTTTTAATCTATTATTTTTATGAGTAATATTGAAAAAAAACAAGAGTGGTTAAAAAATCCCATGTGCCAGTTCCTAATTGCAATATGTTTCCTGGTCCAAGCCAATAATTTACATTAGTTGAGTCACAAGCTGGGTTTTAGAAATGCTCATTTGTTGCTTACAAGATAGCAGGTGGTTGACTTGCTACCAGACTTTTTTAGCACTTGAAATTTTAGGATCATTCTTATATCCTGCTATCTTCCCTAATACAATATTTTTTTATCAGCTTCTTGTAAGCTGGAAATAACCTATGGTTCAATTTTATTTTCAGTGAGAGTGAATGTCTCTCTCAGTATTTTTTTGACCTGAATAATTTCTCTGCTTCACTAGCACAGGGAGTAAATAAAATGAAGTATGAAGAAAACAGGATGAAAGAAATTCAGCTAAAAGTTTTTTTAAAAATAAATTATGTATGGCACATATTTTGTGGGGTAAGCAGGATCTATCTATTAAAAAGTCAAAACACATTTCTTTAAGATATTTCACAAGTGTTCATTTGCTCACTGATAAATCCTTATTAGCACTTCACACTGATCCTCAGCAGGCCTACAGACCTTGGTTCCAGTATAGGATCCTGCTCCTATTGCATCTGAGATGGTGAATAACAGCTATTTTTATGCCTATTTGAATTAAATATAGGCTACAATAGGATATTGGTGGAGGGTTGTTTGCTTTTTTTGTGTGCTTGTGTTAAAAAAAAAAAAAAGGAAAAAAACTGGAATGTTCTTGGTATATTTTTTTATTTTTCCTATGGGTTTGTAATGAAGAAAGATGTTCATCCGCCTTGGATGGCATTCCTGATTGTCTTATGTGCCTTTACATATTTTTAACATGCTGATATATCTTTTCTAGATGGTGATCAGATGTTTTCTTGTCTATCTGTGAATGATACAGCTTCTCAGCACCTCATCACATGTAATACTATCCATCATTTTGTAAGGCAGACAACCTGAGTTTTAGAATGAAATTGAAGTATGTTTTGAAGCTTTAGAGCACAAACAAGGAAATTTTCTACTTTCATCTACTTATTTTAAATTTAATAATTTACATTTTATTTCTGGGCATTTTTATGAATATTTCCTGCATATATTTTGGTGCCTTTCTAGAAGCTGACGTCTGTTGAGAGATTTTTGAACTTCTGACATTTGTAAGGGAGAAAGCTCTCAAGCTTTATTCTGTAGCTTCTTTCATATATATTTTCATTGCCTTGCATTCATTCAACCTTTAGGAATTGGCCTTTCCGTCCTCATTTGCATTATCTAGAAAAGGTTTAGCAGTTTAATGGAACAATAATGAAGAAAGACAACATTTATAGACGTGAAACAGAATATTTCAAAAGCAGTAGTAACAAAATTTATTGCACTGGAACTTTGTCAGAACCAGTTGTCATGGGACTGAGGTTTAAGTGGACAAAGTGAAAAATAATTGAATCTGTTCCTGAAGTTCATATACAGCTCCAGCTTCTCTTACAGGAGTTCTCTGGGAATGATGTTCTTCATCACAGCAGAAACTCCTTGAAACTGGGCTGAGTTCTCTTACTTATACCTGGAATCAGAACCACATCCTCTCTTTAAGAACCTCCTTGCCACAGAGGGAAGACTTGCAAATTGTAAAAACAAGCAGTCAAAAATTAGAAAGTGAACGTATCTTTTTGGCCCTTTCCCAGTTTCAATTCAGAAGCTGTGTGGGTATACAGTGTGTTATAAACTCTACATATACACTTACCAGTCCTTTTTTTCCTTACAAAATACCTGCCTCAGTGAAAAGAATAGAAATGCAAAGGGAAAGAACTGAGAATGTTCAGGTTAACACAAATCTGACATTTCTTTTTAGTCACCTGAAAACATGAACAACTGTTTTTCATTAACATTTGTTTTAGCTGTGTAAACAAGCATGCAGTCATAAGGAAAGGAGTGACTGTATACAAGAAGAAATCTGTGCAGAGAACACAATAATTTACCAGGGATTTATGGGCTACTTTTGATAACTGCTGTAGACTTCTCTGGGACTTCTGTGTTCCCCAAAGTGAAACATATTTTTCTTTCCTGTTTCTTTGCCCTGTTTCTAAAGAAGAGAGTTCCATAGTGGATTAGGATGTAGAAGGTCTCCACCCTACTTATGTTTTATAGTTCTTTGCCTTTATCTTGGACACCTTTGGGGCTTGAATTTTTTTTTTTCTGTTTTATGTACAGTGTAAAAGAAGAGCATAAAGAAGAAATTGAGGAGTTTGTGTGAATCACGGCATAAATATTTATATATGTAATAAACACTCTGGTTTTGGGTTTGATACATCCCAAATGAATAAAATCAAACAGTAAGCTACTGATGGAAGAAGAGGAACTGTTTAAAGTTTAGAATAATATGAGATGTCCTTTTGGATGAGAGAGAATTACACCTGATTTTTCACATATTTCCTATGTATTGTGAGTAACAAGTCCATTAGGGAGTGAACTGAGGCTCCAACTCTATTCACATAAGTAATCTGATGTTTTAAATAAAGGTTTTTAGTTGCTTTTTAGATGGTCCAGTGTCATGACAACCAGCTCTGACACAGATTTCATAGAGAAAGAGTTTATGTCTCATGAATCTCTTGATAGTATATCCATCTTGGCACAATGGGAGTTTTGTTCAGTTTTTATAATCATTAATTTTTATGAAAGTAGTTGGTTACCTTTATCCCCTCTATTTTCTTGGGGGGGGGTTCTGTTGGTTTTTGTTAGTTTGCTTTTGTTTGTGTTTGTTTGCTGTTGTTTCTTTTCTTTGTGTTGTTCTGTTTGTATTTCCCCTATGCATAGTTCGAGATATATAATAGGGTACAGAAGAGACAGTTATTAATTTATTTGGAAAGAAATTAATTTGACATGAAGTGCCTGTGTTTGGAAAAGCATGATTGTATTGCCTTGCATGCTGTGGGGTTTGTGCTTTGAAAATTTATTCCTTTGACAAGATTTAATTAAAGTCAATTCTACATATAGTCAAATGTTTTACATTTTACAAAGAGTATGATTAGTAGTGGCTGCAAGTTTTGTCATGTAATTGCCTTGATGGTCTTATAAACAAGAGGCTATGACTTCACATTATAAGCTGGAAGGAGGAGGAGGAGAAGATAAAGATCTGATTATATGACAAAGAGGAAGATTTATGTCTTGAAAACAGCATCTTAGTACCTAAAAAACTTTGGAAAATAAGTGCAAGAAAACCTATTTGTTGCTGGAGCAAAGAAAGCCAACAGGATGCATCAACAGGGACATCACCAGCAGAGATGAAGGCATTATCCCACTCAGTGCTCATCAGGCCACACCTGGAACACTGGGTTCAGTTTTGGTCCCCCCTATATAAAAATGGTGTGGTCAGAATGCAGAGGGTCCAGAGATGATCCAAGGACTGGGAAGCCTGGCGTGTGAGGAAAGGCTGAGAGATCTGGGAGTGCTCACCCCTGAAGGGTGAAGACTTAGAGGAGGCCTTGGCACCATGTTCCACTGTTTAAAAAATGGATAGAAAGAAGATGGAGACTTCCTTTTTAGAAGGAGTCACATGGAAAAGATTAGGGGTAATGGGTAGAAGTTAAATCTGGGGAGATTCTGACTGGATACAAGGGGAAAGGTTTTCACAGTGATAACAATCAGCCCTTGTAATAATCTCTCCAGAGAAGTGGTGGATCCCCCTATATTGGATATCTTTAAGATTTAGCTGGACAGGGTACTGAGGCATCTTGTCTAGACCAGTATTTTAATATATTGTTACCAAAAAAAGTTGGACCGATGGCTCTTGAGCACCCATTCTAATCTGATATTCTGTGATTCTGTTAATAAATAATTTGAATGATAATTTTGATCATTTAAATCAGTACCTTGTTTGATGCTTTTACCTTTTTCAAAATGGAAGTATACAGATATATATTTTAATGAGTGTCAGCTGTTAAAAGCGTGTATCTTGAAATATCTATGAATATTTACCCAGTGATATTCCTAAATATCCACTCCACTTTGCTTAGAATCACATCAGAATATGACTTCGTAACAGAATTTAAACATTATTATTCCTATATTATAGTGTAGTAAAAGGTTACTGATTAAATTCAGGGCTAAGTAAATAATTTGTGATGAAGGTTAATGAATCTTTCCAACAGGGCAGCTTCAGCCATACTTAGCATCTCTCAGAGCCATTGCTCTCAGATGTCATTGTTGGGCTTCTTTCATGTTTTCACCTGGGTCATCCTCCCACCTGCTGCTGCTTCTCCCTGGACGTCCAGCATTGCTGGGGGCTGACATCCAGCATCCTCTGAAGTGATGGCCACTGCTCCCTGTTCCCTCACAGAACTGTCCTGGGCCTGACCTCTGGCACAGCTGGCTGTGCCCTCAGTGTAGTACAGTCCCCTGAGAATTCTCAGTCCAACTCCCAGTGTTTCCTCTTGGTTACTTTCTGTTCTGCCACTCAAACTTCACCCATAGCACATTCAGTCTATGTTTGAGGAGGATGAACACTTTTCTTCAAGGAGTCTGTATGTACACCTCCTCTGCAGCCCTGTTTCCAGCAATTTCCATGACTCCTGCAGCTTCTTGCAGCCTTGCACCAAAACTGTTTTCTCCTAGCCAGGAATCTTGAAACTGGTTGCACCAGAAAAAGAGGAATACCATTTTTGATATCTTCTCATCTTACTGTGCCAGGCGAGATGAAGGAGATGGTGATTAATGGGAGCTGCTTTAGTCCCTACTCACATCCTTGTCCCACTGTCTGTTGTCTTTAGTTAAATAATGGGCTCCTCCTATGGAAGTCACAACAGAAAGTCACAAGTGGAAAACTTCCAGCAAACAGAGTGATCCAGCGAGACAGATCTGAAATAGAAAAGAGCCTTGATGAATGTTGGATGGAGATTCTTGGGGTTTCTTACAATCTGGAGAAGAATCACGTCGCAATTCAAGAACTTAGACCATCTTTTCATAAGAGATGATAGGCCAGATGTCATAGCTTAGGACAATCAGAAGCTACACAGAATCCAGACTGGGGAATCATTTTTTAGGCATACTTCATTCTCTTTCCTAGGTTTTGAAAAATAAGAAATCTAGAGTTTGACATGACCATTTGAAATAATTATCTATGTAATGAGCATATAAGGCTGAACAAGATAACATGATGTTTATCAGCCTGCAGTATAAACAGAAAGTCTATGACAAAATGAAAGCATCCCAGCAAAGTAAAATCTAGAAAGATTTTTAAAAATTCCATTAATGACTAGCAAAATCAAACTTTCTGGTTAGTGGAAGAATCCCAAATTAAAGATAACTCCAATTTTAAAAATGTCTTCTATATTTATCAGCATTAAACATTAATTGCTTTGTTAAATTATATGCCTATAATATAAGGTATTTCTGATCTGTTGATATTTGTTCATATCAAAATACATCTTATTAAGTGTATCTACAGAGATTACAGAAATATCAAGAATTTTTTTTGTGGATGTCACAGTCTAACATTCCATTTCACATTTCTAAATCCCCAAAGCACTTGAGAAAATAACAGGCGTTATTTTTCTTCCCTTTATACCTTCAGAAAATAAACTTCAGTGAATCCTACACAGATTTCACAAACTGTCAAGGCAAAGCTAAGATGAGAATCCAGCTTTCCCCTTCAGTGATCTATACCTTGACCATGGCTCCTTGTTTTCAAAGGCATGTACACTGGACAAATAGGATGAAATCTTATATTCCTTGCAAAGCCAATATCCGTACTGCAACAATTAAGGCAGAGGGAGAAGGGAGAAATGGAGGCTTGGAGTTGAACAGAAACTGTAAGGCAGAAGCTATTAATTTTAATTTGAGGTTCTTTCTTTGTTTAAAGGTTAACAGGTAGTTATTAAAAAGAAGAATTTCTGACTATCCTGTATATTTTGAGGGACAAATTCCTGCTCATGCAGACACCAAACCATAATTCCTCTGCTCAAAATCAACTTAGATAAATTAATCAGGATGTAATGAAAGAAATAATGAAATTGCACTTAATATACAGCTGAAGTGAAGCTGACCTTTCCTGTTAGCATTATTGTTTTAAAGGACAATTTGCGACATCTGAGAAAAGGTTCACATCCATTATTTCTTAGAAAAATAGGCTCATCAAAGAATGATGTATTCGTTTTTCTATGACACTGTCTGAACTGAAAGTGTAAAAAATACTTTTGAATTATCTTAAGCTTTGTATCTTACATTGTCCATATTCAAAACCAAGAGCTGTATAAATTATATTTGAAGAAGTTGTAATTATTCATGTATTTGAATATTTGTAGAAAATTTACTGCTGTTTGACATTGAGAAACAAGAGACTTTATTTGTCAAAACTATGGCTAATTTTAGTAGGAATACAGATCTTTAAGTTTGATACCAGTGCAGCCAGAAGGAAATCAAAGAATTGTAATACATTTTCAGACTAAGAAATAACATTGGAGTGACTACTTTCCGTTGGCAAATATGAGAGTTACAAATCTCTGCCTTAAAATATACAAAGCCTTCTATCTCTGTTTTTCACCCACCATTTCTGATATTGCTCATACCTAATTATAACATGTATTTCCCTTTAATCAGTGGTGCATAATTTATTTTGTCATGCTGATAAATGTGCTTTTCAGGCATGCTTATTGAAATACATACAAAAAATCCTCTTATAAAAATATTTAATGATACAAATGTATAGAGATTTCAGACAAAAAATAGTTGTAGCTTTCTAAATTGTATTTTCATTTTTAATAGTAGGCATCAGAAAGAAGCCTTTTATTCCTTAAATTTAAGTTACAAAGTACTTGAAAGTAAAATAAATTTCTAGAGATTTCTTCCCTATGTCCATTTATAGGTGCCAATCTGATGACAACAGAGATAAACAATATATTTTTAAAAATTTTTATTTATTTTTTTGGAGGCATCTCACACCAAAAACACAGTCAGAAGACCATAATCTTATTAATAAAGGAAGTAATGGTTAAATATCAAACCAAGGGCATCATTATAAGATTTAGCACTGGATAAGGTGTTGCTAAGGAAATTGATGCTAAATATTAATACAGTGAAATTAGAGCTGTATTTTATGTCTTTTATTTTGTTATAAATATAAAAGCTATATGTATGCCATTTAACTGACCAAGCCCAGGATATTGTCCCAGCATTAGCATGGGATCATTCATAGTCCTTAATCATTAGTGCATTCCATGGCATATTTTTTGGTTTTGCTGCTTAGCACTAGGCCAAATGATGCTGGTTTTTGACTTAATAAAAGTCATGGTCCTGTAAGATAGAATAGATGAAACCACTTTATTTTAGGAAGAGCAGAGTTGATCTATGTAGGATGAAGTAAACTGCACTGCTTGGTCTCAGGATGAGCAGACCACTACACAGAACCTCCTGTGTTTTATTTTGTGTCTATTGCCTCTGGTCCTGTCTCTGGGCACACTGGACAGAGCCTGGCTCTGCCTTCTTTGCATCCCTCTCCAAGTATTTACAAACATTGATGAGATCTCCCCTGAGCCTTCATCAGGCTGAACAATCCAAGCTCTCTCAGCCTTTTGTCCAGTGCTGCCACTTTAGCATCCCTTCCCTGGACTCTCCCCAGCGTGTCCATTTCTCTCTGGTGCTGGGGAGCCCATAACTGAACACAGTAATCCAGGTCTGATATCATCAGTGCTGACTAGAGGGAGACTGTTCCTTCTCACTGTGAGCTCCAATCTCTACACAAATGCTCTCACAAAATCCCAATTTTATAATCTTGAAATGTATTTATTATTCTCTCTCTTGTGAAAAAGTGAATGGTATATTTTGATTTATCTAATTCAGGATTCAGCCAAGACAGTCCTGGTTCTGGGCTCTACCACTGTCACAACTGTTTCATTGGTGCAACACTGGCATCTGACTCAGACACTGCTGGGGATAGCTTTTAGGTTGCTTTCTCTCAGCACTGTAATCCACACCTGGATTGAACAGTTTGGTTTCCTGAACAATTTCCTTTGCAGACAGGATTCCATGAAAAGTGGCAGACTGAGCAGGCAGCCTGCTGAGGATGAAGATAACTCCCAAATCTCACTCCTTTTTGCATTGAAATGCTCCTGTAATTTCTTATTTCCAGCTTCTTTCTAGTCATGACGTGCTGCCTGCTGTCCTCTTTTGCAAAATATTTCAGAGAATCAACCTGTGCCAAGGGGCAATGATATTCTACTGCTTGGTTTTCGTGTACACAAGCAGATGGAAGAAGTTCCTGGTCTTGCTGAAGGATCAGGAGCAGTTGAGTGACACGACAAGCAGGGACATTGTCCATGTTGGCATTGGCAGTGTCCAGCTGGACCCTGAGGCAGGATGTTGAAATCAGTCCTGGCTCTGCACAGTCTTCATGGGAACCATCTCAAAATTCCATGTCTGTCTAAACTTGTCCAGATGGAACAGCTCTGTGCTGAGGAAAAAAATCACCTCTGGAGAGCAATCATGTCTCCAGTGACAAGGAAACGTAGATGACTAGTTTAATTTAGACCTTAATTAACAATCTTGCCAGGTTCTGTTTCCCACTGGGAAAAGCACCAGATACATTTACAGTCCAGTTTTGTCAAACACAGCACGCATTTAAAGTGATTTTTATTCAGACTCTTAAGCACATGCGTGAGTCACACAATATAATGAATTCTATAAAAGTATTTGAAGCTAAGCAAATGTTTAAAGATGTTTTT
Source organism: Sturnus vulgaris (assembly GCF_052056855.1). Lineage (NCBI taxonomy): Eukaryota > Metazoa > Chordata > Aves > Passeriformes > Sturnidae > Sturnus > Sturnus vulgaris. Next base: position 102,713,287 of record NC_142245.1, on the reverse strand, counting down.
GAAGAGAAGCTTAGGCAGGAACCATATGAGATTCAGCTCACTGCTTTTCTAGCCTTGTATAAAAAATGGATTGAATACACATAACATTTTTCAGGGGTCTTGATATATTTCATCTATCATTACACAGTATGCTGGGTTTCAGGTTTTCAAGGACAATATTTTTTTACACTTTTTAATTTTTGCGCACAATTTAATCAATAATGGCTGTTAACTACCTATTCAAATTCCTCTCCATACATGTATCCAGACTTCAGCAGTGTGCTGCTTCATGTTCTCTTTTTTAAGGTGAAGTCACTTCAAAAAGTTTCAAATCAGGAACTCTTGTTTTTTTGACTTTTTTTAATGACCTCTAGTTTATCTGAAAATGCAGTCATCTTGAAATTAGGTGCTGAATAAGGTAACCTTGTTCCTCCTAATTCTGCCTATTCCTCAAATTAGATGTTGCCAGGAATTATTTTACATGTAGTTATATATAGCTATATATCGTTATAAATAGTTATATACTATTATCCTCACAACCCATCTTCCTCCTTGCTACTCAAGTGAATCAACTTACTAATATATTTCTATAAATGACAATTCAGAATTACTTAGCTCAAGACTCTTTTCAGGAGCCAAAATTACCTAATGAATCAGTAATTTATTTTTATTTTTATTTTAATAATTTGGTTTATTTTTGAGTAGGAGATTAAAGGAAAAAATAATTTTTTTGGCTGCCAGGAATATTTTTGCTATCAGTATAGAAGCCTAATCAAAACCAACAAAGTTTTATACTTATTTGGCTTAGATCTGACCCAAAGAGATGCTTTCCTGATTTCTAAGCTCAGTCTGCCCTGCATAGAAAACGTCAAAAGTTCCAGAAGATATATCATAAGTCTTTAATAATTTTGAACAAATATGTTTGCTCACACTTAGCAATGTTTCCAATTTTATCAGTCTGAAACAGATCTCTTAAATTAGAGCTACAGATAGAAAACTGGAAAATGTAATTTTGTTTGTTTTTTAAAGAAAATGCAAGCATCACTTGAAGTGTGTAAAACTTCAACATTTGGAAACTCTTAGTTTTCACAATTCACAAAAATGCAAAGATGATATTATCACAGTAAATCATTGCATTTTCCAGTTGTTTTACAGGCAACAGTGGTGTAGTACCCTGAAATAAAATAGGACTGTGGTAGAGGTAAGGATTGTTAATCTGTGTCTGTGCTAAATGCAGCAAGCTTAGCCCATGAAGGAGGCATGACTCCATCCTCTGGCAGACATTCCCTTAAATCAACTCATTGCAGCAGTGGGAAGTGAAAGAGTTTGCTTCTAATTTACCTTTCTGTGGCATCAGACTTGGCCCATATGTAGATGCTTACAGAAAAAGCATCCCTATAAGGATAGAGTACTCATTAATCTGAAAGCAGCTCTCAAAATGAACTTTTACTTTTGCATCTTTAGTAGGCTATAGTTAAGCCAGGTTTGGAAATGTTAAATGCACAAAGTAGTTTCTTAAAGAGAGGAAGACTTCCTAGGTTGTGCCCTGTTTTACTTTACTGCATTATCGTGCAGAAGCTGAGGGAATGAGGAAATAAGCTTTCATGAAGGGAAAGTAAGAAAAAAATAGATCTTATTGTTTACAACCACATAAAGAGTGTGGTTTCCTTTCCACTGGAGAAAGGGTAAAGGATAACACAGTAATCAATTTAATCAATCTACTACGATTTAAAATAAAAAATATTTTGAACTGAGGAAGAACATGCAGGGAGGAGAGGAAAAAGGTAAGTAAAATATGAAGATGGAAACAAGAGTTTTTATAGTTTTATAATTTTTAAAATTTGTCAAATCACAACAGCTCACTTCCAGAACAGGCAGGTCTGCACCTGAGAGTTGGAGAGGTTTTACTGAAGGCATCAGGGGAAGGTATGTCCTACCACGATAAAAACCAAATGCAGTCACCCCTCTGAACTAGCACCTGGAGGTTAGGCCCTGTAAAATCTGTGTCTTAAAATGAAAACAGATGACCCTTCTGAGGCAACTCGATTTTATTCAGGGGCTGACATGCACAGAATATTTAAGTTCCTCTTATAGTTGTTGAACTGGTAACCCTCCTTCACTGTGTGTTACTGGTCTTTGGGTGCCTTTTGCTATGCCTTAAATTACATTTGAAGCAGAACACAGACAGGAATAGAGAGATTATTTTTGTGAAAAAGGGAGGTTTCTTCAACCCTTAATGTGGGGAAATGGACTTGACCATTAATGTTTGATTTGTCTGTCAGCACCCCATCTCAGAAAACAGATCCTTGTGCCTGACCAGTCTGTCACTGCCCCATTGGGGGGACCCTTCACTGAACAGTCCTGCTGGATCGAGGGGTGGCTTGACTGACTTGTTCAGGGAAATATGGCAACAACATAAAGGAGAGCCCTCAGCAGTCCTTCCTTTTCATTTGGGTCTGTTTCCTGCTGCCAGTGTCTGCCAGCACCTGTGAAAGACTCACAACAACAATTTATGGAATAACACTCTCTATTAATATAAAATGGTGACAGGTTAAGGTTTGAGGACTGTTGTTCACAGTATCTGACTGCAAAAACGTATTCAAAGCAACACACAGACAAGCTGTAATCCCCAATAAAAACATTCAGCACACACAGAGTGTGGTTCTTACCCAATAGGTGTCCCTACAAGGGACAAGACAGGTTCAGCCCCTTGACTGATCCTGGCAGCTGTGATGGAGTCTTGCTTAAATTCTCTCCATTCTCATCTTACTGTTTTTTTTGTGTTTAGGTGGAGCTTGTGACTCTAGGCATCCATACCTTTGTTGCTGATTGGTGTAAGATTCTCTTGCTTGGCTTTGAAAGATGCAGTCAATAAAACCCAGAGCACAGCCCAGTGAGGAGTGGCTGTGCCTTGGAGGTTGTACCTTTGGGTTGGAGGTGTGTGTTAACATTACCATTAGGTTATAATGAGCCACGGCCATTTGAGGAGAGTGATTTCACCCCAGCTGTTGGCTCAGCAGCAGGACATCTCCTCCTCTCTCCCTGGCTGACAGGTGCTATGTGGTTTTTCAGCTGCAAAGTACCATTGAATTCCCCTCCTTGTGAGGATTTCAGCAGAGCCTGGTCGTGGTGTCTCTACTCTGCTCCACTCTCTGTTCCATCCCCTTCAGCAGGTGCTGAGGCTGCAGATTTTGGGTGTGGGAAATCGCCATGGAATAGATTAGGAGCATGGCAACTGCATTCCATCCAGAGAGTAACAACTGTAATTTACCCTATAATTTCTGTGCTGTTGTAACTTCTGCTAAGATGTGAATATAACCTCTCAGTTTCCTCTAATTTTACCTTCATCCATCTTTTCACTATGTACTATTCATGGGCAACATATTTGGGACTTGTGTTGTACCAGACTGAGCAGGAATATGCTGGTCACCCACAGCACCCTGCAGGTCGTTTCTGGTCAGCCAGTCACCAGCCCTGTGAGGAGAGGTGGCTCTGCTTTGCTCCTGGGAACAGGCTGCTTGTTAATACTTGGTTGTGTTACTTTTCTCTGCCTCTTTTATTTCCCCCGGAATTTATCCTTCTTCTCATCAGTATTGTTTCCACTTGGATTCTAAAGCAGCTTTTACTACCTCAGCAATTGCCTTCCATGTTTCCATTTAGCCTGTCTTGCAGAGTTGCAGTTCACACACTTTCTCACATCTTTGCAAGAAATTTTTCGTGGTAAGGCTGAGCCAGTGCCACGCAGCTGAGCTACAGCAGTGCCACCTCATGGCACCTCTTCTGCTGGGCTGAGAGCCACCAGCTCATCCTTCAGGAACATTTCCAGCTGCTGATCAGCTGAGGGCTCTTTAGGCACCACAGACTGTATTGAGAAGATATTAATCAACTATAATGGTGCTTAGATGCTTTGGCCATATATAAATCCCCCAGGTGGATATCCTGATCTTGGACTGAATCTTTGTCTATTTGATCTCTTTCTGTTCTGTTTTTTATCTGCAGTCCTGTCCCAGAGGTCTGATTATACTCTCATACATTCTATTACTTTCTGGTACTCTTTAGTACAGGGATAAGATTATTTCTGTAGAATTCACTGTCGCTGGAATGACAGCATTCAAAAGAGGGTCATTAATGCACTATGCTTATCTTCAATAATTATGGAATTTTAGTGTTGGTGAATTTTCTTTTAAGGGCTTTCTAGAGAAATGCTAAGTAGTTTTCTCTATTGAAAAATATTTTTTTCCATATCAGTTTGGATAATTTCTTGTATCTCTTAAGTTTCCCTCCAGATTTTCTGGCTGTTTCTACTAAGGTTTTCTGCATATAATGTTTATACCTCCTCAAATATTAATTTGCACTTTCTAGATCTTTCTAAAAGAACTAGTTGATACATGTTACCATTTTAATATGTTTAATTTCTTTTTAAAACTTAATTGTATCATGATCAGAGGTCTCTGATGGTCCAAGTGGATGTCTAGGAATAACCAGCAATTCTTCACCGTGGGCTAATGTAATTGATTTCTGATGAAATGCTTTTGATGAAATCTTTTGTGGCATCTTTATATCCAAAAGTATGAGATACAGTTTGACTGTAAGGTGGGCAGGAGACTGGTTGGTGAGTACAGGAGAGGAAAGTGGAACTTCAGGTGCTAAGTACTCCCCCACTTTGGGGACTTTGGTTGTGATGAGCTCTCATCTGACCCAGGGACTGTGTCCCTTAATGACAGACAAGAGTTAGAGTCGACATTCCTGAAATGCACCTTCCAGTTTTGTTCCATCTGAGAAGGCTGAAATTTGCCTGAACAATCTGTTAGGAGAATTTGGAGATTAGCTTGGCAATATTCTCTTCTGGTCTGAGCTAAAACAATGTGTGGAGTTCTGTCACAGAAACTGGAGAATTTTTCTCCCAGGAATGATTTCTTCTGAAGACAACTTTTTCAGTAGTTGCATGTGTAATCAATCTGGTTCAAAAAACCACACATCTTTCTCATCCACTGGTTCTTTCTCTCCAGAGTTTTGGTATCTTTAACTAGGGAGTTTTTGTGACTGCAAAGTTTTGGGTTTGTTCTTGTCTAGTTTTCCAAAGACATCACAAAACTGTTAAGTTACTAGGAGTCACATCACTAGAAACAGCTTACACTGATTGAATGCAACTTCCCTGAGGAGGTATCATGGGACTGATACAAAAAAAATAGTAAGAATTGTTTAACATTGCTGCTCAGGACACAGGCATCTGTAGACATCTTTGGTTTCTCAGGAGACTTCTGTGAAAAAAAAACCAATCTTGAGACCCACTGAGAAGAAGGCAGACAGAACTTTAATATAATAGCACAGGTTCCATTTGGTCAGTTAGAAAAGTGCTGCATGCAGCACTTGACTCTAAAGCACTTTGAAACAGAGTGACATGCTGATAGATAGCATTCCAGTTCCTCTGTGGAAAGATACTTAATAGTGAAAGAAAAGAGCTAGGAACATTATCCTTGTGATTTTTGTTTTGTGAAATATTTGTGTCTTTTTTTACACCAAATAGTATATTTCTCACAGAAATGTTCCATGTTTTATTTTATACTTTGCTGATCTGCTGTTTCTACATAAGTAGGTCTTTCAATCCTTTAAATCTCTTCTCTTGGGGGGTGTGGGCGAGAAGGGAAAAATAAGGGAGGGGACATGGTCTTTCCTTGAAAAATAAAAATGTTAAAGAAAATAGTCTCTACTTCTCGTGAAGAAAGTTTAGATATTGTCTATAAATCTTTTCCCTGTATTTGAAGAGAAACAGCATCACTTGAACACGTTTGGGAAGAAAAACAATGTCCTGTATAGACAATCTAAGAAATCATTAACTGTGCAGAGATACCATAGTTGTGGCTTTTCTTAAAATTAGTCAGTTAATTTTTTGTGCAAAAGCCCTTCCTCAAAGAAAGGACAAGGAACCTTGCCATTGTTCTGCAGGTGAATATTATCAGTGTTAAAATTGAGAAAGAAAGAGGAGAAGTTGCAGTTTTCAGGTACGTATTAAATCTGGGATTGGTGTTAAACAGACCCTTGTTATCCCCTCTTATCACTCAGTATTTGATGAGATTTTCCTGGTTTTGCTTTCAGCCCTGGAAACTATTTGTAACACACAAAAATTCTTAACCTATTCATTCTCTTTAACATTGAGGAATATTGCAAATAATTATCTGAAAGTTCAAAGAAGTAATAAATGAAAGTTCAAACAATTCCCCTGTAGCTTTTTTGATATCTATAAAAATCATGATTTATCAAAGAAGTAGGATTTTTCTTTTAAGAAGACAGACTAGTTCTTCCTGTTACACAGCGGTCATTTAGAAATATTTCTACTTTAAATGATTATTTTAATCAATGCTTTTGACATTCACTAACACATAATTCACAGATCAGCTACAATCCCTCACTTCTAAACCTGGTTTTCTTTAAGTTAAAATACTGACTCTAGTTTTGATAGCTGTAACTATCCTGAAAGTCACAAGCACATTTGAGAGTTATATCTCTACTCTTGCTAAGCTTTGAAAATTAGAGGGTATTTAGTTCTACTGCATTTTGGTTTACACAAAAGCTACAATGGTGGATTCCTACGTGGATTTAAAACTCCCATTTGAGGGATAAGAATTCTGTTTCCTGAAAATGAGGTACTTTGAGAAAATGTTATTAGGCTTACTGTTGTAATCAGCACTGATCATAGTGATGATATGAATTATATTAATTAGTATTTATTTTATTTATATGCTCTGGTGGGATGTTCAAAAGATTAAAACACGGAATGATTTAGATATTTCTTCTTATTATTGGCCAGGTTACTCCTCAGAGAACTGAGAGAAGTTTTACCAAAAAGTGAAGAATTATTTTTATTACACAGACTAGATAGCACTGTATAGGAAAAACATAATATGAAAATAAAAGAAATTTATGAATTTCTTTCTTCCAAAGGAAATGCAAAGGCACAAATACTTTCTCAATATCACGGAAAATGCTTTCTGAGAACATACTGAGGATCTTTCAGTCTGGTTCCCTGCTTAGAAAACTATCAATGCACTTCTGAGCCTGTATGTTTCTTTTATAATTATTATAAGAGTGTCTTCTCGGGAAATAAGTATTGTTTTTTCTCGGAAATAAATGAAGCAATGAATTGAAAGTATTACAATGAAATGTTTAGGTTTATACCTTTTTTAGAGTGTGCAGTACTGTACCTTGAAATTAATAGAATGAAGAGAATTTCTAGTTACGGAAGAAATTTTTCTTTAATTTTATGAGGATTTTATTCCCAATTGAAAACATGTTAGGCATAATTATTTTTCATAAAAATGTAGTATGAAAACACCCCAGCACTGAAGAAAAATAAGCAGCTTAATTATCTGAGAATTTTATGAACAGTGATATATAGGTATTTTTTGAGATGCTAATTGTAAATGATGAGCAGTTAATTCAGCTATAGCCTACAGTTGTGGGAAGCAGGAGTTTGATAATGCCATAACAAGAATTGTTGTGAAGAAACATGAGGACATATCTCATACCAATTAAATAATCTCCCTCAAATGTCCCCTTGAGAAGTTATTTAAAATACAGATAAATTGTTTCCTGTATGATAAAAAAATTGATTTAGGAAAATAATAGGACAAAAAAAAAAGGATATGTGAAATACAAGCCAATGAAAAACAGTTGTCTTTTGGCCCTGTTATGTACAATATCTTAATACTTACTGAAGAGTGTAAGGAGCTGCCTTAGCAAATGTTTGGAGCACCACCCAGCACTTGCTGAAAATGGTTATCCATTGCTGTCCAACACCATCCAATACAGGCATTCTCTAAGTTATTGGAGTGCTGGTGGTCTTGGCTGGGAATTCTGGCTTTGAGTCACTATAAACAGCACAAGATCCTAAACAGAAATGAAACCCTCATTGTTGAAGGGTCAGCTTTCTAGTCCACTGATATGTTATGGGTGAAAGATAAAAACTCTCAGCCACTTTATTTCCTGTTTAATTTCATTTATTTTTTCCCTGGTTGCCCCACCATTCATGCTCCTCAGCTGCTGTTTTTTGTGCTTTCTCAGCACAGTGGAGGTGAGACTTATTCAGGTGACTGATTCCATCTATTCTGTATCACAGGGATATTTTCACATTATGCAGGTAGGCCATTACTGTTTCATTATAATGTGTCATTTTTTCCTTCATATATTCTGTGTCATTAACTGAACCACTGCTCTGTAAAAGTCTTTGGAATAGGTCTTCTGTGAGATTTAGATATACATCCTCTCAACAGTCTCCACCATGCTCAATTCATTTAAAAAGATTAATTTTCTTTCTGCTCATCCTAATGTGTTTAATATGACTGGAAGTTGGAGCTGGAAGTTTAAGATGGTCTTTTGTCTTTGCTTATCAGCACATAACAAATCTCTATAACTGCAGTTACTGGTGAATCATCCTCATCATCTCCAAGCATTGTGTCACCCTCTACCTCCTGGGCTACAGGTGGTGCTGCACAGGGTGGCCCAGACACAGCCTGTGTCCCACTGATGGCAGTCAATTTGGAAGAAAGATGCAGTGAAGTGGCCCATCTGGTGCTGCACTGGTCAGCCTAACAGAAGTAAGATCAAACTTCTAAGATCATACTTGCTTTTCTCTGATTCCAAAGTAAATAAAGTGTATGTAATGTTGTTCACATTTTACTACATCCTTAGTTTGACCTCCACAATTCTCAGGGGTACTACTCTGCTCAAAACTAAATCTATTCAGAAACATTCTCGAACTTGGGTTCAAATCTCTGACCTTGCCAATGTATTCCTGTAGAGATAAGTGGATTTTGACTGAGGTAGAGAAATAGGAAGTATATAAAGTCTCTATAAACAAAACCAAACTAAAATGGATACAGTTCATTGCTGCAGACCTTAATCACTATTTCTGTGTTTTATCCAAGGAATGTCTCATTATAAAAGCTTAACAAGATGTTGTAGCTGGAACTTGCATCCAGATATTTTGCCCTGGTCTATTGTTTAATAACCTGATCACTAAATTTAATATATTATACTGTTTGTGTGTTACTGGTGTCTTTGCACCACTTATATGGGACGAGGACAGGCACTTCTATTCAGAGTCTTTAGGTCAGTGGTACAAACCCCTTTTACCCTGGGAACAGGAGACATAGATTTAAATTTCCCTATGCTGATTAATTGATTACCCACAGAAATAGGCACCTCTCTATATTGGTTCTGAATAGCAAATGGTGCTGTGCTAGCTGATGGATGCAGTGTTGTTTGTGTGATTTTCTATGCTCCCAGTATGCTTTCAGAGGCTCAGGTTCTCTGCACTCTCTCTGGATTACAGTTAAGTTTAGAAGGGAAGGATATGTATAAAACGTTGGCTTGAGAATTTTTAGAACATTTGAGAGAATAGCAACTTAAAAATATCTCTCTTGTATTTTAATAGGCACAGGAAATAGGATTTCTTTCCTATCTTGTTCTTGTGTTTCTGCTTCTTATCTATTTCTTTTTCATCTTGACTGAAACCACAGTCAGGATTGTAGTTCTAGCAGTGGACCATAACTTCCAAGCTCAGTGATCTGAAAAATTACTGAAAAAAGATTTAAAAGGAACTTATTAAAATGAACTGAAAGATATTCTTAAGTTTAAAAGACAAGGGATGGAGAGGTGAAGGAAGAGGAAAGAAGTGTTATATATGAGACTGAAGAGAACCTGCAACAAATACAGGACACTGGGCAATTTTGGATTGAGTGTTACTGCCGAGCATTGTGACTGTAAATCTATTTAAAGGATTTCTGCATTTTCTACAGTACGCAAAAAAAAAAAATGTTTAAAGGAATTCTTTCTGAGTATTCCAACATTCTGTCAATGATGGTAAATAAAGAACCACTCTGCATAAGACAATCTTATACATTTATGGAGGACTGATTTAATGGTCTATAATTAAGTGTAAAATTGAAAAGGAGAAAAAAATGTAATGATGAGCAAAATTTCATAGCTAGGTTTTTCAGTTGCCAAATGCTTCAGAAGGCTGCAATTTCACAGCAGGGTTGGTTCCAGGAGTGGAAATTGGACATAAATAATTCCAGACAGTGTAAATGTAAATTTAAAAAAAATTAATTAAGACACACATTTTGTCCTAATACATTCTTTATTAATAATTATAAACTAATCACAGAGCTATGGTTTAGAAATCAACTTATTAAAAAAATCTTTAACTAATTGACTTCAATTGTAAATCTGTGACTAAGAATATTTCAAACAGTTGGTCAGGTCTGGTGTATTATTTCATGATAATTGCACATAAAATGGTTGGGGTGTGTTGGCTGCAGAACAACAAACATTAAGGCTATTACAAATCAGTTATTTTCAGGTCTGGTATAAATAACACCCTAACACATCTGTTGTCACTGACTCATAGTGCATTTATGTATTCTTTTTTGTTACCGTTTTTGTTATTGTTTTTGATCAGCGGTTTGTGTTTTTCAGCAGGGATGTTGTTATCATTAGATCCTATTTATTAGAGAGAGTCGTAGGAGAGAATGACTCTTTGTTCCCAAACTGGCTTTACTTAGGGGATATATTGCATACTAAAGTAGTAAAAGGAAATTGCTACTCTACACTCACGCAAGAGACTTGGAGATATATTTAAGTCTTTGGACTGGCTTTGGGGTAGGTTTATTACAGTGCCAAATCAGCAAGATGAGTGTTTCATTGATGTGTTTTTATCATGAGATGTGAGCACTGTGGGGCTTTTAGGACAGGTAGCAAAATGGATAGAGATTGTGAAAATACACAAGTAAGGCAATCCACTAGAGCCAGGAATGAACTCAAGGTGAGAGCAAGTGCTCTTAAAACAATTTGTGCCAATACCATGTTTATGATGCATTCAAATCTCCTGTCAAACAAAAGGGCTCTGGCACAGAAAAGTGCTGATTAAAAGACATAGCAATTGACACAACTCTGTACTATTTCTGTTATTGATGGGACAGAATCATGGCCTGGCTTCACTGATGGGCTGAATACCAGATAGTTTAGGAGCCAACCTTATTAACTGGTAGTTAAGTGCCATCAGTGTGTCTGACATTGGAAACATGCAAGAATGAAAACAGTACATTTGAGAATACCAATACATCATGAAAAAGGAGTCCAAAAAGATAAAGAGTAGCTAAAAGTGAGCAAATTTATTAATTTACCTGTTGCACTTAATAAGCTTCTACAATTTTTTTAAAATTGTATTTTAATTAGAATATTCCATAGTTTCATGTGGAGTGCCTTAGAATTTTTTAAAAATAACTAAATGGATCAAAATTATGTTTTGAATGGAACGAAGAGCTGAAAAGAAGAGACAGTAAACCAGAAGCAAATAACACTTTTATGGACACCTTTATGTATAATCTAGATAAATACTGGCAAAAGTTTTCAGTGGATGAGCAATTTTGGTAAATCCAAATAGCAACAAAAATGGCTTTGCAAAATAAACCTTCAAATACTTTATTGCAACTGCCTTGGCACAGGACTTGGTACTTCAGTGATAGAATATATTTATGCTTCTGCTTATTTATCTTGGATTTTGAGGATGAATTATTTTAATTTAATTTTAGAGTTTCCATTATTTTAGTATACAAAGGATATAACTAAGCTGAATGTTGTTTCCAACACCATGTAAATATGAGAGGGAGGGACAGTTGCGAAAGGTGATGAAGGTCAGATTATTGATAGGAACAGAAGTGATAGAAGAAAAGTTTTGAGAAATCTTAGTGTCTTGGGGGGACTGCAGAGAGGTTTTCCTAGAGAACCATTATGAAATGAGACAAATTCCATGGATTAGCTTCTTTTTTCCCATCACAGTATCCTCCACAGGCTCAGACAACCCATAAGGGCATCACTTTTCACTGGTTGGGACAGCAATAAAACTGCACAACATCTCAAATTAACCACAAATGCTCAGTCAGCTTCTTTAAATCTGACCTTAAAAGTACTTACATTTACAAATTTATAAAGAAAATTTCTAAATATAATTAAGTTTTATGACATTTAAGAGGAGGGCAAAGTCTAGCTAATGGACTGCCTATGGTTAACAAAATGGCTGATGTCAAAATTCACTGCAAATGCTGTCTTATTTTTTTGTTTGGATTCTTGGACTTCAATCAAAAGTGTGGATAATTCCATCATTTGAGTGTTTGTCCCTGTGTGTCCCAATGGGCACTCTTCTGATTTCACAGGGTAGTTCACTCTACAGCACTCTGATTGTGGCTGTAATCTTATTTTGGTTCATCTCTTAGTGTGACGTGGAAGAGCCTGATTCCTAGGAGATGCTTCCACAATCTATTACAGCTATGAAATTCTTTATTTATTCATAATTGCATGTGTGTGTATAAATATCTATATTTAGAGATAGATTCCATTTAAGTAGAAGTTTCTCAGTTCAGAGATCTTCACTTACTTTTCTAACCCTCTAGAGTTTGTTTAAAAATCTAGACATTATATGATGGAAAAATTACCGTGTGCACAATAATGACTGAGTATTTAGTCATAAGAGCTTCTGTCTAACATTAGCTAATGTGTATTTCTAAATTCAAAGTAGCAGCAGTTATTATAATCATTATAATGGATGTTTTGTTTTATAATACAATTGGGCATACGATTCACTTATAACAACATTGTGTTTAACAAATATAAATGGAATATTGCTTTAATATCTTATCTGAGAGGAGTCAACATCTCCTGACTTTTAAACAAAGAAAAGACAGCAGTTTTGTGGCTGGTACACGAAGAAGAAGAATTCAATGCCAGACATAAAATTAAATTATGCAATCAAACTAGTAGAAGAATCTTAAGATAAAAGTTGCAGCTATTTACAAAGTCTACAGGCAAACATCTGGCTATGTTTTTGTCCTTTAGGTATGATAAATTTTGCTAAGAACAGCACCATCAAAAATCCCATAAGAGCAAACTGGCCTGGGAGAAAACTAGAAGGTAAGAGAAAAACATCTTTATTTATTCATCTTACCTTGACTTTTTCTGACACTAGGTTTGCTTGAAGTGAAATAGTTCAGAATTGAATTCTGCTTAGTTCTTGCCTTATAAATTATTTTGTTCTATGTAATTTTTTTAATATTTTCTGCTGAAAGGAAAATTTACTAGTACTTTTCAATAGTTGGTATCTGTTAGCTTTCAATGTACTGGGGCTGTGGTTAGTGATCCCACTTAAAACCTCAAAATTTATCTCAGATAACAGGCATATTTCTTACTTTCTTAAAGGAATGGGTATTGTGTGAAGCTAGAGACTGTCAGTTATTGCAGACACATTAAGGAAGATCATAGTAGCATCCAAAATCCATTTTACCTTTCCAGGGAGTGCACTATGTATTTGTACTGTATTTACCTTCTGTATAAAATAGAAGTGAATATAGTGAAACCCTGGTTCAAGGCACAAGATTCTGAACTGGAAAATGCACAAAATAGACAAAATATTTGAAATATTTGAAAACAAAGTGCTGAAGCTCTACAGCACAAGTAGACGTCAATGTCAAATTCAGACAGTCCATTCTAGATCTCAGTGTGATAGCTGAAGAGACTTTTGCCCTGAGGCATTGCTTGCTGGCTAGAGTTGACTGGCCCTTTCTATCTGAAGATGGAAGGACTGTTTGAGCTCTCCAAATTTCCCATGCTGTCTGTTCATACTTGGCTAATTTTGTATGAAATGGATCAGGCTGCATTTACACTGTATTTCATACCAGGATAGTAGCTCACTAAAGTGGTAGTGCATACCTGGAGGAGGAATTACCAAAGTGGATGCTGTCAAATTTCCAAAGGAGTTTTTTCAATCTATTCCCAATTTTTCAGTTCTTCTATTCGCATCAGAGGTACTAATATATTTTTAAAAGCTAGTAATTCTCCTTCATTCCCCAGTGGAATCTTTCTAACTGAAGTCTAAAATAAATTAGTAAATACCTGCTCGAGGCAGACATCCAGAGTGCAGCTTTCAGCATCACCAGTTGCAAGCAGCAATAGCAAAGGTGATCAGTAAGAAGAAATATCAATTGACAGTTTGAGATGAGGGGTAACCAGTTATAATCTCAATAGTTTTGATAAGGAGGTGGAACTAGAACAGGTATTGGATATGTTTGTCCTCTGGAGACCTGTTTTAAATTAATTATTTTTTTTCCCCTTGCCTAGATTTAAACACAGAGGATGAAATAAGTAATTCCATTTAATGTCTGTTGTAAAATCTAATGACTGCTAATCAAGATAAACCTGGAATGTTTAGGTTGATTATCAGGAAAATATTTTCTGACAGTGACATGTATTATGCTTTGGGATTGTCCCAGACTGAAAATAGCTAAAGACAGGCTTCTTGAATCATACTGCTAAATACTTAACCTCCATCTACTAGATGGAGGTTAAGAAAGTACATTCTGTGAAACAGCCACATAAAGCAGGAAAATGAAGTGATGATCTGAGAATCCTCTTCATCTTTTAATGCTATGATTCTATTATCCACCTTTTTTTTAATTTAGAGACTGTTCAGTTCTTCAAGTATTTTGATGCACTTTCTTCATTATCAGGCTAAGATGAGAGTCACTAACACAAAAGAAAGAAAAAGAGTAGCAGCAAGAAAAGACCTCTTAAGTTGCTAATTAATCATAGTGTGAGTTTTCTTCCAATGCACCTTCTCTCCAACTGCTGACATATGGTGCTCACATAACCAGCTGATTTGCAGTATCACATCCATACATCTGCCTGTCAGATAGGTCTTTTGCTTTTGTAAGCTAGCTGGTGGCCTGGATTCTGTGAGGCTGTGCTTAAGATAAAGGTCATCCAGAGGGACCACATGGGCTTAGGAAAGGGAAGGCAGAGTAGAGGAAGTATTCACTTAATTCTCCCTACTCGTATTCAGTCCATTATTCTAATGTTTTAGGGGCAGATGTGCAAGCTGGGAAGTTTTCCAAATTCATTTTTCAGAACATTAGGTGCTCTCAACATTAGGCACACTAAGCAAATCCCTCTTTGTAACAATTTTGCCACCAGCACTGAAGATGAGCTGCTTTCAGGATGAAAATAGATGGCTGAGAACTTGGGCCAAACCAAGCAATTTGGAATAAAATTACTTAGAAAACTTTTGAGCTGGATTTCACACCCTCTCTGGTCTACTTAGAATTCTTCAAGCCTTTGAGCACTTACATAAAAGCTCTTCTTACATGGTCTGTTTCTGAAAAATAAGAAAAAAATCAAAACATAGTACATGACAAGAGGCTGACAAATGTTTCTAGAAAAATTCTATGTATTAGACAATGACTCACATACCTCAAGCTATTGATCTGATCACAGAGTTTCAAAATATCCAGACATTGCTACTTAACCATGTTATTCTTCTATTTCATTGGGCTTCTTTCTGCAGTTTTGAATAGTCTAGAAGAGTGATTTGTTTTCCTAATAAAGAGGACAGACTTTTGGAAGATTAAAAAGAAGTATTGATTCTGCCTTTCATTCAGCATTCTCAATTTCTGTTTTTCCTTGCTTTGATGAGACTCCTAGTGGAGTTTAGTTTCTTACTGCAGAGCCCTCGAGTTAGACTCCCCTCTATCTGCAGTAGCTCAGATATGCTGGTATTCAACAGAGTTCAATTGTTTTCCTGTGCTTTTAACTAATACATTGGAGAGACTGGATTGTAAATCAACTGGTTCCTCTATTTATTTTCAAGTCTGCCTTATTTGTTATTATCTACATCTACAGGGAAACAATGCAGAAGAGTAGTTAAATTAATAAACTTTTTGTTAGGTTTTTTTTGGACAAGGATTTTAAAATGTAGGGTTTGCAATGAAGGTGAAGGAAAGAAAGACAGATGTATAAGCTTGGATTTAAGGCTAATCCCTGCTCCAGAGTGCTTCAAACTATGAACATGCCACGTGGGGGACAGACTGTAGATGCCTTTGTTTTTCATAGGTTAACAGAATGTTGACTTACTTGATTTCTCCAGTACTGGTTGTTCAAATCTTTTATTCTCAATACAATTTATCTTCTACCTCTTTTCAAAAAAAGGAGGAAAATGAACTTTTTAAAACCTCAGTGATTTTATAATGGTGATGAATATATCTGAAGGGACATATTGACACTCTAAATCATCATAATCATAAATCACATTTCCAATGATGGGTCATTCACAACTTCTGTAACCTGTTGGAGTGTCTCAATACCTTAATTAATAAAAAATAAACCACAAAAGTCTTCCTGAAATCTAATCTGAGTCTATTCTTTCAGTTTAAAACCGTTGTCCTTTGTCCTGTCAGTATAATCCTGATAAATATAGAAATGTTTATATACACACACTTTTTTAATATTCCCATTCATATATTGAAAGGCCACCATAAGGTCACCCTGGAGTCTCTCTCCTCCAGGCTGAACAATCCCCATAAAATGGCCTATAAACATACACAGAGGCTAGGTGTTTCCATTAAACCACCTTCATCATTTGAGAACCCTACCAGTCTAGCAGAGAATCTACATGCCTTTACATCAGTAACCTCAGAAGTGCCCAGAACTTGTTGATTTATTCTTTTAAGTTCTTGATTTATACTTTCAAGTTAAGGATACTGTTTAAATGTGAACTGTGTTCAGCAAAAGGAATAATAGTATTATATTCAAATATTTCTCCACAATAAATCTAACCCATCTATTGGCTTCTTAATACTGACCACTGTATAAAATAATAAAGGGAGGATTCAACAGAGGTCTCAACAGAAATTAAAAAGATTCTCTGTTTTATAACTGGATAACATTAAAGATTTGTACTCACAGCATCTCTAATAATTCTCAGCTGAAACAGGTCTGTTTCAATAAGTCTAAAGAGGATGGATTCTGTGTTTACATGACTGCATATGCAGAAAAAGCTATGTAGTTCTCTAAGGCTCTTTAGCTTTAACTAATTAAACAGGGATTTTGCTACTTGCTGAAAATCAGTGGCGTCTCATGGACACAAACAGCTGTGAAAAACTCTTTTATACATGTAACTGACTTTGGGCAACATTCCAGTGAGCAAGAGAAAAGGGAAAGGGAGATGGGGAATTGAGCTGGGGGGACTCCAGTCACAAACTATAGAATTAATTCCCCTAGGGTGAGCATAGCCTCAAACATAATTGCTTACTGCCTCCAGCTTGTGGCAAATTTTATTTACTGTATAATTTCTATTACAAGAATATACATATAGATGTTATTAAAAAAGAAAAAAAAAAAAAAAAACAAGGAGAAAACCAAATGAAAATGAAAACAATATGCATCCATTTTTTTTCCCTGGGAAGGTGGTATAAGAAGTGAGCCATGCATAGAAGATGTTAGAAACTGTGTTTTCATGCTGGAGTAAAAGGCACAGCTGAAGCTGTTCCACTGTGCATAAGAAATGGAAGTGATGCATGTGGATTTACACACGAAGTGTAAATTAGCTGTTGTCCACAGCTGAGTCAAACCTTTAGTGCATTTAGTACTACAGCACTGTATGTACTTCACACATATATACAGAATTAAGGTCCAAAATGCTGTATTTATGTACATATCCATGAAGTTATCACTGTTAGGTGCCCATTTTCCCCCTAATACTAAGGGAGCAGGGGGAAAAGGGGTCATAACAGACGCATATTTTCTGTAGTCAGCTCTGAGGTGAGATTTCATATCTATTCAGAAGGGAACAATGTGGGAAGAGTTTGGTGTAAATAGTGTGATGAGTAGTGAGTGGGCTAACTCAGAAAAGGTACTGTTTTATCTTCCTTTTTCTAGGCATCCAATACATGAATCTGCTCGGAATGTGAGTCAGCTAATGAAAAAAAACCAACCAACCAAACGAAAAGACAGAAGACTACTGCTTCACTACTTCAAATAGTCTAATAGTCTAATGGCAAAATGATCAAAATGTGGGAATGCAAGTTCAAATTCCTTAATGAGATTAAGGACTTGAATTATATATTTATACCCTCAGGAGTTTATTTCTCTGACTACTGACCTATTTGACTGCAGCTGGTAATTGTAGGTGATTCACTTCATTTAGCTTTAGACATTCAACATCTAGGCAAAAATTAAAGCACATTTTTGGTGTTCTTCTACTTAAAGGACCTAAAGAGAGATTCAAGTGACTAATTTCAAATTCAGATAAGAAATGAAGTAAAATAAGCTTTTTTATAAGCTTTTTTTGCTGTTAAAGTGCATAAACCCCAACGAGAATGCTACTTTGCAGTTTTTTGGTTGGTTGTTTCTTTATTCTTTTTTTTTTTTTTTTTTGTTTGTTTGTTTGTTTTTTTTTTTGTAGAATGTACTCACTTTAGTTTTAGTTTCCTAACACAGATGAGATGAATCTCAGCTAATATCAGCTTTACCTGAAGGCCAGACTGGCATGCTGAGAGATAGATAGAGGTGAAGGAAAATTATTAGGTGTATGGTGGACTGCAGAACACAAACTGAGCTTGTGTTAGACAGAAAATTAAACTAAAGTCTTCTGAGATTCAAGCTACAGCACTCTCATGAACTACACTTCCACATGTACCATGTTAACACATGGCTTTCAATTAGAAGCCTTAATATGAATGTTGTATACTGAAATAAATCATATGCACTTGGGAATGGCACAAGGCAAGACATACACAACAAAATGACTTGCAGTTGTTTCAGTACTGAAACACAATTACACACTCATGATCATGACAGTTACATCACACTGAAACATTTTCTCTTCTTTCTTCCTTGGTATTCTGACTAGATGAGATTTCATAATTAGGAGACCTTTTCCATATCTGACAGTTATTACATTCTTCTACAAGGCAATTAATTCAGACTGAAATCAGAACAAAAATTAAAATTTGATATTAAAAAAAGGGAGAAAGATAATGCTGATTGTATATTATGTATCATGTCTATTTTGACTGTAACAAGGTATAATTTCTTCAAGAATGATGACTAAAAATGATTACCAAAATTACTGTTTACACTTCTAAGGATGTTTGAGAACAGATTTAGTAGAAATTCTCCAATAATTGCCTTTTTAAGGCATTTCTTTCTTTAATGACATACAAATGATATTGTTATTTTAATTTCTTGAATTACATAAAATGTAAATAAATTTGGGAAGTGGATTTTGACCACATCTCCAGCCTAATATGCATGTATAACTATTTGAAAGAATCAGAGGAATCTAAATGAGAATTGTATGTTGCTCCCTTTGAACATGAAAGGTAATGCCTTGGATGAGGACAAACATGTTGACCAGGCAAAATTAGATATACATTAATATTGAAGCAGTCTGAAAAGGCCAGATATTTTGTTTAGCTACTTGAAATCTGTGTTTAAAATTTAAGATAGTAGTGTGAAAGAATTTTTTTTGTTGTTGTTGTTGTGGAAGCTTCCATTTATGCACAGTAAATCCACAGTTTTCAGATTGTTTTGTGGATCTAAAACCTGTTGTCAAATGAAGTTGGCTAATAGCCCTAAAAGCTTCTCATTTTTGCTTTTAACATAAGAAAATCAAACATACTTGTTTTGTCTGCTGCAGGACTCATCTCCCATGAAGCTGATAAACGGTGCAGCTGGTTTTTTCACTGAATAGCAGGACAGATTTTCTGTGATTGACTTTCTGAGAAAAAGTGCACCCAAAGTCTCACTCATCTCTTGATTCTGCCATTCCCTGCATGGCTTAGGGCATCTCACTTGCCCTTTCTGGGACCTAAAATCCTTACCCAGTGTCACAGAGTTTTGCGTGGCTTCCCTAATTAAGATGAAAGGAAACAACACTATGATATAGAGGTCTATAATCATCTTAATAAAACAGACAAATATTGTTTCTGGGATTCTGTACTCCCTGCTCTTTCTCCAGGAAAGCGTGCTCAAACCACATCAAACTCTGGTGATCTGTTGCTGCATCTCCTGGGCATGCACAGCCAAAAATATCATGGCAGTGACTGTGTTCAGTGGATGATTGTTGACCTTTGCTGAATCACTTCCCTAATGTTTGGTATTTATGATTTAATTTTAATAGATTAAATGTTCCTACCTTTTATAGTAATAAACCATTCCCTTTCAGGCATGGTAACAAATACTAGAGAATTAAAGTGATTTTATCACTAGCAGTCCTACAGTCCTTGGACTGAGAGGCCTCTCTGAGAGCCAAAGAGGGTGAAAAGGAACTGAACAGATTGGTGCTGCTTCTTTTAGAGCATCTTTCCCAATGTTACCAATGAAGTTTTTGGATTTATACTAAAAATCCTCTAAGTGGGAGAGGCATGCCTATTGGCGCCAAACATTTCCAGCAACTGTATTTAGGTAGA
Organism: Sturnus vulgaris; assembly: GCF_052056855.1. Lineage (NCBI taxonomy): Eukaryota > Metazoa > Chordata > Aves > Passeriformes > Sturnidae > Sturnus > Sturnus vulgaris. The sequence goes on along the minus strand of NC_142245.1, from coordinate 102,693,014 downwards.
AAGAGATATGAATTTTATTTATCTCAGATAAATGCTAGTAGACACTGAGAGTCTTCTGTAGGAGAGAAGTGTGTTACTTTTAACCTGAGATAAAGCTGATTTTTTTTTTTTTTAACTTAGAGATGGTTATCATGATAGCAGGTTGATGGATAGATATTACAGGAAAAAAATGGAACTAAAAATTTCTGGTTTTCATTCAGAGTTAGGGGCTAGATCCTAATTAGCCACAAGGGCTCAGTGCCTGCAAACAGTCCAGAAGATACCCCTGTAATGTAAAATCTGAAAGTAATTAGTGCTGCCATTTAGAAGCATGGTGCCAGTCCAGTTCTCACTGTTGAATTTCAAGAAGCAGATGAGATGAGTCATTGCTGTGAATAGAAATCATTGATATCACCACATGCACTCCCACATATATAGGAATTAATCTGTCATTTAATTTGCTCATCATTAAGGCTCACATACTTGCTCAGCAATGGTAGAAACTTCTGAGGGCTGGGACATAGGAACAAATTACACCTTGTACCATTTTGCCTGCTTTTTATTAACTTGTTTGTTCTTTGAATCCCATTTTATAATTTCAGATAACTTTAAAACATTGATGCACCTTAGAAAAGAATATCCTACTTAGCACACATGCATTCACTGTGATTTAGACTGTTAATCCAGATTTGAATATTTATCTCTCTCTCTCCTTTTAAACCTAACGAACAGGAATAAATTACTGGGAATCTGTACACATATGTAGAAATATTACACTAGTTTAAAAAATATGCATCCTTATGATATTTGTTTCAGAAATGCTTTTAATAAAAGACCATGTACTATTATCCAAAAAGGTGTCAACTTGGAATATCTCTCTTAAAAATAGAACTCTTGATTTAGCACAGCTGCCTTTTTGTGGCAAAGTGAAAGCTAGCTTTGGGTATCCAATATCTCTTAACATTTCTTATTCCATCTGGCAATAAATCGAGCCTGAGAAAAAATATTATTAGCTCAGACTTTGGTTATGCATTTTTTTGAGAATAAAATGGTATATATTGGCCCTGCATTAATCAATTATATAACTAGAAATTAAACCACAAATATTCTAGACAGACTACTGAATCTTCAACCAGTTGTGATATTTTCCTCCATGGCCAACTGGGCAAGTCCTATTTCCTGTTTACAGCAGATAGTAAAGATGCAAGTCTTACATGGACACCAGCCTGTGGTCATGTAAATGGAATGTGCTAATGGGGAAATTCAGGTGGTCTTTCTGCTTGTGCCTTTCCCCAGGAAAGCACTGTTTGGAAGATCCTGATGAGGGGTGGTAATGAGGCTTACTTAGACTCAAGGTGTCCTTAGCAATTCCCATTTTGTGGCTCTTGTTATGTTTCTAATGGCTGAAAGGCAGCTGAGGTGCAGCTCAGCTCATGATGAAACACAGTCTGAGCTGGCTGATGTAGAGATCAGTCAGAAAAAGCACTTGTGGTGGGTGGTGAGGGACCATTCAGTCACAAATTGATAGAATGGTTCAGATTGGAAGGCATCTCTGAAGGTCATGTTGCTCAATGCTGCTGCTCAATCAGAGCCACCTAGACCTGGCTGCCCAGGACCAGCCTCTTGAATATATCCAAGGAGGGAGACCCTCACCTCTTCACTTCCCTGGGCAATCAGCACCAGCACTCAGTCACCCTCACAGTAAAAAAGTGTTTCTTGATGTTCAGAGGGAACCTCCTGTGTTTCACAATGTGCTGAGCCCTCTCTATGTGTTTCTACCTAGCATCCATGTCAGATTTATTAGGCAGAGAAGAAAGGACATTGGTTACATGAGTTACATTTTTGAAAGGAGAAGAGGGACTCGTGATAGTTTCGTGTATTGATGTAAACTTCACTTTAAAATAGCCTGATTGCTAGATTAAGGTAGGGTTAAACACAGTCCAAGACCTTAAAATAATGTCAGACCTCATACTATTTTGTTATGGAAAAACTGCAACTTTCAAAATATATATTGGTTAAGCTGATTAATTTGAATTGATCCATCTCACATTAGTCCTCTGTAGAGCATTTCAGGTACTTCAGTATCCAGAGCTATATCTACAGTAGGCATCACACATGTCAATAACAGTCCTGCTATTGATTCAAAAATGGCTGTAAATTCTAGCTCTGTATTGCTGCTGTTGCATTGGGATCAGTACCTGAGCTAGCTAAATTAAACACAGCAGATATAGCTAAGTTCACTGCAGACCTTTGGATTCTGTGGCAGACCCACCTTTAAAATACAAAGCTTTTACTTGGACACAAGAACTGAGAAATAAAACCACAATTAATACAGAGCAGTACCAGCCAGCACTGCTCCTTGTAAAACAGACATTAGGGCAGGAAAACTTACGGTTCATTATACTGTTCTGATGCTATTTGTTTAGGAAAGAGGTAAAAACAATCAGTACACTGTTGTGCTGAGTGCTGCTCCAAAAGGCACTGGGCTCATCCTGGCAGCATCATGTTCATGCTTTGGTCAGACTTAGCATTTACCAAGCCTCCATTTTTAACAGTGCAGTGTGGCTGCATTTTGTAAGTGATGCTGATGAAGTCTGGCTGCTGTCAGTGGATGTTTTTGTCCTGGGTAGAATATCTGTGCCCCTCTGTATCTGACTGAGGGCAATGGATATGATTTGCACAGCCCAAGTTCATAGACAGAGATATTTTGTGGTAGGGAGGATAACTACCTACAAATTTTGAGCCCAGCTACTCATGAAAAGGCCAAAAGACTTTGAAAAAATGTTTTTTCTTATTTTTTGTATTTTTCTCTCCCAATTCTTTCATTGGAAGACTTTCCTTTTGGGATAAACTCTCTGGGGAAAGGCACAAGTTACAAACACTTATCAAAGACACTGGAAGGCTTTAAAATTAATTAAGAAGAAAGAATATGTTTCGCTAATTTCCTCCCGGACATATAAAAAAGAAGCTGCAAGCCAAAGCATTATCCATGCTTTGAAAAAGTCTTCAAAAGATCTAGATTATGTATTTTTTCAATGTGCCTAGCCTTTTAAAGAGTTTTTAATTCCCAAAGGAGTAAAATAAAAAATCCATCAGTGACAATTAGATATGGGGTGTGTGCCTCCAATCAAGAGGTGATACTTCCCCAAATTCCTGGTGAGCTTGTGTTGAGAAACACTTCTGTTTGCTTGCTGGGTACATCCAGACTTGGAACATACCAGAGGGGACAATGGAGTTGGTGCCACCATGTAAAGCTATTCATTATTTGGTTGGCCCACATCCAATAAAGGAGAAATATAATTGACTTGTGACAGGTGCACTGAAAACTCACAGTGCATGTCAGAAGTGTGATAGAACACTGACTCGGTAACACACTGCGTATGGTTCACAAATTTCAACAGAAATGTTGCCCCAGTCAGCTTTTGCAGAGTTCTTTAAATGCTGTAATTCCAGCAAAACCCACTTTTTACTATCTTGTGGCCACATTTACAAAATATCCTATAGGTTTTGTGAACTCAGAAAGAGGAAAACAAAAGCTTTGACAGCCTGTGTCAGAAAATCTCCCCACCTGTACTTCATCCTCAGAAAATCCTAGTCTGCACACTGAAACGGTAAGAGTATTATAACATACTTTATTACTCTCTTGAGTAGTGTAACTTTACTGAAATATTCTGCTGCCAGGCATCTTCCACACAAATGTACCTGAATAAAAGTCAGTACATTTGGTTTCTCTTCTTCTTTTACATTATAATAATATCCATAGTAAAATAGAACACTGCCTGCAAGAAATATAACAGAAAAAATAGCAGAAATATAGCAAAAAACACTGAACCAAACCAGTCTCGCCTTATCTCAGACAAGTTTCTCGGACACAATCCACTCTAAAAAAATTTAAATATTCAAGCAAATAAAATTTATATCAACTTCTGCAAGAAAGATTTTAACAGTACCTGTGTTGTTTGTATATAAGTTTTCTTGGTTGTGTTTTAATTGTTAACTTCATTAATTTTCTACTTTGGGAAAGAAAACTATAATTCCTTTATTTTTTTGCTTCCAGAAGGTTTCCCATTGAAATATTTTGAAGTAATTCTGCATTAATTTTATAAATGATCACCAGTTCTGATCTAAAGTACACCCTTGTTGGTAACCTTATATCAAAATGCCCTGTAACCAACAGTTAAAGAACACCTACAGCACCACAGAAAGAGGTTTAGTTTATGTGATATGCACAAAATACAAAACTTCAGCTTACTTTTAAGTGCATGCAATTTTATTACTTCTGGAGATCTGTTGACACAATTACAAAAAAAAAATAAAGGGCGACAAAACCAGATGTATATTTCTGCCATCAAAAATTTGCTTTCAATGTGATGGAAAGAAGACCATGATAATGACTTTGCCTCTAGTCTTAAAAAGTCCTACCACATAAAACTATAAATTAGAGGTTGAAATGGTTTTTATGATAATAAGTTATGCTTAATGAGTTTATAGGCACTGGGAAATCTTCTGCAGACTGGCAGTTACACAACCCAAACTTTTCATGAATACTTCCACAAATTGAGCATTAATTCCTTATTTTATGTATAACTATTGTTAAATCATATAGTCAAAAATAAATAAACATACCTTTATTTACATACAGTAATTTTCCTAGAACAATAAATGATATTTCATTATTAAACAGTAGAATCTTTTTAACACTTTGCTAAAATTTTACACTGATGATTTCAGTTATTATTAATCACTCTACTATCTTATTGTATCTTTCAATAGAACTGAAAATTTTTATAAATTGTTTAAAAAGTCATTATGTTTCTGGATGCAGATTGATTCTCAGCTGATTGGGATGCTATAAGTATATCTTTTAATGTTTGTCATCATGACTGAGCTCAACCTACCACACAAGCCTTACTCCATGCACAGTCCTACACTTTTTGATAGTTGTCTCTAAAATTCTAGGAATGAAGAAAAGAGTGTAACTGTTTAAGAACTAAAAAAGTGCATTATTCAGGAAAAAACTGAACCATGTGCAAATACCTAAATAAACACAGAATAAAATAATCTGGAGAGCTTCAGCCAGATGGCTGCAAGCATGAAGGCAGCACAGCTATTCTACTTTCCTGTGGAACAAGGAATATTTACTTTTTCACACCCATTACAATAATTTACATCCATTAGTACAAGACACTTTAAAAGACACTTAAAACATTCAGATACCGCTGTCCACAGGCTAATGCCATTAGGAATTCTATTTATGGAATGATATCCCCAAACTTACTGTTTGCATGTCACACTGTAGGTGAAAGGTTCTGGACAGAATTAAAAATTATATTTTATCACAGATTAATCACAACTAAATTAATCAGGCTCTGGGAAGAAAAGCTCATAATTCTGAGTGTTATTATTTAATGTCTCATGTGGATAAAATTAAAACTGCTGGACACCTATGTATATCTATTTTGAATGCTGCAAACCACTTGGAGAGAAAACAGAGAATCATATGAATATTCAGAGCTTTAGGAGATGTGACCTAGTAGAGCTGTATTACCTAGAGAAGACAGGCAGGAATGAGTAATGTTAATGGACTTCAAGTGCGGAAAATTGGCTGCAAAAAGAGGATAAAGTCTTCATAATTACCAAGCATACTACAAGAAGTAATGAGATCATATTTCAACAGAGGAGAATCAGTTTAAAGATTAAAACCCCTTTCCTGTTGCAGTAATAGGGGAGCAATGGATCAGACTTCTTGGGGAGATTGTAGCATCCCCATCACTGGAGGATGTTATGAGCAGCCTAAGAAAACATCCATTTTCATGTTACTATGGGTCATCTTCCAGGGGAAAGGAACTAGTGTCAAAATTTGTTCTGTGATATAGTTCAGACATATATATTAAAAGGCTATGTGGTGTTCAGAGCAAATTTTACCACGAGAGGAAGATGCTAAAGAAGACCCTTGGATTTTTTGGATTCTCAAGAACAACTTCAACTCATATTTATGTTGTGGACCTACTTAAAATAAGGGATTCTGGCAACAGTTGATGGCTGAAAAGCTAACATGACAAAAGGAGTATAATAGAAGACCATTCCTGTTTTTACTGCTACAATTTTTTTGCATTACCAGGTGTTATTTTTTCATAAAAATATCAAAAATCACTAGCCAGACTGAAAAAAACCTCAAACTTTTTATTAAACTTACCCTTATAGTCTTTTAGCAGAGGGCAGGATTGTAGGCTGGGTGGGGGAATCTTGAGAATATTTGCAGTGAATTGATCAATTTCAGCTTTGACTTTTTTTTTTTTTTTTTTTTTTTTTTTTTTTTTTTTTTTTTTTTTTTTCCCACTAAATAGTAATCTATTTAATTTGGGTAACTTTATTCAGGAAATAAATATAACTTGACTGCAGTTAACTGACCTTGCAAAAAACATTCATCTAGAATAAAAACAACTACAAGAAAGGAACTGGTTTCTACATATGAAAATCTTTTCTCCAGTAGAATGAAAACGTAGAATCAAGGATCATCAAGTTCCAACATCCCTGCCAAGGGCAGGAATGCCATTCACTAAACCAGATTGCTCCAAGCCCCATCCAACCTGGCCTTGAACACTTCCAGAGATGGGGCATCCACAGCTTCTCTGAGCAACCTGTTCCAGTGCTTCACCATCCTCTGAGTAAAGAACTTCTTCCTGGCATCTAATCTGCACCTGTCCCCTTTCAGTTTAAAATCATTCCACCTTGTCCTGCCACTATCCACCCATACAAAAGTCCTTTCCCTTCCTTTTATAAAGTCTCTTTAGGTACTGGAAGGTACAATAGGGTTTCCCCAGAGGCTTCTCTTCCCCAGGGTAAACAACACCAGATAATGCCCTCACACCTGCTCCCTCAAAGACTGTTGAATATTTCAATATGAATTAAAAATCACAATAATTCAAGCTACATACACCTCTCAGCAGATTTGTATATGAGTTCATATGACTGCTGGGTGTCTCCAATGACTGGAAATGCACATTGCCTTGTCTCTGGCAATCTACAAAATGGCTGTTGCTTTTTAAATTCCAGTTTAATAGTGACAGCAGCTTAGTCTGTGACTGAAAGTAAAGTGACTGAATAATAGTGACTGAAAGTAAGAAAAACATTGAATCCTTTTCATATAACTTGATACAGATGTATTCAGTTCTACAATTAGTGATAGATGTGTCCCACCTTTTGTGGAGATGAACTAATACAAAGGTCCTCTTTTATAGTACATTTCTGAAAAGAAGCAGGTTATATTATATTGAGAATTAATATTATTATAAACCTTCAACATAAGAGATAAGAGCATCTTTGGAAAGAAAGTTACTGTAGTGTGCAAGAGAATAGGGTAGTGATCAATACTATTCAGCACACTCCAAAGCCAATATACAGATGTAAAAAAGAATTGGGAAAGAGAAAAAGAATGCAACAACTAAGCTTTATTATATTGACTTCAGAACAGAGAAATTAAGCAACTGTTAAAAAACCCAAAACCCAACAAAAACCAACCAAACAACAACAAAAAACCCCTCACTGCTTATCTCTTTCATTATCCTTTTCAGTTAAAATATGACTTCATAATTAATGTTTATAAATAATATACAGTGTAATGAAAAGTATCCAAAAGTTTCTGAAGCTTTACCATTCCTGCATACACAAAAGTGCTAACATCTTTTAAGATGTGAGAAAAGCTCTATAGGTCTGACACCTTCTTCATGGTGATAAGATTTTAGTGATTTGTCAAAAAAAGGGAAGCTTTCCATAGGAACACTGTAGTTTCCTTTAAACTTTCTCAGTGGATCTGTCAGTGGCAGTGTGAAGCCAGAGAAGAAGGAACATGGCAGGGGAACAAGCAGTCTTGCCCTGAAGGATCTGGTATAGGATTAATATTTCCAGCCTGGATCAGAGAGATAAGGAAATTGGATGCATGACTAATTTACTTACCAACCTGAAAAGGGGACTTCTTTTTCTGCACTATCTTGGTTTGCTTATAAAAATGTTTGTTTCTCTTAGTTTTTGCCCCAGTTAGGCAGTGATACAGGATGGAAGTTTCCAAGTACCTGGATGCATATTTGGATGTCTGTTCAATATCAACCTTATAACCAGGCTTTTTTATCTTAGAATCATGTTTCTGGGTCTGTTGGTTTTGTCTGGGATGGAGTTAATTTTCCTCATAGCAGTTAGAATAGGGCTGTGATTTAGATTTGTGTTTGAAAACATGTTAATGACTCAGGGATGCTTTCAGTACTGCTGGGCAGCGCTCACACAGCATCACAATCTCTTCTGCTCCTCCCCACCCCAGCAGGGAGGAGGCTGGGGGTGCACAAGGGATTGGGAGGGGACACAGCCAGGACAGGTGACTCTGACTGAGACACAGGATATTCCACACCATGTGAAGCTCATCATATAGAGCTGGGGGAAGAAGAAGGAAGGAGGGGGACATTGGGAGCAATGGTGTTTGTCTTTCCAAGTCACTGGTGCTTGTGATGGAGCTCACCTGAGAATGGCTGAACACCTGCCTGCCCATGGAAGTGGGGAATGAATTCCTTGATTTTTTGCTTGTATGTGTGGCCTTTGTTTTACCTATTAAACTGTTTTATACCAACCCGTGAATTTTCTTGTTTTACCCTTTCAATTCTCTCCTACATCCCACTGGGGGGCAGTGAGTCAGTGGCTGTGTGCAGCTGAGTTGCTGGCTAGGGTTAAACCATGATGCTGGGCTAAAATAAAAACGGAATCAGGACGTGATACCAGTTGCTAACAGCACACACATTCAAATGCTCGTGCATGCAGGCACACACTCCTGAGCAAATTGAATTGTTCTCTGCAGTTTGAAACAGATGAATATATTCTTCTGTTATTAAAATTCTTTCCAGGATTTGCAGAGAAAGTTATAAAATAAAGCCTTTGGGAGAAGGATAATTACAGAGTTCAAAGCTAAATAAATTGATATTAGCAACATCTTTTTATTCTCAGGTTCAGTATCTTTCTAGAGGCTGTATTCATGGGGCACGAAGTATCTCTATTTTCTTTAGTATTGATTGATTTGCATTTACTGCCTGAAGCAATCAGTAGTTTTTGCACACTACTCACTATTTCTTATGAATTCAGAAAACTGAAAAAAAAAAATTAAAGTTTGATTTTGGTAATACTGTACCACCTAGTCTGAAGAAACATGCTGCAATATATGATCTGATCAGACATCATGACTTCAGAAAGTATTAAATTTAGACGTTTATGGTCATGAAAAGTGAGTGCACAGGTAAATACATTTCAATGATTCAGACGTTGTGTTCTCAAGTGGCAACACTTCAGAAGGCACCAGAAAAGAGACCAAGAGCTAATACATCATTGTGGATCCCTCGTTCCATCTGTGACAGAGCAGAGCCCGGGGGTGTTCATTGCAATGTGCTGACTCTACCAGCAGCTAATGATACCTGAACACAGGTAAATGCTGTTCAAGGGTGAGTGAATGGCACAGCCCATGTGAGCACCCCTATTCTGAATCTCAGGTGAAAGGAAATTATAATTGTGAAGCACTCAGTCAGACATGACCCAGTGCTCACAAACCAGGTGAATTTAAGATGCCCCTCAGTCAGGAGACAGCAATACTGCATATCAATAACTGGCTGATTTTCAGAAAAAGTTAAATGTTGCACCACTTTTACATTTCTGACCACCATACTAACGTTATCTGTCTTTGCTGCTTTTAAATTTTGAGTCACTTATTGATATGAACTCTCTATGAACTTCAAGTCTCCAACTTTCTGGAGTCTTGGCATGACTCAGCACAAGACATTTTTAGTTCAAGCCACTAAGTACAGTTTAAGCAATGCTTAAATGCCAGTGATGAGACTGACACAATGGTCTGACTGTGCCAAATAGCAATTTTTGATAGAAATTTGAGAATCCTTCACTTTGACTTTGCTTCAGTAAAAAGGTAAAAGGAGGAAATTATCATTACCTGAACACAGGGTAAGGAAGGCACCAGAGTCAGAAAAGCCTTTCATACCTAAAGCAGGATACAGGAGTCTCAGTCCAACATGCCATTTCACCTGCAGCCTTAATATTTAAACCATTTTAGAAATTTTCCTTTTTATGCAATCCATTTCAACACACCTAGAGCTGTGCAAAATTTTGTGTGCCCCACTGGTTACAGATTAGTTTCCTGTAGCTCTCTCCTGTTTGATTTCTCCTGTGCATAATTAGATAACTACTTTCACATTTCAGCCTTAGCCAAAGGGTGGATGGAGAATGATAATTTGGATTTTTTTCTTTTTTTCTTTTTTTTTGTTTAATCATTTGCCCATTTTCAGGCAGTGATTATCACTGAGGCCTCCAGACATTTCTCAGGTTTAACTAAAATTAGCTAGTAGGCTCAAAAATTACTATGGTTGGCTGATAAAAAAGCCTGACAGAGGAACAGACAGGCAGGCAGTCAGACCACCACACCTAGAGATGGATGAGGAAGCCACACAGCTCTTGTCAGTAGCCAACTACAGGAAGAAGTTATAACCAAGGAGGTTAAATCTGATTTAATTGAATTAAACAGCTTAATGAGAGATTCAAACTCTCTGTTCAGACAAATGAAAGTCATAAACTTGGTTATGGTAATTTATTTTTTTCTCTGCTCAGTTTTGTTGGTGGTGGCTTGGTTTGGGTTTTGACTTTGGAAATGAGCCCTAAGAATTTCTAATCACCCAGCTAAACATTCATTGCCATGAAATAAACTAATAATGGGCCCACAGGGGGGAAAAATGACTGTGAATTAAAGAAATATGTATGATTGTACTTCCTCTCTTCATATAGACACTGACAGAAGAATTCTAATGAAAAAAATGTCAAACTTCTTTCAAAACCATACAAGTTGGTCCTGGAAGCTGAATTATGGTAGAAGGGCAGACCACCTTCTTTGTATATGCACATAATGAAAAAGCCCTTCAACAAATAACAGCATGTTATTTATAAATTTATCAGTTTTAATAAACATATGAACTGATTACATGCTTTTGCTTACTTTGAACTAGAAAAAAATCCCAAACCAATCCTAGAATTAATTAAAACTTTAGTTATCAGTCTCAAGATCTCAAAATGACGTCAAGAATTATTGTTCACTTGTTAATCATTCTCAGTAGCAACTGAGCATTCTCACTATACTGGTAGTGGAATACTACAGCAGAGCAAGGACATCTCTTCAAAGAAAATTCTTACTACCAGGTGAATACTACTCTGTCTAGGTGAAGAAATGATCTAACTGTATTCAAGCCCACTGCAATGCAGATAACTGGAATAAATTATCTCCTGTAGTCCTTCCCAGGTCTTTATCTTCGTAGTCTTGTGTATAATTCTTTATTGCCACAGCTTTTGCACTACATTCTTTTTAACTTCAAAATAATATTTTACTCTTATTTAAAAAACAGTGTGTGAGGGGAGAGATTTTTTACCTAAGAAAATTACTGCACAGAAATCACTCTTCTTTACTTGATTCTCCATTGTTTAATTTGACAGTTAAATTGCAATTTTAGCAGAACAAAATTGGTGATCAGAAAAGTAGCTTGACAGTTTTCAAACTGTTCTTCCATATTGCAAATTGAACAAGAGATTTTTTTCCCCCCTCAGCTCACTGGAGAGGTGAGAAAAATAGAGCACTACAGCTAGAGGAAAAAAGATATTTACAAGTGTTCCCAGAAGTTCCCTGCTCTACTGCTTCTCAAAAAGCCCAGCTGAGTTACAATAGTCTTATGGTAAGCTCAAAAGTGAGATTTAGGGAATATGCAACAATATTACAGATTATTACTTGCTGCAAAGTATTTCCTAGTGAGTGACTTGCTATGACTTCTAGCCTCTGATTCCTAACAAGATAAATATTTTCAGATATTAAAGTCAACAGACTTCTGGTCTAAGCTCTGGAAAAAATAACTTCTTTTCCCATGTTTTCTCCTTTTAATACATCTTAGCTAAAATCTAGAAATGTGTTGGTAAAACTTTGGGGAGGGTCCTAATCTGGTACAAATATATAGCTAAAACTGATTGACATTTACTACATGTTATTTGGACTAATAAATTGATTATATACTCAGGTTAGTTTGCATATTGCATTTATAGATTGAATAAAGTGTGTGATAGAAAACTTTCATCTAGCCTTCTATATGAAGAAAAAAAAAATAGTGAGTCTGAGTTTCTGAATCCTTATTCATGGTCTGTTAGCTATACAAAATCCTTCAGATTTTCAGATCTTGTATCTCATCTGAAGGGCTTGTGATTAAGAAATAACACATTTGGTTGTTAACTGTTATGTACTTGATATGGAAATTTCTGTGATCCTTGGTATTAAATGATGTCCTCTTTTAGAAGCAATTTGCAATATATAACAGCAGTGCAAAATGAACCAGAACAAAAGTATATTTGCCCTTGAGTATAACTTTCTAAATAAAATATTCAAATAGCTGAATGCATTCATTATTCCATATTCAAGTGCCACCCATTCTTTCATGTTTTTCTTGATCATCAAGGATTTGAAGAATCATCTCACCAATCTTGACATCTGAAACATAGAATTCATGTAACATACTTGACACAACTGACACCCTTTCTACCCAATGTAAGGAGATAAACATGTCTCCATTTAACATTGTAGAGGGATAGACAGAAATCAAGTTTATAATTCTAGGGAAGGTACATAATGTATGTAGGATGAAATGATTATTGGGAGTCCCTGTCTATCCTAGGTGATGACTTGAAAGAAAAGTGATAACTCTCAGTTTAACTCCACCTGACTTTTGTTGCTAAATATTTTTTTTATTCTTTTTTCTCCTTCACATATTCCTTAAATAGCCTTTCTATCTAAACTCCTGGCAAAGCATTGACTCTTTTGCATTTCAAGTCGATTACTCTCAATCTTAAAAGTTCATTTGCTTTCTCGTTTTGTCCCTGCCTTGGATTTAGAAAGGTTTATAAAAGGCCTTGCAAAAGCAAACAACTTCCACTGCCTTTTTTTAGAATGAAACTCATCTATTAGACAGAGAAAGCCACAACTATTAACCTGTCTTTCCTCTTTCCTCCAAACTCTCAGACAACTGGGAGTCAAATAATTCTTCAGCAAATAATTTCGAACTATATTATGCTGTCTCACGAAAGTCATACAGGGATAAATAAAATGACATTCCAAATAAATTGAAAATGCCTTCATGTATAATAAAAAAAAAGCTTTTAAGTGGTAAGATAAAGAAAGTGGAAGGTTGGTATGCAATCGAGGGAATTCTTGGAGATTAGATATACTACATATCAAATCTCCAATATTCTAGCACCAGCCTTTCTAGGCCGGTGCTGAATATGACATCTCCATGGATTCCTATGATTATTTCTAATCCTAGCTGACTTCACGTACCAATTGTATTTTAGCAAAATATGATCTGATTGTATCTCACAGTTATATTGGTCTTGTTTTTCCAATATGTCTGTAAATGCATAGGTACAAAGCAAATTAGATGCTTAAGATAGAATGTTTCATTTTACTTTGTCCAAATTTAATCAATTTAAAATACCTTATATTACACCTAGCAGAAGAACTCCCTACCAAGTTCTACTCCTACTGCCTGGATTTGGGTAATATTAATTGCATATTATGCAAAAGGAAATTGTCTAAACTTGTCACGTCAGGAAAGATGTCTTCAAAAGGATTTGCATAAGCTCTTGTAACAGGAAATTCTACTCCAAGATTTACATTTACTTCATAGATTTTGCTGCTTCCTTCAGAAATGTTCATCCTTTCTTTTCAGCTCTGTTTTTGCCAAGTAAGGGAATTTCAGCCTTCAAGCTTGTCAATAGACTGCTCAGTCACTGAATGAAACTCTGTGCAAACCAGAATTTGCTAGAAAGCATACCAAGAGAAAAAAAAAGTAGATTGCATGGGGTGTACAGAATCAGAGAATAATAAAATCATTAAGATTGGAAAAGACCTCAAAGATCATCAAGTTCAACCACTAACCCAGAAGTACCATCATGTTCAGCACTAAACCATGTCCTCAAATGCCATATCTGCATGTTTTTTGAACACTTTGAGGGATAGTGACTGTACCAATGTTCCAATATTTTACAACTCTTCCCATGAAGAAATTTTCATATTATTCCAACTAAACCTTCCTAGATGCAGCTTGAGGACATTTCATCTCATCCTGTTGCTAGTTGTCTGGGAAAAAGGACCAACCCCCCCGGAGAGACTCTTCTTTCAAGCAGTTGTAGAGTAGTTGTAAGGTTTCCTCTGAGCCCCCTTTTCTCCAGGCTAAACACCCTCAGCTCCCTCAGCTGCTCCTCATCAGACTTGTGCTCCAGACCCTTCCCCAGCTCTGTTGCCCTTCCCTGGCCATGCTCCAGCGCCTCAATGTCTTTCTTTCAGTGGGAGGCCCAAAACTGGACACAGGAGTTGAGGAGCAGCCTCACCAGTCTTGGTTCTGCTGGCCACTCTATTGCTGGTCCAGGCCAGCAGCCACTGAGCTTCTTGGCCACCTGGGCACACTGTGGCCCATGTTCAGCTGCTGTTCACCAGTGCCCTCAGGTTCTTTTGTGATGAGCAGCATTCCAGCCACTCTTTCTCAGCCTGTAGAAGTGCAGAAAGTTGTTGTGACCCAAATGCAGGACTGGGAATTTTACCATGTTGAACCTTACAGTATTGGCCCCAGTGCATTCATCCAGCCTGTCCAGATCCCTCTGCAGAGCCTCCTGACTGTTGACTGCTGTTTCTATATTTACTTACAACATCCAGCTCCAAAAGACAGTTGCTATTTCAGTCTTTGGGTTCTGAATATTTTATTCTCCTTTCATTTCTGACAAGTGAAGTGGAATCCCAAAGAATGACTGTTCTGTGATCAAGAAAATTTCTTCTTTTTTTCTTAGGTGTTAAAAGCATAAAGTTTTTGTACCATCCAGAGAGTAAGAAAGTTCATATGCTCTGGATTTGGTTTCTACCTTTAATTTGGTACACCTTTGAAAGCATGTATTCTGACCTGAATACCATGGGTCACAGAATTTAACAAGTGAGTGAGGTATTAAATCCATTGCTACTTCTTCTTGGCCTGCTACTTTTATGATTCTTTACTTTTATCAGTACAGAATTCCCAGCTTCAACATTATGATTGTGCAGACCTTTTAAAGATACATTTACTCTTTCTTAAGTATTTCAAAGCTATGTTTTAAGGATGACACTGACTGGATTTTTATAACATTTTCAGCAATAACACTAAGCCTTATGGAACAAAAAAAAAAAGTAGTGAAACAAAGGATCCCCTTTAAGGTTTTTTTTGTTGCTGATAACAATGAAAACAGACTTAAAAAAATATTGTCATCTGAACAGAATAAAATTTTCCATTGCCTTCATTTATATCTCCTTGACTTTCAACCTAAATTTAGCTTGTTTATTCCCAAGATAAATTACATGCACATTTTTAAAATGAGAACATTCAGATGAATTATATTAAATTTTTAATATCACAATAGATTAAAAAAATAAATGCTTGTGAAAGGAAAGCATTCAATCTGACAGTGCTACTCTCTATAGTATAGCTCTTCTCATCAATCATTAGCAAACAAATGCTTATATGCTTTGTTAAGATTCTATCATGTCTGTGCTCCTAATTTATAAAACAGATCAGGGTCTCCTTCAGATAGCTGAGATGTGGAAAGCCTGACTCTTAGTTGGGATTTACACGTTGGTACTTCCTCTGACAGTCAGTAGGGATCCTTAAATATGATAAATTTTAAAACAGCTATTTTACTCTTGGTTAAAGAAGAAAAGGCAGAAGCTATGAGATTTGAATCTGAACTTTGATTATACTCAGCTAATTAAATGTGGAGTTGAATTTTCAATATCACACAGAGCTTATGCTTTCACAGATATCTTAGCTATCTAATTTTGGCCCTGTATTATCTGTTTGGTGGGGAGGACTACCCATTTTAATGTACATTTTATTTTGCAAAGATAATGAGCCCAGTTTCCTGTGATTCCAGGATCTGTGAAAACTATTTACTACTAAAAGATACCATGATACCATCCACATATATCATTAAGGACTTTCAAAAGATGCATGACTACAAGAACCACACTTATCTGTGGCTGGCCCTGTTTGAAGCATGGTATTTTGATTGGTATCTGCTATTGTCCTGTGGTAGAGAATTGTTCTTCACATATACTAGGTTTCTAAACATCCCAGCAAAATAAAACTCAAACTCTAATTATTGTCTTTGTTCCTCTAAACTGATTTCCACTTATGACCTATTACAAATGGGTAACAGTTCATTCATATAGTGCACATCCATAAGAAAACTGCCAGTAAAATATACTTAATATATTTATTTAATTAAATAAAAATATATTTAAATATAATAAAGACTGTTTGAAAGGTTGCAAATATTTCTACTTCTCTCTTACATAGGTAGATGCATTTATAGGGACACTTTCTCTGTCCAATAAACACATAAAGTTATGACAGACTAGCTAATGCTTTTGTGCTCGGACACTCTCTTGACTTTGTTTGGGTCTTTTTGCAGTACCTCTTTTAATACATTAAGATTTGTGTGCAAGATTTTCCTGTTTTCCTGTGATATATTCTGATTTTAGGATCATCAAGTTCAGAGAAGAGATGTGAACTGTATTCAAAATGGTGTTTGGAGCATCATTTATTTTTGTCTCACTAAAATTCAAAACAGACCAGTTTTCCATTGTACCACACCACCACTTATAGAATCATTAAAGTCGGTCTGAACACTAACTTTTCATATAGTAGCTATTGCTGATGCTTCAATTCTGTAACCTATCAAAAGGCTCTTCTTTAGCAAACTCATTATCCTCAGGATTTTTTAATGTGCATGCAGTCTGCATCTTCCATTACAAAGGCATTCAAGCCTGAAAAGCGATTCCAGATTCTCTGATATGCAGCAAAATACCCCAGCCTTCTTTGACTGTCTATATTTAAAGCTTTGGACAATGTTATTATGCAGCATACTTTAGTCTCTTGCCTAATACATGAATTAGGGCTTCATTCATAAATCATTTTTATGAATCACATTTATCTGTAATGTCACACTTGCTCTCTGAAACTCTGTTAAAATTAGTGGATATGGCATGTAAAAGCAACAAATAATAGTACTTATTTTATCAAACCTGCTTAATCATAGCTCATAAAGCATAGACCTTTAGGGTTCTATCACTTGTGCGCTGTTGCTTTTCTGGGTGTTGAGAAATGTCAGCTTTTCAAAAATTACTTTTTAGGCCTACTTATTTATGTGACTTCACATTTAAAAATAATTCTGTTGTATCCATTGCTCATGCCTATATGGTATTATTAACAGACTGTTTTGATGATGATTCCTGAGAAATAAATTGAGTTTTGGCCATGTCATAAGTGTGGGTGTTCACAGCACCACACTGCTATTACAATTAACAACCCCTCTGGCATTATGTTTAAGAAGGGCTCTTAAGCAGTTCAAAATGAGTAATGAATAATCTAAGACAGAGCTGCATGGGCATACCGACCAAACTACATTTTAGATCCTAAAATAAATTTCCTCATTATTAGAATGAGTCATTTTGGTGAATCAAAGTGGAGAACTATATTGTTACAACTCTAGTGTTTTATTTTGTCCTGTAATAATTGTAAAGTTCTTTCTCTATTCTTGTTCATTTCTAGCACTTTACGTAAATTTGAAGCTCATTTGCGAAGACTGAAACCTCCCTGACTCCTGATAACAGCCACTTTATTCTAGAGTTAATGGAAGACAGACTTCTCCTCTGACTCTACTCAAAAATGGCCTGAAGTGTTGCTATAATACCACACATTTTTCTCCTCAGATGGCACATATAATATGAAACATCTGTGAAAAGCTCTATTCTGAATAGAAAGATTCTGGTTCTGGCTTTATCCTGGAGGCTATTTGTATTATTTCAGCTTTACAAATATCTGCAGCCCTTTCTGAGGCAGGCTTTTCTCAATAATGCCAAGTGAAGAAGGCACAACCTGAAATCTGGGAGGTTTCCTGATCATCAGAAAACACTTTTTTTGCTGTGAGGGTGGTGGAAAACTGGCACAGGTGCCTTGGTAGGTGATGTGGTCTATCCTTGGAGGTATTCAAAACCATCTGGACAAGGTCCTGGGTAACTCTAACTGGCATACAACAAATTATATTGTCCCTCTGAGATTTCAGGGTACAAAGATGAGCACTAAATAACTTAGTTATCATAAATACACATTTATTTTTAATAAATAAATAATAACATACCTCTCCAAAACTGTTTATACTGTAGGATATCTGAGATTATTAACATTACACTAATGATTAATTTAAAAAATAAAAAGGAAGTACTGCTTCTACTATTATTTTGATTTTCTGTCATTTTCATTCCTGATTTTATTTTGAAAACCATGCATACAACAGTGAGTGTTCTGTGGTCTCTCAACTGCTACTGCTGTAAGCATGTTTATCCATAATACTCCAGATGCTCAGGTGTGTCATACAAGTAGAAACTGGGGAAGACATTTAAATAGTTTTCTGCTGCCTTTCTAGCCTGTCACCTGACTGCTACAGCAAATTCTAGCTACAAAAATATCTGTGTTTCTGCCTAGTTCCCCACTGCATGTACTGATTGCCCATCATGACTGGGCATTACACCAGAGCCAAGAATGGGTGTGAATGTTGGTACAAATGCCCAGAGATGTTTAGACCGAGGATCAGCATTGCCCAAAGACTGGAAAACTCCGAGGCTCTGGCTTATGGCTTGGAAAGTCACATTCTTTGAACAACTGCCTGGGATGGTCCCCTTTTCATGGATACCTTTACCTTTAAAAACTCATGCTGCAAAGCTGGCTTGCATGACCTCAGGCAGAAATGAACCCACATTCTTTATGAAGTAGTTTTAGACTCTTAGCATACTCTGGTAGTATCTAGGTAATCACTGTGAGGTAATGAAAAAGATTTGTCCCAAGGGATCTTAAAAAAATTCTCATTACAATAAAACACACCAATAGTGTGGATCAATCTATTTAGTTAAACTGTAAGTAGCCTGAGAGCTACTCAATGTTTTTAAACACTGAGAGAAAATACTGAGAAGCTGATTGCAATCTGACTTCTGTGGGTAAGAAACTGAATTTTTATTCTATGGAGATGGCAAAGTTAGATCCAAATAAACAGTTCATTAGGTCTTATACCAAGATTATTAACAGGAGATAATTTTGCAGTCATAGTCCACGTTCAGTTTGTTATGATAGAGGTTTTTTCAAGTGGTTGTATGGCTGGGGTTTTTTGTTGGCTTGTTTGTTTGTTTGTCTGCTTTTTTTCTGTATTTTTTTAAAGAATGTGGCTTAGCATATAATTTGGTGATTGTGAATGTCTTTGATCCACAGAATAAAAACTGAGGGTAGCTCAAACCCTCCTGCATGTCAGGTAGCTCAGATCTGAAAGATTAAGAGAATGACAGCATAGCTGGAAAATTAATTTTTATTTCATTAAGTGAATGCATTGCACTGTACATTGGAGTTTACATCCCTCCAGAGGAGTAAAGGATTCAGTGTGTGAGAATAATTTTCAGCAAGATCCTGCTTGATGGTATGAAATATGTTTTACTGCTGGACTGCTGTGGATTTAATGGGCCTTTTCATATGTTAGCAGGAGACATTAATAACATAATAATAATGGGATCTACAAACCTATATATTTTTGTTGGAGGGATTGAACATTATTTTGGTGCTGGTTTTTTTTCAATCCAAGTTATAAGACATTTAAATACCTGAGACTGAGAAATTCAACCCTACAGTACTTCTATGCTATTTCCTTTGACAAAATTGAGGTTTCCTAGAAATTTCGAGCCTTGCATAGATTAAAGATTAGAGTTTCTTAAGTATTTACTAAATCTACCCAAAGATAGGGTAGGTGGAAAATAGGTTCCACTTGCAGTTAATCACAATTGCTTGCTTTACCTACTTAGACAGTTTCAGAGACTTGTAGATATAGGACAGGAGTTCTTTTCTGATTAATTGACCACTTAGACACATTTTACAGACATTTCTCAATGAATTTCTCAAATATAGTGCTTAAAGGACTTAATAGATTCATTAACTAAGCATGCTTTAAAAATTATTAAAATTAAATGGATAACATTGTATCATTTAGATTAGATTTAGTCTGTATGAATATTTCTTACTGATGAGAATTGCCAACTTGAGAATATTACATATTCAGTGTAAATTTTAAAAATTGGCAGTAAATGTTTATTGAAAAATACATTTCAATTAACAAGTACTAAATATGTACCCCTAATTAGAAAAGGCTATGATTATTAGAGAGAAATTTTGAAGACATTTATATGAAGCTTTTATGTTTATTGTTCTTTATTTATTTTGTTTACAAGACAGTTCATACAAAAGTAGCTAACAAAGAAGTTTGATCATACAACAATCTGAAATGAGCAAAGTTGAGATCTGGATGTGGTTCAGATGAAACATTTCTTTTTGCCTTTCACTTCACATTAATTCTTCACAAGTGTATTTTTTGTCTAAGTGATTTTACAGAGGAAGAGTCCTTTCTGCTGAATAGTCTGACTGAAAAATATGGATTGCACAAAACCAGAACCCCACAATTTAGGGCTAGCCATCATGTTTGCTTTCCTTGCTAAAACAAGAGGTCTTCTTTCCAAACTTAAAAAATCTCTGTAAAGCAAAAAAAACCCAAACATTCATTAAATATTACTTTTCCAGAAATATTCCATGTTAAAAAACACTTTTCTAGAAATATTCCATGTTAAAAAACACTTTTATGATGATCTATACTTGGAAATGCCATACCACATTATAAAACAGTATGTATTATCCATTTATCTGACCCCATAATAATGTGTGTGAGAGGCTTTAATATGATACAAGTTGTAAATATGACAAAGCAGTGAACTTTCTAAGGCCAGTAAATTGTTAGAAACAGCATTTTAAAGAACTCTGCCCAGGAGAGGTATCATTTTTTACTTACTGGAGTTAATGATCTCATGTCACAGATAAACTAGGTTATAATCTGTTCTTATGACTCAAGAGAAACATCTAAGAAAATACAAATAAATCATGACTGCTGTCAGGTCATTTGCCAGAGCATTCCTTGAGAGCTTTGTTTAAAACAACCTCGAGGCATTTTGTGGTACATTGTAAAGGGCTATCCCTTTTGGAACACAAAATTCTATTTCTTGTCTTTATGGCATTGTTTTGATCCCTAATTATTCCTCGGTGACAATGATGCTCTGACTCTTCCTACAAGGAATTGCTTATTCCTTTACAGGAATGCTTAAAATAATTGGCAGATTTCAATCAGCTGAATAACTTCATTTAACTACTTAATTGTACATTAAAATAAAAACTTCCCATATACATATTTTGTAGGTAATCTGCATGCATGAGTTTCTTAACACATTTAGATATCTGTGACAGAGAAATAATAGTTACTTTGAACAGTTTTGGGGATATAGGCCTCAGTCTGGCCACCTTTTGCAGCCATAAGAAATCCCTCCCAAAAAGGAGAAAAGCCAAATCACACTATGTTAATAGGATAAAAGTATAATTATCAACTAGATATAAAGCATAGATGATTACAGATTTTGCACTAATATGTATAAAAATGTCTGTAAAGCCAAGACAGTGGATTATTTAATTACTGACTTTCATGGGAGTTGGAAAGCACAAGACAACAATTCCTCACACAGAGTCACCTCTGGAAAATACCATACTGAGAGTAATCAGCACTATCTACTGAGACATTTGCAGAATTTTGTGTTAATAATACAGCTGAGAGCAGCATCTTGGTTCAAGGTAACACTTAAACACATGTATCAACTCAGCCACTGATGTTAACAGGGCTTGTTAAATAGGGATGTCTGAGTATAAATGGTTGAAGGCAAATTCCATGGGAGAGACTGATTAATTGGAGAGCTCAGATGCTGAGCTGATTTGCAAACATCTTACTGCATTGTGTAAGTCAGGTGTAAAACTTTCTTTTCATAGCTAAATCAACTCCATTTTTAAATTTTTTTTTGTTTGGTTGGTTGGTTTTATTTGGTGGAGGTATCATCAGACCAACAATACAGAGAAAGTTCTATTTAAAATACAGTTGCTGTTGGTGTTGCTGGCCAGAAAGAGAAGATGGGAAGATGTCATGGTTTTGGAATGGTCACTTGCTCACCCCCACATCCCCCTCTTGCTCTGCTGGAGAGGAGAAGTGGAGGCACAAAAGATAAAGGTCATGGGT
The DNA here is from genome assembly GCF_052056855.1 of Sturnus vulgaris. Taxonomy (NCBI): domain Eukaryota; kingdom Metazoa; phylum Chordata; class Aves; order Passeriformes; family Sturnidae; genus Sturnus; species Sturnus vulgaris. The sequence continues at coordinate 102,670,754 of NC_142245.1, read as the reverse complement.
GGAGATCAGAGAAATTTACCGCGAACAGCAATGAGATAAAAAAATGATCAGCAACAGCAAGAAAAGCACACAAGAGAGGGACGTGAGCCAGCACAATACCATGTGGAGCCCAAAAATACCCTACCACTTCCTACCCCAACCTGGAAAAAACATTTCCCCCTTTCCTGGAAAATTATGTGATGTGCTAGAAACTGGCCTCCATGTCCCAGCCATGCCCACTCCTGGCTACTGCCAAAATTGACCCTGGCCTGTCTGGAACCAGGACAGAAGGATTAAGAGGAGGCAGAATGAAGGAAAAAAGAAGAGGAGCTGAAACATGGGAGTGGGTATTCAGTCAGGGCACATAGCCAAAATTTTGGTACCAGGTTTTGTGTGGCTGCAGCTGTGACTGTCACTTACAGGTATATCCCTATACTATTGCTTTTTTCCTGCTTGTAGTCTGGAGGATATAGATGATCATAATTTCAGGTGAAGTTTATTCTCAATACTAACATTATAAAAACATTTAGACTTACCAAAAATAATAATTTTTTTCCTCCAAAGTAACTTTTATCCAGACAAATACTGATTAATCTAGACTGCTTTAAACCCAAAATTTCCTTTGTTGGCTGCAGTTTGAAATTATTTATTTTTGCTTTCATTTCTGTGTTTTTTCTAAGCAGCAGAAAAATGTGCACATATAGCCTCAGTCATGATTGCCCTTCCACAAATTTTTTATTATTCTTTCATTATAAAATTTCATATTCCCTTAGTTTAGGTTACTATTTTTCATGGTCTGTAGTTGTTCTGTCTTTTTTTCTGTCACTGATATTAGCAGCCAAATTGCAAATGGATATGCATCAGTCACCTGTTTCATAGGTTATACCTACACTATTTTAAATTATGACTCCATTCTTGCTTCTTAATATCTGCTTCTACTTGCTTTGTTCTCTTTTGCACTTTTTAGTGAATAATCTCTTTCCATTTGTTTTGATTTGTTTTATAAAAACTGAATTAGGTTGAGTTTTGACACCTCTTTCATTTTATTTTAATTTTTTTTCTTTTCCATTAATTCTGCATATTACTTCTGGAATACTTCACAGACAGTTTGAAGTCCTTTTATGTAATGTTTTTACTTGTAATTTAAGATGTTCCACAGCACCTTAAAGGAAATTTCAAACTGTCACTGTGTTCTTGTCCTTTATTTTTCATTTACACTGATTTTCGTAAATAGCTCAAAGTCATCCATCTTGAAACGAGTGTCTTAAATATAGACTGTTTAATTTAAATTTGTGATTACTGCTTCCAAGGTTATTTTTCCAAATACCCCTCCTGAAGTTTCTTCCTTGTAAACAAAGCCAAGTCTAAGATAGCATTAACTTCTAGAATGTTAGGATGCAATTTATCTTAATTGTAGCAGACATCCAAAACATCTACCTTAGAGTGTAATGGATTATGCTCTAGAAATGATGGGTATTCAACATTGGCTGTCCAAGGAATGTAGAATAACTTGCCTAGGTTTTGGCAAATAATGGTGTCAGTTAGCCAAGTGAGGTCTTTTTTTTCTGCTTATCCCCAAATCCAGTGAATATTGCTAACGTCAGAAAGAATTCACCAACCAGTTCTCCTTTATATCTTACATGTAAAACATCACTTAATGAGGTATCTCACAACGGCCTTTCTCATAAAGCACGTAAACAGGAATTCAGTATTTAGCAAGAGGCTTCCAGGTGTGATATGCCCACGTGCCTTTTTCCTAGGAGCCTGTCCATACAGTGCATCCTACTGAATGTCTCTCAGAGACAATGAAGCTTAACTGCAGAGAGCAATGGGTGTCCAGAAGAGCTTTTAAGGCAAAGGGGTTAGGACCTTGTTAGATGGTGAGCACAACAGAGATTGTTGATGTCTGTAGGATGTGACATTGAGAAGTATTACAGAGAGTCTTTGATTGTATCATAAATGTGAATGATTTTGTTTGAAGCACTGCAGGTCTTTCTGCATATGAAGGGTACTTCAGCAATCATTTTCTGTCCAAAGACACCCCTGCCTCCCTGTTCCCCTGAGAACTGTTTCAAGTTCTATGTCTGCTTTCTCAGGATTTGCAAAGACAAGATGGAAGATGTAAGATCCTGCTACAGAAAAATAGCAAATAGTTTATACTTAGGACTGTGTAGGGCTAAATAAACTTTGGATTAATTTCCAGCTTTTCAGACTCTAAGAAAGACAGTGGCTCTGGATCAGAAAGGTAGAGCATTGTGGAAAAAACATGTCTGTTTTCTACATAAAACAGAAATTCCAGAGTAACTATGATGATAGATAGTGCCCAGTGTCTGCATCTGCAGCTGTAAAACCTCTGGAGGAAATAATCTATCATAGCCCTGCTGAGGTAAGGGATGTTTTGAGGGGATGAATGCATAGAGATTTCAAAGAATTTTTGTCATATTGTGAGAGAAAGTTCTGCCTATGCTATTTTTTGTGCTTCACTTTAGGCATCTATGGGTGACTGCATAACAGCACAGAGTTCCCATGTTGCTGCTAAATGAGCTTGAAATAGGAAGTCATTACCTTGGGTACAGAAATATTATTTTTAATTCAGGCTGTTTTTCAGGCGCAAGGCATTGTCAGTGCTCATCACCTTGTGTTAAACAGATCTTTTCTCGTGCTCCCCTGCACAGTTACACACGTTGTATGGATCTCACCCATACAATCTACAGAAAGACTGGAATTCAAGGTATGCCAGTGTACTTATGACTAAATAATTTTCTTTTTTTAGTTCCTTGGTGTCTGAATTCAATCCAATGATAAATTCAAAGGAGAAAGGTAGGAGGAATTGGAAAAGGAGGACTGGGAGGAAATACTTGTGGGAACTCAGGGATAGAAATAGGTGATCATGATGTGGGCATATGAGTACTTAGCAGATGCAAAATTGAGATGAAGACTTCATACCCTAAGTAGGTTAGGAAGGATGAGAACGAACAAGAAGGGATGGGATGGAGAGGGAGAAAAGGCAAAAGAAGGGAAGCCATCCAGATTTCTGCAGAAAGATCCTGCTGAGACTTTCCAGCCCTATTCTATTCCAAATGTACTCATCCAGTCAAGTGTCTTGTCTGCAGACTGCCTCATCCCTTGTCCTTATGCATTTAATGTCACTGGATATTCAATAAATAAAGCCCTTCTCAAAAGCCCTTTCAATCGCCCTCATATGTCCCCCACACCCTGGGCAACCCCGTTCCCCTTTGCAGCTCTGTGACATTGACCTTCCTGTCTTTTCAGTCCCCTGACCCTAGATCTTCATTTCCAAACTTCCCCTGCTTTTCTAAGGAATGACTAAGTTAAGCATAATGGCAAGACAGGCGTGAAGTTTTTGCTGTCTGAGTCACATCTAAAATATTCTGCAAATAAATAAGATCTCATCTCCAAAACAACTCAATTTTCCTCTGTTTTGTTTTTTCCCACATCAAAAGATTGAGATGAAAATATTTTTAAAGAAATTTCCTACTTATAGAAACTGTAGACTTTAAGAAGTTTTAAAAAAAGTTATTTTTAACTTCCAGGAAGTAACTAGAAAGATTCTTTAATCTGTTTTTAAATTAGAGATTTATATTGCTCCCTGGCTTTCTTAGCTCTGTTACAATGGATAGACTCTTTTTCCAAGCTAAATGTTAGTGTTATAAATCTTAGAAAAATCAACTTAACTTACAATTCAAAGTAGGTTTTAAATAAAGTTTGCAATACATATTAAAACTAGGTGTTTTTAAATGAAGGCAAAATCTATCAAAATATTCAGAAATTTGAATTTTATATTTTCACAACCTTGAATCTGAGAGCAAAAATTGAAAGACTTCTTCTGCACAGTGCACCATATTCTACACCAAAAAATATGAAAAAACCTCAACCACCTTAGTCTAATTATAGATAATTTTAGTTTCTCATCTTCATTTTTCATTCATGTTGACTATACAGTTCTGCAGGGCTGTTAACTGAACAGATACTGAGATGAAAATAATGCATATATTATCCTGTCATAAAATGGACAAGTAATTTTTTTGGAAAAATGGGATATATAATCTACAGTGAAACATTTAAATTCAAATTAATTTCAGGAAGCCTTTCTGAAGTACTTATTTTTCAGGGTATTAGAAACATAGAATATATTTTCATTATTTACAATCTTATGCATATTTATTTTCAAAAATAAGTTAATATAAAAAGTGAAAATGAAATATTATATACAACTTTAAATTAATTTTTCATTACATAAGCATTATGTTAATTATGCACATGCTTTATCAATTAGTCTGTAAGCAAGAAACCTAACTACTCAGCGTGTTGGGCAGTGAAGCATGCTGTTCACATATTAAGCATTACAGATTCTCAGGGTATTCTGTCATTTTGCTTTGATTTTGTTAAAAAGATATGTAAAATTTGCATGGTTTTGGAAATTTTTTTCTCATGTAAAAGCAGTTTAAGTTTCTGCTGTCCCCCTTGTGTCCCCTCCTTGTCCAGTTTCTCAGTGACTCCATGTATCATCACATCACTTCTTCCAATATAGTTGGCTTTGAGGTCGTGGGTAAATCAGTTCAGAGAAAGATTATGACTTCCTAAAGGTTGATTCATCAGGGAAACCCACAGAAAGTCCTGGCAGCAGAACTAAGAGGTGACATAGCATGGAGAGCTATACTCAGTGGCTGCACCATTAGAGAAATGTCTGTGCACATGAGACACTCCTACCCATAAATCAGAGTTTATCAGGCTTCTGAGCACTCGTGTGTAAGGCTATCAAAATATCCTGCCTGGAGCTTCATCAGGCCACGGGATAAACCTCATATCTTATTAGTCCCACATGGGCACAGAACCTAAGACCTACTGTGAGAACATAAAAATTTTAGGACTAGGGTGCAGTTTAATATTACAGACCTGGCAGCTGTCTACTCTCCCATTTAGCCAACAGAGGGCTTCTCAACACAGTAGCAGAGCTGTATGCCAATATAATCCACCCTCAGGTAGGCTCCTACAGCTGACTTCAGTCACCTAAACACAGGTGCCCACTGGATACAGGTGTCTCAGGCTGTCTCCTGTCTGAAGTCAGCTGAATCACTCTGTGCATGAATTGGTTTTTTCTACATTGAGTGCCCTAGAGTTTATACACCTGGTACCCATTTAAATACATTCATGAAGATACCTCAATTTGGAGGTTTTGATCTCAGCTCATTGTAGGCATAGCTAAGTGTGATGAAATCTGCCCCTGAACTGTACATAATACAGTGATTTATGGAGTGAAGAAAATCACCAACTCCACTCTACCTCCCCCGTTGTGCTGAGACAACTGTTCATGAGTCTGTAGCAGAGGCAGATGACAGCGACAGCCTGGATTTAAAACAGTGGTTTGTTTCAGAGTGCTACTTTTAATCTAGATTGTTTCAGTGTCCTATTCACCAGTGCGGCCAGACAAACTGCTGTGCAAGCACAGCTGGAGAGGTGGTGTACAAATCAGTGGTGCTGGAATGACAGGGCAGGGAAGTGAAGGGGGGTGGAATTTCTTAAAGTTGTTTTGCTGAAGTCAGAATAACTATTCCTTCAGAAAGAAAAGTCTTTGCGTCAAAAAAAGTATTTCCACTTGAGCAAGCACGTCTGAGGATACTTAAAAAAAATAAAAACCTTGAAGAAAAAGGTAAACGTTTGTGAAATGTTAACAATAGTTTTCATTCAGATTGCACTTGTGCAGAACAGTTTTTAGTACAATTGCATGCTGCAGATGTTGTGTTGATATGACAGCTGGTATTCAGGGACCTACACAGGCTCAAAGGCTGCTAGTGGTCTCCTGGGGAGGGTGGTAAGAAAGCATAGTGTTAGATGAGATCTCAAATGGATAAGTTGGTCCTAAGCTGCTTTTGAAATAGGAGTTACTACTTAAATCTTCCTATGCTTCATTCTCACTTCCCTTCTACTTATTCTGGGGCTCATTCAAGCTCACAGTGGATACTTTGTCATTGGTTTGTTTTCTCTTATTCATCTTAGGTTTAATAAGTGAGTTTATATCAGAGCAGATGCTGAGAGGCACCAGAGGATTTTGAGGAATTACCATGCAGATCACAGAGAGAGGGGATAACCTATCTTTTGGTGGTAGAGAAATGTCAATTTTACTTACCACACCAACAATACTCCTGCAAGTGACAGGCTGAGAACATGTAACCGAGGCAAGCAGGAAGGTAGAAATTTTATGCATAAACTGAATGTCTCTGATAATTTCTGGCCAATATAATTGCAGGTCACTGCTGATGGAATGGTACTTTTCTGGCTCTTAAATGCAGCTTCAATTTTATATTGGTAATACATGGAGTACAGCTGAACTGAAACTGAGAAAGGGATTTACCTGGAGAGGTATAATGTATTTTCTTAAATTATACTTTCACATTAAGGAGTTCACTGAACTGACTTGTCACAGGGCCATATAAACATAATGCTGGCACTTGGGCAGTGGTAAGGATACATGCTTGGAGGCAGAACATCACACTGGATTTCTGTTTCTTCAGACACCAAGGTCCCAGGGGGAAAAATTTTTATGCTTCAAATCCACTCTTTTCATCTTGGCTTTTTTCCTGTGTGACAACATTCTGTCTAACTTACTTTACTCAGTTCATAACATTTGCTACCTGCCACAATTTCCTTGTTTGTCCACTCAAAGCTCAAGACCCTATGACCATACTTTACAAGAAGGTAGCACACCATGAAGATGCTCAGAGGGCAGGGGCACCCCTCCAATGGAGACAGGCTGAGAGTTGTGACTGTTCATCCTGGAGAAGAAAAGGCTCTGGGGACACCTTATAGCACCTTCTAGTACCTAAAGGGGCTACAAGAGAGAAAGACTTTTTACAGGGGGCTAGGATGTTAGGACAAGGTGGAATGGCTTAAAACTGAGAGAGGGCAGGTTTAGGTCAGATATTAGGAAGAAATTACTCACTCTGATGGTGGTGAGACATTGGCACAAGTTGCCCAAAGAAGCTGTGGATGCCCCAACTCTGGAAATGTTCAAGGCCAGGTTGGATGGAGCTTTGAGAAACCTGGTCTAAGGAGAGGTGTCCCTGACCAAGTATTGAAGGAGATCTGTGACAGAAGGTGGAGCTGGGAAAGCCTTTAGTTCAGGAAGGCAGGACAAGGAATTGTGTCCCCCTGGAGCAACAGGTGGGATGCAAAGACAGGAGCTCAGTAGACAGTAGATAATACTCATAGTCTTCCTGTGTTTCACCAAGACAGATGATGGCTACACAAATGTCAGTCTCAGTAAATTCTATTGGTGAAACTTCAACTGATTTCCAGTGAAATACACAGAACTTTAGACAGTTTGTTACAATTAAATACTTTGCCAAGAGTGTATAAAATAGGAGTTAATTCTAGTAGGATTAAATGAAAGTAAGCAGCTAAATCCATTAAGACTACACCTTAATGTATAACTTTAACCTCAAGAAGAGAAAGAGAAAACAGAATACCTTCTCCAAATTTTAGTCAAAATATTCTGTTGACTTCAGTAAAAACTGGATGGAGTTCTTGAAGCTGGCAAGACAGGCATTGATGAAGATTTTCTCAAAATTTATCTTATTATTTATATCATATGGTTTTAACCCAATGTATGACCTGAATATCGACATTAAAAATAATTTTATTTTGTTCTGAAATTGTTACTCAGGAAAGAGTCTGCAGAAACCCTCTGATAAACTAATACTCTCATCTGATTCAAGCTATGTAGAAAGAACCCATAGAATTAATAGCTTAGAGAGCAAAAACTGCCCTCTGGATAAAAGATATAAAAACATCTTTTAAAAACATAAGTTGGGAAGGTCACTAAAAGATGAATAAGCTACATGACTCTGCTGTTCTTTGAAATTCTACACTCACTGCTACAACAAAAAGATTTCTTATGCCACATTAATCTCTTAACTACAATATTCTTTATTTAAATTATGAACTAATGGCCTGCATAATTTGTTTCATTAAAAAAGCATGTTTCTTATTACAGTTCCAACAATTCCAACGCTGTGGAATTGGTTTGAAATCCAGAGTTCTGAAGAACAATGAAGCTGAGGGCGATGCCTTAGGCTTGTGTAACTAATGGTCTTCACCAGAGTGGCTAACTACTCAGTCAGAAAACCAAGGGGTAGCAAGCCAAAATTTTAGAAACATCTTTTAGTCCGTGTCTACTTTATTTATAAAACTATTTTAAGGAAGAAGGCATTATAGGCAGTAATAGAAACTTAACCAGGAAAAAGGTAATCGAACATATTATTTAAATCCTTGGTATTCAAAATGAACAATCTGATTTTATTCAAGATCTGTGTGCACTAATTTAGTGGCAAACTCAACAAAGTACATGTGTTAAAAGGCTGCTGAAGAATGCTTGCATGCAGGCTACTGCATGATGTTGCTGTCTTTATTTTATTATGAAGATTAAAAATATTATTTTTTAACATTATTTTTATTACTCTGAAGATATACCACCAAAAGAGCTCCAGAACTTAGGCTACTCAGAACAATGCATACTTAGGTAAATAGGTAGCATGGATTCAGACATTTTATTTGGTTACAGTTATTTCTGTACTTGGTCTTGAGCTATGCAGGCTCTCTGGCGTCCAGAGTACCCATTCATAGCTCATTTTGCTGACAAACAGCAGGTAAAATTTAGAGCAGAGCATTCTCCATAATCTAAGGCCTTGTCTACTTGATCTTGTATGGTACTCTGTGAAATCATTGCAGTGCCTCAGTGATGCAGTTTTCTATCCTCTCTGTGACACCATCTCACATGGGTCTTGGAGTGAGAGGTAGATTGGCCTAAGATGTAAGATGGGGATGCACTAAACCTTGTGTTCAGAGAACAGCCTCTGGGATATCTAGGCCACTTAAAGCAGGATGCAACTGTTCCAAAAATAATATAATTGTGTTAAAACTAGTGGCTACAGAATTAATTAAAGATGATAAAATTAAAACTGTCTCACTGGAGGTTATCTATACTGTATATTGCATTCCATAAGGAAGAAGGCTGGTGGTTTGTCTGTCTGGGCCACTGTGATCAGGGCCAGGGAAATCCATATTGAGGGAGCAGGAAACTCTGCTTTCCTAGGTTATTGGACAAGCTAAGCTGGGAAATATGGGTGAGAAATAGGAGAACAAGAAACAGTGAATCATCACATTGCAAGAAACTGACATGCACCTTGGTGAGAAAAAGGTGTGACATCCAGAAACAGAGCTACGGAATACCTTAGAGCTGACTGAAACACAGAGAATCTTCAGGAAATGACTGAGAGTTCATACCAACCCAGAAAGCCACTAAAGTCTGCTGGAAAGGCAGACTTGTGGAGGACACCTCCCTTGAAAAGGTGCAGGTAAAAGGAGCAAGATCTTTTTTGATCCTTTGTTTAGGATTATCCCACAACTGAGTCTCACAGTTCTGCATTACATACTTCTGTATGAAGGGTTCTGATTTTCGGTGTGAAGTTGTATTGTGATAAAATATTGTGTCTAATAATACAGACATATTGTAGGTTGCTGAAGTACGAAGCCTGGTGATATGCTTAATTTAAAGAAATATGGATGGTTTCCCAAATCTCTGTTGTTTATTGTATTCATCACTGTCCCCAAATTTCTGGTGTGATTTGCAGAGTATGCATAGTGACATTTTATTCTTTTCAAGAAGGGATTCTTATTTATGAATTTGGGTAGGAAAGCTTTCCTGTGACTAAAGCATCAAGAATGACCCAAACCAGAAGAATGCATACAGCTACCTTCTTTTTATTTGGGTAATCCCTGGTCATCACACTTCTATTTTTCTTTGTTCCTGATCCTTAATCTTCTATTATCTTTTATTTTATGAAGAGAGAGTTTGTTCAATTACTAGTACTCCTGCTCACTCCCTCTCTCTCCCCAACAAATCAATTTTAGTGAGTCTATAAGTATCTGTACTAATTCCAGCTGAACCTCTGATGCTTTTACTGTTGCTATTAATGGCAATGTGGAAATCTCAGTTTCTACTTCACTTTCTGGATCCTAGTGAGCTGTTTTGGAACTGGAAGACATATTTCTCTCTAGAGATTTCACTTTCATGCTTCAAGTTCTAAATGCCATACCACCTTTTTTGAAAAAAATGCTCAAAAATTTTCATTTTTGAGCCAAAAAATTATGGTTAAAATGTATGTTAACTGCATCTCTACACTTAAGTGTTACTAATAGTCTCAAATTCCTGTCTTTGATATGTTTTATCATGTATTTTGTAGTTTTATATGCATCAGATCATTCTAAATTTCTGTTATTCATTTGCTAAATCCAAGAGACCTGTTTCCCAGCTTTCACTTGTGCACATTTTTAAGAAGTGATAGTGGATATTTTATGATATTGCTCACCACCATGGCCAGAATCTGTTTCTTATTTCATATGATTTCTTAACAATCACTTGATTATCTTAAAAGCATTTTACATCAGTCTATTCAGCTTGAGGTTTTTTGGTTTTGCATAGATTTGGCTGAAATTTGGACCTTTCTCACACACCACATTGGGTTTTCTATGTGCTGGTCATGCAACTATATTCACTATAACATGCTGGTTCCCTAAAATCAAGTTAATGTGAATGATAATTATGTACTGAAAAAATCTTTGCTGGTATATGCAAATGTTTTCCTATTGATGATCATGATTTAGACATTTAATAGACATAGAATTATTTAATTTTTAGTTTTCTCATTTTTATGGTTCTATTTGACCAATTGTACTTCTTTTTCTATATTAGTGTGTTTATTAAGTCTTTTCTGAATTCCATCATTACCTTTGGTCCCACTATCCTCTAAATCCTAAAAAATAAACTGTCAGTTAGGGACGCTTCTGTTTTAGCTCTGTGGATAAAACAGACATGGCTACTTGCCAATTTATCCTCAAGCTGCATCGAAGCAACAGCTCTAGATTATTCTCAATGTTTCACCTGTGTGGAACTCTAGATCTCAAAAACAAAGAGGGATATATTTTCAGGTTCACTCTTCTTATGGGATGTTTAAAGAAAGAATCTACAATCCACACTGTTCTTCTAGAACAACATTTACAATCTTCCTTGAACTGTCTTTCTTTCCACTGCATCTTGAATAGACCCTGCACAATTTTCCCTCACCCTGCAGATTCACTACCACAGATGACTGGGATAAGGTGGTGAATAATTTACTCTCTGGTGCTGGAACAGCCATTACTGAACTTATAACTTCACTTTTCTAAAATGAGGGAACTGTAGTCAAAAGAGTGAAACAGCCAAGATGCTCAGCTCCTGAAATCTCTTTTTTTCTGCATGGCATATATGATTTAGGAGGTGAAGACTCTGCCTCTACTCTGCCCTTGTGAGAACCCACATGGAATTCTGCAACCACCTCTGGGGCCCTCAGCACAAGAAAGATGTGCTCCTGCTTAGAGGCTGCAAAGCAGAGCCACAAAGATGATCCAAGGCTGGAACACCTCCCTCATGGAAACAGACTGAGATAGCTGGGGTTGCTCAGCCTAGAGAAGAGAAGGTGACATCTCACTGTAGCCTTCAAGTACTAAAAGGGAACTAGAAAGAAGTAGGGACAGCAACTTTTTATGTGGAGAGATAGTGAAAGAAAAAGGGGAAATGGTTTTAAACTAAAAGAGAAGAGATTTAGATTAGATGTTAGGAAGAAAGCCTTTACTCAGAGGACAGCGAGGCACTGTAGCAGGTTGTTCAGAGGAGTTGTGGATGTCCCACAGTATTCAAGGTCAATTTGGATGGGGCCTTGAGCAATCTGATTTAGTGGAAAGTGTCCCTGCCCACAGCTGAGGGGTTGGAATTAGGTGATCTTTAAGGTCCCTCCCAATCCAATCCTTTCTATTATTACTCTGTGACTTTTGTGGTGTTTTTCTCTTAAGATTTATGGCTTACAGAAAATTCTGCTACTTCAAACAGACCACTGTCTTCCAAAGTCTGTATTTGGTTTACTGCTAGTTCTCTTACCTTTGTTCCATAGTTCTTAGGCACACTGACAAACCTGCCAGATTTCTCACTCACAGTGAGGGAAATGCCGTGCTCTGATCTGGCAGGATCACAACCAGAAAAGAGGTCACAGCTCAGCACTGTGAGTGAATGAACTGCAGGCCTGAGTGTAAGGGAAGCAATGTGATATAGTGATTGTCTCAAGTTCCCTCTGTGCAACACTTGACAAATCTCTGTGGTCGTGCTGTGCAGCATTTTGATGTTCCAGTAAGGGAATCAACAGCAGCTGTCATTTTGAGAGAGGCAAGGGCAGATACTTAGAAATTTGGAATTAGTTGCAGGTTACTAAGGCTCTGACAGAACTGTTGGAAAAGTTCAGCATAGCACAGCTTGCTATTTACGTGTTTTTGTGTCCAGAAGACATTAAAGTTTTTTATTTCTTAGTGGTTCTGTAACTAATTTTGTACTGTTCCCTTTTGCTGTCTTATTTGTGGTAATAATGAAATTGCTAATGCAGATTTACTGTAATAAGAGTCTTATGCTAAGTACCAACCTAAACACAAATTTACCTGAATCATATGGTGTAATTATTTTCCTTGGTTATCTACAGGCAAATATGTAAATTAAATGGGAAAATATTAATTCCTGTTTTGATAGAAAACATTTTAATTATTAAAAAAGGTTTGAAATTAAGAGATGCATGTCTTATTTTTAATCACTGCAACCTCACTCATCTTACAAACAGCATCTTAGCAGGATATTGTGTACCAATACATTCTATAGGGACTTCATAAAATGCAGGCTGAATCTGGCTGTTTCTTCAAATTATTAACAGCTGAAAGCAGCATCAGCAAATAGAAATTCTTTCCTTCTTTCCTATTACTATTTATCAGTTTTCTATTTTTCAATTGCTATTACTGTAATAGCTATTTAACAGCTAAGTCTATTTAACATGTTTTTTCCCTTTTCCTTTCTTTGCCTCTGACAATTTATCCTTCTGTTGCCATTCAAGTGCTATAAAAGTAACTTAAAAAAGGAGGTAGTGGAGCACTCTAAAAGCTGTCAGATTTTAGATTGTTGAATCTCTTCAGGCAGCTCATTCCACAGCTGAGCAAACTCAAATATGAATACTTTATCTTTTCTATTTTGTTCATGATTAAAAAGGTGCTCAATTTTATGCATAACTTTCAACCATGCCAGTAGTCCAACTGACTTTTAGAGACAGGAGACATGCCTGAGGTTATATCTGTTTAAATTTCCTCTCTGAATCAGAGCTTCAATTCAATGTTTGGTCATCTCTTCTATCCCAAAGAAAGAAGTTTTTTCTGTGTCACAGGGAGATGAGAGTGTTGTTGCTGAGATACCTGTATTTTCCAAACACAAATGGTTGAAAACCGGACTGAAGTCTTCAGGTAGTAATAGAAGAAGATTAAAGGGAATAATTTTGTTATGGTTCATTGTGCTGAGAAGGGTGGTAATGTGCTCCACACTTGCTAAGGACTTTTCCTGAGCTCTATCATTAGCCACAGGCACAATGCATTGCAGAAAATCGTTGCTGAGTGTCAGCAGTTTTAACGGTATGACCTGACTTCTGCTTTTACTGACAGAGAGAGAAGTTATGGCACATGAACTGTCTGTGTGCTGTAGCTGCTCTGTAAGGGAAGATGAGCAGGGGGGACAAGAACCCTCGTGGGGCAGAAAGGGCAGGAGCCTCAAGGTCACACAAGGTACAGTTCCACTGCACCTGAGCAAGAAAAGCAAGTGGATCTGGTTGCAGTATCCAGGCTCATCCTGAGATCCTTGGACTCATCCACAGTGGCAAGGCCAGGAGATCAAGCCAGGAAGCCAAGGACTAATCTGAGGTCCAGTTCAGGTCAGAGAGGTGCACAGTCAGGCATGGCCATGACAGCAGGAACAAATCAAGGGGTTGAGTTTAAGTGTAGCTCCTGCTGAGGGGGACGGGGCCTTGCTTGTCAGAGCATTTTCTCACATAACTCTGTCTACACATCTCTCTGATCCGAGGGTGCCTGGCTGCACCATTGAGCCTGACCCCGAGCCTAGGCAGGCAAACCCCTGAGTGCTCAGGGCCCTGGTGAAGAGAACTGCAATGGAAGTTACTTAATGAGTATGCTACGTAGATCTCTGTTTGTTCTCCCTCATATTTGGATAGTGTAATTTTAATCTTGTTTGAATTCATATGGATAGTAAGCTTTTTTTTCTAGAGTGAGATTCAGGTTAAGACTGTCAACAGTCACTTTCACAGGGCAATCTATACTGACTGAAACTGGTAAGCTTTTTGTCCTGTTCGTGGTGAGAAAAATGCTCTCCAAAGGTGATTTAGAAAGCTAGAACACTGCACAGAAATATTGCTATTATCTTTGGATGCCATTCTTTTCAATTTCTCTCCCCTCTGAATAACACTGTAAGTTAAATGCTTCCATCCACTTGGGAGCCAAAGAATAAAGGTCTCTTCTGACAATAGTAATTAAATTAATTTTATGCATTTTTCAATGACAACAGGTATTGATGGTGTTATCTACCTTTTTTGACCTATTCTGGCTATTTGGGAGCTCACCTAGAATAAATGTGCAGGCTGTCCTCACCTGGGAAATTTATCCACGGAGAAACTGATCCCTGATCTTTTATTTTGTTGGTCCCTGTTAGAACTATAGGGTCTTTCACTACAGCATCTTTCACCATACTCTTCCTTTGAGTCTGCACCACTTTGCAGAAAAGCATGCAAGTCATGAAGGTGAAGGAGAGCAAATAAAAAGAGCAAGATTCTAAGACAGAGATCAGGGAAACTTGTCTGAGAGCCTGAATCCTAACTTTGCAGTTCCTGGTCCTTTGCTTTGTATTTACACTGCACAGCTATGGAGAAAAACAAAAAAAAAGTCAACAAAAAAATTTACAGAGTACTCAAAATCACAGGAGACTTCTGCCAGTAATTAGTGGCATCAGCGAGGATGATTCAACAAAAGAACCCTCCTGAAGTTTTTTTATTGGAAGGGAATTAAGCTGCAGCTTCAGTCCCCCCCTTCTGCTCCTTCTTCAAACTCGTAACAGTATTCTTCCTTTTACCTCAGTATCCCAGCATAAGGAGTCTGTAGCTGAAAGTGATTTTAAATGCTAAATGGAAAAACAAAATCAGCTGTTTTTTTTTTTTTTTTTCCTTTGAATTCAGCTTAGTTTCTGTTATCTTTATTAGTTGGCTTGCATGGATTTTCTTTTGTAGGCAAAATGAGAGCATTCCAGTGAGGGGAAATTATGTTTTAGTCTGGAAAAGCTGAAAGCAGATGGTTCTATAATGCCAATAAATATTCAAGTGGCATTTAGTGCATTAGAAGCTATGCATTTGTCTGTGTTGAAGTAGTATCACTGACAAATCTTGTTTTAAGTGTGCCAATAATAAGTAGTTACTGGTATGCTAGTGGCAGCACAAAAAAAAATTATTAAAAAGTGTGTTTCCCTAAATTTGTATGCATTATTCTAAATTGTCTTTTACAAGTCGCTAAAGATTCAAAGGCACATAAACTGATGAAAGACTGTTGTATATATTTTGCTAAAGATTTGAATTTCTTCTTGTCAGTTACTTGAAAACAAAGATCTGTAGGAAAGGGACATCGCCGGGCAGATGCAGCTATGAAGAACTATGGCTTTAAAATATGCCAAATAATTTTTGCTTGCTAATGAAGTTCTTGTCATGGACAGGTGCTACAACCAGTTTGTGATCACTTTAGTGTTGCTAAAGTCACACTCTACAACTCTGTATCCAGCTCCTGCATGGCCCTCCCTCCACATCACATATGGAACCAATCAGATTTTTTATAAGTAAAGCAGAGGATTAATCTTAGCAAATATGGGCAAAGACCCATTCAATTTAAACATTCATTTCATTCTCAAACAGAAATTTAAAATAAAGTAATTGTGAATAAATATGCTGCTTTCCACCGACTGTAAAGAGAATGCTGGCATTCAGTTCAAATTTAAATCGCTAGATAGTGAACTTTAGTTGAAATTACTCTAATCAGAAGTTGTACTTCATGATTTTAAAACTCGTCTTTTTTCAGTTGGATAGTCAACTTACAAGAAGACAAAAAATAAAAGAGCTATGAGGAACAGTTTATATTTAATCCACACTATATTCTACCTTGAATTTTGACTCAGAAATAGCAAGAGTACTTATAGATACTTAGTTCCCATAGCACATCAGAAAGCCACACACAGTGCTTTGTGCTGCAGAGTTACTGATATTCACAATGAAAGGATAATGGTTATGAACTTTGGGAAAAAGGCATCAATGGGACAGTGAAGGTGTGGATAGCTGGACTCAATTTCATCTCTTCTGTTACGAGGGTACCCTATGAAATTTTTACATAATTTAAATACTAGAACAGGTAAAGCAGTCAAAAGACTTTTTTATTATTAGTTGAGAAAGAACCATTTCATGCATTGACACTATTTCAGGACTTGTATTGTTCATGTCATGCTGAGCACATCAACAAAAGACTTATCTCTCAAAATTAAAAGGTGATATGTTAATTGGTAGCAGCTGAGCTGCTGAGCTGGGTGGCTACCTCTCATTTAATTTAGCCACGGGTTACTGGTTCCCAATAAGAAGGTTGTTTCTTGTTGCTCTTAACAAAATTGATCAGTGATTGATGAATTGAATGAGTTTTAAATACAAAGGTATTCAGAAGAGCCTTGCCTATACAATTCTGGATCTGAAGTGACAATATAATGTTATTAATCTAGAGAAACATTCTTGTTTTTTCATGCTTTTTGTCACAAAAAATGCACTTTCCATTATTTAATCTGTAACCACCATATTCACATCCTTTACGTAATTCTTAAATGGCCGAGATATTGATATACTAATCCACTCGGAAAAGCTGAGAATTTCTTTGTATCTGAGTGAGCTGTGCTGTGAAAACAAAAAGTGAGGTGGATATGATTGAAAATTGACTGCAGATTTGTTTAACTATTTTAAAATACTAGTCTCCATGTTAAGCCACTGTACATGGAGTACCAAGGAACTAGAATTAAGACCTGCATGAATGCTACATATTTCAAGATAAAAGTTGACGACAACAATTATTTTATTATATAAGAAACTGTGGTAATAAAAATGTCATGAACTTTGACAGCTTTATGCAGTTGTCCAAATATTTAAGAGTTCTCTAAGTAAAACAAAAAGTGATTTTAGAAAACTACTTTAGAGATGGTTGCTAATGATATTTCCTTCTTCACATCAGGGCACAAAATTTATCTCAGTGACTTGGACCTACATGAAATCATAAAATAAAAAAGCTTTAATAATTTAAGGCTTGACATAATGGTGGACAGACTTGGTTAAATACTCTGTTTGGTAGCTGGTTTGTGTGCACTTGAGCATCTCATTTAAGCTCAGATCATCAAAGAAAGCTGTTTAGCTGGATAAAATCTAATATCTGAATATTATATGAAGTTTTATTTTTAATCTCTTTTACGTGATTTAGTTGTCTGTAAATGGCAATGGAAGCATTTTCTCACCTCACAAAAGTTTCACTGGAACATACTGTGAAGCTCCTTGTTGTTGAAGAGGGTGAACAAGTACTTTGGATTTATAAAGGAATGCAGGAGTTGTAACCAGGCAATTGATAGATGTTTTCTGGCCTGAGAAAGAAGTTCTGTGTTCCTAAGGCAGAAATTGCCAATTTATCTAAGTCCAGTAGGCCGTGATCCATTTAAAAAACAAAATCCCTTTACAACTAGCAACATCCTGGGAAGACTTAGAGAAGAGAATTTGGGCTAAATACCTCATCAGTGGCCTTGCCAAGGAAGATGGAATACCTTGATAAAATCTTTTACTGCTTCAACTTTCTCAAATCCAGTAAACATACAAATGGGACTTCTGCTTCCAAGCCTGTCAATCAGCTGTATTTCTGAACACTAAAATATCATAAAAAGAAGCAGGTGTTGCTGAGCAAGAGAAATAAAAGAAATTGAATTGTGAGGTTTGTTACACCAGTTAAAACCTCACAAATTGCATTCACAAAAGGTAGAAGGGAATGAAGAAAATAAGCCAGATACCAGAATAAAGCAATAATTGTAAAGTGAAATGAGAACACTAAATGCAGAAGATGATAATAGTTTTCAGCTTTAAAAAATAGAAAATGAATAGGAATAAATGTGTAATCAGCACAGGGAATCAGACTCTGCAGAACTATGATCATCAAGTTTTAGGAACCTAATAAGGCATAATGACATTTGACATTATACCATAGAAAATGGTATAGAAAATTCCTTGCTTTTAAATGCTGTAAGATGTGCTCTGAATCTTCCAGAAAGTGATCTCGTGTGCTGTTGGAGAGGTTTTTTTTTGGGGTTTTTTTTTTTGTTTGTTTTTTTTTGTTTTTTTTTTTTTTTTTGTAGTTGTTACAAGTTTACGTGGACCTAATTAGAAATTAAAGTTGATTTATTTTCATTCTGGGGTATTAATTTCCTCTAAAAATGTCATGGTTCCTGTTATACCTGGAAATGAACACTGAAAAGCAAAAATGTTGTTCTGGGTTTGGTGAAGCAAATAAATCTGTTATTTACGTATGTAGCTGCTGTTTTAAACATTAGTTCACAGTCTGATAAATCCTATAATGCTTCTGCTTTGGAAAAGAATAGTAAAGAAGGTCTTCAAGAGTTTCTAACATTGATTAATTCCATTCTGAATACAATTAATCGGGATATATTTTTCACTTTTATTTCCAAAGCAGAGAGAGAAAAAGCAATAGGATGTCCATGTAAAATCCAGAGAAATAGTTAAACTCCCAGGTGAGTGATTGTGAGTAATGGGAGTCAAATTTAGTGCAGCATGTGTTGTGTGTACAAACATCAAAGGGAAATTTTTAAAAGGAAGGCAGGCCAAATGAGAAATTTTGTCTATTGAAATACATGTTACCAAAATATAGCTGAAAGAAAAGAATCAATCATGTGTGGTGATCTAGCCCTAAACTATTCCTCAGGGAAAGGATATGGGTAATAAAAATGGACATGTGGAACTAAACCTTCGGGAGAGGATAGAAAATGTAATAGATTTGTACTGCTGACCTCATCATCAGAGCAAATGGAGAATAGAGTGCTGTGAGACATTTAAAAGAGTGAAAACTAATAGAGCAGTAATAATGAATTATTTCAACAGTACTCACAAAAATTTATCAAATAACATGATAAATGTCAAGAGAAGTAGTTTCCTAGTGAGTTTAAACAATAAACTCTTAGAAAAATTATTTTTAATGTGTAGAAGTTAAGAAATCCCACTCAGCCTGTTCTTTTGCAATTCACAGAAAATAATGAAAAAAGAAACAGCTGAAGTGAAGGCTTTGACAGATACCAACCATAACATATTTAGAAAAACATCCCTGTTCTATCTGGGGAAAAAAAATCTCAAACCCCAGAATGTAATCAAACACCAGTCATCTTCATAAGTTACGATTAAAATGCTGCCCTTAGCAAGCATACTCTATAAAAATCAAACCACAAAACTCTTTAACCCTGTAAATGAACAGACAGTGGAACAACTCTTAGTATCCCACAAAGGGAGAACTGGTTCTGAGCAGTGCATATGCTTTGGTTACAAATGTGTCTATTAACAAAATACTATAAATCAGTGACCACAGGGTACGTACATTGCAGAAAGATGAGCAGAGGCCCCCAGTGTGATAAAGCCTAGTTTTAAGAAGGGCATCTGCCTATATTAAAAAATCATGTTAAAAAAGAAGGAATAGCTAGGACAGTATATATTTGCCCATTACTTGTAGACGGTTTTGCCATAATGATGTATTATTAAAAAGAAATTACTATTTTAATACTTAAATTATTTTTCAATATTTTAAAAAAGATTGAGAATCAATACAAACAATTGTTAAGAACAGGAATTTCTTAGAAAGAAAATGAAGGAACAAAAAAATCCCCAATTTCCTCCACAGTTAAATGGCAGGGTATCTAAATCTAAATCCTAGGACAAAAAAGGAATATAAAATAAAAATCATGGCAGATTAAGCTAAATCAGTAGCAAGGCTGTCAAAAGAAGTTTGTAGAAAATTATGTAGCATGCTTAAAACCAATTAAAAAAAATCAAACACATTGGTATAAGGGGAAGGCAGAAAGTATTTAGGACAAACAAGATCAATATAAATAAAGTGCAGTTTGAAAAGATAAATCCCTGTCAGAAAACCTAATTTTTATACCTACGTTCAGTGGGTTGGAGAGGGAAAACAGCATATGATGGATCTTGTTTTAATGCAAAGTGAATTTGGAGATTTGTCTAATATGCAAATGTCAGTAAAATCATTATACAGCAATTGAAAAAAACAATTACAGCTAGAAAGATATGAAGATATCTAATGGAACTAAAATATGAACTAAATGAATTATAGATCACAGTATGTAAACTGTTGCATAAATTTAACTCAGTACCAGTGATTCAGAAGCTGGCAGTTATGATGAGAATTTCCCAAACTGTTACCTGGGAGAATTCAAATGAATGTAGACACGATAATCTGCATCAAATCAATTAGCCAGAACAGTGTTATGGGGCACAGGGATGAAGGAAAATAGTTAAAACCAGTTTTGTACTGGGAGGTCATCTGTTATGAATCTATGGACTTCTTTGAATGAATGAATGAGCATAAGTAAGGGACATGCAGATTACATACCCGGTTTTCTCCAAGGCAACACCATTACCGAAATCTCTTAATAAAGACATTGTGAGAAACAAAGATGGTATTTCCATAAATAATATTTACAAGATAGGAGACAAACTGTGGGAATATGCAGCCCTTACTGTGAAGGGAAGGCACTTTTGCATTTTATGGGAATCTTTGGTGTGTTCACAATATTAGATGCTGATAAACAGTTATTATAATTGTCAAGTTGTTTAGAAAAACAGAAGCTGACAGTGAAGAACTGGAGAAGGACATCCCAATGCTGACTGAGTGGTATAGTATCAAAAAAATGTGTTAGAAAGTAAGGCATTGGGAAACAACCTATTAGCATAGAGATGAGCTTTGAACCAAACATTTTTTTCCAAGTGCTACAATAAAAGATTGGGATTCTAGTTTTGTAATATTAAAACTTTAGCTCAGTTTCCAGTCACTAAAAGCATATAGTAATTATTAACATTTAAAAAACAAAGAAAAAATGAAAATATCATGTCTGGAATAGGTGCATTAGTGATGCACATCCTGAATGGTATGCGCTGTTTGCATCCTTCTTTAAAAACAAGTACAGACAAGATTATGAAGGTAGTCAAAAGTATGGTATGAACTTTCTTTAAGATTCAAGGAAACCTTCCTTAAGGTGCAAGAAAAGGAAGAATGGATTTAGTGTGGTGCAGAATCCTACAGAATTGTGAGTGGCATGAGGAAGGTAAATAGTGAGCAAGAGTTCTTACATCATCAACAAAAGAAGTAATTGGTTTGCACAATATGTAGACAAGATGATATGCTTGCCAGAGGATAACCTGGATGGTAAAAACTAGCTGAGATTCAAAGAACAGAAACGCATAAAATGATGTGTTGTAAAAGTTGAATTCAGATTTGAGAAGTGCATGAGTTATTAAGTGCTATTAAGACTGGATCCCTTTCATTGGCTTTGTCTGTTGGCCAGAGGACACTAAATTAAAGGGGTCTTTGCTTTTCCCTCTATGAACATTCTTATGGTCTTTTAAGTCCTACAGATCATTGATACATTTTCCTGGGTTCTCACTCAGTGCACAGAACTCTTTCCTTATGTGCAAGATTGAAACTGTTGTCTCTCAATGGTTGTACTTCACTCGGTAAAAGGGGAGTAGAAGACATTATCTCTGTAAAATGGCATTATGTGATGTAACTGTTTTTTGTTCTAACTGTTCTGATATCAAACATTAAGTATGGTGGATACAGATTTACCTTACAAGTGATTATTTTCATTTCAGTAATGTGATGAAATTGCTGTTGGGATGACTTGCTAGTCACACAAGCAGAACGTAGGCTTTGGGGAGATTTTAGCTGTGCCAAGTGCTGTACATAGCAGGTGTACTGACATGCATGTGATTTATTCATGCCTGTTCTTCTCAACTGATATTTCTCAGCTTGACCTAGAGATTAAGATTGTAATCAGGAGAGTCTTAAATGAGGGTCACTCCCAAAAATAGATTTGAAGCATAGCTGGAGATTACCTATATAGCCAAGAAAGAAATTGAATTATCCAGGCCACAAATCTGCAAAGAAATTATTTTCTGTATATAGTTGTATTTAGTCTTAAAATATAGTCAATTAAAACCTATTCAATAAAGAGTTGTCTGATAGGAGCTATTTCCTAGACATTTTGGAATTCAGGCATGCTAATTGTCTTGAAATTGCTTAAAAAGAAGGAGGAAATTTATTCTTTCATCAGTTGATTTGAAAATTTACTGTGAAGAAAATGACAAATACTTTGTGCAAGGATCTGGAATACTGGTTAGATGTATTGTAATGCATCAACACAACAGAAGGGTACTGCAGAAAATGGCTTCTGTGCACATCAAGAGAGCTCAACATCACAGGAATATGGTATTCTCATAGTTTTATGTCTGCATTTTTAGACAGGGGAAAATAGTTGCAATTGTTCCTTCCTATTAATGGAACTAAACTGTTAAAATTATTTATTTTTTAAAAAAAAGACATTAATTTTTTTGTCCAGAACAATTACATATCCAGATGATTTTCCTAGAGATATTACTTTATATATTTAGTGTTTTGTAAGAATAGTATTAGAATTTTATTTTTAAACCAAATTTATTCAAAAAAGTGCAGCATTTCAGCAGACAACACATACTCAGAGGTACATTCTCTTCCAGGTGCAAAGTATACATTTCAATGGATTGTAGAGAGATTCTGTGGCAATATGTGGATTTCCATGCTTAACATTTAAAAACAAATTATGTCAAACACCAAATCAATATCTCATCAACATGAAAAAAATCGTGATTCTAATAATAAATTACAGTCTTGAAGAGCAACATAGAAAAGGTTACTCTTAAAAAAGAATTCATGTTTAACTCAACGTGTTAGTTTCTTGTCCAATTAAGATTCATCTGGTCATAGTCTTTTTTGTGCATATCAAACATGATGTTCAAACAAAAAAAGCCAAAGAATTAATGCAGAGAGGAAATAACATCCTCATTAATGAGAATTCTGAATAATTTCTATTATTCAGGCACAAAAAATATAGTAATCTAATGAGCTATCTGTGCCTGTTGTAAGCTGTCTTGAAGATAAATCTTTGTTAACTACTTGTTTAATGTTATAGTTAATAATTAGCTAGCCTTTAGTCCTATATCATCCATCACTTTACCTAACTGAATCAATTCTTTTTTTAACTTATAATAGGTTGTTTATCTTTGCTTAAGGCTACTTTGGATGAAAGATATCTGAAAGGTTATAGAGTTCTGATTCTGTGAGAGTTTATTCTGCAGGCAGACCACAAATCGTACTTTATAAGTTTCCATGTTTATTGTTTTCCAAAATAAAAAAGAAAATTTTATTGCCATTTTCTTCAACATAAATGGCAACCACATAACTTTATATCCTGTTGACTCATAAACATCTTCATACATTCTTCAGTGGAATCAGGACTAATGAATTAGCATAACCTATTGTGCACAACAAATATTTTCTGAAAATTGTAAAGGTTGGCTTCTAATTGCTTTTAGTTTGGCAGAGAATTTCCCATACTTTGGCTGTCTAGGGTCTAACAAAGATTTAGAAACAAAAAATTTAATACTGGTATTTAAGAATTAAATTCTGCTGCTCATAAGATCATGGCCGGAAGAGATCCATATAACATTAGCTTTTCTGCCTAGAACTGTATTTCAGTATTTGACATCTTGCTGATTTGGGAATTATCATCTATGTTCATATTGTATAATTTTTTACCTAGTGTAGCAGGTTGTGTGGGAATAATTGTAGTAAAACTAAAAAGGTAAAATGATAAATAAATAGAGAAAAATAATACCAGAAGTTAGTCTTTATTTTCACTAAAACCATCAAATTAATAGTTACAGTTCCACTGTGGTGATATCTCAATCCTATGGCACATATGTTGCATTCTGGTTTTCAGCACATGATATTAGCTTTAATGCTTTAATACACTTATACAAAGCAGCTGAGTTAAAATTGCTTGGGGGAATATAATTTTAAATATGTTGTCTTTTGCGTGCATAATATCACAGACATAATGCCCCATTAATGTATTTTTCCCCATTTAATTCCATAAAGAATTTATTATACTCCTCCTGATGTGCTGCAGAATGCAATATAAAATGATTAACTGTATTTTTAACTAGTGAGAATGTTATAACTCAGGTGAAATCGTGAAGCTACAATTGTTTGCAGCAGCTGAGACTCTGTCCTGGTGGGATTAGCATGGATGGGATACAACACATTAACATCAAGATATTGCAAGGTCTTTACTTGCCTTGCAATAGACCTTCCCTGAAGTTTTAGTGTTAATTCCAGTCCCTTGGGAAAGAACAGCTGCCTGATCTTGTGCACGGTTACATGGGTGTAAATCAGAAAGGACTACCTGAATTCAGTGAAGTTATTCAAGTGTGAAAAGCAGTGCAATACCCTCATCAGATCTGAAAGATATGGTCTAAGGTGACCTAATATAAGCTTGTAATGAAATAAAAGTGCCTAAAAAGTACTTTCATTTTGTGTATAAATAAAGAACAATTTTAAATAAGCACACTTTGTGTTGTCTTCAGAGACATTCTTGGTGCAGTGAGAGCTGATAAGGTACATTTTTTTTCTTCTCAACCTATGAATCAGAGGCTGATTAGAAGAACGTTAGAAATTATGTGGAACAAAGACTACTGTCAATGATAAATATTTATTGAGCTATTTATTCTTTGATTTAGTACCTTTTTTAACATCCATCACCTACTCAATTTTAAAACTAATTATTGCCAACTGAAGTAAAATTATTTCAGAAGTTGATATAAAATGCTGCTGTCTAGTTTTTAAGATATAGCAGTACAAGGCAATTTTGCAAAGTGTGAAGCAATGGTCCAGAAAGGCGCTCTGATTTCTGCTTACTTATTACACATAGTGCATCTTCCCTGGCCTGGACTGTAACCATAGGTGGTGAGAGGGTTTGGCCAATTTGTGGGAAATCTAGCTGGCGAAATTTGTCATCATTGCTGCTGCTCTAGGAAAGGAAGCCATTAATTCACTTCAGGGAAATGAGCAGGTTGTGGAAACAGCTGTCAAGAGAATGGAAGGGGCATTTGGAGCCCAGATTTCCAGCTACAACTGTGAACCTGAGCTATTTGACAATTTTATTTGCTGCCTAGCTTCCTGTGGCTGATGACAGAGTTGAAGCCACTTATCATCCATTTCTCTATTTCCAAGAATATAAGAATAAAATCCAGCTGTGGTGAAAGCAAGCATAACTGTAAATCTTTAAAGTGCACATGGAGAGGTCCTGGGATATGCGACCTAAGTGAAAGAGTAGATGACACTCACACCTTTTCCTTTAGTTTCTGTAGGGAGTTGCATGAGATGAGGTCAAAGCCCAGCAGAAATAACTTTTGTTCTTGTTTAACTGAATCACATGGCTGTAATTTATTCCCACAAGAAAGAAATTCAGTTTGAGTTGTGCTTATGTTGTTCTGTGTTCTGGCATATAACTTCCATCAGATTGACACAATAAAACTAAAAAAGACGTTTCCTTAATGCCCTTATTTAGACATTTTACCTTCAGTGTGTAATATTTTATCCAAGCCAGAGTTTCCCTTTCACTTTTAAAAAACATTTTTTGCTTAGTAAATTACTTAATACTTTCTAGAATGTAAAGCTTTGTTAAATGTCTGAAGAGTTTTAAGTACTGTTCTTTATATTTTTTGAGAACCATAGTATCACATAATTTCTAATTCAATATAAACCACAAAAGATCCTTTTCAGGTGGGATAGATCATAACTGCATACTTCCATTAATGAGTAAGAAAACATTAGATCTTAATTTTTTCTTTCATAAAAGCTGTTACAATTTTTAATAAAGGACATATTGATTCTTCCCCTCTTACAAAATAATTCCTCATTGTTATTAGGAAGTTTGGCAAACGTTTTTATTGTATAAAATTAAGGGCAGATAAAATATTCAGTGATATCAAAAGTAGTGTTGCTGCATTTCACTCATATTGATATAATTTCCAACCAAAATTGTTTTTTTTTAGGTTATAAGCAGTCTACATTTGAATATACCAGTGTGTGTATTAATTGAAGGATAATTGATTTATAAGGGCATTGTATAAAAATACAGAGATTTGTATTTGTATTTTGCCATTATTTTAACTGTAGTGTAAATTGGATGGAATCATGACCTGATCTGAAAACCTCCTGGAAAATGTCGATACTGACAACATCCCATTGAATCCCACTTTGATGAATCTCTATTGATGAGTTGCATAGATATTCATCCACCATGCTTCCTACCTTTAAAAATCAGAGAAAGTATAGTAAATATTGCCACCTACTTTTCTAAGAATGAGCATGTGAGTGTGGAAGTGAGGTACCCTTGTTGTGCAGCAAGTGCAGCTGACTCAGAAACCGAGGTCAGCAGTGACCAAGCCTCCATTTCATGATGATCCCAGTGTCTGTCATGGCAAGTGAGCACTTTCACCACCAGAAAAACTTGTTTTACAGGTTTAGTGTGTCTTTTGTTAATTCATATGCATGTTTCTGTTTCTCACATAGACAGGCTTCACCTATCAGAACTGTTTTCTCTTTAGAGACATATTAAAACCTACTGTCTTAAGTATCCCAGGGGAAATGTACATGTTGATATGCAAGGAAACCATGGCACTCTTCATGCCTTTTCCTGATACACAATCTGTTTCTGACTTTGGAAATGGTAGCCTGGGAAAGGCAAGATCCACAGCACAACCTTCACAGAAAGAACCTGGTTTTCTTTGGTCACACAAGGCTCTGAAAGTTATCATTAATATAAATTTTCCATCTAGGAAAATTAAATTAGTTCTAAGATGCTGTAAATAATTTAACTTTTCACCTTCTCACAGCTTTCCAAGACTGTATCTAGGCATTTTATCTGTTATTTCTAAATGAGCTGACTTTAGTGTAGTGACTTGAGATAGGTACACTCACTTAAATTATCAATTTATCAATTAACAATTTCTCAATTATCAAGTAGAGAGATAAGAGCCAGTTTCTCATTCAAAAGGGTAATAAGACACAGTACCAAACAGTTTAGGAGAAAATTACACTTATCTGAAACCCTTGGTTATAATCTGGCCCCTTACAACTTAGATAAACTGACAGATACAAAAGGGTTTACCCCCAGTTTAATAACAGGGAGTCAACAAACACTTAGGTATTTTGATGAGAGATTGAGTACCTTGCCCATCAATTAGAATTGACTCTAGCTGGTTTCATAAGTGGGACAAAAAGGTTTCATTTTAGCAGACAGTTAAATGATTGTCATTCACCTAAATCTTGTCAACTTCTACACCCTGTAACTAAGTTATTAGAGGAGGAATTTCTTCTGACCTAACTTCACTCACTTAAAAATAACTTTGAACCATTTAGCTCAGCCACTTGTAACACCATGGAGATACTTCCAAAGGCAGTGTGTTCCTTGCTTATGCCTTTGCTTGAAGTTCAAACTCTATCTTTTTTCTTTTTTTCTTTTTACTTTTTAAACTCTAGTTGTTAATCATTGCTTTGCATTAAGGGCTCTTTTGGTAAGTTTTATTTGTAGGAATCAAAATTGTTAAACAGGATTTCAAAGACAGAGTAAGTTTATTCTTATTTATTTCGAGAGCTTGTGAAGGTAGAAGCTACCTGAGTAAAAAGATGCAGTTTTCTAAAAGTGAATATTTTCTTTTTTGTACTCCTATGAACACTGTACTAGTAAACAACAACTTTGAATAAAACAGTACTATGTAATCAAAATCCAAGCTGTTACCTCCACAGAGCCTCGAGAGGACAGATGTGGGAAAAATAAAGATCAGATGGGTTTCATCTGTGATAAACTATGTTTGAGAATAGTGATAATAGCTTCAGTTAGTTCTGTATTCAGGATCCCATGATGAATCTGTGTGTGTGAGAGCAAGGTAACAGGGCACAATCGGGGACATATTTTTCCATATATGGGAACTTCTGGCTGCTTTATTATGTGAAGTTCAGGTTAGCTATTCTATAGGGCTTGATCCACGACTGAAATTCTTGTCTGATGTTTTTGGGTAACACAAAATTCCTTGTCTCCTGTTGTCCTCATGTTGAACAGCCAGTCAGGGTTGTGGGTTGCCTGTGATACAGTACTTATAAAAAGATTATTACTTTCCTTATTTCTTATTCTCTCTATATATTGTTTATTATTTCTTGTTTTCACTATATACTGAATAGGGACAAAAGATGCTTTGTCAGATTGTCACTCTTGTTTAAATTTTCCACTCTTCCCCTCAGCACACCCTCCGTGATTATGAATACATTGCAGCAACTGAACTGAGGTGCAATGATGCAGAGGAGGTGTACGAATGTATTTTGAGTGATAAATGATGGTACAAATGCCATTGCAAACCAGCACTGCTGCTATGCTTACTTTACTACATCTTGAATTTGTTGTTTTTAATCTTTTTTTTTTTTTTTTTTTAAATCTAATCACTCTACTCTCCTACTTTGGCAGAGGGAAACATGTTGCATATTAAAATATGTTGTCTTTAATTTATCTTCTCACTTTTCATGCTCAGCATCTTGCAAATTTGTAGACTGGAAAGAAGATAGGCTTTGTGTTGTATTTGCTGTCCTTGAGCAGTCAGTCATGATTTCTGCCATCAAAATGTGCACTGATGTTTGCACCAGCAAATTGACTGTGCAGTATCATTAGATTAATTGGATGACACTTCATACTTGTTTAAGACATTATAAATCCCAGAACACTTTTCTGTTTTATTTAGTTTCACTTTTTTCAAAATGAAATTATCTAATTCTACATATATCTCCCTTCATTTTCTTCATTTCCCCTCTTTCATTACTATTCCATTTCTATTTCATTTCTATCTCCTCTCCTTGTATTCACTACTAATTTATTTATCCCTGTTTTGTAATATCCATCTTTTCATGGCAACATTTCAACAGATTTAATGCACATTTCTAAATTCCTTGTAGTGTGTTCAGTTTCAACCGAATTCCAGACAATTTATATGTTGCACTTTGCAGGTTGTTGCTAACCCAGAAATCCAGCTGTTGTCTGTGACTCTTTATTGCCCAGGATACCATACTTACCAAACAAAGTATTAACCAAACATCAAACAATCGTCCATGAAAACATCATGAGACCCATACAAACCAATTTTGAGCAATGTTATATTCATTTTATGAATAAAAGAACAGTGGTAGTATTCTCAGTTTCGGATCAACAGCCTGCTGGATGTTACTGTTATGTGAAATTTTCTATTTTTCCCTGTCTTCACACCTCTGATTACTGTTAATTGTACCTTCCTAGACTGCAAAAAATAATTGTGCACATATTATAATTGCGGGATTCTCTTAGTGACAGTGTACATATTTAATCCATTGATCTGAATTTTGGCTTCTTCAGCAAGGTTGTTGGTATATTCCCCAAAACCATCTTCAGCTAACAGTAAGTAACAAAGTTCAACCTCCAAAAAATATTTACAAATTATTTTTTCAAAAAAATGTTATACTCTTCCAGATTCAGAACTTCAGAGACCACAGGTTACTAAACAGTTGAAAAGATGGCTTGAAGAGTAATTGTCCATATTTTCCGAGGTAATCTATTTTTTTTTCCTAGATGAAGGCTCTCTCTACGTCTCTAAAAAGGAAATATGTTTCAGTTTCTAAGGATTACCTTTTCCCAAAAATTATTAATATTTCTTGCACATTATTTGTATATAATTTCAAAAATATGGAAAATCTTTGCAAAAAACCTGAGTATTGTTATAGCTACCTAGGTAAAAAATCATGAAGTCTTCATGTATCTCTTCCTTTAGCCCCTCTTCTGAAAAATGAGAGGCTTAAAAGTGCATTTCACATCCCCTAGAGAGCCATCCATTTCTTTAAGTCTAAGATTTTGCTAAAAATTTAGTTCATAGTGTTACAGAGATGAAAGAATAATATTTTTTTCTGATAGTAGTTTTAGCCAGAGGCTAAACAAATCCTGTGTGAATTTCAAACTGTTCCTCAGATCTGTAAGTTGAATTATTTTTAAAATCTTGTTTTTCTTTCTTTTTATCTTTTTTTTTTTTTTCTTTTACAATATTTTGCATCATAGGCAGAGCTATTAACTCAATCTATTATTAAGGATGACTGACATTTTCTATTATAACACCTTGTTTTCAAAGGCCTGTAATTTTGACAAAGTATAACCACAGGGGATAAAAATTTACTCACCAAACAACAAAAGTTGATTTCCTGCTTGCTTGCCTGAGCAAAATCAATTCTTCCATTTCCTAACAATAGGGCATGCAGAAATATTGTTTTCATATATTATAAAAACTATTTTAAACATTTTTAAAGAAGGTCTAGTACCTTCATTTGGAATAAAAGAACTAAAATTTTATAGGAGTTGGTTTTCTGGGGGAAAAAAGTGATCTATCATCCTTATAAATGTCTTTATGGATGACATCTGTAAAACTTGATAGAAAAATGAGAAATTGATTCTTTATTGTACTCAATAAATTTTTTTGTTTATTTTAAAATTTTGGCTAAATTTGCAACTCACCTAAATTGAAAACCACCTAAACTGAACCACACAGAGCAAAGACAGTGCTGAGGCAATGCACTGTGAGTTGGATGAGCACGCAGAAAACATAAATATCTAATAAAGAATCAACTTTCTTAGAGAAAAATAACAACATTTACACCTCTCTTCACCCCCCATGCCCTCAGCCCTTTCCTCTTCCACTTTCTCCTTCCTCTCAATGAAAGAGGAATTTTGCTGTTTTGGGACACAGAGTTTCTCAGAGAAATCTAACAAAAATATCATCCACCTTCTGCTTCAGCTAATTTTTTAGGCAAAAGGTCCAGGCAGTTCCCCTGCCCGTGAATACCATCCACCTTCTGCAGTTATTTCCTGTATTTTCTCCTATCGACCTTGCCAGGAGTCCTAGAGCTCCCTTTTCTTCCACTGACCACAAATCAGAAAAGGAATCCATCTCCAGGTTCTTGAAATAATCTGTTTTTCTGTTTTCTCTGCTGGGGTCAGTTATGGAGAGAAAAAGGAAGGCAGAGCAATGGAGGTTTGTGAGCTTTATCTCTGTCCCAGGAATCTATGCTGATCTAGAACTGAATAGTGAGTGAGCAATAATAGGAATTATTGCAATTCACTGGCAGTAAGAGAACTTCACCCTAAGATGAGAGATCTAACCAGGTAGCTACATCTATATTTTGAAATATACACTGAAAGCATAGGCTCAAGCATTCTTCATAAAGGTCCTAGCTGAGCAATTGTTTGCTCAGTCCCTGGTATGGGCTTTGCCTAAGTTAGCATTCACTCCCTGGACAATTCCCAGGGAATTACCATTGGCCACAGTGCATCCCTTTGTGCTGTGTCAGTGACCAAGGGAGTTTATTTATGAGGATGCATGATGCACTGCTATTCTGCCAAAGGCCTGAGGTTAGGGAAGGTGTTAAACACTGACAAAGAAGAGCACAGCCTGGCCGTCATAGTAGAAAATGACATATTCAGTGACAAAGCCAATTAGAAAACTCCTGGAATACTTTTCTGTGCCACTTGTTTACTCTTATTCTCCATTTTAGTGTCCCCTTCGCTGTACTTATAGAGTTGTCTGTGAATTCATGCTGTAAACTGTTGACCCAGTCTGTGTCAAATGTGAGAGGATTTAGTCTAGGGGATTATTTTCCTTCTCTGCCACTCAGTTTTGGACAGACATTGCTCAGCCTTGACTTTCATTTGTATTCAACTGCCTTATGTTTTGGTTTAAATGAGGTATTCCTTCTTGTGCAGCAGGACTACAGGTTACTGAGGAGCATCACAGCAGAGTGACTGCATCTCCATGGGAGATAGGATTTGTGCTGTCCTTAGGTATCTAAATAGTGAATATTAAGTGTTATTAGGTGCTATTGAGAAAGACAATGTTTTGAATGTTATCTTTTTCTAAAGAAATGGTGAATTAAATTAAGACATTAAATCAAAGATAAAACCACTTGAAGATCAGCAGAGATTCAGTTTTGTAATTAGTAGATAGGATTTTTTTCCATTATTATGATTTATTTTCTGTTCTCTTTTAAGTTAGGCTGAACTGACTGGGAATTCAACAAGTTCAAAGATACAGACAGGGCACTTACAGTTATTTAAGAAATTCTGCCTCTGAAAAATAATTAAATATATTATACACCCGCATTGCACATTCTTTCTGCCTAAAAGATACAGGACACTTTACAGCTCTTTCATGTGCAAATTACACAAAATAGATTATAGAGAAAGAACATGGACTTGGGTCTTATCACAAACTGACAGAACAAGAAAGTGGAAATCATAAATTTTGAAGTCTCTTCTAGCTACCTGAAAGGTAGCTAACAAATTCTATATTAACCAGCCACCAGTGAAATATCCCAGGTTGTCTGCAGGTGAGGGAAAATCAACTACCCCCTCCCTTTTAATATTTCCTAAACACACTTTCTGTAGCACTTTATTCTATACAAGGAAATTCTCCACATTCTGCTGGGCAACAAATGTTTTTGAGCATCAGGAGAGGATCATATTGCTCCTATGGAGACGTCAGTACACCCTGGTCTGAACAGCAGGGAGCTGGAGACTCTTATTTATTCAATTCTGTCCATTTAGTGCTTTTGAGTAAAGGGTGATTTTTTTGTAAAAGCTTGTGTCACAGCCCCACCAAGCTCTCTGCTGTGTGTCGGCTCTTCTACAGAGCCAGAATAGAAGAATGCAAATAATAATAAATATCAAACCTCTTTGAAATAAAACATGGAATGCCTGTGCTATGCAGACAGAGATTACTGAAGAGGGAGTTCCCTACTTTCCTCTGCTGCATTAAATATTCTCTGCATCCTATTCCTGACACAGGAAACTAATGTAGGAACTACTGTTTCTTAAACAGATGTCACAGTCTGAGATACACAAAACATATTTTGGCATTAGAATAATTTGATTTGGAGACTCAGAAGTCAGCCCTTGACAGTTTTGCCAGCAATCAGCATTTCACTGTTTTTCTCTGTATGTGATTGCATGATATGCAATGATGCTATTTCAGCTTTTAAATCCTTAAAACATGTATTATTAAAAGACATTGTTATACAAAAGGCTTGAGCATCAGACTATATAACATAATTTTTTTTAGTCATAATGTAGTCTTAGTGCAGTTAACTTCCTCACACACTGTTCTGATATATCATTCTAGTTGTTTAGTAACCACGAATTTGTAAAAATAATAATAAAAACAAAACCACAACCAGACCTCAAAATATATTTGTTGGATAAATTACATTATTCATCATCTCCCTCCTGTTACTTCATAAAACGAAGTTTAAGTAAACAGTTGCCTAAAAAAATGTTATGTTTGGAATAGTATTTTGGAAGAGACTTTTATATAACAGTAAGTAAATGTGAAATTATCTCCTGGCATTCACCAGATATGTACTCTGGCAGTAAATCAGCTCTTCTGACATAATGTTTGTGATGACACAGAACTCAGATATGTGGCAGTATCAGACAACACTGCACTGAACTTCAACATTTACTCAACTGAAGAAAGAGTACATAAGCTATGAATAAAATATTGCACTTTTAATTTTTTTTCTGTAGTATTTTATGTTTCAAGGAATGTAATTTTTTTCTTTTCTTGTATGAATATTGTTTCACTTAGACCTCCTGCTTGAACCAGTAGACTTCATAAGGTTATCCCTCAATGGCACTTTTGAACACATCTGGTCAAGAGTGCTGCCCCCACAGCAGCTTCAGCTCTGCAGGGGAAATAGCCTTAGCCTGGCTGGCTTACTCATCTCAGGTACACCTGTTGGGCAAAGGTTCCTATTTTCAAGGAGCATTCACTAGTGCTATACTGCAAGAAACAATTCTTGGCAACTGCAGACAGTGGGTATCTGAAAATCCAGAGGAGACTGTGTGGTTTTTACACTCCACTCCAAATGACTAACCTAATGTTACCATATAGGAAATGTGAATCCCTGGTAGCATCAAAGTCCACATAAGAAAACTGTAACCTCCATTTTCAGGAAAGGGAAATGCTCATCAGACTGCTGGCTTCACTGTTGTCTCTGAGTGCTTATTTAAGAGAAAGTTATCAGGACTAGAAAACTGATGAGGTCTATGTATTATTAATACACAGAGTTTTTTCAGGTCAAAATTAAGCTGGTGCTTCTTGCCATAGCATTTCAATTGATGTTTTAAAAAACTGGTATTTTAAGTTTTGTAGGTATTACATGGAAGATACTAAGGACATGTTAATTTTCTTACACCATACTTTTGATAATTTCCCTCAATATCTTTTATAATATTGCTAAATTCAGTCTAAAACATAGTAAGGGTAAACATATTTATCTCCTACGAACCAGAGGTAAATTATCCTCCTAATTGAAGGCAGTTAACTTTCTGTCTCCACCCTGATGTGTGAAACTTCTTATTTGTCATTACAAATCCCATTCAATGTAGTGTGACACGATCATAACCCAGCCTGTTGGGTCATATGGTACTACTGTGATACGTGTTTTCAGCCTCAAGGCTGAAAAGGCTATTGCCTTAGACAGAGCTAACATGCAATAACACTGGAATGATACTCAAGGAAAAGAAGTAATTGTGAAACACTATAGAAAAATAACTTCTATTTGTTAAGAAATCTCTGTATAAAACAAAATAATTCATTAAAGGAAATGCATAATATCATTCAAAGTATCTTCCTAACCTGATGCTCTTCTAGTTAGAAGTCTGGCCTCTGTGATTTAGATTTAATTTCACAGAACTGCAGAATGGTTGAGGAGGGCAGAGATGTTTGGAGACTTGTCTACTCCAAACCCCTGCTCAATGCAGGGCCAGCCAGAATGCATTGCTAAGGGCTATGTCAATTTATGTATATTTCCAAGACCAAAGACTCCATGGCTCCTTTGGGCAACCTGTCCCAGTGTCTGACATCTTCAAAGTAAAAACTGTTTTTGTTTCTGTTTTTTTTCCCCTTATATTTAAATAGCATTTCATGTATTCTCGTCTTGAGCCCATTTCCTCTTGTCCTTTCTCTGGACACTACTGAGAGGAGTCTGGCTCTGTCCTCTTTTCACCCCACTCCAGGCATTTATATACATTAATTAAGTGCACCCAGAGTCTTCATCAGGCTAAAAAGTCCCATGTCTCTCAGCTGTTTCTCAGAAGAGAGATGCTGCAAACCCTTAATTACCTTAGAAGCCCTTCACTGGACTCCTCATCTCTATGTTACTGCTGTGTTGGGAAGCCTGGAACTGATCCCAGCACTCCATAGGTAGCCTTGCCAGTGCAGAGCAGAAAAGAAGGATCTCCCCTCTGGACCTGCTGGCAATACTTGTCCTCACACAGCCCAGGATGCCTTCGGCCTCCTTTGCTTCCAAGGTGCACTCACAGCTGGCTCACAGTCAGCTCTTGGCAGCTCTCAAAACCAAAGCCAGTTAATTGTACGGAAATTTTTGGAATTAAATATTATCTGAATTGGTAACTTGAACCTGTCTTTCCTTCATCTTTTTTAAGGCAGACATCCCAGATATGTACCAAATTAACAATTTTTATAGAAATTGTAGTGGCTTCACAAGGAGAACCTGCAATTTGTTTCAGAGAACTCTGTGGCTTGTTAGTCTCTGATCTGGCATTAGAGCATACTGAATCATGTAAATTGGACATTAGAAAGCCAGGTTCCTAACTTTGTAATAAATTTCTTGACTTGTAGTGCCATAAAAAAAATTAGTGTTTCATTTTTTTCCTAATTGGAAAAGTCTGTGCTTGAACTACCTTTTGAATGAAGATGTATTCTGAAGGTGTGTTTTGATAAATTGTGTTTCTTTGAGAACTAAATTTTTCAGTGAAATTAAGAATTTGACAACTGCAGACATACGTAAAAGAAGAAATAGGTGCCATACATTTTTTTGAGAACTAAATGTCTAGATCTTTTAGAAATAGGAGGCAAAGATCACAGTGGGAAATTCAGTATGCTTTGATTACCAAAAATGTGAGTCACTCACTCAAATATTCTAAAACCAAACAAATAAAAATGTATCTATGAAAAATAAAGATTGTATAGAAGACTTCCACATTCATTTATTTTTAAAATAATTTAATGCTGCTGGTTGTGATTCCTTCCCTTTTGTTTGATTCTGAGAGAAAACTGGTGCTCAAGCACAGACAGGTGTGTTTTGGTGATTTATTTCATACTGCCTCTTCTCTTTGGATTTGAAACAAGTAATAATGAACTCCTTCCAATTCCATTGTAAGCTTAGGCCAGGGCTTTGTGTTCTACAGCCTACTGATCACACATAATGGTATGGGGCAATTATATGGTATAGCTTGTTGCCCATAAGGAACAAAAGGGACAATACTGGCATTTTGGTTTTGATTCTCAGGCTGCATTTAAATTGTATACAAAGAAATTTCCTCCTGCTCTGATTCTTAATGAGCATAATAGCTTCTGGAATTCATGCCAGAGTGCTTAAAGGTGGTAAATTTGATTGCATTATAAGTATCTCCCTGGAATGCTTTTGCCCCTGCTACTTAAGTATGCTTCTAATTTCATAGAAAATAATGCTTATGGTTAGTGCTTTGGGGTGTTCCTGAGCTGTGTTCCATTATTATCTTCCAGTGACATACTTGAATAGCATGTAAAACTCAGAGAACTTAGGAGATACAGTGTTAAAAATTTAAATTAATAAGTCAAGGTTCATGATCTATTAAGATTTCGTCTCACCCCGTTCTACTTTGTAATATTGTTGGGCTTCAAGAACATGAGAGTATGAAGTCATTTTCAACCTTCACATTGCTCATGCAGGCACCCTTGGAAGGTGCCTTTCATAAGGAAGTATAATGGTGAGACTGCACTGTGAATTCCTCTACTGCCCTTCTCTGAATTTGCCTGTAGGGAAGCCTTGTTCTGAACAAAATGTACAGAGGGTAGGGGCAGGTTAGGGATTCCAGGAATCCCACACTTTATGCTTACAGGCACTTCTGTCGCTGTTAGCCTTGCTGACCTTGTAGTCCCCAGAGATCTGCATGCAACAAGGTTCTCAGATGCCTCATCTCAGCTTTTGACAGCTGAACATGCAAGAAGGACCTCTGATGCCTTCAGACACTTCCAACTTTTGTCATGCCCGTGAGGCCAGCATCTGTTGCTATGACACTGCACTACAGTCAGCCTTGCAGACAGCTCAGTAGTTTCATGTCTTGCTACATAAATAGAATGAAACTATTCTTGCTGAAAAAATTTTCTGTCCAGCTTAAACTGGGCATTGTTTCTCTCCTGTGGAGAATTCTTTGTTTTACTTCCTCATCTTGAAAAAAACCAACTTCTTATGACAAACTCTTAAGAGATTCTAAGCACACAAAATATACCTTCTTAAGTCCACATTCCTTGAATGCCATTTTCTATTCATCTATGTCTGTCTATGATACACGTGGTATTTTAAAAGGGACAATAGTCCAGGGTTAAATCCTTTTCTCCATTGTGTCCTCTGGGATTCTCTAGATATGTATTTAATGCATACCAAACCTGCTCCACCAGCTCTGTACAATTCAAATCCTTTTCCAGATCTTTTGATCACTTTACCTAATGATTCCATAGCTAATTAAAATAATTTTACTAATTTTAATTTTATTAATCTTAGTGTTTTCTTTAACCCTAGATATCTGCTCCCTTGGAAGGACATACTGAGTTATCCAAGCTGCAACAGATATTCTTCACCACTCAAGATTAGAAAGGACTTCAGTGATTTGGACTTGCATGCCAGCCATTGGCAAGGAAGTGAAGAAGTAAAGACTATGACTACAAACAATCATACCCCAGAAATCTAGTGAATTATAAGTCAATTTGTAAAATGCTTTTTTTAAACTGGGGTTTTTTTTG
This sequence comes from Sturnus vulgaris, assembly GCF_052056855.1. Lineage (NCBI taxonomy): Eukaryota > Metazoa > Chordata > Aves > Passeriformes > Sturnidae > Sturnus > Sturnus vulgaris. Next base: position 102,632,703 of record NC_142245.1, on the reverse strand, counting down.
ACCTTATGGTCCTTAAAGACCTTATTTTTCTATGCAAGCTTATAGACTCCTTGTGTGTGTAGCCTGAGTGTAGCCTAGTTCAGGCACAAATGGAGGGGCAAGTCTTGAAGGGAGTTGGCAGGGAGACTGATAAAGACAGCCAGATCAAGAAAACATCCTTAATAAAGAAATATCTTTTTATGCAGACACATTTTTTCAAACATTCTAAACATACTTATCATTTGTCACAACATTTCAAGCTTGCTAAGGAGTAAAATTCACAGCAGTTCCAACACTCCTGTCTGTTTGACTAAGACTGATTTCTATTCCAGTTCGTGAATGGCAATTTCTTGAGCTGTCAGACAAACACAGGTTGTGTGTCAGCTGCAAGGAATGTGGTCCTCCATATTCCTGTACAATGACTGGATGCATGTTACAGCTTGATGGAACATGAGAAGGAATTTGATCAAAACATTTTATATAGAAAGGGACACTACAAAAGACCTACTAAGTCACAAAAGCACTTGAAGGTTTCACGGGGTCTTGACAGATTAAAAGCTGACAGCACAACTGCCATATTCTTAGTAGAAATCCAGTGTGCTCTCATTACCAACAAAGTGTGAGAGACACACAGGAACAGCAATGAAAACACATGAACAACAATGAAAAGAAATTCAGAATGCAATGGAAGCATCATTAGTGTGCTCCTGTATGCACTGGCTACAGACAAACCCAGCCCAGGAGAAAAAGGTAGTATAATATAAATAATGAATGAGTTAATGAAACTCAAAATTCAGTCTTTTTTTAAAGTTTTTTGAAACAGATTTTTGCACTGAATCTGTATCTACAAGGGAGTTTGTGTCATAATAAATCATATCAAAATCATGGAAATTTCAAGAAGAAAATCCCAAATGACAAAATAGCTGAATTTGAAATGTTTTCAATTTTTAAAAGATTTTCACTTCTGCCTGTCCAGCTCAGACTCAAAGTGAATGAATTTTTAACTTCTCGGGGTGGCATAGATGAGATTCTTAATAAATCAGCTACAAAAAAACCCTACAAATATTTGGCAAAAAGAATGCCATCTTATATGTGTTCATGGATGATGTAATACTGTAAATCCTGACTACTTAATATGAAACCAACTCTCTAATTGTGTAGGGATGCTTTATATTTTAGTTTGAAAAGTACCATTTGATATTTTAGAAATAAAATATAATAGAATAATTCAGATTTTCATGTTTGTGGTTTTTGCAAGTGTAATATACCTTTGTTTCACTCACAGCCATGAATTATGTTCATGATTATTAAATTTTATTTCATTTATCAATTTTTAAATTAAATTTTAAAGAACAAAATAGAAATCAATATCTGCTAGATATTATTTGAGATAAGCAGCTCTAGAAATAGTGCCTAGATGTCTCATTTTTTCACCAATAAAAACAAACCATAAAATTATGATCCCAAGTAAAATAATTTCATGTAAAAATTTGAGATTGAAAGCTGGGTTAAAGATTAAAGTCTAAGTATTTTTTTACTGTAAATAAATACTTCTTTTGTGGTGCTTTAAGATGTCGTTTGGATTTACACCATTATTTTATAAAACTATGACATAGGCTTTAAATAATAGAAATAATAGTTTTTATTCTTCTCATGAAAAAGTGTTTCTGATGTCCCTAGAGTGACTCATTAAGCTTAACTGATCTTTCCCTTTCCCATTAATTTTTAAAAATATACTTCAGAGCTACACAGCTCCTGATGCAATGAGAGTTGCCTCTGATCCTGCCTAGTCCTGTCCTACTCTTGCTTTAATGCTCCCCAGGCAGTGTGTGTTTCATTTGAGTAGAACTTCCTGAATAGGAACTTTTGGGTTCTTGTGCTTTTATTCTAGTTACAGGGTACTTTTACTGTGCAAAGACAAAATACATCAAAACAATCCAGACAGCTCTTCCTGTGCAGTTGATGGAGAGGCATGCTTTTCTAGTCCTCTGCCTCTTGACTTCCATGGCTCAATTTTTTTGCCTAAAAAAGGTGTGCAGAGTCATCCTGGACCCTTAAGATTATCTGACACAGCCCAATGGATCTATGTAACAGTGGCAAAAGGCCTGAGAATGACCCATTGAATGGACAGGAAAAATACAATAAGGCATCTGAAAATGTGGTAGATTCCAACTTCTAGGCAGCTAGACATTATTGCCTGAATTCCTTGCATCTTAAATGGAACATTACATTTTTCATCAGTGTTCACAATATTATTATATTTATTCCCCAGGAATGAACAGATAGATTTTCTTTTTTCCCCATCAATGGACATCAGCTTCATTGGTTCAAAGTGCCAGTCTATATTCAAGTTTCAAGAGTTAATATTTCCAGTTCCTGGTCTCTTTAATGGATGTATACAGACAATGAAGGACTGCATGCATGTTTTAATCAAGCCCAGAATTCACAAGAGGGCATCGGGGAAGTGTGCACTCAGGGAATGACCAGGGTATCTGAGGAAAAGGCTAAATGTTCTGAGAATTACAGTGGCCTTTGTATAGCGTCAAGTCTGTACCGTTACTCTCTAGCAGAACCATCTTGATTGCTTGCAAAATTTTGGGTTAAAAACTTCAATACTTAGCTCTGTGACCACAGACCACAGTCTCAAAAAACAATGCCACTTTATTGTAACATAATACTACTAATGAATGCAGATTCCATGTGCACTTCCTGTTGGAGCCAGGTCAGAAGTCTCATTATTTGTCATCAGAGATTTGAATTGTTTGTTTTATTCCATCATTGATATATTTTTGTGGCCTTCAGGGAAGTGATCTCTCTGCTTCCAAGAAAGGTTTAATTTTCAAAGAAAAGTGAGAGGTCTGCTCTATAGCCTGCCACAAAATTGTATTATATCATCACAACAGGGGTGCATGTTGTGTTCCACAGACCATGCCGTGGAGGCACAAGTGTCATGTATGCATGCAATGTCTAATTGATCAGTGTTGAAGAATGAGTTAAAAGAAGGTAAATTTAATATTTCCTCCTCTAGACTCTCTGTACACGTTAGCATTTAAAGCAATCTTCTTCATTAATCTCCCAAAAGAAACCTCATTTGAGACTTAGAGATACACCCATACTGGCTTGCTGAGTGTATCTGTAAATGGATGGTGACCACAGAGTGAAATAGTTAGCAGGTCTGCTTCCTGGGCTATGCAAACGAGCATCAGCTCCCCGTTCAGCTGTTGTGACATTTAGAACTAGAACTAGTAAAGCACAAGAAAAGAAGATAACTGAAATAAGAACAATGATACAAAGTAGCAGAAAAAAAGCAAGTATCTGTAAAACTTTACTGAATGTCAAAGCTATTCAGTAGCATCACCTGTAGGGCAAAAATCGAAAAAGGCATGCTCTTTATCTCCATAGCTGTAATTTCCATAATGCTCAGAAGACTTTAGGTCAATTCTAAAAATAAAATGTGCCTGCAGTAGTTAGCCAGGATTTATGTTTAATTCAATTCACAGCAGTTGCAGAGGTGTAAGACACTGGATGGCTCTGACCTCCCATGGTTAAGAATCAGGACCACTGAAAGTGTTTGGTTGAGCTGGTGACAACAGTGAGATAGGGGTCAGATCAATAAAAACCTTTAGATCAAATTGTAAAGAAAAGTTTCCAAGTACCTCTTAGCAAGAATTGTCAAATTTTTATGTGTTTTATTGGCAACAATGCAGACCAACATGTAAAACTATGATCCATTAATCAATCTCCAGTGGTATATTGTCAAGAATTAACAGTGTGTGATAACTACTGTACCAAAAATGACCTTGTTACTAATGCTACTGATTAGTTGATGTAATTGCCAGGCCTATAGTTTATATTCTGAACTGTTTCTGCTGTACTGCAGAAATGTCATTGTGGCTAGATCTGAAAAGGAAACTGAATTTACAGCATGTATGAAGGATTAGCACTCAGCTGTTCAAGTTTCTCTTATTCTGCACTAGCAGTATACCTAAGACTGTGCTGCTGTTATAATTTAAAAGGCTATTTTAAAGTACACTGCTCTTTTAAAATTTTCAGTTACTTGCTGAATGAAAATGATAAGGGTCATCAACCTGCTAGCTTGCCTCTTACTGCAACACTATGGAATTTGCAATGGAAATATAACAGACAATTGTAAAATGGGAAAATAATTTCTGCTAAAGCGGAACATTGAAAATTGTCCATGTCCTTCTTATAGACCTATGTTTTTTAAAACTTAGAGTAAGCAGAAAGATAGATTATGAAATATTCATAGATCCTCACAGCCCATCATATTAAAAAGATACCAGATACTGTTATGTAGTGTTTTTTTACTTCATTTCGCCTTTTGAAATACAGATTATATTTTTAATGAATGTATTGCATTTTTCTATTTATTAATCATGATATAATATTAAAATGATTTTTATAAGAATAGACAAGTTTTCTCACAGGTTTTGGCATACTTTTTCTTGTTCTGTACATTTCAAATGAGATTTACCCTCTTGGCATGTGGAAGTGAACCATCTTACTTTGAGGGGCATTACTAGGAAAGATTCAACATGATATATGCATCATGGATATGACGCAGCCCCTTTTAGGACACCTTAAGCTAAAGGTTGAAATTAAATCAGGGCACCAACAATTCCAGCCAGTTTCCTAGTCAGCAACACAAAATATTGGATGCAGATTTATCAGACCAAATTTTGCTTCCAGATGTCATGAGCCTTGCACTCTCAATTTTGCAGTTGCACTTTTGCAGACAAAGCCTACAGTATGTGTGGGTACAATTTTATTTCCTTCAGGTTTTTGAAGGTCGGCCTGCTCTTACACGTTTACCTCTTAGGTCTCACCTATAGGGAAAATTTCACAGATTTAACCTGAGATGCTAACTTGCATGGATTTTCATAATCCAGAATGCATCACTTCTAGTTAAATTTATAGATCATAATTTTAAATAATATAGAAAAGGCATGGGGTAAGCTAAAGAAAAAAAGAAAAGAGACAATCCAAATCAAACTTAGGATGACTGAAATAAATTACAAGAGTATTGGTTTTAGGTCAGTCTAACAATAAAGAACCTATAAGCACTTAACACTATATTGAATTATTAGCATATGACTTCCTTATAATTGCTCATAAGCTTGAAGTTTGGCATTCCCTCAAGTGTCTGTGGAATCAAGAACTAAGTGTTCTGAATTCAGCTCATAAATTCAAGACAAGGCTAGAGTTCAGGGTTTGAAAAATTAGCTCATCTAGCAGTAATGGAAATATATATCTGCTCCATGCTTGTTTGTTTTTCTATCTTATGTATGTGTGTATGAAATTCTCCCTTGTTACCAGTTATTTCACAGTATGAAGTGTTTTCAATTTGTCAAAATAATAAAAAAATATAAATCAGAAGAATTGCAGGTGGTGAAGAGGGTTTGGGGAGTGGGAAAAGTCAAGAAAATGACAATCAATATTTCATCATCATATCTCTAGAGGCTTCTAAAGCACAGTTTACAAAGTATGAGACATTTTAAGACAGAAAAATGTTGCATATAAATGACACTAAAAAGTGAGCATTTGCCAATTTCTATTAAGGGAATAGTAGCATATATTTTCTGCTGAATAGTTTCATGTTTTAATAATTTAATATACCCTCAGCACACAAAAATAGTGGCCTTTACACACAGATGTAGAGAAGAAGCATGAAAAAACTCCACAGTCCCTGAAACACTCAGTGGAATATGTGATATCAAAATGGGATTTGCACTTTTCTGCTCTTAGAAGTCAGGTTGTAGAACCAACATACCTACTCATCCCAAAAGCCTGGTCTCATGAAAGGTGTCCCTGCCCATGGCAGAAGGGTTGGAATGAAATGGTCTTTAAGGTCCCTTCCAACCCAAACCATTCCATGGTTTTGTGATTTTTGCCTGCAGGAAAGCTGCAGTGAGTGGATGCCCTGGAGTGAGGTGAAGCAGAGAAGACAAAGGGTAGAGTAAGATAATCTATGGTCCACTGCTGCTGCTGTAACAGATTTATTTTATACACAGCACATAAAAAAGGGTACATGTGCATTTAGGACAACCTAAGCATGACTTCTTTATATTCATAGGAGAATGCTGCCAGTGCAGTCTTCCATGTGATAGAAGGAGTGTGTGGATAATGCAGAAGGACACAATTTTCTTGCATTTAATTAACTAGATGCGAATTGCTTCTTCACTAAGGAGATTTGTAGCTTGTAATTTTTAGATTTGTAATTGTGGCATCTTCTGTCTATGTCTTTTAAAGTAAATACGGTGCCAGAGTTTTCTGCCTTTTATTCCAGCTAGCACAGTCTGGCCACATACATACTAATAAAATATATTAGATCTCAGACCAGGGCAATCACATCCAAACTGCTTACTGGGAATGGTATCTATCCTATGCTGCTAAAACATAGCCAGAAATACTGGGAGATGTGGCCTTGACTGAAATTCTAAAATTCTAACACTGCAGGTAGTTATATTCCTGTTAATTCAAGTGCATCTGTGCATTGCTTAGTTTTTTAGTGCACATGCAACTTTAGAAGGAGTTCCTCTCATTGATTTTGGGAATGACATTCAGCTGTAGATTAGAAAACCTAAATTAATTTGTTGGAGTATAAACATCCCCATGATTATCTATACTCCAAATATGGATGGAAAAAATCAAGTTGATAGAGTTATTGGAGCCTATCCATCTTTTGGTGAAGAGTGATTTGGCACCAGTCACTGATCACAGACTCTGGGCAGTCAGTGCATTTTTTTGAATCGTGTATATAGGAAATTCAAACAAGTATACTAAACATGAAAGGAGTCCATGGGGTGCTTAAATCTCTCTGGAACAGCAGCTGGAGGCCAAAAGGGATGCTCTGGGGAGGATGAGATAATTCAACATTTGGAAACTTTTAATTGTTTCAATAATTATAAAGGGAACCTGGCATAGTCTTACCATTATTGCCTGCTGGGCAACTTCAACTGAAATGATCTACAAGTAAATAAAACCAAGAATCCATCCATATATTTGAACCTTACTACTATATTGAAAGTAAGTATGTGCTTTAATAATTTTGCTGGTAATAAGTGAAATTTGCTTCTGATGCAAATACTTCTTTGCAATGATTCCGCTTCCATTCTAATATATATGAAGATAAGTTGGTGATATGCAGGAAATGATGAGAAAATTGGTCTTGGAAGTGTACAATGGTAAGAATTAATTTATAACTTTTTAGAATAGGATCAGTTTTTGCTGTGTTACTTGCAAAGATCTCCTCTGTTATCATCTCAGGAAGATCTGAGCTTCTCTCATCACCGCTTACAAAAGCATGAAAGGCAGACTTCTGAGTGGTATGGGTATGACTGCTGAGCTGATTAAATTCTGTTCTCATTCTGCCTTTCGGACAGATTCACTGCTGAATTCAAATTACAGAAGGACCATTTGGATGTAAATAATACTTTTTTTTTTCCTGTTTTGTTTGGCTTCTGAACTGCATATAGGTGTTAAGACTTTGGCAGTGAATTACCTGCAGGGGTGTCCTCCACGGGAAGGGTCCAGGAGCTACCCCATGCTGGGCACAGCTGGTTCCATCTGGTTCCAGATGACTCTGCAATGGACCCACCATAGGACACAGCTGAGTCCATCAGAAAAGTTGGTGGCACTTCTGTGAAATAGTATTTAAGAGGGTAAAAAGGAACTGTAAGGCAGAAGAGGATTAACACAAAAGTAGTGGGGAGCAGCAGAAGGGAGAGCAAGGTTAGAGGAAGTGCTGCATGGAGTGAATACCCAATGCAACTTGTGGAGGAAGCAAACCAGAGCAGATTAACATTTCTTGAAGGAGTAGCAACCTTTGGAGGACTCATGCAAAAGCTGAGGGGTATTTTTTGAGCAGGGCTGCATTCCATGGGAAAGCTAGTGCTGGTGCAGGAAGCATGAAAGCAGTGGCAGAGAGGAACAAATAGTTACTGACCTTAATCCCCCATCCCACTCTCCCTCTGCACTGCTTGGGGCAGCAGAGAAGTCAGGAGTGAAGGAGTGAAGCTTCTTGCCAAAACCTGCTAAAAATAAAACTTCTTATCACCACTGTAGCATTAAGAAGCATTATTCATTTTGGCTGGATGTGCTGGGGATAACACCACTGAGCATACATGCTGATTACAGAAAAAGCTCCTGTGTTTATATGCTGTATTTTACATACATATTCTTTGAGTTTTCTGGAATAAACACACATAAGATAATAATTCCCCCAAAATCATTAACATATGTCCCCTCCCCTCTGTGCACATGTTTTTCTGTCCTGAAAGTTGCCTTGGTGGTCCCTGGTGGTCAACACCCCAGAGTCATACCTGACCTCCTGGTGAACTGGTAAAAGTTGGCACCATTGGGCCGGTAGCTTTCCAGTTCTTCTTCCCAAAGAAAAAAAACATTATGAGGTTCCATAAGCCAGTGGTATTTGAAGAATAAGCATTGTATTAAGCCACCAGGTGTAAACTATTCTTCATCTGGCAATAAGCTGAACCTGGAAAAGGTGGAATGAAAGGTGCTGTTTAATGTTTGTATTTGTTTCTCACAACCCGAATATTTTTTTAATTGACTATACATAATTTTTCTCCAATCTGAGTCTGCTTTGCCTGCAACAGTACTTAGTATGCAATCCCTTTGTCTTTATCACATCTCATGATCTTTCTCATTCTATTTTCTTTCCCTTCCCCTTTGTGGAGGAGGAATGAGTGAGCAGCTGGGTGAGCTTTTATCTGTTTGCCAAAGTTAAACCAGCATTAGTTCAAACACAGTTGAGATTAGCATGGAATAGAATGTAATATGTAATGATTTCTAAAAAGCATCCCTGAAAACTTTATATAGATACTGAATTTCTTCATGACATCATAATTAACACTTTTAGTGTACACTGATTATGTTGCCTAAACCAGGGCTAAAGCACAGGAGCAGCCACTGTGAGTTTGACTTGTCCATATGTAGGCATCTCACACCATACAAACTACTCTGGAAGGCATCTGGCTTTTCCAGGCCAAGTTTCCTGAATGTTCTATTTCTTATCTGAGATGTTGCATGCACATATCTTATGAACCTGAAATCACACCACGTGCTAACAATTGGTAAAATAGATCTCTATTTAGACTCTGCTAACCAGACAGACTACATTTTTTATTGACTAACCTAGCAAAACTTTAAACATCTCAGTATGGTCACTTGTGTTAACTATCAAATTGACTGTTGCCCTTCTTAGTGCTCTGGGTTTTTTTTCCTGCCTGATTTTCTGAAAAGCCTGCTTATTGTACATCTGAAAGATATGAGGGCAGCAGTTTCTTTAGCTTGGCAGTCAAATTTGTCTTGTCCAAATTAACAAGTAGTGGTTCCAAATTGAGAATCCCATTTATTGAGCTAACAGAAAAATGTCTTTACAATTGGTATGAATCTGTGCTGTTTGTACACCTCAGAAAACTTATTTTCTACATTAAAATACATTCTGGCAAATTCACTCAGTCTTAGGCAGAACATTATGTACAAAGATGCCCTTTGTAGTTTAAAAGTTTGGGAAATATGCTTTAAGTAAGTTAGAAATAATAATTTTTAATTTAGGCTGTAGGTCTTTTCAGCATGACTCATCCTCATCATTATCTTATCCTTACAGCATTACTAAAATACTAGTGTAATTAAGATGAGTATCTTACAAGATTTCTCCCAAGGAAATTTATTACAGAAAAAAGAATACTTTCTCCTTTTTGACAATATGAGACATAACTTTCCTTTACTTTCATAAAATTGACAATATATTAATCTACTATATGATAAGGAAGCATTCTATATGATTAATATATTTAAATACAATGCTAATAATTGCAGAATACCAAATGGGTAAAACTACTGTGTTATGAATAATATGACTTCACAGTCAGAATTAAAATGCTTAATAGAGTGGCTCCAATGTCAAGTTCTATTTTCAGTCATTTCAAGCACACATTATTATCAAGGAATCTAAATTGAGCCAATATTTTAAAAGACATTAAAGGCAAATAGCAAGATAGAGAAGTAAGCACACATATACACTCCAAAGCTGAAAAGCTTTTTCCCACAGTTTTACAGAAGATTTAATATTGGTGTCTAACATGAACCAGATCAGGTATTCATGACATCACACACCCTTGAGATCTTTCTTTAATTAAAACTACATTAAAAATAATAAAAAATGTCTTGATGTCAACAATAAACTTCAGGAGAAACATAAACATTTTCATGCATGAGAAGGGGATAGCTTTGTTGTGTTAAAAAAAGTTTCAAATTGACACTGGCAAAAATCTGCATAATAACTAGTGTGACTAGTTTGTTTTATCACCTCAGGAAGAGCAGAATTTTTACATTAAGGTCTCTGCTGTGGTTATAGTTATAGAAGAATATATGGGATTAGTGTACCTGAGAACAAAAGTCACCACTGGATTTTTAGTGACCATTTTATTCTTTTTGTCCACTTAGTAAACATCATTTTATGTACCATCATAAAGACTGAAATACCTGCATTTTCCCTACAATTTCTATCTCAACATATACATGCAACTGTCTTCATTACACAAACACAAAATACAAGGTTATCTTATGATCCCTGTTATTTTGTCAGTTTGGTTTGCAAACAGCCATTGATGAGGTTATGATTAGGTAATAAAAATGAAGAATGACTAAAGACATTCTAGGGTAACAATTAACCCCTTCAATTTGTATTGATATTTATGTTTTGAAATCAATTCTGCAATGCAGTGCCCAAGGTGACAGATCAGGAGGCGCCAGAAAAATTAGAGGAAAACATTAGTAAAATAAAGATAATACTGAGATAGAAATTTTTGGTTTTGGAAAACCTAACAATTTTTAGAGTTAGTTTTGAGGATACGCCTGACACTGACTTTTGACAAAGTTATATTAGAAATATAACACTCAACATCAACAGTCTAATATACAGCAGCTAGTTTTGCTTTGCAAAATATTAGTTTTATATTGCAAGAATTGATAAATAATTTTATATTATGTGTGGGATTTGTAACTGAACCCACAGATTTTCTTATAACAGTTAGCATTTTTTGGCCTATCCCAACAGAAATGCCAAAGTAAGGAAAAAAATTAAGAGATGTTTGTGCCCTGTAAAATCATATACAGCATTTTAGTGGACTTTTAATTGCGTTTAAATAAGCTAGCTTCAGATCTTGAAATACCCTGGCAGCAGGGAAAGGGATCCTCGTGGGTTTCTTCACTTCAGATTTGCTGTCCTGATTTCAAAGACATCTCAAGGAATAAATAGATGAGAAGCTTGTATGAATAAATCAATTCAGCAATTCAAGGCTGGATTTTTTTTCCCCATATAGAACAGTAAAAACAGTAATAGTTCCCTTGTAGAAAACTGGAGGACAAGGAATGTTTCTAACTCTAAAGATCCATCTGAAAAAAAATTCTTCAGTTTCCCCTTTCACAATGAGGTTCAAACATTATACCAACATATCTGGGTTGAAGACAACAAAATGGAATGGAATGTAGCAAACTTATTGACTTCACAGTTTGGGGAGAGGACCTTGCTCTGTTCATCATTTCTTTGGGCAGTCTTTACCTTATGAAAGTTTTAAATCATTCAGCTCAGCTGGCCAGTGAGATGGCAGATTACAGAGGCAGCAGTTCAAAGCTGCAGGAGCAGGATCCTTTTCCACTCTCTTTTGAAGTGACCTGCTAGAATTATTCCAGCCAGTTCAAACGGCAGAGAAAGAGGGGAATCAAAGTGTCATAGAAAGTGCAAACAAACTGCAATGTCTCATTCCCGTTCTCCAGCCTTTCCAAGTGCAGAAGGTTGATCCTTCTTGTCCTATACATTTAAAGGCCAGTTCTCCCTGGTCCCCTGTAGATATGAGTCAGAGGCGTCAGTAGCATATAAGGGTCTGTGCTTTCTTCTTCTCTGGATTTCTCCTATCTTCCTCTTAAATAGGTGTGACTTCTGTGTTCTATATCCTAATTTTTCTTATAAAACTACATTTATGATCTGAAACCCTTTTCCAAAATAGACCCTAACCCCTCTGGCTGCTATTCCTTTTTTAAGTGGGCTGCAGTCTTCTATGTCAGCTGCTGCTAATTGGTCCCTTAGTTGCAGCTAGGGAAATAATTGGTTTATATTGGTCTCTTTGAGCAGTGATAGGGTTTTTCATCTTATCTTATCCACAATACTCCTGAATACCCATCATACAGAAAGATTCAGAAGATAGGAGCTTAAAATATCCTAATACATTTGGTATTAAAAACTAGTCATCAGAGTCTAAATCCTTTGGATTTAAGTTAAGTTGCCACTCTTAATTTCCATATTCTGTGGTAATTTTAGATGAAGAATATGCACAGAATTGCTTGAGTGGGCTCAGCAATCAAAAGATCTGCTGCTTTCTGACCTAGCAGAATGCAGGTACCTCCTTTCCCCATAGAAATACGCATAGGCCTTCCATGGAAATCCTGCCAAATGAAGTAAAATTCATCTTTACAGTGGGCTAGGATCATACCAAACAAATACTTAGAGATCACAGTCAAATCTCTGAAAAAAGACACTGATTATGAATCAGAGAGATGACAGGATATATTGTTTGTGGACAAAAAAAGACTTGTGGCAACTTGCCTGCTTCCGCAGGTCCTGGAGCACTGCCAGGTACATCATTATTATGACACAAATGAGTTTGTAAAGTGCATTTAATGGTGTATCAACCTGTTTCATTTACCAGATAGCAGCTTTTGATCATTCTTAAGAGTTTGCAATTTATTCTGTTTGCTTTTCATTTTTCTTTGTAGTGCATCAGCCATCAAAATCTTTTTGGTATGAATTTCAATGATGCTTACATTACTAGATCAGCAAATGTTTGAGGATATTGCATTTTATGGGATCATTTTGAGATGTTGCTTCTTCATGGTCTCTTTTTTATCAGTGTCCAGCAATAGTGTTCTCTAATTGTCTCATTTATTTTGTTGAAATAGTAATCAACCATATATCTGAAGTAATCAGCTTTAGGAAAATGAATATTTTTGGATGCCTTTCACCTACGTAGTTTCATTGCAGCTTGCAAGGTGTGACTTGAATGAAGTTTAGTGCAAATTTTTGGCATACTTCCATTGAATTTCATGAGGCCATTTTAAATAAAAAATTATTTTAGTAAAATAAAGGATGGGAATTCAAAATAAAGTGAAATCAAAATTCAAAGTAAATTTTCTGACCTCTCTTCCAGCTCTCTCTGGGCGCATATACTTGCACTGGGAACAATGAAAATATAGGTTCTGATATTACAGCAGCCTGTCCATGTTCAGCTCTATGTATTGCACAGGAACTATTAAGGTCTGCAAGTGAATGAGACTTCTGGGTTCATGTTGCTTCTTCTAGATTCAACCTGAGCACAGGCTATGGCTTTCAAGTACTTTAGATTCTGTGTTTAGTGGGGCCCAAATTCCCTCTGGACTATGTGTTAATGCTTCTCATGCAACCTTAAACTCTATTGCTAACCTTTGAAACGTGGAGCAGAGGCAATGCCGTGCCTGAGGTCCCTGTAAAGGCTGATGTGTCTCCTCATTCTGTGAGGAGCTGCCACTCTGTGATGGAGCTTCTGACACCAACATTCCTCTCTCTCCTTCAAGAAGAATTGTTTGGTGAAGAAGGCCATGGCCAACATTACCTGTCTCCTCTGACAAATCCACCCCTGTCTTTATCTCTTAATCAAGCAGTGACTATACAGATGTGACAAATATTGGTTGCACCCTTCTGACAAACGTGAGAGAACCTGCAAAGACAAAGTAAAATAAAAACATTACCTCATTTGAGCAAATTAAAAGGTAACTGACTACTTTCAAAGGGTACTAAAAAAAGTAAAATAAACATTTCCTATGTTGTTTATTCCCATCTTAAATCTATTATCTATCTATCTATCTATCTATCTATCTATCTATCTATCTATCTATCTATCTATTATTGTTATTTAAATAGTTTGACAGGCCCCCAAAAATTCAGAATTATTTCTCAACTCTATGGTAAAGCATCCAAACAGTACAATAGTTGTATTACTGAAGAGAGAACTGTATGATGAGATTTCTCAGAGGAGCTTTTCTCCTGAAAAGCCATATTAGCTATTGAGGGCTACAACAAACTGTAATGAGATTTAAAGACTGGTCTATCTATTCTTTCAGAGCTACAGAAATATCATGTCCTTGGAGAATTTACTACAAACACAGGAATGCTATAACCAATTTAAGAGTACAAGTGGATATTTGTACAAAGGGGAAATTTGTATACCTGCTGTTAAGATTAAGCTCCCTCCTATTTCTGAAATATGATAATTTAAGGATTCACTGTCATGCTATATATTAATATTTTATCCTTGCAGTGAGGATATTGATCTTGAATGTAAACTGCAGCATTTGCACTATTCAGATCCTAAATTATCAACAAGTCAGATTGATCTGCACTTATTATATAGGTTATTGTGAAGCTTAGTTTAAATGATTCATTTTATTCAGTAAATGAGTTGGAAAAGGACAGAATTTTAGATGTTGTGACCTGAAACTATGAGTAGTGAATACTGAACTCTCTATGTTTGGTTGAAAAACATTTTAAAGTGGATTTTGTTTGGGTTTTCTCTATCTGTTGGACACAGCTTCAGTCTGTTAAATTACAAAACAATAATTACTGAGACCCTAAAGGAGAAGCTGGAAACATTAGTACAAGAACAGTCTTTCAAGTTGTCTTTAATTCAGTGTAGCAGAACAATACAGTCAATAGCAAAGCAACTAGCCTAAGCTGAACTGAAACCTGAGAACTCCCATGCAACAAATTAAATTAACCATTTCACACATAATGCCACAAACTTAAATTAATTTGCCTCTAAGACATAAAAGCTGTTGCAAACAGTGAGATTGTATTTGTACTGTTGGTCTATTATAACTGAAATTCAAAAAATACTCTATATTGAAAATCCCTGCCACTAAAGAGACTGAAGTATTTTAGATGTTGACTCTTTGCAACCTAAAGTGAAGAAAATGAAAGTTTAACAAGCAAAGAATGTACCCAGTGAGAAAATGTTTCATGATTCATGCACACATACTTTCATGCTCTTTGAACTGAATTTCAGAAGAGAAATAAGCTATCCTATATCTTTAAAGCCACCTGGATAATTTAATGCACTGTCTTCATTGATGAGATATTTTTCAATCAGTTTGTCTCCCTAGGGAAGGGTGGCAGGGCTCTTCCTCTGCCCTCAACAGTAATATGATCTAGGTTATCCTAGGATGTGTCATCCTGTAAGTTTCAGCAGAGCTGCGTGGAAGACAGGTTTTAGGATTGCAATAGAAATTGTGCTTGTGGGGTGATCAAGTAAGGCGTAGGCAAGGGAATTTGGCTAAGAATTTCTTAACTGTAGAGATAATTCACATATAATTAGCATTGGAATAACATGTAATTTGGTTTTTAGCGCATAAGAAATCGTATGGTGAGAATTTTTTGGGGTTGTTAATACTAGGTTAATTATTCTCCTATGTGATTTTAGCAATAAAATGGGAATGATATTTAATCTCTAACAACAGAAATGGAGAATATAATCAATTATTTATTTCAGTATTCTTACTTCAAGGTTATGAGTAGATTTTATTTTTACTTCTTATTGTAGCAAGATCTCTATGTCCCCTGAAGCAATTAGTAGCTCATTGCAAGCTTTGACACTGTATTTCTTAAACATACTTATTTTTAGAAATTAAGAAGGAATTGCAGATTTCTGTGGTTCAAAACAAAAGCTGATTAGTTTAAAATTAAATCTACAAAGAACAATGTCTCTCTCAAAGCAGTCTTTTCTGTAGGTGGTTTCATGGAAACCATGGAAATCATGCCATATATTAGAAGATTAATTTGAAACACTTTTGCTTCCTAAAGTAAACTCAGAACATCATCTACTGATGATTTGTTTTGATAAAACAGTATTTTTAAGTTTAGTTCCTGAGAAAATTCTCACTTTATGCAGTGTTGAAAGAGTTAGAATGAGTTTGAGATTGTTTTCCGCAAGATTTATTTTTTTAATTCCCCAGTCTGAATCATTTCAAACAGGTTGGCTTATTTAAAAATATGTGAAAAGACAAAAATTTCACTAGACTAATTGATCTTTTTTTTTTTTTCCCCTCTGGGGTTGAAAATAAGAACTGTTCCTGTCACTTTTCCAATATTTTAGACTGAATCAAAGGAGATGAGATGCTCATACAATATTTTAGGTATTTTGGGGCATAATCTAGGTCCATTTTGGATGAATATTTGGCTCATAATTATAGTTTTGGATTATATTGTTCATGAATCTTACTATTCTGTTTTGTCAGACTTTTGAGAGATTCAGCAGTTAAACTACACTGATTTGCACAAACTGAAGATCTGGTATTGAGGATGTTGACCCATAAGCTGTGTGCAGACAGGGAATAAACTTAATGAAATCTTGAAGGGAAAAATTGCTTCATTCAAAATGATGGCATGAATGCAAACAAACAACTTGAACAGATCTTGAGGTAGTAAAACACCTGATGTAGAAAGTAATTCCAGGCCCTTGAAACTAGTGTGAGTCCCCATGTGGGTGTGAGAACAGGAAACACAAGGAGGTAATAATGCAACAGAGAGGATGGGAATCCATTTTCTCTATTTCTTATGTCACCTGAGCTGGCTGGTTGTATTCTAGATTGGGTATTTGTGCATGGTGCAGCAATCTGTCATGTAAACATAACTTTAAGTAACTTTGTACCTGATATTTGGTGCTGTTCTCTATAATTCCATAGTTTTCATAATTGCTTATTGGATATTTTTTTAATATCCTTGAAAGTAAATTTTTTCTTGAGATGGAAATGCACAACTCAACTGATATTCTGATTACTATAGATAAAGAAGAACTTGAAGCAGAGAGATCAAACTTTATCAAAAGTTTGAACTTAATTTTTGTGACTGTTTTAATTACTGGAATTTTTTTCCATCAAATTTACAGTATTTCAGTAATGCTGATCTAATAATATTTCCAAAGCATTTCTTGCAATTTTTAATTCATTTCATGATGAGCAGACTCAAAAAATTAGATTCTTCATACAAATCTTCAAGTATTTTATTCACTGTTGATTTCATCAGAACTTCCTTCACCTAGAGTCTGTAAATGACAAATTCACGCCATGCAGTAGGAACCAAACAGTGTGTCACCAAAGTCAATCTGATGCTGATACGCCTGTAGCAGTTACTGTCCCATAAAACTGAGAGTAGTTAAAACCCACAGACCATGGCAGAGAAGCATAAATGCAGGATTTACAAGGTCATAGACCTTGAAGAGAAAAACGTACACTCAGATCAAGAAAAATGAGATGAAATTAATGTTAATCCCAGAGCCAGGGACAGGCAATAAGAAGATCTAGGCAGTAAGGAAGAAGCTCAGGTGGTATGGTATTTCTGGGACAGAGCTGAGCAATTTAGGGAAGCTCACCTACTTCAATTGACTTCTGTAGTGATAAAAACACGGGGGAAGAAAAGCATTATCTTCTGCTTTCCTTAGAAAGAGTTGTTAAATAAGAAGTGTCTTTTGAAAAAAGGACACTTCATCTGGAACAATTCCAGATTGACTAGGTCTGATGAAATATTCAAAATATAGAGATCATTTTGGGCCTTTAATACTATCAGAAATTACAGTTTAAATACTGGAAAGACAACAAAAATATTCATTTAAGTTATATAGGACAAAATTTCATCTGTCCTCTTTTATTGCTTGCCATTAGCCTAACTGAATATTTACACAGATTGTAATGTGTTTCAAAAAGATAACTGCAAAATCAAGCATTAATTGTATGTGTGCAAATGCCCTTTACCTGCAAAATGAGCAGAATTAAGGTTTTTTGCCAAAAATAGAGATTTTACATGAAGACCATAGGAGAAGCAGATTAAAATGTTGGCACGTGGCCATTGGTTTGAGATTCCTTTTTATACTTGACATGAAACCACTTTTTTCCCTGGTATTTCTCCCATGAAGAAAATTAAAAGGAAAAGAAAAGAAGATTAAGTGAGGAAAAAAATTTAGAAGATCATGCAAGAAAGAAAACATCCACTTTTCCACAATGCTGGTCATTAACTTCAATGCTGTCTTTGGTGGAAGGTTAATTTTGAAAAAAAAAGTACTACAACTTAAATAACTTTTTATAGTTCTACTGCTAGTGAACTATGTCTACCTATTATTTTACTTCATTACTGGTTGTTAAAAAAAAAAACAAGCACTGACATTTTTGGTTTGTGTCCTATTTTCAACTTTTAGTTTTGCTTTTTCTGCATACAAATGTCATTTGCTATAGTTTTTGTCTAGATTACAAATTATTTAGGATAGAAATAATGCCTTATTTTGCTGATTTTGAATGGGGTAGAGTTAATTTTCTTCACAGTAACTCATATGGTGCTGTGTTTTGGATTTCTGGCTGAAACAATGTTGATAACACATCAAAGTTTTAACTATTGATGAACAATGTTTGCACATCAATGTTTTGTGGCTGGTTAATTTGATAAGGAGAAATTACATTTTGAGAACCTCTCTCTGTTGTGATGTTTATATATGCATAAACTCCAATGAAGGAGTTGAATTTGGAGGTGGGTAAGCAGGACAGTTTTTCAAAAGACAAAACTTGAATGATCCTACTTAAATTTACATAAAGGAGTGTTAAAAGTTGTCCAGTGTAGTGAGAAAGAGGAGAGGCCCATAGCTTGTTCTTACTTGCCTCCTATTTCATTCTACTTACACCATTTTTCAACACGAGCACAGAAAATTCTTCATCTTATTCTTTTTGAAGACAGAATAGAGGAATCCAAAGTTTATTGAAAATTCTTTCTATTGTCAGTAGAATTTCTGGCATAAGATATCATTAACCAGAAATGATCTTCATGTGTATTTGATAATAATTATCTTGAAAGTCTGGATTTCAAAGTATAAAATATAAGAAATAGAGTTATAGCTGCATTGTCAGCAGTAACTAGTTTATGAATATGTGTCACATTTGAAAGAATGAAATGACAATCCTTTACTAATCTCATTTATCAGAGGTCTCAGAGAACAGTTAAATGTTAAATGTTTGTGAAAAATAATATAGTACAGGTGATATTGCCTTGAAGAGGATGAATTAGATAACCTCTTGAAATTCCTTCCCAATCCATCTTCTTCCAACTTCTTGTCTAAAATTTCACTGCTACTAAATTTTTATAATTTCAACCTTGACTTCCCTAAAAGAATAGTTTAGGATAAATATGAAGTTGTTCCAAACTTCCTGTTAAAAGAAATGGAGGAGGGTGAAGATAAAAGAAAAAATATCCCCAAAACAGCTGCTTAGTGGGAAGAGAACTCTGGCAGATCTGGGGAAAACAATTGCTTCACTTTTTATTTAAAGTGGCACCTTGTTTAGAAATAGGCATGACCATGACTGTACAATGCAAATCTAATGTACCTCAATTCATGATTACAGTATGAGAAAAAGCATTTCATTTATGTACATTTATCTAACAAGACATTTAATGATCTCATTTGTTCATATTTCAATCTGAAAGTGACTTTTAGGAACTTGTCACCCTTTGCACAAATGATACCCTCTCACAAATGCAAATACCACGATTTCAACTGGAAGACTGTAATTAATCGTAGTTTCTTAAAATACTCCAATATGAGTCACTTGCACCCATGCAAATTGAATAGAGTGCAATATTTTCCATACTGCAAATATTATTTTTGTAACAGAAGTAATTGCTATTAGAAATCAGAGGACATATCCCTTTTGATATTTTCCCAATCAAAGGAATCCTGCTGTTAAAGCAATATTAAAATGCAAGGGTTTAGTTCTTAGTTCATTTATCTGAACCCAAGACGTTCAAATGAAGTAGGTGAATTAGTTCTGTTTTCTGATTATAATAACACCCTTCCATAGTCCTTTCTAACATTAATTATTGATTCACCTCTTTCTTATTTCCTATGAATGCTAAAAATGAAGATTTTTAGCTAGGGTTTCAAGTTTGCATTTAATTATGGATGAAAAGATGATCAAATAGAAAGAAAGCCTCCACATTATTTCTGTATATATGGTTTTTGCTAAAAAACTGTTCTAAGTTATGTCTGTTTTAAACATTTCTAAATATCTTCTAGTTATTTATTAAATGTTCATAGATGCCGAGTGAGGAATTTAAAATGAATGGTTATTTGTCCAAAATATATAGTAAAACTATTTGATAATCAATATTATTTTCTCTAGGAAAAATGAACAATGAAAATTCACAGAAGAACTTAGAGCATACAGAAGAATGGTAAAGCAACATATGCAACAGGATTTGGAATATATTTATATATATAATATAACAGAATAATGGAATATATTTTCTAAACTCTCCAAACTAAGTGCAATTGCAGGAGAAAGGATTATAGAAAATTCCTTAGCTCTGGATGGCAAGCTTGTACAGGGAATCCCACTGAGACTGAACCAAAACCTGCTAAACAGCAGGGACTTGATTCAGGTTTTGATTCAAGCATCAAGTGCCATTTGATGTACTGTGGGTTGTGCTTCCTGATATCCTGCTGCTGTTGGAAAGGTCAGGTGTCTCCCACTGCTTCCATATCCGCCAGCCCCATATGGATTATTTTGGGATCTCATGATATTGTAAAGGATGATTTGAATTTGAGCAGCAGGTGGTTATGTGCAACTGCTTACAAAAATGCTGGATGACTGAGGGTCCGTGGCAGATAACACAGACCTAGAAGTTTGAATTAAAGTTGATGCTAATGTGCAGCTAATTGTACACAGACACTGAGAACCATTTAAGATGAAATCTTCTGTGCAGCCTTTATCTGAAGATCCAAAAAGATTCGTGTCTTCTACAATAGTTATATCATATGTTTGTGCCAACCTCTTGTACACACAAGAGCAGTGTCTCTCTAGTGTAAATGACAAACAAACATTTATTCACTGACAACAGAAAGAGCCCCTAAATGTCAATATTTCATTCCTAAATTGAATCCTAACTCTACCACATAAATAGTCCAATTTCAACTGAGAGATGGCGATCCGATTCCTCTGTTTCCTAAATCAATCCATTGTCTTTTCTACTATTGTAGATCTGATACATTTTTCCCATCTTCAACCTTCAGCCTTCCATCTGTTTCCCCAAATCTGAAATCCCATTTTATTCAGAGCACATAATTTCAGTAAAACATGCAGAAATATATTCTCTAGGTTCACCTAAGCAGTTTCATTGCTTTCTAAGCCATTCCTTAGCTTTCTTAATAGAGTATTTTCTGGTCTCCAATTTCTGTTTAGCTTAAACTAATTGGATATTAAGTTAACATAATATGTTTTGTTACTGACTGCAGCTTCCAATAACTTAAATTTGGAATATTATGTAATATGTAGGTCAACAGACAATTTGAAATGAGGTCATTTCTTTAAAATTAAAAAAAATAATAATAATAAAAAAAGAATACCAAACGAATTCAGTTCAATTTGAAATGCACAGTTTCCTCCTTTTTCATCCAAAATTAGAAAACATAATTCAGAAATCTATAATCTTCCAGCTGATGCTCTTTGAATGATAGTGAGCCGGATTTTGCCATCTTTACCTATGCATGAATGGAATTGTCCATTATGAGTCATCTCAAAAATTTATTAAGATGGTAACCACTGGAAATTAATGAGTTGACAAAACTGGCACATCTCAAATGTTTTCATATGGGAAGAGACAAGCCGCTGTAAAATTAACATATTATGCGTGGGGTGAATGCAGAAAAGTTGCATGAAGATAACTTTCTTTTTAAGAAGAAATTATAAGTTCCTATATTTTTAGTCAAGTATTTTACCAAGTTGAAGTTATTTTAGCTGATTATCTAGTGATCAGGTCTTGTCATGGTGACCAATGCATTGTATTTGATTTAGAGCAGGGATGAAATATCTGTGTTTGAACTATGATAGGCAAAGGGTTCGGGTTCAAAGACCAGGATATAGAACTTTGTTCTCCTAAGCTGAAATTGTGTATTGACAGCAGCGTAAACTGTGTCACATAGGATGAAATCCAGAAAAGTAACAGACTCACAAATAATAGCTACAGTTATTCTATTAACTAATTATTAATAATAGATCATCGAATTGCATTAAAAGTATTTTGGGCATCCTGTAATTTCTAAGTCCTAATAATGCTTCTTTAATGTAAACACCTGTGAAATCAATTATACATCTCACTATATTCACGGCATGAGGATGAGGAAAAGTTATCTTGGAAAACTGATTATTCTAGAAAAAGAATGTTGACTATAAATCAGTGATCTCATTTTGTTATTTCAGCTTTCATTGCCAAGTGATACTACTTTAAGACTTACAGGAAATATACTTACAATTTTCCATATTTATTTTTAAATATAATTATTTGTTCTTTAAGTCTGTATCATGCTGGGTTTTTCTAGAAACTTAAAAGAACTAAAACGACAGAAAACTATTTTATAAACGCCTTCTTGATTAAGAGAGAGATCATTGGCAATCATTGTTATCCAACAAATTATAACAGTATACCAAGATGCCATTTAATTTCAACATTGGATAAAAATAAGACAATAAAAGAGATTTATCATTTAGCTAACACTATTTCCTAAATTTGAATTAATATTTTGAAGGACATATCAAGAAATACTTGAAAAAATATGCTAAATTTCTTGTTTAAAATGCTCAAGTATATGTATATGTATATGTATATGTATATGTATATGTATATGTATATGTATATGTATATGTATGTGTATGTGTATGTGTATGTGTATATATTTAGATCACATATATGTCATGTACATGATCTATCTAATGCACAGTTTTGACAATTTAAAATCATGGGGATCTGCCAATAGACTTCCACTAGTTTGATAAAGTTCTGTGAGTGAAATGCTTACCAGGACTTTTCTTGATAGTAGCTCTTGTGTATTCTTTAAGGACTATAATGCAAGAGAAAATATTGCATAAATGGAGACTTATTTCTATATTTCTAATTTTCTGTCTTTGCTTGGGAGCTGAAAGTGGTAGGAATGGGTTAGTATCTGTGGCACTCAAGGTAGCATCTATTTGTGCTGGAGAATGTTTTGAGGAGAGAGAGCAACATCAGTGCTCCATGGACTTTTGCCTGTCTCCCTATGTCCCAGTGCAGGTACATAGTAATAGATTTGAAATCTCTCATCTTTATGGTGAAAGCTGTACACCTCTTTGCTTTAGAACACAACCACATTGAATTCACAATATGGCTCTTTGAGATACACTTTCTGTGCTCTTCTTGGGTAGTTTTCAAAGAAAAAGATGATAAAAAGAAATCCTAATTTCATCTTTATCATATTTTTCCCTATTGATACTTTTAAAGCAAATAGACACATGTCAAGACATTTATTGGGGCATGACACTATGTGTGACTACTACATTAAGTCAAGGTCATCCCTGTGGAAGAGATTCAATATAAAACTGTTATTAAAAAAGCACCTGAAAGGGTCTAGGAAATAATGCCTCTGTTGTTGAAGATTAACCAATTGAAGATTACCAGCTACTGCCCATCCAGGCATTTTTTGTTTTATTTATTCCAAGAAAAATAAAATTAACTGAAGAAGATAAACTCTGCGGCATAAAATCAGTTTTTATTTTAGGCAAACAGGTTTATAAGTTTTTGGAGGAAGTAAAAGTAAGCAGATTCTCTCACAGAAAGATTATCAAAATGAGATCTTTACACAATCTGTAACACCAACAACTTCCCCCCAACTCTCCTTCTTTTTCTCTATAGTTATGTTTTTTTCCTATGTGTAAAATAGAGTGATGTTCTAGTTAATTATAAATGCTAGATCATGTTGGACATGTTTGAATAGAGGTTGGTTGAATCCAGATCTGTGTTTATATAAATTTATCTGAGGAAATGGTAGTAATAAGACTTGTTGTCTGTGACAACCCTTAGAGGAAGACCTAAATTATTATCCTAAAATGAGGCTAATGCAGGATTTAGATCATTGAAAACACTTCTAAAACTCTCTCCTCCATGACTAAACCTGGTTAAATGCATATTATAATCTGGATCTTGCCTGGAATTAGCATTTTCCTGGATAAACTGATCCTATAAACACCTATCTCTTTCAGTTATTTGGGTTATAATATCCAAGTGTTCTTCTGACTAAGTCTATGAATATTCCTCTGTCACAGCTTTCAAATTTAAATATTTTTTGCAGTATATGAAAAAGAAACAACATTTGTGGCACTCCTTCACGGAGCTTTAAGCAATAAGGTGCAGCATCAAATTCCTCCATATTTGCCCTTATTCTGGTGTCAAACTAATATTCCCGAGTATATGACAACAGATTCTTTCCCTTGGATATTTTGTTTCCCCTTAGGACATTCTCTCCAAAATTGGGAGCAACGGGTTCAGACTGAAGAGTGACGAGAATTGCTTACAGTTTATCCCAATCTCAGTTTTCTTCAGGTTTGAATTAAATCTCTGGAGTGCAGGTGTGTTTACCTCACCAGCAGGAATAACCTCAGAGATATCCAAAGTATTTCTTGCGGGAAAAATAACACTGTCATGCTGAAATATACTTAAATAGGGTCTTTTTCGTCCATAGATACTACAGAATCACTATTATTTTGATTACAATTTCCATAACACGGTTTGGTACTTCCTGGTTATATAGATATTTATTAAATAAAAAAAAAAAACCATATCAAAGCTTTAGTGAGTTTGACTGTACAATATAATGCTGTAAAATACAACTATGAAGATTGCTTGGACTTTTGGACCTTTGTGTGTGCATTAGAGCATATCCTTCCTCCAGAGCTTGGTCTCATTTATTGTGCAGTTAATGAACAAATACTGGTGTGGTGCCATGTTATCTTTATTACACTAAAGACAAAAGTGATCATATTCCCTACGGTTTTTTTGAAGCTGTCCTTAATATAATATGCAAGTGCTTCAGAAGCAGTGATTTATTTATTATTTTTTCTCAACAGCTTCATAATATGAAGAAATGTTCTTCTAATTTGACACATGGGGAATCTGGAAACAGAGGCATGACAGACAGAAACATCCACTGTGTTTGGAGGCCATTTGAATATCTGGATCTGATTTATGTCAGCATATGTTGCATCATGCAACACTGTATTTAAATATAACCCTGCTCCTATAATTTCAATTGCAGCTGAAAATATTCAAAGCAAAAATCACAGCCTTTAATTAAAAACACAGGAAATGAAGAACATGTAATTAATGATCACCTGTTAAATGTTTGAGTAGAATGATTTTTCCATTACATATCCAGAACTCAATTCCCCATGGCAACACTTATCTTCCTCTTTGATAAAAGCACTGCTCTCCTCTCCCCAAGTACTGTATATTCCCAGCTTCCAGTAAATAGCACAGGACTGTATAAGTTTTCCTTTAATATAGCTCTGCACAGCTCAGCTTCATCTGCAGTCTAATTCTGTTCTTGTGCATTAGTGGGAAGGACTGTTATATAATAATATAAAAAATGCTATTGTGCATACAAAAATTGGTGAAATTAATCAAAACATTAGCACTTGGCAAAATCAGTATGAAAAATTGCCAGCTAAATAGTCAACATTGCTAAAATTTTGCTGTGTTATGATGGTATTTTAATTCTCTCCTAGCCTCTGTTAGCTCAAAATTTGATGTCCAAAAATTTCTAGAAGTATTGCAACCAAGGTGTAACCAGTGTTTAGGAGAGTTGAGGGATTGCTTCATGTATTCTCAGGGCTTTAGTCTTCATGCACAAAGGTGTGTTGTGTTTTTTGCAGATGTATGACCTTGTTGGTCATTCTCACTTTGGAACTTTGGTGAATCCCACACCTTGTAACACTGCTCCCTAACCACCAGGTTTGTATCCTGTGTTTATGCTCATAAGCCATATCTTGTACTTGTGTCCCTGAATAACACCTAATTTTTATCTCTGTATCTTCAATTTGTTAAGATTGATCAGAACTCCAATCTTGTCTTCAAACATAACTCTAAGATTGCACAAGGATTTAATTTTCTGGTTTTTTATCCGTTTTATTAATTAAAATATTGAATTGTTCCATTTCCAGAGTCTAGGACAGATCTTTCAAGAGCTCTGTTGAGCGAGTCTTTCATTTTGATACACTGCCACTAATAACTACACTGTAAGAATGGGTTTTGAGTCATCCTTCTTTAAAAATATGTGTGTTTTATTTTCTAATATATTTATGTGGTCAAGTTGCTTAAGAGAAGGACATCTGAGACACTGCCAAGAAATCATACAGCAGTCAAGGTAAATGATACATGCTTGTTCTTTCCCATGCTCACAAGACCAGCTTCCATGTTGCAGAAGTAATTTAGATTGATTTGCAAGTTTTTCTTATAAGACTGTGTAGGCTTTTATTCATCTCTATACTTTCTTGTAGGTAATTAGAAATAGTGTAGCTACTTTTTTACAGTATTTTTTGTAAGTAGAAGCCAACTGGTCTATATTGATGGGGTTTTTTTTTTGATGCATACCATGTTTGTTTTTTTCTAGTCTCCTACTGCATCTCATATCCTATAGGAGTCTTCAAAGTGTCTCAAGAGGTCCAAAATTTTCCAAATCAGTTTTGTAACTAAACATATGAAAAGCTAAAAAGAACTTTCTAAACTAGAAGGGATTTTAACTGTGGCTTGCTTTTACTCAGCTGTATTAATAGCCTTTTCTTACTTCTTTACTACCAAAATTCATGTTTTTATGGCTATATGGTTATAAGTATTATTTGAGGTAAGATATGTGAAAAGAGTAAAGAAAAAAAGAAGTGTTAAACACTTCAGTCTTTTACAGAACAGATCCTTCTCTCTTATTGGTATTTAGAAATGTACTTGCAGAAAGATTTTTTCTGGTGTTAACAATCCTTTCAATTTCCATATAATTCTTTTGATATTTCTGACTTAGTTACTTAAACAATTCAACACTTGTGTTCAATGAACAGGCCATATTTTAAACATTATATGCAATGTTTTCTTATTTTTAAATATTAACCTTTTCCTGTACTTTCTGTCTTTCCTCTGCAACCAGACATTTAGTATCTGTGTCCCTAAAATCAAACTCCTGCCATTTCTTTTTAGTTTTTTTTCTTTTCCTTTTTCCATCTTTTTGATTAATTTCAAGATTCTTTTTTAATATTTGTATTTCTAAAACCTGTTTTTTGTTCCTTTATTTTCCTCATATTCTTTATGTCATGAATTCCCTTCATTTGATGATCGTTTTGTCATACAAATTCTGTCTTCGTTAATATTGTTAACCAGTTCTTCCTTCTTGAAATATCAGTTGACTCACTTTCAGTTATTTCTCTATATTTTGTATCAAATACTTACCTGGAAAAAATTACTTTTTTAGAAGAGAGCAAATGGAAAGAGGGAATTCCTCACAACTTCATTATATTCCT
The DNA here is from genome assembly GCF_052056855.1 of Sturnus vulgaris. Classification (NCBI taxonomy): domain Eukaryota; kingdom Metazoa; phylum Chordata; class Aves; order Passeriformes; family Sturnidae; genus Sturnus; species Sturnus vulgaris. Next base: position 102,605,250 of record NC_142245.1, on the reverse strand, counting down.
GTACTTGCTCCCTTGGTCATTTGGGGTTTTTTACTGTTTTAAGTATTAACTATGCTAACTTTTTTCTGGTAATAAAACTTGGGCAGAGAGTTAAAGAACTTTGGATTTTTTTTTGATAATGAACCTAAGGAGAAAATCGAGGCAAATCCAAACTAACTTAGCTCTGATTAAGTTGGGTCTCAGCATAACTTTTGTGTTTCTCCACAATATGATCTGAGAGAAATTATAAAAGCACTTTGATATATAAGGCAGCATTTCTTTTTCTTCTTCCCTACAGGCAGAGGATATATTCAGTATATTTTCTATGAGAGATGAAAGAATATCTAGGTTAATAGAAAAGCCTATGGAGATAACTCTAATAGAAAAAATACATGGAGAGAAGATATATTAAGTAGAAAGTTAGCATTGCACCAAGTAGACAGATGACTAAAAGGGAACTAGTTTATATTTAATAGCTGATTCTTTCCTGGGATATGTCTGATTTTCACAACAAGCTGAGATTTGGCTTCATTAAAAAGACAGAACTCTTTCCTGCCACTTTCTTTAGGTGTGGTTCCTAAAAGTCAGTAAGAAATGGAGTGATCTCCATTCTGATTCAAGAGGCATTTGGAACTTTGCAGAAAAAGGGCAATAACGAATAAACCACAATTAGGTTTTATCTAATCAGTCATCCTTTGTGCTCTTATGCAAATATTTGGCTTCTGTCAGACTAGAAATTCTTTGGAGGGAACAATGTGATTTCCACTTGTGCCAATATTGGTCAATTAGACTGCAGAGTATAGAAAATCCACATGAATTACTCTCAGGAACAGAAATGCTCTGGGGAGTAAGGCAGACTCAGTGGGGATGGGCCAGAAGTGGTGGTTCTGTCCTCCCCATTCTCTGACCCAGAACTCACACACTGCACGTGGCAGAATTAGAAAAGCAGGGGGGTAAAGGTCTGGCTCCTCTCTACAAATTTATTTCTGAAAATGTTGATGGAGGTGACTTTAAAAGGGAGGCATTTGCTGAAGGAGCAATGACTTTTGCAAGCCTGTGTAGTTTGCAGTGCAGGGTTTGGAAAGCCATAAAAGAAATAGAACTACTCTAATGGAAAATGATAAAGAAATGGATTTCAGTCAGGCTTGCACTTCAGAAAGAAAAAATTCTGGCTACATCCCAGAAGTCATGTTAGATGGATTTCAAGGCAAAGAAATGTGAGGGGAAAAGGTAAATTTATAGAAGGTAATGCGTACTCTGACCTCTAAAAAGAACTTGCATTTTATAATGTAACGATTCACCAGTTCATCTCTGTGTATTCACATTTTCTCTTATGCTCCTCCCAACTCTCTATCTCTATAAAGAAATTAGTTATTCATATCTTGCACTCTTTAAGTATATTAAAATCAGGGATTTATTTCTAAATTGTACTGTTTGTATCATTACTAATGAAGCTACAGCTTTAAGTAAGGAATGTTTACTCAGGCACATCAAGTATTCACTATGAAAGCAATTAAAGGATTTGATGTTCGCAGTCAAGTATTAATATTAATGTGTGAGAAACTGCATCCAAATCATTTAGAGGTGGTTAGGAAGACCTCTGGGAGTGAGACAGCCATAGAAAGCAGTGAAATGATTACAGCTGTATGGGAAAATAATGGAAACAGCTACTCTCCAAGCATCCTCAATAGGGAAGGAGGATCCTCAAAACCTAAATGAACGTGACTATAAGTGGCAGCATTTAAGTTTGATTTGCCTGCTATAAAACATTTTACATTAGTAAGTGTCTAGGGCCTTTGCACTCAAATGTATCTTTATCACTTGTCTCCAAATCCCTTTATGGATAGTACAATTAACGGCACACATGAAACAAAACTGTATGACAATAATTTGCAGACCATTATGATCTCAGAACTGGAACAGTAATTCTCATCTTCTGTTCCTGACACCACCTACTGCCAGACCTAGGATGAGCCATTTAACTATTGGCTTGATTTTTCCAGCTATAAAATTGATGGGAAAGTTCTCATGTGTCTCAGGGTATATTTGGAAGGTTAATCAATAACACTTGTAAAGTCTTCAGAATGTTGCATCAATAAGATATAAACTTAATTTGCTGAAAATGTGTTTGGATTGAATACCAAGCTACAGATACTCTATTTACTATGCAGTCTAAAAAGATTTTTAAAAAAGAACAAAAAATTAATAAATTAAATCTGAATAAAAAATTATGATCTCTGATGGATGACAAGAAACCGACTTTGTTACAAGTCTCTGTGACAATATTTCCTTTTCCACTGCTTCAGGAGATTTGCTTTCAGATTACAGTTTTTTCATTTCTAGATGACTCCACAGGAGTTGCTTTAGGCTTGAGAATAGGATAAATCTTTCCAGCATATCTTTTTTTTTTTGGTTTTAGTTGCTTTACTAGAACTGATTTGGCATTTTGACATTCAGCATGAATTTTATGCTTCTCTCTCTCTCCTGTATGCATGTTGTCATGGCTGTGTATGCAATAAAAGCACAAATGCATTGCTGAGGGATGTCTGTAAGTCAGTGGTTGAGGGGGAAGAGTGTAATGAAGAGAAACATGACATTCCCATAGCAACAGTGGCAAAGCTCTTTATGCTGATGTTGAGTAGAAAATTGCCAGTGATCTAAAGGACAGCAGAAATAAACTGCATGTGATTCGAAAAGAATTTCTTACTTTGCCAGAAACAAGTCAATTTAAGGTCAGTGTCAGACCCCAGTGGCTGAATAACATTAATATGGAGCTAAAGGAAGACATTTGCGAGTCACATCACTTAAGGAGGGTATATTGTCCTACTAATTAAACCCCACATTTTATGCAACTATTTCAGAATATTATTTGTCTCTTGTCACTCCAGTTTTTTTTAACAAAATGCATGTTTTTCTGAACAGTCTTAATATCTTAATATCTTAAGCCTGAGATGTTCCTTTTTTGCTGTCTTAAATATACATTAAAGATAATGTAATTTGGTAGTGCTTTTCAAAATTGGGATGTATTTCCCACTGGGTTTTACATCTTGCATAGCATCCATCTATTAAATTTTACAGCTAGACATGTTCTTTTATGAGACCAATATTTTTCAGGTGTAGAACAAATTTCTAGATGCCTAAAGCAAACTGATTTTCCAGCTTGCCTTTTGAAAAGATTTCTGTAAAACCCAAGATGTTTCATTGGCATCTATATTCCTATTTATGATTAAAAATGCAAATAGAGCAATAATATAACTGAAGAATATGCAAGCAGCAGAAGAAAGGCTGCAAAAATCTGGTTTCAGTTTTTCCATCAAAATCCTAGCTGGTTATAATTTTTCAAACCAGTCATTTAATGCAGTGCACCAGTGTTAATTACATCATGTCGTATCACAACAGCTATTTAGAATTTTCTGCATGAAACTACCCTCCAACATCAACAACAACAAAAAATTATCTTCAGGTAAGAGCATCCCCACAAACAATTTTGAAAAAACTGTATTGGAAAGAGGATCTAGCATTTTGTAACTCATAAAAATCTCAGCCATTTGACAATTATGTGCAGCTATTTATTTTCACAACCCATTGCTAGCTTTTCCCTTTGGCTAGGCTTTATTTTAAAAATGAGATTCAAGGTACAGCATTTTGTTACTTAAAAAGTTAAAGCTACTACTTGGAGGGCTTCAGGGAGCATCACTTCATCATGAAATACTAAATTAGAAGGATATACCTATCAGTCCAGGTTGTTAAGCAACACCCACAGGTTGCTGCTCTAGTGGTAATGCATTAGATGTTGATTCCAACTATAACATTGCTTGAGTAAAAACAAAAAAGAAAAACATTTTCCTTCTTTAGACCTGGTAGTTTCTGACAGAAAAAATGCCAAAACAGTCATAAATTGGGAAGCTGATATGAAGCCCTTTAGGCCTAATGCCTGTATTTTTTCTTTAATTATAGTGAGTTTCAGCTCTTTAATAATTCCCATCACAATCCAAACATGGCATGTCAGGTCCTGGACCACAGTCATAAGGAATTCTTCATATGAATGCAATATTTAGGGAGGTATGTGTGAGAGGCTTCTGTAGAACTTACACATTCATTCAAATAATTTCATATGGTTGTAGATATAGAATCATAGATTACGCTGAGTTGGAGGGGACAGATCATCTCATGAAGACCAACTCCTGCTCTGTGCAGAACATCCAAGAATCCCACCCTGTGCCTGCGAGCACTGTCCAAACAATTCTTGAGCTTTCTCAGGCCTGCATCCCTGGGGAACTGTTCCAGTGCCCAGCCACCCTCTGGGGGAAGAACCTTTCCCTAATATCCATCCTAACCCCACCCTTCTCCCCCAGCTCCCCTAAGGCCATTCCCTCATGTCCTGTCCCTGTCCCCACAGAGCAGAGATCAGTGTCTGTCCCTCTCTTCCCCTCCCAAGGAAGTTGTACCTGCACTGAGGTCTCCCCTCAGTCTCCTCCAGGCTGAACAGACCAAGTGTCCTCAGCCACTCCTCACACGGCTTCCCCTCAGGGCCCTTCCCCATCTTTGTTGCCCTCCCTTGGACACTCTGCAATCGTTTAAAGCCTTTCTTACATTGTGGCACCCAAAACTGCCCCAGCACTGGAGGTGAGGCTGTCCCAGAGCAGAGCAGGACAATCCCTGCCTTGCCTGGCTGGTGATGCTGTGCCTGATGTGCCCAGGACAGGGTTGGCTCTCCTGGCTGCCAGGGCACTGCTGGCCAATGTTCAACTTGCCATCAGCCAGGACCCTCAGGTCCCTTTCCCCATGCTGTTCTCCAACCTCTCATGGCCCAGTCTGTCCATACACCCAGAGTTGCACCATCCCAGGTACAGAATCCATCACGTTCCCTTGTTGAACTTTGTATGTGTGGTGATTGCCCATCTCTCATATATATACTATTCTTCCAAATTTTGAGGTTCTTCCTTGTTATCCATGCCATTTCATTCACAAATGATTTTTTTGAATTCCCTGACACAAAAAATTCCCTGACTTTTTTTAATGTGATGCTAGCCCCCTTCAAAGATCCTTACATTTCTTCAGTCTTTTCTTCACCCATGTCTTAAGAAATTGTTTGAATAAGACTAAAACACATTTTATATCATTGAATAATGGACCAGTTTATCAGAAAAATTTCAGATATGTAATATGCCACCAAACATTTTATTTTTCTTCACACTACTGGGAGAAAACTATAATCTCTCATGCTCTCCATTAACTCAGGAAATGCAAACCTGCTGTTGGCTGCCACTTCAACACATAACAGTGTTGGTGCAGTTTCAGTGCTATATTTATTAGTTTCTCTAAATGATTGAAGTGGAAAGTGATAAGGCATGTGAGTGTACATTTATTATTATGATAACTTTGTGAAATGTGAGATTAATAGAAGGATTAGTTCCAAAGTACTCTAGTGCCTGAGTTTGCAGATTGCATGTGAAGTGGGCAAAAAATCTTTTTCCATTTATAATGCAATGCTTTTATCAAGTCAATTGAGTAGCTTTACAGGTAGAAGATAGAAATTAGGTATTTTTATCTCAACATGGTCTGAAACACTGAACCTCCAGTTAAAACTGTGTAGGTGAATTACCTATAGATTAATTCCATAGTCCTCATTACTTCATTAGTGTAAAAACCACATGTGATCTGTTGATTTTCTCCATTAACTCATGAAAATGCTAAAAATCTGTACAGCGAGGCACTGGAAAGAAACTTTTAAAAGAGTTGGTAGGAACAACAAAGAAACTTTCACCCTTATTTCTTTCTGGATTTTGGCTGAACAAGAGAATGGTCAAATGACTTGTAAGTAAATACAAAATGCTCTAACTTGGAAATATCTGACATTTGGAGGAAAAAAAAAGGCAAGAAATCTGGAGCAACACTAGTCACAGATTACTTCTGTTCAAAAGGCTCTATTTTTTGTTCCATTATTTGTTCAGTGTTCAGTTGCAATAAAATACATTTTTCATACAGCTATAGGTAAAATTATGAACAATTTTTTCAGTGTTACAAGAACTATTCTTGTCTGAAAAGAAGATTACTTATTAGAATATTTCTCCCCAGACTTTGCAGTTTTTTGTGGCTTGTAGTTTGTTTTCTACAGCATAAATGTTTTCCTCTCCTTACTCTTTTGGACCTGTTGCTTATGCTGAAGAATTAATAACTCTATTTTGGAGCTCTGTGTAGTCAGGAAAAGAAAAGGAAAATAGGGAACTTTGATATTTTCTTTCCTCAATGCAATAATGTGCAATTTCCTGTCTTTCCTTCAGTACTGTTTTCATTTACATTATACTTTTTATTTTGCAGCAGGGCAAGCACAAATAAAATACATTACTAGTTTCCTATTACCTTCCTGTGCATGCTAGTGGAGGAGCACAATGCTGCCTTTATGTGAAAATGAAATCCTAAGCTTATCTCTTTGCAGCATTAATAGCAAACTTGCTGACCAATATATTAAAATTATGTACAAGAAAAGCTGCTTCCCTGGCTGTTCATGAGTCACTTTCATTCGTTATCATTCAATATCTGAACGTACAGACTGCAAAATGTGGGGTTTCAAACTGAAGTAACGTATTAATATTTACAGAAAATATATGTCTTTAGATATTGGGGAGTAAGGTTTTCTGAGATTTATTGTTCACTAAATTCAACAATAATTTTGCCCATGACTAATGGGAACAGAATGTTGTGGTCATATCAGACTCTGACCCATCTCCTGACTTGTCCTGATACCTTAAAAGAGATTCTTCCCTAATAACAAGTTTCTGTTTCTATAAAATGAGTTTGTGAAAGGTTGCTTAGCTCCTTTTGCTGCAACATGGTGAGGCGTAGAACTGTCTGAATTGACTGTACTTCACTCTAGCTTCTTCAATGATGGACACTGTTTTAGAACTCCTTTGTCCAGAACTGTTCCCTATTCGTGTTTGGCCAGGCAGACAATTCAGGTTGCAGATTTTATTAAGTGTTGTAGGTTCCATAACTTGCTAAATTCCTAAGACAAGTTTCCATATAAGCCTTAAGCATTATGATATTTAGCACTACAGTGCTGCAATATAGGCTCTCAGTGCTGGAAGTGGATGCCTTTGACACCCAGCTCCTGTAGAAGTTTTATTTATGTGCTGGCATTTTAAATAAACAGGATGATAAACACTCTCATGCCTCAGTTAGGAAAAAACATATTTTTCACATCCTATTCAATCTGACATATTCATCTGGATTTGCATTCGTTCACACAGATACAAGACCAACAACTCCAGTCTCTACTCAGTCAGAAAAAATTCTGTCTGGAGAAAATGTTCCCAGTATATTCTTACCAAAATTCATTGTCTCTGTGATGTAGCAGGGGACATCTTTGGTGCCTGCAGATTCAGAGTTGGTGCCTAACCTCTGAGGTTAGAAACCCTAGACTTTCTATTTTGGCATAGCTCTTACCTACATTTTGTCTAAGACATCACCGTCAGGTAGAAGTATAATTATGGCAGTGCTTTCTTAAGTTCAGCCATTGTAAGTGTTAGATTAAGGCTGCATACCTAAAATTTACACAACACTTGTATTGTAATTTGCTTTTGTTCCACCTTCATCTTCTGGTGCTGCTTGATGCTTAAAAACCCAGCATCATACAAGGTATGGGTCACCCTCTTCCTTTAAATCCATAAAGTCAGAGATGTGAATCTTTCAGCTGAAGAATTCACAAATGATTCAAATTGAAGAAGATTATTGAGTTATTTTGTTTCTGGAGTCAGGACTTTAAGATTTGGAGGAAGACAATACTGGAATATTACATTAAAACCAGAAAAGCGAATTGCATCTGACACTTTTTATGTTAAACCTAGTAATGATAAAGCCAGATATCTCAGTTATATACTTCATAAACATGAGATTAATTATCCTCTAGGGAAGTAACTCCCCAATAACTATAAGGGGAGCTTAGTATGATTGGCTTAAAATCTGGAAACTATATTTTTAGTGTCTGAACTTCGAAGGTTTTTGTTTTTTGCTTTCTACTTTAAAATATGATACATCACATGACTGAACCTGACCAGACTCAGGTACACTTAACAGGAACTGTGTGCCAGCTTGTGGTTTGTCCTGACAACCCTGAGCTCTGAAAGGGTTGTCAAACATGCTGCCTGCAAAGCTGGCAGTCCTCCAATCTGTCCCTCTGTTTGTGATAAAGATTAAGGTATGCCTGGAGACTTCTGATAACTGTATGCAAGTAAAAAGCATATTATCAGGTCTGACAGAAGAGCAAAAATAGGTAGAACTACAAAGAGAAAATGGAATCCCCTCAAGCAAGAACTGAAAAGTTGAGGCTGATAGGTAGAAACCTCACAGATTTGTGAATGATAGGAAAGAAGAGTCTGAAATCATACAGTCCCTATAAGCTTAGTGCTTCTCAGTCTGTAATCAGAACAAGCCTCAGGCTTATAGGTTTGGACAGACATTTGTTGCAGGACTGTCTTTAATTGCCTGCACCTGATTCAATAATTTCTTCAGTTATCATTGTGCATCATTCATCACTGCCCCACCGCCTGAAAAAAACCACCGCCAGCAACAGAGAGATTAGTTTGAAAGTGAAAAGTTTCTATGTACATTTAAACAATTGAAGGTTTTCAGCTTTTTATTTGCACTCCATCTGTAACAATTACCCTCATTTTGAGCAAGAGTGTTATTGCAGACAATTATACTTTGAACAAAGCCAAAAGGGATGAAATTGAATACAAGTGTTCAAGAACAAAGTATCTCACTTCATGTCCTTGTTTTACTAAAGATAACTGGATCAACACTTCCACAAGTTGCATTCTCAGGTGCCCTCTAGAGAGATTATCTTATTTTGCATACATATACATGTATATCAACAATATAAGATGTTTTTTCCCTTGACTTTAACAATAAGTAAATAGGTACGATCTGTACAACTCTAATAGTAACGATTTTTAGTTCAGGAAAATATCTAAAACCGTATCAGAAATTTGCATCTTATTTTGCTAAGTGGTGTGTAAAAACTACAAGAAAGCAGTTTCAGTGAAGAAGTTTATAAATGAAATCACTTCATGCACATCTGTTAGTCAGAGCTTAAGGGAATCAGAAATTATTTGTAAGATCAAACAGGCAGAGACCATGTTGGTAAACAGAACTCCAATTCTGGAAAATGTATAAGCAATCCCAAATGAACTCTTATCTTTTTTCAATTTAGTTTATATTTGTCCACTGTGAACTCTGCAGCCAGGTAGATTTTTCTCCCTCTTATTTTCAGAGCTGACCACAGCTGTCAGGAAGGAAACCTTCTCAACTACAGATAAATCCTAGTTAGACTCTGGGAAAAAATTCATTGGAGAACATATAGCATGCGAGATAGTCTAGCAACCTCTCATAATTTTAAAACTTCATTAACTCCTGAGTAACTTTTATTGACAATGTTTGCAAACAGACATTTCAAGTAAAACATCATTGGCCAAACCAAGACTAGGTTTCACAGATGATGTAAATGTAGATAACAAGTTGAATCATGGAATCATGGAATTGTGTGGGTTGAAAAAGACATCAGGTGGAACCATTAACATGGCATTTCCAAACTTAGCCGTGTGTTTAAGTGCAACATCTACCACACACCTTCTAAATATCCTCAGGGATGGTGACTCCACCTCTTCCCCAACCAGCCTGCCCTGACAACCTTGCTGAGAAGAAATTCTTCATAATCTCCAAACTAAACTTCCTCTGGTGCAACTTAAAGCCTTTTCCTCTTGTACTACTTGTACTACTTGTAGAATACTACAATACTACTACTATTACTTGTAGTAGTATTTTTCAGATAGTTGCAGAGAGCAATAAGGTCATCCCTGAGATTCTTTTTCTCCAGGCTAAACTACCCTTAGCTGCTCCTCATCAGACTTGTGCCTGGGTTGGGCCTGAAGAGCATCCTGCAGTGAGGAACCTCCTTGAAGTATGCTGGAATAAATACTGGCTTGGCAGTGACTTCATGTTGAAAATGCATTTCTTTACCCTCACCACAACCACTACTGAATGCAGAGAGCATCTATCTCAGCCCCCTTTGCTGGCTCCCCACCCCACTTGGAAGAACAGTCTTGCTGAAGCTGTGTCCTTTGCCTAACAGTTTATTTATGTGCAGGCCTGTAATCTTCCCTGAACCAGCCCCTTTTGTTTGGCCAAATTTCACCATATACAAAAATTTTCTACAAGCAAGATTCATGTAACTTGCTAATGTACTGTAAGTTTTTCCTGTTAATAACAGATGGCAAGGATTGTAATCTTACTGACATTAATATGTTCCCCACTCCCACTGAGCCACCCAATGAGTCCCTGTTAGCTGGTAGGAATCAGCCAGTTGGAGTAGAAGCCATTAATCCTTGGAGCAATTCCCCCTTGAACTTGTTTTTCTTTTCTGATTCACTATTATTTTTTGGTCCTTGAGGGTTTTATCTTTTTTACGTTCTTATTTTGAATCCTGCAGTTCATAACCACGAGTCTTTCAGCATCCTTTCTGTGTTTTAATTTACTTATCTTGCATAGCTTTACCTTACATTCTATCTTACATCTTAGGTGACAGATTTTTCTGTAAAATTGAGCCAATATGGCACAGCTGTGACTCACAAAACTGAATTTTCAGTCGCAGAGAAGTGAACCTCAAGGCTGTGGGTTAGCTGCCTATTCAGAGTCCCTGTGTAGTAGTTTCTCTGGTATAGTCTTGACATTTGAAGATGGTGTCATGCAGAGGAATATTTTGAAAATATATAGGTTACTGCCAGAATTACAGTTTGTGCAATGAGAATAATTTTGAGAGAAAGCAGCATTGCAAAATGCCCTTGCATCCCTGATGTTAGGAACATGTTACTGTACTTGTAGGTGGCTGATCATAAGTGGCCCAAAATACAGAGAAGCATGTAAAACTCTTGAGGGACTACTCACAGGTTGCTAATCTGCCTTGAGATTTCCTTGATCTACCCAAACCCCTTTCCTCATTTTTTTTTAAGCAGGCAGCTGGCTCATATTCCAAGGTCTGCTGAAGCTTCCATTTCAGCTCTCTGGTCAGGTTTGCCCTAGAACTAACAATGTCTCAAATGCTCAAACAGACAAAGAAGGTTGGAGCCCCCAATTCATCTTGTACTTTTCACTGCCTTTCACAGTCATGACTGCAGGATGGAAAGGGACACCCTGCTGAGAAGCACTCTGCTGTCAGAACAATTTGCATTTTACATCTCTTTGTCTTGGCACTGGCTGTTCAAAAGATCTGGTAATAGCACATGTTCTCTCCAGGAGCTTTGTATGAACACCTGAGCAGCTGTCCCTGAAGGAGATGTTGTAGAACACACCGTGAGCTCTTGCACTTCTTTAGTCAAGTTATCAGGATAGAAATACCAAGGGGGTTCTCTGGGGTATAATCACATCCAAACAGAGGCAAAAAGGCCATCTTTGTAGTTTTCTTTCTTTTTTGCATTCATGGAGTCCCAGAGCCCAGTTTATGCTGGCATATACTGAAAACTGATGGCTTTGGAGCATTTTAAATACCTATTCCTGAGCGAGTATTCTGGTCTCTCCAAGTCCTATAGTGGAACTATTCCACACTGGTGTCTCCTCCTCTTTAGCCCTTCTCATACATTTTACTTTCTGTAAGAAGAAGTCCTGAAATTGTGGATTATAATATAGTTGCAGAATGACCAGAGCTGTCTAGACTTTTCCAGGAAATAGAATTTAATTTTTCTTCTACTATTTGCCTCTTGTGTGGCTGCTAGATGACTAAAGCCTTTCAGATTAATGGAGGTAGTATTCACCAGAGTAAGCAGTTGGGCAGTTTATTCTCTGCACATACCTGGTGTGAAAGGCAATTAGTCCCGTAAGAGATATAACAGTAGCATTTATTTTTGTCTACTATATGTGTGTGTTGCATGATTTCTGTCCCAACTTTTTATCTAAAAAGTAATCTGGTTTCATATTATCTCTGTTCTTGCAAATAGAACGACTCGAAAAGTTAAAGTAATTTCTATATGTCACAAAATTTCTATCTCTCTGGAGGTTTCATTCACCCTGTTAGATTGTACCTTTTATACTGATTGCAAAAATATGGCGTTTATTTTTTAATATTTTAAATATCTCACCAGAACAGATTCATTAATGTTATGAGCAGAAAAAAAAATTCCCATTCTCTTTTAAGAGTGTCCAAAAAATGAGTCTAAATATATTGTTGCCACTAAATGAATCTTAATTTTGAGATGACAATGAGTTGGATTTTTATATTTATTTAGAATTCAATAACTAACCACCTTTATATGGAATTAGAGTTGTAAAGAATGTCTGACAAACAAACTCTGTCTTTCTGTTTAGAACAGGCTGTCTATTGATTTGATTTTTTTTTTAAATTTGATTGTTTGATTTTTTCTTAGAGAGTCAGAGTATTCTTCAACCCTGTTGAATATCAACTCTCTGGGAATACAGCAAAGAAAAGAGGAATATCTGGATACATACATTTGCAAAGCTGCCATCAATTCACTCTAATGAAGCTACATTGAGCACTAATAGAGGGTCAGTAATTTCCTGAAGTGAGGAATAAAATATTTCATAATCTATGGCTTTCACAGTATGTGATGCATGCATAAAATGAACTGAATGTCACAGGTGTGCTCTGACCCTTCCTGGGAGTTTGTTGCATATTTTTGGTGCCCTTTTTTTGTGTGTAATGGAACAATTCCACATTACTGTTCTGTCCTCTTTAGGATGGCGGCATCCATTTCACAGTCTGACAGAAGTTACTTCTCATCTCCTGGTCTAAAAGTTCCCATCCTTATGGGAGAGCTTTACTTCTCTTTCTGCCTTACATTAAGAGTGGGAACATTGTAGTTTTATTGGTTCCTCCATCTTCTAGTGTTTATTTTTTATGTAGGCTATTCCATATGAAGTTCAAAGATAAGTCTAGAAACGGAATGACTTTCGCAGTTCCACCAAATTTCAACAGCTCATAGCCATTTAGCTTATTTATAACTGTCTGGTAGACTGCTTTATGTAACTTTTACTTCAAGCTTTCACAGTTCCAAAGACAAATACTGCTGTTTATTGAAATGACCAGCAGAAGCACAGAGCGGCTTTATTTATTTATTTATTTATTTTTAATGAACTGGGTGTTCTTTCCAAATTGTTATGCATGTAAAAACGTTGATATAGTTGTGTGCTGGTTTGAAAGGAAAACTAGTGAGAGATTCTAAGCAAGAAATACAATTTAATAGGAGAAAAGACAAAAACTAAAATACATGCACTAGTACAAAAGAAACTACTGACAGAGTCAGAATACAACCTGACACCCTGCTAGTTAGGGTGGTGGTAGCAGTCCAGCTGAAGTGGTCTTGGTGAAGTAGTGATCCTCTGGAAACCAGTGACCAAGGGCTGCCTTGGTGTTCCAAGTCTCAGATTTTATCTAGATAGGAAATGCTTGGGTCCTCCCCCTGGCTGGAGCATCTGCCAATGGGATGATGTAATTTTATCAGTCATGCAGTAGCACTCAATGGCCCATTAACAGTAGATATCTTCCTGGAGGAAGGATGGGTTGTGGAAAAGATAAAGAACACTGCCCCACCTGGTTTTTAACAGATAGCCCATTAGCAGATATCTCCCACAGAGATAAGGATCACTGCCCCACCTGGTTTCAACAGATGGTGATAGAATACATACTTTTGGGCACATCTTTACATTGCAACCTAGGACAACTTCCTGAGAGAACTTTTTGAAGGTCAGCTAAGAAATTATGAAGAATTAATAGAAAAGATTCACTTTTTGGTCATTTTTAGAAAATCAGCTTCTAGAAAAGGTGAAGTTGTCATCATATGCTCAACAATAAAGTAGCATTTTGAGGAAACTTTACTTTCCCTTATGAAGAGGAATACTATTCAGGAATCACCTAAGGCAGTTTTCAGTGGTATGTCCATGACAGTTCTTTCCTGTATTGCACTGCACGATAATCCATGAAGGATGACTGCCAGGAAACATGGTTATTTATCTTGGTTGAGATAGGGGAAGGTCATTGACTTATGAATCAGTCTGAAGTTTAAGGTATGGGTAGGAGACTACAAAAACATTTTGGCTCATAGAATGAAATCTCACCACAGAAACGGCTCCATGATTATCAGAGATACAAGGGGACACAGCAGTATAACTTGTTGAAATCTTCATTATCTGTGCAACGTTATATGAGAAAGAGAGATCTTAATGTTGGTGTACACAAACTGAAAATATAAAAAACCCTCTGGCATCACTTAGGTTTTGAGAGATAATGTCTGGACTGGAATGTTAGTATAGAGTCTGATCAGCAAATATGTCAAGGATAAAATATTGTATATAGAGCACTCCAGAAATATGAGATGGGAAGCAGAGTGAGATTTGCTTGGAAGGATATTGTAGAAGTCTATCCTAGAACCTTACACTAGCAGGTAGATTATGTTTTTCTTTGACCATAGGATAAATATAACAGCAACATTCATTCCTTGATTACTGTTTGGAGAAACATTAACCTTTTCTAAAAAAGAGACATTTACAACATTTCTGTAAAGTGCAGAAGTAAGAAAAGAAATACAAAGGGCTGGTAATACAGATCAGTTATTTTACATTTGATTCTAATTTAATTTTGACTAAGTCCTAAAGACTGATTGAAAAATTGAGATGGAGGGAATATAATTTATGCAAAAGTGATCACAAAATTATAACATTCATATTACTAAAGAGAAAAAACAACAGAATAATGGCAATGGACTTTGAAAAACCCAACAAAACAAAACAACCCTGGCTCAGGTTCTGTGAGTCAGCCCTGACATGAGAGCATTTTTGTGAGACAAGGACAGTTGTCAGCTTCTAAAAGAGACAATATTTAAAAAAAAGTTTTCTGAGGGGTCCTTCAAAGGGAAAGGTGCAAATACCTTGAACCACCACATCAAGAAGGCTTTGTGTGAATATTACAGAAATGGCAGATTAGACATTCTTTCTCAGTGCCTCCACCACTGCCTGTTATGAGATGGATCTTTCCTCTGAACCAGTGTGACAATTCTCCTGTTGTTCTCTTGACAGTGATTGACCTACCTCAAAGAAAGGGAAGAATTATGTAGACCATAATCCAGCTGCCTATTCCAAGTACATAATCTAGATATTTTAACATTTTAAAAAGGCATATGGCCAGCACAGAATGATTCAAATCAACTTCTTTTTTCCCACTTTGTCACTGCCCCTTGAGTTCTATGATGATGCAAATGCCATTTGTTTTATCTTCGCCCTGAATTTACCATGCAATCCATTAGGTCAGAGTGAAATTACAGTAATGGCTATCAAGTCCCTTTCTCTAATGGCAGGACTAGTTTTAACTCATTTTACTCCTTCCATGATAAGACAACAAACCTACTAAAAAAACACCTAGAATAGTTTTATTTATCATTGTAATATTCTTTTTTAGTGTTAATTTTAGTACTTCATTTTTTACAAAATAATTTCCTTTATTTTACTTACATCCAAATATTTCTATACTTTATTTGTCTTTAATTCTTATGTAGTCAATATGAATAATTGAATCCTGCCCTCTTCATATTAGTACAATTATTTGCAGAAAGCTATTTTGTCTTCTCTTGACATGTTTCTCTCATATAAACCTCTCTCTTATTTTTTTTAACCTCTCCTCCCACTCTGTATTTTCCATGACATTTATTAGCATGCAACTATGCTCTGAATTCTGTCTTTGTACCACTTTGTGTGAACTGCTGCAGAGGAGAAAAGGATTGCTTAAATCCGTACTAACACCACAAGATCATGAACATAGCTTTGATTGTTCTAGCAAGTCTCTCAAGATAAGTTTTGGGGTTTTTTTTAGAAACTATTTCAAATATTAATGCTACTTCCTTTCTCCCACTAGGGTGGCTCAGTTGGACTCAGTTGGTTCAGTCTTGTAAATTCCCTTTGCAAGATGGACAGTTCAGCAGGTCAGTACATCTTGATTGGTTGGTCAAAGTTTAAAAGCCTTATTTCTGAGAATAAAAAATTGCAGAAGATCCAGAGGTACAAATTATCCACTGAGGGCAAAATCCACCCATGCCCTGTCGTACCTAAAGCATTCTATTTCATAGGTGCTGTACGTGACAGAAAATTACAATGGCCTTTACTATGGGAAGGGAATCTTCAGCATTCAGTGCCAAATCACAAGATGGTTTTAAAAATGAATTATTGGAACACTTTGTCATTTTTATAGCAAAGTTTTTCTGACTGTGGTTCTCACATAATATCTGGTTTGAGGAAACATCAATATTTTTTGAGTAAAGTAACAAAAAACGCTCTACCAATTCTTTAACACTCTTCCTGAACCATTTTATTGAATTTTGAAAACTGTCAACTTTTAATATGGACACAGAAGAAAATAGAACATTAATTTATAAACATTTATACTCAGAAGAAAATAAAATTCACAGAGTACTGGAAAAAGTGTGAGGAGCTAGCACGTGTGGACTCAGCATGTAATCATCAGACTGTCTTTATTAGCCATGAGGGCTGCTAGGAAAGATACTGTTACTGGACTTTGTGCATCAGCACTTCAAAGCATAATGTTAATTGTCTGATGTGTTATGATGTCTTGATGCACACCTCAAGCAGGTCTGGCATCATATTCTTATCAAAGAGTGATTTAACCCTCTATATTGCTCAGGCTTTAAGCAGGAGCCAAGGCAGCTGATAATTTGAGGTCTCCTCAGCCCATGTGGTGCCAGCCCTTCCACCAGCAGTAATGCAGAAGTTTTTGTGGCAGGCACAAGGAAGTAAGCTTCTCCATGAGGCATAAATAAGGTTGGGTTTCTTAACAGTGGGTAGGCAAAGGGCAAATGATGTTTATTTGAACATGTCAGTAAAATCATGTCAGTAGGGAAAAGAAGAAAGCAGATGGTGCTCAAGTGCAGGAGAGTCATGACCAGCAGCTCAGTCTGCAAGCAGCCAGAGTGGGAAGCCCTGAGCGAGCAGCCATTCCTGCCTATTACCCGAATGTAAGCACAGCAGGCAAGTCATTTGTTCTGTACCTGGTTTTTAGACTGGAAAACCTATCCAATAATCCTATTACAGCATCTCTGTTAAATTGTGCAGCCTAAATGCCAGTCAGTGGGTTGTGAAAATACTCTTTTGTATTTTCATAGTTTTTTTAGTTTTAATATTCAGATGCAGATTTGCGTGAATTCCCATTGTAAATATGAATACAGTAAATCTGAACAGATTTTTTATTATTATTATTTTACTAGAAATTTTTCCTGCCTCTGAAAACTTAGTCTAAATGCATCAAAGACTGAAAAACAGCAACAAGAAAATCAACCAAGCAACTAAAAAAAACCTAACCAAATTTTGATAATCAAGAAGTAATTATATTTAATTATTTTTTTAGCTTTTATAGCTAATTGGTAATTAAAAAATATTATTCATAGGTAAATTTAACTGCAATTTTGATATATGGACAGAGGAGAAGATGAGCTGTTAGGGCAATGAAGAAATTTAATTTTAATATAAAATAACTAGTCTTTAATTTTTTTCCTAATTTTTTCATCTTCTGCATCAGATTGGGAAAAGGAATTTCAGACTAAAATTTAACATTTGAGACTGCCAGTAAAGATGTAAAATTACTGCCAGTTTAACAAATTATCAGTATTAGAAGTCCATATCAATGACTAGTTTCTTTTACCTGACATACAATTGCAATAAAGCAAGTCCACTCTCTACCCTTGATAATTTGAGGCAGCACAAGCTGCAGTCCGTGCTGCTTTTCACACTGGAGCTAGCTAGCTAATCATAGAAGAATCTCTTTTTCCTGAAGGTTCATCAGGCTAATAGGAAGCAAGGGAGAGAACATCAATCCTACTGTATTGTGTACAAAAAGAACCACTTGTACCTCCTACCAGTAGGGTGAAAGAAAAAGCTCTATGAGATTACTATAGTTAATTATAGGTGCTATGTTCTACTTGATTGAATGAATAACTTAACCAAGATCAGCTTCCTGGAAGACTATAAGAGCAATTACAACCCTGTTTCTTTCTTCAATTTCTTCATTATCAAAGATATCCTTTAACAAATTAAGCCTCAATCCATCACTGACTCTACACACAGATGCCTTTTGATCCACATGCTCACACTACACAGTTTTACACGTATGTTGGAGGCTACTTTTGAGGTGTGAGAAAGAGAAGGAGAACTTCTCTTATTTCACTGGTAGATGCTTTTTTCTTTCCTGAGCTTAATCTTTACTTTTGTATCTTGAAAAAGTGTGGAGCTAAGACCTAAAGCCCATTGCAAAGCAATTATCCTTGATATTCCCATTTCCTGCAGTTCCTTTCAAGGGAATGACATTGTTCAGAACTATGAATCAAGTATCACTTACCTTGAAGCCAGACATTCATCTATTTAGATGAGTGAAAAATCAACATTTGAGAAAACTGGGCTAGCTGCAAATGGCAATAAAAACCAAACTCTGTTTTCAAAACATTCAAAACTAACTGCAGTCAAGCAAGCTGATGAACTGATGACCCATCACTGAAATGTCAGGATCAGCAACTGGGAAAAGCCACACTCTCTGATGGAGTTCAGTCTTGAAGTGCATAAAGTGTAGAATGGTCTTATTTTAGTTGATATGTGTGCACAGCAACTGTTCCTGCACCTCAGGGATTCTAAGCAATTGTTTTTTATATCCTGATAAGATACAAGAAATTGAGTGCTGAAATTTATTGAAACAAAATTGTCCTGTCTGTTCTGGCTGCTTTACTCTTCTTCTTCCAGGGGGCTGAGGTACCTGCCCAAAACATTAGGTTACTCATTAGGATGGCTCTCTTGTTGAGTAGATGCATTTAAACAAAACTAACTCAAGACCTTAAATAATAATGGAATGCCCATTTCAGGATTATATGATAAATATTAACAGGAAGAGATTTAAATTACCTAAATATTGTCCAAAAAGACTCTATAATTGAAAAAGGCATCAACCTTTGATTACTTACAATTTATCATTGGCATTGTAACTACTGACAATACCTAGAACATATTCAAAGCAAAATACCAACACAAAGTTTTGAAAAGAGACATGAAATTGTCAAAGATTCATACAGATCCTGAAGAGAGAAAGCAGGAGGAGAAAATAATGATTTTTTTTTTAGAAATACAGTATGATTTTGTAAAAAAGAAAAAAAAAAAAAGGTTGAACTGGTTAATTAATATTTTTAAAAAATGTACTTAAAGGAGGCAGAACAGTAGATTCTCAAAAAAAATTAGTGGAAATTGTGGAAAATATAATTAACATTATTTGAAAAGCATAATGTAGAGTAACTGAAATGCATAGAGCATTGCACACTGTAATGCCATTGTTTTTCTTTCCTACGATCTTCTGGTACTCCTGTTTTATTATCATAATTTGCATTCAAGTAAAATTATTAAAGGTTATAAGTGCTAAGAGAGGGCAAGTTGCATGTCCTGCTTAAAAGCGTGCCCCCTTTTTTTAATAAGATATCTGGAAGTTATGAAGATGAGCTTATCATTAGGCATTAACCAGATCCTTGTGGTAATAATAACAATATCTTGACTTGTAAAATCCTTTGTTCATGGATCACAGATAAAATCCTCAAACATCTGGATCTTTCCACTGTGTGCATTTGAGGTTCATGTGAAATGTCTGTATGTTCACTTGAACTTTCTGTTTGGATAAGAGCAAGTCACAGAACGACCCAGTTTAAACAAGACATCCAAAATACATTTTTAAGGTAACTGAAGTTTGCCTTGTTTCAAGAGAAGTAAAAGTAGTAATTTACTTGCTTGAATATATTTAAGAGAAGGAACATGATTGGGAATAAAATACAGATTTTTAAAACAGATTTCAGATTTAGATGACACCTTTTTTCAAGTATTGATGAAAACATTCAACAAGAGGTTATAAATTATGGGGGCTTTTAAACAAAAGTAAGTCAACCATCTTTTTTATGTGTTTGTGGAAGGATGAAACAGGGCAGCCAGGAAGGCATATACTTGCATAGTTTGTGCAATGGCAAAAGGAGGACTCATTCATTCGTAAGGACAAGGACAGTAGGAATGCAATGAAAATGTCTACTTAACTAGATAATAACCCTACATGTCCGGGGCGGGGGGTTAGAATTTTTTTTTTATTTATTTATTTTTTTTTTTTTTCTTTTATGTCTTCCTTGTGAATTAGCTCCTGCAGGAAAACAATACCTGGCTAAGTACAGCAGGTCACCTTTCTTAATCCTCACTTTGTTACTATACCAGTCAAAAGAAGAGTGATTTGACTAATACTCTCTTGTTCTTAGATGAAGTTACAGACAGTCTCAATTGTAAGAGTTATGAAAAGCTACCAGTGATCTTTCTTTTTAGCCAAGAAAATCCTTAAATGATAATTTCTACTATTTTATTTTATTTTATTTTATTTTATTTTATTTATTATTATTTTATTTTTTTATTTTATTTTAATTAAACAGTTTATTCTTCTAAAACTTATTCTCTATGGTTTCACATAAAATTTGTTCTTTACTGTGGAATTAGAATACTGTATCACTGCTGACTTTGCTACGCTTGCAAGATACTTAAAAATACTAATTAAAAGTGTTAAGGGAAAAGTGAGTCTCAAGTAACATGAAAGAGCACTATGGTAGAAGCAGCAAGGAGGAAGGTTTAACACTGTCCAGCTGTAAATACAGATGAGTGAATAGTGCTACTGTTTAGAAAGTGTATTATTTACAGTCTTGCATGATAATTTTCTATAACTAATAGATTCTAATCTCTAGAAGTTATCGAACCACTATGACTATGCATGTATTTCCCAATGGATTACTGTATCTGTATAACAACACTCAATTCCTTTAGAGCAAAGGTCATTAATGTTTACACTGTGCTTGCTATTTCCCCTAAAACATACACACAAAATGCATATTCCAAATATACACACATATCAAACAGATGTGCTGGCATCTGCTTCAGAACTGGGGATGCAGAATTAATTGCTCTGGCATCCTCTCTGTGTCTACATACGTGTGTGCACCTTATTTCAGTATCATGAAAAGGGAAACTCACAATTATTGGTGTTTGGTCTTGTAGCCTGTTCCTTATTACTTATTCTTATTGGTCATGATCTGTTGAGCACTCCATTCTCGAGCTTTTATTATAACTTGAATGCCAAACCACTCTTTTTGAGCTCAGGGGAACCCACAAAGGTAACATAATACCATTACTGCTTTATTGTCTACATAAATAATGGATTTCTTTTGAAGACCTAGCAAAAATTTGGAGAAAAGCTCTTCCTCCTTTTAATGCATCAAAGCCAAATGATGCTACAACTCTTTTATACTACTAAAGTGAGTGCAACTGTATTTTCCAAGGGACATTTACATATCTAGAGTAGAGAAATAAGTGGACTGCTGTAGGAAACTTTGATATTTGCAACGTTTTAAAACAGATTACAATTACCAATGCTAAACATGGTTTTCCAACTTACAAATGCTTTGTCATAAAATATGTTTTTGAAAACAGCTATATAGCACAAGGAGCTGATGTAAGAAGGAAACCAGATAACTGGTTCTACAATGGAACTTCTTTTCATAGACAGGAAAGCATATATTCCTAAATGAAAATTAATGTTCGTTCTGTTGACCAAGAAAACAACTGTCTGCACTAGTGTGGGGAAAACTCGTTCCAAGAATGGAGGAAAAAATTGTAAGTAAAACACCCTACATGTTTAGAATAACTTTCAAACATACCACCATGTAAAAATTATCTTTACACTCTGCTACGTAACTTTGAGACAACCAAGAGATTCAGGTGTGATTTCTCTCTTGTTCTGACAATTTATTATCACCACTGAAGGAAGTGTTGCTGTTGTGTTTGACAACTGGGAATAAGGGAATAATACTGTTTAGGAGACCACAAAAAAGTTAATTATCAGCAAAAAGCCACATATAAGCTACTTCAGTTTTTCTGGTTGTATCTCTTTGTACTAAGAACTCATTCGCACAATGACTCCTGGAACAAAGTTTCACTAGAGTAAATAGCATGCAGAAAAAGCATTCATGCTTTCATAATGCAGTGCAAACATTTTAAACATCACAGTCCATTGAGAAGATGGAAAGTTTCCTAATTAATGTATATTCTTACCTTAGACCATATGTTTCTGTATAAATATACAGATATGTCATTAATATAGATTATAGTAACATGTATAACTCAAAGCAGTAGCATGCTTAAGCACAGAAGGCCAATTCTATTGATTAATACTTAAACAATATAATTTTATATGTCTCTATAAATAAGGAATAACTTTAGAAACACAATCTTTTCTAAAGCTGTAGTTGCTGAAGAAGCTGGAGAGAATTAATTTTGTTGGCTTTGTGTATTTGAAGGATATTTTTACATCTGACTGAAGTACTTTTAGGCCCAGCTGGGGATGAAACACCATGCAGCCCCTCACTCAACTCTCCCCTTCTCTTCACTCCAATATGGGCAGAATGTGGAGGAGAATTGAAATAACAGCTGTCTGTTGAGATAAGAACAGTTTAGTTGAAAATAAAGTAAAATACAATACCAGTGGCAAATAAATAAATAAATAAATAAATAAATAAATAAATAAATAAATAATAATAGTAGTAGTAGTAATGGTGATGCACAATGCAATTGCTCACCATATGCTGACAGATCCAGCCCCTTGTTCCTGAACCCAGACTGGCTCCCTTCTGGGAAACTCCCCCCAGTTAATATACTGGGCATGTGAAATATCCCTTTGGTCAATTCAGGTCACCTGTCCCAGCTAAGCTTCCTCTCAGTTAGGTTTTTTTTTTGGTGTACTTCCTCAGTGGCAGAGCATGACCAGGAAAATAATTCCTTAGGAAAAACATGACTTAACAAGAAACCCAAATATCAGCATGTTATCAGCACCATTCTCATTCTGAATCCAAGCCACAGCAACTAATAGCTACTGAGAAGAAATTAACTCTACTCCAGCCCAGATTCAGACATTTTGTGTGGCTCAATTTATACAATTTCTACACATTGAACAGTCAGGATATTTGGTATTCTTAAAGACCTAGCTCCTGCAATCCCTTCCTCATATTCAAGTCTTCTTAAAAGCATATTTTAATCTCTCAGGCTTTTGCAGAAATATTGAAAATATGAAAATGAAAAAATTAAGTGGTAATTAGAAGAGAGGCTGATCTTTGCTAAAAAGAACTTTTAATTTTCAGGAGCCTAGTCACAATATTCATAGGCAATGCATTCCTTGGTAGTGCTATGCAGGTGAGATAAAAGCCTTTGATATCTGTGGAAGCAAATGGGAATTTTTTCTTATGTGATAGGTAATATTTTAGGGATATTTCCCACGGTTCTACTTCATGTGCTTCAGTAGGAGCATTTTAAAGAGCATTCAAGTAGACCAAATTATTCATGTACTATTTAAAGTTAAAATTGTATTGTACAAAAAGTTCTCAGTTTTAAAATCTGATGTGCAAGGAGAAGTGGTCATTAAAATAAAGTTTGTGTGTCAATTTCATAACACTCTTAGTGTAATTTCATAAAATGACTTATGCTTTCTTTTATGAGGAAAAGTAACAAAAATGCTTACAAAATGCAGGTTAGGGTTTTACATTTTATTTATATATAAGCATGGTGATTTAAATGATAAAAATAGAACTACAAATAACTTGGTATTTTTGTACTTAAGAAATGGCCTCTCTACACATGTATTATGCCTTTTGAACATAAAAGCATGAATGATAAATTAGATACAAACTAGAGCAACTTGACATTTAAAACAATTCCCGATTGCCATTGTCACTTCCAATGCATGGGGTTTAAAAATAAACAAATTAGTAGCTAGTTAGATAAATTAATTGAAGTGTTTTATATGTGTGAAAGTCCTTCTAATTGCTTTTGAGAAATTCCCTGTATATTTCCCTGAATACAACTTGAGGAAACCATCCCAATATTCCACAATTGCTTTCAATTCCCACCCTGCTACAATGTTGATGAAAAAAACCCCTGCAAATAATGTCTATCAGTTTAATAAAGTGAGTTATTTAAGATTTTCAAAACTGTGATTTTCGTTTATGTCTATATTAAAAAAGTCAGATAAATAAGTGACAATTTTTAAAGAAATCACTTGGCCCCATTGGCTACACAGGGATGATGGTCTTACAGCTGTCTCAGGAGTGCTCTTTCATCAGACAGTTAAAATTACCTGAGGTAGTCTGAAATCAAGCATCAATCTTTTTCCTAAGGAAAGTAAATGATAAGAAGAACAAGATTTTAATAGTTTCCCAGTACTAAGATGCAGATTTCAGAGCAATTGACATGAGCAATTGCTGTCAAGTTTTTGAAGATCTTGGGTCCATTTAAGAAAAATAGACCTAAATTAAATTCTTAACTTCAAGAGAAGTTAGACAGAAGTTAACCCCCCAAAATGGGAAAAGCTGTGGTTAGCTGTGTCACATAGATTCTGAAATAAGACTGATATGCAAAATAGTTTCTGAAATAAAACATGAAAATTTTATTTTCCACCAACTTAATTTCATAAAGACTGCATTGTGACCTTGTCTGGAGCAGGGATGTGGAGTCCCAGGCTGTCTAACAGTGTGGGCTGGGGGTTGAGCAGGTACAGGGAGCTGATCCTGCCCCTCTACTCAGCCCTGCTCAGGCCACATCTGGACTGCTGTGCCCAGTTTTGGGCTGCTCAGTACAAGAGACACAAAGAGCTGCTGGAGCAGAGCCCATGGAGGGCCATGAAGATGATTAAGGGACTGAAACATCTCTCTTAGGAGAAAAGGCTGACAGAGCTGTGCCTGTTCAGGCTCAAGAAGAGATGACTGAGAGACGCCATTAATGTCAATCAGTATTTGAAGGGAGGGTCCCAAGAGGATGGACCAGGCTCTGCATGTGGTGTCCAGAAGTAGGGAGAGAGACAACAGGCAGAAATTGATGCACAGGGAGTCCCACCTGAGCATGTAGAAGAAATTCTTTGCTGTGCAGGTGACCACACACTGGAATAGAATGTCCAGAGTGTGGAGTGTCCCTCACTGGAGATAGTCCAGAACAATCTGGACACAATCCTGTGCCCTGTGCTGTGGGATGACCTTTCTTGAGCAGGGTGGCTGGACCTGTGCTGTGTTCCCTTCCAACCTGTTCCCTTCCATTCTCTGTTTCTGTGAATTGAACCTGCATGTGAGTGTTTTGGCACTGAGAGAACAGAATGGATCACATATATACGTGACCACACCAGGAAAAGCCCCACAAAAATATATAAAGATCAATGAGAATATGTGGATATTTGTGGACACCTCCAAAGAAAGATCCTGTCTGAAAAATTCAGTAGCAGAAATTAAGCAGACAGCACCTGTTCCCTGAGACCTCTCTGACATTTCATCTAATTCCATCAACAGTGTACAAAATTCTTTAAAGCAACTCTGATTAGACACTTAAAATTTAGGCATAGCTACTTCCTTGATTCAAGTTTTAACCTTTTTTCACAGAGAAAGCAAAATTGTTTTACATTTTCCCCTCTCTTTGAGGCACTGTGAAGACAAACATCTAAACAGAAAATATTTGAATAAATCATCTGCTCAAAAACTAATTATAATTTGTGTCCCCACTTTTATGCACATATAAAAGGCCAAGTCATAATTATTTGAGTCAACCTGCTGTGGACATTTATGTACATATTTATGTCTGTCACAATGGATGTGTTGTATTAATTTCATAAATTGTGTGTGTGTATATGTTTGTAGGCTTATGTGCTCTGCTTTGAAAAGACAGACAGGAGTTTATGTTTTCCAGTACAAACTTTATAGATCTGCCAGTGATTGACTCTGGAATATGGAAGCATACAAGAATATGATAGAAGGACATGTAACATAAAAAGTGGCATTATATGAACCAAAACCAAAATTTGACTTGTAAGATTCCTTGCTCAGACATGAAGATAGAAGTAAAATCTTCATTTTTTCATAACAGATTGTGTTTCATCTTCTGGTTAAGTTGGTGTCAAAGAAGTCAAATAAATTTTATGATGTTCTAATTAGCACTCTCCCAAGCTGTTAACATTTGTACTTGCAGTCAAGTGGCATTCAGAGAAGTGTGAAATTTTTCTGCCTTTGAAAATATTTAGGAAATCAGTTCTCCTGAAATGGACAGGTCCACTTTAAAAGCCTGTAAATACATCCATGGAAACTGGAACAGATTCTCAGCAAGGCACTTTGGATGTCTACTGTTGAATGAATTAATGAATAAGAGTCTCTAAAAGTGTAACTCTTCCTGTACACCTACTTCTTATTTAAACTGTCAGTTTATTTGCATTAATGTTTGCAATCTTTAAAATTATAATGTCAATCACATGCTTATCAGTTGCAATGACAACTATAAATAAGTGTAACTTCATTTCCTATGTGTTCATGCCTCTTAGTTGGTTGATCTTTAAGTTCAATGATGATGATACCTTTGAATACCTGTGCCTATATTTAAAAGTTTTCTCACAGAGAATTTTAGAAGACAAGATAAAGACCATATTTGATTTTCAATACTATATTATAGAAACAGGATTGAGAGCTATTGGGAAGATACAAAAATTTTCAAACATGATATCTCCTTTACCCAGTTTATGGTTTTTATGGGATGCTCAAGGGGTGCTCTAGTTTCAATTGAAATTGGACAGTAGGTTCAAAAGTTGCCAGAGGGATATCAGACAAACACAAAGACTGTGTGATTACATGCTCTATTATCAGTAGAAACAAATGAAAAAAGAATCACAAACTATTCCTTTCAGTATTGTCCAATGTGATGTGAGAATAACTGGAAATGAGACTATCGATTCTCAAGAGGTGAACTTAGATTGCTAAAAGAGAACACATACACACTCAAACATTCTTTAGATTTATTTAGAGGAGGAATATTTTGGAGATCAGACCAATGAAATAACATAGATAACAGCAACACCTGAACTACTTCAACATTTGCTTTCCCCTGCAACCTAAGAAGGCTGCTAAAACCCACTTCTGTTGTAGGTTTCCTGTCTTATCTGAGCCCCTGACAATAGGAACCTTATGAAATCCCTACTGACCAAGTTGCATTCTAGAAGCAGAAGAGATGAGTAATGAGGCAGCCTCTTAATCTATCAGCTTCTGATCTCCTCTCTTTACTCCATACTGTAGCCATTCACTGGGGATCCCTTATTTGGGCTGCTACCACTAAGATCAAAAGCACCTAAACTGTCCAATCATTACCTTCAATACTTCCAGTTGAATCACTGCCTAGGCTCCATTGGGTAGATCTAAGGTTAAGAGAATAGAATTGGGATTGTTCAGCCTGGAGAGGACTTTGGGGTGGCCTCCTTGTGGCCTTCTAGTATATGAAGGGAGTCTACAAGAAAAATGCAATAAGATTTTTTTACAATAGCGTGTAGGGGCAGGACAAGGGGGAATGGCTTTAAACTGAAAGAGTGAAGTTTTTTACTAGATTTTAGAAAGAAATTCTTTACTGAGAGGCTGGTGAGACACAGGGATGGGTTGAACAGAGCTGTGGATGCCGTGTCCCTGGGATTGTTTCCAGGCTAGGCTGGATGTGGCCATGAGCAAACTGGTCCAGTGGAAGGTGTCCCTGCCCATGGCAGGGGGACTGGAACAAGATGGTTCTTGTATTCCCACCCAAGACAGTCTATGATTCTGTGATCTGCTTTAAACATAATGGAGATTTAAACACTTGCTACATATGTTGACAGCTACAATGTAGAATATATTTATTTAGTATATATATATTAAGTATTAATAATTTTTAATTAATATATTAATAATTAGTAATTATTAATTAATATCTATAACACAATGAATGCCACTGTTATGGTTTGATTGAACTCCCTAAACTCAGGTAAGAGCATAGAACACAGGAAAAAGAATTCTAATGATATTTGAGTTGTACAAGGCTATCTAGAATATCTCCATCGTGTTGCATGATGAAGTGGCTTTGTACCCTGAGGAAAGGCAGCTGAAGCAGTTGAAGCCTTTGACATTTCATACTTTAATTCCATTTCTGTAAAGAATTCCCACTTCAGGCTTATGTGAGCATAAGCCACTGTGCAAATACAGACCTGAGTCTGGACACCTTGCACTGATCTGAAGTCCAGCTCTTGACTCTGTTGTCTCAGAGCTCTCACTGTAACAATTCTGAATATTACCTTACACAGATTGAGGCTGTGACTTTTGAAGGTGACACAATTGTTGAGGGCATACATTACTCTGGAATGAAGGGACTGGAGATTTGTTTATGAGACATCTTTCCCTTCTCCCTGTAATGTGTGATTAGAACCAAGAATTTCAGATTATTTCTCTCTCCTGCACAAGCCTTCACAAGGGTCATAATTAGTTACTGGTAGATAGGTAGTTTTGTAAAATGAGACTCTTTTGAGACTCTTTTATAGTAGGTATTTTATCTTGAACCAGAAAGTAAAATTAAATGCAGAAAAGGCTGGAATGAAGCTATTTTGGTACACAGATGATCAGTCTTCCTTCTAGACAATCTCATAATTTTAAATAATTTTCTATATAAAAGCAAAGAAAGAAAAAGCCTGTCTCATTTTAGATATTGAAATTCAATTGAGACTGGATCAGATCCATCTTTCCAAACAGATATATCTACGGTTCAGGCATTTGCATATGAACTAATTTTTTAAAGGCTACCCTTACAATCAATAATAAAAAAAATGGCTGTACAACAGCATAAACAATTTTATTCTAAAATAAAGACTTCATATCAGTCTGATGAAGTGTCTTTCTCTCTTATTTACTTGACAATCTCAGTTGCAGACATCAAAAATAGGTGAGATATATCTCACCGGAAATCCTAGGAGGAAGGTAAATATTTTCAAGTGCATGAGGCCTAGAACGAAATCCTCTTTGTATTCTCAGCAGTTTCTTGAGCCAGAAGGGTTGATTTAAGCAATTCAAAGTATCTAAAAATGTGTGCACCATGGAACCCACAATTTCTTTAGTAATGAAACCTGAACATTAGACCACTTTTTCGCTCCTCTAGTCACTTGTTTTAGAATATAATTTATCAAATACTCTAGACTGAATTTTCTTCATATTTAACTTTTAAGGAAATGTTGTAGTGTCATGGAGACTGTGAAAATGAAACAATTTGTCACTTGTGGCTCTGGGATTGTACTTAGTGGTGACACAGCTGCCCAACTCTTCAAGGTTGATTGAAAGTACACTGACATCAAAAATGTCACAGTTCAGCTTCAAAGGACCAGTCATTCATTACATTGTGACTGAAACCTCCAGGGCTGAAATAGTGAGAGAAAATTCTGCAGAAATACAGTGTGTTTCAAGAAAACAATGTGATTATTTTCAGATTTAGGGTGATGGGTAATCAAGAGGCAGGGTATCCTGAGCACATTCTTAAAGTTACAATGTTTTAGCACACTGTTTGTACTGTTTTGTGCTTTAGTTGTAGTTTTCAGCAGAGAACTTAAAATTTCCTATTTCCTTGACACATGGTCCTTCTGACTCAGATGTTACCACATTTTCAGGCAGTAGGGGAAGCCAGCACAACCACTGCTCCTCTTTGTCATTCTGAACAGAAAGAAAAGGTTTGGGATTTGTTTTTTGTTTCTAAAGTCTCAATGTGTGTAAGAATATACGCCTTACAATTGCTATTTTAATGTAATAGTGGTTAGTTTCTGATGTAATAATTTGATAGGATGAACCTCAGGTACTAAAAAGTGCTAATATCAGTTAATCAGGGATCTAACTATGTTTGTAAATTAAATCAGTCTGACACTGATTTTAGCAAGACAAAAGGGTTATTTGAAGGGGAGAATTTTTTCACACTTTTACAACAACAACAGAAACAACAACAACAACAAGAAGACAAAAAGAGAAGTCGGTATAACTTTAAATACAATTGTCATCTGTTAAATATTTGGAAAGATTTTTTAATTAACAGTTACAGTAGGAATGTAGATTCTGTGACAGTAATTAAGTAAAAATAGGAAAAGATCTGTCACCTTGAAACGGGGGGAAATAAAAGTGAAGAAACAATAGCAAAATCAAAGCAAGCTGACATCTCTGAGTAACTCCTCCACATGGACTAGAGACAGGGCAATGAATCAACACATCATTGCTGTCTTGGTGGCAGAAGACCTCCCAAAATGAGTGATTGAGAAAAGCAAACAATACTGACAGAGGTGATGACAATGGAATTCGTAGCATTTGGGCTAACAGCAGCTTAGCTTAAGGATTTTCAGAGGCCCAAGGGGCACATGGGCACAGAAATAAACTATGAAGGTCTACTGCATCCTACATATCTTTTTAATAGAGATGTGTTAATTATATCTTGATGACAGAGAAGTTGTTTTTTCTCTTCCCTTCTTTCTTTTCTCTTTGCCACAGTTTCAACCAAAGACTGCAAGTCAGTGCACCCTTCAGTCCACACCTCAAGCCTCTACTTATCAGTGGCAGGAAGCAAAAACTTATTTAATTTGCTTACTGTAATAGAAGCAACAGACAGCAACACTTACTGATATAGAATGAAGAAAAGAAAACAGGATTAGTTCTGAGATCTGATATCTTTCAGCTCCCCAGGCCTGGCATGAATTCTAAGAGCCATGGCAAGTAATGAGATACCAGAACTTAAAACTACATTATCCTGATTTATCAGATATTTTCCTCTCAGCACTTTGCTCTGCTTAAGGACCCCTGAAGCAGAGATTATTCCCGTATACACCAACAAAAAGCTTGGTGTCACAGTTCTGAAGCTCTGCATATCAGTTCCTAACTCAGTATCAGACTTAAAACTTTTATTAGTTCCTCACAGTTACACCATATTGGTGGGGTTTTTTTGCCTGCTACTATACTTGTAAGCAAAAAATTGCTCCTGAACCAAGCCACAAGCAACAGCTTTTGAGTGCAAGGCTCTATCATGAACCATGCAAAAATCCTATAGAGATTGTTCCTGCTGTATGCAACCTGCAAGTGCTCAGACATCCAGCTAAAACACTCCCCAGATGCCAGGAGATTGTGCCTGAGGCTGGAAAAGCACATGCTTTTTATAAATTTACATTAGCAGTGACTTCATCATGGAAGAACCTGGAAGGGGACTTTTAACTACCAGTGAAATGACAGCTGCAGACTTATAAATAGCTAGAAACCTATAGGAAGAGAAAAAATGCAAATTTACCATTGCTTTTGATTGGTGCAAGTTTACCAAAGTAAAAGGAACACTTTCATCATGTGTGAAATAAATTTGTTTCCAAGTATTTAATACCCTGATCAATGCAATGACTATATTGAACTCGAGTGAAAAGAAAACAAAGTCTGCTGAAGAAGACATTAGGAATTTACAGTTCACCAATTCAAAAAGGAATCTTAATGAAAATTTGGGGTTGTTGCAAAGAACTGTTGCCTGATTAAAAAACATGTTAGACAGATAATGTTCTCAAGGACAATTTAGACTCTGATAAAAGTTGATAGGATATTCACAGCAAATTGAATCATCTGTAAAGAAATACTGTTAAGATTATTGCTTTCATTTTCCTTTTCATTGTAGGTGTTAAATTCTATGAGAGAATGACGTCTGGCCCTCATTTATATGAAGAATTTTTATGAGTTAAATGAAATACCAATTAACTACTTTTGGAAGTATTTAATACCTTACAACATAAATAAACAACTTGAAAAGAACAGAAATAAAACTACTTGAATGACTGGAAAAGTCACATGTTTTATTTTTAATAATTTCTGAGGAAAGAGCTTAAAATTGATCTATGACAAAATTTTTCATGTCTATTTACATATCTCGTCTGTTCTATGTTTTGTTGCCATCATTGGATTGCATCTGTGTGTGCAATTACATTTGTTCATACAGCTGGCAGATGGTATGCAACAAGAAACTCATCTCATAATACCAAATGGATGGGAAGAAAACCAATTCTGTGAATTATTATGTATTTATTATGTATTGCATCTTCCTGCCTTTCATTTCCAACTAGATTATGAGGCTGCTTCTATGCATAGCATTACTGGCAAAGATGAAGAATCAGTGTTTCATCTTCGAGGGCTTCCTGACCACATTTTTGAAGAAACCTTTTCTTCTTTGTGGTGAATTTAGTTTCCTAGGCCAAACTGAAGCTAGTTTACATCACAACTTCATTACTGTCAGGTGGTTTTGCAGACTCAGGTTCCTCTAACTGGTACAGCAGAGATGATCTGGGGTCTTTTGTTCTATACATCACTTTTAAATAAAAGGCCTTTTTCAACCACTACAGTTCCTCTTTTAACTATAAAGAAAATTACATTAGGTATAGACTTAGTATAATCAGACTAGGGGAGATATTATTTCCTAGAAGACTATTCCAATTACTCCCCTAGAAATGGTGGCACATATAAAAAATATACCTTATTGTTTATCCTTTGCTGCGAGGTGTAATCTATCCCTCCCGTGAGGTACCAAGAGGCAAAAGGAACTGAATCAACCAAAATATACATATTTGTCAACAAATGGGGAACTGCCTCGGGAAACAGCATGAAGGAATAAGCAACACAAGCCAAAATGGGAACTAGAAGTATTCAGTAGATTTAGAATTAGAAATATTAAGCAAAAAAAGGGCTCAATAACAGATGGATCTTTCTGGGAATGGAACGCTGTGAGATAAAAAACAGAGTGAGCATGTGAAAAGAGACACACCAGCTTCTAATTCTGTTACAGAGCATACACAGGGCTTTGCAGCATCAACTTCAAAAAATTGTCCACTGTGACACTCGCTTATGGGAGTTCTAATTTTATCCTTACTCTCAGCTTATTTTCAGACAGACATCTTCTGTGTACTTCTTTCCTCCTTGACCACCCTTAGTACTTGCAAGATTCAAGTCAACATGTATCTATTTTTCTATATTCACTGTCGACCACAAGGCACATTTTTATCACCATTTAGCCAGATGGATCCAAATCTTACTATCATATGAAGGTAAAGTATAAGCACCTAACAAGCAAAACGTGAGCTCTTTGCTGCATGGGGTGGGCATTTTGATGAAAGCCAACTAAGCTTTCTTAGCCTTCACTGCTTCAGTCTCCCAGGCCTCTGTGCTTGAAGACATGGTTCAAGGAGTTCTCATGGTTCTAGAAGTGTCATTAAATCCTACTGATTTGTATAGCTTTAAAATTAAGCTACCATTAAAGCTGCCTAAAACTCTCCCTGTGCAGTTCCAGCAAAGGAGATTAAACTCTGTGTTGGTTCTGCAGTGAGTACCATGGCAATGCAAATTCACTTAAGCTGCTCTCCACAAACCATGTACACCATAGGAACCATGAAATATCAATGTGACATATATTAAGGAAAAAAAGAAGTGTTTTTACAACTTCTGAATTGGCAAAGATGTGTAAATCTCCATCTTGTATTGTAAGATATTCACATTTTATACTTTATTATTACTAAGGCTCATAGATTATAAGTGGAATTTTACACAGCCATACTGATATTAGTCACAAACATGACTTTCATTAATATTTTTTCTCCAGTTAATTATGTACTGAAATAGGATGAAATTGTAAAAGCTTGAGACAAGGTCAATCTAATTTCTCAGTGATGTAGAAAATAATAATTTCTCATAAAGTTTGCTGGGTTTGAGATCTCAGAGTTTGATAATTTAGCTAATTATGCCATTACTTTACATGCAGTGCTTCCTCGTCAAGGCCTGTCTGATGTTAGATTTTTTTATTGATATTTCCTGTATAACAATTTACCCTAGTGAAGCACTATCAAATTTCAGTATCATGTGACAGAGAAAAAAATACATTTTGGTATTAACTAATTTGCATACCGTGAGCTCACTTTTTCTTCCACGTCCCCAGATACTACAACAGGCTATTTACAGTATTAAGTACCACTGAAAGCACTCAGCTGTGATCTTTCTTTGTATGCTTACTAAGAGGAATTGAAGAACTATATTATTCTAGTTATGTTCATAAAAGATTTTCGCGATAAGAGATTATTAATATATTTACTACTGTTACAGCATTAAAATGTGAAATTTAGTTTGACATATCATATTAAGACACTGGTGGAAACCTTCGCTGTAACAGCTGCCAGTGCCCTTTCTTAATTCTTTCATTAAATATGGGGGGATGAGAGGAGACAGGAAAGAATTTAGTTAAATATTTGTAATTTCAGGGAAATTTTTTGTTTTTTTGAAGTGGGGGATTAATTACTCACTTTCCTTTTAGCAGGAAAAAAAAGTGATTCTTTCGTCTGGTAGTTTTGATTTCATGTTGACTCTCTTTTATTGGGATGAAAACAGATCCAATCTTGTTCTACTGTTGAACCTCCCTTTAAAAGAAAGCAGGTTGAACTTCAATAACATGCTAGCAAGAGTAGTGTAACAGACAGAAAATGGGAATGTTTATTTTTTATTTGAACCTTACAGATGGATAGTACTGACACAGCATAGGTCTTAGCAGCCAGTCTAAAGCCAAAAAAACTTATTCCAGAGTCAATCTATTTAAATTATTGCTCTGTGTTTGCTCTTCTAGTCATACATTCCCATCAGTAATAGAAGAAATGGAACTGACTTGGCAGTCTTAGCTAGACTATTAGGCAGGAATAAAAAGAAAAAGACTGGGAAAGAAAAAGAAGCAGCTCAGAGGAGAATGATGTGCTAGTGAGGGGAAAACAGCAGAGTACTGAGCATCATATCCTAAATAAAATTTAAGATTTAGCCAGAGATATTTTCCATCCTCTAAAAACATGCTGTGTAATAAGACCTAGACGAGTGAGTAGAGAGCTAATTCCTTTTTAATTAGTCTTTTAAAGATTAAACATTTAGTCTCCTTGCTATTGAGAGAACAAACTTCAAATCCCCAAAATCACTAGAATAAAAAGGGAGTTTAACCCTGATTATGGGGCAGTTTGCACATCTGATGCCTCAGTCCCACGGGAAGTGGTGTTTTCTCTCCTGAAGCAGCCTAAGTGCCAGGAGTGGAGACAGAGAGGTCTCTGATATCAAACTTCTAATGAGCTGTGAGGGAGCTCCTGGTTCCTTCCTCGTGAACCAGGAAGGCAGCCAAATGCAGATAAACTTAGCAGCACTGCTCTCCCTTCAGTGTCTTGGATACACTGATGGAGAAAAGTGAATGAGATGAAGAAATATGGGTTTGATGCATACATTTGATGTGAGCACAATTGGAAGATGATCAAAATTAAACTATCTCTGGTTTTGATTTTGAAGGTAACAACAACGACAACAACAACAAAGGGTAGATATTTCATTGTTAATTTCAACAGTGGTGATGTAGCTGCCTAATATAAGAATAAATACTAAACCTGGAGCCTGAGATACTGCAGCACAAAAGCAGCAACATTGTATATCTCAGTTCCTAACATCGCCTTGTTTTTGAGGAGGTTAACCAAAATGGGCATATCTAGGCTTTTATAACCAAATCTATTTCCTGTTTTTTTGTTATTAATTATTCTTATTTTTAAAGCTTCTAGTAGGTGTAGAAACACATAATATTCCAGAATTTTAAATGTTCATTTTATCATAGAGGAATAATTACTGAAATAAATGATGCTGAAATGACAGTAGAAAGTCAGACATTCCTAAAAATATTCAACAAGTAACTAGCTGTTTAGCAATTATGATAAGCATTATCATGTGATGATGCACATGGGCTTTGGATAACTGGGACAAAATATTTCTGAAGGAATGAAACACTCTTTCTGGGAAAAAGGTTCAGCACAACCTGGGCATGAAAGATAATTGACAGAATTGCTCCTAAGAAGGCTGGAGAGGAAGGATGATGCTGATTATTCAGTGCTCTGAAATTTTAATCCTACATACCTCATGCAGTGGTTGCTTCAGCTGATGAGATTCACCTCTCTATCTTTAAACAAATTATCTTTAAAGTTCATCTTTACACTTAGTGCATATAAATGAGAATCCTGTATATACTTGATTCCTGCTATAGTCAAGAGAGAAATATGTTGTATCCAAAAGGCAGTTCATATTTTTGTTAAGATAACAGCCCCTGGAGATACCTTTTATCTGTGCTGGCTGCAGAAGAGACCTGGAGCAATGGTGTTCCTGAAAGAGGTGGCTTGATTAAATGACCAAACTCAGCTGGTAGAGCATGTTTCTGCAAATATGGGTGTGTAACCCTGAGGTGGCTGAAACAAAAATAAACACAGCCATCCCCTATCCCTCCCTCCATGCATATTTCCCACCATAATCCTATTGGGAGGTTACTCCACACATATGTGAAGATGTTGCTTCATATATAGGTAATCCAGTAACTTTTCCTAATATGTTTCAATCGTAATGAGTTTGGTTAGTCAAAGCAGCCTTCAGTAACCATTAATCACCTCTTTTTGTTCTGCATGTGAACAACTGAGGAGGATATATCTGAAGAGGAATCAGTGTCTGGAGCAGCATGCAACTCCTCATATCTTAGAAGTTCAATCCCTGTAGTACAGGAGCAGTGCAGCGAGTTCAGCTGCCTGCCAGCTTAGTTCAGCTTTAAAGATCTATAGAGATTCTTCCTTTCCTATTTGCAGGTGAGTGAGTGTGATTTTCTTTTACACTTAACACCTATATTTATGAAAATGTTTAATGTAAAGTTTTGATTCATTCCCTAGGTTTGATAGTTTTGAATAAAGGGAACCTAAGAACTGAATCTCTGCTGAATTGCTGTCTGGACCTTTTTTTTTAAACCTAAGTGTGTGACATAAACAGTGGAAAACAGTAAAGATATAGATCAGTTCCATGCTTGATCAGGCAGAAATCTGCATTTTTTAAACAGGGTTATGTTTGCACCAGGGAAAGAGGTGGGGTCAGGGAGATGGTGTAGGATAGTTTCTGGATCTCAATAAGATAGAGCCTAACGAAAAATAGCTTAATAAAAGAATTCTTTTAATAAGATGGACTGAAAAGAGGAATACAGATAGCAAGTAAATTTTCTATCCCTTAAGATTCTGAGCACCCTGCACTTGTGCAATGTCAAAAAGCCCCCAGTTGGATTTTCCCACAGCACATTGTGAAGTTGCCTTCTGTGGCAGAAGCTTATCATTACCGGCCCTTTTGAGCTATTATATAATTTTCTTACAGGAAAACAACTCTTTTCATTAAAGACAGTTGCATGAGAACTTGCGTCACTTTTAGATAAAGGCAGAGATAGCAGAACTGCAGGTGCCAAATGGAAGCTGCCTGCAGCTTCCTCTGTTGCAATGAATTGGCACCTGTGTCCAAGGGATTTGTGTAGCTGAGCAAGTCCTGAAGGTCATGCTGAACATGCAGCAGAGTTCAGCCCAGCACAGACCCATCCCTGCTAAGACTAGCTGTCATGTGGGCCACTCACACTTTGATAATCACTCCTGTCCTCACCAGGATCACTACATTTCATCCCTTAGTTCACCTACAGTTTACCTCTCTCCAGGACATTTTAAATTACAGTTTATATTAGTAAACTGTTTGTCTAAGAGAATGTTTATTGGCAGGTTGGACTGTCATCTCTGTTATAAAACTCCTGTATGTGTAGCACAGCCTAGCATGGGGCTTTCCAGGAGGTTTTCATACAGTGGCTATCTTGGTAACTTATGAACTTCTCAAGCCTTAAGAAAACTCAATAAAACAGACCAAATCTGCTCAAAGCCATTAACTCTTCCTCAAGTATCTTCTCCAAAGTTCCCAATATAGATTCTATTTTATGTAGACAGGGTCATTGAGTCTTAATTTTCTGCAAAAGAATTTGGTGGTAAAGTGACTATGATCAGAGCACTCCCATCTGACATAGCCTCTGTGGCCATGAAAGGCCTGGAATTCAGCAGAACCAGTGTGAGCCACAGCAAGGCAGGGCGAACAACGTGGTGTCAATGATCCATAACCACTATATACCACCAAAATGTAACATTTATTCCACTGTGTTAGTGACAGAGGAAAAGCTACGCAACCCGGATCTTCAACTATATGTATCAGCTGGCTGATCTCTTCAGTCTTTCAGGAGTGCATAAAATCCTGTGTAGCTATGGCAACTTCAAAACTGCCTAGGTCAGGATTGAGAAGTGGGAGTCTAAATGTCTTGAGCACTTTCCAGCAGAAGGAAGTGTCAGAAGAATGAAGCATAAAATCCACATTATCATTAATTGATATAGTAGAAAATAAAAAAAAATTGCTTTTGAAACTAAAATATGGAATTTGATGTTGTGAATAACTCAGTCTAAAAGTTTTATGAGAATGGATGCTCCAAAAGGTCATCACTTTTTTCAGTCTATACACTTAATTTATTTTCTGTTTTGCAATCTCCTCCCTGTTCTTGGAAGTGCTGTGCCATAAGGAGCACAACCAGCTTGTTGGAGCTCCTAGAATGAATATTTTACTATGCATCAGGAGTTCTCTCTGAATCTACATAATCTTTGAGAGATAAGAGAGAGTAGTTCCTCAGTGACATTGATCTCATCATCCTTAGATGCATCCTGACTGGTCCTATGGACTTGTTCTTATTTTCAATTTAAGTAACTAGTTCCTAACTAGATCCTCCTCCATCATGAATACTATCTTTGACCCCTGAACTTTGCTAGTAGTCATAAATGTATGGGAGGTAAGGAAGACAGAGGCAAAATGTCTCTTACTGTTTTCTCTCCTTTGTCACTGCATTACTTGACTCTCTCAGGAGCAACTATCATCAGCATTTTCCTTGCTCATTTTGCTGCTGATATAATTTTAGGTAATGTTCATGTTGCACTTGATAGCTGGCTCAATCTTTGACTACATCTAACCAGTCTTTCCTAATTTCATTCTTGCATGCCCAGTTGTCTCCTGGATAGCCCCTCCTCACTTTCATTTTGAAAATATTTAATTGAATTTATGTTTAATCTGCTTTCTACTCTATTTTCTGCAACCAAAATGAATTGTTCTTCTTCAGGCTGCCCCTGAAGAACACCCGGGCTCCCTCAGAGCGAGGTTCCTTGGGATCCTGTCCCTCATATCCTGGACAAAAAAGGAAAATCTCTTTTCCTGCAGGTCAAGTCCTTTAACTTGCCATCTTTAAGGATCTGGAACCTCCAACTACCAGTCCCTGGAATCAAACTTGTCACTATCTATCACACTCCAATCAGTCCTTTAACAGAGAGTTACTGCTCCAGCTGAGCACATCTCCTAGGCTCTGAAGCTATTGCCCACTTATGGCGTGTCCCTTACCAACTTCCGCCTAAAAATCTTGAGGAGTTCTTTTCCCATTCCACAACAGATCTTCATGTATTTAAACTATTCCTCTCTGTAAAAAACACCCCCATCTTCTTAACTATCCTGCCTGTCTTTCCCTAAGATTCTGCATCCATGGAAACACTCTAGTCATAAAAACTATCCCACCTCATTTGTATAATCTCAATGGTGTCAGGTCTGTGACTGCACATTACAATACAGTTCCTGACTATGTTCATTTGTATACAGGCTGCTTAAGTGGATCTTCTATTTCCTCACTTGCTCTAGGAAGCTGTGAAAGCCTCCTCCTTTGCCATGCACTCTGTTTCTCCTTTACTTCATCCTCCTCTCTTTTTCTTTGAGCTTTGGCCCTGCAAAACCTAAAGCTTTTCTGAAGCCTGGGAAAGCTTGCATGTAAAGAAGCTCCCAGTCCAGTTTCTCATCCAAGTCATGTCTCTCACCAGCAGTTGGTCTCTGGATCACAGTAACTAAAGGCTGGCTGGTGAAAGCAGCCCTGTGGCAGGTGTTTATGTGCAGCACGCCTTTACTCCTGCCCTAGTCCCTCTGCTTGACTGGGAGGAGAATGGGGAAAAACCTTAGCTGGACTCCTGCTCCTTTCAACTTAGCTGGCAGAGTCCTTCTGGATGCACTCAGTGCTCCCTAAATGTGCAGAGTCACTGGTGCATCCACAGAGTAACAACCAGAGGTCGTAAGCTGCTGGTAGGAACAGCCACTGCACTCTCTCCATGATTCCCTTGGTTGCAGACAAACAGCAAGGAGAATAGTACAAATTGCATTGCAGTAATTAAAAAACATGCAGAAATAGGTGTCTTCAGACTATAGTGTGAATTTTTGTTTTCTATTGTTTAAAAATTGTCAAATTTGCGATTACCAAATGGTAAGAAAACAATAAGAATAAAAATGCAAGCAAGCAGAAAACCCCTAAGAACTATAATTCCATTACTAGAACAAAAGACATTCATCCATGCAGGAAAAAACTGTAGAACCAGGACCACTGCTGTGCAAATAATATTCTGTTTTATTGACAAAATTAATAAATTGTGCACATTTAAAATTCAAGCTGCTACAAGTATATTTTGTTTCTTGTCCAAACAGCCTTTCCCTCTAGGAATCCCTCCTCTGCAAAACAAATAAAATCAAAACAAAATGAAGCAATGAACAAAACCCAACAACATTTTGGAAAACAGAAAAATTTTTCCTGTTATTTTTGTTCAACTCTACAAAGAATTTTATACATTTAAAAGAACTTCTTCGAAATCAGCATGTTTCATATGGAAATTGAGGAACAAAGTACTTTGGCTTTTTCCAGTGCTTTTTTCTTAACTTTTCGTTATCAAAACTATCCTTTAGTTCTGTATGAATTTATGAAGCATTTTATTAAATCTTAAAATTGTTACTGGAAAAAAAACAAACCGAAAACTGGCTTAACTTTTCTCATGACAATGATGACATACAAGTTATATCAGTGACAGTCATTAAAAGACCCAACCCCAAGAAATCAAGCATTAAATCTGGATATTTGAATTTTAACTGGAATGTGTTGATGGTGACATGAGACAGTAGCAGTGTTGACTGTCAGAGTGATTTTGGACTGAAATGCATGGTATAATGCTGGATTTAAGAGTCTTTAAAGAAATGATACAGACCCAAACTAAAGGAAAGACCAAAGGAATGATTTTGCAGAGCCTGACATAGAAATGAAGCATTAGGAACAAAGAGCCAAGTCATAAATAGATGTGGACTAATGATTGCTCATACCATGGTCATCATCATACAGTGAGGGTGGTAAAACACTGGCACTCCCAGAGAAATTATGGATGCCCCATCCCTGGAAACATTCAAGGTCAAGTTGGATGAGGCTCTGAGAAATCTGTTGAAGAGATCCGTGCTCACTGCCAGGGGTTGGATAAGATGACATTTAAATGTCCCTTCTAACCCAAATGGTTCTATGATTCTGTTTATGGGTTTTAGTGTAGAAGAGAGGAGAGGGCGTGGATCCATCTGTGCTTATATCTCTTTAGTCTGGATCATGTCAAGTAGGTTTTATGCAGAGTAAGTAATCCAAGATGGGCTACTGCCACTGGCAATGCAAATAAAATCTGTGATCCAATATTCCAGAGAAAAGCAGTTACAAAATTACTATCACCTGAAAAGCTATTTTTATTTCTGATCATGGTTCTTTAAAAACACAAAGACACAGATGTTTTCAGAGACATGAATATAAATATATATATATATATAAATTACATTTATTTTTATATATACATGTATATATACATATATACATATAAGTTCTGTTCATTAAAAAATTTTCCTGTCTAGTCTTAAATATCATAAAAAGGAGCTTTCTGATTTTTTATTTTGGAGTTTGATATTTGTTTTGCTTTGTTTTCTCTGTAACTTGAAAATAAATTTTTTAAAAAATATCTGAGGGAGACATTCAGCTGATTCTAACAGCCCAGTGATTTAAACATCTGTTTTTTGAAACTTGTAAAGGCCTGGTAGCAGCATTAAAAATACCAGCCTACCTTGTATTTCAACATCTCCTTCTATGCCTGGAGGGCGTGGTGGTCTGTGCATCTGGATAGCACTAGGAGTTGTGTTTAGGCTGCCTGCTATAAATTTGGTGCTGTAGCTGTGGTGAGAAGTTCTGGCTGCCTTTTAGGCAGATGTCCCAATGTGCTCTGAATACACAGTGGAAAACACGGTGTTTAAATTGGACAGACTGTTGATGATGAGGCATCTATGGTAGTAAATATAGCAGTGGGTGTCCTGCTTCTGGCCCTGAGATCAGGTGGCATGATCGGGCCCCTTTGGTATTTTCTGAGCTTTTAAACATTAAAACATTAAACCAGGATTGTCACAACCATTTTGTCACTGCATATGGGGAGCTTTGGGAACTTTGTCCCATAATAGACCCTGGGAGTAGCGTGGAGAGTGCTAGTGGATATAGGCTGAAACCATGTCCAGTACACTTCTGCCTGTTTGTAAGTGTAAATAATAGTGTGCTGTACCTCAGGAACATTACCAGGCATGGTTCAATTTATGTAACATATCCACATTTGATAAGTTAGATGGCATGACTCCTCCTCAACAACTTTAAATGTCAGGCAGTATTAAATAGTAGGCAATCTGAATTGCCTATAACTCTTTGGCTTTAAGAACTATCATTGTTAAAATGTCTAGATAGGTGCTATAACAGATAGCATGAGTATATCCTCACATGGCTTCCTACTGAGTGCCTGGGAGTGTGCATTTCCACTCTACTCTGAGCACTCAGAGAATCACTGGAGATGGGTGGGCCAGACACCCACCTGCCTGAGAAAACTTATTAGGGCAAGATTCACTCTTCTTGTTAAGCAAGGAGCAGGTAGGCTTGATCCACCCCTGTGGATCTCAGGATATCTGTCCTTTATTCTCAGGGTTCTCTGAGTAGCTGTTTTCTCATATAATGCCTTGGCAGAGTGGTAATCTCATACTCTTCAACATTATGAATGCAGGAGGGGTGTTACTACTGGGCAGCTCAGGATGACTCACATTTTCATATGGAAGTATATCTTACCAAAAAATTCCACTATGAAGTGTGACTTCTTCAGTTAAAAGAGAAGTGCTACAGCTAAGAATGTAAACAAGAAACCTCTATACCAAATATAGATGTCACTGTTCTATGCAGATGTAGGGGTCTTGCAGTCTTCCTTTGCTTTCCTGTTTGAGCCCAATCTTCCAAATTGCTTAATCCTTCATGCTGGGTAGGAGAGGATACCTTAAGCAGTCCCCTAACACTCAGCTGATTGCAGGAATGATGATTTAGCAAATAGAAACATATTTTTCCTGCCCTTTCAGAGAAAAAAGAACACCCTGAACACCACCATGCTGTTTTTTTCAAAACAAAACAGCAGTGAAAAACAATGTCAGTAATTTAATTATCTTTTAGGCTGACTGCTTTAGTTGTATTTAAAAATTACCAAGTGAGGGCTTTACGTTAAGCCTGCCAAAAGGGAACAGCAACTAGCAGATGTGCTTTACTTTTCTAGGGCTCATCACCAGTGAGGTGCAGCTGTTGATTTGACTTTCTCTTTTGTGGCTTGCTTTGAAATGTTGTCCTTTTTTTAACACTATACACTACTTTTATTACCTTGGTTTTTTTGAAACATAACATTTTTTTGACAACATCATGCTGATGAGTTGCATAAAAGATGCTCTGTAGATCTCACAGTACATTAAAATTGTGCTAGTGGTGCAGAGAACAGGTTTAGGCAATATAGATATGTCTACAGGATGCAGCAGAGTGATGTTCATTTTTAATTGGTGGGATACTTCTCAATGAAAAGATGGCAGTTGTTTTATAACCAAGGCAGGAATATCAGCTGG
Organism: Sturnus vulgaris; assembly: GCF_052056855.1. Lineage (NCBI taxonomy): Eukaryota > Metazoa > Chordata > Aves > Passeriformes > Sturnidae > Sturnus > Sturnus vulgaris. The sequence continues at coordinate 102,561,643 of NC_142245.1, read as the reverse complement.
AACACACTGATTGTGTTTGTTCACCTTGGAAGAGAAATTGGAGTACAGCATTTGTTTTATTTAAACTGTGTTTAGGAGTATAAAGCGATGGCAGCACTGGGAAAGAGATTTGGCTGGCAAGATTATTAAAGTGAACACTCCTCAGCTTGACATTATTCATATTTGAATAGAATAGATTAGACACAGAATTTTCACTGCTTTACCTCTTAACACATCTGGTAATTACAACAGTATAAAATACAGAAGTGAGGGTTTGTTTTTTTTCCAGGAACACAGAGGAGTGTGAAAACATGCTTGAGGACAGCTACTTGGGGAATAAATAAGCTACTGGAGAACTTTTGCAAAGGACTCAAAAGTTTGGGGTTCTTTTGTTCTGTGCTTTTTTGTTTTGTTTTGTGTTGTTTTGTTTTTAATGCTATCAAAGATTTAAACTGTACATAAAAGAGCTTCAGACTAAACTAGGTAATTTTTTTTGAAAGAACATTTTGTGGGTAATGAAAGCAGTGATTACAATTAGCTGAGATGCTGCCATCCAAAGGGGTAGAATTATTATTTCATTTTACATCCTTTGCAAAAATGTACTACCTTGATTCTCAGCCAGAAAATATTAGTCTCATGCTGAGAACTAAGTGTGAAATTGAACAGTGGTCACAGCTTTGATTTAGAGAGTGGGTGGCAGGAATGAACAAGGGGAGTCTGAGGGAGCTAGGAGCAGGGAGGAAGGACAAAAAAGTCGGCACAAATATTGAGAACTATGAGTATATTCCTCCTCTCTTTTTCCATACACACTGTCTGACCCTATCAGTGGTGTAGGAGCAGTGTCAGTTTTTCTGGGCAACCTGAACCAGTGTCTCACCAGCCTCACAGTAGAGATTTTCTTCCTAAAATCTAAACCTCCCCTCTTCCAATTTAAAGCCATTCCCCCTTGTTCTATCACTCCATGCCATTGTACAAAGTTCCTCTCCAGTCCTCTTCCAGGCCCCCTTTGGGTACTGGAAGGTGTTCTACAGCCACTCTGGAGTTTTCTTTTCTCCAGGTTGAACAACCCAAACTCCCTCAGCCTGTCTCCATGGGACAGGTGCTCCAGCCCTCTGAGCATCCTCATGGCCTCCTCTGGAATTGCTTCAGCAGGTCCATGTCCTTCTTATTTTGGAGGCTCCAGAGCTGTACACATCCTACAGTTGTGATAGAATATTGTGATAGTGCTTTGCATTTGGCATCGACCCAAGAAATATCTTATGAAAGATTAAAAAGACAAATTAGATCACACAGTCTGTCCTCAGTGTTACTTCCTCTGTACTGTTTGCTTACTCCAGTCCACTTTACAAACTCTTAATAACACATCTTTCCAGTTCTATCCCTTCAAGGTTAGTCTGAAATCTCTATAATTTTTAGAGGTTAACCACGAAATTTATTTTTTTTTTTTTAATTTTACCAGATAACCGGTCTTTTATTACAGGTATTGCCTCTTATGAAGACTTTAAACATAATTATCATGCCTAATATAAATAACTGCAAATTTTAAAGCCAGATGTTGCAAATCCATGCTCATAAAAGCAATATTTCACAAACTGTGTTTCAATGCAATATTCACCTCATTAAGAAACACAGCATGAGAATGAGATTTGATTATTTCTGTGTTCAGTTTTTAAAGTAGTGGAATTGAGTAGAAAACAGTCTTAAATGCAAAGCAGAAGATGCCTTCTAACAACATACAAGAATAATCTCTAGAACCACCTCATTGAACTTTAACACTTCAAGAGAACAACAGAAAATGCAGCCGTGGGAGGGGTGGGGAAAGGGAGGGTACAACTCTTGCTGCTTTTAAAGAAACCCCCACAGACTCTTCCTTTAGCTGTACCTTTTAATATGTGAACCTGCTGGTATGAATTCACATTCTGACCCACTTTCTCATAGGTGTTCAACATGGAACTAGTTGGAACCAATTTTAGATTGTCTCATACTGCTTTCTTCAATAGTTCCTAATGACTACCTACCATAACTCATTATAATTACTGTGAATTCCTGTGTCAGATGTCTAGCTCCCCACTCATCAGCCAGAAAATGCAGTCACTTATCCATGGTTCATTTCAGAACTACAGGAATACAGATCATTTTCCAGTATTGCAATTATTGTGTGTTATTACACTGAATCTTTGGATCCTCTTTGGATCCTCTTTGGATCACAGAGATTTGAATTTGTCTTATTTAACTTTATTGCATTAAAGTTTTATTCTATTGTGGGTATAATTGATTGTGAAAATACATATATTTCAGTTGTGTTACATGATGGCAACACTGCTTGGAATAGTGAAATATACAAGAATATTTGCCCTATATAGCAATAGATTTATCTCAAATACTATATCATTAATTAGTCTAAGTGAGTTATTGTCACTTAATAACTTAGTAGGCCTATTTGGTTACATTTACTTCCTGCTGAAATATGACAAGCAGATTTCAGTTTTGCCATAAGTAATTAGTGAATAGAATTAAATATGCAGTAGATGTATACACCTAAACTGTGGCTTCATTGTGGCTTATTTACTTACCTGCCTACTCAGTACTTAGTCTTTGATTTTTTCACATGAGCTAGCATGATTTTGACTGTACCTTGATACTTCACACAAAAACTAGGTGAGATTAAGATTCAAAGCTTAATCCATCAAAACAGTACACGCAAATTATTATCCTCAAAAAATATAGTTAAAGGGAGAATTATAAAAAAGGATGACAGTCTGCAAAGATTGATAAGTTCTGAAAAATAAAAATAATCTGATTTTGGTTGTATTTATTTTTTTTTAATAAAAAATAAAACACTAGAACAAAGAGCAAACATTTTCACTTGGTCTTCACTCTCAGAGAACTGTTTTTTTCTCTGTGGATGGACTGTAGCAAAATCCAGGGCAATTTTATTTTGACATAGATGTATACAGTAGAGCAGGAAAAGTGGTTAAGCAGAAACTTACTGGGCTTGTTTTGTTGTTCTGTGCAGGACCTTGGTCAGTGTTTGCATCCAACACATCATTCAGGCATTCTTTAAAAAATACCATCTTACAAATTCATTCTCGAGAAGCACATGTGCCTCAAGAGTTTGAATGGTGGGTTGAGAAAAGAAAGGGCTTGAACTGATCTCAGCTACCTGCTTTAAAATCTAGTTGTCTGATTTTGCAAAATATCTCCCAAAAGGAGGTATATTTATGGGCAGTAAGAGATTTAAATGAAGTGCAAATAGGTCAATCACAATATGTGCTTGTTTCTCAAATACTTATTTTTGCAATAACAACCTTTGGTTTGCATCTTGAAGCGTTTCCTCACCTTTCTTCATACCTTTCCTAACTTTCCTCCTCACCTGAGGCTCCAGTGACACAGAAACTCTGAATGACCTCTCTCCAAGCCATGTCACCCATGTCACCCATGTCACTGTGTGCCCTGCCTCTGCTGCTTTGACTGCTGGTGTTTCTGAGCAGATCACCACCACTGCGTGCCATTCACCCACCCGGGTCCCAGGGAACAAAATGCAATCAAAGCAATTTCTCCCTACTACAGACAAAATCCTAGACCTCCTGTTATTCCCATCCATGCAATGCTACCACTAGCCCACTCTGGTCTCCACTGCCTTCATCCATTTAACCTCTATTTTAATCACAAATCCAAAACATAGTGCAGTATAGGATACTATGAGGAAAACAAAATCTATTGCAGCCTTTCTACCCCTCTGCATTTCTCCTGAATCTTTATGTAAAGGAATTTGGATATAAACTCATGGGAATAGAGCCTGAGAAGATTTTATACCATTTTCTCCTAAGTAGCATTTACCACGCACTTGATATAAATTAGCTTGGGGATAATTTTTCAACAAAAAAAGAAAGCTCCTGAACCTGGATGAAGGAGAAAAACAAAAAGAAAACCAAGAAATCCAAAGCAAGCATGAGGTGCACCTAACAGGAATAGAATACTTTATGAACCGTGAAGTGGAATTTTTCTAAGTAGCACAACTGCAATGTGGCATATAGTACAGATGGATAACATCACAACTGGAGTACACTTTTATAACTTTTATAACTGGCAAACAGGTGTCTGGGTTTATTTAACAATCTAGCTAGCATAAACCAGATTTTTATTTATGATTGGAATAGTTGGCACATATGATAATTTTTCAAGGAAGCAGAGAAGCCAAATCTCTAAAACATTTGCAGATTGATTTAAGGTGTTTCTGCAGATGATGTTTCATCTTCCAGAAATTTTCAAAAGGGCTATTTTCATCTCCTATTAGAGTATACAGCATCCCTGAGATGCAGTAGAACCCTAAGCCTATGATGTCTGCATCCCTGAGATACGAATAAGATTTGCCCTTTTGCATGTATAAATATATGTACTGTGTACAAGAAAGAGAAAATACACTCCTTTTCTTTTCTTTTTTTCAAATATAATATAATATGAAGCTAATTTTTGTTTGTTTACAAGCTATATTCAGTACTCGCAAAGATAATTCTGCTCTCCAGGTAAGCCTTTCATGATTATACACCACAGTGCTGTTAGACATGCTGGTTAGACAGCTGTTAGACAGCTGGTTTCTGGGCCAGGGTGACTGAGAGGATTCACACATCTCTTCAGCAACCCTATCAGTCAGTGCTGAGGCTTGACCATGGTGGAGATGATAAAACTCAGGACACTGCCCACTGCTCATGCAAGCACTTAAAAATGTCATTCACAGAAATGAAGGCTACATGTGGAGTAACAAGCTGAGCAGGAGCAGGTACGGCTTTGCTGACTGGCCCGTAGCACTCTGCAATGAGAAATTGTTAAGATAGTCCCTGTTATGGCTTTGTCTCAGGACAAAAATTGCTCTTCCAAGCCCTGCCTAATTTAAGTTAGCAGTACCAGGCGTAGCTCCACTAGCAATACAGACAAGCTACTCTACTTTGAGCAGGTAGAAAAGAGAGTTCAATAGTTTGTGTGTTAGTCCTGGCCAGAAAACCAGCTGAGTGTACAGATGGAGCCCAGAGCCTCACACATCTAAGTTCATTTGAGTGTTACATTGGATACATGAATGGACACAGGAGTGCCTCAGCTGTCCTGCAGCTCTGATCATAAGTGCAAAATTAGGCAGAAGCTACTATTAGCAGATAACTACTAACCTCATGGACATGCATTTATATGGAAAAAGACAGATGAAGGCTAATTGCTGAAAACAGATACATTTAGACACCATATGAGAATGTTTAGAGCCCCTGGAGCAAATCATTAATATAAAAGGTAGATTTTTCACTTCCTAGTGTCTCCAGATTAAGACATTAATGAAAAAGGAATATTAATCAAAACCAAAATATCGGAACAAAAAATAACAGGTTGAAAATAAAGGATCTGTGGTACACGGGGTCTAAGACTACAGGTCTGAGTAGTGTTTTAAATAAACCTTATAAATACAGCAGTTAGAAAACCACCATAATTATTCTTAATTTAGCCCTAGGGAAAACAAGCTGTGTTAAAATTGCGTATCTGACATGACATAGGTCAATAGCAGAGTTTGAAACTGTGTAAAGGAGCCTCTGAAATCTAGTAGCTGGCACCCTGTTCCAACATTCATTGTCTATCCTACTGGAAAAGAGCTGCAGGACACAAGCAACTTGTGAGTTAAACACATTTTGATTTATTCCAATAAGAAAAAGGGATTTTTCCCTGTGCATTTCCTGAAGATTATAGACTGTGTTATTCCCTTTAGCAGCGCACAGGTTCATGAATGATTAATGATGCTTTAGGTCACTGAGTAGTGGTATATTGCAAGTTTTACAGTGTGATCTGTTACCATCAAATGTATCCATTGGTGTTTCTTTTGTTGGATATACTGTTCTGTGAACTGCATAATCCTTCCAATTTTCCCTCTTTCTCAAAATTACCAGTTAGGTGAGAGAGAGAACAAAATTTCTCTCCATGAAATGGATTGTTGTTAAGCATCTTGTTCCTTCTTTGTATGCTTGGTAGGTGAAGAGTGGGGGGAAAGGATTTAGCTCTCATTTTCTGTACTTTTCTTCTAGCAGCAAGGTATAATTTGCATAGTTTATCACTGCAGCTTTTTCAGCTGCTTTATTTGGGGCTGTTTTAAGTCAGCTAGCAATACTCATCTAAGTAGCTTTGTTTGGAAACCCTTGCCATGGCTGAGTTATAGAAACTGAAAGAAAAGGATGAGTCACTGCAAGCTTCAGAATGTGAGTGATCCTGCACTAAAGATGATTGGAAGACTACAGAGGTTAATAAAAATAGTTGGGTTTTTTTTGCTTAAGTTCTTTTTTTTGAAACTATAAGCCCTGCTTGTGAGTGTAACAATAAAACAAATCATAGAATCAAAGGAAGAACCCCTGGTTGGAAGGAACCTCAAGCATCATCTGGTCCAACCTTTCCTGGCAAAAGCATGATCCAGACAAGATGGCCCTGGACCCTGTCTGGCTGGATCTTAAAAGTGACCAATGTTGGAGAATCCACCACTTCCCTCTGGAAATTATTCTGAAGGCAGATTGTTCTCATGGTGAAAAATTTTCCTCTTGTGTCCAGTTGGAATCTTACACCTAAACTTTTCTATGTGCTTGTTTTTAAAAAAAGGAGTCTCCATCTTCTTTGTAGCCATCCTGAAATACCAGACCACTGTGATGAGGTCTCCCCTAAGAATTCACTTCTCACAGCTGAACAAGCCCAGTCCTCCCAGCCTTTCTTCATGTGTCAGGCTCCCCTCCCCAGTCCTTCAAATATCTTTGTGGCCTTTTTCTGGACCCTCTCCAGCCTATCCCTTGTGGAGGCTGGTGACCCAGTTGAGAAAGAGCCCATCTTCCTTCCCTGGAGGGAATGCCCTTAAGCACTAATCATCATTGTTGTGGTGAGGAAAATTTCCTCCCAGCATGCCTCTCTACTTTATGCAGATTACATGTACCCCATTGGTTCTTCCCCCCTTGCTCCACCCCTGAACATTCAGCCAAGCTGTCTGCTGCTCTACCCTCCCCCCCACTTTTCCCATATAATCCCTGCTCCCCCAACCCTTTTTTTGGAGGTTTTGCCCCTGGCATCCTTCACAGAGCAGCTCCTTATAATAAAGGCTCTGGTCTCTGTGGAATGCTAAACGAGGCTCCTGTGCCTTCCTCTGCATCACCTGGAAGCCAGACCCACAGAAGAGCTGAAGTCACTCTGGGAGGGCAAGACGTGAAGGTCACAGCACCTTGACCACCGCCCGACTGCGACAGTCCATGTCCGTGCCTTTTTTCCTTTTTTATTTTTTGCAATGAGGACCAAAACTGAGCAGAGTTTAAAGCACAGTCAGGTGTGGCCTGACAAGCACTGAATGGAGTTGGATCATGATTTCTTTAGCTCTGCTGGCAATGCCCCTGCTGACCACACTGTGCTGGCTTTCCTTGCCACAGCAGCAATGCTCAGTGGCCAACGTCATTTTGTGCTGTGCTCTTGCTTTTCCAGCTCCATCTTTGCACATGCTGGCAACACCCCCGTGGATCTCAATTCATCCTCTTATTCATCTCTGGTTTGCCTCTCTTTTTGCTTTGAGCAGTCTCAGCACTTAATGGATCAGAGCTAAGACAAGGGGGTTTCTTTCTCCACCTACTTCCTTTCCCTTTAGAGCGAAACTGTTTTTGTGTTTCCAGGAGAGTGTTTTTTAAAAAAACACAGCACTTGCTAGCTCCTCCATTCTCCATGGAAACTTCCCATGGAATCCATCCCAATGGAGCTCTGAGTGAGCAGAAGTTTTGTTTTCTAAAATGAAGTGCTAACAATAAAAGAAACACTGTATCTTAATTTTCAGCAAAACAGATGGTTTTATCTGGGTTTTTTCAATGTGTTAGCTATAGACTACCACAACTTCTACTAATTTGAAGTAACAATGACTGGAATAAGGCTATGAGAACAATTCAGATTGGATGGAATGAAAGCATCTTCAAAGTAATGACTGTCTTTGATTAGATTAAACCAAATATATTTATTTTTTAACTCTGTTGCTCATGGGTGAACAAACACTACATCTGCTTCAGCCCGTGTAGCTGTGTGTGTTTCTGTGCTTTCCTTTTCACAGAGAGGAGTCAAGAGGACAGAAAGGGAGTTCAGGAATGGCAACACAGCAAGTCTAGTGTGAGAAGGATGGGAGAAAAAGTACTCACTGCAAATTAAAATGAAAAAATTGGCCAATTTCAGGGAGTCATTAATGACTAAAGTACACCAGAAGTTAGTTATAATATTTACCTGAGTTTTTGCAAAATAAATTATTTCAGAACTAGAGAAATAGGTTAAATAATGCCTATTTAAGCATAATTTATGCATGGCATATCTTGACAAGAAATGAATATCTGTTTTAAACTTATTTTTAGTTTGTTCTTCATCTTTTTAGACCCATTACAACCCAACTGAAAACTACCTGGAAATCTGAAGAAAAACAAAACAAAACAAAGCAAAAACCAAAAAAAGCACATAGAAAACGAAAGCCCCCCCCAACCACCCTTAATTAATATGAGACAATTTTCTTATGTTTAATAGTCAAAAATGGTACTACATGATAGAGAAAATAGAAAAAGAGGAATCACAAGCACTAATCTGGTTGATGTTTTAGACAGTTCCAGTGGGGAAAAATCAGGTGAAGGGAAAATAATTTTTAAAATTGTAATTTAGGATAGCACATAAAAAATTAGAAGTAGGAGTGAATTTTTATATGTAGCTCTAGAATTTATTGTTACAAACTCCAGTAGTCTGGTAGAGAATGGATTCCTTTAATGAAAATCCTTGTTATCAAATTCCATAAATAGTAGTTTAGGTTTGGGGTTTTTTTTTTCAGAAATAGATAAGGATTGTCCTTAAAGTCCATTTAATGATGATCTAAAAGTTTTTCAGTAAAGATCTCATGTGATTTCTAGACAATCTTTTTATTTTTTGGAAGCAGAAAAGCAAAAGAAAATTTTTGACTATTTAAGGATTAAGGTATTTTAGATTTGCAAAAAAAAAAAAAATCTAAATTAATGCTTGTTTTGAATGTAGCAGTCTAGATAAAACAATAAGTCCATTCTCCTTCGGGTTTGTGGTTTGGAGATACTTCAGCTCAGTACAGGGCTTCTTCTGAAATATTTCAGGGTCAGGTCAATGCAAAAGTTATAGCAAGTTGTATGATTGGAAGGATATGGAGGTATTCTATAGATACTCAGGTAGCCCTGAAACGGGTTAATGAAAAATATGTAGAATATTTCATTATGAAATTTGTAAATACTTGTTTATCATTACAACAAAAACATCTCACTGACACTGGCAAAGAACAAAGTAAAACAAAACTTCAACCTGTGTCTGTCAGGAAAAGGTCATTTGAGATAATTGCTGAAAGTTATTCTGTACTGAATACAATCCTTCAAACCGTGTGATTCTTCACTCTACGCCTGTTTACTGTTATTTTCTTCTGCCACCACAGTAATGGATAATTTGTATTTTCTTACTTTTATCCCCTCTCAGAACAATCACAGTATTTTACTGAAACTTCTCAAAAAACCCTTTGTACTTTGGGAAACATCAAGAACGAGGATCACTAATATAAATAATAAAAAAACCCCAAAACCCTACAACTGTCCAGAAACAAACTTGGCTGGAAATTAGTGATCATCATGGGTATCTATCTTTATTTTTTTGGTAATATTAATTTATGTTTTAACTAGGGCATAAGGGCATGACAAATTCAAGAAACTGTTTAAGTATGCTATTTAAGTCCTGTCTTAAATGAGAGTGAAGAACCCAAATTCTGCTTAAAACATCATCACATATTTTCCCACACAAATAAATAATCTTTGTGTTTATGGATGGTCCAAAGTTTTCCTTGATGCTTGGCTACAGATACAAAACCATGGGTGAAAATGTCTTAAACTGTAAAGAAAAAAATGCACTTAAAAGGAAAGTCTCTTGTAGTCTTCACCAGGATCTTGTATGTGGCTATAAGAACCAGTAGGAGAGAGTTGAGGCTGGTGACAGATCACTGAAGAGCTTGTTACACCACATATTTACTTAAGAAGAGAAGTTTAGCCTGAGGGCAATTAAATTCTCATAATTAAAAAAGAGTCCTTTTTGAGGCCAGGAGAGTTCTCTTAGCGCTAAGCCATTGGAAAAACGTTTACACAAGTGAAGTATACTTGAAGTTTATACGTTTAAGTGCACAAGATACATGAAAGTCAGGACATAAGAAGAATCTGAAGAGATCAGGATGCAAAGATGGTTCTTGACATTTCCCAGTTACCGTTTCGATTACAGTTCCTGCAACTGTGTTTGTTTTCTTTTATTGTTTTAATCCAGAAAAACAAAAAACAAAAAACCAAACTAGTACAAAAGGCTCAGTTGAAAGAAATACATTTTTTACAGCCATTTCTTTCAAGTATGTCACTTTCTTCAGTGGAAACTGGGTTTGTGACACCTAGTCCCTTTCAGGAAGATTACGGATCTTGCATCTTTGTAGCTACAAACTGTTTAGTGAGGAGCATGACCTAGGAATGCTAGAACACAAGTGGGGAAGAGGAGGTGGAGACACTGATCTCTTCTTTCTGGTGAGAAGCGATAGGACCTGAGGGAATGGTCTGGAGTTGTGTCAGGGCAGGTTTTGGTTGGATATTAGAAGAAGGTTTTTCACCCAGAGGGTGTTTGGGCACTGGAACAGCACCAGCCTGACAGAGCTCAAGAAGTGTTTGCACAATGCTCTAGGGAACATGGTGTGATAAATGGGGATAGGGCTGTGCAGGGCCAGGAGTTGGACTTGATGATCCTTGTGAGTCCCTTCCAATTCAGCTTATTCAGTGATTAAGTACTTTCTTAGGAAGCGGAAGCAATAAAACCAAACCTGCTTAAAGAGAGGACACTATGAAAATACAGTTCTTTCATTCCTGGCAAGTGTTGTAAACAGTAGGATGCTGTAGAACAATAGGACCACGTTTTCTACTCATCATCTTCTTTTCATTAGATTCAACTTTATTAGGTGTTGACTTTAAGAAAGGCATCGGACAGAATGGATGCAAAGCCTAGGTGGAGAATGCCCTGAATTTAACCCTGATTTCTTATATAAATGTTGAAAAGTGGCAGAATTAAATTTATGTTTCTCCCCCCTTCTTTTTTTTTTAACTTAGATTTTTGCTCCCTCTAAAACAAAAAATTAAAATGACATGCAAAATGTACAAAATGTAAACTGATCTACTTTACCAGAAAGTTTAAGAAAAGTTTCAACCATATTCTTCTATTCTCAGGACTGATGGTTCACTTGTTCAAAACTGCAGTACTGTGCCTTTTTTTTCTTTCTTTTTTTTTTTTTTAATAGTCTGGGAGTGTTTGTCTGATTTCCTAGAGAAAATGAGATAGATACAGTGGCTGGGTTTCATAGCACCTAGTTTCTTGTGTGCAGCATGTAAACTTCCATGGCTGAACTAATAACCTTAAGTACACTTTATGATGAGTGGAGAGAAATAATAAATCCTAGAACATGATTCATTAGGTCTGCTTTGCATATCCACTTCAGAAAACACTGAATTATATGCAAAATTGCCCATTTTTCTTCATTGACTTCAGAGCTTTAGTGGACATCTGTCATCATCTGTACTGTATGTAGACATGAATATTTAGATAAATGAGTTCTTTCCAACTTACCTTTGAAGTTATGCTGTACTTGGGCAAGTGTTCCTAAAGAATGCACATTGTTTCATCCTCTGCACTAAAATTGTAATGCACATAACTGTTAACTAAATTGGATGTTTAAAGTTCAGCAAATAAAATATTTCACCTATTTATTATTTAAAGAAAGCCAGATTACTCTATATTCTAATATGATAGCCAGGAATGTGAGATCTAGTCTGATTATTCAGTTTGGAGTGGAGATCAGAAGGTCATCGAATCCAGCTTTCTGCTCAACATTGATTTTGGACCAGGATGCTCAGAACTTTATCCAGTCAGGTTTTCAAGATCTCTCCAGATTCCTTGGATTGTCTGTCCCACTGTTTGACTGTCCTCAAGAGTCTTACCTCCAGACGGAATCTCTTCTGATTCAGTTTATGGTATCACTCACCCTTCCACCATACACAGCTACAAAGGCCACTGTTATATCTTCTTGATGACCCTCCCATAGACCCTGTGAAGCTGCTGTCCTGTCCCCTGAAAGTCAGCTCTTCTCCAAACTGAACAAGCCCCAGTTCCTCAGCTGCTCTCACAGGACACTGCTCCAGCCCCACAACCACCCAGTGATCACTGGCCTGTTGGTAAAATAGTATTTGAATATTTGTACCTGCTTAGACAACAAAACAAGCTGTAGGTGAACAAAGTTCCAAGTAGTTTAGATATTCTAGGCCATTCAGATTTCCAAACTCATTGAAGAAGGTTGTTGATGTCAAAATTTGCTCTGATGCCTCTACTGTATAACTATAGCATCAGCTGGACAAAAATAGGGATTCAGGAAGAGGCTTACTAATCCTAGTGTTCTGAAATCTATCCTTTCTTAAATGTTTTATCTTAAGGGAAAAATCTTTCAACATATATAGAAAAAAACACATTTCACAATATGCTGGGTTTTTTTTTTAATGAACGAGATTTTCTGCTTTATAGTCAGGTCTACCTATAAATATTGCTACATTGTTTTGATTGCTTTAGCTCCTCAATTCCCCCTGTTTCCCAGATTGCCTGCCGAAATGATGTGGTATGTGTACCACAGAACAGAAAATAATTGATATAATCTGATTGATATTGTTTTAGCTGATTTTGAAAATCAGCACATATTAATTTACTGTGATTATTTCTAGTAAAATAGATTAAATAGATTAATCTCTTTTCCCCTAACACTTAATTTCCCTGAAGAGACCATCTGGGACTGAGAAAATAATTTAACATATTTAAAGAGATGTTCAAATGACTATATTATTTATTTCTCCTCCATTGTGCTAATGAACTATTTCTTATGTAAATGTAAGATGCTGGAGCTTCATTGGAAACCCTCTAAATCTTTGTCTTTCCTTTGGATGGAGGGTATGAGGGATTTTGCTATTTCTTCAGAGATTTGGTTCATGGATTTTTGAAATGCAAGACAGACAGCGATCTTCACTCTGGTGCAAATGCACATAGCTCCTGCCAAGGCTTAATACAACATTGCTTTCTGAGAGTTTTACAAGTTGCAAGCTGCTGGACTTGAGGGAGAAAGAGAAGTCTGATGGAAATACGCATGAGAGGTGAAATTCTGTACCAATCACAAGTCCTCCTATGCTGACTGAGGAACTCTGCATAGAAATATGCCAGCACCCACTTTTAATCCAGCAAAATGTAGGGCTACTTGTACTAACAAACCCATGGGTCTGATCTCAGCTAACAGGAAATGTTTAAGAAATACCCTCAGAGAAGTATTTGGAGATTATGATTGTGATTTGAATTTACAAAGTGGTCAATATTGCAAATAGCTGGAAATAGCTGGAAAACTAAATAACCTAAAATAGAAACCTAATTTTTAAATTACTGAAGGTGCTTGAGCAACTCATAGCCGTATCTCTTTTCTACCCATATAAACATCTGCTGAGCCATGAACAGCACAACTTGTGGCGAGCTTAAACCTATTTTTAATTGAAATTAGATATGATTTTTAGAGATTACCGTTTGTTAATTGGACTTTACGAATTCTCCTAAGACTCTCTCCTTTTTTTTTTTTTCTTCCCCAAGGTACAACCAGAGGAATGGCACTGCCATGATGACCTTGACTTTACACCATGCTCATCATGACACACTGTATTAGCTTGCATGGTAGAATTAATGCAACATGACCTTACGCCATACTGAATGTCACAGAAATATCTTTTTGTCCCCTTTCATTCTGGGAATAACTGTCAGAAATAATTTTTTATTGTGTCAACTACTCAAACACTTACATCCACAATGGTTTGCTTTATAAACCACCTTATCTTCAAACAGTCTGGCACTTGACTCCAGGAGTATTTTCTCTAACCTTTAGATGCTTGCAGTGTTTTCCCAAATGGCTGTATTTTATTTACCTCACTAAGTTGCAACATTCAGTGCCAGTAACAAGCTCCCCTGATTATTTAACCAATCTTTATAATACAATAGACTTCTGTGTTGTGCTTTCAGTTTTTTCCTGGCCAGTCCAGAGATTCAGAATACTGTTTTCAGGCAGATCATGATTTCAGAGTGCTTGTTCTCCAGATCAAGAGAATGTTTAAAAGCAAATTTCTTTTTCAGTATCCATATGGCTGATTTGCTTTAGCATGTAGGAAATTGTTGACAATTCTATGAGATTCTAAATGGCTAAGAAGAGCAGTACATGGACTCGAGAGCAATCCTACAGGTCTCCAAGGAGAATTTGAATGAAACATGATTAAAGGAAGGAAAAAAGCCTGCCATTTAAAAGTAAACCTTTCACTGAAAGAAGTTTTGTGGATTTTTTGTCAGATATCAGTATGAAATACTACAGTCAGTGAAATGTCAGTGGTTTTCTGTCCCCCTGTCCTGCTGTACTGTGCTCAAGCAAACTGCTCACATGAATATTAGACAACTGATGATTACCTAATTTTTGTGTTGCAAATAATTTCTTTTCCAGCAACTGATTTGTTAAATACTTGCAGCAAATATTTAGCTTTTGTCACTCCACTGAAATAATGTCCCTCACTGCAAAAATATTCCTACTTTGGGACCCACTGCAACTCCCATTAGAGCCACCTATTGAATTAGAGGAGAAGTTAAGTAATATCCTCATGGTGACCTTTTGCTCTGGAGTACACTGAGCTTATGTCTGTCACTTCAATTAATTTACTACTAAGATGGTCCTATTGAGTTTGCTTCAGTGTTTTTAGCATAAAAGAGCTTGCAGCTTACTCAAGAATTAGTCCATTCAGAGTATAAGAAATTATCCCTTCATTGTATAAGTGAAAGAGTTTGGGAAGCTTAAGAACATATTTGGTTCATTTTTGAACTAGGAAAGAAAAAAAAATCAATTTTTCGTAATTAAAATGATGAAGATTGATGTTAACAAGTTCATCTTTGATATAAAGAAAGGTGAAGGGATTTTACCATGCTGCCCAGCTTTGGAAACCTTGAATTATTTTCCTTAGTTAAGACAAGAGTCTTCTCAGTCTTTCTGGATAGTCACAGGAGAAAGATGGATTCCCCCTTAAGTATGATGACTTGTGAATTATTATTTTCCATGTTTTCAGTCAGCCTTTGGATGAACCCTTTTTCTTTTTCTCTTGACACTGCTAATAACCCCATAAAAAAGAAAAAAAAAAAAAAAGAAGAAGAAAGAAAAAAAATGTATAAGAAATACTGGAGGCAGTCCAGCTCCTTGCAGTAGCATATAAGGTAGTTGCTGAAGTGGATTTTCAGTGTGTCCCACTAAAAGAGTCTGAAATAGTTATAGACATTGGTTTTGCTTTCCTATTTATTTATTTATTTATATTAGCTTTTTTAGTGTTGGTTTATTCTTTAAGAAATATTGTGTAGAGGGCTCAGGATGCAGCTGCACACAGTGTAAATACAAAGTTTTCTGTTTTGCTCACAATTTCTTTGTTAAAAATTTCTTAACTTTATACTTCCTTTTTGACTTCTGTTAAGCAGGCATTTCCTTAAGAAGTATCTACAACGACTCCAGAAATCTATCCTCTAACTGATAACAGCTAATTTAGAACCTATCATTCTATATAGTTTTCTCCATGTTTATTACTTTGCATTTTTCAACACTGACTCTTTTATATCTTTTATTACTCATTCACTCCTGTAACTCTGTAATCAGCATTAGCATTGACTTTTTTCCTCTATGATTTTATTTTTGTTGTTTTCTTGAAATAATTTTCTTATTTTAAACACTTACTTATCTGTAAGTCAAGCCTATTTCTGACCAATGATAATTCATTTTTCTAAGAACCTTTTTTATGAAGTATGTTGTGAGAAGCTTATAAGAACCTTGTGTATAAAAGTCTGAATGGTCTGAATGGATCACCTATGTCATGTGGTCTTTCACTTCACCACAAACTTAATAGCTCTGTGAGGCACAGCTTCCTCTGGAAGAAAAATATCGAATTATTGATATTGAACTCTGTATGTCATATTTATCCATATATATATTTTCTTAGTTTTTCAACTGTCTGACTCTGTAGCAGCCCACAAACCTTTTCTTAAAGGTATTTTTTTCATTCTATTACCAAATTCAGCTACCAGCAAGTAATAGTTACCAATCACCATTAAAACTTCACATGTCTAAATATGAAGTATGTAATCATAATTAAGTTAATTTAGAACTCTTGAGTGATTCCATGTGGCCCTTGAAACTTGTTTATCTTCAATTTATTAATTGATTCTGAATTCAGCTCTACATTCATTTTTGCCCACATATAAACAAACTCCAATCTGTCAAATTCTCTTAATTATTTTTAGTGTATACTGGTCTGAAAATATCTATATATTTAATTTTAGCAAAAGATCTAGTGAATGCTTTTTCTATTCTTGATCCCCTATTTGTGCTACAGACCCTATATCAGGCTTCATATTTTGTTATTAAATTCTAAGTAATTGATAGAATGCATCTCAAAATCTTTACATTATATTTTCCAAATTATACATTTTTTTTTAACATCAGACCCTAATTTAGGCAGTTATCTTCAGTTTCCTACATTGGGCTGAATAACTGCCATCTACAAAGTAATTAGAAGCCAGAAGCAGCAGGAGTGGATCCAAGTGCTTTGGATTGGACCAGCTCAGCAGAAGTAACTTTCTGTTTGCTCAAGGCAATCAGAATCATCAAGTGCATAAAGGCTTATGCACTGGTGTTATAAACACTAAATTTAGGATTCAGTTACAGCTGTATATGTTATTTCCTTGATCAAAAGTACAGTTTCTGCATTTTTTTGCACAATAGAAAAGTAGAAAATAAAGTTGTTGCTGAACTCAAACTCATTTACTAAAAGCAGGAAGCAAACACTTGGAAATCTTTCAGTGATGCTTCATAATCTGATTTTGAGGCCTCAGTGATCACAGCCTTGATCTATGAAATGTAATATTGACAGTGTCAAGTCAAATATTTCATACTGTGGAATTTATTTAGATCTTTGTTTAATAAGGGAAGGAAAAGTAATTTGCAGAACAATAGCTAAGACAAAGACAAATCTGTACTAACTGAGAAATCATAAGTAAAAAATGAAGAGAGTGTATTACAACTTTAAAGTCATTGTATGCAAGAATTATAATGCACTTATAATGAAATATATATACCTTCATGTGTACATAGCAGATAAAAATGGATCCCAAAACGATCTTTACAGTGCAGTTTCTTCTTATTTAAGTTAGGAAATTTCAACACTATCCAGGTGTAGAATGTTATTTTTTTTTTAACTCCAAATCCAACTTACTTATCCAACAACTTATTCTTTAAAAGGCCTTAAATAATCCTATTTTAAGTTTATTCAAGAATTTAAATGTGAGATCAAAATTGTGTTTATGGATGGCTAATATATTTCAGCAAATAAGGAAGAGGCTGCTATCATTGTGCTGTAATCAACATTTCTGATGTTTACTCAGGCAGAATAATTGTGATTTATTGTCTTGTTATTTCTGTCATGTCATCTCTTGAAAGTGAAAATAATGTGTCTGGTGCCTGAATTTGGCAGTGAATGACCATAAAGAGGACATTACAATGCTCCTCAAAAACATAATTTCAACACAAAAACCAACCTGCTACTGTACAGAACACAAATATGGCATTTTTCCAGATATCTACAACATACATATTGAGGAGTGGCAGCTGTTAAACAAACAAGCAGCAAATGTGTGAAGTGTCATTTATCACTAATTGGAAAGCATTCGCAGAGCAATGAATTTGAATTATTAGCAACAAGCTACAACTGAACATTAAACAAAAAAACAAAGGGGGGAAGGGAAGAGACAGAGAGAAAAAAAGGACAAAGAATGAGAGCAAATAAGAAAGAACAATTTACTGTTTTATAGGAGCAGTATATAAGAGTTCCAAAGGATAGATATGGGGACATTCTTCCATTTTTTTTTTCTTTAGGGGAAAAAAAAAAAAAAAACAAACAAAAAACACCACAACAAAAGAAAGCCTCTTGCCAGTGTGGTCTTCTTGGTTACTCTGTGCATTGCCTTGCTATTGTCATGACTTGTAATCCTTCATTCAAGGACTGCCACAGACTGATGTTGGTCAGCTGTACAGGAATGTGCTGCTTCTTGTCTGAGATGAGACTGTAAATTCCTCAGGACTCCTTCCTCACGCTTCATATTTTGTGTCAGCATAGAAAGGCTCTGGGCCATCTGTGAATATGAGTGTTATTGAGGCAATGAGTGAGAATAAAGGATCCAGATAGAGAAAATTAGGAAGGGATAAATCATATTCTCCATCATAGCTTGATGGTTAAGGCAGGAGAAATAGATTAATTCACCCTTGCTGGAGCAGGCTCCTGAACAAGTTGACAGTAGAGGGGATCAAGAGCATCATGGCTCAGGCTTACAGGTTCTGCTGCTCCTCAGAGTGGTGTCTACATAAAACATACATTGTATTTGCACTTTCCTGAAGTAGCTCATGCTTTTATTCTGTCAAAAAAAGCCTATATATGATTCTGTTCTTGCTCTCTATTAATAAAATAGCTTCCAAAAGAATTCTAAACGTAGACTCATTGAGAAGATCCCTAATGTGAACAATCCTAAATTGCAGTTTTCAGAGTAAAAAAATATTCCAGAAAAAATCCTGTTATCTTTGTGTATTATTTTATGTACACTTTTTTGTTTACGTTCACTTCCAACAAAACATTAAAAGACACATTGAAATCATAGCATTCAATTCATTTAGATAGATCACAAGAAGGTCTTAAAAAAGAGTACTTTTACTGTGCCATCTCTGATTTATTGGCAGAAGCAAAAATTAAATGCAGGGCCAAAAAACATATGTTGGGTAATATCTTACCCTGTGGTCAGTTTGATTGAAGTCAGTATGCCTATGATGGGTATGGTTCAACTTTCCATCAGTGAGGGTAAAAATATCACCCTAAGAAATGAAGATTGTAATTTGTTGATTTTGAGATGTGAAATATTTTAAACTTCCACTTGGGTTCTTTTTTTCTTTCACAAAGCTGAGTGTGTAGAATATAAAATCACCCTTTTGGGTGGAAAATTACCAGAGAACACATTAGCACAGGGAGCTTTATCCTCCTATATCATTAATGAACTCAGTTTAACTTTCCATGCTTTGTGTTTGCAAGCTTTGTGTGACAGCTGAACTCTTGGTTAATACAGAAGGGACTGAACCAGGAACCTCAAGAGCTAAGAACATGAAATGCAACAGCTTGAGCTCAGAAAGCAGCCCTTTGTAGCTGGGGGCTGTAACACTTGTGTTGTCTGTGAATAGCTCAATAGTATGCTGCAATTGCTTTGACTATTCAGTTCTGTTTTACTTTGAATAATTTCAAACTAAACTTCTTGTTCAAATATTTATACTCAAATACCTTATTCATTTTTGCTTGGAGTTTAGATCTTTGTAAATGGCAGGCAAGCTTTTCAGATATAAATGGCAGATGCACATAAATAATTTCCTCTGATTTCCAGAAAGGCTTACTTTAAGGACATGAGGCACCATGTAACTTTAGCAACGTGAAAAAACCCAAAAGTAACTCAAGAGTCAGCTAGGCTACGTTCACAGCCAGTGGAGAGAAGCAATGTCACTATTTTATTTGCCCGTTCTAGTGGAACGGGAAAATTCTAGAAATTAGAATTCTAGATTCCCTCTCCTTTGGGTGAGAGTCCTTTCCCCATGCAATGAATTTTAGGTTCTGAAATATGGGTGTTCAGTGCTGTTTGAGATACCATTTCCACTTGGCTTCCAGCCATCACTCCAGAAGACAGTGGATTTTTGCATAATGCTTTTGTTATGTCTGCCAACTGTAGGCTGATGTCTCAGATACACTGCAACATTTCAAATAGCAGTGCACAACTATGGTTAGATACCTGAATTATTCCCCTGACTATAGGCAATGAGGACTGGCAAGGGAATTATATATTTTAAATCCTAATTTCATTGACATCACTAGCAAGACTGATTTAATTTTAGTTGTGCAGGTGCAGACCATTACCTCCCATGAGTCTCAGATTAACAAAAAGTACACCTGAGCAAACATTTTAGGCATATAGCAGGGAGTTTTTGCAAATAATTTTCATCTCCTTTGCTGGAAAACAGTAAGCATCAAATATAGTTTTGCATGATTATTTTTCAGCAGTAAAAAATGACTCCTGAGTAAGTCTACCAGCTGGGCTTGAGCATTATGTGTGTTAAATAACCAAAAGAAGAAAAGGAATGAAAGACAAAACAGTTGGCTCAGAAGATGAGTGAGTAGTGAATTGGGCAATTTTTACATTTCAAGTTTTACTGCTAGGAATATCTTTACTCATAATCAACAGAACAAAATCATATAGTCTTAAAAAGAAATGTGCATGATTGCATTATACAATCTTTGCCTCTGGAGTATTATTATGGAAAGTTGTTTGCTTTGTCTATTAAGAAACTGTAAAGTGCCTGATTCAAGTAGAATGAATAGAAGTCTGACAGATAGTGGAGGGACTGAAATCTCAGAGCTGTTCTCTACTTTGAGTTTAAGTCCCTTTTGGAAGAGGTTATGTCTACATAGACTTTTAATTTTTTTTTACATTCTCCATAATATGATACTTGTTAGTATTTTATATAAAAATTCTTTGAGGCTAAAGAAGGAAAAACTCATGTATGTAAGGTACACATTATAGCAAAACCAAAATGTTTCACAGATTAATAAAAAGATTTATGAAAATATTTTGATGTTGGCAGCTTTGTGACAACTTTAAGACCATGATCGTAAGCCCTTCTGAGGGTAAAGGTGGCTTCTGCAGCATCTTAGCTGAGTGACAACAATGCAGCAAGGCACGGTGATTCACATAGTTCCAGTGGCAGATGAAAACCATAAATAAATGGAATTCGCTTGGAGAATCGTTGTGTAAATAGTAATCACATATAATTACAAACAAAAGTTCTCAAATATCTCAATAGATCTATTTCCATCCTCCTAGAAAAAATATGAGACAGAAAGTGGTTTACTTCTAAGTTCTACTGGTTTCATTAAAAAGCCCAGTCTTCTCTGTAGATTAATAAGCCATTTCATTGAAAAATAGTCAGTGTATTCCAAAATTACAAAGGCTAAAAACACCCACCAGATTCACACAGGAAAAACAGCAGGTTTGCAGAAGAGAAGCCTTCAAGCATTTAATTTAAACAGTGAATGTGTGTGTTGCTTTGCCTGTCACCAGAATCTGTTGTTTTTATGATGATACTTTCCATATTCAAACAGTTTTAAAATATTGGATATTCATCTTTTCCCTTCCACTGCATTTTTATGGGGTTTTTTGTTATATTAGTTACACAGAGAGGATTCTTTCTCAACATGCAGTAATGATATTAAATCTTCATAAATGCAGAGAAGAAGAAACAGGACATCAATAAAAAGTACCTGAAGGGGAAAGAGTTTTGACAATAAGCAAATTTTTAAAATTAAAACTAAACCACCAGTCTCTAGCCAGACACTAACATGAATCGTTGATCAGACACACAACTCTCTATGTAATTGTTTTCCCTTTAAATTCTGCAGACATAATTCAAGTTTGGAAGAAAAACACTTAGATATGATTCCCTACTGGGCTACCAAGGCTACTTCAAAGTCTCAGAGTGTTTAAGAAGAGACATATCTGTTGAATTATTGTCATGCGAGATGCAGAAACCCCCTTTGCAACCAAGATGAAGACTCAGGTCTCTAAAAGTTGTGGATCTCTGCACACTCAGAGGCTCTGGTAGTGGCCAGTGTAAGCTACTTCCCACAGGTCCAGATGTTTGTGACTCTCACCCACCAGTCTGCCTTCTGACACCAGACTGGGAGGAATGATGAGGAAAATAGTTACAATAATGATTTTACAGTCATTGTTGTCTTACTGATCCCATATGGATTTACAGAAGATCTAGATTTTCCATCTTCTTCACAGTCTGCAACTGATATTTAACATCTTCATAGGCTAAATATTAAAATCCTGCACTGAATAATGTTTCTGCCTAATTCTTGCTTCATGACTTAGAGCTGTCTCTATGAACCTCTCCCTTTCTGAGATGTTTGCCCCTCTAAACATTCTGGCAGCAGATCAAGGCTGACACTTGCCTGGAAAAACAAGAACTATGTAACTCCCAAAATGGGCAGTTCTGTGAGCACAGATGGATGAACAAAGTATAAAGGAAGTCAGCACTGAACATTACAAACTTCACAGCCTGGCATATTCTTTAACTTCAGTGAAAACACAAGCTGATTCCTCTGCTGACAGGGAAACATTTTACCTACACCAGATTCAATGACTGGAGACAGGAGTGTCACATTTTAGTGATGTTCAGCCTGTGTGTAGAGCAGCTCACACGCTCTCTGATGGCTTTTTAGCCACTACCTCTGACAGCATCACTCCCACTAAAGCATAAAAGTAAGTTGTCAGCTTTTGCATGTTGTGGGCTGAGCTCTTTCAGTTCTCTAGCCATTAGTAATGCCATTACGACTTTTAAAAAAACTTCCTGTGTAATTGGGGATAATGCTGATCACAACAAGTCTTTATAAAATGAAGTCCTACTTCTGTTTACCTCCCTTATGACTGAATTTCACATTATTCTTGTGCTGTCATTTTTCTCCTTAGAAGACTGTGGTTTTATTTATTTATTTAATAGTTTTCATGAGTGCTTAAGACAGTCTGATTCAATTGTCAGTCCTTTAGCAATAATTACATGTTAGATACTATAAATGGACACAAAAAATATATTTCCCTAAGAATCCAGAAGAAGAGGAAAAAGAATAAAAAAGAGCAGGCTTTAGAAATACTTGTAAGCCACTTGTCTATTCGTACCAGCTGTTTGACACTAGCACTCTCCTTGAAATAATTTTTAAACTGAAATCACACAGTGATGCTACTTCTGAAATGTTAATGTTTTCATGTCTGAGGCAAGACTAGATTATTCTCCCCTGAAGTTTTTTAGCAGTTATGTCCTTGCCAGCACCACCAACATTTTGAACCCCTACTAATGATAGACCAAAAAAACTGCTTTCTGTCTCATTTCTTTCAAGGAATAAATGTTCCTTGTGATTCACATGGTCTTATTCCTCTTGAATGCAGCTGTCTTTTTCTCATCAGAGTTCAAGTAAATTTACAAGGGTGCTTTAGCGAGGGAAAACTGAAAAGCTGCTTATTCTCCAAGCTCACTATGTTGTCCTTTTTCTGAGAAACACTCATTGTTCAATAATGATATTCCCCGCTGAACTCACAAATTATATCTGGGGGAGAGAGAGGGAGGATGTTTCGAAGGTTAAATTGAATGAAAAGTTTTATCAGTGTGATACATAAAGATCATAATGTGCTATTTGTTAAGGTTTTTGCTGGGACAAAATGTGGAATGTTCTCTCTGAAATATATGCAAGATCTTTACTGTGTTTGGAGCCTAAGAACTCCAGAAACCTGCTGTGGAGAGCCTGTAGCTTTCTGGTGATCCAAAAGTGTAATGAAAAAGTCATTATATATGACTAATATGGGCTTGGCTACTTTTCACCAAGCAAGGGGTCTTATCATCTCTTGATTTGGCATCACATCTCTATCCTTGTCTGACAAAGAAAGCCGAATTTAATTACAGCTGTGTGTTTGTTCCTGGTGGGATTGCTGTAGATATCCTGAATGTGTGTCTGGAGTGGTGACCCTATGGATCATCAACAGAAGAGCAAAGACAAAATAACAGGAAAAGTAGGAAAGAACCAAACACTGACTCTATGCCACTCCTTTACCAGCCCTGGGTGGGGTTTATTGTAAGCTCACATGAGCAGAAGTGGCCAAGGTTGTGCTTTTCCTGCTTTGGCCACATGCTGGATGCCCCATTGTGCCAGTCAGTAACAGTTGGAGGAGCAGTAAAGGAGCAGCTTTGCTCCATCTTTCTCAGCAAACATGCTTAATGATAGTTCAAAACTTATGCTGCCTTTATCCCATGGCCAGCCTGCTCCCTCAGAGCACCACAGGATCATCCACACATGAATCATATGTATATGAGCATTTGAAAGAAGAAAATAAAAACGCATTGGCTTAAGTGAACCTGTAGAAAACCAGCCTAGATCAAAAGAATTGCAAGTAAAAATTTTAGATGCACTCTTGGGAGGCAGAGAAACATGGAAGAAAGAAACAGCAGATATTAAAATACTGTATGCAATGTTTTGCAAACAAAAAACCTGACATTTCAGACAGTTTTGCAGTAGATCTGATAGAGTGTTAGGTAGTTGATTACAGAAAATCTTTCAAATTAACGTGGCAAGTTTGCTTCACTCTTATTTATGAGTTTTTAGTATTTTAATTGCTCTGTAACACTGAATTATTGCAGCCATTAGAGATTGAGGCCAAACAGCTTATTTAAACATCTAACAATTGAAAACCTGCAATTCATTTATTGCTTTTCTCTAAAAATGCAACTTATATTTTGAACTGATGTGTCAGGAAAAAAAATCTTTATCTGGAAACAATTTGAAAGTTCATCTGTATTTTGCTAAGTTTTTGAGTTTAAAGTTTTACACCATGATGTGGCAGATAGACTCTGAGGAAAAGAAATAATTTGCTTAGAGTAAGTGTGTAAGATACCTCTCTAAAACACTTAATCTGTCCTTACTGGCCCTAAATTTGTGTCAGATAGTGTGGAAATCTTGCCAAAAGTCTTTATAATCTATAGGAAAAAAGTCAAACCTGGGAGTCTTAATAGCTATCTTAAGAATTTTAGAGTTATTAAGAATTTGCTTTAAGAAAGCAAACTTGTTTGTAAACCAAGGAAGCTATTAAGAGGTACAAAAAAATATCATAGAGTATACAGGGAGCTTTACAATGTCTTTCTACAAACCTGTGTCCCAAATTAGCAAGGGATATTTGGAACCTTGTATCAGGTATCCTGAAGGCACAATAAAAGTTTTACTAAATGGAAGGATTCAGAAGACAGCCATAAAATTTGGGCCTAGAAAAACTCATAAAAAAGCCACCGTGTTTCACTTCCTTTGCATGGTAAAAAAAAAATAAAAAATTAGGATAGAAAATCATTACTAATATATTGAAAGTATATTGGGAAATTCTTCTATCATAGAACAAGAATTGATTTTACATGAGAAATGGAAGCAAGATAACAAAAACCAGTAAATGCTGAGACAGGAATTTGATAAAAAACAAATCGGAAATGAGTGTTTGTAAGTTTTCCAGTGTTCAGAATTATAATCAATTGTAATTAATATTGTGGAAAGCATATTGTGCCTTTTTTTAAAATTGGAAGAGAAAAAGATAAATATCTGCATATTCTCTTACAGCCTCTAGTGTTGGTCACTGTAAAAAGATGCCTTAGTGAGTTAGAAAAACACATGGATTAATCCAGTAAGAAAAAATATGCATTCAAAATTTAATGTAAATAATATAAAATTTGGGGTTTAAGGTCTGAAATTTTAAACTCAATGTACAGACTCAAAATTCATTGATCAAAGGAAGAGGAAGCCCACTTTAGGGAATACACTTGAACAAAGTATAAAAACTAATAACCTAGGGAAATACCTAGTGCTTGTTTGTTGATTTGCATTGTGTTCCTACAGAAGGAAACTGAAAAGATAAATTCCTAAGACTTTAATCTCCCTGCCCTGAATAGTTTCTACCTTTCAGTTACATGGATATATAAAATTTATATTAAGCCATTGGTGTCACCAAATAATGAATAATTGCTACGGTCAAGCTAAGACTCTAATTCTCAGTACTCTACAGTGGCTGATATAGTCATGCTGAAATTTTCAGCTGACATTAACTTTAAAATGACCCTGAGAGAGTGCACTGTTTTATTTCTTCAGTAGAGGATGGGATTTAATTTCCCTTTTTATTTTCTCCAACAACCACTTCACCCAGTGCTGCCTGATTCCCATCTGCTGTCAGTGTCTGAGGTAGCCTGTAAGAGTTGAGAACCGGCAAGAATTCCAGAGTAGTAAATTTATTAAAAATTCCTTTGTTTTTCCATTAGATGACTCTCTGATCTATTGGACTTTAGCAGGAAAAGACGTAGACCCTAGGAATAAAAAAATGGATGCCAGGGTGGGGTGGAGAAGGTGGGGCAGAGGGCTGGGCTTGGGCTGTTTTTACATTTGCTGTTGATTTCGGTACTTCAGTATATATCCTTCAGCAGCACTGGAACAGTCTACCCAAGGATCAAGACAAAAGTCAAGCTTATTTTTACAGCCAGCCCTTTTTTTTTTCGTTTGGGGATTTTTTCCTTCTAGAGTTTTCTAGAACTTAAAGATAAGCAATCATACACATGCACACAGAGAAGGAGAAAATAGGCAGCCTTGGCAAACTTAATTGGCAAAAGTGAGTCTCCAGGGTTAACATCATCACATGAAAAAAATAGGCATTGATAGGAAACAGTATCTGATGGCCATTCCACTTATGTTATTTGGTCTCAAAAGCTCCATAAAGTTTCAATTCATTCCTTCAGTAATTTTGGTCTCTTCATTAGAACTGATATTGTTATTCCACCACTTCTACCAAGAAAATCTTCAGGATTGTGTAGCATAAAAGTTAGTTACTCTGCTTCTAACTTCTCTCCCTCCTGCCTCTTTCAGTCCTCCAGTAGAGAAATACTATGGTTCCTAATAAGAAGAACTTGAATGCAGGTGTGTATGGAAGTAAAAAATTCAGCTCTAATTTGACATTCCACAATGGAGCAATGTCTTGATGTAAGTCACTCTGAATCTTGAATTGTAAGGCTGACTGAAGAGCTGACATCTGCAGCATTTCAGAGCCTGAGATGCCAAGTGAGCTGACCAGGTAGATTATGCAGACCTCTGAAGAGAACTATTGGATGAGGACTTAGAATAAATCCCAAAATGTAGTCTGCTCTCATGGTCTCTGCTGAATCAAAGAGCAGATGGTATGGCTGCCTCAGAATCTTAAGCAGACACTGTGCTGTTCACTGCTATACGTTAAACTGGATGGCAATAGGCAACTTAAATAATTTTTTAACAAGTACTTCTACTTGTTTATGAAGAGTCCAGGAACTAGTATTACTACAGCAGATATTTGTCCTTTATTTTTTTGGATGTAAATGTAATGCTGATTATTGTCATGTATAACATACTCGAAAATCTAAATAGATTTGACTGTGCCATTGGTTGCAAAGTCTGATGGAATAAAAGATACAAATTTAAAGATCATGTGTGAATATTTACATAGTTTAGTTATTGATACCATGACCAGAATCACCAACCAACCATCATTATTTGTCCAGATCAAGAGATGATCATATTTTCAGAGGAACTTATGAAAAGACAATTTGATTAGCAGAAGTTTAATGCTATATCTAAAAGTATGAGAAAAGAGATTTATTTTAGTTACCTGTTGAAATGTTCTAATTTTCAAATGCAAGCTGGAAATAAAATTAATTATATTTACTTACAACTGAAAAAGTGTTTTCATAAAAGTAATAAGGATTTCTGAAGTATTTGGATTTTTATGCATTTTCAAATCTTATTCTAAAGTGTACTCATGAGTGAATTAATGAATAACTGGTTTAATTTAATAAACCAAATTCTAATTACTACATCTTTCCAAGAATAGATATTATCACTTCTTGTTTCAAGATGGGGTTATTTAAATATATTTGTACACTTTTCCAGTAATAAAAAACTCCAGTAATGTTCAAGCCTGTAAATAAAGACCTGGTGCAAATTATATTACTGTAAATTATATTTCAGTTTCAATCATGGCTTTATCTCTGATCCTTTTTCTATCCTTCCTGAGAAATAGCTGAAGCAGGGACTATAGAGTGGTGTTGAAATTTCTCAGACAGCCATTTTCACTTGATAATTTTCAGTCAACTCTGAAATTCATGAAGGGAGCATTTCAGATTTCTGCATATCAGTTTTTAATCTGGATATACTTTATTCATCTGTCTTTCTGGATAGGAAATGTCATTACTTGATGGGATTTGATAAAGTGATTTATGGCATCTGATCAATCAGAGCATATACAATCACAATAAACTTGAAAAAAGTACAGTTGAGCAGTGAAGTAAGGATATATAAATGCTTCCTGTCATTGTCTTGCATTGGTTAGCTATGAACAAAAATTCAATACTGAGAAATCAGGACGTGAAGAAAAGAACTTGCAGAGAGGTAGCTAGAATTTTTATTACTTAAATTCACCTTTGATACTTTGAACTGTGCAGCATTAGCACTTCAATATCTTCCTCATTTTAAGTAGCTTCATGTTCTGTACCATGGCAACTACAGGCAGACTATAGCCATGAACAAATTGAGTCTAGAGAAAGCTTCAGAAGCAAGTCTGGCCCTCATTCAAAACCTTTTGAAACAGATGAAAGAGTGTCTATTGACTTTGATGGGCTTTGGCTTGAACTCTTCCAGCTTCTACAGGCAGGCTTGGTTCTGATTACAGCTCCAGATGATGTCCATGTATTTCATTCAATTGCTCCTTAATTATTTGTATTGAACAGCACTGGGAAAAGGTCCAGGAATATAGGACATTTGCCTTCAAGGATGGTGTTATAAATGAATGCAAGAACATCATCCTTTTTGTAATGCTACTGAATTTTCTGTGATTCCCTGCACAGTGACACAAATTTTGCATTTGGGATATCATCCATCACACTATACCAGGGGTGGGTGACTGTACAGGTGAGGTAAGTTGGAATGCTGATGGACAGGAAATACTGTCCACATCAGAATTGCTTCTGTACCATTCAGGCCTGGCTCAAAATTGCACTTATCAAGTTGCAACAAAAAAACATTTTTAATTGCATTTTCATCAGAGTCAAAGCTGCATGACAGTGGGAAAAGGCAGGACTTAATGCATATCAAGCATTATAAATAATTTATAATGAAATACACGTATTATATGTTATAATTATATATTATAAGGAATTGTGTGTATTATAAGGGACCAAGAACAAGGTACCTGAGAAATAACAGCTTTTCTGCTTTAGAAAAGACAAACATATGACTATTTCTGTGACTTTACAAAGCAAGACTGTCTTTGAAACTTTGTGGCCTTTCTCTCCACTTCTGTGAGTGGAATGTGCTGATCTGAGAGCATGACAAGGAGGACAAATGGTTTACCACCTGCTGCCTGAGCACTCACCCACAGGTCACCAGTCTTGTCAAAGAGATTTGCGTTGACAGAATATGAAATGGCATTGCCATCAAAACATATCAGATTATCTTTCCTTTGAAGAAAAGCAACAGCTACTGTAACTTTGAAGTTTGAGGACAGGAAGGCAATTAGTTTAAAAGTACTAGACACAAATGGGGAAATGAATTTGACGTTGCATCTAATAGAAACTGACAGTTTCAAACCCTGAAAGATGGACTTCTTATAGCACTTTTCAATGACAAGTCCCAGCTAGTGAACTGATTTTGAACCATAAGAGTGAAGTCACTTAAATAACCATGTCCAAACCTCAAAAAAGTTAGTACTTTTGCTATATGTAAATGGATTTCACAGAACATCCACTCTTTGTGCCACCATACCCTCATGAGCCACAGACATCTCCAATAATCTACATGTCACAGAAATAAAGCAGAGGAGATTGTGGGAGCTGCATGCGTTCTTTTTAATAAAACTTTTGAGATGATGTAAGAAAGTGGACTACACTATATGCTACAGAAGAGCAAACTACTTCCTTTGCTTGCAAATGACTAAACAAGAATCTGGTTAATGAATAAATCACTGAACATATGAGCAAAATGCAGCAATTAATCCCTTGAGGAATTAGTGTTATTAAGGGTATCAAACTTGGGTCTTCTGCCTGCCTTTAATTCTGTCTTAATTTCATCTCTCTTCAGCTTACATTAGCTTAACATCAGACCTCAGCTCTAGAATCTGAGATTTCTCAGAGCTTTGGTAAAATATCTTACATCACTTTCAAATTTTTTTTTTCATTGTTTTGAGTAATAATTAAGGTAAGTTATTAATCTTAATGTGTGCTAACTCAATCACAAGTGGTTACATTAATTTCTTTCACTTCAGTCTCCTGAAAGCAAACTGTTCTCTCCTTCTTGTACTATCACTAACACTATTGAACTGAGTTTTGATGAAGATAAGCGAATATATATCTGGCTGACTGGACTTCCTGTCATCTGTGGAAATACAGAGTATAATAAAGTCTTTATTAGTAAGGTTACCTAGCTGATATTCTAGAGGGCTATGAGTTTCTTTTTTCTAGCTCAAAGCATCCTTTCAAATGCAATCTGCATTATTTATCCATGTCTTCTCTGTCTGTCTCCACATATGCTACCTGAGATTAAGGTAAGACCAATGCCAATAATCACTTGGAGTTTTCTGCAAATACAGAATGTATCTGTCCTGTTTTTGTTTTTTTTTTTTTTTTTTTTTTTTTAGGGACCCTGCTGTAATTAGCATAAAACAGGAATTTATAAATATGTGCTTATAATTTTTTTCTCAGACATGCTTGAAGATTTCATTAAAAATATTTAAAACTTCAAGTGTTATGGAAACCATCTCTCATATCATTACATTATATACATTACAACACCTTTCACATTGTATCAACCCAGAAAAGTTATAATCTCATAGAGCCATCAGATTAACATTTGCTAAAATATCAGTTCTGGGTTCTCACAGCGAAAAACTCTTCCTCTGGCAGGCCACCAGAATTTAAATTTGGCAGGCTGTAGTGTAGTGTAAGGTTTACTTGTTCAATCAAGCATTCAATTAACTAACGTGTCAGTATGTTGGTCCTTTGTGAGACAAATAAATGGCAGCTAAAGTGCATTGAGCCATCTGAATGGATAGTTGTGTAATTAATATTTGCTTTTAATTTATTGTAAGATGTCCAGATGCTCTGGCAATCAGTTCCTGGGAAATCTTTAAAATAATTGACTGAGTTCTCTAAACTTACTAGGGGGCAGCAGGTTTTCCTGTCTCTCTCTCTCTCTATGTGATTAGAATTGGGAAATTGATTCAGCAGACCTTTTAAAATTCTTAAAGTATTTTTTTTATTAATATATTGCTTATTGTTCCAACATATTTTTTGTGTTGTAATTTAATGTTTGTTTAATAACAGATTTATCTATTATCTATAATCTATCTCATCTCTATATCTGTCATTGTTTTGGGATCATACAGCTTCTCCAACTCAGTAGACCAAGATTTATTGGTTTGACAGAGAAGAAATAAAAAAGAAAAAATTTCAGGACAATTATTTTCTCAGTTACTCTCATCTTTGTGATCTACTCCAGCAGCTAATCTTAGTTGTGTAAACACTGAACAGGGAGAGAGAAAGGCATTTGCAGTGTGTGATTTTATTACATACATGTTGATGTAGGAGGAGTTACCTTCTGAGCATGGTCCAGATGAGTAGCTTAGGCTCATATACAACTTTTATGTGCAAAACTGGAGGAGGAGGGGAGATCAGAGCCTTATAGTGTGTTTTTATCCTACTTCACTACAATACGTAGACTAAAATTATAGCTATGATAAACTAAGATTGTAGCTATGTTAAACATTTCCTTTAGCCATTGGAGATCCAGGCATCTTCAGAGAATGACAGCTCAGACATCCCATTCCCATTAACTACTGAAAAAGCCTAAGCTAATATTGGTAATTAAAATCAGGTGAATCAGATATTTATGTGGCAACACTGCATTTCACCAAGCTCTGAGAGAACACGGGGTGCTTCTCAGCAACCAGATGAGAGCTAGATTGATTGGTTATAGTGCATGTTAACACCTGATGACACTGACACCATGGGAATGGCAAGGACATTTCTAAATGTCATTGCATTGGTGATCATTTGTCAGTTTTGTATGATATTACAAGCCCTGGTGGAAGGTCCATTATGTGTTCCACTGTGTCATTTCCAACACTATTTTTTATGTCTGGTAAGTCTTAGAATTGATTTTTATCTCTACTCTCTGGTGCATTTGCATCATGCGTTGCCCTCACTCAGACATTGGACAAAATGTCATTTGTAGAAGGCTCATTCCCACAACTATCAGCCCTAGCTTATTTTTCCTCTGACCAAAGTTGTATTGATTTTTCTACTGCTGTCTTCCTGGCTAGCAGTTAATGATCACACTCAATGTACAGATAATAGAGATGCCAGTATCCTTGTAGGGGTTAGCTGTGATCACACAGAGCCATTCTTCTGCAAGAGTACAAAAAAAATAAAAAAAAAATAAATATATATATATGAAAGAGATCCCACAAACATTGATCTACATAGAAACATTTATTTGTATGATAATGAAACCTCAGCCAGAGGGGGTACATTAGTTCATAAATCAGATTTAAAGAATACCTCTTCAACCTTTACATCTTGCATTCAAGACACAGAGGGTTCATTTTTAAGATAA
Source organism: Sturnus vulgaris (assembly GCF_052056855.1). Classification (NCBI taxonomy): domain Eukaryota; kingdom Metazoa; phylum Chordata; class Aves; order Passeriformes; family Sturnidae; genus Sturnus; species Sturnus vulgaris. The sequence goes on along the minus strand of NC_142245.1, from coordinate 102,529,178 downwards.
ACTGCTTAGCAGTTACCTTTTTTTACATGTAGTACACTATGATAACTTGTATGTTTAGAAATCCTAATATATTTAATATTTAGGAGGACAGAATATTGAATTCTCTGTTTTGTAAGACTTATTTTACATAAATGAAAGCTTTTAAAAATACATGAGTAATATTTTCCAAGCTCTATATAATCAGTGTTCAGTTTCTTACTGAGGTCTGCTTGGGGGTTTTATTTTTAGAAGGCAGAGGTTCGACAATATTTGGAAAAAATAACCAGTTTGACAGGTCTTCAGTGAAATACTGAGAAGCTGAGGTACCACAAATGACTGGTCATATTTGTAAAACACTGAACATTTTGAACAACACCAATGAACAACTCTTTCATGTTTTTGAGCTATTCAGTCTGGAACTAGTTCATATAAGGATTGGAATAGTTAAAGAACATGAATTGAGTCTTCCTGCCAATATAACAACTCTTTTAAATTTGAAAAGGTCTGTATTCCTTTTCCTTAGCATTGTTTGCTTCAGTAAAGCACACCTGACTTTTTTTTAAGTATATGAAGGCTGCAAACTGAACAGTTCTCTAAATATCAACAGGAATCTTATTCCTATCTGAAGGAAAAAAGAAATATATGACAGTCCACAGATGAACATGAAACAAATTATTTCTCTGACATTTTTTGTTCCTACTTTATTTCCTTTCTCATTATCTTCGATATTATTCTTAGGAAAGTCATTAAAAGTTCAAAGGTATGTATGAGATTAAGGCTTTCAGGAGAATGAAACTGAAGATTGGTTTTCAGTACTGAGATCGCTTGCAGTATGCAAAAATGTGACATTTCTATTGCTCTTGGAGTACCTTATCAGCAGACAGTGAACTCTGGGTTCCTACAGATTAAGAAAAGTTACTAAAAGTTACTAGCATGCTGTGAAATGGAAAAGCAAAAGATTATCCTCTTTATTCAGTGTACATATGCAAGCTTCTTGCATGGCAAAATTTCAAGGGTATCATTTCTATAATTGGTGCTACTAACACAGAGAAGTTTTATCTGCATGTTTCTATCTGTATACAAAGCACAAGCATAAAAGATCAGCCCAAGGTTTCTGCTGAGTGTGACTTTTCTTTATAGAATCTTTTTCTTCTACCAGTCTTTTTTTTCCTATTTCTTGAGCTTGAGAGATAAAGTAGGAAGCTCTTCTATAGCCCTTAGTTAGAGTTAATGGGATCCAGGCAGTATGACTGCCAGGATGAATCTGCATATTATCTAATCCTTGGTGTACGGGTCTAGCACCTGACACTCTTTTATATTGCCGTAATTAAAATGAGTCGATGGGTCAATTAAAGTGAACTTTTCACTATTAATGACCTCTGATTACCCCTAACTGAAGAATCAATGGTATGAAGTCAGAACAGGCTGGAAATACTAATCCAGAAAGCCTGCCAGGCAGGCTGACATATCATGTAACGAGGTCTGAGTCCAATGCTAAAGTAGGCTCTGTCATATTAAATTGTATCAGATAGTCTCTGATAAACATAAATAGGTCTTTGCATTCATCTAAGGTACTTCTATCAGTGATGTCATACCTCAATATGCAATTTAAATTTCTTAAAAGAAGCTATTGCTGATGCTTTGTCCAATGTTTCAAATACCAGCAATTTTATGGTGGTCCATGATCTGTTAGACTGAATTGACTTTTAGTGGCAATATATTTATTTATTTATTTCAATAAAATATTTTTATAAAGGGCTTCAGCTCAATAGATTCTCTTACTTCCCACAGCCTCTGGGAATGACAGAAATCTCTGGGCAAGGATTCAGTTCCAATAGTCTATGTAACAGTGATTTCTAGTCATGGGCTTGTACATGGAAAAGGGCCTCATATCACCCACAGGTGGTTTGATGAAGACACAGAATTTTGTCTAAGTAAAAGATCCATAGTCTTTTACCAGATGCAAGAAAATCTTTGTGGATGAGGACACAGAAAAACAGGGCTATTCTATTTCTTGAAATGAAATTTCCCTTTTCAAGGTCTCAGAAGTACAACTCTCAGCAATCCAGTCCACAAAAACCATCAAGTAAAGCTTCTAAAAGAGGTTAGTATAAGCCCAACTGTGGTCCAAATAACTTTTGTGAAAAATCACTAATGAATTCAATGGAGAGTGTCCAATCAATAGTAAGTGCTTTCAAAGTCACACCATCTAGCCTTTGAAATAAGCTTATAAATTCAAAGAAAGGTGAGAAAAATTAAGAAATATCAATGCCAGCCACCCTTTACTTTAGAACAACTACACAATGATAGTTGAGCATGTCTGAACAACACTACTAATTTCAGTGATATGATTCCAAAATATTACTCTGAGTGGAAGTGCATTCAAATTATGAAAAAAACCCTTGTGGCACTATCCATTTAAAGATGCCAAAGAGAAAGATAGATGGATTCTTCATTGGATCATTCTTTTATTTATAAATACACAAGTCAGTAGCAGCATAGTTCGTTCTAAAAGGGTACTTCATTATTGCAAAGTGTAGTGTTTCTTGATATTTTTCCTCCAGTAAGTAGCAATATGTTAAACCCCACATATTTAACTCACTTCTCTCGATATCAGAAGACCATGGCATACCCTAAAGAACAAATATTCGAATAGTGCTAAAATTCTGTCAGCAAAGTCTTGGGTACCCATCTGTTACACAGATAATATACATACTGAAATGACTGACATTTGTTACCAATACTAACAAAATAACCAAGACTTGTCGTGTGTGTGTATGCATAATACACGGTATGCAAATCTGGATGTATACACAAGTATATCTATTAGTTATATGTCAATATGCATATAAATTTCTGCCTAAATATTTACAATCAATTAGTATATTTTTCAGGCTTAGTTTTTATATTGCTTTCAGCTGACAGAAAGGGCATATGGAAACAATAGGAACATATGGAAGAAAAGATCTGCTTTGAGACCAGATTGTGGTATGTTTACTCATATTGAATAACATACAAGGAATATTCCTTCTGTGGCATAAAACACTCTGCTGTGAAGTGTCACAATACAGAAGTTTGTATTTATTCACACTGTTAGGTATTTGCCATTTATTTACCTGCAGTAGTAATGGTGTCACATCAGAATTAATCTGGAGTTGGATTGCTTAATTTATTTCCAAATTCTACCCCATGATAATTTTCTTGAATCAGGGTTACTCTTTTATTTACACAAACTGGGAACAAGCTCTTACCTCTGCTGCATAGAGATTAACAAGAAGGCTTATTGAGGTTTCTCATTTATAAACATTATGCTGTTTAGTTTATCAGCTTAAAAATGGAACTCTTTAAAATGGATTGCCAATGCCACACTGTATTCAAATAGTGTTCAAACTGAAAAATTGTTTGCTTCTTAAGACTGATGAGACACTGAATATTTTACTCACCCTATTTCGCCTAGGCAGTAGCACAGATCTCCAAAGTGTGAATGGTTTTGTGTGTTAGAGGTGCAGTTACTCACCCTTGCACCTTGGAGAAGAGAAAGAATGGAATTTCAAGCTTAGCTCTGAATATCTTCCTTGAACATACTGAAGTTTAACTGCAAATTCTTCCACCCTTTCCTGCTGCAGCCACACTGGTTCCAAATTCCACGTAAGTTCCTGTCAAAACAGCTGAAGATATTGGCTCTGCAGCATTAAACTCCAATTTTTTTATTTGTGCCCAACATATGTATCCACACAGACACACAAGAGAAAATACAAGGGATGTTTGAAAAGCATTAACCCACTTTACCTAGGAAAATGCCAATTTGCATAGATGATTACTATATGTACAAGTAAGAAAATGTAATTAAGGCCCTTATGGTAGACATCACACACATGAGCCTTCCATTAAATTCCATAGGAGGTTGTTGCTGAGGTCTTGATCCTGGCTAAGTCCTACTCCTTGATTTTAGCCCAAAGTTAATGCCACATAAAGGGGAGACATCTTTTATTTTAAAAATCCTGATCCTGCAAACAGTTTTACATACATGTATCATCTGCAGAATCAGAAATGCCCAAGGTTCCATAATTAAAATATGAAAAAAACCCCAAAAATATGTTCTTAATCTAAATGGACTCTCCTAATGGAAGTTCTATCATTCCTCCGAACATATCAACTTAAATACATTTATACTTGATGCAAAATATTTAAAATTAAGAAATGAAAGTGCATATCATTAACTGCTTAATTATAAATCCTTTAACAAAAAACTTCTAGCTTATTTCTCAAAGGCAAATATGAATAAAGTAACTGTTAACTTCAATTGAATTTCAATGTAAAAAAATAGAACTTCACTGGGGATTTGGATTATTTAGACAGATAATATTTTGTGAAAGAGAGAATGTAGAATGCCACAACCACTTTAGAAAAATACAGCACTGGCAGTTTATATCTGTATACATTCTATCTATATAATCTGGTGCAAAACTGTGGATATGCCCAGTAACAGAAGATTCTTAGTTCATTCCCTTTTTTCAACCTAACGTCTACACTACTCTCTTTTTGATTTACTAGCAGTTCAGTAAAGTCTCTGTTCCCAGTCAGTATTCATTAATTTTCTTGACAATAAACTTGTAAAAAACCCTGACAGATCAAACTAATACTGAGTCAGAAGATCCATGAACATAGGGCAGCTTCACATATCAAATTTGAACTCATAGAACAGGAAAGTTTAATATTTCATAATAATAAGGTAAGCAAATAAATTCCACACTTGTCATGGAAACAGACACTCAAACTAACAGCAGCACTTGATCACACTCTAGTCATGTAATGTTATCCTTTAGACCCTAATTCTGCAGTGAAACTCCCTCAGCATTGTAGCCCAATCATACCTCCTTAAGCATTTCTGGATTACTTCTTTGTCACTGGGACTTCTATCTTTCTCCTGGGTTATAAAGCAGGAAGCAGAGTGTTTTCACAGCATAGGCAGCGGCACATAGAATGTTTTAGTCACATCCAAGTATAATTATGGGCAGGATTCTGTCCATACACTACTCTAGTAGAAATCTTTCACAGAAAATAACTAAGTGTTGAAATTAGCAGTAGCTTCCCCAGACCACTGCTTTGTCTGTAGCTGCCGACAGAGAGTGGGGAGCTTGGCAGGCTGAGGCACCTGATCCCACCAGATGCTCTGTGTGAGACAGCGTTCCCCCAACCCCAGCAAACACGGCAGGAGTTACAGACGTTCAATACATCACATAAACAGGTCTATAAACTCTGGCAGTTTTGCACATTACTTACCTGAATATGAAAGACACTTAAGTGAAATGAGGCAAGATAATTAAGAATGTGCACATTATAGCACAGACCAAGAGTCACTTCTTCTTGTCATACCCTGCTTTTAACCTGAAATCCACTATACAGATCAATAGCATATTGCCATAAAAAGCATGCTATGAGGGTTTTGGTTTAGGCTGGTTGTTGTTTTGGGTTTTTTCCCCCCTCATTTTATACAACCATAACACTTGAAAGAAGAAAAGAATCCTAAAAAATGAAAACGAAGTCCTCTGGAGACACAAGATGAGGATGGAGAAAAAATCTTATGGTAGCAAAACCTATTTTGCTACCCATCCTTAGAGTCCTCTCCCAATACGCACAACCAATAAGCAGTAAACATTCTGGTCATGACAGGAAAACATTTCACAAACGCTGTGTTTCTAGAGGACACAAATTGAATTTTTAATAAAATGTTAAGTCTCAAAGCAATCCAAAAGACTGCATTTCAAAAAGAGAATCATATCTAAGCAAAAGAAATTCTATAGAACTGCTACTCAGATAAGTAACAGAAAGCTTGAAACGTGACATAAAAAAAAGACTGCAAAGTATCTTGACATTGCTGTCATATTACAAGTCAGTACTTCAAGAGCAATGAACAAGATGTAAATATTTACCCTAGGTAGCTGGACCAAAGAATGCAAACAGATTCCACAGATATAATGCAATTTGTCAATATCTTTAGTGCTGGAAATGGAAACGTTAACTCTGCCAGGCCCACTGATCCTGAATGATGAATACAATCAATTACATTTTTTTATTGTCAGTCATTCTTATAATTTCCTTTCTTTGCAGCTGACTGCTCCCTGTCTTCTGATTCTTGTTCCAAGGCACTGAACAACTTTTATACTTGCTATTTCATTCAGCCTTCTAAATAAATTCCCCACTGCCATCTCAGGTTAACGCTACTTGTTCCAGAACTTGCCTGTTTTCTTCCCATATTTTCTGAGTGTTGCCTGGGTCCACGGTCTCCCATCTCAGAAAGGTGACCCTTCTGGTCTCTGAAGTGTCATTTTAAATCTCACTCTTCCTCAAGCTCCACAAATTTTAACCACCTCCTAACAATCTGATCCAAAGTTCACTGGTCAGCAAGAGCCATTAAGGTCAATGGGCTATGAATAAGGACTAGATTGCTGCCAGTAGCTCTGGACTGAAATCTAGCTAAAGAAAAATAACAAAAACTATATGGGTACCTTTGTTGTTAATTACAGACTATTACGTGAAAACAGTCATGGCAGTACTATACCCTAGGTTAATACTAGTTGTTACTATTTCCAATATATTTTCTTCAGTCCTTATGCAAAGGACTAAGACCTTACATTGTTGTACCTTTATCTGTGCAAATTCAGAGTGATGCCAAAGGTCGCTGACAGAGCTTAAATAAATAAGCATACACTGACTCCTATCATTTCTTTTGCATACTACAAAATACCATTCTACATCTAGCTGGATAAGACAAGGAAAATTGTCATGTTTATGAACCAGGTTAGTAAATCATTGCCAAAAAAATCCAAACTTAAAATGGGTTTCAGAGAAAGAGTATTCAGAAAGCACTGTGAAAAGTTTAAATCTAGTATGTTTTAAATTCTCACTAGTGGGGACATAAAATTCTGTTCTTCCAAGGAACCTCTGTAATCCCATTATTAATCTAACAGCAATTTGAAGAAAAAGCATTCCAGAAATCAAAAATAACACTATGACTCTACTTTCTTCTTCTTGCCTTCATTCATAAACATTCTGGTACTTATTCCCTCTTCCTTTAATTCTCCCTGCCTCTTGCAACTTCAGGTCTCTAATGCATATTTTTCATAAGAAAAAAAAAAATAAATTGCTTTTGCCCACCTTTCCTTCTCCTATCAGTGTTTTGTAAGTGCCTTGTTGTAAAGCTAATGCCTTTCTGCAATCTCACAGTGCTCCCACCAAGTGGTACAGGGAAATCAGTTCTAACAGACGATGTAGGCAATCCAATGTGCAACAATAAGATACACAAACACCAGGCGGAAGATTCTGCTCATGTTTGGGAAAAGTTATCATCAGACAGCCACTACTGCCTATATAAAGCTAAAATATTACACATTTATTAAAAAGTATGCTGTGGTTTGAGGCTATTTCAATAGTAATTACAATTCACATTTTTACTCTGTGTTTTACTAAACAAGGTACTTTAGGGAAAGTGATAAAAGTAACACTGCCTATTACCACATAATTTTGCCACAGGTATTAGCAAGGACAAAGCCAATTAGATGACCTTCACTGAAGAGGTGCAGCTTTAGGGGTACGGATTTTGGTCTTTTTCTTATAAATATATATTAAGATGTTTGTTATAATGAAGTACACTCCACCCCAGCAGCATGAGCTATACTAGGCAAATGCTTTGTAGAAATGAAATTACTGTTGCAACAAGGTTGCTTATGACATTGTTTAATACAAAAAAAAAAAAAAAGTTGGGACCAGTACATTGATAGAGGGTGGAGTGTATCATATATATACACAAAAGAGGGCTACTACTTCTGTCATCTGACATTGATGTGGGAAGAGAGAACAAAACCAAATGCACTGAAACATGCAAAGACAAAACTACAAGTTGTATGCAGCTCAGAATAATAAAAAGAAATGCCCCAGTATACTTGTTTAGATTTTTTTAAAATATATTTAATTCTCTGATCTTTCACTTCAGAACTTAGAATTAAGCAATGAGTGAACAGGATCTGAAATACAGACAAGGCATTGCTCACATCACATTAAAAGGCATCTTTTAAATGCTGCCGTGGATTTCTAAACTTACACTGAACAGAATTTTTAGTTGCTGGGAATTTGAAATGCAAGATGAACTTGGCCACATTACATCTAAACCTTTAAGTGGAATTGTAAATATGCAATAAATTGCTGTTTCGAAGAGGCAACATGCAGAATTCAAAATTGTTTCTTGCAGGATTCTGTTGACCTGTGTATGAAGAGATATCGAAGTAGTGGTACAAAATCCACAGCTCAAGCATAAAATCCTACTGGCTGGATCTCTGAGTATACTGTTCTCCAAAATACATCACTTCCTTTTAACCACTGAATTTAGTTTTAGGAAAACAGCTGCCCACCAACTTTTTTCAAAAAAAAAAAAAAAAAAAAAAAAAAGCAGGGAAGGTGGGAGGAAGGAAGAGGTGGAAAGAGCTTATGCGTTAGGATGACATTTAGCAGAGAGCTGCAAACAGAAAGCAAAGGCAAATATTTCAAATGTGATAGATTTCAACCAGAAATGTGAGAGTATTTTTTCCCTAGTAAAGAGATCACCAGAGTTGGTTGGGACAAAATTTGGGTTGCAGCTACAGGCTGAACTAGCAGTGTGAAGAAACAAAACAAACAGGCATTTATCCTCCACCCCAACACCCCCTTTCTCTCCCAGTTAGCAAAGTATGACTGATGCTTCTGATTGGCCACAAGGTAAATATTAGCTAAAATCTCATTTAGCTACATCCACGGTCCCAGATGCTTAAAACTTATCATGGATTAAAGCCATGAAATAAAAATTTAAAAAGAAATTTCAATTTGAAATTTTATTGGCATGTTGCTAGAATGGTCAACATCAATTGACAGGAGAGACTTTGTCCACATACTCTGAGAACAGCCTTCCTGCACCTCCCCCCCTCTTTTCTTCCTCTTTCTCGCTCTTTCAGCATTAATGCTATTAAAAGCCAAACAAAATACTGGCTATGGGTGTAAAGAATGCTGGTTTTTTTTTTTTTTTGGAATGTTGCCATGGATCCTGCTTCCAGTCGCGTCCCACGGAAGGAGGGTGCAGCCTCCTACGGCAGGCTGGTCTCCCCGGGCAGGGCAGAAGGAAGATAGCCACGTACTCCTGCTCCTCCCTATTCCTTCCCATCCACTATGGCCAGGTCTTTGATCACCCTCAGTTTGCCACTGGCATCGATCCTGCGCTTCTCGCGTATTAGATCCTCCAGGCTGTGGAACCTCACCGTATGCACCTTGTTCTCTGCCAAGTGGATCTTGAGATAGTATTGCTGCTGGTGCTGGGTGCCAGCAGCCGCCTGCAGCTCCCCCCCGGCTTTGAACTCCCGTTTCCCGAAGCGGCACCAGGCGGCGAAGCTCTCGGAGTTAGTCCAGCAGATCTCGTCGCTTTTTAAGCCCAGGTGCCCGCAGGCGTTCTGCACCACCAGCTCCGCCACCAGCGGGCGGAAGCGGTACCAGCTATTCACCACCCGGCCCACGTTGCCCGCGGCCGCCTCGTACAAGCTGTCCTGGCGGATCTGCCCCTGGTGCAGGTGGATGATCTGCCCGCCGCCCACGTACACGGCCCAGTGCGGCGGCGGGTGCTCCGACGGCCCCAGGTAGAGCAGCTCCAGCAGGTCCCCCGGCTTGCAGAGGGCAGGCAGGGCTGACACCGAGTAGACGCTGAGGTCCCCAGCCTGGGGGCCGCTGCTGACCTTGGAGAAGATGCATTCCTGGCCGCGGAAAGCGGAGAACTGGGTCTCGTTCAGCACCAGCTGGTGGTGGAGGTGGTGGGTGGGCGTCTCCTGCCCAGGGCTGCCGGAGCCCTTCACGCCGTACTTGTCTGGCTGGCCTCGCTCGTCCAGGTCCTCCTCCTCATCCGAAAAGAAGTAAGCCACCCCGACGCGCAGCTCGTCCTTCTCGATCCCCGAGGGGTCCCCGGTCGGCAGCTCGCTGTAATTCAGATGGGTGATGCGATCCAGTTGATTTCCCATCAATGACAGGGCGAGGCGAGGGCAGGAATCGCCGGATCTAAAGGAAGGTGGGGTGGGCAGAGACAGAAGAACAAGAGATGGGAAGGAGAGTGCAAGCAGAAGGAAGGAAATAAAGAATGAAAGAGAAAAAAAAAAAAAATCAAGGCACATACAAAAGATTTCCGCGATCCCGCCCTAAGCCCCCATCCCTCTCCCACTCCTACCTTCCCCTTCGTGCAAGGGAGAAACTCCCAGTGCGGACCCTTCCTCCTACCCCCGGGGTGCGGGGCAGGGCAGAGCCCCGGTCCGGAGTGCCGGCTCCCAGCGCCACGGGAGGAGCCTGCTCGCCGTCCGCCGGCTCCGCGCGGGGACACGGAGTTGCCCCGGGAGTCTCTGCTCTGCGAGGGCAGAGGGCTCCGGGGGCTCAGGGAGGATCCGGCCGGGGGATCCCGAGCCCTCCCTCCGCCGGCACGCAGCCGAACCGCGCCGGGCAGCGCTGCGTGCGGGGAGGTGACTGGAGGAGCTCACGGCCCCCGAGCTACCAGCTCTTACCCGCCCGGTGCCCAAAGCTCGGCCGGGACCCCGCAAGGCACAGGCAAAGAGCAAGCGATCGGCATCCCCCGCCCGAGGGGTCCCTCCCGTCCCCTTCCGTACCCGTAGTCGCCCAGCGCCAGAACCCCCCTAAACTCCTTTAAAGTCGTCCTGTCCCCATGGGCGCCGCAGAGGAAGCACCACCCGTGCTCGCCGCCGCCACCCGCCTGCTCCGCCCGCGCCGCTCTGGGCTTCCCGGCCCCGCCGGCGAGCCTAAGTACCGGCGGCGCCGCTCCCGAGCCCGCCCCGGCCGCGCTCATTGGCCGCGCCCGGCGGCGGCGGGGCTGAACCGCGCTCTGCCCGCCCGGGCCCCGCTGCTGCCGCTGCCGACACGCGGGGCCCTGACCCCCGGGCTGCCCCGGACCGGCTCCGGCCCTCAGGCTGCTCCGACCGGCCCCGATCCCCGGGCTGCCCTCTCCCAGCCCCGACCCTCAGGCTGCTCCGACCGGCCCCGATCCCCGGGCTGCCCTCTCCCAACCCCAGCCCTCAGGCTGCTCCGACCCTCAGGCTGCTCCGGCTGGCCCTGGGGCTGCGGCAGGCGGTGCGTCCCACGGGAATGGGGCTGGAGGTCTTGCCCACCGCGTGAAGCCGCTGCCAAGCTACCCCTACACCGGGATAGAAGTAAAAAGGGAAGAAATAAAACCAAATTTTTAAAAAAGGAAAAAAAAAAATTCTATCAAGCTAACCTGCCCAGGAGGGACTCACGTGGCCAAGAGTTGCTCTGTCCCTCGAGGCTGAAGTGGGTGCCCCTCACCTCACTTCAGCAACCTCAAGTTGCACCTGTGCGGTCTGAGCTGATATCCTGGGATTCCTTTTGCTGAGGAGAGGACAGGCATTTCCAGAGGGCTGTTCCTCTCGCCTGTTGCACTTCCTATTTTAGGACGGCATGAAGTGCCTTAAGGAGGTGCCTGTCTCTCGCCGTCACCTGGATGAGAAGTTGGAATGCTTGATGGTTGGCAGTAGGTGAGATGACTCTGTCCTTCCACATCTGGACAAAGTAGCATTTGTCCTCAGGTGGGACTAGAAGACATGCTATGGTTTGTCTTAAGTAAAAAAATGAGACTGTCTGGCAGGAGCAGTCAATTTCTTCTGAAATTGAATGAAATCTAAAAATCTGTCATCTGTAGTAACTACTAACAATACACACTTTTGCACCTAATTTTGCACATTGTGGAAATTGAACTCAGAAATTATTTGTTCATTTGACCACTCTTCCCCCATGAGACTGTGTCAATGATGGGATTGTAACCTGGTTCTTCTGTGTTCTTAGTCTTGCTATATAACCGTGTGATCTTCTGAGAAGTGAGAATTTATATATTTAAGACACTTCATGAAAAAAATCTAATGACATTGTTTGGTTCAGATATGAATCATATTAAAGTGCCATTTTTAGCTGGAAGTAAATCTACTCATTTCTTTGCAGTGAAAATAGTTTTGTCATCTAGCCATAAGTATTTTTGCCTTCAGTGTTTATGGATAATATCTCTCTTCGCTGCTGTCCTTTTCCCAGTCTTCAGGTTTAGTTAACTGAGAACAATAATCCCATCACTTTATTCTCATTATAGAGAGACGCACATCCTTAAATAAAAATAGTGAATTTCGGTTTTTCAGGGTTCAAGCTGTTTATCTATGTTCATATGGATCAAATGCTGAGTTTCTTAGATGTGTTTACTTTAAATTACCCTTTTTCCATTCAAATATTCCATTCAAATATCTGTCTTTCTGAAATGGCATCTTCTTTTTCTCATTAATTTTTTTAACATATGCAAAGGCATCACATCATAGAGGGAGGAGAAAAAAAAAGGTGTGTTTAATGAAATTCAAAGACTGACATCAGTTATTTTTTCACTATGGCAGTTATACTAATCTGTTGATGGTTACAGACTTCCCATGTCTCTTAAACTCAGGGGTTACAGCCTGACACTCAGGAATTAAGCTGATTTGCAGCAGTTAAGGATGCAACATTCATGGTCTGTAGAATCAGAAAGATAATTTGAAAAAAAACAAATTAAAGATTGTTTTCTAATACATGCATTTTAAAGTTTCAGAGGACTAAACATAACAGATGGATGTTATTTATCTCTAGAATTGTGTAAATACTTTTCTAATGATTGTCAGAAATTATATGTTCTTTTACAGAATGACCTTCACCAACTGCAACATTTTAAATTAAATTATGAGGACACTAATAAGTTTAGAGCTAAGGCTGTTTAAATATTTTGATTTTTAAAAATAACTGTTAATATGCTTCATTGTTAAAGCTAGTCCAAGTTGAAAGCCATTTTCTGTAGACATTCATCGACAGTTTCTGTTTTCTAAACACTTTACATTTTTCCCGTTTAAAGTCTGCATCTTTTTAGGTTGCACTCGCACAGTTCACACTTCCCACGTTTGCCAATCATCAAGGCTATGTGGAGTAATTTTTAGATAGTTCTAAACAAACAAAACATTATTTCATCCTTTACATGCAAAACAGTGGAGAACAGACTGCTTCAGCAAACTGCAGGTGCAGAAGGATGGAGTCTGGGTATAGAAAAGGCTCTGCCCTTCGAACTAGGAGGAGTATGTCCTGCCAAATTTTAACCATTTTTGAGCAATCCCCTGTGGTTTTGCAAGCCTGCTCAATGAGAGTATTTTGTCTCTTGTTGAAACACTTACAATCCCTTACAATTCACCTCTCTTCATGACCTTCATTCACCTCCAACACCTCCAACACCCATTTCCTTGTTTCATTTCAGTTCTCTTCTCTGTACACTGTCTCATCAGTGCTTTGTGCTCTACCACTATCCCTCAGGAAGAAATTTTCTCTCAGTTTCTCTTCAGTCACGGTTTTATGATAGTGTCAAGAAGTTGACTTAAAAAAAGAAAATGCATACAAAAACTCCCATCAGTCAACAAACCAACAACCTGTGATTAAAGGACACTGCTGGAGATGCCTGTGTTGTCTGAGCTAATTTGACTAATAAGTTTATTATCTGCTTTAGATATTTAACTTCTTGATGCTTCCTTAGCAAGGCAGTGAGTGCAGGTGTGGCTTCTCTTAGATGATGGCAATGGCAGTGCAGTATCGCTCTGTTCACACTTCCATTGACCAGCTTCAGCCTCATTAACCGGGTCATAATCTCTTCTTGCACCAGCACATGGGAATTTACAATATTCCTAATGTGTTATTACTGACCCTAACGATTTTTTTCTGCATTACATACATAGGAAAGAAACCCAATAACATCATCTCTGGCTCTATCCTGGTCTACTTTGAGAGAGTGAATTTCTATTTTTCCATTGCCATTTTTTCTTTTTGTGCCTTTTTCCATGCTTGGCATTTTGTAACTGTTGCATTTATATTTAATTCAATCCAGTGAAAACCCTTAAAATATGTGGCAAAATAGATGCTCAGTAGCTTATTTTTTAAACCTTAATTTTTAAATGTTCTTTTCATCGTGTCTTGAGCTGAGCTGTGGAGCCTTGGACCCCTGTTGCTAAAAGTGGAGCTGAAACCACTGTTGATTTTAATGAGTGGAGAACATTTGTGCAGAAAAATTTAAGAACACATGTTTCAAAAAACAACGAGAGAGAAAAAAATTGACAATAAGGGTGGAAACTTTTGTATCTATTATGAACTTTAGATTGTAGAAATCTGTCCATTACAATCCTATTAGCATCAAATCTCAGAGGCCCAGAAGCTCTTATCTATTTTAGGCACACTACACTTGGTAGAAACTAAATACAGTTTCTACATCTAACTACTCTGGGAGAGTCCTGAGGTTTTGGATAGGCTGAGGGAGCTGGGCGGATTCAGCCTCGAGATTACAGAGAGAGATCTCATCAGTGTCTATCAGTATCTGAAGGGAAGATGTCGAGAGGATGGACCAGGCTCTGCTTGATGGTCCAGACAATAGGACAAAAGGCAAGGGCAGAAACGGATGCACAGGAAGTTCCACCTGAACACCAGGAAGAACTTTTTCACTGTGCAGGTGAGCAGACACTGGAATAGATTGCCCAGAGATGCTGTGGAGTCTCCCTCACTGGAGATATTCACGAACTGTCTGAACACAATCCTGAGCAAATGTGCTCTGGGATAACTCGGTTTGAGCAGGGAGGCTGGACCAGATGACCTGCTGTGGTCCTTTTTCAGATTTTGGCCCTCCAGCCTTGGACAGCTTTTGCCATTTTTATGCAGTGATGGTGAAATATAAACTGTGAAAAGAAGATAATTGTGGTCACAGTTTTTCTTTTGCCTCTTTTCTGCTCTTCTGCTGGCTTCTAGTGACTTCATGACTCTTGCATTCACAGGGCCACTTGTAAGTAAAATTGTCCAGGACCTGTTGTTTGGCCCTGAGGTGCAATATAACCACATAACTGTCCTTTTGGATGTTCTGAACTCCAAAACCAAATTACTGCATCCAAACTACCTCTTAGGAGTTATTCCTAATCCATTTTAATCCCTAAAATGTATGGAAGAATAGCATCTGACTCGTGCCAAAGCTTTTCAAAAGGCCATGCTACCAATTAATTGTATGAATAATCCTTTACTGATCCTTGGGCTGGGCCTGTGTAGCCAGCTGCTAAGACTCTACTCAGCTCCTTTTTATCAAATAACACTTGTAAGGACTCCAGACTTAATTTCTGATCAAGTGATACAATCAAAAACATACTGTAGTAGGAAAGATTTTGAGGAGTAATGAGAAGAAATACCTTCATTTAAAAGTGTTTGTCTTTGGAAGGTTGTTATGTAGATAGAATCCCAAAGGATAGTCACTTTTAAGTTCTCTGGGAGAAGCAGGTCAGGATGCTGGGTAGGGGCAGGGTTTGGGGAGCTGGAGTTGCACCCAAGTGCATCCTCCCAGTGCCATGGCAAGGGGAGAAGAGCAGGAGTGCTGGACTGGGGCCGATGGGGCCAAGCCAAGGGAGGTCATGGCAGTCATGCAGGGCCATCCCGACTCAGCAGCCTGGTCCAAGCATGGGCCAGAGCTCTGATGCAGCTCCCAAGTCAGAGCCTGAAGCCCCATCCTAGCTCCACAAAACTCTTCCTCATTAGCTTTGCTTTTCTCCTGGACATCTTATCCAAGATTCATCTTATCAGACCTGATCTTGAAAACAAATAGCAAACCCCGAGGAAGTGATGGAAGAGTTTGTAGATCTTGCACTCAGATCCCTGACAATACCATCATATTCATTCATTGGAGTATGAAAAAAAAATAGCTGAGGGACTAGATTTTCATTTAGATGTCTGTGTTTGTACACTAAATGGAAACTGAACTGAATGCATAGGCTTTTTATTCAGGGGGGAGGGAGAGGATGTTATAGCTTCTATTACTCCTATAAGCAAAGAAGCCTTCCCCATGATTACAAAAATATCCTTTATGAACTTTTGAAGAATTGGATGTTGATGACCATGAAGTTAGATCAATTAACAGTGAATTTTATTTCTTGACCCTTCTTTTTCCTGGACTATGTCTTTCTCAAAGTTATTTTGAGTGTTTCAGAATGTCACCATTTTCATATAGAGACAGAAGAAACTAAACAACAAAACCAACATCAAAACCTTCTAAGCAAACATGACCACAGTCAAATGAGAACTCACTTATTCATAGTATTCATAGTAGAATATTACACTTACGAAAGCTTTTATTTATTTTTTTATTTTTTTTTTGGAATGTAGTCTAAAAGTTCATACTATCTGTATAAATTTTATTTTTTGTCTGTGCTACACAATAATATAAAATATAGTCTAGCCTTGTGAACCTAACCAAGTGATTGTAGCCACAGAAGCAGTGGCTATGTGTTTGAAAGATCTTGGTAAAGTAAGCTTGATCTTAAATTTGCTAGTTTAATCATATAGCATGAATACCTAGCTCCAGGTAGATTCAGTATAAGAGAATTCTCTTCTTTTATTTTATTTAGCCCATTTGGGCTTGGGGTTTTTGGTTGGCTGGTTGATTTTTTTTTCTTTTAGTAACGACACAGTTTCATATTATGTTTAAAAATGAGGAAGAGGATTCCAATTGATAGCAAACTTTCACCTCAACTACCTGCTCCCTCAACTTCTTTCACAGCTTATTCTGTGATCATGTAGTTACAGGGTGAGCTTGAATCCACAGCATTGCTATAACAAGATGTTGAATATCTGCCAGAAGAAAAACATCTTTTTTAAAGGTGTTGGCACTCCAGAGCTGGTGCTCTGAAATGGAAACAGTCATGAATATTGGTCCCTTCTGAATATAGGATTTTGACATGGCTTTAATAAAGGTGGTTACATTGTTCCTCCTGTAAAGGAGAATAATAATGTCAGTCTACTAGGAAAATTTCTGCAGTCTCCTCTAACACTTGCTACAAATAACTCTAAAATAAAAATGACATTGTAATGTTTGTACAGGGAAAAAATAACGCCAGAAAGTAGTGCCACTTCAAATAATAAGCTGCCAGAAAAGAAAAATTCAAAAGTGTTTGTAATTGTCTTTTAATGCAATCTTGTTAGGTGTACTACTATCACATGGCACATCAATTTTTTGATGTCTTTCTTCAATTAACATTTTGCAGTTGCAGACAGGGCTTTCCAAAATCAGTTTTAAAATTTGGAAAACTTTTCAGAAATATCAGACCATAAGGAGTAAAGCAGTTTTCTTCACAAAAATTAAATTTTCAGTGTATGATTCTCCACTGATGATGTGTTAACATTGTCCCTAAATGACTTAATAAGAAATAGATAATAAATGTATTTCCAAGTGCACACTGGTTACTTAAGTATGATTATCTTATTACTAGCTCTTTCCCAAACTACTGAAAGCGAAAAGGTGAGATGTTTTCTTAAGTATGACATGATATTTTCTTGTATTTCCCCTTTAAAACTAGAGAGATTGTCCACTATACTTTCCTTTTTTTGCTTTTTTTAAAAATTTTAATTAGAAAGCTGTACGCAACCGAATATCTGCCTCCTTCTATTATAACAGGGTTATTTGCTTGACTTTTCCCATTTTCATATGTGCTTTGGGATCTTTTATTAAGTCATTGTTCTGTAACTGCATTCTATTATAATTTCAGTCATTTTTAATAATATGTATGATATTTCTGCTACCCTGAAGGAGTCCCATGAAAATTAAATGTTGAAATAAAATGAGTGTCCAATGCTTCTTTCTATTAGGCTAGTTAATATTTTATAAAATGTATTTTATCTGTGAGTCTTTCAATACCTGAACTCGAAAATGGCTTTCTAAATATTATAAGCACTAACAAATACCCCTTGACTGAATAGCAAAGCAGAAATTCAATCTGTGTGACACTTGCTATTCATAAACAATTCGAGCTTCACTCTCATGGTTTATGCTGTTAGCTGAACCCCTTTGACTGAGTTACAGAGCTAGATTCAGAAAGGGAATCATACCTTGCTATATATGAAAACCTTTTAGAGGGAGCTTCTATTTTTCTTTTTCAAATACAGAGCCCAGTCGTGGAGACCTAAATCATTCAAAATGCATATCAATTTTAGGGCCTGACCAGCATCATCCTGCTTACACTAAGGAAAGGCTGACAGAGATACATGTACACAGTTTTCTTTGAATCCAGTGAGATTTCTGTCTGCATTCAAAGAAAGAATACAGCCATAGATGCTTAGAAATGACAAATGCATACAATTAGAATTAATTCAATTTGCTAAGGTATATAGGTATTGAATAAAGTCATTGAGATTGCACTGTGATGCCATTAAAAATAAGTTTCTGCTCAATAAAAGTTGAGTTGCCCAAATTTGTAAACTCAATACTATTACCAGTAATAATTTCCAAGCAACATTTTCCTAGCCTCTAAACAATCTTGGGTCCATTGGGTTGTGTCTATTCATGTATATAATTCTTTCACCTAAAAGTCTGTTTCAGCTAATTGGCTCACAGGTTAACCCTGTTATCTTCACACTCTTTTTTTGCTGATTGTGTCCATACAAAACTATTGTTTACAGAAGGATTTTTAGAATTGTAGCATACTAGACTGTAACCAACTACTTTATGTATAATGCATAAATGAGTGTAGACTACAGCTCATTTTACTTAGCTGTGTTGTTCCTTCAATAATAATGGAAGAAAAAAGCCATGAAAAATTTATGTTTATCCTTAAGTTTGAAAGATGCAGCATGATTTGAAAATACTCTGGGCAAGTTGCATAAGGGATGACAGTACTACCTTAACTTCTTCCTTCACCCTTTAAAAAAAACCCAGAAATTAATTTGATTTTAGTAGAGAACAAATCTGACTGAAAGAAAAGAAAAAAATATCTGACTTGAGACAAGACCTGTTTTGTAGCTATTTTTTTTACTCTTAGCTGTGGTAAAAAGTCTTTTAGTGACCCTGGTCATATCACAAAGACCTAGTCTGGTGCCATAAATTATTATTATTATTATTATTATTATTATTATTATTATTATTATTATTATTATTATTTATTTATTTATTTATTTATTTATTTATTTAAGAACTAGATGCATTTTTCTGTTTAAAACATGGGTATATTACCCATCTTAGGTGTCAGAATTCTGGGTTTAGTTCCTTATGTAGCCATAGTGGTATAAAACTGTCAACATTCAGTGTAAGTGTGTAACTTTTCGTTAAGACATTATAGGTGATATCTGACTTTTCTCCAGGTACCGTGTTGTAACTTTGCCCTTGTTGGGAAAATTATTCAAGGAATCATTAACAAAACTTTTAACTAAGTAGTAGAGTACTCACATGAAGGCAAGGAAGCCTGGATTCCTATTTCTGTTCCTGTAATTCAAAGACTATTTAATGGAACTAGCCTTAAGATGAGGATGTTCATCCAAAAATAGGTGTTTTGTTCTTTCCTACAAAACAGAAAAATTAATTATCCTACTTTCCTGGTGTCATGATTTCGGATTTTACTGCTGATTATGGAATGGGGGTCAAGTGCATCACAATTTGTGGCAGGCATGTTTTAAAACCTCATGATTTTGTGTTGTGCTAGGGCCTGTGGTGGATGGTTGGTGTTGCATAACACAGCACGGAGGAGGATCCCCAGGGATTCAGCAGCAGTTCACAGCAGGACCCTGTTGATACGTGCTGTACTGCTTACATTCAGGAAACTTCAGGCATACCTCTAATGAGAAGCACTAACCTCTTGTAAACTCAAATCTGCAGTCTCTCCTGGGTTTAAGTGCCTCCAAGTTTAGGAGGCAGCTGATGCTTTGCTTTTTAGATTACAGTTTCTGCCTAAACATCTCCATTTTCTCTGAATCCTTCTTTAGATGTTTAAATCCATTATTGGCTCTATCCCTTAATCTCTGTTCTGCTTACCTTCTCCTATGTAAATGAGAATATTCATGCTTCTTTCACCTCACAGAAGGTATTCTGTGTTGCCTGATAGCAATTATACAGGACAAGGGCTGTCTCTATGGGAGACATCTCTCCAGGAGAGGTATAAGTGAAATACAACAAACATGGGTAATGGAGGTACAGTAAAACACAAATAAACTTCAGTAATATAACTGCATACTCATTTCACTTTCCTTAGACCATCATTGATGTTTTATAAACAGTGCTATAGCAATTATGTTGTTTTGGATGCCATCAAGTTTGGGGGGTAATAATCCACAATAGAGATGAAATTCTGTGTGTGATAATGTGGCCCATGCAGCCTCTGTGTTCTGTGTGCAGAGTATGAGAGGATTGCTAATCATAAAAGGCCTTTGAAGACTTTGATCCCTGGGATAAACTTGTAGAGATTGTTGTTCTGTGGCCATTTCATGGGGAGATTATCACCTGAGGCTGAGATGGTAACCCATGCCCAGAATATGGCGAAATTCACAATTATACAGCCGTGATGTGGCCAGTGAGTCTTTTAGTTCAGTTAAAAAAAATTAAAAAAAGACAAGACAGTGAAGTTTTTGAAACTTTACCAGACATTAGACACTGTCCCCGCTAAAAAAGAACTTATAAAAGTGTAATTTTCTATTAAGTCAATGTTTATGACCTGAAGAATGGGATTTTTTAAATATCCACTTACTGGAAAAAGGAGAGAATTATATGTGAAGCATAAGTATGTGGAAAGTGAAATTTTCTTTTGAAAGATGTTTTTTTTTTTTCTCGTTAATTATAATGACTAAATGCTAATGTCAAAACAAAATATTTAGAATCTGCAAAAATGCTGAATATTTTTGAACTCAAAAGTTTTGCTTTAACTTGAACTTCAAAAATGTTTTGTATGACTGAGTAATATATTTCTTCGTATACAGATTATTTGCCAAAAAAAAAAAAAATTAAAAAGTAACTGTTTTAAATAAAACATCCTGACAGCAGCATGTGAGCTAGGTTTATTACTGAAGTCATACATAGTATTGGACGTGTGAATACTTTTCCAGACCAGAATAAGACCCAGAGATACCTGTACAGGGAAACCAGGCTTTGATAACCTACTCACACCAAATATGATTAGGCCTTATTATGTGTGTAGTTGAGGATAGGGATAAATGAAGCTAATAAAGAGAAGAGTCTGGAAAGATCCAACTGTAATAAGTTAAACTGAAAATGGTGCAAATCACATATGTTCATCTCAGCTTTAACTGGTTCAGCTGGAGCATGATTCTTAGTGCATAATTTATTTGACACATTATTCCTTTCTTTTTTTTTTCTCCCCTTCTGTTCACAAATAGCTTATGAGAAAATAGCTATTTTATCAAATGTATTAATTGAGCAAAATTGTTTTGTTGAATAATTTTCATTAACAGAAATTGCATCTTGTTTTCTTACTCACTTTCTGCATTATTACTTGTGCTCACGATCAAAGGCTTGAAAAAGTACTAATAGTATGGAAATTTTTCTGGCACATAATTCAAACTCCTAAGTCCACTTTGTAAATGAAATAATGGGAATTTTCATATTATCAGGATAAAATTCCATCACTACAAGATAGGTGGAAGAAATCAAGTCACATCCAAAGAAGAGATAAAACACTATATTTTTTTAAAGAAAATTTTTAACCCGTCAGAAAAAAAAAGAGAGAGCAACACAATCTAATGCTAAATGTATTTTATGGAACAGGCAAATAAATTCATTGGTTTCCATATAGTCAAAGAAAAAATAAAAAGAAGCACTTCAGTATATTCATTATCTAATCTGTGAGCATTATCTAATTCGCGAGCAATGTCTCTGTGAGTATTGGTCGATCACGAACAGTCTTTCGAAGGTCTTTAGAGTTCTACAGTCCATAATCTCTCAGAAAATCTATTTCAGCACTTCACTATTCTTACCATTTTATTACTGCTTTCTAATATTGTAGTCCTAATTTTGAACATTGTTGCAGTCTAAACACATCATTTCTTGTTCCGTCTCTTAGGTAATGGAAGATAATTTATTCCTTCTCTCCTACCTGCCACCTTTTATATATTTCAAAAATTTCTGCTTTTCAGTCTTTTTGTTTTTTCCTAGGTTAAAGAATCATAATTCATTCATGTTTTTCTTTCTCTCCAGTTGTGTTTTCTAAAATCCCAGTTGTTCATACTGTTCCACTGAGCTCTCTTCATTTTTAAATCTTTCACAAACTGCAGTGTTCAAAATTGGAAAAAGAAACCCAGCTGAGGTTTAAACAGAGCAGGGTAGAACAGAAGAATTGTTTATAGGCTGTTTGACTATTTCTAACTTTTATTATGGTCTATGCCTTTTTGCATCACAGTAGCACTGTTAATTCACATTTATATTGTCATCACCCACCTACACCTTTTTCCATGAAACTGTTGCATTATCAGGTAATTTCCCACATTCCTGTTTCTGACCTTAAAATTTTGAAATCTGTGAATCTTGTGAATTGCTGCAACTTATTCCCCTGGTGATTATATTCTGAAATTCTTTCATCTTAGCAGAACTCTGTATCAGTAAGTCTCTTCTTGACAGAACAGTCCTTCTATAAAAACTGAAAGACCCTGAAGAGAAGTTAAACTCTGCAGAGGGAGATGGAATAAGATTTAAGTAAAAGATGGTCTGCTACAGAAGAAAAATTTACTTGCCGTAGCTGATGTCATTGAGTCTTTCTCCAGGTAAAATCCATTTGTGGAAATGGAGTGAAAATGAGTTTTGAACATAATAAGAGTGGACTATGGAAATTATTAGCAATGTTTGTTCAGCTGTGTTTTTATTCCTAGAGAATTCAGATTTCCTGAATTACACTATTTGGGGGGACTAAGATTTAGCAGAAGGTTTTTTTTCTGTTTTAGACTGAGAAGTGGTAGCTGGAAGGGGTATGTGGTGTTCCATGTAATACACCTCCTGTTCCAAGTGAGGCTAATGTCAATCCTGGATTAGCATCAAGTGTAGCTTTTTCTAACCTTGTCTTAGAGAGGATGATGATTTCACCACTTTATAGGCTACTTCAGTGCTGTGCTATCTGTATGGAGAAAAAGTTTTCATAATGTTTGAATTTCTCAAGCTGCCACTTGCTATAGCTGCTTATTTTAAAATTGTCTATCATTCCAAAATGTTTGGTCAGGTCATGTTTTAATGCATTTCTTCAGGAGGTAGGCTTTTAGGCTGTGCCTCAGCCTCCTCTTTTCCAGACTAACATTTACATGTTTGTCCATTTATTGTAGTATATTATTATATATACTCTAGGCTCCTGAACAGCTTGTTTGCTTTCAGATGGACTCTTTCTAATTTCCTGGCACTGCTTTTGAGCTGTGGAGCCAAAAAACTGGACGTGCCACTCCAGGTGCAGCCTGGACAATGCTGTGCAGAGTGGCATTTTAAGTACTGGCCTCACTTCTACCAGTGCAGCCTAGTATGCACTTTGTCTTATTCATGTTGGTGGTGCACTTCTGCTCACATTCAGCTTGATAATTACTGCAACCCCCAGGTCCTTTTGGTCAGGTGCCACTTAGCTAACTCTGCTTCATGAAGTCATTCCACCCCACGTGCAGAATTTAAGCTTTCTCCCACTCGACTTCTGTTGACTCAGTCTTCACTTTTCTGAATGTTTCTAGAACTGAATCTGTGTCACATGGTGTGTCAAACAGTTTTCAGCAAATTTTCTGAGAGAACATTCGACTTTATCATCCAGGAGGAAATATTAGACAGCTTTCCAGCCCTAGAGTATTTGTTTCATTACCAACTGTTACACCTCAAGCTATTGAATATTGCCTTGAAACCCAGTGCTGCAGCCACTTTTCAGCCCAGTTAAAAGACTGTCCCACCACAGTTTCTAAGCCACAAGAATGTGGGAAAAGGCATTGCTAAATGCCTTAGTGGAGTAAAAGTTACAGGAACTGTTACTTTACCTTCCCAATTCAGCATTTTGTCAACCAACCAAGATCAGCACAGATTTACAAAGGCAACATGGTTGCCTTCTTGTCTTTTGAATGCTCATAAATGGATGATATGCATCTTCAATCCCACCAGGGACTGCACTTGGTATGTCCAGCTGACAGTTCCCAGGATTGTCCTTCTTACATTTTTTTCAAGGCATGATCTGTTATTGCCATGCTTTTTTAATAGTTAGGAAACAGCTTTATAATAGC
Source organism: Sturnus vulgaris (assembly GCF_052056855.1). NCBI lineage: Eukaryota > Metazoa > Chordata > Aves > Passeriformes > Sturnidae > Sturnus > Sturnus vulgaris. The sequence continues at coordinate 102,505,094 of NC_142245.1, read as the reverse complement.
AATGACCAATCTTCCACAGTCTTAGGGCTGTTTTCAGGCTCTGTAGATTGAATAATCTATTTTTTTTCTAAATAATATCTCTGCCTGGGAGCAGAAGGCTGGGAGAAAGCTTTCCTGGTAAGGCTGAGAAAAACCCAAGGTTTTCAGTTTTTCCTTGTCATTTATTGCCAGATTATTATCCCCATCCCTCAGCATTCACTCATTTGGTTGCTGAATTAATTTTTCTCCATTACTTTTATGAAAATTGATACCCTAGGTTCATCAAGCATATTGAGTGCTGCACTATTTCTTACATTAATAATCATGTAGCATCTCCTTACCTGTAGCAGTCTTGTTATCTCCAAAAAATGGCCCTGCTGTTGTGTTTTTCTGTGGAAGAGAACTATTGTCAGTAAGCTTTATGGTACTCAGCACTTCAGAAATAAAGGAATGAGTTGCTATTTCATATTGGTTGGCTATGTTTAGTGGATACTTTTTGCAGTGATGTCTTTGAGCTTCTTTTGCCAGTGGAATATTCCTTAACCACACAGGAGATTCTGATTCTTTCCCTTCTTTGGTGCCTGGTTAACATCATCTTACTCCGTCCTTTCCCTCTAAACCATGAGCAAACCACAGCAAACGTGCAGCGTTGTGATGTGCAGGAACTACAAGGCATAAAGTGAGCTCATTCATTCATTTGTGATGACTCTTATGTGATCAAGTGATGTGCAGTGCCCTCAGACTCTTTGAAGCCTGGAACATGTGTAGTTCTATGCACAGCACTGGGAATGGTGGTAAGTCAAAACAAATTCTAGTAACATTTTGTCCACAGTATGCAGAAACGGAGTTATAGTTTTATATTCATGTTTAAAACTGGTCAAATTTATTTTTATTTTTTAAAAGATGGTACAAAAATCATCCTGAGTGCAATTGTGATGTCTGGGCTTCAAACGCGGTTTGTCTTTATAAAGTCAGGTAGCTAACACTTTTTAATGTTAATTTTCCCCTTATCAATTCTCCCAAATGGTTGAGCTGTTTGATTGAATATTGCCCACCAAAGAAACAGCCTCAGGCAGGCATCTGTCATAGAAAATTTCATCCTAATTCATTAATAATTTGCAAAATTATAAGCTATGAAAACAGAGATTTGTAATTTGAAGTGTCAGGTAGTCTCAATAGTGAATTATGTTACTACTTTCCTGCACGAGTAAGTTACTGGTATGTGATTGGGTATTTATTAAAGCTCTTGAACTATTTATATTTTCTTTTTTCATAAATGAATGCAATAATTTGGCTCAAAGATGCTCTGAATCTGTGTAGTTCTTTGTTACACACCTGGGAACAGAAGATTTGTAATAAAAGTGAAATGGCAGTCTGAATTCAGAATGCCCATGCTTCTGTGTTTTGATGTGTGAGCTTTCATGCTATTTTTATGTTGTTTCTTTCATCTTTAATTTTACCAAGAGATTCATATTAGATGCATTATTAATCCCTGTAACACTGCCTTCCCTTCTTCTGCACAGTGTGAGAGATTTCTGGCTCCAACAGAAATAATAATATGTGAGATTATTTTCTACAATTAATATACGAATAAAAAATAAACAATGTGGATTTTCTAAAATCTCCATGCACTGTAATTTTCTTCCAAAGATTTCACTGATGCATTAGGACTGAGAGGCATAAGCAATCACCAAAAGCTTTTAAGCAATGATTTTGGTTGTGTACTTTATAACCTGAGAAATCTCAGCATGCAGCATGTTATAACATACTGCACTGGAAAATAAACAGAAAAGTGAAGTATGGTAACTGGACTTTCTGTAAGGGTTTGACATAGACTGAATGAAACACATTTGCAATATGTTGACCAGCTGCAGAAGAAGCAATTAAATGTCTCACTTATGATGGTTAATGGGACCAATTACAGAATATGTTTTAAAACATGACTGCTGGTACAGTTACGATGCCTGCAACAGAGAGGGAGAGGCAGGGGAAAGAGAATAAGGGACTGTGAATATCTAATGGAAAGACATAATTTTGCAGCTGGGGTTTTTTTTGGCTATCGGGTAAAGGGAAAGCTGATTGCAAATATTATTCCACTTGTCTTAAAATGTGCATCATATTCTTTTGATTGTTTTATTTATTCTGTAAACAGTATCATAGCTGTACAAACTGGTCAAAGAGAAAGGAGCAGCATTCATGGTGAAAGTCTGGCCATAGTATACCTACATACCTACAAAAAAAAGGGAACTCATAAGGCTTCTACAATGTTCATCAATGTTAGCAAAATCAGCTGATGGTCATTGGACTTCCATTCCAGCCAGGGAGCAACAACAGTAATCCACTTAAACAGAAAATTATTACTGAAGGAGTATTTTGTGCCCAACCCAAAAGGTAATATGCTAGTAAAGGGCAATATATTTCAGTGTGAGGTAATATAGCACCTTTACACCAGACTGCATTCCTTCTATTAGAAACAACAATAATTGCATGGATTAATATTTTCTGAAATCTAAGCAATTTGAAATCTCTCCTTTGCAACAGTTCTGGAGGTCTTCTCCCACCAGCCTTCCCCAGACAGAGATGTGAATACTGCTCCTGTGATGCTGCTCCCAGATGTAGATACAAAGGCAATTCAGCTGCTCCTCTGTGAGTCAGCCTAAAGTACTGGGAGGTGTGGTGGAGCCCCAGTGAACATCCCCCTTCCACACAACACAGTTTGGATCTGGAAACAGAACTGACACATCCCCAAAGCACTCTAACTACACCAGTAATAACAGCCCCTCTATGGTTCTGGGTCAATTTTTCTGGTTCTCAACTTTCAGTTCAGATCTCTCTACTCTTGGTGTTCACAGCTAGAAGTGGGAAGGGCCCATGTTAGCAGTCCTGCTCTTCTCAGAGTAGTGCATGCCCTGAGGTCTGCCCTCCAAAAAAGACCAGTCACTAGTGCTTCAGAGCACAGCACAGAACTCTTTAAAGTGTGTTCCATGTTCCAAAAATATGAAAATCAACTTAAGTTGTACTCTTAGTGAGCATGTACTTTCATCTAAAGCCAGAAAAATTCCTGTGTTTTCTTTAGCAATGCTAATACAGAAATTAAAGTGTCCAATATGTGATTTGCTATATACATGTAATATATTGCCAGAGATATTTGACTGTTCTATTTCCAGAAAAAAGTGCCAGCATGATTTGAAAGTGGTAATTCTTCCACAGCTTGATTAGAAGCAGGCTAATAGGGGTTTAAACTGAGAAGAGCAAATGAATGTTAATTGTTTTCAAATAACATAGTTTAAGCAGCACAGTTAGTTTCAAATAACACAGAGGTAATCATTGAAGTGTGTAAACTTTTTTTTTAGTTACTAGTTATTAGAACTCCAGCTTAAATTTAAAAAATTAAAAAAAAAAAATGGGAAGAATTATGCCAATTTATAATAAGGCAGTTGTACTGAGACTGGCTAAGACTGAGTTAATTTTCTTCACAGGTGCTTATATGGCACTCTGTTTTAGATTTGTTGCCAAAACAGAACCGACAATGCACTAATTTTCCAGCAGTGTTTGCACAGCATCAGGGCTCTCTCTGGTTCTCAATGTGTCCCACTCCAGAGAGTAGACTGGGGGATGCACAATAGGATAGAAGGGGAGATAGCCTTAACCATTCAAAGAGATATTCCTTCCCATATAGCATATGCTCAGCAATAAAAGGGAAAGGAGGGGGTTTAGGGAGGTTGGCAATCTTTTGCTTGGGAAATGGCTGAGCATTGGGAGGTAGTGAGTGATTGCCTTTGCAACAGTTGGGGGTTTTGGGTTTTTTCTCTCTTCTTCCACATATCTTTCATTTATTAACCTTATTTATATACTTTTTTTATGTTGGGCCCCAATTTCTATGGCTTTTATTCTTTATCCAACTGAGAGCTGAGGAAGTGGGCAATCAGCAAATCAGATGTTTAGTAATCCACCCGTGTTAACCCAGAACAGGAAGTACAGAAAGCCTGTGACAGACCTTCCTTGTTATTAACTTGTTTCATGGACCAGTACTAAATGAGTATAAAATGTCCATGTTCTGCTTTATTTATCCATTACAAAGCAATGGAGATCAGTGCTATTGGTTTCAGTAAAGCTGCTTCTGATTCAAGCTGTTCTACCTGAGACGAGATTATTGTCTATTAAGGCTTCAATTATGTTTACTCTCATCGTACTCCTCTGTGAAAAATATTTCACAACAGAAAACAAATGTAATTGGGTATAATTCATGATTCATGGAACAACACCTGCTGTTCTAAGTTGGGACTGAAAAACACTAGATGTGTTAACACAATGTGAGACAAATGCTGAAAAGGTGTAAGTGGCTGTAGCACCATTCTTTTCCATGTGGGTACATGCATTCAGCCTTGTTTATGTGTATTTAGATTGGGATTTAGCAGACTTATTATAAAATTTTTAATAAGAAATATAAATGCGAGGCAGCTGGAGTACATTCTGCTCTTCTTTGTTTTGATGTTGTGGCTGATATTTCTCATACAGTAAACAAGCTCTGTTAGAAATAGCCTCTTCTTAAAATTTTAATAGTATTTAATCCATAAATACTTCTCTAAATACCTCCGTTTTACTAATCATAATGGAATACATTCACTCCAAGAATCATAAAACAGATGAGGCAGTGAAAACGTTTAGTGAACGTTAGAACTAATAATCATAATGATGCTAGAGCAGTTGGAGCACAGCACACAAAGACACAGCAAGATGCTACTGTAAGCTACATGCACTCTACACAGAAGCAGTGGTAATAGAAGATTGTATAAGTGGAATTACAGGCTGTACTGGAATTGGTGTCTACCTTTGGGATTGGTTTGTGTTAGCAGAGCCAAAAATGACATAAATGTTCATTTGATGTTCAGAATACTTCCTCCTTTTCTGCATTTGTTTTCTTTCCTGACCCTTTACAGTGCTTAGACTGAAGATTTTTGGTTTATCATCACTTTCTTCTTTGTCTTTATCTTCAGTCTGTGAAAGAAAGAAGGTTCATATTTTCTATCACATTTGGAGGTGCAATACTCAGTAGACCAGCAGTGTTATGTCATATCAGGTCTGAGTACATCACCCAGAGCTGCAGAGCTGTGCTACTGACTCACCTGGCTGAAGTGTTAGGTGCTTGTACAGAGAGGCACGCATGATATGCTGTCCTCTTTTGACAGGCAACTCAGAAATAAAAATAAATTTAAGTTTTTGAGTTTCTGAGAACTGAAAACTCAAAAAGCCTAAATGGAATAAACTCTTGGCATGAAAGAAACAAAACTGTCACTCAAGGCTGTATGCATTTAATTCAGAGTTGGTCATTTTGGATGACTGATTGTGTGCATTGCATGCATGAGCGTGTGTATTTAGGTGCACATGTCTTAGGAGCCCAGTGGAATTGCCACCAATTTGGGACACATTTTAGCCTGGAATAGCTCCAGAAGAACTTACTAGCTAAGCCTTGCTGGAATTTATGGACTGGAGCAACATTAAGAAAATTAGCAGCAAGACCAGTTATGCTGAAAGAGGAAAGATGGTAAAAAAATTAAATAGACTAAATCAGAAATTGAATAACTTCATTAAAACATAGAACTACAAAGGAAGTCTTCATTATGAATTAGATATGTTCCCAGTCCCAGGTGGATATCTTGAAAAATCACCATACCTACCCTATTGTTCCCCAAGTATCTGTATTTACTTTAAGCTCAGACATTTGTGCATCCACTGTGAAGTCTTTCTATACAATGTAGAAATTAATTATAGATTTGATAATACATAATTAACTAATGGTGATCTATACTTCAGAAGATTATCAATGCTGATATTGTCATAAATAATGGATAACCTGAAAAATAATACAGTATAACTTAATTAGTACACAGCATTGTATGCTTCAGGAAGAGTGTTTCAAAGACTCTGTTTTCCTTACCCTGACTGCTGATTCCTTTTGAGCTTTGTCCTAGTGTGACGTTATGGTGCTTGTATCCCCAATCGTGTGTTCTGTTTGTGCTTGGTATTATGTCCTGTGCTTTCAGGACTGAATCTGAAAGTGAAGCTTTGTTTTGTCTCCTTATCAGCCGGCTCACCTCCCCCATGCTCTGTGTTTAGGAGAGGCTTGGCTTTGCTTGCTTGCTTTCTCTCCTACTTTTTGCTTTTGCTTATTAGTTAGTTCAGCTAGGCAGTCCAATTTTTTCCTGGACTGGTTTTTTCCCCCCTCTCCCTTTCCTGGATACCATCTGAACCTGTTCCGGATGGGGACCTGGGAAACACCAAGGAACACCGGGAGTCTGCATTGTGTGACCTGCAGCAGTCATTCCCCAGTGCTGGAGACTGATAACTGGGCGACCACTCGCCAGAGAGACTCTCTGAGTTTGTCATCCCTTCAGAACGGTGAAGGAGTTTTTTGTCAGCTGGTGTTGTTTTTTTGTGCTGGGGAGTGTTTCACTTGTTAAATAAACAGGTTTTTTTCCACTCCTCTCTGAGGAAATTCTTCCCGAACCCGGTGGTGGGGGGAGGACTCGTGGGGTTTGCTTTCTGGGGGCTCCTTCCAGAGGTTTTCCCCCAAAATTTGCCCTAAACCAGGACAGCTTAATAACTGCTCAAAGCTGGGATCAAAAATTGTGTCCTTGCTAATGTCTTGAATTCATTGAATTATTTTGTAGAGTATTATAACTACTCTAAATGAATTATTGGCTATGGGTTCACCACTTTTTGAATGGGTTTTTGGGGGTTTCTTTCGTCTCAGTGATATTCTTCATCCATGCCATATGACAAAATATTTTTGAGAAATTAACTAATCAATTAAAGTGTTTCATATAATAGCAGTTCAAACGAATCAAGGAATTCTGGCAATGGAGACAATATACATGCTCAGAAGGGGCCTGTAAATAAATGGAAAGTAAATGTAAGGCATGCAGGGAAATACAAATCTAAATAATGACACAAAATAAAGGAAAACATCAAAACACACTCAGACAAGTAAAATCCAACTAGAAAATACCTTGTTTTCCAGACTGCAGTGGTAGTATTTTGTATTTTTTTTATCTTCCAGTCTCAGAAGTGACTATATTTAATGCAAGTTTCTATTCTAATCATTCAAAATATGTAAAACTACAAGGTTTCATTTTAAGTTAAATGAATCTATATTTTTCTTCTGCCTAAGGCCTTCTTCTCCACCTATTGCAATCACAAAAAAAATTCCTAAATAGCAAATCCTAGTATGCAACTGAGATTTGGAAAAAAAGTACTAAATAAAGCAGATTGAATACAATTCAAGAGTTAGTATTTTTAGCAAGTCATCTATAATGGGAAAAGGGTGAAAAGCTTCAGTGTAAGAAGAGGAACAAAATTAAGCAGAACAAAACCAATTTATCTTGTTTTTGTTATGGAAGTTGCCCCCTTCCTTCTTAAAAATACTCCAAAGAGTGGATATTACATTCTTTACTGTAAATGAGTCCAAATATGCATTTATTTTTGTGAGGTAAAAAGTACTGAACCTCTCACTCTGACTTATTGAACTGGACAGTTGAAAAGTCCTTTGCCTGTGCTTCTGTCCCCCCTAAATGTGTGCAGAGTTCCCTCGGGGGGTGATAGGTGACAGACACAAAAGCTGTACTAGTGACAGTGCTGAAAATGAATGTGGATTATGAGAATCCGGTTCCTATCTCTGTCCTCCCTGTGTTTTATTCATTCTTATAATCACAATCCTTGAGGTCAACTTTCTCTGCACAGGAAAGTGGTGAGTCAGAGAACTTTCCCAGCTGCTAACCACAGTCTGGAAGACTGCACTGGGGACAAGGCAGGAACTGGCTCGGAATAGAGGGGTAAACAACAGAGAGAAAATGTTCAAGACATCCTTCAGTCAATTTTCTGTCTGGTGGCTTCTCAGGGGGCAGTGAAGCAAACCTCAGAGTAATTGTTCGAGACCTTGCAGATGTGCTGGAAGGCCTTGATGCAGCACTGGCACAGCTGCCAGCTGCACTGTCACCAAGCGAGAGTGGTCCAGCCTCTGCTCCTCAGCCTGCACAGCCTGCAGAGCCTGCCCCAGCCCTCATGAGGCCTCAGGAGAATGATGGAGAGAAGAGGAGAGAGATGGTAACATTCTGGACACTTTGAGATGCACAAATGTAGCTCTAGCAAGAAAAAATATTTTGCTTTTCCAAACACAAGCTATTGGACGCTGATTATAACTGTGAATAGATTTCTTTTTTTTTTGGTTAGTTGTTGACCTGAAAAATTTGTCACAGAAATAGTTTAGTGTTGATCCATGGTTAAGGGCTATTAAGATGTTTGTCGCTAGTAATTTGTTGTGTCAGAATCAATATTATTTTTAAATTTAAAAAATATCATTTAGCATAACAGTTTAGCAAAACTGTTGCGTTAAAGAGGAATGTTTCCTTCAAAAGTTTTAAATTTTCAGGTGAAATTATCTGCTGTAATTTAACTAAATTGTTAAATGATTTCTTCTCTTTTCAAATTACAGTTTCTGACAAATTTTTAAGAACGAATATCATGCATTTGGACTTGAGGAAGATTATGACGTCAGCAAAGACTGAGTTACATGGCATGTAGGCACTCAAAGTAAATGCATGTAATGTAAGACTTATTACCAAAGTTAATTTAATTTTGGTACATTAAAAATAGACTGTTTTACAGATTTCAAATATCATTCTATTTGCTGTCCTGTGCAGTGTATGGCTGCTAAACCCTTCTACATGGAGATGCAGAAGAGTGGCTGCTTGCAGTTTTACTTCTGCTGTGTCTTGAAGTAAGCAATGACTTTAAGCTTGGGCTTACAAGGGCCGGAATTTGTCCTTTCAGATGACTTATGAAAGTGGTGTATTATTCCTGACCAGCAATTCAAATAGTCTGGCACAGAAAAACTATCCTATTATCAATTTTGTATTTTTCATTTTCACACAACTCTCATGTGAGGACACATGGCATGATTAGATCTGCAACATGTAATTACTATTTGTATAACAACCTGTAATTATTATTTGAATAATATGTAACTAGTATTTAAATAATATGGATATTGGCTGTTTTTCTAAACAATATTTTTTTTTTCTGGTAGATCAAGAGAAATTTTATCTAAAATATTTTGCTCATGTTAGCAGAAGGGGATTTGTAAGATGATTTCCCCATAACACACACACCCTGCCCAGTACAGAGCTTGAAAAACAGTTTCTGTCCTAGAGAAAGGATGATACATTATTTTGGCCATTAAGTTAAAAAGTTATTTTTTTTTCTTTTCCTCAGACTTCTGATAAGAGAGGCTGAAGATTCTGAAATGTCCATGGGGAAATGAACCTTTTTTCTCAACTTGTAATCCATTCTACATTCTAAAAGGCTCCTGGGTCCACTTATATTCATTTACTTACAGTCAATTTTTCCTCTTTTCAGTCTTTGATACCTCATGTGTAAGCAGAACATATGTATGCAAAAGTTGACAGTAGTGGTTTGTTAGTTCTTTTATGAAGGCAGAATGTTCACGGTAATTAAAGATAATTCAGCAGTCAAATATGAACAAAGGAAATGGTAATATGTCTGTCAAAAATTCAGTTCAAGATAAAAAAAAAAAAAAAATGAAGTAATTTCCAAGAACTTTTAAAAGATACTATAAAATTTTGAATTTCAGTGCCAGACAGTATGTGTCAGCTTTCCTTTTTAAACCTTGCTGTCATGATTTTTACTTGGTTGTGAAGATTGACTGAAGCTGGGTTAGTTTTGAAGAGCTTAATTGGGGAAAGATAATGCTTCTTCCTGGATAAGTTTTCAAGAAAGAAACCCAAAGAAACAAACAACCCACATGGCTGAGATCAACATTTCTTTTTTCTGCCACAAAGCTTTGAAAAATATTGAATTTTTTGAGTTTTGTATTACTCTCTTAGACACATTGAGAAGTGAAGAAGATTTTTTTCCATTTTCTGTCAGTAGTAATGCACCTATTAACGCATTTTAAAAGTAATATTTTTTCAGTTTTTCATACTTGTGTAAATCAAACAGGAGGGCTGCACAGCTCAAAACTGAGTGTAATAGCCATGCCTTGCTCTTGGAACACCAAGTAGTCATGGAAGTGTAATCTCTCCCTGAAGTGATGCAAGATGGCTAAAACGACTGTAATGGCTCTTCTGTTTCACTGTTTTTCTGGAATAGCATGAGGTTCTGAAGCATTTTATATTTTAACAGGCCATCCAAAAAATTGAATGACATCCAAGCAATGCACAGGACTAGATAAAAAGGAATATGGGCAGCAAGGGCAGCAAGTTAAGCCTCATTCACTGGAGATGGATCCCATTATCACCAAATGTTAGTTGTTTAGAGAAGCACCTACATTTTGGGAAGCAGCCTTACCTCCTGGTGTAGCTTGTGGGGAGAAAAAGACCCTGGAAAGGCAGAGTTTCTCATGCCTGTTTTATATACACACATCAGGAAATAATGAATGGCACCAAGAAATATCTATTTCTCTTTGCTACCAGAAGACTCTAGTTCAGATGTCAACTCCTACTCTGTTAATGTCTGCAGTTATTCCCATGTTTTTATCTTAGATTCACTTCTAAGTGGGATTTTCATTTTCCTGGATTACTTTCTGCAATTGTCTTAAGTTATAAGGATACAAATTAGGGAGTCTTAAGGTAACTTCCAAGCTTTATGGAAGCTCATTTAAGGTTGGAAGCGAAGTTAGATGAAGAGCTATAGCTGGTCATTGTGTATTATATTAGCTATATTTCCTATGATTTCAAGATGTTTGGTGGGAAGTATGAAAATGGTGTATTTTCTGTTGTCCCAGTGAGATATATGCTTTTTTTTTTTAAATTAATCCGAAGCCTACTGTCCACTGCCTCACAGGCAGAAGTTGAGCTGATCACCAAAAATACAGCTCCAATAAGAGCTCCTTCTGAGCTTTCAGAGTGAAGGAAATGCCTAGGCTATTCCTAACCCTGCAGTTTCTGCCTGTAGAGGGCCTGAGGCAATAGGTAGGAAGGAGTCAGAGCCACTCCCCATCTGATCTGTACAAGCCTGACACCAATTCAAATCCTTCCACCTTGGGAAGTTCAGGGTGCCTGCACAGTTCCCCTTCTCTGAAATGTGTCAAGTTCCTTCTCGATCAGCCACATTTTCACACAGTTCTCTGCAGTATTTCTGTGTTCCCCAGTGTTATTTATCCCACTAAGTGAAGAATTATATACAGGAAGGCTTCTAAATAATTTTTTTCACATCTTTCCTCTATCTCCATCTTCTCACTAAATGTACAGAGTTTCAGAGATTTCCTTAGGTGAGTTCAAATCATCATGCTTTCTAAATTTGTTCTTATTCCATGATTAGCAGAAGCATATTTGTTCACTGGGTTTTCATTTCTTGCCTGGGTGTGCCTGTGTTTTCCCAGGCGCAGTTATGCAACATGACAGAGGCAAATTAATGATGGACAAGGGCATGGTTACTCTATGTTAAGCAACAGCTAACTGTATGTTATTTGTCAAGTTTCCTGTTAAGACATGTAGCTCAGCTTTCATTTTGCAAAGATATGGACACATTTGGTAGTGATAGGATAGGTTACTGTCAATCAACAATTTTAAATCAAAAAATGTATTATTCAAACCCCTACTTCAATCAATATGTTTGATTTTTTTTTTTACTCTTTTCACTGAAATTGAACAGAGTCCAAATTCCCTACAAATTTGATTTTACTGTATTTCTAGTAATTTTAAGTAACAAAACTGCTAATAAAACTTCTCCACATTTTTGCTACACGTAAGTAATCTGAAGCATTCTTCCCATTGCCAAAATTATTTCCTTCCAATTTTAAATCTTATTTTAAAGACAATGGATTTTGAAAAAGTAAATCACTCCCAAGATTTTTTCCTATCAAATGAATCTCTATGTAAAGTCACTTAAATCACAGGTTTCTCCTGAGGCTAATGAGAACTGAGGGTATTTTGAGTCTTAGGTGCACAGTAGCATTAATGAAAAAAGTAGTAGCTGCTACAGTAAATATCTGTTATGGGTGAAGACCAAGAAATTTGCATAAAAAATTTCCTCGACTCTGGCACTTTAACCAGAGACTTTAAATCAACTTTCACCATTTTATTTGGGAGTGTATTAAGATTTCTCACAGTCCCAGCAATCTGGAAACTTAACTTGGCTGATGAATGAGGATGATAGGTCAAAATTATATGACTGCAGCAATTGCAGATGCTCAAGCAAGAGTAAACACATTGGCACAGACAACATTTCTGCAGTGCAAGCCCCAACAGGAATGTGCCTCTGACTCAGAGGAAAGGCAACATGTTCACTTCAAAGTTTGGAGGACTGTGGAGTGCATCTTAGCAGACGAAAATTATTCATGGGCAAAGAGTTATTAATCCCTGTCAGCTTCACTGGCTGTGAAAACCCCAGAAAGGATCTGTCAGGTTCCCCCCAAACTCTCCAAGCTGGGTGTCAGGGAAGAATAAATTGTGATGTCATACCACATGTAATTAATGAATCTAAAGCATAAAAAAGCTCTGAATGATAAAGATCAGTGATAAACAGACTTTCCAGCTGGGTAAGCTGCACTCCCTATGTTTTGTGGGGAAAGAGGCATTTTCTTCCCCTGCAAGATTGAATTGATTGTTCATGCCTACAAAATTAGCATGATGTGCAAATAGGAGGGGCTTCAGAAAAGTACAAATTAGAAAAGGATCTACTTTTCTTCATAAAGCCCAAAAGCTGGTTCCTAAAGACAAAAAAACTTTGTCTACTAAGGGCTCACTGGAATGCAGCTGGCAGGAGCCCACCACAGGGTTGCTGGTTAGGGGGAGACAACTACAACTGGTTCAGTTGCTTTTGTACTTTGTTGGATCTTAGGTATTTCCTATCACTCCTCCTGTGGAAATATAATTTAAGGGAAGCCTTGCACTGTCAGAGATTGTTTGGAGAAGAGAGGACAGATGCCCTAGCTTATATATGTACTTCTTCTTGAGCAGCTCTAACTCGATGGCAGTTCCCAGAGGCCTTTCTTTCTCCATTTTTCTTTCTCTGTGCTGCGCAATGCAGACTCTATCTGATCTTCTACTGACATCAGTGACAGCCTCATATGACATTGGAATAGGTTTTTACTGTCTGTTCAGGAAAGGAAGGGCAATCTGACATGATGTATTTGGGTATGTGGTCAACTTGTGTCATAATTTTCATGGAGAAATTAACTATTATTGCTATACTACCATGGTAATAAAGTTATGTACTTTAATTAAGACTGAAAGTTCCAATATACCTTGTAGAAAAAATATCAGAAATATAATTTTCTCCTGAAATGAACAGAAGACTTTACTGAGGTTATGTTTTTCATTGATGTGTGTGCATGCCATCTGTGTCTGCTTACTCGTTAATTCACACAGGTCAGTAACTTGGGCTGGAAGCTGAGCTGTAGCATCCAGGAATAACCCATACAAACAGGAAACTTTGGGGTTAAGGAAGAATGCCGTCAAAATGGGTATGCCCTGCTTCCTGAGCATACCTGACACGCTCAAATGCCCCTGCAGTCTGCTATGGATATCATGTAAGACCTCTGAAAATATATCCAGTCCTTTTCCTTCACTCTCTATCATGAGCTTTCAGCATGAACCAGATCATAGGGTTTTTTTCTGTTACGTAGACAAGATTTTGGATTATAAATCTTGCTGATTAAAAAACCTCCACCCTACCAATACAAATTAAAAAAACAAAAAGATCGAATTCTAGGATTATAAAGTACTTGCCTCAACTCTTCCATTCTGAAATAGTGACAGAATCAGACTGCAGGCTAATAGAAATGTTTTTGTTGTAAGTGTATACCTTACAAAGTATAAAGGCAGATAAATAATAATTTTTAGAGCTTCTAAAGTTTATATTCATATATGAAAAAAAAAATCGTTCAATATCTAAACAGGTAAATCATTCAGACAAAGCAAAAACATAGTAAATATAAACCTTAATACAACAAAGTGCAAAATTCATAATTCTCTGAGGATTAAGATGTCTCAGAGACCTTTCCATTTGCCCTTGACATTGGGCAGGTATTTCAGCCACAGCTGTAGAGTTGGCCAATTACTCCATCAAATCCAGGCTGCTGTCAAAGGAATTGCTTAGTGGAAAACCTGACAGAAGCACAATTCACACTATCCTCCAGGTCTGCATCAGTGTAGCCAAAACAAACCACTGGAGTTCATAGAGTGATTCATAGGGATATGAATTTGAAAAGGTTATGAAGAAAAGGAGAAATCTATGGCACTGAGATTTCTGCAGCTGTGAAAAACGTATTGTTTTTAAATATAAACTTGTATCTGCTGAGAGAAGTAATGCATTTCCATGTTTGACACCCCATGAAAATGTTTTATTATACTTCTAATTAAAACCAGGAAATTGTACATTTAGATGTTCACAACAGGCACCAAAAACCTTTGCATTGTGCTAGCTAATTTATGATACATCATTAAAAAATTTAAAACCACGCTTTTCATCACGTAGGCTTCCTTGTATTAATTATCTAATCACAACAGACTCAATTAATAGTCCTTGTAAAATGTGGTTCCAGGCGGTTGGAAAGGTCCATCTGGTTAGAAAATTTGTCCTTATTATGGGAATTGTTGTGAGGAGGTCTACATATATTAATTGCTAGTAGAGTTTTTAGAAAGGGTGTATATAGACTTGTTGTGGAGGGTGACAAGACAACCATGAAGAAAATGAGACCTTTCCACTTCTTTTTTGCATGCACCACATCTCTGAGGCTCCAGGTACACTATCACAGAATAAATGTTTGAATGAAATAAATTTGCATTCACTGTCAGTAGTATGATGTTTTAAAAACAATCTATGTCATATATTCCTCCATGGGTTTTTCTCAAGGGTTCTGGTAGTCTGATGGATTGCAAAATGTCCACAGCACTAAAAACACAAGATTAATTAAATTTAATGGAAAGACTTGATAATAATATTGTATGATGAATTGTGAGGAACTCAAATGACTCTAGATCAAAAGACCAACACAGACAGTAATTGAGTTAAACAACTGTTTCCAAAATTAAACTAACAAACAAGCATTTTTAATAATACTGGTACTCCTGAGGATGAAATTGATTTTTTCACCTTGTCATCCATTTTATAAGATATGACATTTATAAGCATATGTGTCCATAGCTATCAAGGTAGCTAGATATAGCTTATGCATATATAAATATTTATATATTTATTCACATACATATAAAATCCATAATCTATAAACTGACAATTATATCTATCATGCATTAGGATATGAACAATCAGATATTCACAGATATGATTCATGTAGCACCATCATAACCTGCTTCTTATGAGACAGTGATGGTGCCTCGAGACTTCAAGCCACAGCCACTGGAATCAAATCTGCTTTTATTTGATAAAGTAAGTTTCTCTCCCTAGGAAACAAGAATTTAGGAAGGGGATCGTTGTCACAACACATTGGGTTAGTAGCATTTTTTAACATCTGGACTGAAGTGATATTTATGGATATCTCTTTCCTTTGTTTTTGGCTCATTCAGTGATTAACCATGGTTTTGGAAACCTTAATGTACATCACCTGATTCCATTTTACCTTGGTTCAGATTCGAACTTGAATTTCAAATTCAGTTTCTATAAAATCAGGAGGCTTGGAGTCTTCACACTGCTTGATTTAAGACACCCTACATCGTGAGATTCTCAGTAAAATCACTGAAGCTAGCAATTTTGTAAAGAGAAGGCCAAATTATATCAGAAGTGAAGGTTAATTAAATTAACAGTGCAACTTCAGTGCTTATTCTCAAAAACACTTTGTTTTCCATCCATACCCAAAATGCAATTAACAGAAATTGGTACAATATCCCTCCAATTTAGAGAACAAATAATTATCGTAAATTCATAACACTTTGTTGGAGTTTAAAATTAATTTCAAAGTATCTGATTCTTTTAAAAAGTGAGAATATGCTGATTTGAGATAACATTTCTTTCCAAGATATTAGAAAAATCTATTCTGATCAGCACAACGAGGACATTGAGATGATTTCTGACACTACTAGATGAGACACTCGATGCTGAACAGAGCTTAATGGAAAAAAATACTCTGTACAGTAGTGTAGAATATCAATTGTTCATCTCATTTATTTCTTCCTATTGGGTATATGTGGAGTGGCATCCTAACTGAGTGTTAATGAGGAATTAATTAGAATTAAGTGCTTCAGTAGCAGTTGGTGATTATTAGCTTTTTTTAGGATCAGGCAAATTAATTTTGAAACAGTTGCCTCACATTTCAAGAATGGGTATAAAATGAATAGAAAGGCTGATCTCCCTTCTCCCCTCAAGCCTTGAATTTGCATTTCTTTCATACAGTGACATTTTTAGGGTGATTTTTAATGGCGGTATTAGAAACCTGCCCCTCCTGCCTCTCCAAAGACATAAGAGTGTCCAGGTTTTCAGTAAGCATTTTATACATAGCTTCCATCACCACATTTCACCTCTGCTGTGAAGAAGCCATTTCTAGCAGAGCAGAGGTGTTCAGTGCCTGTGCTCACTCAATTCTCAGCCTGTCTGCTTGGCTGTCAAGCCTTGCATCAGGGACATGGATATATAGGAAATGCAGCATTTTATAGGAGCTGAAGTCTGAAAACAAAGCGATTTCCCATAGGTCGGAAGACATCTGCCAGGTGATAATGACTTAAGGTCATGGTGGAACTAAGCTAGATGTGACCCAGAGACCACAGCTGAGACTTTTGGTATTCCTTCAGCCTGAAAAAGATTAGAATTTCTGTGAGAAGCATCTCTATGCATTTTCAGACAACACTGAGACTGGTCGCTTTAATTTAGTCCTTATCAATCTGATATGAGAAAATAAGCAGGAACGCCTTCTTAAAGAAGAAATTTCAGTATGTTCTGGCAAATACAAGAAAAATTACAATATATAACTCAAAAGCAACAGTAGAAATTACAAAGAGGGAAATGTCTACAATCTTGTTTTCCTTTATTTTTTTAATGGCTACAGTTTCTTTTGGGAAGCTTGCAGTTGGATGCAATGTCTGATATTTTTCTTCCTTCAAGGTATTTTGTGGATATTATTGTTAGGGAAGTAGGAAGATGATGACCCTCTCATATGAAAACAAGAAAAGGTAAAAGCAAGTTGCAATGCTTTATCACCTTTCCAGTTACTCAGTTTCCCTCATGAGGATGCTGTGTGAGGTTCTCATGGCAAGCCAGAGCTGCAGGTGTGTCACAGGATTTAGAGCTTGCACTCTGCTCTGGGTGGTACTGTGGGGCAGACAGGGCCCTCTTTAGAAATGCTGCTAAATGTGCATATGCAAATGGAAACTTGCTTAAAAAAATTAGGATTTTTAAGTTGGCCAAGTTGGAAACCTAATCCTAAAATATAATTTGAATTTCACTAATTTCACATCACTAAGAAGTGAAAAAATGTCTACAACAATATTTGAAATAACAAATGGGATATACATGTATCCCAGGCAACATAACATGAACATGTACTGGACACAAAGTGAAAGGAAGAGTGGCCAACATGGGCTTATGAAAGATGAGATGACAAACATGATTAATTGAAGCAACAGGGTTTAAATAACTTACAATTTTGTGAGTTTTTCACCTCTGTTGGGCATTGCATTCTATACAAAATTTACATGGCACTCATAATATTAAAATCTGGCTAATTAACAAGACCAGCTTTGAGCTGAACTTGACAGTCTCCAAAGCTCCTTTCCAAGCTTTGTGATTCTGTCATGAAAGGGAAAAAGTAGTCTTTATCTTGGACACTAGTGTGACTAACTAGAGTGGAAATGAGTCTACTCATGCTGAAGTATTGAAGACAGAGATAAAAATCCAGCAAGGTTCTTCTAAAAGAAGAACCCTTCTTTCATTTAACTTAGGCATTGCTGCCTTAGCTGCTGCAACATGCTATTCAAGCTTAACAAGGAAGACCCAGTAATGTCATGTTATATCCACACAGAGTTCAGGATTACTGCTAACAATATCATTTCTTCTTATTTTTAATTAGCATGTATCAGCAGGAGTAAAGACCAGTGTCTCCTACTAATGTCTGCAATTCTACATGGTAATTACCACTCATCTTGCTAGCTTTTAAGAATATGCAAGTTACTTAAAATTTAAAAGGTCTCTGTATGAAATAAGAAATGTTTGCAGCACTGACTGAAGGCAGTATGACTGTGTTGACTCAGGCTTGAAAAGAAAAGAGCAAAGTATATAAAGTATATTGCATACTAATAAATATGCAGTCTCTAAAATGGAGCTTGAATTTGGTCAGAGGTTGAAAAGTCCTGTGTATAAAATTTTTTAAGCTCTATCTCAAGTTTTGTTCATCTTAGTGAACCAGAATGCTTATGAATCATCAGAAAAATTA
This sequence comes from Sturnus vulgaris, assembly GCF_052056855.1. Classification (NCBI taxonomy): domain Eukaryota; kingdom Metazoa; phylum Chordata; class Aves; order Passeriformes; family Sturnidae; genus Sturnus; species Sturnus vulgaris. The sequence goes on along the minus strand of NC_142245.1, from coordinate 102,486,715 downwards.
CTGTTGAAAATCTGTACCATCATAGCAGTTTCATGCACACATACAGTAGACCTTTATTTGTGCATTTATATATATATCAGGTCTTTACTGATAGATGACAAGTAGAAAATATTTAGTTCTAGCTAATCATCTTACTAAAAGAGAAAAGATCTCTGTATGTGTAGAAAAGATCATCCAGCTCAAAGGAGTGTCATCTTTGTAACATTTACCTTCACTAATCAAATTAACAGTTAATTTATTCGTGAACTAAAGGAATTTTTAAAAATTCTTAACCCAAACATGCATTTAACTCAGAGAATTACATAGACATTTTAATTAACACAGGAATTAAAAAAAAAAAAAAAAAAAAAAAAAGAAGAAAATAAAAAGAAAAAATAAAGAGAATGGAAAAGGAGAAAGAAGTCTGGAAAGATGGTGGTCAATTATGCTGAATTGTGTCAGAAGTAGAGAATTAACTGTTTTAAATAATGGACAATGTCAAATTGAGGCCAACAAGCAATTTTATTAGCAGCCAAAATAAAAAATTATGGGTCTTTTATGGACAAACTGTCAAAGCAAAATTCATCTGAAGATGGAAAATGAAGGAATTCTTGCTGAAAGCCTGTTTTGTTGAAAGAGTAATGGCATGTCATGATCCTGTGAGAATATGTTCCTGTGGCAAGGACATCAGTGGGGAAAAAAGGACAAGTTCCATAGGTGCCTGAAATAACTTTTAACTGTTCCTGATACGTGGCTGAATAAATGTCACATAGAGTTAAAGCCACGAAGGAAGAGGGATTATCCCTTTTTGAAGACCTGCATAAGCAAAGGTTTGGTTTTCAAGATCTGAAGTATAAGGGACCACTATGAAACATTTGTCCAATGCTGAGACAGCCCTTGAAGAGCACATGCAGTGAGTAATATATATATTTTTATTATAGGACAGGATCTTACTTTGAGGTATTAAAAATAAAAATGATTTATTTGTGAAAGCAAGCATAGCACCATGGGGTCAGACTCAGAATCTACCAATATCCGTCTTTGACAACAGTCAGAAACTGATGCTTAGTAAAAAATTGTAAGAATAGAGTGAACACACTATAATGCTTTACTGTAATAACCTCTCACCTTCCAGAACTCTGGGGCACAGCCACATAAACTGCAACTCTATGGTTATAGCAAAGTGAAATATTAACACACATAACACTAATGTATACAGATATATATATATATTCATATGCATCTATACATAAGTACATGAAAAATTGTGTATACATGTAAATACATATACATGCATATACATCCAGCTTTATGTTATTATCCCCACATATAAATGTATGGTATAGATCCACTTAACATTTTTTTTTCTGGTTTTACCACGAATTGATGTTACTTTATTAAATATCAGGTATATTCTGTTGCAAAAGACATATCACATAGCAGATCATCAGTCCAATTTGATTCACTAGAATAGCTTGTTCTTGCCTTTCTTCCTTCTTATGTGTTCATGAGAACATCTTTGACTTAAGAATGTTATTATTTTATCAATTTTCAATAAGCTTTTTGTTGAGGGGATTTTACAGCTGGTTAAAAGCCCAGTGGGTGAGCTGTAAGTATGACCAAGATGTAGCTCTTCCCCTCTTCAGTGGCTGGGTTTTGCTTTATTTTTCTTTTTAATTTTTTTTTTAATGGAGAAAAAAAGAGATAAATTTTGAAGTTTTTCATTTTTTATTTCTCTGGAGAATGAAACCGAATGTGTTAAATTTGTGAATTAGATGTTTATCAAAATGAGCCTTCTAGTTTATAAAAAAATGAATCATGCAGTCATAAAACATCTCCATGCCAAATATTCATAGCTGCAAGGGTCAGTGTTGGCTGAGCATGTGGGTATATGTGTAGGAGTGCATACAAAAGCAATGCTTTATAAAGCCACAAAACTGGAGCATGCATAAAATCATTCACAATACCAGTAGCTATACAATCAGAAAAAAAAATTCACTGAAATCCATTCTTTAATCTTATAGCCCCCAAATCAACAACACTAAGCATTTTACATTTAAGAGAACAGAGTCGAACATATTAAAATCAGTACATAATGTGCTTGACAAATTGCTATTCATAATCAACTATATATGCCTTTTTTCCAAGTGGTTTTGATTCATTTATCAATAGACTTTCCATGGCTCAATATCTGATAAACAACAATCAGTGAGGAAGTCTCCTACAGCAAGATTTTTCAGCAACACTTGGAGAACACTGGGTAGAAAGCAAAGTAGTTACTAAATGTTTTTCATTTGTAATAAAAGGTCTTTTTCCTAATCCAACTGGTGCTGAAGGGATGGCAAATAATGGCATGAAAAACAGAGCTAATGCCAGACTTTCTTAGCACACCTCAACAGAAGAAAATTCAGTATCTTTATGAGCTCCATATACCATGAGACTTCATTGGCAATGCTTTGCTATTGGGATGGACTTAATAATATTTGAAGATACATGAAGCAAAAATATAAACAAAAATTGGTGCCACCTTACCTAACCTCATAAGGGGGCTTCTGAGCTCATGTTTTAGTAATGCTAGCAAGTGGATAATTCTTCTCTTTCTTCAATTTCAGAATGGGATTCTGACACTAGAATAATAGTTGGCCAAACATACCCCAAGAATTTGACACCTGTTTCATTTCACTTCGAAGGTCCTAGTGCTGAACTCAGCACAGGGGATCGATGGTCCCCTGTAAGAAAAGTAGAGTAAGAGAGGGAGGATGGATGAGAAAAAAAGTTGAAGGAAATACTTTTTTTAAGAGATTTTGAAATTTTGAGAAATCTCAGTTCATGCCATGGATGCTTTTTGTAGAAAAACTGCACAGCTCAATAAACAGCTGTCTACTCAAACTATTGCTTGCAGGAACATACTGCTTTTTTTAACTGCAGCACAGATTGTGTGGGGGAAAACTCCTACAGATCAAAGAAATAAAGGAAAGGTGGAGCATAACTTCATACCCTGATACTGTTGACACCTGTAATGTCCATCTTGCTGTAATTCCACTACAGGGCTTTTAACTAATTTTAGAGTAGAGATTCATTTATTCTTATATACTTCCATTTTGTGTTTTAATTTAAAATGTGGCTTTGCTTTTGTCAGCTGCAGATGATTAGGACCTTTTTTCCCAAGCATGTGAATGACAAAAGAAGTTGAAATGTCCCAAGGAATTCGAAGTGAATTGAAACTGATTTGTATGACAGAAAATATATGGCTAGTATCTACAAAACACACACAAAAAAGATCCTTTGAGATTAGGAAAAGGCTCGGTTCTAATTATTGTTCAGTTTTGGTTTTTTGGTTGTTGACTTCACTCTGATAAAAATTCTATTTATTTGAATATTAACATGTGCACAGACACACTGGAGTAGAATTTCCCAAAGTACATGAACAACTTGGGAGTACATAATTTTAATTTTGCTCAGATAAATGGTGCTAAGTGTGGTGTTTTCTTAAACCTTAATTTATATTTTTTTTCCCTCTTAGAGTATTTGTCCAGCCTGTACCATCTCTCTGAACATCTACTTTTAGTCACGTTTCTTCTATCTGATTAATACTGCTTACAGTGCACCTCATATATTCCTTATCTCACTATACTTAATATCTATGAATGAATTTGTTTCAGCACTGCTGTATGCCAAAGATGAGCTCACAGACATACCAGTTTTAAAGGAGTCCTTCCTCAGCATTTTCACAGTGTCATAAGCAGTGGGTGGAAAACAGGTTCCAGAAGATTCGCCACATCTGAGAGTATTTTTCTATAGTATTGAGCCAGGAAGGTTTAATTCATAAAGAAACTCTGCTCTATAAAGTAATCACTCCCAGAGACTGAATTTGCAGTTAGTATATTCCCATTTAAAGCTGTGTTGGTTGGATTTTGGTAGGTTTTGTTGTTGGGGTTTTTTGGGGGCAATGTGGAATGCTAATAGCAGTGCACACATATGGCTGTAAAGAGATGAAGAGTTCATCTTCTTTTCTCTGACACATACCCTGCTCCTCCAGGTATACCAGTATTTCTAAAACTCAGATTATAACCTCTCTTTTAATATGTTTTAGTGCCTGCTTTCTACCTTTCTTCACAGAATTCCTCCAATTTCCCAGTGTCCTTTCCGGATAATAAAACTTCTCCTTTCCTCTCGTGATCCAGGGAGCCACTCGAGGCCCATCCATAACCTCAGCTGAGTTTCTGTCTGTTTGCTCCCTTAAGTCCCAGGTGCAAAATATGAGAAATTGAATACTGCCTATTTTACACTATACCCCCATGAGCTGGGGCAGTCAAAAAAGCATTGCCAGGAAGGCTACAGGAAGCACAAAGGAGTTATAAATATCAGGAGACATCTTTATTTACATTCTTTGGACCTTTTTCTGGCATCAGATATTTGTTATTTTTGACTACATTTCAAAATCTTGCTCATTATTTATCAAACATAATTTTGTTTATTAATAAGTGTTTCTAATTGCAAACAAATGTGGGGTTTCTGAATGCTGAAAAAACTGTGAAGTCCACTTGAAAAGCAGAAAATAATTCAGCTTACCTGCTGCACTGCAGTGCTAAACCTTGTAGACACATTCCTTAAATGAGTGGCTTTTTGAGCAAAGCTTGGCCTGTGCTGGGGGTCATTCCTTGAGTAATTAGTTAACCTGTCAGCCAGACCACTTCCAGAGACGAGAGTGAGCCCAGACCTAGGCTGCACACTCAATGGGCTGCTTGTTGGGACAGGGATCCAATTTCAGGGAAAGGCCTGGCACAGACACTGGAACTGTGGCACAGACACTTTGTGACTATGGCTGTGCTGAATGATGTGGATTGGTTTCTACAGTTGAAGTCTGTTGCTTGGGCAAATGGTTCTATTTTTAATTACTATTACCTAATCTGGAATTTGACTAAGAGGCAAAAAATCCCATTCTCAAACATCCCAAATACAGAAGAATCCAATATTTCCTATTGGTTCCATTATTCTCCGTTATTATTCCATTATTCCTTCTCAGGAAGGAGTGGATATATATATATACAGAGATTTCTGATAAAAAGGGGAAAGAGCACAAACTGGGGTGTGAGATTCCTCCTTCTTTCAGCAGTTTCTTTCTCCATCTGTTGAGAATATGATAGGGAGACTGGAACATCAAACCCAACTCACCTTCAAGACAGGCACCTCATTTTGTAAGACACCATGCCAGTCAGGTGTCCGAATTACCTGGGGGCTGAGTTCTACCCAAAGTCTAATCTTCTTTTGAGTGGAGTAGATTTTAATATAAATAGGATTCTGTTACCTGTAGTATTTATTTTCACTTCTTTCCTCCTTGAAAATGTGTTTATCTGCTGTTGTTTCCATTTGCTGTGATAATTAAGAATATTTTATTAACAATAAACAATAATTAATAATTAACAATACTTTAACATGTATTTTAAGTATTTCTCCTTAATGGTCCCAAACACTGGGACCTATTAAGTCCTGATATTTTTTTAAATTTTATTAATGTTCTCTAGAGTTAGATAATCCATATGACCCTCCTGTCTAAAACTGCTCTGGAACACATTCCTGATGAATTGCAAACAATAAAAAGGCCAGTACTTTAGCTAAATTCCTGATCTATCTTCTGTTTAAAATTCATGAATTTGCTTTGCACATTTTCCAGCTTCCTGATTTAAGAGTGTGAGAAAAAAAGAAGCAAGATTGAAAACTCCATGTTAATATGCTGTGAGACTCTAAGTTAAATGTGAATGAAAAATAAACTATTGAAGATTGTAGTTTCTGCTGACTTCTGTATTTTTGTAATCCAAATTCTAGGTGAAAAACAAAAAGTAGTCATTTTTAAAATCATTCTGAATTATGCATTGTTCAGAATACTTTCATCCAAATATACTTGAGAAGGTCCCATATTTAATTACACTTTACTCTTTAGACCATCATTAACCAAACAGTTGTTTAACTAATTGTTTAATTGTTTAACCAAGCAACATATGTTTAACTGGATGTAAAGGAACTGCTGTTCATATCCTTAGTTTGTAATGATGATTGATCCGTCTCAGTAAGTATTAGTCCATATTGAATGGCTATGTCTAATATAGCAAATTACTAAATGCAGCTCTAAAACTTAAAAATTAAATAAAATTTGATTATTTTTTATTAATTAAAAGTAATTAATATTAAATAAAAGTTGAATTTCAAGACTGCTAAATGTTGGGCTTCATTTCAGTTGCTGATAATTTTGCCAAGCTTGAAATGCTTGGGATAAAATTACCCAGAGGTGTTCATGCAGCCAGTGTTGTTTTATTTGGTTTGGTTTGGTTTGTTCCACTAGAAGAAGGGAATGCTTTTATTTTTGTTTTTTAAACCAGAGTATTTTGCTCAGGATTGCTGCCCATGAAGCACTCAAAGAAATGGCAGTGCTATTTTAACTTGTCTTCTTAGTAACTAGATTTTTTGATACAGTTGCATAATTACATGCTAGTTCTTTTCCACTCGGCATTGCATAAGGGTACAGTAAGGAGGCCCCTCAGGGAATAGTCCAGGACCGTGCAATTACAAAAATCCCTCCTTGTCATTGTCACAGGCCCTCTGGAGTCATTTGCTGCAGAAGACATCAGGTGAACAATGAGTGAGGCAGGAGGCCATGAGTTGGGGTGAGAAGGTCTTGGGAGGAAAGCAGCAAAATGATGCAGCAGACTTGAAATTCTACTTCTCAGAGCTAAATAGTTAATTTAGAATGTTGTATAAGCACAACTATGCTGCCTGTTGTATCCAAATTGTTCATTGCTGCCCCAGATATCTCTCAAATATCTGCAGCATACCATATAGACACACATAATTGTGTTATCCTTATTTTCTAACTTCCTCTATTGAAGCTCTAGAGTCTGATTTGCAGAAATTGTGTACACTCACAGCTGCCATGACTGTCTGTGGGATGCTGCTTTGAACATCTGAACTGCTGTGTAATTCTTAGTACTTCAAAAAATCAGGTTCTGTGTGTCTTTGATTGAATGAGAAAATTAGTGGGCACTTTGGACGTTTCTATCTGTGTGCCTCAGTTCTCAATCTGTAAAATGGGGAAGATAATTTCATGAAATGGTTGTGGAAGTAGTCATTAGTCTAAGAAGAGCACTCAGATACTGAGTGAGATACACTGAGAAGTAGCAAGAAAAAAAGCCACAGGAAATGAATAACTCTGTATTCAGGGCATGTTTAAATAACATGCAGTAAGTAATCTGTTGAACCACTCATTGGGCATAAATGAGACAACAGCAATTGAATAGTTGCTCATTACATGGACAGTTGCCATTCTCTGCCCTGACAGCAACAGTAAAGAAAAAAGCTCCATGTGAACCTGTAATTAAAGGCTGCATCAAAATCTGAATGCAAAAAGGCATCTCACTATATTTCCTTTAGAATCTATAAAACCGATAGTTATGCACTTCTGACTGCGTCACTCCTTGTTCTTCCTCTCTTTGTTTCTTTTCCTATTAAAAATTTGGGCTACAAAAACTACTATGACTTTTTGGCTGATATTTATATCTCCCTAAGAAGCAGGAAAATAACATTTGAAATTGCTTATGTAATGTTTACCTGGTCTCTTGACTGCTTTATTTAACTTGGAAGAGTCATACGAGCAAAACGTGGACAAAATATGTTTCCAATTCATTGAGTCCTATGCCTATTTTTTCATAATCCATTTAGCATGAGAGATGTATTTCATTTCCTGTGATCCTAATTTTGCTCGTGCAATCCAGTGTAGGCTCTCTATCCATCTTTTTCCTGAGACTAAAACAGAATTTGTGGAAAATAGCTCTGTGTACTCAATATACAGTATGGATATCTCAGTGAATATACCTATGGACACCAAATGAAATTCTGGTTTTCACTCTGAGGTTTATTTAAGTGCTGTTGACATAACATTTGGGAATATAGTCAACAAATTGCTATAGAAACATTTTGTTGGTATAGTTACAACAGTTATAGGCTGTAGAACAGTTTTCACTGAAATAGGAGACCATAAACTACTCTTTTGACAGTGACGTGTCACTGCAACTGTGTTATACCCTGGTCAGTGGGAATAGAAGGGATTGCCTTACAAATCATTGACAGGGACCTCCTAAAGTCCAGCAATGCTTTTTTTTTCTGAGCTTTTTTGCCATTTTATTTCATTCCATCACATGTGATAGAATAAAAGTATAGCTTTCACATTGATTTATTCCCAACAGACAGCTTATCTAAATTCAGCATGTTTAAATACATTAAACAATGCAAATAAGCAAAGCTTTTCCCTCAAACTTCCCAGAATTAGCAAAAAAATGTTCATGATCTCATACAGTTTCTTTCCAACTCTGAATGAACTGAAGAGTGGGTGATATCATATATCCAGAATAGGATTAATTCCACTGCAGTTTAGAGATCTGCTGTGTATATTTTGACTTTCTGACACCCAACTTCATCTCCCTTTTTATTCAAAGAAAGCATTTTAGAACTTGATCTATTTAGCACATTAGTAAGTCTATTTCCAGATAAGATGCACAACACAAAGAAATTATTGCTTGATTTAATATGAGAAGCTCAGGGAATCTGGACAAAAAAATGCTCTTTTGCTGATAATGTTCCAAATTGAGGTTAAATCCATAGCTGTGGTATTAATAAATTAAACTAGTGATCTGCATGAAATACCCACATTTAGACAGCCAAATTACTTGAACAGTCCTTACCATGGGTAGGACCGGGGCAAGTTGGCATTATCCAGTTTGTCCTTTGGTACAAAGTGGGAGTCAGCATGCAGCCTGGAGGAAGGGCAAGACTACAAATGCAGGATTGTTTAATTTACAAGTGTGGATGTGCTTTATATCTACATTGAATCCCAGTACATGTATGCCAGTGAGAGAAAGGCATGCATTCTGCTCTTCAAGGGGACTTTATTAGCTGGAGACAAGTGCAAACATGGCAATAACAAGTGCACAGCTCTAAGTCTCTGGAGTTATAATGAATTTTAGTATTCCTCTTCTAGTAACACCATGCTATATTCCTCTTCTTAGTTGGGATTTGAGTCTTTAAACATATTTTTAATGAGCCCTGCTCTTGCAAGTAAATGTTTATTGTTAGGCATATTAAGTGAAATATCTTTGAGGCCAGTATGTATCGATAAGACTGTTATATGGCTTCCTGTGGAAGGTATTACTCAGATAGGTACAAGTCCTAATGTTGCTTTCTTTTATTTCTCTGTATGTGATAATCTGAGATTAGCAGTAAAGGCACTAGGAAAGTAAATCTTCTAATGCGATTATGTTTCAAGTAAGTGGAGATCTAACCAGGGAGCGTGTTTGATACATTTCATCTATCAAAACAAAAAGGGAGCAGGGTAAAGAAAAAGAGCAAGGTGTGTGCTAGAATTTTTAATATTTCAGCTATTTGAACAGTAACTTCCTAAATCTCATCTTGTATATTCTATGAATACCATTAAGGATCCAGACAATACTGAGAGTGGTGTTTCAGATATTTCAGACTCTGAAATGTACATACTAAATTTAGAACAGGCAGGCAAGTAAAACCCAGTAACTATATATACTTCCTCCTTTATGGCCATACATTCTGACATATCTGATCCATGGGAAAAGATGAAAAAAGGTAAAGGATCATATTAAGTGAGACAAAGCCAAATCAGCCTGTCAGGGGCCAAGTTTTTGAATGAAAGGGTAAGAACCAAGCAGAAAGTGGATTAAAAAAGTGATAATAGTAGAGACGGGGAAATGTGCTGTAATTCTGAGTTCTGCAGCTACAAAGATTAGAATGCAAAGGTGATAACAGTAAGCAGTTTCCATTCAATTCTTCATATTCTTCCTTTCTAGCTGGATGACTATTATTTATCAACTATTGCAGTTTCATGTTCCTTACCCTTTCTGCCTGCCATATCCCCAACTGTTCATTTTTTTAACCTCATCAACTTGCATCTTCACATTTTCTCATATGTTCCTCTTCCTTCTGGATAATTCTTTTTAAATTTCTTGTAAACTGCTCTCTCAGTTCTCTTGTTGGTGCTTGTCAGTTTGGTCTATATTATGGATATTACTCTAATTCTGAGGGGAATTGTGATGAAAATAGGAAGAAGAATCCATCAGGAAGTTTTGGCTATTCATTCCCAAATAAACTTTTGGAGCTACTCTTCCTGTGTCATTAACTTAAACATTAACCCTGCTGATGTGGGTTTCTCTGGAGGAATCAAAATGGAATTATTTCTGGAAGCCTGAAGTGTGATGAGGACTGATCCAACACATTGCTTGTGACCTTGTTTTAAATATCTCCATGGGTGCATGTTCTTTTTTTCTGGACAGACTATAACAATATCTGAAAGCCTGAAATCAGATTTTGACAATTAAGACCAAGTAATTAATTTTAATGTGTTTTAAGTAGGGGTGCAAAGCATTTTGCCAGCAGACTGACAATACTTAGAACAAATAAGGTCTTTACTAAGAAAATATTACAAAAATAGGGAAACACAGAAACGTATATATTAACAAGTATTGTTCCGCTAGAAGCAGCATTTCCTTGTACTTATAACTTATGATTGTGAGTTAATTGATCCATAAGTCTTCTCGTGACACAAAAATTAACTCTCTGCAAGAAATTATATAGTTTGTTTCTCAATCTTAGATTAAAAAAACCCACAAAACAAAGCTGAAAGAACCTCCAGCAAATTAAATTAGACAGAAATAAACAGGAAAAAAGGTCAAAATGCCAATTGATTTGTAGAAGTATTAAGAATAAACCAGTCAAATTAAATTCTACCTATTATAAATACCTTCTGTACCTTATAATAAGCTCTCAAAAGCTAAGGTCTATGAAAGCAAAGGTCATTTCTATAATTTTAACAGCAAAAAGCTTTTAACTCACATCATGGAAGTACTGATTACATGAATCTTTTAAAGTTAGAACCTTTGTGAAATATATTAAATCAATACAATTTATTCAGAAAAAACTTTAAATGTACAATCTTACAAAGGTGAAACATATTCATGTCATCATTATTCTGTGATAACTCAGTTCTTAATGCATTCAACTGTGAACTGCCTACTGAATAGAAACAATGGCTCATAATGGCAAAATCCATTTTCACATCAAGTGAGGAAAAGACAATTTACATGTCACCCCTACTCCACTGCCTGGCATTGTCATTAAAGAAACACTTTCAATCAATATTGCTCATTTGCGAATTAAGTACATGAATATATAAAAGGCATTAACATTTGTCAAACTCTAGCCCTTTCAGTACATTTGGGGGTCTCATATTGTTCTCAAGTATTCCAAAACCTTGTGAAAGCTTTCTAATTAAAAGCCTTTCTCTGCTTTCTCAAACTTCCAGTTGTAAGACATAGTAGTGAGACTTTGCTTCATTGACTGAAACTAGTAAAAAATTGAGTAGTTAAAAAAAAGGGTATAATCACGGACAAAGACCCTCTAACTAATTAAAGTTACAAAGTGGTGTGTTTATTCACTGGCGGGTGGCACGGGAGTCACCGCCGAAAGGCGTGACAGCACCCAACAAGGTTCTTTGCCATCTATTTATTGCCCAAGATCTTACATACAATACATCTGCATAATCCCATCACCTCCCATCCCCACCCCATATTAAAATGAGCCCATCAGTCCTTCACACGTGTACAGTTCTTCTCTTGAATTGGGTCGGTGGTCTCGAAATGGGTCAGTGGTCTCGATGGATGAAGTCAGGAGAGTCTTCATCAGGTCTCAGTGACCCTCTGGCACGATCCAAGGCTTCATGGTTAGCAGTTTACTTATTTTACGTTCTTCTTTACGTAAATTTATAATAGCAGATAATTATACCAATTAGCTCTAGCCTAAGCATCTAGTAATTATTAACCTACCATTTACCTACCTAACTTACATCTTGGTCATGGAAACTACTTCTACTCTTAGCAAAAATTCTAACTTTTTAAAACCATGATTCAAAATTAATTGCAGATCCAACATATTTTTTGTGTGACTCATACCCAAAATTCTCAGCAGCTAGATTGTGCTCTGCCAGTATGGGAATGCAGATCTTAGTGCTATTTAGGTGAAGCTCAGGAGTCTTAGGGACCCTTGGACTCCCGGACACAGGGCCCAAAACCCACAGAGAGAATTTATTTAAAATATGTGCTATTTGCAAGGCAGCTTGAAATATCATAAAAATTATGCATGGGGGACTGTTGTAAATCCAGGGCTTTCATGGGAATGAAACAACCAGTCCTTCTAACTGTGAGAGTGTAGAGGGTGCAATTGTGATTTTGTGCTGTTCTCCCTCTGGAAAACCTTTCCAGCATCCATTAATGTGAGGGTAGGTCTGCAGTCCATTATCATTATTTAAACAAGGAAGAGAAGTACTGTACCCCAGCTAAAAACACCTTGGAAATTAGATTTTTTTGTTTATTTATTTATTGTTTATTTACTAGTTTGTTTTATGGAGTAGTTTTAGTTTGCTTTTTTTTTTCTTCCCCCAACCAACTGATTACATACAGGACTAAATTTTTAGGTATTCATTTTCTGAGTTCAAGACTAATAATTTTTTAATAGATGCTAATGAACTCTCCTAAGATCAAAAATATAGGATGATTGTGTTCAATGTGTGTGTTTACTAGTAATTAAGTCAACTGAAATATGTCCCTCACCCCAGTTAAATTTTGAATTGCTCTAAGGACTTGTTTGGAAGAGTGACCTAGGCAAAAAAAATTGTCAAGAAACATGCAAATATTTTAACAGTAGATAACTAAGTTGCAGTAAGTGACCTGGAGTTCACTAACATTCCTGAAGATTTCTGCTTGAGCATCTGCAAAACCCACTAGGGGTAATATTATATAAAAAATACCCAATAATCCAAAGTGTCTTATTCCCAAGAGAGGACTGTATTCTTCTTCAACACTTGAGCATTTCATACATAGTGGCCAGTCACTCTTAAAAATTCTGTGTTTCAGAAACAGTGAGTCATGACCCGGGATGTCTTCTGCCAGCAAGGAAGTCCAGCCATGGTTCTCCTGTAGCTGCCATAAACACTTCACTCATGGACTCTGTGCCACGGGAATTTTTTGTGCTGTTTGCAGAATGTCTCTTTCCTCATGTGCCTTTTGGAGAGCCTGGATGTCTGACTCTATCCATTGATCCACCCTAGAGGGTAATTTTAGATATCATGAAAACTAAATTGGAAGCACCTAGGGAGCATGTTTGGGTCTTGTTTCTATTCCCTGAAATAATATTTAAATATTCCCAACATCTCTATAAGAATAAAAATAATTAAAACATAGCTTAATTCCAATACATAAATTCTATCATAATTCTAACTCAGCCATTATTTTCTCTCCTCTACAAGCCTCAATAGTCAGACTTTGAATCATAATTTTCATAGGAGCATTTTTGAAATCAGTTTATTATATTCTGTAAGAAAATGCAAGCTAATATACTGATTGCAAAAAGTTCTAGTTTCCTTCTCATGTCATCTTCACTGATGACTGCAAAGGCCTATTATTTCCTCCATTTTTTATTTGCCAACTCAGTTATGGTTGTGTGAAATCTTTCACTTTTTGCCTCATCAATCCCACAGACTCTGGTGTCTTCCTGGAATTCCCACAAAGCCTTGACTCCTTTGTTGCTGGAAGATGTAATTGGCCAGCACTATTTGGCATCTTTGTTGATGACATAGACAAAGGGATCTAGGGCACCTCACGAGGTTTGCTGATGACACCAAGCTGTGCAGCCAACAGACTGGAGGGAAGAGATGTCATCCAGAGGACCAGGACAGGCTTGAGAAGTGGCCCTGTGAGGGGCTTATGAAGTTCAGCAAAGCCAAGTGCAAGGTCCTGAACCTGCCATCCCAATCACAAGTGGAGTCTGGGCTGAGAATGGATTGGGAACAGTCCTGAGGAAAAGACACAGTATCCAAATGTCATCCCCTAAATGTGAATAGAAGGGAAGAACGAACCTCAACCTGCGGGCTCCACCTGTGCTAACACAGTCCTCTGTGCAGTTTGCCTTTGCTGAAAGAGAACACTTGATTCTAGTTCATCCTCTTTGGCAAGACTCCCAGTTCCTTTGCTGCAAAACTGAATCCCCTTTCTGACTAATTCTCTTCCATAGGTTTATATCATCACAGGTGCAGTAGTCTGCATTTGCCTTTGCTGAGATCATGAGGTTACTGGCAGTCAGTTTATGCCATGGGCAGTCAATCTGACTGAATAGCATTTTGCCTGCCAGTGTATTGATCACTTTCCATATCAGTTTTGTGTCCTCTGAAAACTGGGTCATGTATTATCCCTAGACACTGCCCTTAGGGAGTCCTAATAGTAGGACTAGTTAGACTTCTTCCTGATGATCACAACACTTTGAGCTCGGTGTTCAGTCAGTATTCAACCCAACTCATGAGTTATCCATCCAGTCCAACACTCTGTAGTTTGTGTACAAGGACACTCTGGTCAAAAGCATGCTCATAGATGTTGTGACTGTGTCCAAGGCATTGCTGCAGTCAAAGTTAGCAATGAAGGCAGAAATCTGCTTTGGCGTGTGAGAAGCAATTATTAGCTTATATATTTTATCTATTCCAAAATGTCTGAAATCCTCTGAGATCCTTTTTGTTTTTATATATATATACACTTTGAAACTAAGTTCAGCTTATGCAATTTCTGGAGACACATAAGGTCATATACAACCATTTGAAGGTCCAAAAGTCACTGAAATAGTAAGAAAGGTATTCAAATTACCAATCAAACGGCCCTGGGGTGAATTATTCTCTGAAGCACACCTAAATTTCATCTCAGGAAGCACTAGCTGGTTCACTCCATAAGAGACTCCAAGACAATTTAGTGAATGGATTTCTGAGACAGAACCAGGGGACTAAGTTCTTTGACACTGTAAATGTAGGTTTAGCTTAAAACGTGGCCTCCTTATTGTTTAGTTTCTCTGCCAGGATTTCTAGCAGAGGAGGGCAGAGAGGAAAACACAAGCATGCCTAGCACATCTCTCTATGTGTTTCAACATAAAAAGAACTCCTAGGACATGTATTTTCAGTAATGCTGCATGTCCCCTGGTACAGAGTTTAGTGTTGTCAGAACTGAAGTTCTTTACAGCTAAGCAAGAAAGATTTCAAACTTCCTTATCACATTGAAATAGCTGGAAACCACTGATACAAAGAAAGACAAACTCAGAGGCATTAGAATCTGACTTTGAGGTTATAACATTTACATCAAGGAACTTTTTAAAGACTATGATTCTTAATGGTTTGATCAAAAATAGTTCTGAAAAAATTATAAACATGAACAAGATGCATGAAAACTGCAGAGCAGAGCAGGTGGAAAATCAAGTGTGAAATTGGCAAATTTTTGAGTTACATGGGAAGTCTAGGGCTTTATTATTAGACAGTGTGTGACTAGAACAGAATTGCTGAGGTTATGCTATCTAAACAAAGACAATTTATTATGTTGTAGTAACACGATCTTTAACCCAGATTTTAAAAACGTGAAAAATTATGATTTAATTGAACTGAGCTAGACAAGGCGTGACCAGCAAATGACTTAGACCTGTGTAATGGGAATTTTACTAGGAGCGAAGATGAAATGGAATGTCTTATTTCCTAAGTAACCTATGGATTTCTTTCCTGCCATGCCTGCACACATCAAACGGGGCAGGGCTACAGAATATTGCAAGGACAGCTAGGAAGCTGAATTTATTCCTTTTATTTATGTTTACTATTATGTTGTGACGGTATTAATTTATATGCAGAAAAACTAGATATGTGAATGGAAAGTTTTGAATTAAAAAGTGATTGTTATTAACATATATCATCACTGAACAAGGAAATTTCTATAATTTTTGGTAAATTTATTATAGTTACATTGTATTTTGTGCAGACACAATTTCAGCTGAGGAAATTTCTACCGGAATTATTGGAAAACCACAAAAAATAATGGAATGAAAATTCTCTTTAATTAATCATAGAGTCATAGAATGGTTTGGGTTGAAAGAGACCTTAATGATCATCTCATTCCAATCTCCCTGCCATGGGCAGACACACATTCCACTAGGCCAGGATACTCAGGGCTCCATCCAGCCTGGCCTTGAACCCTTCCAGGGATGGGGCATCCACAGCTTCTCTGGGCAACCTCTTCCAGTGCCTCACCACTCTCCTTAATTACTGTTAAATAACATTATCTGCCTTTTTTACATTTTTTTGTCTGTTATTGCTGTTGCCATGTTGTACAACAGGAAGACCCATTCAGAGTGATTATGACTTTGATTTGCACATTTCAGAGACATACACTGAGTAATCTTAACTCTTCTATAATTTTGCTTATAAATTCAGAAGCTAGCATATCAGAACAACTTAAATGACAGCTTTGTAATGTTATGAACCTGATTATGTTTAAAAGCATAAAATTAGTGATAAGGATCAACTAGAGATCCTCGTCTACATTTCTGACTCCAGTTGTGTCATGCTTGTAACCATAGAGTTGATAAATTAATCGTCAAATAAAGAAAACTAATAACCAAAACATAAAAATTAGTGTTTTGTGTGACACTGCAATTTATCCCTAATTTTCTTTGCTTGAATGTCAAAAATGCTTATTCACCTGGGGCAGGTGTTGCTGATTTGTCCCTTTTTACAGAACAGGAGGACAGATAACAACTAAACAATGACACCACATGACAATAGCACCCGAAAATATAGTTGTACACTTTTTCAGCAGAAGGATCAATACAGGCTTCTGAGAACATATCATGCTGGTGTGCCACACCCATCATTCTCTCCCTTTAGATTACAAGGTTATCAAAGAAGCTGTCAGTCACAGCAGCACAGTTAATCTTCAGGAGCCAAAGCTGCATTCCAAAACTGTCCATAAACCCAAGAAACTGCCAGTGGAATAAGGAAAATGACTGTGATTTTAAATGCCACCGGGCTAAAGTGGCAAACCTTGATCCATGTTCCTAGGTATCTCTGGAAGACTTCCTACTTCCCCAGAGACAGCAGATTTTGCTCAATAAAAATTGTGGATAATATTGTTGAACTCAGGAGTTTTTAGAAAATTAAATGCAGAGATAATTTTGTTACATCTTCAGTTACCTCTGTGATGAAAACCGTTACAAATTGCATTTGAAAAGGGAAATGTAAGATTATACATCTTATGCCTTTAAATGTGATTTTCATCTATACTGCACTTTTTAGGTTGTTTTCAAGAAATAGGCTTCATTTGAGAGGCTGGTTATTAATAAAAAAGCCTTCACAATTTATTGCTGATATATGATTAGTTTTTGCAGTTTAGTCCTGTATCTATATCTAAAGAACTGAGAAGGCCTGATGAGGACTTAGATGTTACTTGAAGGCTGGGAATTTAGTTACAGCACCAGCTAAATTGTAAATGATAGTAAATTGTGAGTAAAAGGTGTTATAGCCAAGCTTACAAAAGCTAGTTTTCCCTTTCTCTTTAGCTGTGACTGTTTTGGTGCTCACAATCTGTGACTGTTGACAGCATAGGAATACATTCTGCATCCACTTCTTTGACTGTGAAACTTTATTTTTTAGTGGAAATCAACGGCTTTTGCCTTATAACACAGAAAGAAATCTCAACAGCATTTATGGTACCTTAAGCACATAATTTCTGTTAATCTTAAGGGGAACTTCTCCTGCACAGCTCTGAAAAGTTACTTTAGTACATCCTCTCTTTTTTTCTGGAGGTGCCATTTGTGATATAGCTTGTCACAGGAACTTGATACGCAATTTTACTTTTTTTGTTACAAGCAGCAGCCATTGACATTTCTCTACCTAATTCATGTCACCATTATAAATAGTTACATTTGGAACTATTACGTGAAAGTCCTATTTATACAAGAGGAGATGGGGAATCAAAGCCAATATTTTCCTGTGAAGGATGCAAAACCAGAAGAACATTTTTCTCCTAAACAGATGGGATCAATCAGTATAGGTTAATGTGTATTTTCAGTAATGCCTGTCCTTATTTTACCCTGTGGAACCCTCTTTTAGCTGAATTCATGAGCTGCATTTTGAGGACACCTGAAAAGTAGACAGACAGCCTTACAGAAGCCAGACATTCCTTGTTTCAGGTTATTAGGCATCCATAGATTTAAAACTTTTCCTCACATAGTTCTTAATTTTCAAAGCCTGTAGTTAAAAATTTCTGCTCTTTCATTTGCATAATGACTTTTCACTGCAATTTTACTGGTAGATCACCAATTTAAAGATATCTTTGGCCATTCCTAACAGATTGTTCTTTCAATCTGATGAAGCAATAAAATGATTTTCCAGCCTGACTTCAGTTTTGAGGAAATGAGCTGCAGTTCCCAAAGAATATGTTCAGTTAAAATCACCTTAATTGACACCATGGTATATTGGCAGCCTTCCTTAGAGAGGCCAAGCACTATTTGACCTGAGTTAGATTCTCACACTGAAGAGAAAAGTAGTATATAATTATATAGTTATAATAGTATTATGTACTATGGGATACTTTTAAAGCTCTCCTTTTTTCCTATAAATTCATTCACCCCCATTAAAAATTCATTACAATACATACTAAGTGATTATTCCTTAAAAAAAAAAAAAAAAAAGCACTGTCTTTTCAAATGCAAGTAGAGCTATTATAAGGGCAAAAAACTGTTTTATATTCAAAAGATATTTGCAGTTACATACTGAGTTTCATCTAATTTAGGTAGCTAAGCATTAGCTGTTACAGTTCAAATTAATTACCTTAGGCTACTCAATATGTGTGTTGAATCATTCTTGGGAATTCCTACTGACCAAAACAAATGTTTAGGTGCCCAAATTAGATAAGAAAAATCCTATGCAGTTTGTTTAGACTGTTAAGTGCTGATAGTCATAGGTGAGTTCCCCAGTGTCCAAAAGCACTGGGGAATGGGACAAACCTGGCCCTGATACCATTTAGATAAATTTGCATACACTGACATAACATGACATGACTGGGAAGAGTGTTAATGCATTCTGTCTCTCAGGTGGCTTACTAGCCTGCAGGCATATTCCTGCACTTCTAACACATCTACTTTGGGACCAGAACTGGGTTGCAGTATCCTCGTTTGGGTTGTAGGTAAAGTTAGTTCTATTGAAAAAGCTGTATAATTCGATCCCATCTGGGCAGTGAACTAGGTGTAAAAGCAGCTTCGTTTGAGCATACAGACAGTTATAAAAATATCCAGCTTTTATGTGAATACACATGAGGACTTGTGGGAGCCCATCTAAGACTGCATTGAATGTACACATTACAATTTTTCTTTACTGCTTGGATCCAGATCTTTCTTTCAACTATTTCAGTGAAAGCTTTCTATATTGATGAAAGCATATTCTTGCCCATGTCAGGAGAGAGTTTGTCAGGAGATTAAGGATTGTGTTCTTGTATATCCAGCTTGAAAATAACTTTTTCAGTCAAGCATTTCAAATTGATTTGGCTGTTTCACTATTCTCATGTTTTTATATATTAACTATCACATGCAATGAAAATAATCCTTTTTAATTTTTTTACTATGCTTCTTTTTCTTCAGGACATGAAATATAATGTGTTTATTTTGTTTTAAAAATCTCCTCCCTGTCGTCCCAAACCAGCAGAGAAGAACCACAGTACCAGAGGAATGAAAACATAGTTTTGCCCTTGTTCTCGAAATATCATCCAGGCCCCTGGCTAAAGTTTCTATCATCTGTGTTGAATGCGTGGAGATTATCACACTGGTCAGTCTGTCTGTATAGAATATTAGTGGTAGGAAAGATTTTGGGGTTACTCTATTTTCTCCACACATCTAGATCCCAACAGGAAGAAATTCCAAACTGTGGGAGAGTTCTTTTATATAATGAATTATTATAAGAACCCTTAAGCACAACTAGCGTCTTTTCTCACTCCCTTGAATACTTTGTTTTCATCTTTTTTTCCAGAACAAGACTTCTGATTGTGTCTCAATGCCCTTTTAGCCCTCCAAATCTCAAATATCTACTGCTCAACTCTAAAGTTTAGCTCCTCATTCCTAAAATCTGTCCCATCTTCATTGCTCCCTTACATTTTCAGGATCTCTCTTATCAGTTCCTGTTTTTTTTCTGTTCCCAAAGGTGCTCCTCAGTTTCAGGTCCCCCAAAGAATTTCTGGCTTCTTACTATAACCTTTTAACCTTGACTTCAGCTATTAGTGAAAATTATTCACGTGCAGACTGAGCTTTTCTGTTCTTCCCTGACAGCCAGATGGGAGAGCAGAAGCAAATAATGACAGCAGTGGCTCAGCAGAATCAACATCTCCACTTTCCATAAGAGGCAGTTCCCATCCTTTCTCCCTCCTTTACCATCTCCACATCGTAGTTTGGTTTCCTGTCTTTGCTTTGATGCTCAGATGATTGGAGCATCATTAGCTCTATGAGCTACAATAGCATCATCTGCAGATCTTAGCCAGGGTAGAACTGCAGTAATATTCCTCTTATGCAGGCATTTGAACACAGTTGCTTATGCTCCTTATTTGATTGTTGCAATAATCCCTACCCTGCTTTTCACTTTGGCAGACTAACAGTCTCAAAATTATTTCCCAGGTGTAGTACAGGTGCTTATTGAAGGCTAAGTGCACAGCTGAAATCCATCCAGATTGATGGGGAGGAGGCTAAGAGGCTTTCACAGAATGGACATAACCAAGTTGTGACAGTTGGGGACAAAAGGGGAGGGCCTGGTATTATTTTCTTTAGTATTGCAGAAATAGCCAATTTCTTTTTTTTTTTTTTTTTTTTTACTTTCCCTGTTCCAGCTCTCTTATAAAATCATTCCAGTATATCTTTGCACTTACATGTGCAGCGTCAAACCGTTCTGTGGATGTACACCAATATGGTTCTGCTGATGTCCAGGGGAGCTCTGCCAGTGCCAAAGCTGTAAGTTACAGGACTCTGTATAGAGCTGTTCACCTTCAGTGTTTTTCTGAAGCCTGGGTTAATGTGTCAGAATCTCAGGTTTTCATTAATATATTAACAGGTTGCAATAAAAACTTGAAAATATGGCTCTTGAGCTTTTAGAACACAGTATCTAGACTATACAAATGAGAAAAAAAAATAACATTTCCAATAAGAACAAAAAGTTTTTCATAGGTAATTTTTATTTTTTTTATGACTTAAAATATAAGTAAAGATTTGTACCAACAAAATTGACCAGATTTCTGTCATGTGTTTTAACTTGTCATTCAAGCATAAGTCCAAAGCACTGCTGAGTCAACCAACATATTGGCATGTTAGTTCTTCTGGAGTTAAGATTAGATTGTTTTCTGTACTTCAGCTGCCCAATATAGTAATTTGACCGACCTGCTCAATTGTGTTTATACTACAACAATTTGTTCTGCTAAGCAATCCCACATTACCCCTGTTTCAGGCAACAGAGCTTTGGAATAGAACAATTTTTTTCTGTGGGGTGTGCTTGATATTTACTCTGTTGCACTTTTTCACTTCTGTCACTCTCAAAAGATAAGCTGACATTTTCCTTTTCATTTTTTTTTCCTCTCAAGTGTATTTTTTTTTTTTTTTTGTGACAATGATTGGCATTTCTGAGCTGAGGTTTTTTACTATTTAGAATGATTTCATGCATAGGAAGTCTGTACGTTGTCACCTTAGTCCTTCCTCTTTTCCCCTTCTTTTCATCAATAATCAGCAAGTTCTCAGGAATGCATCTGTGTACAACAATCAGGTTTTCCTAACAAAAAGCCCATGTGAAGTCAAAGGAAGCTTGGCTCAGGCGGGATCCAGTCTACATCTGCTAGCATAGATGGCTCACAGCATCATTCATTCTGTTAGGATAGTACCTCAGTGTTATACTAGCAGATCTTGTGTATTAATATTTATAGAAAAAAAAGTTTTCAGTGCTTTAATTAATTTTAATATCATATGTTAATAAGGACCATTTAATAAGTTATTTAATAGAAATAAAACAAAAATGTTGTAAGGGACTTTATATTTGAGTGAAAATTGTTTCTCTTTACAGAAGATACATAAGACTCTTAGGTTTTGCTGACCTCACTTGTAAATATAAATGTAAATTACAACAGATAAATTAGATAATTTTCCGATAAATATGTAGGGCAATACTGAATCCTTGCATGCCTTTGAGGGGTGTGTGTGAGGGATAGAGAGCCCTATGCACTTCGAGTTTCTAACAGGTGGGAATCCTTATGCCTTGGCTGTTTTTCCACCTATGGGAAACAGAATCTCCAGCCTAGTTATCTCTGAAAATAGTTTTAAAGACAATTTTTAAAACAGACAGGAGAAGAGCTAAAATATTGTCTAAGATGAGTAGGGGGAAGTGAACTCTAGGCCTGCCTCAATCTAACAATGTCTCAGTAATCTAAATTTTTTGCTATGCAAAGATTAGAAACAGAGTTTACATGACTATTTAGACTTCATTTTTATGTTTTGTTTGGTGTCTCAACACATTCATCCTATCACTCTCAGTTTCTTTTGCAGAATATCCTGAGATTATATACATGTATGCTGTATCTTTCAGGGACTGACTCAAGCATCTACACAACCATTTTCAAAGCAATCTTATGCTCCTTTTCCACAGATAGCAATGTAAAGAAATTGTGACCAGATTAAGATAATAGTGTTGAATCTTCTTAGTTTACAGTTATTTCCCTTATGCAATATACTCCAGTTTTCTGGGATATTGCATCTTCTAAATGGGTCTCATGCTACTGACTGAGATCTCTCAGCCAAGCAAGACAGAAGGATGATTTCCTATGCTTTCCTGAGCGGTTCTAGAAAATGTGCATTCTGCTCTCTGCTTAGCAGAACCAAAATGTATTCATGATAATAACAGCCACAGTGAAATATGGGCCAGATACATCCCAAGTGCAGCACCATTGATTCACTGTCTCTCATTTGTTTACTAAGGAATAATGCCCTTCAGATATGATCAGCTTAGAAAGAGGTCAGAACAACATAGATGGTAACACAGACAATAAATATTTTATGATAATTGTACAATAATTTGTGGGTGCCTAAGAGAAGAATTTAAACCATCATTATCAGATTCTCTCACCAGATGGTTTAGAATACCTACTTTCCCTGAAATGGAAAGAGTTAGGTCCAGGGAAATATATCAGAACCAACTTAGAATAGCTACTACTGGCACCTAGCACAGCTGGAAATAACTTATGCTTCCCAGGCAGCAGTACAGAGCTAAGTTGAAATGAACTAACTTTGCTCTTTGCAGCAGAGAAGCTATTTTTCCATGTTAAGAGGTGCTCCATGTTACCAAGGCCAGACAGCTTCTAGTGTGTGACCTGGTTCTTTTGAAGCAAGCTCTCTATTCTCAGGAGGGGCATTCCTGGGAGAACTGATCTGTGTCAAAGCAAGAGAATCCAGTGACATATTTGTTAACTAACAACATATGGATCAGAAGCATTTCCTTCTGTTGCCAAACAGTGCCTCAGTCAGAAGTGCTCAGATCTATTGGGAAAATGCAAAACCCTTTGTCTGTGCAGCAGCTTAGCTTGTGCTCTCAGACTCCAGAAAATGTGATTCGTGCTTCCCTGTGTCCATACATAAAGGAGTATTCAGGTCTGTGTCTGGTACTTGATATCTGCTCTTCAGGAAAACCTTGGGTAGTAATCAAATTAGACTTCTGGCATTCCACATAGCATGGAATGTAGTAAACCTGAATAGAAGCATTTCCAAATTCTCTGTTCACATGAAAAGCAGTCATATAGTCAATATCTTTGTTTTCTTAAAGGCAGCATGTCAAACTGCTTGAAAGTAACCTCCTTGTCACCCATCCGTCCCTCCTGATTCCTGAAATAACAGTGAATTAAAATTCTTGGAAGCAGTATAATTCCACACCAACTGAATCCCTATTTTCTGAAAATATTGTATGATAATTTTTGAATAACTTGTCACTTTAAAATACTTTGTAAACATTTGTGTGAGTTTGATCCCTTCTACTTCTAAAAGGCTGTCAAGAAGACCTGACTGTGATCTAATATAGAGTTAGCAAGGGGAGAAGGAATTGTTAGCAGTACAATATCCTTTGCTGTCTGTCTGGGATGAACACTCTGTAAGAGATAAGATTGAAGAAGAGCCCTACAAGGAGCTCAGTGTGTGATTTTACTCTTTGAAGGTAGGACAATCAGCAATTGCCACTTCCTTGCAATCCTGAAACACAGAGAGAAGCTACTAAAACTGTACATTTCTTGTAAAAGGAATAAACTTCAGCTTTTAAAATTACTGGGGGAATTAGTTCCATATAACTGTTTATGATTATCTGCAATACTTTTAACTTCAAGCTGTAACCATGAAGCAATTAACAAAGTTTTCCCTGCCAATGGCTTTCTAGAAAAAAAAAACAATTATAAAACTGGGGAAGAGAAAGGGGGAAAAGGGAAGTTTCTGTTTCTTCTAGGAAACAGCACAAAAGATAGAATTGTTTCTTGTCCTCCTTTACAGTCCCTACTAGCTTGACTTTACCTCTGACAGGTATACCACAAGTCAATTAAATGATCTTGCTGTGATGATCTTGCAACTTGTTAGAAAACAAAAGAGATTTATGCTATTATATCAGATGGGCAAAATAGCTCTGAATAATTGCTACACAGTCTTTTAATATTATTTTTTGTTTATTTATGTATTCATACATTTATTACAATTCTTGCTAAAGTTTTTTTGTCTGTTTGCTTATAAAGAAATGATTTTACTTAGACTCGGGCTTTTGTTAGCAACACAGGATTCTTGTCTTGCAATTTTTTGTCAATAAGTTCAGAAGAGAGCAATGAAAGGAATGATTGCTCGGCTGATTGTTGCGCTGCAGCTCACGTACACTGAAGCGTGAATAATTTAAACTGTGCTGGCTTGTCAGTATTGGATTTGTATGTGGTGTGAGAAGAGCGCAGAGGGAGGTGTCAGATAAATCACACAGCAGAAAAGAAGAAGAAAAAAAAAAACAAAACAAAAAAAGCCTCCCAAAAGGTTGGATCAAAGGTGAAGAGAAAAGGGTTCTATTGTGCGTACAGCGCAAAGAGAGACAGGAGGGTAAATCCCTTCCTTCTTGTCAAGAAACTGTTTTGGATACTCAGTAACTTTAAAACAAATTGCATCAGCCTACAGCACTGCTCAGATCCTCTGGGACAAAAATGCTTTCTGAATTCAGTGGGAGTGAAACATTTTGAAGGGTGCCTTTCAAAGTCATTACTTTCTTTTCTTCTGAAATCATTGCTGTATATAGTAACTGTTTAATAGAACATGGGAACAGGAGAAAAAAAACCAAACAGCTGAACATTAGGAAAATAACACACTCAAGGTCAAAGGTCAGTAATCTGTCCATTGTTTTGATTAAAGATTGGGAAGAAAAAATAACTTTGGTATGTGCCCATTTCGAAACTTCTCCATTTCAAAATAAGCTGCAAAATCTTCCACATACAGAATAATCAGGTGCAGTAAAAGGATTTCTGTGTAAGCATTTTACTGAAATGTTTATTTGTCATCCAGGGAACCCATAAATATCATTATTCTGTGGAGCCAGCCAGCCAGCTATCCTCTGCTGCCTGTGATGGGCAGCTCGCCTGTGTGAGAGAACGGTGCCTGAAACCAATGTGCACATTTTATACCAGCCTAAGGGATCAGCAGTGTCCCACAGAGTCCTTCTGAGGCTTTCTCTGTGGACTGCAGGTAGCACAACTGAAAATAATCCCCACCCCCAAGCAGCAGTTTTAAGCAGCCCAAGATGCTGATTTGCTCATCAATAGTTTTGGCTGTTACATTTTACTTTACTTACCCATCTATTTATCTCTGTTTTGACAGAGCTTGACATGGCCTTTGCTCCTTGCCTCAGACTCGAAATAGAAACTGCAACCCTGTCTTTGCCATGTTCTATCACAGGGTTTCAATGATTTCCAATCCTCTTTATCTCAGAGCATCTGATTAACCTCACAGAGGGGTCAGACCAGATTTGCAGGTTTGGTTATGCACTGGCCATGACATCTTTACCAAAATAAAATACTATGAAGTACAAAACAAAGGTCTGTCTAGCAATCACTCTAAATGCTGGTTTTTTGGTTTTTTTTCCCAGTGGAAGAAACATTTTTAGGCTGATGTACAACTAGTAAAAAAAATATTTGGGGATTAGAAAAAAAACCCCAACAAACAAAAACCCAAACGTGTTCCCTCATGGCTGATACTGAGTTCTGCTTGCTTAAAATAAAAATGTGTTGCTTAAATAAACACGAATGAGGAAGATGGCTCAGGATTGTAGAAATCTTAAGGTGTTATGAAAGCTGGAAAAGATACCATTACATTTTTTCAATGCAGCACCACAAAATAAAGGTCCCAAGAGCCCCTATTAAAAAGGTACAAAAAGCATAAGATGAGATAATATTTAAATTAAAGTTTTTTTCAGAGAAATTTTCCCACTTATCATCTGTGGGAGACTGGAAGAAATGATTACTCACTCAAAACAGCCCAAGTGTGTGTATGGCAGCAGGCAGGGCAAGTTCCATGCTGGGGAATGTGCACTGCTCCACATCCCACAGGATGATAAAAACCACTGCACAGACACTCACATGGCCACACTCCTATTGTCCTTGCATTTTGTGACAGGGGCCACCACACTGGATTCAAGGCCATAGGTATATCTTGCTTTTCTCTCTCTTTTCCTCTCTCTCTCTTTTTCCACTATTAATTTCTTCTTGAAATCTGGGTGAGTTAAGGTTGGATGGGTTAGAGTTTGCTAAGTCAATGATTTGCAAAATTCTTTATTTCAGTTGAATGTTTGCTTTAAATTTTGCCAAGATGCTGATGTTCTAAAAGCTTGTCAGTAAAGTCTGGACTATTTTAACCTCATGAGAACTTTTGTTGAGTTTTCCATTGCACATCCTCAAGAAAAAGTAGTACCTTAAGCCCCTTTTAAATAAACTCGCCAAGCAAGGACCAAAGCTTTACATCATCTCATGTCATACCAGGTCCATTCATGAAAAAGTGTCATTTCTGATTGCCTACAATTCATACCAATGCAGTTCTCAGCATTTTCAGACATTGCTGACTTGCCCTTAGAATCTGTACCAAGAATACACTTTAACTGTACTCTTTCCTTTTTCAGTTTTGAAAAGTATAGGGAAAAGGGGTTATTAATATTTATTCATAGATATATTTATATGAATCAGAGCAGTGCCAGAATTTTTCTCCAATTCTGGGTCCAGCTGGCAGAATTTCACTACATCCACACTATGAAATTATCTTAGTCTGTAACCAGCATATTTCTGCTAACCTCTGAACCATGCCTAGAATCTTTTTTTAGGAAGTAACTGGCCCAGGCAAAAAATTATACTAAGGAATTACCTGAAAATTTGCCATTAAAGGCATTTAAGTTTCATGCCACTAACCTTTTTCCAGTCTGACACCGATGAAAATACTGATAACTTGTAAGTCCACTGCATAAGATTTATAATTCAGGTACTGGATAGAGAGAGATTCCCTTTCTTCAGGTTGTAGCAGTCAAAACCTGTGGTCTAAAACTAGACCACAAGAGCTGTGGTACCTGTCACGTATATCTAATTTATGTTAAGTTCTTTGATTTGAAAACAAAAGGAAACTTGTTAAAATTGTACAGTTTTAATTATATTCGTGTTAGGATAACACAGAGCTGTAGAACGAAGTACTGGTTAAATAGTTCTGGGCCAAATTTTATTTTTTAATATTTATATCAAAGAACAACATTATGATATGAAATTGAATTAAAAAAAATAATAATTAACTGTTCCACTTCTCTAAACCTTTACAGAAGAAAAGCCCAAAGTGACCATTTTGGTGACCATTTTGGGGAAGGATAATGTCCTCTCAATTTTAGTAGGACTGAATAGTCCCCATTTCTTCACAATGTTGATGGTCACCATCTTTCCTGAAAGCTGCTTAAGTGGATAAATTTTTGTAAATGGGATATGAGAGACATTTGAAAGAAGCAATTGTTTCTGAATTTCTGGAAAACCAGGGGGAAAATATTATGCAGAACGCTAAATATTTACTTCCTAACCCTTCCATTTACAAGTAAATTAACAAACTGAATCTAGACAGAAGAGGCAAGTAAGTATATAAATGTGTCTATGTGGTTACCTTGAAATAAGGCTGCTGTAGAGAGATGTATTCTTTCAAGATAATGGTCAGGGGAACCCAGGATATTTACCTGATTACCTATACTCCTCAATGAAAAAAGAAATTTTAAACACATCTGGGTTAGTGGGAAAGCTCTATCTTTCATAGCATCCCGAGAAATATCAAGTTGGGAGGACATAAAAAGAGTGTCTTGCAGCATTTTAATTACTTGTAAAAGTTTAAATCTTATGGCTAATATGTTAATATACTAAACTGTGCAAATCCAGTTAAACCCACAGTTTCGTGATAAAACTATGAGGGTTAAAATAAGTATTTTATACATTTACAATTTATAGTTTAAAAAGGATTCTATAGTCTTTATGGTTTATGTTCAAGATTAAAATTCTTTTTCTGTCACGCCACATTACTTTGATGTTATGGTAGAATTTCTGTTCAGCCTTAACTTTTGCTTGCAAGTATACCTGTATGACAGTATTTACATGGGATAATTTCCTTCACAGCAGATGAGGGCAAAGCTTGAAAAAAGTAAATACAGAAGAAATTAGTTTCCCTGTTGTCTTTAGATTCAGTGCTTAGTTACAGGGTTTAGTTATATCATCAGTCTGTATCTGAATTTAGCATCCCCTTAATGGTCTGGCTTTTTTCTGCTTCAGTTTGTATGCTATTAAAATCTAGCTGCATTTATCATTAAGAAGAATATGCAATACATTAGCATAAAGTAAAAAAAGAAAAAAGAATTCTTTTGTGCCCAGGCAAATCAGGTTACCAGACAGATTGGAGAAGGGGATATCAGAGAAAAACATATGCCTTAAGACTGAAAAATGGCCATTAACAACTAATTTTTCTCTGCTGTATCTGATGTAGTGTTTCATAAATTTGGTACATGCTTTTAGCAAAATCATGTATTCAATACATATACTCAGACCCTGAGAGTCTTTTCACTGATCCCACTGAGATTTTGGTTTCTACATGAGTGCAGCAAATGATTTAACTTATTCCATGTTAGATACACCCCCCATTATTCCTCTGAAATAAATGG
The DNA here is from genome assembly GCF_052056855.1 of Sturnus vulgaris. Lineage (NCBI taxonomy): Eukaryota > Metazoa > Chordata > Aves > Passeriformes > Sturnidae > Sturnus > Sturnus vulgaris. The sequence goes on along the minus strand of NC_142245.1, from coordinate 102,457,575 downwards.
AATGTCATGTACTTACATCAGCTTATAAGATATTTGGATTATTTTTATGTATGGTCCTCGCATTTGCAGTGGCAGTGTAATCATTATTTCCATGAAGCCGATAATGGCAGAAAAGAGGAGAAGAAAAAAGAGAAAACTGTCCAATTAACTTTATCGTCTAAAAAAGAGAAAAATATATATTTTTACACTAAGAATAACTAAGAAGTCAAAGCCTCTTTTACTGCGCTCATTTTACTGTACCAACCCTCCCCAAGGAGATTTGGATGCCTCCAGTCCCGTTATAAAGCTTCTTTTCTCAAATTTTTAGCCTTTCTAGTACTCCAACAGTAACAATGACTCTGATTAGCAAAACTTTTAAAATGGAAGAGAGGCAGATTCTACTTTAGCAGGCATATTCACTGCAATTTCACCCCAAATCAGCTCTATCCAAGTTAAAACACTGAGGCATTGGGGCCAAAGCAATCCCCAGTGTCCCACAAAAACAGTCAGAGGCACAAAGAGATTATAATTGGTAGAAAGCAAGAGGAGATTAAAAACATCTGATGTGAGGTCAGATGTATTTTTAGGAATATAAGTTTATATAAGTTTATATAAGATAGTAAGTTCTGTCCTTCACGCTAGGAAGTTAAAACTTTTCCAGTGCATTAAAAAAAAGGAAAAAAAAGATTCACTTCATTGCCATTTTACTATTCTGTTAGACATGTGAGCTGGTATTGACTGGGGATTTGTGAGTGCAACTGTAGTTTACGAGGCTAGACCATAAGTGCATGTGCTTAAAGTTAAATCTTCACACAAGCTGAAAATTCATATGCAATTTTCTTGTCTTTATTTTTTTTTTTTTTTTTTAATTTTAAATCTTTTCCTTGTAGATTACAATAAAACTCAATTTTTCTTTTCTGAACTTTCTGGCTCAAGGAATTTTAAAACCACTCTGTACCTGAAATCCATTTTAAGACCAAACAAGTGTGGAGGCAGGAAAAAAAGTGCCAGTTTTCATCCTGTCTGGTGAACGATTTGGGATGTCAATAACAGTTTAATATCAGTTAGGATGGAAGCTGTGTGGGCTTTCTACTAGCACTACTTAGGACTCATCAGTGAACTGATCTCAGCCTCTATAATTCCAGAAGCAGGTAAATAAGCTTACTTTGAACTTGCTTATAATACAGAAAAGTGGGTTTCACCATACCCCCAGTTTACTTGTATTATTATGTTTATTTGTCTGCCACAACATATATCTTCTTAAAAAGCCAGTTATCCACCATGAAATTAAGATATTAAAATAAGTACTTTTAATAAATTGTCTAAAGGTTAATGTGATTTTACAGTACATAACTTTGGTTGCCATATTAAAAAAAAATAAATATTTTTACCCTGTTACCACTATGCTCATTCAACAATTTCTATTCAACTTTCAATATACTTATTCTTTTTGACATGCATGACTATAGCTCGTGGGCAATTGAGCATTTTCATCTGTAACTGAACCATATATTTTACTTGCAAGCTTCATATAATTTTAGTCAAATTAGCAGCAGTTAAAGTTTTTGCTCTAACAATAACAATGTAAGTTTCTGGTCACAAACATCAGGATTGTATCTGTAGAAATATTTTTAGGGGATTGCATAAAACTGTCAGTTTGAGGGGCCAAAATAAAGGGTTGATTAGCCTTAGTGTTATATTGAGTATCTGAATTACTCAATATAAAATGCAATATAGATACTTAGTATAAAGTGCACCTGATAAATAATCTTTAGGATGCCTGCAGAATTAACTTGCTGTGTTGGTTTTGCAGGGTTAGTTTTTGGTGAGGAGGGAAGAAGCCAGCCATGGAAGTGGGACTGCTATTCGTGAAATTTAGAACTACCCCGAAGAAGTTCACAAAGAACTGTCTCCCATGGCAAGGATCCCAAGGCATAGCAGAAAAAACTCCTCTCCCTAAGCAAACTGGAGTGAAAATCTGACCAAAACTCCCACTCTGTCTCCCTGTGCTGTCTGTGGGAAGGAGGGAGGGGCTGGAGGGGAGAAAAAAGTGTTCTGAAAGTTTTAGTTCTCATTATCCTCCTTTAATTCTGTTAATAATTTTTTTCTTTATACCTTTTAAATTTGAGCCTGTTTTGCCCTTAGAGTGTTTCCTCCTGGTCATTAACTCAATTTTTTTTCTTTTCTTCTCTGTTGCAGAAGAGAGTAAACCAATGATTTTTGTGAGTACCTGGCACTTGGCACTTAGCTAGCATCAAACCATGACACTTGCCCAGAAGGCTCTTGCTCACTTTTACCTGAGCTGGACGAAGGTGGGAATTTGGCAATTCCTTTTCTAATATTAATTGATTGCTTTAATCACTTAAGCAACTTTAAAAAAATGATACAGCATATTAGAAAAAGGTGTAGACTGAACATTAGTTAATAATTTAGTGTTAAATTTCTTATTGAAGATGCAGAACTGTGAAATACTAATGATGAGAACTGTTTTATTGTGGACTGCTGATTTTTTACTTATTGATATTTTATGATGATTACTAATGATACTAATTGTGAGACTATTGAGGAAAGCTTTCATTTTCTTGGTAAAGAAACTGTCATGGGCCAATTAATTTTTTTTTAAACCAGAGGCCTCGAAGCAGATGAACACATAGGGACTTATATAATCATGCTGCCAAAAAAGTGAATGTAAAACAACAGAGTCCAGGTGCGAATTTAAAGAAAAAGATGTGTAGAGCTGCTTTCATAAACCAGGAATATAACTTTTTATTCTGTTTACATAGGAGTAACATTGGTTACAACAGCACAAAGTAAGCACTTATTAATTTTTCCTAATCTCTGCCTTTGTTCAATCTAATACTTTTCCTTTATGCATCTCCCTGACACCCATTCGTTGTGTTTACCACTTGCAATCTGACTGAGCAACACTTTCTGATTAATCTTCACCTTCAAAGCTATGACTCCACAGAAATATGCCAACACAGTCTAATTTTATTGTAGTAAAGTAACAACAGTTTATATCTGCCCCCTTTTAATTTTGTACTAGATACTAATGTTGGTCTTGTGCTGAGGTATTTAAGATCAAGGTTTTTTTCATTCCATGCTGAGTGAACACACATCAGGTTTTTAATTACGCAGTTGTGAAAAATGTTATAGATAATCCTTATTAATTTAATAGAAAATTACTTTCCCTTTCTGTAGGCACCTCACTGGGTTTCTGGAATATCAAAGTACACTATCATAACTCCTTTACTGCTGATTTTTAAAGAGCATGAAAAAGAACAACTTGAGCTTACTAAAAGGTATTATGAAACAAGTCTGTGGGATTGAAAGGGACCCTGTGGGGTGACTGAGAAGATCTCTGTGCTGTGGCACAGGTGTGCCAAGGAAAGGCCTCTTAGCTTTTTCCCCACCATTTTCCTGTGGACCTTGGCGAAAAGATTCTGCATCCTCCTTATTTTCTAATTTCTGCAGCTCTTTATATGGTATTCAGTTTTCCTCATAACTAAGCTATTCATTATTTTCCTGCTGTAAAGTTAATGACTGCTTCATACCTTGCTTCCAGGGGATGTAGTAAACAATCATTATTATCTCACTTTATGAATGCAAAGAAGCAGGATGACATCAGTGCATTCCTTTTTGAAGATATTGAGACTTACAGCTCCAGCTGACTTTAAGTCCATGACAGAGTACCTGCACTTAGCTATCAAATAAAATATGCTGAAGTGCCAGTATCAGTCTCCAGCTCCTTTACTGTGTCCATAGCCGGTAACCCATGTAAAGATGAGCTCCTTAGGTAGGAATAACAACAAGTAAACACAAAATAAAATATTTCTTTTTACATGATTAATCTTTTTATAGTCAAATTCACCGTTGAAATGCTCCAGACACCAAAAGTATAATTGAATTTTAAAAAGCAATTATGCCAATTTACAATGCTAGAGTTCTCAAGGGCTATTAAATTTAAAAAATGAAAAATGTTATTCTCTACTTAAACTGTAATTTGTCAGAAATTGAGTACTTTGGGTGTATCACCCAATACTTGTGCTATTCTTCTGCCACTTCACAGGCCACTGTCAAAAACATAGTACAGACTCCATAAATTTTTATGATCAGGGATTTGTTGTTATCTCCATATGTAGATTCATATCTGTAAAAGTAACACATTTAAATATGTTTTCTGTACTATGCTGCATGACATTTCTTTCCAAGATGTACAATTTTTGTTCTAAATATAGCAGAGCTAATGAGACACGTTTCAGTTTGAGTACTTTATATAAATGTAAATTATATATATATATATATATATATATATATACACATATACATATAAATGTGAAGGATACATATTGATATCAGTGTTGATAAATGTACAAAACACTCCTTCCAATCAATTTTTATAACCAAATGAGTTATAGTAGTTATAGAATATTCTCATTGAGTCATAAAAATATATGCTATGCATCTCAAATTGTTTATTGACACCATATTCAATGATTCTGGTTTGATTTTCTAGAGTGAAAAGCTTTGGATCAAATAATGTTATTCAATCTGTATTTTAGCTATCAGACAAAAAAAAAAGGACAAAATTATTCTTAAACACTGTAGGTACAAATTACGTATGCTTTTTGTATATGTGTGAATTATAAAGGGTTTAAATAAATATATCTGGGTAGATCTTCCAGTCCTTTCCTAAATGCTAAGGAAAAGTCAGGATATTGCTATACACATTAAATCTCAGATGAATACTTCTCCTCATGACATTTCAGCTTTAAAAGTATGAATATTCTCACTAAGAAACAAGATAAAATTAATGTAACCGTTTGACCCAAAGGCAGTTTAATGAAAACTTCTGTAGCAACATGTCCCGGCTATAAATTATTTCAAAAGCAATTTATAAAAGTGACAGGAGAGTACACATATGTAGATTCTCCAGCTGTTTGCTAGTCTTTGCTGAAAAATAAGTCAAGATATATTTCTTTAAGCTAGAATTCTTAATTAAAATATTTAAAAATAGTTTGTATACCACACTATATAATTAAGAAAGCCACAGAAAGATATTTCTTTTTTATTTTTCTGATGCCTAAGAATCCAAAATTTTATTTGAAGAATGTGACAGAGTTTCCATTTTTATTTCTAGATCTTTCTGATATCTTCCCAGGACCATGTCTTTTTTGCAAATGTTGAAGATGTGCAATATGGATTAATTTTGGATCATGCCCCATATCAGAATGTAGTCTTTTAGGGTTCTTATCTACCTCAATCACAATTTTCAAAGTTTATCTAGAGTCCTGGATTAACTACCTGGATGTTATCTGAACAGGAATACTTTTAATGTCTCAGTAAGTGCCTTCTTATCTGTTTTAGCTCATCATAGAAATGATGTTGACTTCGAGCTTATTGAGAACCAAACCAAATGTACAAGCCTTTAGAGATCTAAACTTACCTGATAACTAGGATTAACTGATATTACTTACACAGCCTGGAAGAGGCAACAAGACATAAACACAAGATCAATAAAGATCAATAGTACCTTAAAATAGATCCTGCTCAATCACATTCTTAATACTATATTTAAATCAAAACTAATTTTTCTCCTTCCATGTTGACCAGTCTCATTTTTTTTTAAATCATACCTTGGAAAAAATCCTTTTCTAGTAAGAAATCTTTCCTTTGTCTCCATCCTAAATGACAATGTTGGAAGTAAGTGAGGATTTCTTTGAAGGACTTCAATTGAGTTGGGCATCTGGCCTTTATCCAAGAGCCAAGTAAGATTTTGAAGAGCATCATTGTGCAATTCCTTCTATATTGGCAACGACCTTGGCTGTGCATGTGTCTGAAGTGAACAATATGGAACACACATCATGCTTTACCTTCCAGCCTGGGGAGAGGAGATGCTTCCTCCTGCCTGGACAGACCACAGGCATATTGCTCAGGCTTCTCATTAAGATTAATTAGAATATTGCCTTCAACATGAACATTCATGTTTATATCCAGAAAATTTGTGACAATGACCTTCTTTGGCCATTTCTGTAGAAGAATAAAGGTTTTAAACCACTTGTAATTATTTGTTTTCAATAATTTGCACTGAGTATTTACTCGTTTGTTTTAAATCTCTTGTCTCTCCATCCATTTCTTAGCTATTTTAAACTCAGACATAAATAGACTTCAGATCTACAAAAAACTATGTATAGCTGCTGCTATATGCAAAACAAGCTCTGACTAGATAAAAAAATCTAAATCCAGATAGACTTCACAGTTGCAGCTGACTATGACTGCTTCTTCTGTTGAAGGATTTATTCATAAGCTAGATTTTCAACCCTATTAATATTAAAGACCTATCATTTTCCCTAATAAATTCTCCATTTTTTGGAATAAGTATTTGATAGATATAACATTGGCAATAACCCAGCCCAAAATGATTCTGTAGTCAGATTTTGCCCAGAATAAATGTTAGCCCTAAGCAGAAGCAGCAAAGAACTGAAAGTAGACCTGCTTGGACAGCATTTCATAAAATATGGTTCTCATTCCTTTCCACAGATTAAAAAAGAAAATAAAAAAAAAATCAGTGAAGGTTAAAAAAACTATTCCCATTCATATTTTCAATCTCCCCTTTCCATCTCATTCCTTAAATAAAATGATATATATGTTTATTCTATTAATAAATAGACATGAAGTTATTTTTTTCTGAAGAAGAATTGAATGAAGCCATGAAGTTTAAGTCATGAAAGAGGAGAATTCTGTAATGACAGCCATGTGTAAACAGAATGGCAGGAGTTTCAAAGGGTGAAAAAGTTTTCCTTGATTTGGTCATTTAAAATACATGCAACAGGATAGGGACATTTAGTTCTTCGTGTATTGTGAGTTCTCAGTTTTATTACTGCAGCATATTAGCTTGTCTAGTTTTAGCATTATCTCCTTACAAAAAGCCTTTGATGATGGGCACAAAGCAGGCTTACCTGTAGAACAGAGGGGCATTTCTGAGATAAAAACATGATGAAAATAAATCCATAAAATACCAGTGAACTGTAGCTGTTTCCATAATTGGAGCAAAGCGTGAGGTGAACATCTCTCTTATGCAATTTTTCCATTGATCAAACCCAGGGTTTTAGGAACTTATATGAAAGATTGCTTTCAAACTATAGATCATTAAAAATAATTGATTCTCACAGATGAAATGGACTCTGTGGTTCTAGTTTATGCAATTTCTGATTCTTGGTATAATTGTTAATTTTTGCTTCTTGATCAGCAAATAAAGCTAGCAAAAGTTGTAACACAGTTGGAAGAAGTTTTAGGCAGTGAGCAGCTCCTTTTGAAAATTACCCATCCTCATCCCCTGTACAAGGGAGGATAGGAGAAAGACAGGATTAATCTGATTATTCTTCTCTCTTCAAAGCCTTTAAAAGATAAATAATTAGACATGCAAAATTTCTTTATCAGTACAAGGAATGTGTAGGATGGGAGGCAGTGAGCCCAAATCCATAAAGCATTATGAGGTAAATATTGGACTGTGACTGGAGTTGGTGTGGTGTTTACAACACTTTTGTTTAATTGTGCATACATTTCATTATGTTAAACATTAAAAATGGCCCAAGTCCTATGAGCAGAGATGTTAAGCAATAAACAGATAAATTCAGAGTGGACAGACTCACAATACAGAATACAGAATACAAGAATACAGAATACAGAAAAGCAAAGCAATCCACTAAGAATAAGCAATGGAGGATGAATATGGGAGAACTAGAGAGAGAGTTAATCAAAGAATTGAAACATGACAGCATATACAGTATGTACAGAAAAGAATGGAAAAAATAAGAGAACCCAACAGACCATGGGGCATCAATCAAAGCATGTGGTACCACAGGAAGCAAACAAGTGTATTAAGAAAACCACAGTTTCATACTGACTTAATGCACTGTTGACATTAAGCTGCTAGAAATGGTGAATAATGGAGTTGAAAATATATTTCAGTCAGGACTGACAGAAATAACCACAGACATGGTTAAATGAATGTGTTTAAAACAAGCAAGACAAGGGAGAGTACTTCTGAACCACTGACAAAACTGAAGTGAGAGTTGAAATGGTAAAAAGAATAATGCATTAAAAGTAGTAGCACTTTTTAGTGACTTTTAGGAGTAAAATAGAAAAGTAGAAACTTATTTGTACAGAATAAAGCATTTGTTTCACTAGTTGTTTTCTGCCTTGTTGCATCTGTAAAGGTTTCTTGGAAGCTCCCCACAAACAAATACAAATAGGATCATAAAGAATGGCACTCATTAACTTTAAAGCTATTTTTAAGGGAAATAAGTTACATTCCTTATTCCTACTATAAAGTAATCATATTTTCATGCTACTCAGGAAACTCAGGTGACTAAAACCAGGAATTGAACAAAAGGACTGTAAAATGGGTGAAATAAGAAACTATACATCCTTAGCAAACTGAGTTTGTGTTAACGGATGCTTTGCAGGGACACAGTTTCTCCTGAAAGGGAAAGAGATAAGAAAGGGAGATATGGCAGAAAGGGATACAGTCTATAGTCAGGGGAATAAAAGTATGGCTCTGCACCACAAGTGCATCATTTTGTCCCCTTTTTTCCTCGGGAAAGTTACCCCGAGCAGCACTGCACCTCTGTCCCTCTCCCTCTGCTGCCCATTCCTTCCCAGTTCTTGGGAGAACACTGCTGAGACTGAGCCGAGCTGAGTAGAGCTGAAAGAAGTTGAGCCCAGAGGAGTGGAGCAGCCTCAATGCAAATAACCTATTTTTTGGGGGGTGGGGGTTTCTTCAATGTTTTTGTTGTCTTGGGCTCAAGGAAGGGGAATGCCAGCTGCAGAGATCACCCACCATCTTGTCTTTGTCTCGAGAATAATGGTGTGTCGCTGCAGAGCTGCAGGATTAGATGCTGCCTTGCTTTTTGTCTTGTCAGCCATGTGGAACTGAGTCATGGTGGTGAAAAGCTTTTTGTCTGTAAATCATCTTCTCTTTTTTTATTAATATTGTTGCTGCTACTAGGCATTTCTTACTCTGCTCCTGTTTGTTTTCAGTAAATTATAATTTCAAGCCATGATCTCTGCCTTTCTCCCTCTCTCTCCAGATGGAGTTCAAGGGGAAAGGGAGCAGCTTTTGAGTTCAATTCACAACTGGTTTTAAACCACCTCATGGTCCAATTCTGGAATTTACAGAAATCAAATTTTCTATTTAAGTGCTCAATGTTCTAGCTGTACTGCTAAAGTAAGATTAAGTTTCTTAGTTGACATATGACTTTTAGCAAGTACCATCAACACAGCCCTGTAAGCCTCTCTATTTCTTTGTGTGGGAAGATCTATAGACAGTTGAAATTGTTGAGGCATCTGAAGTTTGTTTATAGAGAAGACAACAATTATAGAGAGAGTTAGGACTCGGTGCTGTCCTACATCCTTCTGATGGATGCATCAGAAATAACCAAGCACTGCTGCAAGCAAGTTCTGGCAAATTTCCTATCAGCTTGGGTGACTCTTGCAGCTGCAGTATTTTGAGAAATGATGTCAGCAGATCACACAGGTTAAACAACCTTGCAATTTCCTAGGCGTTGCCTCATGGAGGACAGCTGCTGGGGTTTTTTTTCACTAAAATATTTTCCAACTATTTTCTCAGTATCTCTGGGGATTATTTGCCTCAGTTCTTTTCATGTTCAATACTGCTTTTGGTATCTGCCATATTCCAAACTGCCCCATCCAACCTAACAATAACATTATAAGCAAAAGGGAAGAGTTTCTAGGGATAAGCATAAATTTTCTTTTGTTACTAACATTTTTTTAGGTCTTGTATTTAATGGTGCTAGCAATCAAGTTTTCAACTCTTAAATATCTTCAAGGAACTGGAAAAAGGGGGAAAAAAGTATGGAGATATGTAGACCACTTTTGCAAGTGTTCTTTCTGCTTTTTAGGGGCAGGGATACCTGTTTTCAGGAAAAACAGAAGCCTCTGTACACAAGAATGGATTTAGATGCATCTTATGTAAAAATGTGGTGGGTGGATGCCAGGCAGAATGATTACCTGATTTTGTACCTCTGCCCTATCAGAGAACTCTCTGTGCAGGAAGAGCAGAAGGGAATCATGGACACTGTGACTGGCAGATAAGACTTTATTTTCCAGTGTGTTGCTTCAACAAAATGTAACTGTCATTCTTCAGTGAATTTAAATGAGAATGAACATGTGAACCTTTATAGGTTCCAGTAAGCTGCAGCCTGTTGCTGCTACTGCACTTCGAATCTTCTGTGAATATGCACAATATGGAAAGAACATTTTATAATCTTAGGAAAAAATCCAGAGAGAAGGATTAGAGGCTGTGACATATGAGAAGAGATTAAGACAATTTAATATACTGTGCTGCTGCTTAAAGGAAAGACTATAAAAGAGTGATATGATTGCATACAAATACCTCAGAGGCAAAGAATGAGAGTTACAGAGGTTATTATAACATTATTTACTGTAGTATCTTTTCTACCATCAACATAGGCTATTAACTCTGAGAAATATAAATTGAGTAGAAAAAAAATCAGAAAAAATCTGGAAATTGAATGCACTGTAGAGGAATATTTGGGTAATATTTTAGGAAATAACTTTAAAAGGAAAGACTTTTAATGCTTCATCTTGCACCATTAATATCTTTGGGTATCTAAAATGTGACTTGAATAAAAATTTAAGATAGGGCCCTTCAGGCAACAGTCTGAGCAAGCCAAAGAAGCAGTTAATATGTGAAATTCACTTGCGTTAAAGATATTTTAAGAGCTGTGTGTGAGGGAATATCAGAGAAAGGATTAGAAGGGGAAATCCTGGGTTTTCTGTAGAGGTAGCTGACCTCAAAGGTTTCCAAGCTGACTTTCATGAAGTATTTTAAAAGAGTGAGGCAAGGTTTTCTTGGAGAGCAAGCAGATCAGTTACTCTATATGTATTATATATTCTACATATCATCATATTCTATATGTTATGGGTGCTACAAGATGTTGATGCTGTCTCCTATTAGATGCAATACAGGTGAAGAAGGCTTCTTGTTATAATTTAACTGTAGTTAGTGCACAACAAAAATAAAGCTACTGATATATTAAATTCCACATGGCTTCAAAACGGCTTGTTTCTGTAAGTATTACCGTGTGACAGACCATTTTCCTGTAGGATTTTTCACAGCCTTAGGTGTTTCTACAGCCTAAATGCCCTCTACAGAACAATAAAGCTGCTGTACAAGGGTACACTATAAAGAAAATATACACGATTTAAATGGGCTGTTTTCCTTGTGACAGCAATTTCATTTGAAACATTTGCTTATTTTGCATTCTATACTGTTCTCATAAACTATCATAATTTCAGAGCACAGCCTATAATTTCATTTAAATAAATCTAGTGCTAGAATTAACTTTATGGTGCAAAACTGGTTTGAAAAATAGCCAAACTACAGCAAGACTGAGTTTTCCAAACATATTAAATGCTGACCCTTCTTGAGATTTAGTGGAAGTTTTGGGGTGGCATTAGCTGTATTGGTAGTTTCTAATATAGTAGAAATCTGTAGAATTTTTATCTCTGGGTGCTCTGGTCGCTAAGAGCTCATACATTTCATAGGAAGATTGGAAAAATTAATGGCATAGAAATCTACTGTAGGTTATTAAATACTGACAAACCATTCTGGAAGAGGAAATTCCTAAGGTGCACATTATTCAAAGCTAATATAGTCCTCAGTAGAAGTGTCCTTGCCTTCATTTTACACTTGACTCTAGGCATTCATTTTGGTCATTGTCTGAGAACAGATTTCATGCTAGATGAAGTGAGTATGGCTGTTGTCCTGGGTGAAGAAATTTCATCAATAAAAGTGACTCACTTTGGTCTTTGTGTATGCCTGCAGCTTTCAGGTATTTATCTGCCTAACTCTGTGTGTGTGTCCTTACATTGTAAGGTGCCTTGAGAGCCCTTATGTTAACAAGTGGGAGACTAATTTTATAGTGTATGCACAAACAGAACCTGATGGATGACCCGTTTGGTAGGGCAGGCTGTTGAAATGCACTGAATATTTTCCTTCTGTGAAGAAAATAATTATGTGTGAACAACTATTATCTGCATACAATTTTGGTGGATGCTCAAATGCCTCTGTCTCAGGATCTGTACAGTAATGTTTTTGTGTCTGTGGCTATAATATGAACAGTGTTGCATCTACTTTTCTTTGGAATCTTTGGAGAACAGTAGTTAGCATTCAGGGGAAGGTTAGTGCCATGAAATCTAGTCTGGTGCCATTCAGAAAAAACAATGTATGCACTTCCTGAAATTTACAGAAGAAAAAAGAAGAAGGGATAGTGCTGCAAAATAATACAGACAACAGTCCATATATAAATAAACTACAATGTAAATAGCGGTACAAGAAAAGGCAATTGCTTCATCAGATTTCTTCATTGGAAACAATTTGACTGCCAGCTGAACAGTGTTATCCCTTAGTCATATCACATTATTTACACTTCTCTAGGAAGAATATACCCTCCCATTGACCTTCATGCACTTATGTGTCCATTAATGATTTCCTCTGGGCTTTGTCAAGGGACACACATTGCTTCTGCATTTGAAATTAAATAGCAAAGGGACAATTTCCTATTTAATATTATTTCTTAATTCTTATATATCCTTATGCATTTTTTCCCAAACACTTTCAGAATGAAGTCCTTTTCAAAGCAGATATATGTTCTGCTGACTCTTCCTTAAAATTAAATAACCATTCTTAAAATTATTTGCAATCATAGAAGACCAAATGTGAAAAGAGATTCCTAAGAATAGTTCCTTTAACTTCAAATTTAAGCCTTCTAAAGCTGGTAACACAATGAAAAGCTATCTTGAGCCTATTTCTGTTATTTTTACTGAGAAGCACCTTACTCTATGAGCAAATCCATGTGATTTCTTTTCACCTTTGTGTTCTCTATTTCATACTTATTAAATTGACTAAATTCAGTCTGTAATAATGAAAGTATTTTATCAGAGCAAGGCTTGCTGTAGGTTCTTTGCTAGAGATAACTTCCTTTGACCTTCAAAACCTGGAAAGGAATTAAAATATGTTTAATAAATTATGTTAAATATGTAAATATAACTTGCATGTATAAAGTTACAACACTTAAATTGCATAGAATCACAGAATCATATGATAAGGAAAGACCTGTCATATATTACCTAGTCTATCTTTAGGCCTAAGTATCATATGCTTTATGTATTTCATTATTAATAGACATCTGATTAACTTTTCTTTAAGATGCATATTTTCTGACGTCCCATGATACCCTAAAGCAATCTACCACTAGTCTTACCAGTTTTTATCTCTATATGAATTATTATTCTATATATCAGTTTAAGTCAGTTTATTCTTGTCAAAACTGTAAAGAACACAAAGGTCTGAGGATTTACGTTGAAACACCTCTAATGTGTATTCGAGGAGTATTAATTCTCCACTACCACCTCCATTTTACAGGTCATATCATACTCTCCTTTGAATTCTCTTTAAACTGAAAATAAAAATGCAAAACTTTCAGTCTTCCTCTCTGGTCATGTTCTTCAGAACTCTGATATTTCTTCTGAAGTCTATTCTATTAATCTCTACTTTTACTGACACAGGAAGCCAAAACTAAATAGAGTTTAATGCAGTGCTGAATAATGGAGAAGGATTACATCTACAAGATACACTTGGCTCAGACAGCCTGATACGGAATTTCTGTATTTCAGAAGTGTGCTATTGCAGCTTGTACTATTTTATATATGTATTTTATAGGGTTTGAGGAACACCATAAAATAATAAAGCCATTAGGTGAAAAACACATGTCATTTTATATGAAACTGCCTTCGTTGTTAAGTCAGATGCTGTGCCCAGTCCTGAGGATAGTCTGGCCAATTTATACTGTCAACTGCTTCCACTGTGCTCACACTCAATGCTTAAGAGAGTAATACAAGATTCAGAGTGATTATTTTGTCAATTATGGCACTTGAGCACCGCAGAGGTAATAAAATGCTGTACAGAGATCAATTTATGGACAAGAAATAGACAGGTTGAAATTCAGCCCAACAAAAGAGAGGTTAAAAATGGAAAGTGAAGCATATTGAAGAGTTTGCATGGCATTCACTCTCTTTTAAAAAGATATATAACTATCAAAGCATTATTTAAGAATGTTCTCATCATTTTTCAGGTTTTTAAAAGTTAAAAGATAAAAGATTTTTAACTCATGTAATTTCAGAATTCGGTAAATTGGACATGTAATTTCAAATTATATACTTTTGGCTTCTTAATTAACAATGTGAAGATCAAAGCAGCTGTGAGGATCAATTCAATTATTTTACACCATAATCTTAAGGGAACTTGAACTGGATCTGAAAGTACCTTTTTGTCCATATAGACTAAACCCATGGCAATCTCAAAACACCTGTTTTTCCTTAGACAACATTCCTTGAGATACCTATGTGAGATGAAGCCAATCCAAAATTTCAGTCCAATCAGGTTAAGTAGTTTTAAACAACCCATACCCTCAACTACTGACAAGATAGAGGGCAATTTTTACTTAGAATCTTGACTTGAAGCAATTAAATTGCATTTGGCATTCTGTTACACACTCAGTCTTTTTGATACAGATACAGTCATAGCAGATGATTAACAATATTAACATCCTGGTCTTGTAAATTTATATCAGCAAACTGAGACAAAGAGTAAACAACAATTTAACTCTCTTGTCTTAAGAGATCAATCTACCGAAATACCACATATATTCGTCATGGCACTTTCATGGCCTTGGTGGATTTGAAGTACCAGAAGAATAAGATATTATTTGAGATGAGGCCATGCTTGAACTTCAGTAAATGAAACAGCAGTACTTTGAGTACCAATCTGCTGTTTGTAGATCACTGTGACAGCATGACTGGAAATGTATCATCTTTGCTGCTTTGAAGTTTTAATGCCATCCACTTTCATTTATGTCATTAAATATAGATGTTGCAGAAGGTTAAAGCCCTTGGTGATATCTTATTTTAAAAAGTGTTATGCAGGTGGGGAGCTGTTTTTTGAATATGTTTGGACAGTGCATTTACATTTTATTTAATGGGAAGTTTAGCAAGGGTGCATAATTATACTAAACAGACTAAACCCTGATAGAGAATAAAAATAGGATCGAAGGGTTGAAAGAAACTATAATTCAAACTCCATCATAAGATTTAACAATTCATTCACTCTTTTGGGATAGTAAAGGGTGGAACTTTTGTCATATTTTCAAACTAAATCTGGAAAGAACTAAGCAATTAAACCTCAAAGGAAATGTCTGATTTCAGTTTGTGAGAAGGGTTCTGAAAAAATACCCACAAATTAAACAACACACATAAGTACATAGAACTTATGGAAAGAAAATCTGAAAGTGTTATTTAAAAATATTTTATTGCATGTTTTGGTTTTTTAATATAAATTTTCCTCAGAATGGTATGATAATTAAGACTGAAAACCAGTCATAAATCCAAGGTAAAAGGTAATAGGAAAAAAGAATAGTAATATGACTAAAGACTATAACTATGATGTGAGGAAAATAGGCCGTTCAATTTCTGCCAGGCAGTTTTATTAGTGTAAGTTTTGCCTTTGGCTATGAAATTAGTAATGCATGATAATTTCAGCTATTGACTTCGACTGCTAAATATGCTTCACTTATTCTTTGAGGGGAAGAAGAAGCAGCTGTCCTCTAATATTAATTGTTTTCAGTTATTCCATATCTATGAAGTACAGCCTAAGGTTTCCCACTCATAAATTAATTTCTGTATTCCTTTCATAGACTCCCAATCATCCTTACAGTTTTAGTTTCTTTTCTTTCAGAGGACAGAAATAAACCCAGGGCATCTGCCTTAGAATTCCTAAACTCCGTGACTTGTGTCCCCTGGCATTAAATGGAAAATCATCATAATTTTGTATTAAAAAATAAATAAACTTTATTCCAGTTAAAACTACTGCTATCCAACACTGATAATTAAGCTCTCAAGTAGAATAGAACATCTTATAGAAAATATTTCATGTACTTCAGAATGCTGCTGTTCATTTCATTTAATCAACAATTTACAAAGTACTTTAATTCCATGGAATTTAGTGTCAGCCCAGAGCTTTATTGATCTCCCTTTTTATCTCTTATGATTCTGACAAGTATCCATGGAACATATACTAGCATTGTGATTTCATAGATTTTGAATTTGTAAAAGTTCCTAGCCATCTTCCTGAGAATTTCCTCTGGGTTGAAAATGTGAAGCTAGAAAATCTTTAAGAGTTTCCTATACAGGAAACTGGCATGACAGCCAAGGGAAATGCACTCTTTAGGAGGGCAGATCCCATCATGAGACATTTTGGTTTTAACCTACAAGTCTCAGTTCAGTAGTTTTGGAGGCTATTTTTTTTCCCCAATTCTCTTATATGCAGCTTTAAAATATTCCCATTTTCCTCTCTTCTTTTTGCCCACATAATGATTCACTTCCCCTCAAACCAATGTCACTTGACAGAAAGATATTAAATGACTAATGACATTGAGGGCACAGTCAGATTTTAGCAGCATCAGTGAGCACCATGGCTCTGTCTGTACCACTCCAAAATTGAGTACTCAAGATGGGCTGTCAGCTCTTGGCTCTGCTCGTTTCCTGTCTAAAGATATTTGTGCTAGATATCTGTGATGATATGATAGTTTATTATCTACCAGCAAGCCAGGCCCAAGCCCAGGGCTGACATCCTGCTGGCCTCAGTCTGTCCCCAGCCTCAGGGAAGCTCCTGATGCCCGAGGCTGGGAATGTCCCTGGCTGCCCCCTTGTCTGGCCTGGTGGGATGGGTCCTGCCTGCCAGAACCTGCCCTGGCATCCCTGGGGAGATCCTGCTTCTCCTAGCCCCGAGGAGATACTGGCCAGTGCTGCATGCTAAGATATTTTACTCTTCTTTCATGAAATAAAAATTCAGTCAAGATCCTGTCTTGACCAACTGTCTGTCTGTGAGGTCAAAGATCAAAGATGCCTTGAAGACATTCAGGGCAGAGTGGGCAGCCTACATAAGTCAGCCTGCATATATGCAATATACACAGGCTGCATCAGGGATGTAGATGTACACAGGAATACCAACGAGGGCCATGCAGGCTGCTCTGACTGCAATTACACTCTTCAAATACACAGCCCTCTTTACTTGCTATTTGCATATTGCAAATGCATGGAGGTCTAGAGTAAATCTGCTTTAATTTCAAATATTTTTTTCTGTTGTCTACACAAATATAATGTCCATTAAAAAAAGTAAATAGATTACCTCCTCACATATGAAGTCTTAATGAGTTAGAAATAAATATTCTGTTGATTAAATTACTAGTCTTAATGTTTACATGTTAAAGAAAAAGATCAAAAACTGCTAAGTTATTCCAGCAATATCCAGCTTTGATTTGTATGGGTTTGTGCAGATTTGATCAGTGTTGTTAAAAAGATCATAAATTTCACTCTTTTATTTCTGAAATATTACTGCTTTGTCAAAACACCCTTTGAATGTCATGCTAAGTTTCAACTTTTTAGCATAAATGTCAGCTTTCTAAGGAGAATTTCCAATAAGTTCATATTTAGCTCCAAATTCTAAAACTCTTACGCAATATTTTCAAAGAGCAGAGACTAAACTCTGAAAATATTTGCTCTGCAGAATAAGATGCAATATTGTCCTCTAGCATGTCAGAAAAACGATCACAAATTCAAATCATGTTTTGAAAAGTTTCAGATATATAAAGCAGCATGCCTTTTTTCGTTAACAAAATTTGTCATTTGGTTTTACAACAAGGTATCAAATTGAAGTCATGCTACAGAAAAAAAGGCTGAGTATTAACATAAGACCTATCACGGAATAATACAGACTTTTTGTCTGGTTAATGTCAGTTATTTCAGCATGGAGTCACAAAGTGTAATTCAGTGTACAGCTGTTTTATTTGTTTTATTTGTTTCCCACTTTCTAAATGTATTTTGTTCTACACTGGAAAGAAGAAGCAAAATCATGAACATATTTTCAGATATTTTCACAGCTACCTATGAAATAATTCTATTTTTTTCCATTCAAATAGGATCATTCTACCCTGAGATAAAAAGGCAATAATGTTTCTCTGATATTGGAAAAAGTAGTAGACTCTGATTTTTACTGAAAATATAATAGAGATATCACTGGTAAAATCGGAAATGCAACTTAGAGATGATCTTCATTCACTATTTCAATATTTCAAATTTCAAAAATTTGTTTAATAAATGATAATGTTGTAGGACATTTCACATGTGGCATTATCCTGAGTGTCAGGTCTCCACTTCAACTAATATTAGGTGCAAACTTTTCAGTCTTTTCAGTCACTTAAACTGCATATCAAGTTTTCCTTCTGCTTATTACACATACATTCCTTTCTCTACTTCATTCTAAAAGTGCTCAACGCTTTCCCATATGTAGGACAAAAGCAGCTTATAATTAAACTCACTGTCTCAAAGAGACTGACCTGGCAATTCTTGCCTGTGCAAACCCCTCACTGAATAAAGACTTGCCTTGGAATGCTTTGGAATCTCTTCTGCTGCTGCTATGCACTGACTCTTGCCCAAGCAGCACTGCAAATCATGTTTGTTCCTAGGCACAACAGAAACTTTATACTCAAGTCTTGTACGTTTTCTTTATGTATTTCAAACTCTACAAATGTTCTATGATATAATCCTGCTGATTGCATCCTACATGAGTTCACGATTGACAAAAGGAATCATCTCTTCCAAATATCTTGCAAGCAGCAAAAAATGTCCTGTATTTCATTCTAATATGCTTTCTTTCACAGTCATCATAAGCCAAGAAATGACCTTTGGGTTAGTGCTTGCCATTTGATTTCCAAATTGGAAGAGAGGGATTCTAACAGAATCAGATGTATTTTGTATTTGCTACTTAAAGTCTTTCAAATCTAGCTGAATTCCCTGGATTATTTGTATCACTAATAAATATGATAGTCAAATGTTTTTGATCTCTGCTATATTGTGACTGTAGCACCAATCTTACAAAAACTTTGCTTGTGGGTGACTAGCAAACAAATGCAGCAAATCTGCACACATCTTTTTAAAGTGATGACCATGTTCAGAAGTTCTAGGTAAGCACTATGCCTCCTGTGCCTACATAATTTATGTAATTCTAGCTGTTCAAAGTGAATTTAAAGTTCTATGTTTGAATAAACTAGGATTCTACAACCCTATATAATAAGCCTTCCTAATACCAAAAGCTTTTGCTGTTTGTTCCCTTGTTTTTTTTTTTCCAACAATCCAGAGTATTTTGGTGCCCGAACCATAACCATTGTGTCTCATTTTTTATCTGGTCCTTTCTCAGAAAAAAATAGCAGAATTCCCCTGTGATGACCTATATTGGGCACTGGTTTCTTTACATAGACACTACTCATGCAGAAACTTTGTGGTTAGATATCAAACTCCTGACTGCATCTGAAGGAGAAAAACCCTTCTTTTTTATTTCTAAAACTTAAAGCATAGGAAAAACCCCTCTTTTACAGTTCCCAGCAATCAGCATCTCTTTGAAGTTTCTGCTTTAGTGTGTGACTTTGCAAAGATTTTTCTGTAAGTTTGGCAGCAGATTAAATCACAGATTGGACAGCATCTTTCTTTGAAGTTTGCATGACTAGGTGATTTATTCATGAATGTCTAACAGGTAAGATTTTTACGTGTCACCTGAACAGCTTCTGTAGTGACCATCTACTTATTGAGAAAAGGATTGGCAGAACACACCAGAGTGGAATGAATCACAGAAATCTGCTTACAAAATAACAATGTGTGTTCTGCTATCACCTTCCTACAGACTCGCCTGAAGTTAAAGATTATAGTGGGGTATTCATGCAAGAGATACATCACAGAGTTCACAGGCTCTCTGGTATCATCCTCCTTTACCTTAATGTTCTTTGTATTCAGTCTGAAACCTTGACTATACACTTAGTAAAACATACTGGTAAAAAGACAAGCAATATGGAACAAAGATATCTTTTATTTGCAGAGGACTTTTGGTTTCTGTTAAACACACTGTACTGGAAAAAAAGTGTGGTTTTCACCGTGGGAGAGCTTTACCCTTGCAAAGGAGGAGTCTATTCAGCTTGTTTCAGCAAGCTGCTGTGATAGATGTAGCAGAAAATATCACAGTATAATGGTCCCTCTTGTAACCTCATGTTTGCAATTTGATTATAGCACTTCTAAGGCTTAAAATAATGCATGCAATTGACTTTATTATAGTGCTATTGGTCCATGCTAAACTTTGTTCCCTGAGGTAGAGCAATAAAAAACAAATATTGAATTTTAAATACAAAACAAATACCATATAAATTAATTTTAAACAAGTAATAACTAACAGTTGTGTGGATTTTGTTTTTCTTAGGGGTTCTCAGAGCAGACCAGAACTCTAACAACTATTTTATCAACTTAGAAAGAAACTAGGAAAGCGAACTTCTGTTCTGAAACTGAGCAGCTTCTCAAAGTAATGAAAAAGTTTTCATTACACAACTTCCAGTTTCAAAAGAACTGCAGGGAAATCTGAAGGATTGGCAGCCTGCAGCTCTATGTAAATGTACATTAATAAGCAAATAAATGTATAAATAAATAAGATTATACCAGTCCATTTAAAGTTTCAAAAACGAAAATTATTTTTCTGCATCTACATAAGACGTAGGAACATCATTGGAACATCAGGTTTATGCAGCATTTCATTCTTTGTAAGAAATACATCTATAAATGTTAGGCACAACTGCTTGGAAAATATATCTGGAATTGTTATTTCAGGCTGGAGGGATGGACGAGGGTAATTCAGATGAAGGTGTGCCACTGATGAATTACCACAGCCACACTGTATATTTTGATCTTCAGAGGCTATTCAAGTATGGAACAGCTTGAATTGAAGTATCTCACTGAATCACAGCATATAATGGCAAAAGTTACACAAAAGGCTCTTTAATCATTTGAGTGCCAATAATAGTAGTAAAAACTAGACAATTTTAATTATCTTGGGAATTTCTAATAGGTATGCACTATGGGAGTGAAAGAGATACTAAGAACCAGGCAGATAATGATAAGAGAATTCAAAAGCATGTTGTATCTAAGCAATCTTCCACTGTGCTGAAAGAGACAAATTCTTATCCCATGCTAGACATTGGATTCATAACTAATATGGTTCTTGTAGGCCAAGCCATTGCTATTATTTCTATACAGCTGAAAGTAATTGGGTGTTTGATCATTAAAATAATGCTGCAATCCTTATACTGATGTGTTAACAGATGATTTTTTTTTCAGAGATGTCACTATTTTCTCTAAGTTTTCTTAGGGGAAAAAGTTTTTCAGCATCTTCATTATGTTTACTTTCTATCTGAAAAGGTAAAATATAAAATCCATTTTCTAAAAATAAAATCTGCCAATTTTTTTCTCACATAACCAATGAACTAAAGCCAAGAAAACAAAATTAAAAAAACCTAACATTCCAACTGAAGTATGCCTCATTAGGGGTTGAATTCATACTAAGACATATAAATATCTACTACATATTAAAAGATATGAATAATTAGCTGGTATTTAAAGGGCATTTAAAAATAGTGGACATGAATATTTAAAATTATTTCTGATGAGATTTAGAGGTAGAAAACAGCCTTGAAAATTAGAATAGTACTTTGAAGACATGAGTATGCATCATGTCTTCAAAAGAGGGCTTGATTGGGATATAATAATAAAACATGGAAATGCATAGCTAACAATGAAAAGAAAAAAAATCTTGAACAGCTGTTCCCAAAGGATCATCAGCAAGCCTACACTTTGAATGAGTCAGGGGTCTTGAGAAATAGAATCACATTTTGATTATAGCATTAAACCTCAGTATGCATAAGAGAAACTGAAAACTTAAAGGTTTTTTTCCAGTTTTCTGACTTGGACTTTTTATCTCCAGTAAAACACAACTTAGTTAGGTTTTAGGGTGATTTACATTGCATATTACATATTACTGTGATTTACATCTCTTCTGTCAAATAGCTTGGCATTATTGCTAACATATAGAACCACCTGCAACATTCTACTTTTACAGATTGTTGTAGGAATGTCAATGTTTATTTTCTTATTGTATGATGAACTGAAAAATATGAAGTTTGAGGAATGCTTTCTGGATCATCATCATATTTTTAAAAATTAATTTCTTTAGGTATATTTACTGTCATTTTGTGTTTGCCTTCGTCAGTCATTTGGCTCAGCTTAGTTACAAAGTTTTCAGTCAGGATTTTGAGCCTTAGATCAGATACAATAATCAACCAGTCATCGATATAAAATAACATGATATCAGCTAACTAAACTAAAGAATACAATTTATACTTGAAACAATAAACCACTGAGTCAAATATACTTGTAGAGACAGTAAAATGACTGAATAAACCCTTATATTTAATATACTCAATGCATCTACAGCTATGTGAAGAAAAGATGCACGAGCAATTTTTAAAGTCTCCACAGAGGTCTGGTTATGCAAGTTTATAGGACCATAGGATCATAGAATGGTTTGAGTTGGGAAGGACCTTAAATATCATTTAGTTCCAAACCCCTTCAATGGGGAGCCCCATCCAGCTTGGTCTTGAAGCCTTACAGTAAGCACACTATTTATGGCACAAAGATAAAAACCCCCGATATATCTTAAATGGAATTAATCTGGCTTTGTTTATACATATGAATTTCAAATATGTTTTAAACACTGGTAAAATAGTAATAAATTATAATAATTATAAATTAAAAATAATAAATACTGGCACTTTTTTTTTGCGCTAGAGTCGTTATTATGGCAAAGTTA
This sequence comes from Sturnus vulgaris, assembly GCF_052056855.1. Classification (NCBI taxonomy): domain Eukaryota; kingdom Metazoa; phylum Chordata; class Aves; order Passeriformes; family Sturnidae; genus Sturnus; species Sturnus vulgaris. Next base: position 102,434,756 of record NC_142245.1, on the reverse strand, counting down.
GAACTTCTGACAGAGACGACCTGCAAAATTCTCAGCATTTTTTATAAGCCATCTGTTTCCATTTCCCTCTATGGGGTATCTCCATTGTCTTGGAAACAACACGTGAGCTATGTACAATTTTCTATATGGATTCAAAATCTGAACTGCTCTGTTCAAGCTGTGTTACAGCAATCATTCAACTGAAAGATGCTTAAAATTACAGATTTTTTAAAATTGATTTTTGCCCCCAAAGCCTCATCCCTTTTTACATAGTTACTTATTTACATACTTGTGCCAACGCACGCATATTGTCAGCCAAAGGACTTTTATAACACATGCCTGTACATGTTTTCAAATTAAACTGCCATTCTCATAGGAAGTCAATGACAACAAAGGAATTAACAGAGAATGAACAATATTTTGATAATCTATCCTTTGCTTATCTGTTTTGTGAAAAATCTGTTCCTGTTTGCACTCAGGCAAACATATTTGAAAATACTTCATGTGTACAAATAGTTATATAACAATCACACTTCCAGGTCTTCTACCTTAGGCTAAAGACGTCCATCTGAAGTTTAAAGCTGTATGTCAACATAAATTTACTCTCTATTAATAAGTCTCCCTCCTATCACTCAAAGGTTTAGGTCTCTTTAGGAACTTGAAAATATGATGTCTAATTTCAGAATGAAATGAAGATAATTTAATCAAAAAAACTCTCCACACAGTTGGACTTTAACTAGCAAAACAAAAAAATCATCAGTTTCAGCAATATCCACTGCTGCAACAGTGAGGTGAGGCAAGGGCGTTAGTAATACTCCAAGGGTTTTCTTGGATTATTTTTATTCATCACATTTTGCATAATCCTTCTTCATCTAATACAGTACTGGATAACTGATTAAGATGAGAAAAAACATCTATTTTCTAAAATGCTTTTCTAGCTTATTCTTTAGTATATAACTTTCCTTGGAAATCTTTGCTTTTTACATATTAATACATTCTCATAACTTCAGTGGCTTGTCCTCTCTGGCTTTCTTGCACTAGGGTTTCTGTAAATGAAGAGATGTATATTAAGTGGTAAGTGGAAATCTTCTATACTAATATAAGTATATACTTTTTATATTGCATAAATATAACTTTCACTTGTATATGTGTCTATTGTACATATAAATATTTATCTGCTGTATTTTGAAAACATAGAACTGAAAGAAATTCCTTGGGGTCTTTGAGATCTGGCCTATATGTCTTGTTCTTTCACCTGAGTTAACAGAGGTAAATGTATTTTCTTATTAACTGGATGCAGTTTTGCAATTTTAGACTCTCACAAATAGGTGGCACTAATGAATTCTTTATTTTCAGTAATTTCTATGTTCCCAGCTAGGAAGGTAAAAGTGCTTTGTGTCCTCTGACACATTCCATATTGACCTTTGCAACCAATAGCAGATTTGAACTTAGTTATGAGGGCTGAAACAGATAAAGAGAATCTTGTTTTTCACTTCCATGAGATAAATAACTTCTACCGAATGTAACAGGAGTTACTCACAAGTTTAGGAGAAAGTTGCCTACATGCTGCATTAAAATAAAAAAAGCACTTTGCTCTTTAATATAAAAACACATCTAGAGTGACATAATGTATTGACAGTTCCTGTGAAAGACCTGATTAAACTAGCTGGACCTGAAATATTACCTGGCATGCTAGAAATGTCAAATAAAAATTGCCTTGAAATGTGAATTTGAGTCACATTCCCTGCAGGTTTACGCTGGAGTAGCCTTCCTAGTGTCAATTTAATTAGAGGTGTTTTTCAAGTTCAGCTTTCACAAACTATGGTTCATTAGCATTTTCTAAATAAGATGCTTCCACAGATATTGTTAGGTCCCCAAGCAGAGCTGATCAGTTTATCAAAAAACACTTTGGTCCTTCTAGAGAGGAAATCTGATGTCTCTCCATGCACTGTGTAGGCAGGTGGGTATGTGTGCACATGCATAACATATGTACATGTATTTGTAGGTAATGAATGAAGTTATATCTGCAGAAATCTTGTTTTGTTTTATTTAATTTTATCATGTGATTATAATGAAATTGCCCTATTTGCATAGTAGTATGACTACATCCTCATAGACAAAGAAACTATGAGAATTTAATGATTCTTGTGGATCCAACCCTTTATTTTACAAGTTTTGATTCTTTGGAGGGTATGTCAGAAAATAGTTTTAATCAAATCAGTAAATTTTTGCCCTAAGGCAAAGAAAGACCTCCAAACTTTATTAGAAATAAGTGTAAGCTCTAGTGAAAATAGTAGAGGGCTGGAATGAAATGGAATGAATGGAATGGAATGAAATACCATTCAAAATTTTAAAAATTAATTTAGCAATTAACCATATGCTTGATAAACTAGGGATTTTAAAGTAAGATAAGCTTCCAGAAATATAATTTTATGAAAAACAAAAAGAAAAAAAAGTTGAGCAAGACATTAGAATTAGAATCAGAAACCCAGCCATACTGGGTGTGTCCACACAGCTCACATTAATGTGAGCACCTTATGCACTGCAGCTGAAGGAACACGAGGAAACAGCAGCCATCAGAAAAATAATTCTCTGTGGGCCTTCCATGGTATAATGAAGGTGAGAGAAATACACATTACTCTCTCTTGTGATAACCCAAGGTTCTAAATGGTGTCAATATTAACATATCAAGCACTTTTTGTGTCACTTTGGGTTTGAAAATAGCAGGCAAGCTCTGGTCATGTCCATGAGATAGATGTCCATAGACAGATGCTCTTACCTTCTAAAATAAGATGACAGATTTCAAAATATCCATGGAAAATTAATAATTTTTGTGCTAATTGACTTTGTCTGAATGCCAGATGGCCACCAAACCATGCTATCACTCCCCTCTCTACTGGGCAGGAAAGAGAAAATATGATGGAACGTTCATAGGTTGAGATAAGATGAGAGAGAGATCACTCAACAATTGCTATAACAGAAAAAAACAGATTTGACTTGATTCAACTTAAATTCAATTTATTGCAAATCAGTCCGATTAGAATAAAGAGAGACAAGAACAAATCTTAAAACATTTCCCCCTGCCCCTCCCTTCTTCACTGTTCCTTTTCTCTACTTTCCCTCCTCCACTCCCAGTGACAAAGGGGGATGTGGGTTGGAGAATGCAGGCTCCAGCATGGGGTTCCATGTGCTACAAGTGGATCTCTGCTCCACTGTGGACCCCCATGCAGGGGCACAGCTGCCTCACCATGGCTGCATCGTGGGCTGCAGAGGAATAAATCTCTGCTGCAGCACCTGCAGCACATTTTCTTCCTCCCTCTTCATTGACCTTGAGGTCTGCAGGATTGTTGCTCTCACATATTCTCACTCGTCTCTCCTTCTACTGTTCTGCAGCAGTTTTTCCCCCTTAACTATGTTATCCTAGAGGCATTGCCACCCTTACTGATGGGTTTGGCCAGGAGCAGATCCCACTTGGAGCCTCCTGGGATTGGCTCTGTCAGAAATGGGGGAAGCTTCTGAGGGCTTCTCACAGAAGCAAACCCTGTGGCTTCTTCCCTCACTACCAAAACCTTCCTATGCAAACCCAATCCACATCTGCTTGTAATATCTCCAGAAGTATGCAAATGTAGTGCAAGGAAGCATGGTCACTGATCCAGGCCAAAAATGTGCCAAAACCAATTGCAAATGATGACAAAATTATGGTGCTTGGCCTCTGATTGTGTTAAACTGAATTTAGTTCTCACATTACTGTTTAAAACAGTGCAGCCCATACATGGTTAGGGAAAGGTTGCATCATTATTTCAGTTACTACTTATGACAAGATAAGTATGAGAAAAATTAAAATTTCCAAAATCTATGCAGAAAAGCAGGAAGAAAAATAATTTCAATGTTGAGAAGTATTCACAATGCTGTGTTTTCAAATTTCCACAAAAGTGACAGATTTTGAAATGAATGCAATAATTTTAAAATCAACATACTTAATATGTCTGATAGATACAAGAAGCATGGCTGTGTTGTTATTGTTATATAACAATAAGCATTGATGATGATGCAGCAGTGACAGGTTATCAGGAGAAAGTAATTAGAAAAAACTTGTGAAGAAAACAGCAGAATGGCAAGTGCCAGGAAAACAGGGGAAGGAAGGAAGGAAGGAAGGAAGGAAGGAAGGAAGGAAGGAAGGAAGGAAGGAAGGAAGGAAGGAAGGAAGGAAGGAAGGAAGGAAGGAAGGAAGGAAGGAAGGAAGGAAGGAAGGAAGGAAGGAAGGAAGGAAGGAAGGAAGGAAGGAGAGTGTTTATATAAATAGCTTATAAGACAGTCATACAGTGGAGCAGGATACCCAGAGAGTTAAGGGGCTGTGTCCATCTTTGGAAATTTTTGAAATCCAGCTAGACTGAGCCTTAAGCAGCCTTAGAACTGTCTCTTCTTTGAGCTTGAGGTTGAGCCTGTGCCTCCTGAGATCCCTTCCAACTTCCATTATGTTATGATGCCAGATCCCAGCATTAGCAAGAATAGATTGCACACAAATGTACCATGGGTGCAGTTCCACTGATACAGAAGTTACTTATAAATACTGTATCCCTTATGGAAATAGCTATGCCTGCCCTAATCATCATCTGATAAATATAACTTCATTCATACCCACACTGGGACAGCTACTCATTTTTTCCAGGACAGGTACTATAGTCCATGTTTCCAATGAAAAGAAACCCTATATAGCTGAGGAACAAAAACCCCGACACCATCACTCTCCTGTAAAGAAGCAATTTACTAAAATACCATCATCATCCATCAGCTACTAATCTTTAAATAGCAATAATTACTAAATGTTCTTGTACCTACTAAACTAGACAAGGACAGGATATAAACACATTGGTAAATCACTTAAGCAATAAATTACAATGTGTGCCTTGCAGCTTGAGTAAATACTGTTGACTTGGAGTTCACAGTGAGAACAGAGTTGCACAAAGTTACATTGCCTGAAGTAGCAAAGCAAGTCTCTTATACTAAAGTATAATTTTTCAGGGAGAAAAATGTCCATTTATAGATTTATTTGAACAGTCTTCAGGAAGATAAAGATACATACATAATTTAAATACAGGTTGTACCTGGAAAATTTCAAAAAAGAATATTTATACCTGAGGATTAGTGGGTGAAAGTGCTCTATCCAATATCAAAATCTAGTGTTATACTACTAGCTTCTGTGTTTGGATTTAATCCATTAACCACTACTCTTGAAGCCCAAACGTCTGACCATTTTTTCATGTCTTTCAGTCATCTGGGCTAGAGGGCTGTGACAATATCTTGGAAGACAGTGTTAAAGGCATACCTTTAGATTGCTCTAAAACTTGAAAGACATACAATGTATAAAGATAAGAAAGTCTGTTTATCAAGACATGAAGTTAAATAGTTAGGTAAAATGAAAATGGTTAGGTAAATTTTTAAGAAGATAGTTCCAGTGCTCTTGTATGCAGCTGTTTCAAAATAAGCCATAAGACATTTTTGTTTATTCATTCACTCATGCCTTTCATTTTAATTTCATTTGTATTTGCCTCGTGCTACAAATTATAAAAGAAAAAAATGCTGTCTGTGTGCTGCACGTACCATATACACCAAAGGGTTGTTACCTGTTACCAACAGATTATTTTTTAGGCTTTTGGGGTATATTGCTGCTTATTCCTCATTCAAATAATTTTGAAGAATGATCATACTGTCATATTTTACCATGTCACTTTCCTGTATGAATCCCACAGTCTGCTTCTCATTGAGAATTAATTGCATTTAGTATTTAGAATATATTTTTATTTGTTTTTTCTGTTTTGTTTGCTTTTTTATTTACAAATATCTATACTGTGTTCTTTGATGAACTATCATGTCACAGTTGTCAAACCACTATGCTGCAACAATGGAAACACTCTACAGACAAACCGGCAGCAAAAATTAATTTTAAATGAAAGAAACTTAGAAAAAAAAAATAGCCATCTGCCAGCAGGAAAGCTTCAAAAATTTAGTACATACCTATATGAGTCAGATATACTAAAATACTCAACGTCCCTCAAGTGTAATTTAGTTCAACCACGGCTTTTTATTTAGCATTTCAGCCGATTCTGCCTGGCAATTACTAAGTATCAGAATTTTGCAGGTTTTTAGGCACTTCCAAGCATTGCTGTGGTTACACATGCCATGAACTTGGACTTGTCAGAGCCAGGTACTGGCTGGGTATCCTGGGTTAACTGCTTGAAGATGCCTGACAACACGAGCAAGTGAAGGCAAATCTGAGTTCCTTTGACTCTAAGGTAGTCAGGATGTGAACCAGCCTCAGTTTAGGAGAAACATTAGCATCTTCAGGTCAAACTGGGCAACTCAGTTTGTCCAGAGAAATTTTAGAGAAGCTGTGGGTGCCTCATCCCTGGAAGAGTTCAAGGCCACTGGACGGGGCTTTGAGCAACCTGGTCTAGTGGAAAATGCCCCTGCCCACAGCAGAAGGTTGGAACTAGATGATCTTAAAGTTCCTTCCGACCCAAACAATTCTATGATTCTGTGATTGGTACGATCTTTAAAAATCAGGGTCTGTGATCTCAAAATCTATGTCTGCTGGGTTGTCTGGAGACTAAGATGGATTGTGGCTGGCCAGCCCTGGTCACAGCATATGTGCTTGCTGCCTGTTTTGCAGTCTGTAGGCAGTCCAAAATCTCATAAACACTCAACAATGTTGCCAGGTTTTGCACAATCCATTACAAAAAATCTGTGAGTGAATCCTGGTCCTGGACATAAGAAACATCCCAGCTTAAGGATTTTTATAAGCTCTATTTTGATCCATGCTTTCCTTCTTCTTTAGCTATAATCCCTGAATGAGCAGAGGTAGCAGCACCATCTGTTCCCCAGGAAGGGCAGAAAGTGGTGGCTGAGTCATGAGGAGTATTTCACTTTTCCTGAACTCATCAATAAATGGATAATAGAAAGGAAAATAAGTATCATTAACACCCAAATCCTACACCATTCTCGTGTGAACAGGAGGTGAACAGGAGGCTCTAATCTTAACAGTGGCCTGGGCCCCAGAACTTGATCCTTCATGGAGGTGCAGGTCATTACCTGATTTTGGCCTGATTTCAACTAGAACTGTCCCAGGCTTCTAGCTCACCAATCACTTTTAATAAAGAGCCCGGGTATGGCCACCTTGTTCTGGATATAAAGGATTTTAATGATATGGAACAGTCGCCTCTCTGCCAGGGAGCACTCCCTGCCCTCTTTTATTTACTGGTACAGCTGTGAATTCAATGAGCTAATAATGAGTAATGGTGTAATTTTGTCCTGGGAAGAAAAATAAAAGGAAGTATTGGATGATAAAAAAAAGAAAACTCAATGTTGAAAGCTGTGGGAACTGGCTGGAGAGTAGCAAATGAAGCTCATAAAATTATTTCTCTATTTAGACTACAAAGTTTTTGAAGCATGATCTGAGAAATAAATAACAATAATTAATGTTTTAAAGGAAAATCTTTTAAAAGAGAAATCAAGAAAAACTGTTTTAAAGGCACAGGGTTTTTGATGTAAACAAAGATCCCAAGGACTGGAGCAGCAGAACCAGAAACAATATAAGCTCATTTCTGAAAGCCAGACATAAAGGTGGGACTTGCAGTGCCTCAGTCTGTTGCCTGGATTTGAGACAAAAAGGCTTCTCACAGTAGGGAATATGCTCAGTTGTGTATTGTGTCCAGGGTCCTGTCTTCACATCTCAATACTACTGAAATTTCTTCTGAGGCAAATTCTGTACAAAGTTTGCTATCCCAAAATCAAGAAAATGCATTGTTCCAAACAGTAGGAATTAGTCTGTGTTCTTTAAGGCACTAAATAGGAAAATAAAGAAAACAGTAGATTGGAAATGAAAGCTTCATGAGTGGCAGACAGTGCTGATCTGGTTGGTATATTGCCTCTGTGTTTCACACCAGTTTATAACATTATTCAGCCATTTTCTGAGAAAAACCTTGCCTCCAGTTACCAGCATCTCCCCCTCACTTTGCTCTCTTCTTTGAAAATAATGCTATTGATCAGTAGAAGTCTTTCCTGAAATTGGCAGAAAGGTATGAGCCTATTAAAACTATCATATTAAGGTTGAATATGACTGGAAAGGAGAATTGATTCATACTAGATTTGTATCTGTTAGCTTTTTGTAGCAATTCCCTATTTGTAATTTTTCATTACACAGTTTCAGAAGCTCTTTTTTCTTCTTTTTATTTCTTACTGTGGATTTTGCTTTTGATATCCTCAAAGAAACATCATTATTTTTCTTATTTCTATTCTAAACATTGTCTTATACATATGAATTTGTAACCAACTAAATCTTGCAAATTATTTTTTTTTCCCCCAGAGGAACCTGAGTCAACTATGTCCAGATTGGTTTGTTAGCTAGGTTTAAAATTACTGCAGAACATATAAGTTTGTGGATGTGTGTGTCTAAATATCAACATATAAATCTTCAGTCAGGTCAGATTTCTTTATGAATATGAACAATGGCTGTCTCTGCTTAAAAGACTAAAAGGAAAAGAAAGTGAAGGAAGGAGACTGTTTTGAAAATTATTTCCAGATGAGTGCCACAGTTAAAGGGAAAAGGCTGAAATAAATCAGAACTTCTGACTATCCAGACTGATGGTGCTCTTTACCAGTTGCCATTTTAAGTGCCCAAACAATGGTTCAGTGCAGGAGAAAAAATGTTTTGAGTCTGAAGCCAGCTGTTCAAGAATCTCAGCCCTTTTCAGTACCACACCCTTTTGTCAGCTAAAAGAAGTCTATTTCTATTTTAAAAGGAGGATTTCTAAAGTACTGCTTTGAAAAGAGTTGATTCCAAAATTTCTGTAGCTTTTAATGAGAATAAAGGAAGGCTTATACTATATCAGACCAGTAAGGTCATCTAGAATAGATCTCTATAGTAACCATTCATATATATTTGGGTGTTTCTCTAACACAGCAGAGTGAGTTACTAATGTTGTCTATATTTCTTGCTTTGTCTTCAGCTCTGTTTGAACCCTGAGGGCTCAGCATAGTGTCTGAACAAATATTTTACAATGACTATTTTCTAAAACAAATGTATCTTTGAGTTGCCTGAAGTTAATATTGAATTTAAACTGAGTTAGAAGAAAGAACAGTGTTTGGGAACGTGAAACAAGCCAGCCCCGGCTACAGTCATGAGCAGATCAGGCATGATTTGTAAACAATAAGGAAAGTATTGCCTGCTTCTGAATATCTGAAAAAATTCTTAACCTATGGGCTCAAAATTACCTTTGTGGTGAAAGAAGCAAAGGTAATTTGGTCATACAAAATTTGGTCCTAGAATTTTCCTCCTTTCTCCTGTTTGGGGAAAAAAACAAAAGTTCTTTTAAAAGTCAAAAACTGAAAGTGTAATGTTTTGTTTCACTTCTTAGTTCATCTGTGAAATTAAACCATCTATAAAATTCAACAAACCAACAAATAAAACACATGTACACTGTTTAGCTTTGAATGCAATTAAATGTAAGCATTCTCACAATGTGATTTCCTGAATGTTTGATCTGGACTATGCATGTAGTCATTGCTGAACTGGGGTCTATTTGAAGCAGTTTTAATTTTTAAAAATGTATTTCAAGCACTTTATCTCAAAAATGAAATTAAGTTATACTTAATATCTGTAAGGATTGGAACTGTTATTTGTTTAATTTAGTTTAATTTCTTTTTAATTGTGCTGACTCCTGATCTCATACCCAATTATAAAGCAGTTTTTCAAATAGGTATTTGGTTTATCATGCCCTTTCCAGTGCAACTTTTGAGTTTCTGAATCTGCACTAATTTTTCTTCTTGCATTTTTTTCTCCTTTAAATTGCTATTTTACATTAGAATACAATCAAGTTCTTCGATCTTTCCTCTTAATTTCATCAAAATGCTAATGAGCTTGGTTTGTTCACTTTTTAAAGAAAATTGAACTGCATCTTGAGGAACAGTCTAATGATGGATATAAATTTCACCAAAAAATTTCATTTTTTAAGCTCAATGTAATTCCCCTAAAAAAAAGTTAAATGAAACAATGTAGAATTTTCTTTAGTTGATATTTCAATAAAATAATAATAATAATAATAATAATAATAATAATAATAATAATAATAATAATAATAATAACAATAAAACCCCACAATGCAATAACATTTAATTTATTTTAATGACTATGGTTAAATGTGAATATCTAACTGGAGAAGGTTCAGAGAGATGCCAGAAGAGCAAGCTTGATCCTTTGCAAGTTTATGTTCCTATGGAGAGTTTAATAAATATCCTTCTCATGAATCACACAATTTTTGAGAAGATCAAAGGGAAAAGAAAGAAAAAAATAAATTAAAATAAGAATTATAAAAAACACTGAAAAAATTACTTAACCTTAAATTATTTTACATTTAGATGGTTTTAGTCCATAATTTTAGCAGGAGTACAATGCTATCCCTTACTGAGCTCTGGGTTCTTAAAAACAGTTATTCAAATAATTCAAATCGTTCAAATGTCTAAACCCTGGTCCTGAGTTTGTCTGTGGTCTTCCCAGGCAAGTACAGAAAACTGAAGAATTGGAGACAGCCTCATGCAGGTGGACACTGGTTACAGGTGGCCAGTCAGACTATAACTAGGAAGAATGTCATGTCTAAAAACTGTATCAGCTGATCTGCCTGAAGAACACTTCATTATTGTTCCATGACCCATAAACAGAAGATCCTATAATTGCATTTTAAAAATGTTACACATTGCAGACTTCTCATGCAGACAAAACTGGGGTGAATGCACGATGGTGGTCGAAGATACCTTATTGAAACAAAGCCAGACTAGTGCTGAGGTAAGTAATAGCTATTCAGCAGTAAGCAGCTGGCATTAAAGTGAACATGTAGGTTCACTGCCATGCAATAACACTGTGGATATCTGTAAATCTCTTTCTGTGCTTTTCTAAAGTAACTAAGTTCTGTAAATGATACAGATGAATAAGGATATTTAGGATAAGTCCCACTGCTTAAGGTGCCTAATATGTGATGACATAAAGGATCACATGCTGTGTGAGAGCATCTTCTGCAGGTAGGCAGGACTGATCCCACCACTCATCCTTCAGCTCCTCCTGGGCTGTTCTGTAGGTGCCTCAGCCCTGGAGATCCTGTGTGCCATGGGAGGGACACATGTGACAACAGCCAGCCTTGGTCTCAGGAATGAACCCAAAAACCTGCCCTTGAGGCATGCTCAGCAGTCAGCCTCAGAGATGGGTCTCTAGAAGTTGATGCTTGTGTATATATATATTTTTAATACTATTTTTATTTTAAATATTCTTAAGCAATCAATTTAATTTTAAATGTTGCTGCAAATAAAACTGGAGGTTCTGTTTGATACGCTCATATTTTCTTTTCATTTCACCAAACATTCAGTTGTTTTTCATGTTTGATTTATTGCAGATATACTTTGAGGTGCTGTTGTTTTGTCGGGTATTTTATTCACCAACAGACCAAAATCCTAGTAATAATGACATTTCTTTTAAAATAACTAGGCCTTATGTAAATTGTTTCTTACTGCTTGACAGCTAATGATACATTTCAGTATAAAAACATGAAGATTTATTACGATTCTGAACAAAATCTTTATTTTCTGTCTAATATAACAGTGGGTGTTCCCATTATCCATGTAAATGGCTAGTTGTTTTAAAGCTTACCAAGCTCTTGAACTCAGTAATGTATTAAGGCAATGACTTCTACCAGTTAAACAGATTTCCACTGTGAAAAACAGATGCCTTGTCATGAGCTGCAAACCTGTTTCCACAAATTTACTTTAATTTCACATTTAAAGGCATAAACTAAAGTCTTTGAATTTGCTGCTTCATAATATTCCTGCAGCTTTATGTAGATCTCTCTGAGAATGTATTAATATCTTTTCAACTTTTCTTTCTTTGTAGTAAAAAATAATGGGTTTTTTTTTTGGTTTTTTTTTTTTTTTTTGTTTTTTTAATAAAGGATTATTAAAGCAGGCTAGTCACAAGTAAACTTTGGGATGAAACCACAGGGAAAAGTTCCATAGGAGCTTCCATATTTCTAAGAATTATCAAGGACAAGGCCTCAGTTAGAGATAAAGGGTTGGAATTCATAACCACCTTAGCCAGGATTCAGGAAGTTGGAAGAGAAGAAAAATATCAAGACTCTCAATAACTCATATGCCATTTGCTAGAGCTTGATGGTGAGGCCCTCTGTGGTTCACTTCATAAGAAAGGTAAGAGTTTCTTCATTCTCCAGTGAGTCTGACTGCGTGTATGAGGCATTGAGATGTACAGGTTGAAAGCTTTCCAGGGGAGATCAGCCTCTCGACCCACCACTGTGTCAGAGTGGTTGAATTTAATCTGCTTATAGCCCAGTGAATTGAGTTTTGACTTCCTGACTCTTTTGGTTTCAATCCAATGTCAAGCCCAGACAACACTGCCTCTGGTAAGGTAATTTTCTTGATATATCTCAATAACATGAGTCCCTTCAAAGGACTTCTAAAATGACAGTTCTCCTAACAGGAAAGAACTTGCAACTACAGCAATATCTGATTGTTGGTATTCAAACAGAACTCTTCTTTTTTGAGAGATGGCATTCATAGATTAGAGCCACAGGGAAGAAAATTGGTTTGTCCAGTTTTACAACTAAAGAAGTGTTCCCAGAATTAGTAAATGAGGGAATCCTTCCCATTTGGTTCTCATAAGTACTCGGTATATTATCAAACAGGCTTATGCAAATATGCCTATAATAATAAAATAAATAGTGTGAGATGCCATTTTCTGCCTCTGAAGCTGACTTTTAGTCTTCTCTGTGCCTGAATTGTTTGGGAGACTTTACCTGAGGTAGGAGCTCTGACAGTGGGTTGTCCCTTACGCTGCTTAACCTGCTGGTATGTGCATAGAGCACAGGGACACTGGTTCCAGTGTCCACAAGCAATTAATTGACATTTGTGTGGCATTCCTTCTAGACTAATATATCTGTGTAGATATCATGCTGATACAGAGGGGTTGCTGTTCTTGGTCTAGACCTATTTTTGCTATTTCAATCCCTCACTAATAAAAGGGGCAGGAAGGAAAGGGTACTTCCCTTGTCAATGCTACTTTAAACCATAAACCATAGCAGAAATTGTCTTTCTTTACACTTGAGAGATGCTAGTGTTTAGACCACAGCTGGATGTTTAGGATCATCTGTTGCTGTAGCAGTCTGGTTGATTTTAAATAAGAAGGGCAACTGAATACTTTTTACCTTGACCTTAAAAAACCACGTTTTTCATGAATCATAGAATCATATAGGTTAAAAGGGAGCTCTAATGTCACTGAGTCCAGCTATTAACCAAGCAAATCTGTGTAACTTGAATGTGATATAGAGGCAGCTCATTTCTGAGTCTGGGATGTGTCTAACTTAATTTCTGAATACTTTGAAGTAATTCATCATAGTCAGCAGGACGTAATCATCCTGCAGGAAGTCCATAATGTTGTGAACATGCATGGGATTTAAACTCAACCTAGTTTTCCTATCGTGGAGCAACATGACATCAAGAAAAGAAAAAATTGCTCACATTTTGCTCAAAAAATAATTAATTCAGTCACATAATTTCTGTTAGTGCTATGTGCTGATCCTGCTATTATATGTTTTGCCCTGCTCTCAAGCCAGTAAAACCTAATATAGAGCAAATTATCTCAGTACATCATCTACTTGAGGGCCCCACTATGGCTTTTCGAGACAAACTGAGGACACACATGTGCTTTCATTCATTATAAATGTCTCTAACATCTCAACAGAAGACTACCAACCATACCTTGGCCAAATAAATGGCACTGCTGTGCTAAGCTGGAAACAGTGGTTGCAGCTCATAAATATATTTATTTCCACAACTGTAGTTAAATCACTAGAGTAATAGCAACAATATGAACATTGAAATCATACCTTAAGAAAGCTGGAAAAGCAAAAATATTTATGGTCAATATTAGCAGTCTTTGTCTAACGTTGTGTCTTATATACTGAAATTCTATACTATTTATAGCTCATACTGTGAGAGGTGAAGCAATATATTCCTTTGACAATCCTGCTGTTCAAGTATATTTATGACGTGGGTTTATATTAGTATGAGAAGTCAGATAGAAGTGTCTACATTTCACATGAGATGAAACCAAGATGAAAAAGAGGCTAACAAACCCCTATTTTTTAGCAGTACATCTTGAATCAGCCTCCCCCACCTATTGATGGAACACCATGAGGTTCCCAGGACATGTTGAATTGCAGCATTCTTATGTCTGTAAAAGAGAGCTTAAAAACCTTCAAAAACCAAAGTGATAGTGCAAATGACCATGTGTCCGGAATAAGATAACTTTCCTAAAGACAGGCTAACAAAATACCTTTCAGCTTTATACTTAATATCTCAAAGTATGTGATGAATGATATCCTTAATTTAGTCACCTCTATGTCACCAAACAACATTATGGAATTTCTACTAAATGACAATCATGTTTTACTCAATTTCTATAATAAATTGAATAATTCTTGTAGAGTCATGCTTTCCCCTCTCCCTAATTCTTTCTGAGACAACCATCCATTCTGTAAACTGAATGGTGAAAGGATCCTTCACTACTTGAATAATTAAATGCTGTAAAATGACACTCTTGAAAGAAATTAGACTAATAAAGATATTCCTTTTTTATCTGTGGCTCTAAACATCCATCCAGAATCTGATAAGTGAAAAGCATTTCCCTTTTAAAAACACGACTGTACCAGGATTTTATTTTAAGATTAATATTTTTCATCCTGGGAATGTTACACAAGTTGCATCACCTTAAAATCTAGTTTTATAGTACAAGCAGTCAGGCTTGAAAATTTTTTTCTTATTTATTTGTTCACTGAAAAGCAATCAAATATATGAAATGAGTACTTTCATTGATTTCATATATTCATATATACTTCCATGTGGATCTTGTAGCAGGAAATATATTGATGGGGAAAATGCACTGAGGAAAGAAGAAAGCTGTTTTAGAACTGTTTGTTGTGTGGGCAAACTGACTTCAAAGGTACCCCATAACACAATTTCTGTCTATAATGTTATAACTGAATAATCCCTAATGTGCTATTTATTTATTTCAAAATGTGCTGACAGCCACTGCTGGAGTACCTGAAAGTCCCAGCCAGGCATGGCTCCCAATATTGTGAGCAGCACACAAATTGACAGGGTAACCCTGTGTCCCAGAGGGTTTGCACCCTGGTTTTCAAGGGACTGAACTGCAAGAGGGATGGGTAAGTGGCACGGGAAAGAACCACAAGTAGGATAATATACTTAAGGTGGAAGCTGGTACAAACTTCACAATGGAGTTTTGCAGAACAGTCTTAAAAACTCTCTCATATCTGAGCTTCATTTCTCTGTCTCTGATGGCTATTTATTTTTGTTTGCTGGCAGCTTTGCCCGATAATAAATATAGAACGATACTGTCCAAGTCAGCATCAGAGATTTTGTGAAATTGGTATCAGCAATAAGAAATAAAAAGCTGTGTATTCTTAGAGAAAGAACATAACCTTTGAAAGAGACTGGCTGCCATTTTGATAGAAGAAATAGGAGGTCTGCTTTGACATGAAAATTTACTCAAACTTAACACATTTATAAACATTTAAAATACTTTATTTTGAACCTATATGACTGAGAAATTTTCTAGAAACTCCCGAAATGTAATTTCATTTGTTACTAAATGTAATTGAACAAAAAAATATGAATTTAGATTTTCTTTTCCAAATCAGTTATAAAAAGCAAATAATAATCTTCAGCCACTTAATGAAAATTTTGTTGCTTTAATATTGTTCTAACATAGATTTTTTTTTCCCCTTTTGTTAATGGCAATGGTTTTTTAGATAGATATAACTATTTATATTTTTCTGAACATCATAATCAATACATATAACTTTTAAGTATAACTCTAAACCTTATTTTTACTACAAAACTAGCTGTTGAGATCTAAAATTCAGAATGAGCAAATGTTCATAGATAATAAGCATTTAAAATGTACTGCATAATTATTAGATCCTTTTTCCATTTGCCCTTCTGCTTCCTGCCTTCTCTGTTGCCCACCAGTGAGTTATACATTTAAGAGGAGGAAAGACATCTATTGACTGCACAGTTGAATTCAGTTAATATGCCTCACTCTAGCAGGACAATGCATGTAACACAGCAGGTTTAATTTGCTGTCCATCTCTAGCTATGAATATTGCCACCAAATGTCTGCAGCCAAGTGGTTTTCATTGCACTCAAATTCTGTGGTGTGGAATTCTCTGCAAAATTTAATGACCCAAGTTCCTATTTGAAAAAGTACTCTTTTACAATGGCATTCTACTTGAGCACCATGTGCAAGTGAAGTATATAAAAAAGTAGATCCACTGAAAAAAAAGAAAATGCTGCCTGTCATAGTATCTGAAACAGAGTGTAACCTATGAAACGCTTTTCTAAAGCAGCAGTAAAGGAGCAACTTAGTAGCTTTTGTGTATAAATTTATATATTCCCTGAGAATGGGTTCTATTTGATTGCCAAGTCCATGAGAACACTTCAGTGCATTATTTTCTGGAAGCAGAAAGCATGGCTGTGGCTTTGAGAGGTGAATTCTGCTAAATGTGTGAGGTTATTGTTATGTTTAAAGTCAAAAGACAAATTCAGCAAGGGAACATTTTTCTTAAAATAGTTGCCACAGTAATAAGAGCCCTGTCTTATGGTTGGTTTATCAAAGGTGCTGCACACAAAAAACCTCTGCTCTATTCAATATCGTGTTCTCATTATACTTGTTGCTAGTAGTACTAATCATTCCTCTATTTTCAAACTGAGCATTGACATTGTGAATTCACTGTTGACAAAAGGAAAAAAAAAGAATTTAGCAATTTTTCTTTTGTATAAACCTATTGGGATCATGTATTAAGAGATCAAGGTTGCACCACATCCATGAACACATGTAATTTTCCTAATTATCTATAAAATTCTTCAAGTTGAAGCTCTTTCCTGTGATCAGTTCTTTTAGTAAAAGCTGGGAAGAGGAGGATGTGTTCTGGTCCATGCTGCAATTCACAGTGCACAACAAAGTAGGTGCTCTTTTGGCTTGAACAGAGCTACTCACAGAGTAGGTAGTTCAGGCTTATACAGGGTCTTACAGAATAACTCAACCTTCCTTAAAATATATGGGTGTAGGAGCAGAAAATGGACAATTATGTTTTCAGAGGATAGTTAGACTCTTAACGTTTCAGAGCATATCATTATTTGATGTACTGTTGATATTACTAAGTAAATCAGTAACCAGTTCCCATGTCTGAAATGGTAAAAAACAACTTTACCAGACTTTTATCTTTCTGCTAGAAAAAAGCCATAGCTTTAATGGTATATTGAAGTATTCCTGGATGTGTGGCCTACTAAAGAGGTATCTTAACCTCTGAAAGTGCCAACATTTAAATCACAAGGTGGGAAAATTACCTGACCTCTCAACACCTGACCATTGCAAGGAGCTATTATTTAAAGCCAAATTCATAGTAAACACTTACAAGACAGTCCAGCTCCCAGACTTGCACCAGTGCCCTGGCATTTTTCTGGCTACCAGTGAAGATGTAGCGTGATTCTTCTTGGGACTATCTGTGAGAAGAAAACTTAAAGGTCTCCAGGAAAGGAAAAAAGTTTATTTGGAACAAAGTAGTTTACTCCAAAAACCTCCCAAAATATACACAACAATTTCAAATGTGTTCTGATGCAAGCATGTGTAATCCTGCACTTTAAATTCAGCAAGTAACTGGGCCAGAAACACAAAGTAAAATTTCAGTAAGAGATTTCAACAAATTTCGAGATGTAGCTATTATAGACAAACTGCAAGCATATCTAATCCTTTCTAAATTCAGCCAAGTCAAATGGAAAACAATATATGCAATGATAGGAAAGAAAGTTCATTTTAAGGACACTGGTTTTTACAAAAGTGTTAACTAACATCTGCAAACCATAATTGATGGTTATAAAAATGACAAAGAAGAAGAAGATGATGATGATATTGATGAAGAAGAAATTAATAATAAAAACCACTTCATTATGTAGAAAGCTGTACCCCAGGCATAATGCCAACATCAAGGTGAAATAACTACAATGCATTAAAAACTCCCCTCAGATCTGACTGACTGCTAGCTTTTTATCAGTAAAATGTTGACCAAGAAAATTCCTTTTATTCCTCATTTGAATGGCATGACCTATGAAAAATGTAGCATTTAACAAAACCATTTGAAGTATTGCAATCTAAGGATGGTGCCTCTAATGGTACCAGCACTGTGAACAACATCATCAAAAACTGTTTGCCTCCTGTGGTCATTGTTCCCACAGTTATCTGAGCCCCATTAGGCCCGAGGTCAAATTTAAACTGAGAATTTGGAGACAAACCTCCTGAGTTAAAACATAATCAAATTTCCTTGAGATTATTCCAAAGAGAGAAATGGAAACACAGTTTACTTTTTACCTTTGTCATTACAGAATGAGTAAATATCCTGGAAGGAAAAGAAAGAAGGAGGGGGGGAAGTAGGCTGATGATAAGGAATGATTTAACAGTGTCTTGTACTAAATGCTGACAATGTAGTCACAGAAGTATTAAACCAAGGCCAATATTATTGCTACCAGCATTTTAACTCTAGTGGCTGAATTAGACTGTATGATTACTAACTAGTAGAAGACATGAATCTGGCAGTTGCTACTCAATTTTACTTGACAGCATTCAGTATCAAATGACATGCTTTTTCCAATTTTTTAAAATATCAGCAGAAAAAAAGAAAAAAGAACTTGCTGTTGGCAAATAAGAGGATTTGAAAAGCACTTTCCCCCCCAGTTTCTCAGTTCAGTCTGCATCACAAAAGGGAATTTTGAAAAAAAAAAAAAAAGGAAAACCAGTCATGATTATTTTAACTCCTGTAAGAAACAATTCAAATGAAGAACAAAAAATCAGCAATTTATAGATAACTGTTATTACATATCAAAATTGTTATTGCTCAAAAGGAAAAACATCTCCTACAGGAATTAAAGTGACAAAACCTTCCCTTCTTAAATTAAGTATTGTTTATATTGCACATAATTCAGAAAGTAAAACTCAGCCTCAAAGTAAAGCACATTCATTGTTTCAAACTCACATCCATTAGTTCAATGCTACTTAGAGGATGAGTTTAACTTTGAAATACGTGGTGAAATAACCACAGACCAGTAATTTATAAATTTATTATCATCTTTTTTTTTCAGAGATGAGAAAACTTTTACAAAATTAGATTTTTTTTTTCTTTCCTTTTTTGGGGGGTATAAATGAATATTTAAATAACTGTTTCCAGATACAGTCTTGAGCCCTTGTGGGACTAAAAATTTCTAATTAAGTCTATGTAGCCCTTAGACAAATTATTACAGTATCCTTTTTACTATTTTCTATGCAGAAATGTAGGCCAGTCAGCATTACCCAAACTTCTGTGTCAAATGAAGTACATTCTGTTCCACTTCTGACAACAGTGCGTGTGCTCCATTAATGGGGTGCTTGCTCAAGCAGCTCTGTATTAAGCAGGAGTATAGTTACATCTAACAGCAATCTATATTGCTGAAAGGAGGTTGTTAATTGTAGAAATGCACTGAGGGTTATTTAAAATTGAAAAAATCACCCTAGATATAGCTGTTGAAATGACTCTAAGACAGGATTCTAGGATCTTATTAGACCAGTTCTGACTTTTCTCAGAACAGTTTGGAGAGGGCAATTACTTCATATGGACTACGTTAAGATAATTCTAATTTTTTTCGCAGAAATAATTGAAAAGAAAAAGAAAATGTGGGTAAAAGCTGGCATGTAATTCATGCATAGTGGAATAGTTAATCACAACTTTAGTTGCTACCAGGAGCAAAACTATCCTTATGCAGATTTGCACTAAGCACTGTAAAAATGAATGGGAGAAAAAGCTTTCGTTGGGGCACATCCCTAGGCAGAGAAGGGAATCCCAGCTCCATAAACACACTTGGCTGTTCACAGGTGGGTGTTGCTCCTGCTCCCTTCCTGGACACTGCACACACACTACTGAGTTATTCAAACCATACATGAAAGCCACCTCTTGGCAGTGGATGATGTTTTGTTGTTCCTTTTGTTGACTTTTTCAACAGAGTGACTGGTACTACTTTTTCCTGCTTTTTTATAGGGAGCATGCTCTTTCCTGTACCACCACTCTCTTGAGCTTCAGCTTCTGCATCCTTCCAGCTTCACCACCCCCGGAGTCCATTCAATGATAACCCCACCGTCATCCACAGGGTCTCCTGTTAGCTCCCACACCTCATGGATCTCCACTCCCATGCACAAAACATCCTCCTCTACTCTGCACAGATCCATGCTCCCTGCCAGGGCAGCTGTGTGTTCACTAGAACAGCTCTGGCAGCATTTTGGGATCAGCAGGCACCAGTATTCTCACACTGTCTCACTACTGTAGCGTCTTATTAATTGTGGAATCACAGCAGATATAGCATAGAAAGTTCAAGAAGTTGCATCAGGACTGGGTGGAATAATATTTAGTGGGGAAAACCTTATTTCATAATAAAAGAGTGAAAATGAGAATTTCCCCAGAACCCTTCTTTTACAAAGATATACAAAAAGCACTGTGGGTATTTAGGTTAGCTGTGCAGAAGTCAGGGGCTGAGTTGATAGTGCTTAGCCTCAGGAACATGTTCTGGATGTGTAAATTCCAGAAAGCTGAGTATGTTTTGTGTAAAAATAGAAATGTGCCCATTTGTGAGGTTTGAAATGACTAATTATGAGAATTCTGAAGTGTTACTTTGCTCTTTCTGGGTGAAGAGATTAGAAATTCCTGATTTGCATAAGGCATTCATCATAATGAATACAGAGAACATAGAGAGAAACAGGTAGAATATATGTAGATAGGGCTGATAAGCACAGGAACATAAACTTACAAGCAAATTTCTTTTTTAATTACAGAGCAGTAGTGGGAGCATAGGAAAAAAACAAAACAAACAAACCACTGTACACCTGACCTGCAATGCATGACCCAAAGCCTGAGGGCACAAGTAAACCTCTGGGTCACAAGTCTGTTTCTGTAAGTCCTTACCAGTGAATATTCGGAGATAAGATGGAAAGGTGTTGGTGACACCCCGGTGTTTTGGGTCCTTCTGAGCAGCACTGGCACAGCACAGTCTCTCCAACATTCCTCCCCCATCACAGGGCTGGGGGGGCAGGATCCTGGGAGGGGACACAACCAGGCCAGATGATCCAAGTTAACCAAAGGGATATTCCATACCATACAACATCAGCTTAGATATAAAAGTTAAGGAAAGGAGAAGAAACCAGGGGCATTTTTTATTTTACAATGTTTGCCTTCCATAGCAACCTATGTATGTGTATGCTGGAGCCCTGCTTTCTGGAAATTGGCTGAACATCCCTCACTGGTGGGAGGTACAGATTAAACTTTCTTTCCCTCTTGCTTATGTACATGCTAATCCACTTTTTTTGCTTTAGTAAAGTGTCTTATCTCAACCTATATTTTCCATCCTGTTTTCTCTATCTGCTCTCTCTGGGAAGGGGAATGAGAGATCAGCTTGGTGGGCACCTGGCATCCAGCCAAGGTCACCCCACTACACTGCCTTTGCAAATCTTTTTTGTTGTTGCTTTTATTTGAATGACACAGATATAGCGTGTATGTATACATATATATGTATATATATAAAATCTGTGTATATATGCCTATACTACATAGGCAATAACAGATAATTCTAGAATAATCGACATATTAAGGTCTTCACAAGTGTTTAAGAGCATGCTAGTCCAAACCTTCTATCTTAGTAACTGAGCAGGAAGAATGACAATAAGCTCTTAGAATTGAAATCTCAGACAATGCAAGGCTATAAAAATCATCATTATAATTTTGAATTATGTCTGAAAGCCCATTCAAAGCCTGAAAGGAATTTAGTACAGCCATCAGCAGGATTGACAAAAATTTTTGTTCTGCATCCAATTATAGTTAAAAAAACCCATAAGGGATGATGATCTTAACTTATTCCAGAATATTGGAAAGAAGATATCTTTTAAAATTAAGACTCTCTCTAATTGTGAATACCTTGGCAAATAAAGACATCTATTTCATGAAAGAGCTTTACAGTATTTTTATTACAGTTGCCTGCAATATTTTTTATTTCTTCTGTTTTTCCGACCTGAAAACCTCTTTTGATTCTTCCTAGAAGCCACAAAAGGAATAGTCCACCACACTTAACTTCAGTAGGTAGTGGCTATTATTATCAAAGGTTTATCCACATTACCCCATAATATTTAAATCAAACTAGAGATCCTAAATTTTAAGGCATTACATAAAAAAGCCATTTCTAGACCAGAAAGTTAGTTTGGTATTGACTGTTGTCAATGCTCTACTCTAAATTATAGGTCCCTAGTCTGAAAATGAAATGGCAACAGTAGGAAACTAAGAGTCACATCCTATTTATTTTCTATCCTAGAGTAACAAAGTCTTATTAGATTCTAGTTTGCCATTGCATTCTGACAAAAAGCATCTGAAATGAAGAATACTTGTGTTTTCAGTGCATAAAATTCAATGAAACAGAAGACATAAGATAAAATTATAATCTTATTTATTTTCATTATGTTCTTCATATAAGCAAAAGCTAGGAGACACCTGATATTTTCAGTTTGCAGCAAATTATGTCCCCAGATGTTTTCAGTGGCTGAATCGCCATCATTTTGCAGTTATATATTGAAAATCTATCATATTAACTGTTACTTTCTATTATTAAGATATGTAGATTAAGACACGTAGAAGAGCTCTGACAGAAATATTTTTTTCCCCTAAAGTTGACCAATGCAGGCCAAATCTCCATACTGAGATTTCATTCCTTTGATGGAATGTGTATACTGGTGAGAAGATTTGAACTTAAGTAAAAACAGTATGCTTATATCCTCATGCCACTGTCCCAGGTTTTCATTTGCACTTTCTTGTAGCATTTATAAAAGAGCTATATTGTCTTCAAAATTTCTTTTCCTACTCCAGACACACCCAAGAAAATACTAGAAATGACAGAAACAGAAGCTTTATAAGGTGCCACTTGGAGCTGTAATCAACCTGTTCCTAGTAACTTCAAGAAAGAGCTGGAAACTGCTTGCCATGGTGCCTGGAAGCTGTGCACTGCCAATCATTTCTCCTAAATTAATGCTAGTCATCCAACTTTCCAGCATGGAAGGCATACATCAGCAATGCATTGTCATTAGGGTACAACAAAAATTTAGGTCTCTAGGTATTTATACTTGGTTACAGTTTGACAAAAAAAATATCCTGATTGACATTTGCAATGCATGTTATCTCAGTCTTTTAAAAAAAGTAAAAACTTTCTGCTTCCAAACAAGAAGCCTAAGCAATACAGCTTTTACAAAGATAAAGCCATGAAACAATTATATCATTCTACCAACAGGATCCTTTTCTTTTTAAAGAGAACCCGTTTTAATAGAGAAAATTAATTGATGAAATATCTTCAATTCCACATGAAAATCTGATAAAACTTTGAAATTATTCAGTTTGCACAGAATTGTTCTTAGATTTCTGCATAATTCCTAAGTTTTGGTCATCTTTAGCACAGAGATTGCCTTCCCCTGTAAGCAAATACCTGTGAAACTCATTAAGTGAGTGTGCATCTGTCACATCTGTCCAGATTGCTAATTTTCGTAATGGATGACAACTCACAGGTGCCTCTAGTTGTTTTGTATTAATTTATGGGCTCCACAGAGTGAACCTAAATTTTCCACCTTTGAAACTGCATAAAAACCAAGAAGATTCTTATAGTTAAAGCAGTTAGTTGGTGACCTAGGCAATAGAGATCTTGCATGGGAATACAATTCACTTATTGGACTTAAGTCAGAGAACAGTGCCAACTACACATTTCTCATTTTCTAGCTGTCTACCTTGAGTCTGTAGGGTCTGATTTATTAAAGTGCAAATGCAGTCAACAGAAATTGTGCTTTGAATGTATAAAATGCAATATAAACACTCTTCAAAATGAGATCCTACATTTTTTATGCTGGACACTGAGAATTTCTAGAAACCCTTGAATTTTATCAGTCAAAGGGCAACAAACCTTAGTACAGTAGGCATATTACTCTGTTTATCTTACAAGACCTTATGAAAATAAAAATTCACAGTTTTATGTAAAAAAGACAAAATTCTGGGTGCAAATGGGAGAAATGGCACAAGATGTATAACATTGTTTTATAAAAAGCAGTTGAATGCAAATCCACATATCACAAAATGAGAAGATGCATTAATATTAACTATATTCAATCACATTAGAAAAAAGTAGTTTATGAACATGCAATAAATATTATAATACAGCACGATTAATTATTTAATTTTCAGTTTTCCATTAAAAATTTTAAATTATTAGAGTTCTATCATAATTATTTCTTTCTTTTGCATTCTTTAATAAATATGTATTTTTTATTTAAGAAAAGTGTACAAGTTATATTGTGAATCACATAAAATTAAAAAAAAATGTGACTAGTGTTACAGATCAAGTTTTAAATATCTTCTTCAAATACCTAACTCAATCCACAAGGCGTGTATCTCTCTCCATATCTGGAGAGAATTAGGTAACCCTGAGAGGGTGGGATATGCTCCTACACTGTTATGAAGAAATGCAACAAGGCATTTCTATGATTCTATTTTAAGACTGTGAATTACAGTCATTTGGTGTATTTAGTTCCCATACATCACAGCAGAAATTTGTGCACTCTACAAAGCAAAAAAAAAAACCAAAAAAAAACCCCATTTCATTTAAACTGGATTCTCCTTGATTCAAAGATTTTCTGTTGCCTTGTGGTTCCTGATTTTTGTAGTATAGTTCCTAGAAACCATAATTTTTAGATTATTTATAGCCTTTAGGCAGCACAGAATGCCTAATAATATAAAATAATGTAAAGTCAAATCAAATCCCTTGGTAGCATTGTGTCAGCTAGATACATTATACTCTAAAAAATAAATTCATCTTCCCCTGAATCAATTGGTGTTTACTACCTATATTAAAAAATGTACTAAGAAACTTGCATGATTTACA
This sequence comes from Sturnus vulgaris, assembly GCF_052056855.1. Taxonomy (NCBI): domain Eukaryota; kingdom Metazoa; phylum Chordata; class Aves; order Passeriformes; family Sturnidae; genus Sturnus; species Sturnus vulgaris. Next base: position 102,409,670 of record NC_142245.1, on the reverse strand, counting down.
TTTTGCAAGATTTTTCATGTTTCTTTCCTTCAAAAAATGAACCAAATTAACGAGTTCAATTTATAAATATAAATAATGTAGATATCTATATAAGAAGCTTATCTGAAAAAAACTCTAGTACAAGTAGATTCCAACTTTACCCAGAGAACAATATTTCACATTTTTGTTTTTTAATACATTGGTATTGAACACCACTCTTAGCTGCCTCTTCAGAAAGTTAAAGTCCTCTATTTCTTCAAAGTAAAAAATATATGGCCTCTGTGCCCATGGTGTAAACATGCTTAGCAGGCCCTTGAGGACCCAATCCAACCCAGCTGGAGACAAGGTCTGTTTTTTGATGGAATTCAGTTTAGAGTTGAATTGGACCTTAAGGGTAGGGCTGACTAAAAAATGACTTATATCAAGCTCTAAAAGAAAAAGCTCATCTCAGCCACAGTCCAAATCATGTCAGCTTTAATAGCAGCTGAATTTGCACTCAGCCCTGGGCCATTCTGTGAACCTTACCAGCAAAGTGGTGTTTACTGCAATATCAATAGGGAGTATGCAAAGAAAACAAAAACCACAATAAAATTCAATAGAAAGGATAAATAGATTCTTTTACCTCAAAGGACATTGCTTTTCTATCCAAAGTCTACAAATCCTTGTGATTTTCAACACTTGGTGCATGCTCCTGTAAATAGTACAAAGTGGGATACAGTCAGACGCATAAGTGGAGAAGTCAACATGGATATTTCAGAATATGCAGACAAATAAATTTCTCAATGTAATGTGATTTTTGATAGAAAACCTTTAATATGGCTGCTAAAGTAAAGGGATATCTGCATAGGATACTGAAGGCTGCATTCATTACTTCACTTAAAGCAACTACCTCTACACAGCTCCACTCAGAGATGTGGAAGGCAACAGCTCTGCTTGAACATTTCATTTTAATTGTTATCATATTGGCATTCTTCCTGTGAAAGGCTTTAAAGGGAGATGAAAAATAATAGCATATATTCTTCTTTTAATCGTATGCAAAGAAGAGAGGAGAATAGTCTCAAATATGAGAGTAGAAAATAATTAACAATCACATAAAATGATAGCTTTGTTATGCTGATTAAGACACCATGAATGAAACTTGATACTGGAATTCATCAGAAATTCATGCTATTCTCTTTTCATAAGTGCCTGTGGAATGAGGTAAATTCAGGTTATAGAAACACAAGGAGATCTTGTGGATTTGGTTTCTATTTTAATTTATGAAGGGCTAAGCAAATAACATATTTTTTCACTAATCAGTGAGAGGAAAAATCATTCTATTTTCCCTAAAGCAAATTGGTAGCACTCATTCAATTAATCAACAATAACTCATGGAATAGTATCAATTTAGTAAAATTTGCAGATGCTTTATGTCAGGAAAGCAGTACAGACCAGATTAGCAGGCCTGACTCATGACTTCTAATGAACTTGACAGCAAATGGAAACAGCAATTTAGTGGCAGTTGAAGAGATAATCCTTTCTTAATGCTTCAATTTTTGCCTTTTCTTGAAGATACACAAAACGTTTTCCAGCTATCAGTAAAAGTTCAGAAAACTTTGCTTTTCTGTCACACGTATGAGGAAAATTGTGTCATTCCAAGATTCACTCCCTGCAATGAATGGGTTATGTATGGTCTCTAAGACAAAAGTTTTATCTGTCACAACAGACTTTTGCCAGAATTAATCCCTTGGGGATTAATTCCCACTATTTAATATCATCTAAGTGGAGGTTCTCTTTGCTGGTACACATTAAGTAAATACAATTTTATAACAATAAAGAAGGTTCAGCCAAAGTAATAAATGAACTTCCCCAAGGAAGAGCCACTGTTCCAATAAATGACACCGAGCAAAGAATCTAATAGTTCTCCATGCAACCTGGAAGACGTTTGAAAGACTGAAATTCAGCCTGGTGTGAATTGGTGTTCCACTTAAAGATCTCCCAGTTGCCAGCTACTTTGCAATGGTAATTTTCTCCCTAAAAGGAATATTTCAGTATGGAGGGCTACAGAGGGCTATTATGTGCTGCAGGGTGCTGGGTAAGCTGAAGTTGGAAAAGGCTCCCTCTGGTCTCACAGATGTCAGCAAACTCTCCCAGAATCACAGTAGCTTCAGGGATAAACAACAGAGACTTCACCTCATCCTGCTATTCTGAATTGGCCTGCTGTCAGTTTGTCAACATCAGATATGAGCAAGGGGCAGACACTACAATGACTGTATTACAAGTACCAGAGCATTGTCCTAGAAGGAGAGACAAGAACTTTCTCTAATCAGTAAGGTTGAGGTAAGTGGGAGAATATTGAGTAGTTTTAGTGGTAAATTTGGCTAGAATGCCATTACATTATAGCTGCTACCCAATGCCAACCAAAACAAGAAAGCACATAGTGTTGAAAATTCTCTTCAGTCCATTGTGCAAAACCATGACAAAATGCTGTTTCTCTCAGTCACTGGGGACATCAAACTGTTCATTGAGACTGTGAACCTACAACCCAAAGCATTCTCTCCTGAGGACTCTGGTCTGGGAATCACTAAGCCCATGTATAATATCTGAACACCTGAGAGGCACCATGTAGACATCTTTACACCTATTTCTATGCCTGAAGAGTTCTTAATGTTTTGCCAAAGCCATCTCAGGTGGCATTCCTGCTGCACTTGCACTGTTTCTTTCATGTAAGGCTTCTCCCCACTGGTTCAGGTGGCTCCTGTTACAGTAATTCTGGTAACATGCAACTCAAATAATGGATTACAACAATTTAAAAGTACAGCCATAAAAACCTCAACTGCTGGTCCCTTTGGACCAGACTGAGTTTAACATGCAGTGAGCTGCTCCCCCTGCTCTGGTCCATATATCCCTTAGGGCTTTATCTATAAGGTACAGTCTCTCCAGAGTTATACCTGACCTGCCTTGGGTTAGTCTCATGCACAGCCACTGATTCTTCAAGGTGCTGCAACATGACCTGTTGGTATTTTAAGGTACATCTTCTCCAGAATGGACTTATCCTCAGATCCCTTCCAAGACACACCTGCTGTGGTACAGTATTGAAAACGTTTTATGGAAACTCCTTTGTTGCCATCTTATCAGAATTCAGCACGTTACAGAAATGTGCACAAGACTTCCCATTTCTCTTCCTTCTTCACAAAGGGCGTGAGGAAGGGAGGGCAGGAGAAGGGGAATAGTTACAGGAAGTTTCTTTTATAGCTGTCATGAAGTTTTCTCAGAAGGCAAATCAGTGTCTTCAAATAGTGTCTCATGTCTACTTGAAATGTAACAGTCCCCTTCTCTGTTAGGTAGTTACAATTTTTTGGTTCTTTCACTGATGAAGAGGGGAAGAAGGAACATGGAAGGAAAATCAAAATAAGATGAAAAATGATCCCTACAAAGAGTTTTCCACCTTCCTAAATTCAAAGAGGTATATGAGATTAAGACTGTGAATGCATCAGTGTAGAAAAATAGAGAATCTGACTTAGTTTTTGACTTGACACTGACCTTTTAAACACACTTGAGGAAACAGCATGTGTTGTGCTTATTCAAAGACCAGAAACCTGAAAAAAAATAAATAATTTTTCTGCATCCTCTGAGATTTCAGAGTCTTGTCAATGCACCTGAAAAAGGAAGCAGTCCTTGACTCGAAAAACAGGTCTGTGTTTAGCAGCTTCGGAAATGTCCAGCTGGTTGGATAAATGTGGCAATGTCTGGCAGGTGGCAGCACATGGTGGTAGTGTAAAAAATACCACAGCCTGGTGCTTTATTGCACAGTACTATTATATTAACTACAAAAATATTTATGACCCAAACTCAAGGCTCATTGATTTCTGGCTTCCCACATTCCCACAAACTTGTTTTGCTCAGTTTGTTGCTGAAGTTCCTGATTCAGCAAATCATGTGACTGTGTGTAATAGCATGAACTTTTTTGATTTGTTTGTCTGCCACTGGCCAACTACTCGTGACCTTCACAACAGTAAGGATGGGAGTACAACACATGATGACACGACAAAATATCTTGGACCAGCTGCTCGTGGCAGGGAAGGTCAATATCCTTGTCCTGTCCATCTCTCCTCCCCTGCCTCCAGTAAATCTGCATTTGCAGAATTATGTGCCTGAATACTTTCAGATTCAAATAATTCCAAGGAAACACCCAGTGTTAAAGTAATTTGGAAACTACGAGTGAAGTCAGCTATTATTACATATTGTGTCTCTTTCAGATGGAAAGCACCCTTGGGAGGGATCAGAACATTAAATATAACACAAGGATGTTAATTTGGGTTATAATCTTCTGCTTTTCACTAGTATTTCAGCCTTAAAAATTGCACAAAATAATGCAGAATAATATAATAGATCTGGAAAATTATCCTAGTGTCATTCCCATCAGTCATTAATCATTTACACCTGTCAGTTTCTATCCAGTATTTGAAAAATAATCCAGATTCTTTTCTAGTCAGTTAAGAATGTGATGAATCAATCTGGAAGCCATCTCTATCCACATGAATGACAAGAAAGTGATCAGAAGTAATCAGCATGGATTCACTAAAGGTGAATCATACTTCTCCAACCTGATTGCCATCTGTCATGAATGGAAGAGAAGTGGACATTGTCACCCTTCACTTCAGCAACCCTTTCAGCACTGTCTCACACAACAGCCTCAGAGGCAAACTCAAAAAGTGTGAATGGGATAAGTAGACAGTGAGGTGGATTGAGAGCTGGCTGAATGGCAGATCCCAAAGGGTTGTAATCAGTGTCACAAGGTTGATTTGGAGGCTGGCACAAAGGGTGTCCCTCAAGGTTTAATATGGGGATGAGATCCAAATGCAAACAACTGTTGGACTTGAAAGCAATATGGTTTGATTTAACTTTCTTACTACTACTTGGAGAATAGTGTAGATTTCTATAGTGGAAATTCGGTTGTTGCCAGAAATAATGTCAAAAAATATATTTTAGAGGAACACTTTTGCCTTTTTAGTAGTATTCTAAGGCTATTACAAAATAATCTAGGCTGATATTTCAGTCTTCATACATGGCCAAAACTGCCATATAACTGTCAAAAGCACTTCAGAATCTGAGATAGAAATGTGTCCCAAGACTGGTATTCTCTGCTGTTTTAGCTTGCTATAACTATGCTGCAGTGGAGAAGAGCAGATATCTGCTGGACTGAGACATTATTCTTGTACAATCTGCTGCTACAGAATTATTTTGAATACACCCATGCCCTAGTTCAGCAGTGGTTTTATATAGGGAGGTATTTCAAAGTAAGGGTGAAGTAGGAATTTGTGCAGGACTCTCTCTGAATACATGAATCTCCCATGGCAAGCACATTGTCAAAATGAGGTTTGATTTGTCATTTGTGCTTTTGTTAGCCAGAATGGTCACAAACCTTCTGTTTCAGTAGGAAAGATTGGGAGTTGTGTATGAAAGGTGCAGGCATCACAGGAGAAAGCACTTAGAGAAAATTGCTTATTGAAATCCCTGCAGCTGGTTGCAGTTTAGAAGAGTAGAATAGAATCATTTGGTCAGTGAGGGTTAAAAGGGGTATAAGGATAAATGTAGAGGGGGAAAATAGAAGATAGAGTTGACCTCAAAAAGGTAGTGGTTGAATTTGGCTATTGAGAGCACTTACATTGTGTTTTTTAAAAACTATTCTCTGATTAAATATCTGAAACACATAGCTAATAAAATGTATCAATTAGTTCAGCACAGACTCTCGTATTCATTAGAAACTTGGTAACTACACAAAATTAAAGGGGAAAGAGAAGAGGTCTTTGCCTTCAAATACAGTCAGCAAGAAAGAGAAAGAAAAGGACAGTGTTGCCTACTGGTCCAAAATGTTCCTGATAAGTAGGAAAATGTATCAAATTCCTTAATTAACAAGGGCCAGGTCCCATCTGCATTTACAGTGTGTGTCCCAAGATGCTCAATGTTAAAGACTGTAATAACTTAATTTGGCTTCAGACGAAGCCTGGAATTCACCAATCATAGTGCTTAGAGTACTCGGAGAGCACAAGAGCACAAAGCACTTTGCTTGCTTTTGCTGTTCTGTGACATTGCTCTTTCCATAAATGACTTCAAGCCAGATAGTATCAAGAAAAGTACATTCTCTTACTAATGTCACACACAATGTTATGAGGTTTCATGGATTCACTGGGAGTGATGCATTCGTGTCAAATCTCATAAAGAGTCTTTTGCCATTTTCTTAGAAGTGTAACACTGTCTGCACAGAACAATTCATACTGCTTGTTTGCCCCTTCCAACCTTTCAGAGGTCTGGGTCTTAAAACTAAACTTCTTAGCCCAGAGATCTATTAAAGCAGTTCTTGTTCTCAGTCTTGTGCAGTGAGCATGCTGCATCACCTGGAGGATTCTTGCCAGGATGCTATGAATCATTACTTCAGATCCTTAAGCAAAACCTCATTTGTAAAGTATGGATGTCGTCTCATTTCCCTTTAAAACATTTTGGGTTTTGTTTTATTTTTTTTACTGGATTTTGCCTTGACTTTATGAGTGATTGGGAGGTCTGTACACATGCTGCAGGCTGTTGCTGATTCACCTCCAATCATTACATTTCCCATACTGGCAGCTATTACATTAACACAGAAGGACTTTATAAGCTAGGATTTATACTGAATTTTTGTACAGAAGCATCTATTATTCCAGCAGTTTTAATCAGGCCTTGCTCAAAATGCATGAACACTCTCTAAGCACATTATTGTGAGTGCAGATGTTGCAGAAGCTGTATACATCTAGAAAGGGACAAAACAGAAATTATTTCTGTTGAAGTAATTAAGCTTGCAATGAGGTGACTAGCTATGATAATATCCTTGTAAAAGCACTTGGAAGGTGAGCCTTCTGTGTGACTGGTAAAATTTTTCAGACTTTACAACTGTGTATTTCTCCATCTATACTGCAAAGGCACATTATCTGTGGGGAGGGTCATATTTTAAAAGGGAGATTGTTCCCTGAACCCATCTACTCTGTCTTATTCTTATCACTGCCAAAAGGAAATTACAGCAATTACTTTTCAGGGAAAGTAATATTAAAAGAAATATTTATATTACCTTTAATAATATTCAGTAGGAAAAAACAGAGACAGCTGGTATCATCTGTGTAGCATATTTCCTTTCACCCCTTGAAATCAGCAGCACAATAAAGGGCTCTGTCAATCAGGTGTCTGGAACTGTTGCTACAGTTCTGTGCTTCTCTCTGACCCAACCATTCAGTAAAGCTTGCAAAAATCCATAATCTGCTAATGAAACAATCTAATTAAAAATCTTTTCTGAAATTTTGGACAAAGTGATATAGTCAGATGTTCTGAAAGAAATAAATATGCTTTTAGTCATTTGCACTAGAACACTCTCAGTGTAGTTCTGAGCCAACAGTGGAAGAATTCCATATGCTGATCCATCCTCATTCTGGCAGCAGTTCTGTTGCTGTTGACATATATATTCATATGGCTAAGTAACTTTCAGCAAGAGCAAATTTTTCATATTTATTCACAGTTTAAGTTCTTTATTATGCATAGGAGAAGCTAAGGAAACAAAATAACAAAGTAAGACCCTATTAAGCTTCAGAACCCATCTGAGAGGACCTGTGTGCCAGGCCAAGTGATACATCATTACACCATTAGATGTTAGCACTTTATCTAAGAAATATGCTTAGATATTTTGAAAATATAATTTTCAAGTCACAAGTGAGAGGTCTAGCTCTTTTTCTGAAAAGTCACTACTTAGCATATCTCCGATGAAAGGAATTGATGACTAATAAGCTGGAACATAGAAGAAAAACCTTTTTGGACTTAAAATTTACATTTTATATTGAAAAGGCATCCAAGTTATAAAATTAAATTAAAAAACCAAAATTTGTACACAAATATTTGGCAATAAGTTACTAAGAAAAGGAAAGTATAGTAGCTCCTCTTAATAATCCTTTTAAAACACTGTGAAGTTATTTGTAAAAAAAACTAGAGTTGCCTTAGAACACTTCTAATACATTCTGCCCCTGCAGTTAATCTATTGTAAAAATCAGATCTAAGTTTTGCTGAAAACTTGACATCCAACTATCCCAAACTTTGGCACATAGGGAAGAAGTAAGGAGTTTTGATTATTATTTAAGTACAAGAAATTATTTTAAACAGAAATAATGGTATATAACTCAAACCCATTCTTATTGAAAATCAAGCGAATTAGTTAATTATTAGTATTATCACAGAGCCTAGAGATACAGAAAATCAAGGTGCATTGTGCTTGTGAGTACAGGAACACAGGAAACAGCCTCTGCCCTGAAGAGCTTTCCATCTAAACAGACAACTCAAATTGGCAAAGAAAATCATTGCAGTGGAGAAAATGAAGCACAGAGAGATTACATCACTTGTTCTTTGTATCTGAGAAGGTTTTTGAAGTGTTAAGCACTGCACCTACCTATATTATTTTCATACATATATTTTTATACATATAAAATATCCATTTGATGTAGCATGGTGTAGTCCATAATATATTCTAATTCAAATACATTTTAATAACAATAAGCTGCCAGGAACTATCAGGCAGTCCATGATGGAGTTACCTCAAGACCATATAAGGTAAACCATAATTATTATGACTTTATTAAGTGACATATTTTCTTTCAGTAAAAGATGAAACTTTTGACCTTGTAATTAGAACATCCTTTCTGCAGTTATGTTTAAAAGGTTATAGGTGGAATTATTAATAATAAAAATTCATGACCACTCATTACAGTATATGATAGAGATTACGGACTATGATATATTGAGGGAGAAAAAAAAGACAGAAATACAAAAATTTGCCTTCTCTGTTGAAATTCATTACTTTTTTCTGCCCAGCAAGTGTGCAGATGTACAGACAAAAGTAAATTGGCTGCAATTTAATATGCATGTTTTTTCTGTATTGATTGGGAACTGATATATGCCTAAGCTGGCTCGTTCTGCCACTGAATCTCTTCTCAGGATCTCATTATGAGAGGTCAAGACACATTAATAGCTTAGCAGGTCAGTTCAGTGTTGCCTAGGAATAAGTGATCCTGACCTACTTGTGTTTAAAATGGGCAGACAAAGAAACAGCCTAACAATCTGTAAATATGTGTTCATTGCTTGAAAATGAAAAACTTCCTAAATCTTGAGATTATTCAACCAAGAAAATGAGAAAAAAAAAAAAGAATTTGCAGGTTTTTAGGAAGAGTTCATTGTATATCTTCACAGCTAAAATTCCAAATCGGGATAGAGGACAACATGAGATATTTCATTAAGCAAAAATAACAATAAGAAATCATAATATTTTATGAAAGAAAGACGCACAGATGTGTTCAACAAGATAAATTAAACGTTAAGGATTTTAATACTATGATACGGGAAGAAAAACGTCATGTGAAAATGGGAGACCCTGACTCTTAGTGTGGGGAGATTTTGTGTGTCTGTAGTGTTTGATTTGTCTGTCAGCAGCCCAGGAAAGCTGAGACCCTTGTGCCTGACCAGTCTGTCAGTGTCCCATTATGGGGACACTTCAGTTCTGCTGAGTGGGAGGTGGCTCGACTGATTTGTTCAGGGGTACACCCCAACAGCATAAGGGAGATTCTTTAGAGGGTCTTTCCACTATATGACCCCTCTGCAGGTCTTCCTCTTCATTTGGCTGTGTGTCCTGCTGCCGGTGACTGCCAGCACTCATAAAGAACTCACACCAAAAATTTATGGAATGACATTCTCTATTAATATAAAATGGTGACAGGTTAAGGTTTGAGGACTGTTGTTCACAGTATCTGACTGCAAAAACGTATTCAAAGCAACACACAGACAAGCTGTAATCCCCAACAAAAACATTCAGCACACGCAGGGTGTGGTTCTTATCCAATAGGTGTCCCTGCGAGGGACAAGACAGGTTCAGCCCCTTGACTGATCCTGGCAGCTGTGATGGAGTCTTGCTTAAATTCTCTCCATTCTCAATCTACTTTTATACTATTTCTTTGTGTTTAGGTGGAGCTTGTGTGACTCTAGTAATACCTACTTTTGCTAAGGATTGCTGTAAGATTCTCTTGCTTGGCTTTGAAAGATACAGTCAATAAAACCCAGAGCACAGCCCAGTGAGGAGTGGCTGTGCCTTGGAGGTTGTACCTTTGGGTTGGAGGTGTGTGTTAACATTACCATTAGGTTATAATGAGCCAAGGCCATTTGAGGAGAGTGATTTCACCCCAGCTGTTGGCTCAGCAGCAGGACATCTCCTCCTCTCTCCCTGGCTGACAGGTGCTATGTGGTTTTTCAGCTGCAAAGTACCATTGAATTCCCCTCCCTGTGAGGATTTCAGCAGAGCCTGGTCGTGGTGTCTCTACTCTGCTCCACTCTCTGTTCCATCCCCTTCAGCAGGTGCTGAGGCTGCAGATTTTGGGTGTGGGAAATCGCCATGGAATAGATTAGGAGCATGGCAACTGCATTCCATCCAGAGAGTAACAACTGTAATTTACCCTATAATTTCTGTGCTGTTGTAACTTCTGTTAAGATGTGAATATAACCTCTCATTTTCCTCTAATTTTAACTCCAGTCATCTTTCCACAATAAGCAAGCAAACAAAGAAATCCATGGGTAATAGATGTAATGACAATAAGAGGAATTGTTGCTATTTGTTTATTAAATTGTAAAAATTAAGAACAATTGGAGTTCATTAGTAGATGGACATAGATTGCTTAAAATACTGCAGAAAAGCCACAAGTATTTAATATTTTTTCCCCAAATTTAAGAAATAACCGGATGATTGATTACAACAAACAAGCACGACAAAGCACTTTCCAGACCATTAGTAACTGAAAGATATTAAGCAACATCTACTAGGTATAAACTTTTTTAAAACTGCAGGTTTGGCTAAATTACTATCAGGATTACTAAATGAGCTAAATGTGGATTTTTCTAGCCAACTAATGCTCATTTTTATTAAATCTTGAAACACTTAAAAATCACAAGCGTCAGAAGACTATTCAAAGAAGGCAAGTAGATAAATCATTGAGCCAAGCTTCATTTGCTGTGGTGTTCAGCTATTTGAGGGGAAAAATGTACAAAGGAACCCAAGGAGTTTTAAATACACATCTTTAATTTGGCTGTGGGGTCCATCTGTACTATCTCTGCTAGTACATACAAATTAAGCATTCATTTTCTTTTGACCATTACAGAACAATTTTGGCTTCTCTAATGATATAACCTATAAAATGTTACCTTACTTTTCAATGTGATCAGACTTTTTAAAGGTTTTTCTTTGGAAACCTTTCTTTTAAAAGGTTTCTTGGAAACCTTGAATACCTGTCCATTTTGGATATGCATCAGAAATTTCTTTAGAACATCTTTAAAAAATGCCAAGATAAAAAAAAACAAACCTTACAAAATCTGGTCTGAGTAAATTTCTGATGTTAATGTTTATTTTTAGCAAGCTATATTTATTATCTGAAATGCAAAATGAAGTAAAAATGGCTCACCTTAGTAATTGTAATAAATGACAAATCATATTAAATCTGTCTGTACTGAGTTTCATTCACATCTATGGGACTAATTATATTTTTGTGGTTAGTTTTCTCAGTATTTTTTCCTAGAGAAATTAATTAATTCTGAAATAGTCAACATATTGTTCCCCCAGTAATTCTTATTTAGAAAACTATTCATAACCAAATGTATTATTACTATCCTGATAAAGGCTAGTCAGAATCTGTCTTTCTATCTTTTGCTAACCACAGAGTGTGTTCAGCCTAAATTTACAGTGCTCCTGCTTCTTGAAGCAGGGAATGGTCTGTCTTTGTATCCCCCAACACAGGGAGTTTCTGCTCATATTTTCCTCTCATGACCTCAACTAAGATGCAACCAAGTCACAGATTAATGAACTGTGAGCTCCATCGAAGGGATAGTTTAACATACATTTTCTCTGGGGCCTTACCCATCTGCAGGCAGATTCACTGTATGCTGCAACAGTATAATGTCTTTTGTACACCCAGAGCAATCTGCTTTTCCATCTGTGATGTCTCTGGATCTTCTTTCTGTTGAATAGCCTTGGGGAATAACAGATTGCTCTTTAAGACTATGCCTTGCATAGGAACAATACATCTCCAGATGCTTGGTACTGATTTAGTTTTTTAACTGGAAGGCTAAACCTTGTATGCCTACAGTTAGCTCATCCATGGGTTACCATGGCTTTCCAGCTGGCCAGCTTTCACAGCATAAGCTCCTCCAGTTGAAGGACTATTATTTTTTTTTCTTTTCTACTTCCTAATCAGTATATTAATTAGCTGGCAGTTTAAGAGTGTGATTTCTATATCCTGTGAAGTTGATTGGTTTAAAAACATGAACACACACAGTGTTTGAGCCACTTATATTCTTTTAAAAGAGATGGTGTCATCATTCTGCTCTTGAGTATCTTGTACCTCAACTTGCAATTATTCTCTGCTCTCAATGAGCCATCATTCTTCAAGTGGTGTTTCGTCTTTTTTATCAGTTTCTGATAACATCTTCATTAGATGTTCAGATAGAACATAATTTTATCTGTCAACATTGGTCATCCTTTTGCCTCTACTCCAGAAAAGTAATTTATTTTTTTCTGCATGCTAATTCTGACTAGTAAAAGAGTATCCTCTGCTTCTTTTTGGATCACTTTCAGGTTGGTGTATGTTAGTTGCCCAGACATTTCTATTGTCAGATCCTTCCTTTATGGGTGAAAGGAGTATCTGATGGTTGTCTGGTCTGACCTCACTCCAGTACTCAGCATTGCAGGTGTGCCTGCATGCCTGGTTCTTGGTGTTGAGCTGCTGCTCTGCAGTGCAGCATAGCGTGCCAAAGTGCCCTTCCAGCATCAGGAATCATCAGTGGCACAAAAGTTTAATAATCACTCTTTTGATGGATCATGTCCTGCTTGTTCTTTACAGGCTGTGGTACAGTTCTGTGAGGTGTCCCTGCACACAGCACTGCAGAGCTCAGCTGCTTTACCCGGGCTCTTGTTGGTCACTGTGAGACAACTCTCCAGGCTGTTCAAGCTGTTTTACAGCTTTTTCTTTGGCACTCCTGAAGGGCTGCTTTTCCAGATGGGCTGTCCCTCTTCTCAGCTCCACATTAATCAGGATCCAGGAATTTGAACTCCACTGCTTGGCTGACAAGTGTAAAAGAGCAAAGAGAATCCATGAGGCAAAAAATTGATTCTGCACCTCTCAACTGGCCTTCAGTTTGTCCTGCCTTACTTCCCCTTTTCCCTGTTCAGTGAATTTTCCCTTTCGTGTTTCATCATCTTCCAAATTCAGCATGGTCTTTTCTCTTAAGTCATAATTCTTAAGAAAAAATAGTTCCATGCCAGATTTTTCTGTACTTACATGCAGAAGTCTTCCTGCATCTGGGTCACCAGTCTGCAATGCAGTTCCAGCAGTTAACTTTAACAATGTTTGTTTCAAAATGTGTTTCTTGGCCCACTGCAGGTGGCAGGTGCAGTCCCAGACCACCTCACATATTACAGCTGCTACACTGCATTAATACTGCAAACTGAGCATGCAAAGCATCCCATTAGCTCTAGTACTGTAATAGACAATCACAGGAGGATGAAACATTTTATTTTTACTAAAATCAGAGAATCATTTAGGTCAGAAAAAAACTTTGAGATCATGGTGTCCCACTGCTAAAATACACTGCCAAGTCAACCACTAAACCATGTCTCTAAGTGCCATATCTATCTGATGTTGGAATATGATTTTCCATTTTGGTTACACTTGTATGCTAATTCTTTCTCTGCTAGGTATTCTTGTTTTAAATTGAAAACAATGAGCAAAATCCCTTCCATTTAGGTAGTAAATATGCCTGTAAGTATATATTTTAACCCATTTTTGGAGGGTTTTGTGCAATTGAATAATATTAATTTCTTTATGTATATTTAGCAACGAGAAAATTCTTGCATGAACATACCAAACCGTAAAAAATCGAAAATTTCTTTTAATTTTATTCTTATTTAAAATAAGCATCTTATGAACAAAAAGGTAGCAGACACTTTTATTTCAGGTGTCTATTCCTATGTGTTAACATCCACTCTGTCACTCTTAAGCTGTCTCCAAGAGTCCTCTTAAAGCATCAGCTGACCCTTGTGCAGTTTCTTCAGGTATAACAGACTTTCAAGAGAAGGGAAAAGGGATCAGTTTTACTTGATAACTACTACGTTGTAGAATTGCTAATTATTGCAAAATCCTTGTAAGTTATGCTACAGTATCAGACAAGGCAGCATTTTCTATCCATGAAGAACGTGTATACACAAAGTCATACATAAAGCAGCTACTTTGACAGCAAGATAGTGACTACAGCAAGGCAAGTAATCTGTGACATTAACAGCAGTACTTGGAAGTAGAACTGGATCTATCAAGCAATTTTTTTCTTGTTTCTCTTGTTTTCCTTGTTTCCTTTGCACCATTGTCACCCACTGAACAGCAGTAGTAAGTTTTTATTTTCTACTGTTCCATAAGAGCACATCTCATTTTTTTGTGGAGCACCCTGCACTGCAACAGTTACTGATAGTCACTGATGTATATTGTTTGCATGTATATTTATATATGTTTGATGTATATTGTTTGTCTGATGTTATAGCAAATCAATGACAGATACATCAGACCAACTTAATGTAACAGGCAAAGAAAGCTGTTGCCAGATATTTTCCATTTATTCTTATGAAGATTAATAAAACAAATTAAAAGATCTTTAAATTCGAGACAACTCCAAGGGCTGTTTTGGTAGGACAGTTTTATTATCATGAGGTAATTTCAGTTAAGTGAGATTGCCTCCCACTATCAGCTTTGTTTCTAGACATCTCTAAATGAACAGGCTGTGCTGAGAAAGGGGAAGGTCAGTTGTCTGTGCTAGATAAAAGCTGAACTTGCAGGCTGATGCTGAGCTAGAGACACATCAGCAATCTGTCAACCAATGATGACATCTTTGCTAGAAGAAGCAAAGTCAAGACAACAACTGTTAAAATCAAAGTAATTGTTTTAAAGTTTGCAAAAATAATTCAGGTAGATGTTACTATATTGTTTTTCTTGTGACCTAACACCCACTCAGAAGCACTAAATACAAAATCCTCCTAGTCACAGACATATGATAGTGTAACACTATCTACCTAACTCTCATATAATTCTAATTTTCAAATACAAAGTGGTTCTTAAAAATGTTTTAATTAACTGTGATAACCTCTGTGCATGATGGCATGTTCTTGTGAGACAAACCCTTTGTCCTATTTTAGACTCACCAGACAATGATCAGATTATCAACAGGGATGGATTAGCATTTGATCCTGGAAAAGATTTGCAAGTTGATACCGTTTCTAATGCAGCATTTAGTGCATAGTGACTCCTAGGGGCTGCCCAGAAGAATGAATATTCTGAGGTCTTCATTCAAATTTTTTTCCCCAAAAAGGAAATAAATCTCTAATTTTGGAAAGGATGATTAAAACTTATATGAAAGCACTAAATCCCACCACCTGGGAGATTATAAGTAAGAAGATGCTAAACATCATTCAGTAATTTCACATTCTTTAGGATGTTGAGTACTATTTTAGGATGTTGAGTACTATTTAATTCCTTTTTCCCCTGGTAGATCAATATAGCAATTTCAGCCATGGTCTCACCATGAAGGAAGTATAATCTAGATTCATCAAATAGAAATATGGGATATAGCTCTAGCCAAATACCATATACATTATTTAAAACTCTAGTGAACTGCTTGCAGACATTATAAGGGCATTTTAAACATTAATAAGTCAGTTTCAGTAAACAAAGAGATAAACCAAAATCAGAGTGGTTGTTTTGGGTACTTGGAAGATTTGTCTTTTTCTCTTCAATTTCTTATACATGCCTCTTTCTTTTCTCTTTAACAAAGAAAGGTGGTTTACATTTAAATACGGATGTAGTTTCAGAATTTTTTCCCTACCATAACACTGTCCACCTAGGATGACATCCAGAGCATGCCATACATCTTACATCCTTTTCACAATAACTTTGTAGAAACTCTGGATTAACAGTCACATTTATTATTTTATTTGGGACTGGAATAACTGCAATCTGTCTCAATTTTTTTAAAAATTTATTTTATTTTTTTTAAGACGTGGTTGATAAGGGTAGGTAAGTATTCTGTTAAGAATATCCTGAGGACAGGATAAAGACATACTCTTTATCCCAACTTTAGAAAGGAAGAAGGAAATCCATTCAGCTATAATGTGTGGCTGCAGCAAGTCATGGGAAACTCTCTGGGCTGTAGGATGCAGGAGATTAAACTCCAGGGTGTTGGATTTTATTCTTAGATAAGCCAAATGTCAGTGACTGCTCTGAGTTGGTGAATAAGTACAGGTAGGGATCAAAACTCACAGAAGCAGGACTAATGAAAGAATAGAGTACAAGATTAGTGAAATAAATTGCTGATGTGACATGCAAAGGCACAGTCAAAAAACTGCACAACCATATCACTGTTGTCATGTCACATAACAGGGACATGTTGGTGTTGGCTCTGGTTGGACTCCAGATGCCCAGCAAAGATGTTCCATTGCTCCCCTCATGGACAGGGTGGGGAAGAGAAAATACAGAAGGTTTGTGGGTCAGGATAAGGACAGAGAGAGATCAATCACCAGTGACTGTCGCAAACAAAACAGACTCCACTGGGGGAAAAAATATTTGATTTATTAGCAATCAAATCAATGCAATATAATGAGAAATAATCTTAAAACATCCTGTCTCCAGTCCTCCCTTCTTCCTAGATTCAACTTCATTCCCAAATTCTCTCCCTTCTCTCCCCCAGGGACACAAGGTGATGGGGAACAGGATCTGTGATCAGTTCATTGCACTTCATCCCTGTTGCTGCTTCTTTGTCAGGGAAGGATTCCTTGCACTCTTCTCCCGCTCCAGTGAGGGATTGCTGCTATGTGGGACAGTATTCCATTATCTTCTCCAGCGTGAGATAGGCTGCAGGGTATGAAATACTCTGGTGTGGATCCATTTCCATGGAGTGCAATCCTTCAGGAACAAGTTGCTCCAGTTTTGGTGCCCCATGGGGTCACAAGTATTGCCAGAAAATCTGCTCCAGTGTGGCCTCCTCTCTTCATGGGGCCGCAGGTCCTGCTAGGAGCCTGCTCAAGGAGAGGCTTAGCACAGTCATGCACCCACTGAGGGCTCCTCCATGGGCTGCAGGTGGATCTCTGCTCCCCCATGGTCCTCCCTGGGCTGCAGGGGCACAGCCGCCTCTGCATGGGCTGCACCAGGGCTGCAGGGGAATCTCTGCTCCAGCACCTGGAGCAGCTCCTGCCCCTCCTTCTGCACTGACCCTGGGTCTGCAGGGCTGTTGTGCTCACATATTCTCACTCTTCTCTCCAGCTGCAGCTGCCATTGTTCAGGGTTTTCCCCTTCCTTCTTAACAGTGTTATCCCTGAGGCATCGCCCCCATCACTGATGGGCTCTCCTTGGCCAGTGCATGTCCATCCTGGCACCAGCTGGCATTGACTGTGTCAGACACGGGGGAACCTTCTGGCAACTACTCAGAGAAGCCCCCCTTTCCTGCAGAAGCAAACCCTAACCATGCCAAACCTATACAGTGACTATCCTATTTATAGTTGCTAAAGGCAATGTTACACACACAGCGTCCATAACACTGCCCCTCATTTTGCCTCTGCAATCCTTAGGTCTACTTTTAAGAAGCAAGAATTACTTCTTATCCTCACAATTAATGAAATCCAACTGTCATCTTTTAAATCCATCTACTTACTCAGATTATTTATCTTCTAATCCCTCTGAGTTAATTCTTTTAACTAAAGTCTTCAAAAGCATGACTAATTTTTCCTAGTGCTTTCATGGTGTTTATCATGTTCAAAACATTAAACAAATGATAATTAATTAACAAATATACAGAGGTACAAATCTGCAAATTAGTCCTCAACACTTTATTTTAGTTTATTAATTAAGATTTCATCATTTTTATCTGATCACAAGTCAGTCTAAATGAATTATTTGTTAATTTTTGACGGAAAATTGTGAATGCAATAATAAAGGAACAGGAAAATGTTCCAGAGCATTGTAAAGTCAAATGAAATTACAGCATCTAAAAATATTGAAATTATAACATCTACTGTATCTGGTTGTTCAATTTTTCCAGCTGATGGATCCTTCCATGCTCCTTCATGATACAATAATGCAGGCAATGAATACCATTGCATGTGCAGCTTACAGCTGCTGTATTTATACCTACATTTATCTTTTTGACCTGAATAAATATCAGTTCTTCACCTGCAGAATGGCACTGAGGCATACTGATACGAAAAATGCAAAGCATTTCATGCAAATATAAGGGCTTTCTGTTCTATCTAAGAAAAATTACTGTGTGTTATTAAAAAAATGGATCAATATCTGCTCCAATGGGGATGTACTGTGTATCTCAAGTACAATTTGTACTTCATGCCAATTATTTTGATGAGTATATCAGCTTTATAGAGATAGGATGCTTCCTTTTTAATGGATATAGACTGCCTCTATATTTGTGGTGAACAAAGAGTGCCTAATGAAAATACCCTAGGAAGTACAAATCATTCCCAACACATATAAGGGTATTTTTGGTGGAGGTTTCTGTATCTGATAAAGATTTTTGTAACTGACTCTTTGGTGACATATTCTCAAAGAGTAAATGTTAGGAGTCATTTCAGGCTCCATTGTCTTTTCCCACCTCTTTCTTATTTTGGTCCATCAGATGCGGGAGGACAATTATCCTGAGTCAGGAATGCTTTTCTGTTTATTTTTTATGACAGAATAAGAATTTAGAACTTAGCCCGTGGCCTTGAAAATCACATTTGTGATGTTTTCTAGTGTAGCAGTGTAATGAACAAATAACAACTGTCTAATTAATGGCTACTTTAGCTGTAATCTTGGGAGAAGTGGTTTGCTAGGAAACATGTCTATGTTCTGTGAGACTCTATATTAGGTGTCTGATTTAGATTATTCTATCTAATCTGTATCTTGTCCAAATAAATGTCCCACCCTAACCTCACTTGTTCAGAGAAATCATATTTTCATGTACAAACACAACCTGCTTGCAAAACCTTCAATTTTTTATTGTTACACCTAAATCTGTTTTGTCAAGGAGACTTCTGCATCTTTTTAGATTAAATAACCTATAATACATTAATCAGTCCCACCCAGTATTGTACTAGCTAACCAGCCCTCTGTAGAGGGTTCCCTGGACTGGAGGAGTTGATGGTCTCAGGCAAGTCACCCCTGCTCTATTGGGTCTTGTGCCTCATTCAGGCTTGGGAAGGCTGAATTACCCTTAGCAGGAGTAGCTGATGTATCCCCAGCTCCCAGCATACAGCACTGTAGGGCAGGTGCTGGCATGCCTCAGGCTGCCCAGGGGCACTCTGGTGGACATTGTCCCACCTTTCCAGAATATAAATGCTTGTTTCAACACACAACAAAGTATGCAAAGAGTACTGAACCTCTCCACAGGTGGAATCTGTGGAGCAAGCTGTGGGACTTCCCCAGTGCTTCACAAAAATGGGGTTCCCAGCATCTGAAGGGACATAAGAATTATGTGCTAGTTATATTTCTCTTCTTATTTCTATCTTTTCTTAAATCAATTTGATTACAGTATTTGCTGCTGCACCTTTCTGAACAAGATCAAGACAGAATTCTGTATCCTTCATGTCCTTGCTGCAGAGCATCCTCTGAGCCTTCCATTTGCTTTCCATTATGTGGATACCTACATATAGACGCCACATAGATGGTAAAGTGGCATGTGTGGGTCACTGCAACTTGCAAAAAAGCAATTTGCATGAGGCCAGGCAAGCCAAAGACAGACAAGTATAGCTGCATTCCATATTGGTACAAACTGGCAGCGTTTCATTCAGTTTATCCTGTCTAGAGATTCTGACTATGAATATTTAAATCTGTTTAGATAAACAAGCAAACTGCAAAACGCTCCAAGGGCCATATTTTAATATTTTGAAGTAGAAAGAAGTGTTCCTCCCAAGAAGTGTTCCCATCTAAAATAGGATTAAAGTAACCTTGCAATTCAGAGAATCATAGAATCATGGATATCCTGACCTGGAAGGATCTTCGAGCCAAACTCCTGAACCTGTACAGGACCACCCCAGAAATCACACCACATGCCTGAGAGCTTTGTCCAAATACTCCTTGAACTTGGCAGACTTGGTGCTGCAACCACTTCCCTGGGGACCCTCTTTCAGTGCCCATCCACTCTCTGTTCAATGGACCTTTCCCTCAACAGAGATTCTCCAGTCTCCAGACCAACCACCCCAGCATTTTTCATTGAAGTCTTTGGAAGCCAGGAGCAGGAAGGTGCAGAGGGTTCCTATGTATTTTCAAACCTTGGAAATTCCATAGCTAATTGTGTTGTTCAGTTCTTCCTGCCTACTCTCTAAAATGCATCTTCCACAGAAGATTTAACAGGATTTAAATCTAACAGGAACATTTCACTTTAGAACAATTATTTCCTGCACAAAGGACTGTGATTTCATAATAGCAAGCTAGAGTAGTAGACTGTATTCGAAAGCCCTTATTATATACCATCTATCAAGATTAATTATTGCACTTAGCCTAAAGCACATCAGGTTACTCTCTGTTTTCATTTAATTATCTTCCTAGTTATCTTTTAATTATCCTGTTTCCCTACCAGTGCAGATATATATATATAGCTACTATCCTGCATCTTTTCCTTTACATAGGAGAACACACATGGTTTTTGAACTGCAGCACAGCTTGTGCCAATGTTTTGTAAATGTTATCTACATTAGGAGATCTTTTTTTTGAAACCACAGATTTCATCATGGTAAAATACCACCAGCACAGTCACTGATTAGAGTAAATAGGGTGTTTAATTATTAAGTTAGAATTATTATAATCTGAAATGTTACCCTGGTAATTGCTTTCTCTTTCATTATGTACCTTTGCATGCATTAAGCAGAATATTGGTACATGAAGCAGTTGGGATTGACCTTTCAATAATCCCGAATTTCCTTGCCAGTGAATAAAAGATCATACCATGATGGAATAGCTTGGGTTGGAAGGGACCTTCAAGATCACCTAGTTGAAACCCCTTTGAACAGGGTAGGAGAGAACCTTCAACTAGACCGGGTCGCTCAGAGCCCTGTCCAATCTGGCCTTGAACACTTTCAAGGAGGGGCATCCACAATTTCTCTGGAGAACCTGTTCCAATGCCTCATATTACAGAATTTCTTCCTAATATTTAATGGAAACCTACTCTCTTTTGATTTGAAGCCAATCCTCCTTGTGCTGTCACTAAATGCTTTTGCACAACGTTTCCCTTCAGCCTTCTTGTATAGGCTCCTTTCAGGTGCTAGAAGGCCACAATCAGGTCTCCCTCCAGCCTTCTGTTCTCCATGATGAAAAATCCCAACTCTGTCACGAGTGCCTTTCCTCACATGAGATGTGCTCCATCCCTCAAATCATCTTGGTGGTCTCCTCTGGACTCACTCCAACAGCTCCATGTCCTTCCTGTGCTCGGAACTCCACAGCTGGACACAGCTCTGCAGGTGGGGTCTCAGCAGAGCAGAGCAGAGGGGCAGAATTCCCCTCCCTCACCTGCTCTGGTTGCAGCCCAGGGCACTTTTGTCTTTCTGCTGGGACATGTCCAGCCTCTCACCACAGCACCCCCGAGTCCTTCTCAGCCAGGCTGCTCTGGATCTGTTCATCCCCCAGCCTGGAGTGATACCAGGGGCTGCCCTGACCCTGGTGCAGAACCTTGAACTTGGCTTGCTGAACTTCATGTGTTTTCTATGGGCTGATTTCTTGAGCCTCTCCAGGTCCCTCTGAATGGCATCCTGTCCTTCAGATGTGTCTACACCACCACTCAGGTTGGTGTCATCTGCAAATTTGCTGATGGGGGCACTTAATCACTTCACCTATGCCATTAATCAAGATATTAAATAACACTGATCTCAATGTGAACCCCTAAGAGACAACACTGGTCAATGGTGTCCATTGGGATTCTGAGTTATGGTCCACTACCCTCCAGATGCAACCATTCAATAAATATGTAATCCATCTACCAACCTACTAATTTGAACCATCTCTCTGATTTAGAGAGAAGAATATTGTGGGAGAGCATGTCAAAGGCTTTGCAGAAGTCCAGATAAATGATGTTTTCAGCCCTTCCCTTCCTCGTGGATGTAGTCACTTAAGTGACCAGTTCTATAAGAGCACCCCACACATACTTTGGGCTGTACTTGAGGAGGATGTTTTGCCATAGCACTTTTTCTTTTTTTTTTTAACAAGAATATTAACAAACAACAAAACAAAAGATGTCCAATTTGATAGTGAACTGCAAGAGATGGTCTCTTGGGCAGTACATATTAAATGCTACCATTCCGTGCTACAAAAGGTGGATAAATTAGCAGAAATAGGAGAAAGCTGGATAATGTTACAAAGGCTTAAACATTGGTGACTATTCAGTATGAATTATGCTAAAATAGAAATTGCAAGGAAACTGAATGTCATGCTTCCTTGGACAGCCTGATAATGGAGAGAGTGTAGTGTATTGTCTGTTTGCTGTTAATTTATCAAGAAAGATATGCTTCACATAACAAAGATAATAAAATATAAAAAAACCCTCAACCAGCCCAGAAGGCTTGCATAAGGCTCAGGTAGAGCTAGGAGCTTTGCTGAAAGTACATCTGCACAAAATGTGCCAGCCTGATAAACGGCAACTGGCAAAAATCTGTCAAATGTCACCCATCGAAAATGAGGTGATTACTAGTCTCAGCTTCAACTCTCAATGTCTTCTACTAAAGCTGGAAGAGCTCAAGAAGAGATGAGGCTGAAGAGATTCAAGAAAGCATAGAAGGGTGCTATCTTTATGTTTTCTCATATATATACTACTTCTATATTTGATGAGCACATCAAAAAAGAGATATTTGTTCATTTGCCCAGAGTACCTGAGTGCCTGGAACACTGCTGAGAACAGAAGAAGTAGTGTCAATGAAGTAGCTACATTCCTAAATGGCCAAATTGATGTTGCCACACATAAACACAGTGCTTTGTTGAGCATTCATACATATAGAAGAGACAGCAAGATTTCCTCCTTTTCTTGACTTAAAGCAGTGATTTCAACTTAGGTCTTCTTACCAAAATGCTCATAGTGCTAACAAAATAACTTATCACAGAAACCTTCTTCGTCTTGCCAGTTAAAGCAATGCTGTTCTGCTTGAAAGAATTAAATATTCATTTTGGCTACAAGCAGCCCCATGCACAACCCTACTACCTCTCCCTCTCCCTCACCCCGCCTTTGATTATTCTGTGACTCGTTCAGCACAGAACATCTTCAGAGCAGCCCTTGATCAGGAGCCCTCAGCCACCTCTGGAAGAGGATGTCATTCCCTGCTGTCCACACAGAGACCCTGGGGCAAACGACTGTGTCCTCTGTC
Source organism: Sturnus vulgaris (assembly GCF_052056855.1). Classification (NCBI taxonomy): domain Eukaryota; kingdom Metazoa; phylum Chordata; class Aves; order Passeriformes; family Sturnidae; genus Sturnus; species Sturnus vulgaris. The sequence continues at coordinate 102,386,239 of NC_142245.1, read as the reverse complement.
CTCACTCTGTAGCACAGAACTCAACACGCTGGAGTCTGCCAGCATGCTGAGACCATTCCACACTCCCTCCTGAGAAACATTTGCACTCTGTCTGCACAGCTAACCAGAGCTATGAAGGGAAAGTATCTCATTTAACCTTTTGCTCTGGAAAGGGGAAGATGCTACCAAAGGATATATTGCACAGTATTTAAAAAATCCCTGCTTCCTGCAGACATTGGTTTGGGCAGAACTTGACATTAAAACACAAAGAGAAATTTGTAGTTCAGAATTATTCCACTTGTCCCTCTAATAATAATTGCAGATGAAATTGTGTGCAGCAGTAACACCGCTTTTTGTCAATTAGTATGAGATGAAAATGTTTGTTGATTCCAGTTCTGCATGTATCTATGCTAATTTCATGGTGTGTTTGCAGATTATACGCTTCAGTTTGACAGATATGTGAAATGTTATATGGCAACATCTGATTTATTTTGTTAGAGATGCTGCCTAATGAGAAAAGTAATCAGTCCCACTAGCCTTTGCTTTCAAATATCAGTTCCCATTAGAGAAATTTCTGCTCTTCTTCAGTCTATTAAATGGAGATTTTCTGACTGAGAAAATCCAAATCCACACATCATAATTTAACTGAAATATAATTATTTTCTGCAGTTTATGTATTTTCTCTTCTATATTTTGCTAATAGCTTTCTTTTGCTGTCAAGATTTGAGCAAAGATTTTTTTCTCCCACCAGACAATTATTCTCATTTGTTTAAAGTGGCAGCGGAAGCACAATTAATCCACAATCTGTAATGATGCAGCCATTGCCATGACAATACCTTGTCATACTTCTTTTATGGAATGAGCTGTTGAGCATGAGCTGTTGAGCTTTGTCATAACCCAGAAAATTCTTCCCTGAAATTTAACACTTTTAACAGAAATTTACAGATATTAAATAAAAAAATTATTATAGCAGATTGATCGATTATGTTCCTTATCCTTATAGATATCCTTATATAAGTGCTATAGTACAATTTCCAGTATCATTCTTCAGTTATCTAGAGACCTATGTTAAAAAGTAGACTCCTACCTCCTAAATTTATGTTAAATATATTATCTTCTCATTCTTTCACTACTTGCACATTATTTATGAATGTAAACCAATTGGTGACTTAGTCTAATATTACAAGAACAAATTACTGTGTCAATTTCAAAGGACTATATTTCCCACTAGTACTACTCCTAGTGGTATGACTTGGATTCTTTTTGTTGTATTTTACCAAGGATGATAACTTAGCTATAACAAAAAAGTTTAAATCCCAGAGCAGCTACAAATTAATAAATTTGCTTTCATATGAAGAGAAAATAGAAACCCACTAAAGCCAAATTTAAAGATCTTATCTATGTGGTTCACAAAGTCCAGATCACTAATTATTGCATATCTACTGATAACTGCAACAAATGTCTTCATTGTAGAGCAATAAAATTTTAGCATGAATAATTTTCAGAAGTCCTATGAAATGCTACATAGTTTTAAGAAAGTTTCTTCTCAGCTCCTTATTGAATTTGTAACGTCTTGCAAAAGTAGCTCATTTATTTATCTGACATTTGTAATAGACTTTTGTAAATAATCTGCAGTGTTGTTTTCTTTAACACAAAGCTATGTAGCAGCTCACAGCTTTCATTACCATTGCCTCATAAAATGTCAAAAGAACCGAATGCAATGAACCTGTTATAATGTACATGACATACCTGGTATTATTAATGAAAGTTCCTGTAATAAAATGAGACCATTTATCTTTGTTCAAATCAGATCCACATGCCCAGACTCTAGAGAGAAACTGGCTTCCTAAGTGTACTCTTGTATACTGAATCATTAAATTTCATGCTAAAAATGTCAGAAAAATGCATTAAGTAAAAAGACTATATCAAGAAAACAATAAAAAATGACTCAGAGGGTGTAAAAGATCTTGAATCATCTTATATTCCAATTTTGTGCAGGTTAATAAAAGGTATAAATTCTAATCTAGGCAATCCAAACATTTAGCAACTCAGAATCATAATTCTTCAACTTATTTTTCGCCTCATCTATACTCCCTATCCTTTTAAATGAGATTTTTTTCCTGTGAGGAGTTGAACATCTCATTTTCTTCTAGAGTTCTAGAGTCCCCCAGCATGCTGCTCTCAGAGGAGAGGAAAATTCAATCCACAAGGGCTTTGCACTGAGAATTTCAGCTTCTTATTCTGCAGGAGATTTTCTTTCCCTCTCCCTTTAGAAATAAAGCAAAGAGAAACTTGATTTTTCAGAGCCTTGGGCTCTTGGACAGCCACGAGCGCCATAGACCATCTGGACTCTTACCAGGATGATTATCTAATCATCCAAGAGAAGAGCCATCTATCCTGCTGTGCTTTAAGCACTTACCTGGGGTGTCTGATTTAGGAATATCATTAGAAGGTATCCCATCATCCTTGAAGTGCTCTTCATGACTTGTCTAGAGAAAATTTAAGACATGATCCCTCTCTGAAGAGGACTTGCTTCCTCCATCATTATAGAAAAAGTGCAGATATCTAAGTGCTCAGTATGAGCTTTGCCTGCCTACCCAAGGACATGCTCAGGAATGAACTGCTTTTTTACTTCTAAGGCTTACTCTCTAAAGAGTTACTTCTTCTACAGAACTATCATGTGAATACAGAGCAGAAAAGTGTCAGTCCATCCTTTTAGTCTTATTCTCATCCTCTCTTAATTTCTAAGAGATCTTCAGTTTGACATAGACAATTGTGTCTATGTTCTTACACGATTAGTGGCTAATTTCTCATCATGAAAAGGAAGATTTCAAGTAGGGAAACATTGAACATAAAACTTACATGAAAATTTCAGCAATCATGGGCAGTTTAAAGTTCACTTGCAAGTATATGTGTTCCTAGGAAGTTATAGTGTCACAACATAATGTGATTTGGAAGTGGAGGAAAACTGTTTTAGAAATTATTCATGCTGTCCAAATGAATTATTTCTGGGGTGCCATGTCACCACAGGACTCTCTTTTCAAGACCCAAGATGGTGTTCTGTGTAGTGGTGTGAGGCATGGGGTACATCTTCAACCATCCAGTAGTTGTTTCCACCACTGTCAGCACATAGTGCTTGCCTTGGCAGGCTTGCAACAGTGTGATGCAATTGATCTTCCAGGTCTCCCCATATTTCTGTTTTGACCATTGTCCCCCATATCACAAGAACTTTATCTGCTTGGCCTGCTTGACTGCAGCACAGGTTTCACAGTTACAATAACCTTGGGGTATAGTGTCCATGGTAAGCTCACCCCTTGATCACAGGAACATCTGTATGTCACATCTCTTCCACGATGATCTGAGGCATCACAAGCCCACTGAGCCAGAAATTATTACCCTGTTATTTCCAGTCAGGATCTATCTGAGACACTTTAATCTTGACAGCTTGATCCATCTGTGCATTGTTGCAGTGCTCTTGGTAACTCAAGCCTTGGGTATGTGCACCCAAGATGGAATTTTATAGACAGTTTCTCTACCCTGGCAGTGATATCTCACCTCTTTTAGCCCAGATGGGTTTTCCTCTCTGCTGCCAATTGGCTTTTTTCCATCTTTCCAGACAGGCCAAAAGAGTGTTGTCTACCATCCATGGGTCAGCTTAGAGGTGGTCTTGACCACTTCCTTTATTCGCTAATATTTAAAACCAAGTGGATGACTTCAAGCTCTGCAACCTGATTTGATCCACCTTGTACCTCAATAGTTTCTGTGACTCATCACATAGGACTCCCTCCATACAGCAGCTTTCCGTTTTCTACTTACCCCTACGATACGGCAGGAAAAGTCAGTGAAGAGAGTGTATTGCTTTTTATTTTCAGGTAGGTGATTATATAGTGTGGCCTCCTTAGCACATCACCTTCTTCTCCTCCTTTTCTGATGACCTGGAATTTTCACCTTAAGTCCAATTAGTGATGATCCATGGGTAGCTGGGATTTCTTATGGGAGCTTGCTGTGTAAGCAAAGCCATCCTCTTGCTCCATGTGGCATCTGTGGCATGATGTGTGGAAGGGATTGTACCTTTGAACATCCAGCCCAGCACTGGCAGTCCGGGTGCCAAGAGGAGATGTTCTTCAGTACTAGTCACTTCTGAAATAGATCAAACCCCTTCATAAGCTGCCAAGATCTGTTTTTCAGTCGTGGTGTAAGGGGCCTTAGATCCTTTTTATCTCCAGCTCCAGAACCCCATGTGTCACTCTCAGGTCTCCCTAGGTGCTTTTTGCCAGTCTGCAGGAAGGACCATTTCCCTCAACTGCAGTGTAGAGCACATTTTTGCAGATAAAGACCAGATGGACAACATTCCTGCCCTGCTGGGTCCGTCTCCCATCCCTGAGCCTGAGACAATGAAAAAAAATGATTTAAAGCTAGATCGTCTCCACCACACCACACCATGCTGCGTTGCCTCCGCTGCAGTGGGGTCAGACTCTGCTGGGGTTTTTACTCTATGCTGTGTCTTCTCTGCTGAGCTCAGAAGAATTTGGCCACTTTCCTTCAACACCACATTCTGGAGCCACATAATTTCTTTTCTTGGAGCAGGGCACACATTCTGATGGGCTCAGTCTCGCTGCCCCTTTTCTCACAGAAGCATCTCGGGGCTGCATTCACAATCCAGCCGTGTTTGCCACTTTCAGAGCTGTATTCTCAGAGGACCAGAAGGCACAAGCAGAGATGAGAAAGGGCAGGGTGTGCGAGGGCTGGTCCTGGAAGCCTCTCTTAGGAAGAGATGGGAACAAAATGGTGCAGTTCCAGGAGTGTACTCACCTTTTCTTCTTCCTGAAACCACGTTCCCAAGAGGTGATGTGCAGGTATAGAACAACCTGGCCACACCCATTCAAAAGGATAAGCAACCACTGTGAAATTGCTCTGAGATAGAAATATTTTGGACAAATCAAATGATGGAACATAAATGACTGTAGAAAGCTGATAATTTTTTTTCCTGTAGATCCATATCTTCCTTTTATACAAATGGTCTTGCATCAGAATCCAAAGTAAAAGCTCATGTTAATAGTATCCAAAGCTATAGATGAGGATTTGAGTATTACTATTTTGCAAAAACAAACCAAACCAAAAATAAAGCAAACAAAAACCAAAAAAGAAATAAAAAAATATAATAAAAAATGCTTACATAGTTCTTATTCCTGTTATAGTTTCTGAGAACAGTGAAAGCAGCTGCAGTAGGAGTTAGCACTGTGGATAAATGAGACCCAAGCACAAAAAATCACAGAAATATCAGAGATTAAAACACTGTTACATAGATGAGACAGGAAAGAGTCTTGGCAAATACTTGGCAAATATGGCATTGTACAATACTAATGCTGGAAAAATAGATGACTGTAAAATCTGTATAGAAAAATATTAAAAAGAAGAAATAATTATCAGGAAGATTTTTACATCTATTTCAATTTTAATTACTTGTTTAAATGAACAGTCAGACAATTTTTGGCAATTTTCTGGGTTTTTGCTTGCATTCAATATTTACATAGGCTATAAATATAATTTCTTATACATTTCTGGTTAACAAACTACGTTAGCTGTTTGATACATGAAAGTGCCATATAACAAATTCTTTAGTTAGGTTTCCTGTAGCAACATTTGTCTAATGAATTACTGTGTTCAGCAGCAACTATTCAGTCCCAAGATGGAAGGCAGTGCTCACTTATGAAGAGCACTATGGGGATGCTTACAGATAACTACACTGTAATTATTATGAATATATCATTAGAATGCAAGAAAAAAAAATTCAAACACAGAGACTGATTTAAAAAACAAGGTTTGACAGAACTAATACAAAGGCAGATTATGCTGCTCCAACAGGCACCTTTATAACCAATGTTAAACTAATCCTAAAGCTAAAATTTTTAGCTTACTTCTTAAAGCACTTAGAAAGGAATTCATAATCCATGATTTATCATGTATAAAATTTTAACTCAGAATTCCACTACCTGTACTTGAATTAAGTTACTTTTAAAAACTATGCAGACTCCTGGGGTGAATTGGTGAAGCTATTCTCAGAGAAGATTCCCTTCTGCCTTTCCTCCAGCTTCTTGTCCAAGAGCAGGAGCCAGCTCCTTGCTGAGTCTCACATCTGTCATTGACTCTATAATGGGCAGCAGCAGTGTAGGCAGTCAGCACATGTAGAGTACCAAATTAACTGGACAGAGTCAAGAAATGTCTCTTGTCAAATAATTTTAAAAGTGTAATCCAGTATCTGTTCAGTGCTGTGCTCTCAGAAGCTTGGAATAGAACTGAAATAGACTCATATAAAACTCATACCGGCTATTTTTAATTATTGTTGAAAGAATATTTCTGAATATGCTGCCTAGCAGGACTTTCATTTTACTTGGTGATGTACTGAAAGGAATGCAAGCTGCCAACCCAGTCCAGGGAGAGAGGACAGATCCCATGCAAGTCGCTGAACAACATTTCTTCTGCTCTAAGATACTTTAAAAATGCAGAATCATTACAAAGACTTTTTGATGCTGGCATCTTTAAATATAAATTCTGCTTTGGCTTTATCTCATCAAGTCCTGCTGCTTAAGCTGAGTTTAAAGATGCTTGACTTTATCTCAATAGAAGTGCTCTGGTTGAGTCTAACTGATAACTGAACATCATAATCTAGGTCATGGTAAGTATAGATTTCTAGAAAAAAAAAAAAAGTGCCCCCTTATCAACTGATCAAAACTGGGTTTTGATAGAAGTCATAGTATATGCTGCTTATATACCTGAAGCAATGAAGTCCCGTGGGTGGAATTCCAGATATGACCTGGCATACCTTCCTACTTCAAATACAAATTAAACTTTCTCAGTTAAAGGCGAGTCTGTAATGAGGCAGCATAATGGGTATTTTTAAGAGATATTGGGATACATACAAACACTGGAGGCTTGACAAGGATATAACAGTAAAACATATCCTGAGATGTGAAAACTCTTCTACAAGATTTCTGTTACCCCAGGCAATATTGATACTGCTACTGGCTGTAATTTGTTGATGACTTTATCTCATTTATTTATCTGACATAGAGAAGCAATTTCAATTCACTTGCATAAACATTAAGATGTTATCACAATCTCACAAACTTGGCAATTAAAAAAAAAGAGAAGGTGTATTTTTATGTAAATTGAATCAAGCCATATGACCCTCAGATGATCTGCAGGCTAAGCTCTTAATTGCTTCTACCTTTATTTCTTCAAGATTTTTTGCATGTTTTTGTTTAATTTAACACTCCAATGAACTTTTCAATGAAAAAATATTCTGTCAAATACAAACTTCCACATTTTAGCTTAAAACAACAATGAAAGACAGTCAATATGAATCAATTTTTTTTTTTTTTGTGGTGATTCCCAGATGTAGGCTTTGATATTTCATGCATCACTAAATCTATCAAGCAAAAATTGTTTTCTTGGAGCGAATAGAGATGGAACCATTCATTTTTCTAGTGTCTTTTTCCTATTGCTGATGTTAAGTTTTGCCTTAGCTGTTTCAGACAGAAATGAATGGTTCCCCCAAGGCAGAAACAATCTGTAAATTTAGCTTTGTATTCCACCCCAAATCCAATTATTATAACAACCCTGCTACTACTGTTATAGTTAAATGCCTGTCAGTGTTTCTATTATAACCCTTTCTGTGGAAGTTTATAACTCAACCGTTTTAAAAAAAAGTGCTCCAGGCTAAACCTTGGCATTCAGGGTTCCAGCCCAGAATACATTATAAAGCAAACAAAACAATAAACCTGAAAAGCCTACTATGCCCCAGCTTTTTAGAACATCTTTGTCTGTTTTTAATCTTTAAACCGGAATAAAAAAACCACGAAAAAAAAAAAATGAAAAAGAACATTGAAGATGTCATTCATCTAGTTTGCAAGTCAACAGCAAAATCAAACAACCATAAAAATGTGGGAGCAATTAATATCTATATAAAACTGTTGATTTCAGAATCTTCCTGGATGCTACTGTGGCTGCAGACTGCTTCATGTCTCAGTTCTCCCAGCCTGGGCTGCTGTATGGGACAGCTCATACCTGCCTCTTACAGTGACCCAATTCAAAGATTGATGCAGGCAAAAGAGAAAGGGACAATAGAAATATAATCAAATTACTTTTTCTCACATTTTAAAAAGTCCCAGTATGTAGCTATAGAGGATAGATCACACATTGATACATGATGGTTTTTTTTTAAAATCAATAGCATCATAACGTATCAAACTCTGTCTTTGCTTATTAACTATAAATAAAGTCCCTTCATCTCTCTCTCCTCTAGTACTATAACCTGTGAAAAACAGCACTCATTGAGCAATTCAGAAGATCAATTTTGAACATGGAGAAGTCAATACTCGGAATGGGGATAGGAACGGTCACAGATGTGGTCTTAAAACATAGCCAGGAGCAACATTTTCTAATATATATCACTTACTGAAACACTACACAGGGGAACATTGGAATGAGCTACTCTACCTTAGGAGAAAAACTTTTCAGAAACTTTGGTTATCAGCTTTTTTTCTGTGTTTGTGGTTAGCCAACGGTACTTCTTGTCTTGCTGCAAAGCATTCTTCATAATTTATTTTGTTGACTTTTTCTAAATTAATTCAGGAAATTAAAGAGGGTTTAGTTACAGTGGGTAACTGAATAGCTCTATAAGTTCTGTCCAATTTGCCTTACTTTGAAGTTATAAGACTTCCTGTGTCATTATACTGTGGCTTTAAAACTCCTCATAATCTCACTACATACCAGACTCAACTAATTAAATGTGCCATCAGCAAGCTGTCACCCCAGCATGACCTTTTACAGATCCTTAATTTATTCATTAGAATCTACTAACCTCAGTAAAATATTTGCCTTCCCTTACTTAGCTTTTTGGAATTTTGAAATAGATAATTTAAAACTCTCTTTTCTTTAGTTTCTGGGTTTTTTTTCTTCTTTTTTTTTTTTTTTATTTTTTGGTTGGTTGGTTGGTTGCTTTTTTTCTTTAGTGTTAAAATTTTATTTCCTCGTCCCTTCCCTGGGCTTGCTAATTTTCTTGAGAGTATTTTTATTTATTTTTTCTTATCTTATACAAGGTCTAAGTATTTCAATGTTCTCCTTAAAGGAGGAAAAATTATTTTATATATGTTTGTGGAGTTGACTGGATGGGGTAGATTCATTCAGTTCAAGGAATTGCACCAATTAACATCAAGTGAGGATTTGCCTCAATATGTTTTGTACAATACATTTAGCATTCTGAGATGGAGGCAGATACATGTCTATGCTTCAGAGTTTTTACTTTTTATTGGACTTAAGCAGCCTGCTTGATTATTATAGCCTGTATTTTATAATTTAATTTAAGCACAGTTCAGCACTATAATGCAAACCATTCGGCTTACTCATTATTTCTTGAGATTGCTGCAGGTTACACACCTTGCTGAGAGATGTAAAATTCAATATTTCAGTGACTTCATTTACAATGCTAAATTCTTGCTCTGTGTAAATACAATCTAAATGGCATGAGCAGCTCTTAGAAATGTATGGAAACAAAGTCTTTTATTTATATTGCTTTGATAAATTGCTGCACTACAGAGGTTAAACATACATGTAATATCCTGTTTTGATATTTGTACTTAATTTTACAAGGAACTGAGGTGAATAATGGGAGTCACCAGGTACAAAGCTGTCGTTGTTTAAAGCAAGCCAGAAACTTGCTTGCTTCTCTCAGAGTGAGATACGGGAGAGAACTGGAAGAGCAAAAGGCAAAAAACTGCAATGTACAGAACACTAAAGAAGAATTTGTGCATTGTCTTATTGCAACTGACAGTTTGTGGACAAAAGTCTGTGAAATTTCTTGCTCTGTCAAGTTTAACTTTTTGAAAGACTCCTCTTGAAAAGCAAGGTCAAATCGCAATTTTAGAAGGAGAATAGTTTTTGTGAACTCTTGTCATTACCTCATTTTGCCTTTATGCAAAGAAAATTGTGTCTTGTGTTCCAAGTCACAGTACATTTATTCTCAGATAGTTTTACACTGCATTCACCACCAAATATTTTCTGTCAAAATGTTTATATCAACTATGGAACTGCTACAGAAAGTTACTGCACTTCTATGACTTAGAAAGAACAGATTTCTTCTGCGGTTAGCAAATCTTTCATATAAAAGCATTGCTGAAATATTTCCAAACATTTAAGTACAGTGTGGTGATCAATAAAACTGGAGTACAACTATTTCTGTACTGTTTATATAAAGGTTATAACTCCCCCCACCATACACGATGTTAACTGATTCATGATAAAATTGAAACCAATTCAGGTCCCTCTAAGAATGTGAGCATCATGAAACAGAAGTTCTTCAGACATACTAAAGAAAATAGTTTCAAAACATAATAGTAAATAAAATAAAAATAATTACTTCCAAACTATGAGCTAGGGATTAGTGAAAATTAAGATTATAGCAAATATAAAATATTTCTTTGCAAAGGCTCAGATTTATTTTTGCATTTTATACTGAAATCATCAGAGTACAATTTAAAAGAAAAAAATCAATGCTTGAATTCTAAAGCATGACACAGGAAAAAGCCTAAATGTGCCCTCACTGGCCCTGTGGTCTGACTGGGTATATCCCACACTACCGAGTCAGGCCAGAGAAGGTGGGAGAAATTGTTTGTGGAATGGCTCTACAGCAAACCATAACCCTAGTGGTCACCTTTCTACGACTTATGGTTTAATTTCATGAATCCTTGTTGTGTAATCTTCACTCATTCTTACAGGAAAAAAAGTTCAGTTGAGCAGTGTAAGAGTATTTAAACTGGAGCCACATGAGATAAGTTTCAATATAGAGAGACATTGAGATGCTACTAATGGCTCAAGGATTGATGAAGAAAACACTGGTCTTCATTAAAAGCTGTACCCCCCTAAGAAACTCTCACAAACAGAAGATGACAATGCAACATTACTGTTTAAAAAGAGTTTAAGGCAAGGGAGGATTACAGTGAGCATGTGAACAGCAAATTGCTGGCATGCCAGTCCTACATGTGTGCACTGTTGGCTACATCTCTGTTTGCAAAGTCTCTTCACACAGTAAAATAGCACCCAAACAAAGGTGTTCCTCAGGAAGGTGCCATTGCCACCTCATAAGATAAAGCAATTTAGACTCTATAGATCAACTAGATATGTCATTTTGTCAATAGCATGAAACACAAATCAAGGGCAGGAATCACAGTTTCTATCCCAATTCCTTCTCCTACAGACAATACAGATCCCGCCTAGGTCACAGTCCAGAGCAAGAAAGCTTTCAACACATACATAATTAAGCTGGCATCCCTTGATTTTTTTGTGGTGGTGTTGTATCCAGCTTATACCTTTGTTTTTTTTTTTTTTGTGATTTTTGATCTGACCATGAAGCTCTTCATTGAAAATAGAATCTATGCCTTTCTATATCCTCATATATATATTCACAGGGGAGAAATAATATCAGTTGGTAGTATCATTCATGTATGATATTCCCCAGGAGACCAATGTGAATCTTCATGAGGCTTGAAGGGTCACTTCTATGTTCTTTGCTTTTCACCTGAAGAGGGTGATTTATAAAGGACAAGTTTATTATTGAATGCATTTTTCTTGCCCTGGCTTAAATAAGTGCAAGGAACAACTGCTGTATTTATAAACATGACTAGAAGTTATTTTTTATTAACTTTTTTATTTCCTATCGAACCTTTCTGAAGGAAGCATAAGCTACATTAGAACTCATTTATTCAATTAAAAAAACAGAGTAATTCTGTTATTCAGCATGCTGGTAATCTGTTTGTATCTTCAACAGCCTTCATCATCATAAGGCTCACTAGTTTTTACCTGCAAATAGGTAGAGTTGCTGTTATAGAAATCGTAGGATTCATATCTAAAAACCTCAAAGCTGCTGAAGTGAAGTAGAAATGCCATCTAATTCTCACTATCCAAATTCACTAAGAGACAAGATTGATGCAAGAAAGGACCAGTCTTTACTCACCTTGATTAATTTCTGATGTATAAATGAATCTTACTAATGTTGGTCCACTACATATTGAATTCAGCTCTTGCCCATAATGCTATGAATTTAATTGCAGCATTTTAAAGGTCCCTCCCTTCCTCTTCACATATTCTGAATAATCTTTTCCTTTCCCCACCTGGAGCACTGCATACAGTTCTGGTCTCCCCAACATAAGAAGAACATGGAACTGTTGGAGCAATGAGGAGGGCCATGAAGTTTATAAGAGGACCAGAGCACCTTCTCTATTAAGAGAGGCAGAGAAAGTTAGAGCTGCTCAACCCAGAGAAAAGAAGGTCGCATGGAGACTACTTAGCAACCTGCCAGTGTCTTGAAAATACTAATAAAGTCATAATGCGTGGAAAGTAATGACAATATTTGCTAAATTAACTACCAAATTCACATTTGAAAAGATAAAGTCAAATTAAATTCAGCACCAGTGTCTGAAGGGCAGACAGGGAAGCTGGAGAGGGACTCTTTATCAGGAACTGTGGTGACAAGACAAAGAGTAATGAGCACATATTGAAAGAAGGGAAATTTAGTGTAGGCATTTTTCAGTGAGGGTGGTGAGACATTGGAACATGTTGCCCAGGGAGGTTGCAAATGTCCCAACCCTGGCAATGTTCAAAGCCAGATTGGATCAGGCATTGAGCAACTGGTCTAGTGAGAGGTGTCCCTGCCCGTGACAGAAGGGGTTGGGACTAGATGATTTTTACAGTCCATTCCAACCTCTTAACATTCTGTTATTCTATGATCTTGCACTATTCTTGTAGAGGTAGACAGGGGTGAGTCTATTTTTGTGATAGAATCAATATGGAGCCTGACTTTGTGCTCAAGCACATTCACCCAACCACAAAAAGGATGGTTTTATTGTACTTGCATTAATGTGGGGGTTTGTTGGCACACCCAAATTATACTTTTACAGATTAAATAGAACTATTTGTTTTAGACCACAGGTGGTACCCAAAGTCTCAGCTCTCTGACTAAGGCCTGTAGCTTCCATTCTCTGTGAGGCACATGTGAACCTTTGTTTGAACAGCCATTTGCCATGTAAAGGTAATATCTCAATAATAATATGCAGGGATTCTTGTTTGTTTTTCTGTAGGAGTGACCATATGACAAGGAATGTGATGAAAAAATTGAATTTAAAATATGACAATATGTTTAAACTGTTCGGTGATTTGTTTTTCAAAATACTTTGAGGAGGACATAATGAAATGGTAATAAGAAAGACATGTCTAAGTAATATAAAATGAAAGAATGAGATTATTTTTCCTAAGGATTAATGCTAATATTATGGAAAAATCATCCTGGTTCTTACAAAAGAAATTCTGAATATAAAGAATTGTTAAAGGAGTCAAAAAGTGTGAGGACAAGAGAGATAGTGCCAAAAAAGTCCAATTAGTTTTCTCAAAGGTACTTGACAACATTCTTCAATTAATAACTTTGGAAAAACGGGAAAAAAAAACATAAAGGGGGAAACCATTAGTCTTGTAAGTTATTTACTAGAAGATAGAAAATCAAGGATAGAAATAATTACACTGTTTTCACAGTGTGTAGAGGTAACCAGTGGAGATCTACAGGCACCTGTTCTAAGGTTTTCGCTTTTGAAAATACTAATAAAGTCATAGTAAGTGGAAAGTTATGAAAATGTTTGCTAAATTAACTACCAAATTCACATTTGAAAAGATAAAATCCAATTAAATTCAGCACCAACAAATGCCAATTATGTACTTGAATAAAACCCCTTTGAATACAAGGTAAAAGTCCCAGAGAAGTTATAACAAAAAAGATATACTAGACATAAAGCAGTTCCATCAAAACCCTGTTGCAGTGCTTGGAAGTGGTAAAAAACCCCCACAACTGGATATTAGCAATTTCTAGGAGCAATTTTTAGCAGATTGCATGAGATAGGACAGGATCAAAGCTCACTAAAGGATTTTGTTATGACTATAAAACAATTCTTGCTCTTGCAGATTTCTGGGTCCATTGAAGTTTCAGAAAGCACCATAACACTAAAAGCAAGCTGACTTTTTATAACACTGTCTTCAGCCGTCCTAAAACTTCCAAACTCCCTGGTACAATGAAAAAGAATAGTGTAAGAAAATAATTAGAGAAAATATAAGCAGGAAAATATCCTAAAATGTTAATAATGTAATAAATTTAAGTAACTGTGAAGTTATTTGGGTTAAGGCTTTTTGGGATAGAAATTTTAATGAGTGTGTAGATTGGACGGACAGTACTAATAGAAGGCAACAGACAATATACTTAAAATTCTAATAGAATTGTGAAAATGTTGAATACAGCTAGACAAAATTGCGCTACAAACAGTGGATTTGTTTTCAGGGCTTTATGTAATTGATATGTTTTTCCTGATGTACCTTATTCTACCCCAATTATAATTTAAGAAAATGAAGTCAAACTTTATTTTCTAAAATGGATTCCAAGACAAATGCACTGACAGAAAAAAAACATTCTTTGCTGAAGTGCTTGTAGAGGATTTCTAAATTCCCTTGGAACATTCATCTTTAAGGCAGATATCATAAAAAAATTAATAAATAAACAAACACTGACCTGAGTGAAAGGAGGATGAAAAAGAAATATTTGTAGTAAAAAGATTTGTACAGCCAAGGGGTAAAATGGGTCAAGCCAAAACTATCAGCACCACAATGAAAGAGCCCTGATATAGTCCCCAAATGCAGCACTAACATCTTGCCATAGTGGTGAACTTTGTGACCTTAGCAATATCTACTGCAATTTCTCAAGAGAACTCTGTGTTTACCTATAACCTTGCTGATACAAACAGGAACATATTAATGACACAGATGTGCTGCCAGGTAGAAACACAAGCTTCTTCTGAAATGTTTCAAATCCCTTTGTTCATTGCTAAGGAACAGGAATAAATTAAATACATTTTTTTTTATGACACAGAAGTGTCTCGGTTATAGGAAGGAGAACATCAGAAATTGTCATGAGCTGAATGTAAGGGAACATTATTACATAAAACATGCCATGCAGATAGTCAGCTGCACTTTTGAGCACTACGTCTGTAAAATCATGAATCACTTTTTTAGAATGAAGCTGTCATGAGCCATTGCACAGACTTTGATCTTTCAATGCTCAACTGCTTGGGAAAGTTGATTTTTCAGTATTTCCTGAATCACTCAGGAACCAGAGAGACTTAATTTAAAGTCTTTACCCTTTCTGTGAGAAGTTATTTTTAGGGATAGACAGTGTCATTCCTAGTATGAATAGCATAGTACACATATTTACATTAATTTAGTATGCAAAAGTGTAGAGCAGGCTCTTATTTAGAGAGTTTAATAGAGAAATATTAAAAAAATAAATGTACTGTATATGTTAAAGCATAATGGTCTCCCTAGGGTGTGAGTAAAATATTAAAATATTATAATTGGCTAATTAAGAAATCATTTGTGTTCCACTCCTGTTGGTAAGATATATATATAATGATTTTCATTAAGCAGAGGCCTCACTATCAAACATAACTTGCTAGTAAGAGACAAATATATAGGCAAGTAAAAAAGAAAGAACATTCAAGGTGAAAAAAGAAAGGAAGGTTCCTTTCAGCTGATGCTTTCTTAGCCAAGCTCATACTTTCTTAAAGCATAATCTCATATGTAGGGAACCTTTTTTTTGTTATATATATGTAAATACAGTATTTCTGTACAAAACTGCCATATATGTATATTTACATTTTCAACAGCATTTGAAGATTTTAACCTCTACCTATTTAAAGTGGCTATGCTCAAAACTATTAATCTGTTTCCAAACTACTTGTATAATTCACGCATATGACAGCAGTAAAATTAAGCGTAAAAAGTATTTTCCTATATGTAGAAACTATTCATTACAGAGTGACAATAAGTTGCTTCAGGATTCTGAACTACTTGTGATTAATGTATTTCTTGTTTGCATCAGCTTCACTTCATGCCTCGCTACACACCCAAGGTGTCCATTAATCAGCCCTGCTGCATAGTCTGTCATTTCTTGTTGCTTAAATAACACAATCACTCGAGGTAAGAGGTGTGTACAACTATGCCAAATTTTTCCTCTTTGAGCTTTAGAATCTTTTTAGTGGCCTTTGCAAGACATTTTATCATCATTCTAGCAGGTTCGCAGACACGTGAAAGTCTCACGTAGAATTAGAGCAAGTGAAATATTTTTAATGTGTGGACGCCCTTGTTCTCCACTTGAGGACTTTTACTCAGCACAGTATGCAGTGGCTTTATTTGACACTCTCAGATGCACTGGAATGATACTGAATTACATGGTGGTTGTAACTTAAAATATCATAATTTTGCCACAATGGAGTCTCCAAGGATGACAATAACATCACCATGAACTTAATAAAAAAAATGGAAGAGAAACACTGAAATCTCAGATACATCCTGTCAAATATTACTGGGGGGAAAAAAGATAGAATTTTTAGTGCTGGTCCTAAGTTTTTGCACAAATACCTAAGAACTCAAAATTTCCTACTACATTGATTTCTCAATTTTCTAAGAGACAATCTCATATGTTGTAGTGCCAAAAGAATATTTCTCCCAATAAAAGAATTAAAATAAAAATAATACATTCTTTTTCACATGGGAAAAGCAGTGTTTTTTTATCAAAACAGAAATATATTGGTAAAAGATAGAGGAAAAATAGAAGAGCTCTAGTTTGAATAGAATAGAGCCATTTCATTCATTTAATTTGGAAGGAACATACCGTGATAGTCCAGTTCAACTGCCTGACCATTTCAGGGCTCATGAAAATGCAAAGCATGTTGTTAAGGGCATTGTCCAAATGCCTCTTAAGCACTAACAGGCTTAAGGCATTGACACGCTCCCTCTGAAGCCTGTTCCAGTGTTTGACCACCCTCTCAGAAAAGAAATATTTCCAAATATACAGCCTAAGTCTCCCTTGGTACAGCTTTGAACATTACCACACAGTCTATTGCTGAATGCAAAGGAGAAGTCATCTGCACCTCCCTCCACAATTTTTTCCCCCCAGGAAGCTGTAAAAAGCAATGGCATCACCCCTCAGCCTCCTTTTTTCCAAACTAAACAAACCCAGAGCCCTTAGCCACTGTTACTAGGATGCTCCCTCCAGCCCTCTCACCAATTCTCTTGTCCTTCTCAGGGCACATTCAAGGATTTTCTGCTTCCTTCCTAAATTGCAGGTCCCAGAATTGCACACAATATTCATGGTGAGGCTGCACCTACACTGAATACAGTGAGATAATAACCTCTTTGTACCAGCTAGTTCTAGAATTTAATCCAGATTCTGTTAGAAAACTGGAGAATGTTCTCTTTCTTTGAATACTAGCAGAGAGAAATACAAGCATCAAGATTTATGCTACTGGCTTAGCAAAAGCTCTATTTATCTCAAGCATATAAAAGCTGAAAAAAGATCATGAGCAACTTTCAGGAAAATTAACTTATGTAACTTGTTTCTCTTTCTAGACCCTTGAGAATTCTGTAACAGTACATCTTTGGAAATTGCAAACCTCATTGTCAGGGACAATATATGGCAGGACCTGTTGTTGCAATGCTGGTTTTAAAACCCCACCAAACTGTACATGAGAACAGAAAAGCTTTGTATTTAATACCAGAGTTCTTCAGATCCACAAGTTCAACAAGAATTAGAACCATTAAGCAAAAAAGAAAGGAAGATAACTATTTCCCAGCCATAAACCAAAGCAGGGAAAAACAAGAAATTTTTTAAACTGAAGAATGATTAACTGCAACTGTGCTCTACTTGGATTCAGAAGCAGCACTCTACATTCATTATTTATTTCCTAATACTAAACTGAGATTAATAAACTACAGACATATGCTTCACACAAGGATATGCAATAAATTCCTAGAGCTTGCGTGTTTTTGTCTCTGGGAGGTGACTTTGAAGAGAAATTTGCACATTAAAAGGAGTTTTGCTATGGTTTAAATACAAAAACAAGTGGTTTTGCTGTTTTGTACACGAAAACACAAAACTCCACACTTTCCAACAGCTCTGGGTTGGTCATTATCACCTTATACTCAAAAGATCTTTCCATCATGACAGTCTCATGGTAATATGTTCCTTTGTTTGGCTATATTTTATTGATGAGGAACTAAAGCAGAAAAATATTTGAATCCAAATTCTTCCTGTATTATGCTCTGTATCACCAGTTTCTTCTGACTTCTGGAGACCAAGTAAATCAGAGAACAATTTTAATGCATGTTTTGCTCAAAATGTCTTGAAAATCTGTTGTGATTTGAAACAGAACTTATTACAGGCTTTCTTGTGTCTTGTCCTAAGTTAATATAAATTCCATTGTTTAACTGTTTTAAAGAAATTAATCCTATAAAAATCTGTTTCTTGAGTTTATGCTATTAAAATAAATAAGCATTGTATTAATAGATGTTTTAAGCATGCCCAAATTTGAAATTGATAGAGAACCCTAAAAAATTCTATAATTCTATTGTCAATTAAAATTTTCTTGTTTATTATTCAGACTCCAGGGAGAATTTGTATGTCATTATGATAGGATGTGATTTGTGTGCACAGCATGTAAATATTTTTCCTAACTCAGATCACTACAGATATGTAGCATGCAATTTCTAAAAGCTTCTTCATGCAAAAAGAAAGAGAAAGAAAAGACATGGGCATATTTTACATGGTAAAGCACGCAAAGTTGACTTTGGTAAGTATAAGTAACTGCTTTGATAAGAGCCAAATGCCTATTCAAAGTAATTTGTTGAATATTTATGATTAAAAATACATTTTCAAGATGAGAAATTTATACCGAGTGTTCCCAGATTATTCAACTACTTTGAATAGTAAGTAACCTCTTTTTATTCTTTAGAATGTCTTTCTATTCTTTATTAGTGGGAACTGTGAGTTATGGAGTGTTTGCAGCACTTGTACTACCATCAAATAAGAATTTTTTTAGTTGGATTGCTATGGCAGAGAAAATAAAGTACATGACAGATGAAACCTGTGCCTTTATTACATGCAGATAATAAATACAAAAAAATACAACCAAAAAATAGGATATAGAGTGGAGAATAACATAGATTTATGATTAACATAATATATCTTTACAAAATTTTTAAACAAAAGCTTCATTTCATATTCTTGGCTAGCACTTTTTTTTTTTTTTTTTTTTTACAAATTAAAAATAAAGAGAAATTATAAATATATTCGCATAAATAGATACAAGTTTAACAGTCACCAGAGAGAGAGTATGAGAGCATTTTTACATAGTCTATAGGTAAGATCATCTGAGACCCAAGCTACCAATGCACCAAAAGGGAAGGCACATTCATTAGAAAAAAAAAAAATTAAAGTGTGCAGGATTCCACCAAAGCTGTACAAACTGGTCTGTGTCTACCTCTTTCAGCTCAATATAACAAACAAAATAATGTTTGATATCTTTAATTGCAAAAGTCTATAGAGATTATAATGGCTAAGAGTAGATGTCCTGGTTTGAGCTGGATTAGAGTAAATTTTCTTCCTAGTTGCTGGTATAATTATCTGGTTTTGATTTAGTATGAAAATAATGTTGGTAACTTATTGAGGTTTCAGCTGTTGCTGAGCAGTGTTTATGCTAAGTCAAGGAATTTTCTGTTCCTCATCCCACCCCAAAAACAAGGGAGTTGGAAGGGCACACAGAATATCCCAGCTGACCTAAGGGATATCCCAGACCATTTGGTGCCAAGCCCAGCGTGTAGAGCTGGGGCAAGAAGGAAGGAAAGGATGCTCAGAGTGATGGTGTTGTGATGACCTAAGGGGAAGGAAGCACTTCAGATTCGTGAATGCATATTGGTGGAAAGGACTGGCAAAAGTCAGAGGATTTGCACACAATTAGAGACTGTTATTAGTAAATTGCACACTTGCTATGGAAATCAGTGTATTAATCCCTTATGTACTGTATAAGCACACAGCAGTGCGTTTTGGATAATGGGGTAGGGTGAAAGGGAAGAGAGAAATTAAAGAGGGAGAGATTAATTAAGGAAATACAGAGAGAAAGAAAAAGTGAAAGAAAGAAGCAGAGGAAAAAGGGAAGAAGAAAGCAAGAAAGCAAGCAAGCAAGCAAGCAAGCAAGAAAGAAAGAAAGAAAGAAAGAAGGAAGGAAGGAAGGAAGGAAGGAAGGAAGGAAGGAAGGAAGGAAGGAAGGAAGAAAAGAAAAAAGAGAGAAAACAGACAAAAAGATCATTCTACTGGTTCCAGCATAAATCCAGCTGGTGAGATGTCCATCCTGCTTTTAGAGACAATCCAACTGATAAACTGATTATCGTTGCTCCAGCTGTGTCAGTCTGGCCAATGAGCTGTCCAGGGTCCTGTGGGTGCTGCCCGAACTTGGAAAGGCGTCTTTTCATGGAGAGGTTTCTCCACCCTAAAGAGAGGTTTCGTGCTTTCCCTGTAAATTAGTTATCATACGCAATCCTTTCTTTCAGGTGTTTTTGGAAATGGATCAGAGAACTTTGGTGGTCTTAATTCCACCCTATTGTCCATGTCCACTTCCTACCATTAATTCCTGCATTTGCAATGTACTGTGTTCTGGCTTTTTCTCACAGAAAATTGCTTCCCACGTGTCCAAGTGATCTCCACGTGCTCCCCCGCCCTCCTTCAGTCAAATATTGTTCTTTCTCACATCATCTTAATGCCAATAATCCATGGTTACTACCAGTGATTCTTGTCTTATTACTAAAAGACCTTTGTTGGCTCCACAGCCATCTGGTTATTGGTGTTTGAGATATGCACATTAGCCCCTTATCTTCTGGGAATGAGAGCTCAAATGGGTCTCACTTTGCACCACTGTTTACAGGATCACAAGAGAGTGGGCTTTAGTCATAGCAATTATCCATCTTGGCTGCAATTTTAGTCAGTAAGTTTCTCTGAAGTTTTATCAAAAAAGGTATTATTCCACTTGGGTTGTTATTCAGGTGAGAAAAATAAATTTCTCAAGGCTGTTTGTTAAAAAATGCAGATGCTCATTAGACAGCACAAGTTCCTGGGAGCAGACTGTTTGCCATAAGCTCAAGAGGGGCTTAGTCCAGCTGCAGTTTGCCAAGGCCAAGGCCTAACAAGCATTTCTCAGGTCACAGGGAGGCTGGGGAGGAGTGAGATACAGCACCACAGTCCACTCTGTGATTAAAGCTAGCTTCTATGGGGCATTTGTCTTCTCAATTCAATGTTAAGTGTGATGGTACTCTGCTCTCCTGGGGATGACTGAACACCTGCCTGCACATGTGAATTTGTGAATTAATTCCTTGCTTTTCTTTACTGGAGTGTGTGGCTTTTGCTTTCCCTATTAAACTGTCTTTATCTCAACCCATGAGTTTTCTAGTTTTTAGTCTTCTAATTCTGTCCAATATCCCACTGGGGGAGTGAGTGAGAGCCTGTGTGGAGCTAAGCTGCCAACTCAGGTTAAAAAACAACTGTTGGAAAATGCCAACATTTGATACAAATCCTTTGGATATAAACATTATAATATAATACTTGCTGTTTATGCTGGCTTTAAGCCAAAGCACTCATGATTCATTCAACATGCTGAAGAATCAACTTCACGTAAAGGAGTAACAAGCCATCACATGTGGTGGTGATGGAAGGAAGAATACTTCATTTTCTCTAGATACTGAGATTTATATAGATAATAAAGCAGAACTGCAAAAGCAAAAGTTTAAATCTCATTATTTCACTGAATGCCCCAAAAACAGAATTCAAAACCCAATCTCAAAGAAAATAAGCAAAAAATCCCCCAAAAAACTATCAACAAAAATTCAGCCACAAGTTTGCTGTGGTATTCTTATGAGCTACATGACAAGCCTTTTGTCACTACTGTTTGGTAATGATTTGACTCTTATTTATGGCATCTTGCACAGCCCCAAAACTTTGCATCACATGTATAGTGATAAGCATTCACACCTATGACTGATATAAATGGGAGAGTGAGTACCTTGCTAAGGTTACAACCCATATAATCATATTGCTGGGTGGCAACAGATCCAAGATGTGCTGTACAACCCGGGCCACATAAGAAATTATTGTTTCAGGGCTGTCCTTATTTCAGAAATGTTGTCCTACACCAAAAAGGGCATCCAAAACTGAGACGTCAGGTCTATTACAGTTTGAAATTCCAGGAAGTAACATAGCTACCTATATATATATTACAGCATTTAAATGAACATTAGTAAATACAGTGGGATTGCCTTGAAAAGATGTAGGAAAAACATATATCAGTTTCTTTTCTGAGTTGCCACTAAATTATTATACTGAAGTTGTGATGGATCTTATGGGGTTCAGGAAATGACAGGCTATCATAAAACACTATCAAAGGTATTAGGTGATGTTTCTGAGTAACAAATTCTAATATCCCTTAATTAAAGTGCTTAACTTGCTTTCTTAAGACATATTTTTTTAAGAATCTTGTTGGCATAATCATCTACCTCATTAAACTGATTCCATGCCAGTGTAACTGAACTCCTGTCAACAGAGTCAAAGCAAAGCAAAACTTGTGCAGTGAGGTGAAAAATCAGGAATAACATGAATAAAACAATCAAACTGAACTTTCACCTTGTCAGAGTTTTTCCTGTTAATTTTTATATAATTGTGCTGAGCTAGATACATGTGAGGAAATTAATGTCTGGAAAGAATGAAAGAATGGTGTAAAACTGCTACTACAGTTTCCTTTTTTTCTTTTTCTTTTCCTTCTTTTTTTTTTTTTAGGGCAGGTGGTAGGTTTTCCCATCTTTAAAATAACCTGACAGCTTCTGGAACTCATTATATTCAAGTAATGAATCTAAGCAGCGCAATGCCCAGTGAGCATTTCAAAGTGGAATTTACTCCCAACACCATGATGATTAGGAACTTGTATCAGACATTTCCTTTACAGTGCCAGAAAAAAGACTGAAACTTTGGTCCTCGCAAGATCTCATAGCTGGATAAAATTAAGAGGACATGCACTACTGAATAATAGTTTTCATCTTGAACAAATTAAATTCTGAAGTTAGAAGCACTTGAAACACTTAGGAAGTCAGTACTTGAAAATGTAGCATACTGGCCTTTATTTCTCCCAACAGATCAGTTAATTCATTACAAACTAAAAGACCAAACTCTGTGTCTTCACAGCTATATTCAAATCCCCATTACCAGTCTCCATCTGCCTAGGCATCAGAACTGCAGTACTCTGAAGCAGGCCATGCAACTCCACATGTTGGAACTCTTCCTTTTTCCTTAAAATATTTCAATATTCTTTGGGTTAGAAAAGGAGTGGGTATAGGTAGATGTGTGAAATGTGCCCAGGCTGTTGCTTGCACTGAGGTGAAATAGCATAGAAAGGTCCTCATGCTTGAGCTACAGCTCTCATCCTCCAAGGGGAAGCAGCTGCATGAAGACTGGAAACCTTTCCCTCTCCATAACTCCCATCATTTACTCAGGTTTTGCTTAGGGAAGTTCTTGCTGACCTGGACCAAGGCAGTACCAGTCACATTTTAAACAATTTAATATTATAATCAGATTCCAGTACCTATCAAGTTCCTTTGATGACTTCTTTATTTTTGATCAATATAAGCAGAACCTCTGTATTAAAGTGATACCACAGTTCATAGATTTGGGTACATACAAGAAGATGAAGAAGATCCTAGTGGCAGTAAATATTTAAAACAGATGTACTATGTGTTTTAAATACATAATCTTGAATTATATCTTTCAACAGATCAGACATCTGAACCCTTAACTTTAAGGAGAAAAGTGACACTAGGAAGAAAGAGTTGCCACCTCTTTGACATACAATCATGTGCAGTATTGGCTAATGACTACCCATAAAATATTACTAGATGGAGCCTATTCCCTTTTGTTGCTTTCCTCCTACATTTTTTTGCAGAGTGAGGAAATTGCCTAAACTTCTTAGAAGATAAGATAAGGCAGTCAGGCCAGAGTAGTTTTCATATTCTCTTAAAGTGAATTTTTGTATCCTCTTAAAGTGACTTCTCAAGAGTGTTATAGTACACAACAGTCTACATTGACTGGATGAACACCAACACAATTTTGACCATTATACACAGACATAGGGGCAGACAGAAATGAGGCTGAAAGGTCCTGATTACTGGGCAAGGCAGTACCATCACCTTTCTATGAAAGTACCTTTTGATGTCAAAACCACATATAGATGTTTATCCACAATACAGCAAAACACCCAAATGTATGCCTGGACTTGTTTATAGTTTCCATTTATCAAAACACTTCAAAACTAGAAAGGGAGACAGGATCCCTGCCTTGAATATTTTACAATTTATTTTGGAGACATTAAATGTATCTTAATTTATTATAGGCCCCCCCTCATGACTAGTAGAGATTTGTACTTTGTAATATTGTAATCTCATTTGGAAAGATACCACAGAGCTTTGGAAATAACTGTGTCTTTTAACTTTTCTACAATCATGTATGTGATTCAAAGATGACAACTCTATGACACCAAAATCCATTTACTAGATTTATTCAATACTTCAAACTCCTTTACATACTAGGAAAAAATTTGGAAGATGGAAAATCTTGTAATTTTAATGTACAAAATTTCAAGCTTGAATATCTGCTAAAAGACCCCTCGAGAGTGACAGACTGTTATCAGTGTATGCAAGATTCTGGAAGGACAAAATGCAAAAACTGAAGTAATCAAAATGTACAAAAGAGGTACTTAAGCTCTATTGTGCTTCTGATAAAGTTAAAATGTGCAAGATTGAGCTAGAGATGGAGGAAAAGAAGAAAAGAAATATACAGAATAATTGGACTTCATCATAACCTGAATCAGTGGAAAATGCATTTGCATGAGTAAAACACATGCAAAAAGCAAGTGTTACTAAAAATAAAAGCTAATTTTACAATAATTTTATTCCCTTGTACTTCATTTAGTTCATATTCTAACACAAAAGAAAGAAAGCTAATGCAGGCTTGTACAGAACTGCTTTCATGATCCTAGTTATTATCATAACGGTATTTCTGTCAGAAGTTATTGGTAAGCAAACTATTCCTTGCACATTTTTATTGTTTTCCTCCACTGATTTATGTATTGCCCCCATATTGCATTACTCCCACATTGCATTACTCACACAGCTTTTTCCTCTCACCTGCTGAAGTTCCTATGAAATAGTCTTTATTGATCACCTTTTCTTTCATCGGCTGGGTAGGTAGATATGATGGTTTTCCTGAGCTGCTGTGTTAAATGTGGTTTATTTCATTTAAACCTGCAGATAGAATATCTGGAATAGCATTGTGTAGTTTTCATCAAAGCTTTCTGCAAAACCAAATCAAAAGACTGTTTTTCAAAACAAAAACAACAAAAAACCCCCAAAAAACCAACCAAAACACCCCCCCCCCCCGAAAAAGCATACAAAACCCCCCCAAAAAACGGGAGAGGGGGAAAGTGAAGTGAGGATGAGAGAGACACAGATCATGAAAAGAAAGAGTTGTCTTAATACGTTAAGAATTTATTTCACCTTCTGAATGTTCCAAGATGCCTGGTCATCATGGGTACCTTTTCCTTCCCCAATGACAGCCATCATGCTGACAAGGTCATAAGAGATGAAAATGCAAAATGCAGTGTACTTCACAGTTAAAGCTTAGTACTTTGGGACAAGGAGACCTTGCTATTTTCTAATCTCAACATGCCAAGGAAAAAAAACAAAAACATTTTAAGTCTCTGACACAACTCACTGGTTATGAACTACATTTCAGGGAATTACTGTCATAATGGAAGCTGAACTGGGATAGGGTAACAAGATAAAAATTCTTTTTCTCCCAGCTAGACCTGCCCTCCCTGCCCCAGTTGGACACACCTATTAGAACACCAAAACCAGCATGTGATAACTTAAAGACTGCACCAGACCAGAGTCCTATCTTGATTAAGCCACAATAAATCTAGAGTCACTCTTTAGAAATAGTATTTTACTCCAACTAAGATGAGCATCTGGTTTCCCACATGTAATGGTTGATTTTCAGGTTATGATAACCATGACATTAGGCAACATTAGGAAAGTTTCAGGGTTTTGTAAATCAATGCAATGTGATACAAACATCCAGAATGTGGAGCTTGACAGACTAATTTCTGTACTTATGCCCACTTGACCTGATACTTCAGGAAAATAAGTTCCATGAGGCTACACAAAGTTAAAATCAATGAATTATTGGATGAACAATAGACATAACAACTTGTTGCTTATAAATTTGTTTTCTAGACCTTCCTTCCTATGAAATAAACTATGCTTGGTTCCTTTCTCCTTCTCTCTTTCCCCTAGCATTATCTAATTTGCACCAATATGATAATTTCACCCTCAAATTCCACCTAGCCCTCTGTGGTGTAAAGTACTGGCAGCTAAAGTCAGCATATGTTCCACCAGACTCCCAGCTGCTCTATATGTATTGCTGGACAGCCAGCAGATCAAACAGAAAATGTAACTTTCAAGTCAATTTTACAACCTTCTTTCACCAGGAGAGAGAAATTCTCCTCCAACTAGTGATTTTTTTGTTAAGAGGCTGGAAATTCAGACTTGTGAAATCTCTAGCCTTCAGCTATACTTGTTAAAACTCAAGGCTTTTGTATATTATTTGAGGTAACTGACAGAGAGCAGTAATTTCTGTCTTCCCTTAGTTTGTACCTTGTTTAGGAAGTCAGTATAAATAGAGTTGAGATTCCTTCTGTGTGAGAACATAAGATAATTCATTAGTAAATGTTTAATCTTCCTGGTCTTATATAACATTTAGACCTATATAGCATACCATCAATTCATTAAATGAAGTGTGAAATTATACTTCTAGGAACCCACTTCTTCATTCTAGGGCATGATCCTATCAGCACACATCATTATCAGCTTCTTAAAACCTTCAAAAAGAGAAAAGTATTTATAGTCAAATATCCCTTCATTTTTCTAGACTTATTAACAGCTCACAAATAATATGAAAATACATCCAACCAAAGCCATGTCTGCCCAGCAACATCTTAAAATGGAATCAGGATAATGAATAAAGTAGCATTGAATCAGTAAATTGTTGACATTTTCTCTTTGCAGACAATTTTTCAGACATTCATTTCTCAATTAATTTCTATTTCTTTCAGGTTTAGAACCTAAACTTTGCATCTCTGGAAGAAAAGAACCTCATGGAAAAAATTCTATCATTTCTATCCTTCTTCCCTTACCTATGAAAAGCTGCAAAACTTTCTGTGTTCCTCTCTACTTTGGAAATTTGCTGCATTGCTGCTTCAGGGATGCCCATTCAATTTGCTGAACCACTTATTTAAGGCAGCATTATATTTGCTGGTAGTGGCACCTTCCTATTTACTGTTTTGGCTAGACATTCAGTCTGTCCCAGTCATTGGAGACTGGAGTTCTATCACTTAATCCTTTTTTATAGATTTCTAGAGGTTATGTTTATAAAAAGCAAAAAGCCTTCAGAAGAGAGACATAATCCCCCTTCAAAACTAAAGAGTGAACTAGGTTACTGTCTTATTTATGATCTTCTCACAAATTTGAAAAGTGACTGACTTCAGAAGGCTTAACTTTAATTCTCACTTATTCATTTACATAAAAGTCTAAGTGAAAATTAAGCCCTTTATGTCAGTAACCATGGGTGTTTTGTTTTCTTACATTTTCCAAGCATTCAAGTGTTGAGAATTCAAAAGTAACAAAGGAAAAAATCCTAAAAAACATATGCAGGCAGTAAATGCAAAGAAGCAAATGAGTGAAAAGCAGATTACAGTTGCTTAAAGAAACGTTCAAAGGATTTTTGTTTCTTCGTCTCTTCAGTATTCCAAAACAATTAGCTTTCCTGAGAAAGATGCATATTTTTATATTAGAAACTAAGTTACAAGAGGGACCTTGTCTCATCTCATGTACAAATGTAACTTAAGGTTAACATGATTCATATATTTTAGTTTTGAACTGTATTTTGTTTGTGGGCTCTCAGCTGCTTTATCCTAAACAGAAAATACAAATTTTCTTATGAAAGTAACATTTATGAGAACTGAAGCCTCTGCCTTGTTCACTCACAACTGATCTTTCATGAAAAGCTCACTATCCATCATACTCAAATTTTATTTTCTTAAGAATATGTTACTCTGCATTTCCTCCTACAAATACACACAAACCCAGTCCTTAGCTGACACTCTGGTCTATATCAACCATGTGAAAAGCATACCCTGTGCTTCATAGAACAGACTGTAACTGCCCCCCAGGAAAATGAGGCAATATATATTGTTTTTTACACATAGTGGTACAGGTATATATATATACAGGACAAAAACCAAAGAATTATTTATTGTTTTCTATTCAATTCCAAATATTCCTCCTCAAAAAATTTCATATGCTTAAATTAACTCTGGAAAGTATAATTCAATCTCTTCTCTGGATAAAATTTTTGTCCAAGAGTTTTGGAAAATGCCCTAATTTCTAATATCAGGCCCAGCCAGCATGGGCTCATGAAAGGCATGTCTGGGTTAACCAATCTTATCTTCTTCTAGTACAACGTGACCCACTTAGTGAATGAGGAAAGGCTGTGTAGGTTTTCTACCTGAACTTTACTAAAGTCTTTAACACAACATTCTCGTGGAGAAACTGGCTGCTTATGGCTTGGATGGGTGGGTGCACTCTTTGCTAGGCAAAAAAAAATGATCAATTTGATATCTTTGTTGTCAAGCTGGAGGTGGGATCGAGTGCAGACTGTCCATTTGCAAACTGCACCAAGTTGGGTGGGAATGTTGATCTTCTGGAGGGTATGGAGGCTCCCTACAGGGACATCTGGACAGGCTGGGTGGATGGGCCAAGGCAAATTCTGTGAGGGATAAGAAAGCAAAGTGCTGAGTCCTGCACTTGGGTCACACCAACCCCATGCAGTGCTGTGGGCTGGGGAGCAGCAGCTGGAAAGCTGCCCAGCAGAGAGGGACCAGCTGGTGCTGGCAAACTTCTGGCTGAACAAGAGCCAGAGTGTACCCAGGTGCCAAGAAGGCCAATGGCACCTGGCCTGTGTCAGCAGCACTGTGGCCAGCAGGAGCAGGGCAGTCATTGTCCTGTGCTCAGCACTCCTGAGGCTGCATCTTGAAAGACATTGAGGTCCTGGAGTGTGTCCAGAGAAGGGCAATGGAGCTGATGAAGGGTCTGGAAAATCACTTTGGTATTGCTGTGATACTCAGTCTAGGATAAATCATGTAATTTTTTTCCCATTTTTTGTTGCTTGCCTTTTTTTTTTTTTTTTTTGGCT
This sequence comes from Sturnus vulgaris, assembly GCF_052056855.1. Classification (NCBI taxonomy): domain Eukaryota; kingdom Metazoa; phylum Chordata; class Aves; order Passeriformes; family Sturnidae; genus Sturnus; species Sturnus vulgaris. The sequence goes on along the minus strand of NC_142245.1, from coordinate 102,356,997 downwards.
TTGTGTTTTTTTCTTTTTGTTGGTAATTTTTGTGGTAATTTCTAATTTAAAGTTTTGACTTTTAGTGTATCCTTTTATAAACACTACAGTTTTATTTTGTTGAAGTAGCATTGATTTGGACTTTAGGGTTTGATGCCACTGCAATTCCTCTGGTAATGATAGCTTATCTTGTTTAAACACAAACTTAATGTCTGGTCACATAAGATATCACAGAAGTGTTCTGTTTACAAAATCCAAAGGCAGAAGCCTATTTTCCCCTATTTTTTAATAGTATTAAGTGAAAACTTCATACACTGGTGCATGAGTCTTGACCTGTTCGATTCTCCTGTTAAATAATATTATATTTTAGGAAAGGAGACACACACAACTAATACAGATATTTTTAGAAGTGTACTTCAAAATTTATAAAAAACACTATTTACTATTTTACTGTTAAATAATGCCTATTAAATGATCATTAACAGTTTCAAAGACTGCATCTCATTTGTGTCAGTGAAACAATTCAAATGAAGACCATAATGTGAGTTCACTGTGTGATTTGATTATGAATTTTACACATCTTGCAGGAATTTCTTTCAGACCTGAGATTCTGGAATAACACTAACTTTGGATTTGAAAAATTTTATTTTAGTAGTTTTCAGTTTGCATGGACATGAAGAGAAGCTTTATTAAGTAAGAAAAAACAAGAAAACCATTACATTTTCCAGGAAAACCAGGAAAAAAACCTACATAATTTGAGAGTTGACAGCGATTGTGATTTCAATGTTAGGATGGTTTTTACAGAGCTACTAAGCTCGTGAGCTCATTTTTACCTAAAGCTCCAATTTTCTTTAAGGCCCTAAGTTTCACTTTCGTTGAAATTAATATTGATGCTCTTACATCTCAAAGAACCACAGGTGATCTTCATCAAGATGTTTTCATTTGCATTGAAATATATACTCTTAGTGGGAAAGACTTCTTGTTTGTTTGTAGGTTTCATTTTTTTGTCTGTTTTCTTTTGTTTAAATTTTGTTGAGGTTTTGCTGTTGGTTTTGTCTTTTTCCCCTCCAACCCCCCCTGAGAGGCAGACAGGAGTGGCTGCTGAATTCTTTCATGTTCTAAATTAGACAAATTTTAAGAAGACAGAAGAATACAGATAATACAAAATCAAAAGATAGATTAGGAATATTGAAGGGATTCAGAAGATGGGATTGTTTTGTGAAAAAGAAGAAAATATTGAATATACAAAAAACTGGGGGGGGAAGCTGAGCCTAAACTGTTAGAATAATTAAAAATATGAAAGGCATAAATCATTGTAGAAACACAGTGATAGAAGAAGGCAATTGGAAGAAAATACTTGTCTGTTCTGAGTAGTTAGAAACCCAGTGTTCTGTATTTACAGGGACACAGACTTGGAGATGACCTGAAATAATGGTCAAGAGGTGATTGCTTCTTGAAGGCTCAGAAGTTAAAAGGCTCATTTTTTGGTTCCATGATTTAAAGCAGTCACATTATTTTTAGACAAAATGGAGGGAAAGCTGTCAAGGTGTTTGACTGCTTGACTTTGGTTTTGGTCTTTACACAGGGATGAATTGCACACTAAACAACCTCAATATGATCTTCAATAAATTGTGCTTACTTTTTACGATGTATTCACTTACAGTTTAGAATTCAGTGAGTGCGATTCTGCTGTAAACCATGCCAAAACACTTATTGTATTAGAGGGAGAAAAGAGGGAAGGAAATAATTAAAAATACATAGATCATATAGATTAATCAGTGACTTTTTAAGCGAGGCAGAAACCAGGAATTTCTAATTTGTTTTCAAACTAAGAAACTAGCATCTCCATCTTTCAAAAAACAATGTAGACATCTGAATGCACACCATTAGATTTTATTCATAGTTAGTCTTGTAAGAGATGGATTTTCTATTTTATGATAAAAGTCCTTTGGTTTTGTCTGGGATAGAGATAATTTTCTTCGTGGTAGCTGGTATAGTGTTGTATTTTGGGATGAGAATTAAATAGGTAAACACACAAATGGCTTAGGTTTTGCTGAGCAGTCCCTACATTAAATTAAGGATTTTCTGTCTCTTCCCCCACCCCTCCAGTGAGGGGGCTGGGGATGCACAAGGATCTGGGAGGGGTCACAGCTGGGACAGCTGACCCCACCTGACCAAAGAGATTCCCCAGGCCTTATGGCCTCGTGCTGAACAGAGCAAAAAAAGTTCTGGAGGAGCTGGCCAGGGAGTAGTGGTGACTGCTTGGGCACTGTCTGACAATTGTATTTATTATCATCATCATTATTATTATTATTGTTATCGTTATTATTATTGTCCCTTCCTCTTCTGTCCTAATAAATTGTTTTCACTCAATCCATAAGTTTTACCTTTCTTTTGATTCTCTACCACATCCCACCGTGGAGGAATGAAGAGATAACAGAGGTGTTTCACTATCTGTGGGGTTAAACCACAACATTGGTCCATGATACCTGGCAGTATTTGTCTCTTGGGTTGTTTGGGGTTTTTTTTGAGACTATTATCTTATGTTTAGTCAGCCTATATATCTATCAATCTATGAAATATTGGTTAGTTTTTTGATGCCATTTGGGTAAACTCAGCTTGAAGATATCTGATTTTCAAATGTTTTCATCAGTATCTTGATCTAGAGGGCACACTTCATGAGTTGATATAATAATTTTTGTGGTGATGAGGGCATTGTGTAAGAGAATATTTAAATGTATTTCAAATAATTTAGAACATCAAAGGGAATTAAAAAAAAAAAATTAAATAGATTTTTCTTATCCAGGAAAGAGGATGAGGAGTGTTGCTGCCTTTAAGCACTCAGCTGTTCACTCATGCCCCAATTCCTTGGTAGGATGATCAAAGAATCAGAAGCCTGAAAGTGGGAAAGACACACAAGAATTGAGATTGAAACAGTTTAATAATTAAAAATATAAAAACCAATAACAACAGCATATAATAATACTAGTAACAGTAGCTGTAGTAGTAGTAGTACAGGAAAAATGGAGAACACCAATGTGAAACTTTCAAAGTTGTGAGTAAAAAGTTGCAAGAAAATAAAGCCCAGCTTGGCACAATAAAGTCATAGGGTAAAAGTTTATTTCCCTAGTTTAACCTAGTGTTTGTGTAGAAAGAGAAACACAGGAGGTAAGATAAAAGGGTAATTGACTTCTGAGAGATCCTTTTTAAACATTATTATTAGATAAAAATGCAAGTGCATATAATTAATGCACTATTTATTGGCATAACTGGCCTTAAAGTTTATGAAGTGTATGTTTTATTTCATGGTTTTTAGGATCTAATATTTAAAACTGGTTTGTATTCAAGCCTAGGAATATCCATTTTGTTCATCATAACATAAAACAGAAAGTAAAATTCACAACTACAACATAAGACTTGAAGATTTTCATGCTTCATTTTTTTCTTTTCTGGAGTTCTATTCATTTAGTACCATGCTTCAGATTGTAGATAAATTTTATTTCAAATTTATCCATCTACTTTTGGGACCACTTTGTTGATAGCTTAGTGTGGATTTGGGTAAGTCTAGGTTACTCCATCATGACTTATGGGTGTCTGGAGAGGACACACGTTAGATTTCACAAATTTTAGAGTTGATGTTGCATATCATTCATTGGTTTTTCAGTGTACTGTGAAATTCTACACTTTATTTCTTAAACAACTTTTGTATTTTTATCCCAGGCAAACAAACATATACATGTTAAAAATTATAGTAAGTCCTTCAAAACTGAGTCAAATAAAGTCTATTTAATCACCTCCTCTTGCTATTGCCGAACTTTTCACGTTCCCATCGCATTAGAGGAAAACAATTTAAAAGAGTTAAGTGTCCTGGGTAACTCCTAGCCATGCAGAGACAGAGGCACATACAAGGGAAATTAATTTCTCAGGTTCATTAATTTGTGCACTTGAGCAAATAATAAATATAGGCTTGGGCTTAGCAAGAATTTTACAGTATTAGAAAGGAAGACTATATTATATAGGAAGAATAATTATTAAGCCTAAAGGCCACATAATAAGGAAAAAAGATATTTAATGTTCAGGTTTACTATGAAAAAGAGGGAGTTTCTTGTATGAGATGTATATTTACAGCATGCTGTTAAAAATGCCGAAGTCAAGGGCTCAATCCCCATATGGGCCATTCACTTAAGAGTTGGACTCAATGACCCTTGTGGGTCCCTTCCAACTCAGAATATTCTGTGATTCTGGATGGGTTTGTAACAAACTTTCTCCATTCGGTTTTCAGGTTTAGAAAATATTAATGAAATTATCACTATGTATTGGAAACAGCATGTTTGTGAAAACTGCAAAATGGTTAATGGTGTGTCTTGTCTTTAATCTCAGGCAAAGTGTAGCTGCTGCAATAAGCTTAAGTTTCTCTCTAGACAAAGTATTTGCCTCACAAAATTTTAGTCATAGGTTAAATACTGCAAGTATATTTCATAACTTCTGCTGAAAGTTATCATAAGAACTCCATCTGTGTATTTCTTTCAGCTTCTAAATTGAATGCCGGTTTAGTTTGTAGGACAGTATTTCAATCAATAAAAATTTACTACAACTAAAATTCACTTTAAAGTGGTGAGTTAAAGAGTCACCTAAACTTTGTTCTGACTCTTTTCTTTGGAAGAACAAAATAAATTTTTTTAATGTCTGCTTTGTACCTACATGTGTGGAGTCAGTAAAAACCACAGGTTTTTCTTTGGTTTCATATAAAGAAGATGAACTGCTTTTCCAGAAAAGATGCAAAAATCATGAAGGATGCTTTGTATACTTCAAGTTATTATGTTCATGTAATAGCAAACCTCGTATTCAATTAGATCTTGATATGTTGAGTTTCATTTTTTATTGCAATCCATCAGAGATTTTACAGAATGAATAACAGAACTGCTAAATATGACAAATATTTCAAAGTCAGTGAAGGATTATGATCCGGTATGAATGTTATAACAGTTTCATATAATAACAGTACAGTTAGAACTGTTTGTCAACACTTTGCTATAAATTACCTGCTCTTGGGGACTGTAGTAGCATACCTACGGGTATGGTTCTAAAGGACCAAAATTCAAAGGCTTTCCAGAGTGAGCTATCTTATCTAAAGTAGCTATTTATTAGCCACAGTAAAATTCCTCAAATTTTAAGTATTAGGAGTGAACTGAAAACTGCCAAATGTATTCAAAATTATTCTCTTTAACAGTATGTTTTGTTGAAAAAATATTTGCATTCTATCAACACCATAATAGCCAAAATTCATTAGAGTTACACTGAAATACTGATAAAATAATCTGGTCAGTCCTAATTGCCACTGCCACAGCAGTGCTGTTGCTTATACAGACAGTATAATATGCAGTGATGATATCAAGGTTCATACTAGGTAAGGGGTATGTAAAGGTATATAGTATATCCAGGGAATTTCCTAGTTCCAAAATTGTACACATACAGCTAGAGACAAGCTTCCAAACGAATTCTATTATTAAGAAATACAGGGTAAATTAACAAGATTATTTAATTTCCATTCAGTTTGGGAAATATGAGAACATTCTGAAGAACTGGAAAACATGAAAGAAAACAGAGAGTGTAAGTTCACTGATGTATTTGAGAGAAGTTTCTCAGGAATTATAAACCAGTTACAAGCCTGTAGAATGATGGAATATTAATAGAGTGAAGTTTTTTTCAAAACATTTATATTGATAGAATTGCTGGTCTGCCTGATAAATACTAGTGTGTGGGTATATACTTCGATTTCGCCAAGGTATTTGAGTAGCATATTAGATATTGTTCAAAAATTGTTATTCTATATGTGATTATCATAGCAATCAGTGGATGTAATTTAAAAGTGGTTTGTTAGCTACAATTCCCTGTAATCCGAAAGAGAAATATCATGGTAAGGCGTATTTTTGAAAAATATATTTTGGATTTTTTCTTCTAAATTTTTGCTTATGACCTATATGATAGGATAACTTTCTAATATGGCTGCTAAATGACACTGGTTGATGAGGGAAGCAATGGTCAGTGAAACTAACAAAACTTTTCCCCTTTAATATAGCTAAATCCAAGTGATTGCAAATTTTGCACTTGAGAGTAAACAATACATATGATATACATCTATATGAATTCTATAATTCTGTAAATTAGTAATTTAAAAAAAGACAGATTTTGGTATCAAAGTTTGATTCTACACAAATTCTCATTTGTACTGGTCTTGAAGAAGGAAAAAAATGATAAAGAGGAACACGAGAGGAAGGGATTTTTTTAAATACAGAGAGTATGTAGAACAGCTAAAATTCTATACCAAATTCAAGACAACAATGAACACTGAAAAGTGTTAGGAACATTGCCTGAGGTGGGGTCACAGTTCTTATGAATAGTGTGGAAATTCTGAGAAAACTCAGTTGCTATAGCTCAGCTTATTTATAACAATTAGGACAGATACTTGTGATCTGCTTTTTTTAACATTCCAAATTAAATCCACATTAAGTATTGCTGAAAGACAAGCACTACAGTATAATCCTTTATTTAAAAATGCCAAAAGACAAAAAAATTTCATCAGGAAAAGTAATTAAGAAAAATACCTGGTAGTAGAGGATTTTCAGGCTTTTTGGTAACTAAACAGTGAAATCCAATGATTGGAAGGTTTTACCAACTTGTCTTTAAATATAAGAGATTTAGCCTCAATTACATTGTATTGGGAAAAACTGGGAACTTCTAACACTTGAGCATGTGCAATTTGTGACAATCAAATTCTACAGTGAGGAAATAAGGCTTTTAGGGTATCAGCAAGTTACCAGAGCTAAATCTTGAAAGGCTTGGGTTTATCAAGACTTGCAGTAGTTCAGCTTAACAGGGGAAATAGAACCATATGATCCTCCTTCCTAGGACACTGTTTTCTTCTGGTTAATGTAGGTCCCTGGAGAGGATGGGATTTTAGAATATCACCGTTCAGAAGGCAGCAGACCATGACCAAGTTTAATTTTTCATTGCATGAGTCTGTTGTCCTCAGAGGCACTTCATTGTGCACCCTTAGACTCACTGATGGCTTGATGTTCTCTTTTGGTTTTCCCTTATGACCTTCTTAAAAAGGATGAGGTAAATGGCTTCACTCAGAGTGGACCTGTAGTGTAGAACATGCTAATAATAAAATATTCCTGATAAGATTATATTTCTCAAAAAGTATTCCTCAACTTGTTAGTGGCTCTGGCTGCATGACCTTTGCCCCTCTCCCCACCCCACTATCTACCTGGTAAGAAAGATTAGAAGTAACTTCATTACTTCTGCACACCTGCCTACAGCTAATGTAGCCATATGGCAAAAATGTGAGTGAAGAGACATGAAATATTTTTAATAGTCTTTAGACAAAATAGTCAATATTCACTTTCTCATCTTGGGGATTTTTTTTCATTATTGTGATGTTTAAAGATTTTTCTAAGAACTCCTGTAGGAGGATGGAATTAATGTATTAACAATGCCATTTTCATTCTAAGTGAAAGATTTGATGTCTCCACAGTAACAGTTAACATCACTGAGTTACTAAAGAAAAATAATGGAACATAAAACCTTTTTTTTTTATTTTAAGTTTATTAATCTTTGTAATATTTTCAGTCTTCCATGCTCCATAATGTAGCTAACTTTTCTATAAGGAAGAATAAATTCTCAAAGTACAATGTGGTGTCATGACACTGACATAAACATTGCTGTAATGAAAAAATAGTGATATCTTTGGGGAAAATTTTACTTAGGTGGTGGTACCTGTGGCAGGACATTTAACCCCTGATACAGCAAGAGCTTATCTCCCCATAACATATGGCTAGGTTAGGCTGGAATAATTTGTCATGTGATGAATTATCTTGGCTGAGAACCTCCTTAGCTGGCAAAACACATTCTGGCTTGAATGGAGAGAAAGTAAAACCTAAAATTAGTGATTGCAGAACACGAGCATTTGTACAACTATAAAAGACCAGTATAATTTTCATGAAATCAGAACTCTCTTATAAACTCTCTGAGTGTGTGGAGAGTTCTCAATGTTAAGATGTTGAAACCGAGTTACTCCCCTGGGACTGAGAGAAACTGGGAGATTTTCTGCACATCTCCATCATTCGTTGGCAAGTGACATTGACTCCCAAGCTATGTTATTTCTTCACTAGCTGTAACATAAGGTACCTTTACTAATGTTATTGTGAACTGTATTTTTTATCTACTAGTATTTCCTTTGTGTTATCCTGTGTAGTAAGTAATCTGTTTAAGTCTTATGTCTGTTTCCTTGGCCTATTCAAATAAATAGTTCATGTTGCAGTAGGCCTGATTTGTCATTATTAAGAACTTGCCAGCAAGAGTGGGTTTTGGGGTGCAGAGTGCCTCAATAAACCTTCTGCCTACTGCCAGAAAACTGGAAAGCGATTTGTCTAAGCTCTCCCCTCTCCATTTATAACAATACCAAAGAGGCATTTCAGTCTAGGCAGAACTGAATATGTTTTTAATAACCAGATATGTGTGTGGGACACGATTTACTGGCTAGGATTATGTTCACAAACAAAATTACAAAGACACAAGTATTAAAACAAATAGATTTGGCCTTAAGAAGTTGTACAATAAGGACTATGGAACATGAAATGTCCTGACTGATCAACAGGAGATAGTACAGTTCTTAAAAATATATGCTGTTAAGTGATCTGTCACTTCCTGTCAAAAGTTTTGTTGTCAGAAATTTTAGTAATTCAGATAAAAGAAGCTGTCATGTATGATAAACAAAAGCAAAAATACTGCATTTGTAATGAACTTGTTAAAAATACTTAGCAAAATAAAAAATTAAGTATAAATATTTTTGCAATGTAAATATTATCACGTATGTATAAATTGGAAGACCATTGTGACTTATTTGCATCATCAAACTTTATAAAAATATCAAAATTTTAAAACTACTAAATTTATAATCCAAAGCTAGCTGTTAACAGAATGTATCATTTAAAGCTGTTGACATTATAACAAGGATTTGATAAGCACTGGCTGTGGGCTCCTAGAATTAACATTTGTTTAGGTTCCAATTTTAAACTCTGCTGAAATATTCCTTTTAGGACACTGTATTGGGTTAATTATGCTTTCATCCAATGCTACTTGAACAACAAGAAAAATTGCAGTTCTGTCTTTAGATAGATTTCATCAGATTGTGTGAGAAATTTTGGAAATCTTTAAATTATACTTAAAATGCTTCTTGTCATGCACAACGGTAAAATAAATTTTAATTCTCATTTTATCAACTCATAAGTGTTGTCTTTTACTACCACTTCACCTTAATCCAGTGGCTGTCTTCCTTACTCCCAAGAGCAATTAATACTTTCAGTATGTAAATACACACAAAAAACTGCTCACCATTGGACACGCTTTGCAGTATACGTTTCAAATTCAAACTTTGCCCTTTTTTACAGACTCTGCATGTATTAGCTCTCTTCTCAGTGTTTATCTTTCCTCTCATGTGGTTATACTGCTTTTTTTGCCAGCTTTCAAAGCAAGTTACAAGCTCCCTCTCCACGGTGTGTTTGCAGTATGTTGCAGCTGTTCTGACTAAAACTGTTGCTGGAGTGAAATGAGAAATGAGACTATGGCAGAGGATCAGACATTTCTTGAATCCTTTTAACCATGCCTTTGAATTTTTAAGGGAAATCAATACTAAAGAAATGAACTTGAAATCAATTCAAGAAAAAGAAAAAAAAACAACCAAACAAAAAAACAACCCCCAAACCAGAAAGAGGAGATAGAACAATCCTAAATTAACAATTTAATTAAATGATATCTTTTTTAGTACTTGTTGGTCTCTATGCTTTGTTTCTTAACATGATTCCTGACTATTCCAAGTGTGGAATCACATCCAAGAAAACTTTTGTGCATTGATTGCAGTTAACCATAAAGCATGAGATAACCATGAAAAAATTGTGTTCAGCATTCTTTTATAAATAAAATGGTGATTTTTTTAAAAATTATTTTTAAACAATAAACGAATGAATGAATTTTTTTATCTATTAGGAATATAAAAATATTGAGTATGTTTGTAGAGATATCAATAAGTAATACTCAACAGTATAAAACTGAATTAAGACACAGGTAATCATATTATTATAATATATCTGAAGGGCAAAACAGTTCAAAGGTATAAAAGGAATTTAGAGAAAGTCATTCATCAGATAGCTACTTCAAGCAGAATGATGGAGGTATGTGCACAAATAATAGCATTTCTGTTAAATCAGAACAGTGAATTAAATGTAATCTACACAAGTGATTCATGCTCATATGATTTCAACTGATATCATATGAGCTCAACTGATATATATTCAAATTAAAGAAGTGTAAAATTATAATTATCTACCAATGCAGACTTGCTTCAGACTTAGGAAATAAATTATTTAATTATCTGCATGCACATATCTCTGTATGATTGACTAGCTTCTATAATCACTTATAGTTTGTGTTTGCCTTTTGTGCTTTATAATTTATTTACTTCAGTGTAACCTTTTTACCCTGTTTGATAGTGCAGTTATTCAAAGTAAATCCCCCTTGTGTATGTATGTTTATTCTCTACTCCAAAATCATTATTTTTTATGTTCTTAATTCTTACTTAGATCATTCTGGTTAACTACTATATTCTATGTGGACAGCATGACATGTTGGAGGTTTAAGAGTTAAGCATTCAGCTTTGTACATGTACACACACAGGGCACAAGTAAAGAAAGGAATCTCTTCTTAAATAGTTGTGAACACAGCTGAAATTTTGGGCAGAAGACTCCAGATAACCTACATGTGACTCTGGATATTTATGTAAGATGCAATACAGATTGTCTGAGCGTGATGTTCTTCATGAGGAGATAATATGCCTAAAGGACATAGACATAAGGAATAAAGCAAATTCCTGCTACATAGATAATTTTTGAAATAACGATTAATAGTATCCAGTTCATAATCTGTACACTGGTAGGTATTTTCATATAGATAATAAAGACCTTTAAAGCTTTCCACTTATTTGGGGCCATTTATAACAAGAATGAACAAATGCATTCAATTAAGTCCTATTTCACATGCTCCTGAATTACTGGGAGCATCTGGAACAACTCATAAAAGTGGCAGTACAAAATGTAACCAGTGCAAGTTCTTTCAGATAATTCTCAGACTGTTCCATAGGCATAGTGTTGAACAAAGAAGCACTGACTATAATAAAATCAGATGTTAAAATTATGGATTTTTCAGAATATATTTCAGAGTTGAGGCCCCTCTGTGTGATATTTAAGTGATAATATGATCATCTGAAGGCCCAATTTCAAATTAACATTGGAATACATCTTAGCCAGATTTGCACATCTGGATTCATAGATATTCCTCACTCATCAGTGGACATGTCAGCCAAGACTAACATGAAAAAAATGTGTCAAAAAAGCAAAAAGTTATAAAATGTTATAAGGACATTTTTGCTGTGGTTTCCATGGAATGTCACATTAAGGCACCTTTCTATTATAAACTGTGTCAATCAAATGTTCTGTCTTCATAAACAAGGGAGAAATAATTTATAAAAAACTAGTTAATTGATTTATTCCTCAGTTTTCACAATCACATTTAAAGACAATTCTGTTCTTTACCACAGTTAATTTTTTTTTTAAATTTTGAATATAAATTCAGTACTGTCGGGACAATTTTATTAAGCTCTTCTTAAGCTACATAATCTACTCTTCGGAAACAACTTTGCATAAACCACAAACTCAATCTCTCACTTCATCTAGGAAAGCTGAGGAAACTTAAGAAAGTGTAGAAGTTTAGTGTCTTGCTTACATGTCTGGCTTACAGGTTTACAGATTTTTTTTTTTTTTCCTTGACTATCTGGAAATAAAAGACTGCATATAAATAGTAGAAAGGATATGAAATAAAATATTAAGAGGATTAGAAGGTAGTGGAAGGATAAAAAATAAACCTGGACCTTTCCACAACCTGGAACAATCTTCCCTGAGACTTTAAGACTCTTGTACTTGGTTTTGGAATGAACGATGAAACTGAACAGTAACAATTGCTTACGTGAAGAATTAGATTTTATTCTCCAGGATGTTCATGATTGTCCTTAGCAAGAAAAGAAGAGTTGCCATGTAATAACTGATGTTGAAATAAGGGGTCAGTGTAAGAAAAACTACTACATAGAATTCAAAATTTTAGAAAATATTAACAATGAAATAGACAAAAAACTATGTTGTCAGGTGAACCACTAAACTACCATTGGAATATTTGGTACCTCTATCACCTATATTGAATAGCAGCCTAATATAAAAACCACCTAAATGCTACCACATCAATCATAAGTTTCTACAATCAAAGAATAAGGAAAGAAATCCCTAAAACAAGTCAAAAAAAAGAAAGTTTTCTTACTTGGGAATTTTGATCCTTCTTGACAGTTTTCTGATAAAACAAAACAACAGCACTTGAAATTGCAACATATTAAGAGTTTCTGATTGAAATATATACTTGATATATTTAAGTACCATTGAGAATTATTTTTTCATTTCTATGACATAAAAACTATCATGCATGTGTCAAAGGCATTGGTATTTTGCTTTCACTTTTGTAAAATATTCTTTTTCAGTAAAAACACAAATAGTATATTTTTAGTAGTACTTTGCTAATAAAAATTAATTTTAACCAATTAGAATAAAAGTAATAACAAGATGTTTAGATTAAAAAACTTCATATCAATTTGATTGGAACCCTTTTTCTATGATTTAATACGACAATAATAAAGTGTCTTGTCAATAACAAATAATAATAATAAAAAGCGCTAAACAGCTGTTGATTAAGAAACACTAACGAAAATCATAAATAATTCTCTCACCACATAGAAATCTCAGTAATATAATTTGCAAATTAGCAGTTCTTTTAAGAGAACATTGATATATCTAACTTTGTGCATGAAAGGTGTTGCAGGATATCACACTGAGAATGACTCAATAATTAATGAGCATAATAAATAAATAAATAAATAAAATTATTGCCAGGATCTAATCACAGGAACTATCAATGGCAATGGAAGTGTCTCTGTTTCATCTCTAACCTCCTGCCTTTCAATTATGATCAAACAAAGTCTGAATTATTATTCTTCCCTTTTTTTCAGAGTTCAGTCATTATTTTAAATTTCTCATATTGCCATTGTGTTATGCATCTTTAATAATTCAGGAAACTTTTGGAAACTTTACATTGAAATGCTATGACTAAAAGGTGACTTTAACTCACAGTGAGCATTTCTTCCACAAGAACCCAAAATGTACCAAGTCCCAGTTCACATGGGAAATACCCCTCAACAGTCAGTTGCAAATAGAATTCATATCAAGTCAAAAATAATCTTCATTATTGTCAAAGAAGAGGAATTTCCATTTGTCTCTTCTTTGTCTCAGTGGTTCTTTATTCTATTTCTTGTTTGAACCACAATCAATCAAAAATCAAACTTTGTCTAAAAGTAACAGTAATTCATATTAACGTGCAGTGGCCCAGGAAGTTTTTGATTATGTAAACGTGGAAGTAATTTGGAAAGATATTAAGATACCATGCATGAAGAGCCACATAAATATGATGACCAGAGTCAGAAAATCAGATAAATTAGAGAGGGCAAGATCACTGCCCTTGGGGATTAATAACAAATTGTGCTACAAGCCTACTAATTGCAGCTGACTAGTGTAAAAAGATTCTGTTCTTTCCATAACCTTATGATAGGATATAAAATTACTAAGAATTCAGTAATGAAATGGCAAATGTTATCTCAGAATATAAAGAGGAGCATTCCAGCCATAACTTGTAGTACAGGACACCAGAAAATTGTTCATCAGAATATTATTTCCTTTCTTTAAAATAGTTCTGCTGAGATCTTATCTATATAACAAATAAATAAATTAAATTTTAAAAAGTAAATGAATTTGTCTTGTACATGCCTGTGTACCAAGAAAATTCGGTATGATGGTGGAATAAATAATGTACTTCCAAAGAAGGTAAAATTTTTGTCTTGTATATTCAAATGATATGGTTATTAAATATGGAGAGGAGGAGGCGAAGGCAAGGAGGAAGAACAATTTGAGCTTAAAGAATAAATTACTGGATGTTAATATATTTAAATCAGGAATTAGAAAATTTTCTAAAGAAATAAAATACTGATAGCAGCCTTTCAGTAAGTGCATCAAGACAAAAAAAACCCAAGAAAATTATTTTTAAGATTAATCTAAATTAGTGTATAAAAGGAGTTTGATGACTAAACTTGAAAACTTTCAAGTATTTTAAGATCCTGTTTGAAAAAAGAAAAAAAGCCAAAAACCCAACAACCAAAACCATCTCCAATAAAAACTTCTGGAAGAAAAACATAAAACAATTTCTTTGCAAATACTTGGATTGTTAGCTTTAAAGCAGAGGAAACCACGTCATACACAGCCTAAAGAGGACATCTGCCATCCTGGAGCATCCTGTGTTATTCGTGTTCCTTTTGTTTTTCACAATGACATTATGGGCCATCCTTATCCTAGAGTCATCACTGTCTTCAGCCTGGTTTGAAGAAACTTGTGTCTGTACAAATCCTGTGCCACTGTGCTCTCCACCTGACTCTTCTGTATGTCTCTCTCTATCCCTTTTGTTTTTCGAGTTTGAGAGGCCTAATCAAGAAAGTGTCTCAGTAGTGAGAAACAATAAGGGACTCAACATTTACAGAAACATCTGATGCATTTCACTGTCACAAGATTAACACATTTTTAATCTGATTAAGAGACCAAATGCTGCTCTTAGTTTTTTCAGCAATGAGATCATCCAGTAACAAAAATAGAAAGCTTGCAAATATTTGTTATTCTTCATATTTCAATTGCACAAATTTGCTGTTATCTCTTCAGTGCTGTTTAAAAGTGTCCCTGCATGATAAAAAAATGTTTGTCCCAACATGAGCAAAAGTAGGCAACATCTCTCATCATCCAGAGAAACATTATAAACAGGGTTTTTTTGGTACAACTTAATATAGCTGAAGAAAAATGAGATCTGTGACTCCTGATATGTGCAATATTAACAACTTTGTTTTTCTAAATGTTTTAACCTACTCATTACATATTGACTTTCTATAGTCAAATTAAATGGGATTGTCACAATAACATCACCAGCAGTAATGGGACATAACCCCTCAAACTACATTAGCTGTTCAATGCTCTAAGAACTCACAGGCATGTCCTCTGAACATGGCCTTTCTCAGCAAAGCAAACCTGAGAAACATGGTTTATTAGTAATAACTAATACATATTATCTATTAGTAATGTAGACTCCAAGCAAAACTAACCAAGAACTTTGAGCACTTGTTTTATTTTCAGAAATCAGTTGGATTGTTAAACTTCAGGAATACCTGCTGGCATGCCCAAATACTGCCACGTAAAGACAGCTGGACATAATAACAGGGCACTGGTTATACAAGTGAAAGGTGGAAGTAACCTAAGACTGCTTTCTTTATAAACAGAACAAGAACAAAATACCTTACATGCCACTTAAAACCTCACCCTGTAAAAAAAAAAAAAATTAAAAAAAAATATATATATTTTTTGTTTATTTGTATAGGCTTACAAAAGACATGGTCATGTATGAAGTGTGTACAAAGACATGGTCAGAATCACAGATAGGAAGGTAAGAACAGTGGTGGTCCTGAGCACATCTCACCTTCTAGGAGTTCAGCTGGCTGAATGCAAACGGAATCTAGATGATGTCCTTCACTGGTAGGAACTACCATGAAAAGAGCTGTAAGGTTGCCCCTCCTTCCCTTAGGATCTGTTTTTAAATATTCTGAAGCATGATCAATGCCTTCACTAGCAAGGAGCTTTGGTGTGGGCTTAGAGTATTAGGGAAGGATCCACTGTGTAGACAGCAATCAGGGTCAGCCCCGGTGTGATGCTGGTCTGTCATGATGACATATATCCAAGGTCCAGTTAATCAGTGGGACAACATCAAAATTGGGAAGACTGAGAAGTGAAGAATGATCTCTAATATTTAGCTGCTCAGATTATCTACTACTGCATCAATAACTAGTTGCTGGGAAAATGCCTGCTAATATCAGTGACAGTATCAACAGTAAATGCCTGCTAGTATCAGTGACAGTATCAATATAAATAACTAGTTCCATGATTCCAGATAAATATAATTGTATATTAACTCTTCAAATATTAATTCATAGGTAGAAGTGAGGTTAGTGAGATCAGGCAGAAGAAAGCTCTGTGCAATTACCTTTTTTTTTTAGCAAGGTTAATGAGATAAAAGAAATATGAAAATGAGTGAAATAACGAAGCCAATCTTTAATTTCAGTAATCAGCCTTTCAGTAAACAGGTGCTATTCAATATTACAGACTTTAAAGGATTTTCATCCATTTCTCAATTTTAGACTTTTCTTGTAGTTATGGATTCTGTATATTTTGCTCTGCAGACTCTTACTGCAGTAGGTTAGCACTTGGAAATTTTCCCGTATAAATGTTAGATAATAGTTTCTAAGTTCATTTTAACAGTGAATGCTTTCACAGCCTACGCTTACCCAGCTTGATGTGATCCTATTTACTGCAAAGGTACTTTAAAAACTCAGATTGATCATGAATAGAAGAGTGATGGGTAAAATGTATGAGAACTGGGAGCATCTATTCTTGTAAAAATCTGCAACAACTTAGTTATTTGGATTATGAAATATGAAAAGCAATTTCTCTTCCTGATCGGATTTAAGGTTTTTCAAATTTATGGGGTTTTTATGTGCAGTGTGAAGCATTTGATCAGCTGCTGACAATTTGAGGTCATATCTTGCACAGCTATCACTTCTGTTGAGTGATTCAGCATAAATAATATACTGTCTAGAGCCTTTGTCAACTTGATTTTCCAAAAACTGTGGTCAATACACATGTTATACTTAAAACAGCCACCAAAACTTTGTAGGTAATGGGAAGAGATGAATGATTCAGTTGTCTTTGGAAGATGCCAATAGTTTGCATTGAGATGGGTGCTAACTTAGCTCTTTCAGATAAGGTCCAAACATTAGACTAGAGGTGAACAGGAGATACCTGTCCCAAAGTGTTAACTGGTAGGGTAAGGTACTTCAAGTAAAGAATCCTTAACTGCCAATATCCTTTATCCTAAGCTGGGATAATTAAGAAATTTTAAAGAATAGTTTGTTACTTACATACATATCTGTGGACAGAAAGAAATAGCACAAAAAAGAAAACATCAAACTTAATTACAAGAAACGTCTACCTGAAATTTTGGTCCTGTGAAAGCAGCCTCAACCAAATATAAGTGAATAATAACATAATCATACTGTGTTGATGTATAATATTTATATAACTCTATAATAATACCTTCGGGGATTCAAATAGTAAGTCCTCTTTAGGATAGACAACAATTCGACCAACATTTTAAATTTTTTTTAATACACAGATTATGATACTATTGATTTTTTTGTGTAATTCCAGAAGGTGAGTCTGAATTATTCAAGGGTCTGGAATTTAGGACATCTTCTTACTCACAATATTCAAGGCAATAGGCCACTATTTAGCTATTTAGTGATTCTATTATTTCCTTCTACAGCTCTTCCCCCACTTTTTTTTTTTATTTTTTTAATTGAAAGGGATAGTTTATCCTGTTAGGCTTCCGAGATGCAAATATGGTCATATTCTGCAAAATAACAGAAATAACCAAGAGGTTGTGCCAAGAGTATGAATAAATCCATCTAAGGTGCCTAAAATGAGTAGACTGTATAGTTAAAATCACTAAAATTGATGCAGATATCTTCAACAACCTATGATATACAAGAATTTAAATCTCACTTATAAATTACTGTTATACAAGGACCTACGAAAACCATAAATCATAAATGTAGTACCTTAGTTTCATAGTCTAATATAAAGGAATTTTTAAAATAGCAATTTTTTTTAATATGTTCAAAACCAGGCTTGCAATCCTATTTTGCCATTCTTCAAGTAAACTCTGGGTTTTCCTTTCCCATGTACTGCACAGAGCATAAAGCAGTTGACAAGCAAATGGGGTCCCTTATTTGATCATCAACCAAAGAAAGACAGAATGAAATTACAAACTAAATAATTATCTAAAGAGAGAAAAAAGATTCTTATTGGGGATCAGATTGAAATTTACACAGCTACCACAAGAGTAATATTTTTTTTTCCAAATCAAGGGTATCTGACATATTTCTTGCTAAAAATAAATTGGTGCATAATTCCATAATGCTATTATTAATTTCACTTCTTGCTATGACATTTTGGCTATGTTTGTTCTGTCTTGTAGAATGAAGCCTATTTCATTGAATGAGTAAATACATTTTTCTCTCTATTTTCTGTTGTTTTCCTAGTAATATAACTCCAGATTCAAGGAAATGTTGTTTCTTTAATCTTTCTAACTAATGAAATGAAAATATTCAATATGTATATTACTGTTCTCACATCTATCACAATTTTATATTAAGATATGCTTTTTTTCTCTCAATCAACTACAGAATTTCCTTAAATATATAATTCTAGTTATTTGCTTACTAACCTAATATAACCAGTCAACTCAATTTCACATCTAAATCTGTTATCCAACATGATGTGCAGTCTATTCTTTGCAAGAGTGATAAGGAAAATCCAGTTTGCCAGACTTTATATGTTTGAGCTTTCAAGGTTTTGCAAAAATGATTCCTACTCTATTGAATTTGATTTTTTTGGGAGCCAACATAACCAGAAATGCTGAAGCAGAAATCTCGTTGTATAACAGAAATAGTCTTTCCAATTTCAGGTAGTTTTTCATATCCCACATACTAACTAAGACTTTAAAATCACCAAAGCACACAAGAAATTGTTTAAGCTGTATATATTGACTGCAAGTTTTCTGATAGATTCCTTGAATATTTTGCTCTCAAATACCTTACATATTTACAGTTTACAGTTTAATATTTATCGCTATTTTTTCCACTCAGAACTTTGAAAAATATGAAGTGAAATCCTCCAGAAGATGAACAGCACTAGACAATGAGAACTGAGCATTTTCTGAAGCGAGGCATGTTAGCAGTACAAGTAACTTTTTTTAACCATGGCTGATGTTTCATTAGCAGAAATCAGTCACTTGGTCCAAATTTCAGCAGCAAATGGGAGAAAAATCACTAACCTTCTCTCAATCTGATCTTTTGATTATTTTACCAATATGTGTGCTAAAAAATGAAGAAGAAGAATGTTCATAGGCAATCCTCCCACTTGCTGATATCTGAATCAAAAAAACTTGCCCTCTGTGGTTTCACTGGCAAATTGATCTGCAGTAACTATCATAGGTTTGAAACAAGTTTTCTTTCTTGCAAGGCACATCTCTCTCCAGACCTCACTGCACTCTGCTATTGAAAAAATTTTTGCTATCCCTACAAATGTCATGAGACTATTTTGCCATTAAAAGAAGAATGTAAGTTTCTTGTGAGCAATGCAGTTTTGGGAAGTGAGAATGAACAGGTGAAGAGGAATTGGGAAAAAAAAATAAATTAGCATTTCACTTTCTAGATACAGTCAGATGCAGTGAACTCTACACTTCAGGACACAGCTGAGCCAAAGTTTGTTGCTGCTATAAAAGAAACATGGTTCCATCCTCTGTGAAAGGAATATTCTAAGCCACCATATCTAGGACTAAAAATCCCTAGAATTTTCTTAGAAGTTTCCTCTTCAAGTGATATGAACTATTAAAATGTATAAGCAGGCATCTCCAAATATTTGCACATAACACCTCAGCTCCACAGGCCCTAGAAAACATTGTAATTGCTCTTGAGGAACAGAGGAATACCACACATAAAAACCAAAATACTCCATGTAGCAATCGTATTTTTGCATGTTACTTAATATATAATTTGGAAAATATATAGTATTATTATCTTAAGTAAAAGTATGGATGAGAGAGGATCTGGAGTTCCAAGCACCTCAATTATGTTTGAATATTTTTCTTTAGGCTGATTCTGAAATTTCTGATGAAATTGAGAATTGCAGCAATAAAGCAATACAACTTTTGTGTGTTTATAGGTATTTCTGGACAGAAATACCAAGTTATGTCATGACTACACTGAACACAGAATAGAACTTGTCACAAGGCCCATGCTGACCACAGGACAGCAGAGAATAAATCAGCCAGAATGAAGAGTTAACACTATGGTGTTGCAACATCATGCAAAATTTGGCATGACAGATTCAGCTTTACCTCATTGTATTACCAATTGCACTATTATGCAAATATACCACAACTATTAAACCCTACATCATGTGTATTAGAAGGTTTATGGTATAAAATCCCTCATTCCCCAGAAACATGAGGCTTATTCTGAGCTTCTGTGAAGACATAAAAATCAGAAATTCCTAAAGAAAGCAAGTTTATGCCAAGAGCCAGTGAACTGGGCAGTAAAAAGAAAAAAGCATGTCTTGGGAGGGTTGATTCTGCACATGAAGATTAATCTAAAAGGTCTGGGGAAGTTTCGGAAATTCAGTCCTCTCCCCAAAAACCTTGTTGGTTAAGGCACATTTATAGACTTATCTTGCTTCTATATTTTCAATATTCAGCACTTGATCTCCATGTCTTCTGAAAGGGTAGAGATTTCAGTAGGTGGTTTAATGTTAAAAATTAAAATCAAAGCCATATGGATCCAGCCTTTTATTTAAGACAACTGAAGGGAAATAGCTTTTGTCTCATTGTCCTAGCAGTTCCCATGCTTCTGGGCAACCACGATTTCAGTAGCTCAATTTGAGTCTAAATACTTTGATGAGGCAATAGAGACTATGTAATAGCTTTCACAATGAGACTACAGCTTGAAGACACATCTTTAAAATGCCACCTCCATACTTCAGTAACTATGGGAAAGTAAGTTTTATAAGATCATTTTCCACTCACATGTAGAAGCAGGGGGCACTAAGGAAAATGGGATATCAGTTACTTCCAATATTTCCATTTAGTAGCTTATAAGCTATAATACATTGGAAGCATATAGAAGATTAATTTCTCTCAGACCACTTTTTGAAAGGTTCTCTTACCCGCAAGACATAATGAAACGTTATATTTTGCCTTCCTAACATATAAAAGTCTTTAAGCTCTGTCAAAATCCTGCCACACGTGGTGTGGGTCAAAGCAAGACCACACAACAGCATGAAGTGCTCCCCACTGTCCAGCAAAAGCTCACTTTGACTGGGAACCGAGAAGAATAGATTCTCAATCCAACATGTACATACCAGCAGTACATTTCTTTTTAACAAGGGAATTCTCTGACAGCCACTTACGGATTTCCTGTTCTCTGCTTGGACTTTCAAAGGTCCATAAAACTGACCCAAGATCCCTGCTTTGAATATTTGGAAAGATTTCTTGCTGTTACATCTGGAGTTTGAATGCTTTACATAACATTGCCAGCTCAGAATTTATGAACTGAATTGCACTAAGCATAACAGGCTATTAACTATCATAATTAAGAATTAAGTATAAGTATCACAGCAAGATTGGTTCTGTGTGTAGACTTAGTTGTATTTTCTCCAATGCAACAGTTAGAAAGTGTAACTTCAGCTAGAACACTGAATTTGTCATGAATTTCAAGTCTTGCCATGAATTTCAAGACAAAATCTTTACATGATTCTGCATGAGGGTGTCAGTCATCACTGAGAGGTAAATGCACTTTTCTCCAGAAGATTACAAAAGCTTATACTCTTTTCAATTGTAGTAGCAAAATGGATTTTTAGTTTCAGTCCCTGTGAGGATTACTTTCTGAAAACCACTTCAGGATAGTTTTTCTCTCACTTAGCTAATATCGCCGGTGATCCATTGTAAGATTTACAATTTGAAAAGCAATGAAGGATATGGTACACTTTAATTGCCTCTTGACTGCAGGTAGGTTATTGAATCGGCAAAATCAATTTTACTATACAGTGAGTAGGCTTGGAATTAAGGCAGTCTTATGGAAGAGCTGGTCAAAAGTCATTTCTAATTGAAGAAATTTGTATCAGAAAATGCTGATTTGTCCATTGCACCTTAACTGATGGTCAGGACTGTCCAGTTTTCTGAAAACCTACCCAAAAAGGAATAAAAGCTGCAGAACAGGTCTAACTAACATTTTATATAGATGACTAGGGGGAATTAAAATTTCCATTATTTCAATGTAGTTACTTTGTTATATTCTTGCAAATAAAAAGCAATAACTGTACTTTTGGGTCTTTGTAAGTAGTACTTCCCTTCCTGCTACATTCTTATTGCAAAGAAACATATTATACAATTGTTCTGATATATATATATGCAGACATATGTGTTCCAGAAAACCTGTTGTAAAAATTATCAGTTTTATTTATGTCTTACAAGAAAAGAGATTCCTTTCTCCCTCCAAAACAAAACAAAACAAAAATAAAAAAACAAAACCAACCAAACAAACAAAAACAAAAATAACCAAAAACAAACCCAAAAATCCAAAAACGAAACCAGAAAAAACTCCACAGACTTCCTGAACGAGACAGAACACGATTTAAGAAGGAGATACTTATGTGCGATGCATGGCTTGCCTTAAAAAATTATCTTCTTCTCTATCTCACTGCTTGTTCTTTTTTAATCCACTTCTCTCAATTCAATAGGAATGGATCTCCAAATAAGGAATATACTATATATAAACTATATAAAACATATTTCAGAAGTTAAATTAATTTTGAGGATTGCAGACAAGCATTTGAAGTTTTAATTAAACTTTAATAAAAGACGTTCTGGAAATTCACCTTCAGGTTTCGTTACTGAATATTAAGTGATTATCTCATTTCTAATATTTAAATTTTGTCTATCCCATGTATATAAGACTTCCCCAAAGTTTTTGTAGTCTCAGGTAAGCAAATGCACTAATAAAAGTTAATTTCCATGACATAATTATGAAAAGATTTTTGCAGCTTTCTGAAGATTTTAATTGTGTTTTCCATAGTCTTTACCATTTTTATAATGCATGTGTGTGTTTGTTTATGAAAGAAAAAGGTGTCTATTATTATCTGATACCATATAATTTATTCTATAACTTATAGAGTTATGAATAATTATTGCACTTTCCTATATTTTTTGATTTTTTTAGTTGTTCCTGTAAGACAATAAAATCTTGTATTATAAAATATCGTGCACAAAGAGCAGCATACATGGTAACATCAAGATATTTTTATTCAAGATATTTTAGAATTGGTAGAATTCTCAAAACTCTTCAGCTGGATAATTTAAAAAAAAAAAAAAAAAGTCTGATTTTCAGGCAAACCCATTTTCCCCAAGAAAAATACTCGGAGTTCATAGCACATGGCTGGTATTGTTGCAAGAAGATACCAAATGGTGTAACTATCAATCCATACCTGCCCCGTGCAGACAGCATAACCACATGGCATGAGCCAAAGTCAAATTTTGTGCTCCAACAGGGTTAGACATATTTTGTACTACCTGTAATAAGGACTCATTCTGTACATCACAAGCAGAGATTCCCCAGATGGATGAGATGCTATGCCTCAACAGATTTGCAAATAACAAGTCCTGTTTTGAACTGAAGTAGTTTCCCATAATAAATATGGCTGCTGCATGGTGTAGGAACATAAAGACATGGTTTTCCTACTTTAGTAAAGAATTGTAAAAATTCAATTCAATTTTAAAACATGAATAAAAGGAGAGAGTGATTCTCACTACAAATTCTGTTACAAGAAAGATGCTATTATCTTTTTTTGTAATAAAGATGTTGATTTTTTAGCATGGATACTTTTACTTAAAAAACCACAACCCACTAACGAATTCTAGTGATATGAAAGATTAAAAAGTGTGCGCTGCAGTAAGAAAAACTCAATGTTTACCAGTGGCTTCATTTTTGATGTTGTTTCTCATTAACCAAAAATAATTAAATATTCTGAAGAAAACCTTTAAAAGAATTTTTCAAGACAGATATTTTCAGGGATATTTGTGAAGCCATGAAAGTCTGTTGTTGCAAAAAAATATATTTCGTTAAGACCTATGTTGAGCTGCATTTTCTTCCCTTTAATCTCTACTGACATATTAGATGGCAATGGTTTCTTCCAGAACAGGTAGGGTGCAGTTATCCAATAATTAACCTATCAAAGTCCCTAAGTATCTCATTCATGAGATACACTCTCATTACTGGAGGCTAATTAATTATCTGGGGATAGACCAGGGGAAAAGACTCAAGCCTACATTAGCTCTGAATAAGTCATTGCTGTCTACTGGAAAAACTGCATTTTAAGGATGTCTTTCATATATATTTGTCTAAGGAGATAGGTATTCCAGAGGGAAGTCTTCCACATTTTCTGGCAGCCACACTTCATGTGATTAGTACTTCTTCCATCATTCCAGTGGGGTTACTGCCAGAGGAAGGTTATAATTAAGACTAAACCAGGACACTATAGCTGTAAATTATTCAAACGTGTTTGGTGAGTTTATGCTTCTTGCCAGATCCTTAAGCAAAATTTGACTTAAATTGTACCAGTAGCATCACTCTTTGAAAATTCATTTCCTACTATCTATCCTTCTTTTTTTTTTCTTTTTTTTTCTTTCTTTTTTTTTTTTTTTTTTTTTTTTTTTTTTTCTTTTGCTGTGAAGAGATAATAAATCTTAATAGGAATCTGGACAAATATGCAATGTGATGAAGTGAAATATTTGTGCCTGGCAGACGTAGTGGCTTTCTCCAAAGAGTTGGAGTGTTGGTGGATAAAGGAAGAGAAACTGATATCTTCTACCTGGACTTGTGCAGGGCATTTGGCACTGTGCCACATGACAACCTCATCTTTAAACTGAAGAGACATGGATTTGATGAATGAACCACTCAGTGGATGAGGAATTGGTGAGATGTTTGTACTCATAGAGTCATGGTCAACGTCTCAGTGTCCATGTGGAGACCAATCATTAGGTGAACTATATAAAAATTATTGCCTAGTATCTTCAAAACATATTAAATAAAAAAGGTACCCTTGTGAATGGCTTAATAACAAACAATGCTTAACACCTCAAGATATCTACATTTTGAAGGGGGAAAAATGCATAACATTTATTCACACAAAATTTTCTAAGAAAAAAAATGAAGGCAGAAATTTAAATTGTTAGTATTTTATGTTCAGCTATTGTTGTGTCTCATACCCATCAACACCAAAACAAGAAGAAAACATCTGTTTTGGTGACATTCTGAATTCAGTCACTGGAAATTAGAAATCATTAGAAATCATTCATTAGAAAAATGAAACATCTTGTCACTTATTTATTTTTGTTCTTGCTTATAGAATACAGATTTCTGTTAATTGCAAATTGCTGCCCCATGAATGTGGTAGTACATTGAGTAGATTAGCACAAAATTCAATTTTTGCGTATCTGATCATGAGAATTGCAACTTGATTTGGAAAAAGTACATAAACTGTTTAAGGGAGACACACAACTTTTTAAAAAACTGATAGAAAAATAACAAGACAGCTATTAGAGAAACAGATTTAAAGGGAGAGCTTTATAAAATGTAAATTTTGTAAAAAAATCTGACATGAAAAAACCCATAAAATTATTCAAGTTTTCTTCCATTCTCTTGGCATCCTTTCTGTCAGTTGGTAGCTTCTGTAGTAACAAACTGCTTCTGACTGCAGACTATAGGATTGCTTTCATTTTCCAAGCATGGAAGAAGAAGGCAATAGATCTCTCAAGTGGTGTGGGCTTGTATTGCAATCTAACACTGCTCTTGAAAACAAACACCTGTCATTTGTCAGTTCTATGTGCTATGTGACATCCTGTAAATTTGATTTGTCATTTGGGAAAAAGTTTTGCCCATCAGTGGATGAGAAGGAAAAAGATCTACTTGGACTTTGAGGACTAGGAAGGCCACTACTGCTCTGATCCAAAGTGGCATATTTTTAGTGATCTATTTTAGATTTATGATACCTCTTCTTTTGAAGGAAGTGTTACATCTTCACAAAACACCACAATCTTTCTACACACTGTCATTACAAACTACTGTGCCATATTTATTACCAACAGACCTCATGTATACACAGCAGAGGGGTATCAGCAAAGGCTGTTGTCTTTAGAAGCACTTATATATTAATAAATAGACAAACATCATGAAATGCAGGGCAATAAAATAGCAGAGGTGTGTACATAGCATTCATAACTTCATTTTGTCTTGTTTTTTAGTTTGTTTGTGGGGTTTTATTGTTGATGTTTTTTGTGGGTTTTTTGGGGGTGTTTTTGCCAACAGCTATTCTTATAGCAGCAGAAATTCATCCTTATCCAGAGCAGTTTAAATAGATATTTTGGTTCCCTGAAAATTTGTTATGGCTTCTGTGGTATTTGAAAGAAGCTTGAACAGCCACAGAATAAACGCCTGAAATGGCACCAAACAGTAAAATAGAGACATCCTGCTCTTTTTAGAAGGAAGGAATAGCTAAGGAAATTACCAATGACTTTTCCAAACTGATTTTTAACAGATTAATTAAAGATGATTAGGACTGGACTCCAGATAGGAACAGCCTCAAATGACTTTCACAGCATTTAGCCTAAGGCAGAATTGTGAAAATGTGACAGAATTTCTACAGATTTCCACAAGGTCAGAACTTATATCTCACAGATAGTATGTGAGAGCTACATAAACTATGTATGTGAGGCAGCTACTCCCACCACGAAGCACAGGAGGCTCATTGCTCTGCTAAGGAAACCTTTGTAGGTGCAAATAGTGGCTTTAATTGTGATATGCAGAGTAAAGTTTTGAATTTCCCAACTACCCAAAAGACACTTACAAGGATGGAAAATCTTTTTGACAAAGAACATTAAAAGACTTGCAAGAATGATATCGAAGTCCATAACCTTTGATTCTCCAGAAATAATTTTTGACACTGTTAGACATCATGTCAGACCTTTTGTGTGTTTATTTCCATGCTATGCACCCAAAATGGACATACAAAAAAAATGGTCACTCTTGAAAATGTTGATTGATTTATTTCCCACAGTTTCTGTCATGTACATAAGCCTGAGGTGAGTGAGATTGTTTTGTTTGGTGAGGTTTTTTTAACAGATGAGATTATGTTGCAATCAAAGAATATATGCGTTCTTATCTCATTTTAAAAAGGCAAAGAAAATTTGCATCTCATACAAATAAAATTTTGCGCAGGTCAGTGCATAAATGGATGACCTATTCATCCTTGAACTGTTGCAGTTCATTATGTAGTATACTACTCTAAATCGCCATCTGTTTTATTTTATATTAATATATTGGACTGTGAAGCACAACATTTCAAGCCTCTGATGCACATTTCTTGTCAGAATTAACTTCAGTGGCTCAAGAGGTCACTGTTTGCCCAGCTGGAAGAGGCAATCTGCTCAGACACCACAATGAAAGCTGACAGAAACCATGCATCATTATACCCACATGTCAGCCCTGTTTCATTTTCTGAAATGGCCTGGAGGCATTCTCACAATACAGCATAGCAAAGATGCTCCTTCTAGGTGAATCTGTTACTGCAAAGTCAAACTCCTAGGTTGTACCACCAGTGAAGGAGATCTCAGCTGAACAACTTTCTCTTGAAAGTCTGATACAATTCCTCTATTTCCAGGTACAAGAGGTTTAGAACTTATCAAGTCTCAACAGGTTGTGCTGTGATGATGGTTTGAGCTCTCAGCCGAGATAGTTTTGCTTTTGCATCGTTGAAATATAGCCCAAAATGGAACAGAGAGTGTCCTTCAATACATGGTAGTTAACAGTACTCAGAAGCAGCTAGAAAATCTGGAAGTCAGAAGCACTAGATGCTTAAAAATACTATTTTTTAATAAACACTATGCATGAAAGGTCCTCAAAATTTTGTATATGATCCTACCAATATGTGTAGTCGTTTTTCATCAATGACATCTTCTAGTCCTTGTATCATCAAAACTCTCACTAGCTGAGAGAAATTGAATTTCAAAATTATGTTGACCATGGTGTAAGTAATTTCATTTTTTGCCTTGATTCAGTCAGTACACTTTAGATTGATGTATCCTTATGGGTTGAAGGCAATGTTGTAACATGCAAAAATTGATTTAAAAAAAAAAAATCCAGTTTTCCTTTTAAATTTTTTTTTAGGGATTTTTGTTGCTATTCTTTCTTTCTCTCTGTATCTAAAAAGCAGGGACTGATTTAGTAATAAAGCAGGTTTCCAAACAGTCATAAAAACTTAGAAGATTTTACGGTTTGCTCATCTAGAATGCTTTCTTTGTCCTTTAATGATACAAGATTTTGGCTGTTAATTTTAAATTTCATTCCCTAGAACAACAGCTACGAAAATTATTTTTAAAGCAGTATCTAGAAGAAGGAATAAAAGAAGAGATATATGTACACCATTCAACAGCCCTTTCTCCAGGTTGAACAACCACAAAATTCCTCAGCTGCTCTTCACAAGACTTGGGGTCCTTCACCAGCTCTGCCACCTTTCTCTGGACACACTACAACCTTCTTGAAGTGAGGAGACCAAATAGAATTGTAGAATTAAATCACACATGCTTTAAAATTAAATCAATACATTGAAAGAGGGAAAAAATAACGTTGAATGCTATGCTTATTTTAATGTATGTTAGGTTTACTCTATGTTAAATAAAAGGCTTAAAGCAAGTATATTGGATATGGATGTTTTTCTTAGAAAGCATTTTCCCAATTTAAATATTTTTCAACTGTTTTAAGGCAAGAGACATTTTATTTTATACACGATAAAAAGACAAATAATATACTCTTCAAAACAATTTCTGAGTGCTATATTTTTTCTTAATGTGCTGTCCTGAAATACTGCAATATTTTAATTGTGTATGAGGAGGAGACTAAGTGCCCAGAGAGCTTTTGGTAAACTATAGTTCATATTTCTTGAATTTTAATGGGCAAAACATCTAAATGTCTGTTTTGCAGACCCTTAAATTTTTGTTAAATTAGCCATAAAATCTCAAAGGTGAGAGTTTAAAATTTCTCGTATTTTAACCCCCTCAGCACTACTTGTAAAGAATTGTAAAGTGCAATCTAACTCTTATTCCCATCAAAAATTCCACTGAATATGCTTTGGGCACCACTGTGTGGCATAAGAGCAGCTACAGTCACTTGGCTTATGGTTGTAATATGCCCTTGGCAGAAATATCCATTTTCTGACCTCATATCTTGGGAATACAGCAGAACTTAGGAACTGTAAATAAGTCACTCTTTTTACTGTGGTTCTTTCCAATACCTCACTAATAACCCACCAGGAAAAGCTAGTCTAGAAGGCTAATTTTCATGTCATGATTTCTATCTACCTCACAACTCTTTCACTGATATATTTTCCCAGGTCTCTGCACAAATTGGCTATTTCAGAGATGCAGTTTCCTATGACTGATAGTTAAGACCCGTGGCTTCAAGGGTTGTCACTGTGTAGAATGAAATGAGGAGATGGAGCTAGGAACGTAGCATAAGATTGTTGTGGTAACATTATTTATTACCTTATTTATTTGTTTCTATTAATCATTATAGCCAATACCAGCCTCTGTCTTTCTTTTGCACACTGAGAAAGTAGACATACTGTGACACAGAGTGAACAAGAGGGTTAGAGCCCTCATTTTTCTTTTCTCTGTGGAACATCCATATAAAGACAAATCTCCTCAATCCTGAGGTTCAGGCAACATGATCCTAAGCTGAAAAATTTTAGAGTTTTGAATATCAGTGTACAATGAAAGTTAACAAGCTGCTTATCTGAGAAAAAAAGGGATCTCTGTTTTTAAATCAACAATCCTTCATGCTAAATGCCTTATGGTTCTTTCTTTATAAATGACAAAGGGTCAAGATGATGTACTCATACCAAGGACTGAGTAATTTAGCAATGGGCTAAATAATGATTTCTGGAAAAAAATGAGTTCAACTGTCTCTGAAATAAGGCCTGTGAACAAATGGGTGTAGTGGGCAGACACCAAATAGAAGATGAGCACCACTCAGTCTTTGGTTCACTTCAGACCCTTCAAGAGATGGAGGAGAGAAAAAGAAAACAGTGAGGGAACTCCTGGGGTGAGAAAAACATCATTCCTAAAACAGAAGGAAGAGGAAGGAAAAAATCCCATCAAAATGAAACAATGCAAAATCAGACATCAATTTCAAGAAGACGACTGATGCCCAGCTAGTCTCTGAACAATGGTTTCCACCCCACAATCCAAATCTCCTCAGTTTGTGTTGCTCAGCATGAGGTTAATGATGCAGAATAAGGGGTGGGGATTATTCTAGGTCTGTCTGGGAAAGAGTTAATTTCCTTCATAGGAGCTTAGATGATGCTGTGTTTGAGATTTGTGGCTAAAACAGTCTTGACAACATACCAGAAATAAAATAAAAGAATCATAGAATAATAGAATCATAGAATGGTTTTGGTTGGAAGAGACCTTAAAATAATCTAGTTTCAACCCCCCTGCCATGGCAAGGGATACCTTCCATTAAACCAGACTGCTCAAAGTCCCATCTTGAACACAGCCAGAGATGGGGCATTCACAGCTTCTCTGGGCAACCTATTCCATGCCTCATCACCCTCACAGTTAAGGAATATCTTCCTAATAGCTGATCTAAGCCTACTCTCTTTCAGTTTAAGGCTCTTAACCCTTGTGCTGTCACTACTTGTCCTTGTAAAAAGCCCCTCTCCAGCTCTCTTGCAGCCTCCTTTAGGTACTGGAAGTCCAGTGGAAGATCTGCCTGGACCCTTCTCCTCCAGAGTGGATACATAACTGTCTCAGCATGTCTTCATAGGGAAAGTGATCCAGCCCTCTGATCATCTTCTGCCCTCTGTCCAGGAGAGAAAGGGTGAGAGAGAAACTAGATGGGCATTTAGGTGCCAGACAGGGTCAATCCACTGCAGGAAGACAGTGATTTGTTTTATTACCCTGAAAAATGTTAATTCATCTGCTGTCTCTTGCATAGCACTCTGTTCTGCAAAATTTCTGATGTATCTGTTGTTCTGTCTCCACTTTCTTGTTTTTTTTTATGAAAATTAAAATACTTAAGTGCAATCATTCACATAAACCTGTTAATAGTCACCTAGCACTTCAAGCAGCACTTCTTTTATGGCATCACTTCATATCTTCTCCCTTACACATTTTTTTGCCATTTAATATTTCATTAGTCACAAAGAGATGAAGAAGTGAAAAAATCTATCCCAAACTTCCTTTGAGAATCTGACAAAAGTATATCTTTCTATTTATTACTTCTTTCATTTCTATGCTCTGTATTATTAGACTCCTGCATCATAGGAATGTATCATGAGGTCTATCCCTTGGTCACTTTGGCACAGATCTTAGCAGTTTAGATTTGAACTGACTTTAGGTTTCTTATATTTCTTACTTTTTAATAGCTTCTTCATTGATCCATACAGCTTTTGTTATTAATATACCATTTCACTAATTTTGCACTCTTCTCAGTATCTCCTAAACTTTTTGATTCAATACCTACTCTATATTTTTGTTGAAATGGAGCACAAGACATATTATGTGATGTTATATGGTTTATTCATATTGCTCTTTCTATGTTCAGTAGAGACTTTCCTAAATATGATGGGTATATTTTGAATCACCAGCATATTCCAGAACATATACTAATCTGTTATATTGAATCTTATCAAAATCAATAAACACAGATAATTCTCTAAGTACTTAATTAGCAAAGATATTATGAGAGCAATTTGATATATAGTTGGGAAAGCATATGAGGCTGAGGCACATACAGTCTATTTTCCTTGTAAATTATACTTTAGATCACCAGTGTGGAAAATATCATTTCACACTTGATTTGCTACTTTGGGGAAAAGAACATTAAGATTCACATTTCCTTCCCAACCTTCACCTTCCAGGACTCATGTGAAATGTTACCATAAGTATGGTATGTAGTATGTGCTGCAATGGAACCTCACAGGTATGCTAAAAGGCCGAGTTTTTCTCATCTATCTCTGTGTCTATCTGGCACGTTATGTTGTTTTTTCTTTTGAGAACTAGAATGTTGATGATATCTATTTCCTTAGTCCTTTAATGCTTTCATATTTTTTCAGCTCATTTGTTGAACATTGGTTATAAGATCAGCTCAGCACAAAGCAGAAATGTGGATGGTTGGAAGGGGAAGGATAAGTTTTATTTGGATATGAAGATCTTCTACTGGGGCAAAGGGCTTAGAAAGGTACCCCATAAATTAATAATAAGATCAAGTCTTTTTAAAAAGGCAGGTCTCTTTGGAGACAAAATCTAATGAGAGGTAAGCATTTCTTTGAGGTATGGAATTGCCACTTCCTAGTGTAAAAGGAATTAATCTGACAAACTTCGCTGTAGATGTAAATGTTCTAGAGCTGAAGAACTGAGTGCAGCAGATGTGCAGCACAACTATCTCTACGAGGGGAACTCTGACAGCTGTCACAAACTCCAGTCGTTGTCAAATGACTCTGTCAATCCCATTACTTACCTTTTTAAATGCCAAGGGAACACTACAAGCTTCAATCAAAGTAAAAGGTAAAGTTTGAGTACCTATCACTGATTGTTTGTAATTGTGGATTTATAAAATTAATACAAAAATCTCATTTTTAGAAGTAAATCAAATTCAGACAAACCCAACACATTAATCAAAACAACCAGGAATCATCTATGCAAGTTAGAAATGGTCTTTCAAAATCGTGGTAACAAACCTGCTTGTTTCATATCTGCCATA
The DNA here is from genome assembly GCF_052056855.1 of Sturnus vulgaris. Taxonomy (NCBI): domain Eukaryota; kingdom Metazoa; phylum Chordata; class Aves; order Passeriformes; family Sturnidae; genus Sturnus; species Sturnus vulgaris. The sequence goes on along the minus strand of NC_142245.1, from coordinate 102,324,296 downwards.
AATGATGCCAAATTGGGTAACAAAGAGCAGTTTAGCCTATGTTAGGACTAAGTAGTGCAACTACTGAGTTGATGAAATGATGTAAATTTATGCACTGATAGTAGAAGAGAGGCTTGAACTGTCTCAAAGTTAATTCAGTAAGTTAAAGAAATAATGAAGGCCAACAGGGCAGAGCCTTGGTATTATGCAATAAGAAAGCAAAAGACACAGATAGGCAATTCTAGAGAACTGAATTATACAAGTCCATTTAAACTAGATTAAGCCAGTAGGAAACTTCTATTTTGAATTTTAAAATGTCACAATGAACACAAAATGGAAAACATCTTCTATAATGTTCTCTGTGATCTGTGATTCACTTCCCAGTAGAAAAATAAAAATTATCTGTTATAGCTAACTACTGATAAAAAGGGCATTTTGATGGGGTCTGCACATATATATGTTTCATCTATTGATAAAGAAATTAAAGGTTAATGAAACTATGTGAACAATGTATAGTGCTGAATTTTAAGAAGGTCACAAGACCTTTTCCATTCCTGCTTGAGGCCCAAAGTAACATTTAGAAGTTCTCAATATTTTCAAACTTTATAAATGTTATATCATTAGCTATTCTCTCCCCGGAGAAAGAGAAACTGATAGGCTTCAGGAGTGAGTATATAAATAATACAATATTAAATAGTGTTTAATTTGCCAATTTATTTTATATTCAGGTAGTTCTGAAATGATATAATTTCTGATAAGTATGTTATATTCTGTAAAGAAAGGAAATTTCATACTTACAAGAAGACAAAAAAGCCAAACTATACTATTTTTATAATATTTCTATATTAGTATCTGTCTAGGGTTTGCCAATATCAACTGCAGTACCACTTAGATTATTTAATCATACATAACAAAATGAACAAAGTCTGGAATCTTTAATGAGAGCAAATGGAATTAACTGAAATTCATCCTCAGCATAATCATAAGTACTGCATTCAGCAAAAGAAATTGAAATAGCTTAAGCAAAAATGGTTCATTCACTTTCCTGTCATGCAAGAGTCAGTGGATAGTGTATAAATGAACGAGGCAAAGTGTACCACTGAAACTGAAAGACTAACAGAGGTTTGAGAAGGTTAAAATAACTCATGCTTGCAAAATTTTCTTTAAAATATGATGCATTATTTTCTTTGAAGTACTTTCCAAGAATAACATGCTGGCCCTGGAGAAATATTTCAATTAAAAGAGAAAACAACTATTGTAAAGATTACTATAGGAGAATATATGCAGTTTACTGCAAATCTATTTATTCTCAGCCCTGAATTTTCTTTCAAAAAATAAATTAAGATTATATGGCAGATGTACTGAAAATGAATTATTCATTCCTTATAAAACATCCTCATCCAATTTTTCTTGTGTGAGCATAAGAGTCAGAGAAACACAAAATGAGAGAATAGTTGACAGGAGCTTCTTCTGGAGTAAGTGACTTCCAGAGCTCTTTCAGTCCAGTCTGTCTGCTCAACCCACTTACCCAGGGCTGTGTACAGGTGGCTTTTGAGTATCCCCAAGGTGTGAGAGTCCACCAGCTCTCTGGGCAATTTGTGCCAGTACTCAGTCACCCTAACAGAAAAAATGTTTTCTGATATTTAGATGATACTCTCTGTGTTTCAATTTGTGTCTGTTGCCTCTTGCCTTGCCACTGGGCACTAAGAAAATTCTGTCTTGGTCTTCTTTACTCTCTCCATTCAAATATTCTTACAATGTTAAGAACATTTCTTAGCCTTCTATTCAGATTAAATATACCCAGCTCTTTTAGTGTTTCCTCACAGGAAACATTTTTAGTCTTTCTTTTTGTGCTTAAGTTTTACCAGGAGCTCCTTGCTCATCTGTATCTTTTGGGTGGATTGCTTTTCAGCTTGGAAGAGGGGATTGTTGACTATCAACCAACTTTCCTGGGTTTCTTGCCATGACAGGGCTTTATCCCATGGGATCCTTTCAGACAGATCCCTGAAAAAATCTGCTCTCCTGGACTCCTGGGTTGTGGTTTTGCTTTTTTTCTGGCTCTCTCCTCTCAGGATCCTGAACTCTGCTATCTCACTGTCACTGAAGTCAATGGTGCCTTCAACCTTTAGCTCTCCAATAAATCCTCCTTTGTTAATGAATGTGAGGTCCAGCAGAGCACCTCTCCTTATTGGCTTCTCAAACACTAATAGTGGAATTTGCACAATATTGTCTTGCAATTTTCCTTTAACTAAATACTTTTGAAATCCTTTATGTTTAAAAAAAAAAAATCTTTTTCACATGTACTAGCAAAAGATTTTCTGTCGTAAAACTTTTCATTTTTCATTTGATTAGTCTGATAGGTTAGGGAAGAATTTTCCCCATAAAGAGATTATCATGTTTTCTAGGAAACTTATAAATATTATGCTTGATTAAAAATCAAATCAAATCAAACGAAAACTAAACAAAAAAACCCACAAAAAAAGCCCCAAAAACAAAACAACCCAAAACAAAAACAAACAAAACAAAACAAAAAAACAACAAACCCCCAAAAAACCCAATTTCTGTTTGCTTTTTTTTTTCCTAACCTACCTTTGTAAAAAAGGAAAGGAAAGCAGTTTATTTCAATTTATTCATGTATTTGTTATGCACACTTTTCCACTTTAAATTCTCCCAAATGTTCTGTGTTTGGGATTTGAAAAACCTCTATATTAAATTCCTAGTCAAAGTTCAAGAACTCACAAAAAAACCCTGGAAAATTCCTTTTGTTTTGCCTTGATGTAAAACTTGAAATCAGTAGGTGTTGTGCCACTGGCTTCTGTGGGCCATAGGTAAGTCCTTAGGGGGAAGGTGTGAAGAACACAAATTTATAAAACATTTTGAAGATATAAAAATTTTTCTATGCTTGTCATGGATAATTTGAGCAAAGCTCAGTTGCATTTGATTGCTTGAGAGTATTTCTTCTTTAATGGTCCAGATAAGAGTAGATCAGCCTGGAAAAGGGAAGCCTTGCAGAGGACCTAACAGCAATTTTTTAAAACTGCAGAGGAGATTGCCAAGGAGAGAGAGAAAGGTTATTTACTGATGGGTATAGTAAGAAAGTTAGAAATTGGAAATTGGAATTCAGGAGGGTTGACTATGTTAAGAATCAAGCATGAGAATGCATTGTACTTTACAGATTATTTAACATTTGTCCTCAGAAATCTTCAAACCCTAGTTGGATAAAACCCTGAGCAACTGGTCAGAATTCAGTTTTCACCCTGTTTGGAGCTGGTGATTGGTCTAGGTGTCCCCTGAGATCTCTTCTAACCTGAATGACTTCACAACTCATATTTTTCCTGAATGCACTGGATCTTTATGACATTTCCCATTACCATAAATTTTAAGTAAAAATTAAGATGTTCACATACACACAAAAATATATATATTAGTTCTCATTGGTGTCTTAATGGTGATTTCAGTAATGATTTACCAAAAATATATCTCAAAAATGAAAAATTACACAATTTTAAGATTTCTCAGGTTAACTTTTGGTTTGCACCCACCCTTACATAATAAAACACACATCAAAAACTTTACCATAACAAGTTATTCAGAGCTTTGTCATCATAATGAACAGAATTTTCTCTGAAAATCAAAGATTATAAAAAATAAAATTATTCCAGCGACTTATAGAGTAAATTATTAGTGTCTTTATTTTTCTTCCACATTAAATGCAATTTAAATATTGAATATTCCCTTTGGAGGTAAAGATTCAGAAAACTTGATACTTTTAGCTGCAGAACATGATGGGGCAAAATCAACATTCTGAACAACCATGAAACATATATTTGCAAAAACATTGCCTCCTGCTAGAGGAACTTACCTAATAACATCTTATTTTCAGTCATCTTTGCTTTTACCCTCTAAAGAAGCAGCTTATGAAATTATGATAATCCTTCTGGTTTGGTAAATGTAAGAACATATGCTATTTAATAAATGAAATTCCTTTTCTGTGAAAATAAAAAAGAACCCCAAATGTTTGAAGCTTCAGATTCTCTTAGATGTCACGTTATATAATTAAATGCAAAAAAAAATTTTGAGATCCTACATTTTTAAGATTTATTAATAAAATGTAAAATAGTTTAATACTTGTATTACAGAACCAGGTATAAATGTGGGTTTCTTTTGATTTGAATTCTGGAAGTCATTACTAGATAATCTTGCTGTTATGCTCAATCACATTCAGTGTTCAAAAACTATTTTATGCCATAAGTTTAAAAATCTGGTACAATTTTATTCACTCATTTGTTGAACTAATTGAGAAAGACCCTAATCATCTATCCAATTGAAAATAAATTGTGAGAGGCTACCTTTTCTTTCATGATGTGCTACAGTTTTGATCTTTTCATAAGCTTGGAAATGTTGATTACATAGCATAAGCATACAATTTAATGCTACAATTTGAAACCTTAAGTCATAAATTATCATCCTGTTAGTGCTTGTAATGTTAGTGGGAGCAATTACGGGAAGAGGAGTAAATCCATGCAGGTAAAGTTCTCAGTATCTCTCTTTTAAACCCATGGAAAATGTTAGAAAGTCTTTGACATATCTGGTCCTTAGTTCCAGTAACATGAAGTGTGAAGAATCAGCAATGCCTGATATGTTTATGTCCTTTATATCACTAAGAATGAAATACAAGGCATGAAATCCATTGAGGGCATAAAAATTTAAAGATTTTGCATAGGGTATCTCAGTGCATAATTTAGAAAGGGATTTCTTTTCTTTCTGTTTGCTTACTTATTTTTTTCTTTAGTAACACAAGTTCAGTATTTTCTGACTCTTAGCAAGAGGTTTTCCTTTATTCCTTTTAGTTTTTCAAAGGTTCGTTGATAGCCAGTGGTTTATTAAATCTTTAATAAACAACATTATAGCTTATCTCTATAAGCTCAAATCAATATAATGCTGTGAGGATAACGTCATTGTCGACCTTTATGTTTCATATCATTTTTATTAAACTTAGATAACTTAGTAGCTCTTCATTCAGAGTCTGAAAATCAGATTATAAAATGAGCATTTAAAACTTTCTCTTGGAATGAAAAAGCTACAAGAGTAGAAAAAGCCACAATGTCAGGTTGTTCCTTTATCTCTTTAGAAATATCTAAACATGAAAATATAAATAAACAACATTTTAAAAATTATTAATATATATAATTTTGTTTTACACATATGTTAATCCCTTGCCAGCATTTGTGTCACATGTATGGCACCAACAAGCCAAAATTTTAAAAATTTTTAGAAATATTTGTTACTGTATATACTAAAATGAAATATAATTATGGGCCTTCCACTCAGATAAGGACTTGTTGGCACAGAAAAGTTGATAGGGTTCAGTAAATACTTGATTAAATATTTATTAAAAGAGGAGCCTACAGTGACATCATAATTTGATTTCTACTCAGGTAAAAATTGGGGCTTGGAGAAATATCTGGCAATGGAATAACTATTTTCTGGTTCGCTCCAGCATCTCCTGCAAATATTTACATTTGCCAAGCTACTGATGCAGTGTGGAGCCCACTCAGCTGCTGTCTTCCAAGACTCTGCTCTATTTTCCTGAGGGGGTTACTAGTCTCCTAAGAGACTAATAAAACATTTGTATATACACATTTTGGAAACAATATTATGACAGTGTTGGAAAAATTAACCCCTCCACTCTCAGTAGTGTAGAACTGAACTCTGCAACATATTGGACGCTACCCTTAACTCTAAACTCCAAAATTACTTGGTCTACAGTAAACCAAACATAAAAATTAAAATAGAAGAATCCTATTCAAGTCATCAAAAGTAACCCTTTATACATCTGATATGATAATTTCCCCATCTCCAAGTATGACTACTTTTGTCTAATTAGTAGCAGGTGAGGGCCATCCATCACTTAATTGGCCATTCTGTCCTCTTATGCTGTTCCATCCCAGCATGTGCTCTGGTACATAATTTCAGAATAACTTCCAACGCTGCCAGCCTTTGAATTCTTCTCTGATAACATCCTATGGCCTAATAGAACAGTTGGAGGAAATATTATCTATACCACGATAGGCTACAAAATGCAAGCCAGAAGTTTCTACTCTCTGTCCTGACAAGTGGAATATGTGCACTTTAGAAGACCCCAGGCCTTAGGTTCAGATATCATTATATAGAGGAGAAACTGAAAAAAATAAACCAGTTAACAAGTTGCCATAAAATGCATTTTCAAGAGAGTTAGAGAGTCCCAAACGACAGTAGATGACAGTGTTTGGAACAAATTGAGTGTAGGTTACATTAGCACCTACATTCTGGTGGTTTCTCCAAAATTTCTAGTCAAATTCTGCCTGTGAAGAAGTACTCATGCAGTGCTCTGCAGAAGGGCTGCTTGCAAGAAAGGGCACTATAGCACAGGCCCTCACAAAGACTTCCTGTAGACAAAAGGTCTAAAAATTCATGATGAGGTGAAAATGAGAATAAAAGGAAAGGAAAGAAAGAAAAAAGGAAAGGAAGTCTAAGCAAAAGACAAAACTGACACTGTCCAGTGCTATTCAGAAGTCCAGAAGTGCAACTGTTAATACACCTATAAACCAGGGTGTGGGAACAAATTTCATACTTCTATTTTCAAGAGTCTGTCAATAATATCCTACAGGGTCCTCTGACTTCCAAAGGCTTCTTACATAATAAACGACTTTGCTGTTCCCAGTCAAAGCCGAGGCAGAAAGCTATGCAAGATGAATTAGAGGGGAAGCAAAGGTCAAAGAAAGATATTTCAATTCACATTCATGCTTTTTTTAAAATGGCCATTAAATAACTTGGTAGTTTTGTCTGTGCTAGATTTTGGCATCAGGACGCTTGTTTAATTTTCCCCTTATATTTTCTGTAATAATTTTATCAAGCAAAGCCAAGGTGCTGGAGCAGAGATTCCCCTGCAGCCCTGGTGCAGCCCATGCAGAGGCAGCTGTGCCCCTGCAGCCCAGGGAGGACCATGGGGGAGCAGAGATCCACCTGCAGCCCAGGGAGGAGCCCACGGTGGAGCTGGTGGGTGCCTGGAGGCTGCGACCCTGTGGGAAGCCTGCCCTGGAACAGGCTCCTGGCAGGAGCTGTGGCTGTGGAGGGATGAGCCCACACTGGAGCACTTGTGACCCCATGGGAGACCCACACTGGAGCAGGCTGTTCCTGAGGGACTGCATCCTTGAATGAACCCACACTGGAGCAGTTTGTGAAGAATTGTAGCCCACAGGAAGGACTCATGTTGGAGCAGTGTGTGGAGGACTCTCTCCTTTGGGAGGGACCCCACACTGAAGCAAGGGCAGAGTGTCCTCCCCCTGAGGAGAAAGGAATGGCAGAGATGTGTCCTGAACTGAGCACAGCCCCTCTTCTCTGTCCCCATGCACCACTGTGAGGGAGAGGCAGAAAAATCAGGAGTGAGCTTGAGTCCAGAAAGAAGGGCGGTGAGAAAAATTTATTTTTTTATTTCTCATTTTTCTATTCTGATTTAATTATAAAAAATCAATTTTTCCTCAAGTGGAGTCTGTTTCGCCCATGGCAGTCACTGCTGAGTGATCTCTCCCTGTCCTTATCTCAACCCACAAGCTTTTAATTTATTTTCTCCCCTCTCCCCAGCTGAGGAGGGCAGTGATAGAGCAGCACTAGGTGGGTCCCTGCCACCTGAGCAGGGTCAACCCATAATCTTAAAAAACTGCTAAGCTCCAGTAAATATTGAAACACTTGTATTCTAGAAGCTTACAGTATGAAATTTCAACCAAGTTCCCTGAAAGGTAATTGTTAAAAGAGAAATCTTTGCACAGTTCACTGAGAGAAAAATCTCACTAAAGCAGATGTTTTAATGCGTTTTGTCACAGGTAGTTGCATACATATTTTCCTCAGCCTGTGAAAATAATGTTAAGGAAATACTCTACAATCTGTGTTTAATATTAGGATTTTATAAATACAAAAATGAGAGAGAAAGGCTAGTTCACCTTCAGTACTTCAGATGGACTATAAAGAGTGCTTAATATATTTTGTTTGTTCTATTAGAATTAGCTTACATTTTCGGTTGGCCATCTATTAAATTTCCATAGATAAGGCTACTGGAATTTTATTATTTTTAAAATGAAGGGAGAAAACGAAGAGATTTTATAGACCTTTCAATAGTCTTTGCAAAGATATCAATTTGACCTGAATTCTTTTCTACCTTACAATTTGTGTTACCTGTGTTTCCCTCATACATCAGTGTTAAAACTCCTCTTGGATTTCTGGATCAGGCTTTGAATTATTTTCAGGCATAATGTTACACAAAGCCTGCTAAAAATATGAATAATATATGTCTACTACTTCAACTCTTCAGGCCACATTTGAGATACATAAATACTATTTTTATATTATTTTTCTTAGATTGAGCTATGAACAGTTACTAGTGAGCATATTTTAAGACTGGTTGAATTTTTATATGCTCAACAGTAGTATTTCTGTAGAGATATAATGAAGATTTCAGTCCCTATGTCCTAAATCCTTATTTTATATATTTTAGGAGCTTTATGGTCTATAATATTTCATTGTTCAGTAGGGGCCTGAAGGCAGTAGGCATCTTTGCAGTGATTTTAATGAGCTTGGGTCAACTTTACTATATTCTGGGAAAACAGAGTATTCCTGGGTGACAACATAAATTTAGATTTTGAGTAAAAGTAGATATTCAAAGAAGTTAAGGCCAAAAAAGATTATTATGATAATTTAATTTTCTGTTCCATATAGCTATAATATCACACACAAATTACTACATCAAACCATGTGGGAATTATTGAATGTAACTAGTGTAAAAGAGGGTTATAAAAGGCATTGTGGAGCAAATGAAGAAAATGTACAGAGCGAGAAATCAAATTGTTATGAGCTGGTAAAAATGGAACTCCTCAAATAGTCTTCCTCACAAGGAAGGAATTTTATCCACATTCCAGATAAAATTTTTGTTAGCAGCTGTGGCAGCATCTAGACTATGAACACATTCCAAGTTCTACTCTTATTACCTTTCCTCAATATGGGACTTAGAATCATCAAAAACATCCCAGAAAGTGCCATGACAGTGGTCCAGACTTGTCTTGATGGGAAAATCCAGGGATTTTTGTTTCTTACAGTACCTCAAATATTACCCTATAAGGGAGAAGCAATGACTTGATACTTTGGAACATCTCTTCCACCTGAATACTGTCCAGTATCTTAAAGCATGAGATGTGGTGTTGAGCAACCTGGGAAAAGGCAAAGATGCAAATAGCAGGATTCCAACCCCAATTATCAGGAGAAAAAACTTTGACCCGTTCAGATATCTTTTTAGAAGAGGCCTGTGAGATAAACTCCTGGAAGGGAGCCCAAGAGAGCTGGGTAATTTTAAAGGATGGTCTCCTTTAAGTTTAAGAATGAACAATTCTGAAACACACAAAACAACATAAAGCCAGCAGGAGGTCTGCATGGACCAACAAGGAGCTCCTGATAAAATCCTAAAGAGATATATAAGTGAGAGCAGGGTCAGGGTCAGTCAGCAATCAAGGGCAGTGTCAAAATTGTCACCTCCAAGATATGTACCTTCACAAAAATTCCACAACACAGCTATAGAGCTATGAGACTGCATCTTCTTATTTTTTATGTGTTTGTGTTTTTTTCTTGTTTAATCTCCTAGGCTATGCTTTGATGTCATAAGTGTTCCAGGGCCCTTGCAAAGGGTACAATCACCACGAGGGCCTGATTGCCACTGCACTATTTACAAGCAGAAAGTCATTTAAGTGGACCAACATCACAGGAAACATTTCTCTTCCTGGTACTTTAGCTTTCTCTTGAAAATCTAGATCAGATACTACTGATTAAACCTGAGGATGCTAAATGACTCAAATCTTCCTAGGAACAAATTGTATTTTAACTTTCCCAATGGTCAGCAACACAAGCTGATGGGCGAGCATCCTCCTTGCCTCTGCTAACCTGTCCATCACCTGTGTCTTTCCCCACTCAGGCATGACGTGTGGCACTTACAAAAGCTTGTGGGATAACTCTCAGCCTCAGGACATTTGTGATCAGCAGTGACACTGACAGGGAACACCACTGTTTGTCCTGGGCCTCTTTCTTGTATTTCCTGGAGAGGGGGGAAAATAAAGTTTTCATTTATCTTATTTTTCCTTGTCACAGAGAGTAATTGCTGATACTCAAATAGCTTTCAAATAGGCAATAACATTCTGATTTTCAGACCAATCATCTCATTATAACACAGTTTTGTAATCATCTCATTATAACACTGTTATATATATAACATATAATGTTCTCTAACTAACCCAATCAAATATAAATAAATAAATAAATAAATATGCTACAAGATCCTATTTTTCTCTACACAAAACAATTTTTTTTTTTCTGGAACAAAAGCAATTTAAGCTTAATTATGTTAAATAAAAGTAAATAGTATCCTGGACTTGGAAAATAAATGCCCTAATGTTTCTTTAAAAGTGTATGGTTGTGATATTAACGTCTAAGGACTTTCTTTGACTTGATTAAAACCACCTGTATATTTGTAATTTTTGTCTCAATAGAAATAGCTGCCATTTCATCACATCTAATATGAACTGCTTAGACTACTGTGACTCAGTAATGAGTATAGTCACAAGACAGTTAAATTTAAATTATATCAATTTCAGGTTAGTTTGGATCAGATTGTACATTTTTCCAGTATGATTGCTTTTTTTCCCCAGTGAAAAAGTATGTAATTTTACATTGTGCACAAATTCTGTCATGATTTACAGGTTCCCCGCCTTCTCAAAAAGATATGCCTCTTTTCTTGCACAACCAGAAGTAACCCTGAGCTGCATGTGATTTCATGGATGGCAAAACATTGATTTCACAACACAGACAAGAACATAACTTTGAATTACTCTAAAATTTCACCTAAATGTGTGAAGAAAATGGTTTTAACTGGAATTCCTTCAGGTTTTTTGTTTAATACAATAGTATTTAGTAACAGTTGTACTTACAAGATGCATGTAGCAGCATCCAAGATTGAATTAAACATCGTGTTATTGGAGGGAGTAACTAATAGCATCAAGCTCAAATCATGTCTCAGGTAACATAGCCTGGGATCCAGGGGTTTGTGCAGCAGCTGGAGAGATCAAAGTGACCAGGGCTTCCCCAGCTAGCTGTGTGTGTGTGATTTGTGGACAGAATTGTCTATACCAGCAACCTGCAGGGCTGCAGCCTCAGAGTTTGTCTGTCCATGTGCCAACAGCTGGCAAGGCTGGGATCCAGATGCCAGCTACAGGGCAGAGTGTCTGAGCCCAGCTACTGGAGAAATTCATGAGATATAAATATATATATGTACACAAAAATATAAAAATATCTAATATATGTACATATAGACATGTATCTTCATGTATAGATATATAGATAGACACATTAATATATTTATTTTCTATCATTAATATATATTTATCTAATATATACATATTCATATATTTTATGGGTTTTTTTCCTCACAAAATGACCAATCAGAGAGGGGAGCAGAATATGATCATTTGTGCTGTCTATTTTTCTGAGTGCTCCATGTTTCTTCCCATGTTTTCTGTGCAGCCAGTCATGTAAAAATTTTCATATATACATTGTGCATATGTGTGCTCTACATGCGTAGCCTTTCAACAGCTTCAACCTGGCTGCACAGAGAAAATGAAGTTTCAAAAGACAGAAAGAATTTTGAAAATATATTTGTACAAACATTGCAACTTAAAATTTCCTTAATGAAACTTTTGTTAAGTCATTCATTGCATCTCCATGTTGCAAAGATAGAAATTATGTAATTATGAGGATGTAAAATAGACTATCTGCATTATGTAGGAGAACCGATTTAAGTTCTATTTATTTGAAACTTTTTGTAGTTTGGTAAGATTTTAAAAGCAAGAAATAGTATAAATTCTACTACTAATTGTTAGTTTCTGTTAAAGTCAAACTGTGAATCCCTATTGCAATTTTCACATTATCACTATAAACTGAATAGTAAAACCAGTAAGAGATTACATAGTAATCTCTGTAGAGTCTAATGGCAAGTTGATGACCAATGTCTTTACAATGCATGAGTGTGCTGAAAGTTAAGACTGTGAAAAGATGAGAGAATTATTCTATTTTCTAAAAGATGTCTGAAAGACCCATTGACAATTCTTTTTTGTTTATTGTGTTGAAGCTGTTGAAGACCTTGATGGTCTAAAACAGATCAAAGTGACAATTCACTTTGTACAAGTGTACATCTGACTATATCAGGAAAGAATGTTTTAGTCTTTTTTTCTTCTGTTTGCAACTACTACTCCAATAACTTTTGGAGAAAACTGTTTTCTGATTAATTTAGAACAGGTGTTTGAACTATTTTACAATACTAATGAACTCAAAACTATGCTATAATTTAATTTAAGTATGAATTCTGGTTCAAGGACCCCACAAACAAGGTGAAATAGAGAATAACCACAAGTGACAGTACATCAGAAAGGGGTGCTGCCATAACAATACAGAAATTGCTGTAGTGACAGGCACATATGTAAACCACTGCAGGTGAGCCTTGAATTATGCAGGTAGGAGCATATGACAGGAAAAAAAAAAAAAAAAAAAACCAAAAACAAAAAAACCCAAACCAAAACAACAACAACAACAAAAAAGTAGTAGAAAAGCATGAAAGGGTTTTGGGTTTGCTAATAAGAATTGTTTAGCGTTTAAAAATTGGGAACAGTTCAAGGGTAATAATTAAGGATGAAACAAGAGTAATTTTTCAAAAATGTGCTGAATTTTTACCTCTTCGAACTTCTAACTCCTTGAAAAAGAGTAAGGCAAAAAAAAAAAGCTCCTCAAAACACCTTGATGTAAATTTGACCAGAGCAACCTGGAACTCAGTTCATACCTTGGTTAAAATCCATTTATAAGTGGAGAGGGAAAAGGGAAAGGGAGAGGGAAAAAAGGGAAAGGGAAAGAATCAAGGCATGTTTCACATAGATACTTGTTATATGTTTGTTGTAGGATTCAAAAATAAAATGTATTTCTAGGATTAATTTGCAGATTTGCTGAGCTTGTATTTTCTACTCACATAACTACTGAACTAAAAAATTATAAACAATTTCTGTAATTGCTTTTCCATATTATATATATTTTGGTTTTACAAGTAACTTCTTCAAATTACATTTTTTAAATGGAAATTTCTGTAACGAACTGAAATAATTTTCAGTGTTTTTGGCGCTGTAAAGAAAGTTCTAATTGTGTCCAAACAAACTGTGCATTCTTTTATTTGTAGATTATTTTTAAAAAGAATATGCAATATCTATTGGTAAAGGCAAAGAAAATCATCCTGGAAATATATAAGATTTAGTGTTTTCCTCAAGACATCCTAAGTATTCATTTAGTATTGACACTATTCCTGCTGGCTCAAATAATCTTTTTGCATTAAATCTTGCCTGTACTTGCTCATTTTGTACTGACACATGGATTCAGCAAGGAGGTGTAAGTGATTAGGAGATACTTCTTTGTACTACCTTATATCCAAACATATTTGACCCTAGCTTTTCTCTGAGTATCTTGATCAATCTAGTGAATCAAATATGCTCTAGGTCAGAGTTTTATTACAGTCTGAGGGAGCAGTGTCACCTACTAAATGAATTACACATCTTCCTGCACTCTCCTTTTTTGCTGCCATCAGAGCTCTGACCCATGGCCTTTCTGCCAATACTTACCATATTCTGTTCAAAACCCTGAAAGTTCTTGCTTTTGATCAATTGCTGAACTACATATCTATTTCGTTGATTAAAAACATTAATGAATGTGAGGAACATAACACTCCACTGAGCTGATAAAGGAAAAGGGATGCTTCTTCTCACAGCACAAATCCCACTGCTGACATTGCAATGAAAACTTGATAATTTTTTTTTTTTATTATTATTATTCAATTTTTAAATCCAACTGTTTTGTTATTGGCAGTGCAACTGTTTTTTTCATTTATAAGTGATAGAAGCACGTTGACAATAGCTGCCCTGGTGACCTAGGTCATTGGCTGGAGAACATGTCAGCACACGTGTTGTGTCTATCTCATAGCAGCAAGACACCAAGGCAATTGCTGTCCTGATTTGTCTGGAGATCCTCAGCTCCTCTCCTTTTTATCTCAATCCTGTGTGAATCCAGATAACTCAGTTTTGTTTTTTTTCTCTGCTTGCCCACATTTATAACTTGCTCTATAATTAGTTTGGATATGGAAAAGTCCCATTAGTTCTCTTTTTTGCTATATTTGTCATACAAACGTCTTTAAAAACTTCTCAGAAAGAGAGGATTTTCACTGTTCTTCACAGTAAAGCTTCACTCTGAACATGAAGTAATTCAAAGGATCCAAACTGACATTTCTGGAAAGTGATCTATTCAGTTCCACTGAATAATATATGGAGCATTTTGGATTGTGGTCTCTGTCAGTATGAAACATCCATGTCCAGGATAGATGTCTTAGTCAAGCAGTTCAGTCAGGAAGACTAACAGAAATGTTAGTCAGGAGAGAATCCTGGAGGTCTTTCAGACCAGACTCTTAGCTGACTTTATTGCTAGCACTAGGCTAGCAGTCAGGCTGTTTTCTCTAGCCAAGGTTTGAAAGCTGTCAAGGGTGGAGATAATCCATTCCAGAGAGGCATTACCCTAGTGATTTCCATTTAACTAAACATTTTCCTAAAATAGAAAGATTTATTCTAGAAAAGATAGCAGGACTAGAGCTTCTTTGTGATGATGGATTTGGGGATTTATCTGGTATCTATGTATTTTGACTTAGTTGTTTCTCTGTCTGATGAATTCTATTACGTATTCAAGAAACAGATGGGATACCAGTAGGGGTTAGGGGTCAAAATCCCACATTAAACACTTTTTAATTGTTTAGATAATGCACTGTTGTCTTTGGAAGGATGAAGTCTTTGTCTTCATCTCTTTTGCTCCCATATTAAGAAAAACCACTAACATTAGCACAGAAGCTTACTTGTTATATATAACTATTTTGTGTCTTTTATGAAAAGGCCTAAAGTGTACAGGGATGAATAAAATAGTTAGCATGAGAAAAAGATGCAAAAAAAAAGGAAACTCTACCACCAGATTTTAATAAGAATGAAGGAAGAGAAGCTATGTGAACACATGGCTTTCTATTTACATTTCCAGTGAGAAAACTGTGATTTCCATGGGTGTAGAAGACATCAGGAGTATTCTGGTTAAAGGGAGTGGTTGCAATAGAGTTACTAGAATAACATATTATCATGCAAAAGAGATTACTACAGGGAAATGGTAGTTTGAATGAAATTCAAATGTTTGTATCACTCCTGAAACAATTAAAAAAAAATTTATTACTCTTGAGAGACTCATGACACACCTAATAGCACATAATGATTATGTATGTTAGTAATAAATTGGAAGAGACTTAAAAAGAGTGATACCCAAAATAAAGCTGAACAACTGAAGTCATTCCTCTAAAAGCAGAAAATGCTGCTTTTTTTTAAATCTGACAGCAGTAAGTTTTGATGGAATTAATTGCATACGGAAATCGTTGACTATGTGCAGAATGGACTTGATAAACTTGGTCTGTGGCTGCCTGGCTTGTCAGTGTTGGTTGAAAAATACTTCTGTACTACAGAAAATACAATACACTCATGTCTGAAACTCAGTAGTCAGAAAAGTTCATTTTCTGACCATTTTTCTGGGTCATTCTATTCATTAAATACATTATGGATTCCCTCCTACACCTCCTGTTCCAAACATTAATTAGAATTTTTGACCCTGATTCTGTAAGATGCACAAGCATTTTAAGTTAACTACAAAATGAGGAGCACTTTGGGTGTCTGAAATAGGACAATTAAAGGCTGATGTGTAAAAAAAGCTCCACAAACCTTTGTCTCAAATTACCCTTATGTGAACACAGGGGAGGACTTACCTGAAATGCCTGAGACACTTTAAGGGCTCTTTGGTATAAGACAAACATCCCTTTCTGTCCTTATTCCTGCCATCCCATGTGTGCCCTTTTACTTTTTGCCCTACATTCATTTTGCATCGAATCCATTAAGCAAACTAACATAATAGAATATTTCTCTCTCATTTTTTTTCTTTTTTTAACTGTGTTAGTTTTCTGTCTGTTTAGTCACACTCAAGTTGTAGTGGTAGAACAAAGGACTGAAAGGCAAATGGAAGCACATGGAAGGAGTAAAAAAGGAGGTGCAGATTTGCACTGGCAATACCATTAATTGTACTTCTATTTCAAAATTCACTGGATGTCTTTTGTTCAACTTGAAATAACCTTTAGTAACTCAATATAACTCAAAGTAACTCAACTCCTAGACATGTACAGATGCTGTTTCCTGGTTTGATAGAAAGAAGCAAGAGCAGAAAGAAGCAGCTATCTGCCATCTTTCAATTAAAATAAGAAAAGAAAAAGGAAAAAAAAACCAAAAGACCAAGGTTCTTCAGTACATATAGTAATAACTGTGGAGCAGCTGAAGTGTCTGCTTCTAGATGTCCCATCCAAAGACACCCAAAACCAATTTTTGGAAATGAAAGTAATCCCAAATTTTGTGACAGAGCAGACTTGTCACAGTTCAATCCTCTATACGCTTGTTAAATGGAGCTTATTTTCTTGAGGAAAAATATGAAGTATAGGTTTTCAAAGTATAAAATGGGAGGTGTTTATGATGTAGTTGCTGTAGCCAGAGTACTCTTGCCATTTTTAACAGACTTTTGATCAGATACAGAGATGATATTTGTGATAATAAAAGATATTGTACAAAAACCCAATCAATAAGGAATAGTCTTGGCTAGTAGAAGGAAAGAGTCACACTGATGTTAGAGAGAATGGTGAGTAAGGAAATGAAAGATGAAAAAGGGAGGTAAAAGAAGCAGAAGTTATAGATGAAATATTTTTCTTCTGTACATCAATCATGGCTCAAGCTGGTGAGGTTCCATTAGCCTTGCAGGTTCTGCTGGTGATGTAACAGAGTCTTATTCTGCCTCTGGCAGGCTGACCCTGCCTGGATGGCAGCTGCTGCCAAGGCCTCTCTATCTGATCTCTTCAGATGGAGATTTTTGGGGCTGGTCGATATCTGGCATATGAAAAGTGAGGCATCACAGTAGTTTTACTGTTGTGTAGCAGATCCATTTGTGAAAGTTTGCTTACCTACTGCATCTGCTCTGCATTACAGACATTAACAAATTAAATGGTGAAGAAAAGGGGGAAATAGACTGTAATTATCATGGCAATTATAGCATCCATTTAGGAAACACTAAAATAGTTATTTTCTTTTTTGATTACTATACTTTTAGATTTTTTTTATTTTTAAAAATCAACCTTATGCAAACTAGTGACATGTTTTTCTTTAAAATTCTATTCCTTTTGCAAATAGAATGTCCAATAGTACATTTTTCATTCAGAAGATCTCGTCATTTACAGTGACTTCTGCAAAATATTTTCTTTTCATATCAAACAAGAACTTTTTCTCTCTAAATTAAAATAGATTCTGAAAAATTATAGAAACCCCAAAAATTTGACAGTCATAAGCACTCCCTCTAGTGTATGAAATGTAGAGTTGTTAATATCATGTAAATATGCGGATAAATAAAGGAATTATAAAATGATACTGATAATATGCTTATTGACTTTTTCAAAATGTATATAATAAAAGTTATTAAAATCTTTCTTCTTTCTTTTCTTTCCTTCCTTCCTTCCTTCCTTCCTTCCTTCCTTCCTTCCTTCCTTCCTTCCTTCCTTCCTTCCTTCCTTCCTTCCTTCCTTCCTTCCTTCCTTCCTTCCTTCCTTCCTTCCTTCCTTCCTTCCTTCCTTCCTTCCTTCCTTCCTTCCTTCCTTCCTTCCTTCCTTCCTTCCTTCCTTCTCTTAAAAACTGTTTTACTTTTGTTATTTTTACAGTAATTTGTTACTTTAGTAGTAATAATAGTAATCATTGGCCATAATTGTAATCTTTACAGAGAAGGAAGATAATGAGAAAAAAAAGGGGTTTTTTCAGATATTAATTATAAGCCTTTGTACTATTAATTTAAAAAATAAAATGATGGATTGAAAAACCATTTCAGAATCTTCATGTCATTTAAGACTGCAAGGGAATTTGTACTAGAGGTCTGATACAACAGTGGGAATCTGACCAAATTTCCTTGTAAACTACTGACTGGCAGACAGATGCAGATAATAGATAAATAAATGTTATTAGTACTAAGGTTCAGTTCAATTACATTTCCCCCTGTACTTTTTCATTGAAGCATGCATAGACATATTTCTTCTTGATTTAGTCATGCATTCTAGATGTTCATATATGAACATTAGTGCTGTATGTGTCTGCATATTCAGTCATTTCTTGAACAAACTGTTGGCTCACTGAAGGTAGCACAGTGAATATAGTTCCCAACAGACATTGAGTTAAAATTATTTTCAGAAATATGCAGACAGTATTTCAGGACGTTTAGTTAATTATGGATTTTGCAGTAACACTGTGGATGGTTTGGGGAACACAGACACTACTTTCCATTTATAACTGTGTGTAAATTTCTCATTCATACATATAAACATATTCTTACTTAATAAAATAATACTTACTTAATAAAATACTTAAGTATTATTAAATATTTGTATTTTGCTGTCCTTAAACAGCAGGCCTCTTGTAGTATTTTAAGTGTATATACATTACTACATAAGTAACAATATATTTTTATAAAATTATATGTTATTTTTAAAATAAAACTACATTATGCATCAGCTTATACTACATATTATAAATTTCCTTATCCTTATATTTATCTACATGATTATTTATAAAATTAAAAAAATAATTTTATTCAAAATAAATTATATTTAGTGCAGAGCAAGACAGGAGAATAAGAAATTTTAGGAGCGATCATGGAAGAAAGAGAAAAAGTACTTGTGACAATGTCAATTGGCTTCACTGTCTCATAAGTTTTACCTTGAAAAAATATGAGAACAACTGTATTATACTGTGATCCATAAAGTACAGCTGGTCTAGGTAGAGAAAACGTCTGCTGCCAGATTTCAACAGAGTTGTCCTGTCTAGGACAAATTACTTATATCATTTCCATGCTGCTTCCAAATCTGTGCCAAGAGCAACGTGGCTTTAATGGACCAAGAAATCTTAGCTAAGGTTTGATGAATTCTAAAAGCAGCAAGTCCTTTTGGTAATAAGCAACCAAAGAAGAATAATATAAATGACATCATGTTCAGCAAAAGTCTTTCTGAAAATTAGGAGTGGTATAGCAACTCACATTTTCTACCTGTTAGCCTATTTCTAGGGATGAAGGATAGATGAAGAAATATTTGATTAGAAATGCAGTTTAAACTTCTAGGTAGCGTGCTTGAGTGCAGTTGTTTTGGTCCCAAGAAAGATGAAATAGAAACAGTGGGGGGCAAAAACAAAACAGCATTTCTGCCCTGCTCTGAGTCTGTGCTGACCTCAAAGGCAGTGTGAGAAAACTGCAGCTCACAGCAGACAGAGTGTACAGGTTCATAAATGGAGGTTTACCACGGTTTAATTTCCAAATCAGCTTATTTTGGAAATAAAAGCTACCTGAATGTTTTCTGGTGGGGTTCAAATATAGTTCTGCTTCCTTTTCCTCACAGTCAGAGCTTCTGCTCTCCTCCAGATAAGAAATTATAGGACTTTGATCACAAACTTTCCATGTAGGTTGATTCACTGCCATGCCTTGATGAAGCTGACAGCCAGACAATTGCCTCAGCTTTTTATTGTCTCCTAATTATGAAAACTGTAATATTATGATTCAGTTCAAGCATAGTAAGACAGCTTTTAGAGACCTTGTCATGTTACACATCTCAACTCTATTAAAAGTTGTAGAAATAATGTAGTTTTGTATATATTATATGGCTGAAAGTTAAAGTGTTCTGCAGTAGTCTGTATTCAGTTCTATCACAATACACCAGGAAAATTTTATACTTCAGTGTAAAAATTCAGATATAACAATATTCAGATACTCAGAGCACTATATAGCTGCAGAGTCTAAATTATGCTTTCCAAAACAAAAGGACATTTTTTCAAGAAATAAGTTATCTACTAACACAAGAAAATAGATACAGCTGGATATATTTTGCCACTATTATTTAAGTATTTATGTGAATGAATTTCACAGAAAAATTCAATTCAAAAGCAACATGAAGAAAAGTTTAATCACATAGTTCTAAGAATAAGTCATTTTGTACTTCAAAAAATGCCAATTTTCCTATTCTTTAAACAGACTGACCTGGTCTGTTCGCTTTGGAACCAGATTCTTGAATCTACTGAGTGACCTGTGGGAAGTAAAACATTACAGTTCAAAGAAAAGTAATATGGTTACATTGTCCTGCTAGCCTCAGGCACATTTCTGCTCCTTTTGTGCTTGAATGACAGCTGTGTTAGGATGCTACTCAGCTAGGTTAGGATGCTGCTTTTATCTTCTTTTATCTTCTTTTTTTTAGCTAGAGTTAAAAAATTCAGTGGGGCAGACAGAGTACAGCTGACAATAATGAGCAGGAGAGCTCCAAGGAGGAGGCAGATATTGCAGGAAGCCTGTGAGCATTTGGTGGAAATCTGGAGCAGCCTGGAGGTTTGAGCAACTAGTGAAAGATATTAAGGAAGAACAGACCTAGGTCTGGCTGGGACCAAGGAACAACTCTTTAGGAGATGGGGGACAGCCACAGAGGTGGGAAGGAATTGATGAAGCAGCAACCAATAGTGAAGGATCAATGGAAAGATATAAGTGAGAAGTGAGACATCAAGCCAGAGGGGATGTCAAGAAAGAGAAGTCAATGACAGGTAGATGCCAGCTATGAAAAAAACCAGGCAACTTCTTCCAGGAATCAGCATGAGTCCAATGAAATGTGTTGATTTGTGCTTGGCAGTCTCTGAGTAAAGTGAAAGCGTCTGCAATAAAGCTTTGTAACTTTGTAACTTCCAAATCCAGGGAATATAGGCAACATTCAATTCCAGAATGCTGAAGACATGGTTCTCCAACTGGATTAGATTCCCTATGCTGATGCCATTTCCAAAAATGACAGAAAAAGACAGAAAAAGAGTGTTTGGCTGACAAAATGTCCTTTAACAGTCACAAATGACACTTGCATACTTGTTTGGTAAATTTAAAGGAGAGTGCCTAATATGTACATTACATATAAGGCATTTCATAGTACCTCTTGTACTCTTACAGCTATTGCAATCAATTCCTTTTTCTGGCAGAAGAAATATTCCATCTTACAGTTTCATGGTCTTGCTGTCTTCTCCACAGTTCTCCACTGTGGCTGCAAAGAATTCTGCTGCCAAACTAGTTCAGATCTATTTATAGAGACCGTGTGCAGATGGTGGGTCAGTAGGGATGTTTGTGCTGCACAGCTGTGAAATCCACTTTGTTCCATCAAACCAAATGTAATTATGAGTTGGATATTTTTTGTTTGTTCACTGGTGGGTTTTTCCCTGGGTGTGGCTTACAAGAGATGGAGTCATAGGATAACAGGCTGGTGTCAGAGAAGCCAGTAGGTTTCTTTTCTGATAATAAGATTTTGCCTTTTACCCCTTGCAGTGACATTTCATTACTTTTTTTCCTATGTCCGAGAAACTTCTTAAAGTCAAAATACACAGGATGAAAACATATAATAATTTATTTTGACTTTCACATAAAAATAATTCTGCCAAATTTTATTTCTCAAGGTTATAGAGGAAAGATGTAAACACTGATATTAAAATATGATTTTGCACAAATATTCTTTTTATCAAATTGTGTTTCCAACATTATCTTATTCTGAACTCTGAGGTTCACAGTACAGACTCAAACTTGAATCAAGCCATTTTTATGCTACAGTTTTACATCATTAAGAGATGCAAATTTCAAAAATATCACCAAGTTCATTTTCTCAGCACGTTTATCTGCTAGTTCCTTAAATTGTCCAAAGTACTTTCAGAGCATGCACAGAAATATTTCTGTAGTGGATTGCAAGAGTTCTGTGCTCTGAGTTGTTTTCCAGAATCAAAGACTAATCAGGTAAGGGGCAAATGGTAGCTTAGGATCAAAAACACAAATGTAATGAGGTCAGTGTGTAGTGCCAGGTGTTATTAATAGTTTTCTCTATATAAAAAATCACCTCTAGGATTTTAAACAACACTTTTGAGATATGATTTTTCTCCTTGGAGATTAACTAGAAATTGTTGCTGTTGTGGTTGCTGCTCATGTTTTGCTTCTCTTCACATAGAGCTAGATACTTGTATGGCTAAAAAGGATATACAGCAAGGGTACTAATGGCTCATTCATTAATTGTTGTGTGAGGCTAGAGACTTCTTTCAAACATTTGAATTAAGGCAATGTATACCAGCAGTATACTCCTGTCGAGTGCTATCAGCTACTTGATACAGATACACTACAGCTGTGCTTTCACACACTAATCATGCTAATATATCTTTGGGGTTTTTTTCATTTTTACTATGAAAAAAAATCAGTTCAGTTTTCCCTTGTATATAAACAAAAAAAGCATATGTAAAAAGTCATCACTAGTGGCCTTCTGGATGAAAAAGACTAATAATTTGGAATTTTCTTAATTCTTCAGATGATGTACTTCTTGATTAAAATTGGTACCTTTTTTTCCTTCCTCAGTATATCTCTCAAACATTCAGCCTCAGAAAAATGGAAAATAAACTGAGTACTCCTTGTGATTTCAATTGAAAATATTAAGTCCTAAAAAAATATTTAAAACACAGTATTTATGAGAAAGGATGTTCTAAAGAAGTTTGTTGTGGTAGTTTGGTGCTTTCTTAGTCCTAGCACATGAGAAAGAAGCAATTTGAAGTAAATATTTATCTATGCATCTCAAAGAGATTTTTAATTTATCAATGCCTTATACTAGTGCAGGACCTGGACTGATGTATGTCTGAATAAATTAGATATTCTTCCCTTTTTCTCAATGTGGGGATATGAGAGCTCTACTTCTCTTTAGAACAATGGAAGATTCGGATCCTAAGGGGAAATGATATTTCCTGAAGTTCTTGAGTTGATCATCTTTAATGTTTCTCCCCATATAATCCAATATTTGTTGTGGATTTATGATTTTCTGCACACAGCTCTTTAAAGGAAGTTTCTTATTTTTACAAATAGCTTTTAAGACATGATATCTAAAAATTCATTCTCAAAGAAGAAAACATAAACAAATGCATTATTACTTTACTATCAGTTACATGTAAGGTGCATTCTTAGTCGTCCAGCAGGAATACATCACTTACTGACAAATTAGTTAGATAAATAATAGATAAGGGCTCATTGGGGAAAATAGACTCACAAAATGTGTTAGGGAAATTATTTTTATTCTCTTTAACATACAATCATGCAATCCAGTAATGAATCAATGAAAAAAGTGGATGAAATATATTTCTGCCCATTGCCCATCTTAGGCCTTCTGTTAATCTCCATGTTTGCAAAGCAAGATGCAGGAATGTGTCTGGATACAACCATATAAGGGGCAGATGATAAAAAATATAATTGAGACATTCAACTATATTGCTGAAAGCTTCTGGCTAGGAAAGTGTAACCACAAGTAAGAATGGAAAGATTGTGGAAAATTAGTCAGTTAAATTGTAAACAGAAGAGCTATACAACTCCCAGAAGCAGATACCAAACAAAGACACAATCATTTAAAAATGCATAATATACATCAGTGTACAGTTTTCAGCTTACCATGACAGTCACAGATTCCGAGTTTAATTTGGATAAATAGATTGGGAAATAAATGTTGTTTTCAACTGGCAGGTAAGGCTGTTTTCAGTTCAGATAAATTGTTCCACCAAAAAACTTATATTGGCAAGCTTATGAGAAATGAAAATATGTTTGTGAGCTGAGAGCACAATTGGGAATGGATTTTATTTATTTAGATATTTTCATATCAGGTGGCAAAGCTGTAAGTTTTAAAGGCTCATTGTGCCACTAGCAGCAACCTAGATTATAGTATGTCTGGCTTGCCTAGGCTGCAGCATATATTTTTTTTTCGAAAGGATGAATTGTACAAATAATAGAAAACACCTTGTTGCTTTTAAGCTGCTGCAAAGGTTATATACACTTGTGGTGCTTTTCTCCCAATCATTTCCCAGACAAACTAAAATAGTAGCATTGTTGCTCATTCTTTCTGTTTTCTTCTCTTTATTTCTCCGTTTATCTATATAAACCACATTTATTGACCATGTTTATCAACTTGAAAACCACAATAAAATGTAAATAGTTAAATTTTAGAAATAAACCAGAAAATGCTGGAATTAATTTTGCTTGGTTGCTCACAATTTAGCCTTATTATTTTCACATTATAATACAGCTCTGTAACTATCTAATTGTGTGGTTTTAGTGGGAATATTTCCTGACTTGATGAAATAATTGTTTAAATATTCTTGTTCTTATTTTTAAAAGGAAATTGAAAAATCAGAAGTCTGTTGTACAGTTTTGTACCTTTGTTGCAAAATGAGATTTTTAACCTCTGTGTAAACCAGAATGGAAGGCAGCTAAAACACATTGGAGATCGCTTTCAAAACCAGGCACCAAGATAAATCTCTCACAGTTATTTCAAGATTATGGCATGATACATGGCTCAGAGGACTTATCTATGTTTTTTCTGTTGTATAAAGAGGAAGAAGGGAGGGAGTGAGGGAGTGAGGGAGTGAGGGAGTGAGGGAGGAAGGAAGGAAGGAAGGAAGGAAGGAAGGAAGGAAGGAAGGAAGGAAGGAAGGAAGGAAGGAAGGAAGGAAGGAAGGAAGGAAGGAAGGAAGGAAGGAAGGAAGGAAGGAAGGAAGGAAGGAAGGAAGGAAGGAAGGAAGGAAGGAAGGAAGGAAGGAAGGAAGGAAGGAAGGAAGGAAGGAAGGAAGGAAGGAAGGAAGGAAGGAAGGAAGGGAGGGAGGGAGTGGAGATGAAAATTATTACCACATGTGGATCCAGCAGCAAGACTTGATTGTCAGAATTTTAAAATTTTAATGTCAGTTGGTAAAAGTGATAGTTATCATCTTGACCCTTCGGGGGTAGGGGAAACCCATGAAATACAAAGTTCAATGGCATAATATGCTTTCAAGTTCACCTGGAATGGCCAGATAACTCCCATGAAGAGGCAGGGAGTGTTAAATTGTCTATTGCAACACTGTAGATCATGTACAGTTCTTTGGTGGAAGGACCCAGAAATTAGTCTAAGGGTGCTTCAGGGGACTTTGATGGTTTATGACACCTTCTAAGACATGACAGCAGCCTCTCACTTCAGCCTTGTTATTCCAGTTACGCCCCATCAGAAGGGATGAATACCTTCAGGCCTATGAGTGAATGTCCTGATACCTCCCCCAGAGGGGCAGACACTTGTATAAGTGAGGATACTGGCATAATAAGAAGTAACATCCCTCCTCCATAGGTTCTGCTTCTTATTGTCCTTCTCCCTTATCTGTCTCAAAACCTTCACTTCAATTGGAGTTGCAAACCTGGCCACAGCAAAGCAAATGCTGCTTTTGCAAATGGCCAATTTTTTGTCATTAACACTTAACATTTCAGCATCTCACAGCTTGTTATTCAAACATTTTAAAAAATTAGATAATATAAAGGTTTCAGAGATATCAGAAAACAAAAGGAATATGCGCTTTTCAAAATGCCTTTTTTTTTTTAAAGGCAAATCTAGCCAACTGGTCCGTGTAGAACAGTCTAACATTCACAACACTGGTAATACAAACATCCTTAGACAAGTAAAAAAGTGGTCTGAAATCCATGAAGGTCAGCCAGATTTGATTCAAAGAGTATATCTAATAATTTAAAGTAACTGAAATGTTCTAGACCTGAACGAAAATGCATTAAAAGAAACACCTTGAAACCATGTTTTGTCAATGTCAATATGGAAAGCAAAAATGTACTGATTTGAACAAAATTTGTAACTCTGAACTGTCAAAACAAATTGTTTAGAGATATTGCTTGGATAGCATGAAGAGCTCCAGCTATATTTGAGCATATTGACTCCTATAGGATTAGTATAATATTACCAGTTTAACAGAATATAAAAAGATAAATTCTTTAATACATTGTTTCCCATTCTATAAAAAGAATACTTGCTAGTTGCAAATTTTTCCAAAATTTTTCCATTTTATTGCTATTTTTTTTTTCTCCTAAAATTTATACTCATTGAGAAAGGTACACTCTCCTTAGCAGGTCTCCAAAGTAACTTCTACTAAAGTTACTCGAATAGCAAGAACTTCAGGATGCATGTAAGCATATTCTGCGTTATGCTCTTGACTAATTTATTTTTTCTCATTACTTTCATTACATAAAAAAAAGACCATTAGTTTAAAAATATGGACAATGTAAACTGAAGGTGTAAAGCTTTCAGCAGCTTTTCACACAATGAGAAGTGAAAAATATTGACAATAAATTGGAAAAAGCAGCAGGTATGATATGCTTCATGGAATAAGATAGAAGTAGAGAAAAACGTGTCTTAACTGTGCGACAAGGGGAGGGACAATGGAAGAGGTTTTGACAGGAGTATTTGACAGCATTTTCCACATGAGAGTAAGTGCTTTTAGCAGTGTGTTGAGTGGAAAAAGGATTCAAAAACCATCTCTTGGTCTAAAGACTGTTGTGTGTAACTGTCACTCTAAATTACCTCTATTTGCTTCACACGGAGCAGCATGTTAGGACATGGGATGGTCCTAAACTTTATTCGAAACTTATTTTCATACAACTTCCATTGCAGTGCAGGATTCCCGTCCATCCTGCTGGTGTTGTTGTATTCCCCATGGTCTGCAAATATAAACAAGGGAAGATGCTTAGGGATGGAGGAAGCACCTTTCAGTTGATGAATTTCTCTTATAAAAGATATCAGTTTTCCAAACAAACTGCTTAACTTTATTCTTAAGCTCATTACAATTAGCATATTCCTTTACTAAACCTCTGCTCTTTTCTTCCCTGATGATTTATTTCTGAAAGGGCTGAATAGGTCAGAGGTAAACAATCTTGCAATAGATGTAAATCTGAAGGGATTTAAGTGGATGGATTGAAATTTTAGGAAGGATGGCACTTTCATTGGTTACTAAGGCATCTGCAGCACAAAATAGATCCCAGACGAAGAGATCAGAACTCACAAATGTACCTTGAAATCCCAAAGCTTTAACAGTGGCTAAATTCTCCATCTATATACAGGGACTTGGCTAATCTGCATCACCTTGATGAACAAATATAGTGAGTGATTTTGTGGTTTTGTCAAGTGTTGTATAGGCAGCCATGCACAGAGTCACACACATGTGTGTATGTATGCAACCTTTTACACATACATGCACACAAACAGACATATCTGTGTCAGTTTTCTCTGTAATTTTAAAATATGCCTTGTATAAGGAATGGCCTGTTGTGCAAAATCAGTCTTTCATTTCCTGTACATAAAAGTTTGCAACCATTTAAATTAATTCCATTGATTTATCTTCAAAAGCATATAGTCTCTTGAAGAGCCGAATATAATAAATATTTATTATTGCTGGAATTATGATTTAGGATCTTTCACTTAAGAATGAAAGAGAAGGTCAAAATTTAACATCTCAAACTGAGAGAAAAGTTGGCCTAAATAAATGGAAAAAAAAAATAACCTTGATGCAATATCACTACTTACCAGCACATTTGGGATACTATATTACAATAAAATATACAGAATTTAAAGAATTTAAGTATATGAACATTGGCATTAAGATCCTATAACTTTTTTTTTTAATGTGAATTGGATTTTTATGAGGCTAATGCAAGAAGTTACAAAATGGAGAAACAGAGAAATTGAGAATCTAGTCAGAAGCAATAAAAAATTTATAATGTACTTTAATAAAACTTATGTAGATTGGTTGTACAAGATAATGCAAGAATCTACACAGAACTAAGGGAATGTGGAAATTAATTATCTGCGCAGTAGAAACAGGAATGTTCTGCAGTAGAAACAGGAATGTTCTACATAATAATGCTAGAAATTCAGCATAGCTGTTGTCTCAATTTGCTTCAGTTCATATGCAGCTTTACTGGGATCAATATTTCTAGTATGAATACAGAACTGACCTGACATGTTATTAAAGGCATGATATTAAAGTCACTGAAACAATTGGGAGAGTACTGAGAAGCCAAAACAACAAACAAATCAAATGGAGAAACTCAATATTTACAAAGCAGTATGGCGAAAGCTGACTTACACAGATACTGTCTGTAAGAAATTTGAAAAAAAATTGAAAAAGATTTGTGTTTCAAAGTGATTCTTATTTTAGCCCTGAAATAATATGAAGCTCACAAAACATCAAAATAAAAATGTGTAAAGCTCCTTAGCCTTTAAATTTCTTACTCCCTTCTAATCACCTTTTTCCTACTTCCTGATCTGGAAGAAAAACTCTGAATTATTGATTCAGAATTGTCCAAATGCTTTACTTGCAGACAGCACAGCATTATACTAAAATTAATTTTTACTTTCAGACCTTTCTGAGAATGGGATCTTCATGGTTTATGTTCTGCAGAAAAGAAGTTGCTGACCAGATTGCTGCCATTTCTACTCTTCTGCAGTCTCATCTCAAGCAGTGTCTATTTATAAGTCATTATATTGTTCATAAGCACAAAGAAGGTTTTGGCTGTCCTATAATTTAAATTCCAGATCAATTATATGCACTGACCCAAAACATCTTGATTAAATTCTTCCAAACGAAAATCTGAGTGTTTTACCAAGCAAATATACTTGAGAAGAAAAATAGGATTGGGGAAAACACAATCTACAGAAGCTATGTTTTCTTTTTTAAGCAACCTCTTTTAAAAGAAACTTTCAATGTTCCAATTGTAATATACAGTAGAACAAGACCTCTACTATCATTATTATGTTTTGCTCATGACTAATATAGTTTTGTTAAAAAGTAATTTTATTACAAGCTTTTATAACATGGTATTTAGAAATCAAATAATTCTCTCAAATAAGTATTTTCTGTGAACTCCTTTCTTGTTTTGTGTTCCCAAGATCAATTATTGTGTCTGTTTTACACACTGAATCTCTTTACAGAATGTTGTGGTTCCACTCCAGCCAGCATCCAAGTCCCACACTTTGTTACTCCCCCACCAGCAAGGCCAGGGAGAGAATCAGGAGGGTGAAAGCTGGAAAACTCGTGGGTTGAGATACAGACAGTTTATTAGGGAAAGGAAAAGCCAGGCACACAGGCAAAGCAAAAGAAGGAATTCACTGCTTTCCAAGGGTAGGCAGGTGTTCAGCCATCTCCAGGAGAACAGGGCCCCATTACACTAATGGTGACTTGGATAGACAAATTCTATCACTCCAAACATCCCCCCCTCATCCTTCTTCCCCCTACTTTATATACCGAGCATGATGTCACATGGTGTGGACTCTCCCTTCAGTCCATTTGGGTCACCTGTCCTGGCTGTATCTCCTCCCAACCTCCCCTGCATCCCCAACTTCCTCACCAGTGTGGCAGTAGGAAAAGCAGAAAAGGCCTTGGCTCTGTGCAAGTCCTGCTCAGCAATGACAAAAACATCTCTGTGTTATTAGTTTTGTGTTCAGCACAAATTCAAAACACAGCCCCATACCAGCCTGCAAAGAAAACTAACACTACTCCAGACAAAACCAGCACAACAAAGCACTGCTAAGTGCATCCTTACCACTGCACTTAACAAACTGAGCATACTTAACAAACGTGGAAATATATATTTGTGTCTGGAGTCAGGCATTGTTAATGAATTCTATACATTACCAAATACAATAATGTGCCTGCAATTGGAAACATGTTAAAAGTTTAAAACAAATTGCAAAGCCCACGTTTCAGAAGAATCTCTGATATTTTGGTATTTTAGTGAACATCTAAAAATTATTTTAATGTGCTGTTTCTTCTGTATGAGTGCTATTTCTCTAGCATTCCTAATTTCCATTTAATAGAAAAATAAACCCCTAAGAAACTTTTTGTCATGTTATATGACATTCATATCAGTATGATCATAAACTTTTAAAGTCTTTGGTTTTCTGTGTTTTAATTTAATTCTTAAGGTTTCTGTGCTCTTAAACATTGAGACTATATTTTTTCCTGTCTTCTGTTTCTTTCTGTGTTTGCCTTATCAAACAGAAAATATAATTAAATTTTTGCTTGTATAGATTTCTTTAGAAAGACTTTGAAAATGGCAGAAGGTAAGATTTCATCTTTTGTCTACATTCTCTTTCATGAAATCTTATGCCTACAATCTGCTGAAAAGATAATGACATCAAAATACTGAATCCTCTATATTAAATTATTTTGTGCTCCCTGAGCCAAACCTCCTCCTTATTTTACTTCTGTTTAGAGATGGAAGTCAGTCCTACTACCAAGATACTTAAGGATAATTACAATCAGTCAGGGTTGAAATGTCTGAGTGTAGATTGTTCACAACAAGCACCTTTCAAGATTAAGATCTGCCAAGTGAGTAAGAGGTGATGCCTATTAAAAGAAAATTTTGATTTATCTGTGCTTGCATTTCCAAATGGCAAATAAAGGAAGCTGTATTTTATGTTATTACTTTTATATTATTACTTTTTGTAATGCATTAGGATTCTGATAATCCATTCAGCTTGCATTTCTCTATGACCTATCATTTGACTTATGGAATAGACAGCACACCAATTATTAAGAGTAAAGCACAGCATTACTAGGGTTCTTTGGACAACATTTTGTTCACTTCATTATTGTGGTATACTGGAGAAACTTCAAAGCTCCATTAAAACAAATAATTCTACCAATTTCACAGATATTATCTTCTCTTAAAACTGGAAATTTGACTACAATATATTTAAGCATGACAATAACTTAAAAATTTTCTGTTTATTAGTAATAGCTATTACACTTGCAATAGACTGTTGTCAATAACTTTCCTCCATCTAAATTGCCTTTTATTGGTATTTTGCTGGCGTTAACTCTTTTTTTTTTCTTATAGAAGACACTACATGGAGTCCCACACACGGAGCTGAAAGTAAACATGGACCATATGGTGAGGAAAAAGCAAGAGAAGAAAGAAAATAGATAATGGAAATAGAATGAATGAGGAGAGAAAAACAAGTGAAGTATAGAGTACCGTTAATTTCTTCCCTCATAAAATAATAAAGTAAAACAATCACATTCCTTGTTATGTCCACTTAAGGAAACAAATGAAACAAAACTCACAAACCCAGGAGACAACTCCCCAAAGAGGAGTTTGTTGGTTTTTTAACATATCCCCACTGCCTTTATGAGGTTGATAAGCTGCATTCTACCAGGAACTGAGCATCCTCAGCTGGCTGACAGTAATGAACAGCAACTCACATGACTTGGTGCAGATATTTATGACAGACTTTTACATTTGAGTCAACCCAGCTGTAGCCTCTGTGATAGCAGAGAAATGTGTGCTGGTAAATCATCTTGCATGATACTAAGGCAAGATCAATTGCACACTTTCATGCTAATGCTCTGCCAGTGAACATACTTTGTACCTGGCTTAGAATAAAGAACTTTGTGCTTCTTTTTCTTCATCCACTGTAGCCATCTTGAACTGTATAACATCATATGATGTAGAAACAAAGACTAACTATGAAAAGGAACTTTTAAACAGGATTTAATTTCTGCTCATTAGCACGTGAGTATATTTATAAAAAAAAAACAAACAAAAAACTGTTTTATTGATGGTATTTGCTGCAGTGCCTGTATCATAATGGGCCATAATTGTGTCATGCTATGATATTGTTTTGAACTGGAACAATGAAACACTCTTTGGAAATGCTAGGAGCAAAGAAAAGGGCTACAGGCTTATGCTTTCTGCTCTACTGTTGGAGAGAGATTATTTAGGGCTTTTCTCACTTAAGACCTGAACCTTTTCCATTTTATTGCTGTCCTCTCTCTTATTTAAGGCTGTTAAAACTTGCTCTTGACTTTTTGATCTCTTTAATTTTACCATAATGAGTCAGTCTTATTTGCTGGAAGAAATCCTCTTATATGACTTTTAAACATAGGAGAACCATTTTTCAACATGTTCAATTATGATAACACTGAGAGAAAGTCACAGCAATTTGAGTCTTCTAATTCTGTGCACAGAGTAAAGGTCAATACTTTCATATTTGAGTGCCTATCATTAAAACTTCAGAGTGCAAACAATTTCTTCCAGTTTTTACATCATAATAAGAAAAGAACTTATACTGATTAGACCAGAGAATCCAGCTGTGAAAACTATCAGCCAAATAAGCAACTATTTTGCTCTTATGACTCATACTTCTGAAAATTTAATATTAATTCATGTTTCTAGCCCACATTTTTGAAAAAAGGGAAAAAAAAAAGAAAGAAATGTTTGAATAGGCTTTTCAAAGAGAAATGCCATTGTTAGTGTTTATTTTGAAAGTATATTAAACTTCAGATAAGGAATGCAAAAGTTCTGACTGTGATGCAATTTTGTTTGGATTTAATTCTATTAATCATACTTGCATTTACATTGACCAAAATATGGGGCTGTAACGCAGATTTTTCATAATCATCAAACAACTATTTAATGTTATTTTTTTATATTAACAGAACCAAAAAGCTGTGAATTTGGTTCTAAAATGGGTAAGCAACTGTGTTTTATTGTGATTTATGATAATAAGCTGTCAGGTGCTTTAACAAATGCTAAATTTGTTAATACTTATTTCTAACATTTTGCCAGTTTTTCTTAGCAAAATAAGACGATGTAACACTGACTCATGGTATAAAGACTGTTCTCATAGTAAAATCAGAGCAAATGACAAACTGTTGTAGACTGTTTTCAATATTCACATTTTGATACCTAGTAGAATCATAGAAACATGACTAGACTTTCTATGTCCAGTCTTACACAAAAAAAAATTAGATGATGCTCAGAAAGTCAGTGAATATAAAAAGTAAGAAAAAACAGCAAGAGACACTCCTATCTCACCACTTAACTCATTCTACTTACATTAGTTCAGTATTTTTTGTCACTATTTTTGTTACTCTGCCTGCAAAATATTGTGTTCTTAGGACATCAAAAAGGTGGAGATGTTATTTTTTCAGAATTTTTAAAACCTTAGTATAAGAGTTGCTTATCATTCATACTCAAAGATTGTGTTTCTTGTCCTCTGTTGGCTTTCTGTTGTACCAATGGCGAATCTAAGATGTAGTTTTAAACTTGAGATAATGAAATGGTGATTTTGAGATAATTCTTTTTCTCAAGCAGGTTGCTTATTCTTTTGGGGTATTAAATATGACAATACTTCAGTCATTTACACCAGATGTCATTTACTGTGAGACATCAAATAGATTTGGGTCCTGTTCAGCTTCCTCAGACAATTTCATAAAATTGCGCAATAAGGATCTTGCTTGTGAGTGTTTAGGTCTTTTTTTTATTAAAAACTTATAACAATAGAAAACAAGGTTAAATATAGAAGGAATAAAACTAAATCAATGTCAGAGTAAGCAAAAGCTGCTCACTCAGAGGAAATAAAGAGCAGACCCATTGGTCTATTCTCTACATGAAACCCAGTATTCAATCAATCTCTTGGCAAATAGGATCTGAAACTCAGGTTATAACACAGTCCCAACTGAGCAGTAATACTAGGAATTTTTAGAGTGAGAAAGAAGTAGGGGAAAAATGACAAGTCTGGAGGAACCTCAAAAAGAATCTAGTACGAATTCTGCCTAAATTTAGAAAGTTAGTAAAGAGCAAAGAGCAGAGTTTATGGAGAAAAAAAAAAAAAGCAGCCAACTCTGAATGACTGCATAGATACTTTGGAATATGGTCATTATATATCACCCTAGGGAGGTGATAGGTCTCCTGTAAATTTTGCAGTGAGTTAAGGCACCTGTGCTCTGGCTGTGATAGCAGCTAGAAAAGTGATCCAGAACTGCAGTACAAAACTAAGCTCTGCAGCAGAAATGCCCACTAGGAGTAGTATTGTAAACAATTCTATCTTTAAGCTTCTTGTATTATTTTATAAAAAAATTAAAATAAATAACGTTATGAAGTGATCCTGACAGTTTCTTTAAAAAAACACGAATATGTTTTTTAAAATAAGTATATAATTCTCTGTTCTTTATAATGCTGATGAAGAATTTACCCAATATAGTCTAATGAAAAAACTCAACTATGCCTGAATTGCATATTTTAAAATGCTTGCATCATTGTTAAGGTTCAGATAAATGCACTTTAAACAGCCAACTTTGCACATCAAAGCCTTATTCATGTGCTTATTGTTCTTTGAGGTCCATTAAACTGGGACTAATCTCTCATGGAATATGATGGTATTGGAAACTAATAATTTTATTTTGATCAATACTGAATCATAGTTTCTACCTGTGACTTTTACAGCTCAAATTTCATTAGTCATGAAAACTCACAAATGAACGGAGTAATCTCAATATTATAAAGTTCTACATGCTGCTGTTACGTGTATGTGTATGGAGGGAGCTGAGGTCTCAGTCTGGGCTGTTGTGCACTGTTGGCATGAAATGGTTGTAATTCATATGTGATATTTAGACAGACTGGAGTTTGGATCTCTGCTTATTATTCTTATTAACATCCGATATGCATAGAAAATGCTAAGTTCCAGTAAATTGGTAAGTTCCACAGAAAATTTGTGAAAGCAAAATTTCCTGTAAAATAAAACAGTAAATTCTGCTTAGTGCTAAAAAAAATAGTGAAGGGGGTTCACTTGGTATCCCAGTCCCACAAGAACTCAGGGTCACTGTAGCTTTGGAATTATTCCAGAGGGTTTGATTGCATTTGCTTAAATTGCAAAAAGTAGATTGCAGAATTGAAAGCTTACTGTGTAACTCAAGGCAATTCTTTAATTTTTCTCTGCCTGGTTTTATAAGACGCTTTGCAATTCACAAGGTTTCATTTTTTACTGCTGAAAAAGCATTATAGGACTTTTCTTTGGAAGATGGTCAGAGAACAAAAAAAGCTAATAATTTCTATTCTGTATTCACTATGCAGGTTGCAGCATCTATCATGTAATAGATGCTGCTGCAGCTACAACAAATCACCTGTCATAAACAGTTCATAAGCTGAAAGACAAAAAACCACATGAATGTTTTATGTATCTAGCTCACCCACCACTCAAGCATACAATTAGGACAACTAAGGTCAATTGTGCTATACAGAGAAGTTTTGGCTGAGCTGAATTCTGTGTGCTTCACAGTAAAAGTGGATCTTTGGGTCAGTGACATGATATTGGACAGGAAAGAGGAAGAAAGCCAAGGGGAAAAAAGACTTTCCTTAAAAATTTCTCATACAGTGCTGTGGATTAATTCCAGTGGGAAGCTGAACATCCCACAGACCTTTGTTAACTTGCCCCTGGAGGGATGGGGAAGAGTATTAGAAGTATAATAGTGAGAAAAGTCATGGACTGAGATAAAGACAATTCAATAGGTAAAGCAAAAGCTATATGCAAGCAAAGCCAGAAAAGGACTTCATTCATTACTTCCCATTGTCAGGCAGGCGTTCAGGAAAACAGAACTGTACCACGTGTAGTGGTGATCTGCGGAGACAAACACCAACACTCCAAACGTGCCCCTTCTTTCTTCTTACCCCAGCTCTGCATGCTGAGCATGATGCCATGTGGCATCTATCCTTTGATAGACCCATGGATATCATAAAATGGCTTCAGCTGGAAGAGACCTTGAGTATCATCTAGTTCCAAATCCCTTGCCATGTGCAGGGACACTTTCCACTAGACCAGGCTGCTCAGAGCCCCTTCCAACCTGGCCTTGAACAGTTCCAGGGATGAGGACTCCACAACCTGTCTGAGCAACCTATCCAGTGCATTACCACCATATCATTCCTTTAGTCTACAATCACCACTTTGAAATGTCCAGAAAATTTCTGTTGAGTTCATTTAGTTCACAATCATCCTTCTTTGGCTCAGGTCCTATAGTACCATTGAAATTAATTTAATGACAAAAACAACGATCTTCCTACATCTCTCCCT
Organism: Sturnus vulgaris; assembly: GCF_052056855.1. NCBI lineage: Eukaryota > Metazoa > Chordata > Aves > Passeriformes > Sturnidae > Sturnus > Sturnus vulgaris. Next base: position 102,288,334 of record NC_142245.1, on the reverse strand, counting down.
TGCTATTTACTTGAAATATGAGTATGTCTAGGAGGCCATGGAACTATATTTCCTATTCATCCATTCCTGTCTTCTACAGAGAATTTCCCTTGTTTCCTTCGTACAAAAGTAAAGAGAGACTTATGAAAATACAACATTTATTTTTAATAATGCTAAACAAGATTTATACCCTTGAGAGCTACATCTCCAACTGGTGGAAGCAGAAAAGTCACATTTGAATATATTAAGCTTGACTTTTAAGAATGTGAGCAGTTCTGCTTTCACTCGCATCTTGATAATTGATTGTTCTGGTGCTTTAAGAGCAGACACAAGATCCTTCTTTTTACATTTGATCTCAAGTATCAGACTAGCTAAAAGTTAACTTCAGAGAATAAAAATAGCTTTTGATTAGATGCTTCAAAGCATATATTTCTTCAATATCAGCTTAATTACTTTTCTTATCTGTGGTCAGTGAGTGACTGTCAAAGGAATCTGAATCAAATCTGACCTAGAAGGGAATATATCTAGGACTCACTTATGTCTATACCATGAAAGATTTTTGATACTGTTAGCACTGAATTAAAGAAATGTGATTAAATATAACAGATGATCAGAAGATCAAAGTTAATATAAGACAAAATCTCGTTTACTTAGCCTAGAAAAACCTGTTAATTTATATCCATAGATTTTGTGTATGTGAAGTGTTGCTTGGGTTTTCCAGTCTTTTATTCTTCCATGGAATGTAATTTGTGAACCTTAATGTAGTTGTCAGCTTATGAAGATGGTTGAGATAAGCAAGGGTCAGGAGCTAACTAAATTCTTTGGAATAATCTGTCCTGTAATAAAAGTTAAATATTTCTAAGTGTCCCTTTCTCCTTAAGGTGTTGAAATTTCCAAATATTCTGTGGTGATGGGAGATATCCATATGATTACTTTTCAGCAGCACTGTTTTCCAGGCAATAGCAACATCTCATAATTTCACAGTAGCATAACCTACAAGAACAAAACAGCTCTATCTTGTTGTCTGAAAATGAAAAAAACAACAGGATAATTCTTATTTCTATAACATTTAATGGCAAATTGGTTTCTGTCCAGTGGTCTGGACTGGTCAAGGCTGAAAAATTGGCAGTTCTACCTTCCATTGTTTCTGACTCTTTTTTTAGGTCCATTGTGGACAGATATCCTGTGCAGTAAAAATATCCTTTGATTGTTATAAGAGAGAATCCCTTGTTTGTTAAGTGTCCTCCAGAGAATGATAAAAATAATGATCCATTAAAAGAACATAGTAGAATTGTCACTTTCCCCACACAGGATTTGCTGGTATCATGGATATTCTTAGCCTGGGAAATTAGAGATAAAAATTCATTTGCAAAATTGTTCCCTACAGTCTGTGCTTTGCATAATTTACTTTAACTTAGTCATGCAATGACTCTTGAAACATTTCACTTGAGAATAAGTTCTAGTTTTATGTTTTAGTTTACATATGAATTTCCTGACATTCAGTCCACTCTTTCTTTTGCATTAAAGTATCATCTTATGTTTAATCAAACCTTACTGCAAACCATCCAGTTCATCCACCTTGAGTGATTCGTTTCAATTCAAGTTTTAACTTTGTTGAAGTTTTGTGAGTATTACAAGCTTTTATCAAGCGGAGTGGATGCCAGCTTTACAAAGCTGCAATCTAGTATTCACTATCAAGGAAATAGAAACAGAAAATTAGGATGGAAGAGTTGAAATCTCAGCATTTGTAATAAACAGGCAACATGTTAGATAAAAATATTTAGTAGTGTTTCCATCTGGCATTGAAGGTGTCAAGCAAGGTGAGTTTAATGGGAAATATGGTACTTGGAACAACAGCTATTTTTGGTCATGCAAACTGCATGCTTTCAGCCTATCTCCAGCAAAAAGTGATAGACATGTTGGTACTGCCCCTATAAAATGCATTTGACAAAAAATAACCCCTTCCTTTCTGCACAAAGCACTCTTACAGAAGGAAAAAAGTGTTCAACAATAATGTATGCTTTTTCATACATTAATGGTAAAAATTCTGTGTAAGAAATAAAAATGACTCCCTTTGATCACTAAGCTGTTTTGATTATGAAATACAGCAATGGTGAAGAATATTCTGCTGGGAGGAAATAACAAGGAAATAACTATGATCAAAAGACTGTTAGAAGCTAGTATTCACTACAATAGAGTATGACTGCTGATCAAACACATTTTCCTATGCATAAAAGTTTATACTGGACTCTTGGTGAAACAGTTCCATATGCCCATGTTGACCTAGAAACAATGTCAGAATTAAAGTTTGATGCCAATGTCACAAAAAAATCCATGTTTTAAAACAAGTCAAAGTTAAAGGAAATATCATCTCTACCACAGCTTTCCTTCTTAAACGCAGTCTTTTACACACAGTCTTCTACACTTAGCAGCAGGAAATAAAGGCAAAGAATCTAAAATGAAAAAGAGAAATGGAACAGTGTTCAAGCAGCAGAAAGTAGAAGTAGTCAGAACCAGGACGAGAGTGAGTAGAATACCAGTCTTCTGTAGAGTACAAAAGGACATTTTATTTCCTCAAACACTCACTCTTGGTATCTAAGAGACAAATAAACAGGTGGAATGGTGAAAAATAAAATTATCATCTTCTTAATCCTCCCTCTCCTCCTTTTCTCACACAGACACTTCGTGGACACTACACTTGCTCAAGAGAAGCTGTAAATTGACTCTTAATAGGCATGACTCTTATAATGTGTCATATTACATTCTTCATTTATAAAGTATTTGCCTCAGCAGAAAAAAAAAAATTCATTATTAATGACTACTTTAGTCAATATTTAATATATTTCCATTCTTCTGAAATATAAAATTATTGATATAAAATATTAATTAACAGCCAACATGCTGGAACTGCCTCTATTTTAATTACACTTAAAACTAAATTGTGTTAGTCAAAAATATATTTCAGTAAGTGTCAAGACAAGGATCAGCTTAAGTGGAAATACAGCTGAGTGCACTCATGTTGGTTGTAGTATCTGAGATGAGCTCAGTGAAGTGTTTATGCTCTCTCCTAGCACAGAGAACATCCTTCTAGCAACGAAATAGAGAAAGTAGATTCTGAATATTTATGTATTTAGGAAAAGATTATTTGCTATGAGACAATATTCTTTGTTTGCTCTTCTAGGTATGAATTATCCCATTCAATGAAAGAACATGCAAAAAAGAGAAAGGAAAAAAACAGAGCCAGCGGGGATATAACTGTTAATTAACTTTACAAGACCCCTTGGAAAGAATTACTCTATGTATTCATTCAAACATACCAATTTCAATTTTCTTGGCCTTGTCATTGTCATCACCATCTGCCTGTAAGCATTTTATTTTAGAAGGCATTTATATTTCTTTAAACCATGACAGCTGACACATATACAAACGTGATGTTATGGCAATAATGTTGAAATGTTAAGACAAAAGATCCTGTCAGCTGAGCCCTGTCCAGGACAGCCCTTGTCTTTATTTTTAACATTACATTCAAATATAAAATAAGATATAAACAAAACCAAAATATGTATGTTGCTTCTCTAACAAAAATGGTGTGTTTATTGAACTTTAGCTATTCTATATATTTAGATATTTGCATAGTTACAATATTTTAAATTTATTATCAATGAGCAAATGGCTTTAAAGTTCATAAATTGTTGAAACATATGGAAAAAAGTAACCCTCCAGTATCTGTCATTTACTGTTTTACTGTGCTTGAGACCAAATTGATTCTATGTATTTTTAACATCCAACAGAGTATGCTTAGCTAGGCTATGCTTCTTTTATAAAGAGGATGAGATTATTAAATTCATAGCTGGGATATCTGTCTCCCATTCAGGAAGAAAAGGGGAAAGAACTTCACAGAGCTAGTTTGGACTGAGAAAGGTTGAGTTCATTCAGCCTTCCCAAGAGGATTTTCCCAAGATGATTATTTGCACTGAAGTTGGAGACATACTATGAATCAATCACAACATACCCATTTTTCTTCAGAGACTGTAGGAGAGCCTATAAGCTTAACTTTCCCCGTCTAAAGACACTATCTCACTGCAGGATGAAAATAAAAGAAAAGGAAAAAGAAAAAGACAAGTATTAAGAGGTAAATATCATCAAACTAGCTAAAATATTTTCTAATAAAGAATTACAAGATCATACCCTATATTTTTTTTAAAGTGGATATTCTTCTCTGGTAACAACCAGAAAGGAAACTAATTCATTCCTATCAGCATATCTCAAAATAAGGTAAAAAGATAATTACCAGTTGATAGAGAGGCACTGGTATTCCTATTCAGAGCAGTTCCCTAAACTGCCTCACTGATTAGTGGCAGTGGAGTTGTTTGTTAGCTAACACTGCACCAGCTTACTGGATGAAAATCATAAAACCTCAGTGGGGAAGTGAGTTTGTTCTGGTAAAGGGGTAGCAGGCCACCACTGACAGATCTCATTGAACTTTAGATAGAACAAAATTAAAAGAAAATTGGCAAAATATAATGCATTATTTTAAAAGTCAGATAGAATAGGGAGTATATTCCTCCTTTCAAATGGAAAAGTGTCGATATTTCAACTACATTAGCCACCAGTATGAGGTGTGTGCTAATTCCCCAACCAAACCATTTCAAATGAGGTAAAGGGCCCTGCTGTGTTTAACAGCTACATCTAAAGTCCCCCATGTGCACCAACAATAAAAATTGTAAAAGAAAAATCTATCATTGAAGGCAAAGCCATCAGAGATCTTTATAATCCCATAAATACAGCATGTAGAAGGCTTACATGCTTATTTTGTTGGTACTAATGGAAACTATCTGTGCTAATATACTCTGTATGGAAAAATGAATAGACCTCCTCTGTGTGTTTGTTGTTTTAAAAGGTCTGACATCTTACTAAGGAAAGGCAATTACTTCTGTTCTGCATAGCTTGGCTGATGTTTCAGTCTGGGATAAATGCCACAGGTTTTTTGTTCATACATTTCTGTACAAATTAGAGCAGTTTAATTTGTAGAAGCTGCTTCTAGAGTATCTGACCTCAGAATCAGGCAGAGAATGAAGTAATGAGAAGGAATGTAGGAAGGAATGATTAAAATGTGTTATGCAGCCTCCAAACACACGTAGAAAAAAAATGCCTCTAAGTTAAAGATACATGCAAAAATACAGTTTTATCATTAGACTCTGTGGCTATTGGTGGGCATTTTTCCGAGAAATTCAAAGATTTTAGGGACAGGACAGTATTTCATTTTGTCTAATATTTTGCCTGTTCCAGGCTGCTTCATCCTACATATTGACTTCTTTTGACAATACCTGTGATGAAGATACGCATAAAGACAGTAAGAAACCCATGACTGTGCTTTTAAAAGGATTGTTCTCACTTTATAGAGTGATGCATGCGATTTCTAGTTTAAATAAGGCCTTTAATATCCAGGAATACTTGTATACTCCCTCTGTGAAGACATTGAGTCACTGTAACCCAGTCATCTTCCAGTCTTACCTTCACTGTGATAAAGAAATAGAGTGTTCTGAATTCTTCTGCAGCATTTCCTTACAAGCCTTGTGAGACTTTTCTGGTATTTAATTTATCCCTTTCCATATTTCTAAAACTTTAATATTTTCTCAGAAATGTAATAAGAACAGCTCAGGCAGTGTTTCAGGGCTCTGATGGCATATCCAGAAGAAAAAAAAAAAAAGAAAAAAAAGAAGAAAAAGAAGAAAAAGAAGAAAAAGAAGAAAAAAAAAAGAAGAAAAAGAAGAAAAAGAAGAAAAAAAACCCCAGGATTTTTCTTATACCTTAACCACCACTACAATTCAGACAGCCAATTCTCTTCTTTTACACACTTCTGATACAGAATTTGATTACTAACTTCTTTTTGTCAGAACTGGCTCAGTGCTCCAAGACTCATATCTCCTCATCATTTATCATTCATTCAGTCTTTTCATCTGCACATTTTACTGGCAGTGATTTTGTATTTACTTCTAATTCATTGATTAAATGTTGACCAATGTTAGAAGTTACCATGTTTATGGAATGTCAGTAGAAATTCACATAAGAAATTGTGTTTAATCTATTAATATGTCATTCTGGTTTATATTCCACTTCATGTTTGCATTATTATTTTCAAGTACTGCTAATCTTTATTCCAAATAACATACAGGACTTTGTCACAAATACCTTAGAGGAAGTTATTTCCATCAGTGCAATTATCATTATAAATATATTTCCAATTCAGAAGAAGGGAATTCAGTTTGTTTAATAAGACCTATTTTCACTAATTGACATTAATTATTATTTAATCCTTTAATTCTCTATCAATAAATCTCCTAGCACTTTTTTCTTTTTTTTTTTTTCTTGAAACTCAAACCAAGCTATGTTACCTTGAACTATCTGGTTGTCCTTGACAACTTTTCCTTAGCTGAAAAACTGAGAAACAACACTACTTTTTCAAGGCCTGAATTTTTAAATTCTTTTTCTTCAGGATCAAAAATTGTGAAAAAAAAAAAGTATAACAGTAATTGTCTCAACGAACTCCTCCATGATTCTGTAATGTAAATTGTCCAGATCATGCAACGGTAAATGTTTATCTCAAGTGTCTATGATACAACATTTTCCTTGCTGTCTACTACTTGTTCTTTAGTGGCCTTGAGTCTATTTCATTAATTCATTAATTCCCATAATTCATGTGATAGGGGAATTGTAATTCTGTTTGCAAAACCCAACCCAAAAAGCCAGCCTAAAAGAATTTATTGAATGCTATGCTAAATCTTCTCAGTAACAGACCTCAAGCAGATATTAACAGGATTTTTTATTACTCTCATTTAATCAAATATGTCCATGAATATATTTGTTATAGATTTATATATATATATATAAAATATATATGACACATACATAAATATATGTATATGAATGAGACAATGTCATGAGACATTCCCCAATATAGGAATTTTCCTTTTTTAAAAAAAATTTTCTCCAACTACTTTGTTTGAGACACTAATTTCCATAATGTATTTAAAATACATTATTATTATCATTATTATTACTATTATTATTTATTGCAATTGCAATTAGTTTGAGATTAGTGGTTGCATTAAACAAAATTCATGCAGTCGTTAGGTTCGAACCCATGTGTGCTAAAAAACTCATCAGCTCAATACACTTTAGAAATACCAGTATCTGAACAGAAGCTCCAAACTGAATTTCTTAACCCAAAATTTCCAATAGCAGCTTGACTCTTCCTTGAGTATTGCATACAAATGCTTAAACACTCCCCCATTCTGCAGTATTTAACTCAGATTAGTCAGAATTCCAGTAATGGCTTTTACCATCAGCATGTTGACCAGAATCCTGTGGCATTCTTGGCTCTGCCAAGCTGTTTGTGGCTGGCTAAGTGGACATATCTTTTTACTGTAAGATTTATTCTAAGAAGACTTCACATACTTTAAAAAAAAAAGAACAACAAACTTCAAGTCCACAGTATATTTACATTTGACATGCCAGAAAATTCTGAAAAAAAAGTATTTAGTATTTTCTTTTATTCATTGTTTCTAGTTATGACTAGTATTATCAAGGCTCTTTTCAATGCCATGTTTCCAGTTCATTCAGCTCCTACTCAGAATTGCTTACAATCACATCCTTAGCACTTAAATATTAATACCACATCCATATTAACTTTTTTAATCCCTCTGCTACTTCCAAGTAGATCATGTGGCATCTCCTCTCTTTCAGAGAGTGCTGCCCTCTCTAAGCTCTAGTTCTGCTTTACCATGGGGCAGTACTGTGAATCCTTAGCAAAGGTGCTAGAAAGCCTTATTCAGACTTCAGTGTGGAAATAGTTCTTGACTTGTTGTGAGAATGTGACCTAAGCAGAATGAACCTTAACCTTTAGAGATTGGTCAAAGGGGAAAGGGTAAGGAGCAAAGAGTGGTATTCATTCAACTCAGAAGGAAAAGTTATAATCTAGCCCTTCTAAAACTGTTTATTTTCTAGAACATGAGATTTTAAGCACTTACTGTAATGGAATTGTACTTTCGTTTTCAATGTAAAGGATTTTTAAACATCCATAAAATCCTAACCAGTCTGACAGATACCAGAACTTCACCCAGTTTAACAGATTTAAAACTCAGATACTTGCTACTCTGGGTTTGTTAAATATCATACAAATTGTATATAATCCTCCTTTGTGAATATCTAGAAAGTGCATTTAAGTCCCTTGGGCTTTTTCTCATGTTGTGAAAATTACTTGAGAGCTGATATAGTATAAAAAGTTTCTAATAAAGACAAAATCTGTCCTCTTTTCCTTAATACTTTCAAATGTGTCTGCTTTCAGATATTTTTTGTTCTTATCATCAGAAACATAAAAACAGCAATTACTTATGTACTTAATGAACAAAAACGCCAAGAAAAGTCATCCCTGAAGTTGTATTTCTATATTACAGGCACTATATGAACAATTTAAAATGAGCTGAGTGTTTGCACCAGCAAATAAAGCAGAGTTAGAATTTATCCTTGTCTCTGTGTCTAACTGACACAGCTCTGATCGTGTTTGCATGCCTAAACATGTTTTTCATCAAACTAGCTGCTTACATGTCCAAAATATTTATTTGGAACGATTCCTAACTATTGCTGTATGGCTGTCTAGGGAAGTGATGGCATGTTAAAATAATTGAGACCTTGGATGGTTATCTAAAATATAGACATTTAGATTTTGTAATTTGAATTCCTCTCAAAGTCACCTGATTTTATGGATTTTCCTCTGGCATGATTTTCACTTCAAGAGAAGTTACACTGCAGATAATAAAAAATGCTACTCTTCTTCTGTGTCCCTTGTAGAAGACCTTTTTATTAATGTACGGACATCAAAACTTGCCTTTAATGAAAGTGCATGTTTTAAGCAGAGGATTAAATATCATGCCCTGAGTCAGAATCATGAGGATTATGAGCTGATAATACTGGTTGACTAGACAGACAAATTAAAAAAAATAAAAAAAAGAAGAAATTTGTGTCAGAGAATTGTATTCGTGCAGAACGAAGGAGAAAGATGAGAAGATTACTGTGGTTGTCACAATAATATATGCCTTGACCTGTGGGACTGGGCCACATGATCCCAAGTGGTCCTTTCCAACCTGAACAATTCTCAGTTTCTACATTCTGGTTTTTTCCATTTTTTTTTTTTCTTGGTAGGTCTAATGGCAAGAAAGCTTTAGAATATATGCATATATATAACTGTATAGTTACTAAAATATTCTTCATCTAAAGGAAATTTTAAACATGAACTCTTTTTCCCTAATTAGATGTCTGGTACTTAATGAAGTATTGCCAAACAGACAATCTCAATGCCCGAGTGCTGATAATGATTAATATATTCCCTTGATATGCTGCAAAATGGTGAGAAAGTTGTTAGAGGAAGAGTCTCTTCTGTTCCATCCTGCAAGATACAGCAAAAGCTGATGATAGCTGCTGTCACTGTGGGTCAGTGCCCATAAGGTTTGTACTAGCCTTTTGACATGAAGTATTTCATCAGTGATCTAAGTACTTTTGCCCTACTGCAGCACCATATTCTTGAATCCATCTTTTAAAGCACAGAGCCAGTATCTTGTCTGTGGTGTATATCCACTTGACATTCCAAAGGAAGATTTTATTTTAAAGTATATTTCTATCATATTGCCCTCCATAACCTCCCATTCAATGAAAAGAATGCAAATGGATTTTGGCAGAGCTTGTAGATGTATGATTCAAGTATATTAAATTACTTGTGGGTAATTTGAGAACTTTGGATGGTGTAATATAGTACATGAATATGATTGGTTTAACCTGGAGAACCCCATTAATAATACACAACAAGTGCTTGTCCTGCCTTTATGGCTTCATGATGTGTTTGAGGGGGTTTTTAATGTTACTCTAAATGTCATTTTGAATATGATTAAGCTTTCTCAATATTCCAAGCTAAGTGCTTCAGTCGTGTAATCATTTTTGCAGCCCTTCCCTGGATTTACTCCAGTAAATTCCCTATCTTCCTTATATTGGGAAGATCAGAACTGGATCCAGAGGTCCAGATGTGGTCTCATCAGTACTGAAGGGAGAGAGATGATAATTTCTCTTGAACTTCTGGAAATGCTGCTTCTTATGCAGCATGTTGGTCTTAATTGACACAATGGTGCACTGCTGGTTCATGATCAACTGGTTACATTGATAACAGTTCTCTGCACTGCTAAGGTTGAAGTTTATCTGACAAAAGGGTTGAAGTCTTCAATAGTTACCCAAGTCACAATTTTGTAAATTCTTAAAATAGAACTTAAAATAGAGGAAAACCTCATGAAAGGCTGAAATATTTGTGATTTGTTTCACTTAATTTGGACAAAACAGATCTTTCTGTAATGGATATGACATAGCAAGAACTTGCTAGGAACAACCTAGAATTTTATTCCCCAAAATCCAATGTAAAATATTCAGATTTCTGAACAACTGTGTATGCTTGGTATGCTGTCACCATGTTGTCCTCACGCCTCTAAAGACAAGTCCATTTCATAGTTAAGAATATGTGGATCTTGCAAGCAGAGTGTTGTCATGCACATACAAACAAGTTATCCTATTACAGATATAGTCTGCAACCTAGAAAGTCTGATATCAGATGTGTAGAAAGACTATTCCTGTTGGCTGGAAAACAGGACTCCAGGGTTCACATGGTTGTGATCATTTATATGAAGTTGTCCTGGTTTAGGGCAAATTTGGGAGGAAACTTTTGAAGTGGTCTCCTCTATAAAGCAAGTTCAAGCTGCCCCTGCTCCAGTCAGCACAGAAGACTAAATCTCCTTCAATAAAAGTGGAAAAAAAAAGGTTTCTTTAACAAGCAAAGTATTCACAAACATGAGAAAATGAATAATATTAAACAATGGAGCGTCTCATTTTTCTGAAGAGTCCTTCTCATGGGGTGTAGCTCGGCTTGCTCACTCTCTTATCAGTCCCTCCTGCACTGGATAATGCTGTGTGGGCCACAGGTGTGAGCTCCTGGTGCTCTTCTGGCTTTTTGATCCAGAGTAGGTTTAGACAGTTCCAGAAAAAAAAAAAAAAAAACACTCTTGGGAAAACTTTCCGTGCCATAGCTAACAAGGAAAACCAGCAAAAAATCAAAGAAAAACTCTCTGTCTCTCTCTCAATGTCCCTGCTGCAGACAACACTCTCGGTGAGAAGGAATGCAGGGGAGTAAGTGCAGTTTCTCCCCATGCTTCGCTCTTGGAACCAGTCTTCAAGGTACAGAACTTAAAATCCAGCATAAACAGAACGGATGATTGGGGATAGAAACATTATAAAGTCACCCCAGGACAGAAGTCTAACTGGTAGGCTTTAGTTGCTCACTAGTGTTGCTACTCAGGGGTAGAGTCTGGAACCAAGAATGTTTAACACTTTAATAATGGCCTGAAAAATGAAATGCACTGTTGATAAGTGACACATGTTTGGTAAAGGAGGCTGTTTTGGAAAGCAGAGCTTCAGCATCTCAACAAATTGTGGAAATGGGCTGACAGGAGCTTTACAGAGTTCAGTAACTGCAAGTGGAAAGTCCTGAAGGTGGGATGGATAAATCCACACGAAGTTTGGGTGTCAGCTGGACAGAAAACAGCTCTGCAGAACAGAACCTGGAAGTTCTAACATGCTACAGATTGAACATGAGACAGTCACTTACCGTGTTAGTAAAGGCAGTCAAATAAACCCTCTGTGGTAGCAGCAAGAGTGCAGCCAACAGATGCAGGGCAGTGTTCCTTCTTCCTGCTGGAGTGGTGAAACATGCTCTGTAAGGGCCTGTCCTGATGCCTTGGGAAGTCCCAGCTCCTGGTCCCATCTGTCCTACATGACACCTGCCAAACCTAACCAAAATACAGCCAAAATAATAAGCACATATCTTTCTGCTCTTCTTGTTGCTCATAAATATAATTGCAGAAACTAAAGAGCATCCCATTTACATCAGCTGGAGCTCGAATTTCATCTTTCAGTTTTGGCTGAGTTAACAATCCAACTGCTTTTTTTCTTTTTTTATTTCTCATTTTTCCCTTCACAGTTTTTGCCCTGTGTTGTTTGCAAGTTCAGACTAAAATGACTAAGCAAGTGTTAAATAGCTCACTGTAACACATTATATTGAAAATTCACAATATATGCATTTCTAGATTTAAAGCCTGTCTATAATAACAAATTCTATCTTTATACAAATCTGAAAGAACACTCCTAAAATGTTAAAATGGGAGCTAGATGACCCACTGATGCATTGACAAGAATCAGTTGCCAAACGCAATGATTTATTCAGCGAAAAGTCCATATTGGAGAACAAGTTACTCCATCTAAAATTTAATTTGATTACATTAAAACTACTTAAATAATTTACTTTATCTACAAGGTGCTTTGCCAACATTACTGGAGTCTATGAGATATATAAATTTACAATAACTCCCTTCACACAGAAAATGAAACAGTCACTTCAATGGGCAAGTGCCCAAAAAACTGTATGAAAAGCAGGACTGGAGCTCAGAATTCCCGAGTTATCACATCTGCCAAACATGTAAATTAAATTTTCTGAGCACCAATCAAATGCAATGCCCTCAAGTCACTGCTGGTGATGATTTCAATGTTAAGAAGAAAATGAGATGAATGGCTATAGTACATTTGTTCAGAATTCATGTGCTTTAACAGACTTCCTTGCATTCCTCTTGAAGATAAGAATCTGAAAATGAAAACATTATTTGAAGCTTATGACATGATTTATCTTATGATTAACTTTTGTGATGTATGTCAGGCAAACGTGAATCGGGCAATTATTAAGTACTCTGCAATGTTATGATCACCATTTTGTTATTGAAACATCAAATAAATTACATCAATAATTGTCTAACAAATCTTGCACTGAAATCAAAGTTTTGCCTCAGTTTCACAGATTCATTATTCTTGTGCCATTGCTGACCTTTGATGACACTCCCTGTTTCCATTTTTGAGCTTTAGAAATTCAAGGTAAGATCATTAAAACATTTACTCAGAAGAGAAAGGGGAGATAACCATAAATATTTTTGGAGGATACAATACATGTATTTTCAGAGAATTAAATTTTTCTCTGTGGGCAAACACCTCTCCCCCAGAAGCTCTGCCATTAATTAAGTTCTTTAACTCAAAACTTGATCTTACATGATGTGATAAAGGAGAAGACTAGAGCAGACTAGAGCCTTGCTTTTTATTCTACATATAATATTCTCCTTTTGTAAAATGCAATGATAAATCAAAGACTGTCAAACTCTCTTACATAAGACTTTCTGATTAGTATTTAGAAAGCTTTATTTTTATAAATCTAACTCCAACTGCAAACATTTTCCAAGGATAGATGTCTTTCTAAAGTCATCATTTGTAAGGAACATTATAAAAATTTCAAAACAGTACTTGAAAAATAAATAGTAAAAACGAAAGGGTGTCATTTTTAGAAATAAAACAAATTACAAAATCAAAAAATTACAGAACATGCTGAGTTGGAAGGGACCCACAAGGATCAATAAGCCCAACTCCTGCACATCTCCATCCCCAGTAATTACACCACATGGGTGAGAGTGTTGTCCAAGCAATTCTTGAGCTCTGTCGGGCTGGTGCTGTGAGCACTGCCCTGGGGAGCTGTTCCAGTGCCCAAACACCTTCTAAACGGGTGAAGACACTTTTTCTAATATCCAACCTAAACCTGCCCTGACACAACTCCAGACCATTCCCTCAGGTCCTGTCCCTGTCCCCACAGAGCAGAGATCAGTGTCTGTCCCTCTCTTCCCCTCCCAAGGAAGTTGTACCTGCAGTGAGGTCTCCCCTCAGTCTCCTCCAGGCTGAACAGACCAAGTGTCCTCAGCCCTTCACCGTCCTCCTGCCCTCCCTTGGACACTCTGCAATCGTTTAAAGCCTTTCTTACATTGTGGCACCCAAAACTGCCCCAGCACTGGAGGTGAGGCTGCCCCAGAGCAGAGCAGAGCAGGACAATCCCTCCCTTGCCTGGCTGGTGATGCTGTGCCTGATGTGCCCAGGACAGGGTTGGCTCTCCTGGCTGCCAGGGCACTGCTGGACAATGTTCAACTTGCCTGTGACCAGGATGCCCAAGTACCTTTCTGCAGTGCTGCTTTCCAGCCTCTTTTTCCCCAGTCTGTCCATATACCCATGGTTGCCCCATTCCAGGAGCAGAATCTAACACTTTCCCTTGTTGAACTTCTTGTGGTTGGTTATTGCCCATCCCCTTAATTTGTCAAGGTCTCTCTGCCTTCGAGGGAGTCAACAGCTCCTCCCCAGTTCTGTATCATCTGTGAACTTGCTCAATATTCCTTCTAGTCCTTCTTCCAGGACATTTATGAAGACTTTGAAATGCACAGGGCCGAATATGAAACCCTGTGAGCCCCACTAGTGACAGGTCACCAGTCTGATGTCACCCCATTCCCTATAACCCGTGTGGAATGGAACCATGGTTGCACCCAACCCATGAGCCAGTTGCTCACCCATCTCATGATGAGTTTACTCAGCTGAATGCTGGACATTTTGTCCAGAAGGATCCTGTAGAGATCTCTCCTGCAGGAGAGATAGTACCAAAAACTTTATTGAAATCCCAAGTATTACAATTAGATTCCACTGACTGTCTTGCCTTGATCAGCTGAGTGGGTTACCTTGTCACTGAGGGAAATCAAGCAGGACTTTGATAAGCAGGACTTCCATAAAGCCATGCTGGCTGTGACCAATGTCTGCGTTGCCTTTCAGGTGTTTTTCAATAACTTCCAGAAGATTCTTCTCCATAACTTTACCAGGCACTGAAATGAGACTTGCAGGCAGATAGTTTCCAGGGTTCTCCTTCTTTCCCACTGTATAAATTTCACCTTAATGTTTGCTTTATCTGCTTTGAATTATTTAAAAATTTACTTAGAAATATTTTTCACTTATTTTCATTTACTAGCTACCCTTTGAGTTTCTAAAGATAAAACTGTTTATTTCTAGTTTTAATTTTAACTTTAATTTTAATTTTAACTTTAATTTTAAATTTAATTTTAAATTAATTTTTAATGCTGATTTCTTATACTAACTTCTTTTTTTTCCTTTAAAAATAACTCTATTAGTTTCATCAAAGTTTTTCTTAGGTAGTTTCTGGTCAACATAAATGAAAAATTTTTACCCATCTGAAGGGGAGTTTCACTGTGTTCCTACTTGTATCACTAAACACAACTCCAGCTATTTATTGAGGTGAAGTATTGAGAGTTTCAATAATATTTCTAAGTAGAGAAAAGTTTTTGACCTTGAATTTCCAGTATATCAGGTCCTAGCAATGTCACTACTAGCTACCCTGTCAAAGCTTATTTTTAACTAAATAGAATATCTTCTGTGATGCCAAATGAAATTGGGTTTTTCTTATTTAGTCAGATGTAGCATTTCATTAGTCTTAATGTATTTTCAAGTAATCTACAGAAGACATGAAACACATTTTTATGAAAAATAAGAAATAGAAACCAATGATTATTTTTCTGATTCAAGTTTCAGTTTAGAGAAAAGATCATTATTAGTTCAAAACTTGTATTTATGTGAAAAATCCAGACTAGTCTTAAATCATGTCATAGTCTAGAGTTCTTTTTGAGACTGTGACCAACTGCATAGAGGAAATGTTAAGTGTGAAAATACTGATGTAGAAATAGTGGGTTTACTGTCATAAATTATGTAATGTTACCTCTGACCTGGTGCTTATTTAACCATTGTTCAATACCATTTATGAGAGACAGAATCACAGAATCAATGGAAAAGATCTCTGAGATTGAGTCCAACCTATGACTGAATACCACCATGTTCAGTCAGACCATGGCACTGAGTTCCACATCCACTCTTTTCTTTAGCACCTCCAGGGATGGTGACTCTACCACTTCTCTGGAAACCACATTCCAATGTCTAATCACACTTTCTGTGGAAAAAGTTTTACTAATATCCATATTAAACCTTTCCTGGCACTTTAGATTATGTCCTTTTGTTCTATTGCTTGTTGCCTGGGAGAAGAGCCCAACCCTCTGGTGATTACACTCTCCTTTCAGGCAGTTGAAGAAAGTGATAAGGTTTCCACAGATCCTCCTTCATTCCAGGCTAAACAGCCCCAGCTCGCTCAGCCGCCCCTCATAGGACATGTTCTTCAGACCCTTCACCAGCTTCATCACCCTTCTCTTGACTTTCTCCAGCTTCTCAATGTCCTTCCTGAATTGAGGAGCCCAGAACTGAATACAGCACCTGAGGAGGTGTGGCCTCACCAGTGCCCAGTACAGGGGGGCAATCACTGCCCTTGTCCTGCTGGCCACACTGTTCTGGTACAGGCCAGGATGCCATTGGTCTTCTCAGGAATAGTGTGGCCAGCAGGAGCAGGGAGGTTATTGGTACTGTACTGTACTGGGCACTGGTGAGGCTGCACCTTGAGTGCTGTGTCCAGTTCTGTGCCCTCAGTTTAGGAAGGACCTTGAGATGCTTTGAATGCATCCAGAGGAGGCAATGAGGCTGGTGAGGGGCTTGGAACACAAACCCTGTGAGGAATGGCTGAGGGAGCTGGGGGTGTTCAGCCTGGAGAAAAGGACTCAGGGATGACCTTCTCACTCTCTACAACTCCCTGAAAGGTGTTTGTAGTCAGGTGGGGTTTGGTCTCTTTCTCCAAGCAGCAACTGACAGAACAAGAGAGCACAGTCTTAAGCTGTGCCAAGGGAAATTTAGGTTGGATATTAGGAAAAATTCTTTTACTGAAAGAGTCATAAAGTACTGGAATTTTCTGTCTGGAGAGGTGGTGGAGTCATCATCCCTGGATGTGCTTAAAAACAGACTGGATGTGTCAATCAGTGCCATGGTTTAGTTGAGGTGTTAGGGCATGGATTGGACTTGATGGTCTTGAAGGTCTCTTCCAACCTAGTGAATCTGTGATTCTGTGATCACCTGGGCACACTCTGGCTCATGTTCATGCTGTTGACCAGCACCCCCAGATCCTTTTCCTCTTGGCCACTTTCCAGCCACTCTTCTCCAGCCTGCAGCACTTGTTGGGGTGATTGAAGCCAAAGCATAGAACTTGGCCCTTGGCCTGTTGGAACCTCATGCCGTGTGTCTTGGCCCATTGACCCAGCCTGTCCAGGCCCCTCTGCAGAGCCTTTCTACCCTCCAGCAGATCAACATGCCCACCCATCTTGGTGTCATCAGCAACTTTGTTAATGGCAGACTCAATCCCCTATGTTAGAATGTTAAATAACAAAATGCTTAACACAGATTCCTCTGGGACCCTTTCCTGCACTGAGGAAACTGCTTATTTATTTATTTCCACACTTTGTTTCTGAATGAGTTACCAACGCACAAGTGGACCTTCCTTCTCATCTAACATCACTTTTATTTCTTTAAAAGCTTTTAGTGAGAAAGTTTCCTGAATATCTATTAGATTTCCAAGTGAACTGTTGTCTTTGTAATTGTCTTTGTATTTTAAGACTTGGACAGAAATTTTCACATTATAAAATATTTATCAATTGATTCACTATTTCTATTTTTTATTTTATTTATTTATATTTATTTGATACAGATAAAAGTTTTAACTTTCCTGTCTGTAGTTCCCTGCATTCTCCATGAATCTTGTTTGAGAGTTAATGTGAAATAAAAATGGCAGTATTAAGGGACCTACTAAACCCACTTAATCCCTGCTAAAATGCTGTGGTTGTGTGGCAGTTGTCTATAAAAGGGAAATGCCTTCTCCTTTGCTCTTTCCTGTATTGGGATGATTTTTAAGTTGCTATCTTCCAAGTGCCTTTTCTTTATGCTTGTATAACTTATCATTTTAATGTTTTCCTCTAAAAAACTTGAGCTGCTGTCTATCTATCCTGGATGCAAGCTTTAACTCTGAGTCTCAGCTTCTTCATCTAATCTATATATACTCTAGATTAATAACAAAGTTTATCACTTGAATATTTTCTTGGAAATCTGAAGCAAAATTAGGCAGTGATGTTGTATCAGAACGCTTTGGGTCTCACACAGCCAGAAGATAGCTAAAAGACTTTCACAAGGGAAGGAATAATGATACACACAGCAGAGGAAAAACCAGATGAGGAGTTGAACAGCAACATGTGAAGCAGGGAGGTCACAAACTGGCATAGCTACTTACATCCCCTTTTTTGAGGTTCTGATGGGAATCTCTTTTTCCTTTCTTTGTCTCATGTCGGGAATTTTTAGTCTCCAAACTCTTCACTGCAGATAGGCAGAAGAGCTACTTCTCATTTTGACAACCCTCTTCAGAATAGAAACTATTTGGTTCAAAGTGCTCTTTCAAACTTGACACTTCTCCATCACACCCATAATAATGGATGAGGGTTCTTAGAGTCCTTTGTCAATAAAGCTGGATGTGAAGACACCTCTGTTAAAAAGATTTACCCTGAAACAGCTTCATAATGTCAGACAGACTCTGTGCACTGAATGGGAAGGGATGCATAGATCACCACTCTCTGTCTCTAAACAAGGGGAAAATGGGATGCTGGCAGTTATTTTTCACAAGGTTGGAGAAAGAAAAAGACCATAAAAGAGATGTCAATCCCATGAGAAAGATACTAAAAAAACCAGAAATTTCTTATTAACTGGAGGTTCCAAAAACTCTACATTTACTTCAACTATTGCAATTTATATCAGTAAATAGCTTGTTCAATGCAGATAACCTGTTGGATAGAAATTATTATAATGTATTAGAACAGTTGTGTTTTAAAAATAAATACAAATTAAATAACTATGCTAAGCATATAATGCCAAGCATTTAATTATGCTTTTTTATTTATACAAATGTGATCTTTGTGTCCTAATTCTACTGAAGAGAGAGGATTCTCAGAGTCCCACTGCAGGAATATTTCCTCTGGAGCTTCACTATTGTTTCATTACTCATGAGACATTGGGTGACCCCACCCTTAGGATTCATACAGTGTTTGGTTTACCTGAAGACATGTATTTGGGTAAAAGATAAAGAAATGTATTGACTTTCATGCTCATCATGATTAGTGGGAGGGCAAAATTTGAAATTTTAGAGCAAGAAAGCAGAATATCTTCCAAGTTCAAGGGGAAAGGACCTCCAGTCTGTTTTTCTGTACTCAAATAATGTATCAGAGTTAAACAATCAGTTCTCTATAATGGCAGAAACTGTGATAAAATCTATAGCATTTCCTAGCCAATCAACAAAAGGACATCAAATACAATAAGGTGTCTAATGTGCTTAAAATGAAAATGCTGCAATTGCATTCCCGAAATTACACTAAAGCAAACAGTTGTCTCTTGCTACCAAAATACATATATTGCAAGAAGATGAGAGAATAAATAAATTTACGTGTTCTGAATGTGTCTTGGTGAATATCTAAATGATATATAAGACATTACTTCCAGACTTGTGGAAAAGGACAGTGATAAGTATTTTTTTCTTCCTAAAATGATAAATATTTTGGGAATTCAATGTACTTAAAGAATATACAGGGAGAGAGAGCCCTGACTAAATTCCAGCCTTCCTGTGAATGAACTACAATTGCTGCTTGATAGAGCTTTAACATCACTACGCTTAAGCTAGGAATACTCTAAATTTTCTGAAATCACAGAGGAGGCTCAGATTTCTAAAGTTTTACTCGCAGTATAGATCCCAAGTAACAAGTAACACCTTATTTAAAAAATAAAGGTGATATATATTGCACGTATCCCTGTTTGAGCTTCAGTATCATAACTCCCAAAGAAGATGGCTCCTTGATGTCATGTACAATACTTTCTCAGCTCAAATATTATAGAAAGTTTTTGCAAAATTATCTACACCTTGAAAAGGGTTACAAATTGTGGTTGGAATGCACATGCTTGCTCCTTTTTAATACTGAAATTATAATTAGAAAAACTTGTTTATCACATTAATGTTCAAAAATAGTTTTCATCATATTAACACTCATATGTAAATATCAAAATAGTTTTTTCATAATTCTCACTTTTTAAAATTCGATTAATGATGGAAAAAAAACCCTTAAATGAGCTAAATTTTTAAGTACAGCTCCTAGGTCAATGCCATGCATTTCTAATATTTTACCACAGATGCTGAGGTTTTCATGGAGAATGAAGAAAAAACTGCTTATTTTTGTTAATGAGACAGGTATGCTAAATGCTGTTGTAGGTATACATGTTCAAACAATGGTGGGAAATTAGCTTATTTGAAATAAAAAGCATACAAGTCCTCAAGGATGGCAGAGCAATTTAATGCTGTATAGGATTAGTTTTCTGAGAGCATGCTGTGAAGGTCCTGAGGGTCTCATAGCTCACTTATACAAAATTTTTAACATCCTCATTTAAATTTCCTCAGACTTAATAGTATGCCCTAAAGTCAGATTTTGCTATTTAGGGAAAATATAAATACAACAATTATCAGCTCAGTACTACCCTCAAAGACAATGAACATACATAGAGTCATCCTGCTGGGTTTGCTAGGAATCAGTAAGAAGATTGGAGTTTTCACACATCCTTGCACTGTTCCATGGACAGATGCTGTTAGATATGAGTAAATGTGCATATGTGTATCCTCCCCAGGTCAAGCACAGCATGACTACAACTGGATCTTTTAAAGACTGAAAGAGGCTCCCAAACAGGTTTAACCTTAAAGCATACAGAGCAATGTGTATTGTGGATTTAAAAATAAATAAGCCAAACCTGCTATTGGTTAGTAGATACTTCAATACTATTTCTCTAGAAGATATTGAAAATATTGTGTGTCCATGTGTCTACTGAGGCTGCATGATAAAGGAGAATGGTAGAAAAATTTCATCTTTTAGTGACCTAGTACAAAGCTTAATGAGGTCAAATACTTTAAGCTAGAGAAAAGTTCTCAGTCTTTTTTGATCCGCATCATTTTGGGTGGAAAAAAATACAACTCAAAAATACAGTCCAGAGGCCTGCAACACGAAGAAAACATTTTGTTTACCTCATTTTGTCTTCTGGTGTTGTTTTGTAAATATTGTACGTAACTTCACTAGTGTAGAAAATAATGGTGCCATAAATAGTTTTATGACCAGTAGCATGTATTTAAAACTGTTAATGAAGGAAATTATTGAAAATTGACTGTCTGATAATCCATGCTGCTATATAGCCAAGACTTTCAAATATTAAATACTTCCTCAGCAGGGAAAAAATTATTAATACTTAATAGTATTCTCTTGAAAATCCCTAAAGCAATGGTGTATCCTATATACAGCTAAGATTTACCCATGCTTGTGTGAGATGTGCAAGTACCTCTAAAATTTATTCTGGAAAATTTTGAATGATGTAGACCTAGGCAAGCTGCACTTCCATTAACATATACTGATTGGGGTCCCAGTTCCAGAAGAGTCATTCAACCAGCTATAAAGAGGGAAACCTGAAGTGCAATCCATGCTTTGGAGCAGATGGAGGTCAGTGATGAGTGGTCCCTTAGGGGTCTATATAGGGACCAGTAATGTTTAGTAACTTCATCAATGACACAGACAACGGGATCAAGTGCACCCTTGACAGGTTTGTAGGTGACATGAAGCCAAGTGGTGAGGATGAAGAACAGAAAAATGGGGCCATCCAGGGGAGCCTGTAAGAGTTCAAGAAGTGGGCCTGTATGGACTTCATGCAGTTTAGTAGAAGTTGGGGGATGAAGGGATTGAGAACAGCCCTGCCAAGAAGGACTTGGGGCCTGTCATGGATGAAAAGCTGGACACGAGCCAACAGTA
Source organism: Sturnus vulgaris (assembly GCF_052056855.1). Taxonomy (NCBI): domain Eukaryota; kingdom Metazoa; phylum Chordata; class Aves; order Passeriformes; family Sturnidae; genus Sturnus; species Sturnus vulgaris. The sequence continues at coordinate 102,266,606 of NC_142245.1, read as the reverse complement.
TGCACTCACAGCCCAGAATGCCAAAGCCCAGTGGGCAGTGGAGCACCCCACCCACAGTGCTGCATCCAGCACAGAAAGGACATGGACCTGCTGGAGCAAGTCCAGAGGAGGGACACAAAGATGTTTAGAATGGAGCACCTCTCTTATGAATACAGGCTCAGAGACCTGGGATTATTCCACCTAGAGGAGAAGAAAAACAGAAGAAAGCAAGTTTTACACAGCCAGATAGTGATGGGATGGTGAAATGCCCTTGAATGGAAAAAAGTCAGAATTAGATTGGAAGAAATTCTTCACCGTGAGGGTGATGAGGGTCTAAAACAGGTTGTTCAGAACAGCTGTGGATGTCCCAACCCTGTAAGTGTTCAAAACCAGGTTGGATGGGGCCCTGAGCAGCCTTGTCTTGTGGGCAGTCTGAACTAGATGCTGTTTATAGTGTCTTTCAATCCAATCCACTCTATAACTCTAAGAATATCAAGAATGATTTTGCAACATAATAAATTCTCTTAATATTACAGGAATAATAATTAACACAGAAACTGAGAAGAGAGAATTCATATTCACTGAGGAATTAGTTACCTGGCAATATCTGACCTACTCAAAAAATTCAGAAGAGCTACCTATCATAAGGTTGTTAGGAAGAAAAATTAATAGTTTTGTTAATGACCAATTAAGTTGTGAAATGATCTTTAAAAAATTCACAACAGCTCAAAGTTTAAATGAATGTTTTGAAACAGAAAACAGACTCACTGAAGTACCAGAAAACAAAGTTTAAATTAAAGTTCTGTTCTACCTAAAAAGCAAAGCCATCAAAGAAGTTATGTTCTACGTAAAGAACAAAGTAAGCAATAAATATACTGATTATTTATTGAAACAATTAGGCATTCAAGGACTGACATCGAAACCAGGAGCAACCCATTAAGATACATAAAAGAAACAGTGGAAGGATAGAAGGAATTATGGTCAGTACTAGACAAAGTTACAAAATATGAGATAAGAACAAAGCATTGGTTTGATTAAAATTGGTACTGGATAAATGATCATCAAATTGTGGAAAACTGAGACTGTAAACAGCATGAGTACATGACTGTTCCAAGTAGGAACCAATGGGCTGGCATGAAAGTAGAGGAGTCCATTCTGTGAGGAGGCATGACAGATATATTGTCTTGCTTCTTGCATTGCATTGCATTCATTGTATTAATTTCACTGTGTTCCTACAAGTCCTGTGGGGTTTGTTATAACAAACATTTTATATCATCATTTCAAGAATGTCCTTTGTTTGCTCTGGCTCAGACCAACCCCTGTAAAGATGGCTCCTTGTGGCCCAAAGTGGGACAAATTTACCAGTGCAGTTATTGTGCATTGGGACAAAGTTGGAGCACTATGTTTTTATCTTTTGCCTTGGGCAATCACGTCAGCAGCAACAGCAACAAGCAGCATCCATCAATGGCACTGGTCTAACACTGCACTGTACCTGAACTTAGCTGTTCAGAGCCAAGGTACAGATGCTGATTAATTTACACTACTCCAAACTGGCAGGTCTGTACTGCTGAAAAGGACGGGGAGAGTGAAAATGAAACTCAACAGCTACCACTTTCCACCAATGTCTGGTTTGTTAGAGCAGGGATAGCCCTTTACACTGGGTTAATATGTAAAATGTGAGGGAACTCTAAGCAGAAAAAAAACTGTAGGATAAGAAAAATTGTGTTCTGTGCATAAGAAAATGGGAAAGGATTGACTGGTATAGCAGTAAGAGTCGCTGTCAAGAAGACAGCTTAATTGGCTCATTTGGAAGCTTATAACCTCAACTACCATTGCTCTGCCAATAGTCAGTTCAAGGACTGAAAAAACATTTGGAAAGTCACCTTCCCTGTTTCTGATCCATGATACCTTTTGGTAGAGGTGTGTGCAATCATACCAGGCTTTGCCCAAGTGAATCTCTCAGCTGCTTTGGCAACACTGATGACACAGACATAACCTATCCAGACTCCCCAACAGTTACACTTAGCAACCAAAAAGGATAATATTCTACTATTTCATAGGATAGTTTTTGTCTCTGTGGATAGTCACCACCACTGTCAGATGGCCTAGAAAAGTACATGGTGGCCCAACTCACACCACTTTCTCAGAGTACAACAGGGAAACATCTGTGTATAACTGGTGCTGGTGTAGACAAGATTAATGAAGCCTTTGTGCCATTGATACTTGGCAGAACACTTAGAGATTCTTATTACCATGGCTCATAAAGTTCACAAATGCAACTTCATCTATCACCATTACATCTTTAGTTCCCACCTAAGGAGATGCCAGATGGCCAGAGAATAAGTTTTTCATGGAGGAGTGGACTTAAATCACTCTTCTTTACTTAGTCTCAATCTTGTTTGGTATTTGTAAAAGCAAAAGGGGCAGAGAAAAAAAGAACAGAAGCACATGATCAAGTAAAGCCATGGCTACTGCCTGTGTCAGCTGAGTCTAGTTCACTAATCTATGTGAACCAGAAATGAAAAATGGTAAAGGATATTCTAGCTGAAAATTTTATGTAAATTTTTGACAGCTCTTTTCCTGCACTGGGAAATTTCATAGATAGCAGATGCAAGTCATTAAAATAAGTATCCATAATTTTTTTTCACATTTCCTACTTTCCCCTGATGTCACTGAACTCTCACAGTGCAGCCTCTGGCAGCCACTGGCCTGAAGCTGGGAATCCAGATTTAGCTGTGTTTTAAATCCAAACCCTGCAGCCTTTGGGATCCAAAAACCACATTTGGCAGCTCTGGAGGTCTTATTTTCCAGCTCTTATCTTTTTGTCATTGATACTAACTCACACTGAAGGGCCAAAAAATATGAGTCCACTTCCACAGAGAACAATGAAGCATGTAAGGTTCTTTCAAGAACAAAATGCACAGTGAAGAATGGATAGAAAACCACAACAAATTAATTTGAAACAATTTACGGTTTAAAATGTAGAGGATGTAAAGATGCAGGTTAGTTACCAGTTACTGTTTTGCATTTGCAAAGAGCAGGTGCTGTATCAATGAACTGACATCAGCCAAGAGCATGACTCTCGGGCTTCCAGTCTCTTAACAGGAAAGGTAATTTGGGAGCTGCTGGACATGCAGTGACCTCTCTAATAGGAGTAGTGATGTGTGGGCTGAGAAAGATGGGATGGCAAAAGTAGTTAGGAAGCAGAAATGGAACTGAGTCTGCAGTTACATTGGCTTTATGTGGTAGAGTTTTTAATGAAAAAAATATTAACCCTTTGAATCTACAACAGCCTTATGAGCAGCAAAGAGTTGTTGCCTGACGATGAAAAAATGTGTTATTCTGATGTGTCTTAATAACTACTTTCCTATTGGTAATTCATGTCAAGAACTGCCAAGATCCTTTGTATTTCTGCAGCCACCTCTCCTCCTTCTGCCTATCTTTGACTGTGATGTTTTCTGTGTCCTCAGATGAACTGGAAAGCTCTCTAGCTTAATTTTTTTTTTTTTTTATAAATGAGGAAATAGAAGAGGTCAATAGTGTCTCTCCATCAAGACAGAAAAATGTCTTTTTCTTATAACTATAAAACATGTCCAGCATTTCTAGAGATGTTATAAAGGCATGGGTTCTGTAAGTGGAAACAGCAACAAAGAGTAGGAAAAAGGTTGAAATGAGGGGTTAAATGAGGGCATCTAGGTTTTTGGACAGTGCCTGCTTTAAAGTGTTAATGTATCTAGGAGCCTGAATCTCTTTTCAAGAGAGCAACAGCAACAGACCTTCCAAGTAGTTGGCAGATCAACAGAAGTTGGTGATGCAGCAGGTGAATTCTCAGGTAGGTAAGGCGTGACAATGCTTTGCAGTCAAAGATATTATTTGGTAAAACATTAAGCTTTGAGGAAATGCATTTTTTTTCAGTAGAAATGGATTGAAATTCTTTATGATTCCTGTTAGAAAAATATCAAAAAATGTCTTAAGCATATAAATCTCTGTGTTCAGAATCTTCTGTCTTGAATAATTATTTCCTTTTTGGTTCATTTTTCACTCTAGAAAATAATAAAGGACTATTCTGCCAAGAAAAAATGAAAAGATTGGATACATAATAAAGTTTTTTAAATTTATTTTTTAATAATTATGTCAAAACTGAAATATTTCAGGAGTGTCTATTGATAATAAATGATATTTCAGGGGGTTTTTTTAGATATTTTGAGTGAAACTGACTAAAAATCTGGGTAAACTTTATTTTGAAGAAGTGTTTTAAATGGCTTCACTAGACTCATTTCAGCATGAAGAAGTAACAGCAAGAGAATAAGAAGGGAATTAAAATCCTCAAAAATTAAAATATTCATCATATAGTTTAAATACAGCAAAAATATAAACTACAGAATCAGTCAACTCAGTCATTTAGTCTGAAAAGCTTTTCAGGAACACTGCCTAGATCTCAGTAAGTTTATCATGGTTCTTCAGTAATTACTTCCTTATTAACGTTACTTAATTTCCATGGCATAGTCACTCCCATCTTAGTAAATCAATTACTGCTCTTAGCAGTTTTAATTTTTAGTTGTGCTTTCTAATTAAATCACTTATGAGAAATACATTTCCCTGTTGTCAATTTATACAATATTCCTTCATGACCATTATCTGAAGTAAATTTCAAATACTGAGAGTTATTCTTGTCCATTCAAAAAATCATGACAGCCATGACATTGATTTAAAGCTATAATTAACAATTAGATATAATTTCAATGTATTTAGACATAGTATAAATTCTGTTTGGTTTATTCTTGAAACTATGAAGTCTATACATATAAGTGTTTATGTAGTAGAACAGCTATTTTCGTGCGGTAAACTAACATCCTGCAACAAATCCCACTGCAGTTTTGCACCACATTTTTGCTCACATGACTGAAAATATATGGGCCAGCAAGAATTTTCACCTGGCCTAAGCATTTCCAGTAGAATATTTCAGCTGTATTGAAGTTTGGCTCATATACTTACATTCTGATAGACAAAACCTCAATAACAGGATTAAGATATGAATAATAGCCAGTACTGAACAGATAAAAAAATCCTTTGCATTTGACTTTCTTGTATCAGGTGAGTTGTGATTGATAATATATATATTTCTTGAAAAAAGAATGTATCTATTCAACATAAAGAAATTTATATGTAGATATATACAGAAGCAAAAAGATAATTTTCACATAGCGCAATTTTGATGATTTTTGGTTTTCTGTCTTATTTAAGAGAACTGGAAAAAATTCTGTCAATTAATTTCTGATTCAAAACACATTTTTAGTTCATAATTAGTTACATCTAGTAATGGGAAAAGTCACCTACTTTATACTTCTTTTCAAATGATACATAAAACACAAAAGCACACATTTATAAAGCACCATCTTTAACACCAAATTTTCATAGAGGCCAAATTCGAATGAAAATTTAGTAACACAACTATCTGTATTGTGATTCATTTTTGACAAATGATTTCAACTCCATTTTCTTATTGCTGCTTTTACCTGACTTGCATTACATGACAAGGGCAGTCCAAGTATCTCCTCTGATCCCAAAATACAGACTTTGATCTCTGCTCTAAGTTGGGATGATTACAATCCTTGTATAACTGCCTTCTATTCTGATGGAACATTTTAAATGTAAGCCTTCTTAGTTTGTTAACTTGTTTGGGAGGAGGTGGTGAATGTGATCAGGTGGTTATAATTGGGCTTTTTCAATGGAGAAATTCACCATTTCACTGAATAATACCCAAACAAATAATCTGCTGGCATTTCCAACTCATTAAAAAGAATTTATATATATACTTGATTGAGCACAGAAAACTCTAATGCCTTGGTAATGATCTACAGTATTCTTGCCATCATTAAAGAAGTGCAGCATATTTTGCTAGTAAGATGAAATTCATACAGAATATATTTTGAATATACATGTATATAAATATATTATATTATAAATAGCAATGTTTACAACTAACATGCTACTCATTACTTCTTGGATTCACATCCAGATTTTAATTTCTTGAAATAATTCTCAGTGTTATTTTCAAGTTATCTTAAATCTCTATGGAGTCCAAGAAAAAAGCCATGAATTCTTATTAGCCTCAAATAATGTTTAAACACATACAGATTGCTCACATTTATAATCACACATGATGGATATATTCTTCAAGATGGATATATCAAATGTTTCCAGTAAAGCTGAAAGATTCAGATTTTTATATTTTTTTAAATTCAGCTAAAGCAAAGTAATTTCTGACCAAGTATGTAGTTTTCAAAAAGCTAACATGTCCTAAATATGGATCTTTAGATGCATGAATGAATGAGAAAAAGCTCATTCACTTTCATCTGCTTTAAAGAAAAGAGGAAAATTGCTTTTTAAAGATTATTTTAATGAGGAAGAATTTTAAGGACAAGCATCAAGAATGAGATATATTCCTTTCCTAGATTGAATCTAGGCGTTTTCATCCAAACATTGCTTAATGTAAAAAACATGAGTATAATTGACAGCTTAATTCCCACCCTTTATAGTTATAATAATTTTTAAGCTACTTCTACCATGACAACTAGAAACAGACTTTCTGACGACTGATTTATTGGTCATTGCTGGCATAAAAAAATCGGAGCCCATGATAATTTAAAATTATATTGTCTCCCATCATGTGAAAGAATCGTGGTTTATATTTTACTGAGTGCACATGTATCTGAAAATTGATAAATGCTTATGGATGTTTTAATTGGCTATTTAAATGTTATTAATGCAGCTAAAGGTAAGAGTTACAGTTTTTTCTCATTCAGACCAGAATGTGCCAAATGTAACAGACATAACACAGTTTTTAATTCTTTTAAATTTCATCTTGATCATCAATTAATTGTGAGTCTTCCCAGTCACCTGTAAATCGTATTTCATTTGCCATTGTTGTGGTAGTTTTTTGCTAATTAACATCAAGATCCTTTTTTGAGTTTAGAGGCTCCATAACAAAGGAATTGCAGACTGTGATTATTTAAGACTAATATTCCTGATTCATGATTAATAGAATAAGATTTAACATGACTATTCCTATATAATATCAGGAGTGGAAATGCTTTTAGGATTTAGCCTGACACTAACAAGTATAGCAACTAAATTTGCAGCTATCTTTGTTCTATTCATGGTCTCATTCTGTCCCCTACTACCATTTATTTTCATAGTTAAAATAGGTAGGAAAAGACTGACTTAGTGTAAAATTTTTTTTTTCTCACTTATTTACACGGAGAAAGGAAAGTTCAAAGTACCTTTGAAGATTATATTTATACCATTCTACTTTGTGGATATCCTGATTTTGAAGGCCAAGAAGTGTATTGAACAAAATGACAGCATTTTCAGTGGATAAGATTTCCTAAAGAAAACCTAAATTGAAAAGTAATCTATTTTAATTTATTATTTTTGGACCAGTTATATAGGTGACAATGCTTGCCAGAGTGGAAAAATTTGTAAGTTAATTTAACAAGTACATATAACATAGATCAATATATGTTCTAACTTTCATCAGGAACCTGATAATATATTTTCTATTGATTACAAGCAGACAATAATGTAATTGTATATGCTCTGCACAGACAGTCTTGCAGTTTGTCTGTAGGAGCATGCCCAAGACAAATACATTTGATCTAGGAAAGCAGTTTTCAAATTTAATGTAGTCCTTGACCACTCTAGTTTAACCCGGAAAATAAAGATTATTTTATTAATCAGCATGAGAATCTGCATAAGTTACAAATTAATTTTAAATTAAGCATTCATTTTCCTCATTACTCTCTTTATAGACATAGCAATGTTTTTGTTGTTTTTTTTTTTTTTTCCACTCAAAGATATACCAGCTAAACATGAGCCAGCAGGTAGCCAAATAGCCAAGAAGACAAATGGAATCCAGGTATGTATAAGTAGTGTGGCCAGCAGAACAAGGACAGTGATTGTCCCCTGTACCCAGCACTGGTGAGGCTGCACCTCAAATCCTGTGCTCACTTTTGGGTCTCTCATTAAGGAAAGACATTGAGGTGCTGGTGCTTGTCCAGAGCAGGGCAGGGGAGCTGGGGAAGGGTCTGCAGCACAGTCAGGAAAAGGAGGCTCAGGGGAGACCTTATCATTCTCCACAACTCCCTGAAAGGAGGCTGGAGCCAGGTAGGGTTGGTCTCTTCTCCCAGGCAAAAAGTGACACAGCAAGAGGACACAGTCTTAAGCTGTGCCAGGGGAAAGTTAGACTGGATATTAGGAAAACTTTATTCACTGAGAGAGTTGTTCAAATATTGGAACAGGTGGTTCAGGAAAGTGGTGTAGCCACCATCTCTGGAGATATTCAAAATAAATTGATGTGCCACTTGGGGACGTGCTTAAGTGGTGGACCTGACTTTGCTGAGTTAGCAGTTCGACTCAATGACCTCAGAGATCTTCTCTAGCCTGAAATATTCTATGATTCTATTGTATTTTAAAAGGAACAATCTTTGCATTCTGAAATCTGTGTCTTATTTTAAATCCAGCATTTTTTCATCCAATGGGAGCAATACTTTTACTATTTTACTTTTACTATTAAGCATATAAAACCGTGTTTCTAATTTCAGTGAAAGCAGGATGAAACCTGCATCAATTAAAGATGACTAATGATTGCTTAATTGTGTTGAGAAACCTTTCCATGAGGAAGGCAAGCAAAATTATGAAACTTAAGATCTGAATTTCAATAGCACCATTAATATATTTTTATTATTTGCTTCTGATTTTTGAAAAATTAATTTATTTGCACAGTCACAGCTTATGAGCACAATCCATCAATAAAGTAATAATACCATAGTTCAGCTTTTAAATTATTATCCATTTAGAATACTTCAAGAGCCTCTGAGATCCTTTATATATAGTTTCCTCTAGTGTTTATTTTTTAATTTGTAACATGGAGCACAGAAATAAGTTATAGTGATGAATTTCTGTTTTGTGATTATTAGGTTTTAGATTAAGCATTTTATCTTGCTGGCTGCAGCCAAATAAATGTAATCTACACACAAAGTAGTCTATTACACTCATTCAGTGCATGAGGTTTCAATTTTCTCAATTCAAGTGCAATCCCAATGGCTTGCTAACAATACTGTGTGGTGATCAAAAGCTACAAAATAATTATTAGCAAATATATCACATTACTGTATCGGTACAGATCACTGCTGGACCTTACAAGAATAACTGTTCTGATGTTTTATTGTTTTATTTCCCTCTACATTTTTTACAATAACTATTTAGCATTTAGGGTGTTATTATTATGCACTTATTAAAACTATAATTGGATCAATGTATTTAATACCATATTTATTAATTGAAAATTATTTGCCTAATTTGATGGCAGTGATAGGTCACAACTCTAGAAATGTGATGTTCTTCTCTAATAAGCAAGCAAACTCTTCATCTTTTGGATGTTCTTTTCCATCATTACCTTTATTGCCACCATTTCCTGTGTTAATCTCATAAGATTTTGGCAAAAGCCAGGCATTTTTCTCAAAATGCGTTTTCTTGTGTTTGCATGGCAAGCCTCTGGAGGCTCCAGGGGTGGCTTTTGTTAGAATCTGCCTGAAGCTTCTCCCTCATCAGGCGCAGCCAATGCCAGGCAGCTCCAGGACAGACCCACAGCTGGCCAAGGATGAGCCCATCACCAGCAGTGGTAGCACCTCTGAGATAACAGAGCTAGGGAGAAAAAACTGCTGCAGAAGGGCAAGTGGAGAGAGGAGTGAGAATATGTGAGAGCAACAGCCCTGCAGACCCAGGGTCAGTGCAGGAGGAGGGGCAGGAGCTGCTCCAGGTTCTGGAGCAGAGATTCCCCTGCAGCCCTGGTGCAGCCCAGGGTGGTGCACAGGGGTGCAGAGATCCACCTGCAGAAGCCATAAGGTTAACCCTAGCACACGAGAAAAGGAAACTTTGATACTGACACTATCTGGAGATATAATAAAGCAGACCAAAAAAATCCAAACTATTCATTTTGTAACAACATATTGAAAATTCCCAGGCACAATTTTTTATTTCAATCAATTTTGAAGAAGAAAATTTCTCTTCTCTGTTGGTGAGGAGTATTAAGATTTAAAGGTTATTTTCTTCTTGTTTAGTATTTTCATTCTAAAAAAAATGCCACTTTACCGTAGTATTGTCACTTTCATCTCATGGCTGCTAGGCATCTCCATCTCTATTTCACATTTTAATTATCCCTTATACTATTTTTTCTGTGTAAAAGTCTTTCTGTAGATTCTCTTGTCTTCTCCAGTGACATTCATTACCCCAAATTAAGAAAAATGTTTTATTGTGTGGGTGATCGAACACTGAAAGATTCTGCTGGTGAAGTTTTGGTGTCTCCATCCATGGAGATTTTCAAAACTCAAAAAAAAAATTCCCCTGTAAAACCAGCTTGAGTTGACCCTGCTTTGAGCAGAAGTGAGGTAAAATTATATTGCAGAGACTGTAAAACTAAGGCTGTAAAGCTAGCCTGTGACTGGCTGACTAGTTCAAAATTATCACATTAGAAAGAAGAAAGGATCTGGTAGATAAACATAATTTAAAAAACCTTTCTGTAGCAGACTGGTTGGAGAAACCTTCAATTAAACACTACTTCCTCTTGCTGCAGAGCCTTCCCCTTAAATCCGGAGTTAAATCTCCTATTTAACAAAAATAATATATTTAGTTTGTTAGGTAAATCACTTCTCAGTAAGATGACGTAGCAGGAGCAATATTTCAATTCACAGTAGATAGAAAAAAAAAAAAAATCAAACTGAGACATAGCTAGAAAAGGATCAGATGTAATTAGAATGCAAAATCTGGCCAAAGGGGGCACTGAATAAATTCTTTATTCAGATCTACATTAGCACTTAATTCATATACTTCACTTACAATAGTTGTTGTATATTTCTGATAAAGTTGGATATGGTAATTTGCAAACAAACTGTGGATACTGTTGAACATTTTTTGTCTGCGACTACACTATTTTTCCATGTTGACACATCACAATGCTAACAAAGGCTTTAGGTTAACTAGTTCTGGTGATATGAATCAGCAAAATGTAGCCATTGCTAGTTTCTTCATTTATAGTTGTTCTTTTTGCCTTGTATGTCTTTGTCTATTTGGATAAAAATTTTTAGAGCTTTTGGAACTGCATAAAATGAGTAGAGAATTACCTCAGTGTCCTCTCCATTCATTCTCTCAATATAAAATCATCTTGCAATTCTACATCTGTGTGTGAACAATTGTTGTAGCATAATAGAAGCTCTATTTGCCTACAGGGCACAGCACTACCGACATTTTAATTCATTACTTTGTAAAACACCTTATAACATTCAACGTCTGAAAAGCAGCATGAACAATTTAATTTTATTACTGTGAATGTAAAAGAAGATCAAGCAATTCCAGGTATATTAGTTTTCTTCCATATACTTGTCACTACGGAAATTTAGAGGTATATGATTAAAGTAGAAGGGCAGAAATAAAATGCTAATTGAGAATAGCCACCACTTTTCTAAATAGTAAAACTAATTATGATATAACTCAAGCCTTGCTCATGTTCACAACATTGTTCACATTGACAAAGTTTCAAATTGCAGTCTTGAGATCTTAGGCTGGGGTAGAGCTAATTTTCTTCACAGTGGCTGGTATAGAGCTATGTTTTACATTTATCCAGAAAACAGTGTTAATAATATAGAGATGTTTTCGTTATTGCTGAGCAATATTGCTTTTCTACTTTTTTACTGCCACTTTGGTGAGGGGCCTGGGTGTGAATGGGAAGCTGGGAGGAGACAGAGCTGGGACAGGTGACTCCAGTTGGCCAAAGGGATATTCCAGACCATGTGACATCATGTTCAGCATGTAGAATGGGAGGGGAAAGGGAGGGATGGGGGATATTCGGAGTGTTTGTAGTTTTCTTCCCAAGTCACTGTTATGTGTGATGGGATCCCGCTCTCCTGGAGATGGCTGGACAGGTGCCAGACCTTGAGAAGCAGTAAACTAATTCTTTGTTTTATTTTGCTTGTGTGCACGGCCTTTTCTTTCCCTCTTAAATGGTCTGTTTCTCAACCACTGGCTTTTGTAGCTTTTGCTCTTCTGATTCTCTCCCTGATCCTGCTAGGAGGGGAGTGACAGAGCCACTCATTGGTTGCTGGCTGGGATTAAACCACAACAGGGAGTAAGGAAGAAAAGCACACAGTCTTCATTAAAATCATTGGACCTATTCAGACCAAAGTTCTGAAAAGCCACACAAACATTTGGTCATCATAATAACAAGACACTTGAAGTAAAAACCTTTCTATTATTCATAAAATTCGTAATTAATTAGCAGGGAGGAAGTAAATAGAATACCCCTTCACACACATTTTCAAGCAAAAACTGTTTTTGAAATGAAGTAATTCTTTTGGGAAAAAGTGGGAAATTTTATCTTCATTTTTATGTAAGTCCTCAGAATAAATTTATTGGCTGAATCTGTGCTAGCAAGTATGAGTCTTCAGCTGTCTTTGAAAGCAGACTACAAGGGTTACTTCCAGACTGTGCATTGAAAGTATCTTTGCCCTATATTGAATTTCAATCCATGCCAAGGAAGTGCTCTGAAGAGTAGGAAGTGATTTAAATCAAAGTTATGCCAGAGGCTTTTTTAACAATTTCACTGTATAGAGAAATTGAACTCCACTGTCTAAGAACATTGCCCAGTAAAGGAATGTTTGCTTGGTATAGGTGAACCCCGTTTCTTGATATTTATGTTGCTTGGAATTTATGGTAAATGTCTGCATAAATCCATAATTTTCCCAATTAAATTTCTTGGTTCTGTATAATCATAATATCAAAAATTCCATGAATTTCAAGTATGTTGAAAATTATTTCAGAATGTTTAGTATTCCTGCTAGCTTCTTGTCAGCATTACTTAAATATTTCATATCTTTAAGGTCATTTTTTTCCTTTTGATATTGTAAAATTGAGGTTTATTTAATACTCTACTATTTCTACATATAATTTTTTTTTACATTCTTATGGTTAAATGGGCTTTTCACTATCAAAAGTAAATTTTTCTATATTTTGTAGACAGTCTTCATCCTGTGACACTGCTAGGTCTACAACTGGACTCGATCTTAAAGGTCTTTTCCAACCTAAATGGTTCTGTGTAGATGTTCGTGGCCATAGCTTTTTAAAATATTTTTCTATATTTGTTTTTTCTGTTTTCCAATGGATAAGCAGCTTTGCTATATTGATACTTAGTTTATATGAATATTTAAGTGTCAGGATGAGCCCAGTAGTGAGAGAATCTTATGAGTACATATTTAAGAGTAAGCTTAAAAAGCAACAGGAAAAAAAAAGAAAATCCAAGAATAACAATAAAGCACAGATTTGTAAGAACATATGTTTTTCCAATATTAGCTCAGTTTTTATCCCTTCTTAAAAATTTGATGTTACACTGACTTATTCTGTACTTATGTTGACAAAGATTATTTCTTGTCTTTTTCCTTTATAGTGTATTAAATTGCATTATTATCTACCTTGTTTCATATTTCTACCCCTAAGGTTACCATACTTTCTGCAAATGTAGGTGTTAGTGAACCCTATTTCGCTTCAACTGCTGAGCTTTGCATACTTCAGCCATGAAAACTGATTTAACATTATTTATGTAATCATTTTATCATCATTAGAGGATGAAGACTATATTTTTTTTCATATAGCAGGGCTCATCCACAGACACAGGAGTATTAAAGAATTCTCTGTTGTCCTATAAGATGCCTGAGAACTGTGCCCTTTCTCACAGAGACTGTTCATGAAGTAATTTACAACATATCTTATTCTTTTGCTCTTTGGCCTTCATCGTTATTAGTTATTAATTGCCAGGTCACTTAGGAATTAAATTATAGCACTAATATATTTCCCTTAGGGTACTGATTATCCACTTCTCTTTCCCCTGGTAGCAATAAAAGTCTCTCATGAAATTACTGACTGCCAGCACTGTGTTGTTACTACAGTTGAACAAACTCATTTTTGTCAAGATATCACACTAAAAAATTGCTTCTGCATTATTCATGTTATAACTGCATACAAAGTAGAGATGAAAACCTGCTAGGAGAGTCAAGCAAAGCAAATACATATAATTGTATTAATAACAAAATTACTGAATTAGTAAAGAAAGTATATATATATATACTCTCTTATTATACTTTATATATATTTTATATATTTTTATAGATAATACTTTTACTTTATATATATAATGCATATATAATGCATATATAAGCAGGCTGAATTTGAGAAAGGAGTGATATTTTACTTAAGAGGTTTACAATGCAAACTTTTGGAGACTTTTGTCTCTACTATGACAGACTGAGTGATTCCTTTTAGAAACCTTTTTTTTTAAGTAGATAAGTTCATACTTTTTCAGAACTTAGTGAAGTTCACAGGACACAAGATAGAAATAATTTTAAGATAGAAATTTTTTCTTTTAAGATAGAAATAATTTCACTGATAGCCTGAAGTTATCATGCCTAGGCAGAGCAGGACAATCCCCTCCCTTGACTGGTTGGTGATGATGGGCCCAGGCACCCCAGGACACGTTTGGTCCTCATGGATACCCTGTCTGGAAGTGTTCAAGGCCAGGCTGGATTGGGCTGTGGGTCCCTGGTTTAGGAAAAGTCTCCCTGCCCACAGCACAGGGTTTTGAAATTGATGACATTTAAGGTGCCTTCCAACCCAAGGCATTCTATCAATCTATGATTCTGTGATCACAGACTAATTTTATTTTATTTTTTTTCAAGGAACATTTGCCCCTTCCTGTTTTGTGGAAGCTGGGCCATGCCTTTAACTTCCATCAGGAAGCACCCTCCCAAGCTTCAGAGTTCTCTGAAGTTCATGTGAGAGCTTGATGTTGCCTCAATATGTGACAGATGAAGCAGCTCTGTGGCTGTTGTTTGCTCTTTTAGTGCCAGTACTCTCCATCCCAAATGTCATTTTCATAACTAGGTCCAAACTGACTTATCACCTGTAGGTCTTTGCCCATGGTGGAATGGGTGAATATGTAGTTAATAATGTGAAAACAGAAATTCAGAATTACATGAAGCATTTTATACTGTCAGGACCTTCTGCAATGGTATTAACGATATCTTTACTGAAATTTAGTTTTCCTTTTCACAAAGTGTTAATACTGATGTGCAGCTGATCCTGTATTTGACTGTGATATACAGACCTTTCTCTCCTGCAGTAATTTCCAGCCATGGCTTATCAGAGCACAACACACAACAGAAAAGTAAAATATATAAAAAATACAGTCTCCTTTGGTGTGAGTAATAACATCTTTGTAACTGCATAGCAAACGCTTTACAGAAATCCAAGTGATTTTATGATTTATGCCATGCTTACAAAATAAGGATAACACATTAACCTATCAGGATCTTTAATAAGCCCCGTTGACCCAAATTTACTTCTGAATTATGTAAGTAAAAATATTT
This sequence comes from Sturnus vulgaris, assembly GCF_052056855.1. NCBI lineage: Eukaryota > Metazoa > Chordata > Aves > Passeriformes > Sturnidae > Sturnus > Sturnus vulgaris. The sequence goes on along the minus strand of NC_142245.1, from coordinate 102,251,157 downwards.
CTTTTTGAAATATTACCTTTTTAGGTTTTTAAGTATTACCTAGTAGTAAAATCAGATTATTTGGACAGATTAAACTCAGACTATTAAGAAAAGCAATATGCTCCTACTCATCGCCTATGTCTTGAATCAGGCTTTGAGGCATTTACATATAACATTGTAAAGTTTTATTGAGAACACAAGGATTTGCTAGTGCTAAATATTGTCTCTATAAAATGTGCCATAACTACCACAAGGCAGAAGAGAAAATGAGAATAATCTATAGTTCAGGGAGGAAACAGTAAGCCCCATTTCAACAGCTACTACCACCTCTCATGCTTTAGAAGAAGAGAGCACCACCCTCTAGTTTGAAAACTATATTAGGAACAAACTTTTAAATTTTTTACTAACTAATCTGAATGCTCTCAGAAACAAAAGTTTGTCTTTAATTCCTAGTATTTCTTGTTGTATCTTAGTCCATTTGATTTATCTGATTTGTTAAAAGTTCCTAAATCCCATAAATTAGATTATTAGACTACAAAGAGGAATAGCTATTTAAGGATAGGTCATTTCTTCTCTACTCTGGATAGCAATCAACACAAAGAATAATTTATACCCTGAAAGTAATAAAGTCCTCAGCAAGAGCCTTATTTGTATGAATGACATTCATCTCTCTTCAGTAGCATGTATCCTTATATAAGAACACGGAAAACTAAAGGAGTGCATTTTTAAAAAAATGTTTTTAATTTTTTTTCTTTTATCCTTTATAAATGTTATAATCTTATTTAATTATAACATATATGCAGACTATATAGCTCTTCTCATAACAGGTGGGTGAGGGTATATGCACTCAAGAGATATTTGCTTTTCCTTCTTCAGCTAGGTTTCTTTGATCACAGATTCCTTATCTGAATTGTACATCACCTCCCATTTATTTCAATACTTGGCTAGTAGCAAGTGAACATAAGAGGATTTATCAGAAGCAGCAATTAGCTAGCCCTGTGTGTAAATCCCATTAATCACAATGTCAAGATGGATAACCATTGGGTCAAATGAAAACTTCTGACTTGTAATCATCTTTATCTCAGGATAAATGAATAGCTCACTAATAGTAATACTTGGGCAGTTTAATTATATATTCATGAAGATTTCACCTATGAATTAAATCTTAAAAATACATAAGAACCAAATTTAAGTATTAGAAACTCACATACTTGTTTCTTGTTTGCAATAAAGCTAAAAAATGTGGAAGGGTCTTCAGAAATACTTTTTCATAGAAATATTAATTTGGTCTAGAAAAAGTAGAAAATAATCCAGCCAGTTAAAGTTTCAACACCTTTTAGTATGGATTAATTATTTATTTAAATACTCAATATTATCGCCTTTTAATGATTTAATAGTGCTTCATGAAAGGTTACTCTCAAATGTAATGGGCTACTATGTCTTTTCTTTTTTCTCTGCATATGCTCCCTTTGGAGCATATATTTGATTAATGAAGCAGTGTGGCAGACCCTCAAAGGAACAGTTAATGAAATCATTTTCTGAGGTCAATCTAATGACCAAAAAGACACTAAATGGAGCAGATGCCTGATAATAAAGGTTTGTGTCCCAGTTACCAGCTTTTCTCAGAGGGGAAACAAGGGAGCCAACATCTAAGCAAAAAGTATCTTTTTGTCTGATTTGCACTGTATGATTTAAGTCCAGCCTTAACATTATTAGAATCATCAGAACGCCAAACTTCAAAATTGCAAAGAGAAATATTGATGGTTTATTCCTACCAGTAGAAGAGTTGCACCAAAAAAAAATAATTTACCTGTGTTTAGTTAACTATGTTTACAATCTCATATAACATTTTTTTTTTAATTTGTCATGCTCTAATCTGACTTCTTGCAGTGCAAGATAAAATAGGATAAAACAAACAAAAAACCAAAATGCCTCAGAAAAAATATACACTGCAATGTGTGTTACCTCAGTAATTTTTAGGTCAATATCAGATTGTTAGATGAGGTATCTGGACATGCAAAATGATAGAAATTATGTGGGTAGTACAGAGAAAGTAAATGCCAAGCACAGGAGAATACAAGGGGTCTCCTGTATGAAAACAGGATTAGAGTAATCTAATCAAGTGAGTTTAAAAAAACCACAACTATTTCAGATGACAATTAGAGTGAAGAAGATTAAAAAGCAAAAGTTAAATTTTTGTAGTATAAATTAAATAATTAGCTATGATTCTGTGAGATCTTATAAATTTGGGCACACACTGAAGGACGCCATGAAAGAATACACCATGAAAGAATGGTGAACACTGGACTGGTGATAATATTACAGCAGTATGGATATATGTGCAAGTGTTTTGTACTGAGATTGAGAATGGTTTTCAACTTTCAGTTTCTCACACTGCCAATGTGTCTGGCTCTGGCTCTACTCTCACTTCAAGGTTATTGATCCATTTTTTAACATAGGGGTAAAAGTCTACAGTAGTTATTGCAGAGCTAAATCATGGTAAGAGATTTGTCTCATCTAAACACTCCCTAATCCATCAATTTCCCCTCCCACACAAAGCACAGAAGATTTGGTTCTTACCTTCACTCATATCAATGAATGGACATGAGAAAAATTTTCTAAGCATACTTTAAATATTACACTTAAAATTAAAGTGATATAAAAATCAAAATATCAGCTTTTAAACTACAGTGGTAGTGCAGGAAGAATGCAGCCCCAAAGCTGCCTTCCTAACCTGAATGAAACTTCTTTTCCTTGGACACACCCATTTTTGACATTGATTCTTGTATCCAAATTGCCTACAACTAATAAACTGTATGGTTCTCTCTACTTTCCTTAAACAGTTCATCTCACTCCTCATGAGAATGCTCACCGTGGCATTTCTTCTGCAGTTGCAGTGTCCCTGTAGATGTAGGCTGTCACTCTTTAAACACTAATTTTAACCCTAACCTTAATTTGAAAACAAACTTACATTTTCCCCCCTCATATTTTAAGTTTCAACTGACCCTTATTTATTCTGCTATTATTGCATAAATTTTTTCATATAAATTACCAAGCAGAACTACAGATGTGTGACATTTAATAAAACACACTGATTAGTCCTTAGGTTTCAAAAATTCACTATTTCAAATATTTCTGAAGGAAATTACTTTTAAGTGCATATAATTTATGCATTTAAAGTATATATACAGCATAAATATGCTAGTAATTTTCTGTGTTTGGCAAGATTGGAGATTGAGTTTTAATTGTTAAATACTTGTAAAAAAGATTTGAGCATTTTAAGCTGCAGTCTATCTGAATTAGCTATTTAAGCTAAACCTGTTGATAAACAGGATTTAGAGTTAACCACTGCATTTCAAAATACTGGCAAAATCTCACTGGGGGCAAAATTATCCACCTGAGGCTCACTTCATGTACAGCATGATAAAAGGTAATCTAGAAGATAAAAATAACAGATTATTTAGACACTTCAATGCTTTAAAAATAGATATTGATTCTTTCCTTTTAATCTTTACAGTCGTCAACACAGCTGTCCTACTCATTGCTACACACTTTAAATCTCCTCAGAACTGAATCAATAATGACACTTTATACAAAAAGGCAATCAGAGCATATCCTTGCTGTTATATACATCTGTAACAGGTAGATTGTTTTCCAGAAACTGCTGATCAAACAAGAAGTCCAGAAGGTATTCCAATCTGTTAAGCAGGTTCCATTTTCTTGGATATCTTGACTATATTCCCAGAAAATATAATTTGCTATAATTCCAGAGAATGAAGAAAATACAAATCTATTTTTAAACAATGAGAATCATTTTCTCCACATTAGAAATGAACAAAAACCAAAAAAACAGCAATATATTATTGATTACATTACTGTATAAGTTACAAAAACACAAAGAACAGGGGAGAAAGAAGAAAAGTGACATTCAATTAGGAAAGAACTTCTCTGTTCCTTTGGTTCCAAAATTTCTCTTTGCTTAAATGACATTCACTTATTCACCTCCCATATGTCTATGATTTAATTATAATCAAAGCTTTCAAGGAAGTATTTTAAATCACAGGGCTCTGCCAATGTTTTCTGGCAAAAGCACAGAAAATTTCTGTGCTAATCTTTGCTTTGAATTTATTTATATTAATGGCCACCATTCCTCAGACTGCCTTCCTAAGAAGCACTAGAGATTGTGGTTGAAAGAGAAATAAACTATATATTGCCCATAGCAGTGAGCAGCTGGTGTTTAAATTGTCTGAATGCAAACTTTAAAAAGATAAGCAATTCTGCCTTTATATGACATGGGCCTTTATGGCTCAGACACTAACAGCACCTACTTTGTCCAAGTCAACCATAAAGATTGACATGAAGAGATGATTGTAAGGCATTAGAAGGATCATCTCATTAAGTGGGAAAGCTCAAAAAAGCTAAGGAGGTTCCAAATGGTCACTGAAAAAGTTATTTTCTCAAGCAGAGAAATGAAACAATAGAATGTCATCTGACTTTATGCTTATATACTTTTGAAAAGTTATTAATTAGAACAAAATTAAACTCAACCAGGCCTGTAATTTATATTGATTATGCAGAGTGTTCTATTTCTGATATACATCACTGAGCTATCAAGCTTAACCCAATATACTTTAACTTCCCTGTTTTACTGCCTCATCTGCATTCTTTGTCTCAGTCTTCTGAAGCCATTCTCTACTATGCCACAGACAATTGGACCCACCATCCTTTCCCCACCAGGCAGAAGGAGGGGAGTGGAAATGGATTTCTGCTCAGGGAGGCTGGTGAAACCCCTCCTGAGCTACTTCAGCTCCCCAGGTGCCCTTATACAACAGGTATGAGGGCCTGGAATCTGAAAACCAGGAAAATAATGTGAATGAATGCCCATCTGGGCTGGAGGGATTGTCTAGAGTAAAATAATCCATTCTGTGATTCTGTCACTCTGTGATAGACAATAAGGGAAAAAATGCTTCTGTTATCACTGTTGTCATTTTTTCTTTTATATTGGTGCAGATAATGTCTCTTAAGAAATATCTCTTTCAAAGAAATTGATGAAATTATGGCAGATTATCTCACCCTTTGTACTTAAATTGTAATGAAATAGCTTTGAACCTCTACATTGATTAACTCTGCAGATATTACAAAATAAAAGATCCAAGTGGGAAAATGCAGAAAGACTGAAATGTACTTTGCTTTCAGAGGTTTCAATTATACTCAGTTGCTGCACAACTTTCTTTTCTTATTTTGTCTTTCCAAAAGAAGAGTTGCATTACATTCTCTTTTAATATCCCAAGCATTTTGGTCCAATTTTTTGTTAATTATGACCAGTCTCCTATTTACTTTCACTTTCTAGCAAACAGCATGTAATCTGCACAAAACATCTTGACAGAGGAGCAACTGGTGCATTACTTTCTGCAAACCTAGTTCTTTTAAAACTGGACAACTCACTAATGACCATGTAATTGCAGAGCTGCTGCTGTAAGATGTCCATGAGTGCAAAATAACAATAACTGCTTGTAGGAGGCAAATGGTATCACCCAGTTCCACAACATAAAAGCAGCTTGTAATCTTTTGGAAAAAAAAAAATTTCTAATTTTAAGGGAATCTAGAAATTAGTTGTAGTTCATTTATTCTATCTTATATACTAGGTTCTATTTTTGTATTTAGGAATATGATTGCCACTTTTAATTCTTTCATCAGAGGGAAAAACATATATAAGTGTATTATTGTTACATTTGAAGTAATATATCCATATATTTTAATGAAAATACTATTTCTGCTGTCATGTGTTAGATAAATTTCACATTTGAGGGGGTGAGGTAGGAGGAACAGGTCTACTCTATTTTGAAGTTTGAGATGAGCCTCATACACACTTTAGAATTCGCAGGTGAACCATGAGAAAATGTACTCTTTGTAGATAAACAAGCAGAAAATTCCATGGTGCCAGCACAGCTAGGTATGGTCTTTATTCCAAAGGCACAAATACTTTTAAAAATAACTTTTCCCAAGTATGCAAAGTGGTTTGAGGTTATACACTGGGAACTTTATTCAGAGAAATTTGTATCACACTCCTGTTTATCTAATAACTCTTTAATAATTCACTTTTGATGAGTGACCAGAACAGGTAAATAGAGATTCTGCAGTGAACATGGGAAGGAGCATCCAGGAGGTGTTGAGTGGCTGCCTTAGCTGGCTAAGTTGTGGACAGAGAAATCTCCTACAAGTAGCTAAACTTGAAAGAAAGATTTTCCATGTATCTGTGAGATTAGATCACCTTTGAGTGGTATTTGATTACCCAATTTATAGAAAAATATTACATACTTTACAGTTTCACAATCACCTTATTATTCCAGGCTCTGCTTATGGTTCTAAGTATTGAAAAAGCAGGCAAAGAAAGTTAGTGCCTTGGACCTTGTTTCTGGTATTTCTAGATTGGATATTTCACTTTTATTATACTCTTTTCTACTAAGCACATAGAATCTGATGACTGACTCTTTATAGTTCCTACAAGGAAACAATACACATTCCTCTGCCTGACCAGAACATCTAATCATCCTTGGCAATCAAAAGATTTGTAAATGTCACTGCACTTTGTCACATCTTTCCAGATGACAGTGCAGCAGTGATGATTTCACTCATACTAAATTCTCTTGTTTGACCTCCAAATGCAGCACACATGAAGAGTAAAGGAAGCTGAAAGCTGGCATTTTCACACAGAAAGCCTTAATCAAAGTTGTCAAAGATGTTTATATTCTATAGAGATAGGTTACCCAATATATTTTAATTAAAATATTTGACATTTTTCTCTACTTCATATGATTCTACCTTAATAGCATTTTGGGACCAAGGTTAACACTTTGCTGGGTCTTATTCCTAGTGAGCATTGTAAACTGTAAGCTGTATCATATTTAATGACAGAACTGATTTTCATCCAGATTAAGAGATATCATCCTTATCATGGAAAAAAGTGAGGTTTATAATTTGAAATTTTTCTTAGCTTTTTTTTTTTTTTTTGCCTCTGAGAATTTTTTAAAATGCTTTTTCTACTTTGTGACCATATTGTGTTATAAATGACAAAGGAAATTTGAAATATTTTTTATTCAGTCACTGCCAGTACTCTACCACGTTTCTGTTTTTTCTCAGAAATTATAGATAAACAAATAAACATATATATATGCGACCATTTTACTTTCCCAACAAAATAATATGAAATTTTACTGTATTATTAATAATACAAATCAACATTTTTGTCTACATTCGCTGAAATTCAATAAAGTGTGGGTTTGAGGCCCAGAAGAAGCAAACCAGAAATTTCAGAAGAAATACAACACCAAAGCAAAAATTCTAAGTACATGTCTGGTGCTGAACTTTGCAGAGACTTGTCAGATGTGTTTAACTGCATGAGATCTCTACTCCAGAACTGACTGTTCAGGCACACTGTCCAGACACATCCTCTTACACAGGAAAAAATGGGTATGGCCTGGGAAGCATTCTTGTTACCACCTACAATGAAGTAGGTGAAATCAATCATGTCTCATGAATGTCTGCTTTGTTAATTAGCTACTAAAACAATCTGGGATATTGATATCAAATATATATATACACATATACACACATATGTATGTATATATACACATATATTTACATATATACACATATCTATATATACATATACACACATATATACACATATACGTTATAATTACATACATAAATAGATACATGCACATATAAATACATATATATGTACACTATGGTTGAGTTTGAATCATTCCACACAACTGGCAGTTTGTAATTTTAAGAAAACGACATAGGGGATTTTTTTGACTTATAGACAATTGTAGTATGTTTGCATAAAATTTGTCACATGTGTTAGTATTACATAATGACCAAAAAAGCAAACTAAATGTTATCATTGACTTGGAAGTATGAAGAAAGTTAGGTATGATTTTTTATATGAATCTTTAGTCTGCCTGTTTCTTGCTTGATTTCGTAATCTATCTGGACCTTCTGCCTAATAAATAGAATAGAATCAGAAAGACAGAGAAGGGCAACAAGAATGGTCAAAATAATGGAATATCTTTGGAGTGATGAATGAGTCAATAGACTGGGACTCCATAACCTTGAAAAGACAAAACTGAGATTCTGTAGCAGACTTTAAAATGAGTGGCACAGAGAAGGTGAGCAGATATGATTATTTACTTCTCATGATATAAAACCTGTGCAATTTCACATGAAAATAACACCGATGGGTTTAGAGCAATAAAAAGAAAGATAGATGAGAGACACTAGATATTAGACAAAAAGAGTTTAGACAAATTCATAGATGTAGAAAAAAGGTAATGTATGAATAGCAAACTTAGTTTTTTGTCTTTATTTTAAAGAGCTCATTTACTAATAGAAAGTTCGACAATTTGAGAATGAGTAGTAATTTTTTCTTGACAGGTGAAAAGCAGGAAACAAATTCAACAACTGGTTCAAACTTATTCTATAGGATTCCTGAATACAAGTGTTTTAAGATGAGCCTTTGAAAAGATCTGAAGAGGAAAAAGGTGTAGTACAGAAAGTCTAGTTATGTCTGTTCTTAAAGTTTTTGCACATTTTGGTGCCACGTTCTCAAGAGTCAAGAGTAAAACTCTAAATTCTGTCACCTCAGGAGAGATACTACTCTCAGAGGCACTGTTCTAAAAGCCAAATGAGATGCACATATTCAGTGTTTTTACCTAAGTAAGGAGAAACATTTCTGTTTCCAAGGTCAAAAACTAATGATCTAATACACGAAATCACACTGACTATTGCACTGTGTTCTTGAAGGAACCGGTAACTTTTCCAGTTTTCACTGTAGAGGCCATACATTATTTATTAGCCAGCCAAGTAGTTTTATCTCCAAAGAAAGACCAGAGATTCTCACTGACACCCTTGAGAGATAGTTTCTTTTTTCATTTTCTTTTTTAATTGAGCAATTTATTTTAAAAGTTGATCATGAGCTTAACAGTGTCATTTCAAGCTTATTGCTTGGAAGAATCCTGGTTTTCTTCAGTAGTTTTTCAGCAAGAAATAAAGTGGAACCTTGTCAGGTAGAAAAGATGGAGCCCACGTGATATTTATTATTAGTAGAAAAGAATATCAAAGGAGCACATCTTATTATAGAGTTTTTGACAGTTCAGAAGTGTGAGTTTTGTTTTTTCTGTACTGGCATAATTAAGCCCTGACCCTGAAAATCTTATATATATAAGTAGCTCTAGGTAGACTTAATATACCCTAATTTTAGCCATTAAAAAATTAGTATTTAGTTTAAGCTAATTATCCAGCCTTTCTGTATAGAGACCAAAGAGTGACAGAAGCTTCTTTTAAAACAGTTATCTGGGATTAATTGTCATCTGTGGACTTCTGTTGCTGTCATTATCTGAAAAGCAAGAGAAGTTATAATTTCAGTCTGAAGAGCATCCAGACTGATAGTTAGATGCCAACTATCTCTAAATCTGATCTAGTCCTGAAGGCTATTTTCATTAATAATGAAGTATCACAAAAGATAATTTCTCAGCAATGGAAATGGAAGGTAGCTTAAACGAATTACCAACCTGCAGATGCCTATTTGTCTGGTTTGACTGTATAAATGACTAGTTCAGAATTAAAAACGTGCATTTTACTGTTAAAATTAGGCATATGCAAACCATTCATTCTTGCCTTTTTATACCTAAAGTTAAACATATTCAATTAAAATGCTTACAAAAAATCTCAATATGCCACTCTTTGTATCTTATTCTGTCTAAATATATTTAAAAACATGATTTAGCCTCTCTTGTAAAATAAAGGGATTAGGATTTTTCTGTCTCTCAAGGATAATGGAATTTAAAATGTACTCAACATTTTAAGATGACCATATCTACCAAAAAGGACAAGAGTCAACGTGATAAATCTACAGAATTAAGTTTTTATCATTGTACTCAATATAACACTGGTGAACATAGCAGTCATTATAGATGTATATACAAGTAATTATTTTTTTGTCTTTCTCTCCAAAACTCAGACTGTATCCCAGAAAACAAATGAGGGCTGGCTGTGCTCTAGACACATACCAAAGCTGTATTAATATCTCTTCCACATATAAAAAATCATTCCATTGATTCAAAATGACACTGATATTACACCTAATAGATATAATGAAAATAATGCTCACTTTGATAGATGTTCCACCCTTCAAAATTGCACATTTGTACAGGCTTGTCATTCTGGAGAAGGAAAAAGGATCTTTTAAAAATAAAAAACCCACTGTTTTATTTTAGACCACACCTGGTCTAGGGAGAGGTGTCCCTGCCCATGGAAAGTGGGTTAGAACTAGATGATCTTTAAGGTCCCTTCCAACCCAAGTCATGTTTTATTCTGTTGTTGTGGTTTGACACTGGCCAAACACCAGGCACCCACCCAGTCACTCACTCACCCTCCCCTGCCACAGCTGGGCAGAGGAGAGGGAAAACCAAGGAAGGGTTCATGAGCTGAGATAAGGACTGGGACAGAGCACTCCAAGGGCAAAGCAGGCTCAACTTAAAGGTACAAAGGGAGTCTATTACTAACAGAATCAGAGGAGGATAATGAAAAGTAAAATAAGCCTTTAAAAACATCTTTCTTCCCCCATCCCTCCCACCTTCCTACCAACAGCACGGGGAGACAGGGCCTGGGGGTTTGGTCAGTTTGTCATCCAAAATTTTCTTCTGCTGCTCTTCCCCTGTGAGACTGTGGGGTCTCTCCCACAGGGAACTTCTCAGCGTGGTTCCAATGTCACGAGAGCAGTCCTGCCAAAACTGCTGTGGCCTGGGTCACTCCTCCATGGGGTGCAGTCCTCCAAGGACAGGCTGCTCCAGCCTGGAAGCAGGGTCCCTCTCCATGGGTCTCCCTTGGGGTCACAGCCTCCTCCAGGCACCCACCTGCTCTGGTGTGGGCACCTCCCCACGGGCTGTGGGTGGATCTCTGCATCCCCATGGATCCCCCCCTTGGGCTGTGGGTGGATCTCTGCATCCCCCATGGATCCCCCCCTTGGGCTGTGGGTGGATCTCTGCATCCCCCATGGATCCCATGGGCTGTGGGTGGATCTCTGCATCCCCCATGGATCCCATGGGCTGTGGGTGGATCTCTGCATCCCCCATGGATCCCCATGGGCTGCAGGCACAGTTCCCTCACCATGGTCTCACCACTGCCTGCAGAGGAATCTTGGCTCTGGTGCCTGGAGCAGCTCCTGCCCCTCCGTCTGCACTGACCCTCGTGTCTCCATGATTTTTCCCTCACATGTTCTTGCTCTCATCTTCCTAGAAGAAAAACTGTGTGCCCTTTTTTAAATTTTCTTATTAAATATGTCATCACAGAGGCATTACCAACCTCCCTACTTGGCCCAGTTTTGGCCAGCAGCATGTCCATCTTCAAAGCCATTAGGGATTGACTCTGCTGGACATGGTGGGGGCTTCCAGCAGCCACCTCTGTGGCCCCTCCCACTACCAAAAACCAGGCTGTGCAAAACCAACACATCTCTAATTTTAATCTATGATTCTACAATTGCTAAAAGAAAAAAAATTCCCCTTGCAAGAAAGAGAGAAGCTGGATTTTTTTGACAGCAAATAAAAATATAGACATTCATTAATTTACAAAGTTGTCACATTTGTATGCATGCTAAAATTAGATATTTTGGAATAGAGAATAATAAGGTATAACCTAAGGAGTTTCCTCAGTAGGCTAAATTGTACAATGGTATCTGTAAAAGTCTTTTAAAGGGGAGAACAAAAGAACTAAAAATACAATACTATTGTGTTAGACAACAAAATTTAATGCAGAAAATAAACATAGCCTCCCTAATTACTTTTTAAATGTATTTATGTATTTCAAGGGGCATCCATTTAAATATTTCCATACGCAGACACTTTTGTTGGTTGTGTTCTACCCTTTTCTGGTTTCTTATACCTCTCACCTCTTTCAGTGAACATTTTCTTCCAACTGTGGTAAATAGGGCACTTCTAACCCTATTACTATCACCTATTTGGTTTGCTTTACTCCCTGTGGAGAAACATAGTGATTTTGGTTGGGAAGGAGTTAATTTTCTTCGCAGAATTTGGTATGGTACTGTGTTTTGGATTTGTGCAGGAAAACATGTTAATAGCACAAGGATGTTTTCATTTCTGCTGAGCAGAGCTCACTCAGCATCAAGGCTTCTTCAGCTTCTCAGCCCACCCCATCATCACAAAGCTGGGGGTGCACAAAGGGCTGGGAGGGGACACAGCCAGGACATCTGGCTTCGACTGACCAATGGATATTCCATCCTATATAGTGCCATGATCAAAGCATAGAGCTGGGGAAAGAAGAAGGAAGGGGGATGTTCAGAGTGATGGAGTTTGTTTTCCCAAGTCATTGATACACATGATGGAACCCTGCTCTCCTGGGCATGGCTGAACACCTGCCTGCCCATGGGAAGTGAGGAATTAATTCCTTATCTTCCTTTTGTGGTATGCACATCCTGTATTTTACCTATTGCCGGTATCAGAACCCATGAATTTTTGGGTTTATGTTAATGATTCTTTTCCCACTGAGACAGGGGTAGTGAATGCACAACCATGTGGGGCTGAACTGCTGGGGTTAAACCACAGTGCATAGGTTCCTAACCTTTACTTTGGAAAGTAAGTTTTTGCTCACAAGAGTCATTAATCTCAATGGCTCATAATTCTGTAAGTGGGATGTGTTGGAACCAACTGACATCTTTCAGGCTGAAAAAGAGAGTGTGGTGGTTTCCTAGGAATATCACTTCAAAGACCTGTCAGGGAATGTGATGTCAGGGGAAGGACAGGCTGTTCAACTGGGGACTCTACATACAGTTTTTATTAAATTACATTTCAATCTGCCTATAAATAGCAGATGACAGTTCTATTGAACTTAAGAGGCCTCATTCCCCATTATAAACATAATGATAATCACTAATAATACCAACTCTTACAATTCACTGCTATAAAAATGGAAAGCATAATTGTATTCACTACCAATAATAATCAGCACTAAAAGCTAAAAGTTGCTAACAGTTAGATGTATCTTAGGTGAAATAATTTAAATGATTTCAAAAGATAAGAACAAAGACTACTACGTCCTTACAATTGACACCACATTAACATTTTCTGGGAGTCTTCCAGAGAGATTAAAATGAATAGAATAAGTCCTTCATTGGAAGTATGTAATATGCTTAAATTCTCACCTATCTGGAATGTCATTATAAAGCCTTTCACATCTAAATGTATTGGGGTTTTTTCCTACAAAAAAGCAACATAAAGACAGTTCACTGTGAGGATGTGAATAGGCATATGAATCTAGGTTTGGCATTTTTCTGGGGAAAACAATCAAAGAAACTCTTCAAGAAGATTAAATACGTTGCTTTCTATCACAGATTGCCTAGGATCTTGGACAAATTTTTTCTTATTACTGCACTCTGAAATTTTGTCATGATAGGTCTTTGATAACAAACAAAGGAGCAGAGGAACAGTACATTTAACGGGAGTTACAAATAACTTTAGGCAAATTGCTGTGTTTACAGTGACTTGACAAATTTGGGTCTTGACATCAAGAAAAGAAGTGAACCAGATAAGCTTTGATGCTTAGGGACGCTTTTGGTGAGAGCAGAGGCATAACAAGGAATGGATGTCAGCAAATCAAAATACTCCCTTAAGTTCCAGAGAAATTCCATTAAATTCAATAGCAGTGGCTTAAGTATCGAGCAATTAGTCATTACAAGTGAAGACTAGGATTTGCTTTTCTGGTAATAATCAACCATTATGCAATGATTATTAATTTACCTTTTTGCTTTTTGACTTGATAACAAAACAAACCTGGCCTTTTGAGAATGGAATCTTGTTGTCAGCTAACATGGAACTGGCTAGGTCTTGCTGCTGTTTTATTTCAGGCCAAATTACTGCCAACTTATGATGAGTTTGTTGTTTTTATTTTCCTGGTAGAAATATGTACATGCTGAATCTGCAGGAAGATGTGGCAATGACTGAAATAAATTTAACTTTCTAAATTTAGCTGCTAAGTTAAAAAAAACCAACAAACAAACAAACAAACAAAAAACAGTTGGCTATGACTGCTTTTGTCTGTTTTTTCGGGTTTTTTTCAGCATGAAAGTTGTTTACTCAAACCTTGCAGAAATTCTGTTTTACGGGTCAAAAATGTATTTCATTCCCTACAGAGCTTAATCGATTGCCATAGAATCCCCAGGCAGGTTATGCTTTTGTGAACTTGTTCCCTATCAGCTCTTTCCTTTTAATTCAAATGCAAAATGCCCTTTTCTCAACAAATGATGTGTTTTATAGGTATTTTTATTTCTTTATTTTTCCTAAGATGACAGCCTTGGCTACAGTCTTAAATTATTCTCATATAGGCATGTTCAGTAATTACAAATGCCATGTATGTACCTAAACAGCAATCATAATCATTCCTTCATCTTAAAGGTTAACTGGATAATGCCAAATCATTCTACACTTTTTCACATTTCTGAATGAAAGCTTATGTTAATGTAATCACATCAAGCTTCTGAGGACTCAATCACTTATCAGAAAATATTGTGCAACAAGAAAATATGATCAGACATATTAACCTTTTCATTAGATTCTGAAATTCTTATTGACAGGAGAAGAAATATTTATTTTTTATTAAGTAAACAGCATCACATAGTGTCCTCTAGTCATAGAACTCTTATTTTCTTATGTAATGTAGCTACATTTGTTTCAGGAGATTGTAGGTTTTGCACCCCTGGGACTCTAGTGTGAATTCTATCTCTGAGCCTTGGTTGAATCAATATGAGGTATGGGTTTAGTCATTGCAACTGTTCCCAAAATATTGTTCTTGGCAATTGCAAAGGTCAATAAACTTTCAACTCTTTCTTTTATCCTGAATTCATTCCTGTATCTGCAGCGCAGTTCCCTGCCTCACAGTTCTTTAAAGTTAAAACTATCTCTGTTCATTTAGCATCTTCCTGATGCAGAAACAGAAAATTTTCTTCATGAGTTTTTCATGTACTCATTGAAATGGAAATGAAGAGGAAGGGATCTTCTGGAAGCTCTAATTAATCCTATCTGCAAAAGCAGCACAGATTTCTAGCTTCAACATGTAATCTATCCATATACACATGTCAAATTGTTTATGCAATTCCCCTGCATCAGTCTTTATTCTTATCTATGTCAAACATCACTCAATAATTTTTCAGTCAACCCTACAATTAATTTCAAACAAGATTCAGTCATTCCTCTCTGAATTACTCTGAAGTTCCAACAGCACCCTATCAAAAGAGCCAAATTACATAGCATTAACAAAAAATTGCTGGCCATGACTAATGATGGGCAAGAACTACACAAATTACTTCCTACTACTGAGGAACAGTGGGAGGAAATCTAGCATCTCAATTAAAATTGGAATGCAAAAAAAGTCTTAGTGGTCTTTTTGTAGTACAGACCATGTTGTATATCAAAGTATTTCTCTTGAATGTGTGACAGTATATGGACTAGAAAAAAGAAGGTATTTGATTCCTGGTTTTTGTTTTGTTTTGTTTTCTCTCGTTTCCAAAACATTTTTCCACAAAGACATGTATCTGTGATTGGTTTTCATTGTCTTTCCTTCTCAGGTTCAATATCATCATGAAGATTGACATTGTTCTCATTATTTAACTGTGCTAAATTGGGAGTATGCCAAAGTTTGCATCCCCAGCATAATGTGCATGTTGGGTGTTAGCAAGTGCTATGACCAAATTAATATCTTCAACATTTTGGATGAAGCTACACTTTTTGTGATAGAACATCTCAGCTGTATGAATGTGTAGTACACATTATGTATATATTATACTGCCTTGCTTGAGGTTTTGACTGGAATAGATGCAAGCTCATTGGTTCTTTCATTTTATTCATTTTCCTGACATTCCAGTGTAGGATTGTCTACCAGAGCTATCCAAGAAGCCTGGAGCAGAACTTCTCTGTTGCTTAAGCACAGTCACATTTTTATATCTCAGGAAGAAAGGGACAAAAGTCTTTTTGATAGTATACTTAAGAATTTCCAGCAGTAGCTGGAATATAATAATTCTTCCTGCTCAATTTCTATAAAATGAGTGCCCAAGAAAATCAAGTTGAAAGGACTCTGTGAGTTGCATTTTGCCCCAGTTTTGTTCTTCATCTCAAGTACTTGGGGTCCTAGTATTTGCACTAAAATGCCTATTTTTAATTTGAATGTCAATGAAAGATTATTGCAGAAGAAAATATTTCCTGGTAAGTTTGAAAATAGCTGATACTTTTATCTCTTCCTTTTTCTTCTTTTTATTTGCTTGCTATTTATACTTAAGCTCCAACTGTTAAGAAAACAGGATAGCAATAAGAGAAATCGGACAAACATCTGTGACTCAGTTTTAGCATTTGATAATAATCCCTTGTAGAACAGCAAAAGTTGATCTGTTTAGAGCCATAAATTGTGTAATGGGTAGTGATGTCTCTGCATGACACCACATAAGAAGCTAAAACTACTGGACAGTGCAGGTCTATAAAGCAGTGCCTGATATAGAAACAAAACCAAACAAAACCTACCACATCATGGTTTGTAGGTTAACAAAAGCTGAAGACAGAAAAACACCCTTATTATTTCTTCCTTCCTGCCAAAGGAAGACAGTTCCCCACAGTGTAATTTTCTAGCCTTTTGCCCAGCCCTCATTTTAAATTTTTCTAACAATTGGGCTTCCACTTCTTCCCTTAGGAAGTAGTACCATAGATGACAAGTTGACATTCACTTTACATTTCAATCCCTAGATGACACAGTTCAATGTAATGTGACATGAGATATATTGTGATAGACTCCAACATTTAGCAGGCTTCAGTGCAGTGTAATGTGATGTGAACGGTTGATTTAAACAATGTTTAACAAAACTACTGTAGCTGTAATGTAAAGGTGGCTGAAAATCTTGGAAAAATAGAATAAAATAATAAAATAACAAAATAAAATAAAATAGAAAAGAAAAGAAAAGAAAAGAAAAGAAAAGAAAAGAAAAGAAAAGAAAAGAAAAGAAAAGAAAAGAAAAGAAAAGAAAAGAAAAGAAAAGAAAAGAAAAGAAAAGAAAAGAAAAGAAAAGAAATGTCCCTAAGCATTAATTTTAACCACAGAATAACTGTATATTGCAGGACATATGTACACTTTGTGTCTTAGGCTGTAGGCAGAATGAACAGAAGAGGCAAAAGTCAAATACTAAACTTTGAATATTAAGAGACTAAAGTCTGGATTGTGAAACATGATTAACCTCAGAGAGACAAAAATAAGGATGTAGCAACATTTTTTAAAGATTCCCACATATCTAACTGTATGTTTAGGTTCTCACTTCCTTTAAAAACTCATGCCATAGATTTTAACGTGCGGTATTTGTGCAGATTTTAACTGCTGGCTGTACAAAGTTTGTGTCAGCAGAAGGAAGGGGATGAGGAGATGGAGAAAGAAAAATCACTTAGCTTCTGACAATAGTGCTGGTAGGGAATTAGCACTGATCAGTGGTTGAGATATGATTGTATTGGAAACAAAGATTGCAAGCAAACAATAAATAGGTGAGCAAGAGGAACTCAGCAATCAGGAAACCAGTGGAGAGAAAACAGAGGAATATGATTGACACAAGTGTACTAGTGTAACAAATGTACTCATTAAAATAAAACAGCTTTGCAGGACCATCAAGTCTACCTCATTTAGGTTCTAATGAAGAAGATACTCAAGCATGCTCAAAAGTAGAGCTAAGAAGCTACAATTCATGAGATTACAGAATACTGGTTTTGTCAGAGGAGTGTTTTTATCATACATGACAGCTCTTGAAGTCATCTAATCTGCTTCCTAGCAAAACATGCTTTCCTCTCCAGCCTACTCTGCTGTTTTTCCTCTTTTACCTTGGCAGCCAGTCCTCTGCTGTGTCTGAGGGGTTTGTAGTCATCACCTACAAAGTCTTTGAAGTTAGAGACTATAAATAGGATGGATCTTGTCCTTATGGTCTGTGAATCCCTTCTTCCATTTGAGCAACTCATTCATCTTCACTTGAAAGGAAATCATTTTGACTTCTTACAGAAAAGGAAACATATGACATTCTTTACAGGTCACAGTCACTGTGAGATTAGGCACAGACACCAATGGTTCAATCATTTATAAGAATATATATTCTAACAGTGTTGTGGGACTGCATCTTGGCTCTTTCACAGGCCAGGAGGTGAAAGGCTCTCCTGATTTTATGCGTCCCTTTTAGTCTAGAAGAGTAGACAAATGTCAGTTCCAACAGCCAAAGACATTAAAGAGAATGAGGCTTCAGAGCATCATGTACTCATGGCTTTATCCCCTCCGGTGAGACAGTGAGTTATTAATTTTAAACAAAGTCAAATGGAAGACTTATTTGCCAGCAGAAAAAAGCAAAGTACAAATCTGACTCAATAGGCTCTTAAAAACCTCTTTGCTCTCTCTCTGCTTCTGTAACTCTTGTCTAAGAATTCAAGTGATATTTAGGATTATTTTTATTGTTTAAAGTGACAGTAATATATTTTTTTCTTAAGTTTTATACACACAAAGTATTCACAGTGAGAATTCTAAGAGATGTACCTTTTGCTGACTACAAAGACAGCAGATTTACAGAGAACCCGAAACTCAGCAAATATTTGCATTTAAACGGTATATCATTACTCTCTACACTTTATTTTGAAGATTGTGCCAAAGTGTTAACTATTGTAATATGACTTTGAAAAAATATTAAATGGATGATTTTCAAAGCAAGTAGTAAGCCCTATAAATTTCAGACAGTAAATCTGAAGAGCACTGACTGAAAAAAGGAATACACAATAACATTCTTTTATCAAAGCTGAGAATGCTTTGGACTTTTATAAAATGTCTTTTGTTAAAGACTACACTACAGCTCAAGCAACATGTTCTAAAGTATCTGTTTTAAGAAGGACTTCTGTCTTTAAAGCTGTGAAGATATTAGGCTCAGCAATAAGGAATCCAAAAGTGTTCTGTCACCATCATAAAAGTACACTCTAAAACCAGTTTGTGTTCATTTGCTTCCTTTTGCAAGGAGAAAGAAACCCACTTTTCTAAGGCTTAAAAATTCCCGAAAGGTGGTTTTGCCTTGTTATTTTCTTTTCTTTTTGTTGAGACGGCCTGTCTTTTATAAATCCTCAAAAGTCCTAAAAATTAAAGAAATACATTAAAGACTCAGTTTCACTACTAAAAGAGTTGCTTAGTTCTCACATAATGAGATTAGTTATTTTATGGAAATCATTTACAATGTTTTAAAATAACCCTTATATAACTTTATATAACTGTTATATGCCTTACTAATGGCAATGTCACAATAGTTCAAAATCAAGCCTGAGAACAATATATCAATATCACTAGCAAAATAACGCACACTGGAGATTTCCTTCATTTGTATTTCGTCATCCTTACCTCATGATGTAATTACATCATCAAATGCATTAAAACCAAAATAGTTTTAAAGATAGAAAATAACAGAATAATAAGAGATTATGTCCTGATTTTTCAAATTTTAAACCTGTTTTTAAAAATTAAATTTAAAAGAACATTTAAAAAATTAAGTAATCTATTTAGTATAGTAGATTATATATATAATAGTGATTTATATATATATTTATTTATATATATTATACATATATATATATATATAAAGTGATTTATATAGTATAAATAAATTCTTTCAGAACCTACCTACTTGTAACTAAATATTAATGCTTCAATTTTGCCTAGGAAGAAAGATCTCAACAATACTGTGTATGACAGAGAAAAAACAAAAATTTTTGGTCACTAGAAAAAAGCTATTAATAATTTACTCCATATCGATGAATAAAATTAGTATTGAAACATTGAGATATTAGTAGAAAGATCAGTTAACCAAAGCAATGAATTGGTGAAAGAATAGCATTCTCAATTCAGCTAGTCTTGGGAAGATATGGATTGTTTCTTTGGCAAGCAAATAAGATAGAAATAAAACATAACCAATGACCATCACTGGAACATTTTAATTACCTGATATGCTTTCATTTCGTGAAGGAAAACAATAAAATAGTAAAACAATGAACTGAATGAAGCAGCATTGTTTCTTCATCATGAATGGAATAGATCTTGCAGCCTTTGTTGCTGGAGACTACATCAGAAAAAAAGATCATTTGATACTTCTTTAAAAGCTGACAAACGTGGTCAGATACAGCTCAGTCATTTCTCATGTCTGTATTCCAACACAGCACATAGGAATATATTAGTCATTCCATATTATCTTGTACTTCCATATTAAAAATAGATGGTAGCTTGAAAAAATTAACATCTTCAAGCAACAAAATAAATGTGAACTCCATCCTTGAAGAGGCAAAATATGATAACCCTGATAAATAGAGAGGAAAAGCACAATTGAAGTTTTATATAAGATGGTTCTCATTAATTTGTCTGTTTCCAAATAATCTCTCTGACTTCATAAAATAGGATTTGTGTTGTCATATGGTTTGTCTAAGATTGCTCACTTAAATGAATTTCTGAACTATTGATGTAAGTTTTATTCACTGTTTCTTGAAATGCAGCCTTTCATCTTTAGTGCTAAGAAACACTTTGAAAAATAATTTCTGATTTATCCTAATAAAATAGCTTAATGTAGAAAATATTTTAATTTTTGAAAAATTAAGTTACTTGAAAATCAGTAGCTGGACAATTCTCTTTCCTTGGCAGTTCTATTACTTGCAGAAAATATGTGTAGAGCTATATATATAAAGTGAATTCTTCTAGTTCCTCCCACAGATTCCAATGTTGTGTTGGTGTTTTTTTCTGCACCTCAATTTATAAACCAATAAAGGTCAATTTGAAACCTGATAACAATGGTGACATAGGAATTTGAGCTAAACCTTAGTATTAAAAATAAAAAACTCCTTCATACCTGGATAGTTTCATACAGTTGAAATCTGTGTGTATAGGCTGCAGGCAAATTATTTCTCAAGAAAATACCAAAGCGTATTCTCAAGAAGTTGCTTCTTGAGAAACACACAGCTTGGCCTTCTAACCTTCACAGAGCTTATTTGGGATCTAAGAACATAAAATTAGGTCACAAATTTGCCATTCTCATCGTAAGTCAGAATTCAGTACACAAATCTCTCGTTGCAGACTGTCCAATGTAACACAGTTGAGCAAATGTCCTAACTGTAGCTATCCAGGAAATATTGTGTGAATTCCAATTTCTTCTTCACCAGGGCGGAAACTGTAGGCTTTATCTATAATGTACTGCCAATTGCAAGAGTAATTGGAAGTTTTTAAAAAATACACCAGGGCATAGGCAACAGTACAAGCTCTTCATTAAAGGCAAACATGGATGGATGTTACAACATGAGTTTAAAATTTGTTTTCAAATTTAGCTAAGGACAAGAGGATATTATTTGTATAAGTTATAGCTCCTGGATATCCATTCTACTGTCATAGAGCCAATGTTCTTCATTCCAGTTTTACTGATGCAAAGGTTACTGACCATCTGCATTAGAACAAATGGGGAATCTTAATGTTTTATTTTAATTAATTGGGTTTTTTTGCAGTATTGCTTAATTATTGACTTGAAAGGGAAGACAATATTGTATTTCTCTCATCTTCACCCCGCTTTTGTAGATTGTCTTTTTGCCGCCTTTGACCTTCTTTAAATTGCTGCATACAAATTTATTTCCTTCACTAATCATATTTCTGACTGTTCGTGCCTTGCTTAGAACTTTCTTTTTTACCTGAATAATCATATGAGGATAGAAGAATTGCTTGGAGCTTGCCTAAGGCATCACGTCTCAATACAGAGCATTGCCTGAGCGCTGGTTTCACTGAAGGAGGCATTCTCACTGCAGAACTGATCATGCATTTGCTCAACCAGATTCCTCCACTCAGTCACTGCAGTATTCACAAAACCAGAAGGCATTTTCTTTGCTTTCAGTCACTTTCTTTCCGATGTCTATGAGAGTTTTTTTTCACACATTCTCTCCTTTCATTTTGCTTTCAAGCCATGCAATGACCAAACCATCTAGGAGTTCATTAGATGTAAGTATTCCTATTGTTTTAAATAATGGTTGTTACTGCAGTTCAGCTCTGTTTACAATGATGCAGCAAGGGTCTGTGCACTGCCTTTTTATTTTTTGAGTCACAACAAAATATCCTTCAATGTTATCAGCTCTCTACTGGAAAAAAGACATTCATTTGACTTCAAAATAGAATTTGAAATCAGACTAAATTTGGATTAAAAAATAAATGACCATCTACTGTCCATCTCTTTTTACTTATTTTATCTTTAACCTGAGAATTTACTTACATGATTACACCCCCTTTACACAGTGAGAGAAAATAAATTAACTAAGACAAAAGCAGGAAATAAAAATACAGTCTCTTTCTTGGTCTCTGAATAAATTCACACTTGGTAAGTATTAAATTTTTCCTTAGACTTTTTTTTCTGTTTGTTGAATTATGCTTCGATGACCCTTTGTCAGATAGTTAGCAGAGATTATTTTATAGAAGTAGTATCAAATACATGTGAAAGTCAAATAGTGTTTCATTGTGTGACTAGCATGAGCAGTCAGAGTTGCCAAAATCTACTGATGCTCCCAGTGAGATGTATTTTCTGCTGATGGCAGTGATGTTCTGTGTATAGTAGTTGTTTTCTCATGGAAACACTGAAAAATTGCCCTCAACTGTACATTCAGCTTCATGGCATTTTTATCTCTGAAAAATCTCGCTAAATTTAACTTGGATAACTTTTAACCTTTCGTGTCTCTCAGACACAATTAACGAGGTCAGGAGCACACTCCGGACTGCAGAAGAGAGTACTGTAATCTATGCAGATAATCTTTTGGTTGAAGTCTCCATTGAAGACAGGCTACATGATTCAAGTACAGTTAAGAACAGTGTACAGAAATGCCTTAGCACATAGACTTATTTTAAGACAAGACACCAAAAAAGGAACTTTTTAAATAAATAGAGTTCATGCAATCTGCCAGCCAGCCTGCCTCCCTGGAGAAGAGACACAGGAGTCTCATCCAAGGTTCTGCACTACTGCTGATATGGAGTTATTAAGTGAAAATTGTTCAAATGTCAATGTAAACTTATCTGAGTCTTTCCATAACCATAAGCAACTTAACCACTTGCAGGTAAAGGAAATGAGTTATTGAGTAACAAAAATAGATGTGTTTCCTGGCATGACAAGTATTCCTTCAAATTTGAAAGAAAAGCAACCAACCTAAGACCTAAATGCCAGGTTTTGATATTTTTAGACAGTCTATCAGTTAGATTATCAAGAGAAAAATGTAGATTGCACACTTGAAGTGGAGAGGATTTAAACAAGGAGAGAGACGTCATCGTCATTTTCTATGACAAAAGGAAGACATTTTATAGCATAAAGCAAAGAGCAAGATGCAGAGCATAAGATAGGATGAGAAGGTGTAAGAAAAAGGTCATGGTATGTCACAAACCCATAAGTTTATCAAGGCCATGACTTTGCATCCACAAGAGTGATGGGTTTGAGCTCCCAGGCTCAGTTTCTCAAAGTTTTTGTAGTTCTCTCTGAGAGTGAGAGATCCAGGGTTGAGCAGTTATTTTTCAATATGTACTTTTCTACTGAAAAATGACTGATCCCTTGATTGGGATTTCTTGTGTATGCATGCCAGACACAGCCAGACTGAACCTCCAATCCCAGCACCTTCAGATTTTGGCAGCTGGGGCCACCCCCTCGGCTGAATAGCTGTGTTTTGTCTTCAGCCCTCATCACCACACCTAGGCACATCCTTCACCTAGGAGAGGTTCCTGTTGAAAACACGTCTTTTTTTTTTTTTTTTTTTTTTTTTTTCCCCACCACAGTAGATGGCTTTGCAAATAATACCAGGTATCTGGGCAAAACTTGCCCTGTTTAAATTCCTAGATAATCAGGACCCTAGCAGTGGGGGCAGATAACATAATTTCTTTAGATTTTATCCCAGAGCTTAATCACATTACCAAGTCAGTGCTGCAGGATTTCTCTGTGTTCCCTTTTTTATTCAGCTTTAAACATCAGCCTTTGCCTTGAAGTCACTGTAGACAATGTTCTCCCACTGGGGAATTGGAGCCCCTTTACGTTCTGATCAGGTCTCTGTTCTTTACTCTGAACGCAGACTCTCAAGTCATTGTTCTGTTTTTGTTCCACTGAGCCATAGGTGTCAGGGAAGGCCATCAAAGCCTAACCTGAGACATCTCCATGTCATTCCTAAGTCTGTGAAAATTCCTCTGAATTTAACAGATGGTCTCTAGACACCTCTTGCATTTTTTCCTGATTACTGACCCAATCACAAACTCCACCATTAAGGACACCCCCTAAAGAACAGAGCTAGAAATTTGTCTTCAAAGAATACTTTGGGCCAAATCAATTCCCAGATGTACTGCACTGAATTCAATATATATAATTTAGGGCTGAATTTATTTATATCACCCAGTGACTAATCAAGAAGACAATTTACAGCTCCTCTGAGATATTGTGATGAAGAAAGGTGCCCAAGCATTCTCCTGGATGTCATTTCTACCCTCCAGCAGGAATGATCTCTTAGACAGTGTATGGACTTACAATGCAAGGTAATTATTTAACCATGACCTGCTACTACTTTTCTGTTAAAATTGCCATCCATGAGGCATATTTTACAAGGCGAGCCAATCTCTGAAAACATACTACTGGAAATAAACCAAACAAACTGGAAAAGGCATATATCAGGAAAGAGAAGAGAGCCCATAGGGAATGGGTCATAAAGTTGAAGATTTGAGACTTGACATAAATACCCTGAAAATCTGCAATGTACTTAAGTACATGAAAAAGTAGTCTGTGTCAGCAAGCATATTGTTTCAGAAACTGACAGAAGGGAGTCATAAAGATTGCAAAGTGCTTCTGAAAGGAAAGCAGTCCCTGGTGCCAAGCAGAAAACTGATTCTTAAACAGCTGCTAAATGTTTATGTTCTAGATTTCAGCCCTATTAGAGAATTTGCCAGCTAGAGATTATTAATAATAATAAAAAAATTAGATGTTTATACATTCTTTCAGCTAAGGATTTCTATATTTTATGTACATTATGCAATGGAGCTTCAAAATTCATTGGTAACACAAATGCATAATTGAATAATCATCATATAGACAGAGAAATTTTATAAAAAGTTCAAGGTTACAGAGGAAATACTAAAAAAAAAAAATAGGGATCAAATTCCTTGGTTTTCTACATTTTATTCCAAAGAAAGAAGCAAAAATGGCTGCAATGTATTATCCAAACAAGAAGACCAGTCAGATGGAATGTGATGGCAAATTTACCCTTGCAAGTGTGACATTTACTCACTGTAAATGTAAGATTTTCAGCTTCAGATGTACTCATAATCCTGATATTTTTATAAAGCATCTTGTTTTCTTGTGTAATCTCGCTGTCATTTTATTTTGTAGTAATAACAATAATCATAATAGTCAGGGTAGACTTAAGAAGTTCTTTTTTCTTAACTGAACACTGTGCTCCATGAATGGCTTCCTAAAAATATTTAAATATCAGTAATACTGGGATACTCTGTTAATTGCTTATGAGAACAAGAGTTATTTATATTACTGCCCCTTGAGTTAAAAATCTTTTCCTATAGATGACATACATCAGACTGGGCCTTATCAGAAAATTAATTAAGCTGGATGTAAACTGTTCATGTCAAGAAAGAGAATAATACCCTTCTGCAGAAGCCACCTACCTATACTTCCACCTCTCAGGTCCAAGTCTGTCTATGATTGCAGAGAAGTCTTAAATAGACCATGTACATTAAGCTTTTGGGTGATTATGGTAAGATGAATCCTGCATTAATTTTCCAGTTAATCTGTAGCAAAATGCAGCACACTCCTTTTTCCCTCCAAAAAACATCACAAGAGGTGATAATATAAAATAATGAGAAAATAATTTGGAATGGAACTAAGAACTGTGGAATTATATTATGGCTTGTAGAATTACTGTTTCAGAAAATTTAGTTGGCTAAGATTTCACTTACAGAAATCAATTATTACAAATTCACTTTACAATGATTACATTTCAAGGTGCTCACTGCCAAGATCTTGTTCTTTGGTTGTGCACAAGGAGGATTTAAAAATTCACAGAGCTGCCATGTAGATCCATACTCTGATTTTAACAGCTGCAGAAGTGATTTTATTTTGCTTCTGCCTCTATCACACACAAGGCATCACCTTTGATGACCTTTGCATTGCATCCTCCCATTTGGCAGAGAGATCATTTTGTAAGGACTCCATTCAAGATCAAGCTAATTGTTTCCAATCCTTCAACTATCACCACAGGCGGCAGTGTAAACAGAACCATGCTTCCTTTATCAAAATGCAAGAAAACCAACTGAACACTTTTCATTTTTGTTGTTAAAATAGATGCTTCACCAGTTTTTAGGTCAGGAAATCTCTCATGTTCTGGAATTTTTCTTTGATTTCTCTAGGCTTATATAGCATAATTTATCTTACCAAGTGCATGCACGCAGAAAATGTAATTTTTTGGACAAAAGACAATTTTATAAATAATACCACATACAACTACAAATATATGTTTATACTAGTGTATCAAGAGGGATCAATGCTAACAGAAAATCCACATGAACAGAATATTAGGGTAGGTTCAGTAAACTTATTTCTAAGTAGATATGTTCTGTATGTGTACATATAAATTTTGTAAATGGCTTGAGCATACCAAATATTGATCCTTTAATTATAATAAATAAAAGTACTGTTTTAAAGAGTGAACCTTTAATATTAAATTCTATGTAATGGTAAAATGAAATCAGTAAGAGACACTGGATCCTTCTTTGTGAAAAGTAAATGGAATATTATGTACTGTAAAAGTGCAACGTTAACGATAGCATTCTAAAATATGTCCAGAACATCAGGAACATACAAAATTTTGAAAAGAAATAAAGCAGAGCATAACACGAATATTCAAAGATGAAGGCTTTATTTTCTAATTCCTTCAATGAAAATGTAACTGTTGCATTGACATTATAATCTTACCCTGATTGATCCAGAGTTATCATTGTCTTAATTTGAAATAGAAATTTATAGAGGTTTTAGTCCCTCTATTGCTTCTTGGTTTGTTTCTTTCTTTTGCTTTCACTTTTGCTTTCAAATACTTTGCCTTTAGGATTAAATATACACAGCAATTTGACCCTGTTCTGACCTGATTATCTCATCACTGCATATCATATATTCAGGGAATTACAAAAAGTATGGTTTCTAATGCAATCTTGAAATAATTTTGTTGCATGTTTTCCAAGCATATAATTTATATATATATACTAATGTCATAGATCACTTCATATATATAGCAGTAGTGTTGAGCTTTGGTTATATAATCACTTCCACATAAAGGTCTTTTTCAATATTAGCTTTGAACTATCATTTTTTGCAGACTTTAATTTTCCATGCGTGATCTCATCTTGTCATGAACACTAAACTTTTTTCTTTTTCATGACCTAGTTTTTGCTAGCAGGGGGACCTGCTAGTTTTGATAGAGGTGGCTTCTGTGACAAGCTAGTGGAAGCTTCCACCAGGTCCAGGAGAGCCAACCCCTGATGGCTCCATCAATGGATGTGCTGCTGGCCAAGGCTGGGCCAATTGGAAATGGTGTTAACAACTCTGTGATTACATATTCAAAATTAAATCAAAGCAAAAGTTGTGGTGCAGTCATATTTCCAGTCAGTAGAGAGAGAACACATGGCATTAATAACTCTGCAGACACCAAGGTCAGAAGGAGGGGCAGGAGCTGCTCCAGGCACCAGAGCCAAGATTCTTCTGCAGCCCATGGTGAGACCATGGTGAGGGAGCTGTGCCCTGCAGATCCACCCACAGCCCATGGGGATCCATGGGGGATGCAGAGATCCACCCACAGCCCGTGGGATCCATGGGGGATGCAGAGATCCACCCACAGCCCGTGGGATCCACAGGGGATGCAGAGATCCACCCACAGCCCGTGGGGAGGTGCCCACACCAGAGCATGTGGGTGCCTGGAGGAGGCTGTGACCCCAAGGGAGACCCATGGAGAGGGACCCTGCTTCCAGGCTGGAGCAGCCTGTCCTTGGAGGACTGCACCCCATGGAGGAGTGACCCAGGCCACAGCAGTTTTGGGAGGGCTGTGTGCCCATGGGAGGGACTCACGCTGCAGCAGTTTGCAGAGAGCTGATGCTCATGAGATGAACTCACGTTACAGAAGTTCATGGAGAACTGTCTCCTGTGGGAGAGACCCCACAGTGGAGCATGGGAACGACTCCTCTCCCTGAGCAGCAGGAGAAACCTGGGTGAAAAATTGACCATAACTCCCATTCCCTGTCCCCTTGCACTGCTGGGAAGGAGAAAGGGGTGGGGGAAATGTGCTTTTTAAGGGCTTATTTTACTTCTCATTATCCTGCTCTGATTTTGTTAGTAATAAATTCACCTTATATCTCTAAGTTGAGCCTGTTTTGCCTGTGATGGTACTTAACAAGTTATCTCTCTCCCAGTCCTTATCCCAACTCAGAAATCATCTGTTAATTTTTCTTCTTCTTGTCCAGCTATAGTGGGGAGTAAGTAAGCAGATTTCATGGCTGCCTGGCATCCTGCCAATGTCAACCCATGACAGTTTTGAGCAAGGTTTTACAAT
The DNA here is from genome assembly GCF_052056855.1 of Sturnus vulgaris. NCBI lineage: Eukaryota > Metazoa > Chordata > Aves > Passeriformes > Sturnidae > Sturnus > Sturnus vulgaris. The sequence continues at coordinate 102,222,481 of NC_142245.1, read as the reverse complement.
ACTTTTCTGAAGAGAATATGAAGTATTAATTAAAGCTGAAAATGTTTGAAGTGTTTTCTTCTCTTTTCTCCTTATTTTCTTTTTTAAATATTATTTTGTCTTATTAATTTCCCACAGGAATGCATTTTCTGTTCTGCATAAAAGCTTTTCAACTTTAAAAAAAAATTGCCATGACTTTAGATCATATAACCATTGAAGATGTAGCTACAAAACAGAAAATAAAATTGAAACTGTGGAAAGTATTTTTATTTTAAGATCCCTCACAATTTCATGGCTCTGGATATGCTTGTTCCCATTTTGTTTGCTTTGAGAAGAAAGTTCATTTTTTTAAATAAAATGGTGATCTCACAAGAGGTAATAACCCGTTTTAAATCCAACAAAGATGAGGATTGTGAGGGTACATAGTAAAATTATGTCTTTACTTTCTGGCAATAAAAGTGAAGAAATTTTTATCCAATATGTCCTGAGAACTAGGAAAGGTGGCAGCTGCCCAGTCTTGTCCAGTTTATCTAGTTTATCTATCAGTGACCCTTTATGCTAAGTCTCTACAATGGGCCCTGGAATGATTTTCCAGGCACTAGTATTTGTTACACACTTCTTCCATGCCATGGATTTGTTCTGGGATTCATGCCAACTACATTTATCCCTCCCTGCCCTGCACCCATGTCCTTGCATATCTGAATAAACTCAGGCACTCAGATTGAAAGAGAGCTATGACCCTTATTAATAAGTGTCTGTCCTAGTCCAGAAGACCACAGCATTGGAATGGATGTTGAAGAGGAATTGTTCTACATATAGAAACAACCATAGAAATGAAAGAGCAGTTGTACTTTTTGTCTATAGAAGCTATTTTTGAAACTCAAGAAACATGCAATGAACAAGATGTTATATACAAGGTATTTATATTTTTCTGTAGAGCTGTGGACATTGAATTCCAGAGTAGAGCTAAAAATGCATTTGAATTCTCCAGGTGCATTCCCTCAGAATATATAAGCAATCTCCTTTGCAATTCTGAAAGTGCAATGTTCCCAAATGCATTGCAAGTGTTGATTGTTTGAGATTTTCTATGGGAGATATCTCACATTTATCTTCCTCCTCATTGTTACTCAAGAGTCCTCCAAATCCCTATGAGGGAAAATTGCCAAAGCTTGCAAGCCACAAAGGGACAGGTTCTACTAATAGAGAGCAAACTGTGCAAAGACCTCATTGCCATCCATAATGACTTTAGAGGGGGCCGTTCATTTAGTCATAGTTTTTAATTACTCCAGCACTAAGATGAGCTGCAGCTTTGCCATGGCATGGTGCTGCTCCCCTCATGTTCTGGTGATGGGACACGGCCAAGAAAGCCTTTTCCTCTCAGCATCTTTAGTCTAAGGCCTGGGAATTTGTAAGCAAAGGATGCCCTGTTGTGTGATGATTACTGAGCACAATGCCTGTAATGCTGAATTAGTGTGGGTTATTGAAAACAGTCTTCCTGTCTACATGTTATGTAATTAATTAAAACTATTTGCTTATCTGTGTTTTAAATCACAATCTCTTAAATTTAGCAAAATTGCAATACAGGTTATTAATTGAAAAATTCACTATGAAGTATTTTCATTAACTGTATCTCAAATTTACAGACAGCAAACTGCTTGGAACTCTTTTTTTTTTTTTTTTTTTTTTTTTTAATTAATTAATAGGTTCTGAACACCCATGCCCACTGACTCTTCCCAGGACAGTTTAGCAGAACTGAGGTGACATACCTGCACCCCTGCCCTCTTTGGTTGCTAGTACAGGCAGTTTGTCCTTGGTGAGCTACAGCTCATATTTCCCCATTAATATAAACTATGATTTTAAAACAGTAATCAATAATTTTTTTTTAATAAAAAACTACTGCTGATTTCCCAAGAAGCTGAATCATTCTCCTATGTATTTATAAGGGCACTATCCTGAAGGATTTCTGGCAATACCTAAGGTATTTATATGAGGGATTCAATACAAGTAAAATCGGCTGCTGCTGAATCTTCCCTTGGACTGATGTATAGTGCAGTTAAGTAAATTTATTAAAATGAAGAATATGAGTATTTGCCCAATACTGCAGAACAAAGTTTGGTCTTATTTTCTCAAATGTTCACTAAGGAATAAGAAAATTAAGAATAAGCGTGTGATGGAGGAAATCTTGAATGACTCTAATATAAACAGTTTTAATGATAAATTAAAGCTTATTTCTTTTTAAATAAGGTTAGTTATGTCCTGGACTCTTAAAAGGTCAGGGTTTCATTTACTAAGTAATAAGCTATCTACTAAAGGCAATACAAGCATTACTTCACAGACTAATGTAAACTGAGCTACAGTTTAGCTGTAGGTTAATAAATTGGACAGAGTATTATGTATCCTGTATAGCAGCAGTAGGGAGAAGAGAAAGAAGCACAGATATAATGGAAAGAAATCCAGGAAATTTACATAGAAGGGAAATATATGTATGAGGAAGTATAAAACAATATAATTCTCAAATGCATATCCTGAACCAGAATCAAGTCTTTTACCACCACACACTGGAGTTGTAGGGCAGTTTTTGTGCTGTTCTACACCAGATGAGGCTGATTTGATTAGAAATTAATGTTTTGCTTTATTCCTTGACTGTTCCCTAGAGACACTGAATATATTTATTTTAAGCAAAAGCACATTAATAAACTGCAGGTATGCCATATGGATGGTTTTAATTTTTCTCTAAGTGTCAGAGCACCCTATTGTACTACTTGTGTTGTATATAAATTTTTCTTTTTCATTCTCCCCTTTTCAACAGACGAAGATGAAAATTAATTTAAATCCTTGTTTAGGTACAATGCTGTGGATGGGGGATTGTACAAGACAACATAAAACATAGATATAGATAAGAACAATGCACTGCAATGCCACAATAAATAAGTTAAAAAGTAAAGAAACCTCAATTTTATCTGATTTCTTCCACAATGACAGTTTTTTTAATCACTTGGATGTGATTAATACCACAATTTGAAATGAAACTTCTGGTGAAAAGTGAGTTTCACCTTGCTTGTGCTCCTTCTTGCTGCTGCATAAGGAAGAATTCAAGCACCATCATTCTGGTTACAGAAATCCTCATTCTGTTGCAAAAAGAGGCTGTTCAGCAGTGTTATGAGCAGGAAATGCCCCTGCTTATTTTTAAATTTATTCTGGAAATAAATCAATCACAGAAGTCACAGAATACTCTAACCAACTGAGATAATCAGAGGGTCAAGTGTCTCATATGACTTTATTTCTAGATTCTCATTTATTGCTGATGGTCCATCAAAAATTATTTTGTAGATGAGTACTCTTCTCTTTGAGGAAATGCACCTGAATATATAGGAGCTAAAATTTATGACTTCTTCCTTAGTATCTTCTTTCTTAGCTTCTTGTGAAGCTAACTGCTTTCAAATGCCCTGTGAAAACTTATTTAGAGATATTCCAGTAGTAGGAATGATAAGGGATTGCTTTAACACAAGCAATATAAATTGGTGTGAGAAAATTCAGCCATGGTTTCTTATTTGCCTATAGACTAGAAGATGGCAATATTCTGTACGTGAAATGCAAGAGACAAGTCTCATTTATCCAGGGACTTAATGAGCTCAGGAGTACCTTATTCCTGTAAAATTTGTTGGTTAAAGTTCTGTTCAAGTCTTTTGGATTACATAAGGAAATTCCAAGAATATGGTGGTACATATTGCTTCCCAGAATATCTTCTTTATCTTCTTTAAACAGCACATATACCAAGATAAATATTTTTAAATTTTGAAGTCAATGTGGAAAGAGATTCTAAAAGATTTTTAAGTATGCAGAAATGTCTGAAATTTTGGAAGGGTCTCACAAGGAACATCAACCTACAACTGCTGGCCCTGCATGGACAGCCCCAAGAACCACACCATGTGCCTGAGAGCACTTTTGAAACACATCTTGAACTGTAACAGAGTTAGTGCCCTGGCCACTTCCCTGGGAGCCCTGTTCTAGTACCCTAAATTCAGTTCTGGAGTGAATCTTTCATTTTGTAAGAGACAGAGTTCATGATCCTGAGTAAATCACCGAATTCAAGGCTGAGAAACTGAAGCACAGCTAGAATCTGCTCATCCAATTGTGACTGTAGAAATTATAGAAAGGTAGCAGTCAATACATCAACACATTATTACAGTAATACTTCACCACCACAGCTATAAGAAAACTTAGATAAATAATGATTGTCCTTACAAGCTCACTCCCAAGTTTAGAACTGGTGATTTATTAAAGCTTAGAAAAGACCATATAAAATGCCTGAATATTTTATTCTTTTCCACATAGAATTTCAGATGAAAAAAACCTACTAAAGAAGGAAATATATTCTCAACTTATTTGCAAGGGTTGAAAGAGAAGAAATGATGACTTAGATCCTGATCAAATAAAACCTGTCTGGTTCCACTTTATTTTCTGATACAATGGTGTTGCCTCATTAATTCTCAATCTTTTAAAATCTAGTGGGGTTTTTAAGTCATAATGAAAATTCCAGTATTTATTTGCTTGACAGTAAACCTGAAGATACATATGTTATTATTCTGTTCAAGGAAAAATGGAGAATTCTGTGGACCTGGATCAGAATAACTGTGGTATCAGAAAAAAAAAAAATGACAATGCATATATTTGCAAGAGAATAGCAATTTAATTGCTGGCTTTCATAACTGATCAAATACTCTATAATACTCTGCCATGTGATTATATATTTTTTTCTATAGTGGTAGATTATATATGTTATGGAGGATGAAGACAAACCAGAACATGTAGCAAGTGTCCTGTGCCTTTACCCAAACACACTAAGCAGTGAAACTATAAGATGTTCTGGAAAAAAACACAAATCCCAGTTTGTCATACTTCCCCAAAGCTGAGGTTATTGCTTATATACAGCTAAAATCAGAAAGCCAAGCTTTTCCTGGTGTAATTTTTTGAAAATTATCTTGGTTTATGTTGAAGAGTGAAAATGATATGGCCTTTAGTCAGTAGATTTTGATTTTTTTTTTTGTTTTTAAACGGCAATGCTGATTCAACAACTGTATAAGAAGATATTTGCCTCTACAGCTGAACTTTTCTGATAACATAGTTCTTAGTTTTATATACAGAATAAAAGTGTTGTGACTTTGGATCAACAGGACTTTGCTTATGAATTATACTCTTGCCAATTACTTGCAAAAGTGACTTTATCAACAGATTTATCATCCTCTGCTTATGAAAATTGATCATCTGAGTGGTATATGAGTCTGGTACTAAAATATTCTGAATTAACATGCAGAGTTATAGTAATTTCTTCTGAAAGTTAAAGGATAAATGTAACATAAGGACTACATATTTTTATGTGAAAATATGGTCTGTTTTGTGAACATTCATGATCAAATACAATATAATTTTATCTCCCTCTTTGTGGTTCAATGTTGCCATATTGCGCTGCTTGATTTTAATGAAGTAATTAAAAGAAAAGTTTCAGCAGAAAGAATCAGAAGAGTCTTTTGTTCTTTTGGAAAATTAGTAAAAATCTGTGTGGAGGAGACACCTGTAGCTCAGGTATCACAGACTCCCATATGTGCTAAATACAGCTTTAACTTGACTAGAAGAGAAGCACAGGGTACAGAAAGCTACATATGGGAAACTAGCTCATGATTTTGAGTACGCCCACTTCTAGTTATGAAAATATTCTGACAATATCTTACTCATTAGAATGGCCTCAGGTACTCAGTTGGAATGCAATTAATGCTGTACTGCACTGGGGAACTTCAAGCTGCAGAACAACTTTCTCTCTTAAAGCATGCAGTGATTCTGTTAACCTGGGATAAACTTATTGTCCTTAATATTCCATTTGTGAATTTGCTTTTGCTCTACATATTTCTGACAGAGATAACCTTTCTATTACTACTATTTGGAGTAATAGTGTTCAGTAAAAATGTCTCTCTTGCTGTGTCCAGAGGCTGAATAACATGAGATTTTAGATAATGATAGTTGTCCATTATAAACTAAACAGAAAATACAAAGTTAAGAAACCCCAAACATTCCAAATAGTCTTTCTTTTCCCCAAAGCCTTCATTATTACTTCCAAGGTGGTACAAATCAAGCCAATTTGACAGGTTTTCAGTAATAAAAAATGCTCCACTCTTCCCACTCAATCCTTTATAAATTGCTTCTGCAATGTGTTTGTTCATCAGCTCTCAAGTCAACACAATGTTATGCAGATGAGAAAAAAATAAATCACCCAAAAACCCCTTTGGATGCAATTATGGAATAGCCATGGAGAAAGCCTTTAGAAAGGAAGTTCGTGATAGTTTACAGGCCTCTGCAAAAGGGTAGTTGATGGTTATGAAAATGGTTTATAAGGAAGAAACCTAAAGGAATAAAAGGCCCAGCAGATCATGTTTAGAGAGATTCTAAAATACTATAGAATCAAGAGAGGAAAAAAGGAATTTTAAAACAGCCAAGAATTTTCATAAATCACTTATTCTTTGATGTTAAAGGAAGATTTAAAATACTACTTGTGGATAATTTCACTTCACTTGTTACAAAAATTTTGCAAAAAATCTATTCTTTCCCCTGTGCCCTCCCAGCCTGCAAGTAGGACTGAGCCTGCTGCTTCCATTAACAGAGAAAATATGAGTTTGTCCCTGTAAAAGAATTGTTAACATCAGTGTAGAAGAGGTAGGAGTATTCTACATAAACAAAAGGTTAGAGAAGAAATGTGGGTTGTTTAAATGGATTCTTTACCACTCCCAGAACATGCTTTTATGCTTCTAAAACTCTGTTCCCAGTAATGGATATAGTTGAAAGAACCTAAAAAGTAAAATAATTCTATCTCTGGGTGTGAAAAATATATCAATCCTCCATCATAAATAGTGCATAGATGTTTCTCTATTAAGTGACTGCTAACATAAATACTGCAACAATGAGCCTTGATTTAAATCTTACTATTTTTTGCATTTTTTTGTTCTAAATCAGTCTCTAGGTATCTTTTCTTATAATACAGAAAATAAACAGAAATTTATTCATTTAACTACTAGGTATATTCAACTATAATTAATTATAAAAAGGAGGTAAAAAATACTTAGTTTGTTATGTTTGCATGTAATTTCATAAAATAAATAGCAAATATAAATGAAATTTATCTAGAAAATTGTATTGGGAAAAATATGTAGGAAAAAGTAACTTAGAATGAAATGCATAAAGAACTGAAAATTGGATATAAACAGGGACATATCAACAACTTATAGAGAATAAAAGAATGAAAACAAGCTTGTATTAGGAAAAAAAAACAAATCAGAGTTTCAATAGAATAGTGAAAATCCTTTTAACTTGGCCTGAAAGTAAGACAATCTTTGAACTTTTTAAGTTGGCTTCTTCTACACTGGTGCACCTTAACAATATTTCATTTACCAAAACTGTTGAACAACCCATAAAAAACATTGATGCATATAATCTTTGAAAGTGAGCCCATTTTTTATTCAGGAACTTCAATAAAACTTATGGATTTTTGCCACTAGGCAATCCAGTTTGAAGGTTTGGGCACATGCAAGGCTTTGTTTGCATATAAATCATTACTGTTTATAAAGATTTATGGAAATATTAAAACTAAACTTTCAAACACTGAGAACTAACTGCTTATATTCACAAAATATGCATAAGTCATAAATTTACCTTCCTTACCAAATAAGAGTGTGTTTTAATTTCTTTAGGCATATTGACTATGTTAATACAATTGTGACTGCTCGCTTTTGGAAGAATTGGTGTCATTCAAACAGATACTGTGCAGTTCTGTTTTGTGAATGACTGAGACAGATGTTCCTGAAAATTAACATCTGCGGTTCTCACTGTAATTTTTGGACCAAACACTATTCTATTTCACAAACTGAAAGCTTCACTTTTGTTTTCAACTTAAACTGAATAAAAGGCATCATACTAAAAGTTAATGTTTCCTGAAGTAGCTTTCATTGTTTAGACTGAAATAATGTAACAATTTAGACTATTGCTGAAAGGTTTATGGTGTCAGAGCTACCCCACAGCTGTGATGACACTGTAGCTGTGGTAGCACACAAAACTTTACAGAGAGGAGTAGTGGCACTCTACTTGACACAAAAAAGAGAAATATCCACGTTCAAAGTAAAAAAGAACAGTAACTAAGAATTGCTTTTGTTGTGCCTCTTCTCTTGTGGAACTCGAACAAATAATGAATAACAGAGGTAGTCCTTTGGTAAAGAAACACATATACAATTGCTACCACATACTGAAAGGCTTATTTGAAACTCTTGGGATCATTTAGGGGAAGTACACATAAAGCTTAGTTCGAACATAGCCTAAACTGCCTCTGTACTCAATTTTAACAAATGGAGAGGAGTCTAATTTAAAGGGTTGGGGTTTTTTGTTTGTTTTTTTGTTGTTTGTTTGTTTGTTTGTTTTTTTGCTTTGTTTTGTTTTTTGTTTGCTTTTTTTTTTTTTTCCTTCTGACTACCTCTTAAGTTTGTGAAAGATTTCATGGTGCCTTTAATAGAACAGTTGATAGAGAAAGACATGTGTCTTCACAGGTTTCCAGGACACATCCTAAGCAATTTATCTAAAATGAGTGAGCTGACTTGGCTCAAGGCTGTCATGAATGAGTGAATTGCTGTCCCTGCACACAACAAGTCTGTGGAAGTGCCTGATTTGCCAGAGGCATTGGAGACAGAGAGAGTATTCTAACTGCAAACATTTCACTGCTTTGAAGACCATTTTTATCCATTCCAGATGTGTTCTGTAAGAAGGTGTCTCTTTCTAATGAGCATAATGGAAGTCCAGCCTCACTGGACTAACTTTGTAAACGCCTCTTTGAGACTTTATTAGCATGAATTCCTCTAGAATAAAGCACAGTGTAGTGTAAGACTTTAGAGTCCCACTGCTTTCTCTTCCCCTGTCCCTTCTATTTTTCTTTCTCTTATGCATAGAAAAGTTATTATTAAAAAAATAAAAATTTCAACAATTATCTTGACCCTCAGCTAATAAGTGATAACAAAAGTAAAACAAAAACGAAAAACATGACATTAGAAGCATTCATTTCAGGAAACTTCAAATATTTCACAACTTGACCTAATTATACTGACGAAAAGTGCAGTAGACATCAAGGTTGCTTTAGAATAGGGCAAAAATAAATACTTGTAAAAAACTTAGAGTAACTAGAGGAAATAATATTATTCCCTTTGACATTTACCTTATGTTTATAGGGAAGATAAATTAATTCTATATTAATATTATGCATCCTTAATAGAAGTTGAAGGATTATGAATCACAATTAAACGTCTCAGAAAAGTGCAGGAGCACAAATCAAGGCTGGAAGGGACACTGCCCTCTAGCGATGTCATGCAAAGTTAATCAGATCATACATTGAAAAAAATTCCTGGTGGTGTTATGGAGAAATAAACACAATTCTCAAACAAGACCTAGTGCATTAAACTTCAACAGAGCCTTAAACTGGGAGGCTGATTTTTTGATCCATTTAAAAAATAACCCCATCAATGATATTATGCTTCAGTAGGAGATAATCTGTTTATATAGAGACAGACGTATAACTCTAAGCAACTGTAATATTCTCTTAGAAAAAAACATTGCTGAACATAAATATACTTATTTTCTCTACAACAAAATCAGGCAAATATAAAATAAAATTAATCAAGCTAAACTAATAACAATTATACATAATTGCTTCACTGTTGGCTCTGAACTCTAGCATCTGTGCTGCTGTGCTTTGCTGTTCTGACATTATTACACACAAACAATGCTGAAATGCTCATCGGGATATACCTGTTAATCTGATCCACTCCTAGGTAAATCTTTGCTGCTACTCTATTAAAAAAAAACAAACAAAAAAACATGGATGGGCTGCTAACCAGAGCACTGTGTTACTTTTCATGAAAAAATAGTCAGGAATCTGAGGTAATACTATGTGGTGCAGGCAAATATTTTTTATTTAAGGCATGTAACCTGAGGGAATAAGTACAACATTTCTAATGAGTTCAGTACCTGTATAATAAAGACACATTTTTAAAGTTTTGATTGCTTCACTGCTGATGAATACAATGGATACATGCAATTGGTGTGTATTCACCAGTAGTGAAGCAATTAAAACTCAAACTACACAATATAGTTCTGAGATCACTCTCTAATGAAATAAGATACAGAACATATTAGGAATGTTGTACTAGATCAATTAAGAATTCATTTTGTGAAAGTAATTGCACTACTGAAAGAGTTAACTTATATTTACCTGAGAAAGGAGAGGATTTAAGATTAACTAGGGAAAAGCAAGGATGTCTATAACAAAAACAAATATGCTGCACAATTGGATAAGTTTTAGATATTATTTTATCCCTAATAGAAAAAGAGGAACAAAAATAAAACAAGACACAAGGAACGAGGGAATAAATATTGATATTGCTGCAGCAATTGACTTGACATCATAATCTCTTGTCAAGCTGCACAGTGTCTCTTGCTCCTGTATTGAAATACAGCAGCTCCAAATGTCATCCTAATTATACTGGTGGAGCAAAATGTCCTTAGGGAAATACAAAATGGAAATAAACAAACAGTTTTCCCGTGCTGTGGGAATGGCACTAACACTTCCATATTAGTGTCAAGGAATATCATGTTCCACTTGGATTTAAAACATTAGTTATTGTTTATTTATTTGGCTGCATTTGTGTTTATTATACTTTATAGATATCGAAATCTGTGATGATATTGTTCCTCTGAAGAAAAGATTTGCTATTTTTCAAAATCTATATTCTAAGCAAAAAATATGACCTATTAAGTTCCAGATTAATTACTAAAAAAGAAAAATGTACATGTCATTATAATTCTCAGATTTTTTTTCCCTTATTGAATATGAAGCCCTGTTTTCATAAGACCAATAATTTTTTTCTTGTTACATGATTCTTGTGAATCAGGAACATATGCTCAACTCCTTTAAACAGATGAAGAATAGACGTCCAGAAGGAAAAAGGCTGGAGTTTCAGAAAAGAGCCATTGCTACTCTTACAATAGGAGACAAACACAATGCAATTCCTCCCGAAATGAGGATACACCAGAGATAAATTTCCTTACAGACGTCTAAAAGGACACAGTTTCAGAGGGGCAGTACTATAAAACCAAGACATTTTCACCTTTAGAGAAAAGAAAATGCAGTAGTCATAAAAATAGAAGCAGCAGTAATAAGAAGAGGAGGAGAAGTAGTAGTAGTAGTAGTAGCAGTAGTAGTAGTAGCAGCAGCAGCAGCTGTAGCTGTAGTAACACAGTGATAACAGCAGTAGTAGCAAAGACTCTGACTTCAGATATTCCCTGGAGTGGCTCTTCCTTGATTGGAAAGAGTTGCAGTGCTGGAGCACAGTCTGCAATCAGAAATTTTCTGGAAGGGACAGTGTGATGTTGACAAGCATGCAGAGCAGATCATCATGTTTTTCTTTGCTAAATTCTTGCAGGGGGAGTTTCTACACCTGGGACTCACTCACGGATGCTCGTTTTCATACATTCAGCCACCGCACAAGCTTTGATCTTTATTCTAGCAGGGCATTTATTTTTGGTTCTAGGGGAAGTTGCCCGCAGAAAATTACTGTCCTCTCCGTAGTATGTACAACCTATCATGTTTTATAGAGCAGTTCACATTCACTTTCATCATAAAGCTTTCAAATCACACAGGAAGGAAAGTTGTTCTCAGAAGGGGAACAAGAAGGTTATGTCAAAAGATGCTATCTCCATATGTCAAAATTATTTCCGTAGTGGAAAAGTTGAAAATAAATGAAAGGTTGGGCTGGAGCCAGGGGATGCACAACATCTTTTCCTTACAGAAATTGTATAGTGTGGTTTGGATCAACAATATTTTTCCTACAAAATCTCCTCAACAACAAAATTTTTACGTGGTTGCAGTAGCTTCACAGATATGCAGACCTGGGCTTTTTTTTTAATTTATTGTGTTGTAGAGCTCTAATTCTCTCTTATGAGTTATACTCTCACCTTACTAGATTTATTCAGACCAGGAAGCGTGAAAAGAATTTTTCGATTGCCTTGACTTCTTTGACATAGCCTCAAACCCATGTTTGTGGTTTTCAGTTCTGCTTTGTTTCACTCTTCTCTTAGCGCGAACAGAAGAAACTTGTATATTGGAAAATATGTGGAAAATATAAACTTTAAAACCATTACCATGCAACAAAATTATCAGATGAGAAGCCAGCAAATATAAGCCACGTGATTGTTATTTTACCTTTAAGAAAGTTTGAACTAAATCTAAGAAACATATTGGTAAAATACTATATTAGAAGAATAATATTGAAAGTAGCAAATAACTTCTAACTTTGCCTTGCATTCACTTGTAATAAACTATGGACAGTGGTTTATAATGATATACCATTACATATATGTTATACATATTATATATGTATAGATATATATGTATGCAGATATATTATGCTGTCATTGTATAGATACAGTCACATATCACATTAAAATATGTATTACCTAATGTGTTGTAGAATATCTAAGTCACAATATGCCTTATTGAGTATAAAATTGTTGGATCCTATAAAGTTGTTTTCTTTAATTCTGAACTGCATTTCCTAAATATATGTAGAAATTGATAGAAGCAAAAAGGCAAATGAAATCTATCACAAACTTCTAAATAAATAGAGACTTGAAGCTAATTAATTTGAGTCATTTAATAGACAATATGCTTAAAAACTCCACAAAGCATAACAAAAGTCAAATACCTTTCTATCAAAGATGTGGTAGAGTTCTTATCATTAAGGTTCTCAGCATGTGACTGGAGAAGGCACTAGATAATCTTATTGGTACTCTCTTTTCCACAGAAGGCTGGGTAAGATAATCTTTTGAGCTTGCTTCAAACCTAAGCTATTGTACAATTGTATGAAAAGACAGAAACTGTAACTGGAATGGTCAGAGAAGTGATTTGCAGAGATTCCAGACAAGGCTAATGATGAGAACTGCAGCACTGTGCACTGTGGAGGGTTATTGCCTCCTGTGTACCAGTTGTGGAATGTGAAAAACCTTTGAAACTTCTGAGTTAGGTTCACAAAATTTAAATAGCTTCTAAATAGTAGCTCCTATCATTCTAAGCAGGCATTTGTAAATCAGCCCTCAGTCTTGCTTCTCATTCCAACTGGAATGTTTACTTTTAAATGGAAATACTATCTCTAGCACAGAAATTAAAAGTCTAACTGGTTTAGCTATTGGAAGAGAGAAAACCACCAGGATGTCATCCCATCAGGGTGGCTGAATATTTCTTATGGCCTTATTATTTATTTAATGCCTTGTTGAAAAGTAATGTCTTACTGAATGTTGTGGAAGACAAGGCCTAAGAATGTTTGGTACCAGTATGTCTTGACAAATATACGTAGGATATAGTAGGTTACTCTATGCATTTAGTAGGATACTAACTAATACATACTATTAATACATAGTAGGATAATCTATGTATTTAACATTCACAAAATTATTACCTTCTGGAGCTAATGATTTAAAATAATAATCCCATTTATGGGAGATAAAAGGTGTTTAAATAAAATACAGTTGCCATTTATTTCACATTTAGTTTCAAACACACTGATGAAATGAATATTTTGAGCTGTCTGAAAAAAAAATAAATTAATGAAAAATCACTCAAAATCCTTAAACTTTCACTAGCTTGTATTTGGGGCAAAGGAAAGAGAGAGTTTGTCATTGAAATCTCTTTTACCACAGTGATTTCACGTTTTCCACTCTACTGCATCATTGGAAGCTGTTTAAAGAATATAATGAAAATAACATCCCTGTACGTAATTACAGCAGAGAATTCTGCACTTAACTGACTACACCTCCTGTCATGGGACAGAGAGGAAATCTTTGATCCTTCTTTCCTGTCAGATAACAGAGCAAAAGTAGGGAGTAATTTTTGCCATCATGTCTGTATGTCCCCCCAAACATTGCTCTCAGTAGAGCAGCTAAAGTCAGCAAATTGACATTAATTTCAAAACATTTTCAGCAGTTACCTCTGGGTTCTGTACATGTGTCTCATTCAAGTGGATCCAGTGAAGTCAACTGGACTTCATTGACTCAGTTAAAATCACTGAACCCTTTCGGAGCTGTGAGTTTCCAAGATTACAAATATCATATGCTACTTAAGCACATTATGATTCTTTCAGACATCTACACTTTGACGAAGGACTTTTGAAAATTCAGACTTTTATGTATTCTGCATAAACATAAAACACATAAGAAGCATTTTCCAAGACAGAACTATAGAGAAATCTATGTTGACTTAGTTTGAAAATTTGGATTGGAACATATTTTATAATTTAAAAATGAAAGGTTTTCTTGGCTAGTATAATGAATTTCTGCTACTTGTATGTGTGATTTCTCTGCAGTCAGAACATATCTGAGAAAGTTAGGATTAAATGAGGAGATATATAAAAAAGTGAAATGGAGACAGAACACTGCAGATGAAAAGCAACACAAAATATATTGATAGATATGATTTGAGTAGGACAAATTAGAGTCTGATACTAAAGTATCTAACATGCATTAATTACCTGTTTTAGCATTTGGCCTTTTGAATTTGATTTTATTCTTCTCATTTGTTGCAGAAATTTGTTCAGATACTCCCTTGCTTCATATGTCCACCCACAGAAACAAAGAGAGAGAGAGAGAAGAAAAAGGTCAGCACTGACCAATAGAGAGCAGGACTGAGTTCTCTTACTATAAAGAGAAGCAGTCTCTCAGATAATTATCTCTCAGATAATTTGTTGTTGAACAGTTATTTTGAAAAGACTCTTCAATATCACCTTTGTCAAATATGTCCCCTGTACAAATTCAGATCTATTATTCTCTTAGTAAAAAACAACCAAAAAAACAAACACAAACTGGAAGGGAAGAAACTTGAAATAGAACTGTGTGGGAAACTACACTCTTTCTGGAGCCTCATTCAAAGCAAGAATTGCCTTGAAAATTTTTCTAAAATATTTCAGTTGTGTGTATTCCAAATTATTATGTAGCTTTTGTTCTTCTCTTTTTGGTTATAACCTGAGCACTGAGATATTGCAGCTTGTGAGAATTCTGATACTTGGTATAGAGATGCTGGCACTTTAGTCTTCTTTGTAATAAAAAGTCAGAGCACATGATATAAGAAAGGTTTTTTACTAGATTCAAACACTTCTCCCACTTCTTTCAAGAGTTCCTTAGTGCCAAAACCAATTCAGGTAGTAAAAGGTCAACATGTTCAATGCCCCCATTAATTTTCTTTCCACTAGTGAGTGACTTAGGTCCTTCTAACCCCTAAAAATGATGTAGGCGTGAGACATTTCTTGCAGCTTCCTCCCTTTCACAGCTAGCTGACATGAGTATCCTTACATAATTTTCCTCACATTTGCTCAGCACTGGTGATGCCACACCAGACTGGACGCCCAGTATAAGAGAGATATGGATGAACTGGAGAGAGCCCAACAGAGGTGACAAAGAGAAGGCTCGGGGGGATCTTATTCGTGCTTACAAACTGCAAAGACAGAGACGGGTTCTTTAAAGCAATATTCAGTCACAGGACCAGAGATAACTGGGCACAAACTGAAACACAGGAGGGCCATCTGAACATCAGGAAACACCTTTTCATTGTGAGGGTGATTTATCACAGGTCATCCAGAGAAGTGGTGGGATCTCAAGCCATGGAGATATTGAAAAGCCACCAGGACACAGTTCTGGACATGTCTCCCTGTTCAGGTGGTAGAAGTTGACTAAATTACCTCCATGACTTTTTAAGCTTAGCCAATCAATTCTGTGATTTTTTTTTTTTTTAATAGAAGTCTTAAAAATATCTTTAAAAACTTTATGTCTTATTCTCTTGGTAACTCAGTTAGAAATGTTATCTATGGTCTAAAATTAATTGGATTTTCAGACATAAATATAGTCTATAAAGATGTAATATTATTTCCAGACAAAGGATTAAATATGATAAATGATATGCTTAGGAGAAATAAAATATTTCTCTGTTCTTTTATTTAAAATAGGAGGAATTTCTTCTACTTGCATTTTTTTAAAAATACCTTATGATATGCAATATTTTGAAAAACTAAAAAATATGCATGTGGGTAAATGTTTGAACATTTACACAGCACAATATCCAACAGTGAGACATTTAATTCAGACAGCACATTCTATCTCATTTTATTATTATGCAACCATATAATGATAAAAACTGTAATTTCACATTCTCTTCTATACTTGTTCAGGAATTAAGTTCAGCAGATACTTTGAAATTAAGAAGGATTACTTTATTTCAGAGGTCATTGAATCTTCTTCTGTATGTTTGTAATGAACAGTATAGATCATTGATATGATGAATCATGTATTCCCAAGTTTTACAGAGAAACAAAGACAATTTCAACAAGTGCAGCTCATTTTCAGCAAAGCCTGTGTCTACAGAACAGTTATAAATGAGGTGTTTTGAGACTTGAAACCCCACAGAATTTTAAAAGAAATTACAATATTCAAAAGCATGAGAGCCATCATACAAAAGTAAAGATTCCATCTCAGGAGCTAGCTAAAGTATACACTTTACTATACACTTCTACTCATTCTCCTACTGTGTATCTTTATTTTTCACATTTTCTGCCATATGAACTAGACTAAAATAGGGTGTGCCAGTTCCAGTAATGTCTGGAACTGACACTGTGAGCATCTTCACTTTCTGTTCCTGACACAGTATCCTATAAGCCCGTGATGTGAGTCAGGTTAATACCTTTATGCTCTTACACAGGTACAGCTGAATAGCTCTTCCAGCTCCAGTAATGGACTTGTGCATGCTTGGCATCTTGAAAATGCACAATATTCAAGCTGGCACACTTGAAATGAGACTGCTAATACATCACTGGGTCATTGAACTTCTGATCATTGGTATTTCACTTCATGCTAACTGGTGTTTGAAGCATGATCAAAAGTTGTGAACAGCTACAATAAAGACAATGACACTGCAATCTCCTACTACTTTTTTAAGGTATTTTTTAATGTAGTAGTGTGGTTTTTAAAGTAAAAGTGGAATACAAGAGATGAAGAAGACATTTTCCCTTGCAATTATTCCCTCAAAAAATAACATTTAGCCCCCAAAATACTGTAAAGATTTTACACTCTACCTTTGAAAATCTTCAGGGGAAATAAAAATGTTGGATTTTCAGATTTAAATCCTATTTTTGGCAAACAAATCTACCAACTTATTGTTATCAGAATGAGGAGGTCATACCCTCGTGTTCCATCTGCTCTTAGTTGCAGCCATTCCTTTTGCTAGGGAGCCAATTACACTTACATGACCCAAGAAAAATAAACCAGGAAAAATGTAAAAAGCTTTTTTTTTTTTTTGTTACAATGGAACTGAAGCCTTAAGGAAAAGGATTTCACATTCAAGATGATGAAAGGAAGTGAGGTGCTGAAACAGTGAGCTGTTGAGTCAGGTGCTCCCAGCAGCAGGTCTCTTTAGACTGCAGTATATCATGGCCTGTATTATTTTCAGTGAATCATTTAATTCATTATATATATTATCTTACATGAATCACATTCATGGAAGTGTAACTGAAATACTTTCACACTCTCAGATCTAAATGCCCATGTTTGAGATGTTGAGACTTGCCACTTCCTATTGAGGAGTCACAATCCTGAGTTTGTTCTCTCTGCCATTTTTACCAAAAATCATAATGTGTCAACCATTCTGACAAAGTGTTTCCTGAAAGAAATCTTTCTTTTCTGTAAAGTATCATTTAAAAAGCTGATGTCAAAATTTTTTTCTTTTGTTTCTTTTTGAGATATCAATCTAATATGTGCTGGTAAGCTGAAGTTCTGTCACTTTATGTAGCATAACCAGTAGCCCTTCTGGGCTGGGTCACAGAGCAGCCTCTATGCCTGGTTGCTAGTATTCATTCAGTGTGGATTTAGTATTTTTTTTCTATATGATATTGTTGTTTTAAATGTTTCTAATATTTAACAGCAGGTAAGTGTAGAGTCAGAGGATCCAAAATGTGGCTTAAAAATTATAGGCATCTTACATTATAACCATTGTTTATAGTATGGAGATGTTTGATAGAATTAAAGAAGCAGAGAGAAATAATTGGAGATAAAAAGAGAACTGAGGGATTTCAGATAGGACTGTTCCTTGTGGGGCATTAGTAGCAATGACAAAGTGATAGCTGGGAAAAAGGAAGAAGAAAAAAATCGCATAATCGTTTTTATGTTTAACGCACCAAAAAAAATTGAGAGATTTCTTCTCTTTGTAGATAGCATTTTCTTAAATTTTAAAGAATTAAAAAATAAATATTGTTAAGAATATTGGAATAGGGTAAATCTTTATCTGTCATACCTCAGAAAAGTTGAAGTCTGTTAAGCAAGAATTGAGCTAATGTCCACTTTTTATTTGGTGCTTATAAGCCATTATGTTCATGAACAGCAGCATTATTTAAAGAGAAAGCCAAGTATAGTTTTTTTGGCTAAATGACATTTGAAGAAATGGACTAGCTTATAGGGTTTCACAGCCTTCTTCAATCTTTTGTATTCTCAGTGTCTCCTTTGTAAAAGCCCTGCACATATTCACACACTGCAACCTTAAACACATCAAAGATAGTAAAAGGTGTCAGTCTTCCCATCCAAAAGCATTTTCCTGAATAACAGATGAATTAAATATGACAAGGGTCAGGGTTTTTTCCAGATCCTGTCAACAGCAATTTGAAATCAGTGAAACTGGTTAACATTTTTATTTCCTGAGGTAGCCAAAATTATGTCTGTCATCTAGAGTGTCTTTAACCTTGAAGTCTGACAAGTAAACCCCTGTACTTTTGATGGCCTAATTAGCAACCTGTTCAAAATGCCCAAAGTGACTTTTAGGAGGAAAGGTTAACATAGTGGTTGCTGCCTTTCAGCTTCTTTGGGTAAACTTAAGGAAATCTTTAGTTTATCAGGTATTTTTGCATAATCAATTAATCACATGCTTTGGCATTGATTTAAAATGTCACCCAAATGGTCTGAAAATTAAATTTGAAAATACTAAAAAAAGTTGGTTATGAAATTAGATGAAAGGTGGGGAAACATTGCCTGATGATTTTTTATTAATTAATTCATTGACAGTGTTAAAACCATTGACATGGAGCAGGTAAAGTACTTTGAAGAAACCAAATATAGCCTAACTAGAATCAAATAAATAGGAACTGGGCTAGATATGGTTAGAAGTTAATCAATTTACCTACTATTTATATTTAATAAAAAATGATAAAATAATTTGAGGGAAGGGACCTTAAAAATCATTTAGTCCAACCTCTCTGTCATGGCAGGGACACTTAACACTAGAATAGGTTGCTCAGAGCATCATCCAAGCTGACCTTGAACAATTCCAGGTGTGGGAAATCCCCAACTCCTCTTGGCATCTTCTTCCAGTGCATCACCACTCTCCCAGTAATGAATCTCTTCCTTATATCTAATCCCAAACTTCTCTCCTTCAGTTTGAAGCCATTGCCCCTTGTCCTGTCCCTACATGATAAAAAAGTTTCCTCCCATCTTTCTTGTAGGCTCCCTTTAGGTACTGGAAGGACGCAGTCACATCATCTTGAAGTCTTACCTTTTCCAGGATGAAAAACCCCAATTTTCTCAGCCTTTCCTCACAGGAGAGGTGCTCCATTCCTCAAATTATCTTGGTGATCTCCTCTGGAGTTGCTCTAACAGGTCCCTGTCCTTCCTGTGCTGGACACAGCTCTGCAGGTGGGTCTGAGCAGAGCAGAGCAGAGGGGCAGAATCCCCTCCCTCACCTGCTGCCCACACTGCTTTGGAAGCAGCCCAGGGCACTTTTGTCTTTCTGGGCTGCAAGGGCACATGGCTGGGACATGTCCAGCCTCTCACCCACAGAATCCCCCAAGTCCTTCTCAGCCAGGCTGCTCTGGATCTGTTCATCCCCCAGCCTGGAGTGATACCGGAGGTTTCTGTGCCCCAGCTGCAGACTTTGCACTTGGTCTTGTTGAACCTCATGAGATTCCCAGGGACCAATTCTCAAGCTTGTCCAGGTCCCTCTGGGTAGCATCCCATCCGTCAGGTGTGTCAACAGCAACACTCAGCCTGGTGGAATTTGTAGATTTCCTGAGGGGGCACTCAATCCCTTCATCTACATCATCAATGAAGGTACAACACTGGTCTCAATATGCACCCCTGAGGGACAGCACTTGTCCCTGATGTTTACTGGGACCCTGAACTGTTGACCACGACCCTCTGGAACTGACCTTCCAACCACTTCCTTATCCAGATACCAATCCACCCATACTATATATAGTGAATAAGGTGATCTTCATGGATTACTACCTAAAGACATGGACAGTACAGCTCTAATATCTACAGAATAAAATGTACATAATGTGAACACTAGGGAAAGAAACATGTAAATATAAAATGCACAGAAGAGAAGATAGAAGACAAGTAAAAATAAAAAGGCAGAAAAGTAATTTCAAACATCAGGATTAAGGTCCTGTCATCAACTGCCATTGAATATAATTTGTACAACTACAGATCTGCAGAGTTATATCTCTCTTTTAACTTCCACTCTCTGTACTGACTATGATTTTATTCATCTAGTGGACAGTAGAGTAAAAATAATATTAAATGTATTTATATAAGTAAATATAATTTACTAAAAAGAAAAAAATCAGTCAACAGAGTTGCTCTGCTACTTCAAAAGTCATATCAGTATGGAATTATGCCCTCCTAATTAATTCCATAAACAGGACATGGAAAATAAGTTTGAGTTTTGAGATTAGATTATGATACTGCATGTAAGAAATTGTCCACATGCAGGTAATGTGTCAGGCAGAAATGTCAGATGCAGAAGAAAAGGGTCATGTTGAGAAAACTGAAGAACGAAGGGCAGCTATGAAGACAATTAGAGAGGGGAAGAAAACACTGGAAGTGCATGTAAGGATAGTAGAAGCAAATGTTGGTCTGGGTTAGAGGCAGACTGGTCATGATGTCTGATGCTCTTCTTGTCTCCTTTATCTTCAGAAATTATGATTAATTGGAGCAAAAGTGAATAGAACTGTTCCAGCAGCAAGTCAGATAAAGCAAGCATAAATTCTATAGCTTTACTGAAATTAATGGACCTATCTGAGACTTTTATCTGGACCAATGAATAGAAATATTGTGAAGACTTTGACAGCTGACAAGGGTGTTAGAATGACTCTGTTTTCTTTTATAAAAGAAAAATATTAATGAGCTTGAACTCTGAATACATATCTGATACAAAGAAGTGTTAGATTTTCTAGTTTGTCAGTCTTAAAAATAGACTGCAAGAACACAGAAAATGATATGTCTAAGTTGTCAAGTTTCTGGTTTAGTGATTAGTTATTAAAAATCTTTTAAAAATCTGAAAGCAGTACATGTCAATTCCCAGTCTCCCTCTTCACATCAGCATAAAAAATTGTGTGTACATTCAAAGATTTTCAATGACAAAGTCAACAATGGCATTAACTGCATAGAGCATATTTTTATTTTCATTTAAATGGAGTTGTTCAATTAGTGCTGTTTTATTTTAATGTATTTCTATATATTTTTTCTGTATGCTAAAGACTCTCACTTCATAAGTCATATATTCACAACGGAATTTCTTTCTTATCTCAGTAACAGGGACAATCCTACACATATATTAATGTGATTTAATCAAAAACACATCTAATTTCTGCATGGCCTGATATCTGTTCTTCCACCCGTTCTCTTAGAACTGGATGACCAGCCTCACCACAGTGCTTTCCTCCTCTTCCTACAATGAATACTTGGACACAGAATTCCAGCTCCTCCATGAAGGTGGGGAAAAAAACATTTCTTCTTATAGAGTGGTTTTGAACATCAGACTGTTCTAGCCATGTTTCCAAATTGCCCACATTTTTCTGGATCAACTGCTATTCAGATGGTAGTACACTGAGAGTACACTGAGAAAGAAAAGAGTTTTCATTCCCACTTATTAAAACAATGAAATATAGCCTCTTTTGAATGAAAGAAGAAATGCACAAGGTTATGATTTCAAGGTGAAAACAGCTCAAACATTAAACTGCATGAGCCAAACCCACTCCCATAATTCCAATTAAGACAAGCTCAGTTCAGCTTCATGTGTGGAACTTCTAGACCATACAAAATGTAATAATATTTAGTAATGTATTTACATGAATAGTGCCTATAGTAATACATATCAAGCTAATACTGGCTGCAGATTTTTAAGAGATGAATGGTTATAAAAATGGTCTTATTGTCAAAATTTTCACAACTTATATTTAGTGTAAATTGTTCATTTATTCTGCAAAATGGTTGTCTAAATTATATATCTTAGAAATAGGTCATCCATTTTCTTCGCACAATCTACACAAATAATGCACACACACACAAAAAAAAGCAAGCTGGTTGCTAAATAAACAATTCACAAATGAATGTTACTGCTTCCAGTCCTTTTACTTATAACCCTTGCTTCCAGCATATTTGTTTTCAGCTTTGCAGGGAAAAGTATCCAGATATTGTTTGGAATACATTATATACAGTTTTATGTGAGTCAGGCTAGCTTCTTCTGTGCAACACATACTGCCAGACTTTTTAATTAATGTACAACTCAATTTGTCATTAATCTTACATCGTGAGATAAGAAGTAGATGCATTAGGAATGCTGGTTGGGTAAGATGTCTTAGAAGGAAACTAATAGATGTGATAATGCACGTACAAAACCATCTGCAAGGCAAAAGTTTAGAGGGTATAGCAGTGATGAAATGGCAAGATAAAGAAAGACAAGTAGCATTAGAAGGGAATGATTATTGAAACACTATTCCATAAAATCATGACAATAACATAGTGTCACATGTAAAATCATATAAAACATTTGAGGTAGAAAAGGAAGGGCATTTGATAATGTTATTGGGTTGGCAACATAGACACTCAGGACAAAAAAAAATCCACAATATAGGTATGTTAAATAGATATTTAGTAGACATTAACCAAGCTAGACAGATCTTTGTCCCTTATAAGAGTTAGATTTTTCCCTAGTTTCTGTAGAGAGATTCTGTCTGGATTTTAATTATTCTAGAGTGTGATGAACTGATTTTATTGCATGAGCTATTTTCTCCTGCAGTGGAATGGAGACGATAAACTTTTCAAAATGCAATAGGAAGGTCATTTCACTTTATTCGGGATCAGATAAAGCTGACTTAAACACTCAGCTCTGAATAATAATTTCAAACCCATTCCTTGCATTAATACTGAACTTCTTTCAAGAAAATTATGGATTCTAAGCATGAATCATTGCAAATTTTTAATATATGCCAAACGAATCTATAGAAAAATGGGTGGATTTTTGGCAAAATAGTACACCCTTGTTTATCCAGACCAAAGCAGTTTTGGCCCAGCCCCTGAAGGCGAGGGTAACTGAGGTTCTTGTTAGTAGATCTCTTTGGGCAGATAAGAGGGAAACAACAATGAGTGACAGGTAAATGGATGGATGGATGGATGGATGGATGGATGGATAGATAGATAGATAGATAGATAGACAGACAGACAGACAGATAGACAGATAGATAGATAGATAGATAGATAGATAGATAGATAGATAGATAGATAGACAAAGTTTATTTTAGAACAAATTTCTCACAATTGCAAGAGGCATGTAGTCTTTTTGGTTATCATTATCGATAACAATATAACAACATAAAAGTAGAAAGATATCATCACGTATGGGTCCAGTGATAAGACTTGATTGTTGTAATTTCATTGTCTGCTGACTGAAGTGATAGTGGCCTCTTGATCCCTCGGGTGGGGAAAGTCCATGAAGCACAAAGTTCAGTGGTTTAATATATGCTCAGGGTCAGGTGGAATGCCCAGGTGTGGGAGGGATCGTTGATGGTTTATGGTACATTCTAGACATGACAGCTCCTTCTCACCCAGCATAGTTGTGCTGGTTATGACTCATCAGAAGGAATTGTTATCTTCAGGCCTACATGTGAATGTTGGCATGATAAAAGGCATTTTTCCACCTTCACAGGATCTGCCTCTTCACTTATCTGGCTCAAACCCAGCAAGTAACCTCCAGTGGCAGCTGAACAATCCCTCTCCACCTCGGCTTTTACCTTGCACATCATCAGTAAAACACCCACTGGTTTTGCAAATGGCCAATTATTTGAGTCATTAACCCTTAACATTTCAGTCTCTCACACTGTCATTGCATCAAATGCAAAAACTATGTCCCATCTATCATGATGTCAGATTGTGTCTCTGAGCTAGAACTGTGGTCAGCACAAAAGTTAGCCTTTGTAATTCTCCTACTGATGCTCTCATAAATTACTACTTGTGAGGGGTGGGATACAAAAGGCACCAAGGGTTCTTAAGGCACGAAAAATCTATTATGATTCTAAATCGTAGTAAAAAATCCATATAATGTCAAAATATTCTTATAAATTAGAGGCCACAGGTGGAAGAACTTGTAATTGATTGTCTGTCAGAGTTGAAATTAAGATACAGTTTAATTACATTCTTATAGCAAATATGAAGTAACGAAATGTTGCAAAAATCTATAATTCTGAAGAAAATGTTGCTATCCAAAAACTTATTAAAAAAGTGAAGGTACTTATTGTTCTGCTAGTGACAATCATTTAACTTCAGCTTTGTAGGTAGACATAAACACACATGCCCAGACTGCAGCGCAGTTTTCAGGGGGCAATTTTGGGGCTTGCTAACTGCTTCTGACCAAAGGGTGCCAACAGAGCTGATAGGCACCAAGAATTGCTAAGGTTTAAATGGACAAGACCTTTTAGAAATTTTAAAAAGGAGTCTTGCATGAAAAAAAAGTGAAAAAATAACACTTGGCTGCAAATATACTATTTTTTCTTAACTAATTTGAATAATTTTAACTAACTCCTCATTGCTTTTAATGTCACTAATGCTGCATCCATCACGGATAGGTGCCTATATTTCAAGTAAAGTAGCTGAACAGCTTGAGATAGATTAAATTAATCAATTTTCAGTCTTTAACTCCAAGAAAAACAGGTTTTAGCACTGAAAGCAAAATAAATGCAATGGTATCCAGGAGCTTGTTTCAGTGTTCTCTGTCTTGTTTTGGAAATATTTTCACCTCCTCTTAACAGTGGTCCTGTAAGATTTGAAAATTTTTGGTTCAAATAAAAAATCCATTGAAGGACTTTGAAGGACATTGAAGGACAGAGAAACCCTTGGAATTCCTTTATCACCAATGAGGAGAGGACCTGAAAAGGCAGTAGGCTGGGAGCCAGAATTCTTCTTATATTGTCTGTCTGCAGTGTTAATTTCAGTTCAGATATAACGCAGGCTTTGTGTGTGATGTGAGCACTGGAACCCAGAAACAAGAAATCAATGATATCTGAGCATTTCTTTACTAAAATCATGTCAGAAAATAACAGATTCCAACTACAGCATGATAAGTGCGAATGTAACTAATCTCCCCACTCTTCTGTGAAACCATGCTGTCCACTTCAAGCTGGATGCTGGGAAAGGCTGCTGGTTAACAATAATTATGGAGATATTTAAAAGACATGTATTAATGGTGCTTAGGAAGATGATTTGGTGGCAGTGGGCTTAACGGTTTGGGTTAATGGCTGGCTTGATGATTTTAAAAGTATTTTCCAACCAAAGTTATTCTGTGATTCTGTGATTCTATGACTCTATGATCAGGCATAGGGCGAGAGGGAGCTTGTTTGTCCAAGCCAAAACTCAGCCATTTTTTGATTAGCGGTTCAGTGATAAGGAAAATCACATACCACTCCTTATCCCTGTATCTTGCTTTTTTCATAACAAGTGTAAATGGAGTCCAAGGCCCTGAATATCCTCTGGAATACAGTCTGGAAAAACGTTTTAATGTGAATTTGGATGTTTAAAACGTGGATGTTAGGACAGTTTTGCTGTTGAGGGAAGTCTTGGATTCTAATTTAACAGATAGTGTATCCCACTGAATTCAGCAGGTGGTTAAGCAAACCTGTGGAGAAGTAAAAAAGAAATTAATTCACATAAACTTGAATGTAACTTGCACAGCAAAGGTTTGATCCAGCTCTTTGCATCTTTTTATGAGATGTTTTAAAATTACTGAACTGTGATAAAACAGTAAATGTGGTTTTTTTGTGCCTACACAGAGATATATATGCGCACACCAGAAATTATATATACACACAGATATATGTATATTTAACATATTTAGTAAGATCAGTACTATTAGAAAGCATTTAACATGCCAGCCTTTATATTTCCAATCATAATATTTTGTCTAATTACAGAATTTGAAACTCTACCAAATGAAAAATCTTTTCTTTTAGAGGTACCCTGTCATGGTTTATAATGTGAGAAAATAACATAGCTATAAAGTTGAATACTACTCCTGTATTCAATCTTCTGGAATACTTTCTGTTTCTTTCCAGGCATCTGTTATTGTATCACAGTTATTACATTTTTTAAAACAGCAGTATTTTCAATGTAGATACAAATGAATTAACGTGTACTTATTTGGAAAAGAAAACCTACAGGCACCTTGAAAGATAGTACATTGATATTTTGTTAATTGAGTATGTAAAAGCCATAACAACCATTATATACATTAAAATCATAAAACAACTGAAACAACAGCTACTAGGGCTAATATTAAAATTAATCTAGGAAAAATTCATTTAACAATTTGGTTTTGGATTCCAAAATACTTGAGATTGGATTGAATTCTTATGATTAAAAATAATGAAAAATGTCATTTACTATTGTAGCTTAAAGAATGTAGACCTTCTTGGGAACAAAGAAATGTAAGTAATTTATGAGGAAAGACTCTTGGCCATTAATGTAGCTGGAGCCATAGTATATTTATAGATATTTCTGCATGTTTTTTGAGAAGAATTCATGATAAAATTCTATAGAAACATTTGACAATGTGCAGATTAAAAAGTCCTGAAACTGTACACTGGGAATTAATTTACTCAAAGAAATAAGTATTTTATAATCACCTGTAATGTAAATGGAAACTGGTGTTA
Organism: Sturnus vulgaris; assembly: GCF_052056855.1. Classification (NCBI taxonomy): domain Eukaryota; kingdom Metazoa; phylum Chordata; class Aves; order Passeriformes; family Sturnidae; genus Sturnus; species Sturnus vulgaris. The sequence continues at coordinate 102,195,419 of NC_142245.1, read as the reverse complement.
TATCAGTAGTTCATAGAAATTATAGTAATATATCATATTTGACATTTGCCCAACTAGGCAAAAACTTGGGAAGTCATTTCAATAGATAGCTAAATTACAGCTACAGATGGAGTAGCAAGATCAAAATTTGATTTTTCTATTTAAGGTCTTTTGCTTAATATAAAGGATCATTTTGGTATCAAAGATACATTTCCTCTTTTACATCAGTATCTTTTGAGCTGGTTTATCAGCCTGATGCAAGTGCCAACTTGCAATCCCTCTTAAGGTTGTAGCAACAAGACAGTTTGGGCATTTGGTTTCTTTAAGTGGCTCTTGCAAAGTGTCAGTTTTGCCTGCCTCAAGATATGACCATAATAGGCAGGATCTAATTTGATCTCTTATCTAGGTTATCAATACTTTGGGGATGATTTTTTCACTAAAAAGAGTTATGAAAAAGCAAACTGGCTGAGGCTGTTAAAACTGATAATAAACATTGATCTCCTGCTAAAATGAATTTATAAAAGATCACCAATGAAGGAGTGGGAAAGCAATTTAAGAATATAATTATAATATTCAACTATATGAAAGATATTTTACAAAAAAGAGTACAAATATGTCTGTATGCCCACCAATGGTAGATGTGCATCATCATCATCATCAATTACTTGATATGGATTAGAAAAATAATTTTTATACACATTACCTATGAAGATTGTACAATTAGTATTAGATCATATTTTGAAAAGGCATCTTCAGACAATCCCAGAGAAAAGCATTCTGTTAGCCTATGTCTAGACTCACTTGGTCCCTGATCAGGGATACAGACCAAATCATCTGCTGAAGGCACTTTCAAACTTGTGCTTCTATGCCTTCTTTGTGCAATTCATTGCTTCTATTCCAAAAAAATGACAGTTTGTGTATAAATTGTGAAGTGTACTGGAATATCTATTAATATTTTCTGAAGGAATCTTTTGAGAAAGAAATATTATCCAAAGTTCTGTCTACTTTTATAAGACAAAAAAAAAAAAAAAAAAAAAGGGAAGATGATTTTAAACACTGTTAATTATCTGTGTTGGTGGGTCTCACTTTAGTAACATTCAGTATTGCACTGAAACTACTTTGTCCCTTGCAGACATGGTTCTTCTTCTGCTGGGTTTTGAATTTTTACACTTGTTTTTTTTTAATTCTTGTTTTTAGTAAACCTTAAATTACTTTTTCCTTAGCATTACTATCCATTATTACTGATTGCATTTGTAGAGGAAATAAAGAATTCTAGGCCTTTGCTTTTCACATACCTCCATAACATGCTGTACTGAATGTTTTATGCTTTATATACAAAAAAATAATGATGGAACTAGTCTTGGTATTGGCAATATAAAAAGAAAAAAAAGTTGTTAATCATTCTAGAAAGCAAAGTGATTTTCCTTTGGTCTGAGTAACACTAATTATTTTTGCCTGAAATGCATTCAAGGCAGCTGTGTAGGAGTTGAATTGTTTAGACTTCACAGTTTGATTTTTGTTTTGTTTTGTTGTTTTGGTTTTTTTTCTCTTCTACTTATGTTTTTTTTTTTATTTTATTTTGTTTTTAAATCAGTTGCAGACAGCCAAACTACAATCTTATGGCTATCACTAAAAGATACACAAAAAGATATGATGAAATTAAAATAACACCCTTAAGCAGAATGGAAGACATAGTGTGAGCAGAACTAGCTCTGAATACATTTCATAGCTCTAGAGGGTTCTCTGGAAAACAGCAAAACTGGTTTTAAAAATGTCATCAATGATGAAAAATAGAAAAGCCTGGATTCTTCTTGTTAGTTACTAGATAAACCTCAACAAAACTACTATCTCATAGCTCAGTTTTTTTCAAGTAGTATCATTAGTATCTGAATTAGTAATAGCTTGACTGATCTAAGGAAACTTGAACTTTTTTCAAAAAATGCCAGTATGTTATACCATTCTAATCATTAGTCCTTTGCTCAGAAAATGAAATGCTGAAATACTTTGCACCCTTATGGCTACATCTAATATTTCTGTCATCCCACTGCAGTGCATTGCTGTGCAGTGAGAACTGCACATAGCTGAGTTTTGGTACTGAAAACAGTGATGCTGAATTGAGCTGCCTTCTTGCAAGTGCCAGTATGTGCATCAGGAGGACACATCTGACCCTCAGGCCGACAGCCACAGCAGGAAAAATGCTCTCTGTTCAAGGGAAGGCCCTCCAGGCTGAAATAAAGTGCAGAGAAACACATGCTCATCCAATTACTTTTTACAGAGTGAAGCTGAGGATATCAAAGCTATGATGTGTATTGCGAGAGCGAGCAAGGGCAATTGAAGATTCAGAGCTCCTGGGGTAGGATAGAGACCAGCAAGTGTAGAGAGGAGCACTGAGAATGACTACATATCAACTCTACTGCTTCTGTAAAATTCAAGGAATTCCACCTAGCTCTGAATTCTGTCAAAAAAATCAGCCACTTTTTTGTCACTGAAGGATTCTATTTTTCCAAACCTGTAGTGTTGACCTAGGCATGGATGTATACAGATTTGCAAGATAATAAGAAGTGTTTGAATTTCGATATTTGTTTTTCCGTATCCTTGGAGAATGAAGATGGGTTCTTTAGGGAGGGAAAAGTAAGTGTTCAGTATAACTTTGAACTGATGGCTCTAAGAGAAAAATAATAATTAAAAAGTCATATGGTTTACTTTTCTAACAAAATCAATTGCTTATTCCATAAAATTACTGAGTCCCGAAATTTGTTTCCAGATATATGTTCTCCTGTTTACTATTAGATTATCTTAAGAAAAGAAAAAGTAACTTTAGAATCAACACTCTCAATTTGAAAATCTAATTTATGCTACTTTATTTAAATTAAAGTCCATATACCTTTCTGAACATGCTCATTAGTTTCCCCACGTCCCTAATTCTTTGAACTAATTTAATGTAGTTTTTTCTCAAGGCTTTCATTTAGATTGCAGTAAGGTAATTTTGTCTGTTTATCTCGATAATCCCGGAATTCCAAAAAAACCTTGACTCTGACCCATCTGTGTTTACATAACTCCCTGGTGTCTAAGCATCTCACAAATTTGACACCTTGCCATGTAGATGGAAGGCACAATTTCACCTTAAACATTTTGCAGTAATTTATTGTCCATGTTTTAGAAATAATTATTGTAAATTTTAAAATAGCAGTATCTACCTAGAAACATGTTGGTCTCTGGCTTGTCTAGTGTACAAACACAGTGCAGCTACTCAGAATACAGGAGGCAGTTTCTCGTTCTGTATAAATTGAGTAGATGCAATCATCCCTGTGAAAAGCTGTGGTCCACATTTTGCTGATTGGGAAGAGTTATAAACAGGAGCTAAACAAATAGGACTAGATCACACAAGAATCCTGCTATGAAGCCAAATCACTTGGCTTAACCTTAGGCTATGGATTTAAGGAGGGGATTTACTTGTCTCTAACCAAGAACTCTGTGCTGCGGGCTGTTTTTACTGAAACCGATGGTAATCTATGTTCACAGTCACTTATATCTGCAGAAATACTTCTTTGTTAAAAAAAAAAAAAAAAAAGAAAAAACCAAAGAAAAACCCAAGATGAGTATTGTAAAAATAATGAAGGGTTTAATACACTATGGAAATAAGAAAGAGATTAATTTATTTGCTTTTGCACAATTGTAAAATGATGAGAAGTTCAAGGTTTTCTCTTAATGTACAATGGTCTTCACTTACATCGCATATATTTTTCATTTACTCAGTTTTTTAATCTTTAATTTTATTCAGCCTTCTAGATTAAATAGTTAACTCACATCTCAGAGGAAAATTGAACCTCTATTTCACATTGATTTTGACAAATCACTTGCAACTGCATTACAGTTCCAGATATAACACAGGACCTATATAACACAGATGCACATAAATAAATGTGATGGGAGAAGTGCACACCAGAGTGGTTAGGCAGCATGAATCAGTAGCAAGTTACACAGCTCTAGTGGCTCCAACAGTATTTGGAAGCAAGTTACAAAGGATTCAAAGGGCTATTTTTTCACAAATATTTTCTACAGATAGTTTTGTAATATTTGGACATCCCTGAGGTATGGTAAGCAACTGCTCTGCTCTGCAATACGTACCAGAGATACTTACCAGGACTTTAAAATAAGATCTCACTAGACTTTTTTCTTTCTGTCATCTACATTTTCAGTTCCATCTCTCATCTACTGACAGTTTTGTACCTTGGTCACCATCAACAATACTCTTATGACATGATTATGTCCATCTTATCTTTCTTAATTGTTATGCAATAGGTGAGGATACACAGAAAACTGTCTGCCACTGCATTGATAAGTCACCTTGGTGCCAGAAATAGAGAAGTTTCAGTAATATTTTTAGAAATTTGGGCTCATATCTCATAATTTTAAATAAATGTTGAACTTTTTTATATATCACATTAATTGAATTTCTTCTTTAAGTAATTTTTGGTTTTTTTTTGAATAAGTTTTATATCTCTTCTCATTTACTCTTAAGTAAAATGGAGAATAGCAAATTTAGACTGTTCTTTCATGTGTCAGATGAAAAATAACAAAAGACAAAACTATATGTCATGGCTTAATCATTGTCAGCAACTAAACACCATACAGCTGTTCACTCACTCGCTCCCCTCCTCTGTGAAACAGGGGAGAGAATCAGAATTGCAAAAGTGAGAAAGCTCATGGGCTGAGATAAAAAGAGTTTAATAGCTGGGGGGAGAATTAAATAAAATAATAATAAATTATAAAGAGAAGGAAAATAGCAGAAGGAGAGAAATAAATCTTAAGAAAGACAAGGAATGCAAATGAAAATAATTGTTCACCATCAAGTGACTGATGCTCAGCCAGTCCCCAAGCAGATTTTGTGCTGAATGTGATGCCATCCAGCATGGAAGGTCCATTTGGTTAATGGGGTCAGGTGTCCTGACTGTGTCACCTCCCAGCCTTTTGTGCACATCCAGCATACTCACTTGGTAGGGCAGTGGGATAACCAAAAAAAGGCCTTGGCTCTGTGTAAGCATTGTGTTATCAGCACAAACCCAAAACATAGCTATGAAGCAAATTACTTCTATACCAGCCAAAACCCACAGAAAGAATAAAAACAATAAATGAATTTACAAATGGCAACCTAGAAAATATTTGAACATTGAACTTAATTATGAGCACATATGTTAGATATGTATATTATACATATATGTTATATATGTAAAAATCATAATCTTCATAAACTTTCATAAACCTGAATAGTATTCGTGGAATGTTGTAATCTAATCTTGATATTTTATTATTCTTTCATTTTTTATTTTTTTAAGAACCTTTTCTATTGATAGTAAAATTTCTTCAGACTTTTGCTAGGGATCATCTCTAAGAGCTAATAACTCCAGTGAAGGAACCTCCCTGAAGGCATCTATCATGAGAATACTAATGCGAAAAATTTTCTTAAATAACTTGTCCAAGATATATTTATATATATTTTGTTCTGATTCAAACCTTTTTACAGTAAAATAACTTTATATTTCTATTTTTTTGCACATTATCAAAAATATGTGCAATATGCTGTTAACTTTCCAATTCCTGCCATTTAAACTAATTGGAATAACAGTAAAATTTTTTGTAGTTTGTCTAGTAAGGACCCTTTTCTAGAATTATAATTAATTCAGTGGCAAGAGGTCTTTTTTATCCAGGACGTATTGGATATAACATATTGGAAAGCAATCAAAGTAGCGTCTGATATTAACATTGCACCTTGAAAACACATGATAGGTTTTGCATCTTATCTTTTTTGATCTTAGGGAAACTGTGCATAAATATCCTGGAAAGAGAGACAAGATAATAAGCCAAAGCCACCTGTCCAGAAGATGAACTCCAGACTTTCTTCAGACTGTGATCTGATATTTTGTATTCTGTAAATTGTAAATCTCTCTTTTGTGCACTTATGTTTACAAGACCATAACAAGCCAAGTTTGCAACTACTGCTCATTACAAAATTACAAAGAGCAAATGATAGAATTCAGGTTTTAACTGTACAGGCATTTGTGAGCTGTATTAAATTACCTAATTGGAGTTCATATTTTGATATCACAGTTCTTTCAGAGGATATTATAGGAAGTTATTTTCTAGATAGAAATTTTCTGATATTACTCATAAGTTTGTGAATGCAGATGCTTTAGCTGTTGTAGTATCAAATTAGTAGAATTTAGAAAACTCTTTGAAAGCTCTCCTTTATCATTACTTAAATGTCAGAGTAATATTTCTTAAGATAACTTAGTAAATCAAGTTTTCAAACTGAAATAATATTGTTAATTCATCATGGTGTTACAATATAGGATAGTCCATACATTCCATGTTCTCCCAGTATGCACTACTTTGGAAGTATTATAAAAATATTAAAATAATTTTAATTCTTTTATAATAAGGTACTAAAAATTTCTTCTGATGTTCAAAGTTCACTAAGAGCAATGCAAAAGGGTTGGTGTCTCATATTATAAAATTTGTCAGCAATGTTACTGGCATTTAAATTTTTATATAATCGAATTATGTATTTTCAATCTCTATCAACATATATAAATAAATTCATTTGTGAATGTTTGTGGGTGTCTAAAGACATACAGAAGAGAATGCACATGAAAATTATATATTTTTCTTCTATATTTTCTCAGAGATGGCAGGGTTTCATATTCTTTTTCTAACGGAAGCCATAAAAACCTGCATGAGTTTCCTAGGAATATCATATTTTATAGAATTATTAAGTGCGAACACAAGAATGGTGCGGGATTTTTAGTTTGGTTTTTTTTGTTTGTGGTTTTGTTTTGTTTTTTTAATGATGTGCTGGATGTGTAGAGATGGGGGGAAAATAAGTAGGAGTAGGTCCTGGAGGATGGTAGAGAAAAGATTCTAGAACTCACTAATGAATTTTATTTTTTATCTTTAAATCATTCTTATGCAAATTTTATGTAAATTTTATGAAATGCGTGTCTGTGCATGAAAAGAATTGGTATCTGTAGAAGACCATAATATCTACAAAAAACCTGAAATTAAATCCTTGTTTTCAATCCCTAACAACACAGAGTTACTGAATTTTGCTCCCTTATATCCTGTTTCTTATCAATGCAAAGTATTTATAAAATTCCCCGGCTTATTATTTTTGGTTACTCAGAAGTTAGTGTAACCTCTAACCTGATTTTCTTTTACTGCTTACACAACAACCACCTCGTACAGCCTCATGAAGTTGCAGTAGGGTTAAATTTGACTTGGTTGTTCATAGTGAGAGTTTGCTGCTAACAGTATTTAACATTGTTTGAAAGCATTTTTTAGTGCCCCAGTTGAGCTATATATGATATTTCATACTGGAGTTTGGCAGCGTACATGAGCTTTAAGCAGGGTAAATTTCACAAGTATACGTACCCAAATATTTCATTTTTATGTTCTCTGTATCAAACCACAGGAAAATTATGTTCTTTATATGTTCAAAATTCTCTTAAAACTCATGTGTCTGAAAAAAAGATTAAAAGAAATCCCTAAATATGTTTTCATCCACCCTTAAAAATATGCATACTGTTAATGTAAGTTTCAATACTGGTAAAGTTCTAAAAAGATAATTAAATTCTTATGTAGGTAACAAAAATGAGCATTCGCCATTAGGAATAATTTGTGTTTTCTATAAAAATCATGGAAGAGAAAATTCTAATAATTTAAAAGATCAGACATCAAGTAAAAAAAAATTATCATAATAACATACATTTTAAAACAGCACAATGTTTGTGAACTAAGCAATATATACTCAATCCCAGAAATAACCTATGGAATTGGGTATTCAATATATTTTTCCACAGCTTGTAATTTTTTCAGGGCCTGAAATCTTCCACATTCCCTTCTTCCAGAGAGTTAAGGAAGACTTTCTAACTGCTGCACTCCAATAGTGCAAATACTTCAGAATACAGGAAAAAAACCCAAAACACTAAAACAAACAGTACATAATTACAAAGACAAATGCAGTTATGGCCTTCCATTTCTTATGTACTGTTTACTTGTGGCTCAATAGCTAAAAGATAAAAGACATCAATAATCACTACTACCTGAAAGCACATGCAAACAGTAAATAGATTTTCTCATCAAGGAAGTGCTGCTGTTGCAAAATTGGTGCTTGACCCCACTGAGTTCATATTAAGCTATGCAGCCACACTGGCAGCTTTCCACATCTTTGTTTTGTCTCCTCACTTTCAGATTTGTACTTTGGTGTTACTGGGTTAACTGTATTTCAGCCATATTGTAGTCTATATATCACAAACTGCATGGTTTCTTTGTCATTGGCTGCATTTTTGCTGCTATTCTTTGAGTTTCCTTCTTGATTTAGTTTGCTTTGGTTTTTGACAGAGTAAAATGGTCCTAGGCAGAGAGATAGAATAAGTACTTCAGTATTTATCATAACATACATACCATGTTTTATGCATGTTCTGCATGTTTTATGCATGTTCTGTGAAGCCCTGGCCATCTGCATCAGAAATGGGGCACAGCACATGGTCTGTGCATGTCCCACTGCACATACTCCTCACAAGAGAGTAAAACTCTGCTTTAACTAAAGATCACAGGGCCACCATACCCTGGCTGTGTCATTATGGTCAACAGACCATTGATCAGCAAAAGCAGCTGCCTCCCTGTAGGCTTGTGAGAACATACAGAAAATATAGTTATGAATTGGAATGGGAATAGGAAGGGGAAGTGGCCATCAAGACTGTGACAGAGGTCCGGGATTTCTTTGCCTAACTTATGTTCATAGCAAATTTTATAGAACTTGCAGTGATGATAGTTAAAGAAAATGTCTCTGTGAGAGGAGAAAACAAATTCTGGCAAGGTCATGAGGATTGCACACAGATCTATGAAATAGGATCACAAAAGATTGGTTGTTAAGCTTTTGGAAAAGAATCATAAATCATCATTAAGGATCTTGTGTCTTCAATAAGCTATTCTTAAGGGAAAGAGATGAGTTTGAAAAACTATTGGAAGTGTAGATAACTGGTAAAAAAATGGTATGTGGAACATGAATGTGTATCTTAGACATACAGGGGTGCAGCTAGGCATGAAAAGTCAGATTGTGAAAATAAGTGTAGCACAACTGCATGTCTTTCTGCCTAGGGAATTAGGGCACATACAGTAAAATCAGTAGTGGGAAAACACTGCTTTTGGGAAAGGAAAGCTGCTTTCCATTTTTCCTGAGAAAAAGGGGAAACTGACTCCTTGAAGAATAGTAAATATATGCATAAATTTAAAAAAAATCTTTCTTATGTTTGATTTTATTTTTTTCTCTGACCTCTACAAATTTTTGTGCTGACTAACATAAGTGTTTAGATGACTTCATGGCTGATGTACCTGCTAAAAAAGACTACAGATTTGTGCATCCTTTCTGTCCTGTTCAAGTGGTTCAGAGAATAAAGGCTGATCTTTACATTCTGTGCTGCACAGTAATTGCAGAAGATGAGCAAAAGGAATGAAGCTGAAGGACCTCTCAGCAGATGAGAATAAATAATTCTGGCTATTTATTGCTGGTTACAATGATATTGATCTCTGCCGATGTAAAAATAAAGGTAAAGCCAAGGTTCAGGTAACATTCAAAGACATGTTTTATAAATTGAATAAGGGGAAAATTGCAAAAATTTTAATAACCTGATTTAAAAAACCTTTTATTCTTCTCTGTGATATTCTTTTGTATTCTTCAGCTAGAGGAAGGTACTTGCTTCTAAATAGCTAAAATTAAGCAATTGATTAATCAATGACTCATTATTACACATCTAATATAAAGACTGTAAATATGTTTTCCTTCATTGTAAACTGTTGCAGTTCTTAAACAGGGAAGATCAACACATACATGAGTAATTTCAAGAAAGATAATGCCTTATAAATGGTATTAGTTCATGAGACAGGAAAAAAAAAAGCATGCAAAATGAAGATATCATTACAATGTTCATATGGATCATTCACCTTGCATGTTTTGTGGGTTTTAAGGTTATAGCTGTTTAGTTCTGGCCACAAAACTCAGCAGTACAAAATGTCCCAACAGGTTAATTGCTTCAAAATACACTTAAGTCTGGTTTCCATGGCTCTCTCACTCACAGTCCAGAAAATACTAAATGTGACGGTAGTTGTAGCATTGTAAAAATAAAAAATAGAAAAATATCATTTTAGGTTACTGCATGGAGTTACTACAGGAGAAGGTAGGCAGAGACTCACTGCCAGCTAGTTTTTCCAGTCCTGAAAAACTTACCTTGATTTTTAATTGCTTTCTCATGGTGATTTGGTCTTGTTTTCAGGATCATAAAATCAGATAATAATTTAGGTTAGAGAAGACTTCATGAGTTCTCCAGCTCAATCTCCTGCTTAAAGTGAGGTCATTTATGAGATCAGGCCATGTTACTCACGGCTTTATCTGGCTGGGTCTTGAAATTTTCAAGGCAGAGGACTGAAAATCTTGTCTGGGCAAGATCATACTGTGGTAGATCTTTGAATCATAGAATGGTTTTTGTTAGAAAAAAACCTTTTAAGTTCCCCTACTTCCAAACCCCCTGCCATTGGCAAGGACACTTCTCACTAGACCAGATTGCTCAAAGCCCCATCGAGCCTTGTCTTGAACATTTCCAGGGATTGGACATTCACAACTTCTATGGGCAAGCTGATCCTGTGCTTCACTACCCTGACTGTAAAGAATTTCTTCCCTGTATATAATGAAAACCTGCCCTCTTTCAGTTTGATGCCATAACCCCTTGTCCTCTTGCTGCACCACTGCTAATATTTTGTAAACAGTCCCTCTCCAGTTCTCTTCCAGACTCCCTTAAGTTACTGGAAGGTGCTATAAGGCCTTCTCTGCCCTTCCCTTCTCCAGGCTGGACAGCCCCAGCTCTCTCAGCCTGTCTCCATAGCAGAGATGCTCCAGCCCTTTGATCATCATCAAAGCTCTTCCTGGAACTCGCCCCAATGGATCTGTGTCCTTCCTATGTTCAAGGCCCCAGACCTGGATGCAGAACTCCAGATGGGTTCTCACTAGGGAAGAGAGGTAAAATGACCTCCCTTAACCTGCTGACCATGCCCCTTTTGATATAGCCAAAGGTTGGGCTGGCTTTCTGGGCTGTCAGTACCCAATTCCGGCTCAGGCAGAATTTCTTTTCCACTAACAGCCCCATATCCTTTTCCTCAGGGGCTGCTCTCAATCTGTTCTCCACCCAGCCTGCATTTGTGCTTGGAATTGCCTTAATCCAGGTGCAGGACCTTGCACTTGGCCTTGTTGAACTTCACGAGGATATGGTGGGCCCAGCTCTTCAGCTTTCCAGGTCTCTCTAGATGGCATCATTTCCCTCCAGAGTGTCACTGCATCACTCAGCTTGGTGGTACCAGGGAACTTGCTGAGGGTGCCCTCAGTCCCACTGCCCAGGTTCCTGACTAAGATGTTAAACAGCTTTTAAGAAATGTCTTGGAATACTGCTATAAGACCTTTCTTGAGCCTTGTAGTGCTGAAAGCTGATCCTATTTAACTCTTTAGCAATATTTGACATAATATGATGCAAACAGTAAGAGAAGTGCTAATGATTCTCTTTTTACATTTTTTTCACTGACAGATAAAATTGCAATAGGTGTTAAAGGTAGGTAAAATTACCAATTATTCGCTCCATGTATTTTGCTGAGATTAAAAGTTTGGCAGGCCAAAATATGATCTATTAAGCCCAGAAAGTATGGATAGAATTAAGAAACCCTAGCAAGTAGGCACTGGGATACAGAAGCTTCTTCAGAAGCAAGCAATACCTCCAGTACTTCTTTATAGCTGAATGAACTTTTATTACATTTTCATGTCCTTTTTGAGTACACAGTCTATGAATACAAAGTCTGATAGGTAGACATGATAACAATCCATAACTTCATAATGAAAGGAACCATATTTTGAAACTATGAAATTGTGTAGATGTGAAGATTAGTGTTTAGATGTGATGTTGGGGACATGGTTTAGTAGTGGACTTAGCAGTGTTAGATTACTGTTTAGACTTAATGATCTTAAAAGATCTTTTCCAACCTAATGATTATATGATTCTATATAGTCTTGAATTCCATTTTGGTTGAAAGTTAAAAATTTAATTGCTCAATTTTATATAAAGGAAAATTTTCCTGAGGCCTTCCAGAGGCTTTATCTTCCTACACCTTTGAAAGGAAATCTTCCTACACCCTTCTTCCTTCCTAGCAGTGTCATGGAAGCATATATGTTCACATTCATGAGTGTTATTCTGATATTTCAGTATCATTTGGGGTTTATACTTCTATATTACAAGCATGATTTGAATAAGATGCATGAAAAAGATAAAAAAGAAGAATTGAAACTAATTTCATTGAAAGGGAGTAGCAGGAGAATGACTGGTCCATGAGGGATATGCACCAGGAGCTAAAGGTGACAGGCAGGGCAGTGTCCTGGGCACAGTTCTGCATGATGTGAAATTTACCAGGTTGGTGACAGTGGTGACAGTGACAAGTTCTACCTACAGTCACAAAGAGGGCAAGGAAATGAGCCATGTCTTGGGGCCATCCATCAGGCAAGTCCAGACACTAAAAGCAATGTGACCTGTAGCACTGATCCAAGATCCATTTTGGAAGATCAGCTGGGATAGCAGAAATCAGGACTGGCCACAGTCCAGATTGCAGCATATGCTTACTGTGTTCAAACCTATCCTTTCATTAAAGAAAAATAAAAGTCCCAGTCAGGACCATTAAGCTTTGGAAGGGCACTCAAATGACAAATGGTTGTCTTGTGAGTCTATATTATATTGGCTGACTTCTGACTCAAAAATAACTTGTATCTGGCCAGGTGAGAAAGTGGTCTTATTAAAATATATCCATATTTATTACAGAGGTTTTCAAAATTTATGAAAACACTGGAATTAAGATGAAGATTATTAGTGATGCTATTTATGACATTTGCCAATTTCAAAATACCAAACCTCTAAATAATTTTTTCCTGGCATTGATTTCTTAAGACGATATTTAAATGAAGTCAAGTTTCTTTTTCTTCTTTTCCTCTTTTCTTTTTACCACTTCATTTCTCTGCAGCCCAACCCCCCCCCCCCCCCAGCCTTCCATTCTGTAGGCAATTAAGTTTTGAAACTGAAAAAAAAACAAAGGAAAGGAAATTATAGCCTCTAGGAACCAGCTGTGATCTTCACATCATCTGAAAATACAAGATGAGAAATGTGTCCAAGAAGGAGGCATTTGATTTTGCAAAATCTCTGGTTCTTGTTTTTAAAGAAACAACTAAAACTACTAAGAACTTCACACCTTTATTCTGTTTTATGTGTCCCTTTATATAAGGCTGAGGAGTGTCAGATGAGAGGAAAAGAACTTCTTTAATCTTCAGTATCGGAAAGAAGATGCAGAGAGGGAGGGTGGTGGATTGACCTTCACTAGTCTCCAAGTGCCCACTGACCTACTCTATCACATCCTCTCTGCAACAGGATGGAGGAGAAAAATGATTAAATTTTTGTGGGTCAGGATAAGGACAGGGAGAGCACTTAGCAATTACTGTCATAGGCAAAACAAAATCAACTTGGGGAAATCAATTTCTTACCAATCAAACAGAACAAGCTATGAAAAATATGAACAAATTTTAAAAATTGTACCTCACCCCTTCCTTCTTCATAGGCTCAACTTCCCTCTTGACTTTTCTACATCCTTCCTCCAAGCAGCAGCAGGGAGAGGTTGTGGCCATTGCAGTCAGCTCATCACATGTATTTTGCTGCTCCTTTCTTCTCATGTTCTTCACCTGTTCCAATATTGAGTCTCTCTCATGTGAGACACTCCTTTATGGCTTTCTCCAACATGAGTCCTTCCCATGGGCTTCAGCTCTTTGAGAACTGTTCCAATGTGTGTTTTTTCCATGATGTGCAGTCCTTCAGGAACTGACTGCTCCAGTGTGGGTCACCCACAGGAAAAGTGTTCCTGCCAGGAGACCTGCCCTAGCATGGACTCCTCTCCATGGGGCCACAGTTCCTATGCAAGCTTTCCATGGGGTAACACCTCCCTTCAGGACACAGCCTGCTTCAGTCCTTCGTGTCAGCAGCAGGGACCTGTGCTACCATGGGCTGCAGGGAACTCTGCTCTGGTACCTGGAACAGTCCCTCCCCCTCCTTCTACACTGACCTTGGTGTCTTCAGTGTTGCTTATCTCACTTATTCTCTCTTTCTCTCTCAGCTGCTGAATAACTATTTAACACTTTGTTAAAATGCAATCACAGAGACACTACCAATGTCTCTGGCTCAGCTCTGGCCAGCATCAGGTCCATCTTGTAGCTGGCTGGAACAGTCTCTGTCCAACATGGAGACGAGTTATGGCATCTTCTCACTGAAGTCACCTCTGCAGTTTCCCACAAGGAAAAGCTTGCCATGAAAAAACGGCAGCAATATTGTCCCAATAAAAACATTAAAGCTGGATGACTCGTAGCGTTTCTGGAGAACCATTCATAATTCTAAATACTGGCAATCAACAAATATTTAACTTTCTTTAACCTCCTCTTAACATTTATGGTTTCTCATATTTCTTATTCTCCCGAAGTATCTAGTTTGGTAGTGGAACTAATTAATAAACGTTTTTTTTCCCTGTTCTTTTTTTTACAGCTTTTCGTGTTTCAATCTTTTCTCATATAGAGCATCCTAAGTGGGAAAAGAATTCTCTTAGACAAAGAGCAATACCACTGATCATTCTCTACACAGAGCCTAAATTGATTTTCAAAAGAATGGAATTGTTCTCTAGAAAGCATTTATATTTTTTTGAATTAGTGATGGAAGAGACCTATTTGGGTGTGCATGAACTGTATCACCTCAGCATCATCTGTAATAAAAGATTTTGACTGATGTCGTGCATACAGATGAAATAAACAGATGATATTTCCTAGAAGAAAAGATCAAGATGTCAAGAGTAAACAGAATAAGAAAAAGAGACCAAATGTAACATAGAGGAATATTAACAGTAGTCAGTAGTAGTAAAAATTAAAATCTTAATGTTTGTGCACATCATATTTTCAGAAACACCTCGGGAATAACACATTCACTGTTGGCTAACCTATGGTCAGTACCCATAATGGTAACATTAAAACTAAATCAGATTTGTCCAAGCTTTCCTTAGCCCTTTAGCCTCTTAAATATCAAGCAATGCCTTCTGTTACAAGACAGTTCCTGTTACCATCAACTTAGAGCAGGCAAAGAAGGAAGATGAAACTTGCAGGGTAAGTGCTTTCATATTGTCTTTCTCTAGAAATTTGCTCAAGTTTAGCTGGCTTCAAAGCAGTGATTTCCTGACACTGACACTCCATACCCCACACAGACATGTACTCTTATAGAAACATACTACATTAAAGTGAAAGGTTGCATATACCATCTCAGACTTATCAGGACGAAGACTGCTTTTTCTCATTCCTGTTCTGTAGGATTTCGTGGCTATGATTTTGTAGACATATTTCAAAACTGACAAATTTAATTATATTTTTACCATTTAAAATATTATATTATTTGCCATGTGATTGGCATGCCAAATACACCTAGTTTAGACTTTTTTTTTTTCTTTTTCTCTCAAAGATGTTAATTTTGAAGGAAGCATTAAGAATATCAGCCTGGAGAGTTAAATTATTGAAAATGCTATAAGCAACTGACAATGGAACCCTTTATTGCTAAATACCAAGAAGATCTCATAGGCAGCATGTGATAAACCTGAACCTTCAGGACATACAATGAAACCTGAGAAACAGATTGACAAGGGTGAGGTTGATAAAGAGTAAGTAATAAAACTGATAAAGAGTGAATTAAGCTTAAAGAATTTGATGCCGTTTTCCTAACTACCTTCCAACAATAAGTATCAAAAAATTGAAGTATAAATGAGGATTTTTTAACATAGTACTTTAAGAAAAAGACAACAATACTCTGTTAAAAGACCTGAAATATAATTACTATGTGAAAAGCAATTTTGTGTATATATGTGATGAAAGATTTCAAAAATTCAAGAGAATTTATGAGTTTACACACTTAATAGAATTTTAGGATTACTTTGAAGAAAGTAATGGAGACATGGCATAAAAAATACAAATCGCACAAAATTATTTCAGTGATAAATAAATTTTCTCAGAAATTAATGAGATTTTTAATTGACTTCCAAAAAAACCAAGATAAAATTCCCATTTAAAAATTCAATAAGGTCATTGCTTTCACAGCAAAATTATAAAGCATTTGACATCCTGTATTTGAAGACCTGAAACCCCTTAGCACTTGTTTGGCAGTTTTTCATGGATTCTGGGACACTGGGGCACGTGATTGCAGAGTTCATGTGACACGAGTAGGTGGCAGTGCACTCACCTCTGAGCCATACTTGCTTTAGAGCAATAGTCCTCACCATAAAACAAAATTTCCTCATATCTTGGTTCATCTAAAATCTCAAGGGTTATTACATCTCATCAGCAGATTAAGTGAGCACTTTCTTAAAGCGTCAGTTCTCTGGACAACTGGATTCATAAACGTTCGTGAGCACATAGGAGCTGAAAACCTCTGTGCATATTTCAGTTTGTTTTCCCTTGTTCCAAAAAAACCATCTTGATTCCATATCCATTTCTTGCCGTGTTGATGGTTCCTAACTGGAAGTCTGGTATCTCTCACTCCCAGCTTGGAGCCTTTGCTGTTTGTCTAGCAAGATTTCTGTTCCTGATGTAAGTTCCATAATTTCTTTCTTTTTTTTTTTTTTTTTTTTTTTTCTGTTCTTTCTTCTCCATCAACTGTCAGTGAAACATTCTTACCAAGCCAAACCAAACCAAACCAAATCAAACCAAAACCAAACTTATCTGCTTTATCAGAAGAGCACAAGTGTTGTTATTATCTATTAAAGGATAGATATTTTAATTACAGAATCACAGAGTTGTTTGGGATGGAAAAGACCTCTAAGATCATTGTTTTCAACCTTTGATGGATCACCACCACTTAGTGTCACATCCAGTGAACACCTCCAGGCATGGTGACTCCGCCACATCCCTGGGCAGCCAGTTCCAATTCCTGGCAAGCCTTTCAGTGAAGGAATTCTTCCTAATGTCCAAGCTGAGCATCCTTGGCACAGCTTGAGGCCATTTACTCTTGTGCCATCACTTGTTGCCTGGGAGAAGAGCCCTACTTCCACCCAGTTACAGCCTCCTTTCAGGTGGTTCTAGAGAGTGTTAAGGTGTCCCCTGAGCCCCCTTTTCTCCAGGACAAACACCCCTGTGTCCCTCAGCCACTCTCAAGTCACCTGTGCCCCAGACCCTGCCCCAGCTCTGCTGCTGCTCTGCCTCCATCACCTCAGTGTCTTTCTTGTCGTGAGGGGCCCAGAAGGGGACACAGCACTCCAGGTGTGGCCTCAGCAGTGCCCAGGACAGGGGGATGATCCCTGCCCTGCTCCTGCTGGCCACCCTATTGCTGATACAGGCCACGATGCCATTGGCCTCCTTGGCCACCTGGGCACACGCTGGCTTGTGTTCCACAGTGTTGACCAGCACTCCCAGGTCCTTTTCCACTGGGCTACTTTGCAGACACTCTTCCCCAAACCTGTAGCATTGCAGGGCGTTGTTGAGACTGATATTCATTGGGGGGGTTTTGTTAAATTAAACAAGGGCTCTCAAATCTGGTTAAGTACTCGGATACAAGGATTTTGCCAGTGTGTCACATTCAAAATACAATGTATAGTCTAAAGTATAAAAAAATAATTCCCAGTCTGAAATAAAAATTATACATCTGAAATAAGTCTCAAAATCATGCCAATGGAGGCTGGTTTCTTTCCTTTTTTTTTAATTTTATTTTCTTTTTTTTTTCTTCTAAAACCAATTAAATTTTAATATGAAAACACTTGTAGATTTTACTTGGCTCATAAATTTCTGTTTCATCAGTTGGCTAAAGGTGAAAATATCATATTTCTCCTACTCATCAAAGTTTTACAGGTGAAACATTTTAAAGAAAATTTGTATTTTCAAAATGTCTTTAAAGATTGCAGAAATTAAACCCATTCTGAGGAAGGGTTATCTCAGAACCCATTTTGAGTAAAATTATGATTTTTCTGTCTTCACAAGTAGAATAAAGAAATATTTCTTCTCTCACCCTCACCTAATCTTGCAACTTTTATTTATTTTATCTCAGCCAAGCCTCTGTTCTTTACTTCAGCTACTGAATTAAATGTGCTGCTCTGACATAGCCCGTTCCCTCTTTTAAGTTGTGTTTTAATGTGTGATTTTTCAGACCCTAGAAACAGTTCTTGCTTTTGCGGCCAAAAATCAGCATGTCCATGTTTTAATGATTTAATTTAAATGTAAATTGAAGTTTTGAGTGTAAATGTTTTTACTTCCTAGGCCTGATCAGATCCACATAAAAGAAAAAGTGAAAAGAAGTATGTTTATCCTTGGATAAAGAAATCTACAAAACTAAAAAATAAAGTTTTTACAATTTGTTTACTTCTTTAAAATTATTCAAGAAAATGGCTAATAAAATAGGTCATAAGGACAAACCTGTTACTGGTTACTGTTTCTGTCAACTTTAGAAATAATTCCAGTTGAGACCATTTTAAATCTGTTTGCAGTATTTTTTTAATTCTACCAATATAAGTATTTTATACTTGTAGTGAACCATTCAAAACACACAGAACTGTTGGAGGGTATGGACTAAGGCCTACTTTTGTTATTGTGAATTGTATCTCAAACTGGGTGACTTTTTTTGTGCTTCTAGAGCATTTAGGCATTATACTTATGTCAGAAAGCACAATCCTTTGTCCAAAAAGGCCTTTGAATTTGTGATAAGCTATAGAATGGGAAAAAAAAAGTTTTAATGACAACCACCTAAATACTTTGGCCATTTTAACCAAAACCATTAGCTAGATCATGTGAAAACAGACAGAAGTGCAAAATTCACACTTTGCAACCCTTTTAATTTATACTGATAAAAAGAAATTCATATTTATGTAAAGTGCTAAAGCACAAACAAAGCATCTGAAGAAATATTGTCCTAGATAAAAATTGTCAATATGGCTAGAAGGCTATCTTTTTAAGCTTTGCATATCTGATATTACCAGATGACTAAATATTGATTAGAATTCATTCTTTTAAAAATCTTTTTCATATCTGAAACAGTTTTTTCCTGGAGGTTTCTGTTTCCTTATAATCTCATTGAAAAATCAGTATTGCAATACTGGTTAGAGTGACATTATAATCTGGAAATTGACTGTCACTTTCTTAATCAATAAATCTACTCTTCAACTCTTATCTGTTTAGTGACAAGAATGAATTTTTGAAACTTTTTTAGCTATGCTGTGCCAAGAGTCTTTATGTGTATTGGATTGGACTTTTGTCTCATGGTGTCCATCAGCTGAATTATTTCCTAAGTTTTGCCTCCAAAAACAAGCTCCAGCTGCCTATACCTTTGCAAGCCCAACTACTTCAATTAATGGGTTTGTGGATGGACTGTGACAAAATTCTTTAAAATGCACTTTTCACAGAGTACTCAACTTTTTCTAATGGAAAATTTTATGCTGGTTGTAGATTACCAAAATATGTATTATGCATGCATACAAATTTCACTTTTTGCTTAACTAATTATCCTTGTAGCATCATGAGCATTCTTGCCAACCAGAAACAAAGCCTGCTAACATCCAATGGAAAAAAATGTAATTTCTAACTTAATTTTAAGGTTTCAAAGAAGTAAATGTCTGCTTAAATGCTTTAAAAGTCTGAATGGTTACTTCATCTCTATTATTATTATTATTATCATCATCATCATCATTATTACTACTATTTATTTTTTTGCCTTTTTTAGGAAAAAGACCCGATGCACTTCAGGTGAGAATTAATGCAGGGAAATTCTAAAATCTCTGACCTAAAATTATGAATCATAGAATAGCTTGCATTGCAAGGTACTTTTGAAGGTCACCTAGTCTAACAATCCTGCAGTGAGCAGGAACTTCTTCAACTATATCAGGTTGCTCAGAGTCCCATCAAATCTGACCTTAAATGTTTCCAGAGATGGAGAATCTACCACCTTTCTGGGTAACATCCTCTTTGTAAGAAATTTATTCTTTATATCCAGTCTAAATCTATGTTTCTTTAGTTAAAAACATTACCCCTTGTCCTATTGCAACAGGGCTGGTTAAAAAGTCTATCTTTCCTGTAGGTGCTGTTTAAGTACTGAAAGACCAGCACAAGGTCTCTTGAGAGCCTCCTCTTCTCCAGGCTGGACAACACCAATTGTCTCAGCCTCTTTTCAAAGGAGACATGCTCCAGCCCTCCAGCAATTTTGTGGCCCTCCTTTGGACCAGCTCCAGCAGCTCCATGACCTTCCTGTGCTTGGGACCCCAGGGCTGGATGCAGCTCTGCAGGTGTGGTTTCACCAGGGCAGAATCCCCTCCCTCACCTGCTGCCCACACTGCTTTGGATGCAGCCCAGGGCACTTTTGTCTTTCTGGGCTGCAAGGGCACATGGCTGGGACATGTGCAGCAGTTCATCCCCCAGCATTCCCAGATCCTTCTTGGGAGAGCTGCTCTCATTCCTTTCATCTCCCAGCCTGGACTGATTGATACCAGGGCTTGCCTTGACCCTGCACAGCACTGTGCTGAATCACAATAAATTCCCATGGTCTCACTTTTCAAGCTTGTCCAGGCCCTTCTGAATGGTATCCTGTCCCTTAGGAATGTCAACCCCACAACTCAGCCTGGTGTCACCTGCAAGCTTGTTGAAGATGCATTTCATCCCACTGTCCATGTCGTGGATGAGGACACTGAATGG
The DNA here is from genome assembly GCF_052056855.1 of Sturnus vulgaris. Taxonomy (NCBI): domain Eukaryota; kingdom Metazoa; phylum Chordata; class Aves; order Passeriformes; family Sturnidae; genus Sturnus; species Sturnus vulgaris. The sequence continues at coordinate 102,174,625 of NC_142245.1, read as the reverse complement.
CACTGGTGCCCCTGACACCACTTGTCCTTCATGAGGACATTAGGTCATGGACCACTACCTCTTGATATGACCATCCAAACAATTCCTAGTCCTTCAAACAAACCACCTACCACATTTATATCTATCCAATTTGGAGAGAAGGATGTCGTATGGGGAACATGTCAAAAGCTTTTCAGAAGTCCAAATAAATCACATCTGTAGCCCTTTGTCCACTGATGTAGTCATAGTCAGCCCATCACAGAAGAGGCTGGCTTGGCCAGGCCAAACTTGCTCTTGGTGAAGCTGTGCTGGCTGTCCCAAACTATCTCCCTGCCTTCCATGTGCCTTAGAATAGTTTCTAGGAAAATCTGTTCAGTGGGAAGCATCTTAAAAATGCCCAGACTCTTGTGCTAAAACTGAACTTAGGCATTTTTTGTTTGATTGTTTACTGTCCTTTATCATATAAAGTCCAGTGGTAGAGGACCAACAGTTATGCATCAGTTTTCACCCGCTGGCCTTTTTGATTACTTCTAATTCTATATATTGTGAATTCAGTATAAGACTGCCATTTGTTTCAGGATTTTCTTTCTTTCTTTCTTTCTTTCTTTCTTTCTTTCTTTCTTTCTTTCTTTCTTTCTTTCTTTCTTTCTTTCTTTCTCTTTCTTTCTTTCTTTCTTTCTTTCTTTCTTTCTTTCTTTCTTTCTTTCTTTCTTTCTTTCTTTCTTTCTTTCTTTCTTTCTTTCTTTCTTTCTTTCTTTCTTTCTTTCTTTCTTTCTTTCTTTCTTTCTTTCTTTCTTTCTTTCTTTCTTTCTTTCTTTCTTTTCCTTCCTTCCTTCCTTCCTTCCTTCCTTCCTTCCTTCCTTCCTTCCTTCCTTCCTTCCTTCCTTCCTTCCTTCCTTCCTTCCTTCCTTCCTTCCTTCCTTCCTTCCTTCCTTCCTTCCTTCCTTCCTTCCTTCCTCCCTTTCTGAAAACAGCCATGCCCAGATGGGCTTCAGCAGACAGGCAGAAGGAATTGCCAGGTTCAGGTGTCTGGGGAATTTGGCAGCTACCCAAACACTCTTGCTGGTGTAGAGTTCTCTGTGCCACAATGATAGGAATTTGGGAGGAGAGTTTAAATTTAGTTCTCTGATAGAGTGAGAAGTATGGAGAAAGCAAGAACGTGTGTCTGACTCATACTCAAAAACTGTTACATATAAACCTATGGCTGAAAAAAAGGGGTAACTTTTAAAAGAAAGAGTTTTTAAAAGTCCATTTTTATTTTTGATTGTTTTGCAAGGTTTTAAAAATGATCCGTTACTGTGTGGTTACAGAACTGTTTTACAGTTTTTATTGCAAGTTGTCAAGAGTGTAAGAGGTCTACTTTAAGACTGCCAATTCCAGTGTTGAGAGAGACTTACAGCAGCCTTTTTTTTCCAGGATAAAACTGTAGTTTCTAAATGAAGGGGTCTAAATTCTGTGTTTCAAAATCTAGGGCTTGTTTCTGGTGATAAAAAAAAAAAAAAACAAACATCAATTTCCTCTCTAATTCAAGTTTTACTTTACAAAGTATTTTAAATTTCCTTTGAAAATCTTCTCCAAATGTTCATATGAAAAGAGAGGAAGAGGAAAGCAAAACAAACATAAAGATATATAGTAACATCAGGGAAGTGGTCTAAAAATAATTTGACAATTGTGCTCCATTTTCAGCTTGCAACTTGTCAGTGTGCATTGTTTTCACCTAGAAAAGCATGTGAACCTTGGGGATACTGAACAGGATGTTAAAACTGAGTCCAGTGTTTGGCAGGGAACTAAAGAGGAAAAAATAAAATTTAATTAAAAATATATATATATCAGAGTAAAAGAAAAAAAAAGATATGTTTAATTAACAGTAGTTAGTAGAATAAATTTATGTTTGCCTTTCACAGTAATAAACTTAGTTTCAAAATCGGGTACAAAACAGTGAGACAAATGTGGGGGTTGATACAGACTTACCTGTGAACTATAGCTAACAGCAAGACTTTGCAGTGTTAGTAATAATGTAGACACAACAGAGTTTATTGATATGATATCATATGGAAAAACAGCTAAGACACACATGTTCTGGCAACTGAAGGCACATCTTTACATGTGTCTAGGAGGACTTTTACCTTCTTTGAAATGCACGCAGTATATTATGGGTGTTCTTAGAGTGAGATTGGCTGAAATAACAGTGAGGTCATAATAATTGCATATAAATATAAATATCTAAGAAATTCTGACTTATGTCATTCTTTTTTCAACAAAATCTATGTATGTGTATGAGCAGAAGCACCAAATAAATGTTGGTTCCATACCTAGTAAAAATGTAAATTGATGAAAGAGGTGTTAAATTTATAAATGCGTAAAACACCTCTACTCAAGATTCTGACTTATATCCTTTAATCTCTCCATTATAAAGAAAATTAACAATCAGTATAATATTTTTAGGATTTTGGCACAGCTGCAGTTATCTGCCATTTTCCCATGACACTGCCTTTTCCATGCATTACTTAGAGACTTACGTTTTTCCAAAAGGAAAAGTTCAATTACAGGCAATATCAATGTTTCTCAGAAGATGGAATAGTAAAATCAACCTCTTATTTCCTGCTCTGCTGGGAATGCCTTTGAACCTAACATAGACTAACACAATCATGACTAATTTTCAGTAGACTTTTTCAGTTGTTACAGCATAGATTCTAGTTAAGCTAAGAGTTCTAGTTTTTGACATCAGATGTTGACCCTGAATGACAGCAGTTGATTTTATAGTAAGCAGAATTCCTTTTCCCACAATGGAAAGAGGAGACATGGACACATTTATTCTTTTCTCCTGGCCAATACATCCTGCAAAGACACTTTATCACAAACAGTTATCAAGTTATGGCTTATCTATAGAATGAAGAGTATTATGTCATTCCTTCTTGTGAGGATCCATGGAAAGTAGGCTGCAACACTAACAGCAACCACATTTACTAAGACTCCAGTAATCAATCTATTTAGCTTATTTCCACATGCCCAAGACTACATGTGTTACTGTCCAGAATACATGTCCCTCTCCTTGGAAGTGAAAGGGAGTATTTATTAAATATCTCATTTTTTAGACTTAAATTTAGGTATGATTAATCACCATTCAATACCTTTGACAAAATCCATAAGACAAAATTGTTTTAGAAACCAAAACAGATTGCTAAATGTTCTGTTCTACAACCCTTTTCTGAACTCAAGAATTATAATTATTTGTATATCCCTTCTGTAAAGCCTAACAATTATTTCAAGTACACTGCTATGATGCACTATTTTATATTGTCTTTTTAACATTAGGAAAGCAAAGAAAATGGATACACATTTTTGTGACTAATATCCAAAACTGAATATAAATAATGGGGTTTTGCCTTGATATAGCATATTTAAATTTAGACAGACATGTACAGTAGAGTTGAAAAACTATAAACTGCTGTAGCATGTTTTTATTGTAGTCAGAACAATTGCTCCATCAGAGAAAATAAGAAAATCTATTTATTTCATCGAGGGAACACATCTTGAATCTGAAAATGCTAACCCGGTCAGCTGCCTTGCAGTTTTATAGCTGAAATTAGAAGATAAATCAATATATCATCCTTCAACTGACAAGTGCATTGTAGAAATTTATAATGGGCATCTACTCAAAAGAACAATTGTATTCTACTTCATTTCTATTAATGACGTTTACTTTGGCAATAAAATTAGAATTACAAAGCTTTGGTCAAACACAGAAATAAAGGATTGTGGTCTACATTGAAAACATATTGGACAAAGACCAGGAAATGCACCTTTGATCTTACAAATTAACATACTTTTAACCCCCGAAGTCCAAAAAGAGTCTTTTAATCTATCTTTATCAGACTAGCTACCAAGACCAAAAATCAATCTACCCGAGAGATGGACATTACTTTTTGCCCGTGATGCTGTGCCACTTTGAGCTGTTGCACACCATAAGGGCCTCACAACTTAGACAAAATAGGTCACTTCAGAAGCACAGGTGGGGTGAACCCAGAAGAAAACACTTTCCTTAAATAAGGAAGTAAGTAAGTAAGTAAATTAAATAAATAAATAAATTCATCTAGTCATGGAGTTTTACCAATGCATTTTTTTCACAACTTTGACATCTGTTTTCTTTTGAGTTTGGGGTTGTGTTTTTCGTTTCTTTTGGTTTGGTTTTAGTTTTAAGGGTTTTTTTTGTATAGTACCTGAGATAAGGGGATGGCAGGTAATTTAAAGGTGGATAACTTCCCGGGGACTGATCTATGAAATGCCCTATGAAATGTATATATACACAGGACATGCAAATATAATGCAGAGGAAAGAGGCAGTTGAGTTCCTCTGAGAGTTGAGAGCTGATCTAGCTGCATCCATGGTGTAATTCCACATGTATATGCTGTGGTTTAACCTGGCAGGCAGCTAAAAACCCCAGGGCTGTTCTTTCACACCCTCATGGTGGGAAAGGGGAGGGAATTGGATAAAGAGCAAAACAGGTGGTTGAGATAAATACAATTGAACAGGACAGAAAATGAAGAAAAAATAGTAATGGCAAAAGAATCTGGAAAGCAAGAGATGCACAATGCAATTTCCCACCAGATGCTGCCAGATGCTCAGTCCAGCCGTGAGCAGTGGCTGCCACACCCTGGCCAGCCGCTCAGAGGTGATTTTGTTCAGCATGACAGCACACAGAATGGAACATCCCTTTGGCCATTCTGGTCAGCTGTCCCAGCTGTGTCCTCTCCCTGCTGCTCGTGGATATCTGACAGGACAGCTGGCAGCTTGAGAAGCTGAAAACACCTTGACATAGTGTGAGTTAAACATCACTATATTATCAATATATTCACAGCCTAAATCCAAAGGACAGCACTATAGCAGCGACTAAGAAGAAATTTAACTCTACCCCAGTCAAAAGCAGTGCAGTATACTTCAAAGCCCTCTCAAGCTCAGATTCTTCAGATCTTTAGCGAGCTGGACAGAAATCCCAAAGCAGGGATTGTGCAAACAGTTATACACAATATCTCTGAACAAAGAAGAATCTGTTGGGGGTTTTGGTCTGGATGTTGTTTTTTTTCTCATTGAGTGCTTCTTTATTCTGATTGTCATTAAAAGCACTAGTATTCTACAAGAATCATGTGAACAAGAATCCCATAACACTTATTTTGCTAAAGATCTACAAGAATTTCTTCTGCAAATGGTGTAACTAGAAATATAGCAAAGAATCTCTGTTGCTTGGATCCTGATTACCCCTTTGTTCTGACAGAGGATTGCTCCTTCACCTCGACTCGGCTGTCATTTGTTTTTCTAGCATGCATAAATAGAAAATAAGCTTTGATTGCATGCAAAAGAACAGGACAAACCAGATGCTGATAGAGACAAAAACAAATTTTTAAAAATGGAGGTACAGAGAAAAAGCCTCTAACTACAGAAGCACCTGAGATTAAAATAGAAAGAAATAGAAGGCAACCTCAAAATATTTCATTTTGAGTGTTCACTGTATAGTTTTATGATAACTAAAGTTGGAAAATCAAGGGTGTTTCTTTAAAATTTCAGTAGTCACCACCCATTTTATTTGCATTACAAATAGTTTGAATCGCAGAAATTAGTGCAGGCTAAACATAAATGATTAAACATATGACATAATAACTCTATTTAAAATGTAGATTGTGAATTGACAATATTATTTCCCCTCAAATAGTTGCAGAGATTATTATAAAGTTTCCCCAAATTTAAGTCATTTGTAATGAATTTACAAATGTAATACCTGACAGCCCCACATATTATTATTTCATCCCGTACTTCCAATGAAAATTCTGAATTTTTGCATATTTGCAATTTTTTTTTTCTCCACTATGTTCTTCATTTTTAACCATGTAAGTTTAATTTTAAAGAGGTGACCTTTAGGTGCTCTGATGATTACTACAATAATCTAATTTGCCAATATTCGTAAATTTCTTCCACAGAAAGGCTTTCCTTAATTCAATTCAATACTGCTATGTCAACTTTAATTTTTACTCTGCTTCTCAAAACTGATAAGAAGAAAATTTCTTAATAACCCCATGTACTTAGCTCATATTAATAAAATGTCTTCTCCTTCCCTACAGGGACAGATTTAATATTTATTGCTTCACTGACACTACCATGTGTAGTAAGTATAATGCCCACTTTTTCTGAGCCACGACAGAGTTCAACAGCAGTTCAGAGAATTCCCTGTGTCATTTTACTAACATCACACTTCTTTTATTTGAATTACAAATAGTTTGAACTGTAGAAATTAATGCCGGCTGAACATAAATATTAAATGATGCAACAGCTATTTAAAATGTAGATGTAAATTTACAAATTTTTTCCCCTCAGATATTTTCAGTTTAAGAGACTGTTATAAAGTTTCCCCAAATTTAAGTAATTTGTCATGGATTTACAAGTGTATCAAATGACAGCACCACACCTTATTACGTTATGGATTACTTCTAATCATAATTAACTTTACTGAGTTTTCTTTACATTTTCAAAACTAAACCACCAGCTTCAAATTTTCCATTCTGAGCCTCCATCTCAGTTTTTTTGAAGCATTTCAATGTTATGCATCTGTAGATGTTTGTATTTTCTGAATTCACAGGCAAACAAACCTGAAAACCAAAACCAGACATCTTAAAAAATCATGCTGAAGATAAATTTTTGAAACAGATTGGTCTCTTGTAAAAAGGATTTTCAATTTTGCATTGTGATGTCATTTAACAAGCTATAAAAGTTGTGGTATTCTTTAAAGGGGGATATGTGGATTTATTTTGCTTTTTTTTATTTTCCCACAAAAAACTTTCAATATCTGATTGAGTTACACTAATTGAAATTTATCATTAAAATTAGAAATGCTGTGTTGCAGAAGTTCTGCAAACATTCATTAAAATGGATTAAGTCTCCAGACATGTTTATTTTTTCTTCTATAAGTAGGCATCGTGCCACCCCTGAGTCATGCTTGGGTGCTATCTGGGAGAAAGCCAGCATGAGTCAAGACTGTGTTAACAGCTTAACAGCTTGCATGGCTGCACACCAGCGTTGTACCTGTGCCACTGCTCTGTGTCATCAACTGATAGAGATGTCACATATGGACGGCACAATATGGATGGCACATTCTATACAGATGTCTTGAAATATTTTGTATGAAGGTATCTGGATACGAACACAGAATAGAGAAGAGGAAGTTTGAGAAAGAAAAGGAACAACAGATTTCAAGGTGTTATGAAAAGATCTTCCAAGGTTTCCTCAACACTTGGTGGAAGGAAGTGTTTGCAGACAATCAGTGTCTTCTTAGGAAGTTACCTGGGCTATGGAATGTGCTGCATTCTAGAAATTCCATACCATATAGGAAAACAATTCCCAACCATATAGGAAGCTTGACTGTCAGTCTTCTAAGTGGCTAAAATTTGATAAAATAAATCATGCATATCAGGGTACAAACACAACACAGACTCACAAACAGGTATATTTTAGAATACAGTATACAGGAAATTTAAAATATTTAGTTCTCCTTATTTCTACAAATGTCTGTCTTATTTTATTACCTGAAACATGTAAATAATAAATTAGTCTCTGAACTTATGTTCTGAAGTCTCATCACTTCAATATATCTCATTTTAATTCTTAACAAAAATTTATCTACAGTCAGCTTGGACAAGTGTTTTCTTCTCTTTTGTCCAAAAGTGAAAAAAGTCCTGGCAGGAATTTTCTTCTCAAATTTGTTATCAGCATGTGCAAAAGTTCTTCTTTAAAAGGATAACATAGGAAGCATACCTATGGAGCACTGTTCTACTAGTTAAAAACGAAAAATTGCTTGTGCATCTCTTCTCCATTTTATCTCTAGCTCACTTCAGACAGCATGTCTGTTTTAGTCATACAACAAACTGGGAGAACACCCTTAAATCTGTTTTCAAAATTTAAACCCAAAGCTGCTATCTGTGCTAAAGCCTACAGAAGCTGTAGTGTCCCCCAGTGCTGCTCCTTGCTGTACATTCAGGTGATGGTCACACTTTGGCACACACATTTGAAACATGAGGAGAATGTTTGTAATTCCTGTAGTATTTATCTCACTATGGAGTGACTGTCAGCTAACAGTAACCATAGTTCTGACGTTTCTCCATTGCTTGTCAATAGTTTTTCAGATTTTTCTTTCCAAAATGGATAAAGAACCCTACATAGCATCATAGAATATAGTCTTCAAGAGCAGATCTTCAAGAAATATTTTACTATTTTTCTTTTAAAAGATAATAAAAAGGATCAAAAAGAGTCCTTGAGAAGTTTAGCCAAAGGCTGAGTAACAAGTTTATTATATAAAGCTTTAGTGAATGCATTTAAAAATTGTATTAAAGTTTTGGCTAGAAGTTGGTAAAAATTATGGATTAGAATGTTTTACTACTCTGCTGTTTAGGAAGTAAAGCTTCACATGTGTGGTTTGCAAGTAAATAGAAAACTACTTTATTTTTAAACAATAGCATTATTCATGTTTCCTTGGGCCATTTTGGAGAGGTGTGAAGAATCCAGCTCTTGCAGTACTTTTCTCTCATTACTGAATGCAGAGAGAAGCCACACTTGGCTACCAGTTGCTGCTGTCATAGTGAAATTAATTTAGGTGTTAGTGTCCAAAGGGTCATGTATTCTCTTCTACCCACAGAAATCCATCATATTAATACTTCTGCTTGGTACTGTTGCAGCAGCTGTGAAACTATAGTGCTTTAATCTCTGATAATCTAGTTTTGAATTAATATTTTGGAGAAGAATATATTCTGAATCTCTATAGAGCAATGGATTAAATAACCTGGCAACTTGAAGGTAAAAAAACACAAGCAAAGCCTTGGAATGTATCATGCAAAAACCAGAAAGCATTCCTATTTTAAGAGCCTAATCTGCTCAGTCCTGCTTAAGGACAGCAATATTATATTTCATTATTCATTATTAAAAATGCTGAGACTTGAATGACACTCGAGTTTTAGTTTATCCTTGTTTTATTTTCTCTTTTATTGAACTCATCAAAAATTACTAAGCAGATCATAATTTTTCTCGAGTTTTCTTGTGTTTACTACAACAGTTTTGCTACCCAATTCCTTTATATCAAAACCTGCTCAGAATGCATATGAACTTGTGAAGAGGGGAAAAAATCAAAACCAAACGATTCCTCTTGATAAGAGCTTGGAGCTTCTCACAAAAAGCTAAAACAGGATGCAAAAGAGAAATTTCTGCAACCAGAAAACATTCCATGTGAGAACCTCAGTTTCTTTAGTGCTAAATGGTGACACTGCAACAGCCAGTGGTCCATCCATCACACAGTGAACTTATTCAAATCATACTGGTCCTGTGAGATAAAGTTACCAGCATCTCTTCTTTTCTCCACATTCACAAAGATAGTCATTCCATCTTCTAGTTTTGTCAGACATGGTTTTCTTACAATAAATCCATGTGAATATTCCCAGGCACTTTCTTGTGTTTCAGTATTTTCTCTCTTCTTCGTTATTTAGACCAGTTTTCATATGTAAGTTAAGCCAATAAAAAGATATTTCTAAACTGTTCCCCAAAATGTCACCATTGTATTTGTTTAAAGTCTTATGGAATAGAGACAATTCATCTGTTTGTTAAATCTCTTGTATTTGTTTCCAAAATCTCCTTATGCAAATGATGAATCACACTCCCTCCCCCTTTAAAACCTCAAGACCGTACCTGGTCTGGACAATTTGAATAATAAGAAAAATATGTGAGAAAAATACTCCGTTTCTATGAGACAAAAATAATCCTTTGGATCAGTGATTATTTTTTGTCCAAATTATATTTGCATTTCTTATAATAAAAATATGATCAGATCTTACAGACACTTTAAAAGCCCAAAAATATTATTGAAAACAGCTCTAAGTCTTATGTATGTTGATTAGCTGATAAACTGTGCAGAGACAGAGAAAAACCCATTAAATAGTTAGAATTACATTAAATTTTGTTAGGTGCTTCATTCACAATTCTCTGTGTACAGTGAATGGATCTTGTGAAAATAAATGTATGATAATGCTATTAAATACGTCATAGCAAATGTACGTTGGGACAAAGGTATGCTCAGGAATGTATAACTGATGATCCTTGATATTGCCACCTTGTTTACTTATGCAAGGTAAATTGCAGCACTCAAAATATAAATAAAAGTAGCATTGTTAAGTTTCTACTCACTATGCTTTCTGCCTCTTAATTCTGCATTTTCTATAGGTCCCATTCCTACAACTAGATTCATAAATAAATTTCTGCAGCTTGCAGCGCCTTACTCACCAAGATTCATAAAGGCAAAGCACAATAAAGAGCATCAGGAATTCTGTCTGTCCTCCACTGTAAATTGCATGCCATGGAATTTGCCCTTTTATTTGTCTAAAGCACATCTATTTGAAATAAATCCAGTCCTTGAGACATCAAAATATAGTGATATTATTGGTATTTTATTGTAATTAATAATTATTCTTGTTTTTTAAAAACATCATCATCAACATCTGTATTTTAGAATACTCAGTTTAAGTTTCTGGTACTTATTTTTTTTTCCTGATAGATTGGTATGTAGTGTTCTTTAATGAGTGAGGATATTTACATTAAGTCATGATGTTATCTCTCAGTCTTTTGATGAAAGGTTGGTAGAGATCACCACTTCGATAGATTTATCCCTCAAACATCTTTTTGCCACATTTACAGTTTTTACCATCCTGAAATTTCTCTCATAAAGTGAAATGCAGAATGTCCAAAACATGTATCATGTATGTCTATGAATTTCAGAATTTTTGATGCACAATATAATTCAAGATGATGTTTCTGTGTTTATTTTCACATTATTATTTAATTTCTTTTTAAAAACTTAATTTTTTTCTCTGAAAATAATTTGATTTATAAACTAATTAACAAACAGAAAAGCGTATTATTTTCATATCCGAACTTGTTACTCAATATTATAACACTACATATCACTAATTACTAGAATTGTGCTAATTTAAAACAAAGATGTAAAATGAGAAGATTTTGACACTGATGCTAATTTTATTTCTGAATGAGGTTTTAATATAATTTACTACTAACTTGGCAATAAATATACCTTGGACATTTCTAATGAAGCAAACAGAATAGTCATATTTGCAGATGTATTTCCATCAGATGCAATGGGAATAGTTGTTTCAAAAGCTAATGAAGAGTCACTAGAAGCAGGAGAAGAAAGTCCAACAGATGGAGAAAATTGCTTTTTATTCTATTTTAGGGTCTGTAGGTTAGAATTTGTTAACTCACTGGAGTATGGAATAAATCTCTGTAGATAACTGTTATTAGAGTTCTTTGTCACTGAGGCATAAGAGCCAACATAGCAGAGCATAATTCTTGTGATGTTTTTGTGTGCATAGTCCATTGGTAACATTTCCATTTGTACTGCTGACAGGCCTTAATTGCACTTCAATGAGGACAGCATCATGCAATATGGTATTTGTGTTTCTCCTAGATAGTAGTAATATTGATAAGAGTGAAAGTCTTCAAGGAACATATATGGGCAAGTTAAAACTGGTAAGACAAAAAATGGAAAGCTCAAAAATGAAAAATGAAATTGTGACTTGACATTTGGGAAAAAACTGGAGGGTGTTTTATGCCCCATTTATTAGGCATAGAGTGTACATTGCTGGCTGATGGTAATACCAGCAACTGTGAGAAAAAGTCTGTGAAAAAGGTGACAGCAGTGTTGAGAGGTCATTAGATTCCTAAGAGAAGTGGGCCTAGAAGGTTCAAATTCATCAAATGCAATCCACAGTTCTGAATGTTTCCCAGTGAGACACATGGGTCCCTGAATTAGAACCCAGCTCCATGAGGATTAGTCTGCCTGTGCCCCAGGATGGAGATGCAGGGTGGTGCCCCAAAGCTGGGGTCAGGATGAAATGAGGTGAGCTGTGTGAGCCAGGCTGGTGAGATGTCCACAGGGTCATCCTCCATCTGAGGACTGTGCCTTGACCTTCCAGATGGACCAGATTAAAATTCCAGTTCTGGGGCTGAGCTTCAGTCCTGGCTTCAGAGACACTGACTGAGAGTCTGCAGATTGGCAGTGAAATGCTGAATAAGCTGAATAAGCTGAATAAGCTGAACAAGCTCAGCAGGGGAAAGGGGAAGACAAGGAGTGAGTTTTGTCTGACAGTGTCAAGTCTAGTGTTGTCATTTGAGTTACTCACCCGAGGATTCCTCAAAAAGCAGTGGGGGAAAAAATAGGCACACAAGAGCAATTCATCCTATCCAAAAAGAGGCTCTGAAATACAATTCAGATAAATGTCTTATTTGTCTCTGAAGACAACTGGAACATGGAGAGATGAGCAGAAAGCTGAATAAAACAGAAAGAGTCCAGGCTATCCCTATGTGAGTGTGCACTGTCACAGGACCCTTAAGGAGCCTAGAGCAGAAAATTAAACTCTTAGACTGAAGTATTGACAGACTAAGACACGAAGAAGTACATAAAAGATTAATTTTCACTTTATTAAAACTATGATCAGGAAAAAAAAGATTTGTTCTTCTAAGCAGCAGCATTATATGGAACTCTCTCTTCATTGTACTGCCTTGCTAGTAATTAGCATAGCATAATGAGCAAAGAGTTTTTGGGAAAACAAGTCAAAATGGAAGACAAAATATACTCAAGCCAATAAAAATAAATATTTTCTAGAATTGAAGTAATACAAAATAGAGATATTAAAATAAATAAATAAAAAAACGTTCATAGGAAGCTTTATTTAGTATGGGATATTTTATATTTCGAGTGCAGTGCTATAAGTTAGCAACAAAATAACAGTGCTGTAAGAAAATTTTAAATGGATATACATCTGAACCTCAGAGAAGACATTAAACAAGAAAACCCAAAAAACATCAAAAAACCCAGCCAAGGTCTTTGGTTGCAGACCACCCAAAAATAAATACAAATTTATTTAAGTATGATACTGTCACCCTCAGATCAGAAGCCTAAAGTCCAAGGCAAACAGTAGTCATTACCTTGATTTTATTCATGTCTTAGACAAAAGTTCCATTGAGGTCAGTAAGGGAATTTTAAATAAGAGATAAAAATTAGATGAAAAGTTATATTATTGCTTGGAAACTTGTGTAATAAAGAAGAAGCAATAAGAGGAGAAAAAGATTATTAAAATAAAATGACTGTTAAGTAGCTTTTGGTGTAAGTAGTATGTATGTTTGCCTATAACTCAAATAATGGTGAAAGAAATCTTATCTCTTGTAAAGTGCAGCGATTGTTTAGTAGGGGAGCCAATCATTTTATTGAGCATGAGAGCTCGTCTCCTTTTCATTTGCTTAGTGTTGATTACACCCATAAAGTGATTTAGAGTATTGCAAATTCAGTCATTATTCTGGAAATAAACTTCAAGAATTCAGGGTGCGGTTTTCTATATTCAGTAGGGTTCCTTTCATAGTTAGAAGTATCTTATGTAATCTGTCTTGAAGCTTTAGTTCTTTCTGATGAGAATAATCATAGAAATGCTTCTGATGGGAATAATTATAGAAATATTATGTATTGGAAAATCTTGATGCAAGTTTATATTGCAATTTCCATGATAAATTGTTCTATACTATAAGGCTGAACTTTGCAGAGTGTTGTTGCATGGCAGAAACTTTGTATAAGTGTCCTTCTGTACCATGATTCTGAGTATTAAAAGAGAGTGGCTGCACAGCGTTCTGAAAGGAAATGTTTTAAAACCTGATCTACAGTCAGTTCAGTATTGCAACTTTAAATAAAAAGATTTCAGGAAGAAAAAAAAAAATTGTTCTCCTTCTAGATAGTTGGGGACACCTTTTTTACTCAGTGAAAATTCCTAAGGAAGTAAGGATTTTAGAATTTCTAGAATCATAGAATAACCATGGGTTGAAAAGACCTTTAAGATTATCAAGTCCAATCATAAAATTAACACTGCTAAGGCTGCCATTAAACCATGTTCTGAAGTGCCACATCTACACATCTTTAAAATACCTTCAGGGACCGTGACTTAACCACTTCCCTGGGCAGCCTTCTCCAAAGCTTGCAAACAATTCAGTGTAGAAATGTTTCTTGATATGCAATTTAAATCTCCCCTGGTACAACTTGAGTCGGCTTCCTCTCTTCCTATTGCTCTTTACTTTGTCAAAGAGACCTCCTGTTCTCCCATCTCCCTTGGCTGCTCCTCACAAGACTTGTGCTCCAGAACCTTCACCACCTCTGTTTCTGTTCTCTGGACTTCCTCCAACTCCTCAGTGTAGTCAGGGCCCCAAAACTGAACACAGGGCTCGAGGTGCAGCCTCATGAATCCTAAGTGCACAGGGACAATTTTTTCCCAGTCCTGTTGGCCACACTATTGCTGGATGCCACTGGTCTTCTTGGCCACCTGGGCACATTCATCTGCTGTTGATCAGCATTTCCAGGTGGGAAACTTTCCAGCCACTCTTCCCCAGCCTGTAGCACTGCAGGGGTTGTTGTGACCCAAGGGCAGGACCCAGCACTTGGCCTTGTTGAACTTCACAGCATTGGCCTCAGCATCAGTCCAGCCTGTCCAGATCCCTCTGCAGAGCTTCCTGCCCTCCAGCAGAACAACACTCCTGCCCAGCTTGGTGTCATCTGTGAACTGGCTAGGGTGCACTCAATACCCACACAGTGCTCCAGCTCCTCTTTACTGCCCATACGACATGTCTTGCTGTTAGATGCACTTCAGTTGTGTTATAGATCACACCACCTTTTTAGGGGAAGAAGCCCTCATTCCATGTGACTGTTCTCAGGCATTTTCCATGATTTCTAACACATAAATAACTCTTTCATCTTTTCCTCCTTCTGATATTCCCTCCTTCTGATGCTTCTGTGATTTTGTAATTCTGTAATTACTCCTTGCAGACATCTTTTTGTAAAAAGATATAATATGGTCTTTGGTTGCTGCATTAAGGGTGGCCATGGGGCCTTACTTCACTAAAGATGAATCAAAATGTGAGAAGAACCCATTATAAACCTGAAGGCTGTAATATTATGCAGAACAGCAATAATGTCTGAGAAAATAATTACAGAAGTTAAAATCAAATCATATCCATAGTAACACTTCATTAGAAGACCAGAGAGAACTACCAAGAGATTATTCATAATAAAAAGCTAAATTACATGCACTACTGGATAAAAACCAATGCATCCCTCAAAAGCAATGCTTGGTATTTTCCATTCTAAAACAGAAAAATGTTACAGATAATTAAAATAAATAGAAATAGAAATTCTTTTTAAAGAAGCACTAGGTTAAAAAAATAAACAGAAAAAACAGAAAACTTCAGCTCATTTTCATTAAGCTCTAGTAAGTTCACAAGTCTAACTTTTGACAAATGGTCTCTATCACACTAATGTTTTATCAATTAAACTGTGTCTTCTGGGAGACTAGAAATTGTTTCTAATGATGTGAGGCAGCAGTGTCTCTTCACTCTCAATAAAAGTAGCTTTTATTCGCCTTTGCTAATACCACTGAGATTTCTTTTAGTTAGAAAATAGAAAAACATTCCATGAACGTTATTGTGGTAAATGCCTGAAAAACAGACTTCTACGATTCCTAAACTTTTTAATTTCACTTATACAACCTGGTATCATTTTTCTTTCATATGCTGTTTTTGAAAAACTAATTGGGTTTATATATCTTCTTCATTTATGTACTTCTAATCCCATTTTTTTTTTTTAAATTAAATACATGTAATCAGTAATACTGACTGGATTTAACAAAAATAATTAGTCTTTTTTTTTTCTTTCACCCAAGAAGGTACACATACAAAATCTTAAAATGCTACCTGAACACATCATGAATTACCAACAGTAATGATTTTTGTAAAATCAGTAGTGACAATGAGAATAAATTGGTAGAAACCTCCCATTCTATCCAATCCAATTGGTTAGAGCCCAGACAAAGTCAATAGTCTTGGAGGAGTTTCTACATTATAATTACGTTCCACTGACCTCTCTGTTCTAAACTATTCTGGTTGAGGTCTAGTCTAGTATTAATGGATTTTTTATATATTATAAAGGCAATAGAGTCAGTTGTTTAGATGTGACCAAAATTTCTTTTCCAATAAGTTAGCTGACACATAGTAATACATATAAGATGGTGTTTCCACTTAGCATTCTGGTTTGCAAACTCATTATGTACTCTTTCAATACAGGTGACTGTAAAGCAGTTGAGGATTAGTTTAAAAAATAATTCTGGGCAAAAGAGTGATAAAGCAATTGGGAATAATTGCAAGATCACAGTTATTCGAACAATAAGGCAAATTAAGCATAATCGAGACATCTTTTACATTTTATTTAGAGTTTCTACTATTGAACACATAGAACACAAAAATCGTAAAACATGGGAAAATATTGGTTTCAGAAATATAAACTGATTCCTTCTCACTCCTTCCTAAAATCATTGATCCAAGATTTTTACAGCATCCACAGTTCCTACTGCTGTGTTTTATTAATAGGTCATTCAATGTTTTGAAGAGATGGAAAAAAATGGTGAAGTCTATATCTGGAATTAAAGCCACTAGGAAGTAAAAACACCTTTAAGATTTATTATTTTTGTGCATATCTTTGTGTTAGCCAGAAAATGCACCCTCTCCTTAATAATTTACAATTGGTAGTGCATGCTCTGTAATTGCAGTGCTCAATTTGAGTGTCACTGGGAGCTTTAGTTCCTCTTTCCCTAAATATAAGCCATGACATCTAGACTGACGGAATCAATAATTTTTTTTTCCTTGTAGATAAGCTGAGATGACTAAGTTGAATATCCTAACTTGGAAAGTTTAAAATATCTCAGCTAAAATAGTTAAGAAAAGATAATTACAACTTAAATTTTCTTAGAGCCAAAAAATAATTGCTTTGGACTAGAATATCATACTTGAACATACTACTAATTAGGAACACATTAGATTCCAGATTTAATGGCAGATAATAAACTGCAGTTAGAATGTTCAAAAGTGCAATAAACATTTTATGGAATGTAACTAGCACTACATACCTGCTCAGAATAGCTAGTTAATCCCAAGCCAGACTTTTAATTTTATTTCCTAAATGAATAAGACTTATAGAATAGCTCTGTCTTTTGGTCCATCTCTTTCTCTCCACATCTGTCTGTTTCCTTTAATAAATTTTCATCTCACGGGGATTTTTCAGTCAAATTGGACAGGTGGGTTAAGGTCTCAAAGATACTAATTTTCTGTGAAATATTAAGTTTCATGAAGCGTTGTCAATGACTGGAATTGAGGATGCAAAATAATATCTTCACAAAGAAAATAAAATAGGAGAAGCAGTTAACAGTTATCTGTCTTTTTGGTATGCCAAGCAGTCTGTCATCATATTAATACCTCCAGGTCAGCTGCAAGACATACTACCTTTTGCTTTATATAAGCAGAGAATGAAAGAAATACAAGGGGGACAAAAAAAGCATAAAAAAGCATAAAAAAGCAAAGGTAGGAAAATGTAAAGGGGGTTAAGGAAGATGGAAATATTTTTTTATTTTATTTTTTTTTTAATTATTTTATTTTTTTTTTTTTTTAGGAAAGACAGAGAAAGAACAGCAGGAACAGGAAAGTTGTAGAAGATATGTTGAGCAACACAGGGGTTTTGGCAGAAGGGAATTAACCAATAGATTCCTTGAAAGAAATACAGTTTTCTTTCTTTCCATTGTTCCCATCTGATACATGTATTGGTGCATTTTCTTATGCATTGTAGAATGCATAAACTGTTATTTGACTTTGACTGTACAAACTTTCATAGAGATATACTTTTGATACCTCCATAGGATATACTAAAAGGTACATATTTTTCCTCCGTGAGGAATGTGCATTGCCTAATTTTGAGTATACATGAACACTTTTTTCTATTTTTAAATGGAAGACAGCCCTCCCAAAGTGTAGGCAGTAAAGAACACAAATAAGATATTAGCAAGCCTCTCATATTTTTGAGTATATCAGTGAGCACATAATTATAAAAATGTTGAGGAAAGAGAACACATTAGATGCATCAATTGATTATTTCTTTTTTGATATGATTTTTACTTCAAATAATCATAATACAGTGGTGATACTTTATGATCTTTGAAAACATTTATTCAGAATTAGGTACTTGTTTATTATAATGCGTCAACATTATTACACTGTAAGACAATTTCCATTATATATTTAGATGATTCTAATTTAACATTTGAAAACTCATAACCATTTAGATAATTTAATTTATTACAAAATGAGCACGGCTTTATTCAATAACCAGTTTATTTGCTAGTGGTGGAACAGCTGCTTCAGACTGGGCTTAACACTGCTGGGTTCTCTATTCTCTGGAGATCAAAACCTGAACAAGTGTGGCAGCACTCTTTGTACCCAACAGGAATCCTCTCACACTTAATAGCAATTGTACCTAAATACACCACTAAGCAAGAAAATAACATATTACAGAATATTGGTTTGTGTAGTTTTCAATTCCACTGGAGTGCTGCTTCAATGTGATGCATATATTTGAAGATGATGTACAGAGCACACAGAACTGGATTCACTTCAGTACCAGAGCTTTTCAGGTTTATACTTCTCATTAACCTTACTGTATTTTGTCTTTCTATCTGTCTTATAATTGTCCTAGTCTTGGACATGAGGGGGTGGAGCTTGGAGCCATGTGGTCTCTCCTAGGTTGTTATTCTGAAATGTGTACCTAAACTATTTTGGCCAAGCTAAAGTAGTCTAAAGGTGGTGAAATGCCTTCATCATAAGGACACATGTACACATGTACAATAATTTGCTTATATACCAAAAAAGATTTCAAACTTTCAGTTGAAAACATCTTGATGTAGATACTTAAAATTTGAAAAGTTTTACCAGGTTGGGAGGTGGTACCTTTTGAACAAGCTGAGATGTATCAGGACATAATCCCAACAAAGAATATAGGAATATACAGAAAGCATTGATGAATGGAAAAACAAGAGGAAACATCATGAGGAAGGTGTGCATGGACCAAATATGCTTCAAAGTAATTTCAGAGCTTTATAAAAAGAAAACCATGCAGAAATTCCTTCTCTTAGCAATTGTTTTATTTACTGGAGCTGCAATTAAGATAGTTTTCTTTTTAAATTGTTGTTATTATTATGCAGATGCTTTTCTTTGTACTCCAATCCCAAGAGAGTAATTGCTGGGAAAATCACATACTTTTCAAGCACAGCAAAACCCTCAAACCAAAAGAGGTTTCGAGTCAGACCCTTAAACTTGTTCTAACTTCCTAACTTCTAGAGATGTTTAAAATATTCATGTCAGTTTGAATGGATTAATTAGAAGTTATTGATTAGCAAAGGTGATTATTATGTCATATGTATCTCATTTTCTGACAGCTGCATTTCAATGTTTAAAACAGAATTTTTCCATAGAGTTTAAAAATCATTTTATGTAGTTATATTCAAATGTAGGTTTCATTTTCTGGTTATCATCATAACAACAAATTTTCTCCACAAGCTGAAGACAGGAAAACATAGTCAAAAATATATTTATGTGAATTGAACTGCCATTTAGTTTACATATATATGTATATGAACAGACAGTATCCTGCAGGTGATACTTTTGACTATAAAGTCAAGAACCTATTTTTATCATATCTAGTGATTTTACTGTTAGTACTATAAAAAATTCTGCTAAAGAAAAAGCCACAGTAGTCAGATATTGATTTGATTAGTACTTTGCTTCTATAATAAATATTATAATCTGTGGATCTAGAATTGAATATTGTTTATGATCTGCCAAAATTTGTCCTCCTGTTAGTTTCCTTTTATTTAATTCATACTTAAAACCTGGGCTTTTAAAGATCCAAAAGACACTGTATCACTATCAGATCATATGGGTGACTTTAGCTAACTATTGAAGTTCAGGCAGTGCAGAGCTAAGGAGTGTTCAGGGCTTTTTATTTCATTTCTTCCCGTTATGGACATTCCTATAAGGAAGAAGCCAACAGACACCACATAGCTTACCTTTGCCAGGCTCTCCTAATAAATGTCAGTAGGCAGAAGACTGACTA
This sequence comes from Sturnus vulgaris, assembly GCF_052056855.1. Classification (NCBI taxonomy): domain Eukaryota; kingdom Metazoa; phylum Chordata; class Aves; order Passeriformes; family Sturnidae; genus Sturnus; species Sturnus vulgaris. The sequence continues at coordinate 102,154,581 of NC_142245.1, read as the reverse complement.
TTGATAAACAAGAAAATTGCCATATTAAAATCAAACCTACAAAGAATCAAACTAAAGGGCAGAAAAGAGAAAGAAACTTCTAAATTTACAAAATACAACTACAGTACAGCTTAAAGTCAGGTCAAATGTACAGATGCGAGCTCAGGCTGATTTGAAGGGTACTTGCCCTTAGCAGTATGGACATGATCATTCTGCATCACTTGGGCAGTTACCCTTAATGGTACAATACAGATGATGCAATTGTATTTTTCCTACATTTTTCCATATTTTTCCATATAATGCATGATATTCTTAAGACCAGTGGAAATAATGACTCTGCTTTTCTAGCAGTTTTCAGGCCCAAACCTTGAAATCATGTGTGAACTTTCAATCTACTAGAATGATATTTTTACACTACAGTAAAAGCGATACAAGTTAGATGTGTTAGGAAATATCATGAGGGTACATGGGTGGGAGAACTGCAAAAGACCTGCTGGAATTGTGTGATAAAATATATGGACAAATGACATCACTCAGGGTGTGAGAACCTCCTTATTACCCTTAGAAGCAGTGCCAGGAATGAACTATCACCAATATACTACATGTTCCATTTAAAATTGATAGTTCACTTAAAAATAATGCTTGTGTGTTATTAGGCTGCATCCAGGAAGATTAAGAAAACAAGACCCTGGAGGAAATTAAGGAGACAATTTATTTGAAATTACAGTTTATATATTGACACTTCATGATGGGAAATTGTGGAACACAAGGAAAAAACCCAAAACTATGCATGAAAGAACCAATCCAATAAATTGACTGTTTTTTTTCTGAGTAATGGAAACTTATTTAAAACCAGTTTACTCCAAAAACATCACGGTACTACCTCCAAAATTCTGAGGCTAACTCATATTTGAACCTAGAATCATGGAATAGTTTGGGTTGAAAGGTACTTTAAAGATAATCTAGTCCAACCACCCTGCCATGGGCAGAGACACCTTCCACCAGACCAGTTTGCACAAAGCCCCATCCAGCCCAGCCTTGGACACTGCCATAGGTGGGACATCCACAGCTCCTCTGGGAAAGCCTCACAATCCTCACAGTGAAGAATATGTTTCTAACATCCGGTCTAAACCTACTCTTCTTTAGTTTGAAGCCATTCCACCTTGTCCTGTCACTGTAGGTTCTGATGAAGATTCTCTCTCCAGCTTCCCCATATGCCCCTTTGAGATACTGGAAGGTCTCCACAAATCCTTCCTTTCTCTGGGCTGAACAAGTCCCAGCTTTCTCAGCCTGTCTTTGTAGGGGAGGTGCTCTATCCCCTTTATCAACTTCGTGGCCCATCTCTGTGCTTGCTCCAACAGTTCCATGTCCTCCAACCTGAAAATGAAGAATACAACAGCCCATGATTCTGAACTAAATAGCTTGGAAGTAAGGGGAAATTTGAAGACTGATAGAGAAATAGTCAGGCTTGTAATCCCTTGGCAGCAGACAGAAAAATTTTACAGGAGTGAAAAGTCATTAATCAATTCTATTTAAAGGACTGAGGAAGGAAGAGATGGATAAAGCAAATTAAACTATTAAAGTTCTATAGTTATATGATTTGGCTAGTAATTGTAAATTATTCATTTGTGTGATAGCATTTAATATATCTGATTATTTTGAGTGGCTACATTTTTAAACACTTATTTTTAAATGGGGCAATTTTAATGAAGCTCCTCCGGGGAATCTGTACTGCTGAGACAACTAAGGATGTTTCTAATTTACTTATTTTTCCTTTTGAAATATTTGTACTATGCTTCAAACATGTCCATGGTCCACACTGATATAGATATTGCCAGACTATCTAATGAAAGATTACTGCACTGTTACAGAGGTGAAAATCCCAGCAGGAAAACTAATGTTGCCTCTGGTGCCTAAGCCAAATTCAGATTAGCGTAATTGAATTCCACCTACCTAAATTTGTCCTGCAGGGTATAAAACAGGTAGTTCAATCTTCAGAGTCATATAGCTCTCAACTTCTTTCAGAAAAGCAGTAAAGGTGGCAACAAAGCTAGTTATGAGGGAATCTGAAAAAAAAATGTATAATTGTTTAGATAACAGTGGCTTTACATGTCAACAAAATCCATTTATCAAAATGATGACTATGATGCTATTAAAAATTAATCATCTTTGAAAGTTAAACAGAACGATGTCTGGAGATTGATAATGGTCACACCATAATTGTACTGACCTTGAATTGTGTCTCTGTGCTTTTCAATTTTGCTGTTATTGACATTACTTTTCCATTTCATTGCTAATAACTAGGCATTTTGATTGGCTTTCCTCGCAGGAGGAATCAAAATAGTGTGCAGGAGAACACTCTACTCAAGTGGGAATCTGGGTTGTGATCCTCTCCAGAAGGGTGTGAGCCTAGAAGCCAAATATCTATTTGTGAACTAGCAAAAGGTTTTGCTCTCTGCTCCTGAGGTCAACTACATGGTCTGTTCAAATCTATAGCCAAGAACATTCTCTGATCCTCCAGTGCAGGGGAACTGTATCCACGCTGCTTATAGGGCATGCATGCCACCTGGTCAGTGCTCAGTGTGAGAATTTTTCAAATGAACTTTGTACATCTCAAGCCAAAACTGAACCAGGCACCATTTTAACAGTGGCACAGAACAAGGAATATAATTCATAGCCTCAGGCATTGACTCAGCACAATTTGCTACAGATACGATAGCCTAAGACATAAAAAAACTACTCAAGTATTCAGCTTCCCTTTCAAAACAAGTGAGAGAACTCTGGAATTGGAATATTCTTATTCAGATATCATTGTGATATATCCAGGTGGGTTTTTATGTCTAGAGAGAGAGAGAGTCCACACTCTCCCTGGGTAGCCTGTTCCAGTTCTATGCCATCCCCAATATAAAGAAGTTCTCCCTCATGGTGAGGTGGAATTTCCTGTGATTTAGTTTATGGCTCTGTGTCCTGTCACTGGGCATTGCTGGAAAGAGTCTAACACCATCCTGTTGGCACCCTGCCTTTGAGATATTTATATGCATTAATGATATCCCCTCTCAGTCTTCTCTTCCCTATACTAAACAGGCCCAGCTCCCATGGTCTTTCCTCATAAGAGAGATTTAATCCAGACTTTTAATCATCTCTGTGGTCTCTGCTGGACCCTCTTCTGTATCTTCTTGTCTTTCTTGTGCTGAGGAACTCCCACCTGATGCTGGCACTTTGGGTTACTCATCCTCACACCTGCCCTTGAACCTCATGAGATTTCTCTCTGCCCAGCTCTCCAGCCTAACAAGTCCTGCTAAACGTGTGCATCAGCTACTCCTCCAGTTTTGTATCATAAGGAAAATTGCTGCGGGTACAGTGTACATCGAGGGGCACAGCTGAAAAAGACAGAACCCAGAAATGATCCCTGGGGATCACCACTGACTGCAAACTTCCTACTGGAATTTACTCTGCTGATCATGACTTTCTGAGATCTGCCATTCAGCCAGTTCTTGATCCATCTCACTGTCTGTTCATTCAACTCACACTTCCTGAGACTACCTATGAAAATGTTATGGGAGACATTGCCAAAATCTTTGCAGAAGTCAAAACAAAAAAATATCCACTGCTCTTCCCTTAACAACCCTCCCTGCCATGGCATTATAGAAAGCTATCAGATTGGTCAAACACGATTTCCTCTTGATCAATCCAATAATAAATTAAAACTGATCTCTCTTCTCTGGTGATTAGGAACAGCACCTGAGGGAAGATCACGAAGATGAGCCAGGGAGGATTAAGGCTGGATCTTAGGAAGAGGTTCTTCACCCAAAATGTGGTTGAGCACTGGAACAGGTTGCCCAGTAAAGTGGTCATGGCACCAAACCTGACAGAGCTCAAGAAGCATTTCATAAAGACTCAAGCACACGTTGTGGCTCTTGGGGATAGAGCTGTGCAGGGCCAGGACTTGGATTTGATGGTCCTTGTGTGTCCCTTTGAAGTCAAGATATTTTATAAATCTATGATACTATCATTGTCTATTTCCAATTATGTTACATGCTCTATAGTAGCCCTACTCGAAACAAACATAAAACTGATTTGTACTTGGGAATACTGAAAGATCCAAGAAAGAACCAGTAGCAGAAGAAAGCCTATTTTAAGAGTCACTAGAATGATTCAGAAAGCATTGATATATATCACAGTAAACATCAAAAATATTAATCATTTATAGACTATATTTAATCAAGATTTTGAGCTAATCAGAACATCAAAATTATCACACTTTTTCATAATTATAGTTTTTGCCTTGATACTTATGTATCTAACACTTATGACGAAGAAATCACTTTCACTCCCATATATGTCCAAACACTGTAAAAGGAATACTCAGTACATGTACATTCCAGCTATTGGGGCAGCTTGTTTGAATTTCTCCACCTCCTTTTCCTCTGTCTTATGTACAATTTTATAGGAATAATTTTTGAACATTACATAGAGATATGGTGTAAAACAGATAAAAATGTCTTGCATTTTAATTATTTCTAAATTATATTTTTTAGATTAGGAAAAAAACACTACCATTTTATTTTACATAATTTACTATAGTATAATATAGAATCCTTCAAAGCAATAAATGCTTAAATTATTCTTTTGAAAAATGCAGAAATATTTAAATAGAATTCAAGAGCAAAAGTTGTATAACAAAGTTGTTTGCTGGTGTGAAATTCCCTTAAGATGGAGAACTTACCAGAAGAAAAAAATCTTATTTGAAACACATTATTGGCAAAAATATTTTGTCTAATTGCAAAAAGAATAATTATTATTGTTTTTCAGTCTTGTTTCCTCTCATTTGTACTGGTGCAAACTTGGGGAAATGTCAGTAAAGTCAATGGACTTGAACTTGTATAAAACCCTGATATAAAACTGAGATGAGTAAGAGCAGTGTCTCTTGTGAAATATATGAACTTTAAAATCCCTGCAAAAATTATGCTTCAGTGATTATGGTTAAGATGTATTCTTGCAACAATGTGGCAATTTGCAAAGATCATGAACTGGGTATTTTATGTTCATATTTATTTCAAGCTTCATTTGTGGCAAAGGATCATTAGGACTGGAGATGATTAAAAAAGAAATAAGTGGAAAAAGAGGACTACATAGCTTTACTCAAAAAATTATCAGTTAACTTTTACTAACAGACTTTGTGAAAGTGGATTAGATTCAGTGAAATTTAATCAGGAAGGTTCCTTACATCCAAAATAAAATTTCTTTCTAAGGGAAAAAAAAAAAAAAAACAAACAAATGACAGGACAGGTAGGATTTATATTCCAGCCCCTTAGTGTGTTCTTTGCACCTGAGTAGTCATTTAGGGCAAGCAGAGAGCTTTTTTACTTTCAGACCTTTGTTCCACAAAGGACATTCTATTTGCAATTGTCTCACTCTTATCAGCAGGGATGAGAGGAGAAGACAACTATCAAAGTTGTCAGAAAATGGTGTTCCTGTTTTCCATCTTGCCTCACTGAGGATGAATGCACAAGTGAAAAGGTTTTGCTGATAGCAAAGCACTGACTCTAGGCTAACTAGCTGCTCATTAAAATGATACAGTCAATGTTCTCCTGGGTCTTGACATTAGTATGTCTGTTTGTTCAGCTTCATCTCACTAATTCTTTTATCTCATTTTTAGATTTACTTTAAAGGAACAACTTTGTTCACAGTAGTATATGTTTGTATTGCCAAGAATACTTCAAACTTCGCAAATTAGTACCCCTCATAAAGCAAAGCAGGATACTGTCTAAAGAATTAATATCTTAAATGTGAGAATGTGAAAAGACCATATTGTTTATTACAATTTGATCTTCATTTTATCATTTTAAAATTACTCAATAACAAATTTCAGTAGGAGATTTCACAATCTCACTTTTTGAAAATATGTATATATAATATTTTCCTCTTTAGAATCACTGGAAGGATTTCTGTGTCTGAAGAGCAACTGGAGTTTTGGCAAAGGTTTATTTCTGTCATGAATCTAGACTTGTAGCATCTTTTAATTCTATTGTAGGTAGTAGAAGTTTTCATAACACCTACAAACCTCTAGTCTTTTATAAAACATGGTAAAAGTCTTGGCCTGAACAGTAATTGTGGCATTCCTTACTAGAAGATAGCAGTTTATAGATTCTAGAGGATATGTCGCTTCTTGAGCCTCTGCCATGCCCCTTTTCACTCAAATCATGGACAAGACCACACTTTTTAAAGATGCATCATCTGAAGTTTCTCACTAGCCATTTCTGCATGCATCAATTAAAAAACCTTCTGTTGACAATTTGTCTAGAAAATAACCACAGTAAGTTGCTTTAAGCCATGTTTTTCCTACAAGAAATTCAATAACTCCGATACCAAATCCAATGAGCAATCAGGTCTAAATACCTGCATTAGAGCAAGTATATATATGAAAGAATGATATTTTCCTGTTTACAGTTCAAAAGTCCATTCTTCCAAATTTTATATCTTTCTGTAAAAATTCAAGATAATTCATGGCTATATGGCAAGACAATGGTGTATTGATTTCCTGAAATGTATTCAATTGTTTGATAAGGTTACTGCTCTAGGGTTGTCTTAGTCACTATTAATCCTTTTAATTATAGACTTGTTTCTCCTGATTATGCTGTGAAAGTTATGACCTGAAAAAACGGTCTCATTCATGTGTACTTGCATTTTTATGGATTCCATACAATAACACTATGACATTTTTAGAGATACCTTACCACCTTAGTTCTAAAATCTTGTTTCTCTTAAATCAATTGAATTAGCTGAATTACTTAAAGGCAATATAGGAATATATATCCAAAGGTAGTGATTTTTTTGTAACAAGTATGAACTAGTTTCTTTTAATGTTTTTCTGGCCGCCATCCTGTCCATTCAACAGTGATATGAATCAAATTGCTTTATTAATTAAATCTCTAATTTAATTAATTCAAGCTGGTCCAGGCATGCAAATAGGAGCAAGAGAGTAGAACATGCTTAGTTAGGCACCATATACGTGCTTAGGACATTTTCCAATGGAAAAAAAGTTCTTGGTTAAGTATAAACAGAGTACAAGAGGGAATATTATCCTGATAGTTGAGAAAAGAAGAGGATTTGCACAGCACATCACTTACAATTCAGGGCTTTTCTTGTTAATCTGGAAACCATATAGTTCTGACATTCCAGTTTACAGGACTGGGAGTTCATCACAACTCTAATTTACTGATTTCAATTGAATGAAAATTCTATGGCAGCATCTTCACATTCCTAAAATAATTTTTATACTATGAGTTCTTTGCAAACATTATTCATGTGGTGAGTCAGTCATATATTCAGATGTAATTTATAAAAAAGCATATAGTTTTTAGCTTTTTCAACCACATATTTACAGAGCTGATATTTATATCATACAAAACTTTCAATATACCTTGAAGATGGAAAAAGCAAACCAACCAAAAGTGCTTTAGTAGGAAGTGGAATATAGTTTCTTATTTAAGATTTATCTATCTCAGCATAAGGTACTAACATTTCAATTATTATTATTGTTGTTATTATAGGAAAAGAAGGCACTGAGGTACGTGTTTCCTACATCGTGCTGAAAATCTGCCTCTACCCTATAGTACATATTTTCCAATTGAATAGATAAAGGAAAAATTGCTCCCTGTATTTCCCAACAGGCAGGGATAATCTACATGCATTTACAACTATTGACAGACACATGATATTGCCTGGAAACTGAATTACGCCTAGGAAGTATTGTATAAAGTCCTATCTTTCCTAGGCTTTGAACTTCTCTTACTTATTCCAGTCTGATAATTATTTTATGCAACTTTGAATTTAAACGTCGAAACTGTATCCAACAGAACACATGCCCTCCTTATATTGAAACTGTCGATCCCCAGACTCATTTAACGACAAATTCTTCCTACAGCAAACTTACTTAAAGTATCTACAGACTTGGTGAGTGGATCAGAAGCATATTCTCTTCTATTCTCTTCCAAATTAGGGAATCCAGTTTTGAGTCAGAGAAAGATTAATAGTATACATTTAAAATGTATCCAAGCAAGCCAAATGGGAAGATGCATCATCTTCTTTTTGAACATTTGGAATAGGTCTTGCTCCCCAGTGATGTCTGTTTGCAGCAGAGTAATGTCAGTACAGAGATATTAGACAGGACTGCAGAGCAGAACAAAGTACTGGAGCAACCTTGTCATTTCAGATTTCTCAGGTTTTCCATCTCCCTTGTCCATTTCACTATGTTCACTCACTAATGAACTTTTCACCTTTCTCAAATGGCTTAGACTGTCACCATGGAAGACAGCTTGGCATAAACCTCACATTTAATGAGAGTTTGGGCAGGGATTATTTAATATAAAGTGTTTGAGAGCTGACTACATTCCAATGAGAAATGTGTCAAAGTAAGAACTTCAGTTTGCTCACTGGAAAACAATAACATCAGGAATTTGCTCCTCCTAAAATATTCTTCAGTTCAGTGTTCCTCTAATATCTTGAAATACCTCTATATTTCAAGTATTCAAATGGATTTCAATGAGATCTGGGAATAATTTTTGAATGAGATGAAGCCACAGAACACTGAGCTTCACCTACCTGTGGGTGGAGGACACTTCCTGGCTGCTGAGAGAGTATAGGAAAGTATGTGCTGAGATATATCAAGGGATGAGACCAGCATACCCATGAATAAAAGGAAATATTTTGGTAAAAAGCATATAAAATCTGCATCTTAAAATGACCTCCTTAACCAGAGTTTGTTCTGAAATATGAACAGACTTCGACTGGTTTTCTCTATCCTTATTATTTTTTAAATATGAGCTCTAAAAATTTGTGGATTCCATAGCACCCTGTAGCACCGATTTCCACAATCTAATGATATATAGAATAATAAAAGTTTTCAGATATTTTGATAAAACTGCTTGATTTTTTTCTTCTGATGCCTAGTGTAGTGTTTTAGGTAAAGTAGCAGAAGAGCAGTAGCCATTTAATATTTCCAGGTAACTAAATTTTTATCTCTTTTTGCCACATGCACTCCTTGTACACCTCTTGTTTCACAGAAGTTGTTTTCATCATTTAAGTAGTCTCCCTGTATGTTTATGATATGTTTTTTTGAGAACAACCAATTTGGTTAGGGGCAACAATCAATTTCCTAGAAAGTTGGGCAGCTTTCAAATCTTTGTTTTGATTTTTCTTGTGGATGCTGTGATAAAGAGTATAACAGAACTGAACAGCATCCTGAAAACAGGGTAACTATTCAGAAGCTTTCAGTTTAGAAGTAAGAAATAAAACAAAATCAGTAAAGGAGAGTCATTATCACACTGTCTGTTCTATGGACATGATGACTGGTGACCCTGGCCAAGTGTGTGTCTTGAAAATCCATTTTCTATTGATTAGGTCAGTGCCTGCCTGGTAGTTGCAAGATTTGCTGAAGTATCTTAATAAGACTGTGAGTGAGAAAGACATCACAAATTGCTTGTGCTTGGTCTTATCCCTACTACAAGCAGGGATAAGACTTAGTGTGCTGTCAATACTGTCCCCTCCCCTATTCTCCTTCTCATCCAAATTTCTCCATGAATACAAACAGGGAGGTCAGCAGCAAACTGATGTTGTGAGTCAGTGGTATGGGCTGCTGGGCCAGGATGCAATCATACAGATGCATTCACAATGGTCAAATTCAAAATGACTGAATGAGATCAGAGAAAGAAAAAGAGAAAGAGATCAGAGGGATAAGTTGGCTCATGAGTACTGCTTGTCACAGAGTGCATCTATTTCTCCAGTTTACAGAGCACTTTGCACTGCAGAGCTATACCACATGCCAGGCATGACCTTTTACATCATGTAACTATAAATTTGCAGTTATAATGTATCACTTGATCCACAGAACATTTATTTTCACATGGGAAATGCCACTCCATCATGGAAGTCAGACTGCATACCTACTTGAGGAGAATAAGCAATATTCTCCTTGAGACCCCAGTCAAGCTGCACAAGACAGCTCATGTCCCTAAGTGCCACATCTATACATGTTTAAGATACCTCTAGGGCTGATGGATCACCCAGTTCCCTGGGCAGCCTGTTCCAATGCCTGACAACCCTTTCCATGCAGAAGTTATTCCTAACACCCAGTCTAAAACTCCCCTGGCTCAGCTTGAGGCCATTTCCTCTCATCCCATCATTTGGTATTTGGGAGAAGAAAATGGATTCCCACCTGGCCACAACCTTCTTTCAGGCAGCTGTAGAGAGTGAGGAGAACCCCCAGAGTCTCCTTTTTTCAAGGCTAAAGATCTCCACCACCTTAGCTCTTCCTCATCAGATTTGTACTCCAAATCCTTCCTCATATAATTTTTTTTTTTTTTAATGAGTACTTAGTAAATGGTAATAATATGTTATTCTTTTAAGTTGTTGACTTTTCTTCCATCACCTGAACAGGTTCTATTAACACTCTTATAAGACCAGCAAACCTCTTTTTCCAGTATTTGATAATACTACTCCTTCAAACCGATTCTTGTAGTTAGAGAATATAGCCCAGCTTCTGTTGCTTCCAGACTTTTCTGGCTTCCAAAGAGTTTTCAGGAGAGCACCATTTTATTTGGATTTGTTATGTCTATGGAAATACAAGAACTAGCTGCTTGTTAGATACCTCTGAATCACTTTAAAATTGAGAAAGGCATAAAATGAAAATAAGTTTTATCTGAGTGAAGCCAACGTGCCAACTCATAAGTTTTTAATTTCAGGAGTATTGTTTTTTTAAAAGTCCTCAAATAAACAGAGAGGTTATAAAGTAATTTTTGACTAAAAATTGAATTGTGTTTTTACTTTTCCTTTAACTCTATCTTCTTTCAGTTTTAAGTAAGGGGATATATTTGCGCTTTGGTTGACACTGGTTATTTATGAGAATGCAAATAGTATGCTCTTTAAATATGTCAGGTTTAAAGAGCTGTCAGTATAGCCTAGTGCTCTCTCAGTAACTAAAATTACATACAATTTTATGTAATTCCTCCCTTCCTGGACAATAGATCTTCCATTATAAAATGTTTTTGGGCTTAGCTAAACATTTCAGAAAACTATAATTTAAAAATTGCATCCTAGAAGAAGAATTCACTGTGTAAAAGTCATCATAAAATTCTCATTAAGCTACTCTTTTTTTTAATAGACATCATACATAGTATGTTTATGTCCATATCTTCTATCATTTTGAAGCTTGTGTCACAGAAAAAGCTTTAATAATACTTCATAGTTCTCAGTGTCCTCTAAGAGAAATGAAAACACATTCATTAGTTCAGACTGTAAATCTTAATCAGGAGCCCATGCATTTGAGGCACACAACCTAAGTTAAAGGACCAGGCATGCCAAGGGAAAGAAGTGTATTGTTCTCTTTCATAATTTTTCTGTCACAGAATCACAGAATCATTTAGGCATGAAAAGACCTCTAAGATCATTAGGATCAGGGCTGATCCCCACCTGGCTATGGCTTCTTTTGGCTAGTGGCAGAGAGTGATAAGGTCCCCCCAGAACCTCCCTTTCTCCAGGCTAAACACCCACAGCTCCCTCAGCTGCTTCTCAAAGGATTCACCCACTAGAACAGCCACCAGCTTTGCTGCCCTCCTCTGAACAAACTCCTCAATGTCTTTCTGGACATCTGTGCAGTACAGCGTCAAAAGATTATGTGAGATACTCAAATAGAACACTGTGCTACATAATTCAGTATAGATGGATCATCTCAAAGTAAAGCAAACAGCTTTTGAAAGTTTTTTCCAATTAATGCCACAGAAAACTTTAGGAACATTATCATTGATAGGGGAACTCTAGGAAACAGAGCATGGAAAATATCTCAAAATAAGATTCTTTAACATTTTTATTTGTTTTATAAAAAAATATTTAAAATATTTTTAAAATTTATTTTAAAGCTTTATTTTTTTTATCAAATTATTTTATTTACTCAACATTCATGTTTACATTCAAAAGAAAAAGTCCTTTTACTGCAGAGTTATAAAACCAGAGTTACGAAGTGTTCTGTCTATCCATCACCGTGATGAAATAAATACAGCACAATAATTGCTCTGAGTCACCTCTAGCTGAATTTCTATGATGAGTTTAATGGCCCATACTACAAACATCATGTCATTATCCATCTCCAGGGTTTCAAATTGACATTTTCACATTCTATGGTACACCACATTTAAGCACTGCTACTTAGAAATTATTTATTCTTCATTTCACCCCCTGAAACTGAGTTACCTTAAGATGTTGTAACTAGGCTTAGATATATAGGGAGGATTGACTAATCTTACCCACATCTGTCTGATTGCCCTACTGCAGAGAGAACCCCATTACTCTCCTGGCAGCACCCAAATTGCTGCAATTCCAAACCCAGGGTAAGAACACAACTGGCCCCAATTTCCCTTAATGTATTGCACCAGGCTTGTAGTGTGTGGCTGTTTAACAGCTACTAGTGGCTCAAGAGAACTGTCCTTGCAGTAGAGATACAGACAGCTGGATCTGGGCTGAATGGGTCTGCACATATCCAAGAGTAGGCATATGCATCAGAACTGTAAAATTTATAAATCCAAGATTAATGGGAAATGCCAAAAAAAAAAAAAAAAAAAAAAAAGGACTTTGTTTCAGGTGTACAGGAAGCTAAGAGGCTTCGTTTAATAAAACAATAAAACAGAGATACAAATAAAAAAATTAGCAAAAACTGACACAACCCACATACACATCCAACCCCAAACCTGAGCTATGAGTAAGATGAATAAGCCTGTCTGGTCATTTGGGCGAGCAGAAAAATATGGTTGGGGAGGCATAATAATGATAATTTTACACTGCATCAAACATTATATGATAGCATATATGAATCCCATATTCTGAGATATATTTTCCATATACACACATTATTTCTCCTGTCAACCTGAAACAGTCACCAGAAGAGATTAGAAGGTTGGATTTTGAATAGGAATTTGTCTGGCAGATACGAAGCATTGTGCCTCTTGTGGAAGCACAGAGATGTTTTTTGGCAGAGTGCCAGTGCAGGTGTCCAAGCACTGGAACTGCATCAGCTGAACAATTAAAATGTGAGACTGGTCCCTGGCAGGCACTTGGACAGTTCAAGGAGCTCTCCTCGATTCAATGGTTTAACCTTAGTCTGGGAGAAATCATCCCCTTTAAAAAGACAAGACTTGACACTTTTCAGGTTGTTGGTCTTTATTGGACTACACAAAGTATTTCTAATGAAGAGAAAACTCTTATTTCTCCTGTTTTGTTATTTGAAAATCAAGTTTAAGCTTTTATTTTCTTTTTTACCCTTTATATTTGTTTCTTATCTACAGCTTCTGATGTATTTAAAGAGAGTACTAATCTATATTTTTAATGATGAGATTTCTCAGATCAAGGAATAAACTAAAACTTAATAAATAGATTTATAGTATTGCATATATTGCAGAAGATAATCTGTCAAAACTATCATTAATGCAGTCTCAAATTTATCTTAAAAAAATTCTTATATAGAGTTGCCAAAGGGAATATCTTATCCTTCTATTGATCTTGTGTATTTAAGGGTGGGAAACAGAGAAACAACATTCTTTTATCAATTTAGACTCCCTTTGATATTTTATATAGTAATAAAACATATATTAATTAACAAGAGAAGCAGGAAATGAATCAGCTCATGTTTAAATGAACAGGGTTCCTTTCTTCAATATGATGACAAGAGATAAATATTTTGCAATGTTTCATCAGCAGAGCTAATAAGTATTCTTAGACAACCTAATGTAAAAATAAATGTTTTGATTTTATATGGATAAAATCTCAGAGAGTTTCAATTTCAGTATGTCTATGCATCACTTTTGAAAGTGATTTACTAATAAAATTCTACAAAGAAAAGCCACTTATAAAACAAAATGATAAATCAAATGAAATCAAATCTGTGTACTCCTTTGACAGTCAGAACGTTCTGAAAAAGGTATCACTGAATAGATAAAGTTTCAAAGCTCAAATAAACCTCAGAGGCACAACTGAGAACAAACCAAGAGATTTCTAATAATGTTTCTGGGTGATTGGTGACTGTGACACTTTTGTTTTGAAGATGTAATCCATGCCAGAAAAAAAGACAAGTTTTATAAAAAATGTTTGCTGCATTAATTACTCTTTTAAAAAGCACTTTTCCTGTCCTTGGGTTGTCTTGTTAAAAAAAAAAAAAAAAAAAAAAGTATGTTTGAGAAATTATAGTATTGCACAGAGACACAAAAATCATTATGAGCTTTGTTTGAAGCTTTGTGGGCTATATCTTACAACAGGGACTCATGGGCATCCACTTCTTAATGGAACTCTTACTAAATTGCATGAGGGATGAAGGGCTCAGAGGAACAGCAGTGGGAGGCAGAAGCTGCCTTTTCCTGGCTGCTTGTCTCTGCAGTAGCTCCTGCTGATGTACAGGTTAATGTAGTAGCAGCATTTCAAAAATATACAGAATGTGTATATATACACATAGAATACATACATGGAACATAATATCTCCATCAACAACAACAACAAAAAAAGGGGGAAAAATGGAATATATGTGATCTATAAGAAGGAGCATACATTAATACAACTGGCAGCCTAAAGACCAGTAGAGTAGTCATGTAAGAACTGCATGGTTCCTCTTGCTTACTGAAAGAAATGAACATTATTCTTTTCAAATTGGCTGTTTTAGCACAAACATACTAAAACATTAAGAATGTTAATTTACTGTGTAAGCATGTAAAGAAATATGTAATTTATTTTTCCCAACTGCAGCATAATGGACAAATGAGTTAAATTACCTGATAAGACAGGTGCTTGCAATTCTTAAACATATAATTCAATGTGCCTATGGAATACTTCTTAAAGGACTTTTTTATTGAATTGTAATTCACAGCCAAAAAAAGTGTGAACCTTTGAATACTAAAGGGAAATGGGTGAGTAAAAAAATTAATTGCACTAGACAGCTAAACTGGAGTTGGGATGACTGGAAGTAGACATATGCCTGTGAGCTAATTACACTAACTCTTCTTATGGTTAATTGAGAGAAATTGGCACTTCCAAAGGAAGATTGATATCTTCCTGAAATAAGGATTTGAACAAGGTCAAATGAAAAACCTTTTGAGCTGATTTTAGTCTCTCATTGATTTTAAAGGGAGCCTAAGGTGATTATGTGTGTAGTGGGATGACTAAAATTTAAACAAACAACTAGAGAGACAAAGCTCAAATTTTCACATTTCAGAGAATGCAGTATTGTACAAAACTTTTAGAAAATATGCACAATATCTTCAATATTTGTTGTGACAATTACACTGGAGAAATGAAGTCAATTTAATTCTGGATAGATCACAAAGGCAACCTAAAATATTAATAAACAGCAGACAAAATTGCCAGACTGATAGGAGAAAGGAGAGAAATTGTTTTACAAACAGTGTACAAGGCATTCAGAATCTGAATTACATCTGAGGATGAACAGAGGAATACTGTTATACTGAGATACATACGTATATATATAAACATTATATATATAATTAGATAGGTAAGTAGATGGGGAACAGATATCCATGATTTTGAGGTAAAAATTATGACATGAGACATGCTTTGAAGGAATCATGAAACTATTTTTGTGTAGAACATAAACTCTAACAACAATAAATACATGTATCATATTTGAGACACCATATTTTTCATTTAGAATTTACAGCACATGGATCTTTAAACTTCTTTTCTTCATTTGAATGAATGCAGCAGTGAGCATCAGATGCCTTCCCACAGTAACACAGGAGCATGAGCAGAGCAAGGATGCAATTCACACATGCTCTGCATGGTCTCCCACCCTGAATTCTTGGTACAATTTAGAATTCATATTTATTCAATAGTTTCCAGTTGTGGTTTCAGATCTATTCCAATCACTTACTTCTTTGAACCTACACCTGCAATTTAGACTAAGACCTTAAGTCTGAAATTATTCATACCAAAACAATAAAATTACTCATCTGCATACATTTATTAAAGGCTCACACAAAAGAATATAAACTTGGAAGCAGGAAGACATTCTGAGATTATTTTTCTGTGTTCAGTAGAAATTACACCTTGAAATAACATCCAAAAGAACACAATATGCGTAAATGCTATTGCAATATAATGAAATTTAAAGACATGAATCAAATTAGACATATTTTCCAAATTTCAGGAGCTGAATTTGAATTAATCTGCCTTCAGATGGACCCTAAATTTGCATTGAAATCAAATGATGGACTAAAAATGTACCCCCAAATATTTAAGACAATACTTAAAATATATCTTAAATATATCTTATGTTAGAGGTCATATCTAATTTTTAAAAAGTAAGCATAAGTCAATTTTATATACTAGAAAGCATAGTGAGTCTTGACAATTTTTCTCAGAAAAAATAAATTAGCAGATTTATTTTGACAAAACCATTCAGAAGAGGAGTTAGATGAAAGGCAAATGATAGATTGCTGAAATTAGGCCTATTTAAACAAAGTTGAAAAACTTCTTTTTATTCAGTGTACTTATGTACTCTCATTAGAAAGCAAGACATCCATCCCTGTAGACTTTAGAGTTAATTACATTCTGATAGCTCAGATGTTTCATCTAGATTTGTCCAGACAATTTGATGCTTCAGGACTGAGGGGAACAAAGAAGGAAGGACAAATACAGGAGAGTGCAGATTTCTCAACACACTTTAAGTGTCTGTGGAAAGGTTTGGTTCAATCTAAAAGCAATCAAATAGAAATGTTACAATGCAGTCATCTATATCTGTGCAAAGCACGGTGTGTCTGCACTGGACTGGCAGATACAACTCCATACCCAAGGAACATGGAATACCCATGGATCCAATGTGTCTCTTTGGAGGACATTTCCAATGGAATTTTACACTTTTGAATTGACAACAGAATTGCACTTTGAATCAAAAGTCAGTCATGCCCTAGAATAGATATTCAGCTGTTCCCCATCACAGATATAATTCAGGTTCTTAAAATAATAATTTAATTACGCTGGGTTTGGCTCAGGTAGAGTTATTTTTTTTCATGTGCCTGGTATGGATTTGTATTTTGGATTTGTGCTGACCACAGGATTGATACTATAGAGATGTTTTTGTCATTGCTGAGCAGGACTTGCACAGAGCCAAGGCCTTTTCTGCTTTTCTTACTGCCACACTGGTGAGGAAGTTGGGGATGCAGGGGAGGTTGGGAGGAGATACAGCCAGGACAGGTGACCCAAATGACAGAAGGGAAATTCCAGACCATAGGATGTCATGCTCAGAGTAGAAAGCCAGGAGGAGAAGGAAGAAATGAGGGACATTTGGACTGATGATGTTTGTCTTCTCAAAGTCACTGTTAGTCATGATGGGTCTTGCTCTCCTGGAGGTGGCTGAACACCTGCCTGCCCATGGAAAGCAGTGAATGAATTGCTTTGCTTGTGTGTGTAGCTTTTGCTTTCCCTATAAACTGTCCTCATCTCAGCCCAAAAGTTTTCTGTTTATTACCCTTCCACCTCTCTCCCTGATTCTGCTGGTGGGTGAGAGAGTGGCTGTGTGGTACATGTTTGTTGGTCTGGGTGAAACCACAACACTGGTGTAATTTTAGTTGATTTTGGACAACCAATGTAATTTCTGCCTCATATTACTAGAGGATTTTGTTCTCCTATGATCTCTGCTACATCTGTGGATGCTATGTGAATATCCTGGAAAACTCATGGCATTACAGAAAACACTAAATAATTCCTTTAGCACACACTAGTTACTCAGTTACAGTCTGCTTTATAGTAAGATGAGATATTTTCCAAGCCCCATTCACTATATTAATGACACCTCCATTGTTGAGAGTGGGAGACACACAGCACACCTATGTGCAGGCAAAAAAAAGTTCAGCTTCTTAACCTGCAGCTGAATCCCATATGAGACAGTTCCAACAATATATGATTTTTTAATGTTTTAAGGATGGGTTCTTAAAAGCATGCATGCAGGAGCAGTCTCAGAAGAAATTCAGTCTTACAAAGTATAGAGATAAATGTTTGAAACAAGTTATGGCACAGTTGATACGACTCCAGCAATGAGTTTGTACTTAAGTCATTTTCTATCAAAAGCCTCCCATATAGCCTCAGAAAGTAACTTTTTTCTTTCCATTCTAGTACAACAAATGAATTTTTATTTCAATACTTTATCATGACTTTCTGAGGACAACTCAAAAACTTCAGTTTAAATGTGTGGGAGAAGATATGGTAACACATGGACTTTATATCACCTGAAATAAAAGGCCAGACTTATTATTGCATTACTTCCCCTCCTCTGCTTTGTATTTTAAGGAAGAAAGTACTCAAGAGAAATAAGTGCATTTTAACTGCACAAAATTGCAAAATATAAGAATATTTTAGAAAGCAGTTTGGCAAAACCACCTGTTCATACCAAGACATCCTCAAACCTGCCAAAAGTGTTTTCAGAAGTTTCTACTGAGGAAGTTTAATAACCCACAAAACTTTTTCTTTTTTTCTTTTTTTTTTTTTTTTTTTTTAACTATGGAAAGATTGTTTTCTGCTCTGTATGGTTTAGAAGTTTCTTTGAAATAGCCTGAGCAATATAAAACATGTTCCTAGTAATTACTTGCTGAAGATATAAAGGCATTGAGTCTGCATTCTATTTTCTTTCTATAAATCACGTAAACTTTTTATTTTATGTGATTACTTGAGGTTTTTTACATTAAGCAAGACAACCTTAAGGATAATAATATATTACCTATGAATTAATTTGGTTTAATAGATTTGTGAAGACATTTAGCGTACTTTTATACTCTGTAACTTTCCTTCCCTCCCAGTTTGATTTGGTGGTGAATTGGTTATACCCTGGAAAAGGGAAAATATGTTATTCGTTTATTGTTTTCTTACTAAAACAAGATTAGCTATCAATTAAATTGTGAGAAATACACAAAGATGCTGTAAACCCTTCTTCTGAATTAATATTTATATAAGCAATCCCCAAACCAATTTGTGTGTAAAAGGCCAGCTAAGTGAATGCCAAGGACAGCATAAAATTTATTTTATAATTAAATGGTACACACATATATGTGAAATATACCTTTTTAATGTGTGCAATGGAAAATTTTATTTTGCAGATTTATTAATAGTATAAATGGCTTATAATTATACTTTCCATTATCCTAAATTCTTTAATACCATTAAGGTAAAAAAGACTACTTTAGAATCACCAGAGCTGTAAAGGTTTAGGAGAAGGAAGCATCCAAAAGATAAACCCTGCCACTTTGAAAAGGAAATTAATTCCATTATAACCAGCTGTTTAAGATAAGCAGGATTAGTATTTCCCCAGCTTTATGTCTTTATTAGATTTAAAGAGATCACTAGCATAGACCAATCTTCTGACTTTCAGTTTGCTAAAGGTAGTGTAATGAATCTCAGCCTCCAGGTAGAAAATATAAGTTTTTTTTTTTATATAGAAGTTTGAGAACTAAAGTTTGAAAAGCATTCCAAAGTGTTAGTCCTTGCACTCTCTAGCAGACATGTCTTTTGCTCTTTTTCATAAAAAAATCCTTCATTTGTCCTGACTTAAAATTAAATTTAAGCTCTGGACCTGAAGGACAATAGAAAACTTCAAAGAAAGATGAGTGTCTTTAGAAATGAGATTCAGGAGTATATAACTTGACTGTGCAAGTTCCCCACTGAAGTCTTTTGCTCACTTTGTACAAAGTACTTCTAAAGCACTGCCATTCCTACCGTTTAATGTTTCAATCGTCAGTTTAGAAAAGGACTGTTGCGTAGCTAATACTTAAACAATGCATTAAAGACATATTTTCAGTGATACTGAAAATTGTTTGAACTCTGCCTGATTGCCCTTTTTCAAAATATGTGTCCTTCAGAGTCTGGAAATGCTCAAACTATATATGCCTTTCTCTTTAATGTGTGCAACTCACAGCTGCAATAAAACTGACTCTGGTTTAGTGGTTACTCTGTGAGCTTAACTATTTCTAGACTTGTGTTACAACATCATTTGCTCTAACTGAAATCTATTTTTCTAAATTTATTTTGAATTCAGTCACTCACTTTCAAACTGTTTGAGTATGGGGTGTAAGTTATCTAGGGTGATAGGAGGTCTGTTTTTCATGTTTTTACATTGTCAGCTTGAAAGGCCTGGTTACAAAGGCACAAACTGAAATAGGACTGTATTCTTTGCATTTGATTAAACTAGTCTGAAAGGTAAACTATGAGAATAAAGAAGATACTGGGTGTCAGAGGGGCTGACTGAACACTGGCCCCCTCATTATTCTTTTAAGAATGGAAAAAAATTATTCTATCAAATATTTCAGGATTGCAAGAGCTGTATCTGATTAGCCAGATTCAGGAATCTACCATTTGTGTGATACAGGGGCAACACAACCAGAGAAAGTCTGTGGCTCACCAAGATGAGCATCCTTTGTACGTGAGGCCCACTGTCAGCATATCCATAACTGATTTTGGCAGTGTAGATCCTAAATCCTCAGAGCATTGATATTTTCTAGGCCTCAGACTGCCTTGCCTTCCTCTGCCTTCCCTTATCTTGGTCCTGAATTGCAATGCTGCTGCATGGGAGCAAGAAGATTGTCCATACACTGCTCTGTCTCCCCCCCACTGCACCAAAAATTTGCTGGCCATTCAATTTTTCTAAAATACAATTACAGAAAGCCTAGGTCATCCCAGGACAGAAAAACTGCTCCTGGGGTCAGAAGACATAGCAAATTTGTGTCTTTTCCCAAGTAAAATTTGTCCTCCTCTCTTCCAAATAAATCTCATATGTGTTAAGTTACTTTGTACTTGGCCTCATTGTCATACACGTCCATGCCATGTGTAAATTCAGTTTCCCAGGAAGGCATAGGGATCCTAAACATTCTCAGGACTAGGATGCTGATATGTGCATCAGGTGATTGAAGAGTAGAAGCACAGAGCAGACACTTTAATAAGGTGATTGGGACACATTTCTTTTACAAAAAAATTTTCAGCCCCATTGCTTAACTTTATTAAAAAAAAAAAAAAACAAACAAAAAAACCCAAACAAAAACCCAAAAACAAAACAAAAACAAACAAACAAAAAACCAAACCAAAACAAAACAAAACAAAACAAAACAAAACAGACCAAGAGCCATTGAGTAAAAAAACCCTCCCTATTCCTTAAATACTTTTTATAGACTACAATTATATCTTAATTTCCATCTTCTTTTCCTGGATGCATCTTGTTAAATAAGTATACATGGTGAAAAATTAAATATAAAATTACCAGATTTAGTAACCCCAACTTTCATTAAAAATCTGGGCTGAGCTGAAATTTCATAACTAGCTGAACCATTTTAAGAATCCAATATTGCCAAAGAAGGTATGTTGCACACTCTTTTCTCATTCCCATCTCAGTTCTGTCTTCTGGCTTTTCTATCTTTTCCTCTCTCTGCTCCAGGAGCACTTTGTTAGGCATTCTTAGGGTTGTCTCAGATTATTAAACTCATAATTTGCTCAAATCACATAGAGGAAATATACATTAGTAAACTGAAGCAAGCTAGGGGTTGTGCAGCCAAGCTGGCATGATCTGTCAACTTCCACATCACTGAACATTTTAGCCAAAACAAAGTGGTGCATCCAAATCACTTTTCTGAAATAGTCCCTGCCAAATCATCCTTATTAATTTCCAAATTAGACCTGGGAAATGTTTGTGTAGCTCTAATTCACATTGCCCAAACCCATGCCAGGGATCTCTCTAACAAATTAACAGTGTAGGCAAGCCAATTTATCATTTGTGCAATTTACTGTTGCAGGTTAACTCCATTTATTCCTAGTTTGTCTGATTGCAGAGTTCAGTAGCTTGGCCAAAATATATCAGAGAATCAAGTAAGCACTAATGTGCTGAATGAAGCTTAGTTTGGACAAACAGTAAAATGTTAAGTGATTCAGAAGACATCTGAATGATGTTCCTTTCAGACATGTATTTTGCAACTGCTTCCCATAAATCTGTAACCCTAAGCTTTAACTATCACAATGCAAAATCTTAATATAAGAAGATAGATGCTGTTTTATGGAGCTATATGACATTACCTGCAACGGATTTTTGCTGGGTCTTTATGCTGTAGCTCTATATTGCCTAAAAAGCTTTTCAAAATCCTTCAAATTCTGCAAACACAATTAGATTTGATTATTTTCATGGATATTTCTCAAGACCACAGTGTTTCAAACACATCATTCAGAGCTGTGTGTCTTATTCTCTACTTCTGTCCAAAAGCAATCCAGAATTGTTGTCTGATTAATCAAAATGAAGCACTGTTTGTTTGACCAGTTTTTTGATGAAACTAAAATCTTCCCTTTAAAACCCATGGAGGAGCTGAAAGAATAATTTTTTTTTGTTGGAATAATTACTTTAATGGTGCTGGAATAGCTCTGTATGATATAGCAAATATATATAAACACTGTTATTACAGACCTGGAGAGAAGTTTATAATTTTAAATTAAAAAATAATCAGAATAGAATGTTTTTCTTTGAGAAAAGTATTTCAACATAAAGATTACATTTTACATAAGGTTCAGAAAATTATTGATTTATTGTAAGAGGGCCAACATCACCCAAAGTAATAGGCTAAATATATTTTTTCTCTTCTGAAGTGAAATGTTATTACAAAATCAGCCTGTTTCTAGACTTATAATATGAAACTATGGATATATTAACAAAAAAACAACCAAATAAAAACCCTAACAACAAAAAACGCCCAAAACAAACATAAAACAACTATGCCCCAGGCCCAGCATAATTACATTTATAATGAGGAAACATTTTCTAGAGGTTAAACTCAGCTCTTCCATTAAGTTCTACTACATTTTTAATAATTTATTTTAATTGGACATGATTTTTTAGTCTGATTCTTTGATACTTTTTAATTTGAAAAATACTATAAATTCAAATATGCAGAATTGGATAGTTTATATTCTGTAAGTGCCACTTATAGTTGAAAAGCTCAGTGAAATTAATTTCAGCTTTGGAAATACTGGAAGATGTTTGCATTCATTATTCATTAAATGTAGGAAAATGACGCAAGAAATATTGAAGCATTTTACAGAAACACTTGAAAGCAGCATGCTTGGACACAAAATGACAACAGTGCAGAAAAGCCAGAAACAAACTTTGTGCATTGTCTGTTTATGAGAGTTTGTATGAAGTCTTGAAGCATTATTAAATAATCCTATGAATGGATTTCAAATACACAATGATTAAGAAAAATGGAAAAGCAATCACTAAAGTTTGAATGGATAAGATTCATCTTCCTTAACAGCCACCTGAAATTGAAATGATGTGTTCAGCTCTTTCTCTAGATTCCCTCAAGATTGTGGCAGGAAATGGTGGCTCTCAAATGACAGTTTAACAATTTATGCTACTCTAAAAAAATCTGTCAGTAAGATTTGAGATGAAGCACCTTAAGGAGGTGCTGACTTCCCTCTACTGATTGTAGAGGAAGCCTCATCCCTTAGGTGACATTATCACTGATATCTTTTTATCAGTAGGGTAGGATTCTTCTACTAAAATTTACAATATAAATTCCCATCTCTCAGCTAGTCATCCCAGAGTTTTATTACTCATGAAGATAGAGAAATACTTCTGGATTTCTTTCAACTAATCTATTTTAGTAGTTTACCTTAGATTTTAAATAATCATGTGTTTATATAATGAATAATAGGTGCTCTCAGAAGTGTTTCTTTGTCTTTATTTTCCATAAAATAAAAAAAGAAATTGCAAGTTTAATATAGGCATTCACACTTTAAAATTCTAAATATTTCCTAGTGAGTCCTCTAAAGGTTCCCCAGAAGAAGTAATTTCATTTTGATGGGGTGTGTTGGAAATTTGATATGCACTAAAAACCAAAAAAATTAGTCACTCACAGACGACATATCTATATTTATCCAATCCAACTTCTTTCTGATACAAAAGGAAAATTCTCTGGGACTTTGATCTGGCAAGAAAAAAAAGCAAACATCAGATCATGTCAAGATAAAGATTTTAAGAAACTATTGTTTATTACAGTTGAAATTAGAACAGTATTGGTGTAGTGTCTCTCTACATTTTCATAGGATCTTATGTAGGAAATTAGCAAATGCATATGTTAAATATATGTACTCAGGGTTAGGTAGTCAGAATTAAGAACACAGAATTTCTGAGAACCAGAAGACATCTAATGCCAGAATACATACAAGAGATACTTTTCTCAGGGGGCCTCTACCAGAAGAATGCTTCTTCAGCTTTGTGTTTCATTCAGAGGCTGAAACCACAGCAGGTGGAAATTAAATGGCTAAATTTGTTATCACCCTAGCCATCTTCATCATTTACTCACAGATGTTATTGCTAAAATATACAGAAGTATTTTTTTATATATATATTCAATAAAATATGTATATGTACATGCATACACAGATGATTTTTTTGTGCAACAGGTCTTGCACAAGTTTTCAGTTTCCTAAATATAAATTAGAGTTATTTCATTTAATATGTTAAGTTAAACTTATTTCTTCTTGCCATACTGGTTTAGAAACTTTCTTCCAAAACATCAGGCATTCTGCTCAGTGGCAGAATCTATCAGAAGGACTATGTGGGAGTTTGGTGGCTGTAGCTGCCTCAGCTGTCTGATTTTAATCCTCCATCATATTTCGGCTGGAGAATTTAGTGAGATAAAAAAGCACTGCCAAGGATCAGACGGACTATTAGTGAAATAGATCTTAATTAAGAGTATTGACTTATTGTGAATTTAGGCCTATAGCTTTTTCTCCTCTTCTTCCTTGAAAATCCAAGGACAAAATATTTCTCAGGGGAAATGTTAGCTGATTCAGGTAAAACAAAAAACAAATATTATTTTTATTCAAATTCCACATAAAATTAGTACTGGTTTCTACCCAGCATCTCATCTTAAATTGCACTGTTACTAGATGAATTCCAAGATCCTAAGTAGCTTTCCTGAATAGCTTTTCTAAGTTAAGAAACCATTCATATAAGCTAAACATATTTAATGTTTTTATTAAATCAGTGAAATTGAAGCTCCAATGGTTCACTGTTCCATACACTGTCCTACTACAAGAAATTTCTAACCTATATATCAAAGTCAGGATGAGAACTGGCAAGAAAAATGTGGCAAACTCACTTCTTTCCAAGTTCATACACTACAAAGACTGTCTCACTAATTACCAAATTAAATATTTTTTTTATATCCATTGATCATCCAATAACTTTATGATAGCTGAGGAAAATAATGTAAAGAATATATACCATTTCTTCTCTGTCAAACCAAGAAATACTTAATTTCTAAAAACCTCTATTCTTATTTCTAGAAAGGCATCATTTCTGTAAAAAGTCTTCTGCAGAAAATGTAAAAAAAATTAATTTTGTGAGAAACTTTTGAAATAGAAAAAATATCTGATTTGATGTTATGGAATTACGAATATACCTAAAACAACATAACATACAATATAGGGAAACAGCCCTTTGATTGCCTTCATGTATAATAAACACAGTCACAGGAAGAAAAATAAGGAAGTCCTTGTATAGAATACAGTATTACATTCTGTTATTCGGTTTGTCACAGAGACTGGAAATTTTATTAGGTAAAATGCGGTCAAGGACTATGATATTTATTTGTTAAAGATCACTAAAACCAGGAAAGAGTTGTATAAGATGAATTGGTAATAGCCTGTTGTGTTCAAAGCATTAGAAACATTATTTCCAATAACAATAATTGAGTGTGCATGGTGTCTAATTCTAATGAATTTGCAGTTCACTGAGGAAATATGAGCAAATGTAGATAAAATTTTACAATTTTATTTTAATAATATTTCTCCAAGGCTTTTAAAAATTTGATAGTTGAGACATGTCAGTATGGATATTTTCATATGAGTTTCGAACATTGAAAGATAACAATATGATATTTCTCCATAATACAGCTAGCATTACCTGTTATGTAGAGCTACTTTGGCAAAAAACACATTTGATATTGCAAATTCATAAGCACATTGTGACAGCCATGTTAGAGTCACAGATGAATGCATTTTGCTTGCTTTTAATTTAAGCACTATAGAATTTATCTGTCCTGTCCTGAAGAGTTATAAGTTCTTTTATGCATACCACAACAGTTCTGCTTTATTAACTTGCTCTTTATCAGATTTATCCTCTAGTGGAATTGTCTCTAATCAGCCATGTGAACCCACACATGAAGGTAGCTGTATGGATGACTAAGGACACAAAGTTTACCCATCACATAACTAGAGCCAAAGGCAAGAGTTTCTGAGAGCATCTCACAAAGGGAAAATTTTAACAGCTTCTGCTTCTCCCTCTGCACTGTGGGATTAGGTTGTTTTGTACCAGAGAAGGGACCAGGTCACTCACCTATTAGTCTTTGTACGACTACATTAGTGGCACAGTGCAGCTCTGAAAAACCCAATTTTGACCCTCGTTAAGTGAGCAACATGGGGCTCAAAATCCACAGACCAATGTCTTCTACAAACAAGCATTCACAAACAAGCAAAATAGTAGATTTCATAAATTTCGCTTCATACAAAAGGTGAAATACAAAAGGAAGGAAACAGCAAAAGAGGAAATTGACTCAGAACAAGAGACAGATAATTTGTCTAGGCCCAAATATTTGTCAGATATGTTCCATATATAAAGAGAGCTGAATTCCTTGTGATGAACTCAGTACAGAAGAAATGCTATAAATGCGAGATGAGTGAATTTCTCCCTAAGACATACCTTCAAGCCATGTTCAATTACCCTTGCACATGTAGCTACAAGATGCAGAAAACATGTCATTACATTACATTGCATCATCTACCATATCTGTAGTTTATAGTGTTGGTTTCCAGAGATCCAGACGCTCACTTAAAGTTCTGTGGAGTAAGCCAAAAGCATCCAGATTTATTTTTTGGAAGGAGCCCTAACAGTAGGAAAATTATCCTTCTCAATGAGCCAGAACAAACCTAACTCATCAAACATAATTTTGATAATGAACATCACTTTTTTACATTCAAATACTCCCAAAATGGTGGCAATTTATTAATGTCACATTAAAGGGCTCAATTCATTATTCTGTTTCAGTAAAGAGGCAGTTAATGAGTGATGCATGCACATGGACAAGCTTCTAATTAGAGCTTCTCTGTGTGTTGAAAGCTTGGTGCTGGGATACTGAGTGACTGCCAGCAGACTATTGACTTTTTTCCCTCTTTGCTGAGCATGCCTATTTATACAGCTTATTGCTAATGAGATGCTAATTGAGTCTGCCATATCTAAATAAAAAAAACCCTTGAGTTTATTGCTGAATCCTCTAAATGGAGCTCCATTTCAGAATATTCTCCCCTGATTCATTTTCCTCTGCACTCTCTGTGCTTGATTGAAAAATAATTTTGAACAGTAGGAACAGGATGTCAATTAAAAGACCCAAAACAAACACCACCACATTATTTCTAATATCAGTTTACAAGAGAACATAGTAAATTTATGTCTGGGTCTTTACATTTAGTTTTGCTTAAAACAATGCCAAAATGTACTCAAGTATGTGGTGAATACTGTGCAAAAATATATAAATGCAAGTTTCAGTGCCCTGGATATGTTCCAATATAATAATTTTGCATGGAATGGAAGAAGCCTAAATGATCATCACAAAAACAAGAAAGCACATTAGGAAAAGTAGAATGAAGACAAGGATTAAAGCAGTTAAGTCATTTGGTTAGCTAGTTAAGGTTTGCACAGGAATGAAAGCAAATCTAATGTGAAGATAAAACTCTGCTTTTTATTCATCTGGCACTAAATTCAGTTGAAGGCATTCTACACTCTTTTTCTGTATAA
Organism: Sturnus vulgaris; assembly: GCF_052056855.1. Classification (NCBI taxonomy): domain Eukaryota; kingdom Metazoa; phylum Chordata; class Aves; order Passeriformes; family Sturnidae; genus Sturnus; species Sturnus vulgaris. Next base: position 102,126,734 of record NC_142245.1, on the reverse strand, counting down.
AGTTTTATATTTTCAGGATACATTTTTGAAACATTTTTAGCACTGATTCTGAAAAAAAGATTCTTAAAAAAGGTTTGATGTCTTTCAGGTATCAGTGGCTGAAAAATTATTGAACAATATATTTGGGATAAAATATTTTCTTGGCATGCCATCTAAAACAAGACTGCAAAATTCCTCATTGCGTCATTCATCATAATTTTTTTGTAGTGGCAGCAGTTCACCAGTTCACTGTGATTTTTCTTGTGATTTTGTTTGAATGCTTCTCCATGGTTTGTGAATTTTCCTAGGCTATGTGAATAAAGGTTAATCACAAAGACTTGGAAAGGAGCAGAGGACAATGATAGCTGAAAAGACTGTAGTGACCTAATAAGGAGCCCACTGGATAAGCTTCTCCAAAAACAAACATCGGAAGAGAATAATTGATCACTGCCCCTGCTGTGAAAGACACGAAGATGCATCAAAAGCAGACTGACTCTGGAAAGCCATCAAATCTAGAGGGATATTGCCTAAAGATTTGCAGAACTTGTCTTGGAGTCCAGTGGGAAGAGAACATACAGATTGTGTAAAACTTACAAGCTGTCTTAAACGAACTGATAGAACATGTGAAATATTTGGGGAAATGACCAAAAAGGGGGAAGAGATTAGTCAGTATACTCATCTGGAAAGCTCTGCCCCGTTCACTGAAGTCTATTTTATACTTTTATACTTTTTATGTCTTGGGGTTGACTGCATTTCCTATCTGAGGCTTGTGTATATGCTAGAAAGCTCACAGCCAAATAAGCTGAGTCCTAGGAGAAGAGTTTATTCAACAAGCTCTTGAAATGGAAAGTGGATGCATGAGAGGCCCAGCTCTGGATGACAGCAACTAGGGGAGACCAAGGTCTGGGAGCCAGCAACCAGCTTGACCATATAAACCTCACTATAGGAAAAGGTCCATGTGTGCATATATATGTATACATACATATATATATATATACATACATATATTATATAGATATAATTGTGTATGTACGTGCACATGCTAGTGTGGTCCACAAGCAAGCTTTAACCTGCTCTGCAGGAGGCAAGGAACAGGATCAAGCCATCGATGTTCAGTGTGTTTCTGTGTGTGTGACAGCACAGTCATGGCTCTTTGTGCTATTTCTAATGTGCATGCTTGTGCTTGTGCTCATCCTCACTGCTGGCTGGAGCTGAGAGCATGAAAATTCACTGGCCCTGAAAATATGGGGCTGTGACAGGAGAAAAGAGCCTGGGCCCATATTTATCTATCTCAAAATATTTTACTAGAAATCTCAGTCTCTGAGCCAGATAAGCTAGAGAGCCTTTCATCATTGGAGATGTTTAGATTAGAGAAATATCTGTCAAGAATGGTATAGAAGCAATTGATCTTACTTAGGGCAGAATGGACAAGCTAAATGAGGTCACTTCCAGCCTTATGATTTCATTAATCTCCATCATTTGGACCATTATTCACACCCTTGGAAATAAAAACAGCCATTGACAGAGCTGGACTTGTTCTGTCTGAAAACAAGGAGGCTGAAGGGTGAGCCTGTGTCCTAGAGGTGACTCAAAAGGTGAGCTGCAGTTACCTCAAAAGCAGTTACAGACCAGAGTGTAATTCTTGTCAGTAAATAAATGATGAAAATAATAAAGGGAATGAGAATGAACTGTGGATCAGATTGTTCAGATTAGACATTTAGGAAAATATTCAGCATTAGAAAAGCAATACAGCACTGCAGCCAGATTGCCAGAGCAGTTGAAGAAAATTTTCATCCTTTGAGTGGTACTTAAAGCTCAGTAGGATAAATTTGCAGGTGCCCTGATCTATTATTGTCAATGGTCCTGCTTCAAGTGGGAGCTGAACTTTATGACCTGCAGCAATGCCTTCCAACCAGCAGCTCTGTGATTCTGTGGCCTCTGACAGCTGCTCTGAACGACTCTGTTTGGGCAGGTCATGTTCAGCAGTTTGTTAGCAGGGTGGACACAAGCATGGCTTAGCTGGGTAACTGATATGAGTGCGACTGGAGTTGTACTTCTGTGTGATCAGTGCTGAACTTTTCTGTTTCATCTTCAAGATAACCCCTTTCATAGCATTAAAAAATGGTGTGATACTATTTCACTGCTGTTATATCTGAATCAGCAATGTCGAGTTTACCTTAGGATACTATTATCAAAGGCAACAGCCTATACTGTGGGCTACCCCTGCCTTGTAACAAGTGATCATCTTAGTATTTTGCACTGAAACTAAGCTTTTAATAGGACTTCTAACAAATGTGTTTGTGCAAAGGAAGTCCATGGCAGTTTAAAGCAGCTCAATGCAACAACAAAATGCCAATTAAGAGTCTTCAGGTAATAAAATCAAATAAAAAATATTTTTTTATAAAACATCTTCCTCCACTGCTTATGGGCTTCATCAGATAACATGCAGATGTGTAGAATGAAATGAGCTCTCTTTAAAGACAATAGAGAGACATAAGAACTGTGAGGGTCTCATTTACACACCCTAAAGTTAATATTTAAAAAGATAGAAAGGAATTGTAGCTATTATTTTCATTTTCCATAAAATGTCACTAAGGAAAGTAGCTTAGATGCATTTGTTCATATTGTAGGTGTCTTTGTATGCATAGATGCAAGATGAAGTAGAAGCCTTTGAAGTATTACAAAGCAGAAAAAATGAGCATAGTCTGTGCAATAAAAAGAAACTTATGATGGGATTCAAAATCCTGTGCTCTCAAGAACTGAGCTAGTAAAAAAACTTCCTGGCAATTTTCTTCACTCCTTTATAGCTAAGAGGTACTAGACAAGTTCCATGGAGGACTATTGTTACTCACTGGTGCTCCTGAGTTTCCTAATCCATGATGCATGAAGCTTTCTTTAGCTGATTATGAGACTTTAAAAATGGCAGGGATCTCCCCAGTGTGGTGGGGTTTTTTCTGGTTTTGGGGTTTTTTTCCTTTGTTTTTGTTTTGGGGTTGTTTTTTTATTTTTTTTTTTTTGGGCAGATTTTTTGTTTTGGTTTGGTTTTTTGGTTTTTTGTTTGTTTGGGGTTTTTTGGGTTTTGGTTGTTTTGTTGTTGTTGTTGTTGTTGTTGTTTGTTTGTTTTGGTTTTGGTTTTGTCTGCAGATGTTTTTGGACAGCAAAATGACACAATTTTACTATTTCATATCAATTTTACCAGGCGACATAACTACTTGAAACAGAAAGAAACTTAGTCTGATTTCCAAAGAGATGCCTATTGAAATGAGATGACTATTTAGGGAAGACATCAAGTAAATAAGTGTTCCAGAGCTTCAATAGCAGTTATGTTCAGCATCCCAAGTGAGCCTTTCAGTGCCTTTCACATAAAGTTTTTCTTCCACTTCCACCACCATCACAGACCCATCAGTCAAAATAAGGAAAGGATTGCTAGCTTGAAGATTTGGATAATGTTAGGTGCAGTGAAGCTGAGTCTCCTCTCAACATGTCTAAAGCTGAAGCTTAGACGTATGGAGATTTTGATACCAAAAGCTTAAACTTGTCCTGAAACTGTTTTAATGTGTCTTTGTTTATGTAACAGTCTGGCGCATACTTTGAACTAGTCATCTGCTCTGAATAGAAAGAGACAGATGGCAATTCATCACACCTATCTTAGACATATACATTTGGACAGGATGAAAAACCTTCTGGAAATGCTTAACTCTTCACTGGATCTAACTCCTATTTATGTTCTTAATTCTAGCATTGGAATTTATCACTGAAACTGTGCCTGATGTAAAGACATGTCTACACCATAAAATGCAACATGGTTTAACATGGTATGCCTTACTGAGGTGGATAGATCATATTATGTCGTGTTCTTCCATAGAAACAAAATGCTTCAGGACACAAAATGCACAAGTTGTGGAAATTATTAGTTCAAAGATAGTAATATTAATTCTTGATGAATGATACCACATTTGTATAATTCCTCATTGTTCTGTGATGTGAATACTTGTCTCCTGGACCACATGTTAGGGAACCTTGCTTCACACCTCCCAGTCCTTCTGAAACTTACAGAAGTCCATAAAATATTTTATTTAAAACTGTAGTGTTGGCTTGCCACAGGTGCCACTGAAAATAATAAGGACTTAGGTATTTCAATTTATTTTAAAAACTTGTTTTATAGTGGAGTCATCTGACTACATATAATATCTACTGTATCTAATATTGTGAAACATTACTTCTGCAAGCAATGAGATACACCTTTGGAAATAAGGCAGACAGAATCAACAACAGGTGAGATAAATTGCCCCACAAGTTGCATCCTGACATCTAAATTTAGCCAAAATAAAACCCACCCTCATAGCTTTAACAGAAGTAGCCAAATATATTTAAAATTTAAAGTGGCAGAAATAGCATCAAAAGATATTAAGAAATCCTATGTTGAATTATTTTTTGTACGTGTCTTGCTGTCTTTATTTGAACAGGAGGAACACCTCTAATTGACTAAAAGGCATGGTAGGATGTCATTTCCAGACCGGTAGCACAGTAAGAAAGGCAAGATGAATCATGTCACATGGCATGCACATTATAAAAGGTACCTCCAGTTTGAAAGTAGTAATGCACCTGTGGAAGGTGCTGAGGAGAACTCATCTGAATTGCTGTACATTCTTCATAACTTACTACCAAAACCAATGTATCTGCACTGAAAGAGGAAGAAAAAAGGATTATCAAGATGATCAGGAAGAACAAACTGTGTGTGAGAGGACAAAGAAAACACTTGAATGTGGTGACACCTTGAGAGGCTACCTAGAACAGAGGCTAAACAGTGTTAAAGGAATAAAGCAGGTATTTATTTAAAAGGCCTTCAAAGGATACACCTTGGGCTGTACGAGAGCCTGGCTGGGGCTCCACTCCAGATGGATTCTGAGTCACGAGTTTTCACACTTTTATAAGCTTTGGTCCATTTATAATTGGGGTTAATGTCCAATTACAGCTCCAGGTTATGCAGTCCCATCCTCCCAGTTTGCTCTCCTCAATCCGCTGTTGTTTACACTTTCTGGGCCTGAAGCTGCAATGGTGTCCTTGGTTCTCAGGCTGGAAAAGGATTTTTTTGTCTAACAAAAATGTGAGGAGAACTTTCTAACACTTTATTTCAGAGTTGTATACTAATGCAGTACAGAATCTGGATAATATGAAAGCTAAATCTTAAGGCATCAGTGGCAGCAAATGTTAATGCCTGGGAGATTTCTTACAGCAACTCACAGCATCTCTACATGACACCTCAAGTTGAAAGGGCCAAGTGCTACTAAATCCCTCAGCTTTCCACCAACATTTCTGTCCCAGGGATTGCCACAGCACACATGAACAGCATCTCACATTCTAGTTGGCTTGCAGAGCACACATTGAAACAAAATGCTCTGCAGGGATTGTTACAACCTCTGTTACCTCCTTCTCTGGGCTGTCTCTCATTCTGGCCATGTAAGTACACGTCACTTTTAGACCAGGTTGAATAAATTATTATTTTCATTTGCTTGGATGCCTGCAGAGAGGAAAAATAGTGAATCATTGTAAAGAACATGATGACTTAGTCTGACAGCAGCTAATCACCTATGTGTCCTTGGCTACAATGAGAGGAAATATATTTCTCCTCATTAACACCAAATTTGATGCTTCAAATAAAAAACAAGCAAACAAACAAACACAAAAAAACACACCACAAGAAACCAACAAAGCAAGCTTTTCTGTACACTATGACAAGGCAAATATATTTTAAGGTAATACTGCAATTTAAAATGATGCAAATATAATAAATATGATAGTAAAAAACAGCTTTGGAAAGGAACTGGATATATTAAGCAGTCAGCCTTAAAAGAGGCTTCTAATAGATAAGTTTATCAGCTTGTGTTGTTATCTAAGCCTTCCTCTTCTTTCTGCTGGGAATATCTGCAAACACTAAGATAATGCACTTGGAATCTAGCTAATTTTTATCTGCTGAAAACACACTACTTCTTAGGGGTCAGCACTTCATATAACCAGTTATGCATATATAGGATATGTGTGCATGTAAATATATACATCTCTATATATATATTTAGAAAATATGTTAATACCTCTTTGTGTGTCTTTACACACAGCAAGAAAACATATAATATCTAATCAAGTATAATTGCATATTATTTAATTGGTGTATTTATATTCCTAACCTTTTTTTCAGCTTGTTTTTCATAGCTAGTGGCTCCACCTCTGTTTGCCAGTATTCTGTCTTATGGTAAAAGACATTTTTCCAAATAGATTTTTGACACAAAACTACTCTCTCAGTAGTTATGATTTAAGTGAGAATTATCTTGACATACAGTGCTATAATTTGCAGTATACATTTACATTTAGAAGAACTAAATATTAGTATTATTAGAGTCAATGTTATGTTGCATTTGCTTCATTATTTATAGGATGGTTTCTTACATATTTGATATGAGTTCCAAAGAATTGAATATTCCTCCCTTTTTCTTTAACAAAAGTATTCATTATTTAAAAGCTTAGATATCTGGGTCCTCATTTTGACAGTCCTGAGGATCTTTAAAATAGAGGATCTTTATTTGCAGAGACTGAATACGTCACATTGTCTGAAAATAAGGCCCATTTTAAGATCAGTCCTTTTCTTACAAGGTGGTATTCTGAAAACACACATTATTGTCATAAAGTCTTTGCTATTTAAACTTAGTATCCATATTAGTATTTGACTTCAAAGCTAAAAGATTTTTACAACACAGTGAAAAGGATACTCACATCATCCATTTTATGCAGCTGAAGGCTTCTACCTCACAGGTAGTTCAAGTTTTATGCCTCAAGTACTTATAACACAATAAAGGAATTTTCCACATTTATATGTTCAAAGAACAATATAACTTTTGACAATGTTTTCAGGTTAAAATTTCTGCTGAATCAATGAAATACTAGTTATGAAAAACAAAATAGTATTTTGCCTAGCAGTTGACCTAATAAATATTTACATCAGTTACAGTTCCAGTTATTTATGTTGTAGGGATTGCACTAATGTGTGGATTGTTTCAGAATATCTTTTATCTTCAAACCAAACTAACACAGGTGTTAGTTTGCTTTTTATTGGTTACAAAATTGCATAAAATACTTCTCTTTTCAGTTCACACCTGTATTTCATTAAGTTCTGGATGACATTTTAGAAACTCTTAGAAAACATTAATAACTTTAAATATATTGAAATTTACTGACTGCAGAAATTTACCTGAAAGGAGTTTATTTCACATCAAAACCATGAAAAGATGGTGTTTAGTCATTGATTGGTGCATAAAGAAAGACAAAGGTAATTAAATGCCCCAGTTGTAAAATGAAGTTTAACACTTACTTAATAAAGCATGTGAAAGAAATCAGAATACTATGAAATGCAGCAAGTAAAACTCTCTTCAAAATCACTTACATTTGTAATTTGATTATCAAATACTAAACACACATAAATATACTAGTGATCCAGAGTATATTTTTATATCCAACATTAATCTGTAGAAAATTAAATTCATCAGCATTTAAAACACAGTCTCTGACAGAAAATTAAAAAAAAAAAAGGAAAACCAACTATTACATTTGGTTTCATATAATGAAGTTGATATTGTCTATTTTGCACATCACAACACCCATTCCTTCACTGTTCTCAGGCTCTGTGAACTGTACTGAATTAATTTAATCCATCAGTCAGTCTGACTGATGTTTTGTTTTTCAGACCACAGGTACATGTGACCAACAAAAGCACAACTATCTCTAGACATGGAGAGCTCAAAGATATTCAGTGGACAATTCATGTGGATGTCAAATAAAGGGTATTTAAAGTAATCTAGAATATTCATCTGTTAATTGCATTTGCATATCTGTAGGCCTTAAGGGTGAATTATTCTCATTTTAATAATTTATTCTTTGAATAATGTCTGTATTTCTGAAAAATTGACAACATTCTAACAGCATGAGCTTGTCTGTTAAAAGCTGTAAGCTCTCTCCACAGCCCTTGTAAATATATCCAGCTCTTTCTTATACAACTCCAGCTGATGTAAGTTGAACTAGCCTGAATTAAAAGCAAGGAGAAGTTATCTTACTTATAATCTACACATTCAAGCTTTGTGCATGAGCTGTTGTAATGGAGAAAGTTACCTCATTAGGTAGATAATTACAATTCTGCCTTTAAGGTTAGTGTGTTAGGAAACAAAAAAAGCCTTAGTAGCTCTTGAGGATGGTGGTCATTTTAATGGAAATTTATAAAAGCAACACTAAGAAATTTGAAAATAGACATTACAATTTTCTTTTATTTATTTTGTATAGCCATAGCACTGAGAAGTCAGGGTGATGAACCAGGGCCCTTTTTTACTAGCTTTGTGCAAATATAAAGTGCCCATATATAAATTAAAGTTTGACTTTAATAAGCTTCTAAAATGTGTTTGGTTCTGGAATTTATAGATTATTCTATTTGAATAATGTTTCTCATACTGATACCTTCTAATTTTTCTATATTAGGATCATGAGTTTAAAAAGCTTTCTCTTTCTTGTAGAGGAATAAACAACCTCAATGAATGATTCACTGACTTTTTGCTTTATAACCCTAGTAATAAAAGTTGTCTTTTCTAGGTCATTTGGATTAAAAAATACTGTCAAGGTCCAAAAGAGATAGATCATCATTGTAAATATTAATCACAATTCACTCTTTGTATGATGTATAAGGAAAGTTCAGTATCTCACAAAGTGAGAAGACACCAAACTGGAAAGTGGAAGCTGCCATTGAAAGAAAAACTGTAAATCCCACTTTCTGGGGGTAACTTAGATATTTTCTTTCACTTGAGGGTTCTAATTTTTAAATTGCTTTGGTTTAGAATACTTGAACTAGGTTAGACAAAACATGGGACTTATAGAGGCTTCCACCATTATGAGTAGCATCTGCCCGTGTTAGAGCTGGGTGTCCTGAATTCTGTTCCCTGCTCCCCCTCACATCAATGGCCATCATTCATCCTCTACTTCTCCCTGGAACAGTGATCTAAAGCTTTTCCAGTCCTTTTGTTTTGATGTATTCTAACAGTAGATCTGAATTAAAAAAAAAAAAAAAAAAAAAAAAAAATCCCATTAGGAATTGGAATGCACAAGAATCCTAACAATGCAGAATATATTATGTATTAAAAATATATTTCTATTGAAAAAATGGATGCTTACAGTTCCTAAACCTAAAGTAATACACAGTTAAAGCCATATTGGTGGGAAATATAAACACTAATCTCAGCCCAAATGAATTAATTAAAATAAGTGCTGGAAGTTCTATTTCCCCAAATTTAGGTTAAATCCCTCACCAATGAGCTATTTCTGTGTTTTAATGAGATTTAAATGATATTTGTGCTCTGAGAACTGCTGCTCCACAGGTATTATCAACTTTCTGACGCTGAGCACATTGGTGCTATTAGGATTCTATCTAGTAGCATAAATTTAAGCTACATCCATTCTAGTAAATTACAAAGTGTCAGGAGCCATTCTCAGCATCATGATCCAACCATCTGAAGTGCTCAGTTTATAGTGTCATCCCTAATAAAGCTGTGCCTTGGGCCAATTCCTACCAGTAACAACCATTCTTCTGAAGTTTTCCTTTTTCAAAGTCTGAGAGACTTTAATAGCATGGATTTAGGCCTAAATCCAATTATGGACACCAGCAGTGGACTTTTCTATACTGTATCCTGAAATTTAATGGTTAATGCTGCAGCTCAGGTGTCTGGGGAGCTTTAGAAAACAAAATTAAAATTATTATGGAATTAAGCAGCTTCACAAATAGGTTAGAGTTTGAGGAATGAACACATCCAGACTCAAGTAATCTAAGTCTCATTTTCTTAAGGGAAGCTCCTGAAATTAGGACAAAAGTAATCTCAAGTTTGTTTTTTGTTTTTTTTTCCTCCACTACAATAAGAAACTACATTTTTGAGGTTAAACATTGAAGTCTCCCTTTAGTAAATTGAATGAATTCGTGATATTCTATTTCACAACAGTATGCTCCCTGTTAACCTTCCTCTTATGTGGATTCCAAGTTTGGAAAGATTAATCTAATCTTATATACCATTTCCATTCATGGCTTCTCACTGAGCATTATGAGTAGATTTTTTTTGCATTTGTCTGCAGGGTATTATATCATTATATCATTCAATCTACAGCTTTAAGGCTATTTTCAGTTGTCTGTGCTTCTTTGTAGCCATATATTTTGTATATTTCTAGCACATTTCTTCTACCATCTTAGGAAGTCAGGTTGTTATTTCACTACCATCTTTATGCTCTACCAAGAAGCTAATTATGCTGTTATAAAGAAAATGAACCCATATATATAACAAAATTAGGGAATCACACTGACATTCTGTTTAAGACACAAAGCTCATAATCCAGCATTTCCTGCAGGGGCAGAAATAACTTGCAAGCAAATATTAGCACAAGACACAGAGGATCCCCAGGAGCTGGAAGTTCTGCTGTGCTTATAGCCACTGTTTCAGTGCTCTTGAACGCATCTGTTATAAGAACTACACAGTTTCAGATTTCATTATTACTATTTTCTTTTTTTTACTGCATTACTACTATTTTTTTTTGTTGATTTCCATACCATTTGGCACAGGATGTAATTTAAAAATACTAAAAACATTTACAGTTTTGTTCATTTTTTCATTTTGTGAGAGTTTCTTATTTCAGCAATTTCATATTTCACTTTATAAACAACAAAGTTGGTATGAATTTGATTTTAAATTTTGTGTTAAGCATGGGCTGTTTTACTTTACAAAGAATAAGAGTTTTGAAGAAAAATTCAAACCACATGATTTTTGCTTGGAATATTTTCTAATTAGTGAAAATAAAAATATTTGGGTGAGGGTTTGCGATGTTTTTATATGTATAATTTAAGCAGCAAACCATTATTTTGAAAAGTTCTGCCTATAACCTTATTCTTATTAAGAATTTCTTCATGACACTGAAAAAGTTTGTGTTTAATTCCTTTTAAAATTTGCCCTGTGCTGCTGAGATGGTTTATGTGTTGATCACACCTTGTTATTAAAAGGATGAAGTCTGAACATAAAAGTCAGGTTCTTCTACACCAACTTAAATTACAGATTTCTTTAGCCATGAAAAATGTAAGAAACACCTAGAAAACAAGAAAAGACATAAATATCTTTCCCTCCAGAAATTTTAAGAAACAAATAACTACTATGAATTATAGTTCACTTCTGTACTGTTGAACTTCCATTTAAAATTACAGCCCAAATCTCTTCCACACATCACCTCCACGTACAGAAAGGTATGAGAGACAAGAAAACCAAGGTGGATCAGTGGAAGGCAAATCAGCCATGGCTTATAAAACAAACATCTGGAAAGAAGCTTCCCCTCTTTTCAAATTCCAAGGTAAATATATCAATGATAATTTTTCCTGAATCAATGTTTTCTACTTGTTGAGCCAGTACTGTCTTTCAGCTTAAAAACCCCAAACCTGCTTTTCCCTTTCTGTCATATGTCTCACTTCAGAAGCATATACAGGTATAAAGAATAGACCTAGAATAATGAAAACACAAACAGCATGTTACAGCTGTCACAAGGCCTTCTGGAAGCACTAAGGCATTCTTACAATCAATAATTTTATATTTCTCTTTCACAAAATTGTAGTACTTTTTATTTAAAAAATTCTTTCCAAAGCATATCTAATCACCCTGTATAGAAAAAAAAAAAAAAGCAACAAACAAACAAAAGAACCCAAATACTGGCTTTGATGATCTCAACAATTTTGCACAGATATTTTAAGTTTCCAAAAAGGTTCCTATCAAAAACATGGCAAGTAAAGGATTTATGATTAATGTGCTTTTAAAATGGTGTGTGTGTGTGTGTGTGTGTGTACACATATATAAATGTATATGTGTACATGTATATATATATAAAATTGATTATTAGGATTTTTTATATTGTTTACATTAATAATTTCCTCTGGTTATCATATCCAGTTGGACTTCTGTAAAAAGTTTACTCTTGTCTAAGCTGTGCTATAAATACTAACATAAGTTATAATATGTTAGTTTTTCTTAAATGCTTTCCTAAGTCTCACTGTACTTTAAGAGATGGACAGCACAACTAATTTTAACTTCTATTAAATAAGAGATACCTGTAGAGATAAGGCAGCCACTCTGAGGCAGGAAAACAGACTGACACCGTTTTCTGAGAAAATCTTGGCCTGTGATTAATGACCCCCTTGCACACAAATGCTTGTTTTGTTCAGATACATGATATAGCTGAACTTTAATACTGAATTACAAAAACCAGTGTTTACTTCCAGAAGACTTTTGGGAACAATAGAAACCTTCAAAAACAGCCCTGAATGACTTTGTTGTCATCTATAATAACCATTATTACTGGTTTATTTGTCAAGTTAATGCAAGTTGTTGTAAATATTATTTCGGTTTATGTGCCTAGACTCGTTTCTCACATGCTTTTAATAGCAGCATTTTATACTTGGCATTTTTTCTCATAATGCAATGGTAAGATATGAATAAATTATTCAAAACTTCTGAGGTCATCTGTCTTCAACCTAAACCTGAAAGAGAAAGATATATACCGCAGAAAAGAAATCTCACTGCACATTCTTTGTTGTTCCTTGGTAAACATAACTTTGTAACATAACTTGGTAAACATAACCTCAGATAAGTGACAGTAGGCAAGGACAAGGCACCTTCATAAAGAGAATAAACAAACCCTTTATCTACAGGTGAAGGTATGTTATACCTCTGTACCATGAACAACTACACCACAGTGTAGTGCAGACACAGAAAATGAGTTCTTTGGAAGATTTTGTGTCTTGTAATCTCCACATTTATTATATAGAAATCAATATTTCCTGAAGTATTTTCTTATGATTCAGTTAGAAAACAGATGGTACTATAACTTTGAGAATAAATGTAAAAGTTTAGCTTTCATGCAGCTGAAGTTATTGGTCTAGACAATACCAGTTTCCATCTAGAATTTGTATTACTCAATGTATGTATTTTAATGTATAGCTATTACGAGAACAATCCTGATGCCCTTCTGTGTGTGCAGAGCTAATTGAAACTGAATTTTGGGCACTAGAAATGAAAATGGAATGACTTTCCTATATTATGTGAATGAAATGCTTATATTCCATTATTTTCTAATGTATTTTAAGTAACAGAAGTTTAATTTTCAATAGGGAAATAAAAAGCTATCTGTGAGAACATTTTAGGCAGAGAAAAAAAAATCTTTTTATATATTTGAAGAAAGAGTCTGCTTATCACTGAATGAGGCTAAAAGTGCTCTATTTCTTCTTTTAATTGTTTTCATCTTGATCCCCAGGATGACTTTTAACAAAAAGAGCAGTCAGTGAATTAATCTATAAAATCTATGTCATCTTTAGTTAGATGATTAGGCACAACTTTGGGGATATACAGTCTGAATGCTACAGTTTGTAACAGGCTGAAATAGGTGAGGACACCGTTTTGAAATATCTGTTCATGTGTTGAAATTTATTTCTTTGTAAACGTAAAACTGTACCTTTAGAAATAATGAAATATGCCCCAAACAAAACAACAAATACTCAGAATGGCCCAAGCATTCTCTTGAGCGTTCATGTGAGGTACAGAAAAATCAGAATCAAGGTTCAGTTTTGCACAGTGTTTTACCTACGGCCTTGAAAACTCCTATCAGTGCTCTGTACACTCCAAGTGACAGTTTTTCTGCTTCATTTCTGCTACTTCCTAATAGTGACATTAGCTACTCTGGAATTCATTATTCATTATCCTGGGTTTAAACTGCAACATGTGAAGGCCCTGTTTTAATCCTTTACCTGAATCAGACATGAGAAAATTTAAGGAAAATAATGTTTTTAAGTGAGTTAAGCACTGACTAAATAATCGAGTTAGGATAGATTTGTCTGTCTCTCTAGTCAGAACTCTCAACCAGAAAAAAAAACCAAATCTCCAAAACTATTGATAACACAAGATTGATTTTAAAACTAGTATTCTTCAAGGACTGAATGTCCTTTTTCTTCTAAGAGTTTCTCCATTAGTTCTAATAAACAATATAAGAGAGAGAGACTGAGTCAGATAATGGTAGTGCTTGTCAATGGGAAGGGAAGGGAAGGGAAGGGAAGGGAAGGGAAGGGAAGGGAAGGGAAGGGAAGGGAAGGGAAGGGAAGGGAAGGGAAGGGAAGGGAAGGGAAGAGAAGGGAAGGGAAGGGCCTCTAAAACCACACCTCCATCCAAAAAATCCCCATCAACCAAACACCAAATGTTATTTTCCCATTTGTAAGAATTAATCACTTTTATTCATATTTTTATGACATCCTTACCTACCAAAGAATTTGCATCACTTATTTGGCAAGGAAGTAGTTTTCATCTCTTCCAACATTCATAGGTGCTTCCAAGGCAGCCTCAAGTTCTGTTCTAAATGTGCCCTTTATTACTTTTGTTTCAACAATTTTTATAATTTTTGTGGTTTATGTATATGTATATAATTTCATATCAATTAAATTTAATATCAATTGACCCACCAACTTTTACTTCCTTTCATGTTATTTTTAATTCTCTCATTTCTTTAAAAATATTTTTCAATTATAACCACAAGTGTCCTTCAAGAAAACATTGCAGTCTACGATATTTTTAAGGACACATATCATCAAAAAGTTCTGTGATTTTTTTGTTTAGTTTCCCACATGGAAATGTGTGGTTTAAAGCTTCTTTAAATTCAGCTGTTTGTGTCTTATTTTATTTCTACCTGGATTATTAATGGACAAATGCTGTAAGAACAGGACCCCACTGTTGTCCAGGGTTCATTGACTTCTTGTGAGAACGTTCTCCCTACTTTGCCACTCTTATCACCTCTATGCAACATGCAAGATTGGGTAGCTTTGATAATGTCTTAAAAGTCTGAGAATGTTTTATTCCTTTATAAACACCAGAGCTGTTCAAGGACACTAAATGGCCATTTATAAATAAAGTGTTAATTCATTATCAAAACCAACAAAAATCTAATTACACAGTAATTAAGTCCAAGGTAATATGTCTTTGTTACTCTTCACCAAGGACTCCTTTTCTGACAGCAGCTACAATGAAAACCTAGCCAAAAATCTCTGAGCTTTGATTAATAATTGGGTTGTGAATCTGAAAGACAGTGAAAGTCTAAAAGCCAGTCTCCTATCCTGTAAATCAACAGCCGGACTTTTAAAATATTTTTTGGAACTTACTATGTGCCAGAAAAAAATCTATTAGCACACTCAAAAAAAGAACTGTTATTAAGCTATTAGCAATGCAGCTCTGACTGAACATCTCATTGGACCGTGATTTAGTGTCTTCTGCACCTGTGGAGCTACCTTCAAACCCTCTATTAGAAAAACTGAAAAAAGAAAATTCATTGTAAAAAGGCAAAAATAATATATTTTAAAAGGCCAGAAAAAAACAACATCTAAGAGATAAAGTAATACTTATTACTGAAAAGCTTCTTAGCGTTTATAATGACAGAGTGCGAAAAATTTATTTATGCAAAATTGTCGTTTTTATGTCACTGAAAAGACCTTACACTTTTACCTATGAAGTTTAGTATTAGCACTATAATTCCAAAAAATATGATACACTGCATATTTGAACAAGAATGCAGCTTATGAATCTAAAGTCATAAATACTAACTTATTCAGTATTAATAAGGCATCAACTGCCTGTATCTGAATTTGGATAGACACATAAAAAATACAGACATTTTGAAGAGACTTAAGCCAAATCAATTAGATTAATCCATTAAATTAGTCAAGTCAATTAATTAAACCAATCAAAATTATAAAGAATTTGGAAAACATGCCCTTCAAAAAACATTTTAAATTGTTGTTCTTCAGCCTAACATTTTAGTCTAAACAAGTAAAGAATGCCTTCCTAAAATAACTCCTTAAGTTCAGAAAAGACAGTAAAAAAATCCACTGTTGATATTAATTACTGCCATGACAGAATAAAATAATTAATTTGGGACAAGAAAGCTTCAGTATGAAAAACACTAATAGAAAGAACACCGATTTACTGGAAAAGAGCCCTTATACCAATTATTCATAATCTTCTGATAATGGAGTAGATGAAGATCTGTCATAATGCATATCAGGCTTTGGTTCAAGGTCATGAGCAGGATGTCTACTGAAAAATATCTAGGATCAATAATTTTACTTCTAAAAGTACTTCTATGCTATATTTACAGAATTTTCACAAGCTTCTGGCCAAGGTTTGTCCAAAATTTAATGTAATTACAGAAGCCAAAGTGTTCTCGTGGCATAGTTTGAAGAGCAAATCTATTCTTCACATGCATTCTTCTTGGGGAAGAATGTCTTGGGGAACTTATCACTTCCTTAGGTATCTAAAGACTGGTTACAAGTTAGATGTCTAAGTTAGGCAGATCAGATCTATCTGGTGAACCTTTTTAAAGACAATTTTTCCATATAAGTGTCCTCAAAGCTCTTTACTGTATTTAGAAATTCCACTAATTGATGTAGTCTTTCCTGAATATGTGACCCAAACTGTAAATTATAACATCTACATAGATCTCACCAATGCTATTCTCTACTGAAGGGAAATATTTGAAATATTCCTATCCATTTAGATGTCTTGAGACGTCTTCTTTCTTATCCACATTCCTTGAAACACCTGTGACTGGCAACAATGAAAGGGAATATGGAAAACAACCCATATCTTGATCATTAAAACTGCATCAACGAGGCATAAAAATAGATTACCTGAATAAAAAAAAGTAAAGTAAAGGATCTCAACAGAGGCTTGAGTGAGATTTTCATATGTGAAAATATGTATGCAAATTATATCAAAGTACATTATTTGAAAATATAACAATGGTAAATGTAAGACAAAAGTTTATGGAGTCAACCACAATGTTCCTGGAAGCAGTAAGTAGCAGATGGTGAGGAAAGATGTGAATATAAAGAATAAAAGTTAAAAAAGAGAAAGTAAATTTTTATAACTCCTATCTAAACTACAGCTTAGAGTCATCATCGTACTGAAGAAATACTTAGATAAAGAATTTCCAATTTTTTATCAGTGGATTTTCTCATCTTCAATACAGCATTAAATCTTCCTTACTGTTCATTTCAAAGAGTTAAACTGAAGCATCTCCATTAAGAAGAATGATATTTGGCTTTCAAGAAAAAAGTGGAAAAGAGAAGAAAAAAAAAGATCATTGTAAAGATAAGATTAAAAAATGTGTTTTTATATTTAGATTCAAGAAACAAAAGTCAGTTTTATTTTTGCAACATTACAGAACAAAAATTTCTGAACAATTATTGCACTGGGAAAAAATAATCCTTGAAACTATTTCTTCAATAATTTGTCACCAGTGTTTCAACTAAGACATAAATTTAATAATGGGCTCTCAAAGATATGTTATATATATTTAAAAAAATCAGAATCATCATAATTTTTCTTTAGTAATATGTCAAAAAAAGAGAAGAATAGTGAAACATAAGTGTAGATAGATAAGTCAATAGAATGTAGATGAGAAATCGATAAAAAATCACTTTTTTCAGATACAAATAGATTGCCTGTGTAAAAGACAGATCATACACTTTACAGAATACATGGTAACTGAAGAGTCAGAGGTAGATTTATGGGGAAATTAATATCTTCAATATTATTAAGCACACAGGACTCTATCTGCCAAGAAATTTTATTCTCAGACTTGAGCTCTAAAGCCTGTTGGGACAGTCCTTCACCAATGACATCTGGTACTCTCTAGGTGAGTTTTAGTGGAACGTGGCAGCTTTTCAAATTGCACACTATGATATTTCAATCATCCCCAGCATCACATTTACTATCCTGGGCTTTTGCAGCAGCATCCAGATGCCTGTTCATGAGCTAGGTGAATATTAGTTCCTGCCTTGAGTGGTAACCATAAATATAAACACTACTTGAACCCCTTCTGTAGGGAAGTCAGTTTTGAAAGATGAGCACACCAATAGTCAAGAATATGTTCAAATTCACATAAAGCTTTGCTGAGGTCAACCACTAAGACCTGATAGCAATATAAAGACAGAATCAGATGTCCTCAAGAATCATTTAATGAACAGATCAAATATCTCAATATTATTTATTAATATAAAGCAAGTGAAAGTGCCAGATTCTGCATTTCATACTACCTTGTTCACTTATGCAGTCAGCCTGAAAAAAACAGATTGTTCAGTAGTTCGGGATAGTAGTTACTGTTTTTTTTCTTTGGTTTGTTTTTTGTGGGTTTTTTTGTTGTGTTTTTGTTGTTTTCTAGGGTATTTTTTTGTGAAATCTGAGGTTAAACTGAAGGTTTTAAACGTCTGAAAGACATGACTCCCATAAAATTCTGAACCTATGATCAAGGTAGGTTGTATAATGCAGACCATTTTGACAATAATCACGGAAGTAAAAATTTGTTTGAATTCTTCTTATTCTAAACCTAAAAAAAAATAATTAAACTACAGTAGAATCAATAGAATTCGTTCAGATTCATTATTTAAGTTACTTGGCATTTGCTGAACAGCAGCTCTGCAAAAAACTCACAACGTTTTTCAATATTAAAGTTAATGGATTTCATTATCTGATGTACTTCCTCCCTGTGATTTGTGTTCTGTCTTGTTGACTATGATTGTGCTGCCAAAACAAATTTTTATCTGCTTTTTCCTTGGAATGGAAAGTTGGCAAACATATAAATGTATTCTATTTTATCTATATGCAATATACATATAGATATACTTAGGTTCCAGTTTCTGTCTTCCTTTAGCTGTAATGACACACACTAAAAGGTAACAAGCTGTGAAGGCTCCAGTGGGGAGGAAATCAATGATTTGGTGCTCAGCAGTTCCCTATCAATTGCTGAACTATTGATTGACCACCAATCAATTGCTACACTGCTACACTGCTCCTACTGAGACCCATAATGTAAATAAAGCACATGGCTCAGAGGAAGAGGCAGCAGGATTCGTAACAAAATTGAGTGGAACATCAAAGAATATAAAGGAGAGAGTAGGTTGTAATGAGAGAACAGAGCAAAGTGGGCAGAGTGGAAAACGAGGCCATAAGGTTTCATTCCAGTGTGTAGATGCAATTATGTGAAAGTCAAAACTGATGCTCAAAGTCAGAGAGCTGCACAAATATAGAAGGGCACTGAACTAATTTTAGGGTACTGCTAGTCCCCCTTACCTTCTGCTTCTCAATTAACACCCAAATTTTCAGGAAATCTTCTGCATTCTATTTCCAGTGACACTCAGTAACAAGTGAAGTATGAGATCACAGAAAAAGCAAAAGCATGGGAAATATGAAACAGATCTATATTAGTTAGTGTTGTACTACACCCACTGTAACTGCCGTCAGCAATAACCAAAAAAAAAACCAAACAAAAAAACAAACAGACAAAGAAAAAGCTGTAAAATTTGTGCTTCCTGAGAGGTTTTTTTTTTAATTTAGTAAGACATTGTTAGTCCACAATCCAGATTAACAGACAATTGTAGACTCCAAACTTGTTTTAAATCTTAACTTTGCTAATCTTTGCCTACCTTTGAACAGAGAATTAATCAATGGAGTAAGCTTTAACCACATGCAGGTTTATCAAATTAGAGTGGTATATGAACCAAAAAGCAAAATAACTGAGATGAGCTAACAAAAAATAAATAAAAAAAATCAGGACATAAAGGAAGCTTATTGTAATGGAAAACCCAAGACCCATAGCGAAAGATTGAGTAGCTGAGATATGTCCTGAAAACCTGGAAGTTAAGAAATATTGTCGTGATATTTTGATGTATTTTCATTGCTAAACACATTTGCAGTTTCAAATAATCAGAAGAAAATAAAGGAAATAGGTGATCACTTGAGGAAGTAACACTGAAAAAAATGGTAATGTCACATTTTTATAGCATAGGTTCAGTTCCTTGCTTCATCACTGGGTTTTACTGTAATGGTGAAATTCAATCTGTGTGTACCTCAGTACACTGTCTTTAATGGAGTGATAATAATACATGCATACTTCTCAAGAGTGCTATAAGGATTAATAAATGCAATTAATGACTGTGAAGGCCATAGACAGTATGATACTAGGATCATTTTAATCCCCTATATACATATTAAGAAGTAGGTAAACTTAATTTCTTAGAGGTTTTTCCATCCTTTAAAAACACAGTCTGATTCTGAAGGCTGGAAAGTGCAGGCACAGTTTTCATTGGCTTCAGACACAGTTGCTGAAGGTCTGACTTCTGAAAATCAAGCTATCCTATTAAGTGCTGACTTCTGGTTAGAAGTGCTTTAAACACAGATCTCTGTCAGGCCTTGCTTACTGTCGCCATGCTTTTGACGTGGCCACCTGCTCCACAACCAGGCCCACCCGGCTCCCTCACACAGGCAGGAACCATCGCCAGGAGTGGGCTGCTTTTCCCAGGTACAAATGTCCCAGGAATGCAGCTAGGGCTGTGACGCCCTTCTGGAAAAGTCCACATCCAGGAGAGGCGAAGGATGAGAGGGAGTCCTTATGTTGGTTCAAGGAAAAGGTCTCTTGTAGGGTCCGGGAAGAGGAGGCAACCACAGGGAAGGATCCAACAAAAGCAAAAATCACTGGTGTGCAGCAACTTAAATACAGGGGAGGTCCCGAGGGAGGGTGCAATGCATCAACCATTATTTTGGGGTGGTGCATAAGGCGGGGAAGAATACAGAATTAACCAGTAAGGGAAAACCTGGGCGGGGAACAACTTGTATCAACAAATTAGGTTCTGAGGAAGGGGTAACTGACATAGAAGTCTCTGGAAGGTTGGGAGGAGTTAAGAAGGATTGACAATGACATGGGAGGGGACTGGGGAGACTGATGGGAACAATCTGAAAAAATGGGATGGGACAAGGGTAGATTGATAGGGAGAAGGCGGGAACTTGGACAACTAATATTACAACAAACGGGGGGAACAACACTGGAACAAACCATTATACAGGGGAAAACAGCGATAAAATAATACACCACAACATGCTTTCACTTTAAAATGCTGTCTATATTATTTACTTTCATTGTTAAAAGACAGCAGAATGTGATTAATAAAAGAAGGCTCTCCATGTTAATCACCATCACTTTTCCTAGAAATACGTACATTTTCAGACTCATAATCTCACTGCTTACCATCTATTGACAACTGGGGAAATTGGAATGAAATAGATTTACCCTACTTTTAAAAACAATAAAACAAGTAGATAGGTGTGGACACACACATTTAGAGAGCTAGGGAATTACAGCTTGGAAATTCTTTTCAGGCCTGGATTTGTCCTGACTCTCAGGTCCATTCCCAGGCTGACAAGCTGACTACAGCTCCAGTTAGGGACGAAGTCTCCCAGGGTGATAATATGGTGAAAAACAGAGTGGAATTCATAATAAAGATTAACACCTGGTGTCTTTCCCATGGGATACATCCTGAGGTGCTGTCCCATGGATGTTTTTCCCAGTTGTCCAATGAGCAACTGTCCTGTCCTAGCTCCACATAACACACTTCAAATACTGGCTGCCCGTACAATAAAGTTGGCTTTTTTTCACGAAAGAGGTCCGTGTGTGTTGCTGTCCTTTCTTTTTCTTTTTAGCACAGTAACTACAGAGAGGATGCATTATTAAAATGAGGACATGTTCTATCTTGGTCCTTGCTTCAAAGATAAACACTGTCTCATGTCTATCTTTGCTCTGTTGGTACAGTTTGTGTCAGATAAGGCACTTTGCCTTATTCCTAATTAATAGTTTTCTAAAGTTATCTCATGACTAAGTACAACAGAGATTACTTCTGACTTTCTCACTTCCTCCAAATTTCACTAGGGCATCAGCTCATCACTAAATTTCTCTGCAGTGTTACATCCCTTCCCCCTAACTCTTCATTTATTTAGACATCTGTGAAGGTTTGCCTGATAGGAGCAGATCAGCTACCAAAGATCTCTGTGTTTGGGGGAAAAAACAGCTGAATGACAAGAATTTTTGAACTAGATTAGAAGGCTAATGAGTTAGGAAGAATCCATTTGGGAATTGAACAAAATCTTGATACCAAGGTCAAAATTGAGCCTTTTTGACAGACATTTAAAATGAGAAACAGTCAAAGATAGAATCCTATCTATTCCTGAGAGGCATGAATGTTTACTACTGGGAGTAGCAGTCTGGTCTTCACTCATATTTGCCCTTTTCTTTCTAGTATCTTTTGCATCCTATTGAACAAAATATATTCAACAGGGAGAGATTATGAAAATTTCTTTCCTATGGAAAAAAAATAATTATAAGACCACAGGATCATCCAGGATGATAGGGAGTTGAACAGGTCTTAACTCCAACTTCCTGCTCAAAGCCTAGTCAATGAAAAGTTAGAACAAGTTTCTTAGGGCTTTTGAGTTGTTCATGAAAATCTCCAAGGAGGAGGCCTACATAATCTTTATATTCAACACCTTGCCTTGCTCAACTGTCCTCACAGAGGAAAATGTACCTTATATTCAGTCTGGTATAAGGCAGGGTTCATCTTCACTGTATCACCTGTCCCATTCAGCACTAGGCTCATATTTTATTCGTTAAGCATTTGTCTATTAATGTAGTAATAGAAGATCCTTGATTCAATTTGACCTGAAAACAACAACTCTGTGTGAGCTTTGGCTTTCCCAGCAACACTTTCTCACACTCTGATAGAGTTTCTAAATTCTTCCTTTATAGTCTGTTCCTGTTTCTGTGAATTTTTCTTTGTATTGGAACTGCACTGTTTACCCATTTAGCTAAGACAGTTTTTGCATAGTTCACTTGTTTTCCTGAGTTTCAGGATGGACTGTTCTGGTGCAGCTTGCATCTCATATCTGATGAATCCTAGAACAATACTCCCTTGCTAGAATATATCTCCCTGCCTTTCACACCGTAAAAGTTAAACATTCAATTCATATTTTCTCATCAGTAGAGAAAGAAGAATGTTTACAGAAGGATTTGTCCCCCTTTTAGATAGCTTTCTAAGATTAATATAATCATGGACAGAGCTTAGTTTAATATCTTAGAAAACACTTTTTACTTTCAGGTAGCTAGGGCTATTAGACAAGATCAGCTCCTAGCCTTTTTTTTTTTTTTTATTTTTTTAATTTTTTTATTTTATTTTGTAAGATATTGAATTGGTTTTTTTTATCCTCTGATGACTTAGATGCAAGACTAGGGAATGTGACAGAAGTAAAAGATATACCCTTTCTTTGCCTATTTAGAAGAATATAGTGCAGGTGTGGAAGATCAAGATTAGGTTCCTTTCAAGTTTGGCACTTCTGTATGTAGCAGCTAATGTCTGTGACAAATTTAATGTGGCGACACAGAACACTGTGACCAGACAATTTTTCAAGTGTCCCAACTATTTTACAACCCAAAACCTCTCTATCACTTATTGGGTGACATTTTACAGCCTGTTGGCTTGTCAGGGTCACTAGGCTACATGCAATTCTCTAAAGGAAAACCATTGAGTAGCCTGAGAAAAGGGAGTGACTGAAAAAGACAGTGACAAAGTTACTCATTTCTTTGGTGGAATACTTCCCATCAAGTGGGGATATTCACACTGCACATGATTACATCAGTTTGCTCTATAAACAGTGAATCTTTAGTAAATGTTGACAGAGGAACTTAGGATGTGAAATGAATCTCATCTTACCAAAGATGCTGGAAATATGTCAAAGCATTCCATAAAAGGCCCTGACTCTATTCATCAACTATAAAGGGAATGTAGGATGACAGGGTTTGATTGCATGGAAACACATTGCAGAAAGCTCATATTACACAAGATGAATCCAAACTTTGCTAATGATTTTTCCATTCTGCAGCATAAATAAACATAAATAATCTGAATTTTTTATGCAAATAAAACACTTATGTAGACAGTCACTCTAAGATAAACATGGAAATTTGTTAGAAAATTGAGTGATCATTACAAATGTTTTTAATAAATAATCCATTTCCATATTTTCTTAATAAACACTGATAAAAGGCTGATAATATTATTCTTATCAAGAAAATTCAAATTGAATTATCTGTATTGACATTGACTAGGTTATTCATTACATAACAGAAGAAAAACTAACTGAACAGATTCCACTGTTAGGAAATATAGTGAAGTGTGCTGTGGTTTCAGACTAATAGAGTAATAGATATGAGAATCAGCTAACTATATTAAAGAATTAACACTTATTTGAAAGATGACAAACTATGTATTTGAAAATTTTATTTCCTCTTCAAATGCATTCTTATAGCGTCCTCATTTATTTTTAAAAGCTCTTTTTATCCTCTCAAGATTAATTTGTTTATTAATAATAAATGATTTTATTATCAGTAGTAATCCCTCTTATAATTTTTCTCATTGAGATGTTGCTCATACTGTATTTAGAGCAGTTCAAATGTGTTGTAAATTTCCCTAAGCAGGAAAAAAATAAAAGTATTTGTTATGAATTATCTTCACTTCTTTCAAAACTTTTCCAATATCTGTAGCATGAGAACTTTTGCTATGATATATGACCTGCTATTCTAACTTTCCTCAGTTTCTAGGTCACAGGACAACATATAGTTCCTTGCAGTCTTCATAAGGTGAAACAGAATTTCCTTTTTCAATGTATTCTTCGTGTAATCATACATTTATTCAAGACGGTTAAAAAAAAGAACACACATAACATAGAAACATTTCTTCAGAATGGGCTAAGAACTATGTCATTGTAGAGATAACTCACCATTTACTGAACACAAAATCTTTGAACAGATCTAGCTAAACTTAAAATGGCTTTAAGATAAAATACAAATACTTTTTTCAAACTCAAAATTTATTCTACCAAATGGAATCCATTTGAACTTGGAATGCAGAGGTGGATGAGATATAGTAGAAATTCTCTGCTTTTGGATTACCCTGAACAAAAAAATCAGAGAATACAGAGCAATGAGAGGCTATCTGCTAGAAGCAAACATTCAATTTGCACTACTTTGTGAGTCCATTTCAGCTAAAAAAACCTGTCATTTAGTTAGCTCTCTTTCTGAATGCTCCAGCAGATACAGAAGGGACTGAGCAAAAAGCACTTTCTCAAATGCTGAAGATGTACTGTCTAAAGCTTTCAAGTGGAGAACTGACATTTGATCAATTTGGTAGCAAATATCACTACAAGCAGTGTAAAATGAGACTGTGACATATTATGAAAAGAGCCACTCAATGGTATAAGCATAAGAGCTTATTTGTCAGAGCTGTGCTACACTCTTACATCAGGTAGAACTTGACCCAAAGGCTCTATGAAAGAAGTGGAAAATAGAACTTTCTTGTTCCTTTATGCAATAAAATTACATGTTATTTACAGAATATAATAATAAAAAATTCTTTAAATTACATAAATACCTATTAAGTAGATCCATAAAGAAAGAATATATACTGCTGCTAGGTCACAAGTACAGTGGAATGAAAATGTTAGAAAATATTTATTCCATCTCATGTCAGAGAGAAAATTATATGTGGCTGCATAAAGTCTTTGGTTGCCAATGTCACTAGTGATACTTTCACAGCGTGAATTTATTCAGTCAATTAGAAGTTGGAAGAACTAGGATTCACTGAAAGTTATCTGCTGTTTGGCTGGAAAGAGAGCACAGCTGCTTTGATCACAGATGATGGTGCCATGACTCTACTTGGCAGAAATTCTTCTTTTGCCCCATCCAAAATTGATGGAAGCAAAACTCTCAATGCATCAGGGTAAAAGTCAGATGCTGTTATACACATGTGAGTATTACACTTCAATCTCACAGGTATTTTATGAAAGGCTGTGTGACAAGGCAGGATTTATACCCCTGTCTATATCCCCCAGACCAACCAACAAATACTTTGCAAGCTCATTTATTTAGAGGAATAAAATAAAATTCAGAGTGCCTTCAACATATTGATAAGCTGCTGGCAATAAAATTTTACAAGAATAATTAAAAAATATTATTCTGTTAATTAATGATCATAAATATGCATGCAGTAAACAGAATTCAATGAAAAATTATTTTATATGGAACAAGAATGAGGAAGATTATTCCAAATAAAGTGGAGCAAAAATCAATTTTATATCAGATTCTCTAAAGTGAAATTGTCCAGACTGAAATGCATATTTTTGTCAGCACAATTTCAGGAAAATCCATCACAAAAAAACAACATTCTAAGGAATTCACCATTTAAATTATTAATTTATAGCCACAATAGAAATTAATATCCTCTCTTAATTTTCCTGTGACAAAAAAGAAAAATGAAAGAGAAGATGGAAGTAGCGAGTGATATTACTAATTGAATTCATTGTGAAAAACTTAAAATGGTCTTTAAGTTATACATATATGTTAAAATCTAAGACCAAAAAGCATGTAGAAACGTGAAGAAGTAATTATTTTGTTTTAATTATTCCTCCAAAGTTGGTCACCCATCCTACTCTGAGCTAGCCACTATTCTTCTGCCAGAAAAAGTGAGAGATTACAGCTACTATGTTTCATTTTTGTCTATGCCATAAAGTTATTTTGGAATCAAATATCTAATACAGACACTTCTGTTCAACCTTATAATTAAAACATCTTTTAAAAACCTCTTGAGTATACAGCAGCAAAAGTTTAAAGGCTCAGTCTTGCAGCAGATCTTGCTGAATAATGCAGAGCCCCTTTGAAGTCAGCATGACCACCTGAATGAGTAATAGCACTGGAACAACTCCTAAAGGCTAATTCTGTTGACTATTCTTAGTTAGATGAATCAAATAACAGTTTTACCTGCAAGTACTAAGAGTGACTCAGTCATTAGTGAAAAGAAGTTCAACCGTTTTGTTCAAAGAAATGGACAGTCAGCCTGCAGAATCGTGAACCATTATTAGCAATTATTGTTCCCGCTGGGAAAGTACTCCCATCCTATTGCCACAAAACAAAATCAGGCCAGTACAAAAGCTAACAGATATGTGATAATATCTCATATCTTCTTTTGCTTTAAGGAAAGCCGTTTCATCTTCTTTACTGCTGAACAGCATAACATCTATTTTCAGCACAAAGATATAAAGTGTGAAGAAATGGCAACTATTAACTCCTATTGAATTACTGAGAGTAAATTTTTTCACTTGTTAGATAATAGTGACTTTGTCTTTCAGTAAAACCAGCGAACCAATTCATACTATGAAAACAAAGTATTTTAAGCTAACATTTCACTGACCTGTTCAGATCAGAGAAATGCCCAGTGCTCAAAGCAGGATATTTCTGAAAACATATATGTCTTTCTTAGGGAAGAAAACTCACACATCACCCAAAATACACAAAACAAGGATCTAAATACCAGTAAATGTTTGGGTACAAAGGGACATACTTTGGGGAAGGGAACTTGTCATATATAAAAAATACACAGCAGTAGATAGATTTCTTTCCTCAGATACAGAAACTAACAATGTTTTGCAAAACTGTTCACAAGGGTAAGTATGGGAAGTCGTAATGAGGCATAACATTTTGTTAACCTGATAGGATTTCCAAGAAGAAAATTCAACAGCTTTTGCCAGTTCAACAGAAAAATTTTCTATTCTCTGTGAGGAAGGACAGCAGTGTTACTGGGATAGAAAGTGGCACAGGTATTTTAGACCTCTGCATAGTTACATCTGCTATTAGAAGATATTTAAGAGCCAAAAAATTAGTTTTCCAAATTCAATCAATGATGTAAACTTAATTTTGAATCAAGTAAAAGAGAATTCTCTGAGGAACCCCTTGTGGAGTTTTGTTGCTTGTATGAATTTTCCAGCTGATGGATATTTAAACCTGCAGCTGAGACCGAAGTTTGTACTCCCAGACAAGAGCAATTTTATTCAGTCTGATAAAGTAATCATGACAGTGCTAAGGAATTGTTAAAAACCAAACTCACAGCTAGAAGTTGAGGGTAAAAATATTTAACTGAAATATCATGGGGAAATAAAAATTGATACAGACAAATGCTGAAGAATATGTTGTCCTGGACAAGGGATTGTTGAGGAGAAGAGGAAATAATGCACTAGCTTTATAGTTTAGAGAAGGTAAATCAGTAAGACAAGAACTCTTAGAGAAACCATAAATGAAGGGTCCTTTAGGATTATTCTTAACTGTACCTACATAGATATACATAAGCTGTAGAATCTGTCATGCTAGGTATTAGCTGTAGGGCAAAAGAACCCAAAGGACAAGCATGACTGTATTATAAAATACATAATTCAGAAAAAAGAAGAAAATATTATTTAATCTGCTAGTCATAATGCAAGTGACAGCAGAATACATGCAACTTGTAGTAACAAAATGAGATAGTTTCTTAAACATATGGGAGAGAAAATAGCCAAGGATTATTCCAAATCTGAGAGTATGATATAGAAGCAAAAAATCACTGACACATCCTGGATGTTCTTAAAATGCAGGTGAGAAATATACTCTGGATGAATAAGAATATTGTCTGCACTAAATATTGCAATAGACTTCCAAGATATCAAGTAGGAAGGTATTAAGTCGTTATTAATATATAAACTAAAGGAAATAAAATATGACAAAAATCATAGAATTCTAATGAATATGTCAGGATAGAGAGACAGTGTTGTAGAATCTTGTTTAAAACAGAAAGCCAAGAAGAATGGATTGAGGGAGAAAATCCAAGACATGAGCATAAGTTTGCTGCAACACTAAGAAAAAGAAACTACAATATTCTTTTTTAATCTATTTCATTAAGAAAAGAGAAGGGACCACAGACCAGAAATATGTCTGGATTCTCATAATCTTTTCCATAGCAAAAATATGAAATGCAAGAAGAGCAGAACATGTATGAGAGTTATCCACCACTGTCTCACTTTAGCTAAGTGTCAGTCAAAGGATGTCAGCAAAGAACTATCAACAGGATGCTAAATAACTTTAGCAAACAATGCAGAAAATCACTGTAAATAAGAGCCTTAAACAAGGGTTTCACAGCCAGTCATTTTAGAAGTGAGGACAAATATATGCTTCAGCAAACGAGCACACCATGAGCACAGCCCTGCTTCCCAAGCCCCATGCAAACTCACTGCCCTAAGGTGCCATATGCTACAGAACAGAACATGCTCAGCTACAGCCAGCAGGAACCATAAACCAGCTGGTTTAATCAGTTTCCTGGCGTCAATAGGGACACAACTGCACAGCTGCATAATGTGATGAATGAAAAACACCAATTAGGAAGGAGTAAAATGATACATCTCCGAGGTACCTGCCAGATTTGCCAGCGGAAAAAACTAATAAAAGAAATGTGCAAGTCTCTGCCCACTTTGGCACCTATTACTTATGTCTCACAATAAATATTGCAAACGATCAGTTTGTATTGACTAAACATTTACTGAAAACCAAATCCCTCTCAGCATTCTTGCAATCTACTCTTAGTGCAATACGAGCTTTTTTCCTCTTTTTTAAGGTGAAATCCAAGACATTAATTATATGACCTTTAAATTTAAGAAGATATTGGGCATATACATACAGTTGGCAATAAGCACTATTCACAGATAGTGTGATAGTATTGCATCTTGAATTATCCCAGGATATATAACTCTAGTTCCTAGGTCTCAGTCATTCCACTCTCTAACTATTTCTCTGTATGTCTCTATGATCAATTTAATTTGATTAAATGATAAGTTCTGGTTTATTTAATTTATTCCTTTACCAAGAGAAAATAGTCAATCTCTTTTATATTTCCAATGTATATTAATCTGGGGCTTTTTAATTTAAAGATTTTTATTTAATTTTTAATTTGGTTCATCAGTTTTCAGCTACAGAATTCTGTAAGCTTTTGTTTCCTGACATAAGACAATTTCAAATGATCAGCTGGAGTTTAATGGAGTTAATCCGTCAAGCCAAACCACATTCTAGACATATAAAATATTATCATAACACTTAGCCTTCCTCCAATGAGAAAATTTTAGCCAAGGTATTTTATAACAGCATTGTAACATAAACACTTGTAGCCTGGAATATTGCATCAATCCCACTCAAGTCAAAATTCAATGCATATATTACATATGAAGTGCACAAAATAAAAAAATCCTTAAGAAAAATATGGTATTCCATTATCAAAGAAAAAAATTCAATAGTCACTGAAGGAAAAAAAAAATCATCTCTAACTTGCAGAAATAAAGGAGTTTCAGCTTTATTGCGTCTTGTCCAGAGAAACACACTAATTCAGTACATCAATAGTACCAGCATATTTGAGGTATTTGAAGTTGGGGAGAATGCAGATATTTGCATACATTATATTTAGCTTCTTTGAAGTGGTTTCACAGAGGACACATCTGTAGGCATAAATAACGGCTCATATGAGAGACTGAAATAAGGGAGTTAATAATCAATACTCTCTAAGAATTTTTTTTTTTTTTTTTAATCACTGTCATTTGAATTAACTTTGAGAAGTCCCTTGAGAATCAGCTGGTACATTCAGGGAACACAAAATGCAGATGGATACTAAGGATACTGTCAGTGGATATGAAACTGCAGCAGACCTGAAAGCTTAGATTATAAGGATTTATTTGAATGAGTTAGCTTTCAAACTAGGAAGCTTTGGTAAATTGCTTATGTTAATAAGTTGAAATACCCAAGTTTATACATTCAAATATAATATCTTAACCTAAGACTGTGCTACACATCTGAAGATTAAATTAAAATTTAAAAAAAAGGATGTTTTTATAATTAAGCATCTGTTTTGAAGTAAGAAAAAGGGGAAAGAAAGTATGGAACCATGTCACACCCATCGTCTGTGAGAAATAAGACAATAGAGACGATAGTATTTCTCTGGGAAAAGAAAATAAATTTTGAGTAACCTCTTCTGTGATTTAGCACACAAGGTCCTGTTAAGTGTCTTATGAACTTAATTGTGTTCGAAAACATCGTATTGATTTTTGGTGGCCTTCTTTGTTGACAAGTCTGGCTCCTTGGGGTGGACTGGGTGTTAAAAGCTTCTTGCCTTCTAAAAATCTTGACAGCAAAATATTAAATTTTAATTCAGGAGTGTGATTATCTTCTGTGATACCATGCAGCTGCAGTTCTCTTAATCAAACAGAACGTGAAGAAAAAACTGTGGTGAGATCAAATTCCCAACATCCCTTGTACAACCATATGAGCTTGAGAGGATTTTCCCTTCTGCCTGTCTTAAGAATAATCAGATCTACTGAAAAAATTTAATATATAGGCTAGAAAAAAAGAACATTTGATGGAGAGCTAACAAATCGTGTTGGAATATAATTTTTACCATAAAACCACATGGTTTTTTTTAAGCTGCAGTAATGAGTTTCCACAGACATCAGCCCAGGACACTGGACATTAGAAAACACCACACAGCAGTAACAGAGTGCATGAACAAAGCAAGTGTCTTGTCAATGCAAAGCAGAGCTGATCTGCACTGACACATAAGACTGCCAGGAATGGGAAGTGTCTGGCTTGTTGTATCATTTTGGGATTTGCCAGTGTTGGCAGGATTGGTGATGTACTTTGTAAAGCCATCAGATCCAAATTTGGATGCAATTAAAAAAAAAAAAATAAACAGAATACCAGAAAAGTGCAGCAAAAATAGAGGAGAAAAGCATATAACTGAAGAAATAATTTTAGACCAAACTTTTGTATACACCAAACTTCTGGAGTATTGTACATAAATCTGGACACTTTGTTAAAGAAAGTAGACCAAATACCTGGAAACTGTACATGAGAAAAGACTGATGAATTATTTTGGAGGCTATGACTACTACTTGAAAAGAGATTAGCAAATTCAGATTCATTGTAATTACAAAGAACTAAGATAAAATTATTAAGCTATATATTATTTTGAAAGACATAGAGACAGTTTGTATCATCAGCTACTGGAAAGGCAAAATTCCCTCAAAATAAAAATAGAAAGTGAGAGGCTGAAAGGAGCATGAGCACTGTAAGAAATCAAGAAACAAGTGCACTTTGAAAGCAAAAGTGGTGTTCAGAATGGACTAGAAACTGTATTAGTAGAATAAAAGGTGAGTATAAGTTTCTGTAGCAGTTGGAGTGTGGGGAGGAAAGAAGGAAAGAAAATTATACTCCTGTCCCCAAAGGTAAAAACTTGAGTGAGCTTGGAATCTCAATTACACTCTCAGCCCTTGAGATGCTCCTTCAGATCAGTACTGAAGAGATAAACCATTCTGCTTCAGAGAAATGGGCAAAATTTGTCTCTTCGTGATCTAAGAGTCAAGAGAAAAGTCACTGTCTTTGTGGTTTACTCCAAAAACAATTTTGTTCGAGAGGTATGAGGCTTCACCATGAAATTTTAGTTCAAAATCTGTCCTTTCTAAATTTTTACTTAGATTCTCACATTCTTGCTGAAAATATACAAGCAGACAGCAGTAGTGGTGATTAAGGATTCCCCACTGGGAGCAGGCCTGATCATTAACTTGTTCCACACAGGCCCTTGAAGAACTCACAAATAGCAATGACTTTTGGTCACTGCTTTCCCAGGAGAGTATCCAAGTGGTTATCAAGAAGTGAAAAACTTCATAGATGTTTCCTCTCCTTAACTTTTCCAATTTATTTATTTGACTCTTTTCAGAAAGAGCAAACTATTTCTTAAATTTGGAATTAAATAGTATGAAGGGATGGGAAAAAGTCTGTGGCACAAATCTCCAGTTGTGAAACGCCATAGGCTCCACCTCACCCCTTCTGAGCGTTCTCAGGACTGAAGGGCTGAGCCCTGGCACACATTTCCCTCTGGGCATGCAGCTGGGTGGTGTGGATGGAGCTGAGGATGCAGTGTGGTATCACATGCCCAACCTCCTAACCAAAGCTCAAAATGGAGAAGGAAGATTTACATAAGAAACAGAATTAATGAAATATGAGAAGGCAGAGATATGTGACTTCCTCAGAGTAGTCAGAACTGAAGATGCATTACTTCAAAAATTAGAAGGTTAAGCAATGGCACATTCTCCTATTCTGCCCCATTCATCTGTTCCCCATCTTCCCTATCCAATTCCTATGTTATACATTTGCAGGTATTTATTTTTGAGCTGTGCCAAAGAACAAAGTAAACAAATTAATCTGAAGAAATAACTAATTTAATTCTTCTGAGCTGTATTTCAATAACCTTTCACAGAGTAACAAATATCTGTGCAAGCACAATGAAGAGGGAGGAGACACAAAACATCTGGGGAGAAAACAAAGGCAAGTTACTCTTAATTTTTGGGCTGTGAATTTTTGATTGCCTTTTAAAATCTTTGCAAAATGCTTTAAAATTGACACATCATTAGACTCATCATACCTTAATAGAAAAAAAAAATTTGATTTCAAATTATTTCAGTCACTATTTCAGTCCTCAGCTCAGAGTTCTAAAGGTTAGTGCCTCACATACATGTAAGAAGACAGACATATTTTAGGTATTTATATAAATTTGTACAAATCTCTATAATCTATATCTATAGGTTATCTATATCTTTCTGTTGTGGTCTAGAATAAGGGTTAGATCTCAGCCACTCCAACAAACAGCATAGTTTGAAACAGTTAAAAATTCGAGTTAGATTTTGTACATTATGAAAATCCAAATTAAAAGAAAGTCTGGTTTTGTGGTGCACAAATAAATTAATTCATATAATTACTCTGTAATAGTGTAATTGCTATAAGGTAGAAAATGAGCCATAAAATCTAGCAACTGTGGAGTCAATAATGTCCTATAAATACTATCCTAATTATACTGCAAGTTAAAGTACCATGTAATACCTGTTTTAATTGCCTATTGGTCTGTACAACTAGGACAAAAATGAAGACCCTCTTCTTTAAAAGCATAGATATAGGCTCATTATAACAATGTGCATAATGTTTAATAGTATAGCACATACATCTAAATAACTAGAGCAAATCAAATTATTCATGGCAATCAGATTAGACACAAATTTAGCCTATCATATCTAGAAGTTTTTACATTATTCCAATTGACTAACAAATACTTTTCATAAACAAATTTAGAATAATTTCTTCCTCATAAATTATTGCCATCATTAGTTCAACTATTCAGTAGAGAAAATGCCAATCAAGATCTGATTGGTGAACTTATTTATACAGTGCAATATATGCATTATCTATTTCCTGACCTGTTCCCTTGTAGAGAGGCAACAGAAATGCTTTATGAATGCAATGAATAGGAATCTGAGGGTGCTCAGTCACAGTATGCAAAGTTTCCACTCAGGCACAGAGATATGACAGCCACATCTTTTAGGCCTAAACTCTGTAATGAAGTGGGGACACCTACTTTTATTTCTGGTCATCTTAGTCCTTGATCAGCTGTTGCAAAACTTAAATCTTGAATCCTTTTGCCAGGCTTGCTTCAGCCAAACAGCATCTGCTTGTAAAAGAATAATCTATCTATTGTTTTCCTTTCTTATTGTGCCCTAATTTTGCTACTGCTGTTTTCTGCAGAGAAAACCAAATGTCACTGCTTTTCTCTTTTGCATCTATCCAACAATAGGACAATAAATGCATGATTCAGCCATTCCTGAGCTGCACTCACTAACAAAGAATTTGCAAAGGCTTTTCAGGTGATGGGCTTCTGGTAACCTAAACTCTGTCTCAAACATCTCATCCAATCACTGTTTCTTAGTGCTGCTATTTACTGGGTTCAATTATTCCTGAAGTTTTCTGTTCCTTGTAATCCATGTTTCCAGTTTGGAAAGCAGTCATAAAACACAGGTCTGGGTATAGATTTAGCCAAATATCAGTATTTGAAGAAATAAACATTTCCCCTCAGAAACTAGCAATCATAAGTAAATTCATAAGTAACAATTTAAATGTAGCCAAAGGGGTTAAAGATTTATATTAATATGCAATTATATAAATCTTCCCATATGATTCTATTCCAAATTATATTTATAGCCAGTTCTGAATCAGGGTGTTTCATCAGTAATTTTTCCACTAAAACTATTTGAAACAATTTCTTTTGGTTGCTGTCGTTTGAGATATTTTTGGTTCTTGTTTTTCTTGTTTATATGTTTACGGCTGTTGAAGGTCTATGCTGAAAATTGTAACTCCAATTAAATTTGCTTTTTAGGATAACTGATATGGGAATAGATTTTGGGATCTGCCTCTTTAAACATTATTGTCAAATGCCAAATAGAACTACACAGAATAAGAGAAGAAGGAAGGATTTTGGAACAGTAGCTTAGCATTCAGATGGCTTGCATAAACTAAAAACAGAATCTGGAATAATGTTAAATTTGTATACATGTGTTATTCATTGCATCTCAATTTAATTACTATATTTTGAACTGCTACATGAACACTGTCCAGGAGGGTTGAAAATCTGGCTGCCTAGCAGCTATATTACAGATTTAATTAACACACGTTGAGAACTGCTTCAAATCATCTGTGCAACAATTCCTTTGCTATTGATGATGACAACCTTATGGAGGCCAAGCTGCAAATCCTCCTCACAGGCTGCAGTGCAGTTGCCATTATTCTATTGATCAACTTTGTCTCAGATGTTATGTGGCAAAAACGTGGTAATCAGGATGACAGGCTTAAAAGATGTAAGCTATTCAGAGAGTTAGTGAAGAAAATGAAGCTAAAGGCATTTAGTGTCACTGAGTACATTTTTTGAAAGAAAATACAGGCTTTTGTATAAAGAAGAATGCCAGAGACAAAATGTGGCCAATCATAAAATCTCAGTGAAAGAGCTGGGTTTAAAGGAAAGTGCAGTAGCAAATAAATACTGAAAACAAGCATCCAGAAAAATTCAGCTCTTGTAGAAATGGCAAGAACAGATGTGTACTCCTGGTCTCTGTATGGCAGTGGAAGCCTTTTACACTTATTGCACAGTTGCTAATGATATCACAAAAATGGAGGCACAGAAAAAAAGTACAAAACAAAAAGGAATTGTTACTAAACAACGTTGAGGCAATGAAAAAAATGCTAAGAAATAGTACTTAGGGAAAAGTGTCACAGTGAATTGGCATTGAAGTGAGATGCAAAAATATTTTGTCCTTAGAAAGTTTCAGTTCAGCTCTGCTCATATTCATAAATATTCCGATGGATGAACAGTCCGGAGGCAGAACTGCTCCCCTAGGCTAATATGCTGTCCTTGAGGTAGAGTTACATCAGCATGGAAGAATTGAGTTGATAATAATGCTACACTGGGGAAAACACGTACTTTTGTTCATGTATTTTTAACAATTGTTAGATATTTGAGAAAGACCTAGCATTTGCTGAAACAAAACATGCAACCATTGGCACAGGGAAAATTAGCAAGTGCTGCATTTAATCTAGAAGTTGTAGGAAGGGCTAAGTCTATTTAACAGCTCCAGAGGAAGTGAGAGGAATTATTTGTGGAGCATTTGCAGAAATCAGCAATTAAATACAAACAAATGAGTCTGAGAAAACATGCAATTTAGCAAAAAATTATGAAAGAGGAGCTCAAATAGGGTGTAACTGGTTTTCAGAATACTGACTAGAAAGAGCTTTGATAGTTACTACAGATAATTCCCCAAGGCCCTTAGCAAATTGTATAGCTGAGAAAAAGAAAGAATATAGAGGCTACTAATGCTCGTCTGATATTAAAAAAAAAAAAAAAAAAAAAAAAAGAAAATGGAGTTTAAATGAGAGTGCTGTAATTTCCTAACTCTTATGGTGCAAAATACTGTGATGTGCCCAGCCTTCAAAGCAAGACAATTCCATGAATCCAGTGGGCCTAGTTAAAATAGTGTGTTGTGATAAAATCACATCAGGCACAGAATTTAAAATTTAAGGTTGAAAAGCCTAACAGCCAGCACTCCAGACCAAAGGTTGTATAACCTATATGTAAAGTCATATTAACAGTCTGGGAATATTAACTCTTTACTTATTTGTTAGAGTGTTATCTTCTCCATTCACATCACTATCACCTTCCTATTATTATCTTCCACTGTTACCTCTGACATCGTTATCCATAGGCTTGCCAAGCTTGTCAAGGGAGTTTTAAAATAAAGTGGCCAGGGGAGAGCAAACTCAATCCATCCCACTGCTGCCAGTGTAATGCCAGTGCCAGAGCCTGGAGTGGTATGGCAGGTGTGCAGGAGAGCACCTGAAGAGCATCACAAAGGAATTCCAGCCATTCCAGACAGTAAATCAGCTTTGCTGGGGGCCAAACATAAATGCTTCTATGCAAATGAACACAGCATGAGGGGTAAACAGGGGGAGTTAGAGTTCTGTGCTCGCCTGTAGGGCTGTGATATTGTTGGCCTCCCAGATGTGGTGGGATGGCTGGAATGTTAGAATGGAAGGACACTTTGGGAAGGGCAGACAGGACAGATGAATCAACTGTGCTGCCCTGTATGTCAATGGCCAGCAGGAGAGAATGGAGCTCCTCCTGGACATGGATGAGAACCTGATACAGGCTGCCCCACCAGGAAGATTGAGAAGATGAGCCCTCTATAGATGGAGCAGCCTCACCATCACAAGGCTTTGTCCTCCTGGGGGTCTTCAACCACCCTGATACCTGTTGGAGGGACAGCACAGCAGGGCACAGGCAATCCAAGAGGATCCTGGAAGGCATTGATGACATCTTACTTCTGACAGAGTAGCAATGAGAGGAGATGCTATGCTGGGCTGTGTTTTCACCACCAGGGAGGGGCTGGTGGCCACTGTGAAACTCGAGGGCAGCCAGGGCTGCAGTGACCATGAAGTGGTGGAGATTGACATCCTTAGGTCAGTGTGGATTGTGCACAGCAAGATTGCTGCACTGCTCCAGGAACTGCAGACTCTGGCCTCTTTGGGGATCTTCTTGGTATGCTAGTATCTGAATTAAAAAAAAAAAAAAAAAATAAAAAAATTAAAAAAATTACTGCTCCTTAAAGTTATGAATACCAAGAATTTCTTTGAGAAAGCAAGTCTATCAGGGCATATAACAGTGTTTTGCAGAACTGAAAGCCTAGAGATTTCACTCAGTCTGAACGATATTAAACTTAAACTCATAGAGCTTATGTGCTGCTAGATCTGTCCATAAAAATTAATGTTAATGTTAACTAAATCTTAACATAACTTTTTAATTAAATATTGTCACTGCTTAAGGAAAGCAGCAAAATACCCAGGTCAAAGCATTTCCTTTCATTTAAGAGTTTGCACTACTTTTTAATTATTTCCTTTTTTTGCTGGTGATTTTGGTGCACATGTTCCTGCTCAGTTTTCTTGACAACTCACAGTGTTGTTGCTCAGACAGTCAAGAGATATCAAAGCTGTTTAAATTATAGTAGTTCACCTTCTTTTGAACCATAAGGAACCAGTCACAGTTGGAAATGGGATTCCTGACTTCAGACACCGAAAAAACACACTTGAAAATCAATGCCACAGTGATAAGTTACAGCTTCAGAAAATTGGTAAAGGCATTGCAAAATGATTGCCCAATCAGTAGTATTGCTTGCCAAGCTTGAAAGAAACCCATTACTCTGTTCTGTCTCTGGTCTGCTAAAATTTACACTCTGGTATCTTTCTCCTTTCTGAACAACCACATGGCTACAGGAATCATTATGAATATTACAACAGGATTAACTCACTTAAAATGCCTGCAGCAATTTTGACATTTACACTTAGAAGACTCGTAAGACTTCTGAGCATTCTTGAATGCGTAATGGAAGCAGCAAGGTCAGCAGCTCAAAATCATTCCCATTTTCTACCACTGTCTGTGTGAGGTTTCATATTTACATGATTTCAGATGAGAGTACCTGTGTAAAATATGATTAAAATGATACATTACAAAAGACTTAATTGGTCTTAAATCAGCTATAACTGAGCATGATGTAGGGACATTTGCACTGATGTCAAGCAAATGAAGATAGACTTTAGAAGATTCAATGCAAGCATGGATTGGACTTACTTAAGACTCATACTTTTTTTTTTCCAGGTTTACATTTATTTTCAGATAATTTTTTCAACTGTTCTTCAATTGAAAGAACTTCTACACCTTTGGGTACATATACATGTTCTCTGGTTCATCATACCTAGCCTTAGTTCACCAAGGCTATAAAGCCAACTAGAATAGAACAGGGAAGAATATTTTAGCTGAAAGGGACTCAAGGAACAGCCAGCCCAACTGCCTGAACACTTGTGGGGCTGACCAAAATTAAAAACATGTTATTAACGTCATTGTATAATTGCCTCTTAAACATTGGCAGGCTGAGGGCACTCACCATCTCTACAGGAATCCTGTTCCAGTGTTTGACCAACCTCTCTAGAGAAATGCTTCCTAACGTCCAGTCTAAACTTTCTCTGATGCAGCTTTGAACCATTCCCATGTGTCCTATCACTGGATACCAGGGAGAAATGGTAATCACCTCCCTCTCCAATTCTCCTCCTCAGGAAATGCAGAGAGCAATCAAATCACGTCTCAGACTCCTTTTCTCAAGACTAGACAGATTCCTCAGCAGCTTCTCATAGCACATCCTTTCTAATACTTTCACCAGCTTTATTGCTCTACTCTGGACACAATTGAGTACCTTAACAGCCTTCCTAAATTGTGGGGTCCAGAACATCACACGGGAATCAAAGTGAAGCTTCATTAACACTGAATACAACAGGAAAATCATATCTGTTAATAAGCTGGTGATGCTGTTTGGTGCATCCCAGGATGTGATTTGCCCTCTCAGCTGCCAGGGACACACTTTTCATTCATACTGAGCCAATTGTTGACCAGAACCTCCACATCCCTATCTTCAAGGCTGCTCTCCAGCCACTCCTCTTCCAGCTTATACTTGTTCCCAGCATTACTGCTTTCCACATGTAGAATTTGGCATGTTTTTTGCTGTACATCTCGTATATCTTCCTACAAAATTTAAATGTTTGACCTTTCTGGTTAGAAAAACTTTATTTTATTTCAAATATTTTCATAGTGTAATATAGGATATACATCAAGCTGTGTGAGGAAGAAGTTCCTAACACATATAAGTGTAGGACACACTGTAGTCATCCCTGACACTAATACACTTTGCTGATCTACAAGTTGCAGAAAAGGGTATATTCACAATCTGGTTAGATTTGTCCCATTGCAAGGAATAAAGGAATAAAACAGAATATGTTTTAATAGCGATGATAATGCAAATTACTATTCACTTTTTGTACATAGTTAACACAACAAATTAAGCAATACCTTAAAATTTGAAAGCCTCATATGGCAATACTCACATGAGGAGCCCAAAGTGATTAAGAAGATTTCTTCAAAACTCAAACCAAGTTTTAAAATGTACCCTTGGGTAAAGAAGAAGCAGAGTCAATTTCCCAGGCTAAATATCAAGATTGAAAATGTGAGATTTATCACTGATCTCTAAAAGATGTACTCTTGAACACTGCCATCCAATCACATAAAAATGTGGATTACACTGTCAATTTGACTACTGCATGTTTAATACATCTGTAGAGATAGTAATCTCTGTGACAGCAGAGCTGAGGAACCCTTAGAGGATTTTAAGGGGAAACAATGCAGAGAAGATGATTACAGAAAGCTGTCTGTGGGAAAGAAACTCAGAAGAAGATTTATAATTTATAAATTTGTACTTTCTACCTAATTGCAGAAGACATTCAGGAACAAATCTCTTCCAGGGGAATTAATGTGATTTTAGCACAAATTCGACTTTGCTATCAATACTGCTGGTAGACTTTTCTGTCCAGAAAAAAATGTAAACAATTGTTTCTTAGATAGATTCTGTGTATCATTGAATCACAGAATGGTTTGGATTGGAAGGGACCCAAAGGACCATCTAATTCCAAACCCCCTGCCGTGGGCAGGGACATCTTTCAGTAGAACAAGATGTTCAAAGTCCCCTCCGAGTTAGCCTTGAACACTTTTTTGTACTTCTATTTGTCACTAAATGATCACATAATTAGAGTTTTACATAACATTATTTTTGTCACCTGTAAATCCCAGGGTAAAACTGTGCCATACTAATTATCTTTTAAAAGTTAGACATTATTGCAAAGCATGCAAAAAACCACAATGAAAAGCAATTAAGTATTAAGACTAAAAGTAAATATGAATTTGTTATCCCAAAAACCAGAAAACATGAGTGTAAAGGGATCATTTGACAAATCTCATCACAGAATATTTCAGGTGGAAAACAGAGTATTTGAAAATATGTTAAGAATTTACTTTTAATACTGATCAGTTGTGTTCTCAGTATAGGTCATAAAATATTTTAAAACTTCATAATTAAATCATTCATCAATGTAGAGAACGTA
Organism: Sturnus vulgaris; assembly: GCF_052056855.1. Lineage (NCBI taxonomy): Eukaryota > Metazoa > Chordata > Aves > Passeriformes > Sturnidae > Sturnus > Sturnus vulgaris. Next base: position 102,085,547 of record NC_142245.1, on the reverse strand, counting down.
ATGAATAAATAAGAGAAGCGTGGATTTGAATATTCTTTGTTATTTTGCATGATAAAATTGTGAGAGATCTGAAGATTCATCAACTGCAACTATTTCTTTTCAATCTGACTGTTTCAAAATAGAAGGTGAAGCTTATAAAAAAGAACACCAAGTCTTAACTCAGAAAATTATTTCAGGCTTAAAAGGTGACACAATAAAGACTGACAGGAACCTCCGGGCATCTTCATGAAATGCTTATATTTAATCAAGTTTTTGCAAAAAGTTAAAAATAAAAACACTAGAATGGAAATTGCCCTTTAGACAAATGGTGTAGTACAAGTATATCCCAGGGCAAAATTTGCTGGATGATGCATACATTATACAGAAACTCCCCAGCACCTTGCAGCCAGGGTCTATTTTAGTCCTCCTCTAGCATGGGTTGAAATACTGATAACCTTGTAAAACGGCCTTACATGAATGCAAAAAATGAATGTCTAAGTAAAGTACGAGGGACATTCAACAACGATTGGAGCATCAGATACACACTGGCCACTAAGATGAATAAAACTAATATAAAGTGTTTTCCCCTTCATGCAACAAAATGTATTTGAAAACTATGTTGAAAAAATGTTATCTATTAGTATATTGCTTATATACTAACATCTCTTTAGATACCTATAAATGAACAGAATAAACTACCTTAAATTTGTGGAATTTTCATCATATTCTCACAGTATATTTCTAATTAAATTGAATAGACATGTACTCCCATAATAATTTCATGGAATGTATAGCAGAGGTGCCATTCTAAGAGATAATAGTATATCATCAGTGAAATATCCGTCTTCTAGGAAGAATAATATAAGCATCAAAGTCTCTTGGTAAAGCAGAATAAATCTTTCCATAGGCTAAATAAGCATTACAAGGAAAATAATGCCTCCACAAAGTTGTTCTGTTAAAAAAATAGCTTTTATGTTTATATGGATTTAATTGGAAAGCAAAAACAATCATTTGCTGCTGAGAGAGATTTATGTTTCAGTGGTAGTAAACTGGTTGTCTCCAGCACAAGAAAGCAAGAAAATAAAACGTCTTTTTTCTTTCTTTCTTTCCTTTTTTTTAAAGCATCCCTTTAAACACTCCAATGTTATGTGTTATAAATCTCCTCTCTTCTGCTGCTGCAAGCACTGTCTCCAATCTAGTAACTGAACTGCTAAAAGTGAAAAAAACCCTGAGCATCAGAGAGGTTTTTGCACTCTTCTGTCACTCAGAGCTTTAAACCTCCAAGAATTTATTCTTGTTATTTTTTGATAGATTTGCTTTTATAACCAGATTCAGAATAATAAACAATGACTTTTGCCTTATTAAGAATAAATATTTTTATTTATATTTTTTCATTGTCAAACTTGGCTGGAAATCACTACTTTTGATGAAAACTTGACGAAAAAAGCTATTATATCCTCATGGTGTTATGTTTTGAGTCCTGATTCAAAAGAAGAAATTTACTACTTTAAGCAGTCATAAAATATGGTCATAAAGAAACATAAAAAGAGCCTTTCAGTTAGTTCATCAGCTTCATTTAATAAAACTTGTGACATGATGGACAAGTAATTTGGGATATGTTGACATCATAGATTTTGCAAGATCATGCACAAGCCAAGAACTTAATAAAGTTTAATTTGAGCTCCTTTAGTACTTAAATTCTGATTTTTCAAATACCCAGAAGCATTGCAGTCCTGTGTGGGCTGGCTGCTCATCAGATTGCTTTCATTAAGGACTTTTCTGGATCCACAAATCACAAGTTTTCAATGGGATTCTCATGGGTGACAGCACTCTGAACTCTGCCTGTCAAAGCAAGATTTACCTAAACCCCTGTGGCACAAGTGACTGAAAGAGCAGTTGCTGCACCATTAAATACAGGTTGGAACCAGGATCTGGAAGACTAAGGTGACTAAGGTTTACTCCCAGCTGTGTTTGAGACTTTCTAATCTGCTCCTCACACCTCCCAAAAGTGTCCTAAATCCTAGTTTGTAGACCTAGGGGGAAAGTAGAGACAGGCTTCTCTGCACCACTTCTACTGAAGCTGTTTCCTTCTGATTAGAATAACAGAAAAATTAATAGATCAAGGAAATGCGAGAACATGTTTCTCAAGTCTGTTGATGAGATCACTGTTGTGGTTAAGGAATGGCACTCCTCAGTTCAGTGCTCCCACCAAGACTCTCCCAAACCACATGGTGCTCTCACTCACTCCCTCTTCCCCTTCCCCTTCTTGCTCTGGCAGGAACGGAGCACAAGGGGCAAAGATCGTGGGTTGAGACAAGAATAATTTACTGGAAACATGAATGTAATTAGAAAACAGCTACAATGTTAATGACAGTCGCAATATTAACAACTAAAGGAGAGAATTATTCACATGCAAAAATGCTCTCTGCAGAGCCTACAACAGTAAATAAATGTCCCTCCCACCCCAAACATTTTTCTTGACTGAAAAGGGCCCTGGTCCTTGGAAGGAAGAGTCCCTTTCCTCCACACCCGGCAGTGACTGTGAGGTGGTACTGAAAAATCATCAGGTCCTGGCCATTACCTCTCAGGGTACTGCAAAAACTGTTTTCACTTAGTTATAAGAAATCATGGAATTATTGGAATAAATATTGAAATAATAGAGGAAGGTAAAAACCATTGAATCCAGAACCTTTTTGCTGCAGGAAGAGCCATCAGATACCTTTGCTGGTATAACACAAAGGTAATTACCAATAATAGAATCACAGAATGGCCTGGGGAGAGGAGCACCTTTCCCTACACCAGGTTGCTCAGAGCTCCATGCAGTCTGATCTTGAACACTTCCAGGGATGAGTCATCCTCAGCTTCTCTGGGCTGCCTGCTCCACTGCCTCATTACACTCAGTAAAGAATTTTTTCCTAACATCTAATCTAATCTAATCTAATCTAATCTAATCTAATCTAATCTAATCTAATCTAAACTAATCTAATCTAATCTAACCTACCCTCTTTCAGTTTGAAGCCATTCTCCCTTGTCCTGTCACTACATGCTCTTGTAAATAGTCTCTCTCCATCTTCCTTGTAGGCTGTATTCAGACACTTGAAGGCTGCAATTAGGTCACCCCAAAGTTTTGTCTTCCCCAGGATGAACAAATACAATTCTCTCAGTTTTTTCTTCATAGGAGAGGGGGGCCTTCTCTCTGATCATCTTGGTGGCCTCCTCTGAACTTGCTTCAACAAGTCCCTGTCCTTCCTGAGCTAGGGACCCCAGAGCTGGACACAGTACAGTCAGTAGAAATCCTAACCAAGTTTGGACAGTACAGTCATTAAACTTTTAGGTTTCCTCTTGAAAGTCACTTCAAAAGAAAAAAAGCAACACCAGCTGGAATGTGTGTCTGTAGAAACAGAACAGAAAAGTTTGAATCAAAGTCACTTATTTCTTCTGATGTGGATAAATCATCTGATACCACTGAGCAGATCAGAAAAAAAATCCCATACTCACACTGTTGGCAGGAATCTATTCAGACTGCAACAAAAAGATCTGTGTAGCCATTATAAATTTATGTAGTATATTCCTCTTCAATAAGATTTTAGACATTTCAGTCTCTGTGAATTATGAAATTCAGGCAAAAACCCAGTTATACTAAAGCAAAATCCTCTTAATCAGATATATATTGGTACAAATAATTGTTCCCCATGTGGTACTATACCACAATACGTTAACATTTGTATTGGCATTCCAAGCAGTGTATACAAAAATTTAGAAATAAAATATACCATCCTGTCCTCAAGTAAGTAAATATGAAAGAAAATCCCTTATATATAATAGCATTTAAACAATATGTGGAACTTCTATTGCCATATGGATTTCTTGAAATGTCTCGTGACTTTTCATGCAATATTGCACTTTGTCTCCAAACATTATTCATCAATGAATACATCCTATGTGTGTGGTTCTGCCTAGTGAATTGGTGGGAACCAAACTATTAATCTTCTATTTACTAAAATGAAAAGAAACCTACAATCTGGTTTGTCCTGTGAATTGATAATCTTATATTCTTACATAGAAATTATTTATGTATTTTATGTGGGAGGTGTGGATATAAGACAGGTGGTTAATGTTAGCCAATGCACAGGATATGGATTGAAGTATTTATTTGCTAATCTGATTGAGAATAAATTCTATTTGTTAATCTAACAGGAAGAGAAGCACACTTTGGACAAGGAAAATAGCAGTATTCACTTGGTAAAGAATATAGTTTCTTGTGTGCTTGCTAACTTTGCTTTCTAGTCTTCAGTTATGTGGAAACTGATGGCGCTGTGCACAACATGCACAGTTCTATAATTCTTTAGAAACCCCAAATGAAATTTCATTCCAACTCCAAATGAGGCATTGATCATTTCAGCAGGAGGCAGATGTGAGGAATACAGGTGTCTTGGCTAGCAATCTGCCCACTTGGAATGCTAAACTAAGGCACCATTCTTAGGGAACCTTAATACCAGAAACCATTATTTCCACAGAAGTAGGTTTTCCTCTGAGACCTGAAAACCTGTAACTAAAGAGAGGCTTGCCACATAGCATATAGAGGGACAGTTTTTATAGACCCCTACAATTAAAGGAAAAAGTAGATAATACTAATTATGTCTCATATTGAAAATGAACTTTTCAGATAGCAAAAAAGTAATGTCAGAGCACCAGCTGCATTTTGTTACACCCAAGGCTGATTCAAAATTCAAAAATGGAGAGTAATAAGACAAAATTTTTGCCATAAAGTACTGAAAATAAATATCTCAGAATATCTCAGCACAGGCTAAATTTAACTAGTTTTTACACATACTTTTACTGTAATTTTACTTTAGTACATGAACAAGATATGGCAGCTAACATATGAGCCAAAGAATTTATTTAGAAATACGAATAATAAATTCTCTTATGTGAGGTTCCTTGTCTGTTTTCCACCACATTGTGATTTTTCTGCTCAGATTTGTTTGAAGAGTAAGAAAAGTGCGGTAGAAAATTTCCTGTAAGGTTTTCCCTTAGACAGGAGAAGCCTTTGCACAAAAATTATCTGTGAACTGAATCAACAGAAAATGCTCTTGTGAACTTGAAACTGAATTTTGCATAATATTTGATACAAAAAGAACAGGGAATGCTAATGTTCCATAGCAAAGTCTGATCATCATAAATTTCACATAAGAATCTGCAAATAAGACTTCCAGTTCTTATGTTTTAAGAAAGAAAGTGTTCACTTAGGATTTGAACTGGTAACAAAAGGGCTGGATAAGCAAATTTGCTTTCTTTTAACAACTTCAGATTAATTCTTGCATAACTTTAGGAGGGAAAAGATTACTATATACTCTGCCACTTAATATTTGCTCCACTTTTAATATTAAAGCAAAAGCGCTTATAAAATGGTTGTTTTCTTTAATGTTTAAATAAGTTTATTCATTTGTATCCATTAAATTTGATAAGGATGGAGATATAATTATATAATATGTCATTGCAATCCTTCTCACTTTAGAATTTAATGTTTGGAGACTTGAGGGAAAAATTGAATACTGTGCCATTATTACCATTTTCCCCACAATTTTGACACAAAATACTGGAAAGTTTCTCACAAATATATAATTAGAAGTCCCCAAGAACAGAGCCTGAATGACTCTGAAGAAAAACAACAAAATGTTTTCCCTATAATTCATATTCCCTCAAAAACATGCCCTGACATTCAGTATATCTGCAGCTATCCAAAAATATATATTTACAAAAAAAAATTGATACTACAGTTACACCAAAACAATGCTTCAGAGTTATCCATTTGACTGATAATTTGCCTCAAAAGTATTCATAATCAGGACTGCATCAATGAGTGCTAGTATAATGGACAAAAAAAGGACCTGTGTAAGCTAAACTGACTGACACCATCACTTTGTGAGAGTAATTATCCTTATTTTTTTTTTTAATTATATTCAAGAGAAATAAGAATTAAGCATTATTGTTACTGAGATATTGTATGGAAATGCTAATGAAGTGGATGTATTTTAATTTTTTAAAATTTTTATTGAAGCGCATTAGAAAAAAGAGCAACCACTTATTCTGACAAGTTAAATAATTCAAATGTCAATATGATAGCTATCTTCACTGAGCATCAGACACGAACACTTCCTCAGTGTGAGAAGCAGCAGCTCACAAATCTCTTTGCAGCTGGAATCACAGACATGCCTCCGTTCTATGATCTCAAGGCTCTCATTTGCATGAACAAGAGGTGTCACCTAAGAAAAGATGTCAGCATGTGCATCTTTATTTTAGCTTTGAGAGCTGGGAGTTTTTGTCAGATCCCAGATACCAGACCACCTTGATTAGGCTCTTGGGAAACCCCACAGCAATTCATACAATTGTTTCTGCCTTAACCAGCACAAGATCCTTCGTTGTATTATTCAAATTATAAATAAAGACAATGTCAGTGACATTCTAGGGTAAGTTTCGAAACAGTGAAAATGGGCCTTTCTGAACTGAGACAGAAAAATATTTTAAAATCTCAGTGATGTGTAAATTATTCCTGTTACAGAGAAGTTAACTTGGTCTAAATTCTTCACTGCTGGTAATACTTGGGAGTACCAAAAGGTCTTGTTATTTTAAAAAAGTTTAATTAATAAATATAGGGTTTTTTTCATAAAATGAAAACAGAGTAGTTAGTAGCTTGGTTTTATTGTTCTCCTAATATATTTTAAAATAGAAATTAATATAGTGAGAGTCTGTCATTAATATTTTATCCTGGCTAAGCTCCTCTGCTGAAGTAACAGACAGTAGCTATAAAGTTTTATACTTCAAATTTTTCATGCAGCGACATATGGCTAATAAATCACAGTTTTATTTTAATGTATAAATAGCTTGTGTATTGCACTGTGAGGGGATATATTTAGTGTTATGTCTTTGCTGCTATTTACTTTCTAAATTAAAATCAGAGTAATCCACATCAGGCCTCTTCCACATGAAATGGAGAGTACACTGCTCTAAAGATCAGCATGTTCATGGTAAGAAATATCAGTGTACAGAAAAGATAATTTCTTAAAGTTCTCTTTGCTTTCCAATATCTAGTATTCACTTCATGAGGTTAGGCAATGCTACTTGTCAGATTAAAAACAATCAATGTAATAATAGTGATGAAGATGATAGCAAAATTAATAATAGTTCCTCCAAATGCAGCTATCTGTATAAAGTTTTACTGTACATTCTTCTGAAGATTTTGGGATTGGAAACTTGTGGCAATAAACATTAGACATGCATGGGAGTAAATTTAACTTTGAAAAAAATCTTTCTTTTAAATTGTGTTATAAATATTTTCAATTTCAGTGCACATCATAGCTAAGGATTACAGCTATTAAAATAATTTGATCTTATTTTTATGCCTGTTTTTTGTTTGGTTGGTTGGTTTTGGGGGTTTTGGGAGGTTTTTTTGTTTGGATTTTTGGTTTTGTTTTTTTTTTTTTTTTCTTTCATTATATGTCCTCAAGTGCACCAGAGCCTGGAAAAATCATCTTACAAACCTTAAGCAGATATTCCAGCAGTTTGAGAACGCACATAGATTTAACTGTCCATGTGAATGGCACAGTTATCTCTAACAGGACAAGCCCTTACATACCCACATGTAGATAAGTATTTTCAGAGGTGGTGCCCAGTTAAAGGAAGATGCAAATAAACTGTTGATATACAATGGCTGGAGGTCACAACCCATGTGAACAGTTCACAAACCAGCTGATCCACTCCATGTATAAGCTTACTTTTTAAAAGCTTAAGAAATTTAGAAATTATCTCTCTAATTCTAGTTCAAAACAAGCAATATATATTCATGGAAAAGGTAAAAGGCAAGAATGTTCTTCCTAGGATGTTAATCTTTATAGGATGCTGTGCTGGTTATTATACTAAGGCAGAACATATCTTTCCAAACAGCCTGTTACACAGTGCATGCATAATGCCTGAGATTATAGACAGAGTCAGAGATTAAAGAATGTACTAACACAGTTTCATTATACTGAACATCAAAATATTAGCAATAAAAATAAACAGCTGGGGAAGAAGGAATGCCAAAGTTATAAAGTCTAAAGTGACAAACACTAGATTTAGAGATTAAGCTTTTAAAAACGAGATGGCAATTAAATGTATCATTGCTACTCAGCTGTGTTAGCAATTGTCATCTGTCCTCTGTGCAGAAGCTGGTCTCAGAGTTCCCAGAAAATAAGACAAATTTATGATGAAGTCCGGAATCACATGGGTTTGTGAATAATAGCATTCATTCCAAACTCTTCATAGAATCATTACCACAATTCCCATGCAGGTCTTATAAGAAAGAAACGCTACTGGGTATCTCCTGAGGGTTTATGGGAAAAGTGAGCCTACCTGGAGTCAGCACCTTTCATAAAGGCAAGACTTTCTCATTAACTGCAATTATGTTTGTTGAAGTAATGCATTATCTCAGATAGGAGTTATCATTTTTAACTAAAATGTACTAATATTACCTGAGCTGTCTTCCTGATGTGAAAAGATAAGTTAAAAAAAATTTAGTTTTTTTTCTAAATCCACTGGGGAACCTGGTTGAATTTTTTGTCCTTGATAAAATTCTCTGAAGCAAAGTTGCACTGAACCAAAGAGAAAGGACCTAACTCATGCATATGGTGTAAGGCCCAAATCAATTTGCTAAAAGGGTTTTGAAAGGGGTTACAATGGTTCTTATACTCTGGGTAAAAATGCAGTGGAGAAATACTAGCCAAGTATTCTCAGGAGGTCAAAACAAGACAAAAGTTTAACATCAAACTTAAGGAAAAACAGGGAATTTTGGCAGAAGATTTAGTACAACATCCAACAAACACCAAACACTTAGCAAGCTTTAAACCCATTCGATGTTAAGTTACTCATAGCGTTCCAAGAAGAGGGACTTAGAAGCAGAGAGGAAGACAGACAGACAGAAAAGACACAGAAGAGCACACACAGCCACCAGCTCCTAGGTTCCAGCAGTGTTCAGATAGCAACTCCAAGAGGAAGGTAGGGTCAAGGCATCTGCTGTCCTCGTGCTCAGCCCTAGATACCCCTTGGCCCTCAAGGGCATTTCTCCTGGGTGGGAATTCCCATCACTTGGCCTCTCAGGAGCTGGGTTGGGTGAGTGGAGCACTGCCTCTGGTGTGCCATGACTGGCAGCTCTGCCAGGCTGGGGCTTTGGCTCTGCCATGGGGGGTGTGGGGCAGTTCAGTCTCACCAGGGCATGGCCCAACCTGGCCCCTCTCCCACACCCCAAATTGTCTTGAGACACCAAGGCTTCCAATCTCTGACACGTGGTTTATCATCAGGTTGCATGCATGCACATTACTAACTATCAAGAATATTTTAAAGACATTGAAAATAAGATCTATTTCTTTTGTAGAAGAGAGCATAAACTCTCTCATAGAAACCACTCCAAAATAGACTTTTCTTCAAGGAAAGAGAATAGATTAAAAATAAACAACATTTCTGGTGTCTCTTCTCTTATGAATTTCCTCTTTGAGTGTTGACTTTTTCAAAGTTTTTCTCTGTACACATTATAGTTTTGTAACCATTATTTTTCAACCTGGACTATTTATAATTACTTTTACAACTGAAAAATTCATTACAGGTAATATTTTTTGCTTTGCCTATTTTTGCATAATGAATAATTTAAAAAAAGATCCTACCTTTTTTTTTTTTGCTTTTTTAGTTTGCTAGTATTAGCTGAAGAACTGCATAAATAATTTTCAGACTATGGTTTATAATTAACTTATTTATTCTGACTATTGTTTAACTGTGCTATATTCTCTTTTGCAATTTCTATGGTTTGGTTCTTAGCTTAAGTGAGATAGCTTATGAGTAACAGACCATTTTTAAATAGGAGAATGATGAAAACCTAAGCCAAATAATGCACCAGTGGGATGACTTTTCATGCTAAATTTTATGAAATGTTTTGATTTTCTATTTCTTCATGAATTCCCAGTAGCCATAAAAAACCTTCAAAACAAACAAATAAGTAAGTAACACTACCTGCACATCAGGGAACAAAATTCAATGGTTTTTTTTGTCTTTTCAAAACATGAAAGCAATTCTGTGGAAACTTAACCTATTGTCCGATTTGTTATATATATTTATATGTAAAATGTTGATGTTTTACTTATAGAATAACATCACAAAATATCTAGTGTTTCTTTCGTGCTAGATATATTAGTAATAAATCACACATATAAAAGGCTTTATAATGCAAAAAATGTTTCTCAAGCTAAAGCAACTGTTCTTAGAGACAGGATTAAATAAAACTGACCACAGTTTATAAAATTCATTATTGTATATCAGTTAGTATAGACCTCTATCTTTATGGATATTAGTCTGTTAGCCCTTTCAGATGTATTTATAGATAGATAGATAGATAGATAGATAGATAGATAGATAGATAGATAGATAGATAGATAGATAGAAGTTCCTATGGACAACCAACATAATGTCACTTATTTTCCATTTTCACTGGACAAAAAAGGAAATGAGACAATTTAATCAAAAGTCAACACTATTCAATTACTTATATTTTCTTAAGTCTGTGTACTGTAGGGTTTTTAATTTAATTTTTATGTATTTATTTTTATATAGCCATGAATTTTCCTAAAACCCCCAAAAAACTAGAAACTAGAGGAAAAATATAGATTTGAGCAAAGCCTCATCTAAATATCAGGCAAACCCAGGAGAATCTTACAGCCAGTCATGGTATATATGAGAAACTTAGCAATATCTACAAGTTTTATTGGACAGAACCAAGATGTGCAGTAATCACATAACAAATCTGAGTTCTGATTTTGCTGTGCATATCTATTTCTTATCGACAGCACAATAGTGATTTACACACTTATTTCATTCTATCCTACATACTTGGAGATATTTTAATTATCTACCCACAAGTTAAAGTGTGCCTATGTGACTCTGGCAGAAAGGTCACGAGTCTTCTGTTTTATAAACAGTATCCCTCAGAACCTCCAAGGTGCACAGATCTCACCCTTCTACACATTTTTATTAGGAATAGAGATGTCTGTGCTTCAAAGAGAAACCCTTGCTGTGATTGTTAGGATAATCTTATCCATCTCATGATACCTTTAAGCACAGATTCATAACCTTGTCCACATTTGCTACTTTACTTTTTTCTTATGGAGTAGGTTTCTTTATAGCATACCTCCTTTGTGTTTACATTCCAAAAATGTAAACACAAAAGTCATTGACCCTGACTATAAAAGCTTATATGTTTTGGTTCTGAAATCCCCAGGATGAACATATTATAGAATTTAGATTTATTTTTAAGCTTTTCCACTTTGCTATTTAGTGCCTTGTTATCTTTCAGTAGCACATTACAGTAAACATTTTGTGTTTTATCTGCTTAGCTAAATTTCTACCTCCACACTGTTATTTATGCGTCATGTTTAATCAGCTGTGTTTCCTTCCCATCAATACACTGGCTTAGTGGATTTGCTTAGGGATTAGACTATTCAGCATTCTATCATGTGTGACATCAACATAGCAGAACCTTGCAGGTCTCCTAAAATAATGCTAACATGTTCTGTGAGGGCTCTTAGGAATTCTTGAGCTGACTCTGAGACTATGTTTATTTCTCCAGAAGGAGAAGTGCATTTTTTTTCTTTCCATTCCATTCAAATTAATTCAAAGGCTCTATAGAAGGATCTGAGGATCTGGACAGGCTGGAAGAGCCAAGGCCAATTATGTGAGGTTCAACAAGGCCAAGTTCTGGGTCCTGCCCTTGGGTCACAACAACCCCTGCAGTGCTACAGGCTGGGGAACAGTGGCTGGAAAGTTGCTCATCAGAAAAGGACTTGGGGGTGTTGGTCAGCAGCAGCTGAGCATGAGCCAGGGTGTGCTCAGGTGGCCAAGAATGGCCACCTGAACGGCTTGTATCAGTAATAGTGGGGCCAGCAGGGCCAGGGCAGTGATTATCACCCTGTAGTGGGCACTGGTGAGGGTGAGGTGCACCTCGAGTGCCGAGTCCAGTTCTGAGCCCCTCACAGCAAGAAAAACTTTGAGGTGCTGGAGAGAGTCCAGAGAAGGGCAGGCAGAGCAAAAGGTCTGGGGCACAGATGAGGAGCAGATGTGAGAGCTGGGGGTGTTCAGCCTGGAAGAAAGGAGGCTCAAGGGAGCCCTTAAGTCTCTCCACAGCTGCCTGAAAGGAGGTTGTAACCAGGGTCAGTCTCTTTTCTCGAGTGAAAAGTGATAGGACAAGAATAAATGGCCTCAAGTTGTGCCAGGGTAGATTGGATATTAGGAAAAATTTCTTCATGGAAAGGGTTGTCAGGCACTGGAGCTGCCCAGGAGGTATGTAAAAGACCTATAGATGTGGCACTGGAGGACACAGTTTAATTATGGACTTGTCAGTGCTGGGTTAGTTTTTTGGACTCAGTGCTCTTAGATGTCTTTTCCAACTTAAAAGTTTCTATGATTTTGTGCTTCTATTTGTCATACTTCTACAGAAAACTTTTCATACTTTGGAAATACAGATTGATTTAGGTTGTTCTACACTTCGTGTTTGACTTTTAGGCATTAGAATAATCTTGTAATCTTCTTAAGCTTAATACTTAATACTTAAGGTAATACTTACTCTAAAGTCAGTCTGAAAAGGAAAAGCAACAATTAGAGTGAGATGGAATGAATCTCTCAAGGGTGCTGTCCTTGCATGAAAGAAGTCCAAGGTCTGCATTTGACTGAAGGGATATTAGACCTTGACCTATCTGATTGAGAGGGGAGGACATCTGAGTTTGGATCAGAAGATTATTTTATTGAGTATACAAGGTACTTATATAGGATTCTACTTCTATGGCACTTATATAGGGTTCTATTTTTGGTAACAGTTTCCCATTGATTACATTCTTCATGACATCATGTTAGCTGGTAACATTACTTTATCACAAAGTTTCACAACATGTTTCTTGGTCACTTCTTGCCCAGGGAACATTTATCTGTGTCTCTCCCACAGTTTCTACTCTATCAGGACTAAGATATCAGGCTCCTTTATCAGTTCCATTGTACTCTCTGTTTTATTCCCCATACCTGTCCTATAATTTCAGCAGATTTTTACACTAGACAGGTAATATAGAGATTTCATTTACTTCTGTTAATAAGAAATAATATCATAGTTGCAATCATAGTTCAAAAAATATCTCAGACGTCGATAGATTCGATGGGTGCAACAATAAAGGGTCATGATGTCTAGTTTATAAGATGTCAAAGTGAACTGCATAGAAAGTAAGCAGTATGACAGAGATTCAATAAAATAAATTTACTGGTGCTTAGCTGGAGCTAAACAGCAGTATTCCATTTTTGCCTTATAAATATCAGGTCACCTTGAGCAAGGCATCCTCTGGGGCTGGCCTTTTTAAACTGGCTAGGAATGGCACTCTAGTTTCCTACACCTATGACAAAGATGACTATTTGAAAAGAAGTCATTATCTTTTTGGGAAATCCAAAAGAGAGCACCAGAATTTCAAAACTTGCCAGAATACAGCAATTCTCATTCAGCTTCTAAATGGTTCAACTATTTTAAATAAGTGTTGCACTTAGGAGTTCTAAGATCTTCTCCAGATATATTTATTCATCCTGAAAACTGACAATTTAATAAAGTCATGTAGATACCCATTCTGCACAGAACATATTTATCCTGCAGACTTTCTTCCTAGAAGCGATTGCTAGCAAAAAGGATGAGGTCTTCTGCTTAGTCTTAGAAAAATAATTGTATTGTTACAGTCCCAATCTCCCATTTTGAAACCTGGAATGTTTAATTATACCGTTATTAAAAAGGAACACGCTGTTCTTTCTCATTCCTGAGCAATACACATGTATGAAAAACTGTACTGCAGAAGTGAGAAGTATAGAGCACAAACATAGTCATTTCAGAAGTCAGAACAATTGAAAGTACAAAAAACTCCATAGCTTGTGGTACATTGTCAATAAGCTTGCTTTCTCTTTCTGCTACAACAGTGTTTGTGGAGATAGCTGGCCCGACCAGTCTCCAACTTTGTTAAACCCCAAACACTATTTATTTTTAGAATTGGAGATATCCAGTAGAGCTCATGGTTTTGATGACATCTGTTCAGAGCTGAATATAATTGAATATTTATAATAATGAGCAATATGATGGAAGAGTGAGTATAGTTATTGAAATTTAAGAGCAAAACAGGGCTAGAATTAAAATTATCTTTAGAACAGGAATAATGGCCTGGGAAAAATATAGTTAAATTAATTTCTGACAAATATATATATTAGTTAGGCAATGTGAAATGGGAAGACCTGGCTAGGAAGCAGAAGTAGGAAAAGACTGAGAACTATTTTGTTTCAGATTCTACACTGCACTAGCAGAACGTTGTGGTGGAAAAATTAAAGGTCACACTTGAATGGATGTATTGGGGTCTCACTTGCAAGACACTTAAAGTTTGTACACTTCCCTCTCTTTCTTTCTCCCCCCTGAAAGAGTTATTTCTGTTCGCCTCATTCACTGCTTTGTTTTGGACTTGCAATTTAAGTATTTTTTGGGTACTTGAAAATCGAGCTTTTCAGATGCTGGTTTAACCTACTTCTCAGCTACTGAAACCTGAAATTTTCTAATGAATCTCTAACACACATTCATAGACATTAGCATTGGACAGCCAATAGTTTGGAATAGAATGTAATAAGAGAGGGCAGACTCTAAAGATGTGCAGGACAATCTGACCAGCTGCTGTATACATCCAGATGAATCCTTCTATAGCCGTTCTCTCTAGTCATTCAGACTTGTACTTCCCTTTCCTTATCTTTGGGCCTTCCACTAAAAATCCCATAATAGGCTTTGCACAACTCCACATGCTTTCTCAAATATCCCATAATATGAGGATGCTTTCCAATGAGACCTGTGAACAACTTGCTTTGCTTGTCTTATCAGCTACAAAGTTAAGGGTGAATATCATCACTATCTATGAATGAATGTGCTCCTCAATAGCCCAGAATTCAGCAACACAAAACATTTCAGCTTTCTTACTATCTGCTATCTCAGCCATTAAGAATTTATTTATTATTTTTCTTTACTTGTGTTTTGGTTTGTTTTTTTGTCTTTTTTTTTTTTTTAATGTTGACTCCTCACTCAGCAGAAATCCTTACAAACTTGATATCCTCAGGTTATTACAGTTGTTTCCTATTCCCTGGTAAGGATGTGGTTCTGGTTTCATTGATGTAGACAGATCTTCCTTGATTAGATGGGACTTTGACTCATTTCTGCAGTAACTGTCTGTCAAGTTCCCATTTAGCTACAATCTTTGAAGGTGACTAAAATTTGTCTAAGGCTGAACATACTGATCTAATTGCACTTTCTTTGAGCAAAGAATGGAATAGATGACTTCCTGAGCAACCTTTTTACTAAATTAGTGCATGATTGAATTTATTTATTTATTTTACAGTCTAGACTTTAGACATCTGTTGTTTCTGCTGAGAAATGACTGCATTTTTTACTGCCTCATGAACACTGCAATGAGGATCTCTCTCCAAAACAGCAGGTGTTTTGCCTTCCTGCCTTCCTTCCTGACTTCCTGCCTTTCTCTTTTTCTTTTCTATTTAATGTAGCATAAGTAATATTGCATAAAGTCTCTGCAGTGTTGTTATCTGATATAATGTCCATTTCAATTTGTATATATTACTAATGCATATGTCCTAACCACACAAACCCATTCTGCATTCCAGTATGTTTTCAGCCTAGCTGACATATTCCAGAGCTGAATTTTCCTTCAGTAGGTGGAAATGTTTATGCATGTACAGGAGCAGAGAGCTGGTAACAACCTCATGGAGGACTGGATATTGTCTGCTTGCATCATATGATCCCTACCAGACTCAAATTGCCTATGTGCAGCATTAGATGACATAGCTATGCAGTTTCTAAGTCCAGAGCTAATTATGTTTTCTTTGTATAGAACTTTGTCAGGTAAACATATCAGATGACTAATTTAGTGCTGCTTTACTAGTGTGAATCAGCATTACCAGGCAAGATATTCTCATTAAAACCTTGTTTTATATATGTGTGTGTATATATATAAATATATATATATGACACAGTACCAATGAACTCATCTTTTAAATAGAAGGATCCCTTGTTTATTATTTAATTAAAGGGGAAAGACCCCTTTAAATATTGAAGTTCATAAGTAATGAAACACCAACACCCTCTTTTGGAGGTTAAGAGTTTAGCCATATGAATTTCACAATCAGAAAAAAGGTGAGTATTTTTTTTTATTGTATTAGTACAGATATAATTATGACTGTGTGCTCAGTACTGACTGTCTCCATCTTCAGGTGCACATAGCAATGTTAGCAGTCTGAGTAATGACTGATAAATGTACACAACCATTTTCACCAAATGTTTATGTTGGAAAGCAGCATTGGAAAAAAAAAAAAAAAAGACATGAGTCTTGGCAGATAACAAGGTGCTCATGAGCCAGCAATGTGGTACTGCAGCCATGGAGGCCATCAGCATCCTGGGCTGCATTAGATAAAGGATTGTCAGCAGTCCAAGAGAAGTGATTCTTCCCCTCTACTCAGCTCTGGTGACGTACATGTGGAGTTCTGTGTTCAGGTCTTGCTCTTCCAGTTGAGTAGTGACACAAACATCCTGGAGTATGCTCAGCAAAACGTCATGGAGATGACCAAGGGATTGAAGCATCTGACATATGAGAGGCTGATAGAGCTGGGATTGTTCAGCTGGGAGAAGGGAAGGCTCAATGTGCTTAAATACCTAAGGAGGAAGATAAGAAGAGGGAGCCAAGCTCTCAGTAGTATCCTGTGACAGGACAAATGGCAGAGGCCAGAAACTGGAATACACAAAATTCTGTTTAAACACGAGGAAAAAAAAGTTGTGGTGGTGGTCAGACACAGGAACAAGTTACCCAGAGAGGTTTCAGTGTCTGTTCTATCAATGCCTATGAATAACTTGCGGGAGTTGACCCTACTCTAAACAGCTGAATTTAATTAGATTGTCTCCAGTCTTTGCAAGCCTTGACTGTTCTGTGAGTCTCATTTACAAATACATGCACAAACGTGCACTTTTTATTTTTTATATTCTTCATATAAATTATCAAATATTATAATACTGATCTCTCAGTGTGACTTTAATGTTGCTAAACACTTTAGACATTTATTTTATATTATTTTATATAAAATACATGCACTATTTGTCTACAAAGTGTTCTGACTACCAGGCATACACCATGACAGCATTTTCCAGGAATAAGAGCTTCCAGTACTTTCAAGTAAACAAAACTTATTGCCTGCTTTCAGGGCAGATAGAGGACACTGCTGGTGTCCTAGATTTACCTTACAGCTCTCAAGTCTGCACAAAAACACACAATAGTATAGTCCACTGAAAAAAAACCCCACCAACAAAAAAAAACAAGAGGCAAATTCATTCTTTTATAACAAAATAATTAAATCAGATATCTTTGTTTAGTCTGAAAAGTGGCCCCTTTCACACCAATCAGAGAGAGCAACAAACACAAATAAACACCAGTGTCTCTCTCCTGCACTGCTCTTTATTTTACTTCAAAGACTAAGGAAAATGGAATAAATCAGAGCCTGATGTTCAGCTGCTGACATTTTGCTAGAATTTTCTTCTGCCTGCTAAGCCAGAGACACTTTTATTTTTGTTAGGCAAGATACTGCCACAACAGAGTAGTAGTTTGCTATGCATATTTCTTAATCTTGTAGCAAAGAGTAAATATCCTGTTATACTCAGAATGTAAGGTCATTATCTGAATTTCTCTTCACTTGCCTACATCACATTAGAGACATGTGGGAAGATGAAAGATTTTTTTTTTTCAGCTTCTCTTTCCACATGGTTTTTCCTTTAAAAAATTCCCTTTACACATTGGAACAAAAAGATAAATTGCTATAATTAAGCAGCTCCTCTACAGATTTTTCTCTCTTTTTTTTATACATAGTAGGATTTTTATTCAGTGAAAGGATTTTCTTCAGAGGCAAAAATCCAAGTGGTAAGATATCATAGAGGCAGTGTGGCATTTTCCATGAGGAAAAATCTGGAATATATCCTTAAGGACTGTTATTTTTCTTTCTTTAGAGAAAATCCTTTCCTTAGGGAAAAGATAGAGGTTAGTTGGATTTGTTCTGTCAGAACAGTGACAATGCATTAAAGCCCAGTGGTTAAGATTTTCACTCAGAAAACAGAAGATGTGGTTTACTCAGGAGTGAGACCTCACCTCTTGTTTGTCAAAAGAATACTCTGACCTGTAAACTACAGAACGAGGAACAGAAGGAGCAAGGAAAAGTGTTACCTGCTCTACCTTATTTCTCCAGCTACAACTGAATTATTTCAGAATGACAACTGTAGGAAAGGGTTGGTGACATGGGACAAATGACAGTGATTTCTGTAGCTTAGTGAGCAAAAAATTCAGCAGGGACATGACAGATCACTGCTGTAGGTTTTGCTCCCTGTGTTACTGGTATGGTGCATTTCATTGTTTATTTTTATTATTATTTTTTGACAGAATGGCAAATAACAAAGCTAATGCCTGATTCCACAAACAGTATTGTGGAAGTCAGGATGGCAATGCACTGTAAAATGCAATTGTATTCCTGTTTCAGGATCAAGAACTGTGAGGAAGCTGTTTCTAAAGATCAGATGTTAAAAGTTTGCCCTCTCTGTTTATTTGCCTGCTCTTTCAAAGTCTGCTGGATCATCCCTTCTATTCAGATTTTTGTTTTATTAAACTGCATTCATTGAAAGTTGTATTAAATCTAAATGGGTTGGTTTCTTGTCTGTTTGTTAAAGTACAGAATTATTCCTTTAAATACATTTTGAAACTGCTCCATATATGCCCATCCAGTGTTTCACAGAATTGTTGAGGCTGAAATGGATTTGAGGAGACCTTCTAGTCCAACCTCCTTACTCCAACAAGATCATCAAGAGCAGGTCACTCAGGACTGCTCAGTGGGCTTTGAATAACCTCCAGGGTAGAGGCTGCACAACCTCTCTGGAAAACCTTTTCCAGTGCTCAGTCACTCCTACAGGAAAAAGAAAAGTGACTGTGATTGGGTTAAATGTCATGCCTTTTTAATTTGTGCCTATTGTGTCTGGTCAGTGGGTAGCACTGAGAAGAGCCTGGTTTCTGCATCTTCTTTCTCTCCTGCTGGTTATTTTCTTTAGCCCTCTCTTATTCAGGTTAAACTATCACAGTTCTCTCAGCCTTTCCTTATGGTAGAGATGCTCTCATACCTCCGTGGCCTTTGTGGTGCTGCACTGAAACCACTTCAGTAAGAAAATATCTTACCTGTACTGAGGAGCCAAGAACTGGATCCAGAACTCCCCAGTGCCGAGCAGAACTTCCTCAAACTGCTGGCAGCATTCCACCTTCCTGGGGCTTGAGGTGGGACTGACCAGCCTGTAATTCCCTGGATCTTCCTTCTTTCCCTTTGCAAAAATAACAGCCACAATTGCTTTCTTATATAACATATTATCTTGTATTATTTTCTCTATACTACAATTCAGAGGTAGAAATACAGACAGAAAAGAGCATTATAAAAATAAAGTTGTCTGTTTATATGAACTCCTGACCTTTCTATTTGCCTGAGGAGCCAGAGCCTGTCACTTTGCATCATTGATTATGTCTATACTACTATTTTAACAGGGCCTGGGAGTGAGCATAGGCACTGGAAAATCCCTGCAATATCATTAGTTCTTCAGCATGGATGTGGTATTTTCTAGGCCACTTTGTCCTCTCCAAAACATTGTCCAGGCAGAATTCAAGAGGAAAAGAACAGTCCATGAGCACTCCCATTACTTGATTTACATACAGCTCAACCTCTTTTAGGGCTAAAATAATTTGATAACAGAAAATGTAAGTTTAATGACAATTAATTGTCTATTCACCTTTAATTTACTAATTGAGATATAGCCAATGTTTTGTTTATTTTTATTTTTTTCAAATAATTTTTTTAGAAACAAAATAATAAAGACCATTGTGAAAGAATAAAAACAGTTTCACTCACATTTTACCCTTTTAAATACACAAATATGTTGCAGGAATGGCTAAAAGCTTGGGATAATACAGCCATCTTGTTATCACTTGCATTGTCAAAGATTTTGCAACCAGTCTAAATATTGACACACAATAAACTGAAAATAACTGGTGCTTTCTGCACATGCTTCACATGTAATAATTATTTTCTTGAAAGAAACAAAGTTAAAAAGATACCAGATCAAATCACATGTATGAAATTAAAATTAAAAACCAAAATTATCACCGTGACATTTTTAATGCCCTTCTATATGCCCAGAGTTTTTGGGGTTTTTTTGTGTAAAAGACTTGATCCTAAGTATATCTTTAAATATAATATTTTGGAGATCAACTAAAAATATAAGGAACATTTGTATACAGCAGCAGAGAACTTAGCCTGTGATGTTTATCAAGATGTAAACTCTTCAGGAAGGGAATGTGAAGTCTCTGAGCTTTGAAAAGATGTGAATATACGAAAAAATGCTGCAGAACAATAGCAAATTCATCAACTTGCTTCTGAACCTTTTCTGATGTCTCAGTATTTAGCAATAATTCTTCTTAACCTCTTGGAACAGATGAGAATGGAAAAGTAATTGCTTCTAGTAACAATAATAAAAATAAATCTGATCTAAACCTCTGCTTTCAGCTAGGTCTACCTAAGCCATACAAATTTTTTCATTCCATTAGGAAATTACTGGTTTTGCAAGTTTGTTCCTTTTCAAATTTCACTTTAGTACTTCAGAGAGAAAATATGAGACATGCAAGGCTCCAGTGAATCCATGTTTCAAACTTTTTATAACAGTGCAGCCACAACAGTACTCTCTAGAGTTGCAAAGCAACACAAAATACAGGTTTCTGTGAGAGATGGAAAACTTTTAATAGCTTTATTTGGCAAATATAACATGTGCTCATGCATGGATCCCAGGGAAAATCATAATTCATATAATGGACCGAGTAAAGATGTGAGTTTGTTTTTTAACCCCTGTCTTTTTTTTACGTGTACATATATATATGCAAAAAATATAGAATCTAGAAAAAAAAAAAAAAAAGAAAAAAATCTGAATCTAGAAAATATAATTACAGAGGTGTGAGCTACATGACATCCGTCTAACAGAAAAAGGTTAGAGCACTTGGCCAGAAGCATCAGTTCTCCTATCTTGAAGTGATTTGGCTCTGCAGAACTTGCATTCATACAAATAAACTCTCTTGCACTCCAAAATATCATGGAATCAGGCAAGACAAGAACTGGCAATTGTTCCTGGCTCACAGTAACACTCAAGTCATTCTAGGGTCTGCAGGTGAGAATAATAGTTGTCTTCAGCCAAAAAAAAAAAAAAACAAACAAAAAACAAAACAAAACAAAAAAAATACAAACAAAACAAAACAAAACAAAACAAACCCAAAAAAAAAACCAAAAAACCCAAAAAACAAACAAACAAACGAAAAAACCAAACCAAACCAAACCAAACCAAACAAAACAAAAAAAAAAAAAAAAACCCGACCAAAAGTCAAAACAACCTCAAAAGTACAAACGATTTATCAGTATGGGCAATTCACTTCTGAATCTGGGAAATCATTAGTATAAAAATGGAGTTTATGGTGTGAAAGCAGATTTTGTTATTACAGTGTATTGGAAAGTGGTCTGAGGGAATGCTGGAAATTGTCAGGCCATCCTTACTTACCAGATCATGGGAATCATAGAGAAGCATTTGAGTAACTTGTCTTCTTGAGAAGAAGTTTCCTCTATGGTAAAGAAAAATATGGTTTCCAAAGAGAAAGAAATCAGTCTTCTGAATTCCTTGAGAGATGGCATAAGGACCTACGCCTATCAAGTCCAAGCAAATACCTAAACTTCCCATCCACTGTTTTGCTAGGACTGTACAGACTGGTGTAGTAATTATCTGAGGAGCAAGCATTTAATTTCAGGAGACAAGGACTGGTTCCCAAAACAATTTCGCTAAGGTCCTGTATCAAACTGAACTATACGTGGTAGCTTTGTCTCAAATTCCATCTAGATGAGCAAATCAGTTTATGTTTCCTTTTCCTATTAAAGTGATGAAAAAAAAATAAAGTTTCTTTTCTATGTTTTATATTAGTAATAGCCTTTTGATGATACTTGTCATCCTGCAGTGAAGTGTAAACACAATAAATTTAACTGTAGTGTGAAGATAATCTAAACAAAAAGTGGAATAATATTCTCTTCTTCCATGTCATCAGAAACTGTATTGTTGCATGAGACAGGAATGCAATAACATCCCATACAATATTAAATATATGTATTTTAATATAGCTCAGAAGTTCCCACAAATTGCATTTTTTCTTGATATAAAGCATAAACACTCTGAGAAAATAATCATATTACTCAGAAAAGTTGTTTTGGGAGTGAATTTTCTGCAAAAATATTTTCCTTGCTAAAACATAAACCACTAAAGAAATGCAGGGATAATGAATATTCTTTATTCTGTTCTGTGAGCCTCACAATACAATCCAATGTTCCAATGAAAGAAAATGGATGACTTTAGAATATTAAGCCATGTTTAATGGCATAATCTATTAACAGTCGGAGTAGAAATCTATAAAACTCTAAAACATAGTGTACTAAAGGAATGAGGAGAAAGATGCATATTGGTATCTTGGGGGAAAAAAATCACCCATTTCAGCTATTTTAATGTGCATATTTCTGTGTTTCAAAACTCCTAGATAATTTTTTATTCCTTTGTACAAGAATGTCCTGGACTCTTCCTGAGCAAGATGTCTCTCTTTCTACCAACAAGGTATGCAAACTGCATTATGTATTTTTGATATGTAAGACATTTAGAAAAATGAAATTACAATCTATTAAGCCAAATGTTCATTTGCTATGCAAATCCTCCTTTTTTTAATGTGTTGATATACGATACCTTTCTTTTCAGTCTTTTGCTGCTGGCGTTCTGCATCTTAACTTCATTTTACCTTCTTATAAACATGTTTACCCATAGCTTGGAAAAATATCAAAGAGGAGTTTCACTATTTTTGTCTCATTAGGTGTTGAAAGAGAATCAATTCAATTTCTAGGGACAGTGACCACTCTTGTGTGGGTGCTAACAGTATATCCACCCACTACCTATCCCTTATTCAAATGACTTCCAGCTTTTTTTATAAGCCCTGAAAGAGCAATGCAACACTGACAGCAATAAAAATGGAGCTTAACCTTCAATTGACAACCATAAGGATGAGTCAGGGATAATGTGGAACCAGTGCAGTAAAGGAACTACAGGGATTGTGAGAAATATCAGTGTGTTTCTTGATGAATTCTCCCTGAATATGAATAATGTTGAGGATACCCCACAGCAAAATTGTTCCAGTGATCCCCCAACTCAGTGTAGTCAGCCATTCTTCCTAAGGAAGAGAAGTGGATTGCCTGGGCTTCATCACTAATTCATTTCATCTTGCTCACAGACATAGAAAATCTTTCAAGTCTGCTATTCCAAGAGTTGTGCATTACCCCATGTGTAATTACAAACTCAAATTAAGGAATCTTTTCAGCTCTTTCTTCCCCTGTGTTAGTAATTTGCCATTATGAACTTTTTGTTCTATTTTACTTTTCCCAACTTTAAACTATTTTATTAATCTTAATAGCCACCATCGTGTAATTTTGTTGATCTGCATAGAGTATATTTTCTTCATCTCAGGCACACTACAGAATTTATAATATTTTATTGTTTTTTTTTTCTTTTGCCTGAAAGATTTAGAGAAAGAGTTGTATTATGTTTCTGTCGTAGCTCACCATGTTTGCTTTGCTTTCTTAAAATTAATGAATTCAAGGGAAGAACTGCATTTTTTTTCTAGAATCTGATGTTTAATTTACATTTGATTTGTATAGTCCTTCAGTATTAAAGAGTGCACCAATACATGCAATGCTTCGCCTAAGCCATAAAAATTTATATTTTAGAATTGCAATACAGGTTAATTTCTGTTGCAGCCTTGTACAATTATTGCTTTTTGCTCTTTCATTTCAATAAGATACTCTCTACCAATAGTCAGGTGCATTCAGGTATATTGAGGGATCTTTCATTAGTTTTCTAATAGGATTACAAAGAAATGATCAGTTTCAAAACGAAGAGATGAATGGGGAATGAAGGATGATTTATTTTATTCTCAAATATTAGAGGAGAAAGAGAAATCAGTTTTGATAGTACAATTCAGTTTGAGCTATTTAGATATCTGGGTGGATGTTAGCAGGCACGTAAGGGTCTGGATTACCATTACAGCCACAAAACTTGATTCAATGTTTTTAGTATCTATGATTGCCTGAGAAGACCAACAGTATCTCACTTGGCTTCTGCATGCTGATCCAGAAGGATGCAGGATACAGGATATCTCGAGTCATGCTGCCATACTTGTCAGCTATCACACAGTTCTGATTTCTAGGGCCTCTCAGCTGACATCACATGCCCAAGTTTAGGTGAGTCAGTAGGACTTTACAGCTGCATCCAGACAAGCAGCTGGCCCTAGAACACTGGTCAGCAATCAACCACCAGGAATGGGACTCAATTGCTTACATACAAGAATTTATTCCTAAAGTGTCCATGGTGCACGAATGCTGGAGTTTTGACAAAGGACTTAAAGCAGACTCAGGATCTTGTAGCAACTGGACTCTTGGGAAATTATTACAGGATGTCACAAGGGTCACTGAATATTTACAGTTAGAAAAGGATTTGTGCCTGCATTGGACTGGACTGGATTTCCTGTGTAGTTCTCACTTCACAAACTTCAGTAGGCTCTTAACTCCTACTTTGAGCATAATTGGCAAGGTAATGTTGGATATTATGAATCACACAGTATGGAGTGCCCCTGGTCTCAATTCAGTGTTCTACACACAATTTTCTGGTGCTATATGAATGATGCCCAGCACATCTAATATGTATGCACAGAGGTAGTTACATGACATAAGAAATGCAGGGACATTTTTCCCTTCTCTAGGCAGACAGAACAGTCTAGGACATCTTAAATGACATTTAAGATGCCTCTTAAATCCATTAGATGAAACCTGATGATTGGTAGTGAGAATCTCACTGAAATGTAAGAGAAAAAAGCAATCATTGTGCAAAGGTTCAACAGAAACTAACCTGTATTACAGCGCCAGAAAGATAAATTCAAATAGTAAGGTGAAATTAATGGCCAGCATTGTCCTCAGTCTGGGAAATTGAAAGGAACTTTCTGAACCTGCAATACCTGAAAATTATTTTTATTACTCTATAACTTTAGATAGAGAGGAAACTAAATTTTATAAGTCAAAGGTGTTTGGATCAAATTCAGAATTCCAAGTATGATTAAGAAAGTGTATTATATTGTGAATTTAATAACACTGCAGAAATTAGACATTACAAAAAAGGAAACAGGTAAAGCATTACAATAACTATTAAAGTCACAGAGAATGGCTTCTGATATCCTATAATAATAACAACAATCTAAGTAAAAATTAGAATTTCATGTGGATTCATCTTTATTCAAACTGATGAAACAAGTGGCAGAATTCTGAGAATTTTCAGGGTACTTTTCTGAAAACACATAAATTATGATTGCTGATTTAAAAAAAAATTAAAATAGGAAAAAAAAGGAATAAAGACCCATTGTTTAAAACTAGAACCTGCTTGTTTGTTCAGTCATTCCTTAGGTTTTGTAGGGAGAGCAGATAGAGGCCATGTCTCATGACAAAAAGTATATATTATTTTGTTAAAAAATCATATATGTACACTCTCAACCCTGAAATTTATTCATCAAAAATCTGCTTGGAAATACTTCCAGCGTTTAGATTATTAGTTGAAATTTAGGTCGGATTCTGTAGTCTGTTCTGCAAAACAGTTAGGGTAGTCTTAGACATCTCTTTCATTTTGAATGTCTGCCTACATGCCTGAGCGATCTGCTATGCTTGGTGTTATTTACATCTTGGCTACCATTTCTAGGGCTAAGAATGTGGTAAGTTTCTCAGAATACTCCTAAGGAGTCACCACACGAAAGTTCTCAGTATTTTTTGTCAATGCCTGACATTTTGCAGACCTCTCACTGCAGCAATGAGGATGAAATACTCAAAGTGTAATCACAATTTGAAAACAAAAATACCAATTTAATTCCTTAGTAAATAGAGGAAGCAAGTCTACTACCAGCTGTAAATTGAACTATCAGAAGCTTTTTTTTTTTTTTTATTAAGAAAAATAATAAAATAATTACATTTACTGTCTAGAGGTTATGTGGACAAAGTTTTAGAAATATTATTTGGCCTACTATGGTTCATATTAGAAACAGAAGTTGACATCACAGTAGTCCTTGATGAGGATTTGGAAAAGTTAGACAGGGTGAAGAGCTGAGCTTAGTCATCATATTGAATTCAATTCCACAATCTAACACTTTCAAGCATTGATAGAAGGCACGAAATAGACAAGAAAATGTAAAATTTAATTTCCTTAGATGAAATCTGAATTTAGTCTCTTATTAATATAAATCTTAGAATATAGTTGGGTCATTAACTGAAAATTCAATATAAAAATAATTATTCTTGTCTGTACCATAAGAAAGTGCATTTCTAAGGCAGCCAATTTGTCTTTTTAGAGTTTCTACAGATAATTATTTTTATCCTACAATATTTAACAAATTTCTTTTCTATTATTTTTATTTTGTATATAGTTTTTGGAAGATCACTTATTTTAGTATGTCTAGATTTGGTCTTGTCTATCTTTTTTCTGGCAATTGTCTCTCAATTACCACTAGTGTTCTTGAGTTTTGGATTTTTGTAAAATAAGGCACCATAGTTTCAGATTATGAAAAAAAAAATCAATTATATTATATAATCTTTTTTTAAAAACACACAGAGAAAACTACAGGTTCTTGAAGCATCTTGTTAGAACTGAATTACTTATTAAGGACTTTTAGTTTCTCTGAGATCAGACCCCATGAAGGTGTTCATATGATTTCCACAAGACTCAAACCTTCTCGTTTTTCCCTTCAGCTGTAACCTACACCTCTCTGAAGATACTTTCCTTTGCCTAGATGTAAAAGAAAATGAACATATAAAAAATAAAAACAGAAAGCTGGATCAAAACACTGAAATGTTAATATAGTTTCTGGCAGAAAATGAGGTGGAGAGGGAGAGGACAGATCTGACAGATGGTCAGCTCACAGCTTAGTGCTCCCAGGATCCAGGACACCGAGGTGGTGCTGAAGTCTGGAATCCAACCGCAACCAAGTAGTAAACTTGATTGAGTTTAGAAAAGCCTTATCATTAAACCAAACTACAACAGTGCATCATCCTTAAAGGGGAGGAAATATTGTCATAGAATAAGAAGTGGTTGATGTGCTTTAAATAAAAGAATAACACCTTAGGGGAATATCCCACAAATGTAACAACATAGTTACCAAATATAATATTGATGCCACCCATGAGATTCACAGTAGCTTTGGCATCTTTAATTTTGCTTTCATTTACTTGTTTTTTTTTTTACTTTTGAGAACATCTGTATTTTTTTTATTCCCAATATAATGCTCAGCAGATATCCCACAACAACCTCTGTGCCCATTTTCAATTACAATGATAACTTGAAGATACTGTAATCTTATATTCTTTGCTGAAGAAATTTGGTGGGAAATGCTTTGACTGAGAGAGCAGTTACATATTAGGGCCCATTACTTTTCAGTTACACCATGGGGATTTTTCCACCATCAAACATGAAGCACTATACAACACATGGAATTTTAGGACTCAAATTAGGACTTAAATTATCAGCATTGTAGAGCAGAACACGGGTGTATCTTATATTTGAGAAAAATAATCAATTCATTGCCTTTATACCATGACTTTTTTCTGTTACACATTAATGCAATGTCTTCCCACTTACTGTTAGTCAGCAGCACCACAAATAGAATCAAAATCAAATATTCTTACCATAAAGATTCATAAAATTACATACTGAAGCAAATATAAAGACATATATATATTTTGAAATAATCTGTTGTTCTTCCCAGTAAGGCTCTCAATGACCTGTAGGATTTGGTACTGAACACTACATTGAGTAATCTGAAACCTGGATCTTTGATGTTTGGGCCTAAACAAACCATGATGACTAAAGAGAACAAATGTATTAAATAACAGTGGCTACACTGAGGAAAGTGTAGATTTTATTTAAACATGAGAATGTTCATGTTTTATAAACTTATTTCAAGATGCACTCATAGGAAAAAAACCTCCATTTTAAATATCTTCTTTGAGTGGATAGACATGATTGAGTAGACAAAGCTCGGAGGTTTTCAGAGGTTACTGATACTTCAGGCAACTACAAACTCCCCCATGCACCTTACAGCTTATCACTACAACAGGAAATAAAATAAAGTCAGGAGCAGTCCTTGGCCACCTCATCACTGGAAATTAACCCAGGAGCAGCTCATATGAGTGAGGGAGAACTGAGCCCAGGGGGCACCTTCCCCCACATGAACTCACTCCATCCAGAAAAAATGTGCACAATTCCTTTGTAAAAAACTAAACTTGCTGGAGCTTTTCATCTCAGCAGTGGCCCAGAACGTGACCTACATCCCCCATATTAAAGGTATTTTGTCCTTTATAGACTGTAAGAATGCTAAGGAAAAGATTTGATTAACCTGTGGTAAAGGACAAGCTCAAACAAAAAAGACAAGGAGGCAAGACTATGTTCTGCCCTGCAACCTCAGATAAACTAATTTCCCTCTCAGTTTCTGAAAAATAGAACAGGAGTGATAATCAATAATGTTTCATGACCTTACAGAGATACTGTGTGCATCAATGCATGGTAATATGATGGGAATCAAGAGTGTGAAGAAACTCCTAATATCCTTATTTCTGAACTCTGCAGGAGTTTCATGGTCATAACTATCCTGAAAATTTCCATATCAAAATTACCATAAAGTTGTTGTGGTTGTTCTTGCTGCAGGCAGAGAAGGAGAAAGAAACTAAGGAAAAAAATCCTTAAAAGGTAATTTTCTGAGCCACTATCTCCCATTGCTATCCACTTAAGAACAGCTTCAAAAGCCTTGTGGATTAAGCACTCCAGGGTCGTGGTTTTGTAGGACAAGGCTCAGTGCCTCCTGGGTCTGGGCCTTGCTCCCCATGAGGAAATTGCAGTGCCACAGTGATGCAACTTCACAACTTTTACTGTGTTGTAGGACTTCTTGAACAAACAGGAAGAATGAGGAGAGAAAGGGGGCTGGAAGGACAATGGTTGTTCTATCCGTTTTATAATATCCAGTAAATAGAAACTTACACAGCCAATAAAAGTCTGAAAACACTTGAACTGTAAAGTTGAGACACTGAAAAGCTTCTGGCCATTCCTTGACTATTACTGCACTAGGAATGGCTAAAACAGTCTAAAGGATAAATTATATTAAGTCTGCTGGATGCTAATAAATTCCTTTCAGTTTTGAGATGCTTCAAATTAATTGTACCAACAAAAACTCTTTGACATATGGCAGGTATCATTTATCTCATGTAGATCTTATCAAAGAGAAAAAGGTAGAAGAATGGGTATACCTGCTGCTCTGTTCATTGTGTCCAGAGACAGGCAGAATGAGTAAGCACTGCAGAATTTGGCAATGTGTTTTTTCAATTATAAGTAATGGTGACTTTGAACGAAAAATCTATGGTGCACAGAGTTCATAAACTCAGAGAAGCAGCAATGATGCTTTACATTCCCAAATAAAACAATTTTTAGACTTACTTCTCAATACAGAACATTTCCACACTGACAATCCCAGCTACGTACTGTAAATCAGTACAGATAATGTAATTCAAAATTTGGCAACTTTCCAGGAAGACTATGCAGCTCATTGCTGAAGAACATAAAATATAAATTGAATGTGAGACCTTGTTTTGTGGAGCTTAATGCTTTCCACTGCTGCTAGATGTATTCACACATTCCACCTGACCTTTCTTAGCTTTCACAGCATGAGGGACTAGCTTGTATTTGCCACCTGCATTGTCCCTTTTATCCATCCCACCAGAAGTTTAGGTAGCTGAAAATTAGAGCAACATGAAGCTCCAGGGAATGAATTCAGAAGCAATGATATTAAATTTTCTTTTTATCTGGCAGCCCAGCAGCTGTGACACTTGGATTTCAGATCAAGCCTCATGAAAATACCCTCACAGAGGGCTGGTCCAGGGAAGAGGAAAAGGATAAGGCTGAACTCAGGTAATTCTTTATTCCCTCTACAAGTGGCCTTCTATGAGAGAACAATGCTTCTGGGAAAAGAAGAGGGACTTCTCAATTAGGACACAAATGTACAAGGTAGCTGGATTTGCTGAGCTACCTGCATTAGCAGATGAAATTTATTTCAAAGTTTTGATATGTATATTTCTAGATCATCCAAATATTCTTATAATTCATGAAGTGGGAGGTGACAGATGCTTTTGAGTAAGTCCTGGTTTCTAAGGCTTGCTTTTACCCATGTGCCTTCCTCAAGTCAAATTCCTTCATACAGTCTGATTGCATTCTGTATTCACAGCGTGCAGAACACAAGTGGGTTGTTTTCATTTGAACCCTTTGGCATCCTAAGGTACAGCTAAATTTTCTAGTTCTCAGAAATATTCCTGATTTCCGATAGTCAAGGCTCAAACCAATCCAAAATATCAACCTAGCCACTCAAACCAGATAATCTTTTTACAGCCTCTCTTGAGGCCTCTGCATAGAGAAGTAGGTCTATAATTAAAGTAAAGCAAGTTTCTATTATGTTTTTTTACACATATGTCACTGTTCTGTTCATGACATAACAGCTCCACAAGTGAAAACAAATGCATCAAATACAGAATGTATGAATTCTCACTATATCATCCACCAAAGACAATTCTCTTTACAAGATAGGCAAGAGCAATGACATTTTTACACTCCTTCCCTAGAGAAGTTTTTCATTCAATGCATATTTACTTAGAGATAAAGTTCAATGGTAATAGTTATTTTACAAATAGTGTCCTGCAGTTTATGATTATTAAAGTCAACTCGTCAGCAGAGGGAACTGAAGGGAACATTATAATAGATTTTATTGATATAATCACTGCTGCCACCAGCTCCTGATGGCTTGAGGCTCAGTATAAATGAAGGTCTGCAGCCCCTTGTATTTTATTAATATTGTTGTTTGTCTAATAAGAAAGCTATTTACCTGCTGTGTGTGATGAGGTTCCTTGACAGATGTTATTCTTTATTTTCCTCTCCCTCTGTGCTTTGGGTTTTGTAGAAATATGAGCGAATAATTTATTTATTTTATTTACTTTACTTTTTTGCAACTTTTTCTTTCGGATATCTGAGAAATTTATATACAGCACCCTTGTCACCATTTCTATATGAATAATTGCTACTCCTTATCCCTATCTATATAGCTACCTATATTACCTTTAAAAGGTTGGAATACTTCATTAGTGACCTATGATTCTTCAATTATTGTGGAAATCAGACAAGGAATAACAGCTCTTTTCCTTAGGAAAATTGTTATATTGGTTCAGACCAATGGTATGACAGTGACTTCATCTTTTCTTTTGATCTCTTGCAGTTTTACACTGGTATTCCATTTAAAGAACAAGGTCTGAAATTCCAATATTTATGATGTTTTTCACTGTAACAATTCTTGGTAATTCAAATGAATATTCATTCCTACTTGTTATTTTCTAACAACCTAAATTGCTTCCTGTAGTAACGAGCCTCACCATCTAGAGAGGCAATTAATTTCATTTTCCAGCAATCTTGGTAACTGCATTCAAAGACTTGTGAAGATACTTCTTCTGACATTATATGTAATATGTATCATTATATATATCGTGCTAAGCCTATTGGTAACGCAATAACTCATCTTCAGTGATCCTGTGATTGCCATTATTCAACAATTAAAATTGCACATGAAGTTGGATATTTCTGCAGCATTGATTTTATCTCGTCTGTTAGTACTAGAAGAAAAACATTTACAAAAAAAAAAAAATCTGGGATTTTTTTGTTGTTGTTTTTTTGGTCACAGGTACACTTCCCACAATGGAAAAGGTAGCACAGTTTTATAGATCTTTACCTTTCCATGGAAATACGTATCACATACCTATATGTATTGCATATGCACACATATTCATGTATTACACAAATGTACAGATACATTTCCCTGCAGTGACACAGGCTGGGCGCTCTCTGGTGGGAGCACAGCTCTGCCAAAAAGGCCCTGGGATGCTCTGGGCACAAGCTGGAGCATAAAACCATAAAAAATCATTGTGGAAGCAGCACAATGGTCTGACTGCAACCATGAGCATAGCCAGGAGACAAAGAGGGAACCATCCCCTGCTCCACTCAGCCCTCATTAAACCACACCTGGAACAACGTCCCTTGAATGGAAGAAAAATGTTGATAAACTTAAAAGATGTTAATGAATCTGAAGCACATGATTTATGAACAGAGCTCAAAGCAGCAGAAGTAGAAGAGGGAGTGAAAATGTGCATACAGTGAGCTGAATAAAACCCCCAGGGCCATGAAAATGCTGAAATCTCCTGGAAAGTGGAACTGCTGACTTCTCCACAGTTTGAATACCATTCTACTCTGACTTTGAGGCATTTTCAGAAGTCTAAAATCAGTTTTCCTATAATCCCTGCCCCACCAGTCATTTTTGAATTATTATTTCAGGCTTTAATGCTAAATCAACACTCGAGTATCCAAGAAAAAGTTTCTGTAAATAAACATGCAATTTTGAAAGTGATGAAAATTTTGCTGAGTGGGAAAGAATTTTTCAAAACTCTTAGATTATTATTTCAAATGCCATCCCTCATTTATCCACCAAATGTTGTCACTTCAATATATCTCCAGTAAACAAAACACAAAGGGATATTTGTAAGAGAAACAAAGTCACTCACTGCAAAAGATTAACCAATATGCACCTGCATATGGGATTTTCTCCCATTGTCACTATATCCATACCATCCTCTATGGAGGCAGCAGCATGTTTTGCTGCATGCCAGAATACCTGGCCAGAGATTTGTGAATGGAATATGTAGAAAATACTGTAAATGATCTTGAAAGAAAAGATTGGATATAAGCATAACTTTGGAAATGGGAAGAGCAACTTTTTTTTCCTTTTTTTTTTTTTATTTTTTATTACTGGTGTTGTGCTTTTAGATTCAGATTGGAGATAGGAATCCAAATATTGTTTTTTCACCCTTCAGAATGCAATCAGAGTTGTATTATGCATGATTTTTCCAGTTTATATTCTTAGTTATGTGGCATGCAGTTTTCCAAATTGAGTCTCTGCTTTACAAATATCATTTAAATGTCTTCTGCATATGTGTTAGAACACTTAATTTGCATAATTTTGGTAAACAGAAAACACTTTCAAATAAAGCATAATTTAAAATATTAAGTAAAAGAGATGCTGACATTAAAATTTTCAAGTGCAATTAGTTTTGAAACCTATTGACTTCCCAAGCATAGTGGGGGTTTAAAGAGTGCAATTAAACCTCATTATGTATGACAAATAATGCCATTATTTACAATATTTTTAAAAGTAAAAAGAGGTTGTGTGGTTGAATTAATATCTAAAATGCTCCAGATATAAATAAAGCTACTGTCTGCACACTTAAGATTAGTTATGTCTGACAAAGCATGAAGGTGCCAAGTAGAGGGCTGAGGGTGAGAGTTACCTGTCCTGCCTGTCACACAAGGCACAGGTACAACCAAGCTCTGAGCCTCTGTCGTTGCCACAGCTCAGCTAAACAAAATCGGTAAAGAATTTTAGCTCTGTGGTCTGGTGGCTAATATTTGGGTATGGTGAGGACCACAGCCTAATTAATTTTATGTACACAAAGAAAAGCCTGTTTCATACACTGAACTGCAGTTCCAGAAATTTTGACTCTTTGTGTCCTCTTGGTGCAGCAAGAGTTATGCAAAACAATCCAGCTAAGGACTGCTTTAGTTTCTGCACAGGAGTCCACAAGCCTGGTTTAGGCATCGTGGTTCATGGAAACTTTGAGCCCCTATCTGGTTCCAATGCAAAAAGTGCCTCTGGATGGAAATTGTCCTGGTGTAAACTGAACAGCAGAGTACCATGAGTTCACATGGCTGGAAGTGCCCATCTCTGCTATGAGAAGTTGTCTAAGTAGGGAAGAGGAAAGAGGATGTCTGCTCTTCTGCCCTACAGAGTTTGTGTCTGTCTATGTGATGATTTATAATTGTAGTTTCTAAGCATCTAATATTGAGTTTATCTTTTGTATTATTGTTATTGATTGTGAATGTATGACCTTGCTTCTGCTTGCTGAGTGTCTGCCAGTTATAGGTCAATAAATAATTTTGATGCTAATTTGATTTAAAACAGAAAACTTGATAAGTTTTTCCCCACGGCAAATTGGAGCCTGGATATCCCATAATCAAAATGGTGAAATAACTAACAAGACTTGTGGGCAAGACTTGTTATTCTTGGTTGTTCTTATAGATTTTTAAACTGGCATATTGTATATATTATTATTGCACATAAACTAGACTGCTCATTTTCAAGACAAACAAAAGGACTAACTTCAGAACCATTTAAGTCTACCATGTTCAGAGGTTCTCTGCTGAATACTGAAATGCCTAAATCAGTTAATGACTAAACAATCCTATGCTTAGTTTTCTAGTTTCATAAGCAGTTTAGTGAGGCAGTTTTGCAGAGCTAATTTCCACTTCAGTTTAATGTAAGACATATGTGCTTTTCTGGTCCTCTTTACTGGAGGGAACTAGACTGTTCTGGTTCTCTGCAGGAGACTAACAAAAGGCCACTAAGGCTCCATGGAACTGATTAAATCTGCCTTAGAATAAGCCATTCTTGTGTCCCATCACAGAGAGCCTGGAACCCAAACTTGGAGTGTCAAAATTGCCAACAGCTGAAAAATATGTACACATGTCAACATAAGAAATAAATTAATAAAATTGAAAATATACATTAGCAATGTATGTAGCAGACTCTTCAGTCTTCTCTGATGCCAAGATATTCTATCCCTGCTATATATTTCTGGTATTTTAAGGCCATTAAGCAGAGAATTTTCCGTATCTGTATTTACCTGTTTTAGTCAGATCATGAGAGCCAAGATATATTTCAAGAGAGGACAAAACAAATTAGGGAGGAAATGCACCCATTTTCAGCAGTTGGAGTGATATAGTTTTTTTTCTAGAGCTCTTTAGGAAAGGAAAAATTTTCCCCATGAGTGTATTATGATCTCTCCCACTCATAAGTGTACTGAAACAAACTTGGTATACCAAGGCTCACTCTCATCTGGAGAGGTATCAATACTTCTCAAGGACGCACACTTATTTGTGCCTGTGATTATTGGAGATATTTAGGTCCACTCTCTCTGCTCCCCTGACAAACATGTAGAACTTCCTTAGGATTTCCATAAGGCTTTAGTATGTGCATATTTGGATTTCGACTCCACTTACTTATCAATTGCCTGGTGACATTACCTTAAATGAGTTTAGGGGTTGCTTACATATGCTTGCAAATATTGCTATTATGCAAGTGAATGCATTCATATAGTAGCTATTTAATCACATTTAAAAAAATATATATTCTAGGAGTCACAGGAGCATCCATTGTGCTAATAGACTGTTTAAAACAAGCAAGACATTCATAAAGCTGTTGGAAGATAAAGCCCAACATTTTGTAAAGTATTTTCAGGGTTGATGTACAATATACTTCTAAGTGGTCTTTGAACTATGAGACAGTAATTACAACCTAGTTTGAAGTGGCAATACTTAACAAAAACAGAGGGTGAAGATTAAAGTATGTCTGGCACAGACACCCCAATTTCATGATGACAACTATACCTACTTTTTTGAACTGTTTATCAGAAGAGTGAATTCTTGTTCTCTTCTGTGTAATGGGTTTGTCTGAGAACATGTGAAGTAAAATATGTCCCTCGACTGTGTTACATTCTTGTTGGGAACTTTTTGGAGCTCTTATAGTCAGAGACTTAAAAAACAGAATTAAACAGGTTAATGCAGTAGTTCAGAACATTTGATACTATGTAATGATGGAGTATCTAAACTGTGAAAATACTAAT
Organism: Sturnus vulgaris; assembly: GCF_052056855.1. Taxonomy (NCBI): domain Eukaryota; kingdom Metazoa; phylum Chordata; class Aves; order Passeriformes; family Sturnidae; genus Sturnus; species Sturnus vulgaris. The sequence goes on along the minus strand of NC_142245.1, from coordinate 102,049,457 downwards.
TTCAGTTACTTAGGGCACTAAAATGTATCTTTACGGATGTACCTGATAGACTTTCTGTCTATGGCAAATTGAGAATTTAGACAATAATTCTCATTACAACTTCATTCCTCATTTCAAAGACAGTTTCTTTTTTTACTTCACCCTTCTTTCCTCGTTTCAGAAGTAACAGACATAGTTTCGTTGCCAGCAGTATAATTTCTAGTAAACTAGAAATACACATTGTATTATAGCCATCTTTACTCCAAGCCCTGAGTACGGGTTGACATACCTGTCAACAGAGTAACAATGACAGGTGTTTTAGAGCCATGTTAAGAGACATCACCAAGACTGGTTACCTTAAGTGGAAATTGTAAAATCCGTCTGTCCTTTACTTGAACCTTTGAATGGGTCTAAATGCCTGCAAACTATTCTTTTTAGAAGCAGTAATGGGAATGGCAAGTGTGCCCTAAAGAGAAGGAGAAAGGACTTGGAATGCGTTCAGCAAACATGCTGCTGCTCTCTCAGCAGCAGAATAACCCATCTGGAAGCCTGAAATGTCTCCTGGTCACTCTGAACTCAGGGCAACACTTTTAAACCAAATGTTTATTCTTAGCTTTCAAAGTAATACTTTTGCACATTACTGCCAATCGACAATATGGTAATTTTAAATGTCTCATTCCCCTAATGAAATGTAGTCCTAGAATTTAGTTCATTATGGTTTTGATGAAGACACTTTCATAAAGCATGCCATAATTACAATTGAAGAAAGTGTTCCCCAGGTAAATAGTCTATAATTAGCGTAAATTATCCCGTGCATGTATTTTATTTTAGGATTGGCTGGTTTGGTTCCTCAACACGTAAAGGCATTCTGAATAATTACCAATGCAATCTGCATGGTGCACTATAATTTTCTACTAGGTACTGAGTGTTTATTTATATTGATAATGTCTGATCTCCTAAGGAAATTCTGTCATGGCATCATAATCAGTCTTGGTGTTGACAGAAAAGAGCTCTGCTCTGCAATATTTAGGAAATAAAAGAAAGCTAAATTAACCCTATAATATACTACCTTTATAGTCTGGTTAAAGCCTAATAATCTGAATATATAAATGCATTTATGAGAAATTAACTCAGTCAATGAAAGATATTTCTATATATTATACCACATCATAAACTGTAAAGTATGTTTACCTGTGAAAAACTCAAATGATGAAGTCCAAAACATTTAGTAGCAATTTAATATATCCTAGAAAAAATAGATTTAATTGAATAAACTTAAACACGCTTATTTAACTATTTTTTTCTATATACATTTTAATACTGTACATTATTTTTCACAGATAGGTGGATAAGTTCTCCTTACTAAGTTCTCTCTCTTATGATTTCACTGACTTTCAGTGAATGTGAAATGTACCATTAAATGTTTCAGAAAAATGTATTTATTTTTTATTATTTTTTCTTTAATTGTAAAAAGCATAGGCTAAAATTCCAAAACTGTTGTTTGAAAACTGTAGCATTTCTTTGTCAATGGCTTGAAGACTGCAAAATTTAATCCTATTGTTATGAATAATCTATCATTGGGGTATAAAGTTGTTTATGGCCATTACACTGGGCTAAGAGTGTAAATCTTGTATATAAAGCAAGTTTAAGGAAATTAATACATTCTAGAAAAAGTTTATATATAATAATCCAATCTATAGGGCATTCTCCATGAAAAACTTAAATTTAAATATAGCCCTATATAAGTTACCTTGTTTGATAAATTTTCCTTTAGGCACTTTCTTCTTTGAAAAAAATGCAATGCCACATTTATATCTCTATCCATTTCTCCTTCCATTTAACATTCTCCAAGTTTGTTTTTAAAAAAATTTAAATTACCTGACTTCTTTCATGTTCTTTTCCCTTTATGGTCAACATTTGATGCTTCAGCACAAAGATATGTAATATACTCATAGCAGAAACATGAGTATATTCCACGATTTGTGCCATGTAAATGTGTTTTGTATTTTTGGAACACAGACATGAAATCTCCTTTTTTCTTTCAGTTTAGAACATCTTTGAAGTAGATTTGATCACCACTAGTCACCTCCTCTGCTTTGGTTCACATCACACAATGAATCTTGAGTGCCATAAACTGAATGAAATCACAAGGAACTCCCAGGAATAGCCTAGAATTAGTCTGAATTAATCACCTTCAAAAATATGTGCAGAGAAGTCACTGTGATCACAGCATCAACTGATCACTCTGTAAATCCACTCCTATTTGTCTACACCACTTGCAAATTAATACCTAATGGAGGCCTGTTCAATGATTAGTACTTTTAACTGTAACTGAAGGATAAATAGAAAACTGTTGAGTTAATTAAGTTATATACACACAGATGAGTGCCTGACCACAACAAGCAGCAGCATGAGTTCGTACAAAAACCTTGGCTGTAACTCAAGAACACTTGAAGTACAAATAAGAAGTATAAATATTTGAACAATTTGTTATTGCTTCATGCACTGCTGCAGCATGAAGGCATTTCTTAGGTTCAGCTGCAAAGCTTCTACATAACAGCATCATCACCTTGCTCCTCAGAAAGCTTCCCAGTTTTGTCACAGTTTCTCTGCTGAATCTTCTGGATGCTGATCACCTTGAGGGCCAGTTAGCACGAATGGTCAGAGAGGCTGGGATGGCAGCACCTGCACAAACCGTGGTGTGAGAAACATATATTTTATCTTTCTGTCTTTTTCTGAGCTTATCACAGGGTTATTAGGCACGAAGTGGAAACAGGGAAGAGGTGAGAGAAAACACGTAATAAAAATATTGACTAATTGTGGTAAGCTGAGAGACTGGGAGATGTGATGGGAAAAAAGGAGAATCTACTAAAGTAAAGAGAAAGAGGAAACTGGAATTAAAACAAAACAAAAAAAAAAAGAAAAATGATATTTAGTCTTTATTTTCAAGATTGTAATAAATTAATATCCTATGAATTGACCTCACCTGAAAAAAATTCCATTTCTATTTTTTCTTCATCTGAACAAAATTTAGATTTCAGTGTAAACTCTGTCTGATGTTATCAGAGCATTTAAACATTTCCAGCTGTTGGAACTTCCAAAGGGACCATTTTAACTTACTTCTGCATGAATTTATCTTTCATGATGTAAAGCATAAGGTTTTTTGCTAATTCATTTTATATTGTTACAAAATATGAAAGTCATCTTAACTCAGTAAAGAATTTAATGTTCAATTCTTAAAAAATAAAAAAAAATAAAATAAAGGAAAAAAACAAATGAACAACCAATCTCCACTGTCTAGTGCAAAAGCCATAGATGTGTTAGGCCAAAAGAAAAGATACAGTAGAATATACCCATGGGTGAATCATGTATTCAGTTTTACATTGAAATTCATCTTTTCTAAAAGTAAAATTCTGGTTTTAATCCTTCCAGGAGGCTCTTGTGGTTCTTCTGACATTCCCGACTCAAAAATAATTAAGAGCTATTTCTTCATCTATTGCTACTTATTATCTAAACAATTTCTAATAGTTAGAAAGCCTTTATTGAGGTACAATTACCAAAAGTGGACACTAAATAAATAGTCATTTTTAAAGTACATATAAAGGTATAATTCCCTTCTAATTGATATCAGATGTTTCCCCATTTATCCATGAAATCATAGAAGCACACATGCACATGCTGAAAATACATGTTCCATCTATTATCTCAGATGGCTGCTTCATACTTCTTGAAGTAATTGTTTTCAAAGCAATAGTAAACCTCTCATGATACAAATATCACCTTTTTCCTACTCCTGGGAGCATGATCTTGTATTTACTTGAATTTAAGCACAAATCCTAATGCCAGTTTCCTCCTTCACCTGTTTTTGTGACATTTATGAAACCTGTCTCTATGACTTGGTCATAAAGATACCAAACTTAAAAAAAAATATGCAAATTTTTCCGTAGGAATTATACAAGAAATAACCTTTCTAAAGGAAAATTTCCTATTTATGTTTTTTCTCCTAGTTGATTACTTCTATTCAGCAATCCTTTTTTTCACCTTCTCGATTTTTTTTTTTTGTTTTATATTTGTTTTTTTTCTAGATTCCTGCTATAATTTTTGAATCCCCTTCCTTCTTTGACAATATTACTATTTCATTTTCATGGGAAATAAGAAAGCTGCTAAATGCTCTTCCATCCTATATCCTATTCTTTCATTAAAATTGATTAACTAATGTAAACAAAACAACAATTTTTTTTCAGGAGCTGAACTGTATTTTTCATACACTGACAAAAACACTAAAGAAAAGGTGATTGGTTCCTGCTTTGCCAGATGACATTTTTCAGACAAATGTCTAAAGTATATAAGAATATTAAAAGTCAGCCTTAATGACTCTTAGAGGATGGCGTGAAAGACTAAGTTGCAAACATCAAGTTTTTAGTAGTATTAGATTTGTAATACCTTCCTCTAACCTCTGCTTTTCATCTAGCCTTGGGTCTCAAAAGAATAAGAAGTCTTTAGTGCTTGACTTGCTAGAAGGTAAATTTTTGTTCCATATGGAGATTATTAAAATCAGTAAAGGAATAGAAATGTTGCATGATCTTTGATTATTTACCAACAGAAGAAAAGTTTTTAAAAATTATTTACTTTAGGCAGGAAATTTATTTGTATGGAATTAATGCCATTTATGTATGAAACACTCTGTTCTATAAGCTAAGATATTAGTTTGTGTTTCAAAGCAAAACCTCCTGATTAGGTTTGTTCTGTTCCTGACCCCAAAATATGCTTAAGTTATATGTTAGAACTATTATCAAAATGAAAAGGTTTTTATTCCACCTTTGCTTCAAGGTGAAATAAAAGATATTAATCAGGTTCACAACATCATGGATCGAAGTACTGTACAAGCACACAAAAATTGTAGTATAAACCCAAAAATATGAGCACAAAGAACTGCAGTTAGAAGTTGGTAGCTGCTGCTGGCACAATGGAAGCTCAGGGGTGAATATATATTTAATTTAAATTAGTCTAATTTATATATAAATTCTGTCTGGAAATAAAATCATCAGTAAAGTAAACAACAATAATAACAATAAAAAGATGCTACTATTAAAATCTAGACCTGGAAAAACAATACATCCAAATCATAATATTATTCATCAAGATAGGAAATAATCAGTGTCATTTGCAAGTACTTGAAAGTTTTTACTTTTAACTTTAACCCAGAGCTCCTGTTGCTTGTGTTTTGAATTAATAAAACATGTTCTGGAGATTATTTTAATTCTTTTATAGCTTCATGTACATTGCAGTAGAGATATACATTATCAGCTGTAATTCTATACCAATATGTTTGAGCTAAAAAGAAAATTACAATTTTGCAAACAGGCTGGGACTAATTAGAACCTAGGTTAAATTTTGTCTTACCTATTTGCAAAGCTATTCGAGCGACTGAATTATTAAAATATTAGACAATTAAAACTAATATAACTAATTTTAAAACCTCATTTCAGGTTAAAAACTGCCCTTATGAAAACATGGCATCTAATTTTCACTTTTCTATTTAATGTGCTGTATTTTTACACTGGAAGCCAATTGGATCTTCTAGTCACTCAAATCCTAATTCAGTGGAGTATCACATTTAGATTTTCAGATCTGTTTCATAAACTTTTGACCAAAATTCATAAAAGGCACATAGTTTCTTAAAAAGCTCCCAATTTCAGAAAGTCTGTCCTGTAATATAAATGTGTTGTAGAATTTGCATGTGGTTGCACAGCTACACAGTATATACAGCTATACAGTAGTCATAATATCATAAATATAATTATTTGTCTAGAAGCACCGCTGGAAAAGAATAGATGAAATAATACTGTAAACTTTTAATAAACCACCTTTTAAAATGTCACTGTCGTTTCAGTCCCAGGCAGCAGTTCAGATTTATGTCTAAAGCCTAATTATTTCTGATTACCCAGATTTAATCCTTGACACATTTACTGATGCAAGGCAGACACAGGCAGACACTGCATTAATCAGTGTTAGGCACAGCAAGCCCAGTTGATCGTTTCATGTTTTTTAGGCCTCAGAGGTAAGAAAATACATGACTTTGTTTTGCAAGCAGCCTAAACTCAGTATCCTGGGAAACTTAATGCATATTCTTTAGACAATTTACAGCTCCAGCCCATAATGCTCAAATGAATATAAGGACTTACACAGCAAGACTGCCAGTCAGAAGAACTGGACACTACTATGATGATGGTAATTATGTAGGAAACCACAGATTTTTTCATCTCTAGCATTGAGATTAAGTGGACCAGCATAAATTGCATTGGATTAAAAACAGTTAATTTATTTTACCCCTCGTAACAGGACAGTGCCATCCAAAAAATGAGATGGAAATCGTCACTGGCTCATGCTAAGGTCTTAATCTGTATTCATGCTACCTTGCCCAAGACAAAACTACAGCAGGAATCCTGCTGAGAAATTAATGATCTAGTCAGTCATGTGGCAGTGCTCAGCCTTGCTCCCTCATCCTTTTGACTTCTCTGTATAAGACCAAGGCAATGTGTCTCAGTCGTGCACACACACCTGTAGCTCAAAGAAAACAGTAAAGATTTTTACCTGCTCAGACCACTACAGCAGCTTTCAGATGTCTGGATTAACCAAAATTATATCAGGTCAGGCTATGGTAATTGAAACACAACATAATTATTTCAGGAGTCTGAAAGGAATACAATCAGAATTTTATTTAGTGGTGTGTGTTGTCCTCTAAAGTATCCATTCATCTTATCTTACTACTTTGAAGCTAGTTAAATTCTCTGCACTTTACATTCTCCTTTCAGAGGTGCTTCCCAGTGACCAGCTCAGTTTCTACTTCATGCTTGTCTTGAAATATTTTGATTTTTTTTTTATATACAGCCAGCACGGTGCCTACAAGTATCCTTGTTCCTGAATTACAGTCTGATACACATGTGTTTTCTGAGTAAAGGAGTAAAGACAAGTGAATTTCATGAAGAGTCTTTGAGAAATATTTAATTTAGCATCAGTAATAAAATTGCACTATAAAATATTATTAAATAGCAATCACGCAGCTAAAAGCCTCCAGATACATTTTGTTTTTCTTAGGTCTGTACTTCAATCTAAGCTAAACTGGAAAAAATTTCTTCCCAAGATTCAAGAATACCCATACAAAGCATGCTCTTTCTCGATCTTTCTAGAACTTTCTCACTTTAATTCTTTCGCTGAGTACAACAGTATAGGGATTATTTCCCCTCTATGGACAGGATTCATCAGGATAAATATAGACATTGATGTCTGAACTACTTGTCTAGACTTTTGATAATGTCAGTGGAAAGAAATAAACACTCTTTGCTTGTGATTCATTTCACACTAAAATAAATGTCTAAAATAAGTCAGATGAATCATGTTCCAAGACAACCTCTCTCTCTCCATTACTTATAAAAGGACATCAGTCAACTAGCTCAGATAAAGAGAGCTACATCTGCTCTAATGAATCTCACTCTAAATATTTTCTGGGTTGGTACACTGCCAGTCAATAAAGTTATTTGTTTTGTAGGAGGTAAGGAAGAAGGAAATAAAAACCATCTAAGGGGAAATTGTTATCTATGTCTGATGGTGGCTCAACCTCTCTATCCCAAAAGGTGCCATATGCTGCACTTTTAGAAAGGTAGTCCTACAATTGCTGCAGAAAGCTGTAGTGCTATTAAAGGAGAATCAAAGACCATTCTTCTACCAGTCAGTCTTCACAGATCTTTTCTTCTGTATTCTTTTTGGGGTTCTGACACCACAATTCAAAAGCTTTTGTGAGTTCTACAATTTCCTGCTCATTTTGTGAGGAGGAGGTAAAAAAATAAGCATCTGCAACAGCTGAAAATGAGAAACAATGCAAACTATTTTTATAAGGCCCTCAGAGTCAAAATTGCAGGTCATAACCAAAGCTATCTACAGTTTAGTTTTCACAACTGCAATATTAATAATGTCATAGTGAAATTCCAACCATAATTTTCTAAGAAAGCCTGATGCTAAATTTTTGTGGTTGGGATTTTAACCCTGGTTTTGGGTGATGTAAATAGACTTTCCTTGTTGCATTTGTGTTATTCTTCTGTAACAAAAAAAAAATAAATTGAGAGCATTGGATAACTAGGTCTTATTTGCCTCAAAATATGTCATTGTAACTTACTAGCAACCTGTCAGATAAGAAATCGCTATTCATAAAAAGGACTACCATCATTCCTGTGATTTTCCAGAAAGGTTTGTACATCCTAAGAGCAACCTTTCCAATGCATTTAACAACAGATATGACAAATGCAACTGGTGTAATAGTTTAATAAGCTTCTGAGAATTAAAACCAGCTTTTTAAAATTTGTCCATATATCACTAAGCTCTTTATCTTATGTTGCAAACAAAAACCCCATAATTATTTTAATTAACCTGTAACAGCGTATAGAAGTGAATGGAGTAGATTGTTAAGGTTAATCATTCCTCAAAAATATATTCTGATCAATATTAGACTGATTTATGTATTATTAATACCTTGTAACAAGAACAGGGAAAAGAAATTTTCATGTACGTCAACAGGTGTTTTTCCTTTATTTCACTTGGGCAAGTTTTTCACATGAGAAGGTGCAACACTGGAGTCAGTCAAGCCACTCATCCCAAGTTAATTATGCTCTTAAGTACTTTGCTTTTTCAGACTGTCTGTGGTAAGTACAGTGCAGCCTCAGTCCTTGGTTCACAAGAATAATGTATTGATTCTTGGTCTTTCTCCTAATAATAGCCATAATAACATGCACACAGCAGAAACAAGTTGTAAATTGAGGCAGAAGTTTCCTGTATGACCTCGATTATGATATTCATTCTCCCTTATCTCATAGTCATTTTAATTAACAGGGTAACTGCACAAATGCACTCTCAGGCTAGAAAAGCTGAATCTCAGGAAAATTGATAAAATCTTATGTATGCAGAAATTGAAGCTATCAGAAGTTCTAAAATACACTCTACCACCTACTTCATGTCTGATGCATCTGAATGGTCACAAGAGGATGGATGCCTTCAATAGTTGCAACAGCCAAACAGCCCCTTTCTTTCCCTTTGTGCCCAGTATCTGTTTTACTAATGTGTATATAGATATTCTCTCCTCGTAGTAACTTTCTGAGAAATTACAAATTCAACGAAGTTCAGATTCTTTCTCTAATTAGTTAAGAGCTTGTCCAAACAAATTCCCTTTTCTTATCTACCCTAGTGGCTGTGACTCACAGCTTAACATTACTCTTTTTCCCTTAAAATATTATATCAGTACAAGCGGTTCCTGTTTCTATCAGCTTATACTTTTCTTTCTAGTTCTCATGTCAAACATCACTTTTCCTTGGCATGTCTTTCTACACTTCTCTTGCAAATCTCTGGGGTCCTGTATCCAATTGAAAATCTATTTCCTTCATGTAGTGATTCAATTTTCCAAGTCTGCCTCTAATATACCTCTGACAATGTTCTCATTATGGTTTTTTAATCCTTCTGATGGCCATCTGCCATAGTCATAATTATGAATTCAAATATCTTTCATTTTTAAGAGGTCCAGAAATAAAACCTCTACTTATTCCAGAAATCAACTTCTCAGTGATGGGTTTCAGGCATGACAGTTCCTGAAATTGAAACTGAAGTAAATTAGAAAACATATCGATCTATTAGAAAGCCATATTTGTTCCTGTTACCTGGCAAAACCTGTTAACATACAGAAATCACTCACTGCAAGTTTTAAGGCTTATTCTTTATGAAAGTGTGGAAATACCTTCTTTTATATTTATTGTACCATTCCCAAGGCTAATATTTTTACTCATTTTTTTCTCATCCTCTACACATAAGGACTGCTGGTGTTACTGTAGTCAGGCGTGGTGGGATGATATAAAGTGGTTGCCACCAGACTGTTTTTCAGAAAAAAAACTTCAGTTGTTCATATTCTCATTTACCATTTATCTCTCTCACAGGCTTTCCCTCATCCTTATTTTATTTTTTATTATTTACCCCTGCCTTTAATATTTTTCTTATTCTCCTGAACAATGTTCTTTCCTCCTTAAATTTCTTAATCTGATTTCTTAACATTCTTGGATGACAATTACAATTAATTTTTAGTCATTATACACCACATTCTACTTTTTTTTCCCATCAGTATCCTAATAAGCTACAAAATCATGCATGTGAATCCTCTTAGAGACCGGAGATATCAGTAAGATATGCAATTAGACACTGTAAGGTTACGTATGTTAATTGGTTTCAACCATGTTGAGAGGGAATTGTCCAGGTCTCAGAATAACAATCTTTTGGTGATTTATAATAATGTACAAAGGGCATTTTGGTGAATTATAGTAATACTGTAAGAAGAACAAATATTTAGAGAAGCTGAATTAATGCAACTTAAAATAATACCACATGGAATATGCATGAATGTTTCATGGTAACTAGCATATATAATTAACATTGCTATAAAATAAAGCAAAGATGGTGCATTCAGACTGGAAAACAAGTATACAAAGTTAAACAACTGAGTCAGTACATGAAATAAGAAATACTCTGGTAATTGATGCATTTCTTCAAACTATTTGGTGTTTTAGGCATTCCACTGCAGGACAGCATCCATAAGAGCCGATTAGAATTTATGCCATAAGCCCCAGCAAATTTTACTAATGAAAAGGTAACAGGTATTAAGATGGCCAACAGATTAAATAACTATATTATATAATTTATTAATATTATAAATATTAACATCTGAGTTACTTGTGTGACTCTTTTGAAGCACAGAATTAACAAAAGCCATGTGCTGTTCTACCTCTTCTCTCTTTCCAGAGAGGGGAACTAGCTGACATTTGCAACAAGATACTATTCCACTCTCCCAGAACATAAAAAGAGATCCCCAAGACATTTTCTAATGAGAAATGTAATAGAAACCAACTCTAGCTCCTCAGATTTTTGATATTGTTCCATACTTCAGGCACACAAAGGATTGTTGATGCACATAACTTTTTCTTAATCTTTTGACCCTGGTAAACTAAAGCTACTTCACATTCTTCTGAATTCATTTTAAACACTAAAAGGATAATGAAATCAACAGAAAAGTTATCAACTGGAAGAATAAACTACTAATTTAATTCAATTTTTTCCTCTTCAGCTGTTTCTCTACTTTGGATATTCTTTTAGGAATGAAACATAAATATTCATGTTCAGTAATGCCTACTGAATTTGGCCCCTTTCCTTCAGCATCAAACTCTTCCATCCTGTTCAGCCTAGGTTCACTGCCAAACCCTGGCCCCATGAGCCATTCAGGAAAAAAGAACTGATGTTCCTTGAAGGTTTTCCTGGTGAGTTTTGTTTTATTTTCCTTACTAGTACTATCTTATTAATTGTAATATGCTTATTGCAGTTTTCAGGATTTCTGAGTCTGTTACAACAGCTTTTAAGTAATTTATTGTCGGATGTAACAAATGCCTTAGCTCACTGCTTGCTCTTGACAGAAATCATGCATAATATTCATAATGTTGTTGAGACAGGCAGTGTTTACAGGATTTTTCCTGCCTCCACCTTTTGTCACTTTTAGGGTTCTCTTCCTGCATTTATAACCCACAGCTACTAACCTCAGCTGAAATCTGGAGTAATATCTGCATTATTATTATTAGATAACCTATACAGTGTGGTTTGTAACTTTTAGATTTAGTGAATACACAGACCATAACCAGATTTTGCATTATAATAGATTTTCATTAATTTTGAACTATAGGGAGAGGAAAATAATAAATTTATGGTAAAGAGAGATTTTTATTTTATTTTTCACTATAGATGTGCATTTGCTTTATTTTCATGTCTGCTTTTAGTCAAGGCCTTTTTTAATCTGCACAAGTAGTCAAGTTGAAACGATTTTGTTTTACCTGATTTTGAGAGGTCGCACTGATGGTGATGCTTTGCCTTTTCCTTGGGAAGTACTAAATCACCTATGAACATGCAGATACTCAGCCTCCTTGTCTGAAATATCTAATAACCGGTAGAAAAAGAATGCTACTGCATGAAATTGGAGACCTATTTGCCTGACTGCTTTTTCCTGTTCGAGGAAAGTTAGTGAGAAAAGTGTCTTGGCATATTTCAGAAGGATATTTATCTTTTGAAAATAACTATTGATTTTTAGTTTGCAATTTGAAACTAATTAAATAGATCTGAGTTTCTGAGTCAAGTTCTCTTAGGTTAATGGGAAAAGGGATGTTTCATTGACCAAGCTGCTAAGTGTGGCTTGGGAAAATGTTTTATTTTTTTTGTTCTAGTAAACACTGCATTTATGACCTTGGAAATTCAGAACTAGAGTTGTAAAGTAATGTAGTCACTTAAGGATGCAGTTAGGAACTAGGAATGGTGATTTGTTCATTTTTTTGCACCACTGAAGAGCATTTAAGGCTCAATCTAACTGTTAGTTGGAATTAATCTCCATGCTGTAACTCACCTACAGAGGTATCTATACCAGTAGAGCAGTCAAAAATTTGGCAGTAGAACATTCTATTCTGATTCAGCTTTGTCCTTGGCCAATTCTTACTCTTCCAGTCTATTCCCAAATACAATCCCAAGTGCAAGCTAATGCACTTGGAGCTTTCAAAGGAGAAGAGAATAATTTTCCAAAGGAAATTTGGATGAAAAAATAATGCTTGGAGGCAAAAAGACTAAGCCAGCAGAGAACATACCCTAACAGTTTCCAGCCCCAATGTTAATTTACTATCAGATAGATGTAGCCCTTTCTTCCTCAAGCTCAAGATGGCAACTGTTGCCAAAAAGGAAAATAATGCAAAAATAACAGGTTAATGAAACTTGCTGGCTTCTAGATCAGAATAGTTTCTCGTCTGGTCGTCTTGGCAGGAGAGCAGAGCAAGCTACAATCTGTAGAGCACATCCATGGAACCCTATTCCAGGCAGAAGTATTTCTACATGAGGGTAATTGAACTTCTCCAGATGGCAAGAATGTGACTCTGTACCGTCAAGGCCGATGGAGTTACTGAGATGTGTGATACACATCAAATGATTCCATACTTCCCAATATAAGCCAACTTGTTTGAAAGAACAAGTTAAAACATGGTATCAATTTTATTTCGTTCAGTGTTTACTTAACCTAAAATTTCCCACACTGCTGACTGTTTATGTCTTTCAGCCAATGTCTGCTATAGCTGATATATTAAGTGTTCACATGCTTCAAATTATTGCAAACATAGCAAATCATCAGCTTTGCATTTGATCTTTCAGAAACATTTGCACAATGAACTTTCTCTCCTCAGAGGACACAACTGCCAAGATTCTCTCTCCTGCATCTAAGGCCAAGGTGGCACTTTCCAGTTTTTTCAAAGAATAAAGTACAGCCATCTTGAAAAATAAGATAATTTTCCCCTCATGGAAAAATCACTATCTACTGATGATAATTTAAGGTGATAAGTTAAACAAATACTCCCAAGACATTTGAATCACAGCTTCTTATTTCAATGTAGTTTACCTTGATTAAGAACAAAATTAACTTATCTGACGTAAAAACGTTGTTCAAAGTCCAATATAATTTGAAAGGTAGCAAATTATATTGGACAAGGTGTAAAGCAGATTTCAGTCACAGAGTTGATCAAAGTCCTTCATGAAAACAGTACCCACAAATTTGTTTGTCTTTTTCTCCTTTAGGATGCTCCTAACTCCTGTTTTATTGGCCTTCTTCAATGTGTTCCAAGTGAGCAACAGCCCAGTGATAATGTGATTAAGCAGCTCTAAAACTTTATGAGCCAGTGAAACTCCAGCTACTGAAAAACATAGCTTTTAGAGAATGTTTCAAAGAAACTCTGTAATACCATAATGGGTCTTGGGAGTCATAACAAATAAACAGTGTTGAAAAATGTCCATAGACACAAGCTCAGCATCCTTAAAGTCTGTCAGTAGTAAACTGCAATACTACATTCTGACTAGTGATATTTATTTGAAAAAAGTAAGACAAAATAAGAACATTTTCTTTATAATCATTTTAGCAGTAATTCTAATATACATAAAACTACATTATACATTACAAAAACATAAAATACATATCAAACTGTTAGCTTATTTTCAGTGAGATTTTACTGGTTATCCTAAAACCAATGACATACATGTTTATTAGGATGGCAGAGATTCCTTTACATCTAAAAAAGTTGACTTTATCTGAAGTATTATATTTGGTATATATGTAAAACTTTTTTTTCCTTGACTTGGGGAACTTGATGTGGAGATGAATATAGACATCCAGTCCTGGTCACCAACTCAGTTGAGCTCAGTTGAGCATGAATAGACCTTAATGTTGAACTCATAGAAAGCTTTCTGAATTTTGTAGTGACTCATGATGTTCCTATCAAAGCTAAATGGTATGTCTAGGACTCAGGTTTCAGGAAATATTTCAAGCTAATCAAACTTTCAGAACAGAAAATTTGCTGGTTGTGTCCCTGTGGGGCACTGAAGCTGCATCAGAGCTGTTTTCAGCTGGTGTCAGGAAGAAGAAGATACAAACCATCATGTAGTATAGTAATTTCTAGTTGATGAGATTATTTTTGAACGTGGAAATTGAACTCAGCTATACAGTGATGCGAGAATCAGGAATTTCATAGTGCACAGATAATGTTCTTTTCACTGATAATCTTGCTCTATATGTCTGTCTACTAGTATGAGCCAGATATAAGTTTTAACTGTCATTTTGATGTTACTTAGAACATCAAAAATGCCAATTTCCCATAGCTGTGAGTAACTTTGACTCCAAATATTATTACATGTTCTTCGTAAAACCTCAGTCAGTAGTAGGGAAATATATTCTCCTACACAAAACAAGTTACACTAAAATTTTATAAGCTTTTGGAAAACAAGGGAATATTGACAAAAAAATGGATTATTCTTTTCTGTGGGAAAATATGAAACCACATTTTTGAAATCATACTCTTGAAAGAAAGAATATTTAATTTAGAGGGGTCTGGCTGGAAAATTACAGCATAATCACAACATTTATGAAATCCAGCAAGTGTGATTACCCTTTGGGGTAGCATCCTTTGGTTCCTTTCCAATGTGGCTAGCTGGTTTGTCTCGTCTCAAAAGACAAAATCAGCATAAAATATCCAAAACTTCAATAGTAGAGTTATTTTTGCATCATAAAACATTAACTGAAAGTCTTCTTGTGCCACCACCATGTTCTCCCAAAGCAGTTCCTACTCCTGAAAAGTGTCAGTGGACACTTTATGTGGGCAGAAGGCAGGCAGGCAGCTGGTGGGTGTGCATGCAGCTGCTCTTTCACACCACATGAAGCAGCCACATCCAGACGGTGCCTGCAGCCCCCAGGCTGAGCCTGGTGTCTGGGCTGGCAAGAGATACTGCAGGCAAACCATGCTCCAGTGCTCAGATCCATGCCCTGGCCATTGGGTGACTAGTACAGACACAGCTATGGGGCAGGAAAAAAAGCAAACAAACAAAGACAAGCGAAGTGAAGTGAATAAGACAACAAATAAGAGCAGATAGAAGATGAGTATTCCACCTAATCCAGTCTCTGAAATAAAGCATTTCATTCACTGGTGAACTGCATGGGGTGCACATAAAAATCTTCAATTACATTGAAATTATCTGAGTTGCCTTTGATGCCTCTGATGACAAATTAAATATGTATACATATATATATTCCAGGAAGGATCACGTAGGTCTGAACTTACCTTCTCCTGACTTAGATCAGGATCCTTGTTTAGTAGAGTTGGTGCCAACTGTCCAGCTCACAATTGCACAATGAACCCAGTCAGACACATCCTTGAATTCTTAGCCTTTGAAAATTACATATTGTTGTGAGGAAAGTGATTGTTAAACTGATGCTGTTGTGCCTACTGATGCTGTAGTGTCCTTTAAGAACAACTGGCTTTTAGACAAACAAAAGAAGGGATTTTCTGTCATTAATATCTTAAAATTATTCTTGGGAAGTCAGCTTTGTTTAAGATTCCAAATTATTTACATGTTGCTTAATCCCTTCTGTTAAAGACTAGTTGAATAAAGAACCAAAGTGTACTCAATATGCAAATTCTAAGCTAAGTATTTTTTCCCATAATGCTAAGTTTCTCTTTAATAGTCTCAATATTTCTATTATTTTGCATATCCATCCTATACAGAAATAAGTTAAACAAAATAACCAATTTTGTCATTTCCCTCTCTCTATATAAAATCTGCTTGTTAAAGATTATGGACTATTAATTTGATGATTCTGAAGTTCTACAAAATATAATGGTGCAAATGGACATAAGGAAGTACTTTCCTCCTCCTTTGATGTAAATACATTTTGTTGTCAAAATTATCTTTTAAGAACCACAGTCTTTGAAGGTGTGAGTGCCTTTTCCTAGTTTTGAAAAGATTTCACAATACTTTTAACAATGTCTTTATATCTCAAAAGTAATCGATTTCCCAGTACATTTCTGGATAAGTAATTTTAGAGTTAAAAAGATATAACCAGAGGAAAATTTTTCAATTTTCTATTTCTATGATATTAATTTTGACTTTTCACATTTACACTGAATGTTTCCTTCTCGGTCATGAAGTACCCTTCTTGTAAACACTAGAAATCATTCTACTCATTACCAGTTCAAACTAGGGACATTTTCTGAAAGCATCTAGCTGGAGGATAATGTTAGCTCAATTACTTTATTGGAATACATTTCAATTGCAGGATGCAATGTAACCAGTCTTACACCAATTTTCATTGGATAGTTTTTTTTCTTGCCACTAAACCTTGAAAAAGTCTTCAAAATTTAAAAGTCAATAACAACTAGAAAGCTTTTGTGAGATGAGATGTTTCTCAAGGTATCTCAATGGCTGTTTTATTGGTCTGCACAACACAGTAATTTTCTCTACATCTTATGCTTCCTCTGAAATCTGTATTCAATCTGTATAAAGTTCATATGCCATGATAATATGCTATGGGATTACATTTTGTTTTGTTTTGTTTTTCTTTATTATCTTTTGTAAAGAAAAAAAAATGCATATGTTGTTTTCAAAACTTATTCCAAGGAAAAATATCTTCTAAAGCTATTTTTGCACTAATGGAGAAAAACATAAGCCCTAAAAGATAGATGTATTTTTCAAGATAGAGTATATTTTTTCTAAATCTTGTTCCAGTTCATTGGCCTTCAGTCATTTATTTTTCAATCTCACTTGTACTTCTTCAGAGTCACTATTAAAGAGATTCATGATAAATAAAAGATATTCCATGAACCTTTCTGCTACTTACTGCAGCACTTAGTATAATGTTTTTGGGTAAAATTTTCTTTATATGTGACTTGATCATTTACTTAAGTAAGTGTAAAGAAAATACTTCATGTACATTACCTGACTACTCAGAAGCAACATTTTTCAGTTATCCCTTTTTAACCCATTTAGAACATGATACTTAATTATAATGTCTTACTAAAATAGTTTAGAAAATATTCAATATGAAATATCTGTATGGGTTAGCTGACTTTAAGAGCTGAAAGAATTTCATTAGCTATGACTGGAAAATAATAATGGGAACTACTAGTGGAGCTTCTCCCTTTCACAGCTGGAAGTACTCCCACATGGGTTTGACAGTTCAGTTGGTCAGGCTGTGGTTTGAGATGTGATTATTTTCTTTGTCATAATCTTTCATTATGACCTTAGAAAGGCTATTTATCCACTCTCTGTTCCTTAGTTTCTATTCTGTCTTGTCTATTAAGCTTGTCCGTTTTGGGAGCTTTTACAATACCTTGGGGAACTTGATATACTCCCACAATAATGTTAATAGTAATAGATAATAGCTTCTAGAAGTTCTGAATAAAGTAGGGAAATATTAATGAATGACTTTGCATAGTCTGTGGTTTCATGTTCAGCAGGAAAGGCTGTGCCCACGTGGAGAGAGGAACCCACAATGGAGCAGGCTTGCTGGCAGGACCTGTGACCAGGGAACCCACGCTGCAGCAGCCTGTCCCTGGAGGACTGCACCCCACAGGAGCAGGGGAAGAGTGCCAGGGGTCCTCCCTGGAGGAAAAAGGAGCAGCAAGACAATGTGTGATGAACTGATGGCAGCCCCCATTCCCTGTGCCACTGTGCTCCGAGAGGGAGGGAGCAGGGAGAGAAATCAGGAGTGGAGACCAAGGAAGAGGGGAGTGAGGGGAAGTGAATTTAAGATTTGAATTTACTGTAATGATTGGCAATAAATTCAATTTCCCCAAGTGGACTCTGTTTGGCCCATGACAGTCACTGGTGAAGGATCTTTTCCTGCCCTTAACTCAACCTAAAGGTACATAGACTTTAGCTGTATTTTCTCTCCCGTGCCCAGCTGAGGAGGATAGTGATAGAGCAGCTTTTTGGGGTCACCTGCCATCCAGCCAGGGTCAAACCAAAACAAATGTGTTTTCTTTATTGACAGTATTATTAATGTTAATTTTTCCAAAAAAGAAAACTATATTTTTCAAGTTAGATCACTTCCTTGTGGTTACTGCGCTGCAAAGAGAGAAAAGACAGCAACACACACGGACCTCTTTTGGGGAAAAAAGGCCAATTTAAAGTGTGTTATGTGGAGCTAGGACAGGACAGTTGCTCATTGGACAACTGGGACAAACATCCTTGGCACAGCATGTCCGGATGTCCCACGGAAAAGACACCAGGTGTTAATCTTTATTATGAATTCCACTCTGTTTTTCACCATATTATCCCCTTGGGAGACTTCCTCCCTAACTGAAGCTGTAGTCAGCTTGTCAGCCTGGGAATGGACCTGAGAGTCAGGAGAAATCCAGGCCTGAAAGGAATTGCCAAGCTGTAATTTCCTAGCTCTCTAAATGTGTGTGTTCACACTTCCTTGTAATTTTTGTTGCATCATGCAAATTAAAATGCATCACAATGTCATCTTAATGCACGTTTATTAAAAGAGCAAGCTTATTTCAAATCTGATGCTGATATGTATCCATATACCACTGAAATACATTATCCCTCTGTCTTATGTTGAGTAAGTGCTTAACTGTCCTAGAAGCAACATGGAGCATTTTAGAATAAGAAGTAATGAACGGTTTTGTCAGCTTAATTTCAAGGAGTATTTGAGATGAGTATAGAGAAGCAGATTAATATTTTGTCAAAAGATTTTGGCTAGCACAACATTAATTCCAAAGATGACATGTTATGATAACTGTAAAAATTAGAACCTTCACCCTTTCCTTTCTTATAGATTATTCAATCCTAACTAATTAACTTTATTTTTCCATCATCTTCTCAATCAACTGTAAGAGTATGTTCTATCTGTCTACTCACAAGTACTGACAAAAGTTTGAAAGCATATTCCAGGCAAACTGGAAACAAATATACTGGTTTTCTTCTCAAATATATTTTTTCCCCTTTGTAGAATTAGCTGCAGCAGTCTTGGTATCTGTTGTTCATTTATTTATTTATTTAAAATTTTTATGTTACATTTATTGTCTGCTTTTTATCATAAAGTGCAAAAGTTATGTTTTGGCTTTTAGTCCAGCCATTAAAAGCCAGATTCAGGAAAAAACCTCGAGACAGAGTGGTTACTTGAGGCAAGAAAAAGTTAAAAATGAAGATGAAATTACAATTCCCTTCAATTCAGTCTCAAAGTGCTCAGGCAGAGTGTGGAATTAAAGATTTTCCTGAAAGTTAAAATATGATGCCCCCAGTGTCATTTTGCCGTGTAAAGACAATACCACTATAGATTAAAGCCAAACCTCACTTATCCTTCAAATACCTGATGAAAAAACATTTCAGTGACAGAAAAGCAATTTCTGCAAATCAGTGCTGTATAATATTATAAGCTCTGCATTTAGTAATATGTGTGCTAAACTGCAGAAAATAATGGTAATATTAAAGTACAGGCTAATAAAAGTCAGTGTCTTTGCCTCTAACTTCTGACAATGAGGGTTATAAGTCTTTTAAAACAAAAGACGTTTCAGTTTTATGATTTCCATGCAAGCTGGTTGATAAAAGGCATGCATCAAGGCTTGCCTTCCACCTGTTACACATAATGTCAAAATCTTCCTATATGCAGACATGAGCAATAATTTCTTCACCCTGTTCCAGTGGCTTGGCAAAGTTAACCATCTTTCCTGGATTGCTGTCAAAATTCCTTGATATCTAAGACTTTAGACTACAAGGGGTGACACAGAAACTGCATGTTTTATGTTGGAGAAATAAGAGAGAAAATATTTTAGCAATAACCTTATGAGTATGAGAATTGAAAGTTATGTTTACATATTTCATTTTCTTTTCCATGGTGTTCAAAAATGCTGCACACCAAACGCTTATTGTAGTGAATTCCAATCAAAAATTGTGAATGATCAAGCTATATATGAAGGGACTTTCATGACAGCGTGGTATAATTCAATTACAAGAGGTGGCTCTCTCTGAATTAAAGTGCAAACAAGACCATATACCAGATTCAGTAGTACAGATTTTATTTAACAGTAAATATGAGGTACAGAGAGAGAAATATGAGAAGGGGGATGGGAGAAAAGAAAGAGAGTGAGAAAGAGAGAGATTAAGTACAAAGATTTCACCACCACATGGATCCCTGCAGAGTCCCATGGGTCCTTCTTTACCCTGGCCCTCAGAGGTGGCTTTCCCAGTGTTGTTCTTCTGGATGTACCACTTCTATACAGTCCAAGTCACAGATATCCATGAGGTGTAGATGCCATTCCCATGACTTGGGCTGGCATGTGTGTCCTTTCCCACCGTTTGTCATTGTGCAAATTTTGTGTGCATATCCATCTTATTTTAAGTCCCCTCAGTCTGCACAGTGGAATTTTGTCCAATGTGCTAATTCCAGTTCTTCACCTTCATCAGGCCTGGAATTAATGCCTTCCAGTTTTGCCATCTATACTTATCTCAAGTTCTTGTGGTGGCTTATCTTATGGGAGCTTCCTTCTTGAGATATGTGACTGAATTCTTCAACTCTTCACACAGCCCCATTATAATTTTACAGAGTTATATGGAATTTTGGAAGAATATTTACATAGGATTTTGTAGAAAGATGTTCCACTTAAATGAATAGGCAAAAAGAAAAAGGAAGAGGTAAAAACATATTGTCAAAACGAGAAGATAAACTCCTATGCAAATCCTGCTAAATGCATTTAGTAAGGCATCTCTGAAAGTCTCATAAAATATGAAAAGTGAAGCTGAAAATGAAATTAGATAAAAATATTACTTACCAAAAGTACTTATTGTTGGTGGAAAGTAAAGCAAAGTTTGAAGTGTATATCCTATGCAAATGACAGAAAGAAGTATGGAGGTATCTAAAAATGCAGAAAAATCTGCAGAAAATTCTACTTCTCCAGGCTAGGAAGCAGCTGACATTTTCAGTAAAGTGCTTGAAAGAATAAAGTTTTAATATGTAGCAATATATTTTGAAAAAGTTTTCAGTTTGATTAAAAAAATTTGTTGTGCTGCCTTTGAGAAATCCCCCACTTTGCAGAGTAGAACCCTTTTGCTTAAACAGAAAGAGTTTGCACCCTGTCATATCTATACAAATGACATGAATTAGTTAGGCTATCTATAAAAGCAAGCGTTTCACTCATCATGGTTTAAGACTTTGAGTTTCTCTCAGCATTTTTCTCTCACGCTATAAATATCTGAATAGAAAATATATTTAACATAATAATGGTAGTTGTGTCCGCTAACAGGAATAGAAACAATGTAGCACTGAAATACAGGAATTTCTTTTTAAACGTGAGAGAAAAAATAATCTTTCTTATTTAAGGGTTTGCACAGGTTGGCCATGGAATTTGAGGAGTTTTTATCCTTGGGATTATTCAAAATTCAACTGAACATAGTACTGGGCAGCAAGTTTTAGCTGATCCTATTTTCAGCATAAGGATCAGACTAGAGGAACTTTGGTGCTTTCCATTCTCAGCTGCTGTGTACTCCAACAGAGTGGCTTTGGAGATGATAACATGTAAAATCCTTAGAACAGGTGGTATTTTTTGAGGTCTAGACAAAAGAAGCATCCAGTTTGACTCTATTGTGGAGTAAGAATTATAGAATTATAGAATCTATGGGAATGTACACACTGCTGAAGGATGCCCATAAAGTTTCTTTCTAGACCACTCCAAGTGTTGGTGGTAGTAAATGACAGGCTTGCATCTTTCTCCTGGCCAAGAGTGAAATTGTCAGAAGGGAGAGGATGAGAATCATTACATCCAGTTCCTCTAGCAGGTTTCCTTATTGCAAAATAGTATTAGCCAAGTAACAAGGCAGCTGGTTTTCACCTAACTCCATGCTGTGCCAACCAATCAAGACTCAAAACATCACTAAAGCTCCAGAGCAATTTTTTTTTTTTTTTTGCACATAGGATTAGAAAAGTAATACGTAATTATAGAACATGCTATTTTAACATACTGCAATCCACATTAACTGCAGTTACAATATAGTTGAACTGTATCTTTGTCTATTTTTGTGTTTCTTGAGGGTGAGGGATCCCAACTTCTATTTTCAGGAATCTAATTTTTTTTCCTTTTTAATTTGATTAGTAATCCACTAACCTTGTGACTACCACTTACAGAGCCTCAAAGCTGTGCCTGTGTGTTTGCAAATTGTACTGCTCTGCTGGAAGAGCAGCAGTTCAGTATGCTGAAAGCTTTGCCATTCCAGTCCTTGTCTTTACTGATCCCATTTAACCATTCAGAGTTTGCAGATCAAAGCCAGCATTTTCTCACTTCTTGGGCCACATAAAAATTTTACTCTCCTCGTGCAACTTCTCAAAAGCATGGGGTCTCAAAGGCACCTATTCATCCCATTTCAGTTGTTTTTCAGTGGTTTTGCCTCGCCCAAGATTCAGACATTGAGGCTGGAGGGTTTGCTTTCATCTGGTGAGTGTTCCACCTCTTAGACTGACCTCACTGACAGAGCTTCTCTTGAAGTCAGCCAAGTCTTTTTTGGGTTTCAAATGGTTTTCTTAAATGTATCACCTGCACACACGCACATGAATAAATGGGAGAAGAGGGGGTAGAACACATGGTTCTGAGTGTTACATGTAGGAAAAACCTAGGCACTCTGCATAAGAATGAGAGAGTTTTATGACTTTCTGGGCCATTTCTTTCAATTTATCTTGAAAAATAAAGGTTAATTTTCATTAACTTTCATTTTGTAGAATGGTGTTAATTAACTGAAATTTTTAATCTCACAGTATATTACAGGGATAAATTAATTTAAAAACCAGTATGTCACAATAAAAAACATTAAAAGGTTCCTACTGAAAAATGTGCACTGAAAGTTCAGTGTTGATATACATTTTAACAATTTTTTCCCAAAGTACCATGTATGATAAAATCTATTGACATTCTATAAATCAAAAACAAAAGAAATCCCACAGAATGGAAATAAAATACACATATATACTTTATTTTAGGAAAATAAAATAAAGGAACATTTCTCAGGCTTGCCAGAATCCTTTTGTACAAATTGAACACAGACGTAAAAAAAGTTATCATTTTCCATCCCACACCACATAATAAAATTTTTAAATCACAAATAACATTTTAAAAAGGATATATGTACCTTGAAACTATATATTTCAGCTGAAGATAAGCAGAAGGACTGCAGTCTATAATGTAGTCATAAACAAGGTTTTTACTATAACACTTGTACATGGATAACAATTTGTGCAATCTGGATGCCTAATTTTCTATTAGAAACCTGTCTATCTTTCTGATTCCTTTTTCTGTCGATATTTTTTAACATCTTAGAGCACAAGAAAGAAATATGCAACTCCAAAAACATTAAGAAAATTATTCAATTTTCAGAGAGTTAGGGATAGTCATATCTAGGAAACAAGAAGATATAGTTGTAAATTAATTAAAGATTTTTTAAAAATATAAATGAAATCTATGTGCCAGCACAGTGTTTATTTCTTCTTTGTTTACATGCTCTTTGCTTCAATATGCGATTTTTTTCTTAGGGGAGAAATGAAGCACAGGTGAAGCTCCTGTGGTACTACCCATTTTTTTTGGTATAAACCTAAGAAAGTGAGAATTGCATATCTGAAAAGGGTGGGATGGGAATGGAGACAAGGACAGGAGGGGAATCAAGGAAAGGAGCATAACTGAGTAAATCAGATACCAAAGTGGAGCTTTGGGAAATTGGATCCTATTCCCAATTCTGCTGCAAAGCTACTTGATGACTTAAAGCAAATTACTTTGCTCTAAGCTTTGGTTTCTTTATCTACAAACTGCAGATTCTGTCTTGTAATCATGTTTTGAGATTTATAGATGGGAAAAGTATTACTATAATATTAATACTATTTTCCCACAAAATCCTCATTGCAGGCATGTGCCATTTGATTGACTGATGGGTTTTCGCTATTTATCATTGATAGCTGAGCACAGAGATACCAAACAACAATGTGAAAGAAATATCCATCATCAAAATTATAAATAATTGCTTCAAAATATTTAGTAATATTTGGCGCAAAATCTGCTCTGAAAACAAGCCTCATTACCACATGTATAACACAGAAAAACAAGCGAGTTGTTACTGAACATTTTTTTCATCCTTAGAAATCAGAGGCAGATGGTTCACATATGACCACTATCAGATACTGAAAAACTGCAGAATTCCCCAAACCTTTGGAATGAGTTTCCCATGCAGAACAATTGCAGGATTCTTTCTTAAAGAGAAAGAAAAAGTCTAGACATAATTTTTCTATCCATTATCTCAATTCTCCTTGCACACATTATATTCCTATTAAGATACAATTCTGGTAGTGTTGACAGTTTTGACGCAATTCATTCATAGAGCACTCCTAATCACATATAAAGTAGACTCATTGCCTTGAAGCTGCCTCAAGAGATTATATGATTATTCCTCCAGTCCATGGCAGGATCTGTACACAACAGATGTTTGCTGAACTTGTTCTTAAAGACATCCCATGATGGAGAATTCAAAGACTCCTGTGCACTTCAGTGATCCTTTGCTGTAAGAAGAAACTGTTTATGCAGAACTTAAATAATAAAAAGTGGAGATGTCAAGTCAAAATGGGAACACAAGGTTAATAAATGGAGAAAAAAATATTTCATGATTAATTTTGTGAAACTCTTAAGTAAACTTGCCTGAAAATATAAAGTATTAACTAAATATATGCACAACCAGTACATGCAGAAGAGCATATTGGTATTTATTCATTTACAATGGACCATTTTCACTAGAAGAGAAACAAGAACAAATTTTAATTTAAAAATCTGCTTGCACTTTCCCCTAAGGGAAGAAGCCTGTTTTTTATTAGATGTGGAAAAATATATTAAAATCATTATTTTTACTGTAAATGTCATGCATCTCAGTACATTTTAATTTCATGAATTCCAAATCACTCTGACTTCTTAGACTTTTAATGTATGGTAAAATATTTGTTTTAGCAAGAATCAAGAGGTTTACACTTGACATGAAAATCTGTGGAGTGGAAATATGAGAAGCATTACATAAATAGGCGACAATAATAAGAGAGACAATAAGATGATGAAAAAGAAACATATTTCATTTTTAACTTTGCTGATTATGGATAAGATACCAGGTATATTAATCTTTCAAAACTGTTCCTTACTCATCTCCAGGAATGATTCATGACATCAAATCTCAATGGTATGTACTATGGTTGAATGCATTATGTTTAGCACAAAGAGGACCTTCTCTATCCACAAGAAAATTATGAGAACTAGAGACAATACATGTTGGGGCTCAAATCAGCTCCCCTCTATCTTAGCAATGAAACCTTGCCATTCACTGTGAGAGAGGGAATAGTTGACAGCTGGACCCAGAGGGCAGTGAGCAAGTGGCTGTGAACAGCACAGTGATTCAGGACTTGCCTCTGAAAAAGGGGATCTGCTAGTTTGGCTCAAGTACTACTTTTTGAATTGGACTTTATAGGATTATCAATGCAACAGAAACTATGGAGGAAAAATCAGAACACTGAGCTGGCCTCAAAACCCAAAAGCCACACTATCAGGCTTTTTTCTTGCTTTCCTTCTAGCCTGTGTAATTTTGTTAACCCCATCAGTTCTGTTGCAACCCCAACAGACTACACTGAAAATACCTTCTACTTGCCTAGACTTGCAGCTGCAGCATGATCCCAAAAGATATGCTTGAATTCCCTCAGGTCAAGCAATATGTATGACCTGTATGCCTTCTTCTTGGTAATTGCTCTAGTGGGCATGAGAGAGAATTACATAATGCTCTGAAACAGCCAAAATAGCAAGCACTAAGAGCTCAAATGTCCCTACAATTTGTTCCTTTTGCCCATTGATATCCACTTAGCTTGCATGTTTCTTGAGCACCAGACTTTCAGGAGCTTTTTTAGGTGTCACATTCTCTTAGTCTGCATCATCTTCCTGAAGCTAAGAGGGTGTTGCAAAGCCTGAGGCACCCAAGGGGCTTTTGCAGATGCCGCTCAAATGCACTTAACTGTGCCCAGTTGATTAGAAGTGAGATAAAAAGGCAGTGGCTTGTCTGCTTTGTAGTGTTTCCCAGAGTCTGGAGGGTACCCTGGGGCACCCACCTGCCCTGCAGTATCCACCATGGTTAACACTCTCCTCTCATTATCCTTCAGTCAGTTATAGCTGAACATTGATTCTTCAAGGCATAGAACAGTATCATAATGAGCATTGGGTTGGAAGGGACTTCTAAAGACCATCTTGTTCTTACCCCCTGCTGTGGGCAGGAACATCTTCTCACTACATCAGGTAGCTCAGAGTCACTGATGTTTATCTTATCTGTATTTTTATACTGGTGGAATATGGGGGAAAATGTTTGTCCATTCTGGGCAGAAGGTGCTGTGCATAGAGAGTGTCAGATGCACCTGGGGCAGAAAATCGAGCCTCTACACATTGCAATTACTTGTGTGAGAGAAATTAGATTGTTTTTCAAGTACTTGTATATTTTTATCTTGTTCAACTGTCTTCTTTAGTCTTTTATTTTTTTAGTATTTCTTCTATGACCATTCAGTTAGGCCCAAGTTATGTGTGTGTGTGGGATGCTGCTCATAAATATTTAAAGGACTAATTGCTAGAAATGAATTCCTTTCCAGCTACAACACTAAGCAAAGTGAAGCTGTCACAATGTGAAAACCTCCTACACTGTGTAATACTGTTGTGCTATGGCCATTATTGTACCTTGTCTTCCTGTATCATACTGAATCTTTCAAAACCCAAGATTTATGTGATTTCATGTGGTATAAGATGCTATATATGTCAGCAATTCAAAAATATGTGTTTTAGACAATCTGGTAGAATAAGGACTTCAAAGTGAAAAAATGAAAAAAAAATATGTTCTGCTAAACCAAACATCCCAGCAAAGCCCAAAACCAGCATATTAAAAAGCATAGAGAGGATTTAGATAACCCACACTTCTCATTATATATTATTTCTTGAAATTAAAGTAATTATGCTGTTACATTCAGCAATTAAAATGAACATAAAATTGTTTAGAAGCCACTGGAAGCTCTCCAGGTACAACAATTAATGGGTTCTGAAATATATTTACCTGTCATAAATGCTTGTAGCACAAGGATGAATTAAAGACACACTTATACCGGAATTATAAATAGACAAAACAAAATGACACCTTGCTCTCCTCCAGTTGCAATTTAAATTAGAATTAATTTAAATATGAGAAATACAATAATCCAATGTCAAATATTTTACAAAACTACATAAAATAGGCATTCTGTTCCTATCCATTTATGAACAATATTTGTAGTGAGAGGAGGAGAAGGAGTACTGATTTTTCCACAGAGGCAGCAAACTCATTTTAAGCAGAAGGGAGTTTTTTCCATATAGTGTAGTGGATAAGTTTTATTGCTAATACCAAGAAAAGAGTGAGTTACAAAAGTGTACCAAAGAACAATGTTCTTGGAACAACTCCTATCTCTGCTTTTGAAACAGAACTAATTTTATTATCAAATTTTTATTTACATTTGAAATATACTCCACTCAGTATCATTTAATATAATTATTTATATCAATTATTAATAAAATGAAGTAGTAATTTATATATTAAATTATTAATTCAAATATTAATATTTAAAAATAAAGTATTAATATATTTTTTTTTTGAAATCTCAGTGAGTTAGTTTTCTTTGCTTGTTTTGTCCTCTTACAATGGAATTCAGTTCACAGTAGCCGCTTACTTAGGTTAGTGTTATCCATTAGTTTTCAAGTCTTTCTTTCTGATAATGGTGTATAGAAATAGTGTATCTTACTTGATTGTATCCTGAAATTTGTGCTGAAGATACATCTGATGGGTACCTGTGACAACAGTGACATGGCTACAATTAGTCAACATGCATCTCATTTTGTGACAGCCCTTAAGACAGGGCTCCTCTGTGACTGACTACAGGACACAAATGAACATGCAGAGCTATACCAGAGCTATCCCTTGAAATTCCCTCTCTGTCCTCCCTTTGGATAAGGGGTGCAGCAGTACAACTCACCCATCTGAGTTCTCAGATGAACAATGCAGGCTACCTTTCTTGTCTTTACTACTGACTGGTTTGCTCCATAAGAATACTGACTCAGAAAGGACTTATCTTTAGGAATAAAAGTATTTCCAATGCTCCTGCCTTCTATTTGGCAAAGAGATGCAGAAAGAGGAAAGTAATGGTGTAAAATGTCTTCTTTCCATAATACTGCAAAACTCTGGGTTAAAAAGTTGTTTACTTTTAAAGACAAAACAACTCTTTGACTCACTTGTGCAAATGCCTTGAGTTAGTTACATACAGGGGCAGCAGATTTTAGGGGTATCAGAGGCAGGACGTGCACAGTATCCTGGGCTCTGGGATAGGGTCCCACTGTTTATCATCCAAATAGATGAACCAGCAATGACATCAAATGTTGACATGGCTTGTTACACTTTAAAAGAAAAGCTGCAGACTACACATGAAAATACAGTAAGCTTTTAGTTTCTTTACTAGCTGCTTTAGTGTATTTATTTTTGTATGCTTATTAAATATGTATTTTTGATCTGTATCAATTTTACCCTCATGTGCCTCATCTTCCCTGGCAGAAGACCAATACACTGAGCTATTTTTACCTGTTATTTGGCCCAAAACAATGTGACCACTGAGCAAAGAAACACGTTTCAGACTCTGTGTGAGAAGTATACACATGACATTCACAGAGGCAAGATTAAGAACACTAAGAACATTAAGAACATTAAAATGTGGTATTAAGATCTTATTGGATAAAAAAAACCTCCAGAAATTATTTGGGGTACACACTGTCCTTCAGCAGAGAATATTTATTTTAGAAATGTATCCAAACACTAAAATGGCATGAAATAGGATGTGAAAGTTTGTGGAAAGGGATGTTAATTGAACAAGTACAGTCAATTTTCCCTGAAATACAATGAAGTATTTGTCAACGTGCAGCTCACAGTTGAAGGCACAGGCTTGTAACTGCAAAACTTTAAAAAGATCCACAACAGGAAACACAGCTAATCTTCTTAATCTATGCTGCAATGAAACTCATCTCCAGATGAGTTCCAAGCTGATAAATGAAATTTGGTGGGATTGATACCAGTTGTTCTTTCCAGATCTGCCTGAATTGATGCACCTGCACTCACACTTAAGCCAGTGCAAAACAATCCATATATAACATTGTGGAAAGTCAGTATACTCTTCTGTGAACATCAGCTATGCTAAGACAAAATCAATGTAAACTTTCCTTTTGGGGAATAAGGGGATAAATGCAGACTCTACTCACTATCTCTACTCTGTCTATCAATAAATAGTCTTAGAGAAGTTGTACCTGGCACTAAAAAACG
The DNA here is from genome assembly GCF_052056855.1 of Sturnus vulgaris. Lineage (NCBI taxonomy): Eukaryota > Metazoa > Chordata > Aves > Passeriformes > Sturnidae > Sturnus > Sturnus vulgaris. The sequence continues at coordinate 102,019,679 of NC_142245.1, read as the reverse complement.
GGAACAGAGAACACCTATACTGCAAGCCCCACTGCAATAATTTTCATCACACACATTCACACTGTCACATAAATTACAGGGAATAAACCTGGGTCCAGCTCCAGCATGTTTTGACCTGAAGTGGGCATGCTGGCTGTGCTAGTCAGCCAAAGAAGGGAGCCACCTTTGCCTGTCCAGCTGACCCCCCAAAAAATGTGTTTCACACAGGGCCAATATCCAGCACAAACATATTTTCAGAATACAAGAGACAGGATATTTTTTTCAGAACTCTCCATGTTTTATCTGAGGAATAGCAAGCAAACACTTCACAAGTGGTACAGGTGGCCAGGAGTGCCCAAAGTCAAATCTTTCTGGGTGCCTAATGAAAAGAAACGTCAAATCTTATTAGTGCATACAAAACTGTTCTATTTACTCACTTTTTGTTCTCATACTATATTAATAAACCCATGAAAGTACATTAGACAGTGGGGTTATCTTGCAACATGCTGCATTTTTTTGCCAATCACCACTCCAAACACTTCACACTCAGCCTGAGCAAGCCAAAAGCTTCTCCCTTGATCACTCCACCAACTCCACCTGATGAAGAAGCTGAAGGAAAGCTCCTTCAAATAATAAGTATCAGAATCCTTTCAAATAACTAGATGTTTGACTTTTGGGGGGGAAATTATATGGTAAATGTCAGTAAATTGTGAATTTAAGAGAATTAAGATTGTGTTAATGTAAGAATCTCTGCCTCTGAGATAATGCATCATGGACTCTGTCAGAAACGTGCATAATTACTTAAATGACTCAAAGGGACAGAAAGCAAGAAGATCTTAATCTAAATCTTCCTTCTTTTTATTATCTTACCACTCTAATTCATTTTACTTGTGCTTCTATAATCTGCAACAATTGTCAGTCCATGAATAGTCAATTAAACAAATAATTTCAAATAAACAATATGAATTTTCAAATTGTCATTTTGCATTTCAGTAGGGCTCTCTAATTAACAATATATATTTCATATATGGGAAAATATGTCAGCACGATGAATAGTCAATAAACAAAAATGTATTTAATAATAATTGGTGAGAATAATATGTGCATTGCAGATCTATTTCACAGTATTGCACATCTTGAGAAATTAAGAATCAACTGATAGCTGTGACTGAATACATTACAACAATAACAACAAAATACATTATAATAATAACGACATGAAAACACTAGGAGGGAAATGGAAAAAAACAAACTTTGGACTAGGAAGTCTAGGTTACTCTTCCTATTTCCATTTCAGAGGTAGGATTAATATGTTGAAACTGCTGATTCCTAGTGTCCTGCTCAACCTGTCTTTACCACCCAGTTATGAACACATTTATTCCTTTAATTTATTCTCATAATCTTGATTTTTGAAAAATATACTTCCCATATCTTGGAACCTGGTGGTAATGTGAATCTTACATAGAACATGATATAATATGAACTTAAGAACAAATTTTGTTTCTATTATTATTCTAGCTTAGTATTGTCGCAATTGTCTCAATGGGTCTATCTACAGCATATGAACCTATAGGCTGTGAGCTAAAAAACTGTGTAAGATATTAAATAATTTCTCCCAACTTTGATTTTATTTACTGAAGTAATTTGCATTGGAAAATGTCCATTTTCAGTGGAAAAAAATCCATTCCACAATATCAATTAATTCAATGCTTGAAGGACTCCCTAACCTATAGTCTATTAAAAGCAACTTCAAACAGGAAATTATAACTTCTTATCCATGCTAGTAGCAGAAAGCTTAAAATACTAAAAAGATTTACAGTAGAATTTAGCACAATTGTCTAATGGTAAGAGCTGAACAGCAAAGGTCTGACATGACCTATTGTCCTGGGGTACAATGCAAAAATGTGTATTCTATCACCATCTGTTAAAATGTGGGAGGGGTGGTGATCCTTATCTCTGTGGGAGATATCCTCTGCTGATGTGCCATCTGATAAGATCAGGGGGATGATCATCGTTATCTTTTCACAACCCACCCTTCCTCCAGAAGATATATTCCGTTAATGGGCCATTCAGTCCTATTGTGTGACTGATCAGATTACATCATCCCATTGGGAGATGCCCCAGCCAGGGGCAGGAGCCAAGCCTTTCCTACCTAGATAAAAAACTGGGGTTTGGGACGCGAAGGCAGACCTTTCTACTGGATCCCAGAGGAAAGTCGGACCTTTTTCCACATCATTGCTGGATCTTCGGAGGAAAACTGCACCTTCTACAGAAGCACTGCTTCAACAGAACCACATCTGTCATCCAGGAGGACTGCAGCCACCATTTATAGGGACTGCTACCAACACCCTGACTGACAGGGTGTCAGGTTGTATTTCTGACTGTGTCGGTGGTTGTTTCTTTTATATTATTGCATGTATTTTATTTTTTCTCTTTTCTCCTATTAAATTGTATTACTGACTTGGAGTCTCGCACTGGTTTTACTTTCAAACCAACACACCTATCTGAAAATGCTGCGTGTTTTTTGTCACCAAAAGTTTTTAACTGAAAGACCATTTGCTAAGAATAGTCCTGTCGTAGGGTAGGAGGTAGACTGGATGATTCAACAAAAGCCCCATCAAGCTCTGTTTTATGAGAGAAAAGGGAAGGAACAAGTTGCATCATCTATTATCTGACATGATCCACTTTAAAAAATGTGAAAAGGAAAATAAAATGAGAACAAACTCTTCCAAAATAATACAGCTAAGAAGAATTTTAGTGCAGAAAGCCCTATCGACCTTAAAGGGAAGGATAGGCTAATAAAAAACAAAAAAGAATCAGCAAAACATTTGATAATGATGGAATGGTTAGACAGATTGACTATCATGAATTTAAATTAAAATATGATAAAGTGTTATAAGCAGAAACTTTTACTGGAAACTGTACCAAATTTCACCTGCTTTATCCATGCATAAACAGATTTTGACCTCATCTCTTACATTTCGTACAAGGCTGATATAAAGCTTTGATGTGTGACAGCATTTAGGTCATAAAAAAAGAAAAATAATAAAAGTGTGGGAAGACAGCTTCTCTCAAGGATGCATATTCACAATCTGAGTATAGAAAGTTAGTTGAGCATAGCCTTATATTTTAACTTCAGAATGAAGCAAAGAAACAGGAAAAGGTATTTTGTGTTTGATGAACACTTCTTTATTTCCCACTTAGGAATCTTACAAGTATCAGCAAACCTAAAGCCACGATAATGTGTATAAAACTTTTTTTGTTGAGAGAACCTTCTAGTAACCTCCATGGTATTTTCACAAGACTTTTGTATTTCTTTTTAGCAAACCTGTATCACAGTTGTTGGGGTTTTTTTCCCCTCCACAGAAAGGCAAATCTTCACTCTTTGGATATGTGTTTAAAGTCTTGTAGAAAAAAATTTAGGTCTTTTTTATGAGAGAATTGCTGCACAGACACCTGCTTGGTCAGACCCATCAGCCAGAGAAAGTGATCACATGGACTTTCACTCTGCTGGAGTCGTGCTGTTACACATTCAGCATTTGCTTCACTCCCACTGGAGAGGTACAGTGGAGGAACTTCCTTTGAAATAAAGTTTCTGTAACTTTCTATCTACTCTTTTCCTTTATTATTAATCTGCTTTTCCTGTCCTTTGGATCTCACCTGGAATCTGAAAGACAAACAGACAACCTTACTTTTAAGAAAATGCTGCAAAGAATAGTGCCCAATAAATCATTGGCTGGCGTGACACAATATTTGGTAGGAAGCTGGATAAAGTTGCACATATTGTACTTAGTGAGATAATCCTTCTCAGATGAAGAAAAAGTCTGTACCACCTATTATGTCATTTTTATCCTTAACTTCACAGATTCTCTCATAATTTATAACTATTAAAAAGAGAGATGGGCAACTGAGTCTTTCAAAAAGTCTGGGACACATATTAATCTCCGTGTGAAGCATTTAAGGAATTACTTATTTAAAATTAGGTGGAGAACCTAGAAAAATGGCTTGTCACTTCTGGAAGAATAGTCTTGTCAAGGAGAAATTTCACATTTCTTAGAGATGCCAACTCTTGTAGAATACATTTTGGAGGTGACCTGGATGTGGAGCCAGACAGAAGATAAAGATATGCTCTGTTATCCACTTACCCAGCTTTGTGCACAGACCCCTATAAGGAGGGGGCTTGTTCCCCCACAGAAAAAAAACAAAAACCAGAAACTATATTTCATTGAAGCTCTATTTCTCCTTTATCTTTTCCTATTTACCTTTCCTGCTATATATACACTGAAAGTGCCTTGTTGTCCAGCCAGATTCTTCAGATCTCCTGTCTGGGATTTTTATGACCCATGGCGGATGTTGTCCCAAAAGCAAGTTCAGTAGAAAAATTTATTTCACAAACTTCCATCACTTGGTGGCATGTAAGGGTATTTATATTCTGTTTCGTGGGCAAGTTTATCCATTGCAATATTTTCTGAATGAGGGGATAGTCCATAAATCTAATCTGAAAGTATGATTTTTTTTTTTCTTAAGGAACCTCTAGAAGGTGCTAGTACCTGTCCACTTAATACCTGCTGGCAGCTCATTCTTCTGCCATGTGCAGTGGGTTTTGTCCTCTGCATATTATTCTGCCTTGGGGCAGGATGGGAACTGATCATGAAGCTCTAAAGTGGATTTTTTTTGTGTAGGAACATGTTTTTTTAAATGAAAATCGTTGTTTTAAACACTCTTTTTGATGAAATAGCATAGTCAGAGCCTTCTACTTTGCATTTTTTTTTCAGCTAATACAAAGCCTCATATAGAAGCAGCTAAGAAGTCTTTGACAGAAGAAGGGTCCAAGGCCTATTTCACAGCACTGTAATATATAAATTATCCTTTGTTTATGTAGTAATATTTCCATATTTTAAGGGATATTTCATCACTATCTGTTAAGCTGCAACACTCTAGAATAATGCTATACATATTTTATTTTTGAAACATCTGTTGAATATTGATTTACAACATTTTTTGGGGTTTCTGACATATTTGTAGATTAATACTGCAAACAGTATTCTCAACATTTGTAAATAGATACATTCAAAACCACCTATCAGTAAATTGCTTGCTATATACAGTGTTATTTGTCAATATGACCTTTGGAAATTATTCAGAAATAATTGTTTTCCAGATTTCAGCAGGGAAAGAGCAAATATATTTGCTTTTTGAGTTAATATTTTTGAAGCTTAAATAATTTGTAATGGATACTTAGTATGCAAGTCACGTAATTTTAAGAAAATGTAGCTACACTGGCTTCTAAAAGACCATCTTGCAGTTCACTACATTGAGGACTCTGACTTGAACAATGCTCTTTTCTTTACTAGTGTGCTTCATTACTTGCTTTTAGTGGGCTTTTTTCCTTTTTTTTTTTTCTTCTTCTCCTCTGTAGTTTTCTGAACATATTATAAAAAGTGCTGTGGTTACCAAAGAATTGCAACCTTCTCTAGTTATGGTGTACGTGGAGGGTGTCCCAGTCACAAATAATGCAGGAGTTCTGCTGGCAGGCTACTGCAGCACACTGCTGTTCTGTGTGCTTTTGTTCTACCTCAGCTGTTTATCAGGAGAAACATTTGTCCCAAGTTTAGTGTCAATGTTTCATAAGTTCACTCAGTTTAGCTCCTTCACTCTCTGCAGCACCTGAAATTTCAGGCTGTTCATTTTCCTTGCTCTGCTACCTCTTATGTAAATCCCTCTATGGTGAATATGCTTTTAGTTAAACTATAATTTGCTTCTGCTTAGTTGCAATGCATTTCTTGAATAGAACTGAGAAAGCTTTTTCAGGCTAAAGCAATCATCCATATACGATTCTCTATTTGGCCTTCAATTACCTGTTTGTTTTTTATTCTGCTAACTTGTCCAAGTACTTTGTGCTACTGCACACTCTACAAACCTTTTATTTTTCTGCACTACTTGCATTTATGCAAACTCTTATCCTTCAACTAATTGGTTGTGTCCTCAATGTTATGAATTGCTTTTCTTCTCTTGTCTGTCTCCTCTGACATAATGGTCTTTAGGCTATAATTAACCCTCAGGTAGAGCATTTTTCATCACAGTTTTCTCCATAGCTTCACAATTTTGCATTTGCATGCTGTTATCACAACTTTATACTTTTAAATTTTCTTCTGCACAGATTTTGATGTCTCGCCCCCTTTATCATCGTGTTTTCTTTGTGCTTCTCTATGAATTATCTTTGTGTTTATTCCCCTCGTGCTTTACATACAGATACAACTGTTTTGTCCTGTGTCAGCAACTTTCAGAGAAGTTACTGTGAGAGCTGCACATTCTTATTCAGGATCTCACTATTAATTTATGCTGAATTATTTGATCTTTTTAACACTAGCCAATCATTTTTTATATTTTGCTCCTGTATAAAAATACTTTTTTCCCCCTGGATTCTTGTTTATTGTTTTCAGAAAGCTGTCTATTGAACACACATATCATATTTTGGACAAAACATGTTTTTACTATTCTTCTGTGCAGCACCAGCCATCTCTCCACACAGGCTGCTGACACAGGAGATATTTTTGATTGTTGTTTGCTATGCTTTCCTCAGACTAGACAGATAAGACATGCAAACACACAAGTATGTTGCAAAAAGTATGGTTCACATTCCTTCACTCACACTCGGAAGTTTTCTATATTCAAATGAAAATATTCTACTTCAAATGAGAATTTTATAATTCAAATGAGATTCACATGAGGAAGGTAGGAGGGAGAACATGCAAAGGTCTCTACAGGACAGACAAACAGGCAAAATCAGAGGCCTAGGAGGTAAAGATTTAAAAATTACCCCATGCTATTCCTTCAATACATAGGACTGAAGACACTAACTTGCAAGTAAATTACATTCTGGCACAAAAAGTATAAGAGACAGGTGAGAGAACTCACAGCATCCCCTGGCTACTGGATTTCTCACCTTTCTGGAAAGAGAAACATCTGCCAAGGCCATGAGTATAATGTTTGTGCTGCCTCAGGGCAGCACATTGGAAAAGGCAGCAGTAACAAACAAATCAAAAATTGAACAAGTTTAACATCTACTTCAATTTCTTATGTGGAAGTGGGTCTTCCTGAAGGTTTGGATGTCTTGGACACAGCAGAAAGAATAGAGATCCTTAAATTTTCTTTTAAACAAGTGAAAAATGCAGCAGCATTTGGCCCAGTTTTCTCTCTCCATGCTTGCATTCCCTATCTTTGAACTGAACAATGTTTGGAGTTGGTACTCTGCCAGTGTTTATTTTAGAAGGATTATATCACTTTGTCAGGAGCTTAGTTGACTGTTAGCTAGTCACATAATTTAATGGTTTACATTAAAAAAAAAAAAAAAAAGAAAAGAAAAAAAAGAAAGAAAGAAAGATGTATGAATTTCCTTCTAAATATTTATTTTTTCCTATCAAGAATAAGTGAGAGAGGGAGCAAAGGAAATTTGGACTACTTCAGAAATGTTTCTTTGCTTTGTTTTCCCATTACTTTTGTAATGTAGCCAACATACTATTTTTATGACTTTAACAGCACTCTATTATCTTCAAAGGCAAGCAAATAGCAGCTAAAGCTGGTAAATGGAGGTTTAGCTGTTAAAAGGAGAAATAGTTGTGTGCTATATGTGGAAGCAGTGCCCCTTTTAAAACACACAGAACCCTCGGATTGCAGATTCCAGATGCAAGTCCAGGTGGCAGTGAACTTGAAAGCTTATTCTCATTAATAGCTTTGCCAGTACCACAGGGATCGTAAGTAGCACAGATCACATTAAAGGCCTTGCTGAATTGCAGTGTCTGTTCCAGCTTCCAGGGACATCATTCTATGAAAAGAAAAGATCTAAGCCAACTTCATTCAAGTTGTGTTGCTATTTTCAGATGCTGAAGTGACACACCGTGTGATATAAGTTTGAGGACTAAACAGTATTTTTATACAGGTGAATAAATTATTCAGGATCCCAAGCAGTGTTCAGATATCAATTATCTTTGCTAAAAAATTGCAGAACAGAGATATAGACAGTCAAAAGGTGATAATGAATATGCTGCAAGCCTGTTTCTACAGAAGGCCACACTTACATATAATATTTCTATATTCTTTTTCAAGTAGGGGTCCAAACAAGATGACAGAATTGCCTAGAGACATCACAGTAAACTATTCAAATCCTCCAAGAGCCATCACTTAGATTGTCTTCCTGTCTGAGGTTAATGAAGGTTTACAAAGATAGTCAAAATGGATTTCTAGATCTGGAATTTGACAGCATTTGGAGCGTCAGAAAATAAGTCACTTTGAAAGAAGTATGGAAACAAAACTTACTTCCTGTTTTTCAACCTGCTTTATGCAGCACTTTCATATTACAATCCCCACAACAGAAATTCCCATAAACCTGTTGTGCTGAATTTTACTGTCCTACTTTGTTTAAGATGTTTGCATTTACCTTTGAACACTCAGATTGTAAATGCATGTGAAGATTCATACCTTATTCATTCATTATTTTATTAATTATTTATACAAAAAGTTATTTATTACTATTATTTAATAGTAATAAATAGAAGAGTACCTTTTAGAATGAAAAGGACAACATGACCTTGATTTTCTCTTTTCTTTTGTGGGTTTTAATTTTGTGGAAAAAAAATTTTGTTCCTGCAATTTATGTTACTGTAAGATGTTTGAAAAATCATAAGGCAAGATGACTAAGTCAGTCAAATTGCAGGCAGAAATAATTGTGGACAGGATTGGCAACACCTTCCCCTGACAAAAGAAAGCAAAATTACCCTAAAAAAGGGGTTTGCTTGAAAATTTTTAATACTCTTGGTGCTTTTCTTATGTCTTTAGAATATTTTGACAGTGTTAAAGGTGTTACTATTATTTGGAACAAGTTTTCTTTTAAGAAAAAATATTCTTTTTCTTAATGAGAAAATAATTAAACTACATGGAAATGTTTTCTAATTATTCAGCCTAAAAAGAGCCAAATCCTAAAATGTTTTTGTAGCTACTGGGCTTCTGCCACTAGTGTCCTTTCAGAAGGTTTTTAAAGTATTCTTGTAAACTGAAAGGAAGTTTCCTATTAAGCCCTCTGAATCTCAAAAGAACCTGAGAGCACTGAGTGTTCACTGCAGTGTTATCCCTCACAAAGCCAATGACAATTGGTTACTGGTGTCAGGGAATGTGCAGGGTACCACAGAGACCGACACTGACTCCTGCTCTCTTTGATATTGGTTTGGTTAATAATAAAAGTGACAAATTTTAGAGAGGATTTACTAACTGGGGGGAAAGTGGCTCAACAACATGTCTGAACTTCCACTCTATACGACATGGATGAAGATGGAGACTGAGCCAACAGGAGTTCCATAAAGTTCAATAAGGAGGTGCTCCCACTTTTGCATCTGGGGCAGGATAACTCCACAGAGCAGCAGAGGCTGAGGGGAGCATCCTGCTGACACTATGCTGAATACAAGGCAACAAAAGTGCATTCCCATTCCATAACACCAACTTCCTACTGAATTGCATTAGAAAAAGGGTAGCAAGTGGACTGAAAGGAGTTATCATCCTGTTCTGCTTCCATTAAGGATGGGTGTGGAGAAACTGGTGAGGGTCCACTGGAAAATACTGTGTAGGGAATCTAGACCATGAGGAAAGAGGCTGAGGAAGCTTAGCTCACATATTCTGGTGACAAGAGGGACTAAGGTCCTCTTAATAACAACCTACATCTACTTGAAAGGAATGACAGAGATGATGAAGTGACAGATGCAACAGCAAAGACCAAAGCCACATGCTGCTGTTTATGACATTCAGGTTGGATTTCAGGAAAAACTTCTTCACCATGAGTGTGGTATGGCACTTTGACTTACAAGAACCCAGATCTCTTTCCCTGTAGGTTTCCAAGATGCACCTAAACAAAGTCATGACTGACCTAATGTTCATGGGAGTTCTGCTTGAAGAGGACGTCTAGACTAGATGACTTCTAGAGGTGCTTTTTAACCAAGACGATTATGTAAAAACAGATGTTTTACTGTTCTGTAGGAAGAGGTACATTATAATAGCTCTAAAAAGCTCTTTGTTACTAATGCTGAGCTATATGTATTAAAATACCATAACCATTGGAAAACATAATTTAAACATTTATTAAGATCCATACATAGAGTAGAAGCTGACTTTTGATACTTTTCCAGAAATCTTGCCCACTAGTTAGTGACTGTGCCTTTTCAAGAAGTAAATGAAATAATGCATTTCTGACAATGTTCTTCTGAAAACTTTTCAACAAAGGTTCAAGAACATGTTTCCACTTTGAGGCTTGGTTTTTGCTCGAGGTTTGATTGTGTGATAAATGACAGCTTGACAGAGATGCATAGCTACTAGTGATTTTGAAAGCTCCATTTAGTTCTCATTATATACTGGGTGCATCACTTTGGTTTTATTGGACTTTTCAGGAAAGGGCTACACCATCATTCTTTAATTCTAAATAGAAATGGAAAGCTGTAAATCTCTATATGGAATGACAGCTTACAAAACATGTTCACTTCTTCAATTCACTTGGCAAGCACACATTTCAAAGTTGAAAAAGTAAGAGAAGCAGCAGGTCAAACCACTAGCAGTTTTGATGATTTTTCATCCTGGAGAGGTAGACAGAGAGAGGTTTTAATCTGTAATGAAATAGTTTAGCACACTTGTGCAGCTTTATTACTATAAGTTTGTATGGGTAGCCTCAATAGGAAAAAAAACTTATTTAATCTCATATAATTTAATGCTGAAAGAAATAAAGCCATTCCTTTCACGACTGGTACATAATATGAAATGCAAATGCAACAACAAAAAAATGCCATTGCTCCTCCGACCTAAGCCCATTGCTTGTAATTTGAGGGCTTGAAAGGTTAGTACAATTGGAGTAAGAAAATTGCAGACATCAGTCAAAGATACAATTTCATGTAACTTTATTCATTTAAATAAACTACACAAAGTGCTTTCCCCCAAACACAGCATGAATAGAGGCAAGCAGCTCTACAGCTCTTAATTATCCATATCTGCATCTCAAACTACTACCTACCCACAAAGACCCCTTTCTTTGGGTCCTTCTGGCCCATTTTCAGATTTCAGTGTCCAGTGTCTGAGTGTCCCCCATTTTCAGCTGACGGGCTGATCCCTCCCTAACAGAGACAAAGTTGTACTGCCCTGCATGACAGTCCCTCAGGGATCCTCCTTCCCTGCTGCCACAGCCAGATGCTTCCATGGCATAAAGCAGCTTCATTATTTCTTTTTTTTAAAGCCTTTAATGAACACATTAGCATACTGGAAGGGGCTGCCCAGGGTGATGGTTAAGTTACCATCCCTGGAGGTATTTCAGAGATGTGCAGATGGGACACTTTGGGACATGGTTTAGGGGTGGGCTTGGCAGTGCTGAATTAATGTATGGACTCAATTATATAGGTCTTCTCCAACCTAAACAATTCTATGATTCTATGTAATTTTCTCTTATAAATCAGAATAACTATCATCAGTTATTGCTATTACTACTATTGCCCTTTAATTTTTATCAACTTTCTGATAATACTTTATTTTGATCTCCTGATGTAGGTTTGTTTTTTTTTTATTGTAAATAATCATTTACTTCATATTGCCCCTTAGATTTAGGACCTCTGCTGAGAAAAAATAAAAGTTTGAGTGTCCAGAGTTGGGAACTTGGTTTTATAGAAGTGTCAAAACAATTTCAGAAAAAATTATTCTTTTTTTGGATGTGAACAATCCTCAGTTAACTAAATAGACTTCAGCAGCACAGCTTCGTTAATACAATACATGCACATCCAAAGAAATAACTAAAATTAATTACAAAATTTTGATTTCTATTTTTCAGATCCCTTAAGCTGTTTTGTTAGCAGTAGAGAGCAAGGGAAGCTAACAGGTAGTTATTAACCAAGAACAATCTCCTAACTTTAGGACCTATTTAGAGTAGTGATTTATTGTATTTGGAAGAAGCATAGGAGGAGAGAAAAAACTCATTCTTTAATCACGTAGTGAGGAAAAAATACAAGAGTGGTTCTTCCTCCAGCCTTATACCCAGGCCAAAGGGACCACTGAACCCTACCTTAGATCTGTCATCTGTCTCTTCTAGAAGGGCTGAAAATCATCACATTGCTCATTAATCTGATCATTTTATTTGAATTCCTCAAAGTCAAGTTAGTTAATGGCATGAAGCAGTATATGTTAAGAGGAAATTGATACATAATTTGAGGCATTTGGCAATCTGTGTAAATTTTATAATACATAAACCCGCTGAAGCATGTCTAGGAAAATTCCAAAAATGCCCGTCCACTGAGTCATGTAAATATCTCACTGTAAAATGTAGCTTCTATACATTGAATAAAAAAAATTTATAATTTCTTTTGATTTTTTCTTTAAGGAACTAGTAGGAAAAGAGGAAATTCAAATGATATTTCAATCAAAAAAGAAGTCTAAAATATCTTCATAATATAGTCCTGACAGAACTAAAACAGGCCCTGAAATGAAAGAAATAATGAAACATCATGTAATTCCTTCCTTCTCTCTCTATTCTCATAGAAGTTCCATTGTTTTAAATTACCTGTATCATGGAATCATAGAATCATAGAATCACAAAACCATAGAATGGCCTGAGTTGGAAGGGACCTTAAAAATCATCTCGTTCCAACTCCCTTGCCATGGGCAGGGACAATTCCCACAGTACCTCTCCACTCCCCCAGTAAAAAATTTCTTTCCTATATCTAACATAAATATCCCTTCTTTCAGTTTGAACCCTTCACTCCTTATCCTGTCACTACCATTCCTGATGAAGAGTCTCTCTCTGGCTTCCTTGTATGACCCTTTTAGATGCTGGAAGGCAGCAATGAGGTCTCCATGCAATTTTCTGTTTCCCTGAGTGATTTTTCTTTTTAGAGGAAATCAGACTTAGTGCTTAGTTTAGTTGATTAATTTGTTTGCTGCACTCAAATCTGACTGCTACTTGTCAATACATTGTAAAGTTATTGGGTGGAACTAACCTTTAAATCCCTTCCCTTATTTACTACAATTCTAAAAATTGAGAGCTGGATAATAGAAATCTGGTCTTGTCCCCTACATTAGCTCTATATATTGAAGAGGAGGAAGACAAGCTGACAGCCGAAAGCAAGAGGAAACAAGGCAGCACAAGTTTTGCTCACAGAACAGCACCTTCTTGTGCTAAAGCTGCAAGAATGCAAATAATTGATTTTTCAATTATTTTTTTAAGAAACTGAAAAACTAGATCTAGAAGCATCAAGGTGGAAACCAGGGGGAGACCTGGTTGTTTCAGCACAGTAATTTCAAGGGCTCTGTTTCATAAGATAATTTTGAGAAATTCTTCCAACAACTGCCTCCAGAAGTCTCAATATTGGTGTCCAATATACTTTTTGAACTTAGAAATAATAACTAAACTAGGCCCACTTACAACCTAGAGATTACACCTAGAGAAATGACAGTTAATTTTTTGATGTGTTATGATATTCAGGAGCCTTTTGAACTATGAGCCTCTGACTTGCACTTTTTTTAATTGAAAAATGCAAATGTTTTGTTAGGATTTTTCATGGAATTTTCCCCAAACAATTTTTTGGCAGGCGGTATCACATTAGTAATATGAATGTTCTCCCAGAAGAGCACCCAAGAGAGAAGAGAATATCTGCTCACCATTTTCTTTTATTGTTGACCTTGTACAGAGGCAATAGTAAAGCTTTCTTCCAAGACATTTATTTCTGCTTCCTCAAGATTATTAGTCTTTCCCAGTCCATGATTTATAGTCCTTAAAAATAGCTGCCAATATACTGACTCTCTGAACACAGTCCTCTAGGATTAAAGCCTTCACAGAAAAGTAAAAGACAAAAATCCACCCACTGAGAAACAACCCTCCATCCCTTAATTTCACCAAGCATTTGACTCTTTTTCATCCTAAAAGACATATGGCAAGACATATTTAAAATGAAACAAAACCCACAGAATTCATAGAGGAGTTCCTACTCCTCAGTGAGGCAGCCTGTCAAACCAGGCTGGAAAAAATAGCTGTTAGGTATTGAATTCTATACACCAAAGAAAGACTAATAGGGGCTGGGTTTTCTGTCTTGATGGATTAACTCTTCCTTTACCACAAAGGGTATAGAACTAGAGCTGAAGAGTTTTTCAAGTTGCTCTTTCGGCGATTTCTAAGATTCCTTCAACTACATCTTTCTTGAATTTAAGTAGAATGTAGACCCAATCCCATAAAGATACTTGTCTAGTGACCTAAAGTATGCCATAGTGCAAATACTATGTTTTGGCTTTACCTAGTTATGCTGCATTTCAGGGGGAAAATGCATTATTGAGAATTACTCCCCCGGGAAGGAAAATTCAACCATAGGCCAAGGTAAATACAGATTTCAATGTTCATAAACAAGCAGTTTTCTACTGCACCTGAGACAGAATCCACTGTGATAAAATTGGTTGTGACAGTCTAATTTAGTAACCTTGAGATGCTTGTTTATATCTTGTTCATGTGAAATATTTCACTAATCCCACTATTGATTTTCTTAAAATTACATTCTAACTGTATCACTTTTCATATGTTTTTCCCCAAATATTTAAGAGTCTGATGGTAGAAGACAACCAAGTGTTACAGAGATATCAAAAATCTCCTTTCTGTAAAAATAACATGAAAGGATTGAAGATTTTATTTGGTTTTGTAACACTTTCCTTTCATAAATTGAAATCTATTTTATCTTATTTGGAATCAGTGAATGGACATCCATTCAAAAACAACTTTAGTCCATGTTGGAAAACAGCCCAAGAGAAAAAATGCTCTTAATTTCCACCATAGAAAGATACCATCATTAAGGTTGGAAAAGACCTCCAAGATCATTGAATTCAACCTCTGAAAGAACCTTGTCAATTAAAGCACATCACTGAGAGCCATGCCCAGTCATTTCTTGAGCACTTCCAAGAATAGTGCTTTCACCACTTCCCTGGGCAGCCCATTCCAATGCTTGACAGTCTGTTCAGGAAAGAAAGTTTTCCTAGTATCTAATTTAAACCTGTCCTTGTGCAACTCGGGACTGTGCCCTCTTGTCCTGTCACTGGCTGCCAGTGAGAAGATACAGATCCCCACCTGGCTACCACCTCCTTCCAGGTAGTTGCAGAGAGAGGTAAAGTCACCCCTGAGCCTCCTCTTCTCCAAGACAAACATCCCCAGCCCTTCAGCCACTCCTCACATGACACCCTCCAGACACTTCACCAGATCTGTTGCCCTTCTCTGGACACACTCCAGCCCTTCAAAGCTTTTCTCCATGTGAAGGGCCCAAGACTGGACACAGCATTCGAGATGTGCCCTCATCAGAGCCAAGTACAGGGGAGCAAACACCTCTCTGGCCCTGCACACGTTTAGAAATGTTCTTTTGCAATTACTTATCTGAATTTTCATTTTGTTAAAAAAAAGTTATTTTCTAGTCTGGGAATAAACTAATTGTAATAATAAGGTGATAAAACAAGTGTTAAAATAAATACAAATATTTAAATCCTCATTCAACTGTTATGCATATGCAAATGTCAGAAGGCCCATTTGACAATGATAGAGATGAGGTTAGTTGCAATGAACTGAGTGACCAAAAAACCTTCAGTAATAGCAACCTTTATTCTTTCTTTTGTGATAGTGAGTTACAATTATGTGTAATTTATAGGAGCAGGTGATCGTAGTAGGCATCACAACAGCTGACAAGCTAAATATGAATGACACTGAGAAGGAACTAAATTCAGACTCAGAACCTTTTCTAACACTGAAAGATTTTGCCTACTCTGTATAACAAAAATTTTAATGTTGTGATTCTGAGAGTTGCTTCCCATAATTTAGTAAACAAAGGAAAATTTGCCTTAGGAAACTATCAAAAATCAAATCAACAAACAAACCCAAAAAACAACCACATTTTGCAAGGTACAGATGCACTTCCTTTTGAAGTCATCATCATATCCAGCCTTTTAAATCAGGGGCAGGCAGACTGCCCCAGGATCCATCACTATGGAACAGAGAGAGTCAGGTCCAGACTGTAGCTGTGTTCACTTAACCTCTGAATCACCCTTGCCAAAAGCCTCTTTCTCACTCCTCTACCTACTGTGTAAACAATTTACAGGGCCTATGCTCCCACCTTAGGCATCTCATGCTGCCAGCTCAAGACAAAGAAGCTTGAGTGCTTTTGCTCAGCCCCTTTTCACTCTTCTTTTATACATGTGCATGAACCACACATATAATTTGGAAGAATTAAATCACGAACATATAGTACCAAACTACAGTTGTCCTGCACCACAATTTACAACAAGTTAATTGTCATATTGGTCTCAATACGGAGCTTTATTGCATCAAATCCTCTGATATAGGAAGAATAAATCCATTTAGAATTCCTATATTATTATGCAATTCAGTACTGTGTTGCATCTGTCAAAAACAGGAAGTGTCTTTGGAGCACATTTGTTTTAATTCAAGTTCTGCAAAGGGTTTGGTTGGTTTATTTTGGGGGGGGGGATTATTGTTTTTTGTTGGTTTTTTTAAATTATTGTTTCTTAGATTGTTCACACTGGCATAAATAGTTAAAATCTCTTTGGAGGCCAGAGACTTAGTCATTAATTAGGGCTTGCATATTACTCTGTGAAAAACACAACACTGAAGTTGAAGCTTAAAGTCCAAAATACTTGTGCTAGTGCTATTCACTGTTTTCTATAGAAATGTTCCTGCTAAGAGCAAAACCAAATGCTCCTATGTGATTTGTATAATTTTCCTCTAAAGCCATTCAAAACTTGTTTCTCCAAACTTATCAACTAACAGCAAGTTAACTGTCTCCCACTGATGCTATCATATAAACTTTTCCAAGGATTTTATCCCTGCATCCCAAGCAAAAGTTCATGTGTTCTTTGGTAACATATAGTTATTTGCTGTGGCTGTGCTAGTGAAAGTGGAAGCTGTGACACATAGAAGGAAGATTCATTTTTTAATTTTAATTTATCTACATACAAATTAATACCCCTATACTTTCTGGGAATGTGTTATGGAGTAAGGGGTAGAGTCTTGAAATATGTTTGTGATGGCCTGTTCCAGAACCAAGGAAAGCAAAGCAAGCCCAAACTAATCCCACACATTCTGCTGATGTTTCACTGGGAAACAAAACCGTGCAACAAAGAGCATCTGCTAACCCTGAGCAGCAGGCCAGATACAGAGAGTCTTGTCATTATTTATTTAAAAAGAAACAAGAAAACATCATTGATGTAAACTTCATTTTGGTAAAATGCTTAAGAAACTGACAGTTTTTTGTGACCCTGGTCTAATCAAACCATGCATAGAAAAGTAAGTATTGCATAAGCTTTCACAAGTATTTAACAATAAGGACTTGTGAATATCAAGAAGAATGAAGAATTGTCAAGCAAGCATAAGACAGTATTTTGCAAAACTAATGGTCTGAAAGCACTAGTGCAAATGTAAACTGAACATTTGCAAAGTTTTCTTACTGGCAAAACCTTGAGCTTGCTTAGCATAAAAATCTAAAAGGGCCTTACAGTTCTCTGTTATTAATTAATGGGCATTAAAGCATGATTTTTCTTTCCAACATGGATGGATAAAGCATCCATGAATTAAAGAATTTAAAGAATTAATAGGTAAAACCTCTCATATTAAATTCTAAACATTTATTTCTGACTTCTGACTGATGAAGGACACACAGTGGCACACTTTACATTTTTGTCTCATTGCCACATAAGAATCCTGCCCCTTCCCAATTTGAAAGCATGCTGTGATGTCTCAGTGAGGTGTGTATTGTTTCTGAAGAATGCTATATTAACATGCTCATCGTCAGGAATACTAACCAGCTGAAGTGTGCTCTGTAGATTAAAGAACAGCATGCAGACTGCTTCCACCCTGGCAGAAGGTATGGGGGGACATCTTAGGATACTATTATATGGACTAAATCCCTGCCTAGGGTAGGATAAAAGTGCATTTTAAAAACACGTGCCTGACAAATTGCAGCTATGTCAACAATAGCTGGTAAAATGCTAATGTCTAAGACAAAAGCTAAGGACCCTGAGATTTATGTTACCTTTTTTGTTATGTGAATGCTATCCTTCCGTGGGAAATTTAATTAAAACACTATTTGGGGAATTAGGGGACAGCTTTTCTTTGTTTCAATTCTTTGCTTATGATTATAGCTGTTCAACATTTCAAGTGATGCAGAACGAATGTTAATGGTAAATTGCTGGAGTGTGATAATTGATTTCTTTATTAATAAAGGAGATTTAATGCTCCACAAAAAGCCTGCTCTAGCTCACCATTAAAAATTTTGCTTTAAGAGTCATCTACAAACTACAGTTCTTCACCTTGAAGGCTGTCTATTCCTCTTACTAAGCATAACTGCCTTTGCAAAACTGCTCATTATACGTGGGATGAGATATTTTGGAGCCGCTAAGTGCTTAACTCCAACATTAACTTCCCTTGGAATTGTGCTGAGCACTTGTGAGAGCTAGCTCTGTGGAGAATGAATCTCCTCTGCCATTAGACCTGTGGATGATCAGAGCACAAGGAGAGCCACAGCAGGCTCCCGAAGAGGCCAAGCCGGGGCAGGCGTGTCTCGGTGTGGGTGCAGTGGGGCTGGTGCCGGGTTTTGTGCAGAGCGCAAACAGAGCGCGGCACCCGGCAGCGCCAGAGCCGTGCTCACACCCAGCACCAACCACCAGCCCCTGGGCACTGAGGGGCTACAACCCACACAGATACACAAGCTCCATCCCACCCTGTCCCAAGATCTTGCGAGGAATGTATATCCCCACATAAATAAAGGATCACACGTATGGTGAAAACATAAAAGAGGTAACAAGCACCTGCAGAAAAAGCACAGTCACAATCTCCAAAAGAAAGAGAGGGTTTGCTCCACCACGACCTCTCAGTCTGCAGAACAGCACACCTGCCCTTTCATAGGATTATCCACAGCATCCTACCTTCACTGGACAAAACCAACTGTTTCCTGATTTACCCTACATCACATTTTTCCTCTGCAGGCTCAGCAATTGCATGTACAGCATCACCTTTAATATGTCATGTAGCAATGCATTAGAAATATAAAGAGTTCTGTTCATGTGCGTGTGTCAAAAGGGCAAGTTAGTACTAAAGAGCAAATCTGGAGAAAACATTCTGTCCTTTTATTCCAGCATAAGAAGTTGCCACACTTTGAGCTGTACCAGGACTAAAAACATGCCAATAGAAAAATATAGAAAAATATAGAAAAAGGTTCCATGTCTTTCAATCAAGAAAGGGGGGGGGGGGGGGGGGGGGGGAAGAAAAATAGTATTTGAAATTTGCATATTTTCAGATTCCACCAAAGCAACCTTCTTTATTTAAATGTGCACTTCCAAGATGTTATTGATGTGAGCCAAGCTTTCATTCTGAGAGATGTTATCACTGCCCCAGATGTGCTGTGTGCACACACTCCAAGGCTGTTTGTTTAAATCACCTCCAGCTAACAAGAGGTGGTATGAGACTAATCTGGGAAGTGTGTGAAAATTGCCTGAGGGCAATTATGAATGCTATTTAAGCAATAGTTTTTCTAGAATACACTGAAGGACTTCCATAAGGATGCCACAGAGCTACTCCAGAGGCATATGTAGGATGCCAAAATGTTTTTAATATGTGTTACAATATGAAATATTTATTCCCTGCTTACTACTTGTGTGAGAATTATTAAATCTCATTTTAGAATTACTAATGACTCATGTCTAACAGACACAAAAATGTTAAGAACCAAAGCTCCAGCTGCTGCAATTCAACACACTCTGAATAAATGGAGCCTCAAGTGCCATCTAGCGTAGACCTGCCTCTACAGTTCCAGTGTGAGTTCACTCCTCTCATGTTACTTAACTCCTTAGCATATCTAATAAATGTGCATTGCTGTTTTTGGTTTCTACAGACACGTAAAAATATAGTTAACATTCCAGAAACCTTAATTAACCTCAAATTCGATTATCATTAAGATAGGAATTTCAGAAAGGTGTTGCTTTTAGTTAGATGTTCGAATCGGGAAGAGAAAATGTCTTTAACACCCATGTATGTTTTGCTGGTCAGGGAGAGGAGTTTATAGCACAGGCAGGCACATTAATTTATTTCAATTAAACCCCAAGGATTAATACAAAACTGGAGAGTCTCATTTCTTGAGAGCCTCTTTTCAAGGTACTCAAATGTCCAGTATTCTAAGTGAAAGCAGCAACCTCTGCTTCCCAGTAGCACTCATTCAGGTCTTTTTCTCTAGTCATGAGGAATTTGTTCTCTTTACGATCACTTCATAGTTTGTTAAATGTGACTAAAATTGTTCCACAAGTTCAAAGAAATACTAAGAAAAGTTTAGCAGGCAGTACAATTAAGAAAAAAAAAAAGAGACCAAATAAGTCACTCAAATAATTCCCTTTAAGAAGGAAAGACCACACATATCAAACAATAACAACAAAAGTCAGCTCTGATTGCACTGTGTCAGAATTGTAGAACTACAAATCAAACAAATTCAAATGTTATCAGTGCCATTATACTGTACATAGGATCAGGAATTATTTTTTTTAAAGAGTGGAAGCTGGCTAAACTTCTTTGAGCAAAAACTATTTGATCTTAATTTAACTTACACCATCTGATATTCATAATCTTGAATCCATTGAGAGTAGCCTGGGCACTTTGAAATCACATTTTATCACTGGTACATCTAGAGCTTATAGCTTGCTTTCTCTTCCTTTACAAATGACTGTATAATGTATTGTAAACACATTTATAACATTAACGATAACCTAAATTGCATACATATAGAGATGAAACTAATGAGAATATTTACTGTTATTTAGTCTCAACAAGTACAGATGTTTTTTCTGCAATAAAAATTATTTTCCATAAAATTCACTAGGCATAGAATATATTTCTCAATCAATTAATTGTTTTTCTGAATTACAGAAGCAGACAGGGAATGAAAGTTAAACAGAAAACAAGGGAAATACTACTTGCTCAGTCTGCATACCAAATACCAAGACAGCCTATCTTGCCATTTTCATGCATTCATGCCCTTATAAGAAGGCTCTGTTTGACTTTCACCAGACACACAAGCAAGGGAAAAAGCCTACAAGGCAGAAGAAAACACAAGGATCTAACAGTTGGTTCCAAGAACCTTATTTCTGCAGACCTTCAAATTTACAGAATGTTTTTTGGATTACTTTTTCTATTTTTTATTATAGAACAAAAACCAAATTAGCTATTTAAAATGCTAGATGATCATTTGAAGTGCTCCCTGAAATAAAGTAGAAAGAAGTACAGGAGAAGAAATATCTATTCAAATGCTACAAAAAGTGTTTTGCTTCAACCCCCTGGTTCATCAGGCAGTATATGCAGATGCCAAACTGCAGCTCACTTCAGTAAGAGTGCTGTACTTGGAAACGTAACAGAATACAGCACTCCTTTTTTCTCTTTTTTCTTTTTTCTTGGTTATATTTCTTCCTTTTTTTTATTATCTAAATATATGTAAAAAAATCAGAAACTCATCTAGATTTCCTTACTGGGCCATCATTTCTCACTAGTGATTGAATAGAAAGCTCTAACTCAACCAACTTTGTGGTCAAAAGTAGATTTTAATAAAATCAGTAGGATGCTGCTGAAGTTTCTAAAGAGAATTGAGACATATTTGCAGGTAGAATAATTATGGTACTATAGCATGTCTTCATTCTGCCAGTATCCTAGGGCTGGATTCTGAAACAAAACTACAAATTTGTGTCACATACAAAGTGGACTAAAACTGGTTTTTGGCTACTGATGCTTTCAGCATGGGCATAACCAACATTCGTCCATAGCCCTATACTTTAGACTAGTTAATAAACATGTTATTTATTTCAAACACTGGAGCAGAAAAGAAAGCTTGGCACATGCTTCTGGGATTGTTAGCAAATAGAGATTTTCTGCAGCAAGCAGATATATTGCATGCAACTTGCTTATAACTCTTCAGCTGTCTAAAGTTGTCCTTATTACTTTTAGTGGAGACAGCTGGCAAATTAAAAACAATAATGATTTAAAAAACAGTCATAGGGTGAGATAATTCTTTGTTTTATTACAAAAATGAAAAAAGGAAACAAGTTCATTCTACCTACAGCTTCAATTTTATTCCTGCAAACATGGCCTTTTCTGGTAAAAGGAAAATAAAGCACGGTAAGTTAAAAGTTTTCCTTGTAATTTTTGCTGTGACTTCTTTACTGCCATGTTCATGTCTGATTTAGAGAGCTAATAATTTGATATCATCTACTTATTAACACTCCCCCTTTACACAGCTCCTGAAGTGCTCTACCAGCATGTCACATAAAACTCCCATAGCCCATTCCCCATGGAATGAATAGGAATGGCTGCTCTCTGAAGTAGCTCATTGCTCATTTTCTATGCAAGAAACTTAATTTTCACCTTATTTAAGTGAAGTTATACAATTCTGCCCTATTTCTGTAACTGCAGGTGTCCAAATGCCTGTTTGGTTATTGGTTTTTATGTGGATGGTTAAAGTTAATACTAATATCATTATCATCAATACAATATGTATAATATGTATATATATACATATCTATCTATGCATGCTTTATTCACAAGCTAGAGAGCAATGATGTTTTCTGAGCTACATAAGAAAGTACAAGATGGTATTTTATTCTGTGCAGAATGTCTTTCCCTTTTAAAGTAGACCCAAGAGTCTTGCTAGATTTCCCATCTCTGTGCACTCTCTTAATACAAGGACTTATTAATTGATCATTTCTTCCTGAATCACCCATACATACCATCTCTTATTTCAACAGCAGTGTGTTTTTTATGCTTGAGGCTCATTACAATGTGCTGCTTGTCCTCATACCATTCCTCTTCATTATGCTGTCTTGTATGCACACTTTTATTCGCTAATATTAATATTCCACTCCAGAACTAGAAACTGATAGAGTAAAATCATCATCACTGGGACACATTGCCAGTACAAGCAGATGTCCCTATGAAGAGTAGAGTAGTATTTAAAAATAAAATCTATAATGGCTAAAGAGGAAATTTAAAAAAATAAACACAAATAAACAGACAAAAATTACACTGTACTGAAAGAATATAACCACACTTCCAGCCAAAATCATTGCAGACACAATTTTATCAGCTTCAGTGGAAATGCAGCTTAAAGCAACAGGAATCCATTTCAAATATGGTCTTTATTTCTACATTTAGTCTTTATTTTAAATGTCAGAATTATGAGGTCAGAACACAAAAAATATCCTCATTTATTATCTGGGTAAATTCTACAGGTTGCCATTATTTTGCCTTCTTTTCATTGCCTGGTTTTTTGTTGGGTTTTTTTTTTTAATTTTTTTCGGTTTGTTTTTGTTTTTGGTTTTTTGGGTTTATTTGCTATTAAGTTCTGAGTGTTTTTAAGGAGGAGGGAGAGGCATTGTGTTTGGTTTTGGGTTTGGGGGTTTCTGCTTGATTGGTTTTTTAATTGGTTTTTATGTGTGTCGTTAAAACTATCCTAGCTCAGAGTTTATTATGTTTGTGAGTGTCAGATTAAATTGGTTCTGAAAAAAAAGGGATCTGAAAATTTCAAGGTAAATATTCAGGAGCATCCATATAATTCCATGTTTTACAGAACCACAGAATAAGCTGAATTGGAAGGAACCCACGACGACCATCGAGTCCAACTCCTGGCTCCACACAGGACACCCCAGGAGTCACAGAACCTCCCTGAGAATGTTGGCCAAATGCTTTTTGGACTCTGGCTAGTGCTGTGACCACTCCCTTGGGAAACCTGTTCTGCTGTCTGACTGCCCTCTGGGTGAAAATTATCCAACCTCAACTGACCCTGGCACAACTTCAGGTCCTGCCATTGTCACCAGAGAAGAAATCAGTGCCTGCTTCTCCTCTTCCTCTCAGGAGGAGTTGTATTTTTGCCTAACAAGGTCATTGCACTGATATCTTCTGGAGACTTCCTAGACCATACTGTGCTTTTTTAGTCTTAAAGTAAATCTCCACTTGAAGTTATATAGATATGTGCTCCCTTTTCTTCAGGGAGCCACTCAGGAAATTGCAGTCTGATGATGGGAAGGACAGGACAAGAGACATTTTCAATATCATGGCCAGCTTAAGCCAAACCTTGCACTGAAAATCCACTAAAATGCTGTTTCTGAGCTTCTGAAAGTAGAGATAATGATAAAAAACAACATTTAAATTTAGAAAGCAGAGAGATGACGGTTTCACTGTCAACATACATAGGTGTATTGGGACACAGAGGTCCAGTGAAAACACATTTACAGATACTTCTAAAGATGTATATCTGAATCAAGAAGTTCTAATATATAATTTTGATGGTTTAAGTGCAAACTTAAGTTTAATTCATCAGATAGTTCACTAAATATAGGCTTTGAATCAATTATATACTGAGAAAATACTAATTGGCCAGGTACATTAAAAATAAATACACTAACTGCTGCATTTTTTTTCTAGTCATTGATTGATGACTTTTTGTTTCTCATTGTTATGTATTCTACAGTTAATGTAGTTTTACTTATTTTGTGCAGTATTTGCAGATCAAAAGTCCCTGAGGATACCTGTCAAGAAATACCACTTAGCTTTGACTCAGCTGAAATTTGCGTGAGTAGAGAGAGACGGTGATGGTTTGCCCTTAAAGTTAGATTAATGTGAGCTGGGGGCGGGGAGAACAGACATGGGGGTTTTTAATGCTTGCATTGCTGAACTAGTTATGCTCTATCTTGTTTCACACTGAATTAACCTTAAAATAGCAATTTCAGATGACCAAATTGGTGGAGTTTTTAACTTTTTTTCCTTAATTTCTAAAGTTGCCTTTCACAGTTCTTACCCAGTGTTTATCCTAGGTTTATCCTATCATGCCACATCCAGATTTCCTTCCAACTTTCAGCAGGAGATGTACATTCACCTACACATAGTACTAAATTTACTTGGCATTAAATTAAATATCCCTATGGAAGAAAACAGAATCTCTTAAGGGTGCTATGAAATACTGTGGGAACATTTTGCGTTTTAGGTCAAAATATCCACAGGTTCCCATTTAAGCACATGTACTCTTCACTGCAACACAAATGTAAAAGAACATGTTTAAGTAAATGTCTAATTAGTAACTTATCAACACTATAAATGCTCGTATTTTTATTTTTATTCTTATCATCAACAGTGTTTAACATGTAATGATAATCATTATTTTGTATGTTAATTAGGATAGTACTAGAACTCATATTTCCTCTCCTTCCACTTTTCCCCAGCATCAGGGCCTCACCAAATTTGTACCTTAGTCATAAGTTTCTTTTGTAATCAACACAAGGTAAAACAGATCTCTGCATTGAAATTCATCTGATGCATTGAAGCTGAGGAATCTTACTCATTTTAGGAGGTCGTGTACCCTCTGTATATTCAAGGTCACATTTGGAGCTTTTGAAACTCACTACCCTGTTTGCACAGCACACTTCCAGGTTGAGTTAAAATGGGGATATTTCAGGAGCTTGGCTGAATCTGAGTTATGATTAGGGACCCCTAATACAAATTACCTATCTACCCTAATCTACCAAACTAATGTCTCTTTAATTGCCAATCCCCAGAAAAAAATCACTTCAGCCTAGAATATTTTTTGTAGGGTGGAATTTCTACAGAATAAAAGCATAAATGTCAAGTATGCAGGCATTAGAAGTTTTGACTGTTAGATTTAAATATAACTCTGAGTAACGAGAGAAGCATTAAGCAGTAAAGTTTAGTGAGCCAATTCTCATATTTAAAGCTCAATTTTCATTTTCAGGGTAGTCCAAGAAGGTACAAAACTGTGTGTTCAACAAGGTGAAGCCACACATCACAGTCTTTGTAAATGATGATTGTACCTGTTCTGAGGAAAGGGAGTCAGTTTCTTGCTCTCTGTATTGGCATGGCGTTGTAATCCTACCAGTGTTTAGTATGCTTAGTTTGCTAAAATCAATAGCAGTTTTTCTCACAGTACTTATTATCACATACAGATAAGGCATTAGGAAATATTAGGAATAGGAAAATTGACTTTATATATTTCCCATGGGCATGTAAATAAAGTTACAGGTTTCTAGTAGGATCAGAGCACCTATGAGAATGCAGTAAGTAGAGAACAAAGTGACAATGAGGAGTGACAGCAAATGTCCTTGATTAAACAGCTTGCATTTTGTTAGAGTTCTGTGCACTGTTGATCTCTAGTGACTTTTTCCATTGAGCCAGTTCACTCTCTATTGCAGCTACAGAAACTGCAGCAAACATAGAATTTTTTATTTCTGGAGGAGGGTGGTGAGAATTTTGGCCTTACCTCCCTTGAAATGTGAGAGGAATATGTAATACCTGACTCTTTCGCAAATTGAAAGAACTTTTAAAAGACATTAATGTCATTATCACATAAACATATTAATCTTATCTGAAGGTCAATCACATCTCTTCTATGTACTCTAATGCGGGCAGGAAATGTTAAAGACTATGAATATTGCCAATGACACAAGGGAGGACAGCAGTTCTAAAATAGATGTAAAATAGTGTGCAGATGTTAATGTCTGTCCATGGTGTCAGAAGAACACTATGCTGCTTACATTAAACACACAAACTTCAGTTAAAAAAAACTGCCAAATTTACTCATAAAATCAATGATAAACTGTTTTGCAAACATTTGATCAATTCTGCAAACATTTGCTTTGATCTTAATGAAATCTCAAAATTACAGGGAATCTATCTCCATTCTCCTAGGAAAGATCATATTTTGCCTCCTGTGTTTTGCAGTCCTGAAGAAATGTTGCTTCCCTCTCATCGTGGATGCGTGCCAAGAGAAGGAGTTAGGGGAGGTGAGAAACAGACTCTAAGGGAACTGCTCTGGCAGCACACACTGCTGCTCTGCCCGTCATCCTTACCTGCTCTTACTCAGAGGAATGAGGCTGGCCTTTTTATCAAACCCAGTGGCCAAGCACTGAGAATAGCACAGGGCCACAGACAGAGCAGGCTGAAGTGGTTTTCCAGAAGTGCCCATTAGAGAACATGCTGACATTTCATGGAGATTATGAGAAATGCACGAACTGTGAACAGTAAATGTCGACAGTCATTTTAGAGCAGCTTCTGCATTGCATTAGGAGAGATAAGCAAGGAAGTCTTTGCTTTTATTGTTCCCTGACCTCCAGATTAGTGATCTTCTAAACAGGCATGCAAGACACAGATCAAACATTTATTTAAATAAATAAATAAATGTTTTCATCTGGGGAAGAAACACAAAGAAAAAAAAAACAAAAAGCCAACCAACCTTCAGGATTTTCACTCAATTTCGTGAGAAGTTCCACTAATATGTATAAACATATAGTTTGGAAATTTTAGTTCATTTATCAAGGTAACAGATTTTGAATTTTAAGCAGACCATATATCAGGCCAAATCTGGGAAAATCACATCTTCATTCAGTTTAGGAGTTGCTCCAAAAGTAATTTCTGAGTTTCAGGTTCTGTATGAAAAATGATACGCAGATTTTTAGGAGAAAGTACATCCATTTTAGCTTTGCTGGGGAAATATTAGGAGTATCGTGATGATTCAACTAAATTTGTATTCATTTTTTTTAAACTATGAACAGACTGAAAACATCTTGAGAAGTAAATAGTAAGATGCATAATAGAGATTTTTTGTAAAAAATATATTAAGTTTACTATAATGTTGTCTTACATAGAACAACAGTATTTAAAATATCATTACAGGGTCAAATTCAAAGGGCCACCAAGTATTAGCTGCATGTAACCTAACCTTAACTCTGCCATTTAGGCAAATTATTTGTGTTATTAAGTAATAGATTTTAAATGTTACTTGCGACCTAATGCCATTCTCAAAAGTCACTTCATTAGGAAACATAAGATTAATAAGAAACTAATGATGTGGGGATTTGTAACTCAGTTGTTAAGCTGTATTGCTCAGGGGTTTTAACTACATCATTGTCAGCCAACAAAGTACTCTAAGTTCAAGTTGAACTTCAACTTGAACTAGATGGTGAAGTTATTTACACACATGCTTTTTTTTATTGGCTGCAGTTTTCATCCCAAATAAAATCATTCATAAAATGATTTTCCGTGAGACACATTAGTCCCCAAACCAAGGCAGAACCAAAAAACTTCACAGCTAAACTTGATTTAGTGGCAAAACTTATTGTCTGAAACTTGGTACAAACTCAGTTAAAATCTACATTGAAGGAAATATGTCACAGAGGTACAAAAAGTCACAAAAACAAAATGTCAACTCACATGAGCAGGCGTGTTCAAATTTGCAGAAGAAAGAAGCAGTGGCAGAGCACTCTGTCTAGACAAATACCAAGTCCTCACTGTTATACATAGGAGAGTTTGGAACAGTAAATTGAAGGTGTGTTGAAGGAAGCAGCCATTCAACAGTGAGAAAACCAGTTGTAGCAGAAAAAACAACCCAGTAAAATTTAAAAATCCTCAGTATTGCCACTAGAGCACAAAAGGAACAGTTGTGAGTTGACTTAGGCTGGATACCAGGCACACACCAAAACCTCTCTATCACTTCCCTCTGCACATGGACAGGTAGAGAAAATGTAGCAAAGGGCTCATGAGCTGAGATTTGGTCTGGGAGGGATTACTCACCGAATACTATCACAAGCAAAATAGACTCAAATTAGAGATAGTAATTGAATATATTACTAACAACATCAGAGGGTATTAAGAAGTAAAATAATACCTTAAAACCACCTTCCCTTCCCCCCACCCCTTCTTCCTTCCTAGTTCTACCTCCTACCCTTATGCGATGCAGGGAGATGGGAGAGGAGGTTTTTGTTAGTTCATAACAAGATATTCCTGCCACTGCTCAGGGAGAAGAGTCCTTGTCCTGCCCCAGTGTGGGGTCCCACAGGAGACAGCTCTTCATCAACTTCTCCAATGTCAGTTAATCCCACAGTGTCAGTGTGGGAAGACAGGTTTATGGGGATAGTGCAGGAGGCAATCTTTCCCAATGAATTACAGCTGCACTGATTGCCAAGGAGTAGAAACAGCCTTGCCTGCCCAATGAGGTTGGGTATTGTAGAAGAGTGGGTTAGCTGGCCACCAGTGGCATTTTGAGATGGAGGCTGCTGGCTGTGCTGTGAGGAGGTAAGGGCCTGCAGTCATGCCAGGGACAGATAAGGTAAGATGTTGTGTGAGGGACAGACAGTGCTTGGTGGCTGGGTAAGGGGCAAATTGTGGTTAGCCAGCCATGTAGAAGGAAACTTGCAGAGAGGAGAGAAGGAGTCAGTGCTGCGTGAAGCTGCCTGTGAGGGAAGGGAAGGAGTCAGAGGTGCCTGAAAGAAGTTCATTGAGAGAAATGTAGAGCTTTTAATAAAGGACTGGTGATGGTGCTAGTTGTGTCCGTCTTGGCATAATTATTACACAACAGTTCTTCACAAACTGCTGCAAGGGACACTATTCCACATGATATAGTTCTTCAAGGACAAGTTGCTCCAAGGTGGGTCCCCCACAGGTTCACAAGTCCTACCAGAAAACCTGCTCCAGTGTGAGCTCCTCTCTACATGGTCCCTGCCACAGATTAATATCATGCAACCATTGCATCTACAAAGGCAATTTGAGCTGCTTCAGGTGCAGCCAAGTGGAGCTCACATCCTCAGGCCATGGGGGGTCACTTGGGATGCATTTACCCTCAGCAGAGAGAGGCACTTGCTCTTGGCCTGGCCTCCACCTGCAGTGTGCCAGCCCTGATGGAGCCTGCTTGAACTTCCCAGTCAAGGGTTTCACCTCCTGCCTGATTTGGCCAGGACTGAAAGAAACTTTGACTGTTTGCAAAGGCAACCAAGCCAGCTGTGAATAGCTCTGCTGTAATAATCCTCTTTATAAGCAGAAAAATAGCCTCTAAAAGTAATAAGACAACCAGTAGTATTTGAAAATCTCTATAAATAATGCATACAAATAATATCCCATAAATGTAAATTGCATTGCTTCTTGGGGTGAAACTGGAGTTGATTTTACTCATTACTTATCACCTGCTAACTCCACTGTTTATGAGCAATTTTGAATGTCAATATGTAAAGTATATGACATTTATTATATTATGCATTAAATGACATTTACCGACATCTGCTTCTGATTTTTGATTCAAGAAGGTGGGCTCTGTCAGTGTGAATTTACTTTAATACCTACAATTGAGTAATTGGGTATTTTTGTCGTTTTATTATTCTGTGTCTCTGTCAGCCCTGAAGTCTGGCTTCTGTTACAAAATCTGAGTGCAGAAGTGTAAAAAAAATTCATAATGAGTTTTAGTGAAAATGCAGACAGGGCTAATACTAAGACCAAACTCACAGACAAGAAACAAATACTATTTATGAATATATGAGCTGTCTCCAAAGTTTCCATCATGCATCTATTTTTATCATGAATGCTGCCAGTGATCTAACAACCTTTTTCAATAATGCTCTGGGATGGTTTCAGCCCTTCCTGCCTGATCACTAGGAAGCAGTGATACAAATTTGCTTGATTGCTTCTCTTAAGTGTTATTGCCTCACCATATTGTCTGCATTTAAGTGCTGGGAAAGAACTAGGGATTCTAGTTTTGGTATTAATAGCTTAGCTGAATTTTGAGTTAACTTCCCAACATTATAAGTGAAATTACAGTTAAACAACAGTTTTTTTTAATGGTAAAGCAGATTCTGCCCCTCTGCTCTGGTGAGACCTGCAGTGCTGCATTCAGATCCAGAGAAGGCACAGGAAGGACATGGACTGTTAGAGTCCAGAGGAGACCACCAAGGTGGTTGGGGATGGAGCACCTCTCCTACAAGGAAATGCTAAGAGAATTGGGATTGCTCAGTCTGGAAAAGTGAAGGCTTTGGGGTGACCTAATTGCAACTTGTCAGTACCTGGAGGAAGCCCACAAGAAGCAAGGAAAGAGACTGTACACAGGGACATGCAGTGACAGAACAAGTGGAAATGGCTTTAAACTGAAAGGGAATAGGTTTAGAGTAGATATTCAGCAGAAATTCTCTGTTGTGCAGGCATTGAGGCAGTGGAACAGGTTGCCAGGGAAGGTGTGGATGCCTCATCCCTGTCAGTGTTCATAGCTGGGTTGGATGTAACATTGATCAACCTGGTTTAGTGAAAGATATCCCTGCTCATGTCAGTGGGATTAGAAGAAGTTGATCTTTAAGGTCCCTTTCAATCCAAGCCATTCTATGAATCTGTGATCTCTCAGTTACTGAGGTAAAAATGAAAAGCAGATATCTGAAACTGATCCATAACTCTACTGAATTATTTATTAGGAGGAAAGGTAATAGTATAAGCTTCATTAATTGCTACCAATTTTTGCAGAAGAAATTACAAAAATGTGAAATAGTCTCTTAATTTGAATTAATTTTAATTTATAAAGATAATTCAACTTACTATATTTTATCTGTTATATGAGTATATCAATTGAATCACATCCTCATAAAGAAATTTAACTCTTAAAATGTATCACACAGCTTCCACAAAAATATGTACTATTATACATGCAATGCAAGCCATGCACTGTTGAATTAATTTTCTACAATAAAGACCCTCAAGCCTGAAGACTAAAAAAATAATCCAACATCAAAACATAAGGCAGAATAAAGAGCCAGCTGTTATCAGTCCTTCTCTTTGACTCTTGCCATGAATACATCTATGAAAGACCTTGTTTTGAGAATTCATCTGTAGTTCTTGTATATAAATATTATTAGTGTTGGCTGATAAGCTGCTTTAATTAAAATTTGCTTTATCTTTGTTTTGTTGGTTTTTTTATTAATCTATTCTGCTAAATGTAAATGGATACTCTTGGGATGAAATCTCAGAGACTTCAAGAAGACATTCTTTAAAATAAAGGTTTAAAGTCAAAAACAGTCAATGAAGATAGCTATTTTTGAAGCCCATTAGAAGAATGTGTCTGCCAACACCTATAGCTACCTAGACTTCAGTGGGGCCTTGGTCTGACAAGACATTCTTATCTCCTAACTGGAGAGACATGGATGTGAAAGGGGGACAGATGTATGAGGAGCTGGCTGGATGAAAACAGCAAGAGAGTTGTGATCACTGGCTCTATGTCCAAGTGAGGTCGGTGACAATTGGTTTGCCTCAAGGCTCTTGCAAGTGGTATTCTTTGATATCTTTATCAATGACCAAAATAGTGAGATCAAGTGCATCCTGGGCAAGTTTCCAGATGACAAAGCTGAGTGGGGAAGTTGACACAACAGAAAGAAGTGAAGAGATCCAAAGGTGTCACAGTATAGGCTGGCCTGTACTGGACAGGTAATCTGACCACTGATTGGAGAAGCAGCCTGGCTTAGAAGGCAGGCCCCCAAAGAGCAGAGAGAGGACAGAATTGGAGACAGATAAGGATTTAATCCACTGAGTTCCAGCCCTGGCTGCAGAGAGCTATTTGTCAGAGGGCTGGGCAGCCTGATCTGTGAGCCAATCACAGATGCTTACCGGGAACATTGAAAGGGGTATATAAAGTGAGGTCAGAAGTTAATAAGGGCTTTTTGTCACATGGATTACAGAGTGTAGGTCGTCTGTCTCATACTCTGTACCATCTCACTCAAGGGACCTGGACAAACTTGAAATGTGGGCCTATGAGAAACTCATGAAGCTTAACGAGTCCAAGTGCAAGATCTTGCACCTGGGTCTAGGCAGTCCCAGGCATGAATACAGACTGTGAAAAAAATCATTGAGAACAGCCCTGTGAGGAAGAACTTAGGAGTTCTGTTTGGCAAACCCCTGGACCTGAGCCAAGAGTGTTTGCAACCCAGAGAGCCAACTGTGTCCTGGGATGAGTCCAAAGCAGCATGGTCAGCAGGCTGGGGGGAGGATTCTGCCCCTCTGCTCTGCTCTGACCCCACCTGCAGAGCTGCATCCAACTCTGGGGTCCTCAGCAGAAGAAAGATGTGGATCAGTCGGAGCAAGTCCAGAGAAAGGCCACACAGTTGATCAGAGGGCTGGAGCACCTCTCCTGTGAAGGCAGGCAGAAAGTTAGAGTTGTTTGGCCTAGAGAAGGCTCAGGGTTACATTACTATGGACTTCTGTACTTAAAGGGGACTTGTCAAAAAGAGGGAGAACAACATTTTTTCACAGGCAGGTATAAAGAGCAGTGAGAAATGGGTTAGATATTAAGAAGAAATACTTTACTGTGAAGATGACGAGTCACTGGCACAGGTCACCCGGAGCAGTTGTGGATGAACTGTTCAAGGCTGTGCTAGACAGGGCTTTGAGCACCTGTGTGTAGTGGGTGACATCTCTGCCTATAGCAGGGGGATTAGAGACAAATAATCTTTAAGAGTCCAATCCAAGCCATTCTATGATTCCCTGATACTTGAACGTTTGAATATCTCACCTACCTTTAGCTACTCAGTAGTGAGGAGACTCGCTTATGACAATGAGTCAGGGTCAATCTGCAGCCAGTGCAGAGAAATGGGCAGCTTGGCACCCACACTGTAAATGTCATCTATGTCTGTTTAATTGTTCTCTGAGAGAAACTTTCTCTCCAGTGTCTATAACACGGTCTGGATTATGAGTTTAGGCTAACACCTTACCCTTGAATGTCCATGAACACTTAAGGCAGGTTATATTCTAGGTGCTAAAACTTAGTCTGATAGGATATATTTTAGGAATCACCTACCTCTCTCCATCTATTATCAGGAAATGGGATCTATTGTGCTAGGTCAAGTGCTTCCTTTGGCACCTAACACAGTGATTCAAGTCAGGAAGCTAAAACTTAAGCAATATTTTTAGAGCTGCCAAAGCTACATTCAAATGCAAGTTGGTTGTACTGCATTTCTCATGTTTTGCAGAGCTTCAATTTCACTGATAATTCCAGTAAGACTCCTCCCTTCTGAAAATCTTGAAAATCAAATTCAATTGGATTTTTCTCTTAGAGTTTTCCCTTCAAGCTTCCTTGTTGTAGGCTTAGAGAGAAATAATTTTAAAATATATCCCAGCACATCTGTGACACATTATCTGATTTATCAACTTTTAAAGTACATAATTATAAACTAGATGATCCAGGACTGTGTTCCTCACAAAATCTCCTTAAATACAATTCCAGCACAGAATATAACCTATCCTATGATAAGCATACTACCTCCTTATATTATATTAATAGGTCTATACTAAGTCAAGTGTGTTTACTTCTCTTTGTCCCTTCCTCTTTCTTCTGTCCAACATTCAGTATTTCTTTTCCTACTTTCAGCAAAAGATGCACACCCATTTGGTGCAATTTACCACTGTACATGACCAGGGTGCAAATAATTTTATTTAATTTAGAAATCTACACTTCAACTAATCTCTTCAAGTTCTTTTTCTGGTCATGAACAAATAATAGGTATGGTTAGCCCATGATTGCTCTCAATATGCCTGTTTCTTCCATTGATTGTCATGAGAATTTAAGGTGACAAGCTCAAAGGCAGGCAGCATCTCTGTAGATCAGTGTTTTTTCCTGAAATTGACCTCACAAACGAAATCTCTTGAAAGACAGGTATACTCTGTCTCCCAATATCATACAAAATTCAAAAGAATCTTTATCCTGATGGTGTAGGTTAACTTCAACTGGCAGCTCAGCCTCACACATCTACCTGGCCATCTTTATTATTCTAAACTCTTTCAGTCACTCAGCTATCAGAGACACTGATTGGGGGTGATTTCTTTATTTCTTAGTACATAATAAACAAATAGACTGTTCTAAAAAGTCAGCAATGCACTAATCTGTGCCTTTACAGAAAAATAAACAGCAAATTTGTATTCCCTTGCATCCTTGCTCACACTTTTTTTTCCTCCTTGCATTTTATCTTTTATAGAAAGGATAATGAGGAAAAAAATGCATAAAATGCATGAAGAGAAAAGAGGAGGAAAAACCAGTCCTAGAAAATAGCAAAATGAAGTGCTGATCTTTTTGCATAAAGAATTGCCGTATTTTGTCCAGGTCAGTTTTAATTTCAGCTTTTCTTACTTCATTTTATCTTCAGTTAAAGCCAGTTACCCAGATAATTATTTAATGATTGATGTAACAAATAAATTAAAAAGCATGAGGGTGAAGTAAGACAGATGAATAGATTGAATGTTACACCCATTATCATCAGGAGCTACACTAAAAAAATTAAAACCTTACGTGAATATTGTTCTAATTTTTGGTTTGAATTTCACTTTGTGGCTATAAGTTCATGCCCTTTTACTAATTATGCTGCATTCTCAATTAGATGAGGATTGATTATCTATACATGTGAACTGTGAATAAATCCAGAATAATCATGAATTATTCTAACATTAATCTGTGCAATAATTCATGTATCCATTACTCAAAGAATTTTAAATTTATATCTATTTGAATGGTATATATTATAATGAGTTCAGTATGTAATCTTTCCTCTGAAGCAATATTTGGAAAAGAGAATTAGATTTTTTTTGGTCAATCTATCAAATTATATTTTATATTTTCTTATTAAATTGACATATGACATCCGTTTCAGGTACCAAGCAAGGGCTGCATACTTTGATTTTCTACAGCTACCTGTGAAAGGAACCCATGTATCATCTAATCTTTGTTGTGTGGTTATTCTTCTGTCAATGGATAAAAGTATTGCTTGTGGACACAATCTCTTAGAAGGACTCAAGCATAGACTTTTCATTGTTCCATTTGAAAATATGTTACACAGTTGCAGAAATACTATCATTCCCACATACCTCATGTTATTTTAAAATCTCAGGTAGTCCAACATTGGTGTCAGATTTATTGCTTTACTGTGGTTATTATTCCTCTTTTATTAAATTTGTGGCCATGTATGTCTATCCTCTGAAGGCCACAGAGAAGTTCAGAGCTAAAGGTGAAGTCCCTCTCTCTCCACAATACTGAAAAAACTTGAGTGTCATATGTTCAAAAACATATACCACACATACATACTTGGATGTTTTAAGCCTTTTACTTAAATAATTCCGTTGTTTTATTTTTAAGTCTACATATTGAGCCATTAGCATAAAGTTATGGATGTGCATCAGCAAGCATTAAAAAAGATTTGTCATGAAGGAAGGGCTTCAGTATACTTTAGAGCATCTGTACCTGTAGACTTTAATAAACTCCTTCAGTAATAAGAAATCGATGGCATCCAAAATCACTTCTATCTAAAAAAAATAAAACTACACCAACCTGTTTTTCAGCAGCAAAAACTTGCATTTCCACATGCTATTCTTACTTTTATATGATTTATGCATTGCTGCACTCCAGACAAATTATCTTCTCAAACTCTTCATGGAATAATATCAACTCACATATCAATGTTAAAATAACTAAAATGAATAGGAATCCGTGGGGAGCATTACCAACTCTAAAAGAGAAAGACTATTTAATTCTACTCAACAGTAAAATATTGCGGAGTTTTTTATATACAATTTTTTTTATTTTTATATTTCTTCAATTTGGTTCTTTAAAATGTCTTTCTATGTTATTGTAGTGATTTGTACAGATTAATAGAGCAATATATTAACCAGAATTCAAATTCTTATAATCAAGATGTTGATTATTATTATAAGAACCCTATTGTGCACTGAGAGAAATTAATTTTAGAGGTAACGAAAATATTTGAACACTTTTTAAAGACTTAATTTACACTTAGTAGGCAACATTTCAGTCCCAGTGAAAGAGTCTTGCCATTAGTTTTCATACTATGACTTTAACCATAGTAGCACACTGACATATGTATTATGATAGGTAGGATGCATAACTTTTATATCAATGATATAGCTACAAGCTCATTTTGGTATTTCTATACCAACCCATACCTGCATTGTAATAAGATTGTTATGAAATCAAAGCAAGAGAATGGTCTAAGTGTTGCAAAATACATTTTGAAAAAAATCAAATCTCTAATTAGGCTGTGATTTATTTTTGCTTGAATTGTGATTTAAAGCAGACCATTCAGCCAAATATGAAGAACATGATGAATGGCACAATTTGGGCATATATATATCAGATAGCAGTCAGTATCTCCATGCTGTAAATTCAAACAGATTTTTCTCTGCAAATTTTTTATCTACATTAATTTCTATGAGAGATGGGCCTAAATTATGCATTTTGGATGTGAATTTGGACACAATTTTTCCTAGATTTTTTGACTGACATCTGTGTCTGAGAATAGGCTGACATTTCTTGGCAATTCTGGACTTTCCACTTTTACATTCTCTGTTTATTCCTTTGTTACTGTACAATTCTACTTACCAAATGATGCTATAATGTTAAAATTTTTTGCAGTCCATTGTGTCTTTGGCCTATTTTTAGTTTTGTCTTTCCTCCCTACTACAGTCTGTTAACTATAGGATGTTTGATTTCTGTGTCTTGAGAAATTCTTTCATAATGTTTCCTATTTTGTCTGAATCTGCACAAGGGGTTTTTATAATATACTTCTTGTAAAATAAAATTAAGAAATATTAAGGAGAACTTAAAATTCTACTGCTTTTTATGTCTAATGACTCTCTTCTCTCCTACCTACCAGTTTTTATTCTTTCATCAATGTAATTTTCTTGTCAACTCAGTGATGCATTGCCTGTGATCTGTAATAAGTAGATTTTCCATTGTTGTTAAATTTTAGCTTGCTTACCTCATCTATTGATATTTTCTCTGTATTAATTTTAGGATGAAGTCAACCCCTTGTATAATTCTGTTGTTATGATTGATAGCAGACAAACAAGAAGACAGATTCTGAGATAATTGAAACTGTTTATAACAAAAAAATCTGAGACTTTCTTTCGACAAAGAGATCAGAATAAGTCTGAAAAATGGGGCTGAAATAATTATTTCAAGAAAGCCAGAAGCATAAAAACTCTTGAAAGAGTAGAAATTATGTATTATTTTAGATTAGGGTTTTTTTCTGTGTTGCAAAACAGAAGGAAAAATTATTTATGTATAACTTAAAGTTGTGTAGAAATAGCATTATAATCAAGTAACTGTTTCCTCTTCAACACAGATGGTAACATTTTCAGAATGTTAAGTGGATCTTCATCTCTGCAACCTGAACTGGGTGAACCTCAGGTAAATAAATTCAGCCCTGACTTCTTGAAAAATAATTCCCCTTTGTTGCCTACCCCAAAATATTTAATAATATTTTCCTTATATATTTGCCTTCTGTCTATTGTACAGCATCTCAATCTTGACAACACATGGCATTATGTGGAAAAGTTTTGGTAGGGAGGTTTTCAGGACTGGCTTCTGTGAAAAAACACAAGAAGCAGTCCCCATGTCAGACAGAACCAGTTGCAGATAGCTCCAAAATTAACTTGCCAGTGGCCAATTCTGAGCCCACCAGCAACATGGTAACCTATTCAAGCAGGTTAAAGGAGGTTGTGCAGCAGCTGTGGGAAGGAGAATTGGGGAAATGTGTGAAGAAACCATCCTGCAGGGACAGATAGCAGGGACAGAGAGGAAGGAGGGCTCAGGTGCAGAGCAGATTCATGCAGCACATGGTTCACACCATGGTGAGGCAGCTGTGCCCCAGAAACTTGTGAGGGACCCACATTTGAGCGAGTGGATATTCCCCGAACTGAGCTGTAGAGGCAGGAGAATCCATGCAGAAGCAGGTTCCTGTCAGGACCCGTGGCTCATGGGGAGCTCACGCTTGGACAGTTTGTTCCTTCAGGACTGCCCCCTGAGGAAAGGATCCATTCTGGAGTAGTTCTTGAAAAACTGAAGCCCATGGAAAGGACCCGTGTTGGAATGCTCATGAAGTGGCTCATGAAGTATCCTCCAAGGGAAGGATTCCACACTGTAGCAGGGGAAGAGCTCTCCTGGAAAGGAAGGAGAAAAATAGACAGTGTGTTATGAACTGACTGCAACCCCTACTGCCCTGCACTACTATCAGGAATGAGGTAGAAAAATTAGGAATGATGCTGAGCAGGGAAGAACCCTGGAGGGGTAGGGGGGAAGGGATTCTAGCTTTAATTTCTCACTATACTACTCTTTTGCAATTTATTGGCAATAAATTAAATTCCCCAAGTCTGGATTTGCCTGTGATGGTAATTGGTAGGAAACCTCCCTGCCCTTATTCCAAGTCATGAACTTTTCCATAGCTTTTCCCTTCTGACCATTTTTTTGATAAAGGGAATGTGATAGAGCATCTTGGTAGGTGTCTGGCAGTTAATCAAGTTCAATCTACTACAGATGGAAATACAGTACTCATCTCATTCCCAAATATCCCACATGGCCAAGAGTGGACTGCCACATCTCACATTTGCTGAGCACAAGAAGAATCCAATTTGGGGCTCCTAAGATAAATGACAAATATATCTCCCCATTGTGGAACCAACCACTTTTAAAAACAAAGTCAGCCCAGCTTTGCAACTGTTCTTATTTCTTTTAAAGGTAAAAAAAAAAAAAAAATCTAATTCTCACATACCCATTCTTTCACTATTTTTGCAAAATTACTTTGGGGAAAGGATGTTAGTATTATGGTACCTTAAATGGTTTCACAGCCCTCTGAGAAGCCTGAAAAAAGTGTGCTATGTAGCACCAAATCTCTCTGGCACACAAACAATTTAAACTGCACTCAGAATGCATTGGAAAAGCAGGCAACATTTCTGACTGACTACTAGGAGGAAAGTATCTCTGAAGTACAGTGAAGTTCAAGGAGCCTATATTTTAGCAATCTTAACATCTCTATGAGGTGTAATGAGGGTATATTCATCTTACATATTAACAGTGTTAAATGTAAATAACTTTGGAACTCTAGGAACTGGGGTAACTCTTTGCTTAAGCCTGGATTTACTGGATTACTGTTATAAATGCAGGCATAATTGCTCTGTTGATGACTAACAGCCTTGTGCATTTGCTAGAAAAATCCAGACAATTAAACAAAATGTAGGTTGAGAATCTGATATTACAAGGTGGTAACTGAAAGATATTTCTCAGTCTGTGCACTTTCAGGCCGCTTTGCTGAACAAAACAGATAGTGTTTGTTTTAGAGTAAATGAGTGTATCAAAATTGCCTGAGACTTTAATTTGGTTTTAGATTAAGTGTTCAATAGAAACTCTAAATCTTTCAAATGACACTGAAAAGTGAAAAGGGTCGTTAAGGTCTTTTTGGGAAACAATGCTATAACTGATGTTTGTTCTCATTTTATGTATCTTAGTCTGTCAAGTAGATAGAGTTTATGCATTTTATTTGTGGCTCATCAGCTTTGCTCACATACAGA
Organism: Sturnus vulgaris; assembly: GCF_052056855.1. Classification (NCBI taxonomy): domain Eukaryota; kingdom Metazoa; phylum Chordata; class Aves; order Passeriformes; family Sturnidae; genus Sturnus; species Sturnus vulgaris. The sequence goes on along the minus strand of NC_142245.1, from coordinate 101,979,469 downwards.
TTTCTAGATCAAATATAGGATAGGAACTGAAATATTAGATAGAAATAAGACTTTCATAGACTGTATCCTGATTTCTAGCTTTCAATTTGAGAGAGAAAATAAAGTCTCATAAATGTAGAGAAAATTTGTACATATTTTAAATTTAGAACATTATACAACCATGAAAAAAAGAAAAAAGAAGTTATTAAAATGTGATTAATATATATGCTGTTCATCAATCTGCTATATTTTAAAAAATGAGTAAATGTAATTATGTAATGTAATGTAAAAAATGCAATTATGGTTAGAAATATCTCCTATGAAATATGTAAAATAAATTGATAAGTATGCAGGTTGAGTCCGATAACAAAGCAAGGATAATTAAAAGACAACTGACATAGTCTTAAATCTCTTTTTCCCCCTTGCCAATCTTACCGTTTGTATGGGGAAGCACTTCTTAACTTTGAGGGTGGGAGAGAGCTGGAACAGGTTGCTCAGAGAAGTTGTGGAGTCTCCTCTGGAGAAATTTAAAACCCATCTGGACAAGATCCTGTGCAACCTGCTCTAGGTGAACCTGCTTTAGCAGGAAGGTTGGACTAGATGATCTCTAAATGTCTCTTCCAACTCCAACCATTCTGAGATTCTCTGATTCATGTTAGATCTAAATCTCAGAATCATCATACGAGTAAAACTTGCAGTGAATATGAACATGTTTCACCCAATAAGATCAGAGAATTATTTTCCTTAGCTTTTATATCAAAGGAATACAGAAAGGACATGAACAAAGAAATAGGAGCTTAAACCAATGTGATCTTGGATAATGTCCACTAAGAGAGAACTCACCTCTTCTGGAAACAGATAAAGAAGCACATAATAGAAAAGTTGTTCTTCTGTTACACTAGCTCAAAAATTATCCTGCAATTTTAAATCCCTTGTATCTTTTAAAAAGTTCTTCACTAATGCATTATTTACAGAAGCTTTAATATCTTCTTTTATGTCTTTACATGCTATTGCAAAATGTGAGGGAAAGTAAAGCAGAACAAGGGTAGTGAATTACAGTTTAAAAGAACAAATGAAAGTTACAATGAAAAGTGTTGTGAAATTTTTATTTGTAGAAAAAAGTCCTTAAAATGTGATCTGAATGGTACAGATGATGAACCACGGAGATCCTGAACACTTTTGCATGTTCCTAAATTTCCCAAATTTCAAAGTAAACTTTAAACAACAACACTACTTTCACTTATTTTGGCTTAGATAGAGAGGAGAGGAGATTATCTTCTATTGATCTTAATCAGCAATTAATTAGCTCAAGGTCTTTATGATCCATCTGTATTAGAGTCAATAAAAAAGTACTGGTTAGTGCCTGTACTCTGCATGCCAAAGTCCAAGTTAAATACTCTTTACAAGATATTTTTACTGTCTTTGGTGCTCTTGCATCCATTTACAGTCCAAGCCTAGTCCTGGGACTTAGCAGAAATTATCTTCTTTGCTGCCAATGCATTTATTAACCTAATAATGAACGATTATACAGAAAAAACTGATCAAAAGGACCTTGGAATTATGACAATAACATTCTTCCATTTTTAGAGAAACCATTTATTTAATGCTCTTGTCAATGTAAAAGGGAAAAAATAACATTAATAAGAGCACACTCACTGGAATTAGAAAGTATGTGGTATCACATCTGGTATTGAACAGAATTATTCAGTGCAAAGTCATTAAGTCCTCAGCTGCTGCTGGCCCCATACAAGAGCAGGAAATCAAAGATGAAATGGATAAATACAGCTAAACATAAATATATAAATAATATATTCTATATTCTAATATTTGTTGACATAGATGCAGTCAATATGCTCATTTCAACTTTCCTGATCTGGGACCTCACAGTTCTGATCTCTATACAGTCTCCGAAACCAATTTCAAAAAAATATCCAATGCAAGAATAATAATCTTCCCTTCTTTTAACTTAGAAAACATAACCCACATATACTTTGGCTGCACTTTGGTCACACCCTGTTGGAAACCTCTGTGATAATTTTGCTTCTCTCCTTCTGCAAAATAGTAACTGTAAAGTGAAAGAGATAGAACACCACTGATGGTTAACAATACTGAAAAGCCCAGTAAATAAACTCAAAAATTTTTAGTAATAGAATAGTAAATAGTAATAGGTAAATGAAAATAAACTTTTAAAATAGAAGTATGAAGTTTGACATACCTGAAATCCATGTTTTTTTCTTGCTTATCTTCCAACTTTCTGTTAATGTAAACATACCTTATTCATGGAGACATGGACTTTTTATTGTAAGTAAATAATTATTTTGTCTACCTGATTCCAAAATAAGATTTTGCTGTAAAATGAAACTATGTAGGTAAATATGTAGTAGCTTTAAGAAATATGAAGTTATTTGATTTAGCAAAATAGACCTGTTTATTACTGGTATTACTGGCAATAGACTTGTTTATTACTCTACATCCTTCTAAAAGTTGTGTAATCATTTTCCTCTCCTTCCAATGTCTACACTCTAGCTCCTTGTATGAAGATATACTACCAATATGAAAATAAAGTCAGATATATCTTTCCCTATGAATAATTCAAAACAAAATCTCTTGCAAGCTGTCAATATCCACAAACTTCAGGTAATTGGAATGAAGTTTTGATTGATCTCTTGGACTGAGATTAAGGGAAACAAAGTCCTTGTAATTCAATTATGCAGGACTGAAAATCTTATTGTAGACCTTTGGCATGCAGTTAATTGGAACATGTTGGGTGACTATTTTGTTTCCTTTATATCCAGCATTCAATCTTGATGTTTTGCAGAATGTGAAAGTATCTGACTGCTAGATCTGACTTCGTCTTCACTCTGTATTCACCTATATCCATATAGATAAATCCAAATGTATTTATATTTATCTTTGTGTTGGGGTGGGAAATTACATTAAAATGGATAAAAGCATATTGAGGGACAAGCAGAATATAAATCAATTTAAATTAGAAGACAAGGCAACGCCTCTTTTAGAAGGGAAACTGGTCATAAACAGGTACTGATTTTGTCATGAAATTATGGAACAAATTTAAAAGTGGATTCTAGATAACATCAAGTTTTGGAAATCGTTTGAAAAGGAATAGATTAACTCAGAAATGTTTCAAGAAAGACACAAGTTCTAAATTATTTTTTTCAAGATAATGAATATCATCCTGATGAAATTTGTGAAATATATACTCTTTCATAAAAAAATTAAGTCCTATCAGAAAAGATATGGTGGTTTCTGCACGATGTTAAAAGCACCCTTCTCAGCAGCCCTCTGCGATTAGCACACCTTCTGATAGAAAAATGTCAAAGGAAGGGTGAATTTTTAAGTCATTGTATGCTTAATATTCCTATTTTGATAGATATATTTTTATGGATTTTGTTCTGATTTGTTTAGGAGAGAGGGGCTTGGTGGTTTTTTGGTTGGGTTTTTTTTGTTTGTTTGTTTTTTGTTTGTTTTGGTTTGGTTTGGTTTGGTTTTTTTGTTTGTTTGTTTGCTGTTTTGTTTTTTTTTTTAATTGTAGATGAGTGGTAAAAGAAACTTTACTAACTGTTTGTAAAGTACAACATTCAATCTTAGATATTGTCACATGTCCCAGTTTACAAAAATGACAAAATTTTTCTCACAAAGAACAATCCAACTTGGATTGCTTGGATATACCATAGATAATAATTAGCTATTAGTACCATGATCCTGAGAGAGCGGGGCAAAAATCAAAATCATAGAGCTGGAATTCAAAAGACCAGAAATTGGGGGTTGCAGGCCTATGATTGGAAGAGTCCCATGGGATAACACCCTGGAGAGAAGAGGGACCAAAGAAAGTTGATATTCAAGAATCACCTCCTCTGGGCTGAAGGACTGACCATCTCAATGAACAAGAAATCAATCAAAAATGCCAGGAGGCCCACACTGATGAACAGGGATTTCCTGACAAAATGCAAATGCAAAAAGGAAGCATGCAGAGGGTGGAAGCAGGAGCAGGCAAGCTGGAAGGGATATAGAAACACAGCACGGGCATGTATGGTCAGGAAATCCTTGGCCCACACCCAGATTTGAGTCTGAGAAGGGATCTCAAAGGCAAGACGGGTTTCTGCAAGGACATGGTAACTGAAGAAAGAATAGGGCCCATGGGGCTGAATGGGGCAGGACATCTGGTCACCCAGGACACGGAGCCAAGGTACTGAATGCCTTGTTTGCCTCATTCTCTACTAGCAAGACTGGATTTCAGGAATACCAGTCTCTAAAGAGCAGGAGGACAGTCTGGAGGAGCAGGTGAGGGAATGCTAAAGTAAACTGGAGATACGCACGTCTATGGGCCCTGGTACATCCATATGTGCTGAGGGAGTATTGGAAATGTCACTGTGAGTCCAATTTGATTGTCTTTGAGTGATTTTGGTGACTGGGAAAAGTGCCTGAAGACTGGAGGACTGTAAGTCAGAAGTCTTCAAAAAGGGTAAGAAGATCCTGGCACTGCTCACCTCCCTTGATTCCTGGCATAGTAATGGAGCACTTAAACAATAGGAAATTCATCAGGAGCAGTCAGCATGGATGCACCAAGAAGTCATCAACTTGATAAACTTCCACAAATAAATGAAAGACCTGGTCTACCTTGATTTTAGGAAGTCCATCAACACTGACTCACATAAAATCCTCACAGTGAAGTTGATGAAGTTGGGTCAGATGTGCAGGCAGCGAGGTGGATTGAATTTTGGTTGACTGTGCGGTCCCAGAGGATGGTGATGAGAGGCATGAAGTCTAGTTGGAGGCCTGCAGCTAGCGGTGTATCCCAGAAGTCAATACCTTATCCAATCTTATCCAAAATCTTAATTCATGAGCTGGATGATGGAACAGAGTGTATCCTCAGCAAGTTTTCAAATAACACCAAAAAAAGTGGCTGATATAGAAGGGGTGGCTGACATGACAGAGGGTCATGCTAACATCCAAAAGGACCCCCTGGAAGAATAGGTGACAGGAAATTTGTGAAATTCAATGAAAGGCAGCACAAAGTCCTGCATCTGAGGAGGAATAATCCCATCCACTATCTCATACTGAAGGCCACCCTGTTGAAAAGTAGTTTGTCAGAAAAGGACCTCGGAATCCTGGTGAACAGCAAGGTGGACATAAGCCAGCAGTGACACAAAGGTGAGTGGTGTTTGGGCTGTATTGGGCAAAGGATTGCCAGCAGTTTGAGGAAGAGACTGAAAAGACCTCTCATAAAGCAGGGCTGAGAGAGCCTAGAGTACTGAGCCTGCAGGATATCTCAGGTGTGTATAAGTACCTGCTGCAGAAAGAGCAAAGAAGGCAGAGCTAGGTTCTCTTCAGTGGTGCGTAGGGACAGAGCAATAGGCAATAGGACAGAGAAGTTCCAACTAAACATCTGGAAACCCTTTCTTACTCTGAGGATGACTGGAACAGGTTGCCCAGAGACATAAGCATCTGGGCAAGGTCCTGGACAACCAGCTCTAGGTGGCCCTGATTGAAGAGGGAGGGGTGACAAGATAATCTCCAGAAGTCCCTTTCAACCTGAACCCTTCTTTGATTCTGTGATCTGACTTACCTGTCTCCATTAGTACTTCATTAATGCTGAGCTTTTCTTAATTGTATTACTGCTGAAAAATAATAATTATTGTACTTAGGGGATTCCAGACATTCCACATTAAATGTGATAAGCAAAAGTAGGAACACAGTAAGGAAAGTAAGAAAATGTATTCTCAATTAATCTACAGAGATACACATACAAAACTGCTTTTATCTGCTTCAAAGGATTCAACTTCTTCAAGTAATAATATTGAATCCTATCTGGTCTGTATGAATAGAGGGTCATTGACTTCAAACAAATTTTTCCAGTATAAAATAACAGAAGATTTTCCTATCAAGTTAGGAACATCCATCTTGCCAATATGTATGGCAGAGATACTACTGAAAGAGTAGTCAGAAAGAACCAGAGTTTATGAAGGTTTGCTACAGAGACGCAGTAGAGAGGTAAGATTACTTTGATAAGGTCTCAGTTAATATTGCTAGGACAGCAATTATTGATTCTGAAATAATGGAATTATTCCTGAAAGTATCAATTACATATCTGGAGGCTACAGTTCCACAAGTCATCTAAATGTCTTATATCCACCACAGTTTGTGTAGAAGACATAAAGCAGAAACATCTCTGAACACTAAAATGTCATTGGTGAATATTTTCTGAATAGATTCAGTATTGCTTGCTTTAGCAAAATATAATGGCCAAGTAGAATACTTTAGGCTGTAAGATTTGAAATACTTGAGATGAAAGAACTTATTTCTTCATTTTAAATTTTTGGCCTCTGTGACATTTAAGGATTGTGCAGCATAGGTAAATAAAAACTAGATGGTGTGAAATAAAAAAGCAAACTGCAGGAGAGAAAAATGCCTAGTTTTGAACATAACCTCCAGAATGAGCTAAACAGTTTGTGCAGCAGAGAAGGACCCTGCAGAATAAATGAAATCCCTACACTTCAAAACTAATGCTAACTGAACAGTGCAAGAGCCAGCTAATTATGGGCAAGTCTCAGAGATTTCCTTTGGCTTTCAAAACAGTTTTTAAGCATATACAGGGATGTATATTCCAAAAAATGCAGCCAATGAATTTTTCACTGACCTCTGAAACCATACAGTGCTGAAGTTTGCATAACACCTAAATTATGGTGCTGAGTTTTTCATAGAATCCTTGTAGTTATTTACGTTTCTTTCATGGTCAAAAGGCTCCTGGGACAGTGTCTAACTACCTGACCATGTTGCTTCTCAGAGTATCCAGAATGCTGACCTTGGAGTTGTACTGGAACCCATGTCTAATACACTACAGCCAAAGTGAATGCAGGAAAATTAGACCCATACTCACATATAGACAAGAGCCTCCTCCTGCACAGTTAAGTGTTTCAGTGTACTTATTTTTCTCTTCAAATACTAAAATTTAGTTGCAAGGTTAAACAATTAATTTATCAGTGTCTTTTACTTAGAATGGTCTCACTAAGATAAACATGGAAAGTTTTACTTGTTGCTCTTTATGACTTTCAATAAGGCGTAGCTCTCTGCTATAAATATTTCCAAAGAAGACTCCAGTTTTTAGCATTTTTCTAGCTAGATAGCTTTACAAGAGTCCTGGCAGTCTAGGATCCTTCATCCTCTCTATCTGTCCTGCTGCTGACATACCCCAAAGCTATAGATCAGAGACATGTGAAGGTGTCACACAGAAGAAGAAATAGAGTAGACATCATTCAATTGCTTCGTTTCTGTCTGCCATTAAATCAACATACAAAGATAATAATACTCAACAATACTAGATAGCATTTCACTGTCACCTGCTTTGACTCAGCTAATAATGTCCCTGTAGCTGCTTCAGACTATGATTCATGATGAAACATCTTTCCCCAACATTGCTAAGGAACCATTTAAGCTACTGTCAATGGCAGATTTAAGGCCTGTCATTACTGTAGACAGGCTTCAGAAAGAAAATAAGGGTTTCTTTTGATGAAGGTTTTAGGATAATTTTATGAACAGAGTTTTAATGATCTTGCTTTGGAAACACTGAGAAGTTGATTAAACTTTTTTTTTTTTTTAAATTCATCTTGATGGGTTTTTTCATCGTAATTGGTCCTAATGTACTTTTTTGATAATATACCTATTTTTAATTTTTTTCTTATCCCCTACATTACTGGGAGGGGTTATGCCTAAAGGATGTCTTCATAGTACCCAAACATACTGCAACATGACATTGAAAATGTATAGCACATAGAAATTAATTTATCATGTTGTGATTGAAAGAATATTAAAAAAATAAAAAAGAACACTCTTAAATCTCAAATTCATTGTGATATTTCTGAGTATTTTGTCTTTGGTATTTTCTTCCCTTGCTTCTGGATTTGTCACATATCTGAGAAGGGTATTTGAGTTCTCTGCTGAAGATTATATGGTCTTTTTGTAATAATACCTAAGTCCTTTATTCTGGTCCTTTTTTGATGGTATATTACCTTTTCCAGACACATTCTTTTTTTCAGGTGTTTGGTTCCTTACTTTATTGCCTTCTTTTTTTTTTTTTTTTTACACTAAATCAAATAAACTAGTTATTTGCTCATGCTGTTAGTCTATTTTCATCTTTCTGACTCTGGTTGCCCTTCTTTATGGTGACCTTATCTGCCCTTCAAACACTTTGTTTTCCTTTCAATTTAGTTCTTTTATAGCTTAATCTTTTCTTGAGGCACAAACAGCTTCAATTATAAGCCTTGAACTTAATTTGATTTTATCTACAATAAAGACTTTTTCTTTTATGCTTTCAGAACACGTTTTGTTTATTTAAGATAGATCAGAGCATATTACATTCATAATGGTTTATTAGATTAGTATTTTCCATGGTAGAGAAAAAAAGAGAGAAAAATATAGTCTTGGCAGCTTCCTGTGTTTGCATAAATACCGCTAGACCTAATAGGTAAAAAAAAAATATTTTTTTCATAGCACTTTCCTCTTCTATTCATATCCTAGGGATGACACCTATTCATTATTTTAGCCTTAACTCTTTTGATAGCTTGCTGTTATTTCACAAGTCCTAGCTGAGGAGAAAGAGTGGTCCAAGTTGAAGCTGGAACTGAATCTGGCAAGGAACATAAAGAATAAAAACAAAGGCTTCTACAGGTATGTTAACCAGCGAAGGAAGGTCCAAGAAAGGATACTCCCCCTTCTCAATAAGCAGTGCTGGAAAATGGGTAACAGCAGAGGAGAAGGCTGAGGAACTCACCAACATTTTTGCCTTAGTCTTCAATGACAACCTCTCTTCCCACACATCCTCAGGAGATGGACAGCAGACTGGGGGAGAAAAGTTCATGACCAGCTGAGGAACCTGAATGTACATTGTCTATGCATCCCAGAGTCCTGAGGAAATTGTCTGACAATTCCCATGATATTTGAAAAGTCATAACAGTGACAAGAAAAAGGAAAACATTTTAGCCTTCTTTAAAAAGAGTAGAAAGGAGAATCCTGTCAGCCTCACCTCTGTGCATGGGAAGATCATGGAACAGATTCTCTGAGAAGCTGTGCTAAGGCACAGGGAGGTGCAGGGAGGTGATTTGGGACAGCCAGCACAGCTTCATGGAGGGAAGACCTGCCTGACCAACTCAGTAGCCTTCTTCGAATGGACAAGTGAAGAGCTGCAGAGGTTGTTTATCTGGGCTTCCATAACGCCTTTGATGCAGTCCCCCACAACACTATTCTCTCTAAATTGGAGAGATATGTATTTTATGAGTGTGCTGTTGTATGGATGAGAAAGTGATTGGATGGTCAGATCCAGAAGGCAATAGCTCAGAGTCCCAAAGGACCATCAGTGACAAGTGTTGTCCCTCAGGGTTCATATTCAGGCCATTGTTATTTAATATCTTCATTAATGATATAGAAAAAGGGATCAAGAGCATGCTCAGCAAACTTGCAGATGACACCAAGCTGAGTGGTGGGGTTGATGCATCTGAGGGGTGGCATGACCAGAGGGACCTGGACAAGCTGAAGAAGGAGGCACATGGGTTTAGCAAGACCGAGTGCTGGTGCTGCACCTGGACTGGGGCAACCCCCAGTATCACTCCAGGCTGGGGGATGAACAGATCCAGAGCAGCCTGGCTGAGAAGGACTCGGGGGTGCTGTGGTGAGAGGCTGGACATGTCCCAGCCATGTGCCCTTGCAGCCCAGATTGACAAAAGTGCCCTGGGCTGCATCCAAAGCAGTGTAGGCAGCAGGTGAGGGAGGGGATTCTGCCCCTCTGCTCTGCCCTGCTGAGACCCCACCTGCAGAGCTGTGTCCAGCCCTGGAGTCTCGGTGAGCAGAAGGCTGTCGACCTATTGAAGTGACTCCAGAGGAGACCACCAAGATGATTTGAAGGATGGAGCAACTGTGAGGAAAGACAGAGAGTTAGGATTGTTCAGCCTAGAGAAGAGGAAGCTTCAGGATAACCTAACTGCAGCTTTCCAGTACCTTAAGGGACCCTATAAGATGCATGTAGAGAAATTATTTACAGGATTAAATTAAATATTGGGAAGAAATTCTTTACTGTGAGGGTGGTGAGGCACTGGAACAGGTTGTCCAGAGAAGCTGTGGATTCCCTGAAAGTGTTTATGGCCATGTTGGATGGGCAACCTGATCTACTGAAAGGTATCCCTGCCAATGGCAGTGGGGTTGGAGCTAGATGATCTTTAAGGTCTATTCCAACCAAAGCCATTCTATGATTCTATGAAAATGTTTACATGGGCACAGTTTATCATGTAAGAGTAACCACACAGAAGCACTTTGATGAATACAAAAAATAAATATGGTGCAAATAATTTCTGCCATCCTTGCTACAACATTAAGGCAGAAGGTCATTCCTGAGAGAAGAAAGTATTGCAATGCAGATTACATTTATTTTCTCCTGTTTGCTCCTAGAGAACAGAACATTCTGACAGATCTTCCCACATGCATTGCCCAAAATATGTAGCTTCTTATCAGTTCAGCTAAATTATAACATTTGAAATGAAAAATATGGGAAAATAATTCTGCTTTACAACATAGTGTCAGACCTGCAAAACTATTAAGATTAATCTATTGTCCCTTATTGTTCCTCTTTGTGTCATCAGGCAGTAATAAAAATAATTCCCAGTAATCATCCTGGGAGATTTTCTTTCTGGTCTATGAATACAGTGTTAGTTTTTTATAGTCATAGCTTCTCCTCTTTAACTTCATGGGATCAGATGGCACTGGATCAGTTTGTATCTATTTCACTTCAGTAGGGTCACTCTCTTTTATGTCATTATAATGTTTTCTTCTACCATATACGTTGCTTGGAGCTATAACATCATCCTTGAAATCTGTACTTGGTTAAATGTTAAACATTTACTAAAATAAAAAATGAACCAACCAAAACTAGGTTTTAAATTTTTTTTGTATACTCAGCCAAATTATTTCAGCAACCTCTATCATGAACTCTGCCTTTGATCAATAAACATGTATCAGTATTAGCTGAGCTAGAACTAATTTTCTTCACAGTACTACAGAGCTAAGTTTAGGATTTGTGATAAAGTCAACATTGATACCTGTACTGGATCTGACTGAGATAGAGCTCATTTTTCCTTAGCAGCCCTCCCAGTGATGTGCCTTGCATTAGTAGCTGGGGGGGTGTTGATAACACATCAATGTTTTGGCCACTACTGAACAGCACCATCCTTCTCACATTCTCCCCCAACCTCATGAAGGGGCTGGGCGTGGCAGGATCCTGGGAGGGGACACAATTGGGCCAGTTGACCCAAATTAACCAAAGGGACATTCCCTACTGTAAGTATGATGTGAGCTAAAATATAAAAGCTAAGGGAGAAGGGAGGAACAGGGAGACATTTGTTACACTAAAGTGTTTGCCCTCTGGAAAACCACTCTGTGTGCTGAAGCCCTGCTTCCCAGGAAGTGTCTGAACACCCCTCGCTGATGGGAAGTAGAGATTAATTTTTCCCTTTGCTAATGGAAACTTTTACTTTTCTTTTTTTTACTTTAGTAAACTTCCTTATCTCAATCTATGGGTTGTTTTCTATCTTATTCTCTCTCCCCTGGCCCACTGGAAAAGAAAGTGATAGAGGGGCTTAGTGGGCACCAAGGTCAAACCACTAGAATACCACAGGGTTCTTTTATTGATTACTGATCTGTGCTTACATGGGGTTAAGGCTTTTCTATCCCTCACCCACCCCCGCAGTGAGCAGCCTGGGGGTGTACAAGGAGCTGGAGAGGACACAACCAGGGCAGCTGGCCCCAGCTGGCCCAATGACTGTCCCATACCACATGGTGCCATGCTCAGCATGTGGAGCTGGAAGAAGAAGAGAGCAGGGAACATTTTGAGTGATGATGTTTGTCTTTCCAAGTCATCAGTCTGTGTGGTGGAGCCACTCTCATCTGGGGATGGATGAACACCTGCCTGCCCATGGGAAGTGGTGAATGAATTTCTGGTTTTGCTTTGCTTGTGCACACAGACTTTGCTTTACCTGTTTAATTGTCTTTAATTCAACTCACAAGTTTTGCCCATTTAACACTTCAGATTTTCTTCCACATCTCACCAGAGGAAAGTAAGCAAGAAGCTATGGGGGATTGAGTTGTCCATTGGGGTTAACCTACAATAAACCCTTACCTCAGGAGCAAAACATTGTGTCTCAGCACAAGTCTCACTGCTGCTAGGAGTATTATTTACAGCAGTAGAACAGCTCTTAGTAAAAGAAACCATAAGGAACTGAGCTGTCACCTTTCCCTTTAGCATGTTATCATTGCTTCTAGAAACTCCTGGGGCTCAAATCATCCATTTTATAGTTAGACAAAGAGATTGTGATCCTGACAAGGTTTATTTATACTTCTCAGAGAAGGCACTGTATAATTTCACCAGCACAGAAAATATTCCTACTTAAATACATATATATATTCCAATGCATAAACAGACTTTGGTAGTCAATCTGAAAGTGCAAATAATTGGCACTACTAGGTTGAATTTATTTTCAGTCAATAAGTCAAACATAACTATTTTTAAAATTATTTTTTATGATAACATTTGAATCCTGACTACTTGTGTGAAAATCCACACTGCTTGTGTGAACTGTGATTGAAGTGTACTTTCTTAGATAAGCAGTGACTTATTTTTCTCCTCCCTGTGTACAGCTTCAAGCAGCTGATTCACTGCAGTTATGGCATAGCAGCTCTGTAGCAGTCAGCAATGGAAGAATTGCAGGATTGCATTTTTAGAACTTTTGGGGTTGGGTTTGTTTTTTGGGGTTTTTTTGGGGGGGGGTTGGGGGGGAGGGGTTGGTTGTTTGTTTATTTGTTTGTTGTGGTTTTTTACATTTAAGGGAAAAGTATACTTTTTTTCCTCCAAAAGGAAAGGAAAATATTGGGGAAAAAATTAGCAAGGTAAAATTAAAGCACTTTTTGTAGCATCAACAATGCATCAAAAGCAGAGATTAGACTCTTCAGTACCTCAGTTTCTTCCAGTGGAAGATCAAATTAATTTAATTAATCCTTATGGATGATTTAAATACCGTATGGCAGATACATTTATTCAAAGTGACATACCATGCTGACTTAGCAAAGTTATAATTTTGTCCCTGGAAAAAGAAACATATTCCTGATCCAGATTCATCTAGATGTTGAAAATTACAGAAAAATTAACTGTTCACAAATTGATTGTTCACACTGTTTTCCCCTGAGAGGACATATAAAACATATTAGTTCTCCATGTCTGCATTATGCAGGCTTTGAAGGATTCATTGCATCTTTTTCTGTTATAACTTTTTTTGGCTGAAAAAAGTTGGCATACACAATTGGGAATGTAGTGGAAAGGAGACAAGGAGAGAATATATAGCCAAACAGGAGCTAAAATCAGAGGTTTTCCAGTCAGCACCAAGTAGTAGATGAGATGCAAATATCCAATACTCTGAATCCACTACTATCTGTTTAACTAATTACTGTGATTTATCTCGTATTGATGTTCTTCTGTAAGCATGTTCAAGAGTCTTCAGATACTTCTGCAACAACAATAATGACAATAGTTAAAAAGATCATACTATATGGAAATTGATTGTGGTTCCCTGAGCATGTGGCTAGGACGCAGCTTGTTGAAAGTATGTTACAGATCTATTCAGGAGGAAGTCTCATGTACTTTTTCTATGCATAAATATTTTGCTTTCTAGTTTGCCTTTTTATTGACAGCAGGTTTTATAGCTATACTTGTTCCTCACCCTTTCTTTCCCATCTTTCTATAGAAAATTTGTAACATTATGTTCAATATCAATAAAATTCAGTGACGTGTTAAATGCTAAAAAAAAGTTAGTGAATGGTTACAAGCTTCATGAAAATCAGCAGCTCAGGGATCTCAAGTGTGCTCTCTCTGATAAAAGGTGGTAATAGTTCAGGTGCTGTCCTTCCAGCATGGAGGCAGGGGGTTTCCACTTAACTTGGCTGCAGCCAAGAAATACTTGTCCCACTAAAAGTCCAAATCAAACTACATAATTTGGGGATGGCTGAAAACTTGAGAGATTGTGGTGATGAAATTACAAAAAGCCCAAGGGGAATAAATTCCATTAGTTGCATTCGTCACAAAATAACTTCTATTATTTCTATTTTACTATTTTCTATATCTCTTTGTTTGTTTACTTACTTTGTTTGCTTACTTGTTCTTCTTACTAAAATGTGTAGCTGTCACCTAAGATTTTAAGGAAAAATAATGCATAATAGCTTTAAACTGCAGCATAAGAATAAAAAAAAAATAAAATGTGTTCTTGGAAGGAGGTAGGTGGATAAATCAGTCATTTCTTTCTCAATTTTGCCGTAGAATTTAAAAAGTCACTTAAATAATTATTTTCTTTACTTCTTCCACAATTAAAAATTATTAACAATTAGCAGATCTGTAAGGTGTTGAGACATTTTGTTCTTTGGCATTTGAGAAGCAGTTAAAGAATCTCTGTAAAGAATAGTTTTGTGAGTGGCATATTTATGGAATTAACATATATACATGGACACACACACTGGCCTTTCAACACATCAGAATATACTGGGATTGTAAATAAGTATATTTGGAGCGTTGTACAGAATACAGAAAAGGAACTTTACAAAAAATACTCTAATGTTTTAAGATAGTGGTCCACTAAGCCTTATAATCAAGAAAGAAATCATAAAAAGGAATTATGAAAAACAGCTAAATAAGGACATGGATTAGTACTGCAAAGTTCATATGGAGGTAACAGAAAGAGAATTTGTCTCTTATCTCTAGGAATAAGGCTAGGGACAGTGATTCAGATTAGAGAACATGAAAAGCAAACTTTGCACAATTTACTCAAGGATACATAATATTATATTACTATAACCCAGAAGTGCAAGCTTTTTCCATTTTTCTACAATAAATATGTGGTCTCAAGAATACAAATAGTAAGAGATGCAGTGAGAATTTTTTAATATATTAATATGATAAATATTTCTTCATTGCATGTCTCACTAAGTTTTAAAATCAGGTCCTCTGTACCTTTTCTTCTCTGAACCAGTTGCACAAACTCCCACAATGGCTCTCTTCCTTCCCTATGTAAAGCACAGACTTGGCATATCATTTCCAGCTCCTCTGGCAGTACTTATGCTATGGGATATTCTTGGTTTCATCTGGCCTTCCCTATATTTTCTCCATTGAAAGAAGCCTGGACAAGCAGTCTAGAGAAAATTATTGTATGAGTCTGACATGGCTCTAATAAAAATCTCCAATTTATTTATGAGGAGAAAAGGACTTCTGTAAGGCTTATACTGATGATAAATAATAATTAAATTCAGCAGGGTACTGTGGGATGATAGACCCTTACATGCAGATTTATAGTTATTTTTTTCCTCCTTAGTGCCTTCTACCAAAGCCCATCCCAGGAAAGCCTGGCTGAATTGTCCTGTACTGAGTTCTGTACTGCAATACCAGGAATTCAACCACTATTCTGAAATGTTTCTTTTAAGGCAAACTTGCATAGTCCTAATCAGTGCCTGTGCATAGCCTAGAGAACACCTCTACGATGATCCTTGAGAAGTTAAACAGAGAAGATAACAGTTTTCTAATATCTTTTCAAGACCTTCAACAGTATTTGGAAAGCTTTGTGACTGCTAAATTGAAGACATTGTGTCGCTCATCCAAAAAACTCTTTTAAGGATTCCTGTGGGAAAAAAGGGTGAATTCATATACCTTTAGAGGGAAACAAAAGTTCAAATCCCTTTGAATATCTGACTGTGCATCTAAATGTGTGATACTCCATGCTTTTTATTTCTCCTCTTATCACTTTATGTAAATATCAAATTTTCTATTCCATTCTTTTGAAATCCTGACTTGCTCCTGCCTAACTTTGTGGAGTGCAGCCCATTTCTGAGCATGAGTGAGTGTTCAGCTGCTGTGTTCTTCCACCTGTTTTCTCTTTTTACAACTGCACTTATTATTCGCACTTTCTTCTCTTTAACCTTCCAGCATCACATTGTCTATTTAGGCTGTTCTTCTACATAATCCAAAAATCATCTCCGACTTAATATTCTTGTACAACAGCAGAGAATAGCATTTCCTCTCTTCTTTGCCAATTAGAAGCAGCACAATAATAAACTATATAAGATTCCTTGTTATTCTACAGCCTTTAGAGCATTAAGGACTTAATAGCTTTATCTTTGCTAAATAACAAATGCAAAACTACCTACTCCTTCTCTAAACACGTTATAAACTTTAAATTTATATAAAACTAATTTAAACAAAGAAGATATGTGTGGATGAGCAAAACACTGCTTTCCTTGCTTAGATGCAAATCCATACCTTCAGAAACTCCATCAC
Source organism: Sturnus vulgaris (assembly GCF_052056855.1). Lineage (NCBI taxonomy): Eukaryota > Metazoa > Chordata > Aves > Passeriformes > Sturnidae > Sturnus > Sturnus vulgaris. The sequence continues at coordinate 101,963,121 of NC_142245.1, read as the reverse complement.
AGAAAATTGATTAAACTCTTAGCATCATTAGACAAAGCTTTTTGTACATATTCATAGTACTGAAGGACAGAACACAGATATAGAAGCTGCTATTAAAAGAAAAAACGCACATTTTCAAAGAATAATTATCCTAGTGCAGTTTCTTTAGTAGGCTAATTTGCATATAAGTTCTTTGCAATTATTAGGTGAGATTTTAAACACCATATTCCTTAAATTTCTGTCTTTCTCTCAATGATTTCTCTAAAACTAAATAATACATAATTCATTGAGTTATTTTCAAAGCCACTAGCTAGATGTTTGATCGTTGAAAACTAAGACCTTACATTTATTTATGTAGTACTTGAGGGACTAGGATAAGTCAACACTTTGAACCTCGCTAGTGTAACTCCATAAATCTTATAACTAAATTTTTATCTCTCTAATAAATGTGATTGTTCCTGGGTTGGTTAATTTTAAGTGGAAATGCACAGCACTTCTTTAATCTAATCAGGGGATATAGAATATGTTAATCAATTTATTTCTGTGTGTGTCATATGACTGAGGCATAGTTGAGAAGCAAAGAATGAGATGGGCTGTGGTTTTACAGCAGTACATGAATTCAGACCTTTTTTGACTTTAAAATGGTAAAATAGTGGAATCTAATTTTGTTACCTAAAATAGTTTCCATGAGCGCCAGTGTTAGATAAGGAGTTAAAAGTTTCATCTACCAACACTGAGATCTATCAATGGAATCATCACTGCATTGAAAGGCTTCCTTCTGTTCCATATTCACAGTCTGTTTCTACCCAACCTGAACATCACAGCAAGTGCAGTTATAAGAGATATCTTTTTAAATACATATCAATTCCTCTCTGATTCTGCCAGTCTTTGATTACTTTTATTTTCAACCCTCTTTATGCTTAGTCCAACCTGATGATGCTCCCACTAATAATTTCACTTAATTGCCAGTTTTCTCTTTATTAGCCAAATAGACATTAGCAGATCCTGTCCTTCTTGTGCAGTGTTTGGATTTTTCTTTTCTCCAGAGATTTCTGCCTTTAAACTCTCTCTATGAAATATGAAGGGGGAAAAGCAATGGCAAGGTTAAAATGAACAATTAACAAAATTAGTGTGGCTAAGGGATGATATGGATAACTGATTTCCTCTGTCTTCAGGACTGGCCAGCACCAAATGCTATCAGTCACAGAAATTTGAGAAAGACACAGTACAGAATCCTAAATAGCAATATTAATTAGACAAGTTTGTTATTTTTTAAATTAATAAAGAGGTCACCAAAATAATTAAAAATATTTTAAAATCATACACAAAAATAATTAATCATTTATTTAATTCATATTTATATTATATATAAAAATAGCTAATCAATAATCAAATATTTCTCCCAAATATTTCTTCTTTTTTTTTGTTTAGAATGCAATTCAAATACACCTTTCCTAAGAGAAGTATATTTTCTTATGCTGAATGTTCAGCTTTTTGCCTTATACTCCCTTTCTCTCTCAGCAAGTGAAACCTTCAGCTACACTAAGTTTTGCTATAGAAAGATAAGGCTGCAGAATGCTGCTTTCCTTGTATGACTCACAGTCCAAACACATGCAGATATTACAAGAGATAGATGGAACTTAGAAGGCATGTGAAAATGAAGTGATGAAAATATTCTAAGAAAGGGAAAAGAAACAAATTTCTTCTAAGGAAAAGGATGAATCTGCTGAAGAGGAGAAATAAAACCAGAAAGTGGTGGTAACTGTCTGGGTGAAGAAACAAGTTCCTTTTTACTCTTCTTGCTCCTGAAAGTTGCTATGCCTTTCTGTTTTTCTCTGCTTTTGAGGTGATTCATTAGTAGAAATATCAATGTGATATAATTTATAATACAGTGGTAGATCCAGAATGATCATAAAATCACTGAAGTTAGTTACCAACATTGCCCAGTGTGACTAAGAGGTTTCACAAAATACTTCAGTAAAATTAACTTTATCTCAAAGCTCTTTTGTCTTTGATTGGTTGTGCTCTCACCGTGCTGTGACTCTGCACAGTATTTCAAGCTCAGCTGTAAAATCAAATGCAAGAGGGGAAAAAAAGAAAAAAAAATGCTGTAAAGAAGGAGTATTCTGCCATTTGTTTAGCAAAACTATGGCAAAGTTTCCATCTTTAGCTTTTCCAAACTGGCTTAAAAAAAAAGATATCTATGACTACTGATAATAATAATGAAATGAAATTCTGGATGTGGCCTGGAGTCGTCATCACTTTAGGGAATACTGTAACTAAAACAGATGCCCGTTCCTCATAAATACAATACATTAATCCTTCTTTCTTTAAGTAGAAGTAGACTTATAGACGGTGCAGGGACACTCAGTCAATGAAGTAAGCAATTTCTTTCTGCAATATTCAAGTGAATGAACTTTGTACAGGACTTCAATTTCCTGAGATAAATGGAAGCTGTTTCAGCCGTTATGAAAGAGAAGGTAAAGGACTGAACAAACTCATTAAATACTGGCTATTGTCTGTGACAGGACATGATGGACAAGTTCTGAACAGGTACTGGAACAACAATCTGCAATAAAACCTAATTATATTTAACCATTCGTCTTTCAGTCTTCCAGTCTTTTTAGATTCAAATTCTTTGGATTAGACTGCATTCAGCATGTACATCTTGTAATACTTACTTCCAAGGCTGGTGGATTAGACACTCCTGGATAAGATCTAAAACGTTTTCAGGAGGGGATAATCACATTCTATGCTTCTAGATATTAAGTGATAATACAATTTGAGGGAATTGTTTAGCGTGTTTTAGGAGCAATGGTACATTTACTGCAGTGACTTCCCCCAGATGCAAGGTCCAACAGGAATCTGGAGACTAGTATGGATGTTATTTTTTACTTTAAGAAAATGACTAATATTCTAATTTCAAAGATGATTTACATTACTCCAGACAGCAATTTAACTGAATTTTACTAACCACCAAGAAAGTTTTTATACATTTCTCAGTCATTTATATAGGACTTAAAGAGATATTCTCCTGTACTCCAAATCAAGAAAGTGCTAAAATGGATTAATATTATCATTTTTATATTTTAAGATCTCTCCTCACAGGAGCTCCATTTGCATAATAAGAAAATTAAAAATTAAAAATGTATTTATTTGAAATAATTTTGAGGATGGCAGAGGTTGTACTTCTCATTGTGACAGCACCAGAAAGAAGTCCTGGATTATGTTTTTCCTTCAGAAATGTTGAGTTTACTTCTGCTGACAACTAATGGGTTTAGTTGCTTAATGGGTACTTAAACAATAAGATTTTATTTTGTTTTTTATAATTGAAATTTATGAAAAATATTTGTCTGTAACAAGTTTTTACAATTTAAGCAGTACAGTTGAATAAACTTATTGTATGTGTTTTATATATGTTATCCCTTTTAACCAGTGACATCAGCCAAATGACAATTACCCAACTCAAAAAGTCTTTCCAAACACAACTTCCAGGTCAGAACAATTACTTAAAATATAAGTTCAGTTATAAAGTCAAGAACTCAGATTGCAACAGTATTGCCTTAGAAAATGACACCATGCTGAGCGGTGACACACCTGAGGGATGGGATGCCACCCAGAGGAACCTGGACAAGTTTGAGAATTGGTCCCATGGGAATCCCGTGAGCTTCAACAGGACCAAGTGCTGGTGCTGCACCTGGATCAGAGCAGCCCGGGGCAATGAACAGATGCAGAGGAGCTCTGCCATGAAGGACCTGGGGGTGCTGTGGGTGAGAGGCTGGACATGTCCCAGCCGTGTGCCCTTGCAGACCAGAAAGACAAAAGTGCCCTGGGCTGCATCCAAAGCAGGGTGGGCAGCAGGTGAGGGAGGGGATTCTGCCCCTCTGCTCTGCTCTGCTCAGACCCCACCTGCAGAGCTGTGTCCAGCCTTGGGGTCCCAGCAGAGGATGGACATGGAGCTGCTGGAGCGAGTCCTGAGGAGGCCACAAAGATGCTCAGATGGATGAAACACATCTCTTGTGGAGAAAATCTGAGGGTTGTCAGCCTGAGAAGGCTCCAGGGAGGCCTTATTGCAGCCTTTCTATACATAAAGGGAGCCTCTAAGAAAGATGGAGACAAATATTTTAGCAGTACCTGTTCTGATAGGACAAGGTGCAGTGGTTTTATACTGAAGGGGAGTAGATTCAGACTAGATATGAGGAAGAAACTTTTGTCATGAGGGTGAAGCAAGCTGGCCAGGAAGGAGGTAGATGCCCCACCCTTGAAAACATTCAAGGTTAAGTTGGATAGGACTCTGAGAAACTTGATTTATTTGAAGATGTCTATGATTAGGGCACGTGGATAGGACTAGATGATCTTTAAAGGTCCCTCCCAACACAAACTGTTCCATAATTCTCTGACTCTCTGAAAATTAAAGGTTCACTAAGTCTATCCTTCTGTAATCCCATCACCTTAATAGAAAACAGGCAGTTCCTTGGGGACTATTTGAATTTTAAGACCATGTATGTTAGACTTGATTTATAGGAATTACCTCCACTGAGGCTATAAAATTACTCTTATGGGCATTTTCTTGTGTATTCAGCTGTTCAGAACAACAACGTAGTACAATATGGGAGCCCAACAAAAGCTACTGCCTATGTATCTTAAATCTTTTTATGTATTTGGGCTCACATTTACCCATGAATGTGAAACAGAAAGGTTTTCTTTATTCAGATAAATCTGTCTTATTAGTAAAGACAGCCAAAATTTGATACAAAACTCCCTGAAGACAGCTCATGGATTTTCAAAGTTCCACAGCCACCCCCTCTGAGTCACTGTGTAGAAAAAAAAAAAAAAAAAAAGTCATTGGGGAAAAATAAAATTTAAAACTCAGTTTTCTGAGTTAACTTCCTTCTTGGGATTTGCACACATGCATATGCTAGGGATAGGGAAAGATTGCTTCATATCAAAAACCTCACCTCTTCTCTAGACACTTTACCTCATCCTGCCATTTCCAAGACAAATTAATGAAATATCTGATCATCAGTTTTCCCAAATCTCAGCCCACTGACCTATAATGTTCATGCATAGCAGAAACAAGTCTATTTTTATTTTCATTTAGACAAAACTGAGCCTATAAGACCAGGGTTTTGGAAAATAAAATTGAAAAGGAGAACAGAACACCTGTCAGTGAGAGTGCCTAAGCCTGCAGAGAGCTTCCTGCTAAGGCTGAAGAACAGCTGAAGACATCCAACTGCATATCTACCCTTAAAAGCCTGGTGAAGAACAGCTGTTTCCTCTTGCTCAAGGCTGTGTCCCACTTAGGGCTCAGAGCCTGTATCAGTCCCTTAGACCGTTATACAGAGATTTACAGGTACACAATCTGTAGCAGAAATGCTCCTCAGAGGTGGAGGGGGAACAGCAGCAGCAAAGAAATCTGAGACATTGCAGTAGATAACTCCCACAAATATAATGAGTGAGAATTAGCTGCACCATGCTTTGAAAGGCTGAAAATAGGTGAAATAAATCATAAATATTTACATGGTCTACATCTATAAAATATTATCCAAGAGACGTGTTATTCTGAATCTCAATCTTGTGCTCTGTGCTCCTTCCTGCTACCACACGGACCTAATCCTAAATTCCCTTGTCTTCATTACTATCTGAAAAACCATTTAAGTCCTTGGGAATGGTTATTCCTGTCTAAAGAAGGGACATGCAAATTAGATCAGCACTCCTCAAACACTGACACTGCAGGCTCTGTGCTCACCTGGCACATCAGGAGATCCCAAGGGATCTCTCTGAGCACAGGTCATAAATCACAATAGCAGCAAGCCACCCGAATAATGGTGGGGTTGTCTTGGGATATTTTTTCCAAAACACTTTACAGATTAAGACAAAGTTTTAGTTCTGCATCAAACCCACCAATTCACTCTTTGCAGTGCTTTACAGAGTTTCCAATGTGGTCAGCCTAAAGAGTAACAGCAAGAGCTTGTGCCTAGGCCTTGAGCAGTGAGTTAAAAATAAAGGAGTTATTGAACATTTTCCCATGTATTTTTAACATGTTAAAAAATCAAGCTCGAACAGTTACTCCAACTCTAGCTGCCAATGTGTCATCATGCAGCCACAGAAATAGTCATATATTTTGAGCAGTGTACAGAATACACGTGACAAAAAGAACAGGAGTGGGTTTTTAAGGTAAAGAGGCCTGGCTTTCAATAGCAAACCTAGTTTGCATTATCCACCTACATGAGAGTATTTTTTTAATATTAATTCAATGGAAATCCTTTTCCGAGATAGGCCAAGACACTGAACTGTCCTTTAAAATATCACATGTGAACACACATTAAATGATCTAGAAAGAAACCTATAAGAAAAGGCTCTAGCAAAGTTTGGACAAATACCAAGTCTGTGAGTATAAATCTCCCTCATCCAGCAGTTGTAGCCAGAAAATTTTATATAAACTACTTTGTTTTATTTCACCTTTAAATATCATTATAAAACATATGAATTATAATGTGCTGTGGGAAAAAAAATAAAATTTCAGAGGCAATGGAGAGAAATAAGATTTCTTTGCTGTAGACATTTAAAAAGTTTATGCACAACTTTCCACACAGGGTTTAACTACAAGGTCAATGTAGTTGACATTAACATTTAGATAGGACACTGGGAAATAAATATATTACTCTGAGGCAGGACAAATTCGCAATTTGTTTCATTGTAAGGGATCTTACCATGTCTCTTTAAGTAGGATTTGTAGAGTAAAATAAAAAAAAATATATATCCTCCATTGGGGGTGAAAAGAAGAGAAAGTTGGCATTCTGTAAAAGGCTCATTTAATGGTTTTTGCATTGTAAAGAAGATGGCAATTCCCAGGAAGAATGAACAGCCTTTGGCTTGTCAGTCTTAAAGAAGTGCACTCAGTACATAGTTTCAATGAAGATAGATATCAATAATAAGGTAGGCAAAACTGATGAGTTTGGGAGTTTATTTGCATAAACTGGTACTTACGATTCTGAAATGCTCACATTATGAATACTGAAACCACACTGATTTCATTCTAACAGATTTAACACATTAAAAGAGTGCTATTTATCTAACACAAATAAAATTTCTGTGTGGGGTATGAAATGGTGCTTCAGGGATTTCCAAATTTTTCTACTGTCCTACTTATAGCAAGATAACCAGAACCTTTATGAACACAGCAATATTCATCAATGGCTTTAGCTACAGTTTTGAGGTTTGTTTTGGTTTTTTGTGGTTTTTTGTTTTGTTTTATTTTTTTTGGGGGGGGTGGTATTTATTGTGATGGTTCTAGATAGAATATAACTGGAGATACAAGGCTTTGGATGATAAAATACACTGGGAAAACATTCAAGCTAAATTGTTGTGATTGTGTGTGGGGCTGTACTAAGGGGGGTTAGACTCTCAACAGAAGTAAATTCCTATCTGTTAGTGCATAGCAATACTTATTTGAATCACAAATGGGTATTTTTTCCCATGCATCCTCTGCAAGGATTCACCTGCAGCATCATTAATCTACTCTGCTTTGGTGCACACAGTGACATCCACTGGTGCAGAGCATTTTTGCTACAAGGATCACAGAAATACCATGTGTTGTGATTGATTCAGGTTTTAAAAGCAATTTCATTCACTTCTACACTATCTAGTGCAGCACAGCATTTAATACTGCTTAACTTTAGGCATGCAAATATTCCCACAAGTAAATAAGTTTCAGCAATTTTCTCATTGGAGTCAAGGCACCTTGCAAGACTCAAACTTGAAAAGTACATGAAGCTCCAAACTGGAATGATTCCCATACCTTCTATCTGGTTTGTCTCTCAGCTTACCAAGAGAGCACAGTGCACAATTTATGACTATCTACAGGTTTAACATATGTTTCTCTTTTCCTTTTTTTCTCCTCTCCACCTTCCACAGCTGGCCCAAAGTTCATGCAGCTGAAGAAGTTGAGAATGAAGGACGAAACTTGTTGTGTTCCACAATCTTGTGTCACTTTCTGCCTGCATGACAAAGCCCAGCAGCCTGGAGAGCAGAAATCATCTTCCCCAGGAGTCAGCATGTCTGGGCTTTATGGACTCAAGAAGATGAACAGCAGCAGATAAACCAAAGCCTTTTTGGACTGCACTTATTTTCCAGCCTCCTGGAAAAAAACACAGTTTAACAACACTGTTCAGTGCTCCTCGGATGTGTTGGAGTCATTTCACACATTCAGTGCAGCACCTGCAAAAACTTCATAAAAACACAGGCAGAAATGCAGGTGTTCTGCATATAACAAACTAATCTCTCTCTATCCCTTGAGGTTATGGTGATGTGCAAAGCTGCATTGTTTCAGGCAGCAAAATCACAGATGAGTGGATTTAGGGCAAACTAGGAATCATATGTAATATCTCTAAACTAAATAGCAGGCAATTAGCTCAACAGGATTTCCTTTTGTGCAACTGTAAGATGAGGAAGGGATTACTGTTGGATGTATTTACAGCTAAATTACTGTTTTCTCAAAAATGTAATCAATAAAAGTGGGTTTGTTTTCAGTTGGAGAGCTCAAAGTAATTTTTCTTTGTCTTACCTATGATTTAAAGATTACAATGATATATATTGAAGAGTCTTTTAAATTATAACACATTTTGAACTGAAGATGTAAAAAAATGAAAAATGTGGACATTTCTGAAGTTAAAAAATTGAAAATGCGTTCTTCCTAATAATATTTAATATTTAGTGTTTTCTGAAATTAATTTTTGAATCAGCAATTATGATGGTAATACATGCTAATATTTCACCAAACACTAGAATCCATTTCAGTTTTCCGTGTCCAAATATTTGCAATAAATTTAAAGCAGCTTTGAATACTAAGATAATTTTTTTAAATGAGTCTGCTCCAAAACCCTGGACCTGTCAAAGATTTCCAGAATACCTCTAGCTGACTGCTCTGTAAAGTGAGTGTGTTACAACTATAGAGAGCTTCCTTTTCCTTTATATCATGTTATGCACCATTACCAAGCCTGTCAGCTGAATCCCAAATCTCTAGTCTCTGATTTTAGTGACAGATTGCAAAGTAAAATGAGCAGAGTCTTGCTCTTCACACAATAGATTTTATCTTCTTTTCAGTGCATACAGTTTAGCAAAAAAAGCCTTTTTTAGACCTTTAAACTGGGAAAATTTGATTCAGAAGAAACAATTAACAGATGTTGAGGATCAATTCTTTCAACTGACCTGGGCTTTTTAAGTTACGTTTTCAGATCACATACTTCCAAATAAGCATACAAATATTATTTTTTTTTAACTCTTCTGACTACAAAAACCTCTCAAAACCAACCTAATACAGATTCAGTGGAATCCAGAATTGCAACTAAAACAAGCAATCTTACTGAAAAAACACAAATTACCCTGTGTTTAGGAGTTAATTCCTAATGTAAGGGGAAGTATATGTTACTTTCATGTCATTATTTGTTTCCTCCAAAAACTAAGATATTGCCTGGTTATTTATGCAAATACCACATTATTCCACCCTATTGTGGTTTTTTTTAGTTTTTTTTTTCATTAAAATAAAATAAGTGCTAATGTGGTATAGATAGTTTCTAACTACCTTACATATTCTATTGGACATATTAGTTTTGTTCTTTAAATATTTTGGCCCTTTATCTAACAAAGCTGCTATTTATATCGCTTTTAACAACACAAAGTATAAGAGAAGGTTCTATTTTAATACTCAAAGATTCAGTCCCCGGTGCAGCTCAGTGCCTATTCCAATAAGCTTGTGCAACTGCTGTTTCTCCATGGGTGCAGAAAAGCAGCTGTGCATTCTCTAGCAGGTTTCCAGTGCCATGGAAAAGTCATAGTGTGTATAAAGCTTTTGTCTCATTTTCCCTTGAAGTCCATAAAAAAAAAAAAAAAAACACAATCAAATAGTAATGCTGGAGCAAAGCTGAAGGACTGGCAAAGGTCACACCTGAGGAAGGAGGGAAAAACAGCTGATATCATAATATTCAGCATATTCAACTATTCAGTAAATGCTAATTTAATACCCATCTTTGGATTTCAACAATCTTGCTCATTTTATTAGGGAAGATCTTGCTAAGAACTGAAACCCTCTCTACCTCTATACATCTCTTTCATCCCCCAGCCATAATTTTATATCTTTTCTCACACCACTCTTCTCTATCAATTTTAATACCATTTTTACTGCAATGTCCTTACAAGTTCCACAATATTTTCAATGGTTGCATTATAGTAGAGATCTGTCATTAGCAGAGCCAAGGCCTTTTCTGCTCCTCACCTCACCCTACCCATCAGTAAGGAGGGTGGGGGTGCACAAGGAGTTGGAGGGGACACAGCTGGGACAGAGACCCCAGCTGAGCCAAGGGATGTCCCAGCCCGTGTGGCACCATGCTCAGCACACAGAGCTGGGGGCAGGAGGGAGAATGGGGGACATTCAAAGTGATGGTGTTTGTCATCCCAAATCACTGCTTTGTGTCATGGAGCCCTGCTCTCCCTGGATGGCTGAACATGGGAAGTTGTGACTGAATTCCTTGTTTTGCTTTGCTTGTGCAGGAAGCTTTTTGCTTTACCTGTTAAACTATCTGTCTTTATCTCAACCCTAGAGTTTTTTCCCTTTTGCCCTTCCAATTCTCTCCCTCATCCCAGCAGGGGACAGTGAGTGAGCAGCTGCGTGAGGCTTAGTTGTCAGCTGGGCTTCAACCACGACAGACGTATAATTAGAAGACAAAAAAAGAAAGTTATTTTGGCTTAGTTTTACCGCATTTGGTATCTATGCAGATCGATCAATGTTTAAAAAAACTTCTTGGTAAAAAAGAGGTTTTAAATTTGGGCTATGTGATTCCACGTTTATAACATATTGCCATCTATTGGCAAAAGGGAGGAAATGCCAGCTTTTTGGCATGAACACTAGCCCTGGAAGTAAAAATCCTTCTCCTTCAAATATTTATACATAACTATTTCTTGTATGTGTAGAGAACTAGTATATAACAAAGCTTTATATGTGTAAGATATGTCATAAAAATTGAGTCCAGTTCTTCAAAAGTGAGAAATATAATACTCAATATAATGTTTAGAAGGATTTACCTTAAAACAAATACTTTCTTAGTATTACATATAAAATCTTTATGCCCTATACTCGCATGCATTGAAGGGTGAGTGTGTTATAGTGTGTGGTAGCATTTTTCTGTGCCACAGGTCTACAAACATTAATTAATAATTGCTCACTCACAACACAAAACCCGAAAGAGATGAACTTTGTTGTTCTGTATTATTATCTCTGCTACGCCATATTTGTAATTAAAATCCCCACTAGCTGCTACTTGTTCCTTCCTCCCCGTGGACATAAAAATAATCCATTGCTTTGCCAGCAGAGGGTCAGCTGGCAGAAGTCCAGAGGGAAATGTTTTGATCCAGCATGAGGAGACCTTATATCAGTGAACTAACACAATATATGACTTTCTTACCAGGACAGAAATACATTAAGGATGAATTTTCAGTCATGATGAGAGCTAAATAAGCAGTTAAAGTGTAGTAGATATCTTTGAGAATACATATGAACTTAAGTTACTTAAATAAAATTTAATCCAAAATCACCCCTTTTCTTTCTGGTATTTTGGAGATGCAAAAATAATTATTTCAACAGAGTCAAAAGCTTCCGTGTTCTTTTTCTGCCAGTTTCACCCTTGAAAGTTAATTTAATTATTTGACTTACTAGCCCAGTAATTTCAAGAGGCCCATAGTAATTTAACTGCATGGACTGTAAAATGTCACACAAACTAATAATACACTGAAATATTAACTGAATGTTACAAAAATCAATATGAGTCAAAGGTAGAGGAAGAGAAGAAACAAGTAAAAATTAAACAACGGATATACCACATGGATCTGGAGGATGATGGATAGGCTGAGGGTTAAGATTAGAAACTAAAGTTCTAAAATATATTGAAAATGAAAGAAAAGCAACTGACAAATAATTATTGAACCTAAACCTGCAAAGACATGCATCAGGGGAACAAATTACACTGTTCAATATTTAATTCACTAGACCTTTTTTTTTTTTTTTTTTCCCTTGGCAGGCCAACTTCTGATTTGATCTACATGGCCAGATGGGGATGTTAGAAGATTTAAAATATTTCTCACTCCCACTTTGTTGCCTGCCAGTGCCACAGAATGGACAGTGGGGGAAGGACCTTTTCCTTCCTCCACAGGGATAGTAAAGAACAGGAAAAGGTCACATCCCAACTCTCTTAGCAGACAGCTATGCCAGGGATGTGTGTGGAACGTTCTGAAGGACACTTCCTCCCCAGATAATAGAATCTGGGATGCAGATCAACCCCTGTTCAATCCAGCCGATAACTCAGTGCCTCCTGAAGCACTTTCCTGTCCTCAGCAAAGCCATGTTTCAGTTTTTCTTATTCCTAATTAAACCCAAGTCCTGTTATGAACTCTTTTTTATATATATATATATATATATATATATATATATATATATATATATAAATATATAAATATAAATTGTGATATGACTGCGTCCTCACCCCAGACTGATCAGCCCTGGGAAGAGTAATGTAGAACAGGAAACTTGTTTTCCTGCTCTGGAGAACATGCTGAGGTCACAAAAACATCCTCTGCTCCAGGCTGGAGCAAACCCAAGAATTTTGACTTCTTTTAATGAGATAACGAGAGTAAAGTAATTTGAAACTCATCTGGGATGTTCTGACTTTTTCTGAATTTGAACAAAACTGCCAAATCAAACTCTCCCATCTCCTAAGTCTATGATCTGCCCACCAACAAACCTTCCTCCAAGTATTTCTCTTGGGGAAGCTCTCCCCTGAAAGTTTTACTGCAGCCTGTATAGTCCCACAGGAAGCTTTATTCCACAAAAAACATTCACTTCTGTCAGCTGGGAATAAAGTTATAGGCTGCAAGGCTAAAGATAGTGTTGTATTCTTAGTTCTGCCCCCTGCTCAAACTGTGACCTCCCCTTAAATTCCTAAAAAATGTCTCTAAATCATATGAATAATTCAGAAGGCTATTTTTCTTCAAGCTTTTATTCAATCAGCTACATTTAAGAATTAGCTTCCTTTCTTACATTGCTGCTCTGTTTTCCCCTCTTCCCAGCAGTGAATTCCCATTTCTGTGTGTACTTTAGAGTTCTAAGTATGACAAATAGTGTTAATGAGCTATTATCAAAAGCTGGTCACCTCCCTGTGACTTTTTCAGCTTTCTGCCAGAATATGCCAAAACTCCTTTTAATATATGTACATTCTGAATGCCTTGCAAATGGAGTACATAACTCACTCAGGCCTTTTCCTCTCCAGGGCAACAGTTCCCCTTAATCCATCACTGTAGCCCAATGAGGCTAATGCAATATTCTACTGCAAACTGTTATAAACATACTTTTCATTTTATAATGTCTTTCATCCAACAGAGACAGACCCCAAGGTGTTTTAGAGATTTTGTTGTATGGTGTGATAATAACAGTACATGGATCACTGCACTCATGCTGAAATATAGACTCCTCTAGGTGGGAAGGCAGCAGACATCTCCCACTGCCAGGAGCACTATGCAGTATATTAAGGCAGAAATAAAGGCTACTTTATTCTCTTGTGCCCACAGGTGAATGCAGGTAGGCTGGACTTTATTTCTTTGTGATATTATTTAGCCAGGAAATGAGAACCAACAGTGTCAGAAATACAGCTTGAATTTTAATCACATCTGAGAATATGTTGCTCTCTTTTGTTAGAATTGAAAGAGAACTTAAACTGTACAAATCCAAGGCCAGCTCTGCCTTAATCTGGACCTCAACAGAGCTCCAACAACCTGAGGATCACCTGCTCCCTGTCAGGAGAACCTCCCACTGTTAGAGATACCAATGTGCTCCTGCTCTGATCATACCAGGGGCTCCTGGAAGGGACAGCATTCGGACACAGCAGCCAGCTCTTCCTTCTGAAGAGAGGCTGATGATTTCCCTTCCCTTGCTGGTGCTGGAGACCACTAGCCTCTTTATTCCATGTGCTTACTTGTACTTTCTGCATTGCTAGGTTATTTTTCTACATTTCAGATGTGCAAACCTCAGTTAGGCAGCATCTTTACATACACAGTGTGCACTAGCGAGCACTGACCCAGTTGGAGGAACTCCAATTGGATCAGAGCTAGTGCACACTATATACATAAAGATGCTACCTCCTAAACTTCATTTGACATGTATAAGCCAAAACCAAGAGAAAATCAGATTTCAGAGGAGAAAAATAGATTCAGTAAATGCACTTAATTTTTCAGTTTTATTGACTTCTTAAACTAAAGGCTGGAGGTTAAAAATGACATTTTACAGTTATCATACCTTCTCTGAGGACACCTTAATACTGGAATTTAGATTCTCTTTAGAGTTTAGTATTAATTTGCAGGTAAAGGGAATGCTGTTACCGAGCAAAATGCGAGCTCAGCCACTAGTTAGTAAGTGTGTGTGCTCAAAATATTCCCGTGCTGCATGCTGAAGAGCTCACCTTTACATTCTCAGACATACAAAACAGTCAGATCAGACTATCCTCACAGTATTTCTGTCATAACTGAGAAACAGTCACTTCTGCAAGCCTCAGAAGAATGGAGAAACTACCATTTTGATTTAATACAGAGGCCAATCTCTTAGACTGACCATATCCAGACTTTCTAAAAGTTATGGAAGGGTTTTTCAGTGGGCAGTGAGGGACTAACTTGGATCTGTGAGTTTTGAAAGAAAAACTTTCATAGGATGTCACTATAAAGACTGTTCTAAAATAGGCACTATCTTTTAATGGGTTCAGGACTTTCTGACTGACCTGATCCACTGCTAACCTTGACTGGTGGAGTTCAAAGAGTATCTCCTGCTGCAGATAGCCTAGGAATATCCTTAAACAACAATAAGTGTGGAAAGGTATAGTAGGACCCCAGCTGGTCTGTGGGTTAGAGAGGGTTAAGAAATTAGGATTGTTTTGAGAAGTTTTCTCTGACCAAGGCTGTTGGCATGGAGACTAAGAAGAGAGAAAGGAGAAAAGAAGATAACTAGAGAAAAAAACTCCACAGTTGTGGAAAGTGTTTTTAGAAAGGTCCTGGGAAGAATAGAGATGGACAACTTTCCACCAATGACTGCTATGTTGACTAATTGTGACCAATAAGAAATTGTAAATTACATGGAAGGTATAAAAGGTGATGCATTATTAATAAATAATTATTCATCATTATTAATACATGGGATATTAGCCTCCTGAAGTAGAGTGTGTCTTTTGTGTGTCGCGCCAGCCTATAGAGTGACAGAAGGGATCCAAATTAACAAACTTTTAGAATTCCTACATCTACTGAACTAACTGGATAAAAAGAATAGCAGCTGGCTAAGGATTCTGTGTATACTTGCAGTGCAGAATTACTTTTTTTCCAAGATTCTTCATGTATTTCTTTACTTTAAACTCTTTGTCAGACATACAACATGCTACAAAGATTTAAAAATTCTTCTGGATTTTTTTTTATTTCAAATATCTGCTAATTCTACTGTAACTGAGCAAAGTTCATTTTTCATTATTTCAGAACACAAAGCATTGAATTAAATTTTCCCCTTTATTTTCTTCTCATGAATTCTACATCAATACTTTATTCTGAAGTGAAAGTGTTCAAAAAAGTAATTAAAATTGTATGCAGATAAACACTTCTATAGTAACAGTTCTCCTTTAGTTACTTTTTAGTGTATTCTAGCATTCCCAATTTAGTTTAGGAAAGAGAAAGGTTGAACTGGAGAGCGCAGAATGAATTTATTAGCATCTACTTATGAAAGCTGTAAGAAAATTATTCACCACAAATTAATTCAGCTGTGTAATTTGAAAATAAATACTTTAAGATAGACATTAAACAGCACAAATAACAGTTTCTCATTCATCATTAAAAAAAAAATAGAACAAGTCGAACAAGGACTTAAAGACACACAAGAACCTAGAGGGAACAGATCTCTCCAAGACTTGAAACAACATTAAGTGGCTGAAGATAAAGAGTTCACACCTCTCTGGAGCCCAGACTCTAACTGATGACCTTCTAGATGGAATAATGCAAACAAATTGAATAAACTTGATAAACTACCAAACTGAAAACTGAAGAACGAAGCCTGGGTCTTTCAGGTTGTGTTTTTGTAGTGTCCCTGAACTAACAGATCCTTCTGATTATTATTGCTACTTAATACTCTTAATACTACTGGGGACAATGACAGCTGTACTTCTCTTGTTGAGTAAGAAGTGTCCCAAATTATTCTGTCCTGGCAATTGCATGTAGCAGTCTTTGCTTTTGAAAGCCTCCTGGGCCTTGACTTTGCAAATATTTGCGTTTTTGTTTAACTTTAGGCACCCAGTAATTCTGCTGAGCTCAGTGACTGAACAAAGAGAACGATTGACAGCTGGAAGCTCCAGCAGCGCTGATGGGAGGTCCCAGCTCTGCCTGTGTTCCCCTTTGTGTGGAAGTGAGGAATCCTCCTCGCCCAAGGATCTCTTCCTTGGGGAATTGAAGCAGACAGGGATGCAAAGAAATGAAGAACAAAATACATTCAGAGAAATTTCTTCTGGGGCAACACGGAAAGATTCAAATTTTTTTTACAATCTCCCCTTCTTGTTTTCTCTAATTTATTATGAAGATCATAAATTTCAGCTTGCTATGTGAGAGTTCATATACCTGATGGTGGTGATGAGGACTATGCAATAAACATGTTTTCATCTATAATATTTCAGTATTATAGCTGATTGAAGTCTTGATTTTCTTCTGTTATATTTTCATTGATTTTTACACCAGTACTTCTGTTTCTCAATCCTTAGATAATCAGACAGTACTGTAAAAATTCATACACTATAAACAAAATAAAATATAATACTCAGTCTGGACTTTTCTTACTAATTTGAAAATTACAACAGCAAGCCAATTAGACAGTTTGGCAAAATGTTCCAATGTATATTAGATAGCAGAACTCCACCAAACGAGCATCACCACAGGTAGTGACCCTGTAGCAGAGGTGACCCGGACAGCACTTAAAGAATTTCATTGGTGTGCTGCATGCCTGGAGGTTGGGAGTAACATTGCTTCTTCCAAATTTGACTTTATGTGGGAACTACAGCTGCAGACAGCAGTGGGAGATTCTCCCAGAGGTGACCAGCAACTTCTTCTGACACAAAGGTATCAGTGGTGTCCTGGCTCCCACTGGCAACCAGGGAACCCTGCTTTGCAGGAGAAAACTACCTGACCTCCTTCACCTCCCTTCTATGAAAGGTGACATCTCCAAACTATGACTGTGTTGCCAATGGCACCATTAACCTTACAGCTTTTCTTTCCCTAACTTCATGGGAAATCAGAGAGTAGAACATATATCTTGAAATATGTCTTGTTACTCACTGCATATATATTTATTTTAGGAAATGCATTCATATCTTAGATTTAATACCACAAAGGTGGTACATCCAGAAGTGGGTACTTTATGCAAGAGCTGAAAACCCATACAGAGAGAGTACAGTGGAAATATGGATCCTGGACAAGAATATATAATATGACTACTTCTATTTGACAAAAATAGCCTTTTCATGCAGTGCTGCATAGAAAGAAAGTCAGACTTCCAAACAAGCAACCCTTAACATCCTGTGTAGGCCAAATTCTGCCATGCAGACCACAAAACACCAAATATCCCAACCAGAAGCACTTAGAATTTCTACAGCTATTCAGACACTGACAATGTCAAGGTCAAAAGTGGTACAAGGCTGACGTTCAAACTGAGTCCTTGTGCCTTTTCTCAGTAGGTACATAGTGAGAACAGAGAGGGTGGAGAGGAAAGGGAAGAAAGCTATTTTAGCCATTCCTGGTACAGTAAATCTTGGGATCTGAATAACAAGCAACAAATATATTTATTCAGTGTGGGACTTGGCTAACTTTGGAACTGTTTAATTTATCTATTTTATATTGAGATGAATCACTCTCAGGAAGTGCTTCTGAAGGGAATGAAGCCCAGCTAGCCCCAAGTGAGACAACTAATAGATATCTTTGCTAAGAGAAGAAATTCCTATCTTTTATCTCTACTGTCTTTTATAATAGTACTTTAAAAGTAACATCAGCTCCTCAGAGCCAATAAAAATGCATCTGTTCAGGTACCCTGAAAGCCACCACTCTATACATGTATAAAGAATGCAGAAGTTGGGAGACTCTTAAACCCATCAGAGAATTGCCTGTTCAGATAAAGCAAAACCAGCAGATTAGTCATGCTGCTTTAATGCAAATAATTGCAGTCCTTGCTTACATTTTCCATGGCAATGCCCATCTTTTGTGGGATAATGCCTTTAAACACTACCCAGCACAAGCTTTACTGAGTCTTAGCAGACTCCCTCAATCCCAGAAGTGTTAATCCATGATTAACTCCTAGATCTGTTCTCAGGTCTCTTCTCTAAACCTCAGAAAATGTAATTCCTCTTGATTGCTCCTTAATAACTTGTTCTACTGCTCCCCTTCCTTCACAATTTAAGGCATTGCTCTGCTCTCATTCCTTGCTGGCCCCTGGTGAATCAGTACCCAACACAAAAGTAGGAACATCATCTCTGTGCTGCTGTCAGTCAGAAAAAGAGCCAATATTTATGAGACACCCACATTATAATCCACCAGATGTAGGATATGAAATGAGACTGTCTAGTGCTGAAACTTATGAATGATGAGAATTATGAGAATGATGGTCAGACTATAAAATTTTACGGGAAAAAAAGTTTTTATGGTATATTTGAAGTATTTCTACCAGTATTACCTTTTATTACACAACCAAAGCTTCTGTACCACCATAGCAACAACTAGTAATAGTAACTTTCTAGAGAATTCAGAGGCAAAGACCTATTTCTGAAATGCAGAGATTTGAGAATAGTCTGTTTATGAATATGTAGTAATATAAAGTGTCTAAAGTTTTAGTATATATCACAGAGCTGGGAAAAACAAAGGAACAGAAGATAAGGCTGAATAGAAACTAGATCTGCTTGATGATTCTGGTTCTTTGTGAAGCTGGCTGGTTTGAAAACATTAACAAATGTAATAAAAACATTGTAATGTCAAAAAAAGTAGTAATTTTGGTATTTCACTCTCAAAATAATAAACTCTGTCATGAGAAAATGATTTTTGTTTTAATTGGGCTCTCATAAATATAAGGTATTAGATACATTTTTGAAAAAAAACCCCAAAACTATATATTTCATAGAAACAAAAAACTGCCTGAAAACAGTTCAGATTTCACATGAAGTAGGTATGTAGGAACTGAATAATCTCCTACCAGTAGGGACAGGCATAGCAAACACAGGTTTATTTTAACATTCGTTATAGAATTCTCTGCATAGAAATATTTGAAATATTCATTGGCTCCCTCATAATACAGAAATGTCATCTACTTTTTCCTTTTAAATTTACCTTAATGTAGAGTTACTTAAGCATGAAGTTAACATTTGAATAGGAGAGAGATATTTCACATAGACAGTCGGGGAAAAAAAAATAAGGCTTTTGTTCTTATCACAACGAGCAGTAGGGAAAAAATATTACAGTACAAAAGCCAGGGAGACATAAAGATCAGGGAAACAATAGAAAGAGAGAGCAAAGTAGGAGGAGGTAGAAGAAATAAGTCCCAAGAGAAAAGAGACTTTACACAAATCAATATGGGAAGTTCCAGCCCAGGTCTCATTACCCAGAATGGTTGACTGAGGAATTTAATTAAAGTTTGCAAAGGTGAATAGGGATAAAAAAAGAGAATTGCTCTGCGGTCAGGAGCCTCTGCTTTTCCACTTTTTCAACCATCTTCAGCAGAGATTTTTCTGTAGTAAATTCAGAATAAACCAGGTGAGAGTAACAAAAGAAATTCAGGTGTAATTTTCATTTAAAGTGCTGCTACCCTATTGAAACAAAATGCAACTTTATTCTGTCTTCTTCATAGTATTGTATCTGTAATTTATCTGTATGAAATACAATAGAGCTGCATGCAGTTTAACAATGAGAAAACAAGGGCAGAAGAATGCATTAAAAAATCCTATGTCACACATTGGAAAAACAGTCAAAAAAAGACAGAAATAATAGTTATGATTAATATGGGAGAAGATTAAAATCATGTGTGAGTTCAATAAAAAAAACTTATCAAAAGATAAGTAGGATCATGTGTTGAATAAAGATACTATACAGTCTTATTTGTCTTAAAAATAGATCTCCATTTCCATCACTTGTTAGTCTTGGCATAACTGCAGAATTTTGTTCCCATTGCATATTTAGACCTGACAACTTGTACGTTTCTTTTTCTTCCTGGAAAGTTCGAGCTGATTATTGATGCAGTGACCCTCCTTACCTGAGCATGGATTGCTCTGGGAATCAAGATTTGGCAGAGCAATCTGCACATCGTTCCAACAACTGCTGTCATTATCCTTTCTAACCCAGGCTGCCAAAAGTCAAATGCGACCTTGAAGTGTAGACAAATGTTAACTCCTTGGAATTATGACTAAAATCCTTTATCAAAATAAATTCCTCTATGATTCACCGGTAGTTTAACAAAACAATTCCTCCAGATGTTCCCTTGTTGTAGATATCTTCACGTTCCCCTTATTTTACAGACCCAAACCAGTACCTCAAGATAATTTTTTAAATATTTTTGGTATATTTATAATTCATATTGTTGCAGATTATGCATATATTTATGAATTCCATTATTAAAATAAAGCACTATTTCATAGTAAATTAATTTTTCCTGCTGTAGTCAAAATGAAAGTTATTGAATTCAATTAGAAAGTGTTTGGATATCTTTTAGTACTGGAGAATTATACTCTGCATTTTATGGAAAGAGAACATACTTAACAAACTTTAAAATTCCCTTAAAATCCTTGGCAGTAAAGAAGACAAAATTATGCTTTTGTGACTGTTACATTGCCATGGAATAAAGGTACATCTATGGCAATAGACATTTACTATATATTCACTTAAGTTCCAGATATTTTGATAACGAAAATAAAGTATATAAACCGATATAGTAAGGAGTCATGAGACTCGTTCCCGAATCACAACGTCTTGCAGTCATATTAGTGCTTATAAATAAAATGAGACAGAATGCAAGATGCTGGGAACTAACATTAGGAGTGTTGTTCCATCAGTGTTATGGTCATTTTCTTTCTCTGCTCTGTACAGGTTAGATCATAATCATTTCCAGAGCATTGGAAGTCAAACTAAGAATTCCCTTGTCTCTGAAAGATTTATGGTCACATGTTAAGAGATAGAATATATTTCTTTTCGAGATATTGCAATAAATCACATCACAAAGGTCAGGGCTGTGATTGCATGAACAGACATCATTATGTCAAATCTTGATTTTTGGAGTTAGTGATGTAAGCTCAGAACAGTGATTAACAGAAGGAATCCTAGCAAGAATTGTATGTGTTTGTTTTTTATCAGCTAAAGGCAGCTTTCACTGCTTTATTTATCAACAAATTTCTTTTCATCTCCAAAGAATACTCATCTTACCTACAATTTGTCTTCCATAAATTGTCTTAGTCCCTTTCTCTAACATTCTCAGCATTCCTACATCTTCTGTCCTTTCTTATACAACTTTCAAATGATAACCTGAGGATTTCTGTATTGCTACTGCTTTTGACCTTTCCACAAAGTTTAAGCAAGCTAGATCTCTCTTTTTTTTCATATTCTGGCACCATTTTCTGCCTCTTACAGGACTAATTTTTTTCATCTTGATGACCACTTAGAGCACTTCCTTGTTTCTTTGTATGGATAACAAGTTTCTCGGGAAGATTCCTCAGGAAAATGGAAAAGGAGAGAAAAAAATAAGTTTATTTTAAAGAAAATCAGTAACAATCAGTAACATCGAAATGTATGTGCCCCATAAGGAGAGAGGAGACCAAGACACAAACAACTTTCAGAAGAGATCAAGCTGAGCACCACTGAAGATAGATTTGGAAGAAAGTCCATTCCTTCCACAGTCATGTCTTTTCTAGTGCCCCCATTGTTTAGGGTATTAACAAGGAGAATACATAAACCTGGAAAAGTGCTAGGACTTGGGTGTTGATTTTGTCTTTGTGATTGAGACACTACTTCTTGTCCTTTTGTCTTTCCAGGGCACACACCAACATCACTGAAATTGTGTTACAATTTCATAATGCAAACTGAAAGGAAGATTCCTCAATTTTGTAACTCTGACAACAGCACATAGTACTGCAGCTAGTGCTGGCCATCATTATGAATGGGGTCTAAAAACATTACTTCTAAGTTTCTTTCACTTCTGGAAAGTCTCAGCCAATGTTCTGGATTAGTTTGGGCAGGTACAAATGACAGAAATGGATCACAGTCTGTTAATTGGCAATAAAATTAAAGACTTTTTCCCCCCAATGAAATATCAATAGATCATACCACTTAAAAAACAAAACAAAACCAAACAAAACAAAAAACAAAACAAAACCAAAACCAAAACAAAAAAAAAAAAACCAAACAAACAGAAAAAAAAAAAAAAATAAAATAAAAAAAAACACAATACCAAAATCAAACCAAACCAAACCAAAAAGCAAAACCAACCAACTAACCAACCAAAAACAATTTCAACTTTGCCAGCCCAGATAATTCTCTTATGGCAGATTCAAGGCAAGAGAGAGCACTGCCTAGTAAGGATGAAAGACCAGGCTAAGGAATAGCAGCTTTCCTATCTCACTGTTCCCTTCTTTGTTTTGGTTGCTCCTAGAAGACTCCCTTATCTTCACTTCTTTTTCCATTTTTAGGGATGGTGAATTGAACATCACCAGTTTCCCTTTCTACATACCACACTCAGAAAATGAAGGTGGAAGCAAAGAAGGTTATCTTCTCTACATTCGGTAACCCAAAATAGAAGTTCTGTCAACTCTGTCAAGTGACTTTAAGAATCAATTTCTGTTCTATGTGAAAACTTGCCCAGTTTATACAAAGGCTATGTAGAACAGCAACCATAACTTCAAAACATCATAAAATAATTAGAGTTGAATGGCTCTCACCAGAAGATAACAAGCAAACAATATTCTATCCCTATAATTTTGCATATGTTTCTAAATGTTGTGGTATCCACTGTCTCACTAATGTGGCATGAATTGAGAAAGTACTTAGAACCCATTAAGGTATTTCTAATAGGCATTTTTAGCCTCTTTACAGTTAGATTCAGCCCAAGAAATGCAGAAGAACAAAGACAGTACCATTCTGAAAAAGGACCAATTTTTTCACCTGATAATAGACTTTTATTGTTTGATAGTCTCTCTCATTTATTCAATTTCTGAAATTTAGTGCTATGAGCTAGATGGTAGGAATTTTTATATCACAGGTCGCAAAGTGGCAGAAAACATCAGCCAATGACCTTGTATGATGTAAAGCAAAATACTTATGAAAATTATACCTTTGTCTTTCTGCTCATTGTGCCCCAGGTCTGCCACTAGCCTCTGCCAGCAATTCAGCATATGCAGGGCTGAAGCACCCAGTCCTTCCTACCCAAGCCCATTAGATTTATAGATGGAGTTTAATTTTACTCTGTCTTCCTTTGTTCTTCTTGCACTTCCCTTTCTTATCAAATGATCACTTAACTACTTCAGTCTCTGCTTTCCTGTGCAGAATAGCTGCCTGGACTAGAGATCTCTTCTGCCTGGTGACTCTACAATCTGTGACTGCACTTGTTAAAAGGAAAACCAGCGTGCCCTAAACCCTGAGGGAGTGATGCATTGGGTTTTAGCTTTTACATTTTTCAGATTCGCTGCTGCTTAGTGTGTAACTCTGAAACTTAGTTTTAGATGTTAATAAATTCTCTTCACAGGGTAGTTAGACAAAACAATCCCTTCCTAGCTAGAGAATGAAGGACAGCCAGTACCCAAAAATCATAAACAATGGCTAAGGGAAGGGAGCAAGCCCGGGGCTGAGACTTCATCACCTGGGACTGTGGTTGGACAATTGACCCTAATACGTAGATGAGCCAAAACTTATAAAAGTGTAAAAACTCGAGACCGGGACCCAACTTAGATTTGACTTGGGTAACAGCTCCGTCGAGGCTCTTGCACTGCCCAGGTATATCAATAAATACCTGTTTCAATAAATAACTCTTTTATTCCTTTTGCTCTGCCTAGTCTCTATTCCAGGTCGGCCTTTCCCGGCATCAGTTCAGCCGGTGTTTAAGCTGGGGATGTGGCCATCCCGGCCTGGGAAAGCTCCGCTTCCTCCCAAGCACCGCCAGGTGTCAGGGCACGGCCGCGGCTGCGGAGGCTGCGGGAACGGCGGGAGGGCTGGGAGAGATGCGGGAGGGCTGGGAGAGCTGGGAGAGCTGCGGGAGGGCTGGGAGAGCTGGGAGAGCTGCGGGAGAGCTGGGAGAGCTGCGGGAGAGCTGGGAGCGCTGGGAGCGCTGGGAGAGCTGGGAGAGCTGCGGGAGAGCTGGGAGAGATGCGGGAGAGCTGGGAGAGATGCGGGAGGGCTGGGAGCGCTGGGAGCGCTGGGAGAGCTGGGAGAGCTGCGGGAGAGCTGGGAGAGCTGCGGGAGAGCTGGGAGAGCTGCGGGAGAGCTGGGAGAGATGCGGGAGCGCTGCGGGAGCGGCGGGAGAGGCGGGCACGCACAGCCCTCGGCAGGCGGCACGAGTCCAACGAGCCATCCCAACCCGCTCTGCAGCAGAGCATCTCTCTCTTCTCTTTCACTAACAGATTGATGAGTGGGGGATTTTTTTTTGTTTGTTTTTTTTTTTGTTTGTTTTTGTTTTTGCTTGTTTGCAGATTTTTTTTCCAATTTATTAGTAAGATTTTTTGCAAGATTTTTAAGGGGAATGTGGGATAAACAAGACAGATACAGGACTAGCAGAACAAAGTTTGGTTTTCAACTGACAGTTCACGAGTTCTTTTTAAAGAAAGTTCCACTTCTCTCATCTCCAAAATTAGCAGGTCGAAGGTTGGAAGGTGCTGGTTCCCAGAAAAACAATCCTACTTCCTATACTTCTTCAATTTCTTCCAGCAGAGTCCATCTCTGCTCCTACTAGGCTGAATCTATTTAAAACATTAAATAATACTTTACACCTGCCTACCTCCCTCCAACAGAGCAGGCACAGCCGTTTTCTCATGTTTTTAAAGTACCCATATGCTTTTCTCCCATTTGAAAACCTTAGTGGTACATAATCTTCACCCAAAAAGACTCCTGCAATGTAAGTCCAGGGTGATGAAATAACCTTATAATGGGAACAGATTAATTGCCTCAAGCCATCTGTGGTCAGGTCCCAACCTTTTCCCTCAGGAAAGACTTGTTGGAAGTCCCCACGGAACGACAGAATTCCTTCATTTGCAGCATTGCCCAAAATGGGATTTCCTGCTGCAAATTTTCACTGCAGAAGTTCATTATTTCAAAACTGTTGATTTCTTTCCTCTGACCTATAGTGGTCTGTCATCAATGCACACTCAGCAACCTCCTTTTTGTACAAAGGATATTTAACTTATTTTTATTTATTTTTATTTATGTATCATATAGAGAAATAAATTCTTGCTAAATTACTTCCAGAGAAGAATCAAGTTTAGGTGTAATACAAAGGACAGACACAGCTACTTACGAAGGCAGAATAATTTAGCTTTATGTAATATAAGCCCAAGTGATTTCACAACTTGAACTTCCGCAGTTATCCTTTAAGAAATATCTTTTGGTGCACTAAGCCCTTTTCTGATGAGACACATTGCTCAGGAAATAACCTAGTGGCATTTAAGTGGAAGAAGATTCCAATACAAGTATAGAAATATATCACAAAGCAGGCAGATAGGTCTTTCGGCTTTTCTGTACTGAAGAAGATGATTGGAGGCCAGAAATCTCAGGAAATAATTTTCTGCAGTGGGCCATGCACGTCAGGTTTAGCTAAGCTGCCCAGATTCTTTGTTCAAGCAGAATAAGAACAGCACCCGGTATCCAAGGTGCAGATTGATTAAGCAATCAGTTGCAAATCTGACTCATGTACAGTCAATCGTAGCACAAGAGTTTTCAAGCGTTGTGCAAATTGTTTAGCAGGACAGTCATTTACCATTGTGGGTCAGAAATGACAGATTGCAAGTGACTAATTTACAGTGTGACATCCCTTCCCAGAGCACAAGGAAGCTGCTCACAAAAGGGAACATAAATGACTAATTATTTCCCCCATCTGCATTTCACTGAATATAAAGGATAGTTTGCCCAGCCTTGTTTTGTTACTGGCTAATTGTGACCTGAATTATGTCATCTGAGTGAGTAAAATGCCCCAACAGCAAACAGCTTGGGGGAGGCTGCAGATTTTCTATATGTGGCCTTTGCAAAGTGAGGCCATAAAAACTTTGAGTTGCTGAGTAATGATGGAGTTAGTAAATCTTCACTCTTTTTGTTTAACACACAAGTTTCCACTTGCTTTTTTAGCTTTTGTCTTTTCGTTCAGACTTTTCCAAAACAGATATTTGTCCCATACTGCACACTTCCTCTGCTTCTCGGGAAAAACATAGGAAAAACTAAGTCATTTTCAAATAACTGAGTGAGTCCCATTTTATCAATAGCCCAAGGTTTCCAGCCAAAAGATAAATGTAAATGGGCAACCACATACTTTTTACCA
Organism: Sturnus vulgaris; assembly: GCF_052056855.1. Taxonomy (NCBI): domain Eukaryota; kingdom Metazoa; phylum Chordata; class Aves; order Passeriformes; family Sturnidae; genus Sturnus; species Sturnus vulgaris. The sequence continues at coordinate 101,936,549 of NC_142245.1, read as the reverse complement.
TCCTTTGGGAAAAGCGATCCAAACATGGTGAGATCACGATACCTCAAAAGTTTCAGCTTGTGAACACCAAAGAAACATGAATATTTTCATTTAGCAGCAAATGGGAATGACTGTTTATTTCTGCAAAGAGCACACTGCACTTTGGTGGCCAAATGGACTGCTTGCTCTTCTTTCTACTTTTTCTCTCATCAAGGGAATTAAGACTATATTTACCACTGTGTGCCAGTTCATCACTGCTTAATTAGAAATTTAGAGCTGTAAAGAGTGAGAATAGGTGACATTATGTCTTAGCAGGAAAGCTGCAGGAGGCAACAGGGATGGATAGGCACAAATAAGGATGGCAAGCGCGACTAGGTTGGAGCAGAGCAGAAATACAGGAAACTAGATGAATCAGAAAAAAACTGCCTACACAAATCTCTCTGTAAGTCACTACAAGACACATTTTTCTGTGGATCTTGCTACTCTGAACATTCTTGTCCTTACACTGCTGTAAAGTATGTGGACCACTAAAAATGTTTTGAAAGGTTTTCTCCTCTAGAGGGAAGAACTACCTACAGTCTATTTATTCAAGTGAGTAGTTTAGTTAGTGAACTCTATTTATGCAAGTGACACCATTCCAGGCTGCCAGAATAACTTCAGGTAAGCAGTTCTCTAATAGAAAATAAAATTCTGTCAAAATCAAAACACTTTAAAATTCAATCATTTTTGTCAAAACTTTCTTCTGAAGGAAAGAAAATGCTCACTAATGTCAAAGCATCTGAGTATTCAACTTAAAAATAAATTTTTATTCCAATATAGAAGGTTTTTTCCTTTGAATTTAAAGTAGAAACATTTCAGTCTTACAGAATTCAATTACAGAATTCAATTGCCATGTACATCTGCAACAAATTTGTTACGCATCTATTTCAGGAATAATATTTTTTATTTGTTTGAAACAGAAATAAAAATAAGCTTCAACAATGTGATGAAAAAAGAAGAAATATCATGTTCTTTCACCAGCTCTGCAATGTACACTATTTCATGTGTGGATTGTTTATTTTTTTCCAAAGTATCCTCACTTAAATCAATATATAGAACATGCTAGAAAATACATTATGGTCTTTCTGTTTTATATTTGTATCTTTTTCAGTGGCTGCTCTCTAGAAGTGGTGTTCAGGGGAGCCTGTTAGGGTTCAGTCTAAATCACAGCTCTGTCCTCCTGTGAGAGCAGGGAAGAGCGGTGGCCCCAATTCAGCCTTCTCCACCCTCTGTTCTACATCAGCATCTTCCAAAAACTGCTTCTAGAAAATGTAGCTACAGCATTCCTAGCAGTTCACAAAGAAAGTGTTCCTCCTGTGTTCCTCCTGCATTCCTGTCCACCAGCCATTCCAAAGGCTCTAAAGGCTCTGCCAAAATGGTCCCACAACCCTTTGATCCCCATTCCCCCCCCAAAAGAGCCCTTTAGGTAAAGGGGTCACATGCTGCAATCTACAGGCTGTCCCTAGCCTGCACAGTATAGGTTGGTTCACATGATGGTAGCTCTCTTGGTTCCACCTTCTAAATCCTATTAGAAGGCAGCTAAAATATGTGATTATTATTCAGAATATTACTTTTCAATCCAAACTATTCCAACAGCTGCCACAGAAACAGCTTTCTCAGTCTCAGAATGGACTGTCAGAAAAGAAAAGAAATGGTCTAAGAAACTACTAACAGAAAGAAGATGGGCAAACATCTTTATCAAGATATAGAAAAAGCTTGAGAGCTCTATTATGGGAAATCTATGTTTTCCCTTAGCAGGAACAGCCAGGGAGGCAGAAGACAGCAATTTCCTTCATTTGTGTGAGTTCATCTGTTGTTGAACTTTGCTTTCCAGCAATGACTTCTTTCCCCTAGGAGCATAAGTGTGAGTCTAAGCCACACTTCCTTTCGCTCTGAATGATAGTTAGGGGCAAGCATTTCCAATTAATTTCTCTGTTGAAGCCTATGCTCTTTCATACTCTCTCTTTTTAGCACCTTGAAACTCATGTTCACTCTGCTTCGCACTATGAAAGCTCACAAAACATAGCTCAAGGAAAAAACATAAACTTTTCCAGACACTTGAACTTCATAGAAGTTTATTTGCCCATAGCAATCCCTTCCTCCTCAAATGCATTTATGAAAGTGTTTGTGAGAAGACAGCAAAGTAAACACATTATTGCTGCTGTTATTCCATGTATTTTCTCTGCAAATACACTTTGCCTTCCCTAAGGATACTGGAAGGGGCCTTCCTTTTGCTTCCTTCTGGTGTAAGCTGAAACTCACTTTACTGAAGAGTTATGAAGCAATGCCAAAATTAGAAAAAAGAAATCACAGACAACTGTGTGCTGCAGTGGAGGAGCTTGTAGAAGCTTTATATGCAGCAGGAAAAGTGACAGAGTTAGTGCTTCACTCAACTAAGTAGATTACCAAATGTTCTGAATTTACAATCTAAATGAATCAATCATTTTGGCTATTACTCTAGATTTACAAGTGGAGTTAAGAAAAAAATCTGTCCATTGCTTTTAAGGCAGCTGTTAGATATATGAAACATTAAAACAGGCTTCCTAATGCAAAAAAAAAAATACTCCCACAACCAATGAACAAAAAAACTGTAACACCCACACATACATCCCACCACTGCTAGCAAAAGTACATTAGAAAACTGAAGATCATTATAGAGACAAAAATTACCTTAGACTTTCCATAATCTTCAGGGTGGCACCAACTTGACTACTTTACAATGCAACTGATTTGTCAAATTGTTTGATAAACCATCTTTGGAAAGACAGCAAAAGAACGGGTTTAGTCAAAGGTTTTAAAAGCTGAAAAGGGAGGTAGGCACCTAAATCTCATCATCTTCAGTGCAGATGTTGTCCCTAGCTTCCATTTATTTTATTTGGAATCATCATCACACTTAGATTTTCTTTTCAGGATAAATTATTTCTTAGTTCTTCAGTTTCCTTGGACAAATCTGATATGAACATAATTAGAGTGAAGAAACAATCAGATCCTTATCCTGGTCTGGATAAGTTGAGTGGCTTTTCTGTTGTTTTTGTTAGGGTTTTTTACCTGTTTTTTCTCTATCCTTTCACTTTAAGAAGGATGGACAAGCTGTGCCATGGTTAACAAACAAACTGCAGACATTTATGAGAATGTACAATCTCATCTGGGAAACATTATGCAGTAATTAAATTCAAAGTACTTTCAACCTAGGACTTATTATTTTTTCTTGTTTGTTTGATTTGGCTACCAAGATTGATCACCGTGGAGAAATGAATCACAACAGTGGCAAATCTAGGACAGACCATTTAATTAGACCTGTTGCTTTCATTAAGAATTAGTTTTACCTTACAAGAGAAGAAAGTGAACTATTTAATATAGCTAAACATTAGCAAATTGAAAAATACAAGACATCTGTAGAGTAAATCAAGCTACTGATCTATACTGAAAACATTCATCACCAAGTGTCCTTACACCTGTAGGATGGCAGCATGTTAATGACCCAACTGAATGTGAATAATGAGGAAGACTCTTCCAATCCTTACTTCCCACTGCTCAATATTCACCAGCATCATCCATATCATTCATCCCTCTTCTTTCCTTCTACCCCAATTTTCACCTATCTTCACACTCCTTATGACTCAACCCCTCTTCTATTTCCAATGCTCAGACTTGGTAGAAGAGTTTTCTCTTTGTCTTTTTACAAATGTCCTTTTTCCTTTGAATACTCCTGACTCCATATGGCTTTAACAAAAGTCCCTAGTTACTATGGTTTATAGTGGGTGGGCATCAGAGTTTACACTGAACTCCACTAGTTTGAGGACAACTCTGTAGTCACAAGTTCCCTAAAAACGCCACTTGTAGGTGGCCCTGAACACCTCCGGAGGGCAGTGTAAGGACACTTAAAGGAGGATCTGCATTTCTCTGACTGAAGTCTGAGGAACCCACAAACACCGCTGAGCACGTCCGTCCTGCCAGAACCTAGACCACCACGCAGGTAACTGTGACCCTTTACAAAGGGAAAAGTGTGGGTGATGGGGATTTTTGTTCCCTCCTAGTAGTCACTATCTTCTGTAAGTGATTTTGTTTTGCTGATTCGACTGAGAAACAGAAGATTTGGGCTTACTGATCTCCACTCAGTCTGAGAAGAGTTACAGAAGAGAGCCCTAGCCCCAGATCTACTTTGTGGCTGTTGAAGGGGGAACATCATCTAATCCTGAGTCGTAAGGCAGACCAGATAATAGTCTGCTACAAGCAGTGTTTTAGACCTTATTACTCCTTGCAATACATACAGACATTGAGTATTAGACCATAACTGGTCCCAGTTTTGTACAGCTCTGGGAATATGAACCTAAACATAAGAGCATTGCTCATCAAATGTGTGCTCAGATTGTTGGGAGAGAGATTGGGGCAGGAGAATACCCTACCTTTTCTGAGTAAGACTTCATCCTTTATGCCATTACGCAAAAAGATAAAGTTTCCTCACATTCTTCCTCAGAGCACAGTAGTCTGAAATATGGTGTGGGTGCCTAGTTCAAGGCATCCAGTCCAACCAGTGTTCCATGTACAAAACAAGATAGGGAAAGCAAACAGATGCTCTGGCTGCTGACTGAGAATCGTGTGGAACTTATGTGTCAAAATCTCAGATAAGCAAGACTTCAGAAAGCTCGTTCTTGTTCCTTTTTATGTTGACTGTTCTATAATCAGGACTCAGAAAGCGAAACCATGGCTGCTATTCTTATTACATTGATAATATTTTCCCTTCCTTCTTCTTCTGTTTAATAAAAGATATTACTTCCTAAGCACAGACTTGCTCAGCCTTTATTGTCACATCTTCCTGGCTAATACAATAGAGCTGATATATGATAAAATGAAGAATCTGGACAATGGTGTATCATAAAAAGGGTCACTGTACCAAATCAAAGTTTTGGTTGATAAACTTCTCTCAAGATACTTTTTAATGCTTGCTTCTCGTGCTGAATATCATTAACAGTATAACCATGTTCACCACTCAAGGTAAATTAATTTGCCCTCCTTACTTCTAATTTTAGCAAACACAGCCATGCCATATTGGTTTACCAGTAATAAAAATAACTAGGATGCTCAGATGCTTTCTGATGAAGCAAGAAATCCATTTTAAAGCTACACAGCAAATTAATCCTCAGTGTAACTCAGTTGAACTGTTGTACCCAGTAAAAACAGCAACTGAAATTAAGGCATCTGAAGATCTACATCTGAAAGAGACGCCACTGAGACAATCCACAAGTTAGTGTAATCCTCTAATATCTGATCTGGAAGCAAGTGATCAGAAGGTAATTTTCCGTGTGATAATGTCAGTGGCTTGTACATCATGACATAACCCCTCCTTTAACCACACATTAGAAAAAAACATTACATCAGTACATTAAAATCATCCTGATTTTTTTTTTTTTTTTTACATTGTGTTAATCCATGTTTCCTGACTTATTGGCAGAACAAAATGAAACCCTATAGACAGCTGGATGTCATATTTCAGCCTGTTAAATTATAACTTTGCAAACCACATTTGATTCATTCTAAAGCTTCAAGAAGAGTTTAACCTCAGCAGGCACAACCCATCACATATTAACATATGTAAGAAAATATATTTAAAGTCTGACAGATCATCTGATGTCAAAACAAGTAAAATCTGTAAAAGTCCTGTAAAACTTTGGTAGCAGTTTCTTTGTTTTTACTGGGTATATAACCATGCTGAAACAGATGTCTTTATGCTGCCTCAATCCATTTCAGATGGAATGAAGAATTTTTGTTCTGCCCATAGTTTTTTTCCTTTTATAAGAACAATTAGTAGGTATTACCACTAGTAATCATACTGTAAAATGGTATAAAGTTTCAGGCAGCAGTGTTGGGGCACTTCAGAATCACGGGAGAGACGTGGTCTCACCTCCAAGTAATTTTACAGTACATGTGAATCATCTCAAGGCTACAGACTTCTGAAATCTGTTTTACTGCTAGATATTATTGCTACTTCTAAATCTATTATCTTACTAGTCTGCTTCATTGGCAGTGAAAGCAGTGGTTTGGAAATTACACCATATTCTCTGAGTAAGTAACCCTGTAGTTTCTTGCCTATTTATAAAAAGTCATGCTTTCCTAAATAGCTTTTTAAGATTTTGCAACATACATTTTGCTTTCAAACAGCTTCCAACATTTCATACCTTTTGAAATGTCTCTTAGAACAGTCTAGGATCACTAGCACTACACAACTGACAGGAAAATCACTGGGTTTTACTAAAATGAATAATAAACAAGTCCTCCTACCTTTAAAGTGAATGGAAAGTCTGACTTTGTCTTCTGTGGGCGTTAAATATAACTCAAAAAACTCTCCACAAATTCATACAGCCAAAGGTAAAAGGCAGTAAAAAAAAGATATAGTTTTAAAATTATTTTTATTTTACTGTCCATTTGTTAACTCCATATTAGAGGGCAAGATCAGCTATAACTTATGCCTAACTGGATATATTTTTGCCCTCATAAGTCAGGTCATAAATCTCTTCAGCTGATTGAATCCAGTAACAATTATTCAGCTCTTGCATATTTTACAGTATTTTGAAAACGTAGCCATTTGTATGTGGTTCATGATGTACCTGATAACCTCATAACTATTGCTGTTATTTCAAATACAGTAGTTAAGCACAAGAATAACTCTATGAGAAACATCATTATTATTCCAATTTGTAAAAATTATTAATTTTTTTTTGTTGTTTTTTAAACCAGGCAGGGGTAACAGCCACAGTTTTGTAGTTTGTTGTTTTCAAGAAAATGTGATCATGGAACAACACAAACAGCTAATATTATCTCTTCTATCACAGCAAATGAAAACTGAGATTTAAGACAAAATTGGAAAAAAAAATAAAGAGAGAAAGAATAGAGGTAAACTTATCAAAAATTGAGCCTCTGTATCACTTTTTACTAAATGTGAAGATACCATAAATACACATATACCTGAGGATGGAAGAGTGCTTTCTATGCTTTTCCACACAATCCCAAGCATTGACGTCATTGAAATGTCTCACCTTGATCTAGTTGGATCAGGTTGCATGCAAAACACATTAACCAATACTTAATTTGAAATAATGTTGGTATTGGCAACAGCTAGAGTCCCCTTTAACAGAGTAGTCCACCAACAACTTGAGAACTCATGCTAAAATCAGGAGGAAAAGGGTAGGAAAGGACTCCAAGTTATGGATCTCAGGTAAGGATTTCTACCTAAGGCATGCAGGCCCCGGGGAGTTTTAGACTGAGAATCTTTATTTGTCCAGTTTAACTCTTATGTGACTTGCTGGTATTTGGGCATTCATTTTTAGGAGTTCAGTGTTCTAAATTTATTGTGCAGGGACAGAGTGGAAAAATCTGAGTTTCAAATGAGGACAAAATGCTATGGTAAGGCTTGCAGTCCCCAGCCTTTTATCTGAGCCTTCTTCTACACCAAGTTAAAAAATAAGGGAAAACAATTAGGTTAAGAAGTTTATATATGCCAGTTTAAACTATTTAAAACCTCATTCCACCTGTACTGTGCCACAGCATCAGCTGTTACCACTAAAACCAGTAAGCAGAACCCTCAGAAGCCAATAATAGACATTAGTGACGTACACATCATGCAAATCACCAGTTATTAGTAATACAGAGAAAAGCAAAAAAGGTTAACAAACACTGATCTTCCCTTGTCCCTATAACTTAATCTAAATTATGCTTAATCTTAAATTATACTAAGTTAACGCAATCTACTTTTTTTTATAGACAATTTATGGTAACCTTATTTCTCATATGAGCAAAAAAATGATGTCACTACATAACAAGTTGTGATGTTGACAGGTTTTTGCTATTACACACAAGAAAATCTTTTGCTGTGTTGATACAGATCTACGAGTACTAGAAGACCTTCAATCTTACACTGAATATAACCAAACTGTTTATAATATTCAGACCAGTTTTCTATTCTACCACTTTTGAATAATTTATAGAGATTTAGATGTGTTGAGATTCAGCAAACCAACACAAAGGACACATGGCAATTTTTTCCTTCTTGTTGTATTTTCAGAGCCATGAAAAAAATGGAATAATAATCTAAGGAGAAGAATTCAGAAAGATTAAAAATCATATCTGCTATCACTGTCGAATCAAGATTAACTGGTTTGACACTCTAATTTTAATCCTCAATTTATCCCATGTATAATAGCTGCTGTGATAGTTTAGGCATGGATTTTAAAGGAAAAATGCCTACATTTGGTTTATTTTTTTCCTACCTTTCTTCTCATATCTATTAAAAAATGTGCCAGTTATCACACTGGTTTTATTCTAACTTAATTTTTTTTTAAATAAAGACTACTCATGAAGAGAAATTGACATAAATAGCAACTGATTTAAAAAAAGACATTCCTTTCACCTATAAATATTGTTCCTTTTATCTTCTTCTGTGTCAGACTAAATACTGAATAAGGTAGTTTGCCATGGCATCCACCACAGATGGCAGAGAGTGGCTAGGTCAGGTACAGAGTCCTTCTTTTCACAGGCAGACAAAGGACACTGTTCTGCAAACTGACATGGAAACCAGTCCAAGATGTCAAACCCTTCTCTACACCTGGAGATTGCTGCCCTGCGTATTTACAAAAGGAATAAATCAAAATGTGCAATAAATAAAATAAATTTAAAAAAATGAAAAGAAGTATGTTTGCTTTAGAGAGAATTTGTGTTGGACCCAGCCATGAGTATAATTGTCTGCACGTATTCCATGTGAGGCAGGGAGGGAGTATCACATGGGTATGAGTGCAGGCAGTCAAGGCAGAGAAAGGCTCTAAGGACATCCACATCCACTTTCTGTCCCAGAGTACAGAAATATGTGTGGAGGGAATCCTACATCCTACACAGAAGATTGTGACTGAGTCTGGTGTGTGCACACCAGAAGAAGCAGAAGGTTTTAAGTTGCTCTGCTATTGCTTTCTAAATCAAGTTAGTATTGACAATTAACTTAAGCTGACATAAGACTATATGACCAACATAAGCTGACAAAGGCCATTGCCAAAACAAGTATCTTGCCCTTTTCCATTCTCTTTCCCCAAATCCTCATACTAAATGCTTTTTCCTGCCACAAGGGAAGACCAAAGAGACTAAAATGCAATCTGACAAAAACAAAATAATATTAATTTCCACCTGGATCATTTTCTTGACAAGCAAAGCCAGAGTCACTTAGGTAATTGCTACTGCAGACACAGGGAACACAGCAGGACACATGGGCAGAGACTGGGGATAGAATAGCATCAAATGCTTTTATCAGTTTAAAATGTTCCTCAAACCACCAATAATTCTCTTTCAACAGAGAAACAATAGTCTTGTGTGCTATTGTGTGCCCTGCTCTAGTCTTTAATTCAGTCAGATTTTGCTAATCACATCCCTGAGAAAATAGCATGTCTAGAGGACTTTTGCCAGGAGTATGAAAAAATACCAAGTACCTTTATACTATTAGAACTTCTTGCAGTGATTAGTGTCTAATTACAAATCATGGTACATTTAGCAAGTATATCCCAACAACACAATTTCTCCAGGCTTAATATTGTCGAGTAAGTAGTCACCTGGACAAACTGAACCTGGAAATTGAAGTTAAACTATAGCTTTCTGTTACTATAGCTGAAAATCAGATCACAGATCCAAAACTCTCTTAGACCCCACAGCACCAAAATGCAAACGCATGGATTGTAACATCCCTTTTCCCCCTTTTTCAAAAGCCTATGCCAAGTTCATAGTGCTCTTTTAACCCATGCTCTGGGAATCACACTTGTATCACTAATTATGTAATGGGATGACACCTGCTGATATTAATTTTTAAGCACAAATAAATCATTAATAAATAAATAATATTTATTTTATTTGTAGGCACAAACTTACACTAATTCACCTGAAAAAGACTTGCTATGACCATAGGGCAGGCTGGAGTTTTAAGGGGGAATTTTCACTATTCTGTTATGCTGAATCAACCAAAAGGGGTTTTGATGGAACTTCCCTGTCCACTTCGTTCTTGCAAATGAGCTCTTCCACTAGGCTTGGCTCGAACCAGCACCTTGACAGTTTTCTGTATTGCAACAAACTCCATAGAGCCTCTCTAAAGGCTCTAGAAAGCCTCTTTCCACCCTGTCAGCAGCCCAGCTGTCTGCAGATATACATCATGATCTTCTCCAAAGTCACCCAAACTCTGGTGTGCTCCATCTTCTTGCTCACTGTGTTTTCATATATCCCCTTCTTTCTGTTATGCTTCCTTTTTGTCTGTGGCTTGGGTTACAATGCAAAAATGTGTATTCTATCATCATCTGTTAGAAAGAGGGAAGAGTGGTGATCCTTATCTCTGTGGGAGATATCCTCTGCTGATGTGCCATCTGATAAGATGGGGGGATGATCATCGTTATCTTTTCACAACTCATCCTTCCTCCAGAAGATACCTTCTGTTAATGGGCCATTCAGTCCTATTGTGTGACTGATAAGATTACATCACCCCATTGGGAGATGCCCCAGCCAGGGGCAGGAGCCAAGCCTTTCCTACCTAGATAAAAAACTGGGGTTTGGAGCATCAGAGCAGCCTTTTTTCACTGGATCCCAGAGGAAAGTCGGACCTTTTCCACATCATCGCTGGATCTTCGGAGGAAAACTGCACCTTCTACAGGAGCACTGCTTCAACTGAATCACATCTGTCATCCAGGAGGATGCAGCCACCATTTAATGGGACTGCTACCAACACCCTGACTGACTGACGGGGTGTTAGGTTGTATCCTGACTCTGTCGGTGGTTGTCTTTTGTATTATTGCATGTATTTTATATTTTTCTCTTTTTTTTTAATTCTCATTAAATTGTATTACTGACTTGGAGTCTCTCACTGGTTTTGCTTTCAAACCGGTACAGTTTGCAAAACCTCTCAAGGAGCATCCTCCCTCAAAAAGCTTAGTCTGTCCCAGATGAAGGAAACATCCTTCACCTTCTCAAAGGCCCACCACCCTTATGAAGAAAAAAAATACATAAATGGTTGATAAAATGGTTATTGCCCATCTCACCCTGCAAACTAAAGCTGTTTGTGCTAACTTTAAAAATTCATATAGCGTTGTTGCAGCATGAAAAATAAAGTGATGACCCCAGCAGGAATAAAAAAAGCTTTGACCAGAACTTGAAAATTAATAAAAAGATTGTTTACTTTCCTTAATAATATACACAGACATACTTTTTTAAAATCATGACAAATATTTACCAATAGGAAACTTCTAAAGGAAACAATCCTTTTTTAAATGAAAAAAAATCTGAGAAATGTTAGTACATCACTGCTTGCAACCCAAACACTGATCTGCAAGACTAAATACAAGATAAGTACATTAAATACCAGATTAAAATGAAATTGTTAAGTTGGTAGGTCCTCATATGGCAATGTACCAAGCTGTTATAAACCGTGAGAGCGAGGGAAGGAGCAGTGACAGTAGGCTGAGGACAGGACTGACATAAACACTGTGATCCACACAAGAAAGGGAAAAAGTTATAGTTCTAGATCATGTTTCCAGGAACAGCAACACCTCTATGAATTCATTTGTATCAGTATTTAAGGCCATTCTCAAATGTCATTCATGTTTGGCATTTCATGCCACAGACATTCCTTACACTTTTACAGAAATCTTTTTCTGTGTGCTCTGATCGAAGTTTCCATTTCTGCAAGATGCTGAGCTAACCCATTGTGGACAATCTTTTGTATCTATGCTTATAGAAATTTTTACATGACTGAGGCTTTAAATGGCAGCCAGTCATTATCTCTCAAAAATTGTTTAGAACTAACTGTGTAATGCATACAGGAAATTATTTTGTCAAATATGACCTTTGTTTAGTCTATGAAAAAATAAAGTTTATGCCAATAAATAGATCCTAATGATAAATTAAAATTAATAAAAAGCTTACAGTTTCTATGTAGGATAGCCTTTTAAAAACAAAACAAACAGCACAACAATAGCACCTGTCTCTCAAAAAAACCCCAAAAACAAAAAAAACACCAAAAAAACCAAAACTAACAAAAAAAAAAAAAAAAACAAAAAAAAACAAAAAAAAAAAAACAAAAAAAAACACAAAAAAAACCAAACCAAAACAAAACAAAAACCCACAAACAACAAAACCCTCCAAAACAACAACCAAAAAACCTCCAAACAACCCCCCCAAAATGCTAAACAAAAACCAAAAAAGGAAAAATACCCCAGCCTCAATTTAATGAAAATTTAATTTTAATTTTTCATAGTGAAATATTTAGTCAGTCCTACATTTTGCTTTAGTTCTGTAGTAAGTTAATTCCTTTACATATTAAAATACTGATAAAAATGATTTATTCTTATTTCATATCATTTATATTATTCATTTTCTTAAGAAAAGTTAATGTCTAAGATAATGGAAGACAGAAACTCCTGAATCTACAATCGCTGGTCACTCCAAAGTAAAGATCAATCCCATTAAGTGTTGTGAATAATGATTCACAAAAGATTCATGTGACATATATGCTCACTTTGGGGAAAATCAAGCAGTAAAATTGCTATCTATACTTTAAGCCATTCTTTTTCTCATCTAGAATATTAACATCAGAAGATATGACTCTCTTTAGAAATATATAAACCACTTTATAACACTCTGCTCTGTACATGTCGTCTAGCATGTTTCCCAAAGAATCACTGTCCAAAGGTTACAGCAGTACACTGACTACATTAGAAAAATCAAGGAAGGGGCGTAAGATAAGGATATATAAATTATAATAAGAACAGGTTGCTTTTATATTCTTTCCAATTTAATTACACTCACTGTCATAAAAATGGATTAGATACTGCTGTTTTCTCTTCCCATTACCATCTTTGTCATAAGAATGAGAAATCTAAACTTCAATGCTTGTCAGCTTCAGTTGGACACTGTGGAGTTCTTTAACCTTTCCACAGCTATGTCATTTTATTGGCTGGATTTTCCACTCCTTTCATGTTTAAACCAAAGTAGCTCGAGGTAATGAACTGGAATGGATAACCAATCCCATAACACATTGAAAAGGCCAAAGCAGTTCATCATCTTGTAATCAATGTAATAAATTAGACAACACAAATCTTATTCCCATGAAAAAGGCTAACAAAACATGCTAACAATTATTTATAGTGATACACATAGCTTATATGGAGAAAAAAGGCACACCTTCTTACAGTTTTAGTATTTTATATGCTGATTTTTTATACCCTGGCACTGAGCTGAAATTAACCATTAAGAGCACTATAATACTTTAGACATAAGCATACTAACTATGTATTGTTTAAACAATTTAATATTTTTTAAATTTTATTTCAATGTTAATATATGAATTTTAAATTCTATGTTATCTTTTAGGAGAATGGACTATGATATAGTTATAAAAAAATAAAATTCAGTACATTTTTACATAATTTTCATTCTGTAATGCCCAAAGTTTCTGGCACAGTTTATACCCTGATGCAAGAAAGCCATTGAGGCATGCACAGGAAAATATCCATCACCCACCATGGACACCTAGAGACCCCCTGGGAACACAGGGTGCCCACTGCCAGGACATCCAGGGGAGAGCCAGCTCCCATTTCCCTCAGGAACCTGTGGGAGAAGTGTGCTGAGGAATAGGCAGGATGAGATCTCCAGAACCACACTCTCACATCTACCCAAATCTCACCCAAAATCAAGAGGATTTTCCCAATACAGAGAAAGCACCCACAAAATATCAAACATGGATCCAGCCTTGCAATAAATGTTAATCTTCACGATGAAATGCGTCATAATACTATCACACTGCAAAATCCTGTTTTCATCCTAAATGCTGAATGATGAGACATCCACTATTTCTTGGTTTTTATTCTTTGCTTAGTTGTGTTTCTATTGGGGTTTTGAACACAGCTAATCCATAGTCTTCAATGTAGACAAATGTTAATTAATTATATCCTGCATACCACCTTGCATTTAAGTGTGGGTACTTTATCCACTTATTTTTAATGTACCAATTTAAGATGAGGTAGCAGTACCATTTTACAAAAAGACAACTGAGCAAAGATTGAGACATAATAGTTTCTCTTCTATGAGGATCAGAAGCATTTTTGGTAGAGATGAATTCTTTGAAGATAATAGCTGCCAATTATTACTTAAGGATAAATCTAAGTGTATGGAGAACCTGGATTTTTTTTCTTTTTTTACCTTCATTAAGAATTTTACTGAAGTAGCTGTAGATTTTACATTCATATTTACCTGTTGTGTCCTACTGCACTGCATACAAGTGTTTCTCTATATAAAGTAGATTAGTAAGGGAGAAAAACATCTATATTATATATGGGAGTAGGTGGTATTAACTTGAATAGTTAATCATTTTTACTGTGCAAGTATCAAATTGGATGAGGAATATGTCTGCAGAAGGGAGAAAAAAATGTCAATAGGTTTCTAACTGCTACTTATTTTGGTCAAGATAACACCCTAATTTCAGATTCCAAGCATAGGGATTAACATGATAAATATGCAAACTTGCACAGCTAAGTTCAAGATGCAGTGCACAGTAAATATTTTACTAGCAGCTAAGTGATGAGCCCATGTACTACAACTGACAGCTTTACTGGAAGCAGGAAGGGAGCCCAGGTAACAAAGAGTTTCAACCTGGCAGTAAAAGACAATATATATTCGATTTTAACAAAGATTCAATAAGTCTGTTTTAATATAAATGTTGCCTTAGCCAAAGAGATTTCTAATCCGTGAGTTTGTTTTTCTAGGCTGCTAGGTGAATACAGATAAACAAGATCCTTGGACAGCATTTAAAAACCAATTTTTTTGTCAGACTTCACTGCTGAGAGTTGGGAATTAATATTGAAAAATAAGTACTTTATATTTTTCTGGGTCATATTCCTCCGTGGATATTTGCATTATGAAATATAAAACAAAAAACCCATTAGTCACCAGACATCAGAGCCTGATCCAGCACCCACTAAAGTCAGAGCAAAAACTTCCACTGACTTCAGTGGAAATTGGATCAGGCCTACACCACGTTTGTCCAAACTGTACATTTTGTGCCAAACATTGATAGTGGAACAAAGCTTCTGACAGCAGAAGCCATTATCAGAGGCGTGACCTGCCACCTTGCCCTTTCCCCATGGCAAGCACCTGGCAGAGCAGTGAGCTCTCCGTGGGGCTGTTGGCCCAGCCAAGGACATCCATCTCCACAGGCACAGGGAAGGAGCCACATCAGACAGAGAGGAGGGCGAGGAGCCAAAGGACAGTGATTACTGAGGAAGACATCGGTCTGACCTGTCAATTACCAGCGGGGAAGCTGAGACAGACTGAGGAAAGCTGGACAGGAGCTGCTGGCAAGCAGTGCTGCAGGGTCAGAGGGAAGTTTCCATGGGGAAGGCTGGAATAGCTGGAAAAAGGCAGGCAAGAAGCTACTGAGACAGGCATCAAAAGAAATAACAAAGAGAAAGCTCAGCAAGAAACAACAGCTGCTGTGGCCACAATCATCTCCAAAACACAGAAAGGAGTTTGTTTGGTGAAGGCTGGGCTGCAGCAGTTCAGCACTGCCCAGTGAGCACTGCAGACAGGGATGGGCACAGGATTCAGTGTGAGAGGAGGGTGCTAAAGGATGAAAAGGATGAAAGGGATGGGCTCCAGACACTCATACACATGTGTACTTTCCTTCAAAGATGCCTTAGTCAAAGCTTTTGAAGAACTGAGAACCAAATTACTATTAAAAAACATGGAAAAATAGTTGAAGCTGTTAAGGCAAACTGAATAAAAATAAAAAACTACATAAAATGAAGAGAAACAACTCTGATAGTTTATACACTTTATTGCTTCTATTCTCTCAAAACGTATAGAACTCAATAGCTGCATTTCATTCCTTTATTTGAATTAAAGTAAAATAGATAAAACCTGGAGTCATTGTACATAGTTAATAGAATATAAAGAGACAACCTGAGGGTGGTTTTAATGATTTACATTCTATATTGTTTTCCTGAATCTTTGAATAAATATTTCTCAGCACAATAAATTTTAAATCAGGTTATATTTAAAAGAAGGATGAAATTACAGAACTGTTCCAATATATCGTTCTTCTTAGACAACAAAAACCATGGCTGAATAGTTTTCTGATTAATTTCAGATGCTTGTGTTCAGCTGGCCTGCGTAGCATTTGCAATATTGTAAATTTGATAGAGAATTTCAGTTCTCAGTTACTCTTTCCTATGACAGCAAAATCCAAATAATATATTGGAAATGCAAAACTACCAGAGAAAAGTTGTTATTTATTTTAATTATTTACATTGGTGATATTGTAGCAGTGCCTAAGAAACATAAAAATATTCCTATCATGATAAAAGCTACGCTTACAAATAATTAAAAAGTCTTGATTGACTGGAATAAAAAATTGTGGGAAATAGGAAAAAAAAGTAAAGTAGTAATCTCAATTTGCAGCTAGGAAGCAACAGACAAAAACCTCTGTGGCAAAGCAGAGGTTTAAAACCAGTCTGGTGACTTGTCCAGAAGTTAAAACAAGAGTTCTTTTCAAATTACGTGCCAAAGGGTATAGCACTATACCCATGAATAAGAGTTGTAGATTTTGATCCTTTAATCTTTAACGTGGACAAAATCAGTGTGTTTCTCAGTAATGCACAAAATTTCTTTTCAGGTCATAAGCTGCTTTGTAAAGTAAAAGTAAAAACAAGCAAGCAAACAAA
Organism: Sturnus vulgaris; assembly: GCF_052056855.1. Lineage (NCBI taxonomy): Eukaryota > Metazoa > Chordata > Aves > Passeriformes > Sturnidae > Sturnus > Sturnus vulgaris. Next base: position 101,919,801 of record NC_142245.1, on the reverse strand, counting down.
CATCAAAAAATGTATTTTTAAATGATATTGTAAATGGTAAAAAAGGATGAGCCTTTAAAAAAAAATAGGCAGCAACTTTGCATGAATTGAGTGGCTGAAGTATTCTATTAATGTCACCTGTGACTACAGAGATTTAACAAGAGTCCTTCAGAATTGAAAACAACAGCATTTGTTAAAAAGAAAAAAAGGGATGCAATAACAATCAGTAGCTTACATTATTTTCTTTTTTCAAGACTACATTAGTAATATTTTTATTTTTATTTTGGCCAACAATCAAATTTGCCACTTTCTGACACTGTATCTATTCATGGCACATATGCCAGAAATGGAATAAATAAATGTATTTACCACCTGGTAATTTTACTGCTCCATCAGCAAACCCCTACCCTGCTCCATTGCTAGGAACACATGTGGCTGGTTCCTCAGCCTTACAGACCTCATGTAAAGGAACTGAAGTCAAACCTTACGTCTGTTCTAGTCCAGCATTTATACAGGTGAGCAAGAAAAGGGAGTTACCAGGACTTAACTACTCAGTGGTGAGCCTGACGTGGAAGGATGTTATCATCGTGTGGCAGAACATTAACTGAACGTGCATTATCTATAGTTTTTGGGGGGCAGAGAAAGCAATAAGAGAAACATTATGTTGTCTTTAACAAGAGTGAAAAAATGCAAATCTGAAAACTATAAATCTTAGAAAGCTTTGTTTTCTGGTGACTGGGGTATTAAAGAAGCCTTATCAGGCTCCAACCTGATAAGTAATGTAGATAAGTAATTGCAACCTGGGGCTTCCCTCTCTTCAAAGCAGACAGTGTGATCAACTTCGAACAACACCAGTAATGAGGGCTCAGATAGCAAAGACATGGCAGACTTTATCTGACACAGCCCTTAACAGCATTGTTTTAATTGCCAGAAATCTCTAAAACCTCATGCTGGGCTGCAGACAAAAAGTGTCTTCTGAAGGCGTTTAGATTGCTGTTAAGGAGCTACTTCCTTCCATTGCATTGCTGGGATTTTTTCTGTCTATTGGGAGCCTCTTAGAGCCTAGGATGATAAAATAAAAGTGGAGCAACACTCTGAGCATGAAATGAAATGCTCAGTGTAGGAACAGGTTGAGACCAGCTGCTTTTGCTGTAGCACATGGAGGTTTCAGAGTAAGGTAGGAAATAAAGATGCTGAGGTAACAAGGGCTAACCATGGTTGAACAAAATTATTTAGGATTGAATTAAATACCACAGATGTTATGAAAGCAGTGAGAATTGGTTTTATAATGATAGAGGGCATCCAGTACACACTAATTAATTGCAAAATTAAAAGGAAAGGAAACATCAAGAAAGAACTGTCTTATTAATCTGTGCTTGTTTAGAATTAGAAATCAACTCTTAACTCTTATATTTCTGCTTACTAGAAAAATGTGTAAAACTAGAAGCCTCACAATACACCAAAATATTACATTAGGCCAAACTAGCAGTTTCAGCTAGAGGAAAATTGTTTGACAGTATTTCTCCATGAGAGCCTGTTTTCATTTGTTGTACACTTGTCAAATTCAGCAGTTCAAGCTCAACTTTTTAAGCTACATATCTGCCTCTGAATTCTTGGAGAAACACATGGCTGAAATAGTTTAACTCTTGTTTAAAAAATGACACTAGGGAAAGAATGTTTCAGAAAACACATTGGTTTCTGAACTGAGAAAAAGTAACTGCTGCAAGAGAGACTGCTGTCTCTAGGACCCTCACTTTGCTCTCATAAAAAGCTGAAAATCTGGAGAAAATTAAGTATTAAGGATAGAGAACAGCTCCTCGATTACTTAAGCATTGGGAAGGACAGGGCTCAATAGCCACCTTTGTCAGGTATCTGTGCAGCCTTGAGAAGAAAGATCCTCAGGGTGCAGGCTGTGCTAAGCAGGGATGGTGGTGCCAGGTCTTTTGTTGGTATTTCTTCACAACACTGCAGTACTGAGGTGCACCAGCCTGAACTCTAAAAACAGCAGGTCTGTGTTAGCATGAAGCTTCACAGAGGCTAACCCTTGTCTTCTTGGCCAGTCTCAGGGAAAGAAGAAAGGGCAGATAAGGTTAAGTAGATGTGTTACTTCCAGCATCAGATCTGATTTAAGTAGTTGTAGCTCTACTGTAGTTGTTCTCACAATGAGAGTGAGACAGCGAGTCACAACTGGTTGATAAACTCAATAAACCAGAGACATTTGACACAGACAAACATACCTCCTATTTATTAAATTGTGAGTAATCCCAGCTTCAGTTGCTTGGAACTGGAGTTATACCATTGATAAATATTGTCCTACCTTTCTTGTTCTCCTTAGGCGTTAATTCCAGAGGACTAAACAACCCTCTAGAACTACCTATATTCCATAGGGAGCAAAGCTCACGTCTGAACTTCATGACAGCTCTTCAGGTGAGTTTTCCACCTTTATCCCCTGAAAATCCTTAATTTGAGAGTGGACTAACCCTGCCCCATCTTTAAGGTAGGCAGGCTTTTGGTGAATCAGAAGTTTACATGAGTCCAATTAGCTCATAACTTAAAAATCTATTTTTAATTTCAGTAGCTCAGTATTTCTGTAAGATTTCAGTAGTTTGATATCTTCTTTTCACATGGAAATTGAACACTTATGTAGTTTCATATTTAGTTAATACCAGTAAGACCTTAAATATTGCTTTCAAGATTCAGCTAATATAAAGACTTCATAGACTGACAAGTATTAAATTTCATCTCTTTTTGTCCCTGTTTTATGTTGCCTTCATAACTGCATTTGTCCAGCAGTGCTTTTGGATAAACACTTTCACTCAGAAATTATTCACTCTCTGTTCCATGCAAAATACATGCATATGCAGGGTTAAAAGTAAGCACAGAAACTAGCACAAATATTATTGGACCCATTAATTTTGCTTTTAATGATTCTTTTGTAGTGTTAAATACACTCCAGATTTTGAGATAACTTAAGAGTTTTATAGGAGCTTAAGTTTAGAAAGCATCTGTAGTAGTATTGACGTACTGAGATGCTTAAGGAGCTTTGTAAAAGTCAATGATTTTTCGTTCTTGATGATCAATTTTTGTCTTTATGTGTGTAAAAATTACAGTACAAACCCAGAATCTATCAGTTGCCTGCCCAAATTTTGCTTAATTTTTGCCCAAATTTGAAGACATTCTGTGGAAAAGCAATTTTTCTTAACTTTTACAATTCAGTATCTGAGTTATCCACTGAACTAGGTACAAGCTTCTTATACAAAATCCTGAAACAACTGAGTTTGGCAGGGACTTCTGGAGATCACCTAATCCAAGCTTTCTAGTCACAGCAGGGTCATCTATGACATGTTGCCCAGTCAGGTTGGAATATCTTTACCAAAAGAGACTCTACAAACAGCCTGCTTCAGTACTTAGCCCTTCTCAAAGTCACAAAAAAATCTTTCTTACATTTAGAGAGAATCCCAACTGATTTTCCTGAGTCTTCTCTTCTCTGGTCCCAGCCTCTCTGTGTATGAAAGGTTTTCCAGTCCCCTAAAAATGTTAGGTGCCCTTTTCTGGGAACTCTCTGTAACTCCATGTGTACTGGGGAGCCCAGAGTGGACACAGGACTCCACTTGTGGCCCCACCAGTCCTGAGCAGAGAGAAAAGATCCTCCCTTGACCTGATGTTTGGCTTATTCACCACGAAGGCCACATTTCTCATCTTATTGTTCACCAGTACTCCTGGGTCCTTCTCTTCAAAGCTGCTTTCCAGATTATCAGTCCCAGTGTGTAATGGTGAATGAGGTTTTTCTTTCCTAGGTGCAAGACTTTGCATTTCTTTTTGTGAATTTCTTTAGGTTACTTTCTCCAAACCTTCCAGGACCCTCTCAATGGCATCACACCCATCTGGTGTATCAGCCAGAGACAGGCACCTACAAACACATCAGGTCTTTTTACTAGCCTTAAATATTGTCCTCTCCATTAGCTGTAGAAGCAAACCAGAAACCTGATTAGAAGAGTCCCTAATATCTAGGTGGTTGAAGTTAAGGAATTTCTATCCTACTCTGTTTGCCAACTCAACAGATTCTTTGTTGGCTACTCTCTACCAAGTAATATTTATCATGATCTACAGTTATATGATCTTCTCTGCAATACTTATGGAAGAAAAGACTTCCCTTTTGCATGCACCAAAATTTCAGTTGCTTTCTGGATATATCCCTGTTCACTGCACTTTAATTAACCCTGCCATGAAAGAATAGATCAAAATCTTAGAATCATAGAATGGGTTGGGTTGGAAGGGATATTAAAGATCATCCAGTTCTAACCCCACTGCCATAGGCAGGGACACCTTTCACTAAACCAGGCTGTTCAGAGCCCCATCCAGCCTGGCCTTGGACAACTCTAGTGATGGGGCATCCACAACTTTGAGTTACCTATTCCAGCACCTCTCTACTCTTCTAGTAAATAAATTTTTCTATAGATCTAATGTAAATCTACCCCTTCTAGTTTAAAGACATTCTCCCTTGTTCTATCACTACAGGCTTTGTAAAAAGTCCCTCTTCAACTTTCTTGTAAGCACATTCTATGTTTTATGTTGATTTTTCTTTTCCTTCATAAAAGAATCCATGTTAACAATTTATTGTCAGCTATGCAACAGCTTCTGTATTTCCCATGAGCTCCACTCTCATCTGTAAACTGGTGACACTGAAATCTGCAGGCACTATGCTTATATCACAGTGACTGAGCTTTTTGTGACCTGCACATCTCCTAGGAGCCCTGTATTCTTCCACATTCCACAATATTTATCACAGAATTGACAACAGTTAAAATCATGAGATTATTTCAAAAAATATAAGCACTGATCTTTGACAGTGCTCCAAGCTGTGTTTTTTCTTTGATGCCCAGTGGCTCCCACACAGACTTCACACCGTTATTGCAGCATTAACATGTTGGGTTATCTTTCTCTTACTAAACACATTTGCTTTCAGTTTGAGTAAAGCAGTGGATGCTGAAAAAAATCTTCACTCACTGGTAGCACTGAAAAGCAGTTATTCCATATTTTAAAAATTACAGGAAATTCCACATCTGATGATTAATGGGAGTCATTTTGCTGCACATTTTCAGCCTCATAATTATCAGTGAAGGTTACTTAGTCTTTCTCAAAGCAATAGACCAGATTTTGAACACGAATGTTCTGCCAAACAGCCAGACCCTGCTCCTTCTTTCCCACTGCTAGGGATGCATTGTTGCTGCAATACTGCCTGTTGCTGCAGGCTGCAGTTGTATTTTCACCTCCAGGAGGTCTCCAAGGACACTGCATTCCTGGTTTACATGCTTCCCATCATCACTGAATGCTGTGTCTTTCCTCTCTCAGCAGTGAGCATGAGGGGAAACTAGACAATAGGCAGATAATTGTCTTTATCAGTTACACAGGGTTTAGCTACTTAGGGCCCCACTGCTCCAGCCGGGCTCCAATGGCTTGCACAGTAACAGCAGGAGGATTAATAAACCATTGCTTAACTGTTTTGAAGGATGATATAAAATTTCTCCAGACTATTTCTTCTATTCCTGGGAAGTGGCTTGTTTTGCAACCTGTTCCTGCTAACAGCCATGTGTACCCAGTACTAGGCAAACCATGGAGGTTTGTCTTATATCCCAGAATGTCCCTTACAACCTTAGGCTGGACTGACTTACAGAATGAAAAATTAAAATTCAGCCTACAGGTTAATATTTTTAATCAAGAGACAGGATATTTTAAAAGAAACACAGCTAAAGAGTTACATAAATATCCTTAAAGGATATTTATAAAAAAAAGGTTTTGGTTTTATTTCATATTAGACCTTTTTAAAAAGGTTACATGGGCTATTTTTGAGGTTGATGTTACACATTTTGGCTCAACCAGTGAAGAAAACAGAGGCTTAAAATTGCTACAGTAAGAGAAGAGCTACCTGATGCTTGCTTTGCTCCATATCCAATGCATTAGGAAATATTGCTGCCTTAGAAATCAAAGAGCTTTCAGAAAACTGAATTCTCTGTATAGTTAGAAGACTAAACCTACTTGGAACAAGAAGGAAATGGACTTTGTGATATCACTGTAGTATTTCTAGCAAAGATGAGTCATGGACCTTGACCAAATATAGTATTGCTTTAGGGAAGTTAGCCTTTAATTGACACTTTTAAATTTTTTTTCTGTCTCCGGGAAAACAGGCTCAGGTTTCTCCTGTAGAAAATCTGGCAAAAACAACACTCTTTTTCAAATGAATCCAGGAAATTTCATGAACTAATCTAATTGTGGATGCAGAGTACAGAGTACAGAATATGTGTTTCAAACCTCAGATTTGAAAGCCACTTATAGTCATGGATGTTTCTCAACACAAAAGTTGCTCCACTGGAAATGTACTGACAATCAGAAAACTATCTTCAAATCAGTGTAATTGTTCATGTAGTTCAGTACTTCGCTGGTGCAAATGTTGCACTACAGTTTTTCCATCTCTTTTTTTTTTTTCAATGCTCAGAGTGAGATGATCCAACAGAACAAAGTAGAAATTTATACACAGATTTAATTCTTCCCTGTGTCAATATTAAATTCCCACTCCTTTGTGAAAAATGCAAGGAATGAAGAAATCTGTAAAAATTCTATGTTAGAATTTAATATAGAACCTCCTTCCAGTACCTGGGGGGGAACCTACAAGAAAGATGGAGAGCAACAGTGTGCAAGAACATGTAGTGACAGGACAGGGAGGAATGGATTCAAACTAAAAGAGGTAGATTTGGATTAAATGTTAGAAGGAAATTCATTACTGTGAGGGTGGTGAGACCCTGGGACAGGCTGCCCAGAGAAACTGTGGATGCTCCAGCCCTGGAAGTCTTTAAGGGCAGCTTGAAAAGGGCTCTGAGCAGCCTGGTCTAGTGGAAGGTGTCCATGCCAACAGCAGTAGAGTGGAACTAAATGATCTTTAATGTCCCTTTCAACCTAAGTCATTCTATGATTCCATGGTTCTTTGATTTGATGATTGAGAAAAGCTAATATTTCAATCTAGAGTATATGTACTTGCCAAAAGTATTTCCAAAAACTCCATAGTATTACCTTCATGACAACCTAGTTTAAGCAATTTTCACACCTCTGTAACACATTCTTGATTTATACCAACATAAATCAAGGAGGAATTGGGACAAGCTATTTAAAAATTCACCTGAATAGACCATTCATATTATCTTGGTAGATGCATTTAAAACCAACATTTAATGAGCATGTGACTTCTCAAGTTAAACTTGTTTTTTAACAGGGACTGATATTGAACACTAGATTGCCACTAGATCACAAAGAAAGACTGAGATGTTAAAGAGCAATTTGTAGCTATGCTGGAAAAGTTATCATAGACTTATTTTCAAGGGTTTGACTCAATAATGTATTCTAAATCATCTGGACTTGGGTTTTTTTTTGTTGTTGTTTGGTTTTTGGTTGGTTTTTTTTCTAAAAGCATCTTCCACTTAGATTTTGGGATTCTATTTTGGTTTATTTCCTCAACAATTAATTTTCCTCGTAGAAGTGCTACTTTAAAACCTTAACTATAATATACTCAGCTGATGTAAATTGCTATAGCATCCACATGGATGATCATTAATTCACATGTATGTTAGGTATCAAAGGCTCTGAAGCTGCGAAAACTTACAGAAGTGTTAGCTCTTTTATTTTATTACTGTAATAAATCATAAACGAGTTCTCTCCTAAAGCCAGTTGCTTTAGGAATATTGATAACACTAACTCATCTAACTAGCATTTTCTTTCATTCTCAATGGGACTAAAACATCCATAAAGTGAAACTACTATCATCTGTAGGATAATATATGCATTTATAAAAAGGAAGCAGTTAAATACAAACATTTCACAAACACCTGACAAATTTAAATAGTATAGCATTCACACTTTGAGAAAACTGAAGGAAAACATTGTTGAAAAATGTTGGGGTTTTTTAAGTACTATGGCACTACAGAGTCTTGCCAAACTTTTCAAATAACAAGATTTTTGGTTTGGTTTGTCATTGGAAAAAAAGGACAAGCAAAAAAAGAATTATGCTATGATTTAAAAACTACCTTTCCACAAGATAAATCTCCAAAAACACGTTCACTTCTGACAGGATAATTTCTTAGCTGGTTCTAATCTTCAAAGGCATATTCTGAGGTGATGCTTGCCACATGCAACTGATTTTGGTTTTGTTTTTTGGTTTTGTTTTTTTTTTTTTTTTTCACAGACTTTTCAAACATTCTGTCTTTTTCTTTAAAAATGCTAAGTAATCTCATATAGGTGCAACATTGAGGCTGCAGCCAAGGTGTTATATCCAAGTTGGAGGGTGTTTAATATCCTGCAAGTGGTGTCTTCTTATCAGCTGAAGGAAGAAGAAAACATCAGTCTATAGGCAGACTTTATGGAATTCTTCTGATTTGTGAGCTGCTATAGTTAGCCCAATATTGTTCATTTGAAATCTGCATGACTGCTGAAATCTCTATGTTCTCTCAACCTTTTTATCACTAGAGTCTTTCAGAAGACAGAAAAAGCTACACAGTGAAAATATAGGAAATATGATTCTGTGAACAGAGCAGGAAATTTTACTGCATATGGTATTGATATGTTCCATCTGAATATAAAAGTTCTTGGGTTATTCCCACTGTTTGCCTAATGGCCAAAAGAAAACCAGAATTATCCTCACTCCTCTCTAACATAATGATTCTTCTATAAATCTGTGTGGTGCTTATTCTGTAATTTCCTTTTAAAGGAGAATCATATCTATGCTATATCATGAACACTTCTTGGAATCTCCTAAGCATACAAAAAGTTAAAAACTAGAGCTTTCTATTGATTTCAGCAAGACACCATAGTTCTCTGAAGATAGGAATCAGCTGTTTCTTCCTTGAGAAGCTGAAGCTTTGGAAAGTGCTTAACAATTCCAATACTCCTATTTTTTTAGTTACCTTTATTGCTCTTACCAAAAGACTCTTGCTGTGGCCTGATAATGTCTAGTACAGGTGCCTGAATAGAGGGTGTATCAGAGCTCTGAGCACCAAGTGACATCCTGCCGAGGCATTATTTCTGGACTCTCAATGAAGCTGAAAGCTCCTGAGGGATTCCAAAATGGGTCACTACCAAAGACTGATCAAAAGGAGTCAGAAATCAAGCAATTTCCTCTAATTGGATCCTTGCAGCACTTACAGAGAGAATTCTTTCAGAAACCCACTTTTAGAAGGCGGATTGTAGGAAGGTTCAAATGCTGTATAGAGTACCAGTAATTAAAATTGGACTACCATTCATTGTGTAATTTAGAGATGACTGATTCCCTGAACACTCAGAAAACCCTTTTCATCCTTACCAAATAATACCTGAGCCTGGGACAACCTACCCTCTCTATTTTCAGACTTGGTTCTACCATTCTTCTCTATGTTAGCAAACCCTGCTCAGGTGCTCAAGAATAGTGTGAAGTGTTTAGTTCATGTTTAGATCAGTATAGTTCTTCTAAGGGCTGCAAGAAATAAAAGGGATGCCTTGAATTTAAAGCTCCCTCAGCAGTGGGCTGAAACTGGCGATAGGTTAGAGCACAGCTGTGCATTTGGAATGTTACTTTTGGATGGCATCTGCACTATTGAAGGTGTCTGCCCTGCTGTAGAGAGGTTTGATGTGACACTTAGAGGCACATATCAATTAGCTGAAGTCAGAGTGCTTATTCTCATGTAAATTATGCATTGTGAACATGAGAAGCAAACTCAGACTAACATCTGTCATATACCACCTACAAAAGATTTCTGCTTTCATGTCTCAAGGCTGTCTTGGGTTACCCATAAATCGTATTTTGACAGGGTTTAATAAAACACAAATTATGGAACTAGTGAGTCATGCTCAGTATTTCCATCAGACAAATTCAAATGGGTGCACATTTTAACTGAGCTGTAAATAGATTAAATTGTAAACCTAATCCTTGGAACTTTTGCAGCTTTACAGATTTTAGAAGAATATGATTTCTCATTCAGAATTCATTCCTAAATTAATGCTGAGCATGACAGTGTAATATGTTTGTTATGAGGCAGTATCAAAGAGATTTAGCCAGCCTTATATCAGATACTGTATGTGTTTTAGACATTCACATAAGCACTTTTTTTCTCATATGTATTCACCAGAAGGTCTCTATAAATAAAAGGAATCAAAATGTTCTTTAACTCCTTTGCAGTGTGCTGCTGCTAGGCTCAGATTCATTCTGGTGAACCACAAATGCACAGCCAAGGTGTTTACATTAGGAGAGTGGCTGTTCCAAGCTTCCTTTGGGGTCAAGAGCACCTGGAGCTCCAGCCCAGGGCTCCCCCAGCCCAGCTCTGCCCTTAGGAAGCTGCAGCCATGGAGAGGTTGTTCCTCCCTGCTTTGAGAAGACCTCAAAGCAAGCTCTCTTGTCTGCTTGGGACTTCATATAAATGCTTTATTATTTCCTGATGTGCTGTGATTCTCCTCTCCTTTCTACCTCGTAGAATTTATTTTGCTGTCAAAAACATGGTTGCATTTTTACAGCACATATTAGGGAAATACAGTGTGATACATGAAGGGGAAAAAAAGAAAAGATGAAAAGACAAAAAAAAGAAAGTTGGTATGTCTAAACATTTTGATCAAACACTTATAGGAAATAGGAAAAAATCGGAACTCTTTGTGAAATGTCATTCAGTGTTGAGTGAATCTGGAAGGAATCTTTTATTTGCTTTCTGTTTTTCCCTTTTCTGCTGCTCTATACATTTTTGTTATTTCTAATTTCCTCTTGGGGTGCCTACTACATATTGCTCATGCAGTGAAGTATTATGGAACTAAGAGTAATATATTAAATCAAAAACTAGTTCAGCTAAATGGCCTGTATGGTTATTTTTGTCAGAAATCACCTTTACATCATGAAATGCTTCCTGAAAAGTGTAGAAGTGCCCAGATAGCCAAGTACCTTAATTGGCCAATGGACATAAGAATGACATTCTGTTACTCCTATTCCTCTTTGCTTACACTTTGCTATACCCTAATCTTTGAAGATTGACCTGATTCCCTTTAAATGGGTCTTTCAGGCAACTTTTCCAGATATCACAGAATCATAGAATGGCCTGGGTTGGAATTGACATTAAAAATCATCTAATTCCAGTCCCTCTGCTATGGGCAGGGGCCCCTTTCACTAGAACAGGTTGCTCAGAGCCCTTTCCAGCCTGGATTTAGACTTTTCTAGGGATGGGGTAGCCACAGCTTCTCTGTGCAAGCTGAATAAAATAGGTATAATGGTTTTAAAAGTGAAGTTCTAGAGCAAGTGGTATGCATGATTTATTACTTATGTCCAGAAGTAAGAGGTATGTCTGGGCTGCAGTTTACACACATGTTCCATATTCATTCTGACAACTCAATGGAGAATGGCTTCAATTTCATGGGCTCATCATAAGTGATGCTTTACCTCTTTTTAACATTCCATTTCATTGATTTTGAGGAGTGTATTAGCAGGCTGAAATATTTCCTTTAAACCACAGAATGTATATGTCTGCAGAAGACTGAGCTGCTTTGGATCTAGTGCTCAGTAGTAAAAAAAATCTCAATAAACTTAATCTACAAAAAGATAAATTCAAACTAACATTTTTTGGTTTCAAACTAACCATTATTTTCAGAATGATTAATCCTCATTTAATTTTTTTTTTAAACACTTCACATAATTTGTTAAACAATGAGTACAAATTTAGGTTTTGTTATTTTTTATTAACAGGTTGTGAGTAGACCTGAATTAGAGAACTATTGCAGAAAGAACATCTGCATCCTTTCGTAAGGCAAAAGAAAATATGTCTGTAAAGTTTTTATATTTTGGAACTTACTGGCATTGTATTTGTTTCATTTTACAATACAGAGAAAAATAATAAAAAATATATTAGAAAAAGCTGTTGCAGAATATGAATTTGCTGCTTTGGGATAAATGAGTAATGGCTACATAACTGTCATCACACAATCACTTTTAAGCCTTCTTTCATGGTATACAGCTCTGGGCTTGGGCAATGCAACTAATTAGAGGATGAAATCAAAGCCATATATCTTTCTTCTCTTGTGGATTTTTACTCTTTTTCTTTAAATGACTATCATGCCCTTCTAACTATATGAAATAAAATTAATTACATCTTTCCAACCAACATTTCCATATTCCTGTCAAATAATGTACATGTGCTAAAAGAAAAACATATTAGTAAGTGAAAAGCACTGCTGTCAGTTGTAGATAAGAGAAAAGAAGTCCTTAAGAAATTGCTGCTCTTCATGGTCTAGAGTATAACTATGAACATTGCTACTGTTCTAGGAAAAGGAGGGATACTATCAGAAAGTTCATGATTTAGCATCAGATTTCAGTGGCCAGCAGCATCTTAATTTAGGGATGCTATGTTAAAAATAGCTTAACTTATATTCACACAAATGTGAACATTTTGGTAGTTCTAATTTTACATTAAAGAAAGTTTTTATTTTTGTTCTTCTAGTGTTTTTCTTGATAGTGTAGTTTTATCAAATTTTCAGAAATTTGCTTAACTAATTCTTCTAAGTCCAAAGCCAAATTGTACACTTGATGCCCTAATTCTGAAATTATCTTTTACATGTTTTGTGACTATGACCGAGAGTCAAAGACAATATTCCAGAAGAAGAATGAACAAAAGGGAATTGATGATCCTCTGGGCAGATCTGCTGATATATACTTTGCCATAAATACGAGCCCTGAAAAGGGTTGAAGGGGAAAACTCAACTCTTGTAAAATCTGTGCATTGTTCACACCAGTTTTGATTTCCACAACTTTTGCTGATGTCCACAGACTCAACTATAATTTTTTTATCTCAGCCGGAACTCAACACCAAGAAAACAAAATTCAGCCAAATAGATGTTTTCTGAATTTCTGAAAAATACTACTAGACTTACAAAGACTGATTATATTTTCTACTCTACCTAGTAGAAAAAAGGTGTCTGTGAGAAAGGCATATGTTTCCAAAGGAACATTATTTATTCCTTGTGTATTCAGCTCTACTAAAAGTACTAGTTTATGTCTTCCCAGGAAGGTCAGAAAACCTAGTTTCTTTAAGAGCTTGTTTTCTCATTGTCCAGTTAGCAAGTTTTTACATAGTTCCAATCCAGTTACAGGAAGATCTCTCAAAGGCTTTCCATTAGTTTCAAGATCACCAGTGTCATGAGATCAGAAGCTGATACTCAAAACCTTATTTAAATTTCTATCTGAGGCACTGGCCACACAGTGGTATCTCATTTCTCCTAGAGACCTGTCTGCCTTCCACGTGTAAACTGTGTGAGCTCATTGAGGCAGAAACCTCTGAACCCATCTGTGTCCCATCACATCATAATTTTGGCTTTCTTGAAGGGTGTGATGCATCTCGTTCTAAAACTGATCAGAATTTTGCCTCTAAGTGCCTCTTTTTTCTCCAATAAGTAAGAAAACCACAATAAATAGCTGAAATGCAGACCTCTGTGTAGCAAACAATTAAATTTACATGAAATGAAATCTCGCCCAAAGGGTTTATAATTAAAGTAATTATATTCCCAAGTTACATGAAGAGGATTCCACCCACTGTCTTTAAACTACTGTTGCTATTATCAATTTGCAGTGAGCTAAAACAAGCAGATTTGGATCCAGGTTGACATCTCATTACACTTTGTCTCATACAACCACTGTCTCAAAGCATGAGACTCAGTTTGAATATGAATGGGTATAGAAGGAATAAAGAGACAAAATACAATAGCAATATGATGTGCCTACAGAAATTAACTAATAATTGGTGTATTAATTAAAAGCCACTATTTATTTTCTATATGATGAATCAGATATCATAAGCCCATAAATTCAGAGATACTCACAATCTCCACTGAGTCTTATCTGGACAAGATGTACTTCTGGCATGATAGAAAAATTAGTTCAAGTAACTTTTGGGGGAAGAACACACAAACTTTACACAAGAAAAGACATGAGAATAATAACGATGAAGAGCACAAGAAACACATTGCAAAAAATCAAAATATATTGTTTAAAATTTATTCAGAATCTTTCCTTTATATATTTTTTCTTTTCTTCCCGGCTTGCTTTTGTCATTTCTTGTCTCAAATAATAAGAATAAAAATATTTGGAATTGTATCTCTTTTTTATCACAATATATTGTGGTAAAACAGCATTTATTTTTTACACATAAACCAGTAACAGTAATCAAAATTTGCAGTTTAATGTCAGCTAATATTAGTATTCCTGTAACTGCAAAACTTCGTGAATTGTACCTTTGTATTTTTCCTCTCTCCTACCTACTGGATGTGGAGAGGTAAAGGTGGAGTGGCCCAGTGGTGATGAAAATACTCCTTGCTATCTGTTCTTACAATACCTATTGCAATTTTAAAAACCGGGAATGGAAACAATAGCAAATGAACGAGAAAACAGACTTTCAAAGAGGAAGGGATGAAAGCAGAACATATTACAGATTGACCAAAAAACAGGAGGCCCCCCAAGCAGCCTTCTGGGTGTGCTGTAAAAAAAAATAAAAAATGACAGGAAATATGTGATAGCCTATGGAAGAGTGGATGATAAAACCTTTCAAACACAAAATCTGCAAGGGGTGAGATACTAAAATCTGCTGGAAGATACTGGTGAGATGCAGCCACAGACCATGTTTGAAAAAGCACTGAATGTACCTTACAAGCTTCCAAGCGCTTTTAAATAGTACACTTGTGTGGTTTTCATTTAGTCCCTTTTGTTTCTTCAAAGGATGATTATTTCTTAAGCATTAACAAAGTGTGCAAAAGTATTATGTGCATACAAAGACATTACTAAGTGTTGTACATGAAGAAATGTGTCTTCAATTATATTTGAAGCAATTACTTTGATATCATCTTTTGTTTACAGTAAGCTACCATGAACAAGGATGTCCCTCAGGAAAAAGGATTTGAGGAGGACATAGGAAGAAAAGGCTCTGAAAACAATGTTAGTTTTGAAGTTTTTCTAAGGAAAAAAAAAAAGAATCATGTGCAAAGTCTGTGCAACAATAGAAATCTTTGCTCACCAAAAAGAGTTTGATGACAGGAAACAGAAGGAAAATAGTTGGGATCCAAGGGATTTTAAGAATGAATAAAACAATAAATGTCTACAGATTTTGAGGCAGCTTTGCCTAACATATTTTTGGAGTTTTGTTCTTCAGTGGGTATGTTTTTCTTAGGTAGCTGATAAAGAACTAATTGCTTCCATGTTCAGCAATGCTTTGGCTTTAGCTTCATTTCTTGAATGCAAGGAAAAAGGAATGTAGTTGACAGTCACGCTTTTCCTTTTTTTATTCTTGTAGGTAAGAGTCTGTAAAATGAGAGCATGATTCATTTCATAACTAGGAAATTATGCTGCAGCTACACGGAGAGAACAGGAGCTCTTGAAGCACTTGTTTGCTACCTCAATGAAGTATTGAGGAGGAGGACAGCCCCGCCAGGAGAACCTGGGTGTGTGTGCCATGCTGGGGGAGCAGAGGTGCTGGGACACGAAGCAGGCAGGGGCAGGGAGCAGCACTGCAGCATTGTCTTTGTCCTCAGATCCCTGGGCAAATTAGCCTCTGGAGAGAACTGAAATGTGTGGGGTAAAAACAAGTGAGCAATGCTGCAGCCTGGGACCAGACTGACACCTCTTAGACATGAGGGGCTGGATCTTGGTGATGTGTGACGGCAGCAGTGCTTTCTCCCAGATATCCAGCATCACCCACCAGGCCTCCCAGCAGACATGGCTGTGTGGCTGTGTTAAACCAGGTTTCCAGGCTCCTGGAATAGCATTAGGTGATATGCAGCCTTAAAACAATCACTACAGACCAGCTCAGACAGAGGAGCCTCTGTCCTTATCAAGAAACAGAACAGCCCAATGACATTCTGGCACGTCTAAGACACAGCTTGTGATATATCTCAAGGATGACCAACACTGGTATATCAAACTTTGCAAGCTTTAAAATCAATTCTTAAAATTATAAAACATGGGATTTTTATGCCCATATAACTCACATGAATAATTTTTGAGTTGGCCCACCCAGCCATCCACAGTAAAATTATACTAATTCTGTTGGATCCATGTACACCAAACTTGCCTAGGGATAAACCGGCTTTCTTAGGGTGTTTTTTGTATGCCAATGGTATTTAATGAAAATTAGAGTGCAAGGATGTGACCAGAGTCTCATGCCTTTCTCCTGTCCTCTATGTAGTGTCAGACCCTGAAAAGACAGAATCAGACCTCTAATATATAGCCTGTCTGTAACAGGAGCATACAGAAAAATTCTTAAGTACTACCTTGTTTAATGCAAACATATTAACATGTCAATGGGAGCTGATATCTTTGAGTCCTACAGAAAGGTCTTGCAAGTTAAAACCAAACTGAAATACAATTTTAATGCACTTTAAAATGTATAGTAAACAGAACATATAGTGAAAATGTATAGTGAACCAAAGCTTTCCCTTATCAAAATCCTTTTATATTCTGCTTTTGTTTCTCTAGTCACAGGAAATACCTGTGTGTGTGTTTACAACATCTAAATGCACTTTCTTGCCTTATTTATGAAATCAGAAGTTAGGAAAACAATATTCTTTGTGCTTTGCATGTTTCCCCTATGAGGAATGCAGGTGACTGCAGTATGTTTACTTAAGTGCCATGCTCACAACTCTGGCTGCCACGTGACTCGCTAGCTCAGTTTTCATTGCCCCTGGCTCCCTTTTATTATTTACCTTGTTTCTGAAGCTCCTTGTAAAGGGAAAAGAAGCTGTTACTGAAAAGTACAGTAAAATGTAGTTTTCATCCAGAAAAGAAGGGTGAATAATTTGTTGACTGAATCATAGACTCATTTAGGTTGGAAGGGACCTTTAAGATCATAGTGTCCAACCATTGGGCACTTCCACCAGTTGTCCCAGTATCCTTGAATAGGTCCCATCTGGTCCCATGGACATTTGTGTATCCAAGTGGTGTAGCAGGTCACTGACCCTTTCCCTTTGGATTATGAGGATTTCCTTTTGCTCCCCATCCCTGTTTTCTAGCTCAGGGGCCTGGTACTCCAACAACTGCTCTTGCTATTAAAGGCTGAGGCAAAGAGGGCATTAAGTAACTTAGACTTTTTTTCATCCTTTGTCACTATGTTTGCCCCAAGAAGCAGTAGATGATAAAGCTTTTCCTTGGCCTTCCTTTTGTTGTGAAAGTGTTAATAGAAATTTTTTTTATTGTGTTTTACATCCTTAGCCAGAAATAGTTCTATTTGAGTTTTGGCTCTTCAAGTTTTCCTCTGAAAAACCTTCCATTTAGTCGTCCTGATTCCCTGCCTCTTCTTTCAAAGGTCATAAATACCTGGGGTTTTTTACTGAGTTCTAGCCAAATTCTCTGTTCCGTCAGGTCAGTCTTCTTCCTCTCTGGCTCATCATTTGGCACATTGGGACAGTCTGCTCCTGTACCATTAAGATTTCCTTCTTGAAGAATGTACAGTCCTCCTAGACTCCTTTGCTCTTCAGGACTGTTCCCCAAGGGATTCTCTCAACCACAAACAGACTAAAGTTGCCCTCTGGCAATCCAAACGGGTAGTAGATTTTCTGGTACTCGTCCTTACTTCTCTGGGAATTAAGCATACTTATAATTTCATCATCACTGTGCCCAAGATGACCTCCAATCATCACATCAATCACAAGTGCTCCTCTGTTTGTGAAACCCAGGTCAGGTGGGACACTTTCCTCTGTTGGCTAAGTCACAAAACTGACTTTAATGTCTCCTCTTGACTGTGGCCAGGTCTGTAAGGAGCCCCAACAGGCACATGGACCCTCTTACACCTGGAACAGAACAAAGGCAGAATAGGAAGGCAGTGAGGAGATGGAAAAGAAACATGGTGAGAAGGAAAGCAGCTGAGGCATTTGAATCTGTTTGCAGAGGGATTATGAAATGAATCTGTGGCCTTGAACAAGATCCCAAAACTACTGAAGAGCCTGAGACATGACTGAGGGTAGGAATGAAAACCTGTTTTTCAGACATTGATATGAAGTGAGGGGACATCTACCAGCTCAGGAGGGAGTCCAGAGCCCAGGAAGATTATCAAAGCAGTAATAAAATCATATTCAGGAACTTATTTTAAGTTAACACTTTCCACTGCAGCTACATTTTGGAGCAAAATCTGTCTTTTGCACATTTCAATTTGCAGATACCCTCCCTTAACCCCCTTTACAGCATACTAAGCAAAGTAGGCAGGTGGAGGCTTTTCAGCTAATGATAGACCAAAATCATCTTCTAGCAACTGGTGGTGCCTAACAGATGCCTGCAGATGCCTAATTAACATTCATGAAGCACTTGAATCCCTTAGATGAAGGCAGTATACAGTAAAAGCATAAATTATTATAATGGGTACTAACTGCTTCAGAAAACAATTGTGACTATTCTAAAAAATAGTGGTTTATTATTCCTTTTGCTAAGAAAGAATTGAGTAAAGACCAACTGAAAAAGCTTTTTTTTCCTACACAATAATTATTTACTGTCATGTAAATAGCAACAAACAAATATTAAAGGCTGCTCAGGTGTTTCAGGAGTCTGGATTTCTAACAAAATCTAAGATTCCAGCTAAATCTGACAGAAAGCTGGATAATCAACAATCATTAATGTGATTGAAATTTTAAAGCAGACTACTCAGTTGTGCTACAGAGCTGGTAGAGCATTCTGTGTCCTTTCCTTGTCCCTGACCCTTAAGCTGCTTTGCATCTGGATATTTAAATACTTTGCACAGCTGTGTCTTGCAGACTTCGCCTTCTCCATCTGCTTGTTTGTTTTCCTGGTTTTATTTTTCAGGCTGCTATTTTGTATAAGCAAAATTATCCTTTTATGCCTCCTCTGCCTCTGTTATTTCTTCTAGATATTGTAAACTACAGCATCTGTGGTACATCTCTTGTTATAGATTTATATTCTTCTAGGTAGTGTGGGATAAAGATAAGAAGCCTCAATTGAACGTGAAGCTGATGCCCTAGTCTGACACATAAATCCCCAAAGCTTTTTATTTCTGAAATTTTCTATGGAGTATCCCCTTGGTGTATAAATGACTTCTTTTGATTCTTTACAAGTATCACAGGTCAATAGACAAAAAAGAAGACAAGCCACTGGGCATTCAACAGAACACAGTTACCTTCTACATTAGCAAGAGTGACACTTTTTTTGGTCAGATAATCTGAATACTCTGACAGTAAATATTACTAAAAAAGAGTTCATGACCTAAGAAGAGTAGGGATTCAGATTTGATTTTTAAAGCATTTCTCTGTCTTCGGGTCAGCATGTTTGCAGAATGAAAGGATGTTTCCTGACCTTTTTATCTCTGAAGGGTGGGAAGTAACTTTAGGTTCAGACATTTATCTCATATCCTAGAAACAAATTGTGCCAAGTTTTCAAGTTCTATCTCCGAGTTATTTCTGGATTACTGAGCTTTGCTTACTCTGAACTGTTTCATAAAGGAAGTTAAAAATTAATGCTGCTGCTTAGCTATATACTTAAATATGAGCTCAGCTTTCAGCACAAACAGATGTTCTTTGCTTAGTTGGGAAGGTCTGGAAAAAAAAACAATTACAAAATTGTTTTGATGTGTTCAATTCTAGGAATCTGTTAATGGCTTATGAACAGAACACACGGATGGCTCTGTTAGGTCAGGACAGTGGCTTTCTCACCAGATATCAGAAACGAATATAATGGGACAAAAGGCAGGGGGTCACATACTGAAAACCCACATGTATTATAATATCCTACAACTTTCTTATGCATTAATGCATCCCTAATTATTTTTTTCCTGTGTTATCCTGTACTGAGCCCCTATCAATGTGAAACAAATTGCAAGATCAGAATCTTTCCTGCTTAAAGAAGTCTCTCAGATTACCTTAAAAAATTCTTTTGTAAAATTTTCTAAATAGGTTTTACATCCTGCTGAATTATTGTGAAATATCAAGAGCAAGGTAGCAAAACATGCCCTACTGAACAGAAATTTAGGAAATGTGAATCACTGATATATCATTCTGAATGACCTTGGGGAGAGGGAGTGGAAAGAAGGTAAGGTCAAATTTTTAAGAATAACTTCTGATCATGAGCTTTGCTCTTGGGTACAGTTTACATTCAGGTCATGGGTGGTGCATTTCCAGCTCCCTTTTGCTTCATGGAAGTTTTAGAAATGTCTGGAAATGCTATATGAGCCTTACAGAGAAATCTAATCATATCCAGGTTAATTCTCCTTAGTTTTATAAACAATAACCACACAACATCTTGAAAAAAACACAAACCTTAAAGAAAAACACAGCATGAAGCCAAGGGGAATCCATTTCACATCTTCTTTACTCGTAAGTTCTTCTGGAATCACAGACTTCAGAGGAAAGACTATTAGACTACCTAATCTTCATCTCCTGTTTATCACAGATGCCTAACATTTCTCCAAGGTACCCCTGAACTGAGCACAGTAGTTCACATTTGTTGGAAAAAGGTGATTATGTTGCCATTCATCAGCTCTTCCAATGTCAGCACAGCAGCCTACTGTGTACTAACTCTAATTAGGCCGTGACTGAAATAAAAGTTGTTGCTGATTTGTAATTTAGTGGTTGTGATTAAGAACCCCAGTTGCAGACCATCTTATGTTCAGCATTCAGAAGTGCAACAGGAATTTATTCCCTCCTTCCCATAGATTACAGGCTAGAATAATTCACTTGGGAAGAGTGAAGTGCTCTTGATTCCTTACAATACTCCAAAAGGCCAAAGCTTTGGTTAGAACAGTGCTAAGAGTTTATTATTGCTAATTAAATAAAAAGGAATGATTCAACACAATTTTTTAGACAAAACTTAGCAAAATGAAGAGCTAGGTCTCATACTTACCCATTTAGGTTTTGAGCCCTAATTCAGCTGTGAAAAGAGGAAATGTAATTAATTCACTGACTGCCTTAAAGACTGAGGCATCTGAAAGATTTTCAGCAGGTGTCAATAATAACCCTGAATATGACTCTTGTTATGTTTACCTGAAAATTTGTCAGTTATTCTGAAGTGCACTGATTTATGAACCCATAACAGGGGACTTTACGAACTCTGTGTGTAAATTACTTGAGGATATAGGTGTATAAGACAGAGAATGTCAACTTTAGGGCTCCTGAAACTCGTTCAAAACATGAAAGCCATGTGATGTATTCTATGATGATGATTCTATATTACTTCGTTCAGCTGGCTCACTTTTTTCTTTTTTTTCCCCCCAAAAATAATGGAAGGGTTGAATTTGCACAAATCTTTTTCACTGGAGTAGGTATTGTTCATCTTCACCATTTCATCTTGATGTTATTTGTTCTCCTGTCTTTGGAAAAACATATAATGCCAAAACAAACTCTGTTCCTGTGTAGTCTGGTTAATATGATAGAAGTAGAGTCATCTGATCACAGACAAGCTGGATCACATTTGTTTCATGCAGGATTGATTTTGCTATTGATCACTAGCAAAGACAGTATTTGTGACAGCAGGATTGCAATGAAACTTGCCTCACTTGAAGGAGGGCTTTATGAATAGTTTTTTATACTATCTCTTGATATAGCGTCTTTTGTCCCAATTAGTATTGATATGAGCAAGTTTAAGGTGTGGAGAAATCTTTCCTGGCCCAACTGAAATACCCTCTCCTTCAAG
Source organism: Sturnus vulgaris (assembly GCF_052056855.1). Taxonomy (NCBI): domain Eukaryota; kingdom Metazoa; phylum Chordata; class Aves; order Passeriformes; family Sturnidae; genus Sturnus; species Sturnus vulgaris. The sequence continues at coordinate 101,898,164 of NC_142245.1, read as the reverse complement.
GCTGCAGCTGTTAGTGTCCTCCACCCAAACGACCAAGGCATGCATTTAACCTCAAACTGAAAAAGGAAATAGTTTCATACCTGACAAGGGGGAAGTTTTTCATTTCCTCCACCCAAATACCACATGGGAAATTTGTTAGGTTGGTAGAGGTAAAACACACCCCAAATAATTCCATGGTTGCTCTAGTAGTCAAAACATCTTACACTGTGTTTACACCATGTCCTCCTGATTAACATGTCCTGGGTGAGGCTCTCTGGCTGGCTTTATTTTCAACATTCTGCAGTTATTTGTGTGTCATTTTCACGGAACCATATGAAAACACTTTCAAGTTTAACAGACATCTTTGGAAAGAAACTACTTCTACCTTCAACAAAAGAACAGTTTTGTTTCTTAACAGCACTCAGGATAAGCCAAAAAGCACTAATTTCTCCTCACTTGTAAAACATTTAACATATCACTACCCACACCCTGTAATTTCAAGACTCCTAGGATTTATAGTTTAAAAGCATAATTGAAACTTCTTGGCAAAGGCCCTATGACTTCCAGTCAAAATGGTTATAGAAGAAAAATTCTCTGTCTTAATGTAAAAGAAATCCTGCCTAAATTAAAAGCAGCTGATATTAGCTCTTTTTCCCCTATAATAATATCTACCATTAAGATGACAGCTAAAATATAAGGTGTTCTTGCATTTCAAGAGACTGTGAGAGGGAAAAGGATTGGTGGGGCTATTTTAGTGATACCACGTGGAACTCATAATATATTTTGTCAAAACAACTGTTTATTCATATACATAGGGAAATGTATTTTTAATTTAGAATTCATTCAAAATCTCATACCTTAACTCATTGAATCATAACTCAATGCCTAAAGTAGCACAGTAAAGAGAGTACAAAGCTTCATGTTGAGTGTGTTATACTGCAACCGTAGCTTCTTAACATTTGAGAATAATTTAAATAAATTAATCTTACTATCTCATTGTTACTTTCCAGAAGAGTTGTGTTCAGGGGCATTGTTGAAGTTCAGCCTGTTTTTCTTCACTACACAAAAGCATCGTAAAAGTTCTGGAGAGAGCAGATATCCAGATTATACCAACACAGATCATACCAACATAGGAGGCACACATCCTCCTGCAGAATGCAGATTCTCACATATTGTCAGTGAAGAATAACTTAAAAATAGCAAAATGGATCCAATGACAACAAGATAGGATAAACACTTTGAATAACTATCCAACACCATAACCTGAGCCCAAAAGCCTATCTACAGCTTTCTGGTCTGTTAACCTTGCAATTTTCTGAAGAGCTCCTAGAAACTCCACATACCTGTATTGCACTGTCTTTCCTCCAATTTGTACCAGGCAGAAGGCAACAACCCCAGTCCAGCATTCCTGGCTTCCAGTTACATGGGTCTGGGGCAGCAGCAATTGTCTTTTCTCTTTGGAATCACAGGATTCTACAGCCATTGCTTGGCCCAGCATTTATCTACTCTCCAGAACAATAAGAATGCAGGAGTTGGACTCAATGATCCTTGTGGGTCTCTTCCAAATCATGATATTCCATTCTACTCTGCCAACAAATGTCTTTCTAAAATAATACCTAACCCCTAGTAATCCCTATTTTACACTACACAGACAACAAATTGTTTTGATTTTTCTTGCAAAACTGTATTTTGCTTTTTCCATGTCTCATTAGCTTACAGGGAGAATATTAAAAAAAAGTTTAGTGTTGATGGTAGTTCATTTCCTGCTCAGCACTGTTGCCCGTAGGCCAGAGACTGATGACATGTCTACAATACCAGATCAAATGAAAGGCCAGCTCTGAATTCCAGTTATTAAAAGTGGTGTTTAAGAAATGGTCTCTCCATGTTACAATCTGCATTAGCAATTATATAGTGATACTGATGCAATAGTAACTATAAAACAAAAATGTGAGGTGCATGAAGGGGACAGCATTTACTCACCAGTTTACTCAGTTATGAAATGCTGTTGCAAAGGGGATGAGAATGATCACTTATCTTGGTGTGTTTGTAACAATTTTCTTATATTAGCAGTCACTTATTGTAGGAAAATGAGAGATGGCCTTATAGGAGATTAGAAAAATTGTTAAAATCAGGTTAATTAAAAGCCTAATGTAGTGCTGTGATTATTGTTATGATCTTTTCTTTTTATGTTTTCCTCACCTCTGTAGTCTTGTCTGTATCTGAACTGTAAGACCCTTAGGGTAAGGAAGCTCTTAATTCATCAGAGAAGGAGCTCTCTTTGTTGTAGATCCTGTATAATACTCACCAAATCAGCCTTAATCCCTTTAACATAAATAAAAACAAAGGTATCACAGTTGTGTAGTATTAGAAGAGACTTCAAAGATACTGAAGTCTATCTGCTTTTTTGGGGGAAACGTTAAATGTACCTAGGCTATCCACGACAAGTCTGTCCAACCCATTCCTAAAATAGATTTCTCCTTTCAGAAGAGGCATGGGATTCTTTGGTTACTTTCTGAAGTCTGCTTCACTACTTATCTCTTCTTATATTTACAGATTGTTATTAGTAGTTCCATGGATGGGAGAAGCAAGAGGAAATTTTTATTATGATTAAAGGTTGCTTGGGTTTTTTCTTTAGGTACCTACATATGACACATGTGGATAAGAGCAAAAACCCTAAGTCTCAGCAGTATTGTTATAGAGAAAAAAGCCCACATTTTATCTGTACCATCAAAATACTTCTGATGTCAGTGCCTAGTTTCATAAGTGGCTATCAAATACTAAGTTGTTTTCAAGTAGCTTTGAAGCAGAAACCCATGAAACATACGTTTGTCAGGAAAGCAGTAAAAATCATACGTATTATCTCTCCTACCCTTTCCCAAAGTTTTAATGCATTAGGTGCTCCCTTGTTTCCTGAGGACATCTGTGTGATTTTCGTAGTAAAGACAACATCTTATTTTGCTAATAAGGATAGTGTGTCCTGGCTGGTCCATCATTTCTTAACATCTACTCTTGAAACTCTAACATGAAAAATATCACAATTGAAAGTTTTTTGAGGTGTTTTATACTCTATTTTGTATTCATACATATTGAAAACATTCTGTGAAAGAATCTATTGCAGAATAATATTTTGCTCTGGTTTTTTTTTCAGTTCATTGAACGTAGGCATAAATGTCCTGCCTTTACACTTTGAAAGATATTCTACATAGATTCACGTTAGTAACAACCAACAGTGTGTGTTGACACAAAGCTACATCTAGCCTTCAAGTAGGATACAGGTTTGCATATACAGGCATAACTGGGCTAGTTTTATCTTCTGATTCCTCTAATCTTTGTCCCTCTAAGGATGGCATAAAACTTCCCTCCCAGAATGTTGTTTTTTCTGTGAGCCAAGTGTGCTTGCAGACAAACCTGTATACTTGGCAGCTGTATCCTATGGTATGCAGTCTCAGATCAAAACTAGCTTGGTATGTGCTGCATGTGTTACAATCACACTTCAATTTGAAGCCCCCATATATCCTAAATTGAAACAGCAATGAATACTTGAGACTCAGAAATGCTCTTCCATCTCTGGCCATCTGTGGGGCAGATGTGCAACTCTATTCTCACAGCTATACCAAAATCAGTTTCAAACTCACCTTCCTGTTGTGCTTCTTATAATCAACCCATTTCCAGATCTCACTGCTGGCAGCAGTCATATTGCATGTTTGGTTTAATAGCTTTGCACCCTGATATAATCCATCCCTTATGTGTGCACACATTCTCCTGGGCTCTCTTGGCAAAGTTCCTGAGGTGTACACAAGCAAACACTGAGGAAGACAACGACTGTGGCACTGAAATGAAAGTGCACCTATTGAAAAGAGAAAGTGATGCAAACTGGGAGAATGTGTGGTAAATTTGGGCACTGAAGCTATTGGAGCAGGAGTGCTGTACTCCCAATATATTTTAGGAGCATGTGGACAGATTTTATAAAAAAACCCCAACATGGTCCCTTCTACCATTATGATAATATGAACACCCCCTACAGCACCAATAATCTAGAAGAACATGTTCATTGTAAGTAAAACATAAGGATCTCTTGTGCACTTTTCTCCGTGTGTTTGCTTAACCACTTTCTTCCCCAAAAAGCATGTATATATAATATATTATTATATTGTATTAATCGAATTATTATACAAATACTTTAGAGAACACTCAACAGAGTGCTACCATCATATAAAATGTGAGTTTTTAAATTAAAAGCTTCTTTGTCATTTTCCACCGTCTCATCAAGCAAGTCATCCAGTCCTCCACAGAGCAGACTTCACTCTGACACAGGATGCTGCTGAATGGAGATGACTCCCAGACAAGCCTGTGTCCCTTCCTGCAAACCACATAGTGCCCAGTGACAGCACACACTAAAAAAGAGAGGAGGGCATGGGCAGGATGACGCAGGAGACACTCAATGTGCTACCATTTAACTGCAGAAAGTGGGCTGGTTTTGTCTGATAACATATGAGCCACAGCATGCACATCACTGATCTACAAACTACCCTGCTCCTTCTTCTGTGGCTGCAAAAGGAAATGGGAACACATGGAGAAGGGGTCTAATTTATCTTTTCACAGCTAAGTGAATTTTACTTGACACATATCTTAAGATCTCCTGGTGAAAATAATTATAAAAGTGAAGTATGTGGTAGTATATGATAGCAACTGCTTGTTTTCCTGCTCAGTATCTAGTGCATCTCTAGTCTGGGAATGTTGGGTACCATTTTCATATAATTATCTTGTTGCTTTGTTACTGCTGTATAATAGTTATAAAAAGTGATTTTTTGTTAGTATTGATAAAACTTTTGAATACTTTTTAGTTCGTCTAGAAATAATACTTAATGAAGAAGAAAAGTCTTTGTGGTAATCTTTTGTTAAATTGACTTGTAGATTTTCTTATCTGTAATAAGCTTTTCATCCTAATTTGAATAAATATTTTTTTCTTTCATTTATTGTCCCATGAAGGACAAGACTAATACCTGTAGATTCATTAAACAAGAATAGTTCCTGGTATTGTATAGATATATATTACAGCCCAGCTAATGTTAGCATGTTGTGTTCTGTTTGATACTACCCAGCATAGTGTTATTTGTTAATGTTATTAATTCTATAGAAGTAAAATGGGTCAAGATTTGGGAACTGGAACCATGGTTATGAGTAGGGGGATCCCATCATTTAAAGGAGAACTGCTAAATTTTGAAGATGCAAAATGGGAAAGTTGTGTATATATATATATAGAGAGAGAGAGAGAGCATAAAGGACCACAGCCAGTAATGCCAAAGGCCCAAACCTGCTCTTCCCAGTGAATTTATCCAAGCTCTTTGACACGAGCCCGTTGGAAAGAACAGAGCCTAGTCTAGCAATGAATCACCTTTCCTTATGAATTAAAATTGCTGGAGAGGATGCTCCTGCACTTGGCAATCCAAGGAGTCCCAGCCAGGATGAGCAGATCCATTCCCCAGTTTCGCCCTTCCCATATGCAAGAACAGAAGGATGCACACCCTGTTTCAAACAGCTAAACACAGTCTTTGCCAAATGCAATAGGGCTGTTTGCAGATTGAAACTTTGAGAATTTCAGCATGCTTTTTTTTTTTTTTTTTTACCAATAAGTAAACATTGCATAACCCTTGAAAAAAAAAGCCACGTTCCAGATTTTGCAAGAATTTTGAAAGTCACGTAGTAAAAATCTATTTTATTCTCATCATATGAGTTTCTAGGTAATGAAAGTATATGTTCTCCCACCACACTACATTCAAATTCTGTATTTACACCTATGTAGTGCTCTTAACTTCAATGTTATATGAATACAGTCAAGAATAGGGTTTGATCCAAGAAGCAAAGACTTCTTTAAATTTTAGACAGCCAGACACTGAGTCTCAATTTCTTTCTGGTGTTTATAATCATTTTTTCTTCTTATATTATTTGTTTACTTATTAATTGAATGTAATCGAATTTAGGGGTTTCTAACCTGCAAATTATTTTCTAAATTAAAAAATAATAATAGAAAATAATAGAAAATAATTTATTAGTTTGTTGGGGTTTTTTTTACTTGAACAATGGTACCTGTATTCTACAACCTTATTTTCAGCATATTTTCTTACCTTCCCTGTCAGCGATTTACACCTCACTGAAATTTCTTTCAATGGGTTTTCTGCATCAGAAAGTTAGATATTTAGTCAAAATTGTCTGTCTAAACTCTCCTTATCTGTGAAGGGAGGCAGTAAGGGCAATTGACCTGTCTTTCCTCATTGAATACAGAAGCCTAGACAAAAAGCTTAAAATAGACAGCTATCTTAGGTAAATTAACTAATTATCTTGGATGAAATAATTAGAAAATAATGAAAATAAATAATTTCTAGCCCCCAGCATATTGCAAATGTTAACTAAGGAACAAAAGTGCTTTGAGAATCCTGAAATATTTGGATATATATTTAGACTATATATTTGGATAGTGCTGCTCAGCCATTCCTGTTTCTTCTGCCTCTTACAAATAACTGTTTCACTCACTGTTCTTCAAAATTGGGTATGACTGCGTGGTAGCTGAACAACTTGAAAATTCGATGATAAAATTCAGGCTTTTGCCAGAAATACAAGGTTTCTAGTCTTCCAAGAGAAACCACAGTGTCAGAGGTGATTGGCCTGTCCATCTCTGCCTTACCTTAATATCTTCAAACTCTTTTTTACTGGTTTTGTTCTTAAATAGTCCTCTTGGTTGGCTTTGTGCAGACTATTATTTTCCTCAGAGGGAAATTAAAATTTCTTTTACCTTTCTGTGCCCATACTCGTAGCTACTCAAACCTCCTCTTCTGTATAACCTCGAGCCTGTCCAAGCCTGGCACCATTCCTTGGGGCCCTGAGGTGCTCCAGAGTCTCATCACCTCTCTGCAATACAGTGTGTCATGTGCAGTCTCCAAAAATCCTAATACTCATATTTGTAGGGCTCTCTTCATACCCACTGCATCCTCTTGCCTGTTCAGCTTCCCCTCCACTGCTGCAGGAGAAAGAAACAAGCATGAGGAACTTTTCAGAAGAGAAGGGAATTATGTTTCTGCAGAGAAAAGGGAGGCTTACTGGCCTTAAATCTCCTAAGAGCTGAAGTGAGAGAGCTTGGTGTTTTATGATATGGCAAAACAGCATGAGCCCTGATCAGCCAGATGCAATATGTGGCTGCAGCTTGGCAAGGTACTTTATATGCCAAATGTGTTTGTTCACACAGGAGGGCAAAACAAAATGTTTGGATGATCTTTCAGAAAGTTTCATCTACTACTAAAATGCACCTCCCTCTGTAGCACCTTAGAGTCAGTCAGCAGCCAGTGCTGTGCAGGAGACAAAACTGATGTAAGGGAGCACTCAGACCAAGTGTGTGCTCATGTGCACAAACCCTCCACACACACACAAACACACACACAGAGTGGCTGGTCTTGCAGGAGCCTGTAGTCAGAGCTTCATTTTTCAGAAGGTCATAGAGTGACAGCTGCAAAATATTTTCTTTTATTTTTTAGAGCTCCTTTTCTAAATCATGATTGATTGAAATAAACTCTCAACTGCAATTTGTTAATTTATGTGATTTATTCCTCTGAATGAGAAAACCTGCTAGGAAAAAAAAATTATAAAACATCAGTGGTTTTTATCACCATTAATATTCCAGAAAAGCAATTTTTCTGTACTTAATCCCCCTGAATGCTTGTGATGAGCAGCCAGGAAACTGACTGCCACATGCCATACAGTAATGAGGACAGTAAATCAACTACTAAGAAACTATTAGCCTGTTTGAGACTCAGAACATTTTCTAATGTGGGAAAAAGAGCCTTGATAATCATTGCCATACTGGAGTTTACAAAGAAGTCACATTTGGAAACGGTATTTACTGATTATACAGAGAGCGCTGCATTCAAAATAGCTGCAACAATTTGTACAATGTTTACTATCACAAGAGATTCCTGTCATAGGATGAATATTTCTCTTTAATGTAAATGCACTATAGAACACAATATTGCTTGAAAATAACATCACCAATTTAAGAGGAAAAGGAAAATTTGCCTCAAAAGACCAAGTTCAAATTTGAATCATGTGACCTGAGATTTGAGCAGAAATCTATTATTTGATGTACTCAACAAATCAGGATGTGTTAATTAAAAGGTTTAATAGACTTTACAGAGAATATAAGTGTATACTGAGGGCATCAAGAGACTGAGAGTAGGAATTAAGTGATATCACCACTGTAAGCAGCACTATCAGCAGAGGTGGGTAATGCACTACTGTGGATTTCTGATGGGGTGTGCCACAGCAAACATCCTGCAATACAATATGTAGGAACACAGAATACAGCTTCAGAAAATATCCACAGCACTTATAAGATGTGTAGGTCTTTTCTTTAATCAGATAAAGAATGTCAGGACAACATGCTGTGTAAAGCCAACACCTAGTATCCTGAAATATTGCCTTAAATACTTGTCAATTTTTTAGGGCTTTTTTTTTTCTGGAAAAAGACTAGATCTTACTAGTGACACATTTGCAAGGAATGTCAGTTTGAATCTTTTCTATGACCCCAACACAGATTTATTCAGATTTGCTAATGGACTCATGGGAATAACTATGAAAATAAGTGTTACCCTCTTGAGGAGAATAAGGAGAAAGAGCATGTCCTGCACTTATTTTGAAACTACAGTTCTGCATCTCTCTTTACAGACAGCTTCAAATTAAAATCGGAAAAGGTGGCATTGCTTGTAACAGACTTGAAGAATATTATTCCATTTATATCTGGCTGAGCCCTAGCCCTGAGATGAGCTGCACATTCGGTCAGCAATGGCAGAAGGTCAAGCAAAATGGGACCGGGGAATTTTACTGGAATTTAGGATTCCATACTAATGAGTTTGGAGAATTTGCAAGCTGAGATACTCTCTGCAAAGGAAGCCATATAGACGCAGAGCATTGCAATCAATTTAGATTTATTTCTGTATTTCCTGCTGGCTGGTTATTAAAGTTCTTAATTTGTTTTTTCCCGTGTTTTCAGTCAAGAGTGAACTTACCAGAATAAATGATAGAACCTCATCTTGAAAAGTCTTTTTATGCTCTGAATTCACGATTGTGTTCTGCAATGCCAAATGTGTATTAGATATTTAGGATGAGGTTTCTTTAGTTATTTTGTTTACATAATTAGTTGCCAGGTCATTTACAGAAGGTTATCTTCTGAATGGCAGAAGATATATCAACAGTTCAACAACAATTGCACTCTAAAGGTTCCGGTTTGCCTTTATTCCTGATTAACCATTTTCACAGCAGTCTGTGATTTTAACAATTTCACTGTAGTACACAGATTTATGTATGATTTCAGGAAAAACAAATCTGTGAGTACCCTTCCAAAAACAATGGTGGACAGAATATTGCACTTGACCTACGCCCTAAAATTTCTGTTGACCTTTTCTTTGAAAAATTCCACTACTGTATTATTTGAAGTATAAGTTTGAAAATAGATGGAAAAAAAAAAGTCTTTTGTAAGATAGATCTCCTTTGTTGCTCCTGTAAAAATCCATCAGAAACATGCCACACCATGTTGTCTTTGAGAAAAGTCAAGTTTCTCTCCAAGAAAGAGAGCAGCTCCCTTTCCTGTGCCTTTGGCACTCCCTGGTGCTGGAGCCAAACCCTGTGAAAGAAAAAACTGCTGCATGGGAAGAAATGTTCATATTAGGGACAGAGAGACAGACAGGAGAGAAGGGTATTAGGAAAGGACTAGGGGGGAGATGAGCTGGACTTTTACATGGAACCACAACAGAAAATTGAGTGATCATAATTAGCCACCAACAGAGATTGAATGTGCAAGCCAAAACCTTATTTTTGAATGAAAAAAGAACCTGTGAAGTACCTGCCAAGTACCTGTGAAGAAAATTCTGCAGTCCCACAGTGGAGCAAGAGGGAACGTACAACTGTTCTTGCTGCACATCTTCCCTCCCCGTGTTACAAAACCAGGGTGCACAACCCAGCCTAGGCTGTGACTAATGTTCCCTGACATCACCAAACAACCCTAAACTGAAAACATTGATGTTGATAGAAGAAGCCTTCCTGTAAAAATTTTTGTCTAACTCAGACATGGAGATACTACACCGGAGGACAGAACACAGTTCCTTCTCAGTCATAATCCCATCCTTGACCTATTTTATTAAAAAGGAAGAAAAGTTAATGGCAGTGGCAATGGTGGTGTTTTTGTTGTTTGTTTGAAGTAGTCAGTGCTTCCTAGGAATGGATCTGGGAGCACAGCCTTCACTTTACAGAGACCAAATGGCTCACCATATTTACAATGAATTCTTAGGAGGCTGGAGATGAAATAGCAGAATCATCTCACTCTGTGGCTTGCGTGTACTGAAATTTAAGTGGAGGCTGATTTGTGCTGACATTCCTATTTACTTTCCAAGGATGTAATGACTAATAATTCAGTAGATACTATACTAAAAGCTTCCACTTTCTCCAGCAATAAAATTTAAGGATTCATTCAAATTAGAAACTTCCTTTGGCCAATTATTTTGATATGTAAGGATGTTGTAAAACAAAGATTACAGAAAAATAATTTCCATTAGATATGCTTATCTGATTTTTCCTTCTAAGACCTCTATAGCTATTGACGGACTGTAACTATTAATTTGTAGTAAAATAAATAGAAAGAAGATAAAGTGGGTTTTACTGTTTCATCAAATTTAAGTTTCATCCTAGCAGGACACAAAACTGTAAATTAAATCCCCATGCTCAGCAACTGAAATTTAACACCTTGGAAATTATTTTTGGGTTTGTGTTCTTGGGATTTTTCTTTTACTCAGAAGAAACAGAGGATCATCTGGAAAATATTCCACCCTTTGATCCAATACACATCAATTTTAGACCTACCTTAACAGCTTTAAGGGTGGAATTCTTCATTTCCAGCCTTGCCTCTGTTATCAGAACAAGTTCTGTTTACCAGCAGTCAAATGATTTGCAGATGACAGTCAAAAAGGAATTCATAAAGTCTCTGTTCCAAAGAAAGTCATGATCCCCTTAGCTTAAAAAAATCTCCAAACTGACATTTCCAATATTTTCAAGAATGCCTAAAAATCTAAAGCTCCACCCTGAAGCTTTTCCTTTTTTTTTTCTTCTGTCCTTTTCTTCCCGAATATGTTCAAAATATTCCTATCCCTTGATGCTATTGTAAATATGAATATACATTTCATACACAGAGCCAGAGCTCTTTGTAATTTATAAGCATTTTAAAGGTAAACTTGTTGTTAAGAGAACACCTTTTCTTCCCTTTAAACTACTCTCAAGAGCAGAGCCAGCTGTGAATACCAAGCTCTTGGCCTCTGTAATTCTCTTCCTTGCGTGTGTGTGTTTTTATGGTTTGCTCTTGCAAACCTTGCTTGCTTTGGGTAATCTTCCCTTACATCAGTATTTAAACAGAAGTGAATGGAACTTCTTACATAAGACACTACTTGACGTGAGCAGTGGATGATAAAGCCAGACTCTCTTGTAGGTATTGCAGGATGTGATTTTTTCCCCTTGCAACAATAGCATACTTCAAAAGAAAGGGCTGGAAAGGAAGTGTCCTTTGAGCACCAGCCTTTTTGAAGCCACACGCTGAAGTCTCAAATCCTAAATCAATGTGCATAGCCTTCATGCAGAGCACAGATCACTTTTATCATCCTGTAACCCTGCATTCATTTGTCACTCCTTAGGGACAATCATATTTGTGAATAGAGTTTTCTTCTGAATTTTATTTGTCAGCATTCATTTGCAAAAGAAATTGGCCCAGATTATTAGGCAGTATGAAGTGGTAACTCTACATATGCCAAAAAACTATGGGTATCTGATGTTATACACACAAAATCTTAACTGCTATATTAATATAGAAGGTAGAAGGTTAAGAAAAGTTTGCTCTGTGCAGCCTGTAAATTCCAGCATGTGGTACAGTAACAATGTCCAGATTTTCCAGCTTTTAGGTATTTTGTATGTGAAAATTCATATGAACATGGACAAGATCTTTTCAGTATTACTTATATGTGAGAAGCATTAAACACAAACAACTGTGAACCTGTAAGGAAGTTTCTTAAGACTGAAGAATATTGTTGCCCAAAAATTCTGAAAAGCTCAGAGACTGATGCTTCTACAATTTTCACATAACTCCTCAGGGAAAAAAAAAATTAAAAAGCAGGGGGATTATTTATTTTCTTAATGTCTTGTATGTTAACCTGAGAATCAAGGAGGCATGACTGATCTTGATGGCCAAGAACTTCTAAACCACATGAAAGATGAAATACCACATACCTAGCAAAGGAAGCATCCTTAGAAAAAGCGACAATTCTTCACATCCCCTTCTTCTTGCCCATTAACACCAGTGTCACTTGTCACTTATATTTCAAATCAAAATAGATTGCTCTTTTTTTCCCCCTATGGATAAACACATAGATTTTATACACACTTCTCAGAAATCAGATGTTAAATGTGTGCCATAAACCTGGACAAAAGACCTAGGGCTTGCCCTGAAAGTAGTAATACTCTTTCTGGAGGTGTTTGTTTCTAATTTGCATGGCCAACGAGGTGCAATGGGACATGGGGCACCCAGCCAAATAGACATGAGACAACTTCCAGCAGAGGATGGATAGATGTGCGAAGTAAATCTGCTTGTCTTCATGAGCCCCCAGGAAAAGAGAGCTCCAGGCTCTGACTGTACAGCTCAGCACTTGTGTGCACACTGAGGTCCCCTTGGAGAGTCACGCAGCCCCTTCTGTGCTGCATAAATGAGAAGCTGAGCAGCAAAGATCCACCCTACCATTTTATTCATAGGGCACTGTGAACCGGTCTGCAAGAACCAGAAATAACTCCAGGTGAAGGCCTTTGATTGCCACAGTAGGTTGCAAATCATAACAGACAAGCACAAGAGATCCCATAACCTTACGAAACATTCCAGGATAGTTAAATGGAATACTTCCCTTGCACAATTTGAGAAAAGTTCATCTCTAAAGCATGACATGAGAACTCTTGCTCAATACTGTTGTTTTCATTTTGACTCAAAATGAATAAACAGACCCAAAGAAGTCTGGCTTTAGGGCAGACTGCCTGCTTGGGTACTCAAGTGACACAGATAGCTTTGTAATGAAATACAACCTGGCCAACTACTCCAGAATACAGCATTCATTGTTGTGATATCTAAAGAAAAAAAGATTCCTCATGAACTGCCTTATGAAGATGTGTTTCACTCTCGTCTCACAGGTTAGAAGATCTCAGTACAGCACTAACTCCCAGGCCTGAGCATTGTCTTCAGAGCTGTAGCAGTTGGAGTCATTACACTGTGACAACACATCAGGCAATATCAGACGACACCTCAGTGTTGTATATTCTTGAAAAAAAATACACTAGGCAAGAAAGAGGACTTTATTTTTCTAGCAAAAGAATAATTTTCTTATATTTCATACTTATACTATATCTCACTCGAGGAAAATTTTATATAGAAAATTATATGTATTATATATATAGGTCATAGTTCTTTTCTATAGCACGGTCCCCAGGTTTTGATTGAAAAATTTTCCCAGACATCCATAATGTCTGTTAGCCTTTGAATTTCTGACTGAATTGCCAATCCAGATAATTCAGATAATCATGGGAATTAATTGTCAGAAAAACAGATATTGTCTAGCAGGCATAACACTGTAATCAGAGGACATTTTACTTGTTTATCTCTTCCTACATCACCAAACACTATTCAAAGTGGGAAGTGTTATTTTCAGGGAGGTTTTTTTAGCACAATCTACAAACACTTTAATTAAATATACCAGTATTTTATTAATTCTCAGTTAAATATTCTGAATTTGATGTGTTATAGCTAAATCACCTCTATATCTGAATGCAAATCTCTCTCATTTTAACACGACACCAAACACGTTTTTTTCTGAATTACTGAACATTATACTACTGTAATCCTAATACCTTGTGCTTTAATTGCAATAATTTAAGGTAGCTTAGTTTTATTTCAAACCTTGCCAACAGGGGCATGGAAATCAGAGGTAAAAAGAAACACAGATATAGTATAAAGATGGAAGATTTCTTTGAATTTGGTAACTGTGTCTGAGTCCTTCATACTCTGAATCTGCTGTCTTTTGGATTGAGTTACACATGTTACCAATCTATTCTATGAGTTATATGCCTAATAAGGTGGTTTTGTAAATCAATCCAGAAAAAACATTTGTGCAGGATATCTGGTGGCAAATACAGAACTAAGTAAAAAAAAATTTAAAAAAAGATCAATCTGAATTATCACTTTAAAGATAGACTTTTATTCCAGAGAATTGCATTTAAAAAATAAAATTACAAACGCCTGAAATTGTTATTAAAGAGGATGGGTCTAGGAGTAGTGGGAGGAGAATTTTTCTTGAACTAAAAACAAAACCATGCTTGGATTAGTTTAAGGTTCAATCCTGCAAGTTGCCAAGCTTTCTGGTCCCAATTCAGTAAATTACTTAAGCATGAGCTTAAGTTTTAGGCACATCATCAATTCCAAAGAAATTATCTGACTCACACATCCCTAATAAATGCCTGGGCTACAGCCAGAGATCTCAGTGCTCACTAGTGTTAAGAGCTTTGTTTCCTAATTGAACTAATAGTGATAGGTGGAGTGCATAGAGACTGAAACGTCCTGCAAAGCTGCTGCAGGCTGGGAATCACAGCTGGCTCTGCTGTAACCCACACACCTCACAGTGTGACTCGACCATGGTACAAAGCTGGCCACAATGTTCCTGCCCTCCCAACGTTCCCCCTGTCCAGGGTGAATCATATTCCGTGTTGCTGAAATTCCTAGTTATCCAAACAAGCAATAATAGAAACATTTGAACAGCAAGAATTTTTGAGTCATGTAGGTGGTTTTCTTGTGTGGGAAACTACCCGCTTTGTATCTATGTGATTAGGAGAGTCAGCTTCATTTGCCTGTGGCTGCCTGAGGCAGGCAACAAAAAGCACATTCATGCTCCTATTCCTTCCTCCTCTCAGCAACACAAAGAAGGGAAAAGATTATTAACATCTAAGTCATAGTCAGGTTAAGAGAACACATTCCCCGTCTGTAAGGCATCACTTCTTACCAGTGGCAACTTTTTCTAGAATTTTACACTGCCCACACTGAACTCACCCATCCAGCTAGATGAAGAAAGTGCTACCCAAATACATGCTGCCCAGTGCACAAAGAATCATGTTAGGATACCAGAAGTATTGTTCTGTTGGTATTCAGCAATACACCAAACCCTCATTGGACATGGTATCTCCCTAAAACTGGGTAGACTGCAACTGAGTAGAGGCGAGGAGGATAGTGCAATAAAACTGTACCATTCACTATTTGAGCCCTTCTGGACTATGGCAAGCTTGGATAAAAATCTTAAAACAGAAGTTTTCATTTCAGAAAAGAACAATTAGCTTTGGAGAGCTTTATAAAGAAAACATGACGTGCAGCATGGGCTGTAGTTCAAAATAGTTTCTTCAAAAAATTTTAAAAATACAAACAAGAGACCTGAGCACCATAGGCAGAGAAAAGACAGCAGACAGTAGCTTCTCACGGCAGCATGAAAATGATGTGGCTAGGGTAAAAACAAGCCAGGATGAGGTTTTAGTTGAGGCAGATCTGGAATAAAACATCAGATCTGGAACCTATCAAGCAACAAGGAGGGAGAATGAGGACAGCAATCCCTCAGACATGTTGAAAGCCCAGGGAGGACACGATTTCAAAAACAGCAGGCTGTGAACATGGCTGTGTTGAAGATGGCTGATGAGCCAAAACCCTGGTCAGAGGCGTGTTGGCTGAGCAGGAGGTGAGCAGAGGGAGCTGGGATAAAGGATCTCTACAACTCAACATGAGCCCAGGAACGGCAGGGGGAAGGTTTTTCATGCCAGAAAAGGAGACAGGCTTGCATGAGGAGCATTACTATGCAAAAAAAATATATTTCTGTGAGAATATGGATGTGCTGGATATTAGGAATAGAATTTAAACCTTCCCAGCTCTGCTCAGGTTTGACATGCTGACAATGGCACTTTTCAACAGGTATTGCAGGGGAAACTTCACCCAGCACCCAAGAGATTTTATTGAAGTCAATATGACAGACTGTGACATCTTTCCAGAAGAGAGCTTAACAACAGGTTTGCATCAGTTTTGCGAGCAGCCCTTGGGCTGCATTTTCAATCTAAGTGTACAGAATGATGTCTGCTGAAAGTGCTACACTGAAACTGGTGACATCACCAGTGGCAAAGGATGGGAACTGCCTTCATGCTGCTCTCAGCAGCCTTAATAGAAAAGTGATTATTCATAAGTGCAAAAAAAAGTTGTCAAAAAGAATCTCAGCTCTTTTACCATTAGATTATACTGCCTATGCTACTTATTAGTTCTGGACTGACTTTTCTATTTTTAATATAAACAAAGGGTAGGTAATTACAAGTGACATCTGCATATATGCTTCCAAAGTGTGGATAAACCTTTCAACACACTGAAATAGACTCGTTAGTGCACACACTTAGATCCTGTCAGATAATAATAAGGAAATTTATAGAGAAAGAAAAAAAAGGAAAACATGTATGGTATCACTGGTCACCTCCTTATTGATATTTTAGATAAGAGATAATTAGTCCAAGGAAATCTATCTATACTGTCACATACATACTCAGGCTGCCTGTATTGTACACAAATAGATCTATAGACTACTGTGGTGTTGATGACAGAGACAGGCAGTTGTGAAAATTTCAGAGAAGCTGGCAGAAAGCTGAAAGGTAGAATCACAACAAAAATCCATTTGTAAGCAAACATCTAGAGAGAGTCAAAATGAAGGATCACAAATGTGTTTTGGTGGTCAATTCTGAACAGAATAGTCTGCAGATTAAATGACCATGAAAATAGATATGTTCTCATAAATAATATAAAATTTGCATCAAGAAAAGTCATCATAGAAAAATTAAGCACTAATGAAATACATTTGGGTTGCACAGATGTACAGACAGGTGCTCACTTGGTGACCATAAGAAGTAGGTTAAGAAATGCTCTGAAGGTCTGGACTATTCAGCAGCAACCTCAGTGAAGATTGTCCAAGACTAGAACTGAAATAGTGTATTTCAACGTTTAAAAAACTAGAATATTTATGTCTCTAAACACAAGTTCCTTCCTTCCTTCTTATGGAAATACATTTTTGGAAACCATTCCTGAAAACTACTTTTTCTCTAAACCACTTTTAATATTTTCCTTGTTTGAGTACAAACTACTTTTGTTTGTGTTTTCTCTAGAAGAGAATAGCATAGTCTATTACCTTCCTTTTTCCAATTAAATATTATATTCTTAAGAATCATCAAGAATTAAAAGCTATTGATTTTTTCAGTGTGTCCTCCAAATAAAAAAGATCATGTTTACTAGATCTCTGGTCATTCCTTCTGATTTGTTCTCAAATGTCTCTATTGTTCATATGTTACTTGAACTCCTATTGCTGCTCTTATATCTCAGCATTTTTACTACCTTTTACTGAAGCAGCCTCTTACTTTTGCAAAAGCTATTTTATAGCTCAAAAAATATTGTGAGGAAAAATACAATGTTTAATTGTATCCTTGCATCGGACATTTTAGAAGAAAGGCTGTTCAATACATGCAAAAGAAAGATAACCATATAAAAATAATATATCTCACATCACAATTTTATACACAGTTACAATCACCATGACAGTGCCTCACACGTTTTAGCACATCCTGCATTCCTTTGTGAGAGAGGAAAGCACTATTATTGCCTTGCTACCATCAGGGACATATCAACAATTATATATATGTATCAATACAGTCATCAACAATTATAGATACAAATTCACACATATATGTTGTCATTTTATATATTTTTAGAAATAATATATTGATAGTATTTATACTTCTTATTCTCATGGTACCATGTGGAAATTGCTAAATTACCTCAGAAAAAGTTAGTGAGGGCACCAGAAGGAAAATACATACGTTTAGATGAGCTCTATCCACTCAGACAATTTACTCAACAAGGAAGCAAGATATATTAGCTTGTGTTAATATGGTTATTCTGTTTCTGATGCACAACCAGCTTAGGACATTCCAGACAACCCAGACTTGTGTCCTGACAAAATTCTTGAGAGCTGTTATCATCAGATCTGTGGTAAATTGAGCATGTCTCTCAGATTGTACTTTCTGCATGCCCAAATCCCTCACAGGGCATTCCTCTTCACTTGCCTTGGGTTTGAGGTTTTTTTAGGAAGTTAGACAACACGAGAGGTAAAGCAGAAATACAGGCAGAAGACGTGCCACCTCAAGCTGGGGTTCTTCCCACACTCCAAGCACAGCCCTTCCACCAGAGAGGAGGGACCCACCCTCTCTTCTGGATAAGAAGAGTGTAACTCAAGTCAGCTCATGTATGGCTCACAAACATGTACCAAATGCTCCATATAGACCTAACAGTTATAAAAAACACTCCTTTTGAGAAGTCTAATGACAATTGATATATGAATTTATTTAATTTAACAATTTAACCTTATCCATGTAGACAATTCCTGGTTGGGAGACCTTCAGCTCAGCCAGTCCAAATGCATGAGCTCTGGTCTTAGGAACTACAGGTGAAACTAGGAAAGGCAAGGAGGGAGATGGCCGGAAAGGGCAGGGGGAGATAACTGAGGAAAGAAGGAAGAAAGAATGTCAAAGACTAGAAAAGAAGTAGTAGTGGAAGAGAAAATATTTGAAATTTGAGGACTCTGATTTATCTCACCTTTATACATTTCCTTTGTTGGGTTACCATCAAGTAGACTGCCAGTGTAGAGACCAGAACTTTGGCGAGGTTTTTCAGTAAGCATTCGCAAAATGAAAACAGAAAACATTTTAAAGTCTTTGGCCCTTAGAAGTAAATTTTACTTTCATACTCTTTAAATGTGGAAGGTTGGCCACCTTGTTGGTTTGTGCACTCTCTGTTGCCTGACTGGAGCCAGCTGATTTCTCAGAAAGGGAAATCTGGAGACAAAAAATCAGGAATTACTCAGGTGTGAATTCTGCCTCATTGTATTAAAACATGCAGCCGAAGCCATGTGCAGTTAATCAAGGCTATGTTTGGGGCATCACTGAAACTCACTTAGCAAATTTGCCTCTTAGCTGTCAGATTTTTTACTAATTTATGCTAATTTATAATAAGCATATTTCATTGTTATTATTTATTGTTACCATGTTCTTATAGTTGAGAGGTAAATATTAAAATATTTTCTGGTTTTCCTTTTTTTTCCTCCATAAAAGAACCAGATGATTTGCCTTTGTTTTGTACTCAGAGTTTGGAAATCTTCTAAATAAATCAATTAATCTGTCAGCCCTCACAGGTACTTTAGCTGTTTTAACAATTTATCTCCAGTCCTGCAAGTTTGTATGCACAAAGATGCCAA
Source organism: Sturnus vulgaris (assembly GCF_052056855.1). NCBI lineage: Eukaryota > Metazoa > Chordata > Aves > Passeriformes > Sturnidae > Sturnus > Sturnus vulgaris. The sequence continues at coordinate 101,878,755 of NC_142245.1, read as the reverse complement.
GAATAGGATTTATCTCACCTAATCTAAGAGATAGGAATCTAATCTACAGAGTTGTCTAAGCTACACTTCTGTTGTCAATTGAGAGAAGCAGAAGTCTAAGATAGGAGGTATGAATCACCCCTCCGGAGGCGAAAATCTCTCTCCATTGACTCTAGAGAGAACCTAGAAAGGTTAGTTATACTAAATATCTAACATTTAAATGATCAAAACTAAGTGAGCTAAATCACATTTGAAGTGCGTGAAGAGCATGCTGAAACTAGTGCAATTCCTCTGAAAAATAGTTGTACAGATGTTAAAATATTTGTATAATAAAGCTTCCATACTATGGAGTTTTTAATGGAATGTGTTTAGGAGAATACAGCTTTGAACCTTGACTGGTATTTTTTGGTAATATTAGAAAGGGATGCAAATCAGAAAGTTCAGATACAGGAAGAAAATTATTTAATGGTGCATTGCAAAGTATTTTAAATGGTAATTATTGCTATACCCTACCCTGCCTGATCCTTCACTCATTGCTAGAGCTGGTCAATCTTCTTCTGAGAGTCAGACTTCACACACACACAAAAAAAAAAAAAACAAAAAAACACCAAAAAAACCCAAAACAAAACAAAACAAGACAAACAAAAAAAAAAAAAAAAAAAACCAAAAAAAAAAAAAAAAAAAACAATCATGTAGTAAAAATGGCAATATAGCGGTGCTTAGGAATATTGAATTTAAGAAGGTTTTTTTTATTTTCATATATCAGCAAAAATGAATTATGATATCTCTGCTACCTTGAAAGTTCAGGAAGGGGTAGCTGTCATGTTGCCAGACTGCCAGGATACTACTCAGACAGTTGATTATTGACAGGAACTTGTATCAAATATGGGTAAAACATTTGCTTGAGAATACGTTGGTAAAATTTATCAACAGATGATAAGGACCTGGTTGTCTCATAGGCCTGGCTAACACAGATCCTGAAATGAACATTCAAAGGTACATTTTTCTCTACACTACCAAATCACAGTGTGTTGGGGTTTTTTTGCTTTGTGAAAAAGAAATTGCTTTAATTTTGCAGGGACAGAAGGAAGTAAATGCCACCCACCTTGAGGCCTCCGATTTCAAGGCACTTCCCTTCCCATTGCATGTGTTTGTGGGGAGCAGAGGTTTTGTGTGTGCACAGCTGTAAATTTGCCAAAACCCTGGCAGGGGCTGCAGGCGCCCCAGCAGCGCAGCTGAGCGGCTCCGTGCCGTGCTGAGTCAAACTGGATGGGCTCTGTCCCCACACACAGCCCCAAAACTTGGAAACCTCAGTGCCAGATGCAGTTAGGAAATCCACCCCCATGGCCAGGGTGCACAGCTGGAGCACAGACACACACAGGGCCTGCCTTCCCGTTGGGGCTGTGGCCATTGGGATCAGCAATGGCCGGGACAATTGTGGCACGGCCCGAAGGCTGCGATGTACCCCCTGCTCACAGCTAGCAAGGAGTGAGTAAGGGATCCCATTCCACTCAGCCAAGGGATCTCCAGTGCCACTCAGCTGTCAGCTTTGCTCCGACTGCTGGGATTCAGGTGGATTTCACTCGGCGCTGCTGCCGGAGACAGACTTTACCCCTTTGTGACTCACGCTCCAGAGGGGGGAGTGGGAGCAGCAATCATTTATGACTCACTATATTGTATAAGGCTGTGGAAAATCATTTGCCTGCATACTGTACAAATACATAGTGGAAGTATATTAAATATGTTGAAGTAATTGGAACACAATTAAAATGTTCTGAAGCAAAAGAGAGAAAAAGAGAGAAAGGTTATTCATTACCAGTCTCTTCCTTTTCACAGAGATAACCTATTAGCAGAAATTTGCAGTATTTTCTTTCTGAAGTAGTCAAGGCTTTAAAATTCTGTCTAAAAATAGAACTGTGTGAATAATTTGGGGTGGGGGTTATATTCAAAGAAAAACTAGCAGTTTTTATCCTCTTGATGCTGTTTTTCTTCTTTTCTTGAGCAACTGTTCCTAGGATAAGAAAAAATGTAAGTTCTTCTGAAACAGTAGGAATAAATATATTTTGAAACTTTCCCTCTAAAAGCAAAGTTGTGCAAAAGCCCAATACTCAAACCAGTGCTTGAATAAAACACAAGAGGGAAAGAAACCATAGCCTGCAGGTTGGAGTGTCTGTAAAGTCCTTTGCTTTGCTAGAATTTAAATGAGGACCTTAAAAAAAATATCTCTGGCCTAAATGAAAAAAAAAATCTGAGGCTCCTGTATCCTGGAGAATTTATAACCTGGAGCAAGGTGATTTGAATGGAGCAAGTGATGGCAATATCAAGGAGAGCTGTGTTTGAACACTCCCCTTTCCTTCAGACTAAAGCCATGAGAAGCAATACTAATAAAAGTATTTCTACATGGAAAGGTAAAAGATCCTGTCAAAAATGATATTTTTGAAATAATTAATTCACAGAATCACAGAATATGCCAAGTTGGAAAGAACCCACCAAGATCACTGAGTCCAACTCCTGGTCCTTCTCAGGACCATCCCCAAAAGTCACACCATGTTCCTCAGCAGAGTGAAATGTGGGATCAGCCAGACCCCATGAGAGCATGATGGATGGTGGGAAGATGAGAGTGGGACCCAGTGCTCTTCCATGCTTCATCCTGAGTCACAGACAGGTCAATCTACAAAGGGGAACTTCTTGTTGTCACCCGAAACTAAAGCTAAGCTAAAAGAAGTGCAGGGCATGGTTAGCTGATTGCTAGGCAATGGCTATCACAGCAAACACGAGCTAAAATCAGCTCAGGCCAAGACAAGCCCAGGCATGTTTTTAATCCCTACTCTGCCAGGTCAACAGAAAGCCCCTGACCTTTTACTTGTAGTGACAAGAAATCACATATACTGAGCTACAAAATAAGGACAAGGAAACAGAGAGGAAGAAAAAGATGGTCTTTTCCCACCAGAAAAAACATATCTATGCAGGATTGCCTTAAATGTGTGTGGTGTGATTAAAATGAGGCACTCTGTATCCTGAGGTTGGGCACCAAAAAAATTTCCTTTTAAGGTAATCCTTGCTAAAATAGAGAAATTACTCTGTTCTGTCAGAAAACAGACAGGATAGCTGGAACAACTATTTTCCAAACTATAACCTGGGTATCAGAGCCTTTCATCAAGGAGCAAACCTTCCAGTGCCTCCAAAGTTTCAGGTGTGTGTGAATTGCCTTTTTCCAATTTTTTTTTTTTTTTGAGGTTTTCTTTCGTGTCTGTGCAGACAAAAATGCCAGATTCATGGGGACAGAAAGAAAAAGAAAGAAGCAGCAAAGGGACAGCCTGGGAATCTGAAGTGTCACCTGGAAGGGCAAAATCTGAGTTTACATTTAAATGTAGGCAAAACAATAAAATAAGTACAGGCTCACTTCCAAATATTTGACATTTGGTCAGAACTTTGCAAAGAGGTTGGGATCCTGCTCTCCTGCTCATTGGTTTCTCCTAAAAAGCCTACTAGCTCCGTGCACATTTTTGCCCCGCTTGTCACATGGACCCTTAACATCCCCAAAAACTCCTCTCTGTCCTGCACAGAGCACCCTACCCCTGTGGAAGAGGACATCTCTCAGTGCAGAATTTGGGGCATTTCTGCTGTAGTAACATCATCTGAGCTCCCTGGGCCCTTGGTGGCATCCCGGTGTCACCCAGCACAGGGTAACTCCATTCAGTCAGAACAATCTACTCTGGCTCCCACTCCAGCCTGTGAGAGGCGGCCCTCAGTCAACAAAGTGGCAAGTAAGGCTGGGCTTTAAAAACACAATGAGTCTCATATAAGAATTTATGAGAACTATTCTGAGTTTTCCATTTGTCTGTCTTTTTATCCCCTAGGCAAGGGCCCAGCTGATATCCCAATGTAGCTGATGATAGGACTTTAAATTTTGGAACGTTGTCAGGATCTTATTCTGTTGATATGCAGAAACAAATCTAATGCAAACCAGAAGTTTGTTTGCTGTGTTTTTTTTTTTTTTTTAAATTTCCTGATATCACAGGCAGAGCCATGCACTTATAGCTCAGTAAGGCACCCAGGACAGTACTGAGACAGATCAAAATGAAGTATTTTACAGGAGACAGAAAATCTTTCTGAATATCTGAGACTCAAAATGTGACTTTTGTACTATCTGAGCAGATGAAATATAGGAGAATTAATGTCCTAATCTTATATAATATCCTGAAATGGCTTATACAACCAGCTAAAGCCACTATATAAATTGATTACTGGATTAAATTTAAAAGATCAGTCTAAAAATGCTGGTTTTGAATAGACAGAAAGTGGTAAAAACATTATCCACTTGCCCAGTGTTTTTTAGTGTTTTAAAGATTTCAAAAGACAAATAAGGCATATGTTACTGCAAAAAATCATTGTGATTACTACAAAACAGGTCTATAGGAGACCAAAGAGCAGCAAAATAATAACAAAATTGCACCAATAATAAGGAAAGGAAAATGGTGATCACAAACTCTGTGGATTTCAAGCAAAATGATAATATTGATTTGTAGCCCAGAAGTCAGAGTAATACATATCATGGGAAAAATGTATTCATTTTCCCTGATTTGGGGCAAATGGTACAGTCCTAAAGGAGGTTTTTAAATTTTACTAAAAGGAAAGAAATATGTGAAGAAAAGGGGACATTATTTAATTTAATATTTTTTTTTTCTTTTTTGCATCTGGGACAGTTGCATACGAATTATTTTTGGGTACAGAAAAATACATAAACGCTTTGCAGCAGAAAAGAGGAGCAAAAATTTCCAGTGTTGAATTTTTCACAAGATAACTAGATATGGGATCTGAGGGGTGATCAATGAACAGCCTTCACTTTTAGGGGGGAAGACAGACAGTAACCACCCCACTGACAAACTCAGATTCACAGAATATTCTGAGCTGGAAGGGACCCACAAGGATCATCAAGTCCCACTCTTAAGCAAACAGCCCATACAGGGATTGACCCCACAACCTTGGTGTTACTAGCTCCATGCTCCAAACAACTGAGCTCACCTCCTCATTCTGTTATGAGAATAATTTCACATGATGATATGAGGGCATTTGAGTTGACCCATGTGTATGCGAAAGGGCTAAAGAGACTTCTCTTGTCTGTTAAGTTTCTGGAGAAAAGTGAAAACTATTGATATTTTTTTTTCTTCAACCCCAAATTTAATCCCTTATATACTGTAGATGAGGCACAAAATACTTTTTCAAAGAAAGAGATAAAAAATGTAGCTGGTTGTTTTTCACACAGATGAACAAAGACCTCTCTGTTCTATTATCAGTGCTCATATCTGTTCTGGTACAAGATGTGTCATTGCTCCCTGTACCAAAGTGTTACCACATATTGTAATGTTCATTGAGAGAAATAATTAAAAGAAAAGCTCAGGATGTGGTTAAACCCTACCCATGTCAGTCTGGGCTTTACATGCGTAATTCATGTCCAGTGTTATGGAAAGTGCCCAAGAAACCAAATTAAAATTCTGTTACATCCCTGGAAAATTCTGAAGACACTGATAAATTCTTGCTGATTTTATTCAAGTGATGTCTTAATATTCAAATTCATGAAGCACATGAAGATGTCTTGGATTTATTAAAACTTATTTATATTCAACATTTTTGAAAGTCAGGTCACCCCATGACTATATATAAACAAGCTCAGTAGGCTGGCCTAATTTTTGGAAGTGCCAAGTTGCCACAGTTTTTACTAAAATCAGTGAAAAATGTAAGTTCTTAGGAACTGGAAATCCAGTAGGCTTTTGCTCAGTTTTTAAGCTGTACATGAAAGTCGCTGGCTACCTAAAGATGAAAAACTGAGGCTTGATCTTGTAACTTCATAACAGAACAGAAAATTGGGTCATTATATTAAAAGACGGAAACAGCAATTGGGTCACTGAGATTGAGGTAGGAAAGCAAGTTCATCCCCAGTTTGCTGCATTTATCTAGTGTCTTTAACATTAAGACTATCTCAATTTTCAGGATTGTTCCTGAGGTTTCATTTGAAAAGTAATTAAAAAAATGCATACTCTCCCATGGGTATTTCAGACATTGGTGAGATCAGGTGTCATATTTAAATACTTTTCAGAATAGAAACTTTGCAGGGGGAATGAGGATACAGGGTGAAAATTTCACTTGGGAAGCACTCTAATTTCCACTGAAGTCAATGACAGAATTCCTACTGAATTTTAAAGACAGCAAAGGCAAGTCAGCACAAAAAAACAGTGCATAAATAGAAGAATCCCAAGCCTGCTGAGACTTATTACATAATTTTTTAAAGTATGAAGGATAAATCTAGGCATCTAAATGGCATATACATGTGTTATGCACCATTAATAAGTGATGAGAAATAAATAAATTAAAATGAACATGCCCAGTGCACTGTTAGTCTTCCCAGAGATGAGAGCTGGAGAACCTAAAAATAGAAAAGATGATTTTATGTGCAAGTGTCATGAAGGAGTTCAGCAGGGGAAGATGTAAACAGAGAACCAACACAGTCCCAGTGGGGGTGTACAAATGTGAGGAAGGGCACAGCTTCTGTCTCTGTACATAACATGAAGAGGTCCAGGTAAGGCACAAACTGCATAGATCTAAAACAGAGCAGTAAAAGCCCTCCCATAGTGAACTATAGCTGAATTTTTCTTCAATTTTTATTTTTCTTTTCTCCCTGAAAAGTTGCTTTTGGCTACTGGCTATATAAGCGTCTTTTATATGTCCATTTGATTCCTATTTTTTGTGTCTTGCATGTCTACTGAATAATTTATGCCATGAAAAACAAGTTAAGCAAGCAAGCTTCTTCTGTGCTTCATTCAGGAAGCAGTGATATTAGTGGTCACTGAATAGGGAAGGAAAGACAGTCCAAGCAACGATTTCAGCCAAACACTTTGAAGATCAAGACCAGATCCTTAACTTAATTACATGATAATAAAGGCCAGTTGTTAACTTCCTCCATTTGAGAATGATATGTTCATTCTGTTTCTAATTGGCAGCTGCTGTAGGGACCCAGGGCTCTGCAGTGATGTCAGTACAATAGCTCCAAGCAAGAGCAAACAAAGCATCAACAAATGTATATGCACAGAACACAACTGTTTCCTCTTAGCTGATGGTTTGCCTACAAAAATAAATCCCACTTGTTTCAAGACCCTGACACAACAATGAAGCACAAGCTATACCAAGCACCTTCATAATTTCTAGAGTAGCCACAGGAGCCTTCCAGCAGCCCCCTGTGACTGGCTGGTGGGTGCCAAAAATAGACATGGGGATGAGCATGTGGTAGCTGTGGTAATTCACTATTGCTGTATGTGTAGATTCTGGTTTTTATAGGAAAAATGCCATAAAAAGTAAATCAGATTATCCTGAAGAGCATTATCTGTTGTGATTATGACCACAATTTCTTTTGGACCTCCATGTCTCAGTATGGAGGATCCCATATCCAAACCCAAGAAAGAGCCCCAGCTGCTGGAAGCTGCTCAAAGCAGAATGTGCAATCCAGACCCTTCTCTTTACAGTAGGATCCAAAATAGTTAACAAATATACTTAGAAGTTAAAAAATAAACATGGAACCTATTGCTTAGTAATGATGCTTAAAAACACCAATTTCCTTGCAGGTCTTACATGCAGCTAGGTTCTTCCTGTGGAGAAACATCTTCCCAAATTAAATCAATTGTATGCCCTCAGCAAACCTCTCCATTTACTGAATTTTCAAGGTATTGTAGAATAAATGCAGATCTCATGTCAGTATTTAATTAGAGAAGTAAAAAATTGGAAAAAATGTTTGAATGTCTATTTCAAAGGCTAGTGTGACAATCAAAACCAAAGCTTGAGCACAGTCAAGGGCTATGGGAATGAGGTAAACCTCAATTCCAAAGAAAGATATAATGAAGGGTAAACCTGCATTTAGAAAGAAAAGGTTAAAAAGCACATGACGGGCAGCTGATTTGAAACATTTTTTCTGGAGAAAAGCTGAAAAACCAGAGGAACCTCTTCTCAAGATGCTGAAACTAATTGTGAAAGCTATCTATAAAATATGACTAGAGCTAGAGTCCAGCAGATAAGGGAAAGATGGTGCTGTGAAAACATTGCCCCTACTTGTTCCAGAGTACATCTTCAAAGATAAGATGGTTCCCTTCCATCTCCAGTTGTGGCAGTCTGGGGATCATGAATAATACGGAAAATCCTAAAGTGTCTCTCTTATAAGGGCCACAGTGAAGAATTCAAAATCTAAAGCCTGGGACCTTGGATTAAAACTCATTGTTTAAAACGAAAGCAAAATTTTAGCTTTACATTTAGGAAATGTAAAGTAGAACTCTAGCCATAAGTCAAGAACACAGTGCACACCTACCCTAGTGCCTACTGAGAGATCCAAGGCCTAAACTCTGCACATGATAACCTTGCACCAGAAGATGTTGGGAACTGTCATACCAAAACACATGGCTGAGAACATACTCAGCATTGAAACATGACAGCAACATTTGCCACATCCTGCAGCTGAAAAAAGCTTATTGATTTACCTGGCTTTGCAGAGACCAAGGTTATCCTGATTATGAAGCTCAGAATATCATTCCATGAAGGGTGTACTAAATCATGTGGATTTACTGTCACAGTCTTTTCAGTGATTTCTGCACCAGGCTTCATTTTGCAGCATTGATGGGTTCTCAGAATGCGCAAAACAGCAGAGATCTGTTTTGAGTCGAGGCAGCTATGGATATCTGTACCATCTGAAAGTCTGGACTATGGTATTCCCACATTCCTTTCCTGCATGCAATATAATACTGCAAGGCTGCAGAAACAGCTGTTGGAACTGACATGTGGCAGCTAAGGGCAACCAATTTTCTTCTCGTGAAACAAAACCTTATCACATACAATGGGCAGTTACTTGAGATTTTGCCCTGTCTCCTCTGGAAGAACAGGTAACATTCTTATAAGGAATCTGGGCTGCATCAAAAAAATTGATTTTAAATCAATAATGCTCTGCTGGTAATGGATGCATTTTCATATCAAACAAAGAGCCAATATCTGCAAAAATGAACTCGCTGCTTCTATAATTAGAAAAACCCACTCACAAAGTATGCATTGATGGAAGTGCAAGTAGGAGCCATCATGTTCTCCCATGCAACACAAATGTTGCAGCCAATCTTCCTTTCTACACAAAGTTATTAGGTAATAAGAGCTCATGTATGTGAGGAGACCTTGCATTAAAGTTCACTTTCAATTCAGAATATCCTTAAAGTCTGGAGTAGGTAAAATAGCTGAACCTCTGCTCATCACTATTGCTGTAATTCTTTTGTTTGACAAGATGTTTTTTATGTGGTAAAAGCTTTTCAGCCTGTGCAGCTGAGTTGCTCAAGCTTTTCAGAAGCAGGCCACCTAAATTCATGTGAAAGATTTCTTTTGTTCAGGCTAGAAAGCAGGAAAGTCTGCATTAAACAATGAGTGAAATAATTGCAATCTTGATACTTCTTCATGACTCCCACATTGAAAACCTCTCCTTCATGGAAAGGTTGGGTGAAGTAGATATGTATCTATTCTTAACTTGCAATGATCCAACTTTACTGAATTTCTATATTGACCTGATTCAAAGCCACAAAGTTGACAGAAAATTTAAGGTGGAAAGTGTAGTCTAACAACAAATGACAACAAATCATTTGAAGCAGGAAAGCAGTTTCTCTGCCTGAATGGCTACAGAGATCAGAACGTGGACAATTTACCTAGCTAGCTGAGACTTCCACCTTCAACACAACAAAATCTTGCAAACAATTTAGGAGTGTATTAGAAGTTTCCATGACAGGCAACGATTCTTAAATGTTATCACTGAAGGATTCAGCTGACAGACTGAGAAAAAAGGTAAAGATGTAAATCAAAAGCAACACTTGGCATTTACAGGTTTTAGAGCCTTTCAAAGTATACAAGATCCTTCAGAGAAGGAGACTATAATCATACTCATCTGAGTGGTAAGTGATGCTAACAAGTTGCAAAGTGGAAGCTAAAGGTCAACAAGGCCAGACAGTCACCATTTTTAATAAAGCTGCACTTAATGTCAGAGATTTTCTTGTCAGTCCTCAAAAACACTTAACAGCTCTTTTCTTTGGGTATCTCAGCACAAAGCAGGGGAGTGGTTTGATAGATCAGGCTTAAGAAGGTATTGTGGTGAAGACAGTCTGGCAGTAAAGGCAGCAGATAAACTGAGAATCTCAGGTTGGCTCTACCAGCAGAGCATGATGCACAGTACCTGTTCACTCCTTATTGTGACGATCTGCAGAGTATTTCATTTGAACACAAGAAATGTGAAAGTAGTCCTGGAGGCACCTAAATTCTCAAGAAGCAGGGCTGATTACAGGCTTTAAGAAGTCTTGCTTTAAAATCTCTACTAAATCACAAGGTAAGCAACCAAAGAGAAGCAGCATCTCTGCAATCACAAGATACCTTGCAGTCAGCACAAGAAGTTTCCCTTGAATTCATTACAGCATTCTAGCAGAACTACAGTTGCAACAGATGTCTGCAAGAGATGATTTTACATACTGTCTTTCCAAATCACAGGAATAATCCCAGCATGTGGAGTAAGATTTAGTTAGGAAAACAAGCTGAAGAATTAGTTTGGGTTATGTAAACTCTGAGAAAGAAGCAACAATAATTTTTTTTCTTTATTTTAATCTCTAATAAGAGCTATGAAGAATTGTTGTCAAAGAACTACTCTTCAATAATTGGCCATTTTTGATGGAGATATATGTATACACACCAATATGTGTATTTCCTGTACTCTGTTTGACAACTTGCTTCAGAATCAGAATTAGTGAGAATATCTAAAATAATCTCAATTAACAAACAGAATTTCAAAGGCTTTCCCTGTCACCCTTACAGAATTTCTTTTTATGAAGGTTTCAAGACCTATGTTACATATGTGAGACATTGGTCTCTGACCTGGTTTAAAATGGATTATACATTAGCATATGAACCAGTGAAAGAGTTTCATTTTGTAATACTTCTTTGTGGAATAAAGCTCTGAGTACTTGCATACTGAAGTATTTGTGGAACAAAAAAAAAAAGGCAAGATTTTTTTTTATACATCTGGAAAAATGGCTGCCTGGAAAATTGAATTAGTTGAATTTAACTGAGGTGAGATAAAATTTCCAAGAGCAACAGTAACTAATTTAGGTTATGCAAGTTAAAGCATGTGAGCACTAGAAGTACAACAGGTCCAGTGTCAAATACCTTTTCTGACCTTATTCCAGATTATTTTTTCTTGCAATGCTTCTAATTTCTGGATCTGCTTCACTGCATATAAATATTTGACCCATTAGTTATCTTTTCCTGACCCAATACATTGTCCAATTATTTTCTTTTTTCCTCTTGACCCAGAAGAAATCGTTTCCAGGGCTGCATGCTGCTTATACAGGGAGGGAAGATGCATATATCAGGTCTTGCCAAAGTGCTTAAATTTCACGAAGTTGACATGGGTATTAAAAAATAAAATAAATTAATGTAGAATGCATAAAGGAAAAGTTAAGCCACAACTCAATATGAGAGTGTGAGTCTGTTTTCAGAGAGTTTTGTTTGGGCAGACAAATAATGGCCTTAAAGCATATCAACATCTACTGTGTATTTGTTCTAAAAGACCAGATTTCCTGAAGTTGAACTTAAAACTTGTGCTATTTTAGTACACAAGGGTCAATTCCACTTGACCATTTCTACTGAGTATGAATGGTTGGGAAGCAAAGGACATTACGTACAAGGGATGGTATGCTACTCAGGCAGGGAGTTTATGAAACAACCCCTAATCAAGTCTTTAAAAGCAAATTAAAGAAGAGTTGAAACAAGAACATAGCTCAGTTTGCAATAACCTTTGTAGAATGTTTACGACAAAATCCATTTTATTATTATGCTTTATTACTCATTATAATTTCCCATAAATTTCTCCACGGACTGGAAGGTGAGATAATAGAAAAATATAGTACACTAAATATCCCACCAAGTCTTTACTCCATTCTTTACACCAAGTCTTTGGTCCATTTATTCCAGTTCTAATGCTGCTGATGTTACCACAGTGTCTCAGTGCCTTCTAGTAATTCACTAAACAACATGTCCAACATCTGTCAAATGTTTTGCTCTCTGTTTCTCTCCTCAGGGGAAGATGTGTGTTCAGCAGAGTGTTTTCTTTTTGAATTTATTTTTAATAAAATCTAAATGGCTGTGCTATTTGTTTGTTAGAGAAGTGAAGGAAATATGACTTGCACTCAGGACAGTCGGTGCACAGGATGCTGTAGCCCAGAGCTACCTCTGGGAGAAGGAGAAGTGCAATTTATGCCCAGGAGTGGGAAGAAGCAGTGGGAGGGTCCTGAGGGTGAAAAGGTGGGGAGTGCTTAAAAGGAGCTGTGACAAGGGGTTACTCATGCAAACTGTGAATTCAGGAAGGAGAGGGTGAGACTTTATTTTTGCATCTTTTACTGCTTGCATTCAAATTGTATGTGCAAATGCAAATGCAGAAAAAAGCTTCAGCTGAATTTCCACATGCTGTCATCAGAGCCATTCATTACTCACTTTGCTGCTGCTGCTCCTGAGCACCCAGATTTGAAACAAGAGGGTTGTGACAGTAACGTCTGTGGAAGACTTGGGTGGCTATGTTTGCACATTTCCTGCCTACACTCTTTTAATGTCCAGCTCAGGACAACCTTAAGAAACTCAAATGTATCTCACACATGTATTTTAAAAGGAGAGTAAGGGAAAGGGGAAAAAAATTACCAGGACCTTGCAGCCTGTGAGAACAGGGGTACAAAGTTCTGTGTATTGAGAATTAAAGACTGTGCAATTAGAAGGTAAACTTAATGGCTTTCAACTCAGTGATGTGCTTCTTTTCAGTCATTAAGAGGGATTCTAAGAGACTCTTATGAAAAGCCAGGAGGGGCCATGTCCATCCTCCTCCCAGCAGTAGCAAGTGAATTTACCTTTGACTGGAGTACATGTGTCAACGGCAAATAAATAATTGCAGTAATTTCTTCAGCGGGTTCTTCTATTCTTCTGAAATAATGATTTTGTGTGATTGTTTCTCACTTAAGCTTTAAGAATAAACTCCTATACCAGCTTTTTGCATAAATAGTATATCTAGTAAATTGTCCTTCCACTATTGTAAAAAGACTTTAACTACAGCCTTGTAGCTAAACCAACACAATTCTCAAGGAATATGCTTAAAATAAACACTGCAGATAAAACATTAAGTTGTCTCCAGGTGATATTTTACTATCCTTTCTATCACAATCATCACTTTTATTCATTCCATTGTTAGCTTTTTAACAGCTAAAACCAGCATGATTTAGAAAGTGAGACATCTCTTGAGCTGGAAAGAAGCAGAATTACCAAACAAAGCTTTAAAAATATCATTGTTCTCTGGCTGCAGAGACACATGTGCATTTCCCTTGTTATAGACAAATTTTGTCTATAAAGCAGGATTTATTTTTCACTGTTCCAAACCATAAATTTAGTCGCAGTGCTCCAGTCCCCAAAACTCCCACACATTTCATTGGAATATACCTGAACAAAGACAGCAAGTTCTGTCCTTGGGGAGGCCAGGAGTAGATTTTTGTCTTAGATTTATACCAGCAGCATGTGGAGACAGAAAATATGCAATAAGTCAAAGAGATTTTACTTATCAGAGATTTAGACAACCATTTGTCAGTACTTAACTGTATTGCTGGATGACTCATTCCCATTTCTAATACCTAGGAATACAGGGCATGTGTGGGAACACAATGTCTGCATTGATTTTAATCTGGTCTCTTTCTGTACTGTCTACAAATAGCTCAAAACGACCCAATCAGATAAGCAGAGCAGAAAATGATTGCAAAAACACATATAGTAAGCTGCTCATAGAGGCCTCAGAGAGGCCAAGGAACACACAAAACAGAAAACACCAAGGTAGCAAAGAGAAGCTCATGAAAGGATACAGTTTCTCTATGCCATGGATGAATAATTTAGGTAGGAAAAGTGATCAGGTGGGGAAGAGAAAGATTTTCTTTTTAGGTGCAGGACCAGCAGTTGCCCTACTCAAAACCTAGTGCTAGCAACTGATCCTTTTTAAGCTCTTCAGTTTTGGATTCCAAGCTTCATGGGAAAGTAGGCATCCATTATTTACACTAGGCAGGTTGGAGAAGGCAGGCTCTCCTGCTATTGCACTAACAGTATTTAAAACTTTCTATGTGCTCTGGTCCTCGCTGAACTCCCTTCCACAGATTCCTGTTGCGACCCTTGGCTCCAGAAGAGTGGGTGTGGTAGACTTTTGGGAGAGAATCTTCCTGCTATGGGAGAATTTTTCAGTTTTTTAAGTTATTCCTGATACAAAATTAAACAAATAAAAGAAATTTTGTTATTGTTTTGCAAGCTCTTTTCTGAAAATTACTTGAATCAGGGCAATTCAGAATTCTTTTTCGTTAACAAGCTCTTTGTTTTCAGTCTTGATATTTGCTTTTTTGCTCCAGTTTTTAGTGAAGATCAACATTTCAAGATTAAACAATAAAAATTAATCAAAGTATCAATCAGACCAATAATTCTGTTTTAAAATTTTCCAAATAGGCCTTGTCACTAAATTCAAAAGGTTCTGATATTGGAATATTCATCATAGATGCATGCCTCCAGAGTGTTGTCATAGCCTTGACAAATCAAGGATGTCCAACACAAATTCCTTTCTGGTCTAGCTCCTTAACACATATTTCTTCTGCCATCCTGAAGGTATGGGACTCAGGGTAGAAAGGGAGAAACAATCGTGAGCTATGGAATAACAGGCTCACCCCTAATACAGCAGGGATGATTGGAGGAAGAAGCAATTATAGAAGTTTATACAAGGCAGAGATGACAATCTATCTGATGTTAAAATAGTCAAAGAGTCAGAGTAGTATCTTTGACTACTCATATACAACATAAATTCCTTTTTCCGCATCAGAAGAAACTATAATCCCCCTACGGGCACTGCAATTACACTGATTTTACATCATAATAAATCAGAGAACTGTCAAAATTGCTATAACAACAAGGATCAGAATTTCATCTTGCCTTCTCTGTGTGGCCATGCATCTGCCCTTCGTTCTTTCTGATAGGCATCTTTCCTTTGTGAGCCATTTTTCTGAACACAATGATGTGGAAAAATGGAGAGGCTCACAGAAGTTCCTGAGGCAGTGCCAGCTGAAGGAGGCATGCATTCCCATAGCTCAGAGTCCTTAACTACAGCAGAGAGCCAGAGCTGCTGCATCTCCCTTTCCTGATCCTGGAGCAAGTTCTGCTTACAACAACCCAGGGCTCTCTCTGCCACATCCCAGGGCAGAGCACATGTCTGCAGTTTGCCATCCCGGGACAAGTCTCATGTAATCCTATGTAGTTCACAGCAGGAGGAGTGCAGTCTGCAGAGAACAGCCACGTAATTCATGTTTGCAGCTGTCCCCTGCATACATTTTCTGAGATCATCCTAGCAGAGAGCTATGAGTTTCCTCCAATTTGCCAGACCAGATATGCAATATGCTCAGAACTGGGAAGAACAGTGTTGTAATGTTATATCACAAAGATCTTCCCAAAAAGAGCACAGGAACAATAAGAAATATTAGATCTCCAAGAGCAAGTGGGAGAGCAATTACATATTTGGAACTGTGGCAAGCCCAAGTAAAACTTGACTGAATTTTCCATCTGGGATGGAATCAGGTTTTTAAAAAGCTATTCTGAAGAGAGCGTAGGGTTTCACAGCCTGAAGGCTTCGTGTCACCCTGTGTCCTGTGACGATGACTACCTCCCTGTTTACTTGGAACTGAATGGAAAGTTGCTTATGTACCTCCTACACTTTTGCTGGCATCTTGATCCTTGTCTTCCAGCAGCCTCAGGGGAGGATTAGGAGAGGTAAAGAATCCCCAAAAAGAGAGAAAGAGGGCTTCCTAACCCTATTCCTGTTCTACAAGGGCAATTTATTTCCTTGATGGCAGAAAAGTGTTGTGGAATGTCTGTGAGGAGATGGTTTCAAAACTCTAGTCCAAGTTTGTTGCAGACACCCCAAGGCTTTGTGTAACACCAGGGAAACTCAGGGATTTCCCAGAGCCTACTGGGTTTACTGGCAGTCTTGAATCTTCCTCTGCCAAGTGTGAATCTGTTTTAGCCACAATGATGGAGAAACACCTTAATTTCTATACAGGATAGTCACTGAACAGAAACAGAATCCTACCTTGGACCACATTATATTCCTCTCATTAATTTAATCAGTTTAGAGAGGTAACAGCAAGCTTTTCTTTCCTGCGAAGCACAGGGAAGACACTGAAAGCCATCAGGATCTCATCTACTGCACAGGAGGGGTTTATTTGTGTCTGTGGAAACCCCATTGTACCCAGATCTCAGAGACAGGCTTGAGGGACAGCAGGATGTCAGAAGAAGAAATGCAATATGAAACCATTTAAAACCCAATAATTCAAGAGGATTATCACCTTAGAAATAAATTAAATGGGGCATATTGCTTGCCAAATAAAGGAAAAATTGGTTATTTATTGTTTTAGGAAGGATATTTTATAATAGCAAACACAAAGTTTATTGTATTCAAGTAATAAAGATCAGCAACAAGGAAACATCTGAGATTAAATAATCATCTTCTCTGAGAACTAAATTGCTGTTTTACTGAGTCTTTTCTTTATTTTTTAAAATGAAAGTTCAGTTTTAATTAAATAATAGAATATTGAATCTCACATTTTTTGGAACAGGCTGCTAGAAGAGTGGGTTTTTTTTACTTTAGCGGTCAGCTGGAAAAAGTATCCTAAGAATACCAAAGACAAAGATATAAACTCCCTTGACTTCAATCTGTACAATTTAAAATCAGTTTAGATAACTGCATATGTGTGGCTTATATTCCCCAATTCTGAACATACACTCAAGTTTACTAAAAATAAAAATTTCCTCTGATTTACATCTGATTTGCTTTGTTTTTTGTTGTTTTTTTTTCTCTGTTGAGCAAGGGGTTGATTCTCCACCCACACATGAAACATCAGCTAACTCCCAATTAATTTTAAAAGAACTTTAGTAAAAAAAGTAGGCTGGAGAGGGAGTGAAGTTACTGGAAATTAAGCATCTGGAATTCTCTAAAGTATAAGGGTTTTTCCATCATGCTGGAAGGTAATTTGACTTCAGAAAAAAATATACAATACTTGACTGGTTGATAGATTCTGGTGATTCACTTTGCATGTAGAAACATGCCCACTCTCGCCATTTAAATCAAACACTAGTTTGTTTTGTTTCTTAAACAGTGTGAAATGGCAGGATTTATACATCTATAATAGCTGCCAAAACTAGATTAAGACCAACCTAGCACAGATGTAATATGACTTTCCATGGATGTAACATCTCCAAATGACAGGAGACTTTCATTTTCGTGTTCAAATATAAGAAACTGAAAAATCTGGAAATGGGGCCGGGAATAGTTCTGTTATACAACACCACATGAAATCATGGAGAGACTAAACAAGCAGACCCCATTAGAGCCCCACAACAAAGACATTGGTGCAGGGCATGTTGCTGGTGCCCCATCTGGCTTTCACAGTGCTTGCTCCAGCAGATGCATCCCTTTCTGCAAGTGCAGAGTGTACCCATCTCCTGGGGACTTTCCTCAGCTGTATGGCAATGAGAGGGACTTGAAGTAATTCTAAAAGGAAGTGGTAGTTAAATAGAACTACCCTGAGGGAGAGATGTCATAAACTGCATCAAAATTCAAAAAAGGTTTCAAGGAGATTATCCTGAAGCATTCACACTGAGCTCAGCTTCAGCACAGAAGGAAAGCATTACCTCAGGCTTCTGTGTCACACCTAAGCAACTGAGGTGAAGCACATCTTTAGCTTTAAGCATTTAAAGGTTGTCTACATTAAACCAGTAATGGTAAAGAGTGAGGCATAGCCCAGGGATCCCTCATCTACTGGAACCAGGGTCCCAAGTGCATGAATTGCTGCCTGGCCACAGCCTGGCTCCTTTCCTGGCACCTCACACACAGCATCACATTCCTCTGTGGGGCAAAGGCATGCAGTCCTAATGCTCAGCCTTCATCTGCCTTGTCTTTGTATCAGAAAGAAATTTTTATTCCATACAATTACTTTTAAACCATGTCACTTTTAACGTAGCAGGGCTAAATGGAGAGATCAAAACGATTTTCAGGGCTAGTGTTCATCAGCATCCATGGCGCTGCAGCAGAACAAAGGGAAGCATGCAGGGAGACAGTGCAGAGAAAAGCCTCAGAAAACCTGCAGTGCAGCAGGATGAGTAAACTAGCTAACGAAACACTTGATATCTTTGTACAGCAAGCCACAGCAAATGAGGCATGAAAGAGTAATCTGGACATGCACTTAGTGAAAGGAACAGACTGAAAAGGAAAAAAACAGTCATATAGCTTCAAGCTGTGATATTGAAAAAGAAATAATAAATTAAACAATTCAGGGTTAAAGAAAAAAAATTAAGTGTATTTGGAAACTGTGAAAAAAACTGAAGTATGACTTGCTGTTTCTTTATTTCACAGAACTTAAAGACAAAAGAGACCTTTGTATCACCTATTTTGACTTCCTGAATAATACAGGCTTTTATATTTCTCTCCTCTTTTAATACTTAGGTTACCTTTTCAGGTACAGTTAAACCAGTGCAATGCTTAAGTGCATGAAAACAGGTACCCCTGATTAACTGTGTCATTGAACTACACTGTTATGCTAAAGGACAGAAGGATTATTTCTGTCCTTTGGGGAATAAACAGTTCCACTCCACAGGCAGAGGACAGGGAAGACAATTCAGCTCATAACTGAAGCCATGCCAAGAAGATAATAATCCACATTACTGACTGAAAAACAAAACCAAAACCTATCAGAGCAGCAGTTTTTCCCAGTTGCAAAATTTATATTTTCCCCAAAGCTGACCAGACTTTAAGTGCACAAAGAAAGTTCATCCGTATATGTACCTCCAGAGCAGGCTTCCCGTTTGTATCCTAACCTCAGCTTGCTCTTTCCATTTTCATTCTCAACAAATGGCCCTTCTCATCAGTTTTGGAGAAGTCAGAAGACAAGCTAAGCAAAAGTCTAAAATAAAAATGGGCAATTGTTCTTAAGGAAACAGAAGAGGGAGAAAAAAGAAAGAAAATATTCTTCTCCATTCTTACAGTCATAAAAGCCCTGAAGCATAAGATTTGATTAAAACCATATCTTTATTTAGAGCTGCAAGTGCTGCGGGCATACCTAAGGCAATGCTTAACCCTCTGTTCCCTAAACGAGGCTCAGTGATTTCCACAGGGCTGCTTGAGTGCTGCACCAGAGAAGACTCCATCATGAAATATTACTGTGGAGAAAGAGCTGCAAATCCTGTCGTTACAAAGGGAGAAAACACTGAAAAGGCTAAGTAAAGGTTTCAAAGAAAAAGAAGGAAAGAACAGGGGAATGTAAGGCACCTAAATACACTAAAGGCTATCCAGTTTAATAGGTAACATAAAAGATGACAGGATTTTGCCTCAAGTTGAATTCAAAGCTAGAAATGTATGTAAATCTCATTTTAACCATGCCAAACAGAGAATCCAACACTCTTTCAGATCTTCTATATTTTCACCCTCACCTGACATCTGGATTGAGCACCAGTTCCCTGTGTTCAGTATTCCTTTGACAAACACAAGGTTCATTACAGACAAGGTCATTTTCCTCTTACTTTATACTCTCTTGTCCACCTATTCCAACACAACATCAGTCTTTCATAATAAGCCTTTAACACAATTCTGAGAGAGGTGGTTATCCATGAAGGCATTATTCCTCCTTACTGATTAACAGGGGGAAAAACAAAAGAAGACAAATAGAAAAGAATGTCAAGAACATCAATGTCTACCTGTGGATGCAGTTTGATTACAGGATCTTCAGATCTACCAGCTATACTACCCTGGCTGTCAGCCTACCATCTTCTAAGCTGGTGCCTCACACCACTGTGTGTCATGAGACTGTTCTCATGATTTACTCCAACTTGTTGTCTTCTTCAGACCTGCTATTAATGATTTAAATAACAGTTATAGTTCTTGTGAGACATATTTAACAAGTTTATCTATTCTGAGGTAGATGTATCTCACAATGGACTTCTTTGCTGATGCGTTTTTTTAAAGTATCCTTTCATTTACTTTGAGTACATCACAAGGTTTTCATTTGTCTTTTAAAAGGCTTGCTTATTAAAGCAACCAATTTTCTGGATTTTGAGGAGTCATCACTTCTCACTTTCTTGGAAGGAAGGTTGTAAAATATCCAACCATCTTTTTTTAGTACTGCCTACATGAAGATGATGATTTCACTACACCAAAAATCATTTCCATTTTGAGGAAAATGGCAATCCTTAAAGCTGTAGATACATTCATAAAAGTTCGTACTATATTCTGCTCACATAAATAAGCAGAGAACACATGGGAGAAAAATGTAATTTATATAAAAGCAAACACTGTGTTTAGGTCAGAGACACCTTTTTTATCCATAAAATAAAGCCTCATACTTATTATCTCGTGCAAAGTGATGGATCTTGCATTAAGGAAAAACTGTATATTAGTATTTGCTCTTGGTCACATTGAATCTGCAGCAAATACAATCCAGGCTGGAGTTACCATGTGAAATTATTGTGTCTATATGCTTGTAGCTGCCATATGCAGACAAAGGCCACTTTTATGTTGATTTACAGTTTGTATCATCTTACTTCACCATTATCTGCATTATTCCACCCTGGTACAGGTTCACTGCCTCTACCTGAAACACTCCAAGTTTATACAGGGGTGAGCAGAGGAGAATCAGCTTTATCAGGTTGCTGAGGAAAGAATGTGATAAGAGCACTTGATACCACATAAATAAACTGGGAACAAAACTTCCTGAAATATTGACCTGAAATATTGCAATAGATACAAGAGAAGAGAAAAGAGAAGAGAAAAAGTCTGTTTCAGTGACTTGCAAACTAGCACAAAGACAAGGATTAAGCAGTGGTTTCCTAGGAAAAATAAGCAAGGGGCATAAACTGCTTAACCTAATCCCATGACATAAAAAGGAAACAAAGGACAGAGAACAAAAAAGGGGAAGGAGAAAACAAGGCTTTCTTTCTTTCCTGTAGTGTCTGTGGTTTATCAGATACTACACACCTTGAAGAGCAGTATAATTGGATGAAGAGCTCTCTGTTATTATCCAACCACATAATCACATTAAAGTTTGACTTATTCATTTCAACCAGAACAAGTAGGTAGCAAAGGGCCAGGGAATTATGTAAATTGGAGCATGCATTTCTCTATGAACCCTGAAAGACTAAGACAGACTTAAACTATAAAAATTGCTTCTTATCTTAAAACTGATTTTCCAAAAGTAAAACTCCCAAACAGATATAATCAAACATGTGTTGTTGACTGTCCTCTCTTAAACAAATCAGCAAGTGATGTATGTCACCACAAAGCATGTTAGCTATTTTCAGCAGCTTTTCATGTGTGTTATGAACTGATCTGTGGCTTATTTTAACTATATGTAACAGCAGCTGAGGGGTAAAGAATTTGAGATGTCGACACCCAACAGAAAATGGTCTCCTGTGACTTTTGTGAACGTCATGCAATAGCTGCCCCGGATTGTAATTCTTCCTCATAAAAATCTAATTCCCTCTGGTGTGCAGGCACAGAAAGTGGGTGAAGCCACGGTGAGAAGGGGAGATAAATGCTTCCCTGAAAAGTGGCAGTGAAGAGGAAGGAGGCAGGAGGAGAACTGAGAAGCAAGATGTACAGCAGAACCCCTAGTTCTCTCTACCAAATCTACCTGGGCACCAAATTATGATCTCTTCACATTCATAATTTAGTGTCTGTGCTTTTTTTTGGAGCTGAGCCCATACTTTAGTCCAGATGTTACTTAATATGAGCACAACACTGACACCTAATTTCATCTTTATTTATGTGGCCACCAATTGCATTATTCCTAGCTGCTACATGCAGATCAATGATCCTGGCCAGGCATGCCTTTATCACCATTTTAAGTTATTTCCTGCAACTTAGAAGATCCCAAACCATCAGAGTATCGTGAGAATATTTTTGTTGTTTCAGTGTGCAGTAACCTAGATATGCAGTAGTGAAAAGTTGAACATAAATGCAGTTGAAAATTGTGATCCTTTCCCTGTATTACTAAACCACCAGACTTCCTTACTAAATTTGAAAGTTTTATTAGAGATGAAGTTGTCTTTCTACGATTGTTTTGGTGCTTGCTGCCAGAGTTATACATGAAGACCTTCACCAGCTCAGTGAGACTGAGCTTTTTCATTTTATTTTAAACTTCCTTCAATTCACCATTAAGATATATCCACTGTTTAATAGTAAATTATCAAAGGGTCTGGAAATTCTCTCTGTTCAGGGCAAAGTGCTGAATCTCCATGTACAGTAGAGATACCAAGTAGTACTTCCATAGGAGTAGGGAAAGGACTGAAGTTGACTCACACTAAAGAGCTCTCACTGTCTGTCTCTCTACCCCCTTCCCTTCTCTCCTCCCCTCTCTCCAGTTTGGCAGACAAGAAGGTAGGCAAGCTGGAAGCTTTCAGTTCTGCCTGATAGTCTAACAAAATACCTAGTAGGAATGCAGGGAGCCAGCATAAAAGCATGGTGTCTGATTAGATGAGATACCAGGAGCCAAGAAAAAGATTGCGGTGCCTGCTGAGTTGAAACGGAAGTCAGGTTGAAAGGAGGTGTTCCTCACTCCGGCAGGCAGCACAGGCACTGGGGAAGAGTAGGAAGTGAAAGATGAAAAAATGTAGGGAATGCTAATGTTTTAGAAGAAAACCTGAAGCAGAGAGCAATTAAAAAGGAAAAAAAAAGCATCAATCACGTACTCTAATCTTATCACTAGGGGTATCAGTATCACTAAAAGACACTTCAGGATGTGTGGAAGTGGCAAGCTCCATTGAAGGCCAAAGAGGAATTTCAGATACTCACTGCCATCAACAAGGCTGTACACATGATTTAAAATATATATGTCTATGCTTGAATCCCTTCCTGAACAAAGCTATTGCATTACCAAGCTCAACTTTCCTGCCATCTGTAGAACAAAACAGAACAAAACAGAAAGAATAGTTTGGTTAGAAGGGACCTACAACAACCATATAGTCTGACTACAAGGTACATCAGCTTTTTCATTAATTATGAAATATGACAAAGGTATTAATAAGTCTATAACTTTTCCCAGCTTACTGCAGTGTCTTCCTTCCTTCCTGACACATAAAAATAGGTGGGAACACTGAAACTAGAAAATGGGTGAGCAAGAAAGATAGGACTGAAAATGTCACTGGGGTCAGCAGAGAGAGCGAATCCTTTAAATAGAAAGAGGTGTATATAGTCAAGGAGAAGTTCTTAATCAAAAAAGAACTAAGTAGACTGCCCCCACTGAACTGATTTGTCTTTGTTTCTCAATGTTATTACTCGCACTGGCTGTTCCATTTAATTATGATTAGCACTTGTGGAAGCCAGAAGTGGGAGATGAGCAGGAAGACACAGGAGTGCCTGAAATGCAGCAAATGACTGATCATTTCAGGATCCTCCATGACCTCCTCTGTCCCTCTTAAGTGGGAGGGTGAAAGCAAGCAATAAAATGACAAGCCATTTTTTCTCTTTTTCAGTATTATGCCTTCCACAATTCTAGACTTCCTTTAACTCCCACTAGACACTTGAAAAAAATCGCAATCCTAAATACCAAGCTTTAAGAAATTTTAATTTAATTTTCTTTAAAAATAAATATTTGAAAAATAATTTTAAAATGTTTGCAATCATGCAGATGAATCTTGATCAAATCACTGTTCAATTCCTAGTCCCTGTGTAATTACTTGCGTAAAACACCTCTTGTGAATAGCAAGTAAATCATTAGTGATTAGATTTTTTTGGATTGTTTTGAAGAGACCCAGCTGCTGTCTTTATGTCAAAGAACATCCATAAGGCACCAGTGATTAAACAGCATGGTATTTTTGCATGTCAGACATCACATGCTTGGATTAATCACGCTTAGTGCTTTTCAGATGTGAATTGTGAAGCATCTCAGTGAAAACAGTTATAGTTCCTTTTTACAGACTGGGAAGCCAAGGCACAGGCCAAGTGACTTGCTCATCTCATGCAGCAGATCTGAGGTCACAGCCCAGATTCCAGCAGGGGAAAATTTCCCTTTGTTTCTTGACTTTTCACCCACCTTTCATTTTCCAATTCAAGTGCCGAGACAAAGAAAAAGTCTGCATCATTTGATGATAAAGAAGACATAAAACCCAAATGACAACACTAAAAAAAACCCCAAAACCCTAAGAACAGGGCAAACATATCGCCAGATTAGAACTGAATTTAAATTAGAAAAGAACTACGAACGTTGTGTAATCTTACTTTTTTACTAAAAGGAAATATAGCAAATCTTTTTCCATAATAAACAGCTCTTCATTCACCCTAAATCAACAACTGAAAAATAGCTCTCCTGTCCAAAAACTGTCATATTGAATCATAGCTCTATCCTCATTACTGAGAAATATATGTAGAAAGAGAAAGGGAAGCATGAGGATTTCTCTGCTTAATTGTGATAGCAGCAAGAACTGGTTAGTATATCTGCAAGACAGGTTTTCTGCGTAAAATATGGTGGCTTTGCAAGTGACTCTCAGAAAGTAAATTTTCACTGTTTATATATAAAAATATACATATGAAACATTCATTGAAGCATATATATAATGTTTCATAAGGCAAATGGAACAACAGCTGTAAATCATTACCAAAGTGAGAAATTAAAACTTTCTTTTGTGTCAGCTGTGTAGAGGGCAGAGTTATTTATAAGATACACTAAATATATAGTTGAGTTTCCTACTGAACTCAAAAAAAGGTACAGAAGCTACTCATAAAGCTGAGTCAGTGACTGTAAAAAGATGAGTTTGTGGAGCAGTGCTGAGCTGGACCAGAGAGATCATGGTGACATTTAGTGGTTACAATACCACTGGAACGGCAACCAACTCCTCCAGAGGAAGTGGTAATGTGCTGACTCAAATTTTCTGCCCTCCCTCAGGTTCCTGAATTCACAATCTGAAAGTCTTCAGCAGGCTTAAATCCGGAGACAATAATGCTCCTCCACTTCCTAGCTCAGGAAGCTTTAAATTACAAGGATGGATTATTTTAATTGCTACTCTTTGGCTCCTCTGCTTGAGCTATTGGTAAACATCTATGGCAAAACATATGGATGTTGACGTAATAGCTGTATCAGACCATGGTGTTTTGCAGCCACTGAACTATAAACTTTGCACCCAGCATATGCAATAAAGAACATAAGTGGAAATATTCGTAAAGAACTTGTGGGCAATAGTAGCTTCATGTCCCAACATTAGTAAACTGCCCACTAAATTAACCAGCATGTGTCATCAGTAAGCAAGTCTTGAAGATATGGAGCAAGCTCCGAATTGCTGCAAAAGTAAGTCAGGGACCTCATAGTGCTAAAAACCTGTTTCAACGAATTCTATTTCTGCATCCTTCTGATAGTAAAATCTTAATGTGAGTGCTTCTATAAATTAATAAATAGAGAAAAGTTCAAGCTCAAATTCTGGATCCAAATGTGTTTGGATTATGATTTTTCAGGCTCCTAATGAGAATTTGGGTCAACAGTGCTGTTACCAAGAAATATTTAGTAGAATTTAAAGGCACCAGTCCTTACTATGAGGATCACAAATCATATACTCCAGTGCAGAAAGAGAGCTGCATAATAGGAAATAAAATGTCCTGCAATTATCTCTGAGACTTGCAGGGTCCTTTGCTAATGGCAACCCTTTTCCAGGATGCTGACTGTCACACAGAGCACAGAAAGGAACGGGGCATTTACTTTGTCTTCACCAGCACCTAGCATGGCTGCCTGCTGGCACTCTGCAAATATCACTGTTTAAGATACTTGCTGCATCCACAGCAGATGCCCTGCAGCTTGTTTTCCCTTTTTAATCTTAAGCTATCACAGCTTCCATGGGCAAGTCTGAGAAGAGACAAAGGACAGGAGGGGAAAGAGAAGGTGGTGAGAGCTTCCCAAGAGGAAGTCAGAATCAGTAAAAGCTGTCCCATTAGTTTCAGCAGAGGATGCAGCTAATTCTTCTTTGCCTCCCTATTCTGAGACATTGCACCTCACTTCCTCAAGCCCTCAGCATCCAACTCACTTTCAGACTTGGGCTCCCTAGGCTTTCTTTCATTTGGGGGTAAGGAGTCAGCCCTACCTTGAAATGCATGTTCCCAAGCCATAACTTGTAATAGTAAACAGCACCAAGCTCCATAAAACTTTTTACTCCCTTGGGGATGGAAAGGATGGCAGGTTTCACTGTTTCTATCTTATAGAGGGAAAAAAATAGGTTCTAAAAAAATCATCCAGTGAACAGGAACAGAGAAATTCTTGGGGTCTTACTGACCACAGCTGAGGTGTCTTAGGGTCTTATTTCACTTTCAGTTTGCCTTTACAGCAAGGCATGCATGCAGCATTTATCTACACATCTGAGTGAGCAGCTATTTGTTCCACACCATAATTTTATGTCAATTAAATTTCAAACAATGTGGTGCTGCATACAAGGATGCTGATCAAGGGCTGTATAAATTGCAATGTTTTTCCACCTACCTTAACATGCAAACTGCTGTGTGAAGGCAAGAGGATTGCAGTGCACACGTGCACAAGTCCCAGTAGACAGCTGAGTGCAAACACAGCAGATGGTAACAAGGCAGTAGCAGCAAAGAGGTAAAACTGTCAAATTTAAAGCTGAGCCTAAAGGCATCCCTGCCATGCTTTTATTATCAGTGGTGCTGAATTCCCCAAAGTTCTAATGCATAGCTATAAAGAGGGTACAGAAGGAAATACTGGCTCTTTGGTATGTGGTGGGGTTCGTTTTGCTCTAGGTAGGCAGCAGCTGTCCCCTCTGAGCCAGCCAGGGTGAGTTGATGTGCTGGGACCAGAGGCTCAGGAGAGGAAGGGTTTAGTGGTGCTTCCTCCCCCTCAGCCACTCCTCAGGCCAGAACAGACTGAGCTCTGGACAGAGCCAGCACTTTATAGGGGAGAGGGACATACTCAGGATAGGTGTAAAACACAGCTGATACCCTCATGGCCCAGAACAATGGGCAAACACTACTGGGTTAGTGGCTTATGCAGCTATGAAACACCACATGGAAAATCAGGGTGCTCCAAATAGTCCTGTGCTGAATAAAATGCAAACTCAGATAAAAGAAACAAGATAATGTCTATATTTCAGTTATCTTCATCCATTTTCCAGCTAACCACTTAATCACAAAAATAAATAGTGGATTTGTATGGATTCAGTGTAAGGGGAGGCAGTCACAGACAAGCTGTCTTCAGCCTCATTACCAAATACTGTGGAAAAGACAGGAAGCAAAGTCCTGATCTAATTGTGCTGTTGCCTGATGTCAATAATTATGTACCCAATATGAGAGTTAAATTACTGGGATTTATCTGTCTTATCAAAAAAAAAAAATTAGATTAGCTTGTGTTTTCAGCTAAGCAACATTGGTTTTAATTTTTTTTATTCTTGTTCAATCTCTTTGGTAATTTTGCAAAAGATTAAAACACTTTGCTTGGATAAACTAGTTCTGGTTGCATTACTATCCCAAACAAGCAGATTTCCCTCTTGTTCTGGTCTAGTTCCTGCTTCCAGGGTAAGAGCTTGGGTTTGGGCAGTTCATAACCCCAGTTGCACTCATATTACCTGCAAGGATGGAGTTTGATCTTACACCTGAAGTTCCCAATCTATGCCTGAAGATGCAGTTACCTCACCCAGAGCTCAGCCAGGGTGGAAGGCAACACAGCTGTGGAGACACAAAGGAGTTAGCATCACAGCTCAGGCATTCTCTCTGACAGGGTGATATGTTTCCTTCAAGATATTAATACAGGACTGAGATCATGAATCAGCCCCTTTTCCCCCTAATCTCCTCCCCTTAAAGCAATGATTCTGGCTTAAACAGTGTAAATACATACATATGCACACACACACACATATACACACAAATTTTTGAACAATAGAGTTGTTATCTTCTTAACCTACTACCCTTTAGAACAATTAATCTTTTCCTTTACTTTTTTTAACTAAAAGGGGTCTATTCCTCTTTGGGAAAGAAAAAAAAAAAAACAAACAAAAAAAAAACAAACAAACAAAAAAAAAAAAAAAAAAAAAAAAAAAAAAACAAAAAAACAAATCAGCATTTTTGAATAACTGCCTGAATCCAGGAAATGGAGAAAGCTAGTAATGCGAGCAAAATTAATATGCTACAATGAAAAAACCCTCCTACATATGGGTTTATGTGCTATATTGGACTGTGTTCAGCCTGGTATGAATAGAAACCATCAGTGTCATATCTTCAAAAATAGGGAAGACACAGTGGCCCATCCTGCAGAGTAAAGATATAAAAGAAATTTTTTGCACTGTAAGCTGGAGTTAAATTCCAAGGAAGAAATCCTGCCATTAGAAGTCAGTGAGGAATCTGCCATCACCTATCCAGACAGAACTTAACTTTTGCTGTTAAATATACTCAGCTTGCTGTATATATTATAATTTAAAAACTTTTGCACTGGTAGTTCATTCATCTAAGATGAGAATAAAAGGTTTTCATTAAGGCAAGTAAAAGTATTAGCACTATTTGAAATCACTGTAGAAAAACAATGAAAAGCATATTACAGCATATAGTTTTAACTAAAATTAAGAGCTCATAGATGTTTTGCATGCTAAAGTTGCCTTATTAGGAGCCAGAAAATAATGACACTATCCTTCCTGCCTGTCTATATCTATTCATTTTCATAGCACAAATCCCTTTGTAACACATTTTTCCCTCTAGTGGCCCAACTACTTTAGAGTCTTTAGTACTCATTATTCTCTAAAAACACTGCAGCAATTTTAATCCTCCAGACATGTAAGACTTCACATAAAAGAGTAGAAATGTCCTACAGAACGCAAACAAGTCACTTTTATATGAAAGCAGCCCTGACTAGATTAAATCTCTGACACAAGAAGCTTAGTATATAACTATTCAAGTAAACATCCATTTCGGTTATATATTAAGCCTTTTTATCACTTGCTGTATTATAAGAAACAATAAACTATTATAGCAAGATTGCTACAGTCCTGTTCTCTGGGAAGTAGTTTAAGGCCTCTTTCCTCCCCACTGCAATTTTATACCAAATGATACACTCATTTCCTCAAAGACAGGCTTCTTGTATAAAACTCAACAGCAATTTTAAAATCATTCTTATGCATATGATTCAAAGTAAATTTACAAGTAGAGCATGTGTATAGAATATTTTAAAGTATTTATCTTTATAACCACCAGGAACTTCTCTTTGACTGTTTACTTAAATTACAATGAAGACCCTTCATAATCTCTGCATTTTTTTTAAACTGGAATTCTTTATACAGTCCTGAAATTTCAAGAACAGAATTCTGGAGGAAAAATATTTTTTACTTTCACATATACAGTCTAGACACTCACATTGACTGGTGGTGTCATCCTAGCTTTCAAAAGGTTGTATTTTTGTCTATCATACAGACCTACTGATCTCTCTGGAACCACTTAGTCTCTGAAGAAATGCACAAAACTGTTTGTCTGAAGTTCCAGACTTAGAAAAGCACACTTTTTTTTTTTTATGTGTTGCTCCAGTTGTTGTAGTAATGAAGTTAAGGATGTCAATGTGCATAAGCATTCACAGAAGCAAACTGTATGAGATCTAAAGTGAAAAAAGCTTGACTTTGCTGGAGACAATAGACACTTGGGCTATCTTGAGGGGGGAAAAATGATGCAAAAAAGGGTACACAACAAATAGCATCTTTTGTCAATGCTTAAGCTTGCCGCAATCCACACTGACAACTGGGGCAATCTTTACAGAGCAGCACTGTTGATCATTATAAGATCTTTCTGAACTAACTAGTGCCTTCACTCACTACAGTTACTTCAGTTTAAAGTTATAAATGAGTCCTAAGCTTCTGCCTTTGCACTGTCATGGCCTTCCAAGAAGAAAGATTCCCAGTGCTCAAAGAATACACAGATGGAAGTGCTGTCACAGGAAATTCTAGGATGGCTCAACACTTTGTCTCTGAAGTTAACTAATAAAATGTACAACCTGCTTTCCAAAGAGCCCAACAGGCATGAAGTGAGCTCATGCCATACAACTTGCATTCCCAGAGCTTGCCCATCATTTGATCTGGACCAAAAGCCAAACTTCTTAACTTTTGTTACCAAGTGGAGAAAATTAATTGTTTCTTTCACATACCATTCTCCTTAAGGGGCATAAAATGTACTTCCATTACAACACTATCAGATTGTCTGTGTGACATGAACTTTTGGGTCTGAAGGACAAACTCTGAAGGAACAGAAACTTGTTCTTCCTAAAGAAGGAGCTAAATGGCCCTGAGAGTCTCTAACCTTCTGCTGTAATGGCTATTTCCAGGCTACAAATCATGTTGACAGCCAGTGGGGGTGATGTAGGACAGAATTCCTGGTACAAATCAGGGATTGTGAGTAGCTGCAGGAAGAGACCAGTTCTGATGGTGTCTCTTCACCTGGATCAGTTTTAATTACTTCAGACACTTGATCAAGGCAAGGAGGTATCTTAGTTCAGTTTTCCTCTGGAGTCAACAGAGAAAAATAGGGAGCTGCCCAAGGCAAATCAAAACTTCTCAGCTCCTAAGCTCTTCTATTCCTTCTAAAAGGGTATGATATTCAGGTGTATCAAGGCATTACTGGGTAAAATAACCTCTACAAGTGCTATTGGATGTGGTGCACATTTGAATGCCCCTCCTTTCTGCACTAAGAGGTATTCATCTCGAAATGCATCTGATTTGCACTTCCTTTTTGACACACTGTAAATCAAAATTTTTCAGGGAGTGCCCCTTAGAAAGCATATTTATGTGGCTGATTTTTAATGCTTAATTGTATTTTGCCCACCTCCCTCTTGAGTCATATCTTCTTTGATACAGACTATCTTTGTTTTTTGCAATATGACAGAAGACAGACTGCAGGTCAATTATGAGACAGCATTGCTTATTTTGCTCTCATTGTGGCTTATTCCATAAGATGAAGGTGGAGCAGGTGATGCACCTATTTTAAGCAAAAGAGAGTTCCGTGCTGGCTCCCGCCCTGCTGCATTACAGATTCCCCATAAGGAAACAGCTCAGAAAAACAGAAGAGACACTGGAGAATTAATCACACTGCTCCTTCCTGATGAGAACACCAAGCTATTAGCTGACTTCAGGTAGAAAGCCCTGGGATTTGCTGCAGAAGAGGCTGGGGGTGAAGAGAATAGCTGGAGGATAGAGAGCCTCAAGTTAAAGAAAGAAAATTATACTGTGTGAAAGCCTTGGCAGGGGAAAGGGAAAAGCCCCTGCAGCAAAGACTGAGACAGTTACTGGTATCTCAGGCAACATTTTAATAAGCTCAAATCTCAGGAAACTGAACTCTGCAAGAAATAATTTGAGGTTCATTTCAGTACTGAGAGAACCTGAAGGAAAATTTAGCAGGGAATCTCCATGGGAACATTCTTTCCAAAACTATATGCTTTCCCCAGAGCAGTATGACCCTCCACACACTCCTGCCACAGACACCTTTCTCAGGAAGCCTCTTTCCTGGTAAGCAGAAAGGTGCTGACTCAGACCAGACAGGAGGAAGATGCATGGGCATGGTGAGTAATGTGGTAGAAGAATGGCAGATCTGAGCCATTTGGTGAGGGAAGGCAATGGGTGTCTTTCCATGAGAAGATTTTGAGTCACAGTTTCACACCCTGTGACTGTAGACAGGCTGAAGTGGTTGCATCACATTGCAGATCAGGGAGACCAGCTGGGCCACCACAGAGGATCAGAGACCAGCAGAGAGGTCTTGGCCACTAAAGGCTTGCTGGGTGGGAAGGGAACATGAGAAGGGAGAAAACTGCGGGAGCACAAGACTGAAAAGAGTTGACAGGTCTGGCTGGTGGTAACCAGGGGACAGTGTCCTCATAGGCTTTTCAGAGCTATTGCAGCAATGCTGTTAGAGGCAATGTCTCAGTTGCTCAAAGAAGCTGAACTCAGCCAGATTTCCCAGCTCTTGGTGATCCCTGAATGCACACCTGCATGCTCCTCTTCTGCAGGGCTCTTCCAACAGCTGGAATACTCCGGAGGGTTCAGTCACTCTGAGTGCTGGGGGCCACATGAGCCCATCACACCAGATTTCTCTCTGTCCCAGATGAGACGTTGTGTTGAAAACCTTTCTAAATCCCAACCTCTATAACTGCCTCCTGCTCCCTGTAACTGCATGTACTCAGGTTTGTAAATGAGCAAGTGTACCTAAAAAGAAAAGTCAAAGCAGACTTTCTATGTATTCTTGAAACTAGGTTTTGGGAGCTGTTTTATCACTCTGCCCATATCACCTGACAGCACCTCCTCCTTAATTCTGTTCATTATCCCTTCAAAGAGGGCTTTTTGCCCATGTTACCCTTTTATGAAAGCAAATTCACCTTTTACATGAGGATGTAAACACATGGTTGGATCCCTAAAAAAAGCACAGACAGATGTGAAGCAGGGTATTTTAGGGAACCCAAAAGGTGATGAACACTTCATTAATTAAATCAGATATAAATGTTACTTGTATGTATCCCAGCAGGAAAAAAACAGTGCAGTCACAAAGGGACTGACCCCTTCCTTGCTCTCATTCTGACACCATGACAAAAAAATCAGAATCATATGGATCCACTGAGAAAACAAGGACATGACCTGCAGTCCTGCAGTTACAAACAACTGTGACTCAACTTCCTGTACTTGAAGGAGAGTCAGAACAAAACTATCTTGGAGTCATGTTTCTGAAGTTAGAGAGAAATTATTATATGTTCACTGCAAGTCTCCAAGGTGAATTCGGTGTATATGGTTCCAGGCTGATGTGATCATGTGTATTCTCAGGAATTTGAGAGCCCCAAGTACCAGTGAAGAGGCAGCAAATGCTCTGAGCTCATGATCCCAGGAAGCTCTGAACATACACTGATATGTGCACTCACTTTGTCCTCTTTGTCTCCACAGAGACACTGTGCTTGAATAGTGTGTCTCAATGGCACACAAAAAAAAAGAGAATTTTTGACCTGACATCACATTAAAATAAATGTGTAGTAAATCTGATGCAAAAATTATTTGGGAAATTTGCCATAGAACATATTCAGCCCAACCTCTCTTTACTCTCTCCTCCAACCCTCTAAGCAAATATCTCTTTTCTTTTGCCCCTTTTTTTTTTAATTTGCTCTGCATTTGTAATTTAAAACAGGAAACGATTGCTTGACAAAGGATTTTTTTGAGCATTATGAAGAATACTATTAAAAATTCTAGTCAGGAAAATGTTCCTTTCAGTAACTGTCTTATTGAAAAGAGGGCAATGGGAAAGAAAATATTTACCCCAAACATTCTTGACTCTTACCCAGAAGAGAAAAACATCATGGTTAGAAACTTCCTGCAGTCCAGGAAGAAAATTATGTTATGTACTGCATGGAAAACAAAACTGAGCTTTCTAATCTCATACTCTGAGCCAGGTCAATTCTTCAGGCTGAACAGGGTGATCTTGGAGTAGTCATAGACAATCAGCAATATCTTTTTATGAAAAAAGAAATAGAGAGAGAGAAGAAAACAAAAAGAGTGAGCAGTCTGCAGATAAGGAGAAACATTTGATCCATCATCCAGTTAAGTCAGTTGATTTACTATCCACCATGAATGAACACTAGATTATTCATAGGCTGGCTCAAAGTCTCTCAGAGGCTGCCCTCCTATAACTTCAGCTGGCTTTCAGGCCCACAGATGCTGTGCATTGAGATACACTACACAGATAAGTAAGCACATATTTAACTTGCTCCATGATAATAGTGCTATTGAACTCCCAGGATTACTCCCACTGCTTACACACTTGCTTATGTGCTTTGCTTTGGTCATTGACCGGAATTGCAATATTATTGCTCCAAAAATTAATTTGGCTAAATTTTTTATGAACTACTGCAGATATTTGAAGATGTTTGAACAAAATTTATCACCAGTTTCACTGCAACAGTAGGCAGAGAATAGCAAACAGTCATTATTTCGCTTAAGTTTTTTTTATTGAAGAAGGCTAGGAAAAGGTCTCTACCCAAAGCGTTACAGTCCATCACTATAATCATGTCTGACACAATGGGAATTTCAAAGCTGGACTTAAAAGTGGCACAGATCTAGTGCTTGCTAACTGCCTCCTATAACTTTTAACTTAAATTGTTTCATTTAATGTAGGGGAAAATTTGCAGTAGAATTGTCTTTTCCTTCCTTTTTTCTTCTTCTTTTTAATGTTTCCCAAGGAAATATTTCTTTAGGATGACTGTTATTTTTTCATGAATAGGATTGTAAATATGTAATGGAACATAAATATTTTGCATTTAGAGTAATAAAAAATTTAGTTCTATAAAAGATTTATCTTCACTAAAAATAATTTGGCCTCAAATAGGAATCAATGGCAGTAACATATGAAGCAAATGTTCCTTCTGTAAGAAAAACAGAGAAGCTAAGCAAATACTCCCAAACATATTTGGCAGGGATTTGCACAAATGTAAAAATGAGTTTGTGTTAGATGCACCTACACCTTAGACAACAGGGAAAAGTCCTTAAAATCCTACCTTAAGGGCAGGTAAACTCAGATGATAAGGTAGTGTCTTACAAAAGTGTCCATTAGGGAGAATTAGACCTCCCACACCAAAAAAAAAATTATGGAACCATAGCTACAGAAAAAATACATTTACCCTCTGCTTGTAGCCAATAGTCTGGTCCTGTCTTCATTTTATACTAGTTAAAGCCCACATCTTTCAGACCATCTGTAAAGACCCCTTCGACCCCAAACCATTCTCTGGTTTTATTATTCCTACACACCAAATATTTTTTAGAAACCAAAATAATTCCTTGTAAGCAGTTCATCAGCCCATCCCAGACAGACTTCATCCCAAGGCAATTTTTTCTTGTTCCAAGTTGCTTTCACTTCTGTTATACTCTTGCCATCTCATGTAACTACCTATGGACAGCCACAATTAACTAACACAGCTCAGATTTTCAGTTCAAGTACTTGAAGCAAATTCTGTGTGATACTCCTAAGCATAAAAATAAATTTTCAGGAGAACACCAGGCAAACTAAAGGCATAAATAAATGTCTGGAAATTACAACCAACCTGCAGACTTTCCATGATCAGAGAAACACTTTGGTTTTGGCAGGTCCATCTTTCATAGTGAATTATTCAGCCCTCTCTTAACCTCTCTACTTTAATTATTTTTAATTTCATTGTTGGGCAGAGGTGTGAAACCACAATAGTAAAATGAAAGTCACCTGGCAAATTTCTCTATATAAGTCAAACTGAAAGAAAATGCCTTCAAGAGTACTGACCTGAATGTTTTCAGTGTCAATGTATTCTGTCTTTGGTAAACTGAAGAAGGGTGCTTCACCCACACATGCAGAGCTGGTCTGCATGCACTGGCAGCAATTATATGGCATAAAGCCTGGACAGGCAAGTCAGGAACTAGGAAAGGTATCAGGGCTCCAGCCACTGCTGGAACACAGCACATTCCTGCAGTCCTTGCTGGGCATCTCCACTAAGCATGAACAGCTGATGTACATTACAGAGCTGCTCCATATCCTTAAGGAGTGATGAAATCCAGAGGAGATCTGTAGCTACAGCACCTCACTCGCTGGAAGCAGCTGGGATTTTAACTGTGTTAAGTTTAAGACTTCCTCTGAGGATTAACTGGCTAATTTACAAGTATATTCTGCTGCAAACTGGCA
The DNA here is from genome assembly GCF_052056855.1 of Sturnus vulgaris. Taxonomy (NCBI): domain Eukaryota; kingdom Metazoa; phylum Chordata; class Aves; order Passeriformes; family Sturnidae; genus Sturnus; species Sturnus vulgaris. The sequence goes on along the minus strand of NC_142245.1, from coordinate 101,842,994 downwards.
GAGCCTGAGTGAATTGCTGGAGTCAAGCTCCTCAAAAGCACATGGGCTGGAAGTGCTTGATAGACACCCTGTACCCCTTGGTAAAATGAGGGTAATGATCCAAGTAGGTATTGCCCCCCACAGCAGACCATGGGAATCAGAACAATGCTACTCCCTGAAAGCTCTGCAACCCTCCTGTGCCCACAAGAATTTGTCTGACAAGGGCTGAAGTTCCTCAGTTCCTCAGAATCGACTCATTGAAATGGCAAGTCCTGTTTAAAAGAGAATGCTCCAAACATGGCCTGTCTTCAACTATTGCTCACCACTGCTCTGATCTCTTGGAAGGAAACACACCATATTTGAAATGAGCAAAACAGACTTTCAGCTTTAGACTACTCAAAAGGCATTTTTTCAAAAAGCCAAAATTTGTTAATTCTAAGTTTATTTTTTGTAATAGATAAAAATTGAGAAAGCATTAGAGTAGAACTTATGAAACTGCTAGACATTAATCAAGTCCTTACATGAACTAATTCCTATACTCCCACACTGGATTTTCACATGTTGTTCAGGCTGCAAGACAGCGTGACATGAAAGGTTTCTGATAAGGATGAAAAAAACTTCTCAAAGATTTCTTGTTCATTATATTTACAAATGGAAATGTTATTTTCCTCTGGAAGATCATGAGAATATTTATAATGCATGTCTTTTTAAGACTAGAGCTGATATACTTCTGAAAGGAAAATGTAGTTTTCCATTGAAGATTCCATCCATCCTGCCTAAAATCCCATAAAGTACAATCCTAAGTAATGAAAATGTCTATAGCATAGTAATTAATTAAAAAAAAAATCTGAAGAAATTACAGATTCTTAAAGCTACTGACTTTGTTGTAAAAAATATTGCTGAATTTAGGGCTTAATTGCTGCATTTTAATGAGACATCTAAAAATATGAAGATAAAATAATTATTTCATGTTGATATCCTACATATTTGAAGCCTAAAGCAGAATACTAATATTCCGGTCACAAACTCCATCAGTTCTGAAAAACAGCCCTTTAATATTCACAGATTTTACTTGGACATATCTACTTACATAAATCCAAGAATTTTTTGATATCTCCAACTCATCAGTGCCATATGCAAACTTATCAGACTGAGCACAGCAGCTGTCTAACACATGCTTTTGGATCTGTAAAGAATCAGCTTGGAAGCACAAGCTGCAAAACTATGCTAGCTATGCTTTTGCATTCTGAGTCAAGGTTGTGACAGAAAGTTTTAGAGATGCTGCCTGGTTTTACTGGTTTTGTGAGTGGCTCGTGGCTCTCTGAGGGTGTGATGTTCTTCCCATGATGTCATTTTAGGCAGTTGCTATTCTCAGAGATAATTCCTGTATCCCAGGTACTCCGGGCTGCAACTTTGCAACAGAATTAATAGATTTCATTTAATGCATGGTAATCCTGAGAGTGGGCAGCCAGGAAAGCAATGAACTTCACTGTCATCCCTTGCATAAGAACTAGTTAAAATACATGAAATATGAATTCGTCTCTGAAAGCAGCATGTACAGAGGAAGGCACCTGAGTACTCAGTGAGTATTTAAGCACTGGCTGCATTTTGCTAGGACTGCATTTGCCCAGAATTATGCTTGTCATGTTAATGGAATTTCATACTTTTGTCAGTGACTGTCAGCTCCAACATTTTATATTTCCTTCAAGTGTACATGTCCCTAAAGAGGGACAAGACTAAGAAGGGGGAAAGCAGGCAGGCAAAAGGTAGATTCAGCATTTCTAAATTTGTCTTCTGTAAGGTCAAACTGACTAAATTTCCAGTTGGAGCCTGAAAGAATGAGTGGAAGAAGAAGATCTCTCTCCAACTGAATTTAGAATAAATGAGGGTTCAAGCCAGTGGGTCACTCATTACCAGCAACTTAAACTGGCATTAGTCAGGCACTAGTACCACAGAGGCTTAGGCCATTGCTAAAGAAAACATTCCAGCTTGGTATCCTTAAAACAGGCAAGTTTCTGTCATGAACAATGTTTTGTTGTAAATAAGGAGATGCAAAATGCATACAAAATTCCCTGTGGATACAGGAAGGACCTGGAAAAGGACGTTCAGGAAACAGCCCCTTTGAAAATATGCACTTTTTTTTTTTTCCTCCCAGATAATATAAGTTGTCTTCTTTTCCAGAAGAATACTGCAGTTTTTCACACTTAGAATCAGACCTGTGAAAGTCCACTTTAAGGTGTGGCTTCAGTTGTTCCTCAAAGGAAGGAGGAGGTTGTAGCCCAGACCTAGCATTCACTCGTTGGTCATGGATGGAATGCAGTTATTTCAAAGAGGTATGTGACAGAAACAGTTACCTGTCTGTGCTTTGTTAGGAGGAGCAGTTTACTTTTGAGACACAGACAAAACTTTCCAGCTTTCTGTTACCTATTAAGGTTCAATGTTTTATTGCTACTGAAAGCAGACACTAGGTTCCTCACACAGTTTTATCAGTGTATATCTGTAGTATATTACAGCACCCTTTCCATACTTCTAGTAGTCTTTTTATGAAATGGGACTGTTCTGCAACTTGGACAAACAACTGCTGCCAGATTTGTTTCATTCACAATTTAATCCAAACATGATCTTATCAAGCCAGTGCAAAAGATTTATATTTTGATTATTTTTCTTTTTGTTTGAAGTGCTTCATCATACATGGAAAATCCAAAGAAAGAAACAGAAATGGTGAGAGATCACCTATAAATATCTTTCCAATGTATTCCAACCACAAAAAAACCGAAATAAAAACAAAACAAACAAACAAACAAACAAAAAAAACAAACAAAAAACCAAAGAAAAACCAAAGAAAATTGTTGCCTCGGTCAAGAAGAAATCCCACCCAAAATAACTATGCAAAAGCCCTGAAGCACCCCTAAATTTCAGTGAGCATATTAAGGGATCATATGATGTGTGCCCATGTCTATTACCTCATTTACACAATCTCCTTCTTTTCATAAATACTTTTTGTAGCTCTGCATATGGTCCTCTGAGTCAAAACCACCCTTGGAGCCAAGCAGAGCAGATCCCAAGGCAGCTGAGCTGTTTGGTTTGGGCATCAAGTAACCTGGTCAGATGGTATCACCTGACTCTTCCTGATCTCCCATGGCAAATGCAATCACAAGTCTCTTCTGCCAAGAACGGAAGTTGCAGAAAGTTGTTATTCCTTATTTGCAAAAAAAACCCTTCTAACCTTCAGTATTCTTATCACATGGTTTATTAATATTCCAATGTAGGTTTTATTTTACTTTTGGGATTGCACCACCCCATTTCTGATTACTTTGTTTTTCCTCATTTTTTAGCTGCTAAGCTATGTGTTTAAGTCCTGAGGAAAGTATTAGCTCCTATCCTCTGTGATAAGAAAGGGCAAAATAAGCCCCCAGTAAAAACATTGTCATCTCCAGGGTGTTGCCTAGGATTGCACCATATCACTGAAAAATGAATGTGCAATATTGGAAAGCTCCATGTGGTCTTTGCACATGACAGTAGTCTCTTAATTTATGTAAACTAATGATAATAGTTGCCTTTGAAAAACTTTCCAGTTGTAATTTATATTTACCTCAGTAACTATAATTGCCATACTTAGTGTACTGTTAAATTCAGCCAACTGAGCAGACTGTTAAAGTTTACAGAGACTGATAGCAACAGAGATATTTTACAAGGGATGTACAGTTTCAAAAATGAGACTTGTCTCCCAGCTGGTGACCATCTGGCATCCATGACTGTATGTTTGAGTATTAGTCTAAGTCATTATTGTGTCAGTCTCACACACACAGACCACCCAGCGCCCTACTGGTCCTTCTGCTCATGCTATAACAGCACCTTTGTTTCTCCCTCAGGAGTGTCATTTGTGCACTGCAGACTACCTAAGAGCTGTTTCCTGCCCATGTGTTCTTTGGCCTTCTGCAAAAACACAGTCCCTCCTGGGAGAAGAGTGAGGTTTAATATTGCTGGGGAAAAAAAAGCACTTTAGGAAATATATTCAGAGCTATAATTAATTACATCAATATATATTTCCAGTCCCTTTTGGAATCTAATTATATTCTTACCCTTGACTCTCTCTAGCTGTGACTTCCATAAGCTAATTACAGGTTGGCTGAAAAAGCTTTTCCTCCTATCTCTATCTCAGTCGTTGTTTTGCACATTTTTTTCACATCAATCTCCTGGTATGAGTGTCTATTTCTAAGTTTCTTGAGCACTTTCAATTTGTTTTGAATAGCTCCTCAAAATAATTTCTTCAGAAGACAACACTCTTTACTTCACATAAATTACAGATGAAGACATTTCTGATTTATAGAAGAGTACATTAGTGATCTCCATTTGGGTTGCACAAAAAAAATCAGCTAACTATGTTTCTGATCTTGATTTCAAGTTGAGATAAAATGTCATGGCTGAACTATCTGTGGTCCAGTTTATTCTCTTGAGTCATATTGATTCAGCATCATTCCTAGATGACATATTTTTATGCTATAACAATTGCAGTTATCAGTAATCAGAAAAAAGTTCTTCATAAATGTTAGAGATCTAGAGATTTTAATTCTAAAGGCAGAGGCAGTCCTTGGGCCACTGGTAGGACACTTGCTGGCCTTTAAGTTGAAGGAATCTTCTTGGGCTGATTTAGTAGCTACTAAAAGTCAAGGCCAAAATGCCTAACCTCTGTCTTGTGCATGTTTGTGTAACAACAGCTCTATCCCTCCAAGAGCAGACTCTCTCCTTTCTGGTGTAAATTCCTTTATTACTCTAGCTGACAGATAAAACATTTATTTAAAAATGAATTTCCATATCCAGGCACATTAAAGACACAATTGCTCTCCATATTCACGTTTTTTCCATACAGACTTAGAAGACTTGGCATCACCCACATCTTTACATATTTGATTTCTTTTGATAACTTATTAATTTCTCCCTAGTCCTCATCACCAAATAATATAGGAGGGAGGGAGCAGGGAAAGAAGGGCTTAGTTCTTGCCTATAAAATAAAGGAAAAGGTTCAATTAGGAGTGTATTTAAAATACATTGACAACATTAGAGCTATGTATTAGAAACGGATATGTATATATAAACTATGTTCGTCTTGTACTTTATTTATATCTTCTCATTTACCATGTGTGAAACTGATGATATTTGAATTTCTAGTATCAAAGATAGAATTGCTACAGATTTAAACATCATGCTGAAGAAAACTATTTTGGCTGAGACCTCCATCAAGTGGGAGGCCCACCAGTGCTGACCAACATACCAGGAAATTTCCTTGAAAGCACATGGAAGTCAGTGAGGAACTGCTGAGGTGCTGACAGAATGTCCTCAATTTGTGTGATAGGATTTGCTCTGTAGGATTTGTACAAGAATCCTTTATGATCCCCATCAAAATCTCAAATGGGAAAGAAGCAAACAATGGCATCTGTCTCACATGAGGTGTGGAAATGATTTATAACAAAATAAACCACTACTCAGTGGGAGGAATAAAAAAGGATTTGAACCTGACCACAAAGGCCTGGGGCAAGCACTGTGCAAATAGCAAAACTTTCAAACAATAAACATATCTTTGTAGTCCCAGAGCCAGTTAGATATCTAATGGCATGTTGGGATCTTATTTATCCAGCAGCATGTGTGGTCATCATCTTCCTCTTTTTGGAGGAAGATCAATCAGACTCTGCCACATCTCTTTTTCCCTGTCCCAAGTAAATAATCACACCAACTTGTCTAGAACAGAAAACCAGGCTAAAGAGATTCAGGTCTCAGGAATGTGATCTCTAATACAGTAAAGGCATAACCACAAGCAGATATCACTTTAGAGATTTCCTCTCTCCTGTTTTCTGTCATAAAACTGCAACCTCCCTGCCTCTCTTAGTTCCTCCATAATCCATCAAGACTGCTTCATTTGCAACAACAGCAGAACTACCAGCTGCAGAACCCCAAGATCTGCCCGAGTCTTATGATGGTCCCCTCCATCCCAAACTAACTGTACACCCACACCCCTCGCCCTACCAAAAACACCCAACCCTCCCCTCCCACCTTCCACCCATGCTAAAGAACATGCAACAGCATAGCTCACTCTTTTAGAGATGAGAGCCTGGGGCAGTCAGTTCCACATACTTATAAGGGTCAGCTGTTGTTTACTGAAAGAAGTATTAGAAATGGGATTGCAAAAGAGAAACAGGCTCATAACACAGGCCCTGAAGTACAGGGATCTGAGGGAGGTTTTCATAATAAATAGCAGCATTTCATCTGAGCAATTCCCTAATTTTCATGAATCAGAAGAAATCCATTTGAAAGAGATGTAATAAAAGGTGCTCCTGGTACTGGATAAATAATCGGACTGCTCCAAAGGTAGGAGGGGCTGCCCTTCATTCAGGGAGAGGCATGATGAATCCTTGGTCCCAGCTGAGAGGGAAGGGATTCACCTGGACCTGACCACTTTAGACAGGACATTCTGTGACAACCTAATCAATGTTTTACCTGCTCTGGTCCCCATTTCTAAGTAATATCTATGTTCTTAATTTCTGCAAATTTACGGGTGACAGTTTGAGACCTTATTCCTCTTTCCTGTGTGCTTTTTTATTTTCTTTTTCCATGCAGGGGCTTCCTACGCTCTCCATCCTCTAGTTTTCTTACTCTTCTGAAGTAGATAAAGGGTCGTTTCTGAGCATCTTCAGCACCTCTTTTCCTCCAAAGAGTCAGAGACTCTGTCAGTACACTGGAGAATTTCTGATGACTCCCTTGTACTCTCTGCACGAGGTGGGGAAGGCAAGCACAATGACGGGATTTTCTCACAATATTTTTTAAATCCAAGGAAGGATGTAGCCTTTTCCTGTTGGGGTAATTTCCAAGAGCAGGACTCAAAATCTCATTTCTGGTATGTATAATCTCTTGAGTCAGTAATATCTTACCAAAGCAGATAGAAATTTTGTTTTGTTTCTTTTCTGGCTGCATTTTAGCTCTTTAGTTTCTCTTTGTTAGTGTATTCAGTGGGCATTTCTCATAGCTTCCAGGCATTTCAAAACAGGTTAAAACACTTTGGGACTGACCTGAAAACAGGGCCTGAGTGGTCCTTTAAATCTCTCTTAATGGATCAAATTTAGTAGGTCAAGTTACTCACGATGCACAAATACTTGGGTTCAGTATGTTTAATAAGATACTCATTTTTTGCACCATGATTTTGCTAGAAATGCATGGATATTAGATAGCAAACAGCACAAATGGGATTCTATGGGGAAGGTCATATTGCAGAAGCAAAATAAGGTTGCATAAAGTTACACTATCAATTCTTCCCACCAGAAATGGAGAATTAGTTGTTTCAGCATATTAAACAAGAAAGGTGGTGGCCTGCAGGACTTAGCAAATCATACTAATTCAGCTCAAAGATGAATTTGGTTTTAGTATTGTAATAAAAAATTAATCCTCCTTTTATATGACAATTTTAGGTTGGTTATCTAATATAAGCAAAGCAGCGGCTCTCATCTCAGGTGCTATAATTACAGAGCTGAGCTAATCCACAGCCACTGAGATCTTTTCCAGCCTTCTATTCCAGGATCAAGAGGGAAAATGGCTTGAATATAGCTACAAAGAGCTATAGATTTTGTCCTGTTTTCATGCATTTATGATTTCATCTTAAAGTCAATGATGTTATAACATTGTTTACTGAATGTTTGATTCACTGAACACACAGAATTCCAGCTGAAGCTAATGTGAATTGCAGGTGCTCAAACTGCTGAAAAGTAAACTGCCCCTTTTGTATTTAAATGTATGTTAATAGAGATCCATCAGGTCGCTGTGCTTCCACAGTGATTAAAACATCAAAGAAGTCAATAAATACATTCATAAATAAACAATTATTTGGGAAAAAACCCACCCTTGTACTTCCTGTCCTTCATCCCAGCTCTTCCCAAATGACTTGAACACGACTTCCTGAAGTCAGTTAAAATGTTTCTTTTGCATTTATCAGGTTTTGAGCCAGGAAGAGACATGAGCCTGTACGACCTGAGCAGGGCCAGTCTGGGCCAGGCTGCTCCCGAGCAGGGGGAGCACCGAGGGCTGGGATGTGGCACACCAAGTGTGGCTTTCTTAGCCCAGTGTTACAGCAGCAAACAGAGACCTTGGCATGCACTGAAGGCTGTGGTACACGGCAAACCAGGACAGGGCTGCAAAAACACGTTTGTAGGCAGGGTCTTGTTCACCCTGCCAGCTCTGCAAGGCAGAGTTCCTGGGCTAAGCACGAGGCTATGTTAACAGGATGTCAGGGGAGATTATGTATCATTTCTACCATTCATTTCCTTTCCTGGACTACAGCCTAACTCTTCAGTTCTTTTCAGGACATTTCAGAAAGCATTACATAAAGTGAAAACCTCAGGCTTGCATCTAAAATCCAAAATTAAGCTGTTATTCATATAACCTGGTCACCTTCAGATAAAGAATAAACAATGCCACTGGCCAATACATTTGCCAACTTTTGGGGGTCATCTGGCCTTGGCTATGAGACTGAGAAACTGCTCAGGCATTAGGACCACAAGGAAGGGAGAACTTAGAAAGAGAAAAACAATCTTCCCTACCCATCACTGTTTAGTGTAGTGATGCTATGGAGTAAATTTGTAGTTTACACAGTAATTTTACAGCCTTGTCTGTGGCAATACATCCTTCAGCCATCCCCTTTGGCTCACTCCCCTCACCATATATCATGGAGAGAGCTACAGGACATAAGGGTAAAGGGGTGGCTGCTTTCAGGCAGGTTGGGCTTTTTAAGATTTAAAACTGTGGGAATAGGATTATCTATTGCCCTTTCATAGTTTTTAAAGCAGTTATTTCTATATCTGTGAAGGAAACTGAAAATTAATGTAAGTTTTGGCCTTTCTTGAGAACTTTCCAATATGTTCATTTCTTGGCCTTTCTGAACATGAAATCTCAGCTGCTGTGCTGTGTACATCCTAGGACCAAGTGCTCACTATGCCTGTCTACCAATGGAAAATTGCAGGCTTCTGAGAAAAAAATTTATTTATTGAATAGGCAAGAATGTATTGAGTGAGTCACTGTGTTTTTCTGCTGTCTGCATTAACAGAGTGAAATTGAAATCATACTTCAGTCTTTATTTAAATGCCTTTTCTTGGCAGGAAGAAGGAAAGTTTGGCCTCTGCAATCTGATTGGCAGCATGCTGCTTGGTTGGTAGCTCACATTCAGCCTTACTGGGTCCTCCTTGTTGTCAACAGGATGGATCTTTTCCAACAAAAGCAACATCCTGTCAGCTACTCCTTCTTCCAGGAACCTGCCTTTCCCTGCCCTGCAACTGCTCTCTTGCTCCAGGTTCAGGCAAGAAAACAGTACTGCATGAAAGTGAGAGCTACAGAAGGAATAGCCATCAGACTTTAAATTCATGCTTCCTATGGGCTGTATAATATTCTTCCCCATTCACAAGGTCATAAAGAGTGAACAAAATGCAGCCTTTGTCTTTAACTGTTAAGGAGAATTAGTTAAAGGGGGGAAATAGTTGTAATGTGAGGAAGTCATAAGGAAAGAAGGGGATATACTCATAGGAATGTCTCCAAATACCTTACGAATGTGGTCTTGGGGGTGCAGCTACAGGAATCCCAGAAAGGAAAACTGAGTTATTTGGGACAAAGAGAACAACCAGGCAGGTAGTACAGAGACAATGCTTGGCTTCTTGCCAGCATCCTGCCACTGAGACAAAATCCCACGCTTAGAGGCTCTTCTTAAGAGCATACGATGACATATTTCCAGATGTTAGAAAACAGCTGTGTAAAAGTGGAGCATTCTGGGAAGAATGAGAAAATTAGGAAGGAACAAGGATGGCTGCAGAAGATGTGTCAGTTTCTTATTGCAGGCTGGACAGGCAATAGTCCTTTCTTTGATGATCTCTTCTCTGGGATTCTACATTCCTCTGTCTTTAGCCCAGATTTGGAAAGACATCAGAGAGACATGGTTCATCAAAAAGAGGGGGAAACAGAGCTGCTCATGGGATGAGAGAACTATCAGGGCAATATGAAAGCCCTTCCAGTAGCTCCAAGGGAGACTCAGGACCTCAGGCTGCAGGGAGAGGGAGAGGACCAGGTGCTGCCAGCCAGGAAACACGCATATGTCTCTTCATAAATGAAATGTATGGGAGAGAAATTGCTTTCTTCCACAAGGGGAAAGGAAAAGGCTGGAATGCTGACCTAGAAACAGGGGATAACACACACAATGGGGAACATGCAAGAGAGCTGATGACAGCCTTAGGCATGACTTCAATATAGCCTAATAATTTAAAGGAATGGATTAGCTGAGAACATCCCATAAAGAGTGCACAGTATTTTCAATTAATACTTAGGTATACTCCATAATTATAAAATACCTTTAGGCTATCCATTTTTCAATGATGTGTCTATATTAATCCTGTATGGGTTTTTTTTCACTAAATGATGGCTGCTACTGACTGCTAAGAATGTTCTGCTTCAGTAAACTTTGATTTCACTTGCAGTTGTGCATTTATTAGGCAAGATTATCATCATCCAAGTTTCCAGGGTTGGGAATTCATTTGAAAAATATGGTCTATTTGCATTTAATTATCACATATTTACTGAGGAAAAATATAAACACGCCTGTTTTAGGCAAGGAATGGAGCCAGTAATGTACTGCAGACTTGGGATTGTGCTTTTTAATATAATCAAACTTCTGTTATAAATAATTCACAGTTTCCACTGTGGAAAAAAACTGAATATGGGTTTCCTGATAGTTTGTTGTGAGGATATTTTAATGTTAAAAACAAAGGACATTTTACAAAATACTAAAATTACTAAGATTGTTTGTACCACATGAGATATTATTAAAATTCACCTTGAAAGAGGATGTAAAAGAGAAAAGAATCCTCTCTATGAGAAGTAGCTACCAGCTCCAGTTGCTAGGAGAAGAAAAAAGAAGAAATATATTTTTGTAAGCACCAAAGCAACCAGACAACCAGACAAGAAGAGGAAATGTCAAATTAACTTTTGGGAAACAAATCCTCTGTTCAAAGTTCACATAGTTCCAGTCATGGCACAGACACTTCATGTTGTCATCAGTATAACTGACTCCCAAAATGCAGATGAGGGATCCCTTCTTTACAACAGAAAGGCAGATTTATTGAACAGGTATTAGGGAAGAGAAACAAATCTCATGGCATTTCAGAATTCCTGCATGAGTTATTTTCTTGTCCATCTGCTGTGGTGTTCTCTGTACAGATTTTGGTGGACTCTAACAGAAAGAACAATCAGCTTCCTTTCAGCAGAGGGTTTTCATCCTTTCCCAATGAGGTAGAGCACTGTCACTGACACTTGCCAAGCTATTAGTCAACACCAGCACTCTAGTTGCCCTGGGCTAGATCAGATAGTCCCTGGCAGAGTACTGGTGGGCTGATGGGTGGGTGCTTGCTGCTGAGCTGATGACCTGGGGGACAGGGAGCAGGCTGTGGGGCTGAGGTGAGGGGCTGCAAACTGCTGAGTACAGCTGAAGATTTCAGCAGGGTCTGCGAGGCATGTCAGTGGCCATATGGAGGTGACTAGAACAAAATGAGCAGCTCTTTCAACTTCAGTGTAGCCCAGATACCAAGCTCACACGTAACACACTGTCAGAGACCTAAGCAAGTGTCTTAATCATGCCTGAGATGCACAGGACATGCTGGTGTGACACACCTGACACCGACCTCAGAGAACACTGCATTCTCTCAACCAGCAGCTGAAGGCTGGGCAGGCCAGCCCAAGGTGTCTCAAGCAGTGCCAGACACCTGTGTTTAAGTGACTGAATCCCACCTTAGGTGAGCAGCACAGGTGTTGTTTGGTGACCCCAAAAAGGGACCCTACAGCTGGAAGAACTCAGATGAGGAGAAAGGAAACATGCTGCATATTAAACAAGGTGGAGGAGCATCCCATGTAATGACAGCTGTGGGAATGGCAGAAGACTTTCATGACAGTAAATTCAGAAGTCTGTGCATGAGACTTCCTCAGATACCAGTCATTTCAAGCTGATGGTTCCCCTGATGAGCTCTTATTAAATGACAATAAGTTATTATCGCCTGAAACTTCCAGTTTAAGCAAGTTCAAAGTAGGTTTCTCCTTTTTTAGCTTGATTTTGAGACTCTCAATGTTTGCTTGAAATATATTGTAAATTTCTATGGGGTTTCATCTTTTATTTTTGAACAAACTAATATTAATTCCTGTTCCTACTACTGCAAGTATAATGTTCACTTTCATTATATCGCTCTCTAATAACTAGTTTTTACTTTTTAGCTTGCTTCCTCCTATTTAGATGGTGTCATTGTCAAATGTGTCATGTCTGTCTTTCACAGTATTGAACATAAGAGTTTGATATATCAAGGAAGAAAACAATCTCTCTGTACTGGTATATTCTTTCAGAGAAATCAATACCCAATGAGATTCTAATAGCATCGGATAGATCAAATTTCATATTTTTACCAAACATATCAAGAGCCTCCATCTTTGCCCTAAACACATCATCTCTTGCTTTTGAAATTACTTGCAAAAAATTTGCTACTTCTGAATTTGATTTCTTCTATCTGCCTTTTAAAAAAATAAAAATCATATAAGGGTGTATATGTTGCCAAAAGCAAGTAAATTTATGCCATCAGCTAAAGATTTGTGACAACTAGGACTAGAACCTCAGTCCTAGATTTAAAAGACATTGCCCAACCTTGTTTTTTTCCCACCTTCAATTCACCACCACTGTCAATAGGTTTACTTAGGTGTGTAAGACTCGTTTGTATGAATAAGTACTTGTAGTTATGTCCCATGAAGAAAACAAAAAAGGCTTCAGGCAACTGGCCAGCTGATTGTTGATGACTTGACATCTATGCAACTTATTCTCCCCATGAACAATAACATTTATTGTATTGAGAGTTCAGGAACTGGGTATAACAGGAACCAGCAAAAGATGACTAAAATTAAAGACAAGTAGAAAGGAAGGCCATAATGTAGAGCTGTGACTGTTTTTTAATTTCCCCTAAGGAATGAGAGGAAAAAACAGGACCATTCTTTTATCCATTCTTCTTCTCTAAAAAGAAGGAAAACCAAAACAGCAATAAAAACCCAAACAAACAACAACTAAACAAAACAAACAGGATAAGAAAAAAAAAAGAAAACGCCATCAAAATTAAAAAAACCCACCACTGTTACAGACCACAGAAACTCCAGACTCAAGGTTCTGGTTTGCAGAGGTTCAGCTTTTGCCAAATGGGCATAATTAAGAGTGTGGGATGACTCCAAATGAAAGCAAAACTGAAGGTGAATATGAAATATCTCATCTCAATATCCACTAAAGAGAATGGTATCCTGAGGATTGAAACACACACACCCCCCACATCCACATGCATATCCCAGGATTCAAAGGGCATTAGATAGAGAATCCAGGCAGAAAGATAGCAAGGAAAAAAAACTGCTTTTTTTTTTCTCCTGAAAAAGTACCTAACTGTTATCATCTTGCTCAATAAGGAGCCAAATCCTGAGGGAGCAGATGGTCATTACTTTTGAACTTACTGTGTGCATTACTGTGTATATACATTACTGATGTACATCACTGTGTAAGCATTTTTTAAGTTTTTTTTTAATTTTTCGGATTTTCATTTAGAAATCAGAAAGAAAAATAATTCAGTGGCCCTGTAGAACATGTGACATGAAAATCTGGTTCTAGTCAGGTCAATGCCTGGGCTTTGATTCTCTTTACCTGGTCCAAAATTTCTACCACAAAGATTTTAAAAATCCATGTAGAACCTAGGCTTAGTTTTTCCCAATATTGATGAATGTTTGAATAATTTGCTTGTGATATTCAACCAAAACAGTTCTCAGAAAATAACTGACTGATTAGAATTGTCAGGAGTAAGAATCAGAACATATACCTCTAGCTTACGTTAGCAAATTAATTTTTTGATTGCAATAGTACTGGATGTGAACCCCAAAATGGTAAGCCATGGGCAATAGTCCTAAAACTAGAGGAATCAACCTTATTTTAATTTGGAATAGCTGGGATATCTTGGTGTTGGTTTAAGAAGGAACTTTGTGCCAAAAACAGTTTCTCCTTCAGCTCCTTACAGCGTCTGGTCTGCAATAAAGTGAAGAGAAACAAGACTGAGAAAATCAATATACAAAACATTAAAGTCAGCAAACCTATTCCTCCATCTGGAGAGTATCTTGGATATGTATGGTTTCATATTTAATCCCTTTCCTGATGGTGATTAGTAATTAGCAACATCCTATTCAGCTAACCACACAGAAAAGTTAGCACATAATTGTATTGTCCAGAAAAGATAAAAAGAATCCTTCTTGTGGGCTTTCTGGTTCATTCTTAGCTAGAAAAATGGTGTAAGAATTCCCTGTCCTGGAGCATTTTGCAGTCCTGTTTTCAGATGTTCTTGGGAGAAAAAAATCCCAGAACAAACAATTAAATAGCTGTGAAAAAACAAGCTACAAAAAAAACCCACCTCAAACAAATAAGCTGAAATTACCTGATGTCTTTTGATCTCATTAGATTGAGGTTGAGTAGTTTGGGTCAATTCTTCTTTTATCAGCATGGTTCACAGGTTGCTACCAAATTTAATACAGTGTATTTACAAATTCTCTCTCTCTAAAACAGAAAAGCAAAGAAAAGCTGTTAGAATGAGCTTATTCTTACTGAATGCACACCAATCCCACTTCAGCAAAGAAAAGCCCTATTGTTTAACAGATTGAGACATGCTAAAGCAAAATCAAGTGACTTGCTGTCTGTTGGACAAACTATTGACTGGAACATTATAATTTATGCTGATTTCAAAAGGCCAAATCTTACAAAATCTAAATTAAATTCTGCTACAGTGCATTGGAGTGTGGTTGATTGTAATAAGAGTTGGGGGTAGTGGTTGTGCTACAGCTTAAAGCCTTAACTGTCTTGTGGCAATTACAAAAATCAAAAATTGCCCACTCTTTTCAGTTTCTGTATGACCCTCCAGACACGTAGGGAATGGAAGAGAGGAAATTTCCCTTTCAGACTGTGGATTTTGAAGGGAAGAAACTGTACAATAGAGTTTTTTCTTTGACAATAATTTATTTCATCAGATCATTGCACTCCTCAATTCATGGTTCAAGAGCCTCAGCACCATTCACAGGACAAGGGGAAGTCCAAAGGGAGCAAATGTGGGGAAGGGAAGGGAAGGGAAGGGAAGGGAAGGGAAGGGAAGGGAAGGGAAGGGAAGGGAAGGGAAGGGAAGGGAAGGGAAGGGAAGGGAAGGGAAGGGAAGGGAAGGGAAGGGAAGGGAAGGGAAGGGAAGGGAAGGGAAGGGAAGGGAAGGGAAGGGAAGGGAAGGGAAGGGAAGGGAAGGGAAGGGAAGGGAAGGGAAGGGAAGGGAAGGGAAGGGAAGGGAAGGGAAGGGAAGGGAAAAATTAATAGATTCAGATCAGGAAGACACTGGGTGATTATGGATATTTGAATTCTTTCAATCAGTTTGCTGCATTCATTCCACCTAAATTTTTCCTATTTTTTATAAACATTGGTACCCTCAGCCACCTGAGTCATTCTGCCCTAGAGTGAAAACAAAATCTATGCAATGAGGTAACCTGCTCCTTTGTTACTAATGGTTCTGCTTAGTCCTGTTTATACGAAACCAATGACAGAGCAGCCTTTGAATAAAATAGCCCCTTTGTCATGCAGTATGAGAACTTGTTCCTTACCTAGCTGAACAGAAGAGACCACAGAATGACCTTTGGTTTTATCTATATATAAATACATAGATGTATAAATATAAATACATAAATGCAAATATAAAATACATAAATACATGTGTGTGTATATATATATATATATAAATACATAGATGTAAATAAAATATATATAAATACATATAAATACATAGATGTAAATAAAATATATATAAATACATATAAATACATAGATGTAAATATGTAAGTATTTTCAAATTACACTCATATATATTTTGTTACACTATATAATAATTTTAATATATAATATATATAATATGGTATTAATTATAGGCAATATTTACATAGATGTAATATATGTTTTAAATATCTAACAAATAAAAATAAATAATGATACAAAATATTTTTTTGTCTATTTAAACTCAGCTTCAGACAGTTATTTCTGAACATAGATTTGGAACATGTCAGCTACCTCCAACATGTCGTGGGCCAGAAATGAGATCTAAACAGCATTACTCCTGAAGGTTCCTGGTGTGTAATGGCCAGCTAAGTGCTTTTCAAGTTGCTCTGATAATCTGCATTATTTTTATTATCTTTTATTTCTGACAGTTGAGATATTTTGCATAGGAATATTGAGTTGCAAAACAGTGATGTATATTATAAAAACCACTAAACCACAAAACTTTTAAAATTCACTGCTCTTAAAGAATGTAGTTTCTGAGAAGTCTAGAAATTGCATAGAACTTCAGTTTCCTCCTCTCTCCTTCTGTATCTCACCTGGGGTAAGCAGTGAAAGTTGACTTTGAACATAGGTACACAAAAAAATGGTGTTGGCATGGAACAAAATAACATTTTTTCACTGGAAAAGTACTCGGCCAGGACTGCATTCCTTTCAGTGGCCATATAAGCCCTCAGCAGCTGAATGAAATAAGGTTACAACACAGTAGTTAGTGCTGTGCTTACAACATATCTTGGCTTTTGTAGTTCAGTTCAACTTCAGCACCAAAAATAACAAACAAGTCAGGCCTCCAAAACACACACCGATTTTTAAAAAGACTTAGAACTTAAAAATAATCTGAAAATACTCTTTTGCATTTCTGTCATTTTAGTTTCACTGTATAATCATAAGAGACATAAACACAGAGTTTAAATCAGGGGCAAACGGAAAACTCCAGAAGATGAGGTCTTAAAAAAACCCCCTAAAACTACAAAACTTTTGTTAAAATATGAGAGGAGAAAGCACTACAGTACAAGTTGGAAAGATGTCATGTGTGAATGTATGAAATACTTGAATGTGTTGACTGGGAATTATGCGTTGCAATGTGAGGTGGGACAAGTGACAGAGTAGCAACAAAGAAAGGAACCATGGAGCTTCTCAAGCTGTGAGAAGGGATGAGAGTGAGTGCTCTGCATTCCTCTCTCTTTGTCTATTTTCACTCTTTTTAAAAAAAAAAAAATTAATCTTTCTCTTCCCCTGTTTCACAACCTCCCCTTCATGAAGGCTGTTCATTCCGAGTAAGGAAGGGGATTTGTTATAATTAACCTACCAGAATTAATAAGTCAGTAAAGTGTTGCAATAACCTCCACCAAACACTAAGTACACATAATTTGAAACAATATGCCTTTACAACAGCATTTCCTACTGCAAGAAACACCATATTGGGTTATAAACAAGAAGACACCATACCTCCACCTCATTAAAGTACTGAGTTTGCCCTTGCAACACTTCTTTTTGTGTGAAACCATCTAAAGTCTGGGTTGGGGGTGTGTAGCAAAACCAAGCTGCAGCACCTCCTGCTAGGACTCTGCTAGACTCCACAGCCCTTCACACAGTGGTGCCCACCTCGGTCTGCCAGTGCTGGCTGCAGATAAGAAGATGCTTTGAAACCCCAAACAGAGGCTTTGCAGACTGACTGCAGCCTGAGGACCCTTGGAGAGAGAATTCTTGCTCTGGAGTGCTTGAAATCAGGTCCAAATATTGGAGATGGATCAATGTGGGCAGCTCACGAGAGTGGCACAGCACCTTCCTAACACCAGTTCAAGGCTGGTAATATTTCCACTACTTGCCAGGACTGAGTATAAGTAAGTAAGTAAGTAAGTAAATAAATAAATAAATAAATAAATCGATTTACAAAATTAACAACAGCAGTAAACCAAACAGGACTGTACAAAACATCAGTGTATATCAGAAAGGATCACTGTTGACACTGTCTCACTCAGTTTGGTTTCATAAACTAGTAAATCATGCTTAACAAACCTGTAAATTTAAACTTTAAAAAAACTCCTATCTCTTTTTTATCTCATAAATCTGAAATGATTGCTTACCCTAAAGTGTAGTTATTCAGTGTGTAATGCAATGCAGTGTTTGATGTAACTAAAAATCTTACTGCTTTAAAAAAGCCTTCAGAAAAGATGCTATATGTTTTTTTCTTGAACTGATCTTCCAAGGTATACAGGGAGCATCTAAAATGACAAGAAATACCTCAGTTTATGAGATTTTTATGTGACCTTTTATCAGAGAAAGACAATGGAAGGAAAATTATTTGTTTTCATTTACCCTTAATAGATTGTTTTCTGAGTCCAGTTGCTGAAGTAGATTATTATATTTTGCTTTCCTTTCAAAAGCTGGGTTAAAACCTGCTTAAGTTCTGTGAGAAATGGGTTTTGCAATATTAGGTCAGATGCAGCTAAAGTTCATAGATAAAATTTGTACCAAAAAAATCCACGAAGAATTCAATTAGAAAAGACCAGAGGCTGAAGAATAGCAGGAGGCTGCTGATCTCATAAGATAGGACATATTGTACTTGATCTTAAAACTATTCAACCATTCTAATATATTGATTTTACTTCAGTAGTCAGAAAGTCCCCCAGTCCTGGGCATATCCATATTTATTACGCTGTTATATACAAATACAGGGAAAAAACCTCCTGTCCTCATGCCAAAGAATTTGCAACCCAAGTTTACATTTTAATAGGATTAACTTATGAATAGATATATTCTACCTTATTATGTTTAAATGCATAGTTTTGAATGCATAAATATCTGTTTGCATGCATGATTATTTTATTTCTTATGTTTAATGTCCTTGTTCAAGGCCCATGGAAACCAGTGGGAATGTAAATTATTTATTTTCTTAGCCTTTGTGTCAGGCTAAAAGTAGGATACAGCTCTCTTGATCTCTGGTGACTGCAACTTTTCCTTCTATATTTGAGCTACATGTTTTGATCACTGTTTTAAAAACAAAATAGTTCTCAGGCAATGGGTGTAGGGCACCACTAATCTGATCAAATATCAATGTCTGCTTTGGGATGACATAAATCACTCTCTGGGCTCCACAGGCTGGGCAGATTGGATTTCCACGAACTGTCAGGAACTGAGAACATCCTTCCTGCAGAAACCTAAAGTTCTGTGTGCCAAAACCCACCTGAGGGTATTTAAAGAATCTAAGAACTGAACTGGTTGCTTCTCCTGTTATTTTTCTATATATGCATATGGTAACAGAAATTTTCAATTACAAAATCTGTATATTTGCATGGGCAAGGATTTCCCGAAAAGGTGAAGGCCAGGATGCTGCCACCTCCCATCAGCTCCCTCCCTTGCCAGCTGCCAGCACTGCTTGTTGGAAATCTCCAGCCTACAGAAGCACCAAACCTTTCCCAGCTCTTCTTGCTGGAGAAATAAGCTATACTGCTCTGAAGCAGGTGAGGAACATGCCACAATTTCCTGTTTCAGCTTCTTACCCAGCTCAGTGCACAGAAACAGAATGGTGCATGCCCACCCCCTCTCTCATTTGGGACTGTTCATTTATGCTGGTGCACATACAGCCTCATGCTCACATGCCAGCACACAAACCTGTTCCTCTCCATCCTACCTAAGATCCTGTTTACTGAAGAAAGACAGGGATAAAGTTCCAAGCCTTTATTTATTCAGAATACAATTTTGCAAGAGTTGCATGTGTAATTTGTCATGGGTGGGTGATGGGGTTGCAACATCAGGCATGAACCAGTCAACCTATAGAGAGCCAGCTTGAAGGAATTCATGTACTGCTACACCACTGGCCACAGAGGAAAAAGCTGCAGGGATTTTGAGGCTATTTTTGTGGGAGGAGAGAGTGAAATATATAATTTCTAAGGCATGTATCAAGGCTGAATCTTACAGATGTAGCCTTTGATATTCTTCTGGCAAAGATTAGCTGTACCAGGGTAACACAGAGATGGGCAGACAACAGACACTTGAGCTGCACTGATACTGAATAGATTTTTTCACACAGCATTTTAAACCTAACATTACACTGCTTTTTATTGCTTATAAAGTTGTATCTCTGCAACCACCCTGAAAAAAAAAAGACTGGCTCAAGCCCTACACACTCTTGAGATAGGTATGTGATGGCTCAAGCTGGAAACCCAGTGGTGGACTTCAGCTGGAAGCCAGATATCATTTGTTGTGTCCATATGTTTAAATCCCAGGACACAAACACATTTCAAGCTACCATCATGACACTGTTTTCATCTTTGCTTTGCACATTAAAGAAATTAGTGTTAGATGCTTAGCAAAACTGTAACACCAAATAAATATTATGTAAGGGCAGTACATAAATGGGTTATAGAAGAGCAGGATAACATCATAAAGGGAAAGTATTTGTGACTCATTTTTTCTAATTCTTTTAGGAGTTTTCCTAATGTGCAGTGCACAATTGAAATAAATGGAAACTTTAAGAAATATTCTACATAAGGCAGAGTCCAAAAATGTAGAAGGTTATGCAAGGCTAACTGTAAAAATAAGCAGACGAGTCCTCTAAAATAATATTGCAACATTTTTTGGCTTCCATTTATTGGTTGCCATAGGATTTTTAGTCAGTGAGCAACTGCTAAACACAAGGCTGCCTCATACCATAGCCTGGCTTTTAAGAGAAGAAAAACATTAACATTGTTTAATGAACACCCTTGTCTGGAGAAGCACTAGCAAATGCTAGGAACTCATTTTCCTACTGCCCAAAACCAGAGAGATTTGAAAGTGTTGTGTTTACGATGCTGTGCCCAATTTGAATCTTCCTGTCTGACAACACGCAAATATCTCTCCCAAATAAAAAGCAACTTGTTTTTGAGGGAAGTTGTTAGAGGAGAAAGTAGAAGAGCAAACAGGTTAAAGTGCCATGTACGCAACAGAAGGGATCACAAGGCACTTTTAATGAGCTATTTGAGTTACACCAGCTGCTTCTGGGGCCAGAGAGAACATCCACTGGTGGACACTAACGGGAAGAAATGGAAAATGCTTTTCTAAAGCACTTAATTTCTCTACTGAACAGGTGGTTAAGTCTGCTCTATGTAGCACATCCTACATGGAGGGGTAACAAGAGGAAAATAAAATAGTATCATGCTATAAAAACAAAATAAATGTATTTGCTCTTGATCTTTTATTCAGTCTCCCAGTATATCTTGCCATATCAACATTCATCATTACTATTTTTTATGATGCTGATTTATGGTCTCTCTGCATTCGGGTTTATTTCTGTATTTTGCTCACTGACTGCTAGATGTATAAAGCTTAAAGCAGCCACCTATATCCATGGCTGAGCATTTTCTCATGTGTTATAGAAGGGTCAGGCTCCTTTGGCCTGAAACCATTCTGGGCCAACAGCATTTGCAAGCTTGTTTTCACAAGTGACCATTTCCTAAGAGGAAAAGAGAGCATTTTCCCACATAAATTATACGTGTATTTACATTTTTAAAAATACCCAAAGGCTGACACCTAGGAAACTCTCAAGCTAACAAGAGAATCCTACTCTGAGACTTAGGCTTATAAAATGAAAGTCTTCTGGACGACCCTACACAGATGTCCATACAGTTGTGTCTGCTCACTGCCATTTAAGATGCTTGAGGGCACCCCACCACATCTCCATCTCTCTCTTCACAAGAGGTACATCTTCCACAGCCTCTGTCTCTCATCTGCAAGTCTTGGTAGATGTCTTGGGTACCTGGTGTATCTCAAAGGGAACAAAACTTTTCTGTGCATGCAAACAAATCAGGCTCTGGCAAGCAGGGAGGATTACTCCAATTTAACTTGAGACATCTCTGCCTGAGCTAGTCATGCTGAGCTCCTTTTATAGTCAGCAGAGAGAAATATAGTTGTCAACATTTAGCTGGACAAATCCTAGCCCTAAATTCCACTTGTGTAAGCCCATTACTTCCAGCTTCAATAGCATTAGATAGTCTGAATCTTGCCTTTGTCCTCCCTGTTACATGTAAAGCTGGCAGTGGGTTTCTCTGCCCATCTGAGAGGAACTTAAGAGCTGAGGCAGAACAAAGCTTGGGCTTGACTATAACTGACTTCAGAAGTGTGGTCAATCTGCCCTGCTGTGCTCTGACAGGGTAACCTTTTCTTATGAAAACAATCTTGGAATAAGTTTAAAACTGCCCTAAATATCAGAGTTTTTGGTCTAGTTCAGCAGCAAGAGCATGATGATTCTACTCCAGACAATGAAACCTATAGCCTATCTACTAACCTCTGGAAAGCAAGTCTTTCCCAGGTCTCTGGGGATCTCTGGGGATTATATGTTATTGATTCAGCTGACTGGAATTCACAGTAAATTGATGGTGTCAAGAAGTTGCAAAGAAGTACAGAAAAATGCAGTTTAGACACTTCTTTCCACTTCCCTGAACAATCGGCATCCAACAGCTACAATATTGGAAACATTACTTATGGATGGGAGCAGCAACATTCAGTCACTTAATCCAATCTACTGTTAGAAATAAGACGAGAAGCCTTCAACCCTTTAGAAAAGTCTGGTGTTTCTGAGATAGATAGCCTTTGGATATAGCACACAACATATACATTTCTCTCTTACTTCTCTGACGCATTCACCATGGTGGCCTCCAAATGCACTCTGTGTGACCTGGCAGCACAAACCCCATGGTAGCAAGTGTCACTTACAATTGCAGTTGTCCTAAGTAAAAGCAAAGTGTATTGGCAGGGTGGAAAAAGTCAGAAGATAAAACTGTTTAAACAGAATGACCAGACGATTTTCATTTTTGTTCTGTAATTTTTGAAAACAGATTACCGAAAGGCTAACATTGCCTGCATAAAATACCCTGTATTTGCTATGGTTTTTATTTTTCAGACTTATCTATAGGCAAGACTATCTGAAACCTAAAAACTTGATTTCCCCAAAAATTGCTAACTGCAGAAAATGGTGATGATGCTGTTGAAAAAGTACTGTGGAAGAAGGAGCAGAACTTGTTAAATCATGGCATTTTTCAAAATCAGTTGTACAATCCCAGGACGCTTGACGGAAAAAATAAGGTACAAGCCCCCCCCGCTCAAACAGCAAATAAGTAGAGCTCAAAATACCACTTGGCCCTTGACAGGTTGGTGTGAGTATTATTCTGGAACAGATAGCAATGTTTCTACTACAAAAGGGGCAAAGGGCATTATCTTTCCTACCTTTACCTATGAAGAAAGACCACTCATAAGGGGGAAAAAAAGGAGGAAGGGCACAATCATCCTGCATCTCCTGTGCTCTGAGGATATAAATGCAACCTTGACCTTGTCCTCGCTTTCTACACAAAGCTAAATTTATTCAGGAAAAATTTCATCCTGCAATAAAATGTGGGTTATCTTCATGGCCTGATCAATCAACAGGGATGAAATCAGGCAACGTTGACTACTCTCAGCCGCAGACAATTGCAAAATGTCACTGGATTTCTCTGAATCATGCATTTCATGTTGCTGATGTTCCTTTTTTAAATTAAAGACAGTACATTGGGAACTTTCTGACAAATCTCATTGCTGTCCTGAGGTTACGTGAGATCACTGGTTATTCATGTTAGCAGCTCCTCAGACCGGGCAAAGACTCGATAATCCACACAGTACCAAGAAAATGGATTTGTCAACATTTCTCGTCAAGTTGAATAGGAAAAAAAAAAGAAAAAAAGAAATATTTTTTGTTCTCTGCCATAAATTCTCTGTCGCAATCAAGCAATTGCTCTTCCAAGATATGTTCCTTTGACTGAATTAGAGAGTTTTTAAAAAGTCATAACTGGTAAAATATGCATGTACTTACTCATCTTGAGCATCTTGATTTGATTGGCCTTGATTTGAGCTACCAAGGAGAGTAGGCATCTTATGTAATTTTTTAAGCAATGTTTATTCTAATAAAAGTTTGTGTGTAGTAAAATCCTTTTACCCTAATGCAACTGGAGCCCTGTCAGAAACTCAGCATCCAGAAGAGCTTCAATTTTTACCCACAGATACACTCCATCTTACAGCAGCTCTAAAGGCTGTTTGCATGGATCAGACATGTTTCTTGCTAATGTGAAAACTAAAATTAGTAATTAGAAACACTCAGAAATTACCAATAATCTGCTGTGGTGGTGATCACACATAGAAGAAAGTACAAATCAACTCAATATGAAACAATAAAATGCCCATTGATGACCAATAAGCCAGAACTCTCCTCTTCTAGCAGGCTGACACTGAGCTTTTAACATTAAACCACAAGTGCATGGTATTTGACACCTTTTTCAACATATGATATTCTGACTAATTCTAATTTGGTCTATTTTTTAAAACTTAATTCCAGGGACTGAATCAGACCAAATTTTAGCCATACTCTGTTATGAGAGGAACAATGAATCCATGTAGAATTTAAAAGAGTCAGGTCTCAGCATGAGTAGAAATCAGACATTTAGCCTGCTCTGCCCCGTACCTTGAAGAATTTGCCTTGATCCATAGACCAGACTATTGCTAAGCATCTTACTTGGTCTGTTCAGCCTGGAGGTGACTGAGGGGAGACCTCACTGCAGGTACAACTTCCTTGAGAGGGGAAGAGAGGGACAGACACTGATCTCTGCTCTGTGGGGACAGGGACAGGGCATGAGGGAATGGCCTGGAGTTGTGTCAGGGCAGGTTTAGGTTGGATATTAGAAGGTTTTTTACCCAGAGGGTGTTTGGGCACTGGAACAGCTCCCCAGGACAGTGCTCACAGCACCAGCCTGATAGAGCTCAAGAAGTGTTTGGACAATGCTCTAGGGAACATGGTGTGATAAATGGGGATGGAGCTGTGCAGGGCCAGGAGTTAGACTGGATCCTCATGGATCCCTTCCAACTCAGGTTATTCTGTGATTCATGGTTACGGGTGGAAGTCTCTGTTTATAAGGGCACATTTGGTCACAGATGAAGGAAGATACTTGCTTTCTGCTGCTCCTCTCCACATCTCCAGCACATTCTGGCAGGTGGGGGAAACAGAGGCTGTGTGGCTCGGTGTCCCATGGCAGCAGCTGGTGCTGAATTCATGTCCTGCAGGGTCAGCAATGAGGGCAATTCTCTGCTGACCAATGACCCACACTTAGGTGAGCAGGCAGAAGTTTGTGTCACAGCATCCCTTCTTATTCTGTCACTTTGAGAAGGCCGAAGTTCAGACCCTGCAAGGAGGGCCTGCCCAACACCCACCTGCAACAAACTGTGTGCTCAACACTGATTCTCAGTGATTTAGAGGGGAAAAAGTCCAGCCCAATGGTAGCACCACAGATTGCCACAGAAGCCTTATCAACATGTTTCAGTCTTTCCAGGACTGACTGTGATGTCAGGGCTAGTGGGAAGCACGGACAAAGAGAGTTTCCTTCTTCGTGCACTGCTTTCTCAGTACACCTTTGCCAGCCTAATCAGATGGAGATAAACACCTTGCAATAGACTCTGCAACTGACGTCAGCTTTTTGTGTGCTTGGAATGATGTCAGCACCAGCTCTGCAATGCTTTAACCTCCTGAGCAAAAATAAACACAGCAGTAACTAACCTACTAGTTTGCACAATGCCAAGACTATTTCCTTTATGCCCTGCTGGCTACAGATGCTGGATGGAGGCAGGAGAATCAGAACAATGGGATCCACTCCTGTACTGAGCCAGTTTTTAAGAAGAGTCTAAACAAATATAAATTGAGTAATATGAAGAATAAATGATGCCTTAGAACAGAAGTCAGTCCCTTAAGAAATGGATTCCACTAATTTACATCAGTGCAAATAATATCAAATTAATTTTTCAGAATTTACACTATAATCACTGTAACTGTAATTTTTTTCACATATTTGCATACACTCACCAATATACATAAACATTTACAACTCAAATACACCCTACTTTCAAACTTGTATAGAGGCCTCTGGCGAGGCGTCAAAATTTCAAGCTAATAGCCTACATTTGCTTAATTCAGATGCCAAAAAAGCCAAAATGGAGGCACAGAAACTGGTACCAATAACATAAGTGTCAAGAACATTGGGAAAAGAAAAAGTCAGTGGCAGAACTGGCCTAATTTAAGGAGTTTTTTGGTTTCGTGTTTGGGTTTTCTCAAGAAATTTTCCCCAGCAGTTTCTCCTATTCCAGGAGAATTATACCATATTACAGGTCATTTATACTCCACTTGACTTACACTTTGATTTCAATTTATTTCATCGTGTAACCAATTTTCAACATTTGCTTCTACTGAAAGAATAAGAAAGCTACAAGCTAGCGAAGTTGTTAGCTGGACTGTCACTTATTAAATTAGCCAGATTTTCATAGAAATCTTAGCCAAAACTTAAAGAATAAAGAACTGATTATTACTAATTCTTTTGGTATTCATTATGCAATTAGTCACAGTGCTCGCTCATACATTTCCAAATTTCAACACAATCATTTCAGGATGAAGACTATTATTTTTTTCTCTTCTTAATAATTTTTCACTGGCATCAAATTTCATGTCCTTCCTCTCCAATTGTGAGGAAAGAGTTTGGGATTCAAGAGTCTTGGGCTGGGCTTTTTACTTTTTCTTTCCAGAAACACAAGTTCACCAAGGTTATTTCATCTACAAGAGAATGCATTTTTAATTGACTTGTTTATCTCCATAACACATGCACACCTCAGCAAGACTGAGGGATCAGGTTATATGACATCATGGTGCCAGAGGAATAATTGTCTGGTTTGTGCAGTCCTGAAGGAAAGTCTGTAGCTTGAAATTGCACACAAATGCTGCATTGACAGGATATATAATGCAGCAAAAAAAGAGCACATTTTTTTGGGGGGGTTTTTTTCAGTTGGGAGGGGTAGAGGAGGAGGGGCTGGAGGGCTTCCAAAGTCTGCCATGGAGTCATATTCTGTGAAATGGTTTTGTTTGTAGACATGGCTTTCACCCTGCACAGTTGTGAGATGATCATCCTTTTCCCCAGGACTGAGAGGCAGCTAAGACTATGTGACAGTCTGCTCAGCAAAATCCCAAATCCCATTGCAGTTGCTACCCAAATTGAGGCTGGAGCAGCACTAAGAAAGAGGTCTCAAGCATTTCTGCAGCAAGTAGTTGAGTACACAGGTATAGCACTAACAGTGCCCATGAAGCAGAAATAACGAAAAAGAGCCAGAAATCAGAATCACTAATCCCCCTCCTGGGTTCAGCTTTAGGAACAAGGAAGCTCCAAAACCAAGACACCCCTTCAGCATTTTATAAAACTGACTTCAGCTGCCAAAGGATTCCTCTGCAGCTTTATCCTCAAATAAAAAATTCACTGCAAACGAGCAATCATTAGTCAGCTGCATTTTTCGTATAATTACTGGCAGTGAAAAAGCAAGCGTGCAGGTTGCTGGAAAATAAGGTCTAACTACTTCCACCCAAACAGAACAGAAGCTGTTCACATAAGTTTTAGTGGGGGAGAGGGAAATCCTCAGTGCTCCCCTTCTCTCTCTGACTGATTACAATCTGCTTTTTTTTCCATAAAGCACATTTATTGTGGGAGTTTGATTTGAAAGAATTTCAAGTAATTTAAACTTTGGCTGCAGGCATACAGATCATTTAAAAACTGATCTTCAAGTGTTTCTACATGTTAATAACATTTCTAGTTAGTGCTATAATCGAGTTTTAATTCTCAATCTACCAACTGAAACATATGCCAAGAATTACCTAGAAAGAAATCATGTAGTTCCAAGTTAGCCAGGCTGACAGTAAACCCTGTGCTAGCAGTTTTAGTGCAATAATCTTTATTTTGCAATGGGAAGTTTTGAGGCTGGAGGTTTTCTTTAGGGGTGACTGTCAACCACCTACAGCTTTTTGAAGCTACAGAAGTGCACTGTGGTTCAAATCAAAGCCCAGTTCAAACTGTCTTTTCTTAATAGACCAGGATTCATCTGTCTGACCTCACGTTCTCAAATCATCTTATTACCCTACATGCTCTTATATATGTCACTACCTGCATCTGTTAATTATTAAGGTGAATGACAGCAACAGAATATGGCCTTATGAAATGGAAGACATTAAATTAGGAGGTGCTTAATTCAGATCCATCCTTTCTGGAATTGAGGTGCAAATGCAAGAAGCACATTGCCCCAGGATATTTCCAAGTGCAAATACCAGCTCACTCCATTTTGGTATCTCTCTTCACCAGCCAAAGAGCCTCCCACCACTCAAGTTCTCACCATATTTCAGTACCCCTCTTGAAAAAGGTAAATGGGCTTGGTAAGACACAGGGACAAGCCAAAAGAAAATAAAATAAAAGCCAGTTTTATTCATAGCAAATGTTAAAATATTTGATGAAAAGGGGCTTACAGTATTTACCTTGTAAATAAATATAAGTGCTAAGTTTTCTCAGCTCACGGGACAAGGCAAGAGCTTTTCAGCAATACCAAAAATACCAGCTGAATGATCCTAACAGAGCAAACTCCTGCAGCACTTCCTGTTCAGTAAGAACACTGTTCAACACTGAAGTTTAGTTAAATATGCACAATTTTATTTATTGAAGAGATTAGGACAAAAACATTAAACCAAATACATGACAAAGCACCAGAGGCAGTAAAACCCCACCATGCACATCACCAATCTTTCCTCCTATAAGGTACTTATAAAATAAAAAAAAGTCCTTCTTGACACAGCACCATCTTCAGAGTGTAAAAACATTACTCCTTTATATTCTTAGTTACCAAAATAGAACCAAGGCAGGTCAGCTGCAGCTAGCTTTGTCTCTTGATAAAGAACTGTGAAACATCCTCTTGAGAGTGGGACCATAACTTTCCTGCAAGGCAGGCAAATAGCATCCATACGTCAAATGCCAAGTAGCTGTACGCACATGCCACATACTATAATTAAGCACAAATTCAAGTAACATTTACATACTACAGAGTCCACATGTACCTACCCAAAAAACATGACCACTTCACAAAACGTATACAGGCAGTAATATCAGAACAACTGAGGTACTGGAAACACAAATATTTATGCCAAGAGATTTCAATATCATACAGCAATATAAAAGCAGTAATAAAAACATTTGCCAGTCTAAATCAAATAAAGCTATCTAGGAAAAAAAAAAAAAAAAAAAAAAAAAAAAGGCTAAATAAAAAGTTATTTAGGGACAGAAATACCTGAACAGAAAAGAAGTGTGTTAACTACAGCATGTAACATGTCATCCCAAGTCAACCCGTAATTGAAGTACTGGCTTAATACATCACTACTGTGACATTTTCTTCAATAAATAGAATAAGTCTTGACAATACAAAAGGTGCATATTACTGTGTATGTTTCAAGAGGAATATCTGTAATATAAATGTTCAGCTTATTAATACCCTCTTATTTCTTAGTCTGGACATAAACAAAAATGAAAATCAAACAATTCTTTTCCCAAGTTTAAAGGAATTCAAAGAAAAAACCCACAATACTCTTCCTCAATAATAAAGAGCCCTCTATTTACACATGGGCTAGTCAGTAAAGAAGAGATTGGTTCTCAGATGAAGACACCTTTAAGGGCTTTCTGCCCTCTCTAGTCATATACGTGCAGCATGGCAGATATGGAAGCCAGTATCTCATATCTTTAAAAAAAAAAATTATACAGTTTTCCTATTTTTTTTTCTCCCCTATTATAGCAGTAATGCATCTGAAAGTTCGAGTTATAATAGCTTCCTGCAACAAACCATTTGACACAAAACAGAACAGCCTGTTAAATGACAGTTACTTCCCCTTAAGGGAACAAAGCATTAAAATGTCATTTCCTGACAAGAATATTAAGTAGTTTATTTAGAAGAAATGACTTGAAAATAGCTATCAAGAGACATGAACTGAAATTTTGCTTTTTTTTAGCACCCACTTTTCATGTCCATCTTTGTGCATCTAATTTTTTCTTGTATTAATCCCATTAATTATTAGACATCTGATTAAAAAAGTAAGCCAATTGTATTTTCCCTGAATAATGGCTGAAGTTAAATATCTAACAGTGCGATGCCAAGATGTGAGCTGAGGCAAAAAAGTTTCTATTTGTTGTGAGTTACCACTTTTTTTAATGGAACAGAAACAGGAGTGATACAGCTGCACCAGAATTGGCATGTGCAGTCTCCTTGGCTCCAAAAAGGTGAGAAGCTACAATTGCTCCATGCTGCCTTTTCTCCTCCAAATCAATCTAACCTGATAGCAAGCTCCCCCCGCCCCCCCAATCTGTCCCCATGCTACATTTGTTATATTAGCTCCTTGTGGAGGTTCCTTCTCAATCCGAGGACCTCTGAGTGTCTTTTGCTACCAAGCTAGGCTGATGCAGGATGTGACTGAACGCGGTCAGGAAGGGCTCCTTCATGTGTCCATCTCCAGGTTGTGTACCTTCTGAACACCAGTCTTTGTGCTCAGTTAAAGAATGGGTCCAAGTCTTCTTCCATGTTGACATCAGGCACCAGCTGATCTGATACTTCCTTAGCACCATATCCTGAATTCGATACATTAAAATCTGTAGAAAACCATGGATGGTCCAGAATTTCCTGGGAAGTCAGCCTTTCTGATGGCTCTCGACGCAGTATGCTACGTATGAGGCATTTTGCCTTAGGGGATAGAGTTTCTGGAATGTTAAACTGCCCACGACGGATCTTGCTGAAGAGGGAACTAGGCTCAATGTCATGGAAAGGATAGCGTCCAACTAGCATGGTATAAAGCATGACACCTAGACTCCACACGTCCGCTGCTTTGCCAGAGTAGCTGCCATTTGTGTTCAAGATCTCTGGACTCACATAGGCTGGGCATCCATGCTTATCAGAAAGAGAGTCATCATTTCCTCTTAAAATATAAGCATCTTCTAGGCTTTCCAATTTCACTCTAGTCCTGCAGGGGAGGAGAAAACAAAATACTATCAAGGTAAGCAAACATCAAACACAAATTCTGGCTGTTGCAATTACATGGTTGTAATAGTCATAACTCTACGAAATTTGACAACTGCAGAAGTGCACAGTTTAAAATCACATGCACAGCAGTTTTGTCCCTTCCATACTGGTTAGGGATATTAGACACATATAGGGAATACAGCCACACATACAGCTACGAGATTTCAAATAGAGTCATGCCCAGCAAACTTATTAATAAGTTTATCTCTTAAAAAAAGAAAAGGAACTGCCATATTCATGCTCGTGGTTAATTTTACATAGACATGATTTCCAAAAGGGGACATAAACCTCAAGACCTTTTCTGAGCTGGATGTGCACTCTAATCTACCCATGTAGGATTAATGCCCAAATACAAACCCAGTCCTAACTACACAAGTTTGACACTTTCATGCTGGCAAAGCCTCTCTGTACACCTATAATTCCACAAGGTTTAATAGTAATAAAATGGTCACTCTGACCTTAAACGTTCCCTCTGACCAACTAACATGTTCCTTTATCCCAGCAATTTTAAGAGAAATTAAGAAAGAGCACTTCTAACAGATTTCAGTCTTCTCAAATAGACTTTTGGGCAAAGGGAGATCAGGTGAGCTGAAGGCCAAGATTAACAGCAAGCTTATCTACCCAACTGAGTCAGAGGAGCTCCTTGCACTGGAATGAACAGAGAATCTGGCAAAGGACTTGAAGAGATGACAGGGATGCCTTATCTAGATTGCAAACTCCTGCTGCCTGCAAAGCACTGTGAACTTGTCATTGTGCTGCAGTAATTATCTCTGCAAAAGAATTTTCTTCCCTTATGGATATCACACAAGAGCACAAAAAATGATGCAGTGCTGCTTGTCATAGCACTATATGAACATAACCTTTTTTCCCTTTCTCACTGCTAGGCTTTGTATCTATATTTAAATATCTGTCTCTGTTGGGAGGTATCCAAAGGATTACCAAGTACCCTTTAGACTATTTCCCAGTAAAAGATGGTTTTGAGAACAGAGTAACTACAAGGCAACAGGGCTTGTCCAGTGCCTTGGGATGGCAGAGTGACATAGCAGTAGTGCAGATTTTCCTTTCAATAATTTGGGGCCATAACTCAACCTGGGGTATTACTGCCCTCATCCCTCAACCCCACAGGTCTGTTAGCATCACTCCTAGCCCTGTGTCATGGCCCTGCTCCCACACCACAGACATTCACAGGCAGGGACTGGACTTCATCCCAGAAGGCAGAACTTGCATCTCTTGACTAAAGCACGTAATTTAACAGGCATTAAAATAGACAAGGAGAGCCTTGTTTCTTCAATGTTTACTGAAGACAACACTGATTGAGCTT
This sequence comes from Sturnus vulgaris, assembly GCF_052056855.1. NCBI lineage: Eukaryota > Metazoa > Chordata > Aves > Passeriformes > Sturnidae > Sturnus > Sturnus vulgaris. The sequence goes on along the minus strand of NC_142245.1, from coordinate 101,810,850 downwards.
GAGCTGCAAAAGACATCTGGGCCAGCTTTGGCTTAGACTTAGTTCCAGGGCAGCTCAGCCCTATCGTTTTTGAACCAACAGAGGAGCATTTTACTCCATGGAGTACTCCAGAAGCAACTGTGCCATAAACATTCATGACACTTGGACCTTTTCAACAGCTAAATACGTTTACTAGCAGAGGTGAAAGCCCCTCTGGCAACACGCCCCAAATGAGGAAGTCATAAATACAGAATTCCGAATACCTGGCTCCCAAGCACAGTGTGTCAGGGCAGCTCCTTCTCTCCTGAAACAAGCCAGTGTTTGCTCCTCCAGCTCAGTGCTGATGGGCTTTGTTCAACACACCTGCTTCCTCAATAATCACCACTGCCATCCTAAGAGTACTTCTGGCCATGGACAACCCCCTCACCAGCACTCAAACAATACTTCACAGCAGCAAGCAACACACAGGAAGCGGGCTGCAAGGAAAAATTTAACTACAATTACCAAGACCACAGAAATTTCCCTCTGTACACCAAACAGAGGGTCCACAACAAGAGAGTGACTTGAGGAGAGGCCTTTCACAGTGCTCAGCTTTGACACATTCCCACACCTGCACAGTGTAGGAAGAGAAGCAAGGAGAAACGCCCAGAGGAAAAAAAACATGCCAAAGAGGGCAGAGAACAGAGGAGAGGAAATGAAAGGGAAGGCAGGGACATGAGTTGTGGTTCCATTTGCATTGCTCACCTCAGTTTTTCCATAGAAAAGCATGTGTAGCAATAAAACAGTGGGGCCAGATATTCAAACATGCATTAAGTCACTGAACTGCCAGACAGGAAAGCATCGACTCACTCCTGCTAACTAACAGAAGCAGAACACACACACAGGGAGTGGGGCAGAGCAGGCTATTTATAAACAACTTCCAGGAGGGAATTCACCCCCGCACACACACCCGCCTGCCATCCCAGCGTCAGCAACACAGAGAAATGTTGTTTACTTTCCTATCCTATTTTACATTTCTGGGAGTTGCCAAAGACTTTAGAAAAACAGTTCAATAAGAAGCTTTTATATTACATAAAATTACTGGAATCCCCTTATCTCTCATTCCCTACAACAGACGCAGTACAAAACCACAGAGAACAGACTGCAAGGTGTGTCAAAAATTCGTATTTTTTTCCAAGAGAAGAAATAATTTATCGATAATAAAACAGAAGCAGCACACAAAAGCCATATCCCCATCTTGCTTTCCTCGCAAGGTGCTGCAGCCATCACACGAAACAGCGGGTTTTGTTTGAGCAAGCAAATGGAACAACAGCTGGCCCTTATCTGCCTGCTCCTCTGTAAGCCCTGGGCAAATGAAAACACTCAACCCAGGTTTTTCATCCTGCTGAGCTCACAGGCTTTGAGGAAACAAAAGGTCCCAAATTAAACAAAAACACAACCTTCAGTCTTCTTCCCCCTGGTCAGCCCCAAGCCCTCAGCCAGAAGCTCCCCTGTGTGCAAGGTGCAGGTGGTGAAATGGCTCCGCTGCACGCAGGCAGCGCTCCTGCAGCACCAGGCACGCGTTTCCCTGGCAGACTGCAGGGCTGCACCCCTGGGCACACACTGCCAGCTGCACGGCTCCTCCTCTCCCAGTCACACCAGGCACAACTCGGTGTTCCCGGTTTCACTTGTAAAGTCCAGTGTGTGCAGCAATGACAAGCCAGGGCTTCCATGGGTGCAGCAAGGAGAGCACAGCGGGATGGGGAGGGCTGTCTGACCGGGCTCCGCTGGCAGCACAAAGAGCTCACAGGGGGGTTCTGCCAGCATCCCCCACCACCAGGACTGGGGCTGGGCAGACACACCGCAGCCCATTTCCAGTGACAGGATTTCACCCGCCTCAGCCTCACAGATGGAAGGCAGTCTGTGCAGTGCTACCACTGAGCACTGCGCAGGTGTACACAGCAACTCTCACTCCCCTTTCGACAGTCATTTCACGTCTTTCCAGGCAATCAGAAGGAGCAGCCTGGCTCAGAAGCCGCTATTTCCCAGTGCACAGGACCCCATCTCTGCGAGAAACAGCTTCCAGCTCTGCTGGTCTTCTCTCACTCTCCATTTCAAGCATTGGCTTAAAGAACTCCGTAATCCAGTGAGGTTTTTGGGTTCGGTTTTGGGGGATTTTTTGGGAGGAGACAGCAGGCAGGGAGTATGGAAGGGAAATGGGAAAAAGAGGAGTCAAAGTCTAAATGCAGAGAAATGCAGAGACATGCTGAATGAGAAGCAATCTCTGTCTCCCACGCGCCTCTCTCAGAAAGCACTGAAATCAAATACCCAGGACAAGAAGTAAAAGCCAACAACAACAAACAGACCCTGCAAACTACAGGTCGATTCTGAGAATACAGAACCTCGACAGAAAAGAGTGGGGAGTGCATCCAATGGCAGATTAACTGGACAACCCAAAATCTGACATTTGTTAAGGCAAAGGACAGAAAAAAAACGAAACATGAAGGAGTGAAATCACAATCAACTTTAAAGTGCTCCCCATCACAGAGAAGAAAAAGGACAAAAATAGTTCTCTAAAAAACTCTCATTCTCTAAATAATTAACTCACATCAGTCACCTGAAGGATCCCCATAAGAGAAAAAAGGTTTTCGAAAAGCACCAGCATTTGAGCTTGACAAACAGTTGCAACAAAATTAATCCCCGAAGTTCAAATACAAGCTACTGCCACCGCCGGATGAGGATGACTTTGTACACATACTGTAGGGCAACAAAGACTTTTGCCAACGCTTACGTAATTACAATACATAATTTCAAATTTTAATGCAGACTCCGAATAAGCACTTGGAAAAAGTGCATTATGCATCTATCAGATCATTGATAAAACACTGCATTAGTTTAATGCATTAAAAAAAAATACAAGCCTGAATCATGGCTATTTAAAAAGGGGAAGCTATTCTGCCTATGAATGCTTTCCCATTACTGGTGAATGAAACCACAGAAGTGCAATCAGAGGGCAGCAGCAGCACTCGGACGGGAAATGCGTCTTTGTCCCCATAGAAACCGTCAGGGAAACCCATGAAAAACAATACCACTCTGAGTTTCTTATCAATATGCCATTCATTACTTGACTGCATTCAGACTTTGCTCTTCAGTAATGTAACAAAACATAATCAATTAAACGTCTTCCAGAAGATTCTCCAATGCAACCTTCTGAGTTAGCACTCACCTCTGCCTTTGTTGCACATCCCACACTTTTTTCCAAAGATTCACATTATTCTTCCCTGCAGAGCTTTGGGACTACCAGCAAATTGCTACCCTGCTTTCTGACACTGAAACCAGGCTGTAAGAATGCAATATTCACACCTGCTCTCCAAAAGCAAACACTTTCTATACCAAAATCAGTGGAATTATTCAGAGGGCTCTAAACACATAAAGCAGGAGAAAAAAAAAAATCAACATTTAAAGCACAGATAACAACTGATAGAAGAAAATATCTTCACTGCAGTGAATAAACAGTCAGTAGTAAAGGAGCTGAATCAATGAAAGCAGTCTGCCTTTAGTCTGTCCCCAAAGCCATCTGTATGAGAAATAATACCTGAACAACAGCTGAGCCAACCTTCCCATTTTGGGAATACTAACAGCAGACCAGACCCACAATTTTTGCACAGCAACACTCCTGATATGACAGCCAAATCAGCTGCTATGAGCACTCCAGATACACCATCCAATTATTACTTAGGCTGTGCCAAATGAGAAGATCCAGATTTACAGATTCTATGCAGCAGACTCTGGAGATCAGGAAACAAACATCATTGCCATCTGAACTGCCATTTTAAAAATACAATTACAGGTAAATAAAAAATGGCAAAAAATAAAATAAAAAAAGGTGCTTCACAATATTGCTCCAACAGTAAAAACTAAAAGCACCCAAGCAATATTATCCCACTGAGGCAAGGAAAGCCCTTCCCCTAGGTAGAGGCACTCAAGCCATTGACTGCCCAGTGGACCAGGGATTGCTCCTAGGTGGCCAATAATTTACAGGTCATTTAATCGAGGTCGGTTGCTCACACCCAATCATAAAGATGAGAAGAGCATGCAAGCAATTAGAGTCAAGGAGGCCAAAAAAAATAAAAGGGAAGCTCAACATTGGAAGCGGTTATCTTTTGCTAATCGATTTTTTTTTTTAAACTAAGGGAATTTCTCCTAAATAATGCAGAAGTAGGCTGCCATCAGGGAGCCAGTGAGACAGGGAAGGCGGTAACGAAACCCTGGGCAGATGATTTGCAGCTTTGGTGCAAAGACTCATTCTGAACTCACAACTATCCAATCTCCTTGGGGGCAGAGGGGCACACAAGAGCAGGGGGAAATGTTATGCCATCAATTTAAATCCTGGTCCCTTCACCAACAGATCCCTTTCCAGTTTGTAAGAGCACAGCGCATGAGTGTTCACCGCACAACATCCTACACAACTTCAGGGAAGCAAAAAGCAAACTCTTTGCACAGGCTGTTAGACAGTCTCTTGCATAATGAAACAGGCTCAAGGATATGTTTCAGAAGACAACTGGGACTTGCAGGCAGCACAGGTTTACAGGATGAACCTTGCTCCTAGGGGAAGATTCCTTCACTGGTACTTCCGCACAATAAGGAAGCCTCTAAAAATTACATCTCCCCCACCCTTCCTCTTCAGGGATGCTAACAGCACACTCAGCCCTGCCTGCACACCCCCGATGCGCAGTACCCAGCAACTTAGAGATTTTAACTTGTTTTAAGCTGGTCTGCGTTTTTTTTTCCCTACAGAACCCCACTTAAAAATGCTCAGACTCACCTTCAGGAAAGGCTGTTGCCCCAAAGACCTCAGCTTTACAACACTCAAATAGGATTCCTAGGAACAGCCTGTCATGTATGCCATATACTGCGTTTCTTCCATGCCCTTATTGCCTAAGGACAAAACACGTTCCCCAGAGAGTTGGTAGGTAGTGATGCATGAGTTGGGGTGCAGGCTGTGAAATCCAAGGCAGACCCTTCCACAGAGGAGCTTGATTACAATACCCTGAGAAATCCATTTTTTGACAAGAATCTGGCTCAGGGCAGCTATTTCACCACCTCATTTTTATCTTGTTAGATCACATTGAAGATCAGAGTTTTAAAAGGCTGTGCTGTCAACCATATGCTGTGCTCCCCATCTTTTCCAGATCTTTTGATACAACGCATGATGAAACTCCACAGGGAAAGAAGACCACAATTTGACTTTTTTAACATAATTGCATGTTGTGAAAACAGCCCTGCACTTTCTGAGCCTCTGATGGGTGCTCAACATCTCTAAGGCAGAGCCATGCCATTATTTCACAATCTTACTGAAAACCTTTTGCTTAGATGTCTGCAATCCTGTCGCCAAGCAATACACATCTACCAAAAAAGCAGGTGTTCAAGACTAAATATGGCCCAGGTTGGGTCCTGTTTACCATCTTCACGTTTCCTCTCCCACTCAAGCCTGAAGTAATCTCCCAGTATGATAATAAGGACAAGTAGAAGAGAAGGCAGCAGAAGAACTTCCCTCTGACAATCCACTGCAGCTGTGGCTAATCGGGCTCCTGCCTCCCTTTTTCACCCCCAGCACAGACATCCTGTCTCTATTCATAATTCAACATGGACCATTTTGAAGCAAGTCTATGGATGGAGGTTTTCAAGTCTTTGAAAGGACCAGTTGTTGAACTGAATTTGAGATGTCCTAAGACACATCTACTCCCAGGGACTACAAAGTGCCTTTAATCAGAGAGATCCCATGATGGGCACCTCAGGAGAGGCACCACCCATGACTGGCATGACAGCCAACAACACCTACCACAGCACCCTGCCTAAACAGAGAGAGTGAAGACAAGGCCCTGCTATGATCCACAGACACTCTAGGGGTAAATCTCCTGCAAACTCCAGCGCTGGGTACAACACCAAAGATTTTTGACATTCATGGTCTCACTGAAAGGCCCTGATCTGACTCAAGGTCCATTTGAGCTCCCATCATGATCCCAAGGCCAGACAGCAGCCAAATCTTCCCTGGCTTATGCATTAATTTATAACCTTTGGCACAACAATTAACCTGTTTATCTATGCCCTCGAGAGAGATTTATGCACTTCACAGGGCGGGTGTGATGTTCACTAGCTGCACACAGCCTCCCTCTTCGCTTGCACTGGGAAGGGCACCAAACACACAACAAATTCAGTGTTGCTCCTAGGAACATGATGAGAGCAGAGGCTTAGTAACCAAACCCCATAAAGGCAAAGGGGGCACAAATCGTTCTGTGAGAGAGAGTTGTGCAACCACTTCATCCTCTGCCCTAACCCTCACAGCAGATTTGCTGTCCATTGAGAAATTCACCTCCTTCCCATATTCTACGAACAATAATTTCTGGTTTGAAATTTGACCTGCAATTCTCCACTATTGAAGAACTCGTGCTCTTTGGTCCTGTGGTCCCATTCAGGGTAGTGCAAAGTGCTTAAATGACAAACAGATGAAGACTGTTTTTATTTCTAAATCTTTGGGTATTTTAAGAGCACTCCCATTTTGTTTGATTTTCTTCCACTTTAGGACTCTCTTTCTAGGACTTAGGCAAAGCATTAACTTACCCTTAAAATTGCATAGAAAACATGTAACAGTAAATTCTAACACATTGATGAAAAAGTTGCTGACCATCATAATCTGATGCTGGGGAGAAAAGCTTACTACTAACTATGAGAAAATGAAAGGTCTACATGCAAAAAGGTTGGTATATGTATTTGCATTTTTTGTGGGATCAGGTTTGTATCATGAGGATTGCAAACAACTAGGTCATGTTAAAGCATCATCCACTCAAAGCTAAGAAATTAAAGAGGAAAAATATTCTAAAAGCACCAAGTAAATTATGTTATGCTACAACAAGCTTTCTAAATTAGTGTATTGTACTGGCTGCATTCCTCTGGCATAGAGCAAAAAGTGTCAAATCCTGTTTATTTTTTTGAATCCCACCTGCCTCACATTTACTCAAAGAATAGAGGAAAATTATAATATCTAAATACCAAAACTATTTTGATTTTCCTTTCAACAAGTATGATGAATGTACAAGGTCTTTAAGCTTCAAATATTACGACAGCTAATATTTTAATATAATTAAAGGCTTAAAAAACACACTAAAGAAATTAATAATTCCCTGACAGCAGAAATGTTCTTGTATTAAGAAAACCATTGAAACAACCAACACAGAAATGCTTCATTTAATTCTGAGATATTTCAGATGGCTCTTTCTCAAAGCATCTGCTATGTATCAGACTGATGAACTGCTTTATTAGCTATATACTGTGTATAGCACTATTTTTAGCACAACCCAAAAAAACCTGCCTGTTCTGCAACATTAGGGACACCAGCTAGGAGAAGGGCATGGTTGTTCTGCCCAAGGGCCTAACTATGAGGACAGGCTGTACACGGAAAATGGTAAATACCATGCCATGAACAGAGATAAAATACTCAAAAGCAAGAGCCTCACAACATCAACACCAACACCAACCTGGCTTAATACCCAGGACAAAAAATATTTAACAACATGGATGGAAGCAGAAAATATACAAGTACACATTTTATCACAGGTCATCCACTGTTTTGGATTCAAGTTTCATTCTGAAGTGTAAGGACAGTTTCTGAAGTGTTCAAGTATCTCAGAGGTACTTTAGAAAGTCTGTTGAGACTCAGTATGGCAAGTCAGTGACATTTTCCATATTTTCAGTGTCCTGGAAGCCACTGCACTCATTTAATAGATGTGCTGCTGCTTGCAAATCCAGTCTTACAAAACATTTCCAGCCATGCCGTAATATTTTAGAACTTCTGCTTCATCAAAATCAGCTGCAGGTTTATGGAGTTAACTCTGAAATTTTGATACTGCAAGACTGGCTATTTCACCTATAGTTTACAAAGGGATCCACAGACACAGCCCTCCCTAAAAAACACAACTGCACTACCTTTAATACAAAACAAAGGGCCCATGTAGCAACAGCACACATCATTTTTATGGAATGCAATTTACCCTACCTTCAAACTTCCTATAGTTCAAGATTTAAAGAAATTATTATAAATTGCCTTGAAACATAAATAGTTTCTGTTTGCTTCCACAGTGGAATTCTGAGTTTCATTTTAAGTGCTGATGTACTTACACAGATGCAATAGTGTAAGACATGATCAGTCTGTCATGTATTTAGCACATGAAGGGAACACCTCTAGTATGATTAGGACCCCTACAAAATCCTCAGTGCTACTAGCCTACAGCAATACTTTATTCCACCTCTTACCTCCCAGTTCATTAGAAACATCCCAAAGCACTGTGATTTGCAACATTCAAATAACACACATTTTTAGTGGGGACATCAAGTTGAAGCAAAGAGCTCTCATGGTGCGGCTAGATCAGGAGCATAAATCTTTGCAAATTCCAGCTGTAATTTAGATAATGGGAATGGGGTAGAAAAGAGTTTCAACACTGTATGCACCCACTTGCAAAACTTCAGCAGCTCTGTTTTTGTACTCCGTGAAAGAACATGTACTAAGAAATGTTTTAAAATTTATTTTCTTTTTTAAACAAATGGAAATACTTCCATATAACCTTCACATTCCCTCTGGCTCCTCCAGTCTGGCAGCTCTCAGCTAACAGCAGACAAGCATCTTACTAAAAAAAATAAAAGCACCAAGTTTTCCATTCATGTGTTGCCTGCATGCTGGATTTCCCATCTTTTCTTCTACCAAAATAAAAGCTATGAGAGTCTTCAAGAAGAGGAAGTTCCCAAAGCAGTAGCTACTTAAAATGAACTGCAGAAAAATAGCCCTGAAGAAATAGGAAAAGAACTACTAAGAAAGAGCTCCACTGAAGAGCCGGTGACATACAGCAGCAGAGCTCACACACATTTCTCAAAACATCATTTTTATCTCTTCTCTCCCTCCCTGGTTCATGACGAGCAGCAGAGAGCAAGGGCTGGTGCAGCACACGTCTGCCAGGCAGTGCTGCTGGCAGCAGCTCCTCAAGGAGGGCTCAGCACTCAGGCATCCCCAGCAGCAGCCCAGACACACCGCAGCTCAGAGGGCTGCGAGCAACACACCAGCACCTCCGTGAACTCAGGAGGACCAGGAAGATTCTTCATGTCTAAATATAGCAGCAGATTGAAAGTGATGACTGATTACAGTATGATGATCAGAGGATGTGAAAAAAGGCAGTCGCTGCTGTTCTATTTCTATCTCACATTATTTCAACTCTGTTTATTTAGCAGAGAAAGGATTGCAATACCTTCCTACTTACAAACCAACATTACATCCAGAAGAAAACCACATTATCATTATCTTAAAAATAACCAGCAAGTCCTATTTGACCTTTAAAGTGAATTATTGTATAATTAGAAGACAATGCTCAAAACTGAGTAACAGTGTCATTTTGTAGACAACAGCTAAGTTAAAAACATTCATAAAAGCCACCACTGCTATTACAGTACACACCACTTTTCTTGGGTGGCTGAAGGATTTGGCCCTGTGCCTCCTATGCTGCATTCAGTTCCTAGTAAGCAGCAGGGTAGGAGTTCAGCAGCATCCAGCACAGGCCTGCGTGCTCCCACTGCACTGCTCTGAGCTCATGCTGCCTTCCCTGGGAGCAGCTCCTCCAAGTTCTGTTCTTCGTGCAAAACCACACATGTTTACATATATCCCCGGGAAAAAAAAAATCCACTTTAACATTAGGATGTTATCAGCAACAACAGAGAACAATCCCTCTCTCAACTATTTTGCACAAGTTTCCTTCTTATCTGCATCAGAGGTTCCACAATGGTGCTTAATTATTAAACTGGGAGTAAAGTTGTGGAAGTGCAGTTTCCATCTACCTGCTCTGCATTTCTCTATGGATGGACATTAAGCTCGTTCAATTTTAGGCTTTTTTATTTGAAAAAGATGAGGAGGCAATCAGACCTTGGGGCTGCAGTAGAAAAATGCTTTGCCGACAATCATCTGAACTGAATTAACAAGTGAAAATATATATTATTTTTCAGTCCGCAAAAAGATTAAAGGAGAGGCTTATTTTGCAAAACTCAGCTTGCAATAAAATTTAAGTAGAGAATATTTAAACAGGATAGGTCACCTTTATGATGTAATCTTTATTTTAAGAGCAGGAACTTTTCTTTCTTGAATTAATGGTGTATTACTTTTTTCTAATTTTTAGATCACCAACTTCCTGAGCCTGTGGAGAACTTAAGAGAATTTGGCTGTAGCTTGTAATTCCCTCAAACAGAATTAATATGCACTGGTTATTTTTAACAAAGGTCTCCAGAACATCCATTTCATTCTGCAGCAGTTTGAACAAGTTTTCAGACAATTTTTAGCATTTAATTAAAAGGGCAAAACATCTCCCCATCCTCTACTAAGAGAGGAAGAAGCATAAAGGCTCTGCTCCTGTTTAGATATTTGGGGTTTTTTTTAATGGTCATCTTCCAATTTAATCACTCTGTGAAAGCCTGACATTATTTCGAAAGCATTTATTGCTCTGATATCTTACGTGGGAATTGCAAATAAATTCATCATTCAAGACAAAGAAGACTGGTGAACACACAAGGAAAGAGATAGGAAATTTCCACAGGTGCAGCAGTACAGGTTATTGCTGCACATCAGAAAGAGCCCTTCAATATAGCCAGAGCATCCAGTGCTATTTCTTTCCCTGTCTTCCCATACTCCTTCCCCAAATCATTTACACAGGAGAGTGTATAGGGAGGAGATATTATTAAAAGAAAAACCAACCAAACAGTAGTTCCCCAAGTACTACAACAGCTGATACTACAAACAAGCACCCCGAGTGCAAGCCAGTTTTAGTCTTAGTACTATTAGTGACCACATAATATTCTTACGAGCAGCCTCCAGACCCCTGGAAAACAAGATGTCCTCAGAACATTCCTACAGAAAACACTTGATTGTTCTTCCTCTTTACACCTCCTCACTGGAACAAGCCATTTCAGTCCCCAGTCGTCTTTAACATCCTGGATCCTCTTTTAACACCAGCAACCTTTATGATAGTGCAGCTCTTACAGCAGACACCCTTTCAGAGCTTTCCTGCAGGAGAAGTCTGTCTCCTCATTAGGAATGAGGAAACTCCTCTAGGTGGAGAAGCAGAGGCCAAACACCAATGCAAACAGAGCTCTATACCAAATTTACTCCAAAACCTAAGCCAGAAGGTAAAATGGCACATGCATCCCAGGATCAGGTTGCAGAGGAAAATAAAGTGGACTACAAAGAAATGGTATAGAGACATCAGAGGGTACAATGTCCTGCACCTCCAGCTATCTGACCTCGGGCACCCCCAGCCATCAAGTGAGGGAGACTCTTACCTTTCTTCATCCTTGAAAATAAACTTTCGCAGCTTGAGATCTCGCAGTACCAGTCCACCATCGTGGCAGTGTGCAACAGCTGAAGCTATTTGATAGAAGAGTTTGGCTGCCTCCTCTTCTTTAAGCTTCTTGCAGGTACGAACAAACGAATGCATGTCCCCATAGCTCCTTTCAAAGAACACATAAGCTTTTGTCTCCCCAAGAATTATTTCAGTAATTTGGTTGATATTTTTATGAGCAGGCAGACAAAAACATGGTGCTAATAACTCCTGGTAGCAGCCAATATCAAACACCTGCAGGAACAATGACAGTAAAGCCAGGGTTAGTGACATGAAGGACAGTGAAGTCATGGTACATCTGATTTTGCTAACAAAACCATCTCTAAGTACAATTTATGTCACTGCTGAAAGCTGCACCAAAGTAAACAGGATGTCACAAACTCACGGCACTGAGGACAAGACAAAGCAGACTGTATAACCTCACACAAGACACATGTTACCTTGACAGGAAAGGCTAGTCTTCAAAACCGGTAACATGCGTAGTTACATTAGCTAACATCTTATCAAATCTAGAATGCAATCTAAATTAAGCTGTGAAGACCAGGGATGTACAAGGGCAGTACTCAGAAGGAAGCGTGTTTCTTTTCTATTTTCCATCCTAATCAACTCATAAAAAATACAGCCAGTAGCTTTGCATTGAAAGAAGCTGTCACATTAAATCCACCCTGATGCACATGCCTGCCTCTTTTGATTTTATTAACCCATTAAAGCCTTAAGGATTTTCAGGCTTAAAGTATCATCTATTGCTATTCCTATTTACTTCCTGCCTTTCTTTCATCTCTGAAAAACAGCAAAGTCACTTTCACTTTCCAAGTCTCAGTTCCACAATGGCTGTTTATAAGATCAGAAGGACAACCCGGGAAATAGCTCTGCCTGTTGGAGCACAGACAAACACCCTTCAAAAGGCAAAGACAAAACCACCCTGAACTCTCTGCATTTCAATCAAGTGCTCCATTAAAAGCAAAGTGTCCCTTTACTACTAAGTATGTTATCACTGATCTTATGAATGAGCTGTAAGAACTAAAAAAGCTGCTGGGAAACCCAAATATAAAAAGTTACTATAATCTAGTGATGACGAATGAATCAGTATTTGAGTCAATTGAGAAAAGACCACATTACAAGAAAATGAAAGACTTCATTGAGAATAACAGAAGTCAGTGTGCTAAGAGACTATGAGCAAAGTATTGATAGGAGTGATTTTTCTTTTTTAATTATACCTGCTGCAGAGGACTGCAAAGCAAGTACTAGCATTTCCACCAGCATAAAAATTCGATTAATATGTAACTTGCTCATGAGTGTTTTGTTACTTCGGCAAAAAGAATTTAAGGTAGTCATGTGTCCTTTGAACGAAATATAAAACTGAAGAACTGGTCTAGTTCTCTAACCACTGTTTTAAACTGCAATTGTTTTTCTCCTTTCTGTATTCTACCATTTGTATTCTGACAGTGGGTATTTGTACCTTCTCTGAGAAGCAAATATCTCCCGGCTTCCTCTAAAGCTTTAAAAACCTTTAAAAATTGAGTGAGAAAGATACAGTTCAATCAAAAATTACCTGAGGCTTCAAAACCTGCATCATTTAACGCTTCAGAGCACAATCCTAATAAACTCCTTCCACAAAAGAGGACCCAAATCCCAAGAAACTGGGACACCTCCTCCTCAAGGACCTCCTTTTCCCCTCACCCCATACCTGCACTGCCTTACCCCAGCACAGGGAAAAACAACCTTAAAGGCAGACTGCCAAACAGACCCAGCACATTTCACGGGGGGAGGATTAGCACCGAGGCATTCTGGTGACATGGTGCACCAGGGAAGCAGAACCAGGGCGGGGAGGGGGTGCTGGTAAAATCCCTGGTGTGCAATTCATTCCAGAGGAGAATTCGTTGACATTCGGATCTCAAAACTCGTAACTACTACATTAAAAGTGAATGGCTCTTCTACAAAGAAGCTGCTATAAAATAAAATTTAAGCAGGAATATTCATGTAGCTCAAACCCTCATGTGAAGAAACGTCTTTCCAGAATTCTCTCCTAAACCAGATTATCATAATGGAAATTAGTTACATTTTGTGTTTCTCAGACTGTGTTAAATAAGTAGTTCTGGATATGTACCAGCACAGTGTTTGAAAGGGGGTAGATAGGAAGCACTATCATACTGCTACGGTGTCAAATACCTTCTATAAAGGGCTCCTTTGTATCCCAGCTTTTAAGATCCCTGGCCTCAATTCAGCAAATGTCCAATAAGCTGCAGTTTGATTTAGGTCTCGCTGGGAATTGGAAGTGAGAAGTTACCATTGTTTGGATGTCACAGAGCCTTGAAGCAAATAACGGCATCTGTACAGCCAGTGGGTGCAGCCAAATGAATCTTGAGAATCATCAGTATGTGTCTGTTATCCAACCCAACGTTTCTGCAAGCAATCTCCAAGAGCATCTTCAGTGAGATACCAGAGAGCACCTCTCCTTGTCGGAAGGCTACTTGACAAATAGTTGTCATGATACTGCAGGCATTTTAAAGCACACATTAAATTAAGCCGAGTTCAGGACTGACAACTGCATACTCAAAAACTAGCAAGCCAGGCTAAGATCGTATTTTTGGAGCACAGCTAGTAGTGCCTCGCACATATGGAAAAACTGATACTATTCAAATGTCAGGATCAGCTCAAAAACATACAGCTTAAGTGGAAAGGGGAAAAAAATAACAGCCCAGTCTTTGTGAGCTGCAGTTACACTGTTCATACTGTTATCAAAACAGTGCCTTAATCCTGCAAACCAAACAGGAAACAAAGAAGCGCAGAGCCCCCGCTTTACCACTTGCTATGCAAGTTCACCTAGAATTTCATGCAGAGCAGCAGTTTTGTGAGATCTGTTTATTTCATGAAAAGATGCCAACGTCCTAGAGTGCAGCACTGTACTACTGCATGGAGCTGGGCTTTCATTCGCGAAATTCTCATGTTCTGTTTCAGTTCAGTAACAAAGCATCCAGTTCAGCATGCAATATGAGTTCTTTGCAAAGCCATGGGCCTTTTTTCCCCCTAAATAATCACATGAAGTCCGAGGCTGCCTTAATGTCAGGTTTTATAACTCAATCAGTAAGCATATTTAAATTGCCCTCTGAACTCCAATCTCCACAAATAGCAAGGAGGAGCAATTATTTTCACTTCTCTGGTACAGCCTAGTCCATAAGTTTTGATGAATCAAGTATGAGAAAGTATGAAACAGTCAGCAACACTATTATTAATCTCTGGAATACTAGTAAACCACAATACAACTACTTTTCCATCTAGAAATTTGCCAAATGGCATTAATTCCGTGTTTTGGGAATAATACAAACACTGCAGCATGTGCTGCAAGGTTCCAATTTGCTACGTAGTTATAAAAACTACTACTGGGTACTGTTGCAGTTTGCTGGACATAAGTCTGTCTCACTACAGACAATAAGAACCACAATTTGGGAACAAAGGATAATATTCCCTCAGCTCAAAAAGAGAAAAACACCCCTCCACAGATGTGCACGTGTGTGGATTTCTTTTTCCCACAGCTCACCTTTTAATAGTACGAACAAATTGGGAGGAGGCAGAGAAAAGCCGGCAGGCTACAAAGAGTGGGATAGCTATTTTGTCTGCACTTCTAAAAACCGTAGGTGTGCAGGTTTTATTCTTGCTCAGTTGGGCAATGGGGGAGGATGCTGTTTGCAAACAACCTCCACCGTGAGGGAGCTCAGGCTGATTAATTAGATGTGGTTCTTCTTTTTTTTTTTTTAAATCACTTTTAAGACAAAGCTGATGGCAATCTGCCCCCACCCCCCACTTCTTCATCTTCTTCCGTACCCCAACGCACAGAATTGGGGGCAGTAAAAATCGAGGAAGCCAGCAGGTCCCAACACCTTAAAATTAGCTGGGGATTCCCTACTCCATTTTGAAAAGTGAGTGTGGGGAAGATAAAGCTTTCTCCTGGTCTGAACTCACGGTAAAACCTACTTCAGGAACGGCTCTTTCCAGAACAATATCCCCCTGCCAATAGAAGGCAGACCTGGCTCCGGGCCACCGCTATAACGTGGCCATTGTCTGGAGAGAGGGAAAAGTTACAAGATTCGCCTATAATCCTGTCTCCCTGCCTTTTGTTTCTCCACTGTTCAATAAACGAGGTACACGGCCGTGCTCGCCCTGCTGCAAGACACGGGAAACCCAGGCGCGACAGGGGAGAACCCGGGGAGAGGGAGAACAAGGAGAGGCATTACCTTGCAAACCAGCTCCTCGCCGCTGTGCAGATGTACGGCTCGGAAAACGTGGTCTCCCTCGAGAGGCTCCAACAATAAGTATTTCCCGATGCAAGAAACGCAATGCGACAAGTTCGGGGTCTCCGGCGGGCTCGGCGAGCCTAGATTCGGGCTAAAACTCTGGCTTGGCTCGATGGACCGTATGGACGAGAGCTCTTCAAAATCCTGGGTTTTATTCCGCGGTCTCCCATATCGTGCTATCGTGATAGGGGTTGACCTTTGTATGTTCATGAGTATGGAGAAGACCAGCCGAGACGCTGCACCGGAGCCCTGGCGTGGAGCGCGGTCCCTCGCCCGTCCAGCTGCGGCTGCCTTTGTGTGGCGGGGGGGGCGGGAGCGCGGCGGCGGCGGGCGACCAGCCTCAGCGCCGCGTCCTGGGCACAGGGAGAGAGCGCTCAGCCCGCGGCCCTTTGTTCCCGCCGCCGGCCGGGCGCGCAGCGGCGCGGAGCAGCGCGGCGGCGGGGCAGCGGCGCCCGGAGCCGGGGTGCCGAGGGGCGGGCGGCGGCGCGGCCGGGGCTGGGCGGCCGCCGCTCCCGCGGGGCGCGCAGCGCGGGCGGCAACAAAAGATCGGTAACGCGGTGTGCGCAGCGGGACCGTCCTTCCGCTCCCCTACGGCCCGGCAGCGCCGCGCTGCCGCGGCTCGGCTGTAGATGGCGCGGGAGCCTCGCCGCTAGCGCCCGGGGCGCTCCGAGAATGCCCCGCGAAACAGCGAGGGAGCATTTAATTTAACTTGGGCCGACAAAGGAGCGGGACCGCGGCGGGAGGCTCGGGGGAGCCGCACCGGCACCAAGGGAGCGCGGGTCAGCGCGCACCGCTCCGCGCCGGCGGAAAGGAATGGGCTGTCGTTGTCGCGACAGAACAAAAAGTGCAACCAGAGAATAGAGAGCGCTCCCACGCTCCCCCTGCACGGCGGATTGTGAGCGGGGGCTCGCTGCCTTCGCCGCGTTTAATGGAGTTCACGCACAAAGAAAAGAAAAGCCGGCGCGGCGAGAAGGGGCCGAGTTGTTACTGCAGGGGCTGGGAGGGCGATAAGCGAAAGGCCATAAGGGGCAATCAACTGGAATCGCTTTAAAAAATAAATGCACAGAGCAAATTTTGTTTCGTGATTTTTTCTTTTTCTCTTGGGGATAGGACATGGGGAGGAGAGGGGTAGCCGCGCCGCTCCCCTCCACCGAGGCACCGTCTCCCCCCGGCGTATCAGTAACTACTTACGTGGCGGGGACGCTGGCTGCCTCCGTGCTCGCTGCCGGCCGCCGCACGCCCGCACGGTGCCCAGCGCGCAGCCCGACTGCCCCGCCGCCGCCGCCCGCCCCGGCCCGGCCCGGCCCGGCCCCGCCGCGCCCCGCCCCGGCCGCCCCGCCCCGGCCCGCCCCGCTGCTCCCCCCGCGCCGGCCGCGCTCGGGGTAAACAAGGTGAGGTGTCCTTCCGCAGCCCTGCCGAGCCCAGCCGGGGGCTCCGGGCTTCGGGGCTGTGCCGGTGTGTCCAGCGCTGTGAGCAGCGCTGTGCAGAGGTGGGATGCTGACCGCGGCTCCCCCGGCAGGTCCAGCCGCCCCGGGGATTGCCCTTGCGGCTGGGGGCGAGATGTTGGTATTAATTTTAACATCAAATAAAATAATAACAGGAATAATGATAGTGGCTGAAGCGCCCCTAAAAGCAGAGTCCGCCCCGCTGCCGGGGCTGATGCGGTACCGCATGTGCTGACCGGTTTTTTTTCTCAATGAAGCAATCGGGTTTTTTCCGGGCAGCGGGGCCCCGCATTCTTAGGGGAGCACAGGCGGCTGTACCCTGGTGCTGTCGGGTGGGAGGAGTTCTCCCGACTCCAGACTTGTCTCAATCCGTCCCAAAATTAAACCGGAGGGGAGGAGGGAGTGCGGGTAAAGGGAAGACAGGGGGAAGACGTAAACCTTTTCATAGAGAAAGCCATGAATGAGGTCGGTCTGTCTCCGCCCAGCGCCACTGCGGGCTGTCGATTTGGTGCTGGGTTTGTGTTTTGTTTTTTTTTTTTTTTTTTTAATTATTATTCGGTCCCCTTTTGTTTAAATAACAGGAGTTTAGCTATATATTGAAGTTTGATGAGCGGTTCCCTGAACTCCTAATGAGCCTGACATGTACCCCCTAGTTTTTATCTGGATGTTGGTGGTGAATTTCTTCAAAACAACGACCGAAAAAAGCCCAAGCCAAACCAAATACTCACACCTCTTCCCCCATTCCCCTCCCGCCCCCCAAAAAGGCGAAAAAAAGTATATGAGCCGACAGTAAGAAGAGATAAGGTCTGTGAGGAGAGCACAGCTGGAGCTGCAGCCTTTGCGGGGCAATGCCAAGGGACTGACTGTGTCTTGAGTGTCCTTTTCCCACATCAGCACAGGGCAGGAGCAGAAATGGGAGAAGAGTTGTTTTGGGGTGAACACCTGCTAGGTTGGGTGATGCCTGTTTTCAAGGAGTAAGAAGAAGTGAGTATGACAATAATGAAATAACCAATGGAGGAGATGCCTGCTTTGAAGCAAAGAGAAATAACCTCTGAACAGGGCTCCAAAGAGGCTAGGGATGCTGCAGTCAGGGTCTAGTCTTGACAGGGGAGGCTTTGGAAATGTCTCTTGACAGCATGGCACCTGCCTCATGTCTTGTTCTCCACACTAGGAGCTGTAAGTGACCTGTTTTACAGTTAAAAGATAAATACCATGAGAAAAGGGTTGTCATGATTTTAAATTTGGCATGGAGAAGATGAGCTTCTAGCAAGAGAGATATGACCTGGTGAATGTCACTTGGGTGGTGAGAAAGGACACAGACCCAGTGATCTGCAACAACCCATAAGATGACCTGCAGACTCAGTGTTTGCTGTAAAATGAAAAGGTGCTTTTCCTGCCTTTCCTCACTTATTCCCATCACCTCTGAATACTTTGTAACTTTTCAATACCATTTTTAGAAATGCGATGAGCAGTGCCGGATACTGAATCATTGCAAATAAGGACAAGCCATAAAGTTATGCAATACATTCTCCAGTATCACATCCTGTGATCCAAATCAAACATTCTTTTCTTAGTAGATGGCTTTTTACACAATTTCTCCCTTCCTCTCCCCCTGCATACTGCTTCTGACTATGACAAAGACCTAGGCTCTTGCATCAACCTTTGTTCTGTAAATAAATGTTTTCTATTTAACTTTCTTAGTTACCCAGCATCAGCTGGAGCCACAGTCCCTAGCAACTCTGGAAAGGCTACCCAGAGCCTCCAAGCCCAACAGGAGAAAGGAGTGAAAGGAGAAAGTCTAATTCATACTAAGCCTCTGGTTGGAAACTCCCAATTTTTATCAGAACTGGGATCTAAATCTGAAGAAGGGATTCAATATTCAAGTTTGGAATGAAGAGATTATAAATTTTGGGTTCTGAATTAAATCTACACTGTAAGGTGTAGAAGGATACACGCAGAGTGTAATGGCAGTTACCTATCCATCAGATGAGTTTTACTTTTCAGAATATTTTTATCATTTCCCTCCCTTTGCTGTGGAATCCTTCCCCGAACCTAATGCTTTGTAAACTTTGCTTTTGCTCTCATTTATGTCGATGAAGGTATTGCTATTTCAGTCCAATGTTAAAGCAATAAGCTCTGAATGATCAAACCCCTTTATTGGCTTCATAGAGAACATTAGGTGTACATAATTCTGTGCCCATTGTTTTAGTCTGTGTCAGTCAGCTGAAGCTGTAGAGGAAGATCAACATATAACATGAGAGATGTGAAAATGAATACAAGTCATACAAGTCAGATCAAAGTCTGAAAACTAAGTCAGCATTGAAGCTTTGCCTAACTGCATCCAGTCTCCCCTAGCTGTGGTGGTCAACCAAATGAGAGAGATGTGACTTGAAACACATCAGCCAGAATGTCAGGGCTAAAGGGATGCCATTGGCTGGTCCAAGTTTGAATGTCATGTTCATAACACTTCGAAACTCCTGTTTGAAGTAAGCTGTGTTGGTAGTGGCAAATATTGTTTCATTGTATTTTCTCATTCAATTGAATGAGAGAAATTTTCTGAATATGTATGATAAAACAGTGAATCAATGGTAGCTACCAAAGAAGTAGCCAGCAGATTGGTATATGACAAAACTATCATATCTCCCCATGATCATTCTGAAGACACATCAGAATGAAGTTAGTTAGGAAGGATTCCTTTTAGGACTGCTTACTCACTGACTTTTGCTCTTTGGACTTCATTGTGCTGATCTACCTTGCCTGGAAACTGTCACCAAATGAGACAACCCAATTAGAAGTTTCTTTATCTTTTAAACAGATCCTACAATTATCTACTTCTTTGATGATGTCGTCCAGTAGTATAGAGCTGAGTTCCTTCTCTGGAATTGCTCTATCTGCAGGAAATGTAGCTGCAGGAGGGAAAGGGGTGGGAGGGGGAGGCAGGGGTGGGTGTGTGTGTGTGTGTGTGTGTGTGTGTGTGTGTGTGTGATGTTCTCCCTGAAGCATTTTTCCAATTCTTAAGTGTCCCAGAAGAGTCTATGGAGAAGGCCTTATATTTTCATGCTGTGGAAATCATCCACCAAACTCTCCCCTATTCTGTATCCAAGGTTTATCTACAGGTAATCAGCAAACACAGGTGTAGAAATTGGAGTTTCCTGTTCCAGGGACTGAGAAAAAAATTATTAAATTAAAAGTGTGTCATAAATCTGACCTTGTGAAAAGAAAAGTATCTTATTCTGTAACTCTGGTTTTCAATCTGTTTTATCTTTTAACATCTGCTTTTGAAAATATGGACTCTGTGTGGACAGGAGCCAACCCTCCCCTCCAAGCCAATAGCAGTCTTTCTTCCACTGATGTCAATGAGCTTAGATCAGAGCACAAGTCTTGTGAGTGATCAAAGACAGTTCTACATTTAAAAGACTTCCTTTTCCAGGTCAGTCTGCTCCCTGTCCCTTTACAAAAAATATATTATCAGTGTACAAACATTAGACACACAAAGCTAGAACAAAAAGGATAATCATTTTTGAAGTGGTAAAAGAAAGACCTTAATTTTATTTTTTTGCTGATTTACAAAGTGCAGAGCTGAGCCTACTGGGAACATAAAACAGCTATTAAGTGCTGAGAACCATCATAGTGAGAAGACAGTCTTATTTCAGCAAAATTAATCCAAGTAGCTAGCTCAAAATATGCTTGAAAGTACCTCCCCATCAGTTGTCAAGACTAGATCCCCATGCCAATTTAAAGATGTTTTTCTGGTAATTGTTTTTACTTATAGTTTATGTTATAACTCTAGTATGTTAGTAAGGAAGGCTAAGGAAAGTGATAAATCATGGGACAGTAAAGGGACAAGTCTTTTCGCCATACATCAAAAGGGCAGTTCAAAGACATGGAGACAAGCATCTCTTCTTTACAAAACTCATGATTTTAATTTTTGGTATGTGCATCTTTTTTTTTTTTTTTTTTTTTTTAAATGAGCTGCTGTCAAGAGGTAACTTGACAAGAAATTTGCATGAACTGCATGTGTGGGGCTTACGTGTGTGTGAAATAAGGATACAATAAAGTATGTAAGGATAAATACCTATGTGCTGTATCTGTAATCAGAATCAAGCCTTAGGCTTCATTCTTCACTCAGACAACTAAAAGAAAAGGTGTTGTTGAATAACTCAGTGCAAGATTTACAACTGACTACAGTGCAATAAAAAAATTTAAAAAACACTCTAAAGTATAATTTATGTACAGAAGCCAGTTAAATGAGGTAGAGAGGAGCAAGTCCAACATTTCTGTGAACTGCCGTCTTGTTGTATTGTACATTAATTGCAAAGAAAAAAAGCAATTAACTAAAGTGCTTTCAGGTTTGCCATTATATATTTGTTAATCTAGGACCCAAAAAGTGTCTTTGTTGTCCTCAGAAAAAAATTCTGTGTATGAAATAATGTTCTGCCCAGGAAGCAAAGCAGTCCTCAGTTCAAGAGTCCGTGATCTTTCTCTCTGGTTCTGGATCTCAGTTAAATATTAGGTGTTTCCAAGCAATAGTATTACATCCCCAGGTCCTAGCTATGGCTACGACCACAGTATGTTCCCAGCCTAATCATTCCTGGTAGTTTACAAGTCTCCATCTGTATGTTGAATATGTTGCTGATGGGTTTCAGCATTAGCAAAAGCAATTTGACCTTCTAAATCACAACACTTCCCTCCAAATCTGACTGTCAAGGCTGTGGGCTGTTGGCTCCCACAGTTAGACCTTACATTTCTCTGTTACCACTAACTCTCATTATTCACAGATGGCACAATTCCCAGAAATTAAAAAGTGGTTGTGTTATGTATATCCATATCAATGTTATCCCTTGCTAATTGAAATCAATCTTATATAATGGAATTCTCTTCTGAACATCCCCCTCTTTTAGCTGAAATAACCTGAGGAAAAGCACTCTCTCATTGCTCAGATATAAGTACCATTTCTTTTCTATTTTCCACATTTTAAGTTATACTGGTATTGCTAAGAGAAGAAAAAGGGGGTTGGGGTATATTCATTTTTATTTCTTTTGTAATGGGCCAGCTCAGTAGAGCAAAGCCATGGGTG
Organism: Sturnus vulgaris; assembly: GCF_052056855.1. Lineage (NCBI taxonomy): Eukaryota > Metazoa > Chordata > Aves > Passeriformes > Sturnidae > Sturnus > Sturnus vulgaris. The sequence continues at coordinate 101,788,652 of NC_142245.1, read as the reverse complement.
TAAGATCAGGAAGAAAAGTGCTATGTTTGCACATCCCAGGGAAACCCTTATACGCAAGAGAAATGCTGTGACTAGTTATTCCTAACCTTTTAAGGTTGAACACACTCCAACCAATTGCCATTAAGATCTCTTTTATTTTAGGGATGTATAACACTCATTTTTCACTTGAGGTTTCCTTGGGGAATTTTTTACAGACAAGTGCATGACCTGAACCAAATCCCTCTTAAGCAGGTTTTGCTTCCTCAGTTGCACCCATCAGCATGATGCTGGTGGAGGCGAATGTGAGATGGAAATATGACAACTGGATGTGCTTCTAGGAGCTGTTCTCCAAAACCTCATTGTAATCCTTTGTGTTGCCAGCTTTTTGGGTAGCACTGAAAAATAAGCAGGCTCCCAAGGCAGAGCTAGAAAGAAACATCACCCCCATCATTCTCAAAGCCCCTCCTGATGTGCACAAGAAACTCCCATAAGCTAAATTTGGATCCCATTCTTTACTGAGAAACTTTTTTTTTTTTAAATTCACTTAAAAATGTATGTTACAGCTGCATTCATAGATGTAAGGGGTTAAGGGGTAAACCAACTTAAAACCATTTCTGACTCTTCAGCATGAGTCATTAGCTTACCTGGAATTGGTTTCCAGCTGAACAAAAGAAGGACTTGAGAAGGACTAGATAGAAAAAACATCCACCTTTAGCACAGAAAATGGTAAATGTTTGTAGTAGTTGCCTATCCTTAATGTAACAGAAATGATGTGTCTTCAACATTCAATGGGACTTCCTTGTACATTTTTATACCAGAGCAAAAACTCTCCTATTAGGCAGTGTCTATTCCACATGAAAGCACTTACAAACCATAATCAAGTTACTCCTTAGCCTTTGCTTTGATATACTAAATCTAAATAGACTTACCCTGTGGAGTCATTCCATTTTACTGCCAGTTTTTTTATTCATATTCTTGTGGTCCTTCTCTGAACTACCTCCAGTTTGCCAACATCCCTCCTGAGCTGCTGATATCAGGGCCGACATTATTCCAATACTTTTATTGATGCCAGGGTCAACCTGCTACGATGTCAAATGCAGAAGTAACAGAAACCCTTTACTGCCCTTCGATGGATAGCATCTCTGCACACTGAGAAAGATTGCACTGGCATTCTTGGCAATGTGATTTCAGAGGGCTCTGGGGCTCAGCTGGGGGTCTATCAGGACCCTAATTCATTCTTCAGTCTCAGCTTTAGTCTCAGCTTCCCAAAGAAGAAATTTTATGTGAAGTAAGGCCTGAAGTACTTTACACTGATGTTTCTCTCTGGTTCTGGATCTTTACACCTGGTATTTCTTTTGCACCTGCTCCTCAAGCAATGCCAAAAAGGCATTGCCCATTTCTGCCCACTTCCAAATTTTGGTTCCTTGAATGAAAAGTAGTATTAGAAAGGCTCTGCTTCCTTCTGTATTGCTGGAATCATCGTTAATTAACACAGGGCTGATAAGCAGTGCCTGCAGAATCCACTTTCTGAGCCCCACTTTAGGTTAGCTGTTGGATCCCATGCTAGCCAGCTTTAAAACACGTTGGTTGTCTTGGAGAGTTCATCATGTTGGTTCTGGTTTCCATCAGAATCACTCGTAGTGCTGGATGCAAATGCATCCAAAGTCAAAGTATAAAATATTACCACAATTCCTTTTATCCACCAAATTTGTAGTCTTATAAAAATAGCACATTAATTTGATAAGATCTTTCTTCCATTAATCTGTGTTGATTGCCATTAATTAAATTGCACTGTTTTAATACTTTATTAATTGACTTTCCTATCAGCAACTCCATCACTCTGCCTGGAATAGACGTCAAACTGACAGGCCTATAATTACCTAGTTGCCCTATTTTGTCTACAGAAGTATTGGCAAAATATTAACTTTCTTCCAGACCTTCCTCAGACGGCTGGTTTTAGCCAGTGTGTGCATCTTTCTCAATTGTGTCTTTTTGAAGATCTAATGAAATTTTTCTGAGTTGCTGTAAATTATTATTCACATTTTTGTTGGTTTAAATTTTCTCCTCCAGACTGGCTAATACATCTCTTAATTTTTTTGAGCTTTGTAGAACAGCATCTTTCAGAGAAATGATATAAATTTTACCGGTTAGGAATTTATCCTGCTTGTGTGTAAAGCATAAAATGCATTTTAAAAGCACAGAAAACAAAGTCATTGCAACAAAGTCATTATGACTTCCACCTAAACAAACTCTAAATTTTGTGATTAATACTTCCCTGTCAGGATGAGGTCTAATGCAGAAGTTTCCCATGCCTGATACAGCTCTCATTGAGTCAGGAAGTTGTTTTGTGTATTTTTTCTTGAAAATCCAAGAATGCCTTAGTACTTGCATCATGAGACATCCCTTTGCTCCCCCTTCAGATTTATCTTGCCAAGACTGAAAGTGCCATATATAGCGAAAGGCTTTTAAAAGGCTAATCGTGAAGGTCACCCTACACCCAGAGGTAGGGCTGGTTAGATGAGCCAGTTCTGTGTTGTTTGGAACAAAGCCTTGCTTCATGCTACACTTTCAATGTAACCATGCTGCTGGCACTGAAGACTGAAGTCCGTGAGAGCACTAAAATCAGTGAGGTTTTTTTGACTGCTGTCCTGGGTGTCATCATTAGGCAGAAGGAGTTCCAGTCATGATTCTGGCGGTTCTGTGCTGCTGCTGCCCAGGTGTGCCACAGTCTTCAAACGATAAGCATCACAACTACCCCTATCTGGAGAGGAAAAAAAGAAAATAATGTCATTGTCCTTCTGCCTGAATGTAGCAGAGGTCTCTTTCAGGTCCCATGGAGCATGAAGAGTAGCAGCTCTGCAGGCACCAGCCTGTGCCTCTTTGTTTGCAAAGTGCTTCCTGTTTGGATTTCCATGAGCATTTTTTTACCCTCCATTTACTTAAGTGATGACATTGACCAGACAAAAAGATATATGATCTTACTTAAAATGAGCTTTTCTTCTCTTCAAGCATAGGAGGTTTGTAGGTACACTAAAACCATGAAATGACCTTACAAAGTCGGAACAGTGGTCTTTCTTCTCTCACATGCAGGGCAACAGCAAATGTGCATGGCAGAGGACAAGAACAGTGCAAGCACATAATGGCACAGCCTCAGAGTTGTCTCTCCAACTCCTCTCCCAGTGATTTGCAGCCCATTTGCTTGCTGAACCAGTAGCAGTTCCCTTCTGTTTGATAGCCATCAGTGGATTTCTCTACAGCAAATAATTCTGATTTGCTTTTGAGCCCTCATGTGCTCTTAGCAACTGCAGCATCCTGTGGCCAGGCATTCCATAACTTAATTGTATATATGAAGTAGCTCTTTGTTTGAACTTGTGTCATTCAAACCTCCTAATTTCATTTGATACCCCCTTGTTACTGTGTTAGAAGAAGCAGCAAACAGTACTTTTGTACTTACTTTCTCTCTGTTGTTCATGGTTTTATAGGCTCTGTATTATATCCCATGCTTTTCCCAACTGAAAATTCTCAGTCTCTTTAATAATTCCTTTTATAAAAGATCTCATTTCACTGTTCCTTTTCTGCTTCTGCTATACCCTTTGGGATGGGAAACTGGAAACCTACTCAATATTCAGGATACAACAACTGTATGGATTTACAGTGACACGCTGTTTGTTCTGTACTTCTTTATGATAGTTGTTGATACTGACTTGCATTTCTGATAACTACTGATTGCTGTGCTGAATGTAATAGTCAGTGCCTATGGCCATATTAATGACTCCAGTGTTTCTGTATCCCCTCCATGATCAGAGCCTATTGTTGGGTCATGCAGTTCAGGTTATTTCCCTTCTTGTGAACAGTTTTGCATTTATCAATGTTGGATTTCCACTGCTGTTTTATTACCCAGTAGTTCTGTAACATAAAGCCCCTGTGTAGCTCCTCAAAGTCAGTTTTCCTTTTTATTACCCCACATGAGCAAACATTGCAGGCACGTTATTTACTCCCATTTCCTGATCACTTTGAATACTGCCTAGAGGACAATGTATGTATGAGGTGTTTGGTATTGGGAGCAGCTGGCACCACAAAGTAATGCCAGAGCCCACCTCCAAGGAGATGCAGCCTATGAAAAAAAGGCCAGACTAGAAAGAGTGAGCTCAGCCTTCCTGCAAACCTTTTTGTAGGTTGGAGGTAGCCTTGTCTCCTTTTCTTCTTGAAAATAAGGTATGTACTGAAGAACCTAAGTGGAAGTCAGAGTCACCTTGGCCTCCATCAGTAGTCAGCAATGGCCTTCCTTAAGGATAACTTAAATAATAAGTGAGCTAAAAGGACGTTTTCTGTCTCTGCATCAACAATAGGTGAAAATTCTCTGTTATTAACCACCTGCTTTGAGTATCTCCAATGAGATGGGATAATTCCAGACTTCCAGTTTGTAGGCTTTTTTTGGTGAATTGTAGACCGTGCAGTTTTGCAAACGGAGGGAAAGCAGAGTTACATAGTATCACCTAGGCTGGAACACTGGCTATTTGAAGCATGTTATAGCTGATCTATAATTCACATGCTTATTTTGACAGGCTGGCTCTTGTTAGTTTTCAATGGGTGTGGGAGGAAATAGCAGTGCATAAAACTTGCACATTACTAATACCATTGCCATATAAAACAAATATTTGAATAGGAAGTTTCAGAAATGATTCAGTGCTCTAACTACAGAATATCCTACAGGAATTTTTTATAGTAACAGAATTAATGAAAAGCAAATCCTATTTCTCCACCATGGGCATAGGGTGGTCCCAATGCAGCAGAGCCAATGTGATACTCCATCTCAGGATAGAAAAAGCAGCCTCTACAGATTGCTGGCCCCCTGGGTGACTGAAGCTTGCTTTGAAAGCAACCTTGAGCTGAGAGGTTGCTATATGCTTTTTAAATGTCTGTACCAGATCGTGTGTGGGTGCAGCAGACAGGGGCTAAAAGCCCTGAGCTGCAATACAGAAGCAATTGAAAGACACTCTGTTGTTGCTGCTCTACCAACTGCAAAGGAAAACTCTCTTCCCACCCCTGCAGACTATTCTAACCACATCCTTTGAAGGTACTGAAGTTATTTCACTCACTTAGCCCACAGTTTTCTCAACATTAAGTCATAACTTGAAAGCTATGGGATGAGGAGATAATTGTTACGTCAGTAACAACATTTCATTCACTCTCATAAGCGAAGGATTTCTAGGTGCTGAAAACGTCATATGATCACCAAACAAAGAAGCTAAAATAAAACTTTAAAAATAACCATCTTTGCACCATGGATTTGTAGTTCACTGAGAACAATTTGCACGAAGCTTAGGCTCAGATCTCTTTCTTATCTTCAGTATGGCTGTTCATCTGTAGTTAGAAACAGCCTGCAAAGTTTGACACAGATGCTGTGTCTTCTCATGTTTTGTGCTGACTTTATCACAAAATAACTTGGAGCTTTCTCAGTTTGTGTCTCTGATCTCTGTTGGAAAATGAGGGAGAAACACTTTGTTAACTCCTAGAGAACTGTGATTATTTCAGATACAACAGTAAAAAGGGGACACATTAATTTGTGAAGCTAAAACAAATTTGATGCATCCCTGACACCACGTTGGCAACCCTTACTATGTGCAGTGATACAACATTGTCTGTGAACTTCAACAGTTTGGTCAAGGAAAATTTCTATTTTTTTTTTCAATTTCCAGTAGCTTTTACAATGTTGATGAGTGTGTGATAGGTTTTTGACTCTGGAAAATCCACCTCAGACTGGAGAATCCCCTTTGTCTTTTTGAAAGAGGAAAAGCCTGCTAGTCATGTCTGCTTTGTTCCTAGAATCACTTTTAGATTGAAATGTATGCTACTATTTTTTACTTGTATCTATTTTAATGATCACATATATATGATACTGCAACAGGTGGGGTTATTTATACACATGGAAAAAGATGCTAGATCTCTAAGTTGTTCAAGATCTTAAAATAACTTGTGTACTAAAGGAATCCTTTCTGTTAACCTTAGAAAAGGGTGGAGGTGTGGGGAGGAATGAATATAAACTTTTTTTGTCTCACAAGGCATGAAGGAATAACAGTTGCCATCTAATATTTCTATGTGGGTCTTCAGTCTATTACTTCCTGGGATTTCATGTTGAGGTTTTTCATTCCTGGCTTCCTCAGCTAAGATGGACAAATGGTTATTGGACAGAGGAGTTTTACATTTTCAAAGTGCAGTAGAGCTGAGAAGTGAATATATTTTCCTGATCTTAGGCACGTGGAAATTATTGAAAACAGACTAAAGTGAAGAGCTATCCCTTAAACTCAAAAGCTTGTAACATCCTGCAGAGGTGGTGATGCAACAGTTCACAAGATTGAGTGAATAGCCAAGGGTAATTCTGATCCCTCTTCTTTGCCAGGCTGTGACACTGGCAGACTTCCAGAATAAGCCCATTTCAGAAGAGTGGAGCCTCCAAATATGATCTTCTGTCAGTCACAGGGATTTCAGCTCCAGGAGAGGAAAGATTCATCTGCCAGATTATAATCACTACTGTATGAGATGGTGAAAGGAGTGCTCTTTCCCTAAGCAGGATGCCAACTACTCCAGGACCAGTCAACACCTTGAACTGTGCTGGGAAGCTGTGGTGGTGACTTAGCTCAGGTATCACTATGTCTCATCCCACTCTTGTGATGCAAACCACTGTTTTTTCAGTAGGTACTACTACAACAGTTCCCAACCTGTGCTAAAATAATCAAAATGCTTCAGAGTTTCCAGAGCCATCCCCATTCTAGGCCTTCACAGAGAGAAATCAGCAGTGAGGTTGACAGTCACACCTGGTTTTTGGGCTCTTACTGCAGGACAGACTGGCCATCCCCAGACCAGTTCTTGGGGTGTGCTCTGCTCTCCATCCCATTGCAGGGTTACAGCTACAGATTTCCATGGCTCAGCCTGGACAGTGTGCTGCAGTATGTGAAGGCTTCAGCTTGCAGAGCTGTGGTCAGAGGGAAAATTTATAGCCTGGATAAGCAGTAGCATCTCACAGCTCCCCCAGGGTTTCTTTCTCCATAGGATCCAGTGCTAGCTTGCACAAAGAGGGCAGTTTGGGAAAAGTTTGGTTATAAATCACCAAGGGGAGTTCCTCAACATAAGGTGTGGGACACAGAACCAGAATGTCTGCATGTAATCAACCCGGATATACTGGCTAGCTGTGATAATAAATAGATCTGAATGAATTTCAAAACAGCTAAAAAACTGTTGTTACTTAGGTAGAGCGATCTTCATAACCTTTTTCTAACCTGACTAATCAACCCCCCAAGTTTTCTTTCCTTTCTAATTCTACAAAATGATATAAAGGAATATGCTGTGTCTATGAAAAACCTGAGTCATTTGGGTGGTCCTGATAATGGGATACTTCATTAGATATGAGCTTTAGTTTTGGTGCATTCTGTGGCTCCTGCCAACACCTTAAGAAGATTACCATTTCTGGTAAGGGCTCAAAACATTAAAGGAAAAGTAAAAAGAGAGCAAGTTCTTTCAAGAGAATAAAGCTGATGCTGTGGGCAATTGGAAAGTACTACATCAGCTTTCAAGATTAAAGAGAAAAACTGCAAGGAAGATTTACCAGTTGAAACTCTGTGTCATTAGAGATCCCCTTTTTTTGCCATCAAAATAAAATTAATTTTAAAAATGAAGCTGTATGTGTATTTGCTTAGGAGTAGGAACAAGCAACCATTCCTCCACCTACCGCTCAGCTGCTGCTTTATATAATGAATGACTACTCATTTTTAACATTTTTGGTATCTTACCTAAATAAAAAAAAAAATGAAAGGGCAATATTCATTCAAAGAAACAGCTGCCCATCTTGATACCTGTAATTATCTATTACAACTTAAGATTATGGGCAAAAATGTAATATTCTGGCAGTCAGTAGTTCCTTATTACAATTATGAGCAAAGTTAGTTTACTTTCTGATGATGTTAAGATTGACTAACTGTGTTAGTCAAGGGAAACACTGTTTTTGTTGTTTATAACCTTATCAGACTCCAGCAAACTGAATTGAAAATACCCCTGCCAGACATCTGTCTCGACCTCATTTTATGTGTTTCCTTTCCTTTTGGACAAAGTCAACTTAAATGGTGCTTTGAACAAAAACAACAACAACAACAACAACAAACAAACAAAAAACAAAAAATAAACAAACCAAAAACCAAAACAAACAAAAAAACCCAACAACAACAACAAAAAAGTCTGTGTTTGGCCTTATGTGCCATTTGTGGCTCTTTAATCCCTGTGCTTAAACAGCAAAAAAAAGCAAAAGAAAGAATTTTTTTTTTCCTACCACTGGAGAAACATTTTTGGTGGCCTCATGAAACAAACCCACCTGGCCTACCCTAGTACTACCAAAATATGAGACTAAAATTCACTCAAGAGGCCTCTGCAGTGACCATGTTCTGCCAAGAGTTACTGAGGCTAAGCAAGATTTTCTGCACATTACAGGGGATGTTGTAGAAGTGCCAGACAGGAACAATTTCCACTTCTCCCTTCTCCACTTCTCCTGTCATTCTGCATTATCAGATAGGTATAAAATGACAGTAAAGATGCATATTTCTCTTGCTTTAATAAAGTGTTCAAGTTACTGAAGCGTTGATTCCTCTGCATTTTTCTCAATGCCTCTTGCATGATTATCTATGAAGAGATAACAACAAAGAGGTCAGAATGAGTTTAGTATAAATTCTATACAAAGAATAGATTTAAGGTAATTTGTTAATAAAACTGAAGGCCTTACTTTGAGCAAAAGGGTTAAAAAAATAAACCCACACTGCTAACACCCCTGTACAAAATGGAATTACTAAGGGAGGAAGAAAGCTAAAAATTATTAGAATTAATATTAAACTTGCTAACACTTATTATATATGATATAACAGTATTCTTAAAAGATTATCTCTTGGGAATTTTAGTGAGTAGCAAAGTTATCTGTGGGTGTGACTAGCCTGGCTCACTGTGGAGTGTTCAGCTTTATGCCCTTAAAGAAGAGGTCACTATTTCAGTGACAAAGAAACTATACCAAGTACAAAAATTTCAATATTTATTGTATTTACCAGTGGGTTGGAGAAAAATAGTAGATATAGCAGTTAGACACAAAATGTCCCTTTCAAATTTAATGACACCTCTCTCTTGAATTAAAGAGTCATATAGCAGAATACATGTCAGGAAACGTTTGGGTAAAAGATCAAATCTAGAGTAGATTGATGAACAGTAGCAGGGAGCTTGCAGTGAAAATTGCACTGCTTTAACAACTGAATGGCTACTTGGGGAATAAGGTAAATACTCTGAAAGGGCATTTTTTTTTTAGAAGGGAATAAAGGAGATTTCGAAAGTTAAATCTCTCAGCTTTCTTATTACATCGTGTTTACATAATCATATCCAGATGCTTTAGGCAAGAGGCGCTTCCTGTGCTTACAGTTTGCTGTTGTCTCATCATTCCTTTATTAATCTTTGTGAGGATTAGCAAAACAAACAAGATAACTGTGAAGCTGAAAACAATTTCATGCTGCTTCCTATGAGAAATTGTTTCTAAGGAGCAGTGCTATCTTTTTACATAACCTGGATTTCCTCACAAAATATGCTGGAAATTTTTTGCTCTAGGTATATATTTCAGTCTCAGAGGTATTAAGGCACTCCTCTTTCCTCACTCTCAAGCATAGGTAGGATTCTGCGTGCCCACAGCTCACAGCAGGAACAAGGCATTGGCGTTTTAAAGTCCTCCATCCAGCCTTTGTATGCAAGACCATGCACTCCCACAGTGGCCTGTAAAGAACAGCACCTTTCACATTATTGTCTAGCTAAAAATAGGCCATACACTTACTATAACACAGCATTTACCAAGCAGCAATTTCCTCTGCCTGTCAGCAGAATAAAATATACATAAATAAAGTATCTTCTACACACTGAAAATAGCACTCTATAATCATCCCAGTGCACAGGATGGAGTTATTGTGCAATGACAGCACACCTTGTTGAGTGATAGTACAGAGCTTTTGCCCTTTGCCTAGCAACATACCAAAGCATGGGATCAGAGTCTACACCCTGCCTTATTGCTCAATTAGGACCTGGCAAACATCCCTCAATGTTACCCTGGCCTATATCCACATATTTTGCTAACATATGTAACTTCACATTGATGTTGTTAGGGACAGGCATGGTTACGTGTCTTCAGGGTCTGAGGCTGTTTTTGTCTCAGGTTCTCCTGCAGGAATCAGAGCCATCGAAGGAAGAAAGGCTTTCCTGGCTAATGCAGCACAGGTAGCATTTAACAGAAAGTCTTAAGTGTTGGATCAAATTAATTAAGTTGAATGTTGCCCCAAAGAGTTGCGAAGTAAAGAGGAAGTCACAAAAACCCTTGCAATCTCCTTGATAAAGTATCCTAAATATTATATATGTAAAATTACAGTTTAAATTGAAAATATGTAGTCAAAGCATAAGTTTAATCTTGAGAAAAACCTGCCTTTTTTATTTTCCTGTTGTATGCAAATGAAATGAAGTGTATGCAAATGAAAGGCAGTGATTTTAAAGAACTGTCATCCCAAGACTATAATTTTTCAGGATTAGCTGGTCACTCAGAGTCCAGGTAAGTAGGATCACTGCCTTTCTTCTTGTCATGGGAGCCACCATCTCGTTTCATTGAGTCGGAGGAATGACCACCTTGAATTCAACCTCTGTGACAAACAAACAGCTCCTGGGAATATTCTCTGCTTTAAGACAAGTTCAACAGTAAAGCATGTCCCATTTTTGTGAAACAATAGTCACACAGGGTAAGGAATGGTAAAATATCTAAAAGCACTCTAATACATAAAAACACTAAAATGCCACTTCTTCTAGGTTTATCCTTAATTTTCTCTTTTTAGTGTTTCTAAAATTGGCTTGAAATAATTTTTATAGTTTCCTGGCAAGATTTGACCAGTAATGAAGGTGATATTTCTTCTATCTTAAGAGTCAGAAGTACCTAATTGTGTACTTGGGGTTTTGAAGCGAATTGGACAAAATCTGAAAAAAACCAGTACTCCCATCTAATCCCCTCTTTTCTCCAAACTGAAAGGTTGTCTCTCCCACTAGGAGCAGAAGCTCAACATTATGAAAATGTCTCTGCAGTACCTAATTTAAAGAGATTTTTAAGTTCTTTTTTTGCAGTTTCCACTGAATGATGTTACAAGGCCTGGTAATCACAGGACCATCAGCAGAAGTCCCAGAGTGCCAGTTCAGCCATACCTTTGCCCTGGATGGAGCTCAATGCTGGAGTGGTGCCTGTGTTTCCCTAGGACTGGGTGACAACCCACCTGAGTACTGAAAAAAGTTGAGGTTTTCTTGATGCACACTAAATTCCTTAAACAAGGTCTGTCACATTCATGGGACAGAAATGTTGTACATAATCCAAGTGGACCTAAAATTAGCATCTTTATTATATAATATTTTCTAAATTATATATTCTAATATTATATATTTTAACATTATGTATTAATATTATAATATTATATATTATAATATTTTCTAAATTATAAAATATTTTCTAACAATAAACAGAAAATAGATGAAGACTTTTCAAATGAGTTCCACTAAAGTGTCAGCCCTTGCTACAGCTCAGTGAAACCATGCCAGTGGGGCATTAACTGATAAATAGATTCTCTATCATCAACTAAGACACAATCTCACAGTTGATTTTTTGCAATGATTATGACACTTCTGTTTCGTTTTGTGGATGCTCCGTTGTGTAATCAGGAGGGAGTTCATATTTCATCCTTACTCCTGTTGGGGACACCTAACATCATAGCTCTGTCCTATGCAGCTCCATATTTTCAAAACACTTATAGCAATATGACAACTATGAAATTTCTATTTCTCTGACATTTTTCAAGAGATCCAAAATGTCTCTGTGAAGTCAGGCAGATAGAATGATAGAGAGACTGATGGACAGGTCAGTGCATCATGGTCACATTAGCCCTTATTCTTTTTTTTTTCAGCAGCTTTAAAGCTTTAATGAAGAGCAGAATGATGCCTTCTTGTTAAAATGTAATACTTAGTAATACCTAAAAGTTGTTCCTAAAAGAAACCTAGATTTTAAAAAACTTGAATAGGGTGCTATTAAAGAGCCGATTCCTACAATCCTGCATGAACAGGCTGAACTTGCACTGGTACAATCCTTACCCTTTATATGTTTGAATGAAGGTTTCTCTTGCAAACAA